>NC_081249.1:116750416-119421720 GCF_030490865.1 Poecile atricapillus | reverse complement strand
TAAAGAAAGAAAGAAGAAAGAAGAAAGAAGAAGAAAGAAAGAAAGAAAGAAAGAAAGAAAGAAAGAAAGAAAGAAAGGAAAAGAAAAAAAAAAAGAAGAAGAAATAAAAAGGCAGTAGCCGCAATTGTGTGTGTGTGAATGAAGGGCACAAAGAATCTCTGCACCTTTTAAGACGGCTGGAGGCACATGGGGATAAATTCAGGAGGGGGTGGGAGGAGACCACAGGCACAAGCCATTTCTGAACACTGATTACATGGGTAAATTGTTTGTTCCAGTGTATCACAAAGAGAAGGAGCATTATTTTTCATGCCACAGCTGTTTTGAATAAGAATGGGAATAAACTTAACTATCCTCCTCATGTTACTTACCACTAATTATGGCATATATTTACATCTATAAAACAGTGAAATTTTGGGAGACATAATTTAATGCCCCTTTATTGTGTAGATTCCTTTATTTCCATCCCACATTTGAATTTCAAAAATGTTTAGGACTTCAAAGCATCTTTAAAAGCTTGCCCTAATTATAATATGCATTACTTTCTAAAACTCCTAGTTTGCATTGCAGATTCCTGCAAATAGAGGCATTCATTTTAAACATCAATTAATATCATCCACGCATCTTCAGACGAGTTTGGGTCTTTGTTTCAGAGTTGTAGTGAGCCCTGGCTAAGCTTTCCTCAGTTAGAAGAATAGTTCAAGCCACTGCAAACACTTAAAATTAAGCTGGGGGGTCAGATTCATAGAAAGCCTGACAGGGCCAACATTAATTTATATCAGCTGGTTTTTTCCTATGTCACCAATGAGAGAACATCCATCCTCCTTTCAGATACATTTGGTTCCCAAACCTGTCCTGCAGAAATCAGAGTTCAGGCTGGCACAGAGCATCTGGCAGCATGACAGACACAAAAGCCCAGCGTGTTATTGCAAGGTGTGCTCACAAGAGGATCCCACTGCACAGTGCTGTGGGTTACATGGAAAAGTCATGCAAAATTTGCAGTTCGGGGGCTGAGGCAAAACCTGAGAGAGAAATAACGAAGTTACAGCAGCAGAATTTAGTCTAGGAGGCTAAGAGTATTTAGAATTAGAGAATTTAAGAATAGTAGTGAGCAATCAGTGGGGATAGCACTGGATAGAACCAATTAAAGAAATCAGCACAGGCACTCGGTGTTGACTTAGCTTTTAGACAGGCTGACTGGAACCTAAAGAGGAGAAAACTTTGGGGCTATTCCCAAGTCACAAAAACAGTTTAAATACAAACTAACCACCAGGAACATTGTCCATACTCAGATTAAGGTTAGATGGCACAAATCATTCCTGGGTTTTAACATAGGTTGGGCTTAGCCCCATGAGGTGAAAGAAGCAGGACTGTGCAGTTAACCCTCACCTGGGGAAAAGTTTCCTCTGCAGATATTCTCCAGCCTTCCCATATTCTGCATCAGTGTTCTAGGACAGCTTTTACATTTATTTAGGAACCTTTATTTTTGTTTTGATTCTATAACCCTGTGATCTCCAGCCTCATATCCCTGTCACACAAACTTCCTGTGCCACACCATTAGGACTTATTTACAATTCCCTCTGTTATTGTAAAAGCCTGTCTCTGTGGCCATTTCCCCGAGCTCTGTGGCTCCCAATGAGCACCTGGGACAAAGCAGAGCAGCAGAGTCAGGGCATTCCAGTGCAGGACAAGGACCAGGGCATTGCATGGAGCAGGGCTGGTTGTTTGAGGTGCTGCAGGAGCAGGAGTCTCTCTTCCTTTTGTACCTCCTGCACAGAAAGAGGCCCAGAAGTGTGACACCCAGATGTGTCACCAGGACTGGGGCCAGCTCTTCCACTCCCAGCATCAGGCTGTGTTTCCCATGAGATACAATCTGCATGGAACCAATAAAGCTCTGCAAAGCAAAGCAAACTTTGCTTTGTACTCCATCCCGGTGCTGCCTTGCTAAGTCAAGGCTGCAGCTGGAAAATGTCTTCTTGCAAGGTCTCAGCCCTTCCCCTCACACTTTTTTTTGTAATCAAACCTTATTACCGAAACCAGGACAACAGGGAAAACTCTGCTGGTGAACAGCCTGGAGCAGAACTAAATGGGAAAGAGCCACAGGACTATTCTTTCCAGCTACCAGAGCTCAGCTGCTTTCTGCCTTAGTCATCCTCAGCACAAGTACTCATCTGTGGTCTTCCTGTTTCCCAGATACCCATTCCACAGCACCAGTAAAATCTAAACAAAACACCCTTTGTGCTGCCTCCAGTGCCATGCTGACTTGCCTTAACTGCATTTGCAGGGTCACCATCCATCCCTTCTGACACCAAAGCCTCACCTTCACTTTCAAGCTTCTCACCTCATGCCACTCTCCCACTTCCCTTCTCTGGTTTGCCTTAACTCCTCTCACCCAGACCCTGCCTTTCCCTCTCTGATTCTGCTCAGGGTGCTTTCCCACCTGTACTTACTTACCCAACCAAAATTCACTTTCCTTTTACCCACCAAAATGCCACAGGCACCTCGGCTGCAGCAGCTCCCAGTGCTGAGAATGATCGATGGCACCGTGGTAATGAAGGAGGAAGACAACAGAAAGGATGGGGAGGGGGAAATGGGAAAATAAACAGTGAGACAGAATATTGGGACTCAGAAATAACCACACATCATGAACAGAACCTGGGAGGAGGTGAATTAAACAGAGGAGGAGGAGGTAGCAGATGATGAGAGAGTAGGTACTTATTTAGAACCGGATACTTAATTCAGCAAAATTCAATCTATTTTCCTATGAATAAATTTGAGGCTACTCACAGGGTCAAAAACACTGTCAGCAACCTGTGCCAACTTTTCCCTGGTGAAATTATGACTGCTTAAAACAGCTTTTCAACACTCCCCATAAAAACAGGAATGGCATATTTTTTTCTGAGAAAATGCCCCGTTGGGGTGAAAGAAATAAAGCACAGTGAGCTGACAGCTTAGGATCTAATTCTCATGACTAATTAGTCAGCTCTCTTCTGTTTCTCCTATACATATTCCTACATATGTTTAGGACTGGGGGACACTGGTGTGAAGTTTATTCCTAGAAGAGCGCTCATCGTGACCCTTGCAGCACTCAAACATTACCCCAGGCACCTTCTCTCTGCCTCACTCCCTTCATGGGAGAGAAAATCCACTGGTCTATTTCAAGATCAAGCTCAGGAAAGTGTTCTCATCACATTTTTAATGTATAACTCAGAAGGATGTTAGCGCTGTATGTTTTTTAATCTCTGAGTTAATACAGCACAAAATTGTATTAAAAGGCCATTATGTTGGAAGGCATGGTGAGGTTAGGAAATGTTGGATTGAGGTTGCCTGCACATCCTGACTGCTGAACTGTATCATGTCACAGGCTGTAGCTGCACAGCTGCACACTCACCCTCTGAACACCTACACGACATTTCCTTGTCCTTGCTGCTCACTGTGGCCCTGTGTCCTGAGCACCACTCAGACCCTGTGCTGAGCACAGGATTATACATTTCATAGAGGCTTTTCTCATGGCCTCCTCTAACAGCCCTGAGTCTGATTTGTCACTTGAGGGGAAGGGGTAGCATCAGCCATGTCACAGATGTGGGACTGAGAGTTTAAAGGTGTGCACTGCTTGGAGGAGACAAAGCAGAGAAGGCAGGCACTCCAATTTTCAAAGTCAGGAGAACAACACAGACCTCAAAGATCCAAAGGAAGTCTCTACTGGCTTTAGGTACACCTTTGAGCATCCAGCATGCCTGAAAATCAATTTCCACATGGAGAAAAAGCAGAACATACAATACATCAATTACCATATCACCAATCTCTGCTGCGTCCACGTCTAGCATAAAGTCTGAGGCTTATCATCCTCTGTGGGAAATGAGAACAGGCAGGTGAGGTGACATTCATTTTTGCCAGTGTGTTTTGCAAATATTTATGACGCAGAGTGGGTTGGTGAGATGATGGTCCTCAGCCCAAGTCCGATTTCACTAGGAAAGGTTTTAGTGGTCACAGACCCTTAACTCTGAGCTCTGTTCCTCTGCAGCCAGACTACTCCTGCTGTTATGTTTGTCCTGTTCCCACCCCTCAGAATCCTTTCTTGCTGTACTTCATCCCTGTGTTTCCCTGCAGGCTCTTTATCCCTTATTCCAAGGCTCCTTCTCCCCACTGCCTCCCTCTTTTTGACTCCACCTTCTCACCTGCCTGTTCCAGGCCACTGGTGCCTACTGTGTTTCAGCTCCCACTCCTCTGCTGTCTCCTCTTTCTGCCTCCTTGCTCAGCCAGCCCTCAAATACTTGGTCTACAGCTCCCCATGAATTTCTCAGTGGGTTCCTTCTGCAGCCCAGCACAGCTGCTGCTCAGTGGCTTAGTCCTTCTACATCCAGATTTGAGGAAAAAGAAGAGTTTCCCTCATTCCAGTTTCCACTCCTAAATCTGGTGCCACAGAAGCTCTTGGAAAGAATAGGAAGTCTCGGGGATTTATAAGGTGCAGAGCATTTCAAATCCCATAGATAAACAACCAGGAGATCTGATCATAAGCAGTGGTTCCAGATCAACCTTTTCTGGTTTCAGCCTCAACCTGTCCACCCTGTAATTAAACCCTGAATTGAAGTTTTACAAGAAAAAAATGAAATGGTTAGATGATAACTGCTGCTATGAAAATGAGTACACCACAAAAAAGTGCCCAAATGAATTAGTGAGTGTAAAAAGCTTTAGTATGAGCATGAGGCTCAGCCTGCAGATTTGCTGATCCTTTTGGGTGAACCTTTTAGTGGTTTAGTGGTGGACTTGGCTGATGGTTGGACTCAATGATCTTAGAGGCCTTTTCCAGCCTAAGTGATTTTATCATGTCGTGATTATGTTGCTAACAGGAGATTTTACAAATACATTAAGACAAACCAGGCTTGTCAGTGACATTTCTCATCACTAGATCGGTACACAGCGTCCCAGCCCTCCATTCAAATGACTTTTTCTCCCTTGCTCTGAATGAGTTATGGAGCAGAGTCCTGTGGCTGGCTAACAGAAAGGCAAGCAGAAAGCAGATGTGCTTCCAAAAAACCCCAGGCACCCTCCTGGGCTCGCAGCTGTCCCAGCTCCCATCCTGCTCGCTCCTCTCTGTGCAGCCTCGGGCTGACACCAGGACTGACCCTTCCTCGCAGCCCTGGGCAGAGGCTGCAGCTGGGAATCACCCAGGAGCAGGTTCCATTCCCCTGCCTTTCCTGGGACCACTCGATGGCAGTTCCCATCTCCAGGAGGGGCTCTGGGTACCTGCTGGCAGGCAGAGCTGGGGCACACCTGCCCTGGCTCCTGGGAGCTGTCAGTGCCTCACTGCAGGGCAAACAGAAGAGAGCATTTCCACAGTGCCCCAAACACCTCCTGGGCAGCAGAGGCGCTCCCCACCACGCCTTACTCACCCAGAATTTTACCAGGAAGAAAGCGTTCTGAGGCCCCTTCCCAAAGAGCTCCTTCAGGCCGCCCTTCTTCTCGGGGAATTTGTCGTAGATCTGGCGAATGTCCACCGACTCGAGCAAGGGGTCGCTGTAAGAATGGTTGGCGTGTCCAATGTGCACGAAGAGGTGTTTATTGTACTGCAAGGGAGAAACAGGAGAGTCAGCGCTGTGGGAGGAGAGCCGAGGCTTGTTAGGGCAGGGGGCTGTGCTGAGATGGATTAAATGACACTCCTGGGACTCCTGGGATTCTCTGCACTAAGGTTTCCATGAACAACTTCACTGCTTGTGTCACAGGCCCTTGTGAACAAGGCTCAACATCAAAAACAAACCCCTGTGTCCCCGGTGCAAACCCCAAAGAACGGGCCTCTGCAAGGGGGTGATTTGCACTGCAAGACCCAGAGGCAGCACGGCCATAAAGAGCCTTTCATGGGCATAAAAAGATGAATGTGCTCAGGAGGAAAGCCTATTTTTGCTCCTCTAAACAATGCCTTTTAATGTTCTGTGTCGTCCTCAGAGCCTGAATTTCTGCTCGTGCCACAGAGCCCACTCATGCACGTGAGGCCCCAAACCTCTCTCTGCAGCACACCTCAGCCAAAGGAGATGGAAGAGTTTCCTCCTAACTGCAGGACTACAGTAACAAGAAGGCCAGTGCCTCTGTGTTGTTGTGCCTACAGACATTGTCCTCCCACCATTTCCACCATGTAATATTAAAGAGCCCAACTTCTCCCCCTTCCCTCGGGAGCCAGCTCTGTAGATGAGGATCCCTGCCAAAACACATCCAGCTTCAATTTTCTATTTCTTAACTCCATCCCATCACACCTCATCAGAATCACAAGAACCACCTGGGCAGTGCCTCTCCTGCCTGGGGGAAACCCTTGGCCCAGTGAAATCCACTCCAAAGGAGTCTGAACACCATCTTTTAGGGGCTGCCATTCCTCCGAGAGAACCTTTCAGCACCAACACGAAAGCGGGAGGATGAGCACGCCAAAGACCCTCCACCAGTCAATCAGCACCTCCCAGGGTCACGAGAGCAGAGTGAAGGAGCTCCAGAGTGGCAGGATTAAACATTGGGGGCTTTCACCACGCAGATCACAAAACATTTTGCTAACTCAGTTAAGGGAAAGCTGATATGCAGTCAATGAACACTAGAGAACCCTGTCACACTGAACAGATGCTGTATATAAGGGGCAATTCCCAAAAGCTAGGCACAAATAAAATATTTAAAAAGCCAAAGCAAACCTCATTTAAGCTATTTTGTTTACAATGTACCTGCTGAATGAACAAATTGAAGTGACAAATCTAAATGAATTGGGCAACCACTCAGAGCCTTCCTTCGGCGTGAGCAGAGTCTTCCCTAGCAGATGTCCAAAACTCTGGGGAAAAGGAAATGGACTGGCTAGATTTCTGCACTTAGGAAATGAAATTGAAATCTATTAAAAAAAATCATCTAGCACAGTGAAATCTGAATTTAGAACCAGAGAACACTCATTTGGGTATGGGGCCAAAAATGAGATACAGCCTGTGATTTTCTGCAGGGTTGTATTCCTTTCTAAATTTTGTGGAAGGAAAAAGGAAAACGTAACATCTTATTAAGGCATTTCCACAAGCAAAAAGAATTTGGGGATTGTTTCCTCTCAGTCTTCTCTGCTGGAGTTGTTCCAGGTTGTACAAATAACATTTGCCACATTTTTATGGAAACAGAATCGAGGGCTCAGATTCTCCTGTGAATTGTCCTCCTCCCCAAAGGGGTGTCTCTCTCTCCCAGCCCAAAGATGGCTGTGGAGGGAAGGGGGAAGGGAGAGCTGTGTTTTACAGTTTGGCCACTGCAATCTCCCAGGACAATTCACACACTGTACCTTATTCTGTAGGCCAGACAAACACACAAACTGCTCAGGATCCAAGTGGGAGTAAAAGCAAGCGCATTTATAGGGGCATGGAGCATGAAGTCTTAATACTCTTTAAATATAAAAGCAGAGTTGGAGGCAGCTGCAAAGCTGCCACAGTTGTCTGCAGAGCTCGCCAAAGCACCAGATGCTGCTGCAGCAAAATTTCTGAGCGGGTACAGTAGGACAGATGGTATGACATCACCTGACAACATTCTTAGGACAGAAATGTTTATTTTGATATTGCAATGTGTGATTATTTTCTCCTTATGTTGCTGCAATTCCTATGCTAAGTAGAATCATTACTGGGCTAATTAGACGTGGCATATTTCTGTGAACTAACAAACGATAATGCAATATTGGAGCGGGGTAAATGGACACCGAAATGATCCCTATCGGTCTGAGACAAACACGCCCCACGACAGCAACTGATGCATAGATAAAGGCAAAGGAGCAAAGTTTCTGCCTGTGTTTGTGAGCCCATTAGTGTCTGAAAAGCTTAAAAACATCCTCATTATATTGAGCCTTCACTGTTGATTTAGACTGAGTATTCCAGAGACACTGAAGTACATTAGTTGCTGAGGAATTTACTCTGCAGCTTGAAAGGATTTGCATCTGGCATGGGGGCAGTAATGTGCTTTAGGTGCCATAAACCATCACAAGTCAAATCCTGTATTTTCTAAGTGCACAAGTACACAAAAACAGGAAGAACATTTGCAGCTCTGTCTCTTGTGTCTGCATTACACGACATGCCCTGGAGATGGCTGCCTCTTAAAGCTGAGCTCCTTCCCTTAGAAAAATTCTAGCTATCCAAAGAATGCAGTAAAGCCATGAAATATGACTGTTGTCAAATAATACCGGGAGAAAAATTATAATCCACTTAGGAATTGAAAAGAACCGAGACAAATTGCCAATGGCAGGGGATGCAAGCGTTTAAGCTGGTGCAGAACAAAGACAAACCACCTACATCTGCTTTATCAGCCAGCACGTAGATTTGCAGCAGCTCCTCACCAGTTCTGTACTTCTGTTCTGGCACAACCACACAGACCAGCACATGGGGGGGCCATGGCTCCCCATGCTCAGGGGATGCAGGTGCTAAGCAAGGTGGAAGGCAGGTGGCCTGAGAGGGGCAGCTGTTTCTGTGGGAATGCACCCCGAGTGCAAGGCTGCTGCCATGATTTCACCCTCACAGATCCCACTGGAGTCACTGGATGTGCTCCTGGGGGAAGGAGCCAGGTGGGGCAGGAACCCAGGCACTGGTGTATCAGCAGTCTGTGTGCAGCTCTAACCCAAACCCTACCCAGCCTCAGCCAGCCCCGCTGCCTCGCCGTATCTCATAAATCTGAAACTCTTTAATTTCCTGCTGATGGAAGAAAATCACTTGGTCTGCCAACAAGTTTTCTTATTCCTACCGAAACACTAGTAACTGAATATTTAATTCCTGCTGCTGTTGTCCTCCACTGAAGCAGACTGGGAGTTACAGACATGACATTTTAATGCTGTAAGTGGAGTCTGGACCAAGTCCTGTTGTTAAGGTTTTTAACGCTTTCCTGTGAAATGCTAAGTGAACTTTCTGTGCTGTATGCTGCGATACAGCTGTGGGGGCAACCTGGCCTTTCATGGACCTCCCTGCCTTCAACTCCTGCCTGGATCTGCTCAGGGATTGAATCAGAGATGCCAAGCAAAAGGGGATTTGGGGTGACTTTATGTTTGCAGAAGTGGAGAGGCAGGTGATGAGGGAGGGCAGTTCCCTGGCACTTTAGGGTCGCCCAGCACTGCCCAGCTGCTCCCACAGCAGTCCCAGCATGAAACTGGGACTTGCTGGTTGGGCAAGGTGCTTACACAACGTTTCCACCAGCTCTCCTGCAACACCGAAGATGCATCTTTCAGTTCTGGCCTGTCTGATTTAAGACCCTGCAGTCCCAGTTCCAGAAGTGCTGAGTGCTCAGATGGGAAAATTACTCCTGACTATAGGAAGCTCTCAATAACATTAAGTATTCCGCAAAATCAAGCTCATGACAAATCAAAGGGGACCCTCAAAATCAGTGTCCCATTCATTCTTTTGCACCTGAACTTCTTGGTTTGTCAATTGTGAGTAATAATGCTCCTTCATCCAAAAAGACTGCACTAGCACATCTGTGAAATGCAAATGGAGGGAGTTATTAATTCCATTTGGAAGGGAGGTTAGACAGTGCGCAGCGAGCAGGGCACGGGGCCACGCGTTTCAACAGCACAAGAAAACAAACTACTGAATACTTGCTTATCAAAGAAGGGCCATCTACATCTCCCCTGAATGCGGCAGAGGACAAATAAACACGTGAGCACATCATTATCTGCTCTCTGCAGAGCAGGGCATGGGGATATCTCCCGAGCTGGGAGAGCCTGGCTCCACAGGCAGGTTTTTGGGAGGCTGTAGGGGCAGGGGAAGCTCAAGGGAAGCGCAGGGCACAGGCACAGCCAGGTGCAAAGCCCTTGGGGCGAGCCAGGACGGGTGTTTGGGGCAGGCAGAGGGGAACTCACGGCCCCAGCCCACCCCATCCCAGTGCCACGGGTGCCCTGCGCTTCCCTTGGGCTGGGAAATCCCGAGGGAAGGAAGAGAGGCCCAGGAAGGCAGCAGAGAGCACAGCCAGGCCCCAGCTGCCTTTCCAGCTTTGGGGGAGAAATGGAGCTGCTCTCCCAGCACGCCCAGCCACGCTCTGGCCCAGGAGGCTCCCTGGAAAGTCAGTGTCCTGCTGGGGAAGCTGGCCTGGCGCTTCCACCGTGGCTCCCCGGAATCCTGCTGGCTGGGGAGACTGCCCATGGATCCCCAGCTGCGGCTGTGCCAGTACTGGACCTCTTGGAAACGCTTTCTTGGGACTCCTAACTCTGGACACTGGAAAATGAACATCTCCAGAGAACCACATTTACACCCCAGGGCCAATACACAGCTCTCCAGCACGGCAAAATACAGGAGCCTTGTGTTTAGCAAAACTTCTCCTGATTCCAGATTAAAATGACCTCAAATCCTGAGCCTGTGGCTCCGAGACATTCATCCTAACCTGAGTTTGTTAGAGGCACTAAACCAAGGACTTCCCTGTGAGAGAAACGCTGGACTGCTTTTAATGCTGTGTACAGGGAGTACAGAAAGCATAAACAATCCTTGCAACAATGGATATTGTTCAAGGATGGAGGGCTTCTTTTGAAAAGATCTCATTTATTTTTCATCACTTAGGTGGTTTGATTAACTTTGGTGAATTTTACTGCATTTGGCTAATGATGGCAGGCTGTTTTTATGGCCCTTGAGCAATCGCTTTCCCTTTCTGGTTCTCAGGCACAATTCTCCCCGGGCTCACAAAGCCCTTTTACAACAACAATAAAACCTGAATTAAAACATAAAGAATGTTTTATTTCTTCACCACTTTTTAAAATACATTTTGAAATCTGGACCTAACGCAATCTGACAGTTTGGATGGGTGGACTAATACTGAAAATGCCCATCAGCCATGTTCTTTATAGCCCTATATAGATATTTTAAATGTAAAGCTGTCTGAAGTGCTCACAATTTAAATAAACGTGACAGCAAGAGTGAGAAACCTCGAAAAGGAAGAGAAGAAACAGTTTTTTTTGTTGGGTGGTGATAGGGCCTTTTTCTCTGACTGAAAATCAAGCTTGAGTCTATATATATATAAGATTTTGAATTATTGAATTTTAATTATTTGAATAATTCTCATTTCAGTTATAGTCTTTGAATTTTATACCTACTTGTGTAGCAGTCAGTTGCTTAGATCCTTTCTAGCCTGCTTGCATTCTCAGTTTATATTTGTTAGGGAACATGGGATTGCTTGGTTTAAGCATTTGTCCTGAAGTTTCACAGAACCACTACAATAAAAATGGAAAGCCCCCATTAAGGAAAACCTGTCTTGGAAGCAACAGATGGGCACAAAAACTGCTCCATCTGCTGAGAACAGAGTTATATAGGGCAGGCAGTAATCAAAGGTAACTGAAATGCTGCTGCCTGGACCTGCAAGGGAAACTTCCATGCACCATTTAGGAACTGCACTTCAGCACAAAATGCCACAAAAGGAAAATACAGCTTGACATTTGTAAGCTGAATTGATTTCCATGTAAAGGAGGAGCAGTTTTACCCATCCTCAGCTGCAGAGTCAGGGTTCCAATATTTTGCAACTGTGCCATCTTGTGTTCCCCAGACTATCTTCTGCCATGCAGAGTTACAGAGAGGGCTGATTATTGTTTCCTCTCTCTATTTTTCTCTTTTGCAAGTGGAATAATTTTGTGTCTAGACAAGGAAAAAGATCAACAGCTGGACTCTATGGAGCAGATTTCCAGTCCTCCAGAATTCCCACTCTAAACTAAACCACTAAACTGCCTGGCACTCTGCTTTTTTTGGTTTTTTGGGTTTTTTGGGGTTTTTTTTTGTACTTTTAAACACCAATTACCATTGGAAGAGCCATAGAAATGCTGAAGGCCCCACTCCTACCAGGAATTCCCTGTGGGTGGACCTTTGTGGCCATGCAGAGCCCCTCTGCAGGCTGTGGGAGTCACCAGGGCTGACAAACCTCAATTTCTAATTTCTGTACAGGGACAAGGACTGCAAGGGCCCTGCCAGGATCAAGTCCTGTCCCCAGCCCCCCTGCCAAACACACCTTTTCCAATAAAGGTCTTTCAATAACTTCCAGGTTACATTTTAAGGTGGAATTGGTCTACTTGCCTCTATTACTGTGAGGCTTTCTGGCCTGATTTTGTGTTGGGGGAGAAAGGGAGGAAGGGTCACCTTTCTCTAAGGAAATGTTGGAAGCACATTTGGTGAAGATAATATTTTATGTAAGTTTCTGTGAAAAGCCAGCAATGTAATGAATATATAACTGTCCTTTTTTCAGAAGAGACAGGAGAACTCC
This sequence comes from Poecile atricapillus, assembly GCF_030490865.1. Lineage (NCBI taxonomy): Eukaryota > Metazoa > Chordata > Aves > Passeriformes > Paridae > Poecile > Poecile atricapillus. The sequence continues at coordinate 119,409,516 of NC_081249.1, read as the reverse complement.
TACACATCTCTCCTGCAGCAGCACAATAAATACATTCATTTTTGAGGTCAGCAAAGGCACAGAGATGCTGCAATCACAGCACGTGCCTACAGGACTTCACGTGCACATTGTGCAAACACACACACCTCACCTGCCTGGCTGATTTTATTTGGAAAGTAATAAAAGCCCATCCTTCCTCTGCTGTGCAAACCCTACCTGCAATAAAACATCTCAGCCACACAATGAAGGTGTGCAAAGCTGCAGGCAGAATTCACATTTTCTGCAGTGGCACCAGAGGAGGCTGGGGCTTTGCTGCAGTTCCAAGGAGAGCTCCTGGTGCTGGTTGGAGAGTTCTGAGCACTGCAGACAGGGCAGGCTGGCAGGAGGCACAGACACCAGTGCCTCTCCAGAAAACATCCTTCTCCCTTTGCCCTGGGAACTGGCCACGCTGCCTTGGGGTTTTTTCCCAATGCCCTTTCAATGCCAGATAATCAAATTTACTTAATTCAATGCAAGCAACACTTCTGCTTTTCCTGCCTCCCCTTTCCCAGGCAGTGATGGCCCCACAGAGGCATCCTTGGTCCCCATGGCACGGTCTGGGTGCTGCAGGCTGTCCCCATGCACAGCACTGCCCCACTTGGATACAAGGATGAACTAAACTGGGAACTGGCTTTTCCTAGAGCCTCAGTTTTGCAGTCACAGCACACGAGTAATTGCTGTTTTTAAAACAAGTCTGGGTAGTTTGATGCTCTTGCTTGTCCTGTAAACCCTCCTGCATAAATGATTTGAAAGGTGGGCTTCTCAGCAGCTTTCCTGCAAGCTGGGACAAGACCCAGTGGGCCTCTGCACTCTCAGAAATTTCAAATAATATTAGTTTACTCCAAAGAAGGCTTCACAGTACTTGTGGGGCCATCCTGGGTATCCATGCTTCTATCCAGAGTCTCTCCCTGCAATGCCAAAGTTACTCACTCGCTCAGCTTTTGCACAAAACCCCACAGAGGCACTACACCATATTAGTTTTGTGCATAGATTTTTGTTATAAAAACCAATGGAAAAGGGGTAATTAGGTGGCAGAACAGCCAATGAGCCTGCACAGAAATGAGATTTCATTCATACACAGACAGCAAGGCTGAGCCTCACGTGGCCACATCCTGTTTTCCTGGTAGCCTGGAGCACACACAGACACACAGACACAGACACACAGACACACAAACACACAGACACACACAGACACAGATCCTGGCGTGGAGCAGGGAGGACAGAGCCCATAAATCAGCAGGACACCTTGCACAGGGTCAGCAGGGGCTGGGAAATCTGTGCATGGACAAGGGTGATTGACAGGGAAACACGGACGCCGTGCTCCGGTGGTGGAAATCCAAAGTGCTGCTGGATGGACTCGGGGCTGGGGGTAGAGGAGGTGTCCAGAGGGGTCTGGGGGACACCAAGGTGAAGCCCACCAGAGCCAGGACTGCCATGAGACCATGGGAAGGCAAAGGGATTGCAGGAAAGCAGGAATGCCGAGCAGTCAGGTCAGCGCTGAGAGAACCATCTGTGCATTTCCTGCAGCTCAGGGCTAACTCAGCCTCCAAGTGTGATGTGGCTGGGGTATGAACAGCTGAGATACGCTGCACTTTCACAGGGATATGTCTCTGCCAGCAGCATTCCTCTGTTGGAAGGTTTCTGGGCTATGTCTCCAATCCCCAATTGTGCAGGGTAAACACTCCTAGGATAACACCCCTGGCCAGAGCCCATAAATGCTATGGTTTCCAGTGCTGGATTATAAAAAGAAAATGATAGCTTCTCTCTTCTCCAGGCTGCTGTATTTTATCAGGAATCTGAATAAGAATGGCCTGTCCATATCACCCATTCAGGAGAGTATTTGCTTTTCAGAAATTATCTCGGAAAAAATTCTCAGGTTTGAGTTGAAAGAAGTTCTTTCAATTTATTTGTGGTGCAGCAGAATCAGTGCTAGGAGACAAATGCTCATGGTAAATATATGGTGATTGATGTCAAGGTTCAAGGCTTACTGGAGTAAATGAAACATTACAGCCAGCTTCAGAAACTGCCCTTGCAGGTATAGTATGCAGCCTAAAAATTAAAATAAAATCAAAAACTTAATAAAAAAAAAAAATCCAATATGCAATATGCACACTTTCTGTGCGAGTCCCTAATTTTGTTTTGGTTAGGAAACAGATTAGGCTTTAACTTAGAGTTCGAGCACTGAATTCTTGCCAAGAACACAATGCAATTTGGTACACCTGCTAAACTAGGTCAGCAGCGAGGCAGAGCAAACCCTGCCTGCACTCACAGAGGCCTCTCGCTGCTGCAGATGGGGAAAAAGAGGGCAAGAAAGGCAAATCCAGTCCTGGGGTGAAAGGAACATTGCACAGAGCAGCAGTGAGCACAGACACCTGGTGGAAGGCATGCCCAGAGGGTGGGGAGCGAAGGAGAAAAGCTGAAGATCAGCAGAAAACGAGCAAAGCTGAGGATCAGTGGACAGGAGGGCAATAATAAATATAAAAATAAGTAAATACTTACTGATTCAGGATCCCTCTGCTGCTCAAGGAAAGCCGAAAACTCCACCAGCCTGAGCTTGGTCGTACCAATCGATCGGCCCTGCCACGCAGGGACTGAGGGAGCTGGAGCTGATGTGGGCTCAAAGCCTGGAACAGAGGAAACAACTTCATGAAGAAGCTGACACATTTCCTCAGTCTGTATTTTCTCAATTAAATATAACTGGGAGTTATGCATGTAACACTTGGATATTTATATTAATTTTAGCAAGCGATTAATTCAGGATGAGCTGAAACTGGAAAAACTCAGGCCAGTATGTAGAAAAAGAGGTGCCAGCCCAGCAATCTAGTAATGGCAGAAAGAACAGATCTATTTTGTTTCCTTGGGGCTGTAACTCACTGTAGAATTTTTGTTTGAATTATATACTAGTTTACAGAGATTTCTAGAGACTTCACCTGGACCCACAGCTGCACCCCTCCTTGGAAACTGGCATCAAGACTCCCAGGAGACATTACTGCCTTGGGAGTGAAGAGAACTGAATTTCTGGCTCCTAATGTGCCACAGCCTGCAAGTAAATCACCCCTCTTTGTGCCTATTTCTTCTGCCACTCTCAATTCCCCTCTCCTATTTAGAGTACAAGCTTTCCAAGGCAGGCTCTGTCTCTTACTATGTATTTGCACATTGGGTCTCGACTTCTTTTGGAGCTTTTAGGCATCATTATGCTACAGCTAATAATAAATAATTACTGTAGAGAGCTGAGTCATACCCTAAAAAGAAGAAAAAAAAAAGGTTTTAAATTGATAATAAAGAGAGAATGACATGGTCTAGATAGAGAAGGGATCTTAAGCACCCTCTCTAATTCACCTCAAGAGAAGGAATAAATGCTATCTCTTGGTCCTCATTGCAGAAAATTGGGTGAGAAGGAAAGAAAACTGTAAAAGAAGAGGAAAAGGCAGCAGCTCAAAGGCAAAACTCATCCTGGGAGAGACACAGGCACAAGGAAGGCACCAAAGGCACGAGAACAAAGATTATCCTGAGCAAGGCTGAGAAGCAGGGAGAGGTCAGAGGCAGTGTGTGTCCATATCCCATAATGAGAATGTGGTACCTGACTCCAAACCTCAAATTTGGGCAATGAAGGTGTGAGACTTGTGCAAAACAGGGAATTACAAATGTCACTGGCTACACATGAACGGGAATTCCAACGAAGCAAAAACTCATGCACGAGTTTTGTCTGATTTAGAAATACTAATATTCCTATTCTGAGAGAAAACATGGAAGGATAAAAGAAGACGATAGAAAATACCTGACTTAGAAAATAATGTTATAAATTCAGTACATCAAGAAAAGGGCATTCTCATGAATGCAGAAAAATAGCTTTAGTTGAAAGCATTAAATAGCAGCAAGTTAGAAAAACATAAAGAATGGGGTAAGAGTCAAAACCTTGCAGCACAAAGTCAGAAGAATTGGGATCTTTTGGCAAGGGAGACGTAACATGAGAAATCATCTGCCAAGAAATAATGGCCTTTCCTGAAATCAAGCATGGAAGGAACCTGGGAAAAGGAGCACGGAATGAGCCATGGGAAAGGCTTGATCAATTTGAGCAATGGAATTCAGAGTAAAATTAGGTACTTATCAAAGTGGCACCAGGCAAACAGGACCTTCAGGAGGGGATGAGTTATAAACAACCTGATACACAGAGAAGTTTTATACTTAATGCTAAACATACATGATTTTGGAAGAGGTTTCAGGCTCAGTTTAAAATAAATTAAGGTGTATTCTTGTTACCTAGCTATTCTAAAAGAAACATTCATCCTATTGCTCATTTTTTACAGTAATTCCTACAATACAGAGCGCTGACTGGAAATTACACATCACAGCTCCTTGCATATGCATTAGTGCTTCCTACCTAAAAAAACCCCAAACACAATGAGTTTCCCTAAGATATAATCAGATAATAACAGGACATAATAAACAGCTGGGATTGCTGTTTCCTTTGACTGGAGGGAACGTGAGATCCCGAGCAGCGGCTCTGCCCAGGTCAGAAGTTAATACATCACATTCAGTGCAAAATTCAAGTATTTTTAAAGCAGAGGATAAATGGGAGAATTACCTGAAATGGGAGCTGTGACTGATGGCTGTATAGGATAGGCCTGCTGAACGAATGGCTTGACGCTGGAATAAAGAGGTGCACAAAAATCACACGCCTGTGCCACCCACAGGAAATTCCATCAGACTCACTACAGGAAAATAGGTGGCTGATGACCTTTACCCACCTCCTTGCAGGGCATATTTGACAGACAGACAGCCCAGAGGGAACAGAAGGGATGGGAATTACACCCAGGGATGGGCAGGGAATTATACCCAGAGGACACCGAAGCAGGGGACACAAGGGAGGGTGCCCATCCGCTACTCAGCCTCAGTTTGGAGGTTTGGGATCCCACTTCTTGAATGTGACTTCACATCACTCTAAAGACTTTTTCTTTCCCTAAAATTATCTTTACCTCCTTTTTAGAAAAATTTGCAAGTTGTCACTTGCCCAGTCTCAGAGTGCACAAGCCACCCTTCTCACTGCACAGAGAAACACGTTTGAATTCTCAGGACTTACTCTTGCGAGGATCCAGGCTGCCCCGTTTGAATCATTCCCGGCCAAAACTGCAAGAGGAAAAACAAACAAACAGGCCCACGGTTGTTCCCTTTGTTGGAAGAACTTTGGGTATTTTTGAACAAGCACGATTCCCTTTTGCAAGCCCAATCAAGGCATTAATCCATTCATCCCATCTTAGTTCCCCACTGAAGGTTGTCAGGGAGTGCAGGGATGTTTTTGGGACTCGGCTGATGACTTACCCCAGGTGCCCCAGGAAATGTAGGACGGGGAATTCCTGGCAGGCCCAGCTTGTTGTGAATAGCAGTAGCTGAGACTATCTGTGCTGATGACATTGCTGCCATGTGCTGGAGCGCTTTGTCCTTTGCTGTCTGATCCTTTAACATGACAATTACACGGAGTCTTAAAACATTTGGCACAACAAATGACGTTCAATAACTGCAGCTACAAGCACGTGACTAAAAACTGAAAAAGCCACACAGAAAATGCAAAAATAGCAAATCATGCAGGGAAAAAAAAAATAAATAAAAAGTACAGCATGGAGGCTAACACTCAAACTACCTCAAGGCAAAACCTCCTCTCAGACATGCATGGTAGACCTGAATTCTCACAGTCTGCTCTGCCAACACGCAGGAAGCTCTGGGAGAGCAAACTGCTGCCCATTTGTTTATCTGGGCAAATTGTGATTTTAAATCAGGTTGGGCTAAACAGGGCGTGCTCCCGAGGATGGGAATTACACCCAGGGATGGGCAGGAAATTACACCCAGAGGGCACCAAACCAGGGGACACAAGGGAGGGTGCCCATCCACAGCTCAGCCTCAGTTTGGAGGTTTGGGATCCCAGGACTGGGAGCACTGGGATTTGAGCTCTGTCATTCCCATCTAAGAGCAGCTTAGAACGAGAACACGGAACTGCAAACAGGGACAGAGCTTTCTCCATGCTTAGAGACGTTTTGGATTCAGCTTTATGACAGTTAGGTCACAAACATGTAAAGGACATTTTAAATGCTCAGTTGTGGTGTTTTACTGGTTTACAGTGTTCCCACAGAAAGCCATCAGCCATAAAATTCCTGCTTTTTTTGGGCACACAGGAACGAGTTTAGGAAAAGGGGGGTTGTTATCAGTTACTTGTATTAGAGCAGCACTTGGAGTCCCAGCCACTGCCAGTCAGGTCTGCTCACAGGACAGGAAGGGAAGGCTTCTTAATGCAACAGAGTTAACCAGGGGGATGTCTTAGGTCAGGGAAAATGAGTGAACACAGACTGTTACACGCTGCTAAAGCAGGGTTCCTCATCCAGGAGTGCTGGATTGATGAGCACCAACACTTAGGTGTGCCACTTAGAATGAGGGAACACAAGCAGTATTAGGCAAAGATGTTTTTTTGGGGGGGGATTTTTTTCTGGTTTTATTTTCCAAGCAAAGTAGCAAGCATGCCAGCAAGAGGTGCATGCTCTTATTTATGATACATGACTTTGCACATATGCCCCCTCTAAAGCTTGTATGTAGTAGTACTATAGGTGAGCACTTTCCTCCTTTCAATAGCTCCTTTAGAAACAGCACAGGCTGAAAGTACAGGAAAAGCTAGCCAAAAAACTCTGCCAAGCACAGCTAAGGTACATAATACTTGGTTTAGTCAAAATACTTACCATGCTTGTTACCTGGATACAACAACAAACAGTTTATTAAAATGCTTGTGTAGAATAGCAGACTCTTAGCAAAATATGAACAAAATAGTAAGAGACAAAGGAAGAGCAGTTTGTTCAACATTAAATATCAACTTTAAACAAATGCATTATTTTCACCCAGGGTCTGATTCATTAAAAGGGTGGGAAAAAAGGATTAAAAACCCCAAAAACCCTGGGGAGAAACAACCCCCAGCTCACTGTGTGAAAGCCGTGGATACTGAAAGAGAGGGATTGTTGCTGAGTGTGTTTCCCTGAGCTGTGCAAGGAGCCCCTGTGGGAAACAGCCTGGAGAGCAGCAGGTGGAGTAGGGCAGGAGCTGCTCCAGCATCATTCCCTGTGCTGGGGAACATCCCTGTGCTCAGCATCATTCCCTATGCTCAGCATCATTCCCTGTGCTCAGCATCATTCCCTGTGCTGAGAGACATCCCTGTGCTCAGGATCATTCCCTGTGCTCAGCATCATTCCCTGGGCTGAGGAACATCCCTGTGCTCAGGATCATTCCCTGTGCTCAGCATCATTCCCTGAGCTCAGCATCATTCCCTGTGCTCAGCATCATTCCCTGAGCTCAGCATCATTCCCTGTGCTCAGCATCATTCCCTGTGCTCAGCATCATTCCCTGTTCACCTGCAGGGTGTGGGGACATCCCTATGCTCAGCATCATTCCCTGTGCTCAGCATCATTCCCTGAGCTCAGCATCATTCCCTGTTCTGTGTGGGACTCCAGGACAGCCCCTGCTCTGTGTCCTGGGCATCTCCAGCACCCTGGGCTCACCTGTGCTGGGGGGACACATCCCTTAGTGCAGGGACAAACTCAATCCTCTCTCAAAACTCAAAACTCTCTCCAAACTTGTAGCTTTCCAGTGTTACCACAGCCAGCTCTCTGGTGAAGAGCTGGAGGTGAGCCCTGTCTCTCAGCCCTGCCTGCCCTAGGGTGGGAGGGTGTGCACAGGAGCTTTGTGCATGGCATGTTTTACTGGCTGCCTTTGGATGTCTGCAGGCCACCAGGCTAAAAGATCTGTGTTCTTGCTGGGTGCTAAGAAGTGACAGAATGCTGAGGTTCATGCAGTTCCCCAGGTCCCTCTTACACTTTTGCACAGCAAGAAGAACCCTCCATCATGAACAGACGAAAGTGAGATGTCCTGAAGCAATGTGGAGATCCAGCCCTACCAGATTTCTCTGTTCCAGCCTTATTCTGTAAGCAGAGCTGGCTTGGAAATGTCAAACCATGAGAGTCTCACCCAGCCTGCTGAACCCTACCAAGAGCCAGCATTCAGGGGATCTGTGTCCTGTGTGTAAAATAAATGGTACAAGAAATATGTGCCTCTGGGTCCTAGTAACCTCCAAACCCGTGTGAGTGAAGCTTTTGTGACTCCCCTGTTATTCTCCAGACATGCTGGGACACTGCAGGCTCCTCTCCTGCCCACCACCAGCCATGCCTGTGCCCCTGCCAAGGTGCCAAATTCTCCTGGATCCACTATTAGAAGGATCCAAACTAAAGGAGGATTTAAAAGTAAAAGCTTTGTCAGGGCTATTAAAGTCCATTCCTTGGAGCTGTGTGAGCCAGGGGAGGTTGTATGTCTGTGAAATTGTTCATCTCTCCTCACTTTATCCTCTAAAGTCTCTGGCTAATTCCCTGCTAGTGTTGGAGCAGCTCCAGGAGAAGCTGGATTTATCTCTGCCTTGTGAGGCACTGAAACCAACTGAATGCATTACTTTCTGAGATGTTATTGCCATCCAAGGGCTGGAATGGGAGCCTGGACACCCAGAAGCAGCTACAGTAGGCAAATCCCACCTTAACAGATGAACTAGGAAAAAGTTTGAATTACACTTCCTTCAAAATCTTCTGGGGAGCTCTTAGTCACCATTAAGGTGAATCTGATGATCCTGAATTTTAAGGACAGTGACAGGGATTTTTGGAGGGAGAAAACATCTTTGCTTTTGTGACATGAAATGGTATGTGCCCTCCTTCTTGCCAACTGCTGCTTTTCACCCTAGAATGATCTGTGCTTTGTGGGGCCATTCATCTCATCCTCTTTACATTTTCAGGAGGATGGGATAAAGGAAAAAAACCTTCAGAATGACAGCTCAGAAAGGCATTCCTTGCAACAGGGCCAGCTCTGGGGTGTTTCAACATCCCCCAGTGGTGACAAATCTCATCTGGGACATCAGGACAACACATTCCAACGGGAAGCTTCACCTTTTGCAGGCCTAGGAATCTGCACAGTGGGAAGGTCAGCTTTTCTCAAAGCAGCTTTGCATTCAAACACGACAGAAATCAAATTCAAAGTTAAATACAGATACTTAACAGGTCCTGAGCTGCACTGGCAAAAAAGCACCTTCAGCTCCAGGTACTTTTGGAGAGCTGCAAGGTGGTTGCCTGTGCTTGTATAATCAAGCAGACTTCGTGGTCTTCAAAAATGAATGGGATCACCACATTTTAAAGCTGTTTATTTAGATTGCAATATCAGCTAGTCTGCCACTTAAAAACAAGTATATGTTGGGGCTTTTCATGCTGTAATAGAGAGCACTCGTAACCAGGAGGGAGCGAGGCTCTCTACCTATCACTGCCTCTTCTGGGATGAAACTTGGTAACTGATTAATAACACACAATGGTATTACATCACAGTTTAGGCAGCAAGAGAAGTAATATATCCAATTAAAACGGCAGGGGTAATTTACACAGGCAGATTACAGTAATTACCCGGGTTGGAATTTGGCCAGGACAAATGGGTTAACACCCCTCCTCTAAAACGGGAACGTTGTGGGATTTTTAATGACTGCAAAGAGCTAAGATTTTGATTTCCTATCTTGTCCGAGACAAGAAAGGGTTTTGTTTTGCTCCCACTTGTGCTGGTTTGTAAAGCTGGAATAATTTTTTTCAGCTCCATGTGGTTCACACTGATGTAGTACAAGGAAAGTTTGGGCCAGCGTGCTGCAGTCTCGTGCCGAGGTTCAGCAGAAGCCTGGGGGGACAGCATCTCCTACCAAATCATTAAATCCTTCTGGAGATGAAGGTATTCCTTGGATAGGTCCCATCTGGCCCTGACCTGGTTTGACCCCACTCAATGGATGAGCTGGGAGGGGATTGCTGCTGCCCAGGAATGAGCTGGAGCCACAGGCTGCACTCACACCCTGCCCTCCCCTCCGCTTCCACAAACCTCCTGCACCATGCACATCATCAGTAATGCATGTCAGCAGGGTGCACTTACTGTACAGGCACTGCAAAACTGCTCTAGCCCCACTAAATCCCTAAAACATCACCTCTGGGTCAAAATGTGTCTCCTGTTTTAGCTGGCTGCTGTTGCACACTCTGTTTTTTGGAAGATGTGAGCTCTAAGCATCTAATGCAAGACTACAACTTTTAATGAATCAGACCCTTGAGGTTTTCTTCCACAATTCGTTTTGGAATGTAAAATACACAGATAAATTCGATATTAGTAATTCCCCAGTATCATCCAATTATAGATCTTAATATCTATAAAAGCCCCGCATGAAACAAGAGCTCTACATGACAAGCACAAAAGAATTTGTGCTTGACTTTCTTTTAATCCAACATAAACAGAAGAATAATTCAATCAATCAGTTCAAACAAGTTCTTAAGCAAAAAAATAAAAACTGTTATCCTAGAATGATAAATGGGGCTTTGAATACCATGTTATTGGTGACTTTGGGAGAGAAAAAAAAAATCTAAGACAGTGTGAGGAAGAGTAAGCACAACAGAACAGGATTAATTCAAGAAGGCCTAAAACCTGTACCAATATTTAAAATGCAAAACTTTTCATGTAAGGGGGAAAAAAAAAAAAAGACACAAGAAACAACAATTTGCTCACAAAATGGATGTTACAGTAACACTAGCATAAAATAGCTTCCTAATAAGCAATTTTGCAGATGTTATTTCTGCACAGATCTCGTATTGATTCAAATAACCTTTACAATAATTAGCTGTAGCTCAAAAAAGATAAACAAATCATGACAATATACAATTGTTCTGGACAAAAGATAGAGAGCACTTCAGTGTTTCTAGCCCTGATCTCCAATTTGCTTATTATTAGAGAAGACAGGAGTAAATACAAAAGCTGGCTATTTCAGCCAGGCAATAGCTAATGCCAAGAAGAGAATGCGCATTCAAAGCTGTCCCAACTTGCTGCCTAATGAGTAGCAATTAATCCATCTTATTGTATTTCAAAATGCTGAAGACTCCATTCACATCAAAGGGAATTTTTCAAGGCTTTTATCATTGTTCATTTAAAATAGTATAGAGCTATCTTTAGCATTTTATAATTGACAACAATATTTTCTTTTTATCCCTAAATGCAGAATGTAGAATAATGGATTTAAAAACATGTAAGAGATGTGAACTGTAGGCATTTTAATGTGGGTTTTTTTGTCTCTAATTAATCTTGCACTATGGAAAAAAATCTACTCTGAAAGCCTAAGAGAGATGTACATCCTGCTGTGAACACCTTTGCTCTCTGTTTATGCACAGCTTCCAATCCATCTTTTGTCCTGAGTGGACGGAGGTGGCTTTGGCTCCCTGTCAGTGCAGAGGTGGGAAATGCTGTGACCTGGCACCCTGGGCTGGTGTATTTGACACAGAAACACAACACTGGAGTGTAAAAACTCTGCTGTGCCTCCTCAGCCTCTGCCCGAGAGGAAATGCCATGAAGAGGAGCTGCCTTTCAGATCTGTCTCCAAGGACAACTTCATCTCGGCCTCTCTTCCCATTTTCATCACATTCAATTGCTCCGACTTCAGGAAGATTTTAATAACCTCAGCGTATCAAGACTAAAATCTCTAAAATAGGTGCATTTTCCTGCTGCAAAGAGAATCAGAGTGTATGACATCCCTGGAGGGGCTGAGAGGACATTCTTTACTGGTGGTCTTGAAAGGCAGCAATGGCATTCATGGGTGAAACTTCACTTCCACGGGCTAAGGATCCATCCATCCCTCCACAGTGACCACAGGCACTTCTCACTGAGGAAAAGGGACCTTGCTGGACCGAGCAGGTGAGACTTCTGCCTCTCAGGAAAGCTTCCAAAGCCATGTGTGCAGACAGCTCTGAGATCCTTCCATCCTGGTGGAGTTTTGCAGAAGGTTAACATGGGAAGATCTGCCCAAGTGCTCTCCTCTCCGTGAGCAGGAGATCAGCCACAGATCAAGAGAACATTGGCACCAGATGCAAATGGGATTTTCTTTAAAGCAGTTAAGTGCTTCCCTGGATGCCACCAACCACAGGTGTTACAAGCGGCAGCTCACTGCTGAAAGGGTGAGTTGGCCTGGGTGGGGAGCATAGGACCATAAAATGGTTTGGGTTGGAAGGGACCTTAAAAATAATCTAATTCCAAGCCCACTTCTAGTGGGACTTTTCCACTAGAGCAGGCTGCTCCAGGCACCATCCAGCCTGGCCTTGAACACTGCCAGGGCTGAGGCACCCCCAGCTTCTCTGGGCAGCCTCTTCCAGCACCTCACCACCCTCACAGTAACTTTTTTATTCTCCTAATATCTAATCTAAACCTATTCTCTTTCGGTTTGAAGCCATTCCTCCTTGTCCTGTCAGTATGTGCTGGTGTAAAAAAATCCCAGGTGTAAAAAACTGCATTTTATCTTCTCCTTGGTGACCCCTTCCCCAGGGAATGCAGACAGCACCCACTCCAGGGCAGCAAGAGCCCGTCATCTTTCCGAGGATACTGCTGGGGCTGTTCAGGCTGCTGCCAAAATTGGTCCCCATTGAAATAGTGAGCACTCAGAGGCGCTGGAATGTATGTGCCTTGTCTTCCTCCTGCAGCAGTGACATCCTTCTCAGGCAGCTTCTGAAGTCCTCAGCAAACTGCTCTGCCAGGGGGGAGCTGGAATAAAGATCTCCAGAGGTTTCACTCCTGGCTGGTCCCTGCCTAGGGTGATCCTGGGTGACACTGGCCCTACAGACGGTCCCACACAGCGAGGACAAGGAAAAGCAGGCAGCAGCACTAACGAAATTCCTGCAGGAGCAAAGTTCCATCTCAGGCTCAGAAGCAGCAGCTTCCAGCACCTCCAGGGAGCACTTGCAGCAGGCAAGAGGAATGAGAGCTCTCTTCTGCATAAGGCAGCTCCCTTATGGCACCTTTTACATCAAAATTCACCTCTTCTGTGCGGGGAGGAAAGGCCTGGCCAGGTGGGAAAGGGCAACAAGCCCTTACAAAATGTTTTGTTGTCCAAACAGATGTTCCCTTCTTCAGGCGACTCCTTCACATGAAAATTCCTTCCAGTTCTCTATTTACTGCAAATGGTATCTAGACTAGATGAAATATTCTTAGGGTTTGGCTACCTCGGCTCTTTGGAAAGCTTCAATATTAATCAGACAGCAGGTGCAGTATTTAAAAATAGTTTTTTGCTTTGTAAGTGGCTTCGCATTTTAAGGTATTCTGGTCATTCAGAAAGGGAGATATTTTTTAGAACATTAAATCAAATAATTGTGTTTGGCTCCTATGCCTGCATTTGATACCTAGGTGAGCTTCCTGATTTTTACAGCCCTGAGAGTCCTCTAAAACTCCAGGGGCTGCTGGTGCTGAGCACCTCTGAAAGTAAGGTCACCTACTCACATACTTGATTTTAGGCATCAAGGCTTGACAATTTGAGCTTAAAATGCTACATATCTCTGTATTATTGCCCCCTGGGTTAAAAAGCAGGACGTTTTAAGTTGTCTTAGTCGTTCTTTCCGAACCCCAACTGCTCAGCCAGTGCAGCTAAAAAGCCAGCCACCAACAGCCAGACAAGCTTGCCAGCATGCTGCCCTTGAAAAACCCAGTGCTCCTGTCAGGGAGGCTTTTACAAAGCCAGGCTGTTATTCCTACACTGCAGTTCCAGGATGGGGGTGAGCATCCGCAGTGCTCAGGACAGGGAAAGCACTGCCCAAAACCAGAACAAAAATGTGATTTGTTCTCATATCTGGGTGGAGAAATAGAAAATAGTAATAAAAAAAAAAAAAAAAAAATCCACTCATGTTAAGAGAAGAAAGAAAAAAAAAAAAAGGGGGAGGGAAGTAAAAGATTTACAAGTTCCTTCACTTTTTATTAAAAAAAAGCAAAAATCGACAGCAAAAACTGCCAAACTCCCTCTTTCATTTTCAAATAGTGTGGAAAAAAAATACCAAAAAAATCTCAAGCTCTCTGCTGGAAAACTTGGAAAAACAAGCAATCTGAGAAACCCCTATGAAACATTTCCAAGAGGTTCTTTTCAACCTTAGAATATATTTTATGGAAGGCAGAGAAAACGGGGACATGTACAATTCATCATGTCAGATTAAGCAAACATACTTAATATTCCCTGAACAAGACTCTGACTGAGGCTCTCCAAAGATTAAATGTCAATAATTTACTTTAAAAAAAATGAAACTTCAGGGAATCTTGTAAATAGTGCGTGACTTGAGGTGATGCTAGATTGTAGTCTAGAAAAACGAGAGCAATCTGGATAAACTTTGATCTCTAGCACTTGGTAGAAATTATTTGGTTTAAGTATTTTTGATAGCAGTTCAGCAGCATGGACAAAAAAAACATTTGGGAAAGGAAAACAATTACCCTAATTACCCCTCTGGAAAAAGAATAAAAAAATAATAATAAAAAATAAAATAATGATTAAAAAAAATAAAAAGCATCTAGGCAGCTGTGACAAAACGCCCTGTGTACTTAAATACACTGCTAGGCTGTTAAAAAGTAAAACAAAAAAATGGACTGACGGGTTAAAAACCTGTGGACTGACGGGTTAAAAACCCGTGGACTAACGGGTTAAACCAGGTTTAGGTGCTGAGCTGTTACAAAGAGGAGTTCACTCGGCATTTGGACAGTGTTAAAACGAGGTTTTTTAATGGGGATGCTAGTGCAGAAGCCGGGGATTAAACACAAAGAGCTCCCACATGCAGGAAAAGGAGGTTACAGCACAGCAGCCCCAGCGCTCGCCCATCACCGCAGGGAGGAGAAGGGACAGGCACAGCAACCACAAGCCCAAAAGCAGAAAAGCGCATACCTTCAGCTTGGAATGAAAATCACGAGATTTCCTTCTGGCAAGAACCTGAATGTGACTAGACACCTGCAGGGTAGGGGAAGGGAGGAAACAAAGGAAAAGCCTGTAACCATGGAGATGAAAAGCCCCCTACAACTGGGCAAGCCAAACGTACCTTAATGGCGGCTTGAATTTCTCGAACTTTCTTTCTTGCTAAGACCTGTATGTGACTAGACACCTACATTGTTCAGGTTTATAGGGGGGGGAAAAAAAAAACAACAAACAAAAGAAAAACAAAAAGCAAATCAAATTTTAAATGTCTATTTTTCTCTTTTTTTTAAAAAAACAAAAAAAAAGTAAAAAAACAAAAAAAAAAAGAAAAAAAGAAACTTTTCTGAAGGGAGGAAGTTATTTGCATCTTCAGTAAGCTCTGCTGTTAAAGATACCACATTCCCAGCCAGATACCAAGCTCTTAGCACCGAGGCTTAACAATACAGGTCATCACTGCAGGGACTTGATTAAGGAAACAAAAAAAAATAGAAAAGAGAAAGGGGAAAAAAAAGTGTAACCCACCAGGCTGTGCATTCAGCTACAAGATAGAAGACACAGTTCCCAGCTGGATGCAGCCCACGTGCTTTGGTACCGATCCCATCCATGCCCAGGCCCTGAGCTCTCATGTGGGGAGCCCAAAGGATTTCTGCCCCATCTGCTGGGGATGCATTGCCCACTCTGACCATTTGCCACTAGGCTTGAGGCACAGCTTGGCACCAAGAAATTGCATCCATTATTTATTGTGCTCTGCAGCTCCAGTGAGGAGATTCAGGCTGCCTTTTGAGTCCACTGAAATGCTTTAAATTCTGGCACAAATGATAAAATACTGGCACAACACAGGTCCCTGAACCCCTGCTGGTTTCCTTGGTAATCTCAGCATCAAATCTGCCCACAAAACATTTGTGCAACTGGGGACCAGCAACTTGACATCAGCTCGAGCGATGACCAGGTCTGGCCCATGGCTGCTTCACTCAGAAATCTGTACAAACCCAGTCCTGCACCACACCAGTTACTGGTCAGAAGTTGCTGCCTGTGCAGTGAAGGGTCTGGGCCCAAATTCACACTCCTGTCTAGCCAGGGACATGCTGAAATCCATGCTGCTGCTGGTGAAGGTTTAGTGATGCTTGGTAGCACTCAGCATCCTCCAGCCTTCTGTGGGAAAGTTTAAAACCTACAGTGATGGCAAAAACCACTAAAAGGGAAACCTCTGATTCTGGTTTGACCCAGGACATGCCACATCAGGTGGTGCACATTTTTCCTACACTAGTTACAATTCCTGTCTGGGAAAGAACAAAAGAAAAGCAATGATTTCCTCCTCTGTGAGACTATTCAGTGACAATAGTACCAAAAAGGCTGTATTTTAGGAGGGAAGCAAACAGCGATGCATCCATGAGCACCATCCCTGAAGGCCACCTTCGGGAACAGCTCTGCAGTAATTCAGAGTTAAACTGCTGCTTACTGAGCCGTTTTGCAGACAAACACCTCGACTGAGTTCTCACACATATTCATTTGTTTTGCTGTCAGTGGAATATTAGTGATGTTAAAAGCTCCACAGGAAGAACAATGAACTGAACAACACTGAATGGCTGGTTAAAACTCCAGAGTAGCTCCAAACCCCCTTTTTTAGGCACTCAGTTGGAATGATTTATGCAGCACTACAGAGGGATGCACAAGTGCAGAGGTAGCCATCACCACAGTGAGCCGTCACAGCCCTCCTGCCTTCTTGGCACGTGCTGGCCAAGGATCTGACCACCCCAAGCTCTGCATTCTCACTCCTGAGGCATTAACTTTGTGAGCCCAGCATAACTTCCAGCTCCTGGGGCTCGCTCGGCAAGGCAGGGAGAACCAGGGACTCTGCTTTTAGCTTGTGATGGCCAGCCTTTGCCTCGCTCCTCTTCCACGTGCTCTCCTGACGCCTTTTCTCATCCCTCGCGCACGTGCTTGACAAGGGACATCACCCAGGGCAAAACAGCACCCAAGGTGCTCCAAAGCCGAGCTCTGGACGCTTTGTGTGACCCAGGGCCACCTCTCCCTGTGCTGCAGGACATGCAGAACATGCACATGCAAAGCCTCTGCCTGCCCCCTGTCACACATGTGGCGGGGGGAGAAGGGGAATCTCACACCTGACCTTAAAGCAAGGGAGCTCTGCTGTTTGTGGAGCGTTTTTAAACAGCAGCCACTGCATGAGCTACACACAAACTGTGCCTTCTGCAAGGCTGCTGATCGCTGGGGGTATCATGAATTAAAGGATTTAGTAATATGTGATAAATTAATGGTTATGTGGTAATTATCTATAAAAGAACTCAAGGTGGTTTTAAGGTTTATTCTGACTCTTGGATGAATGAAATCTTACCATGGTCAAAGACCAGGAGCTCAAAGGCTCTTAGGGAAATCTTATAATAATTTTTATATCTTGTAGCAACTACTGGCCATAGGCTAAGAGCATGATTACGATTGGTTCATTTTTATATATTTCCCAAGAATATCCAAGAATTATAACCTCTATTATACAGCCAAATTCCCTTAACTTTTAAGAGGTTCCACTCTTTACCATCTCAAAATAATAATTATATTATAATATTATGTAGAGAAATAAGGCACCATGCTTTATGGCTTTGTTTAAACTTTTGAATTTTTTTATGAAATATGGGGGATAACAGCTTCATTTACAGACAGCTTAATGAAAAGTGAATCCTCACACCACCACAACATAAACCCTGGAGTTTTAAATATTCCCTAAACAGCATGTATTTAATCTGAATAGTGAAGTCAACAGATCATCCCATCAGAGCCGAAGCACAGCCAGCCACTGCAGCCAAAAATGCCACGTTTTGTCATTCATTGACATGCATACTTCCCCACTGGGTTATTTTACCTGCTTCCTGGTCCGTGTCTTCCCTGTTCTAAGTTTGATGTATCTGGCTATCAATTCATTCCTACCTGAAACAAAGAAAAATTCATGGTAAGGGACAAGCAGCATCACTGGGAACGCCATCAAACACCCCCATTCCAACAACACACGAGCTCTGTGCATAACAGCCTCCTTTCCTCACACCAACTCCACTTCCCTCTGCAAACAGTTTGCCAGAATTTCTCACTGTTCACCAGTACTTCTCTTCCATCTCCTGGACAGGCACTGCACCACTCAGAGCACCACGAGCTCAGTGTTTGCACCCCGAAGCCCCGCAGAGGTTTACGGGCAGAGAGGCACCTCCGTGGGCAGAAGCGGTGCCCAGCATGATCTCTCACAGGAGAACCTCCCATCCTGGGGTTCACACAAGGTCTGGGCTCCCCTGCTTTTGCTTTCAGCTGCTCCAGGTGTTGTTTGTGCCCTGGATCCCCATGGGGAGGAGTGGTCACCCTTGAGAAGGTCGAGTGCTGCCCGAGTGCCAAGCACCCAGATGTGCCAGCTTCTCTCCAAGTTTCAGTTCTTGGAGCAAAACCTGTCCTTCCTGCCAGAAAGCCTCTCCAGAGATGGAAACCACTGTCCCAGTCCAGCAGGTTAGCAGCCACACCCCTGACCCTGCTCACAAGAGAGGCTGCCCAGCAGTGCTGATGCTCCTGTGCCCATCAGCACGCTGGTTTGTTATTCAGAGCTCTGTTTCCCTTGGAAATGTGAAACATCTCCCAGCCTCTAAAATGGCTATTTGACTCTTCTTCAGTCACACACTGCGCTACTTAATGCAAACTAACATTTTCTATCCAAATAACTTCCTTCTTAAGTGCTGCTGACCTGGAAGATAACACAAGTTTTATGTGGTGTCCTGTTTATTTTCACTGTGTATTATGTTTCTTCTCTACAAGTGGTAATAACTGAAATGTACTTGTTCAACAAGTCCTGAGTTACAGAGCTATTTGCATTCAGCACAGGGGAAAAGCAGCCCTGTGTAGGAAATGAGAAAACTGATTTAGCAGTGAGCTGAAAATGGGGAGGTTAAGAAAATAGCCTGTCACCCACCAAGCTATTTTGAAGTGGATGAGTACATAGCTGGGGAATGCAGAAAATTATTTTATCAGCCAGGGCTTCAAAACCTTACAGCTTTAATGTTGTGGGGGAGAGATGAGGAAGTTTAGAGGTAGCCTGCCTATGTTTGAAGTGCATTTTGTTGACTGAAAGATTGAACACATTTAGTCAAACTAGACTTTTTTCCTCAGTCTCCCCCTCTGAGCCTTATTTTACACCCTTTGCATCAAATGTCTCACGGCTCCTGTCTCTTCCATGCTTGCTAAATGGGTACCAGAAGATGAAATATCAAGATGCTGCAGAGCAGAGCTGCATTTTTCTTTTCGTTTTGGCCACATTTCCCACAACATGCCACTGGTTTGTAACTCTCCAGCAGGTCTCTTCAGGACAAACTTCAAGAGGTAAATTTTGCGTGAGCAAACTGTTACACAAACCAGCCACATTTCTGCACACAAATGAGGGATTTCCGTACGCAAACACAGGAGCAGGTAGTTACCTAATTTCATGCCAAGGCCTTGTCTTTGGGCTGAGCAGGAGCTCTGCAGCCTGTTGTGCTCACAAAATACTTGTTGTTTGCGGTGAGCAAGCGCCTTTGTGTTCATGGGGTGAAACAGGGAACGCTCCACCTCTGTATCTCCCTCGTGTTCTGCCTCATAACCCAAACAGGAGCCTGCAAGGGCGGCCTTGTGTGGTCTGGTGAGAGGCAGAGATCACCACATTCCTGCAGCCACCAGTGTGATGGGTGTATGGACCTTCTCCTGTTTCTGAATGCACATTTTGATTTCATTGGGGAATGCCCCCCCCCTCCAGAAGGTACCTGCATGTTTAAGTCTGTGCAGATAATAATACCCAGAATTGAGTTTTTTTGCTGCAAAAAGATTGTCAGGTCACTCTGCTCAGCCACTGGTGACTGTGCAAGGCCAGTGATGCTACAAGATGATGGAAAGGACACGGTGCCATCTCTTGTCCCTCTGCCTGTGCTGCAGATGTTTCAAACACCTGGGCACAGCACAGGTGACTCCAGCCAGCCCTCGCAGCCCTGTGCAGCCCCTGGCCACAGCTGAGCTTTCACAGCTCTCCTCCCAACCAAGAGAGCTAAAATCTATTTGTAAAGGAAAGCTCAGGTTCCCAGGCAGCCACCTGACAGGAAAAGCATCTTCATCAAAAACACCCAGCACTGGAAGTCTAGACTGCATTATTTGAGTGCTGTCTCTGGTTGAGCCCCAGAACGAAACTGGTTGAGCCCCAAATGAAATACTTTGGCTTCACTCGGGAAGGGTCTGTAGCCATTATCCAGCTGGCCAGGGCTATCACTAACAAGATTGCAGGTTTGCCAAGTGACTGCCTCCCTTAAGGCTGCTCAGAGCCTAACTCCAGAAGAGCCAACAGGGTGGAATAATTTGCCTTAACCTGCAGGGAGGAGGAACTCCACAAGGAACCATGAAAAGTGGCCGAGGTAAAAGCCAAACAGGTGTTTTCCTCACCATCGTGTTTTCAACACAGCAAAGACACAAGCACCAGGTTTAGCCAGAGCAGGAGATACTGAAGGCTCACTAAATAACCTTCCCCCTGGCCACAACCATCTGAAAAGACATCAATTCTTTGGGCCACCAAAAGCCACAAACACAAACAGAAGCAATGCCTGACATAAACAAGATAGATCCCCCAACTAAAAATTTACAGCCTTAATGTTATCTACCAAACACTGGTGCTCTTCTTTACCAGCTCTGACAGACAGGGACAGAAATGATCTTATCTCCAGATCAACTAAAGCCCAAAGAGGATTTTAAAGAAAGGAAAGCTTAATACTCCTAAAAAACCCCTTTCCTGCTCTTGGGAATGAGAAGAGTCTGAAACAAAAAGAGGCTCATGGAACTTCTTTAACTGGCCATTAGAAGCTTTAGGATGAGAAATGCTCATTAATAAATAGATCTGTTTTCTCTAGAAGAGCTCAGCTGTGGAAATACTTTCCATACACACCCTCCCTCTGTCTCCTTGTCATACATATCTGGGAAATTGCCTGCCAGAAGAGAAGAGGTCAGATTTATGAACTGTAAATTTTCAGCTCTTTCTTCCTGACATTCGCTGTGACAGTCTCCTACTTTGAATGTTTTGGTTCAGGTATCCAAGAGAGCCACAGGGAGGTGCCTGGTTAGATAAAACATCCTCACAGCACAGGAATCTTTCCCAAGGATCTGGAAAGATCAGGATAGGACCACAATAAATATTTTACATAGGCTGCTTCTTGGAGTTTGCTTTTGTCCCCATTAATTCAGGCTTTTATCTCTCACATCCTTCTGTGCCATCAGTGCAGTTGCAAACTGTAATTCTGCCTGGACTGATGCTGAGGAAGAGGCATTTTGTGCAGAGGAACATCCCTTTCAACCACAGCACGGAGTAAAAAGGGAGTTCATCTAGAAAACAGCGCAGATGCTAAAATGCCGTGAGGCTTTGTGGACAGGCAAAGCTCCCAAAGCCTTGCTGTGGCCCTTGGCCCCCCCACCTGCCCATCCCCGAGCCCCACCAGCCCCAAGAGGGGGTTCCTGGTGCCCCTCAGGCAGCAGAGATCTGGCACTTCTGCTGTCCAGAGCAGCAGCAGCAGCTGTGCAGGGGCAGCTCGAAGCTCTCCCGGGGGAGGCAGTTGTTGTCTAACACAGGGCCCTTGTGCACGGAGCCTCCCCCACCAACCAAGATCTGCTTCCAACAGCCAAAGCAGCCAAGCATCAGCCCCCACAACGGCCTGCTCCGCCCTGGATGCTGAAGTTGTGCTTGCCCCCACTCCCCCAGCACCAGCAGGGTCCTCAAAGGTGAAAATCCACCCCTGACTGAGGAAGGCACAAGTGGGAACCCCTTCATGGGCCAGGAATGACCCCAGCACGACGGGGGAGCCACCACAGGTGGCTCCAGCAGCACCTGCACCAGCTCTGGACACGCTCTTGGCCACACCATGTCCCTTTTCCCGTGTCCTGGCCAGGGGCAGCAGGGCAGGGAGCCGGTGCAGCACGTCCCTGAGCAGCCGAGGCCGGCAGGGATCTTTATTTAGAACATTAATGACACAAATTAAACCTCTGCCCTCCCAGCTCCCAGTAATAGGCACTATCCAAATGGGATAAAAACAGGCAAGGGTGGGAAATAAGGCCAGCTAGCAACTTGAAAATGAACAGCTAATTTTAAAAAGTTTTCATACTCAGCCACGTAATTCAAGTAACGACCGTGTGGAAAAGCCCATTTCTTTTCACACCATGAAACAGCATCAATTTCTTCAAATTCTACCAGACTGTGGCTCGGAACAGGAACTTCCCATCCTGACTGAGAAGTCTGGGAACAGACCTGCACAATTTCATCCCCCAAATCATTCTCACAGCCACGTTTACCATAGCAAAGGTTTGTTCAGTTTTGGTAAACTCCGCTTCTGCTTGGCCTGGTGATCACACAGCGCTGCCCTTGTGCTGGGGGCCAGATTTGGAGAGCTGGTGGGACATTTTCTCCATGAGGAAGCATCTGTGAGTCCTGGGACAGCCCCTGTGAGCAGCACCCAGCTCTTTGTCGGGCTGCTGAGCAGGGGCTGGATGCAGATCCCAGCCCAGGCACCACCAGCAGGGACGTGCTGGTTGAACCCTTTCCTTCCTCTCCAGAAGGTGGGCACGGGGCCCTTGGGCAGCCCAGCTCACAGCTCATGGGGGAAAAGCTGCTCTGTCATGGTGCCCAGCCCCGGAGCTTTTCCATCCCGTTTTGCCGGCGGAATATCCGGCTTTGGGAGATCTTCGCTTCCCGAAGGCGCCTCATAGCTAAATTGGCTAACAAAAAGCCTCTTGTAGATAAAAGAGTTCTGCGAGTCAACAACTGGCTAAGCAGTTTAAACCTCTGAGTAAGGCATCCTCTATTTAAACGTTGTAGGCAAATCTAATTTAAGCTTTTAAAAATATTCTGGGCAGGTGTTTAAGTGGCGGGCACGCTGGGCTCCAGGGGGCTGGGCAGCATTTTGTTCAGCCAGGCTTTCTGCAGAAGGGCCACGTGACAGAGGCCAAATAAACAGCATCTGGGGATTTTCAATTACAGACCTTCACCCAGCATGCCTGCACTGTAATCTCTACCAGATGAGGCTCAGGCCTCACTATTTTCAATAATTCACACACTGTGTACACATAACATGACAATAAGGGCATTCATGCAACCGCCTGATTCGCACATCAAAGCTCCCAAATGGCCAGCTGTAAGCATGCTTACTGCTGAATAATTCATTCTTTTCACAGGCTTGAAAAAACGCTCAGCGGGAGTTGGCAAGCTTGTGTTCTTTCCTGTGTGGTATGCTAAACTCGAATTTTGAAAGAGGTACAGCCCCACTAAAAAGAGTCAGAGATACAACTATTTAAATGTGCATTTGCGAGCTTGCGGATGGCTGCTCACAGGGGAAAAAAAAAGGAAAGAAAAAAAAAAGAAAAAAGGAAAAAAAAAAAAAAGAGAAAAAAGCAGCTCTACATTTCCAAGTGGATAGCCGAGATAAGAGGAAATAACCTACACGTCCTCCGAGGCAGGTGGTTAATAGAAATAAAATGATAAAGCTGTTTTCTGGCTGGTAAAATATTTTTTACACATATTATTCCTGGCTAAAAATCTTGGACATGCCAGGCGTGTAACAGTCAACAAGTTCAGCAGACTTTAAATTTCCTCATGCTTAGCATAAATTTTCTACTAGATGGCAAAGAGGGTTTTTGTTAAGACTAACACATATGAAGAAGGCAAACACAGAAACACCAGAGCTAATTCTGTAACTCCTATTTACTGTTCTCACCGGTATGGGTTGAATACTAATTCCTACATGATATTTTAACAACTCCAAACTTGCAGCTGTGTCTCTGAACATTTAGCTTGCAACAAGTGAGAGTGTTCCAGATTTTGTAATACTCTGACTTAACACAACAGAACCATCATTTCTTTAGGAGATTAAAAAAAAAAAAGAAGGGAGAAAAAAGAAGGGTCTGCTTCATAATATCAAGTTTTCTTGACTGTCAATCAGTGCCTGAACCAGCAGGATCAACTAGTCATGACCTCTCCTTATAGCAAACACATGCTGCTTACCAGCTGTGGGCTGTGTTTTTTACATCCTTTTCTCTATCATTCAGAATGGCTTCCTCCTAATCACAATAATCCCAAAAGTGCTAAAACATATCAATCGTCCTCTAAGCCCTGCCTACAAAAGGCCAGCCGCCCGACCTTTATGGGCTTGTCCGACAGCAGCTGATACTTCATTCAACTACAAATCCAATTTAGCAGCTACAAGAGGTTTAGCATCACTGGAAAAATATTGGTGTTGATCCTGCACTCCTAAGTCAGCAAATATTCCTTTGCCATATTGTTTAGCTTTTTCTGCCATATTTACACTTCTGCTGGATTTCCCTCAGCGACTCCAACAACAGCGTTTAACCTCTGAACTGGTAATATTTACAGTTGATCAAACAGCGATTTTTAAAATATGTTTACCACAATTACAGGAACATAAGCCTATTTGAATTCTAACTGTTATAATTCTGAAAAAAACCCCAGCCAGCAACCCTAAAAACAGACACAGTAATTTCACTGAAAACCATAGAGCACACTTTATGCACCAGTTATGCAGGATGTTATTTATTATAGCCCTTCGGGCAACTTCATGGCAATTCTCTCACTTATGTATTTTTAATTGCCACGTGAGCCAAGGCAAACACTCCCTTGATCTCCCCCCTACACCTTTTCTCTTTCTTTTATTTTTTCCCCCTATTTTTCGGGGGTTTTTTGTTTTAGTTTGGTTTTTTCCTCTTTCTTTCTCCCTCTTTAAGCAGCAGTATGTGTGGGAAGGCTGTATGTGTGACACAGGCGAGCTCTCACAGTCCCCAGGGAGTGGGATGGGAGCAAAAAAATAAAAATTAACTGTGTGTCTCCAACTTGTTGGTGCCCTGAATCCTTTGGGAGCCAAGGGTCAGAATTTAGGCAAGGACCATGCACAGAAGTGGCCACACAAGGATTGGGACTGGGAGAGGACAAAGACCTCAGGGTTCCTAAAATGTGTTTTAAGGGCTGCCCCAGTGGGCTGTATGTACACACACACAAAAAAAAAACTACAATAAGCCACTTAAATATTATTATACACAAATTAACCGCTTGCAAGGCTCACCCTAACGGGCCTGCCCAAGAGGAGAGGGGAAAGAAAAGATCCCAGAAACAAAATAACCGAAATAATCCCTTCAGATGCTAATGAGCGAACAATTACAATGACTCATTTAAGTTATATCATAATGATACTTCCAAAGAAAAGAACTTTTTGTGTATTGTATTAAAACCAACAACAATAAAACCATCCCAGATTGAATCAAGACCACAATTTAATTTACAAAGCAGAAGGGAAATGACCTAATAGTAGCACAGAAAGATATTCTCCTCATGTCAAGTCTTAATCTTTGGGTTTTATCCCAGCTTCAGTTTTAGGGAAAACAATGAAAAAGACCCATAGACACATCTGGTTCAAAAGTGTTCATTGACATTAATGCAATGCATTGGATTCTGTTTGGCAGGTCCTCATACTGGGAAATATTCCACATAAGCAATGTTTATTAATTTTCTTCTTCTGACTTTTTAAAAACAGAGGCAGAACATATTTCAGAAAGAGAGGAGTGATCCAGAGAGCTCTCTGAATATTCATTAATTAATATTTTGTCAGCGTCGGTTGTCTCAACAAAAGGAGGTTTTACAATTTACTCTAAGCCCCATTTAATTAAAATTTAAATGCTGCAAAAATACATGGCTTCCTTTATTTTTTATGTTTTTTTCTTGCCCCTGGTAATCATTTTCTGCTTACAATAAACTGTATTTCACTGCAACCAAAAATGCATTTCAAAACAAACAGCAATTTTTAGGCTTCAGAACATACAAAGAAACTCCCACAGGAGAAAAAAAAAAAATAATAATAAAAATCCCCAAACTTTGACCTTTGCCATATCTGTGGATCAGCTACAGATGTTTAGTAGATTACACAAAAACCTGGATGTCCTTAATCTGCCATTGTGGGGTTTTTCCCCCTGCTCTGGGTGCCAATCCCACGTGCAATTCCAGGCTTGTTTTCCCAGGTGGCTGCAGTTTCCCAGGGACAGGGGCACCCCAAGAAAGGAGCAGACTCTTGCCCAACGCTGCTGACAGAAAGTCTGATTTGGACAGGAATCCTTCAAACACACAGACAATGGGCTGGCTGACCTGTCATGCATGATGGATGAGTTAAGGGGATTAAAACCACTATTTGCATTCGAATAGATAAAAATTAGCAAAATAGAATTTCTCAGTAGGTGGCTTCGGTTCTGTTTGTTCTCATAGGCAAAATGAAGCTCATTTTTAAAGGAGCTGCGATTGTTTAAGTAAGGTTTATTTGCAGAGAAGAAATTCTGGTGCTGGTTTGCTTCCTATTGTTTATTCTTTAAGAAATAAACTTTAACTATCACAAAGTATCCTTTTCTCCCCGTGTTTATCATTAGAGCATTACACAACTACAGTGTCCTAACCATTTTAAATTCTATGTATACCTTAATGCTTCCAGGTTCCTAAGCTTCATATGCCCCCAGAAAAGTGGTTTGAATTCAGGGAGAGATGATCAAAAAGACCAAAAAATGACATTAAATTGTGTATTGATGCTCCAGTGCAGTCCTGAGTGGGAGCCTGTGAGTCAGGAATTGTGAAAGGCAGATGCTTGAATCACTGCAGGCTCCTTTTGACCAGATCAGTATTGCAGACAGGGATGAAAGGCTCAGAGATGGCTCCAGCACGTCCAGGGAGAAATCCCTATGGACAGACGGGCGCAGGAACTGCAGGAACGCCCCTGGACCATCCTGTCTGTCTGTCTGTCTGTGCCACAGCAGAGCTGTGCCCTGCTCCTTGCAGAGCCCCCAGGAAATCCAGCACTTTGGAAAACACCCCTGTGTGTCCTGCCCCAGCAGTGGAGTACTCCACCCCACTCTGAGCCGGGATTTCGGGATGCTCTTCCCAAAAACTCTTGTTTTCTTCCCAAAAACTCTTTGTTTGGCTCATGATTTCTGTGCTGCCTGTGTCCCGTGCAGTTAAGATGCTTTATTTTCACAGCAGGTATTTTAATTTTCATTCTGTCCAGGGTATTTGGCCTTGGTTTGTGTTAGGTGACAGCTTCTGACAGCAGATGGGCCAAGTGGAGAAGCGTTTGACCGGCATATCAAAGTGCCTGGGACACATCCAACACCAGCCGTGGTTTCCAAGTTATTTCACAGGCACAAAGTAGCATTTTGTGGAGATTTCATAGCTAACAGTGTCATTCTAGCTGCAGTACAATAAATATTTTGCACCAATTACCAACCCACAAGAGAGACCTACAACATGCTTGAGTTACAGGGTAAGTCTTTTCTTGCAAACTCAGCCTCAAAGCATGTTTAAAACTGAGACTCCTTTAACTCATTTTTTCAGCCTAAAGAAAGACCTGCCCATAGCTCCTTCCCTTTAAATCAGCTGCCTGTTCCTGCCTTCCTGCAGAACCCAACCACTGATGCTCGAGCTGAAGTGGAGGAGAAAACACTGCTGCACTTGTGAAGGATTCCCACTCTAAGAGGAGAAAAAGAAACCATAAAAGTCATCATAAACTTAGGTATCAGAACACCAAAAGCTGTTAAAGAACAGAAGACACCACTGCTTATTTTGTATCTCAGCTAAGAGATACAACAATGAAAAGCTGAGTAGTCAAATAATACTGCACCGTGATGCATTCTGTTTAAATTTGCAAAATTTAAATTAATAACCTGCTCATCTGTCAGAGAGAAAAATGTCTGCTCTCCCTGCCCCTCGCCCCAGGCTCCAGCATCCCACTGTACATCCCAAGCAGGGTAAATACTGTGCTGATTTCATTACCTCTGAAAAACCCCCATTCATGCCTTTTGAAATCTGCAGGGTTATCTTGGAGAATCAGATGAAAATTTTGGGTAGCCACCAAATGTTTTAGAACACTAATATTTGTAATCTTTGTTGCTTTATTTTATTTATTTTTTTTCAGTTTAAGTGTTTGCTTTGGTTGATGGGAGGGCGCTTTAAAGAAAAATAATTTAAGGGGTAGGACATGCCAAAGAACTGAAAGAAAATCACAGTTATTTATAATCTTTTTACCACTTACTTGTTTCTATGGTAAATCACTGCTTTCTTTTGCTTCCCAGCTCATGGCTTTACTTTACATAACGTTTATTCAAAAAGAGTACATTTGGAAACCTTCTCTTTGTTTGTTTAGGATAAATGAATAATGAAGTGCAAACACAGTTTCACGCCTAATTCTTAATCCCATTTTCCTTAGGCCTGCTGCAGGAGGAGAGAAACTCTACAGGTTGTTTTGTGCCACACACACGTGGAACATCTGCAGTCAACACTTATTAACGCAGCTTAAGAGATTTCTGCTCCTATCAAGCTCCCAGTTTGCTCATAAGACTTTATCATCTGTCTGCTCTAACCTGCTGATCCGGTCATCAGTAATCACATAAAATGATTTCATTTTTCTTCTAATTGTTGGCACTTCATGCATTCTTCTCTCCCTTCTTCCAATGTGCTCTCTCCTACTATCTCCCTTCCTCCTTCTCCCTGCCCCTCTTCAGTGTAAGGACAAGTAACAGCAGTCCTTCCCCTTTCCTGGGCTCCCAGGATAAATCTCCATTCCATGGGGGTTCACATTTCCCTTCCCTCCTGCCTGGCCCACACCACAGCAAGTTTCAGGGCTGTTACTGTCTCGTGGGCAAAGTCCTGACCAAGACTCCTGCTCTGACTCCTACCTCGGCCAGAGGCTGGCTGGATGCATCCTGACACATGGAGGAGAGTTCCAGGTGAGGAAAAGGGCCTGAGCTTCATTACAGCTGAGACCAACAGATGGAAAAGGGTTTTAAAGTGTTAAATATTCTATATTTGGATTCAACCACATGTTGCTAAAACACAGGCAGCGTACAGACTACTGCACTGTACCTAAGCCTCTGCCAACTTCACAGGGAGTACCAAATTTCTAAGTTTTACACACTTTGAAGCACTGCACTATATTTTAAACTTTCTGTTTTGGTTGTAAAGGCATTTTCCCCAAGGCAGCCAGCAAATCCATCCTAAACCTGGCCATCACACCAGTATCAACATTTTAGCACACACGGGGTTCTTGCTGTGAAAAGACAAAGAAATGGTCACTGGGTGAGCCAAAGGAAGTGTATCCAACATCAGCCTTAGCTACAACGTGCACAAAGAGAATAAATGAGTGCTGAGGAGACTTATCAAGAGTGCTTGCAAGGGTGACACTCCTTTCATCTTTGAGAGATGCATATGAACCTGTCAGGACTCAGCACTCCAGACACTAAACTGAGCCACAAACTGATTTTCCACAAGGACTGCTGGACATGGGAGTGCTGGGTTAAGAGCTGGACTCGATGACCTTAGGGATCTTTTCTAACCTCAATGATTCAGTGAGTCTATGACATAAGAACAAGAAGTAAAAATACACTTACTTACCTCAGAGGCTCACAAATGTTTATATGAAGCTATTAAAAAGCTGAGATTTAAAACAACACATCCATTTAAAGGAAAATGAAAGGTTGTTTCTGGTAGGGCTGATGCAGTTACATGTTTTCTGTTGGGGGAAATTTACAGCCACATTATTGCTGTCAAGGAGGGCAGTGAGCCACAAGGATTTCCAGATGCCATGTGTGAAGTTTCTCATTTCCCCTGCCATACTGAAGTACATTATCACCCAAACGCAAACAAGCTTTAAAAAGTGTCTCACACTAAAACATGTGTGGCCCCTTTTTTCCTGGGCTTCAGAGATTCGGGGTTTTTACCTCTCCTTTCCTTCCAAGGCAGCTGGGAGAGGGCAGAGCATCACCCCAGGCACTGATCACAGCGGTGCTGACAGCAATCCTTGGGCTGCACCCTGCCAGAGAAACCTGCCCTGCCAAGCTGCAATGCTGCACTTGCTGCAAGTGGCCAAAGAGGGGGAAGAAATGCTGTGGACCTGAAAACAGATTTAGGAGGAACACAGAAGTGCAGTGGTTTGGTGTGGCTGGGTTTTGGCAGCGTGGGGGTCACAGAGGTGGCTGCTGTGAGGAGCTGCCAGCAGGTTCCTTGTGTCCACAGTGCAAGCTGGACACACCTCTGGCCTGGCCTGGGCTGAGCAGCCTCTGTGATAACAGATTTAAAAGGGAATAAAAAAGTTATTGCACTGATGTAATTGCAGTCAGACGAGAGCAGGGTGAGAACATGTGAGATGTGTGAGAGGAACAGATCTGCAGAGCCCCAGGTCAGTGCAGGAGGGGCTCCAGGCGCTGGGGCTGAGATTGCCCTGAGCCCCTGGCCAGCCCCTGGGGATGCTGAGATTGCCCTGAGCCCCTGCCCAGCCCCTGGGGATGCTGAGATTGCCCTGAGCCCCTGGCCAGCCCCTGGGGAGGCTGAGATTGCCCTGAGCCCCTGCCCAGCCCCTGGGGAGGCTGAGATTGCCCTGAGCCCCTGGCCAGCCCCTGGGGATGCTGAGATTGCCCTGAGCCCCTGGCCAGCCCCTGGGGATGCTGAGATTGCCCTGAGCCCCTGCCCAGCCCCTGGGGATGCTGAGATTGCCCTGAGCCCCTGGCCAGCCCCTGGGGAGGCTCTGAGCCCCTGCAGCTCCTGCTGGAGGACAATTGCTGGCTGTGAGAGGCACTCCCACTGAAGTTCCTGGAGAAGAGTCCCCTGTGGGAAGGAGCAGGAGAAGGACTCTTCTCCCTGAGCAGCTGCAGAGACAACCTGTGATGAAATGACTACGAGTCCCATTCCCTGTCTCCCTGCCCCATGGGAAGGAAGAGCTGGGAAGTAGGGATGGGTGTGGGGAAGGTGTTTTTAACATCCTATTTTACTTCTCAGTATTCTGCTCTGGTTTTGTTAGCAATATATTCAAGAAATATCTTTAATTAGAGCCTGTTTTGCCCATGACAGAAAACGGTGAGCAGTCCCTCCCAGTCCTTACATGAACTCACAAACCCTTTGTTACATTTTCTCTCCCCTGTCCAGCTGCAGAGGTGGGTGACAGACTTTGGTGGGTGCCTGGACTCCAGGCAGGGTCAACCCACCACAAGCAGACAAAAGGAAAAACATGTTTCTCCTGTACCTACAAACCAAACCTGCCATGCCAGCAGGCAGCTGAGGGACCTGTCCCTGCACAGGAGACCACCCTCACACCTGCAGAGAAGGGAATCCTGCCCCAAAAGGACCTTCAAAGGCTTCTGCAAGCCTGAACAGAACCAGCTCTCTCTCTCAGGGCTGTCTGGGACTGCTGCACGCAGCGTGAGGCTCTCAAGGGGGAGCGGGTGCAAACAAATGCCTCGCCATCAATCACTTTTCCAGCTCTTACTGGCAGAATGGTAGGAGAATTCAAGCTAGAAAATCTTATCAGTGAAGATTTTCTCCCAGCTGGAACTGTTTTTTTTAAAAAGGAGCCATAGAATTCATGGAAAGGTTCAGCACAATGGTGCTGAGAAGAGGATAGAGGTGGAAATACCAGAAGGCTGATACCACGTAGTCCCCAGTGATTTTTTTCCTCAAAGCAGGTGTTTTGTTCCATGATGTTAACTTGAATCTTTTGCTGAAAATGAAAACTGAATGGGAGATGTTGAGTCCAAAGCAGAGCTGCCCCTTCTGTCTCACATGTGGGAACACACCAGGAACCAGACCCTGCGTGGGAGCAGGAAGAAGGGCTCTGCTCAAAGCCCAGAATGAAACCAAGCTAAGGAAGGAGGGCAGGCTGGAATCCCTCAGCCCAGCTGCAGAACTCCCCCTCTCCCACTCCCAGCTCGTGTTTGTGACTGAGGCTCAGCAGAGCAGCCCCATGGCAGAGACAGATGGGCTGGAACAACTTCTTGTTTATGGCACAACTTCTTGTCCATCACTCCCAGAAACATCTCCCCTGCCTTCCCTAAGGTCCTCCCAGAGAGGGATTTACACATCAGCCTCAGCTATCATCAGGACACTTTTAGGGACACTAAAGCAAGTCCCTGAAGCCACATTGATCACATCAGACACTTGAAGTTGTAACACAGCATTTTCTGAAAGAAATATAGATCTGAGTAACAAAAAGGGCCCCTCAGAAACTCTCCCACTCCACATTAATACTTCAGAAAAACTGAATTTCTGCTACAGCAACTGCTGCAAATAGCTGAAGGCTCAGGGTGTGCATGTTTGATGGAACAGAAACAGGCAATGCAATTATTTCCAGAAACTTAGGGCAAGTCAATATGGACAAATCCCTTTTCAAACCTACACAGGGCAAATCATTGCCTTGCTGATCTGCCTGAGACTTCATGGCACTCGCTCACAGAAACAGAAACTCATCCAGAGTGTCTCCTGCACCTGTCAGTGCTTGATACTCCAACTTGTTAAGAAAACAAGTTCAGAGATTGAAAACAAAAGTGTCATTACACTGCTTTTAAAACAATCACCCTGGCTTCTCCTTCATCTTTTCATTTCCACTAGATTAATGAAAGGCTTCAAGTAAAATGTAAACCAATTTATAAAAGATTTTAAAATTCAGTAACCCAGATCTTTCCATCCTAGCATTTATTTTCTATTGTAACATCTGCCATTCCAGCAGGCTTTTGTTTGCATCTTGTCCCATTCTTACCTGGACAAAAGGCTCTTTTTTATCCTCCAGATTAAAATAAAAGGTGAAGATGACAGACATTTCTGTGTGTGTAGGTATGGTCATTCAGGAGTGAACATGAGCTAAATGTACTTTGCAGCTATAAAAATTAGACCACAAATTTTTATTCTTGAATTACTTGCTGATTCTCTGAGCACTGGAAATATTTCATCTCATGCATCTGAGGGAGTGACTCTCCACAGAAATCTGTTTTCTTTCCATATATTTTTAAGCAAGACCCCCAGAAGAAGCCTCAGGGTGCTGCTGGGTTTCTCTGCCACCCTTGCTGTTTTGGAGAAGTCTCTGGAGGTGTTTCCCATCACCTCTCCAGTCCCAGCAGTGACTGGGACAGACAGACAGACACTCATGGACCACTCTGGAGCTGCAGGAGAAAGAGGAAGCCAAGTGAGGGACTCTGGTTTGGCTGCTGCACTCAGATTTGGATCCACAGCCCAGCTGCTCATGGCATCTGAACATGAATGCAAACAGCAGCTCAGAGAATTAATCCCCATCCAGATCCTCTATCCCTGTGCTCAGCAGTAAAGATCATGGGGAAAGAACAACAGGGACCAAAGTGGAGCAAGAGGTTTTCTTCTTTTTATCTTGTAGTTGTGTGGCTGGGTTTGAACAGAGGAGGTAACAGAAACCTGCAATAAAGCTCTTTATGCTGGAGCAAAAATAAAAAATTCAGTCCCACTTCCCACCTCTGTTCTTTTACATAGCTGATGGCTCATACTCAGTCCATACGTTTTACCAAACCTGGGTTTTAAATAGTTTTGGATTAAGTAGAAATTATTAATATTTTACTATTATGGGTGGAAAGATTTGAGTTGGTAAAATTGTTGACTTATAAGGTTAAATAAATATTTACCTGGCTTTAGGAATTAGTAAATTGCATTAAGTTTTATTAACTATTATAATTTATCCTAATTTGAGAAGCTTTAAACCAGTGCAAATTATATAAATTAGGCAAATTTAATCCCTGCTCTTAAGCTTCCGTAAAGTCAATTGCATTCCTTAGTATTTGAAAGGTTAAATTGAAGTTGTCATCAGTGACATCTTAAGGTGTATGTGAAATGAAAACCTTGATTTTAAATGTAGGTTAATTTTCATTGCTGTCAGAAAATCAAGTACACTTTAAAAAAAAAGTTCTGCTTTCTTTCATATAAATGTCTTTTTGTCTTTTTCCTAGAATGTGGGAAATAAAACCAGCTAGCATTTGATACTGGGCTCAGTAGAAATTGTTGGCCTGAAAGTTCAGCCTTGCTTTCTACAACATAAAATCCAATACCTCCAAGAGCAGATCAGATTAAAGTTGACCTAACCTGTGGGCAGGGTTCTTTCCCCAGAAATAACATCCCTGTGCACAAAATCAGTGTTTTGGAGGCTCCCAAGCCCGGTGTGACCTGTGGGAAATGCAGCAGCTCCAGGGCAGGTTACACTTGCAGAGGATGCTCAAACCCAACAAGGCAGGGCTGAGCTCACGGATCAGCACCCAGGGGTTTCTGCAGGACACAGAAACTGCACTGCTGCATCCAGGAACGGCTTCACCCCAATGCAGCTCCACCTGCACAAACAGAGGAACTGACCCATTCCACAAGGACAAGGATCCATTCCCAGGAGACTTTCCCCAGTCAAGATTTTCCCATTTTTTTCCTGTCCCAACCCACTCGACCTGCAGCACGAATGCAGGTGTCAACTCCCAAAACAAAAACCCCATCCCAGCAGCTGGAGGCATCTGGGAGAGCAGGAAATTAGGGGCAGATTGGAAAGATCCATTTGTGGAGGAGGCACAAGGAAGAGGAGACACTGCAATCAGCATGTCCATGGTGCAAAGGTTGGCTTTCCCAGCAATCCCAGAAGGCTGAAACCAGTGGGAGCTCAGGACATCCAACAATTCACAGAAATGAAAGCAGGGCAAGGAGCAGTTTTATTGTTTGCTGTTGGCAGCACCCACC
The DNA here is from genome assembly GCF_030490865.1 of Poecile atricapillus. Lineage (NCBI taxonomy): Eukaryota > Metazoa > Chordata > Aves > Passeriformes > Paridae > Poecile > Poecile atricapillus. Next base: position 119,375,131 of record NC_081249.1, on the reverse strand, counting down.
AGGAGCGCGACGCCGAAGGAAAGCTGATCCATGTTGGGACAACTTTGCAATTTGGGAAGATTTAAGCACAAATTGGGGCAGTGAAAAGGGGTGCAGCAGTGAAAGGAGTGATCAAAGGCGATGGGGGCTGGCACTCTTCATTAATACAGCAATTATTAAATTAAATTATTAATTTCATTTATTAAATTAAAAAGGGGCAGAGGATATTTCAGGTAGAGGCTGTTCCCAGAGCAGCTCAGCCCACAGAGAACACAACTGAGTTGCACAAAGACAGAGGAGAAACTGATTTTTATTTTTTTTAAAATTTTCTTTAAATTTTCTTTTAATTTTCTTTTAATTTTCTTTTAATTTTCTTTTAATTTTCTTTATTTTTTTCTTGGATTTTTTTTTTTTTTTTGTGATAATATACACAGAGGAATGATCTTAACAAAACAAAAGTTTTCATTTTTAAGCAAGAAAATAACCTTCCAGATTTGAAACAAGCTCCAAAGAATCCATGTCATGGCACTAAAAACAAAATTGGCAATGGGCTAGATAGATAGAGATATATATATATAGATAGATAGATAGATAGATAGATAGATAGATAGATATAGATATATATATAGATATATATTTATAGGTATATATTTATAGGTATATATTTATAGATATATATTTATAGATATATAGATATATAGATATATATAGATATATATAGATATATAGATATATATAGATATATAAATATACTGAGAGGAGGAACCTTTGACCAATTCCTTCCCTCCACCACCAGGTGTGTGTTTGGGATTTTCTTTCTGTATGCCCTGAGGAGCTGTACACAGAGCCCAGGAACTGGTGTTAGATGTACTATATATTATATACTAATATATATATTATTACATTATATAATATGATAATTAAAATTATTATAATAATAAGAGCTCTAAAATATTATATTTTATTATAATTATAAATATAAATATATTTATATTATATTTAGAAATAAATATATTATTATTATATATTATTTTTATTATTATAATAATAATATGAGCTCTTTTCTCTAAAATATCTTTTTTCTGTTTCTCTGTTTCTGCTGAATCTCTGCTGTATTTTTCTTTTTATTCTTGGATTTCTCAGCCTCCTTTGGACTGAATTCTTTTGGGATCCTCCCTCGTGGGGAGCCCTGCTCATCTCAGTTCTTATGATTGGAAGAAAACTCCCGAGCTCGTTAGAATCTTGTTTCTGGTGTTTATTAACAGGTGATCACAAAACTGAACAGGTCTGGCTGCACAAGGTTAATCTTTGCAATCTGGTGCATTTCTTTCTTCTGATGGTACAAACAAGGCCTTGTGGCACACTTCGTGTCTGATGCACAAAATGGGCCCAAAATACGCAGTTCTTTTACCTTTATACCTATTTTTACCCAATTAACAATAGACAGGTATATTATTTTTCTTAGTGACCCCATGACCCATCACCTCTGTGATTCACTGTGGCAATTTCTATCCAATCACTAACTATTACCCAAAAACCTCCAGGAGAAGAAGATGAAGAAGAAAGAAGAAGGGACAAGAGACAACACCCTAAATCCCCATCTTGTCTCCTGTTCTCTAAACTACTTTTTCACCCAGTGATTTAAGAAAACTCTCTAATCTACACACTTACACTTTTCCTATCTAACTTTAACATTTGTTCTCATGTATCACCATGAAAACATGCTCATGAATTTCATGTTATACGAAATTCAGTGTTTTTCTGGACCTTATAACCAAGGATTAGAATCAAGGGCACACACTCTGTATTCCAGACCCCAAGCTGGGACTGTCCTGCAAGACCCCCTGTCCATCCCAAACACACCCTGGGACAGCAGCACTGCCCCAGCTCCAGCCCCTGGGGATTATTTTGGGCAGTCCTGGGATGAGCAGAGTTCCACTGCACCGTCCTTATGGGCACCTCCAAACCCCAAATATTCCCAGATTCTGTGTCTCTTCCCAGTTAAATTCCTCTAAACCCCAGCCACGCCCTGCAGAGCCTGCTCCTTATCTTTATGGTTTTCTTACACAAAACAGAGTTATAAAAATAGGTGATAAATCACTGAATGATTGCTCTTCAGGAGGAGCTGTGCCTAGATAGTATTGTTTTGATGGCACTTTTCTTGTTTATCTCACTTTTTCTAACAAATTATGCTTTTAATTTGAGCACAGGCTTTGCATTTCTTGGACACCTGGAATATGCAAAAATAATTCCACAATTTAGCTTCTTTTCTTGGAGGGAAAAATAAAATAAAATAAAATAAAATAAAATAAAATAAAATAAAATAAAATAAAATAAAATAAAATAAAATAAAATAAAATAAAATAAAATAAAATGAAATAAAATAAAATAAAGTCAAATAATAAATAAAATAAAATAAAGTCAAATAAAATGAAAAAAAAATTAAAATAAAATAAAATTAAAAAATAAAATTAATTAAAATAAAATAAAATAAAATAAAATAAAATAAAATAAAATAAAATAAAATAAAATAATTAAAATATAATAAGATAAAATAATAAAATAAAATAAAGTAATAAAAATAAAATAAATCATATAATAAATAAAATAAAATAAAATAAAATAAAATAAAATAAAATAAAATAAAATAAAATAAAATAAAATAAAATAAAATAAAATAAAATAAAATAAAATAAAATAAAGAACTTTCTGTAAATGCAAGGGGCTGCTCTACCTTTAACTTCCTTCTAACACTTAACACCAGGCTTAAATTGTACCATATCAGCACAGAGAAGCTGAAATACCACAAGCAGCCTTTCCACCTACTTTTCTTTACACATTAAACCACGATTCAAGCAGAGTCCATTAAGGCATCTAAATGTGACTTACCACATGTGTTAATTGGGTGGGGAGGGAAAAAAAAAAAAGAAAACCCAACCCTCAAATGTGGACATTTATGTATTCTCATTATTCAGACCCTCCTGATGCCACAATCTCCCACTCCTATAGTTTATAAATGTTTGATTTAAAATATAGCCATTTTATCATTTGTACCACATTTACCTCATCTTCCCACTGTTCTGACTGGATGAGAAGCTAATGTAGCCTACACTGTCTGGTCAATTATTGCATGGACACCAGGGACCAATTAATGCCATCCATAAAAGCCTGAATCATTCTGTCAATTAACTAGAACTAACTATGTCATCAGATATATTACTGGTGAGCAAGTCTATTTGGTTGCAATATGTCTTGAAGGAGAGCAGTATCAAATGAATCACAATTGACTTGGACAACTGCTAGCATAATTTCAGAAGATGAAAAGACAAATGTGGTAGTTATTAGTGGTCCCCTGAGGAATTACGGCCAAGCAATTGTAATGTGCTAAGACTGTACTAGCAGGTGCCCACAGCACAAACCAGGCAGAGGGTTAAATCAATATTTTCAATTTCTTGGGATCAATTCAGTGTTTGAACAAGATGGAAACTTGTTAGCAATTGGCAGAACGTGTAAATGAAAAGCCAAACTTCTTATTATTTGTTAAAAAGGAATCAGTGCTCTGCATCATGCCCTTGGCAGAAGGTAATGCTTCCATGATCCAGTTGCTTGGGCATCCACTGAAAATCTAGCAGTTCTTAAATTTTAATAGGGTGCAAAAGGTTACTTTAATACATGCCCAACATTCAGGATCTTTAAAAATGATTGAAGTGTCAATAGGAAAGTTTCTGAGCTGTGACAACAGCGGAGTTATTAACGATTAGTGCAAGAAGCAGAAGAAACCTTGATTGCTTTAGAAAAGTCTCACCAGGAATGCAGCTTGACATCCTTGGTACAACTTCACATTTATTCTGTTTCATGCAGGAGAACATTTGGATCATCAAGTGATCCTTTACCAATTAAACAAAAAAGAAAAAGCCACCTTGAACAAATGGATTTCATTTATCACTGCTGGGGTTAAGGTGCCTGTAGCAGGACCTAAAGCACTGGCATCATATTCTTTACTTTTAACACAAAGGCGTAAAAATGAACTGCTACATCTTAGTATTGGTTTACAAATAAATGGGGGGTCCAGCCACCCTGACAACCAGGGTTTGGAAAATATACCTTATTTTGAGCGAGGGAGGCATACCCTGAAAACACCTTAGACAGGGCAGAGCAAAATTCTCTGGAAGCAAAAAGCTGGCAAATAATGCCATTGTACCTGGGAAAAAACCATGTGGTCTCAGGGAAAGCTATTTCCATGTGCTCACCCAACACTTTCAGTCCATTATTTCAAACAAGATCAAAACCATTTTTCATGCTACAAAACAACAGCAATATTTACTAGGAAAACAGAAAGGAAGCCCTGATGGTTAATTAGAAAGAGGAAACTCAGCAAAAACAGTTCTGGAAAATGCCTGAAGAAGGCACCTATGCTTCAAACATGAATATATTTCTGTGTTGGGCTGGTAAAGAATTCTTTGAATTGTTTTCAGTGCCTGGACTCCAGCTCATGGGCACAGGCAAGTGAAGAGGCAGGTGAAGCTCCTCTTTCACAATTGCTTGGCACAGAGACATTTTTCTTTATTATCCTTTGTTATTTAATTGTGAAGGTAACAATATTTACAACATTGAAAAAATGGTTCACCTGTCTGAAACATTTTCATCCCAAGAACCTCAAAGACAAACAGAGCAGGGAAATGATCCCTTGCCCAGAAAATGCTCAGCCTGTGAATTCACTGTGACACAAAGTTATTACCAACAACTCTCTAGCTGCTGTTTTTAAATAACACCAGCAGCCTTCACTGACACAAGCCAAAATAAAGAACACTTGAACTTCAAGAAACTGCAATCCCTCTTAAATCTTTACATTACGTACTGCAGATGAAGTAGGAGATATTTCTCATTTCTCAGCCCTTTCACAAGAAAAGAATGGTGCCAAGTCAAATGAAATAATGAAAATAAATAAAATAAAATCAGAATGGATTTCCCTATTTCAGGGCTGGCGCAGATAATCTGTTGTCAGCGTGTAACTCGCTGCAGCTTTGTCTGATTTGTGCAGTGCATTTGTCAAGGAGATCTTTCTGCTGAGGTGCATTTAGCACACCCTGGGGAATGTGTCCCCAGCATGGGACAGCAGGTCCAGAGCAGGCAGACACAGCATCAGTGTCAGACCACAGGGGGAAACAAAACATCCCCCTGACTTGGCACACGTTAATTACAAAGAGAGGAGGAACTCACTGGAGTAACGGTGTGGTGATTGTTTTGGAGAATAACCCAGGGAAGATAAACTCTTCCATCCCAGACACACAGGTAGTAGATTTCCCCTGCCCAGCCCCTGTACCTGTGCACTGTGTCAGTCTCAGTGTGGTTCTGGCTCCCTGCACACACCTGGGCTGAAACCATTCCCAGACTTTCTGGAGGCACAGGGAACCTCGGTGCACAATCATGTGAAACCAAAGCTCAGCAAACAGGAGACAATGAAATATGGAGTAACTTGAAACCAGCCCACGAGCTGCCCAGGAGAACCTCCAGCCTGGCTGCCTCTCAGACACACCCCTGCAGCTCCTCTGGAAAGCTGGGACCTGCCTGTGGGACAGGGAGCTGATGGATTCCATCATCTTCTGTGTGTGCATGTACACACCTGAGTGCAGGCAGGACAGACGGACACACAGCCCCTACTGACAGCATCTACAAACCCAAGAGCTGGAAGGACAGACGGACACACAGCCCCTACTGACAGCATGTACAAAGCCAAGAGCAGGCAGGACAGACAGACACACAGCCCTACTGACAGCAACACAAAGCCAAGAGCAGGCAGGACAGACAGACACACAGCCCTGCTGTCTGACAGCATGTACAAAGCCAAGTGCAGGAAGGACAGACGGACACACAGCCCCAGCGTGCTGGGCACAGAACAAGCCCCGCGATTGTTCCTGGCAGACACCACGGGACCCACGGTGCACAAGTGCAGTGCCTGCATGTCGGAGTGCAGGGCACACTGCAGCAGGACAGCAGACAGAGTGTCACACTGCAGCAGGACAGCAGAGTGTCACACTGAAGCAGGACAGCAGAGTGTCACACTGCAGCAGGACAGCAGACAGAGTGTCACACTGCAGCAGGACAGCAGAGTGTCACACTGCAGCAGGACAGCAGACAGGCTGGCACACTGCAGCAGGACAGCAGAGTGTCACACTGCAGCAGGACAGCAGACAGAGTGTCACACTGCAGCAGGACAGCAGAGTGTCACACTGCAGCAGGACAGCAGACAGAGTGTCACACTGCAGCAGGACAGCAGAGTGTCACACTGCAGCAGGACAGCAGAGTGTCACACTGCAGCAGGACAGCAGAGTGTCACACTGCAGCAGGACAGCAGGCTGGCACACTGCAGCAGGACAGCAGTGTCACACTGCAGCAGGACAGCAGACAGGCTGGCACACTGCAGCAGGACAGCAGAGTGTCACACTGCAGCAGGACAGCAGAGTGTCTGTCATACTGCAGCAGGACAGCAGACAGACTGTCACACTGCAGCAGGACAGCAGAGTGTCACACTGCAGCAGGACAGCAGACTGTCCGTGAGTCCTGCTCACCTTTCCAGTGCTCTAAACGCTTTTCTCTGCCATCCTGGAGCTTCTGAGACACTGCAGGAGCGAGGCTGCTTCATCCCCTGCCGCCTGCCTGCACACCTGCTCCTCTCCCTGCACACTGAAACACATTTTCCTCCTCAGTAAGTGGCTTTTTTCTCCTTTTTCCCCCCATCCAGGAATGATCTTCACTAACTTCCTCTGCTGTGGTTTCCACAGAACCAGAGTAAACAGAGTCAATCTTTGCAGACTGGAGCTGATACGCCGCTCAGTGCGTTCATTTGATTTTATTGTTTTTTACAGTGTGATTGATCTCAGAGTCTCTCTGGTTCTGACCCAGTAATCTCACCAGGCTGGAGGGAGCTCTGGAAGCTGCTGGTGAGCCATGTGCCAGAGGAACACCAGGGGAACAACTCTGCAGGGCTCAGCCCGAGGTGACGGATGCAAGGGCTTTCCCACTCTATCTCTTCTGGAGCATGTGTTTAAAAGCAAAATGGCACGACAGGCACTGGGGGCAGAGCAAGAAATGTGCCAGCTTTGTATCCACGTGGCAATCCTTCTGCTAAGCAAAGGCATCAATCAATTCCACTAATGATAAAAGGGAGAAATTCTATGTCAGAGCCCATTCTGCAAACACGGAATTCAAACACTGCCCTTGGATCTCAAACACAACAGAACTCACTGTTAATTAAGAATAAACTGTATAAAGCTATATACTAAACAAGCCTAAAAACACAAGGCTCATGGTATCTTTGATACCATATGTATATAATAATAATAATAATATGGAAATAATATGGATAATATGGATAACATGGATAATATGGATAATATGGAAATAATAATATGGAAATAATATGGATAAATAATAATAATATTATGGAAATAATATGGATAATATAATATGGATAATATGGATAATATAACATGGATAATATGGAAATAATAATATGGAAATAAAATGGATAAATAATAATAATATGGAAATAATATGGATAATATGGATAATATAATATGGATAATATGGATAATCTAATATGGATAATATGGAAATAATAATATGGAAATAATATGAATAAATAATAATAATATGGAAATAATATGGATAATATGGATAATATGGATAATATAATATGGATAATATGGAAATAATAATATGGGAATAACATGGATAAATAATAATAATATGGAAATAATAATATGGAAATGATAATATGGAAATGATAATATGGAATATTATGGAAAAAATATTTAGCACATATTAATTTTGTGTATGAAAAAAACATATTTAAAATTCTGAAAGTCTACAGAAAAAACATTCAGCAGGAAAATAACTCCAAGCCACTTTACATGCAGTCACTGAGCTTCTCATACGAGTTTTTCTGGTTTAAATATGGAGCAATTTCACCAAACACTGTGACGAAGTCATATTGATGTAAAACTGCAGTCTGTATTTATCTACCAGTATTTATCAGATCTCACGGTATTATCAGATTTCACAGATTTTGGACACCTAATTTATAATTCCCACGAATACAATTTAGTAGGGACCCAAGAGTTCTCTAGCAGATAAACAGGAGCTGTGGTTTCAGACAAGCTAGAATTGAATTTTCAGGTTTTGGCTGGATAAACTGAGCAAATCCTAAAGACAATAACAAACTAGCGGCCCATGAATGTCACACCCAGCAGGAAGCAATATCTGGGCAGAAATCCCCAGGGATGTCACGAGAGGATTTTATCTCTGGCTCTCAGTTATCCCTGCCCCAGCCAGGAGTGACTTCTCCAGTGGCCAGCAATGTCACAATCCGATTCACTGGATGTCCTGTGTACAGTTAAAACCAGCCCAAATCTGGAATAAAGGCAGGGTCTGAGGATCACATCACAGGCAGAAATATTTACATGCTGCACCTGATTTCTCACTGATTTGAGCTGGCTGAATTTGAAGGACTAAGTAGCAGTTTGATCACAAAACAGGGAGCTTGTGCTCTTCCTTCCCTTGCCTCCTCGCTCAAGCCCCATGTCCTACAGCAACAAAAGGCTCCCCTCCTAACAGCAAACAGCTCTCCACACTCCCACCCAAAGGAACATCTGCAAAGAAAATAAAGGTGAGATTCTCAAGCTTGCTGCTACACAACATCCATTATTTCTCATATTTACTATTATTATTATGATTGTTTTCATTGTATTACCGATGTATTTCTGCCTGGTAAAGAAACACACTCAAGTAAAAAGATTTAAATATTTTGTTTCTAACATTACTTGTTTGAAAAGCAGAATCCCAACTCTGTACACTCATCTTCAGCTAGAATTTCCCCCTCATAGAGTGTTGTAAAGCAAAAACTGGCATTTTACCACAGTCTCTTAATTTTGCTTGGATGTGGTGCTGCTGTTAGCTAAAATGAAGCACCTCAGAGTCCTGAGCATCACTCAGAAAAGACACCAGAACCAGCAAAACCATTGCAGCCACATAACAATAAAAAACTAAACACAACCATCCTGTGATCAATTTTATCTCTAACATTTCATTACAATAGACATAAAAATGTTATCTGATTATTTACAATTAAAATCTAGCATGCAAGGTCGAAGTGGAACCTACTGGGTCCAAAATGCTGTAGCTTTGAAATCAGTTGAGAAGTTATTCATGCTCCCTTAACTGATCCTGAACCCTGCATACTTCAGTTCATGCACTCATACGTATACAAATGCTGGTTAATTCTTATTTTATTCCCAAGGCAGTGCCAGATTTAAACAAATTAGTTACAAATGATTTTGATGAGGATGCTGAATTGCTGCATTGGGTTTTTGATGTACTGCAAGACACTTGTGTATAGCCTGGTTTAGGCTTAGCATAATAAATATTATATTCTTATGTTAGATAGGAGTACATCAATGAAAGCTATTCTAAATCTACCTAAGGCAATGAGATCATCTGCCTGGGTTATTCGTGGAAATGTGAGTCCAAGCACTTTTGGACTCATGCAGATTTTATGCTTATGCAGAAGAGGTGACTTCCATAATCCGTAATTATAGGTGCAATACCATTCACTGAACAACACACCTTTTCAAATTTAATTATAAACCCCAAACGTCCTCAGCTAATCGGATCAATTGCAAGTCACAGCAAAGCACATCCTAATTTTCAAGACAGATGAAATTTTGCCACCTCTCAGCCGCTGTGAGAGCCAATGTCAGGTGAAAAGTAAGAGAAAACAGACGAGCATGTTTTCCAAGAACCATTACAGCAAATTTTATGACTGTGTTTGCAGACATGTTCCCTGCAGATCTTTGATTTGCTAAGGCTGCTTTTATCTTGCTGAGCTTCTGCTGAGCAGCAGCCACCATTTCGAGGAGGCAACAATGCCTTTTTTGACAGGTCCCATTATCCTGTCTTGCCCCACAAATGCAATGGGCCAGTCCTCAAAAGCCCCTTTATGAATTTATGGGGTGAAACAGAACTTCCACACAGAGAAACACAGGTTCAACCCCAAAACAGCCACAGCTGCTGCACTTCCTGTGACAGACCTGCAGCAGGGACTGAGCTCAGGTCCTTCCCCAGGGGCTTGCTCCATCCTGGTGGCTTTGTCCCCGTTGTCCTGGTGGTGCTGAGCTGAGGCTGTGCTGCCAGCCCAGCTCTGGGGATCTCTGCTGGGGTCACTCCAGTGGCTGCAGCATCTCTCACACCCCTCTGGCTCCCCTCACCTCCTCTGCCATGCAAACCCACTCTCTTTTCTGCATGGGTGAGTTCTTCCAGGTGAGCACCATCTCCTCCCTGTGACGTGCAAAAACAGCCCCACTGATGTGCAAAAATGAAAAATAGTAACATTTTCAGTGCTCCAGCTACCAAGGGAGCCACCAGAATGTGCGATGAGCAGCAGCCCTGCTCAGAGGCCTGAGGAAATCCTGTTTTGGCTGCACATACATGTGAATGGTCTTGAGGGTACCCTGAGCAAAAAAAACAGGAAAAACTGATCCCAAAACGACTGGTTTGGAAAGGCTGAGATCAATACTACTGTAAATAGAAGGCGTAAATGAGTATATACAATAATCAGGGGTTTGTTCTGCGGTTGTGTTTCCTTCTGCTGCAAACACAATCACAAAAGCTCCTGATGACACAGCAGCTGCAAACTGAACTGCTCCAAGCACAGCCACAGCACATTCCCAGGCTGACCCTTTCATAAGGAATTAAGTGTCGTGTTATAATTGCAGAGCTATAATATTATTTTTTATTTGCAGCATTCGCAGTTACTTTGAAGTGTCAGTTCCATGGTACTGGCTGTTTGAAAACCCAGTTTCTCAAAGAGCTTGCTTAGCACGGAAAATCAGAGGCTACAGGTAGGTGTAATGGGCTGGTGAAAGGCACAGCAGAGAGGTAAGAGCAGCCCAGCAGCTGTGCCACATAAAGTAACCAGTATTTCCCTCTTTTCAAGTAAATTTTGGCACACTAAGGGCAGGCAAATCAAAGCAATTCAGACACTGCCAGAGCCCTATTGACATCTATACAGTGCTGCTTCTCTGGGAAAAAACTGAATTTCCTCTGAAACACTCCACAGCCTCCAGGGACAGGGAAGCTGAGAAAGGAGAGGATGCTGAGGGAGGCAGAGGAGGATGATGGGGAGCAGCAGGGGGACCCTGGCTGGAGGAGAGCACAGAACAGCAGAGTGCTCCCAGACACAGATGAGGTGCCAGGCCTGAGCAGAGCCCAGCCAGGGCAGCATCTCACCCCCTACCAAAGCAGGGTAAATGCAGGGACAGCTCAAAGTTCTCCTGAATTCAAATAAGCTGCAGCTCAAGCGTGTCCTGAGTCAGAAGCCACTGGATATAACAGGGAATTTTTGCTGCCTGAATTTTTTCTACGTAAACATACGGCTTCCACTGTATCTTTCAGAGGGGTTGAAAAGAGCTTGTCCCCAGAGCTGGTGCCTTTTGCTTGTTTTGAGCTTCTCACCTAAGCCTTAAAGTTGCTGCAGAAGTGGTGAGCAGCTGCTCCTCCTCCACCAGCTCAGTTCTACAGATGTCAGCCCTGTCTGCCTGAGTCACCGCTCCTGGACCAAAGAGCTGCAGTCCACTGACTCACTGCTTGTGCTGAAGCTGTTCTCAGGAAAATTCTTTGATCCTCCTTGTTCCACTCTTTGAATCCTATCCAGGCCTGCTGCTCTGGTTTCTGAGCGAAGGAGCTGAAGTGCCCAGAGCATGCAGGGCTGGCTTCCACACACAGCCAGCCCTCACACCAGGGAAAAGCCAGGCCTCCTCAAAAAACAGCTCTGCAAGACTCCCATTTCTATCACCTACTTAAACTGAAGGCTAAAAATCAAATAATCACTCGCCCCTTTTATTTCTTCACATTTTTTGTTTGTTTGTTTTGTTTTGTTCTATTTGTTTATTGCATGTATGGGAGCATCAGCGTGTTTCAGGTTTTAAAATGTGAAGTCCTGTCCCGATATCTTTTGAAGTTTGGGCTGCCAGGCAGGCAGGGAGCACACGCTGAGTGCCACTGCTGTTCAGTGCTCCAAAAAACACCAAACAGGAGCTGAGGGGACAAAACAAGCTTGACTCCAAGTGCCCCCCTCAGTACGAGCAGCTGCTCAGGAATTCTCTGCATCTATCCAAATTTGCACACGAGCTGATGCTCATTTCCCGTGCTACAGCTCACAGCCAAGAGGGGTTCAGTGTTTCAGACCCAGCAGAGGATGGGAGGTAAAGCTGAGAACCACAGGGTTTGTGGCTGAACTGGCTCTGAACCCCAGACACAGCGTGAAGGGTACAGCCAGAGCCCTGAGAGATCCTTCCTGTGCTTCTGGGGCAAACACCCACAAACATCAGCTCTCTCCTACAGGAGCTGACCTAGCTGCACTGCTTTATGACTCATGGAAAACTTGGAACCGCTGTAAGGAACGCTCAGTAAATTTAAGCAAGACCAGAGTGGGTCAGCAATTGTACTGGAACAAAAAGCTACAAACCTGAGTGATAAATTGCATGACATGCCCATAATGGAAGGCTCGAGGCTGCTGCTGCAAAGGATCACCCATGAAGACAGAACCACTGGACAAGAGACAAATTCGGTATATTCCCATGGACTTAAGCATTTTACTGCTTCTCACCAGTCCTGCCTTTCTGTACCATAAACTGCAACAATTTCAGTTGAATTGTCTTTATGATTGAAAGAATGAACATTTCACATTTGAATTTATTACCAACTGACACCACAATTTCAGCAATTCATAAATTTCCACACTGGTCAGCAAACTATGACCCACAGAGAAAATGTTATGCTGACCTCACTGCCAAAAATAAGAAGACATGGAGTTATCAGTATTTTAGCAGAAGTTTTTAGATGGATTCTACTAGCTGAAAAGCTAGTATGATACTCATAAGTAAATGCTGGGCTTGTGAAAGATATAAAAAGAATTAAGATTGGGTCTCTATATTGTGGACAAATACGTAGGATAACAGCTCCTTGGGAGAGAGGCTGTGAAAAATAAATAAGATACAATCTACGAATTTAGAGTTTATAAATATTCTTTTTATATTATTTAGACTGATTGTAGACCTAAGGAAGCTGCAAAAAGGAAATTGATACTGAGAGAAAGCTGGGTGAAGGAAAACAACCCAAACAAAACCCCCCAACTCTACAGTGGAGGAACATGGTGAGATTTTCAGCGTTTGATTTCACGGAGTCCCTTGAGAACTTACGAGCTCCTACTTTGCCTCAATCAGCAGCTCCCCACGTTTAATTCCCTGTTTCTGTTAGATATGAGTGAGTTCTGGTGCAGGGAGAGGGCAGGAGATGCCAGGGGTTCCCAGCTGGGGAAGCCACTGCAGGCACTCAGTGTCAGCGCTCAGGCACAGGTAAGGGTGGTACCCCTGTCAGTGGGAACAGAGATGCAGCCATCCCAAATGGCCAAGAACTGAGTCTCTGGGGACTGGGGGACAGAAGCATCCTCAGGAGCTGCTGGATGAGGGCAGGAGGGAGGCACAGAGCCCTGGCAGGGGGGCAGGGGGAGCACCCAGCTGCAGCCCAGCGGTGCTGTGAGCCTCCAGTGGCACCCCTGTCCCCAGCCCCAGGGCAGGGGGAGCACCCCAGGGCCCTGTCAGAAAGGTTTATACCCATCTAATTGCAGGCAGAGCCCAGCACTGAGTCTTCCCCTTTCTTGCCTCGTTTTGTTTTGCAATACTTGAATATTCTGTAATTGATTAGATGCGATTTGTCCAAGCCTAGCTCCAAGGTTCTGCAGGTTCACTTTGGGTGAAGAGGCAGAGAAATTAGAAATGCTCAGACCACCAGTGCAATTCAGTGAATGCGTCTGCCAAGTGGGAACCAAAGAATTAATGCACTGGAGAACAACCTTTCAGGAACAGGGCAGGTTTACTCTGAGCATTAATTCTGCAAGTAATGAGGTTGTGGTTTTTGGTTCAGTCTTTAATAGTCTTCCTCATAAAAGCACTACAGTTAATATCCCATAATCAGAGCTTTCTGATCAGGAGAGTCCAATAAGCAGTTTGCCATCACATACTGGAACTCAGCTACTGCTGCAATCTGAACAAAACAAAACAACGCCGCAGTCCACATCTAGCAACAGGAGGCACAGAAAAAGCAATTTAAATATTTCGGTGCAGAGCCATTTGAGGGTCCAGCTGCATCTTCCATTAAAATTAGCCACCAAAACCTCCAGTTCTGCTTGGGAGTCTTCCTCATTTAGAGTTTCCTCAGTGTGCACAAACATTATCTTTTATTGCTGCTTAGCAGTGGTGACTCCCTCAATACCACTCTTGGTTCAGAAAAGTAAAAGTATTCCAATTAACTCAAATTAGTTTTTTATCTGTTTTCCTGGAAAAACCAGTTGGATGAAACCAGTTTGAATTAAAATCAGTTCAGCAGGAAAGCTCATTTTTTTATCCCCTCCTTAAAATTGGCGTATATGGTTATTATTAATTTCTGAATCACACCATGTGCTCCTTCCTACAGTAATTGCTAACTGAAGTCAACAGCAGTACTGTCATCCATTTTAATGGGCTGGGATCACGCCACAAGACACAAAATAAAGACACTTCTTGTTTCGAAATGCTCAGGAACAAAACAAGAAAAACACAAGAGACACACTGGGAAACCCAAAGGGATGAATTACTAGGAATTTAATTTCTCATTTATTGCTAATATTATTGTTGACTCGCTTGTTAATGTAATGTAGCACTTACATTAAGGGATCTGTGTCAGAGTGACCCACTAATGATGATTTGTATCTGCTGCCAGGGTAGGCAGACATAGAAGAGACTATTTTGGTGGTGTGCAGGGGCTATTTCCCTGTCATTTAGGGGATTTAAGGCTCTTAAGCAGTTACAGGCTTGTTTATTTTTTAATAATTAGAGCTGGCTGAATTGTAAGTCAAAGAACATGGGCAGGGATAAGGGGCCCCTGCTCTCCGTAGTGCAATTGCTGCACAAAAGGGGAGGCAGGAGGTACAGGGCTGCTTTTCCTGCCCTGGAAGAGCCCCCCAAGCCAGCACAGCTCCGTGTCCCTGCAGCCACAGCAGCCCCTGGAGCCCAGAGCTCAAGGAAAGGCAGGATTTCCCGTGTGGGACTGGTGTTCACTCCTCACACACAGCTCCCTGTGGGTTCCCTGCCCTGCTGTGGCCCTGGCACCATCCATGCTCCCAGCCTGGGCTGCCACAGCAGCACATCTGGAATCTGCTGGCACATTCCAGGCTTTTGTGCCACCCTGACACCTCCTCTCAGCCACAGGTCAGCTCTGCCAGCCACAGGACATGGGACAAGGGTGACTGGGGAAGGGACTGTGGCTGCAGAGAGGGGGAAACCTCAACTTTGTATGGCTGAAACAGGCTCAAAATGGGAGCTGATGAAGCCACAAATAGTGGCAAAAAGAGAATTTCAAAAAAAGCCCTGCCAGAAGCATCAGGTGGTGGTAAATGCCCTCTTTGTGGCAGAACAAGCTGCATTCCCTGTGGAGGGCTCACCAGCACAGCTCTCCTGGTGTGCTGAGCAGGACACAGCTCCAGCAGGCTGTTCAACACCTCCTCCACCACATTCATCCTCTGCTAGGGGTCAGTGATCCTGAGTGCACAGCAAAGAGCACAGGGAACACACCTTTAAAAACACCCATTTGTAAGGAGAGGCAAAAGCAGCTGCTTGTCCTGGCAGGGGTGGCTGGATGCAGAGGGAAGGATGCCCTAATTCCAGCTGGGATTGGTTTTGTCTGCCTGCTTTTCCCAGCAGTTTCCACCCAGGAAACCGGTAACACTTCCTGATGGCATCTGTCACCCTGTGCCACACCAAACATTCCCGGACACCAACCTCCAGGCACAGCAGGCTGATCAAAACAGGCACAACTACAACTGTCTGAGTGACAAATAAAGAACTTCTGATGGATGGTGGGTGTAAAATTCTTCTGTTATTAAGGCAAAGCAGTGAGGAACGGAGCCCGTGGCTCACTCCCATTGTCCTGCAGGACCAGCAGCACTTCAGTAGCTCTCTGCCCCTCACATCTGGGTGTTTGTTTCTGTGATCACACAGAAGCCCTCACACATCTGGAGCAAACACTGGAAGGAGAACCGGGTGAGAGATATTATCCAGCCCCTTGTAGGGCAGATGTAAAACCCACAGCATCTGCATTTCCTGCATTTCTTGCATTTCTTGCTGCTCTCCCCTAGCTGTGCTGGGGCTTTATCCACTCCATCTCCACTGTTCAGACTGCAGGGCCAGGGACCACCTACTGTGTGCATGTTCCTACAGCCTCCGGAACAAAACTTCCATTTTTGCTGCTTCTCCCTCGGCTAGACCATAATAAATACGATTACTTTAACAATAACACACATTAATAATCGTTAATGCACTGCTTGAATTTTCCTTTGAAATGCAATCTGCGCTCCCTCTCAGCAGTTTAATCGCTGGCTGAACTTTCTCAGTTAACTGGAAGTGCCATAGGTAAGATTTTTTTTTTCCCCTCTATCAGCACTTTCAATCTTTGTGCAATTTAAAGCAAATACATCTTTCTTTGTTGGGCAAATGAGCCCAACTGTTGGGGGTTTTCTTTGTGGCTTTTGGGTTGTTTTTTTTTTTCAGTTTGTTGGGGGTTTTTTATTGGTTTTTGGGTTTTGTTTTTTGGTTGTTTTTTTTTTTTTTTTTCTGAGCTTTTAAGTTATTTTCTAACAGCAAGCTGGCCTGGCAGCAGTAAGGCAGACAGGACAAAATGCTGGCTGTTCATGGCTTCCTAAGCCTGGCTCTCACAGTCAGAGACTGCTCTCAGAGCCTCTCATGCCTCCCAAGCTCACTGTGCTCCTGTGCTGGGCCTAAAAATGTAAAATAATGTGTAAAAAAATAATTTACACTGGAGAGGACTTTTAAAGCTTATCTGGTCCAACCACTGCAGTAAGGGATGTCTTAAATTGCTCAGAGCCCTGTCCAACCTGGCATTAAATGTCAGGATGGGGCATGCACAGCCTCTCGGGGCAATCTGTTCCAGAGTTTCACTTCCCTGTCAAGAACTTTTACTTTCCAGCCTAACCTAGATCAGCCTTTCTTCACTTTAAAGCCATCAGCCCTTTTCCAGCCAGCTCCTCTGCAGGGCTGTGTGCTCCTGGCTGTCCCTCACCTCAGTGCTGCATGGCAGCAGGGAAAATTCCCCTGCAGGAGGAACATGCCAGCCCTGGAGAGGCTGACTGGGCTTTAGGGGATGAATGTCCTTCCTCACACTCAGAGCTGCCCTCACCTTGCCCCACATCATCACCACTGCTCCTGCTGGGATGGGAGAGGGAGCAGAGAGCCAGCACAGAGCCCAGAGATGATCCCTTCCCCAAAGAGCTTACAAACACCACAAAAAATCTCATTATTGGCAGATTAATGGCAATCTGGCAAGGGCAGCTGCTCCTATTAGGAGTTTCTTGAGCAGAAAAGTGTTACAGGGCCCTTATAATTAGCTGAGGATACCTGAGCTGATCCAAAAATTGAAGAGTTTAAAATGAAGGACTCACCTCCACAGCAGTGTTACACTAAAACTGGTGAGTGTGGGATGAGCACACGGGAACACTTTAAAAAGAACATAAAGATGAGTAACCCCCAGGGAAGAGGTCAGTGCATAGATTTCTTTTGTAAACTTCATAAAAACATGCAGCATCTGTGATCTTAGGACTGGTGCTTTTAAATAACATCAGGGGATTTTTGTCTTTCAACCCAGTTCACCGAGTTAGTTTTAATACTAATGCTAGAAAAACAATTAAATCACTGACAGGCTGTGAGTTTGGTTTTGTTTGGGTTTTTTTCATATTAGTGCTATCTTACATATATTTGTGAAAAGAAGATTTTTTCTCTTCTTAATTAATATTTATTAATTATATATATATATTATATATAAAATTATATATAAATTATATATAAATATATAATTATATAATATATAATATATTATAATATATAAGAATATATTATATATTATATATAAAATATATAATTATATATTAATTACAATAATTAATTCAACTTTAGCTTGACCATCTATAATTCCTTAATAATTATTAAATATTTTTATATTTTATATTTATATTATATATATAAATATATTATATTATATTATATTATATTATATTATATTATATTATATTATAGTATATTATATTATAGTATATTATATTATATTATAGTATATTATAGTATATTATATTATAGTATATTATATTATAGTATATTATATTATATTATATTATAGTATATTATAGTATATTATATTATAGTATATATATATTTTTTTATTTTTTTTTATATAACCCTGCTAAACTTCCTGAGTCACAGAGCTTTCCTAATTGCAAGAAGTTAGTACAGGAAAGGTCATAAGTGTTTGTCCTGCATGTACAAATCACATCCACTCGTGGTCTCACAACAACTTAACCACCCCTGCTCACCATCCAGCTGCCATCTGAGATGGAGAAACCTTTTGATATTGAACACAACATTTGACAGGGCCAGCACTTGGATGGTATGTGTGTCAAGGAACACGACCAGAGGGAGTTTCAGAAAAAAACAAAACCAAACCAAACCAACGTCTTCCGTCCTCCTGTGGTGTAAATGGGCAAGAACTCACTCACAGTGAAATTCAGAAAGTGAAAAATCACACTGATTACATGATGTGAGCATCTGGCTCTTCTCCAAGGGTGAGGACTCAGTGCCCAAGGGCAAGAAGCAGCCCATGAGGTTATTTCACACATGGGCAGATGATTTCCCCTGCATTATTACTGTGCAGCTCCCACGTGCCTCCTGCCACCCTCAGGGTTCTGACCTCAGCTTCACATGGATTTATTCAGATCAGAATGAGCTTGTCCATGAGATGTCCAGGCCCCCAGTTAGGACTCAGAGAGCTACAGTTGTACCCCCCAAGCCTGCCCCTGAGCATCGAGACTTGGGAATTTTCAGCCATTTATTGTGACCAGACTTGTTCCTTACCCTGATACACAAACACCAGGATGCACACAGTGTTTAGGTCTAATGCCGTGGTCCTGATGTAAAAAAACCCACCCCAAGCACTCAAAAACCTATTTCAATACTGCATTTAGCCATTCATTACAGACTTGTAAAAGGTGGCTAAAAACCAAACATCACAGAATCAAGAAAACTCCTTCGGACAAAAATGCAAAATCAGTGCATTTTCAGTAGTTTAAAAAAAACAAGACAATCATTACAAAGTACTGCCTGACCTATAGGGTGAAATTAGTTTGTTAATATGAGAAGAAGCTTGGAATTAACTGAAAGCATATGACAGAAATGGAGCTAATTCTACCTCTGTAAAAGTTAAGATCCGTAAATTTTGGAAATGACAGCCATTACACTTATAGAAATCGACTTATGGCTCATGTACTGCTTAAAGAAACCTCCAAAGCTGGATAAACTGTTCCAGATTTCATGCAGTTAATGTATTCCACCAGAAAATGTCTATTTCTGATGTTTTTCATTGACACACACTGATATACATTATGCCATTTGAAAAAATGGCAGCTTTGTCTGTACTTAATAACTACAAGGCGTGGGTACAAAACAGCTAAAGCATAAAACCCTAAGGACAAGGCTTCATTGTAAGCATTAAATAATTATTACAATGCAAAATTAGTCAGAGTAATATCTCTGTTTTACTTCAAGCCATGTGAGGTCCGACCCAGAGCTGAATTTACTGTCAACTCCAGTTACAATGGCATTTCACGCTGTACTTTTTGCTTATAATTAAAGGGAAAAAATCCATTTTAATTTCTAACTAACCGTTTTCATTTATTAAATCCAGTTTCTGATGATGATTAGTATTTTTAGACTTCAGACCTACCGTGGTTTTATTTGTAAGTGTACTCAAATTTGTTTCTTCTCATGTGAAAAGCTCTTTACAATAAGAAATTGACTACACAGGGGAGAAACTGTAGGGTTTCTGTCTGGCTTCCCTCAGAAGTGACAAATAAATACTATTAGGAGTTTTAAAATTAATAATTTTGACATGAAAATAATGTTCTTTTAACTACCCATTGTACTTTTTACACATACTTGCAGCTGGCACTACACTTTCAAATAATGCCTACGTTTAAATTCAGTCAGCCTCTATATTTGCCAAAAGAAACCTGCTACATAAATTCTCCTTGGTGGAGGAGCTGAGGAAATGATTCATGAGAAACACTGCATTAAGCTGAATGTTAGCACTGAGAAACCAGCTACATACCTAGCTGATTATTATTTATATTAAGTAGCACCCCCATCTCATACCCAAGAGCAGAACCTCGCTGTGCTAGATTAAAAAATAAATAAATAAATAAATAAATTAATAAATTCATCAACTGTCAGGGCCTCCTACTCCTGCCACAGCTGTAGAATAGAAAAGCCCACAGTGAGAACAAGGCAGAAAAGTCCTGTCTGGTTTGCCATGTGTGGCTCAGCACCCAAACCTTGCCCTCCTGCAGCCTTTTCCTGGAGGAGAGGAAATGCTCCTTTTTCCTGGAGTGTACAGATCCACACGGGTGACAGCTGAAATGTGTGTCACTCTAATGGGCTCTGTCACAGCCGGGCAAAACACAGCAATGTTAGAAAGCATTCATCAAAGATATGACAGGGCTTCCCAATTATGCTGCCTTTCAACCCACTGCTTAATAAAAATGTGCCAAGTGATGGAGCGCTCTGCCTCTTCAACATCAGCGGCAGCCCCTGACTTTCTTTGGGGAGCAGCTCTTCAAAAGTAACTTGACTGAACTTCAGAGTCATAATTACAGAAAGCAGAGGGATTCAAAGGAAAACCCACCCGTGCAACGAAATAATCGCGTGAACTGATTTATCTTTAAAGCAAATGTTCCAGCTTTAATAAAGCTGCTTTCCTTCCCCAAGATGGGCACATTTGTGTCAGTCCCAGGCAAGAAAGGGGAGCCTGGCCTGAGCAGGGGCTGGAGCAGGACAATTCAGCTGGATTTACCACCCAGACTTGGATGGCAAACTCTGTTGAGCTTTCAGCCCCACTCAGAGCTGCTTAGGTGAGACCTCAGCACAGATCAGAGTGAAGATTACATTCCTGTGAGCTTTCCAAAGCTTGCTGTGAGGGTCACCCTCCACACCTGGCTCTGCAGCCCAGAGTTTTTGCACTGGTTTGAGCAGGGTCAGGAGGAGTTGCAGAAGCTCACGTGCCACCAAAGACACGGAGGAGTTCCCCCCAAGCTCAGCTACAGAAGCGAGCCCCCATCTCGAGCCACCCTCCAAACATCACACACACCAGAAATCTCCTCACAGCTCTGCAGGGCAGCAAAGGAGGCAGGAACATGTCCAGCTGTAGCTGCTTGGAGGTTTTCTGGCTGCCTTTTGGGATGTGCAATGACCTCAGCTCCAAGCTTGCATGAGCAGCTGTCTGTAATGCTCAGGTTACTGAGGTGGCACAGCAAAACGCTGTGAGCATCTTGGTCAGGCAGCTCCTTTCTACTTCTGGCCTGTTAGTGGATTTAGAGGTCTAGATTTAAGCAATTTTGTATATATATGTTGCCTTTTGGGTCTGAATCTAGCTGTTACTGCAAATACTCGCTGTGATTTAAAGTGTTAAGGAATACAGTACATGAAAAATCTGATTATTACCTTAGTTTTTATATATGAAGAGCTCCACTGCTTACAAATAGTCATTTTTCCTTATCTAGCAACTCTGTGTGCTGTGGACACCTTCCTTCTGTCTATTTAGTATCAACCAGGAGTCAAGAACCTAACACCAAATTTCCATTGCTTAAGCTCCAAATGCTTTACATTTCTCTCATGACCATTTCACGCCTGACTTTTACTTACAGCACCAAAATAAAGTCAAAATCCATGAAATTTCCTCCTCCAGTCCCCTATTGCTTTGTTTCTCTGTTTCTGCACACAGATTTGCAATTGCCTGTAAGTGAGGCACCAATGCAGGAATATCAGACTAAAAATGAAAATAAGTCTCTCCCTGGGCTTTCATGTTTTCCTCTGGGTACCAACTCCTCTTGTCCCAAATCCAGGGATCCACTCTTTGTTCCACCACTCCACAGCACTTCAGCCTCCACCACAGCCTTGGCAGCTTAAGTTTCTGAACCAGGAGGGCGAGGATGCTGCAAAATAATTCATCACGTGCCTCTTCCTGCCTGATTCCTCCCTGAGCTCCAAATAAACCCCATTATGTCCCAACACACACCCCTCTTTACTAGGCTCAGTTTTTTAAGGCAGCATCTCACAGCCCTGCACAGAATTTTGGACTCCTGAATGGAGCAGTGAGTGCTTTGGCAAGAGGAATTGATTTGAGCCTCCCTTTTCCACAGGTTGCTGATTTCCCCTGGGTTCTCCAGGGGTATTCCAGCTAAACCATGCCTGGCACAGGTGTTCGGTCCCAGCTGCCTGAAGGGGCCTCCAGCAGAGCAGCAGCTACCCAGGCACAGGATCACTGTGTCCAAAATCACATTTAAATTCTGATTTGAGCTGTGCAGAGCGGGCTCATGTGTACAGCACACCCCTACCCACAAACCTAACCTGGATGGAATGCAAATATTCATTATGGCAAATAACCCATCAGTTCAGTTCAGCCTTCCATGGCCACACAGCCCTGCCTGAGAATGGTCTTTTTCTGACATTTTACACCCAAAATAAAACAAACCACCCTCACAGTTTTCAGGACAATGTGAAATCCTGGCTTGTGACTTGCCAAAACAGAACAATAAGAATATATGCAAAAAAAAAATTAAAAAAAAAAAATAAAAAAAAAAATCCTTGTCAGCACTCTCCTGAGTGCAGTGGCTACAGGCCAGGTTTTTCATGATGCAATTCCCCAGAGGAGCTGCTTTTCTGGCCAGAGCCTCACCTTGTCTGTGCTGAAAAAACTCCAGGGAGCTGCACAGGTGAATCTGGCATTTCATGTGGAACCTGCTATTACATTTCTGTCCAGAGAATTTTGCTCTGTATCTCAGCACCATTCTTCTTAACAACCCGTAAGGACAATTTTCTACAAGGAAAGCTCTTATTAGGCTTTATATCTATGACCTTAGGTTATCTTTTCTAGTTTAATCTACACAACCTCAGAAATCAAGCTTCGCCTGTGGTAGCCAGCCCATCAATTCATCCGATTGTCCAGTACAACTTTCAATTCTCACAAGCAATTTGACAATTTCAAGTATTTTGCAGTGCATATTATGAAGTCTAGCGCCGCAAAAATAATAAGACCTGCAATTGCACACAGCACTGAAAGTCTACTCATTTAACCATGAATTCTCAGGTCATTCAGGTGTTTCAATAACAGGCATGCTATAGGCCAAGCTGTCATATTACTCTTACCACAAAAATGTCACGTGTCTGTTCCCTAGCTTGCACACATGCCAGCTCTCAGACTCCCATCAAACCTTCCCCAAGTCCAAGGATACACAGGCAAAACACATTATTTTAATGGATGGTTTCATAAAGAGCAGAGCCCTAGAGCCACTAAATAGTGCTCTCAAGTCATTTACTACGGTTTGTAATTTATTAATAGGGATATATGAATCTTCCTTGAGGGGGAAAAACTGAAGGATCCAGCGTAGCCGGCTGGAGGCACAGAGCTGGATCCTGCTCCAGCAGGTGAGGAGAGGGGCACCCCACATTTCCCTCTCCAGACCCCTTCCTTGGCTGCCCTGGGGTCAAACACAGGGCTGGGTGGTCACTCTGTCCCTTGCCCGAGGCTCGGACACTTGCCACAGCTGCTGAGGATGGGGCTGGCCACAGCACAGCCCGGGCACATCCACAGCTGGGAGGAGAAGCTCAGGCTGGTCCCCAGGGTGGGATGGGGCGCTGGCAGCAGGGATGGGGTGCCCAGGTGAGCACTGACAGCTCTGAAGGAACAGAGAAGGAACAGAAGGAACAGAAGTAGAGCTCGTGACCCATGGAACACGGAGGATTGGCGAAACGCTGCGTGGCGATGTGAAACCACACAAATAAACCAGAGAGCAACAGAAATCAGCCAAGAAGGCACAGCCAGCAGGCACGGCCAGCAGTGCTGCAGCACACACAGCTTCTCTCCCAGCTTCTCCTCCTGCAGCACCTCGTGCCCCCTGGGTGGGAGCAGGGACAGCCTGGCTCAGCTCCAGAAACGTGACTTCACAAGTGCTTGCAGGGCACAACTTTAGCAGCCTGAAACAATATCTCAAATCCCTCTCCTGCAGGATTTAAAGTCAGCTTTCCTCCTTGCTGCTTTTATTCCTACACCTAGTCTGCAGCTTGGAGCCAGTGAACTCTGGGGCCTCACAATGTCCTATAGTATGGGGTTAACCTGCAGTAGCTCCTTAAATTACACAGATGGTTCAATACAAAGAAAAACGAGCAGGTACAGAAAAGCCAGTCTGAAAGCAGATTGTGAACACAGCAAGTTCAGTTCACTTCCAATTCTGACCTGATTCTTTCAGGGATCTAATGAATCTGTCAGGTTGATACTGTGAAATGGGACAAGTGAGCAGTCAGCTTCGTAGTTCAGGCTTTGTTTTCATGTTTCCAATTAAATACAGACAAATAATAAAAAAAAAAGAATCCAAGCAATTAACGGCAAACATTAACGTGTAAGAACACAACAGCTTTGAAACATATGGGAGATTTCATCTGAGCAAGAATTTTCACTGGAAAAGATTGAGGTGAGCTCACAACTTTCAATCAAAGTTCTGTGCATCGAAAAAACTTAGTTCAAGTTGGTTAGGGTTTTCACATAATAGATGAATTTACACAGCTCTAGAAGCTGGCTTTACTAGAATGAATTATTGATGTCTCGCTTTCATAAGTGAATGACTTGCAGAAACCAGCACAGAGTACGTCCCACCGCTGCAAGATGTGCAGACTTAATGCAGCTCTGGAAAAGCAAGCCAAAAATTCTTGCTCTGAATTGCACATCAACAAAAACGAGACTGTAAAAGATACAGTTGCTTTGGGAGTGGATCAGTCTTTAAAGCATTGAAACCAACTTCTGTACCTGAACCCCACTGATATTTCTGTGGTCTTATAGCTGTTTTTCCAGTTTCCAGAAGTTTTTTCTCTTCCCTGCTAATTGACAGAAGCTGAACATCTATTTCAGTGGAGCTCTGCCAGTTTATACAAGCCGAGGATGTGGCCCATATTTTTATAAAGGGAGGTCCTTTCCACTGTTTTGCCATCTGCCAAGCTCTACTTTAAGCTAATTAAATAACATCAAGTTCTAGCAGGCTTTTCCAGGCCATTAGAGTTTGCCATTCCTGGACCCCTGAGGGTGCCTAGCAGGTCTGGCTTCAGGAGATGCGGATTCAAAGGTGCTGACAAGGCTAAGCACCTTTCTAAAAGCTGGAAAACACCCCCACAGTTTGGACACTCTGTGGTCTCCACACAGACAGAGTTGGTGGAGGATCCCTGAGTGTGAGCAAACAGCCTCACACATTCGGAGGAAGCGGGGGATTGACTTCAAGCATCTGTTGTTCCACCAGTGTCAGTGGCCAAGAGGGTTAGCACAGCCTGAAGGTGCAGGCAGCTTGCTCTGGACAAACACTGAGGCCATTTATCGTGCTGAATTTTTCCCCCCACTTGAGCAGCCCTTTTGTCGCCAGCCTCACCCACCCTTTGGTCTGGGACCTCCTCCAGTCGCTCTGCCCACCTCCCCTTCCCGTCCCAAGCCCTCCTGCTCCCCCACACCTGCTGGCTGTGGCGATGAGCAGCAAAAAATAAAAGCATTTTATTCAGCTCTACAGCTGCAAGTGTAGCAGACATCATCCAAACTCCCTGAGACAGATAAATGAGCCGTGTGAGCAAGGGTGTCCTCTCTTCTTAGCACCTCCTGTCCCTGTGCTGAGTCCTCACACTGCGGCCCCAAAGCAGAGCATCAACATCTGGAGCAGAGATTGTCTCATCCTGTGAGCACAAGCCCACTACAACAGAGCCTTTATCCTGCCTGCAGCCTCTCAGCCCTGCTGGAATCCAAACACTGCTCACAGCGTGCTCCATGTGGAGCAGGAGGAGCAGGGAACGGCCTCTGTCAGCCAGCAGCTCCGCAGGAGAAATGGAAAACACCTCCTCATGTCTGCAGGGTGAGCTTCAAACACCTCCTGTGGAACAAAGGATGCTCATGGAGATCCAGCAGCCCCAGGTGCCATGCAGGGCTGGCAGGGAAAATGGATCTGCCAGCTGGAAATATCCCTGGGAAAGGGAAGGGGAAGGGGAAGGGGAAGGGGAAGGGAAAGGGAAAGGGAAAGGGAAAGGGAAAGGGAAAGGGAAAGGGAAAGGGAAAGGGAAAGGGAAAGGGAAAGGGAAAGGGAAAGGGAAA
Source organism: Poecile atricapillus (assembly GCF_030490865.1). NCBI lineage: Eukaryota > Metazoa > Chordata > Aves > Passeriformes > Paridae > Poecile > Poecile atricapillus. The sequence continues at coordinate 119,348,827 of NC_081249.1, read as the reverse complement.
GGGAAAGGGAAAGGGAAAGGGAAAGGGAAAGGGAAAGGGAAAGGGAAAGGGAAAGGGAAAGGGAAAGGGAAAGGGATGGCAAGCCATGCATGGTGGCCTGGCTGAATGACAAATTCTGCTTTCTGGTCTGCCCAGGATAAAATGAGAATAACCCCAGCCTCGATCAGCCTCTCATCCACACTACTGCCAAGTAAAGGGGGGAAAAAAAAAAAAGGAAAACAAAAAAGACAACAAACAAACCACAACAAATCAAGCATTAATGAACAAGGAAACAGTTCTTCTCACGTGGCCTCTCATGCAGTACCATCCTGGTGTCAGGCCAGGCACAAATGTTGGATTGAGACACCAGTTAAATTTCACTGTCATTGCAGTGACACACTCACACCTTCCAGCAAGCCTCTACACATGAATACATGGACACACCTCTGTCTGAAGTTCAAACATGATTTAAATATGTCATCCTACACCAACAAGGTCATATTAGTACAAATCTGAGCCGGTTGTAACTGCCCGAGTCACGTGAGTACACAGCAGGGATTTTAACACCACTGTGAAGGCTGGCATGAATAAATCTAAATCTCCGGAATATTATATGACCACAACAGATCTTCCTCTGCCCTTCCCAACTCATTTATCATATGGAACCACCGCTCACGGGTTTCCCTTGAAATGCTGTGAATATGAAGGCAAATGGATTCCAGTGATGGACACGGCTGGCCAGGGGACAGCAGCATCCTCCTGAAGAATGGAGCTGCCTGCAAGAGCCCAGGCTGGGAGGGATGAAAGCTTCCTGATGGCCCTGGATGAGGGTCTGTGAGGGTCATGGGTTTGAGGGGATGTTACAGGCAAGGGAACACCACATAGGGCAGTCTAAAACAGGCCGAGGAGTATGGCAGTATTTTAAACAGCACTACATCCCTGGCAGCTCACGCGCCCTAAAACTGGACATGAATCATTGCAAACTTCAACTTTTGTTTCCACGGGACTTTTTTAATGTTTTTGGTTCCGCACACAGGGCCCTGTTCAGCATCTCGCTGCCATGGTGTTTTTCTATCTTGACAATTCACTTCCGTGAGCAGGCATGTAGCCAACTCAAATGAGACTCAACGCAGTGAAAAGCCCTTCAGGTAAACAGTGTGATAAGCTAAACTGCAAAAACGAGACAATGTTTTTGTACTATGAGGCAGTTGCCATGGAGACGGTTGCTAATTAACTGCATTCAGCCAAGAGAACAAAGGGTTTAAGGGCAGACAGGACTCTGTATCTTAGAGCAAGCAATGCAGAATGTCTTATGCAATCTGCACATCTATCATATCTGGAATACCTGAGCCTTTGCTTAGGCTGCAGAATACCTCAGTGACAACAGGGGGGTTTATTCCTTTAAATTTCAACTCATTTTTAGGTAATAACTTATCAGTATTTAAAAAAACAAACAAAACCCATACTTAAAAGTCACCATGAATCAATGCATCAAGCTGGGACCGTACTAAAGATTGAAGTGTTTTATGTTCGTTCAGAGCTCCTGTTTGCACAGAGGACAGGGTTTGCATGGCCAGGTTTTGGCAGTGAGGGGCTGCAGGGGTGGCTGCTGTGAGGAGCTGCCAGGAACTGCCCTCAGCATCTCACAGAGCCACACCAGCCAGCCCTGCTGCTGGTCCATCAGTGACAGGGGTACTGCTCCTGAGAGAGCAGCTCCAGGAGAGAGGGAACAACCCTGGGCAGCTGCAGCTAAAGAGAGGAGTGAGATGTGTGAGAGGAACAGCCCTGCAGAGCCCCAGGTCAGTGCAGGAGGGGCTCCAGGCGCTGGGGCTGAGATTGCCCTGAGCCCCTGGCCAGCCCCTGGGGATGCTGAGATTGCCCTGAGCCCCTGCCCAGCCCCTGGGGAGGCTGAGATTGCCCTGAGCCCCTGGCCAGCCCCTGGGGAGGCTGAGATTGCCCTGAGCCCCTGCCCAGCCCCTGGGGAGGCTGAGATTGCCCTGAGCCCCTGCCCAGCCCCTGGGGAGGCTGAGATTGCCCTGAGCCCCTGCCCAGCCCCTGGGGAGGCTGAGATTGCCCTGAGCCCCTGCCCAGCCCCTGGGGAGGCTGAGATTGCCCTGAGCCCCTGGCCAGCCCCTGGGGAGGCTGAGATTGCCCTGAGCCCCTGGCCAGCCCCTGGGGATGCTGAGATTGCCCTGAGCCCCTGGCCAGCCCCTGGGGAGGCTGAGATTGCCCTGAGCCCCTGCCCAGCCCCTGGGGAGGCTGAGATTGCCCTGAGCCCCTGCCCAGCCCCTGGGGATGCTGAGATTGCCCTGAGCCCCTGGCCAGCCCCTGGGGATGCTGAGAGTGCCCTGAGCCCCTGGCCAGCCCCTGGGGATGCTGAGATTGCCCTGAGCCCCTGGCCAGCCCCTGGGGATGCTGAGATTGCCCTGAGCCCCTGGCCAGCCCCTGGGGAGGCTGTGAGCCCTGAGCACAGGGAGGGCAGGGGATGCTGAGATCCACCATGAGGATGGTATCGAGCAGGTGGATGCCTGAAGGAGGCTGGGAGCCCAGGAGAAGCCCATGCTGGAGCAGGTTTGTGGGCAGGACTGGTGACCCCCATGCTGGAGCAGGTTTGTGGGCAGGACTGGTGACCCCCACTCTGGAGCAGGTTTGTGGGTAGGACTGGTGACCCCCATGCTGGAGCAGGTTTGTGGGCAGGACTCGTCACCCCCATGCTGGAGCAGCCTGCTCCTGAAGGACTGAACCCTGTGAAGTTCTGGAAGGACTTCTGCCCGTGGGAAGGAACCACCTTGGAGAAGTTCGTGGAGAACTGTGTCCCCCCACTGGAGCAGGGGATGAGTGTGATGAGCCCTCTCCCTGAGGAGGGAGGAGACGAAGCAAAGGTGTGTGATGAACTGATCAAAACCCTCATCCCCCCACACCACTGAGAAAGTACAGAAACTGGGGGCAAAATTAGAATAATTAACTCTTCGATCCACTCCTAAACAGAGCTCCTAAAAATGCACCTTGGATCTAAATACTGTATTTAAATAAAACTGGCTATTCTGAAGAGATACCGAATGACATCATTTTCAAGGGATCATATTTTGGTTTTGTTTTGATGTTATAACTCCTTTCAATGCCTACAACACAACGCAGGGCCTACAGAAAAAGCATCCACTTGTCAGAAGAGCCATAAATCCCAGAGCAGCACGTTTCCAGCTCCCAGAGTGTATTCCTGGGAGCACAGCAGCACCCCAGGGCTCCCCCAGACCCCTCAGCCTGTTGGGTGGCCAGGGCTTGCACATGCTGTGCTGGGGCCAGACCAAACAGGATAGCCTAACTCACCTCTGAAAACACCCAAAGATCAGCTCTTTTCCTCAGTGGAAGCTGGGAAAAACAATAAAGAGCCCATTAGAAAGACCCTTCCTTTAGAGATGACAAGCCAGTGGATAAAATAGATCTGCACTAACACAAGATTTCCTTAGGTCTGAATAAATACAGCAGTATTTTTCCTTTTCAAGTCATTACACACGTGATTTAAACAAAAACTAAACTGGGAATTTTTGTGACGGGATTTAGATGCTGTCAGGATGTAAAGAGCCACAATCAATTGTCAAGTCCTTACTAAGGGGAATGGGATGAGTTCACACCTCATATGAGGGTATTACTTCAGCAAAGCCTGCTGCACACTGAACACACAGCATATTAATTTACTACATGAAGGCCTAAGGTTTGGGGTTTTTTTTTGACATTTAAAATTATGAGGCATCTGCAAACAGATCCTAAATCTGAATTGCACATGGATTTTCCACACCAGCCAATTCCGATTGCCCCTAGACATCCCCTCCAGCATTAATCACTCACCCACAGTACTGGAGTTCATATTTCTTTTACAGAAACAGAGGTCTGCAAAATTCTTAAACTCTTGCCTAGAAAACAGGAATTATTACTTCTGTGGCAAACTAAGTTTTAAACATAAGGGACCCAATTCTGCCTTGTTATACTGCCATAAATCTTTAACAATTCCATTACATTTATAACAGTCTGACTGAGGAGGAAATTGAGCCCAAGATATTTTCTAAATCGGTAATTAAATAGCAGAATTTTAGTTTGGCACAGAGTAAAGACCTCTTAGATTACTTCTTTGGATAAGGCCACATACTTTTTTGTTCCTTGAATAATGCTGTTATGAACAAATTAAATCATCCTATTTTCAGCAGCCTCTCTCTTATTCTGTAGAGGGACCACATCATCTCATGGAGCATCCTTATGGGGCTAAATATTGCCTCAGTTTCCCTTTCTCTCTCTCTTCTCCATATAAATCTTGGACTCTTGTGGCTCTCCATTACCTGTACAGAGCACCTCGAGGACCTTTTCTTGTTTGGTTTCAAGGAACAACCGTGTTAAGAAAAATAAAAATAAAAATAAAAATAAAAATATAAAAAATAAAAAAATAAAAATATAAAAAATAAAAATAAAAATAAAAATAAAAATAAAAATAAAAATAAAAATAAAAATAAAAATAAAAATAAAAATAAAAATAAAAATAAAAATAAAAATAAAAATAAAATGGCATTTAGTCAACTCCCTTATTAGAGGAGCAAGGCATCCTGGTCACATTCTGCAGTCCAGAAGATGCAGCCTGCTCTCCCCACACACAGGATGTGGTGCAGGAACACAGATTTGCCCTAAACTCCCCAAGGGTCACTGGATAAGCTGTGAAAGGACCCCCTTCAGCATCAAAGCTTGGATGGCACTGGGGGGAAGAGGGCTCCATTCCCAGCTCTGCCATAAAACCCCTGATGACATCAGACAAGTTATTTAGTCCCTCCAGGCTGCATTTCTTCATTGGGCAAGGGCAGCCTGTAAAATTTCCTGCCTTGTAATTTCAACACAAGTGGCTTTTTAATGGCTATTTTGCCTCATTTTAATTTTTGCTCAGTATTTCCAGCCCTAGTGCATCTCTCTTGCCCAGGGCTGAGCGCTGTGCTGGCCTCACACCCAGCTCCAGCCCGTCCCCAGCAGCTCTGCGTGCGTGGGGCCAGTGGGAGGCTGGACCCTGGGACAGCTGCTCCCGGATGGGGGCTGAGAGAGACCCAGAGCCTTCGGGGCAGCCAGGCCAAAGGGCTCTGGGAGCTGTCCCACCTGTTAATGGCACTCCTCTGGCCACCCAGCAATGCAGCTCCAGTGCCTGGCAGGATGGAAAATTCTGCGGGTGGCTCCTCCGTGCGCTATCCCTTACAGCAATTCTCCTCAGCACGCCGCTGATTGGGCCTCCTGCAGCTAAAAATACCCCGTGCAGCCTAAATATGCAGCACACAATGTATGCCTGCATACCTCACCTATCTAAATATATGCCTACATGCCTGCCTAATAACACTACAAATATGAATCACGCTATTTCTTCGCAGAGCGCTCTCACGGGAGGCTGCTTGCAGTTTCCAAAGCAAAGCAAGGTCCCAGCCAAGAGGTGGCCAATTCCTTGTGTATAAAGCTCCTGGTTGAGGACCCATAAATACATCTAATATATTAGAATAATACATTATTATTCTAATATTATTCTGGAAGATGTTTTGTTCACGCACACAAAACTATTTGCACATATATATGTACGTGAATATATTTATACACAGCTATTAGTAAACTCTTCTTTCACCATTAAGTGTGCTGAAAGGTTTGTTGCTGGCAGGACTGAACAAATGAAAATGCAATTCTCCTTCAAAGCATTAAATGCTGAACTCACCAGGCCCACATGAAGGCACCTGCTAAAATGATCCAAAGGCTACTTTCACTATGGAAGATTATTAGTTGTTAACTATACCCAGCCTGCTGTCCCCGAGCCCCTGAAGCTGGGACCCAGCTGGGCTAACATTTTCCTTTTCTCAGTGTCCAGGCCAGCAGTGTTACCTGCTAGTTTAGGGGAAAAACTGGTGCTCAATCCAAGCAGCTGAAGATTTCTCATCTGTGTTCCTTACTCACTTGCACTGCTAGCATGACAAAAACCACAACTTAAACCATGATTTCTATTTAATGAATCCTTGTCTTTTCCATGCTAACCAAACACCAGTTGACATTAAGGTAGAAGTAAGAAAAAGTGAAGCAGCTTCAGGCAAATAAGCTTCAGATTATTTGCCTGATGCTTTTAGCTCTGCTGCAATGATTGGGCAAACTGAAAAAGCATTTTCTTTATTATATGCAAACTTGGCATACTCTGCCTCACCTACTTCCACACAGATTGCTGGAATGTGCTCCCCAGCACCTCCAGGCATGTTTTCTGTGCTGCTGCCCCCAGAACTGTCAGGCATCAAGGGTGATGTGGTTGCCTGCAGACAAACCAAGACTCAGCCCAAGCCAAGTGCACCCCTGCCTGTTGGGTCCCCCTCCTCCAAGGAGGCCAGCCAAGCAAGGAGCTGATATTTTTGGAAGGTCTGGACCCCTGGTAACCCCTGGCAAGCTGACTGCTCCCTGGGAGGCAGCAGGGAGATCTCAGCACAGGCATGAAGTGCTGAGCCTGCTCAGGAGGTGTGAGCTGGCTGGAGAAGGGGTGGTGGGGAGGCTGTAATTAAGCAGTTGTGATAATGACACTGACTCCTCACAGCAGACAAGGGGAGGGGTGACCACAGCTCCTGTTCACAGTGCCAGAGCACCCTGGAGGTAGAACTGTGATGGTGTTTGACTGACATCCCAGCAGCTCCCACAGTGTGCAGTGCCATCTCGGGGCTCCAATCCCCTCCAGAGTTTGGGATGCATTGCCATCCCTTTTACAAGTTTAACAAGCCATGCCACTTCTCTGTGTTTAAAAGAGTGAATTGGAATTAGGGCATTCATATCCCCAATTTGTATTATTTTTGCTTACAAAAACATGTTCTTTAGTCAAACAATGCAAAGACCTTGTGTGCCTAGAACAAAACCAGAAAAACTGCAGAGGAGCCTTTCTCTACCAACTAAACCATTACTTCTACTGGAAGTCTGTAAACTGTTAATCCATTAGTGTCTAATTTCTTAAACTCGAATTCCAGACTTGAATCATCTGGAAGCCCAGAGCCTGAAGTGTTTCTGTCTGATGTTCCAGACCAAGAGCCTCACACGAAATTGTTTGTAGGCTAGGAAAATATTATACAATGGTATTAATGCAACTTCTCAAGGGCACCACCAAAAAAAATAGAAAAAAATAGAAAAAAAAAATGCTTCATGCATCTGTTAGGAAATCCCCATAAGATTCAGATAAGATACATACTAGTTTTGAATAGCAGGCCCTTGGGGAATTGTGCAAGACTCATGTCACAACCACCACAGCATTTACTCTCCAACAGTTAGCCCAGGATCACCCCTGTGTGGTGTGGGGTGGGACACAAACCTATTTCTCAGGAGACTGCCTGTCCCCAGAAATTTCTTTGTGTTCTCACTGCTCCTTGTTCCCCGCAGTGTTATTTGTTATCACACCTACACAGGGCAAACCCCCTAAGGGAACAGTGGGAACACTGGGATGAACTTTCCCTTCCAGCAGGGCTCAGATGTCTGGTTTTCACCACTCATCACACTGGCCCCTAGTCCATCCTGAACAGGCACCTTGGACCTCCCAAATCCAGCACTCTCAGGTGCTGGTGCAAACCATGGTGATGGTGCTGGCACCTAAGGGGTCAATTTCTGATCAATATTTTTTTTTTTTTGTTGCTGGTCGTGCATGATGCTCCCTGCACTGTCCAAGTCTCTCATCACAAAACAATTCCTGTGTTTCCTCACCTCACTGCTCCCCTGAGGGTGCCCAGAACAAGTGTCAGCATGGATATCCCCATCCCCAGCCCTTCATTGGGGACGTGGGCCAGCGCTCCACTCACGCCTGTGCACGTAACCCAGCTGGTACACCAAGTGCAGACACTTCCACCAGAGTCTCACAGTGGCCCCATGAAGAGGAACTCAAACCTCAGAGCCCATCATAGCCCCCAAGGGGGGCCTTACTAGTGCAGCCCAAGCTATGCCCAGGTTGCCTGAAGGAGGTGTTTGCCCCAGGAGCGACCCCAGCTCGACACGGAATGAGATCAAATAAACAAGTCCATTTTCCTTCCATGCTATCTACATGCAGGGTTTTCAATTATCTCGATCTCCCAGTACTGTGCAGACAACTAACACACTACATCAGCCTGATCAAGACTGTTTTAACTAGCTCCTAGCACGACAGCTATTTCTCAAAGCTGCAAAACCGTTCTGCAATTACAGGATCACAAGTTCATCTTGAGAAACCAGTGCTGGGAGAAAAACGAGCTCATACAAATGACACTAAACAACCACCCAAATGTGTCCTGGATCTTCCAGTGAGGTTGCATCACTTCAATGCTCTCATGTTAATGTGTGTCAGTTCTAAGCAAGGGCATTAGCAAAGGAACAATGTCATAAAGGAAAGACACAGTCTTACCCTGTTTAGCATGGCTGTTTAAATAGGATTAGCCACTAAATGACTCTGAAGTGGACAAATGCCTGATCTGAACCTGCCTTGGTGGCTTCCCCTTAGCTTCAGGCAAGAGCTGATGCTGGCAGTACCTCAGCAGTGCCTGCTGAGCACTGGGGCAGCAGGCACACTGCTGTCTTTGCCATGGCCAGGCTATAAACAGCTTTCTGACAGCTCCCCTTTAGATGTGTGACAGGAGAGAACACGTTTAGTAAAGACAGGACAAAGCCCAAGTGCTAAAAATCACTTCCAAAGGGTGGCTGGCTCTTTCAGATGCATAACTTTTCAGCAAAACTTTCTAGTATACATTCCCATTTCCTTTGGAATGCAGCATCCTCCCGACCCAACCCAGCCAATGGAATACTCCATCCATGGCTGTGCCAAGTACCTTCCATGTACCACAGCATTTCTGACACTCTCAGCTGTGGCCTGCTCCCCAAGGAGGAGCTGACATCCTCATCACACACAGCTCTCACTGTCCCACCTGGCTTTTCTCTTCACGATAGCAAGTTATGGCAGAGAGGGAAAAAAACACCAAAACCAGGGAAAAAAATAATTCTGTTTAACGAAGAGTCTGTCACCTTATCTCAGAGCACTGACAATTTGCTCTTGAAAGCCCAAGGAGAAAGGTTAAACCCTGTTCCCCCACATTTCAGAGCTCCTCCAACAACCTCTCCTTTCCACGGGCTGGGCTCACAAAACCAGATCTTGCCCTCTTGCAAGCATGGCCAGTTGATGTTGCAAGAACATCCCCAGGTTGCAGAAACGATCCCAGGCAGAGCTGCTCATAACCCAGGCGATTTCAGAAGTAACTTTTCCAGCAGACAGCATCTCCCTGCCCTCGCTGCCCATCCCTGCTGGCCGGGGCTCAGCACGGGCGGCACGCGTGGCACGGCACACCGAGCGCTGCCAGAGTCCTCCTGGACAATCTGTTTACAGCCTAAAAAACACAAAAAACCTAAAAAACCTTCAGAATATGAGTCCCATCTCCACTGCACTCATTTGGTGCATGTTGCTAAGAGAGCAAAAAAGAGAGGGGGGGGGAAAAAAAAAAAGAAAAAATACAAGAGCGTATCTTTGTACAATGATTGCAGGAACAGATGAATAAACATGAAACCTGATACTTCACATCTGGTATTTCATCACTCCAAATACCTTATTCACATTCAAATATATTTAACACTGTGGAAACTTTATAAGGTAACAATGTCTTTATGGAGGCAGGGAACTTTTAAAATTAAAAGCAATAGTAAAAATAATTTGTAACATGCTGCTGTACTCTTCATAAAGCTATTTACCTCACAGTTTCCTAAGAGAAACCCAGAAAAACACCAAATAATGGCAGTCAGCTACAGAATCAGGCAAGCCCACAGAAGACGATTTCTTTTGTCAATGTTCTAGTTCAAAGTTCAATTTTAATACCCAATTTACACAAGGTGCTTTGGAAATGAAGACTATCATTACTCATCGTACAAAAATTCTATTATCTGAGCAGAATTTTTTATGGAAGTATCCTTTTCCCTTAACAGTGCATGCCAAGTGATTTTACATATAACCTAATAAACATACACAGTTCTGAAAGGCTGCTATGCAATTTCTCACGTTAATTAGTACTCATTCTTCTCTGTAAAACCACTAAACATGCTAAAAAACTTCCTTTTAATAATCACTACATACTCCTAAGCACTGTTGTTGCAGAGATGAATACCTCCAATGCAAACTCGCAGCTGAAGAGATGTTTAGAGGTCTCAAAAATGAATATCAAATTGTTTTATTCTCTTAAAGGCAAAAGCCACCTTTGCTACATTGAGGCTAATTCAGCAGTGCTGATAAGGAAATGTCTGCAGGCATATTCCACTTGCTAGCACTCATGGCACTTTGACTTGTCCCTAGAGCTGCACTGAAGCCACATCTTGCTGTAGCTACACTTCAAAAAAAAGAAAAGAAAAGAAAAGATGAAAATGTGCACACGGAGCCAAACCCAACCCTGTGGTAACCCCAGTGACTTCAGTGTTACACCAGGAATAAAAGTAGGGCTGCATTTCACAGCAGCTCTCATTCCTGTAATCTTTTCCAAAACACTCTCCCAGGAGCAAAGACAAGCACAGGCAAACATCTTGCCAATAAGTGAGTTCACAGGGATTGCTACAAGTCACTAAACTGTCAGCAGCAGAAGACCAGCAGTGGGAACAAAGCACAAACACAGGACAGCCAATGCCCTCTAATGGGCTGGAGTTTTACCATGAGCTGGATAAACAAGGACACGCAAAGTCATCGGAGCGGGTCTCTGAGACGGAACGCAAATTATAGGGTGCCCTGCTTTGTACCAGAGGATGGTGTTTGTGTTTCATCAGTACTCCTTTTGAAACAGTGCAGATGAAAAAAGCCTTGGCAAGACAAATGAAAATGGGTCTAAGAGCTCAGTCTTTCCTCCGTTGGACTGCTTCCATAAAGAGCGTGAGCATCAATTTATGACTGTGTTCCTCTATCCTCCTTCAAGCCTCCACATTTATACCCTCCTCACCTCTTTAAAATTTTATTTACTTTTAGTCAATACTGTTCTAGGAGCAAAACCAACACTGTGAGACCTTCACAACCTCACTCACAAAGGGAAAAGGAGTGATGGATTGAGCTTTCCTGCAGGAAACTTATCACATGTCCCTTGGCTTTACCATGCATTCCCTTTCTCTCTCAAGAATCTCAAAACCAGTTTCTGGAATTTGCCCATCCAAACCAAAACATGCGTCTGTGCTTCTTACCCAATCATTTTCTATAAATTTAAAATCAAGAGTTTCGTTAAGCTTTCATTTTGTTTTCTGAGGCTATCTTCAAGGAGCCATAACCCTGGGCCAGCAGCAGCCTGAAATGCTGGGCTTGCACAGGTCACAGTTTTGTCCTTGCAGCCTGAGGATGCCCCAAGGCAAGAATAAAAATGTTAGGACATCCCCCTTCCTCTCCCCAGCCAGGGGCCCCTGCAACCCTTTTCTGTGGGGATGGGATCAAAAGCCTTTTGTTCTCGTCATCCTCTTATGCCTTAAGTTACATTTTTGGGAAGGCATGGGGAGAGGGAAACACCCTCTCCTTTCCTCGCCTCCTCCATCCGAGGCCTCAGCTGTGGGGAGCAGCTGAAGCGATTCAGGCTGTCTGGAGAAGCCACAGATGTCCCTCAGTGCCACTGGGCAGCTCTCCCATCACCAGCCACCCCAATCTCACCCAGGTGCCACCGTGGCCACCCCTCACCCACAGATTCCAGTGCCCTCAGTCCTCCTTGAGCAATCCTCCAGGTCCCCACAGCCAGATGAACACAAACCTCTTGGAAACGCCAATTTAAGGATGGTTTTCAGACCACCACAAAGAGCAGTGAAGAAACTCTGGCTGCTTGCTTACATGAATGTCGCAAAGCTCTCATTAAATCAAAGGCAGACTTACAATATTTCTTCAAGCAAAATCTCTGCTCTTCTCAAAGTCTCCCTCCAAAGATCAAAAACTACAATTGCTTAACTTAATCCACACAGAGTGATCATTATATTTGCTTCCCTAAAGATCAGATTTGTTCTGCTGCCTATATCTAAAGGTAATTTCAGTCAGAAAATGAAATGGTGCTCTCCTGACCTTTTGTCTTCCACGACCCATGAATTACCAGCACATTACAGTATCCCCCAACACTGTGGAAGCTTGGCCATAATGCAATGTCTCTCTTGTAAGTGAAATAAACTTGGTATGCCACTAAAAGGCATTAAATTATTTTCATTATGCCACACAGAATGTAAAACACTTACACTGTTTTGATTTCAAAATCCTTGGAGAACAATTATGCTCTCAGGGCCATAAGACTCTATTAGAAAGTCCTCAGAAACCTAGCATGGTTTCAATAAATCCTCCAACACTACAAAGCAGTCACTCAGTTTGAAGAATGAAAACATGAGTTCATCCACTGCAAAGTCAGGATGTAAATTCTGCTCGTACAGTACCCTGCACTTCCTAACACATTTTTTCCTACTCAACCAGGGCAACACTTTTAAGTTTTCAGCATCCAGCATGCATAGCTCCTTTTCTGATTGAAAATTAACTGTATTTGATTTAAGATTAGCATAAATATGAGATGTGCCTATGCTTATGGTGTTACTAGCTACCAGTATTAATCAGCAATTAGATATGCACAAATAGCCTTACACATATATAATCTAACAAATGTTAACGTTCAGGATTAGGAACCATTAAAAAAAATCAGTGATTGTCAGATAAAAATGTTAATTTCTTTAATTTATACAAAAAGAAAAAAAAAAAAAGCTTCAAAACACCAAAAAAGCAGATTTCAGGGGTGACTAATGTGGTTGTAAGGATCCTGATTAAAAAAAAATAATTGCAGCCGCCTTTATTTTGGCTGATGGGTTGCTGAAGCCTAAGGAAGGCTTTAGAGCAGAAATACTCAATAAGCCTGTTTGTATGTGCATGTACTCCTAGGAGAAGCACAACCTCCTGATCAGGCAAACCATCTTCCCTTCCCAAAGGGAAACAACACCACTGAGAAGTGATCAGAACAGGGGGATATGGGCAACCAGAACAGGGGGATATGGGCAACCAGAACAGGGGGATATGGGCAACCAGAACAGGGGGAGATGGGCAACCAGAACAGGGGGAGATGAGCAACCAGAACAGGGGGAGACGGGCGAGGTTTCATCCCCTTGGGCAGGGGCTGTGCAGGACAGGGAAGGGGAAAGCGAACACCCCAACCCGGAGCTTTCATCCCGACTCTTTTCTGTTGTTTTTCTCCCAGACAGGACATTCGGTGTGGCTGCAGGGGTGACATGGCAGCTGTGGAGGGTCACCAGCAGTGCCCGTGACCTCAGCTGGGGCACAGCTGGCGGCAGCTGCGTCACCATCTGCTCGGGGCTGGACCCTTCTGCCCTGCCAGGTAGTGGAGAGGGACAGGGGAGCATCCTTGGGCCATGGCCAGCCATCCTCAGGCACTGCCACCCATCCTCGGTGCACTGCCACCCATCCTTGGGCACTGTCACCCATCCTTGGGCCATGGCCAGCCATCCTCAGGCACTGCCACCCAACCCTGGGCACTGTCACCCATCCTTGGGCCATGGCCAGCCATCCTCAGGCACTGCCACCCATCCTTGGGCACTGTCACCCATCCTTGGGCACTGTCACCCATCCTTGGGCCATGGCCAGCCATCCTCAGGCACTGCCACCCATCCTCGGTGCACTGCCACCCATCCTTGGGCACTGTCACCCATCCTTGGGCCATGGCCACCCATCCTCAGGCACTGCCACCCATCCTTGGGCACTGTCACCCATCCTCAGGACACTGCCACCCATCCTCAGGACACTGCCACCCATCCTTGGGCACTGCCACCCATCCTCAGGACACTGCCACCCATCCTCAGGGACTGCCACTCATCCCTGGGCACTGCCACCCACCTCTGGGCACTGCCACCTGTCCTCAGGACACTGCCACACACCCCTGCGCACTGTCACCCATCCCTGTGCACTGTCACCCAGCCCTGTGCACTGCCACCCATCCCTGTGCACTGTCACCCAGCCCTGGGCACTGTGACCAACCCCTGGGCACTGCCACCCATCCCTGTGCACCGTCACCCAGCCCTGGGCACTGTCACCCAGCCCTGTGCACGGGCACACGGGCACAGAAGGGCTCTGTGGCCCCAAGGAGGAGTTTGGAAGAGGGAATAGAGAAAGGAAGGGATCCCGGGGGAGCTCGGAGCCGCGGGACGGGAGCTCTGCCACGGGGAGAAGCCAGCATCCCTCCGTGTGTTTATGGAATGCTGGCACCTGACTGAGAGCCAGGGGGAAAACACTGAGAGAAAAAGAAAAGACACAAAAGCACCCCTGACCTGCCTCTCTCATGGGGAGGCTCCTAAAGGCAACAAAAACTTTATCACTCTGCAGTTCAGTATTGCATAATCTGCAACACCACCAGGCAGACTGCACCTCCCTGTCTTCACCACTCAGTGAAAAATCAAGAAAAATGCCTAATTGTTTTTATTCCCGGGGAGTGACACATTTAAATGCTTCCTTCAATTATTGGCACTCAGTCACAGCATAGAACCTGTCAAAGGCAACTACACAAGGTAACCAGTGAGACAATTCTGTGTCAATATTGCTTCCCTTGTGCCAGCAGAGAAGGAGCTGGCTTGGACAGTCCTGAGCACCTCCTCAGCTCAGCTGAGCTCTCTCAGCTTCACAGATTCCATCACTATTTACTCCAAAAGAACCAAAATCAGAACCAGGAACATGGTGTAGAAACAAGCTGGGCTTTACAGTTCTCACGTTGGAACAGTTATTTCCAAAGGCTAAACGCGTACCACTTACCATACATTTTGCCTTCATCTGATAAGATGATTTTCCTCCTCCCACACGGCGGATAGATAGCTAGAGCCTCCTGAAAGCTCTGTTCAATGTCAGGACTCCAGACACCTTCTGCATCGTTGTCAATAGGTTTATCTGCAGAATCACTCATTCTTTCAATGTCTTCGGCAGGACTCTCGCTGCCGCTCCAGCTGCTGGGCTCAATGGTGATGGCTGGGGTCTCCAAGCCTAAGCCTGGAGTCTTCAAGGGGATAAACCTGCAACACAAAGAGCCAAGCCCAAAAGGCGTTAGCGGCGTGGAACTCCAGGCTGATGTTTCTGCCCGCCTCTGCTGCGAGGGGAACAGCGGCCGAGCGGCACCGGCGGTAACACCAGCACAGGGGGCACCCAGGAAAAGGGAAAAATTAATAACCATTAATTTAATGGTTAAATGGTTCATTTAAAAATTAATAGCCATTCCACCTCAAACGAGCACAGGTGGAGCAGTAAGGCTGCAGGAAGGCGAGCCCTACGATCTTTTCTGTGTGCAATTACACGAGGGCATGGAAAATCAGATTATTTCTCACAAATAGTCAAAGTGCCACATTGCATCTGGCTGAAGACTGGCACCCTTAAAATAAATAAAATAAAAAAACAGTGTACTGCCACTGGCTGGAAGGGAAGCACACTGATTTATGCCACAGTGACCACCAGAGCCTAAAACCATTTGGACCCAAAAAACAAAAGCAAAAACTATTGTTCGCATTCATCCGGATGTCAGTGGATTAAATGGAATTATACCAGCGATGCCACAGCTCAATGTAATTAAATGGAAAAGGCTGTAATTTTCAGATCTTACCCATATAAATAATATAATCAGAATCAAGCCAAGCTACATACAAAAAGAAATCTTTAAAATGATAATACCAGAGCAAGGAATTACAAGAGAAGATATATGCTTTGCCTGATTTAAAAGGTCTCTGTCACAGAACCATAGCAGAACAAAAATTACAAGCTTCAAGTTGCTGAATCAATTTAATAAGAAAT
The DNA here is from genome assembly GCF_030490865.1 of Poecile atricapillus. Lineage (NCBI taxonomy): Eukaryota > Metazoa > Chordata > Aves > Passeriformes > Paridae > Poecile > Poecile atricapillus. The sequence goes on along the minus strand of NC_081249.1, from coordinate 119,333,058 downwards.
AATTTAATATAGCTGCACCTGCTCACACCAGCAGAGCTGCAGATCTGTCAGTGTTCCTTTTATATTTTTCAGAGAAATACAACTCTGCTGTAAAGACTTGCTCCAGGCAAAAAAGCTGCTCTACCAGACCACGTTCACCTCTGGTGTAATTCTTCGGGAAGTCAGTGAAATAACACCAGGAACAGATTTGGCTCAACATGTCTAGGCATAATGCTGTTTTATTTTGAAAAAAGAAGGAGTTTGGTGACTCTAACAGATCTGAGTGGATGGGAGTGTTCAAACATGCACACACGAGCTGCAAACACAGTTAAAAATCCACTTTCCTTGTTTCCACAAACACTGAAAGCCCCTAAACTGTAAGATTTTTATTCTGTATGGGCAGAAGAGAGAGGCTTTCACTTGTGCACAGCTCTGTCCTCCTGCTGATAACGCCTCTCGCTGGGGTCTCAGGACACCATAAGACAACAGGTGAAAAGCAGCAGAACAGCATTCACCCCACGGAGAAGGGAGGGGAGGGTACATGTGGAAGGCCATGACACCCATGACTATCCAGCTCTGGGCTGGAGAAGTGCCTGGAAGAGGAAATCTTTACAGCAGCCCTCACCCCAGCTGCCCAGCTGCCTGATCACCAAACCCTGACGGTCCGGTCCCTCCACGGTGTCCAGCAAAAAACCAGAGCTGCAGGCTGGGTCTCACCAGCCAACACTGCCATTTCTCATCCAGAGCAAGGGTATTTCCACCTCTCCAGGCTCCAACAGGAGCTCAGAGGGATCTGTGTGTGTGGAAGGGGCTCTCTTGAGCTCCATTTTCCCTGGCTGTCCCTAGGCAGAGGCATTTCTTGACTCTGCAGTGGTTTGAACACTTCAGCACGGCTTACGACGTGTTTGTGCCTCCCCACCCGTAAGAGCCCGGCCAAGCACTGCCCCAAACACCCTCTAACAGCTGAGGGACACACGGGTTCACAGGGAGCCACACACGTGGAGGTGGGTGGGAACTCCAGCCAAAGCACACACCAGGTTTTTTAAGTTGTCATCACACAAAAGGAGATGCAAACCTTGGTAAAATAGTGAAACCCCATCCTTCATAATCCTCGGAAGGCTGAAGGGTCAGCCCCCTGTACACAAGATTTAGCCCAAGCATGAGCACAGCAATACTGGGAAACTACTGACAAAATCAATCATGTCCACTTGAGCCTTCACACAGAGGGGGAATCTTTGGTGAACGAGAGGAAATTGAATGTTGATGGGGATAATTAGGGGGAGGGGTCAGTTTTATTGCAATAGTGCAGGGGAAAATGGCTGCTGGGGGATTTACTGGCCTCACGTGACCGAACCATGATGAGCATTTCACCAGAGGACAGCGTGGGGTGGGACACATCACTGGCTCTGTTTTCCAAAGGTGACTACAGCAGGAAATCCTTCCCCTCCCTGAGCCCAAGCGCAGCACAGCCACGGGCAGCTTCTGCTCTGCTCAACCACCCTCTGCTTACAAAACCTGCCACAGCCATAGCCTCAAGTCCTATTATCATCTTAGAAACCAGCCCCTGTTATTACATTATGCTGAAATAATAATTAAAATGCACAAGGAACACAGGGAGGCTCTAAAGTAATTAATGTTACTTGATAGTCGTGTTATATCTTGCGTTGTGTTTACTGGTGAATTTTCACGAAGGTGCTATCTGCCTTCCCATTCCTCTTTACCTACTTGGATATCATCTTGAGGCACTCACAGCTACTATTGCAGCCTCTAAAATGTAAGATAACCAAGTGTTCCTTGCAGCACATCTCTACAAGAGGGGCATGGGACAGCCTGCTGGAGGAAAACCTCTCGTGTTAAAGGTTATTTGCAGTGATTTCCATTTTGGTGAATGCTGACATTGCAGATCGAGCCAGAGGGCCAAGGAGGAAAAAAACTTGTATTACAACTGCTAAATAGCTCCCTCTTACTTCAGGAATAAAATGAGCTAACCCAGTTAATCATTTCCAGCTCAGCTCAATGTATCAAAAGGGAATTCCACCTCCTCCTTAGCTTGAATTCTAAGGACTCAACTGTGATGAAAAATTTCAGACCTGTTATGCTGGAGTTCAACACAATTGTCAAAAATAATACAAGCTGTCAACAGACGAGCTTTTTTGCACATTTCTAATGAGCTATAAATCTCATGTGAAAAATGAGGACTTACAATCCAATATAATCTTATAAAAAACTTTACAAAGTGAGCCTACTTTATATTAGCAAACTCCAAATCTTGCAATGCCAGCTTTCAGCAGAGGAAGAGCTAAGCTCCTGGGGGCAATTAGCCCCACCTCCCCTGGCCAAAATCAGCACTTGTATGCATGACAGATCAAGTTGAAGAGTTCTGTATTTGCTTTTTATCACGTTAACTTCCAAGAGAACCAATTCCCTACTTGCACTTTCTGTTAACAAAATTAAAACACACATCAACACTACCTAGAAAACCAACCAACCAACCAACCAAAAAAAAAAAAGCCCCAAACCCACAAAATATAGAGGGAAAAAAAAATGGAAAAAATAAATGTTTTGGCTCACCCTGTTGTACATTCTAAGGCTGCTTAAAGCACATTGCTGCAGTTTAGGTGGTCTCTCTTCAGAGTTTTCCTTTTAACAGCAGCCTTACACATTTCAAGACAGCTTCCCCTTTGCATAAAACTCTTTTAGCTGCAAACCAAATGCATCTGTCTTGCAGTTGTAACTCTGTGCAGTTAAGTCAGTTCTAAATATATCTGTTTTCCTCATGCAGTCATTAAGACACTTTTTCTCTGCATGATGGAGGTATGTGTCCCCATCAAACAGCGCAGTGTCACGCTCAGGAACAGAGAAACCATCAGGGCAACAGAGGGTTTTAGAAACATGTTTTATAGCCAGGCCATTCACGACAGCTTGGTGAGCTACAAGATATGACTTACTGTCATTATGTTCACTCACTACAGCAACTTGAAAAATTACTTTAAAATCTCAGAGAAATACGGCCAGCTGTTGTCAGAGCCGACCAAACCAGTGTGTTTAACTCAAACCAAATGATAGCCTGCAACTTCTTATCAAGGGAATGGCTTCTTTACCTACACAAAACATTCTCTTACGCCTTTCACTTTATGAGCAATGCAAACCTGGACTTGCCCAGAAAGCTGCTGCTCACAGACCAACAACTGAGATCAATGGCTCCCCACAGGAGCCTACAAGTGCAGATCCTCGATACCTTCCATAACCTTCAATATTTGCACAATGAACTAACGTGGAAATGCTGTCTGTCAAAAGTCACTAGAGCTGGGTCCAAACTTAGCTTCCAAAAGTTAAACCGTTTCCTCTGTTTGTCTGATGAATTTAATTCCTTGAATTTCAGTGTAGGGGTGCTGAATGGTGCCTTCCCTGCTCTGTCAGACACCCCCTGGGAAAGGATTAATGCTCTGCAGATATTGGAGCAGGAACACAAGAATGACAGCAAACACGCCTTGGTTCTGAGAGCTGTCTGAGGAAAAAGCCCATTATGCCTCCCAAGTGTTCTAAACTGTGTCTGCTGGAAGGGGACCAAGTGCAGGTATTTCTGAGACTGAACACCAGTGCTGTTATCCACACTGATCTTCTCACTATGGATAGATGCAGATTGCTACCAAATCATTCCTACAGCCAGATCAACATTTCTGAAACACGTCTTTCAGGGGAAAAAAAAAATCTTAATTCTTGAAGTAGAGATTTCAAGCACTGAAGGGGTAAATGACACTTTTAAGAATACATTATATTTTTAGTTTGTGAACAATCCCATCTTAGCCTCAGTTATGTAAAAACAATGGACTGAGGAATGCAACAAGCTTTTTATAAACATTAAGATGGCAATGAGCAGATGAGTGCAAACCAACTAATTCTAAATTTGCAGATGGCAGATTTTCTCTGAAGGCTCGAAAAGTTGCAGGCCCATGGGATTTTCTTCTGCTTTGTTCAGCAGTGCAAATCCACAGCTGGAGCGCCAAAGCTCTGGAGAGGATCCAGAGGAAGAAAGTTATCAGATCTAGAAAACATGACCTACCAGGAAAGGAATTGGGTTTGTTTAAATTTAGAGAAGAACTGATGTGAGAAGATAACCACTTTCAAATAAGGAAAAGGTAAGGGCAGAGAAGCAGCTCTCAGCCGTTCCTACCAAGGATGGGATCCAAAGTGAAGAACTTGAGTTGCAGCGAGGAAACCTCAGGCTGGGCATTTGGGGGATTGTTCTGACCCACCAAGAGTCCCACACCAGCAGTGACCAGCTCCTGGGGCAGAGGCTGTTGCCAGCAGGGGACACGAGCATCTCTCAGGAGCCAGCTGAGGCTCCGTGGGGCAGAGCCATGAACCACACGGTGCCTTGAGAATGAGCGCTACAAGGGCCCAGCCGTGGGAGCACGTCCTTGGCCAGGCACGGGGGAATCCAGCTGCCCCAGAGACTTCCCAGATGTCCCAGGGACCAGACAGCTCTGGCAGCTACAGGGCGGGGATCCAGGCACAGCCAGGCAGGCTCCTGCAGACACCGGAGGAGTTCCTGTGCCCCGCACAGCTGCTGGGGGACAGCGCTGCCAGCACCTGCCAGGCAGCTTGTGGAGACAACCAGCACGGGGAGGAAGAGCAGGATGGGGAGGAGAGGGCTCCATCTCCTGCTGCTGCTGTCCCAGCACGGGGAGGAAGAGCAGGATGGGGAGGAGAGGGCTCCATCTCCTGCTACTGTCCCAGCATGGGAAGGAAGAGCAGGATGGGGAGGAGAGGGATCCATCTCCTGCTGCTGCTGTCCCAGCACGGGAAGGAAGGGCAGGATGGGGAGGAGAGGGCTCCATCTCCTGCTGCTGTCCCAGCATGGGGAGGAAGAGCAGGATGGGGAGGAGAAGGCTCCATCTCCTGCTGCTGTCCCAGCACGGGAAGGAAGAGCAGGATGGGGAGGAGAGGGCTCCATCTCCTGCTGCTGCTGTCCATGGGAGCTTGGGGAATTGAGGCTGCCTCATCCCCAGAAACCCCATTCCACATCTGCTGGATTGCCTGACCCTGCCCATCACATCCAGATTTTCCAAGCTCTTTCTGCACTGAATAACGTAAATATGGAATTGGTGGGAAGCCTGAATTTCTCTAGGATTTTATCTTTCTACTTTGCCAGTGGAAGTATCTTTGCAGTGTTTATGCAAGTCAAGCACACAAAGAAATTTAAATAAATTTTTTATTTACAAACAAATTCACAGTGGATTTTGTAGCTGTGATGTGTAACTCTGTATGGATTTGTCTGATTCTCTAAAGCATTCAAATGGTATTACTTTCAGGAAAACACTCCATCTATTCCAGGCCCTTTATATATAATTTCTTTTTATGAGGAATGGATATAGCACAATTCGAAGAATGAAAATGTAAATAATTTACAGAGCATCTAGTGGTGAAATCATTGGATTAAAATTACTTTATATTGTATTTTTGTTGCAAGTTCCAGTTATCAGCAATTATTCCCTCTAAGAAGAAAGAGCACAGGAGAGAGAAGCAGCCCATTTCTGGGTTAAAGTATTCCTTTAGAACTCAGACTAATTCAGCCATTCACATTTGCCACTGAAATGACAAAAAAAAAGGGGTTTTCTCTGACTGCAAGAACACTTCAAGAAGAAATTCTGATGCTTTGCTTTTCTGGTGATCAAATACTTCCATGCAGTGGTGCTTCCATGTCCTTCCTATCATTCATATAAACTAGCTTTGTTATCCTAAGACTGAATTTACCATTTTTTGCTTGGGATTCGAGCTATTTGTTAACTGCCAGCTCCCTGTTTCCCATTTGGCTTTGGGTTCTGTGCAGGGATAACATGATCAGTCCAGCCACAGCCACAGAGCACCTGTGGAAGGCACATGATGGTTTTTTCCTGAGGTGAGTGCATCTTGCAGTGAATTTGGATGCATTTCCTTCTCCTCAATTACCACACTCAGGGTACTAAAAAAAGTAGTAGGAAGACAGTGGCATGCCAGTGTGTAAAATACCAAGAAATACCAAAACCACTTAATATCAGCAAAGTGATGGTTTTCTTCCAGCAGAAGTCGGCAGCCTGCTCATCTGAGAAGATTTACATGTGTACTTCCACAAACTGTGAGGAAACTTACTGAACAAAGGGGGACTTAGATCAGCAAGAGTAGGCAGCATATGGGCTTAAATGTGAAATTAGGATTACAGGAACTATTTATAAAGAGAAACAATGCATTCTCCTTGAATTGCTCTTTTTCTTTTGCTCATAGAAACAGATTACTCAGCAAAGAGTGGGCTGATGCTAATACATGGGAATTCTTCCCTTTGGAAACAGCTTTCAGCTCTGCACTCTTTATGAAAGTAAAAAGTCTATTTGGTACCGCTCTGAGAGCTTCATTTATTGTTTTTTCCAAAGGCTGCTTTTGTTGATAGATATAATTATTGTCGCAAGGATGTTGAGTCATTAGCCCCAACCCACTTTTCTTGTCCATTAGTTTTAATTTCATGCCATTAATAAAATGGTTCATCTTCTCAGTGGGGAAATGACTGGATTCTGACTGATTCTGACTGTGCCTATGCCACACTCACGGGCTCGGGAGGCTTTGTGCTGCACCAGCAGGCAGCTCCAGCTTCAAACCACGTGCTGTCGGGCTAGTGGCCATCAATCCAGCGTGCCAAAGCGCTTTCCAAGCGGCTGCAGATCCCTCATGGGCCGTGGTCTGCGCTGATCACCACGCTGGCACCGGGGAGGGGGTGAATCTCAGCATACCCCGCTGAATCCCCATCCCATTACGGTCACAGCTGCTCCAGACACAATTCCTTCCCCACGGGACACTGGAGCAGCCACGCTCATCCAAGGTGCTGGTGCTCATCTGCACCCAGCTGCTTTTGATTCTCAGGGTGTTCCTGGGATTTAACCCAGCTCCAACACCGCGCTGTGGCGACCAACAGAGATGATTCTGGATGTGACTTGGTGCCCAGTGGAACGAGGAGCAGTGAGAGCAGCACATCTGCTAACTGCAGGAAGCAAAGGGAAGGACAGAAGCTTTAGCAGCTGTGGGAGGGAGAAGCCATTCCTCCTGCCCCATCCCAGCTGCTGTGCTGTGCAGCGGCCTGGCACCCAGAGTGTCAGCATCCATTGACACAGAGTGCTCCAGCTGGGATCCCTCATGCCAAAAGCTGCCAGGCTGGGGATTACCAGTGTGTCACTCAGTCCCCAGTTAGCAGCTGAGGGTCTGTCCATTTGGGGCAGGGGGCTGTGCTCCCACAGCAGGTGGAATAGCATGGGCTGGCCCAAGGCCTGTCCTTTGGCACCGAGAAATGGTCTGTAAGAAACATTCCCAGCCCCAAGACCTGTAGGGAGAGGTCACAGAAGGTCCCAAGGTCTGCAGCCACTGCTTTTCTTGGGGCACGTTTGTGGAGTGTGTGTTTGGCAGGGCACTGTAATCCATCCTGCTGCCAGCACAACAGAAAATAAAAACTAGTATGTGCGACTGGCTGTCAGGACAATGAGCTCCTTTGGTGTACAAGAACTGGGAAATGGGACAGAAAAATAAAAACTGGCACGTGTGACTGTCAGGACAACACGTTTTTTTGGTGTAAAAGAACTGGGGAATGGGACAGGTGCAGTTGTTGGTTACGTTCAATAAATCTGGAATTTCTGGAACACCTTTAAGCTCAGTCACGCCATGGAGGCTGAGGCAGGGGTTCAGTGTGCACAGAGGCTCTGTGCCCTCCCAGCCACCCCACAAATCACCACCTACACCAGAACAGCCCAAAGGAAAGAGGCACTGGGCCTCCTCCAGCTCCAGTGTCTGCCTCTCCATACACACAGCTCTGGGATCCACACCTGGATCCAGGCACAAACACACTCCATTCCATTGGAACTATCCACCTTCTGCATCTCCTGGTGCTTTTCCCACCTGTCCCAGCTACCTGGGAGCAGGTGAATGATGCAAATGCAGTCCATGGCCTTCACATGGACAGAGGAGCTCTTCTTTGTAGTTTGCTGTAAGTGCCTTCCCACAGGCAATCATGTTCATTTTCTACCCCAAAAGCCAAACTGGAACTATTAATACCACCTACCAAGTGTTATAAATACCAGAATGAGGTACACCCTTGATCTCTGGTGTGTTACTAGCTTCCTGTTGGGACCACATACGATCCATTGCTCACACAAACGATGGACTTGGCAGCAAGGCGCTCTGTCTACATGTAGCTCTGAAAACAAATTTTCCCCCCCTCCCAACTCCCTGAGCCTCACTAGTTTATTGGAGTTCCCATGTCACACAGACATTTGCAAAACCAGATGGAATCCTTCACATTCATAGCTCTCTTACTCTATTTCTGGCATATGACTAACTGGTTTTATACTCCAGCTTTAGATTTTTCTCTCTCTTTTTTTTTTTTTTTTTTTTTTTAATAACTTGTTTTCAGGATGAAAGGTTTTTTTTCCACAATGGCTGCAAAAACATGAGTGTTCACTCTAACAGCTCTGAGTGAGGTGGGGAAAGGAACAGAAAACCACCTGCTTGAACAACTTTATGTAAGTTCAGTCAGGAAAAGGAAAACCAATGCTATTTGAAGGGTGGTCCAACATCTGACTGGTTCACATGTAACATAAAACTGTCACCTATATAAAAAATATTTTATATAATGATTTAAGTATTCTGTTAAACAGGTACAAAAAAGGCACAGTAAAGTAAAAGGTTCATTCATTTACTCAGGTGCATTTGTTTAAATAAGAAACAGCCATAAGATTAACCCTTTCCCTACTCCAAGCTGAAGAAGGTCCCTTCTTGTATGGAGCAGGAGAAAAGCAAATTTTGGACAAACTGCAACCTCCAATTGGCCAAAGCCACCCCTGGAATCCAGTGCTGGCACCTTTTATCCCTCAAGCCCACTTGTTCTCTGCTTTGCAGATGTTATACAAACACCCCTTTGTTTAAGTGCAAACACACACACACACACAGAGACTTTCTCAAACATTTGCTGGAAGAGCTAAATTGCCGCTGAAATTCATTTTGCAAGTTTAGAAACTCTACCAAGCCCTCTCTGTGAGCTCCAGCCCTCTGAAGCTGCTGCAGAGCTCGTGAATGTCTCATGCTCACCCCAATGTGCTGGTTTTGTACCAGGCAAAACCGGGAGAAAAGCATTTTATTCTGTTTTGGTGTTAGTACTCAAGCTCCAGCCCCAGGCTCTGATCCTGACAACACAGAGCCATTTCATACATATGAATAATCACTCCAAGTTTAATGAAGCTCCTGACATCTCCATTAGCAATTGTTTTGGCTGCAAAAAGGCCCTGCCTATCAGCCCTGGAGGAGCCTGGAAACAGAGGACTGATAATACTGGGAGGCTCACTTTGGGAAAGGCTGATAGGACACTGAACTGCAAGACAAAAAAAAACCCAACAAACCAGAAACCTGAAGGGGTGAAATCACAGTGCCACAGCCCTCAGGAAGGCTGAGATTTAATCCTGATTTTCTGGCCCTGTTCTCACCAGTTCTGAACAGAAGGAGATTTCAGAAACCAGCGTGTGGGATGGGACAGGACTCGGGGTCTGTGTCAGCCTGCAGTCCCCATCACACACCACAGCCCACCCCGGGTTCCTGTGTCTACACAGAAAAATCAAAGCCAGGATTTTGTCTGCAAGCTCACTAGCTGTCAAGAAAAGTATTTTAACTCATGTTGTTTCCCAAGTGCTGGCAGCAGTGTTTTGGGTGAATTACCCGCCAAATTAAATTTGAAGTCTGAGGTGTCTGTCTGTCTGTTACAAAGGAAGCCTTCTCTGCAAGGAAATGAGCACTGCCAAGAGCACTGCAGCTTCTTCCTTCCATCTCACCTTGCCCCCAACACCTGTCCTCCCACAGCTGGGGAATGCATTGGCTCACTCAGGTCCTGTGACTGTTTCATGGAGATAATGACACATCTATGGCTTGCACTTCTTCCATAATGGAAAAAAATTATTTATTGCATCTCATCTTAGATTCCTCTGAGAATTAAGGATGCTTTTATGCAGCAGGACTTGCATCTTCTGCAAGGGAGAAGTAGAAAACACTTTCCTGCTGAGATCCTGAAACAATCTTGAACTGTGGCAATCTTTAATTGCTGGACATAAATAAAACCTGCAGTGACTGGCTATAGCATTTTCAAAACTCAATATAATAGTTATGCAGTTATTCTGTACTTCTCTTGTAGTTATTGCCTGTTGAGGAAGCAATTTCAGTCTTAAGCTCTGACTTATATTTCCAGTCTATTTCAACTCCTTGTTCACTGTAGTTTAATCCTGCTTCAGGGGGTGTCAATCTTCCACAAAAATAACTTTGCTGGCAACCATTAGAATTGTGAATTCACTGGACGCCAGTGGAGCTAAAGAAGAGATGGCTGGGTTCAGGCAGCAGAAAACAGAACATCAGAAAACCCAAACAAAAAAGCACAAGCCTTGGAACTAATCCTGGTAATTCTCCTGGACTTTAAAAGTCTCAGATTTAACAGAAACAGCAATTTCACAGCACACCCATTTCTGCCCCAGCAGCCCTTCCTCGCCTGCGCTCACCATTCACATTTCCACGGGCAATCGCCACCCACCTCAAGAAGAGCTCCCAGCTGTGACTGCAGCCCCGGGTGCCCCTCTCAGGAGTGTCCCCCAAAGCTGTGATGTCTCCTGAGAGCAGAGGCCATCCCCTGCCCCAGATCTGCCTGAGCTCAGCAGAGCCTGGGCCATCCTCCGCTGCTGAGCCACCCTGCACGCACACAGCTCTACTCAAAACGAGCTCAGAAAAAGACCAACTCAATTATTTATACATTTAAATTATGTTAAATCACACTAGCTCTTGAAAATTACCTCTGTTTTTCATAAAATCAATGCAAAAGTGTTCCTTTAACTCCATTTATTGTAGTGAAAGCTGAGCACCTGTAGCACGGTTTCTCCAGTCTGTTTTGAATTAGAGCTTTAGGGTGGCTTCACGTTGACAGCTGAGACTTCAAATTTCACAATTTACTTCACCACCACCAAACACCATTCAAACCCTGCGCTTTTTTTTCCTTTTCTTTTTAAATTTCAGGCTGCAGGCTTTTCAGTCCTTGCAGGGCAGGCCTGCCTTTAAGCCAGAACAATTTCTGGCCTTGTAGGGTGAGCAAATGTCAGGATGGGAGATCTGGACTCATCAACCCTGAGCTATTTAGTGCTGTCTCTAGTGGATCTAACACTTCAAGAAGAGCATCACAGTGCCCTTGGTTCTTCTCCTGTTCAACCACTGATTTGCTGTACAGTTCTTTAAACCTTCCTGTGCTTTACCATTTGTCACATCCTCTTCACCCAGAAGCCCAGTCAGGTTGTGATCCAGTACCCTCAAACCTTACTGCTAGTTAAATCCTTGGAAATCCCAGGCAAACATATTTCATTTCCCTATTTTTTGCTATTATTAATATTAAATGAATACCAATTAGAAGGGGAGAGCGACCCAGGTGAAAAGGAATGACCCAGAAAGGGAAGGAGCCAGCAAATGACCCAGAGAAATGAAAGTATTTTGGCTTTCTTCCTCACAATAGCTGTTGGTTTCATCAAATGACATTTTTAAAATTTTATTTGAAAGCATTAAAAAAATGCTGATGAACATTACAGTAGAAGCAAGCTTGGCTCTTGGGAGAGAAACATTATGACTTAGAGCCAAGGACTTATTTTTTACATCTGAATTATTTTTTGAACAGCATTTCCTGGCTCAATGTCACTGCACCACAGATAGATATGACAGCAGATAAGTGTATGAGATTTTAGATCAACAAGAGTGTTACTTTTACAATGAATACATCTGTAGTCAGAGCTCAAAAGTGGGTTTATTTCTGTTGTGCATTGAAGATGTATTGCACACTGTTTTATTAATGCACTTTTCTTCTTAAAAAGGAATGCAATTTAAATTTTCTGACACCGCAGCTGCAGTTTGATGGTTGGGTTTCCTAACCATGTGGATTTGCAGTAACAAACTTCAATTTTCTTTCCCCCTCTAGCTCACCTTTCTGCCACCTTGATTTATTTCTGTTTCACAGCTGTGCCTACCAAATGATTCTTGCTCTCACTCCACACTTTTCCCCCTCTTCCTGCAGCTGATCCAAACTACAACACAAATTTTCTGGAAATGTGAAATTAAAGAACTCTCAGAGCAAGAATACGATGTCCAGAATTGAAAGGAACAATTTACCACAGGGTGGGAGGAACAACCTGAAGGCTAGAGGTTCAAATTAAGGAAAATTTAAAAACTCTCCGCTTAGATTCCACCATCAGTAGTCACTACAGCACGCCAGGAACTCTTCCCTTCTATGAAATTTACCCACCTCTGGGATTTACAGCACTAACCACCATAAGCAGCAATTGCTTGAGTTGCATACATAAAGCCCCAAATACTCTCAAAATCAGTGTTGCTGCCTTTAAAACCGGCACCAGGAAACCTTAGTAGCACAAACATTATCCAGAAGGCAAACCTATCCAAATAAACAATGAAAACCAGACTGAAGCAGAGAGCAAGGGAATACAGCGAGAGCCAGCAGGATGAAAATTCATGGGTAAAACGATGATGAAAACCCAGGGAGCTCCTTCCCCTCTCCAGAGCAGCACAGACATGGAAGAGAGCTGGGTGCTGTGCCCCATCCAGCAGAGTTTCCCTCTCCCAGTGCTTCACAGGGATTCAAAGGATGAAACCGTAGCCCTGTGTTTCTGTGTTAATCACTGAAAAGTCACTTAACCTTGAGCAGTTCCCTCACATAACGAGCTTGAGTCTCCCAGAAAGAGGGCTGGAGGACACCCCCAGGCCTGTCCTTACCCAGGAGCGTGTGTGGGTCCTTGGTGGGGATGTTTGGACCTGCCTTGGTGGGGATGTTTGGACCCTGCCCAGCAGGGAGGGCTCTGAGGAGCAGCAGAGTGTGCAGGCTGCAATTACAGGGACGCTGCACGGGCAGGGCAGCCCAGCTGCCAAGCACGCGGAGATTTGCAGCGATAACAATTACACTTAAAAGCCTCACTACACGTCTGAATGCATTTACACATTCTCCTTTTACTCTCTATTTATTATTAATGGCAGCTCAGCTAATATCAAGACCCCAGTGTGTTTGGCACTGTAGGGGCACAGAAGGGCAGCAAGTTCTTGCTCTGAGGAGTTTACAGCCTAATTATGAATGACAGCAGATGGAGGGCAAACATCCTGAGCCCTTCTGCTTTTCATTAGGAAACTCAACTCAGGTAACAATTTATAACCAGACAGAAACAATTAGAGGCTCAGCCATGTGCCAGAGCTGGGCTGCAGGCTCATCCCAGTCACACACGGTGTGACAGTGGCCACTCCCAGGACAGGTCCCAGGAGATCCTGGCCTTTCCACACCACCACCTGGATGGAGATTCTGCAGGAAGCCAGCAGGAAAGCACGTATTTACACCCACATCTGTTCACCAAAGGACTTCACGTGGAAGCCCAGAACATGCATCTGATGGCGTTTCTCACTTCCTCAGGTTTCAGATGTCATTCCTGAGTCTACCTTAAATTAGCTGCCCATGTAACTTCATATTAATCACCTGTGAAGTCATTAAAGCCACAGGTTGCCCTTCTAGATCTCCACAGAAAGAGGATTTTGAGGCCATAATTGATGAATTTTGTCCACCTGAGGACCATACTGGTAATTCACCAGGAAGCTGCAGCCTCATGTGTTCCTCACATGTGGAAACTCTGGTGGGGGCAGCAGAGCCGTGGGCCAGGCTCTGTGGGGCTGAGCTGCACAGGGACATCTGAGGCCCCTCAGCTGTAGGAACACACTGGGGACCCAGCTGAGCTACCAGCATGTGGAGGAACAGCTCCCATGGACAGCCAGACCTTGGGATACAGGATAATACTGTCAAGGCAGAGGCCTCGTCAGGAGCGGGCTCAAGCCTTGGCTTCTGGCTCTGCAGCCTGTCCTGTGGGATTGGCAGCTTGCTGATCCCTTCCCAGGGCCCTGGGAGGACACTGAGAGCTCCTCTTGTGTAGAGCCTCTTGTACAGAAACTCTTTCTGCAGAACCTCTTGTGCAGAACCCTCTAATGCAGAACCTTTTGTACAGAACCTCTTGTGCAGAACCCTCTAATGCAGAACCTCTTGTGCAGAGCCTGTAATGCAGAACCCTCTTTTGAAGAACCCTCTTGTGCAGAACCTTTTGTACAGAACCTCTTGTGCAGAACTTTCTAATGCAGAACCTCTTGTGCAGAACCCTCTTTTGAAGAACCCCCTTGTGTAGAGCCTCTTGTGCAGAACCTTTTGTACAGAACCTTTTGTGCAGAACCCTCTAATGAAGAACCTTTTGTGTAGAGCCTCTTGTACAGAACCTCTTGTGCAGAACCTCTTGTGCAGAACCTTTTGTGCAGAACATTCAGCACAAGAAGTGAATTTGCTAACACAAGGTACAGAATCAGGGTGCCAAGAAGAAGAAAATGGGCATGGAAAATTCAGATTCCCACAAGGGCACGCAGCTGTTTTAGGAAGCCAGAAGTACCTAGCAAGCTGCTGATCACCAGCCATGTCTATGTAGAAGAAAGGTTATTTATTGCACCACACTGTGGGGATGACTGCATCAGCAAAGAGTCCTGAGCCTAAAAATCATTTTGTTCCCATCAGTAAATTCACAAACAACTCATAGAACAGGAGCAAAGGTCTGATACCACAAGAACTAAACTCTTCCTGGTTATTCTCTATTCTCAGCCAGAGGAGGGCTCGCACAGGAGGACGGGCAGGTCTCTAGAGCAGTCCCAGATGCAGGCAGAGGGGAGATCAGTGTCTCACTGAGCAGCTCCTGGGGCTCAGTGTGTGTGCAGGGCTGGCTCTCTCACCCAAACTTCCTCTTGTGCAGCCTGAACAGGGAGCCCAGCTATTGTTCTGGAGTAATAGTACAAATTCAGGATACATTTCGCAGCACAAAAGGGTGAGAAAACCATTTTGCTACTGCAAAAGTTGACTTACAATTGCACAATTAATCTTCTCGGATTTGTTCTTGTCAAACACAGCCTCTGCGTCTTACAGAGATCCTGCAATCTTCTTTATGCCACAGCCCCGTGAAATGTGAGAATAAAAGGAAGACAACTCGGGGAAAAATACTTCATAATTCAGACTTTTCCTTCCTAATAAGCAAAATCCTTGATAGAAGACTTTTGTCCCAGCCAGGCTTCAAGAATGATGTTCAGGGGCTGCAGAAACTGAATGTTTCTTGAGGATCCTGATGATTCTCCCTCAGAGAAACCACCATGGATCAGCTAAAGAAGAAATCTGAGGAGGAGACTGCTGCATGTCCAGATTCCTTCTCAGATATTATGCAGAGCAGGGGGGAAAGGTATATACCCTTGGAAGACAGAATAATAATTTGAGTTATTGGTCTCTCCTCCCGGGCAGCATCAGGATTAGACAACTGATGTAGAAAGCAAAAGATTTGAGAATGGTTTGAGACTTAACCACAGGAAATTTTGAACAAATCCTCAAGTCATCCTTGAATCTTCTGTTCCTTTCTTCAAATTATTTCAGGTATTCCAGCAGGCCAGGGGAGAAGGAAATGAGTACGTGGGCACTGGTGACTTCAAGGTTGCCTGGAGAGCAAATCAGCTCCAGAAAGAGAGGGTGAAATCTCCAAGGCAAGGAGGGAGCTTTCTGTCTCCCACACTTGATGTAATCATGAACTGGATTTTCAGGGGGGCTCTGCTGTAACACCCACAGCAGCTGGTGGCAGTCCAGGATGGCTCCAGAGGCAGAGAACCTTCACTCCAGCAGCTGTGGGCTGAGAGGGATTTCTCACTAGAGCCTTAAAGCAGAGCTCCAGGGCTTTAAGCACTTGGGGGATGCAGATTAAGGAAGCCACAAGTGGTTTCTTGTTGCCCTGCACCCTCCACTACATCAGCCAGGAGCTGGCAAAAAACCTTCCCCTCTGGCTTTCCCAGGCTTTCAGCATATTCCAAGCAGGGGAAGGGCACCTTGGCTTGCAGCCTGGGCTCCCCTCTCCCCGGGAACGGAGCTCCTGAAGGACTCACAGCATGGGGCTGCAGGGACATGGCTTCACTGGGACTCCCTTCTGTGAGAGGTGATCCCAAATGGTTCCTGGCCCTTGCAGAGTGAGCCCTGCAGCTGCTGGGACACTGCTGGAAAGCAGCCCAGGAGACACAGAACGCTCCACATGGATGGCCTCAGTGCTGGGGACTCCACACCCTCACCTAAGCCAGGAAATCCCTAGCGAGGCACATGGCCCTGGCAGCGCACAGCCGTGCTCCGCAATTTGTGCTCTCATTTCACGGGAAACAAAGGAAAAAACAAATACAAGCACACATCCACACACAGTTGGAAAACCTGAGTTTAATCTTGCAAAGTGAAGAAAATCTTGTCAGTGATTTCATACTCGTTGTGAAGCAGAGAAGGTTTAATTTCTACTTCCTATTCCAACAAAGTTGCTCTGATTTTTCAGGGAGTTCAGCTTTTACAATTGGACAAACGTGATTATGAATGATTTGCATGCGGGACTTTCCCAGGCATGCTTTATAAGCTCAGTCAGACTGCTGAAATTGTGTCAGTCTTTTCTGTCTCACAGTAAAACTTGAAAATCTCTTTCCCAGGCACTTGAAACTGTGTGCACAGTATTTTGCTATTTAGTGAACACTTTTCCTATAAAAAAATCAGAGTATGTGGATCGCTGTATCTTCTTCCACATCTTCCTAGAGTCTTTCTCCCACCATGTTAGTGTTGTAAGTTCTGCAAACAACAGTTCTTTGGGCAGAAATTAGGAAATGTTCTTTCCAGGCACTTAGCACTGAATCGTTATCTGTGTCTATGAGCCCTCTGAGAGTTTCACATAAATTCCAATTGCTTTTCCACTTCATTCTTTTTTCCAGTCTTGAAGATGGCTGCTGCATAAACGTCTTCAGGATTCTATTTTTTTTATTATTATTATTATTATTGATTTTTTTTTCTGTTTTATAAATTATCTATCTGGTAGCCTTTTCCTTTCAATGATTTACTTTCCTGTGAAGAGGAGGAAGGAAAAAGCAAGTTTCAAATAGGCAAGTAAATACCTAGATAACTGCAGAAACAGCTCAGTAACTACATGCCACGAGATGGAAATCAGAAATGAAAATAAGAAGAATTATGTTGATAATAAAAACTGGCACTTGTTAGACACATCAGGAGACTGCTGTGACCTCAGGCCTGTGGCCACACAAGCCAAAATCAGTTAAAACCTGCAGAGAGCATTGCAGATTGTGTTCAAGATTTCCACTGAGAACTCCACATTAGAAACTCTGCTATTATTTTAACTCTCGACTGATGATTGAATGTTTAACTTCGTTTTGGCTTTTGCTGTTTTGAAAATGAAATCTAACTAATGGTTTCACTGCAGTCTTAAGGAAGGCTTTGTTTCATGTGCAAAGCAAACACTTAGTGAAGGGTACCATTAAAGCCAGACAAGTAAACGTTTTACAGAGAGCTCAGAAGATACAGCACAGCAAAACAATTATTTAGTTAAATGTTGAAAATCTGACCTGTGTGCATTGATGTCCCTTTTGTCTCCCCCTTTTTTTTTTTTTTTTTTTTTTTTTTTTTTTTTTTTTAATTCTCTTCTTCTGCTTGGGATTTTATTCAAAACCACAAAGAGATTTTTTTGCAGCCCCAAAACAAGTTCTGGTGCCCAGCTTTTCAAGAAGATGTTGCCAGTAGTGAGCAGGCTAAACCCAGCTTACTGAAACTGCCTTCAGCAAGTATGGCATAGTGCAAAAAGGGGGTAAGGGGAGAAATCTGTGTGTTGTGGAAAGTGCCCTGGGCAGAAAAGGATGCTTCCCTGCTGAACAGGGCAAGAATCCTCGGGAGCAGAGCTGGGCAAAGCCACTTCCTGCACTTCTGCATCTAAGGGCTTTTCCTCTCTCCTCAAAAAAAACAAAAAGTTCCCAAGAAATCCTCGCTGCTGCTATCTGTAAATGGTAGTTTATGGAGGGGAGGGGAAGCACAGGACAGGCAGTAAATCAGCCACTAAGTGATCCACAGTCCATTACCAAATGTTTCTCATTACATGTATGGCTTCACTAATTTCTGCAATGCCTTGTAGGCTATTTCTGGAAGCTTTAAAAATGCATTATGCTTCTGCATTTTAATACTTAACAGTATGGTTATTTCAGTTTATTAAGCAAGAAAAAAAAAAGAGGGGAGGATCTGCTTAACTGCAGTTGGCTTTCATGTCACAAAAGGACTAAGCCAGTGCAGAAGCATCCAAGCAGGAACCCTATTTAAGTCCAGCATGAAGAAAACCTTTCCAACCTCTTACACCAATTAGGATAATCTGGGTCTTTTGATGTTAAAATCCCCAAGAATCATATGGAAATCATAAAAAGCACAGCATTTAAAACAGGCTCAGAAGGCAGATAAAATCACTTTTCCCTCCCAGCACTTGGGTTTGCTGTCCCTCCAAGCTGGGATGGATGGAGCACCTGGGAGGCAAGGCTGGCGTGCAGCTGGGGCTGGAGGCTGGCCCTGGCTGGAAACTGCTCCCAGCCAAGGGCAAGGAGACTGAGCAAGGACACAGGGGGATCCAGAGGCCAGCCCCTGGATGGGCACCTACAGCCTTCCCTGGGGGAATGGCATCCTTCATGGCCGCAAACCAGGCTGAGGGGATTGAAATAACTTCAATCAGCTGCATGTGGAAAGTACTTCAGCCCAGCATTGCTGCTTTACACTGGACTGTTTCTGAGGCATCCCCATTTCTCCCAGCATCTTGCTTCCAAGGAATCTCAGGGCAAGAAATCTGTTAGCCTTGCTGATTTAAAAAAAGACCAAGGGAAGGAAAACAAGGGATGTTTTGCTGGATGCAGTTTTGCAAAGCTGGAGGGGTGTTTTATTCTCTTCAAGCCGAATCCCGACCAACATGTTTTGCTGTGAGAACTGACACACGACAACAAACCTTTATCAAAGCCACATGCATATTGAGAGAGACACAGAAGGTGATTTTACTATGTCCTCTGAGACCTTAACATTGTATTTTCTGGAGCTGGTTGTGTATTATTGCTACATTTGTGTATGATGTTGTACAAAGCAAAGAGGCAAAGGGACGAGGAGGTGACAAGAGCGGGGCAGAGGTGGGGACACCCAGCTCAGGGAACTTAAATTGGCATTTGAATAAACTGAAAAGTAAGCAAAACTCTCCGTGTTTATACAAGCAACTTGACTGTACTCTGAGAGAGGACAAGGGTATGAAATGATGTCCTTATAAAGTAATGCTCATCTTTTACTTATCTAATGAAAAGAAACACAGGAGAGAGGTCAGAGGCTGCTGGAAGAAAAATACCCAAGTGTTAAGGCCAGAGAAATGGAAAACAAAGTTTAACAAGGATAAGAATATATGCAGATGGAGCACTCAGAAAACCCCCTTAAACACAGCTTATTATTCTATAAAAATAAACATGGAATATTGTTGTCAGTGGCATGCACACCTCTGTGAGAACCTGATATTTAAATTGTCAGTTTGACAACCAATAAAAATAACAGTAAAAAAAAAGCGTAGCATTACAGTTCTAATACATCTATTAAAAGAAAATTGTTTTAAGTGTTAAATACGAAAGTGAAATCAACCTTCTAACTGATCATCACAATTTTAAGTTGAGTTACAAAATTCTCATACAGATTTTGAATTTACTTTCATGTCTTAGAGTAATACCGGAACGGTAATTAATATTAATTAGAACTTCCATAATTTCACAGCGCCTGAATTGCTTGCTATTCCTAGCGTTTGTCGGAAACAAGGCACGCAGTTCCTGGCACGAGTATTATTCCTTATTAGTTTTGCAGCTGAATAATATTCAGCCTGTAACAGAATCCTCCTAGGACTGAAAAGTACTCTTGTGCACACGGATACACGCACAAAAACAACAACTGAAAGCTAAAAGCAAACTTGCCGAGAACTTCTGGGTCAGCTTTTGACATCACCCACAGGAATGAAATCAGACACCGACCAATCCGGCACCATGAGGCTGGCAGCACAAAATAAACAAAAGCCGGGCCCAGGGCTCCACAATGAGGAAGGGAAGTGGAAGAGACTATTGTTCCCAAAGCTTTTAAATGATGTTGCTTTGTTTATTTCTTTTGACAGCGCCTGAGCTGAATCTTTAAAAAGGGAAAGGAGTTCGTCAGCCCAGCCCCAGGATCTGCTGGAGCAGAGTGTGGGGTTCTTTCTGCCCTGCTGGAGCAGAGTGTGGGGTTCTTTCCCCGTGCTGGAGCAGAGTGTGGGGTTCTTTCTGCTCTGCTGGAGCAGTGTGGGGTTCTTTCCCCATGCTGGAGCAGTGTGTGGGGTTCTTTCTGCCCAGCTCCCCCAGATCTATTGGAGCAGAGTGTGGGGTTCTTTCTGTCCTGCTGGAGCAGAGTTTGGGGTTCTTTCTGCCCAGTCCCCTGGATCTACTGGAACAGAGTGTGGGGTTCTTTCTGCCCTGCTGGAGCAGAGTGTGGGGTTCTTTCTGCCCCATGCTGGAGCAGAGTGTAGGGTTCTTTCTGCCCTGCTGGAGCAGAGTGTGGGGTTCTTTCCCCATGCTGGAGCAGAGTGGGGGGTTCTTTCTGCCCTGCTGGAGCAGAGTGTGGGGTTCTTTCTGCCCCATGCTGGAGCAGAGTGTGGGGTCTTTCTGCCCTGCTGGAGCAGAGTGTGGGGTTCTTTCCCCATGCTGGAGCAGAGTGTGGGGTTCTTTCTGTCCTGCTGGAGCAGAGTGTGGGGTTCTTTCCCTGTGCTGGAGCAGTGTGGGGTTCTTTCCCCATGCTGGAGCAGTGTGTGGGGTTCTTTCTGCCCAGCTCCCCCAGATCTATTGGAGCAGAGTGTGGGGTTCTTTCTGCTCTGCTGGAGCAGAGTGTGGGGTTCTTTCTGCCCTGCTGGAGCACTGTGGGGTTCTTTCTGCCCTGCTGGAGCAGTGTGGGTTTTTTTCCCCATGCTGGGCTTTTCCCGTCCCTATTTGCGGGCGCTGCAGGGCCTCTCCCGGCTGTGGAGGGCAGCGCTCCCCAGCATCTCCTCAGAGACCCCCTCTGCCCCCCAGATCTCCCCAAAAGCTGGTCAGGCTGGGCACTAGGCCCTTTCCAAAACCTGTCCCTTGGTTGGGTGTCCTGCAGGAAGCCGAGGCCTTCAGCAAGCTGGAGAGCGCAGCCCCGAGCTCTGAGGGGAGCTGGGGCGAGCACCAGGACCCCCCAAAACAACCAAAAGCCACCCAGAAAAGGCTCCTTGGGGCTCTGGGCTCCATGAAGCGCTGAGGCTGCCCGAGCTGAGCCCCCTAGGTGGGTCTGTGGGTAACTGTGCACAGGAGAGAGCCCAGGAGGACAGAGCCCACGGAGTGATACCTGCTCGGACACCCCGAGCTGGCACCGCGCCCCAAGGGTCAGCACCAGGCCCGGGGCTCACCAAAAACACACACGGCACGGGGTTTGTTTTATTTCAACAAAGCTGCCTGAAGGACTTCAGTCCTCTCCGTGCTCCCCCCCAAAAGGAAAAAAAAGGGGAGAATAAAATTGGAAACAAAAAGCAATGTGTCTGCAGCTGGGACTGCCGCTGTCCCGTTCCTCACCACGCTGCACAGGGACAAGCACAGGCATTCCAGGGGGAAAAGATAAACCTGGACCCGCCAGTTGTACAGGGAAAGGATATCAGTCATTCTCACGTCTTTAATAAAGTCGACCTTTTTCTACTCTTGCCAAGAAAATTAGTCCTAAGGTGCACACAAATAATTACATATTGTGGAACGGTAAATTATTACAAATGCCACAGAATTCAAGCAGCCCCAAGTCTGGGCCAGATTTTCAAATGTTTTGCAGATGTTTATGGTTTGCTGCAAAACTTTTGTCAGGTTACCCGCACGACACAGCATTTACTGAAGGATTTTGGCACGAGGTAGTTCATTTTCTTCGCACAGGTGTTGCATTCCAGAAATACTTTGTCTTCTTATAGAAGACTGTTGGAATTCTACTTTAAAAAAATCATCATGAAAGAAACCAGATCCTCTCTTCTGGGAGAGGTAAAAAAAAAATAAATAAGCCCCCCCAAACCAGTTCATTTGCCTTTTCTCTCTTTTCAGGTAAAGAAACTCTCTGTGTCAGGTAAAAATACATTCAAAATGTGTTGCAGTTGCCTGGTATTTCTGCAAAACTCACAAACTGGGGAAGCACAGTCCACTACAGGGTGACTGTAGGTATATAGGATTGTAGTATTTAGGATTGTAGGTATATAGGATTGCAGGTATATAGGACTGTAGTATTTAGGATTGCAGGTATGCAAGACTGTAGTATTTAGGATTGCAGGTGTATAGGATTGCAGGTATATAGGATTGCAGGTGTTTATGATTGCAGGTATATAGGACTGTAGTATTTAGGATTGCAGGTATATAGGATTGCAGGTATATAGGACTGTAGTATATAGGATTGTAGGTATATAGGATTGCAGGTATATAGGACTGTAGTATATAGGATTGCAGGTATATAGGATTGTAGGTATATAGGATTGCAGGTATACAGGATTGCGGTATTTAGGATTGCAGGTATATAGGACTGTAGTATATAGGATTGCAGGTATATAGGATTGCAGTATTTAGGATTGCAGGTATACAGGACTGTAGTATATAGGATTGCAGGTATATAGGATTGCAGGTATATAGGATTGTAGTAGTTATGATTGCAGGTATATAGGATTGCAGGTATATAGGACTGTAGTATTTAGGATTGCAGGTCCCAGGGTTGATTCCCCTGACTGGGAGCTCACAGCTGGCAGGACTGCTGAGGTTTGCCATGACTGGAGCTGAGCAGACGGGCACAGGGGCAGCAGCAGCCGTGTCCCCACGCGCCTCCATCCCCTCTGCCCCACCACGAAGGCACCACGTGCACCCTTTTGTCCCCAGCTTTTATTCCACACCGCGTGGGGCAGGAAGCAAAACACAAAAACAGGGCTCTGCAGCACTTCTGGACCTTTCCTTGGACCGAAAGGTCACCTGGAGGCAAAGCAAAATTAAACCCTTGGGAGTGAACTACTTTCCCTTTTAAGCATATGGAAATTAAACATTAAGCCTAAAAATTTTTCCAGGAGCAGATATGAATCCAGATATAATATTGCTTTGTGATATGGAAAAATACAACCAGCTATCTTCAACTTCCTAGACGTGCAAGCCACTAAGTTTTCCTCCAGGGTAGGAAAGCAAAGATGAAAATGCCAAAGGACTGTTAACCTTTAGAGACACATTTTAAGAGATAACATGACTGAACTCAGATAAATCGGAATTAAATTTAATCGACCTCCCACTCTTTAGCTGCACTATCAGAAGAGAAAAATCTACAATTAGGGAAGAAACAGAAGGAAATTCAGACATCTTGAACTGAGCAAGCTTCCATCTCTGCTGTGCAACTTCCTGATGATACTAAATACTGCAATTCCCATGTGCAGTATTACAGACTTGCTGTCTTAACAGTCCTCTTATGAGTAATCAGTGGAAGGGAACATTTAAATAATGTTTTGGAGTGCATATTATCTAGATTTGGCTGTTGTTCTCTCATTTAGACCAAAATGAGTCTAAATTTGCAATTTAAAGACTTTGGACAAATCCTTAAAGCACCCCTCTCAGTTCAGTGAATGGAGCTGTTAAGGTTTTTGTGCTCCACCACAGCACCTAGGAATAGATAATCCTTTAATCTTTTGCTCTCTGACTCCACCCCCGAGTCCCTGGCACTAATTTCAGAGTACAGGCTGTGATGTTTCTAACGAGCTAAGCAGCAGGGAAAGCTGGACTGTCACAGCCAGGAATGTGTGGCCAAAAGTGCTGCCATGAAAATATGTGTGAAGGGAATCTTGGTGTCTAAGGGATGGATGACGAGTGTTCCAGCAGGAATATTAAAGTCTATTATTAAAAGAAGTTTAAAAATAGTTTAAATATATATTATTAAAATACCGACTCTCCCATCCACTGCATTTGTTTTCTTTTCCAAATTAAACTATTAACTTATGATAACCTATACCACTTCTATCTCATCCTATGCTTGCTTTTAAAAAAATCCGTGTGATTTTATGGACGTGTCACTGCTCACTCTTAATTTTTCTGGAGCAAGCTAAGCCATTGAGGGGACACCTCTCAGTGCCTAGGCATCTCAAACAGCTTCTTGAAGCTTTGCCCAGGGCTTTTTTATTTCAACAGTATTTTTTTCTGCAAGTTACAGCTCTCCTAATTTTCAGTTCAGTTTACAATTAGTTCACTGTAAGTTAGGAAAACAATTGGAAAAGCAGGAAAGTTTGTTTTCCCTCTTTGCATTCTCGAATAAAATTGAGATGTGCAATTATAGACTACAGAAGTGGCTCACCAGTTTTGAGGCACTTGGACAGAACCAATGGGCTCAGTGCCATAGCTGTAGATATTAGTTTGGTGTAACAGATCAGCTTTAAAAGCACAACATATTTCAATAAAAATTTTTGCCTTGTGTTCTGAAACATCAAACACAGACCACTAAAGCAGTTTTGAGACACCATTCTTGAGTCTTTTAATTGAATTCAAACTACTACGAATGAATTGCACGAGACTAAAAGATCTATTCTTTCTACTAAGAAATGTGGATCACTGTTCTCTAGCAAAAGGAGAGTGTAAAAACGTAGTAAATGTGAGTAGAACGTGAGTAAATGTCCGTAAGCAGTGCACGTGTGCTCGGAGAAACCCAACTGTGTTTAACAAACAGCTCTGGTTAGCAAATTATATTGACCAATAAAACTCAGCCTTTGTTTAGGAAAGTAACTGGAAAGCAAAAATGCAAAACAAGATTACACTTAATTATTTAAATCAAAGTGCTCTGCTTGTTGATTTAAATTGTGATTAAAATCAGGGATTTAAATTAATCCGCTCTGGATTGCACAAACACCACTTTAATAAGAGGGAGCAGTAGCTTCATCACCCAAGTCATTCAGGAAGAGCACAAAGTGATGGGGCACAAAGGAGATTCATGTGCATTCATGGACATCCCTCTGCTGCCCAAACCCTCCCATTTTTCCCCAAGAGAGAGAAAGCAAATGAGGGAGTGCGAGGAAGGGTGGGCAGGAATGTGCACACACAAAAAACAGGCGCAGGTACTGTGAGGTAAAATAATGGTGATCATTTTTCATTGGAAGCAGGATTTCTCTGTCACACAGAATAAAGCAATCACACATTCCAAGCACCATTCTCCTTCCAGCAGCGAGGTCCCTCGGACAGTCCCTGCTCCCAGCTGTCCATCAGCAGGAACAAGAAGCACACTCCCCGTTTGTCTGATGCTGACACTCAGCACAGCAGCCAGTACAAATGTTACACTGAAAGGGATTTAGCTCTGCACTCAGATACCCACACCCAACCCCTGCTCCAGCTTCTCCCAAACCCTGGACTCAGCATTTCTTCCCCGACAGCAGGGAGGTGAACAGCACACACCAAACACCTCACACTCGAGGGAGATCTCCTGCAGCTTCCCTAAAGGTCCAGTGCATTGCCAAGGAGATCAAAACACCAATATCATGACAGAGGAGCATAAATTCAGGTACTTGACAATGTGACCTACAGCACATTTACTCCAAGGACACTTTAATATCTTATATGAGAACATCCTCTCAAATAATATGCTTTAATTTTCAGCAGAGGTCCAATTACAGCTAAATGAAAGCATCTAGGCCTTTCTTCTTTCTGCTTCGCAGCTCGATTTTGAAGGACAAACTACTCTGGCTTTTCCTACTTCTAAGGAACTACTTTTCTTCTTTGATTTTACAAGAAAGTGTTTTACAGTCCAGAGAGAATGAGTCATCAGAAAATCCTTGTCTTGTTGCCAAAAACCTGCCCCTCTTCATTATGAACATAAAGATAAAAGCTCTTACAGTACATTAGCTGGCATACGCCTACACAGACAGTACAAATAAATTAATTGTGCCTAGCCTCAAACATCCAGAGAGGTGTAGTAGGAGCTCAGTCCATCCTGTTTCATTAACAAATTAAACCATAATAGAGCATCAACAGTTCTCTTATGTACATAGGCTTGGCTGTTGTATAGAAAGGTTTTGCAGGCATCATGAATCCTCCCAAAAGTACATGGCAATTCTTCAGCTGCTTACATTAGCTTGCACAGACTACATAAACACCAACAAAAACTGTACATGCTGGGAAAAAAATTATTGAGGTTGGAGTAAGAATATGGGGTATCAGGCTCTTCAGAAACTGCACCAGATTTTGGGACCCAAGACCAAGGTAGTGGTGTTTTGTGAGAAAGGGAATTTTGAGTATGACACCATCTTGCATCTTGCAAGAGTATCTGGACTGTGTCCACTCTGCTACATTCAGGTTTATAATTCAGAATTGGAAAATCTGCACCACCTGCAAACGTCAGGTTTATTTCATATAATTCTACACAAAGGTGTTTTGCACAACTCAGACAAGGAGAATATAGATCCAAAGGGAAGCCACTGGGTAGAGTACTGTACACGGACCAGGGGCCAGAGTTACTGGAGATAATCAACATTTACCATCAAACTCCTGCTACAGATGAACTGTTTTCCTTCTGGAATGCTCACAATCTTCAGCATGAGAAAGTTATACACAACCAACTTGAAAAACAAGTTTAACTCTACTTAGCCACAAGCTAAGATTACACCCTCAAACACACCTTTCTAAGATTTCTTATGAGAGGTTTGTTTGTGCAATACAGTTAAGGGCAATTTGTTAAAATTGCTCTGTGATTTTCTTTATCCTTTAACTGCATAATTTAAGCAACCTGCATTTTATAAGTTCAAAGAAATTTCTTTTGTAATTACATATCCCTGCTTTTACCTCCTGAAAATAGAAAAGCTGTCGAGAGAGAATACAGAAAAAAGAACGGATGAGAGAAGCTGAGCTTAATCTAGCACAGAAAGCAACTTCTTAATTAATGAGAACAGAAAGTGAGTTAACATAAAGCACAAAAATAAATATCTGCAGCATGTGCTACCACTGCTCTACCTCTTCGGCCTCTGCCCCCAGGGCTGGGAAAAGCTGGAGAGAGGCAAGGCACAGCGGTGCTGGTGGCCAAAGGCTGCCTGGGGTCCCTCTAGAGAGAGTTCCAGGGCTGTGCTTTGGAAGGCGGTGGTGAAGATGCCACCAGGGTCCAGCAGGACACGGTGACGGCTCTGGCCAGCTCTCAGCCAGGGCTGCTTCCAGCTCCATCCCTCCCTGAGCTCCACTGCAGCCAGAGACAGCGTCCCCTTCTCCTCCTGCTGCTGTGTGACCTCAGGACTCCACCGAGGTGGCACTGCCAAGCCCCAAGCTCCGTGTGTGGGGAGTTTTCCCGAGCTGTGCCCAGAGACACCGAGCTGGGCCTCGGGGCAGGCGGCGGCTCCGCGCTCCCACTGCACACGCACTTCGGGTTTTTCCAGAGATCAGCTCCCACAGGCAGCAAGGCCAGCACAGACACACTGGCCCAGACTCGTGACATCACCTGATTAATAAACCCAAGGAAGGCTTGGCAGCTCTGGCTACGGGCAGCCGGCCTGCGGGAGAGCGGCAGCCGTGCATCAGATAATGCAGCGCTGACTCCTGCCCTGTGCCCCGCTGTGGTCAATGAGCAGCTCTCTCCCCAGCCCCTGGACTAACCAGCTCTTCATTGGGCCTCTCTGAGCCCCAGGGAGACACCAAACCCTGCTGCCAGGGCGCTGAGGATGTCACACAATGGCAGTGCCACAACTGGAGGTGACGAGGAGAGTGCGACTCTGCCTGGCTGAGCAGAGCCCAGAGCCTGCCCCAGCACCCTCCACCCCAACTCTTCATTGGGCCTCTCTGAGCCCCAGGGAGACACCAAACCCTGCTGCCAGGGTGCTGAGGATGTCCCTCACGCAATGGCAGTGCCACAACCGGAGGTGACAAGGACACTGCGACTGCCCCAGCACCCTCCACCCCACCAGAGCACAACCAGGCTCACGGCCCTCAAAAATGAGGCCACTCTAAGTCCTCCTCTTTCCCCCGTTCCTTTATGAACAACGCCTCATTACTGCAGAATGATAGGAGCACTTAATTAGTGCTATGGGGTAATGGCCCTGCCCGAGGAGCTTCCCTCTGCTCCGTGAATAAGGGAAGCCAAGCCAGGTTCCCGTTATCCAGCTGCCAGCACGGGCTCTAAGGAAGCTCCATCCTCAGCCAAAGCCAACCACAGCCATCACACAGATACATAATGCCTGATGTATAACTGGTGATATCCTCTCTTTTGTGGGGTTAATACTTGCCCTCGGGGATAATTGTGCAGGACTTTAGATGAGAGATTCCCATAAAAGGCAGCAAGAGTCACCCAGCTCAAACCACACATAACTCAAGCTAGTTTACCCCCTTTGCATTATTTAAATGTCTCTCTTTAATGTGAATGCATCAATTTAAAGGCGCAGCGCTCCAGGCAGGCAGTTCTTCTCTGGCGACCAAATGTGTCTGCTGTTCAGAATGTGAATTTACATCATGTCAGAAATGTGCCCGTTCCTGGCTCTCAGGGAACACGGGCAGGATCCTGCTCTTCCCACTGCTCCCAGGGAAGGCCAGGCTGGGGTCAGGCAGGTGGGGCTGAGCCCCCTGAGCTGCTGCAGGCACGGGAATCCAGCGGCCAGGCGCAGATCTCGGTCCATAGCTGGTGGTGGCTCTCCAGACTCCAGGAGACACTCCCTGAGTGGGAGCAAGAGAAGCCCCTGCCCTCCCACTCTGCTTCCCTGCTCCTGCCTCACCTCGTCCTTGCAAAAGCTTCTGCTGAGCCCAAATTTACCCCAGCGCTCGCAAGTAACTGGAGACCTTTCCCAATCTCTTACGGCTCAGCCTTCCATTTTGAGATTACAATTCTCTTTTCCCCCAGGTTTATATTTGTACAAAGACTAGCACAAGGTTCAAGTTACAGCAATTAATGAAATTTAACTACATTAATAGGGAGAGGGCCTTTTTAAGAACAATTTTGGTTTTAATGTTAAAAAAAAATGCAGTAATAAGAGCGAGGGAGAAATATTTTCACTTGATTGCCTGTTTCTTTCTCTGGCTACACGTACGAACTTGTTTCCTGGTCAAGGGGAATTTTTGCAGGTAGAAAAAAATAATTCTGCCATCCACTCTGTCCTTGAGTGTCTTGTTTTTACAAGGCAGGAAGGTTTTTTCAGTCAGGTTACCTAGCAGTGAAAGTTACGTCTCATAATCCATAATTCTATTGCCCATTACACACCATCTGGTGACACAGCCAAAGATAATCTGATTCTTGTCTTTCAAAACCATCACATAGCTGTATCATATGGTGCATGCAATATGATAAATGACTTATTTAAATATGCTATTTCTGTGCAGTTTACAATTTCATGGTCACTCTCAGCTAACATGAAAGCAGCTTTGAACAGGGTTTTTATTGATTCTTATTTCAAATATCTGAATATTTTAACTGAGTTTTTTCCCCTCTTTACAGCTGCACCTAAAATTGTATGATTAAACACCTAACATCTAACCAACCTTTCAGAAGCTTTGCTTGGAATTGAAAGTTTTGCATCTGTGATGGAACAAAGAGCACGACAAAGCTGTTCCATGTCCCAAAAGCAGCAATGCCTTTTCACAGTGTCTTTACCAGGAAGAGCCTGATATGATTTAATTCTAGATTACTCACTCAGTCTGATGCAGAAGTTCTCAAGTGTTTCCACAGATTCTGGGAGCCTACCCAGAAAAAGCTCCCTGCAAGGTAATCGTCCATCAATACATCTGCAGGTTTGCAGCAGGTTTGCTTTTGTCACTTTATTTTCAGTCTCCAAAATAGTTAAGTGAGCTGCCAGAAGTTGAATCCTCACAAAATAAATCAAGAAAAGAGAATCAATCATGCTGGGCAGAAGAAAGCTCTTACACAACTAACCTGGAGAAGGGAAATAAGCCGTTTGCTCTTGCTCAATTCCTTTGCCAAACTATTTCAGTGGCCCTTACATTCTCCAAGGCCAAACCTTCAAACAACAACCTCATCCCCTTCTGATGCACACGACACACCCAAGACATTTTCAGGAGGGGTGGAAAGCAGTAAAAGAAGATTTCTGTGATTTGCAGTCAGGTTCTTCTGGGCAGATGACATAGTTCTAGGAGGCTATAATGTACACACGCATCTGTACCTCAGATACAATCACATAATCACCATCCAGATCTAAATAGCTATTTTTCCATGCAGATTTTTATTACTTTCTCTTCCTGGAATAATTAACCGCTTTCACATTTTTTTTTAACGAAGGAGAAGATTTAATTTTCACCTGCCTCTTCAATTACAACCCTGAACAATTCCCATTTTCCTTGCAGACCGTCGGGCTGCTGTGCCTTTTGCACTGGTAGGTTTTGTTGACGGCAGAGCCTCTGGGCAGAGCACAAGCCTACAATAATCTCATTTAGCAATCCACCTGCATCCCTCGCTGGGATTTTCCAGAGTCTCAGGCTCCCTTTGGAGAGAGGAAGGCTCCTGGCAGAGCTGCTGGGATGCTCCGTGGGGAGGCAGGCAGCATTCCCGGAGCCTGGCGGGGAGGGGACGGCGCAGGAGCCCCAGGTGCGAGGTCACAGGTGTTTCCACTTGGCTGCTCCTCTGCCTCGCACCTGCAGAGCCCCAAAAGCAGCAGCCCTCACCCACAGAGCTGCTCCCCTTTCCTCTGCCCTCCAAATCCCAGCCTCCCATCCCTGCTCCCCTGCCAGCTGCCCGTGCCTCTCAGGTATATTCTGCTACTAGGAGAAAGCATGGAAGTGTCTGGCACGCATTTTCCTCAATGAAGACATGCTAAGAGCTAGGCAATCGTATTTTTAACCCTGCCGCCTGCCAGAAAAGTGCACAAACCTCCAATAGCAAAGAAATGAGGTCATTTTGGTCATCTGCCAAAATCAGCACATTTCCTCTTTTGGTTCTGGATGCTGCACTTCCACACTCCACGGCGTGCGACAAGTCGTGAGCGGGAGGTGCAGCCTCTCAGGGAAAAAAAAAAATAAAATAGTAAACTGATGGGTGTTAGTTTATTTCTTTTTTTTTTAAGAAAGGGGGTGAGGGGAAAGAAAAGAGGAGGAAAAAAATAATCATGAAGTGTCCTGATGCCACATGACCTCCTCCTGAATATCTATTTAATTGGAGTCTGGTATAACCTTCCTAAGAAGATGTCAGTACCTCATCCTCATGTTAGAGCAGTGTAAAGCCTCATCCTGTTAAGGAATTCAAAAGGCTTATGCAGGGATGCAGCTTTTGGTTAGAAGGCTGGACTGGAATTTAGCAGATCAGGATTAAACCCTGATTTTGCTACAAGTTCCTGTGGGGCTTTGAGCAAGACTCCTGAATTCCCTTGCCTGAGACCCTATCTTGATCCTGGTCTTGGTCTTTAAAAGCTAAGTTTTCCTGAGCTGGGAATATCTCTTTGCAGCAGAGCAGAGTCTGGAACAGTGGATTTTGGATGCTCATTTGGGCCTCTTAATGCTAATGTAGCACAAACCAAAATGACAGGAGTAGTAATAATAATAATAATAATAATAATAATTATCTCTTGGTCTTTATTTTCAAGTTAATGTCTGCCAAAAATGTTAGACAAGTTTCTCATTGTGGCAACTACTGTATTTATGGGCATAATTTACAAGCAGCTCATCTGAATAATTTGAATTTTTTATTAAGATTATTTTCTCATTTTCCATTGAGAAGGCTTCTTAGATACTGACTCACTTTCAGCCTCGTAGGGAGAAGTGCCAAGCATTTGTTTTTCTTCTGTCTGCAGTAGTTATTTGACTCCTGCGTTAAACTCGGCAAAGCCAAAAGTGAATAGGAACAATCTTAATTTAATTATTAAATATATTTCAAGCTTCACTGTGATTTTAAAAAGCACTTTCATGTGGGCTAGTGGAAATGGGCCAGGGAAGTCTAAAAGAACTGTATGTAATCCTCTGTCCCCACCCCTCCTTTCTCTCAAAAGGAGGTTAGGTGAGCCCAAATCTAGCGGAGCCAGGGTGAGACAGTTTCACTTGAGGTTCGCTTGGCAAAAAGTTAGCGGGGCGTGCTGCCAAGCCTGCCACTTTTGAGATAAATATGACTTTCTTTCAGGGCAGTTTTATGAGGGGCACAGCAAGAGGCTCATATACTCTGGCAATTCACTTGCAGATTTAGGCAGGCAGCAGCTGCCGCCGCTCCATTGTAAACAAGAGCTCGCTCTGAAGTTCCCTGAAGGAGTTTACAAAAGGGACAGTGTATTTATCTGACGGCTGTTACAGGGCTGGGCAGACACACAGATGGCCTTTGACTCTCACCTTCTGCATCACAGCCAGCCCAGCCCCGTGCCCCAGAAAGGACCAGGCTCTGGGCTGTCTGCTCTTCTCCTGGTGATGCTCCCCTCGAGTGTGTGACAGCCAGAGCAGCTCGCTTGCCTTGGGAGGGTCAGGTGGGCACATGAACTACAGTGAAGAGAGGAAACACGTTAACCATGGAAACATTCCCCTCAGCTCTCACAGGAAAAGGATGTAGCTAACAATAAAAGAGAGCCACGCATTTCTCTGCCAAACTTCACCGTACCGGACTATGCATTTCCAGAACTTCCATTCATAGCACTGGAGTTTCAGCCGTGCTACATCCACGGGAGGCACATTCCAAAGCACCCTTGCTACGCTGCCCACAGCCAGGCACTTCTGGAGGTTTCCTTCTGAGGTCAGCATCTGGCACATGGATCACCCCAGGATACTCACACAGAGGGCAGCTGGAGTGTGTCTCCCAGCAGAGCACTGGGAGCTGCAAAGGGCAGAGCTGCTGCACCAGTGGTGCCAGGAGCCATCCCCAGGGAACACCTCCAGGGCCAGGACACCACCAGGAACACAACCAGGGGCTGCTGGAAGCAAGCTCCCTTCCCCAGGTCCTCAGCCCTGCGCTGTGGCCTGGCCTCGTGCTGGCCACCAACACCCTTTGCTGTGCAATTGGAAGGATAATTCCTGAAAGTTTGTCCTTCCTGCCCCGGAGTCCCCGGCACTTCCTCGGTTTGGCACAGCTGGAGCAGCGAAGCCAAGGAGCTGATCAAAGCATGGTCTGGGCACGCCTTTCAACAGCCTCAGTGACCAGATCCCTCTCACTAAAAAGCTCCAGCTCTGACTGTCCTGGCCGAGTTTCATGGCTTTCTGTACCTTTCCAGGGAGTGACCAGAAGGAGTTTTCTATGCCATGCCCAGCCCAAGCATTGCTCCCCAAAACGCAGCGGGCAGCACGGAGCCAGTGCCCAGGTGTGTCTCCCCCAGCCCCAGCTGGGTTCCTGTCCCTGCTCCTGGGGACCAGCCTGCCAAGCACAGGCAGCACAGCTGGCTTTGCTGCACAGACCTGTGAGAGCAGCCCCTGCTTCTCTGCTGACCAGTGGAGTCAATTCCCAGCTCAACACCTGCACTCAGACACACAAAAATGAAAGAGAAAAGCTGCTGGGGCTGGGCATTCTCAGAAGGGATCCAGGGCTCTGTAAGCTGCCACCTTCTCATGGATCTGGCATCACTGTGTATGATGAATTCAGTCTATTAACTGTCCATCCTGAAACATTCTCCGGGATTTTATGTCCTAAATTATGTATACAACTGTTTGATGACTTAGTGCAGTGGGAAATCTAAATCACTGTTGTTACACCTCTAACTAAGGATTTTTAAACAATTATTTTAACTAAGAAGGGGAGAAATAAAAAAAAAAAAAAAGACAAACTTTCAAGAAAAAAAATAAAAACTTCAAAAAAGCTGTGGTCATTCTTTGAGCAGCCTTAAATGTGAACTTAATATATCTTCTGGTCCTGGGACACACCAGTGTCAGCATGTTGTTTCTGCAGGAGCTGAGACCTCTGAAGTCATTTCTGCACTTAAAAATGGCTCTTCACATACATTTTCATAATAAAGCACTTTATAACTGTTACCTAATTATGGCTTAGAGCATTAAGTAACAAGGTAATATTACTCCAATCTCACAGAAGGGAACAAATCATGGAATCCAAAATACTTTTTCTGCTTTTGCGTAGGCTTTCTCATATTAATTAATTATGAGACTTAATTACACTCAATCTCACCACTCCAAGCCAATTACGGAAAACTGGGTAAAGTAAAGAAGCAGGGAGATCTGTCGTGGAGACAATCACTTACACTGACAACACTTTCCACATAGGTATTTAAAACCTATACTGTTTATAATAATGAATTTCTATTATTATTAGTTTTAGCATACATATAATATATAATAATCTATTATATATAATATAATAGATTGATATATTATATTGTTATGATAATATATCATATTATAATTAATTTGATAACCTATACTTTGCAAATATCAGCTTGCCCCCTTGAAGCAACAGGATGGATTTTTCTCTGATTTTTCCCAACTGTCCCTACACCAGTAATCTGAGCTATGATCACTTCTCCCAGCTTCCTCTCTCAACTCTGCCCCAGAAACCAAATGCTAACCTCTGCTCCCTGATTTGTGCCTTAATCCCATGATCACCTTCCTTCCCAGAAGCTGTGAAAAAAAATCTCCAGGCATGTTAAAATCACCAGATTAGAAGAGCTCCAATCCAGTGATTTTAAGGGTTGATCAAAATTGGTATATGAGATTAGATGGATAGATGGATAGATGGATGGATGGATAGATAGATAGATAGATAGATAGATAGATAGATAGATAGATAGATAGATAGATAGATAGATAGATAGATAGATAGATAAGACAGACAGAGAGACAGATAGATAAACAGATAGATTATAGATAGATAAGATAGATATAGATAGATTAGATAGATTAGACAGCCAGCCAGAGATACATAGATAAATGTTATAAACTATTTACAGCTTTCTATTTATTTTGAATCAACAACAATTTTATTCACTGAAGTTTTTCCCACAAGGGGAATGGTAAATCCTCTAAAGCATCACTTTAAAAGTTTTTCTTACACTGAAGGATCTGTGAACACCCTCTGCTGAAACACTAATTCACTATTTCCCACAGCACTCAGCCACAGGGACTCAGAACACATTTCAATGCCTTCAACAGCAGCAGCAGCATTCCACAGGGAACCATTCTCCAATTTCCAAGTCATGGCTCTTACAAAGATGGACTAAACCAAGGCAAACTGGCCTTTTTATACTAGTACCAGCTGATCCTCCCATAAAACATGCACATTTAAAATCAGAGCAGAAACAAGAGCAATTATCTTTTGCACTTTGTCTAAAGAGGGCTATAAGTTCAAGTAAGTCTACTTTATTAAAACCAGGGGGAGATATTGAACAGACAAGGCTCTCCCTTTCTTTGCCCAGTGATATTTCCACTAGGCCAGCCAAGGGCAGTGTAAAATGTTCAGATATAACCTGGGCACTCAGAAGACTGAGATGTTCAAATCCTCACACCTGATGACATCTTCACCCTCTCCCAAATAAACCACCACGTCTCCTGGTGCCCACCCACCCATCCAGGCACAGAGGATCTCCGTGGGGCCAGGATCCCCCTCTGGAAGCCTCCAGAGGCACACAGCACTCTCTCCTGAATACATTGATTACCAGAAACTTTCATGACTAAGGCTGGCTCACCATGCACCAAAAATTCTGCAATTATTTCAGTACACAGTCCTCTTAATTTGACTCCCATCTTCCAAGCTCTGGAACAGACACTTCCTTCGAATATGCAAGATACAAATTGAATTGTTAAAACTAATACCAGCAGAAATTCCGTGTTAATGAGAATCACGTCTCTTCCGTGCTTTTAATACTAACCCCTGAGCTTAATTATTATATTTAGTGTCCAGGGCAGCAACACTTCCTATTCAGCACCTGTCGTGGGTCCAGCAATTAATTGCATACCACTGACCTTCACAGAACACCATGGCAATTTTATTACTGTACAACTCAATTGCAGTCGTACAACACTGCCCCAGAACTATGTCTTATTACAAAAAAATCATGTGCTTACAAAAGGGATAGTTGAGCCAACTGAACTATTTATAATTTGCTAGAATAAAAAAAAAGCCATTTCACGAGGTTTGCAACATACATACACCAAAAAAAATAAATAAATAAAATTGCAGCCTTAATACAAGACAAATGTTACCGAGATTCACGTTATAGACAAAAGCAGGATGGAAACTATTCCCTGAAGCCATAGTGGCAGGGTTATGCAGAATGCTGTTTAAAAGCCATTCACCAAGGTCTTCTTCCTGTTAGCCAGAACTCTATGGTAGAAATTCAATTGAAGAAAGTCAATTAATCAAAATTGTGGCTCTACAACGGAGAGATTGGACGTGCAAGAGGAAGCAAGGGAAGGAAAGGACCACACCTGACTGGCCCAGGTTTGCCACCTTGGAGTTACCTCTCTGCCAGTTTGCTGCTTTGAGGGGGCTGCATCCTGCTTGTGTCACGCTGCTGTGGCTCAACCCCAGCTGACAAACCCAAAACACAGCCCCACAGCACACACAATAAAGAAAATTAACTCCATCCCAGCCGAGAGCAGCACACCTGCCTTACCCTGCAACTCAGCACATTTCTCCTCAGTTCAAGAGTCTCCCTGCTCCTTTCCAAACCAAAGGGCTCACAAAACAAACAATTGCTGCGTGACTGCTCTAATTTCAAGCTGGCATGCTAATGGAAGCCAGGGCAAGAAGACTTTCTCCCTGGTTTCGAGGGCTGTGTCCAGGATGAAACAACTCGGCACGCCCAGAATTCCCATGCCGGCTTCCAAGTTCCCAGGCTGGAGTGACCCAGCAGGACACGGCCACGAAGCTCCACTCACACCTCTGCACCTGCTGCAGCCTCAGGGAGGGAAAGGGACGCTGCAGGAGGTGTCCCAGGCTTTGTTGAAGGCTGCTGTTTGCAGAGCTGGCCCCATCCTTGGGCGCTTCCAAGGCGTTATCCGAATTTCCTGCTGGAGTGATGGACAGCAGCAGTCTGGCAACACAGCCACGTGCTGCATGGTGAGGCAAACACCCATCCCCTAAAGCCCAGACACAAAGAGGAACCAAGAGATAACCATGGAGCAAACTGGTCCCTGCCAAGACCTCGTGCAGCATTTTAATGGAAGTGTGGTATATTCCTGAATTTGCATCTCCCAAACACCTTGTTTGATTTTCCACAGTGAAAAATGCTTCCTGCCACGACCAATTCTTCACATCCCAGGCCATGCATCGAATTTCACCAAAATGCAGTTACAGCTGTGTTTACCACGTCAGTCCAGCTTCACATCTTTTTTTGGCTAAAGATTTCTAATCTCTACTGCCAGTGACAGTAAGATTACCCAGCAAGCAAAGCTCACCAACAAAGCTTTGCTTTGAAGCATCACCCACATGTGCAATGGATGGTATCTGCAAGGCAATTCAGGAGGTTTTGTTGTGAGGGTTTTTGGTTTTTTCCCCTAAGAAGTTAATTAAATTTTTTCAGTTGATATAATAGATTCTTCCATCTCTTCAATACAGCAGAGGAAATGAAGTGAAACTAGCTTCAGTGTAATGGAAAAGTGATCTGATAATTTAATTCACTTTGCTCCCTAATCACAAATGCTCAGAGAACACAAGCCAGGGAAGGAAGGTGTAAAGTGATGCTGCAACGTATCACCCCCAATTAAAAATCTCCTTTCCTGAAGGAGCCTGGCTTGCAAACCAGAATGGAGCACACATGGTATTGACATTACTGAAAGGTTGTGGGCAAGGCTATGATTTAGAGGCCACAGCCCTGCTCTGTTTGAAACCAAATCCAAAATTCCCGTGGATTTTGTTGGCATCTTGGCTTAGATATTCTTGAGGCCCGATCACAGAGGGTATTAACACACAGAGAGGTGCCTGCAATGCCTTGCTATGCAGCCTGGTGCAAAAAAGAAGTTACAAAATGAATGCAAAGATGACAGACAAGGCTCCCCTCTCCCCCAACCAGGAAAGTTTCTATTGCCACCTCTTCAACACTTTCACTGCTGCCAAAGTCCCCTCTGCCCTCCTGGCCCCTCCAGCTGTCCCAAGTGTCTCCTCCACACAGCTGAGCAGGCAGAGCCTGTTCTTTCTGTCATTTTGATTCCAGTAATCCAGAAAATGGTTTTTATCACTGTGGATATTTTTAAGTAAGGTAAAGGAGATGTTACAGAGAAAAGAATAAAAATCTCCAAGATCAGAATAGATCAGAACCTGACAATACTTAACGTGTTATTGTGACCATGAATATGTACAGAAACACACACACAAAATTAAAGTATTTTGGAGGAGGCTTAAAA
Source organism: Poecile atricapillus (assembly GCF_030490865.1). Taxonomy (NCBI): domain Eukaryota; kingdom Metazoa; phylum Chordata; class Aves; order Passeriformes; family Paridae; genus Poecile; species Poecile atricapillus. The sequence goes on along the minus strand of NC_081249.1, from coordinate 119,294,880 downwards.
AAATAAAACATGTTCAGCAGGAAGAGTCTGTAAATGTAGGATTGAAGCAAGGCACTTCCATTTGCATAGATCACTTACAGCAACAGCAATTCATTAAATTCTCCCATAAAATCGTGCTATATTTTGTCTAAAGCGACACATTCCTTGCAGATCACAGTGCCTTTCTCATGCTGTTAATAAGATAATCTGTTACATGAGGCTTACAAATCCATTTAAATTGATTTTAATTAATGAATCAATCACTAGCCACTGATGACTTGGTCTACAGACAGCAAGCAATCCAAAGCCCCAGGCTTCTAATCCAAAACCAAAATCCACATTAGAGCAACAGGACATCTCTCTGATCGATAGCAACACAAAGATGTTCAGTTCATACACATTTAAAGGGTACAAACTCGATCAAAATGTATCTCCAGATCTCGTGCATTACAATTCCCAAATTCACGGCTGCTCGACTAGAAGAGCAATATTAAATCATTTACATTTCTTTGCAAGGGGAAAAAATTAAATCAAGCGCAACTATAACCTGTTCCCAAACTTCAGATGCTTATTCCACTTGAAGGTTTTTCCCTTTGTCCTTAAACAATCTGTTGTCTAACATTAATTAATAGAAAATTGCACTTCTAATGATCACAAACAGGAGCAATGCTTTTTACGTTTGCTTTGATGCCACTGCTGCTCTCCACCACTCAAGTGCTTACAGTTTCCCTCAGACAGAAAACAGGAGAGAAGCGAGATTTCTGCCCCAAAATCAGTGAGCAGAGGCGGCGGGAAGAACATCCTCGTTACTGTAGTAAGTTAATTATTATAATTATTGTTATTACAAGGAGTTAATCAGGATGCAGCAAGTTAAATCCAGGATGGGAGGTGGCACTGCCAGCCCTGGAGCACCGGCACCTGTCAGCAGCTGGCTCCCCGTGGCACAGGGGACACACCTGGGGAGATTCTCCTCCTGTGTGCACCTCCAGCACAGCATCTGCAGCTCAAGCAGCACCCCAAGCAGCCCAGAGAGAGGAAGGAGCCCCCAGGAGCCTCCAGCAGGGATCCCAGAGTTAGAGATGCTCCTGCTGCCAGAGGAGGAGCCCAGAGAGAGGAAGGACACCCCAGGAGCCTCCAGCAGGGATCCCAGAGTTAGAGATGCTCCTGCTGCCAGAGGAGGAGCCCAGAGAGAGGAAGGACACCCCAGGAGCCTCCAGCAGGGATCCCAGAGTTAGAGATGCTCCTGCTGCCAGAGGAGGAGCCCAGAGAGAGGAAGGAGCCCCCAGGAGCCTCCAGCAGCAATCCCAGCATCTCCCAGAGTTAGAGATGCTCCTGCTGCCAGAGGAGGAGGGGAGAGCCAGGCTGGCTCAGCTGAGCCCACCCTGCCCAGCTCCTGGAGATGGCTCCAGGCTCCCTGTGCTGCTGCTGCTGCTCAGAACAGCAGTGGTGGGGCAGCTGCACTGGTTTGGATCTCCTCAAACGCTCTCTGAGCCTTTATGGCCCACAACAAACCCTTCAAATATTCAGACAGAAATCCTGGTCCCCCAGACTCAACAAAGCAGCTTGCTTGGATGCTCACTCTCCTGCCAAAAGTCCCAGTCCTGCCTGTTTAAACCAAGAGCTCTCTATTCGTTTTTAACCAATACTGCACATACAGTTTAAGTAACCCTGAAAGCAGACTTTCTTTTCTTTCATGTAGTATCTGCTCATCTGTTGAGCTCAATACTCTTATTCTTCCTGGTTTGTTAAAAACAAATTATTCGCCCCTACCTTTTGGAGGGAAGAATAAAAAGAATAATTAAAGAAGGTGGGTTTGGCCTTTATGTGCCACTAATTAATTAAATTAACCAAATAATAAGTACAAGATACCAAACTATCTTTCATAATATTTAAGAAAAGCATAAAGGGTTGAACACTTTCCAGGTGTAAACACATTAAGATCAACGCTGTACCAAGCCTGAATCTGGCCCCATTAGCTCCAAAATGTAAATAGTTCATCCCCTTGCACAGATGTCAGAGCATGCAGGCACTCCAGGCTTAAAGGAGAGATTCTGCAGCCAACAATGCTCCACTGACACAGAGACAATCAATGTGTCCTTGATTATGAGGAGGCAAACAGTTTTCACTGAAGGGGAAAAAAAAAAAAAAAGAAAAAAGAAAAAAAAAGGGAGACTGAGAAACAAATCATGTGTTTTTATTTTTTAAGTTCCAAGTTTGGGTTGGGTTTTTTTCAAGCCCTTTTGGAGCGCTGAAACAGAATAAAAATAGCTTGTTGCACAAGCATAAAACAAAGTAACTGCTAAATAAACTTTTTTAATTTACTCCTATGTGTTCAGTCCTCACCCCCATTAGTCTTCAGGAGCTGGATGATTTCAGAAAAATATCTTCCTGTTTTCTGGAAAACTGATTAGATGGGCTTTGTCCAAGAACTGTGCCATAACGAGCTCCCTTTATTTCACATGCCGAATATGGCTGCTGGGAAATGTACTGCAGCACTATATGCCAATGCATCCTGACATTCAAATCAAGACCACAAATTATAAACAGTTTCAGCAAATTGACTTGAGTGCCTTTGTTCCTCAGACATACATCTTCCTATTGCTTACAAAAGCAGCATATACTAACCACGAACGCTGCTATAGCCAGTACTGGGAAAGGAAGTTATTGAAGCCTGGATTTCCTGCTTTCAGCCCAAGCCAAGAACTGTGAGGCTTGTAGTGGTTTCAGGAACTGACTCATCTAATGATTCATGGATAAGATACTGGTTTTAATATATTTCTGATCATAAGACTCAAACTTCAAAAACAGTGATGCTTAGTTTTTATTTTAAAGTTTTTTTTAAAAAAAGGACATAAATCAAGCAAACAAATATTGTCACGGGACAAATGGGCTAACAATTATTGATGTGTTTTACAGTGAACTCTGTTTAAAAGACAAAAAAAATGGTGTGTTAAACATCCTGGAAATTCACTTCAACAGAATGTTGACACCGAATTAAAAATCCACTGTCAAAAACTTGAGCACTTTCACTGCAGTCCTGATAGAGCTAAAATCTAAGCAGAGAGCTGGGATATCAATGCACTTTTAGAGACACCCTTAGGTGCAGGTATGAGTGCTACAGCCAGACAAACCACTGCTAATGCACCTGGTTTCCTGAGCCCTGCACTTGAGAAAGCATCACCAAAGGCTGGCTGCTAACAAACACCTAGGGAAGTTTTGTTTCAGGAGCCACTGAACCTGCCAGGTCAATGGTGAAGCAGTGACTAACTCTGGGTTTTAAGTGCTCTCTCTCTCTCTCTCACACCACCCCTGCATTTTGTGCTAATTCAGAATTCAAGCCCAGCCGTTTTCATGCATTGAGTCCTTCCAGAGGAGAGCTCGCCTCCCAGAGCATCCAAACCCTTTTTGCCCACAACACAAATCTCATCAGTATGCTGTAACTTGAACTGCCAGGCTCTTGCACCTAAAAAATAGCTGGTGATGGAAGCTGAATTCTGCCAGGCTCATGTACGGAAAAGTACTGGTTTACTTTTTAATTTCCGAGCTGCAAGCTGCAGCCCTTGGTGCAGTGTGCTGGGGACGGAGGGGGACGTCGGCATTTCTGGATTTCACCCTGTGCACAACCAGCACAGGGGGGAAAAACACAAAAAAAACCAGAAAACAAAATGCATCTTGCTCGGAGGGAAAGAAAAAAGAAAAGCAAAGAAAAAAGCAGCAGTTAAAACACTTGACAAGAAAAGGCCAAAGTGCGCTCCGTGGCTGGCAGTCATTTTATGGCTCTAGTCCTACAGCAGATTTACTTAGATGACGTCAGTGGCTCCAATCCAGCTTTTCTTTGGTAGCATTTACCACTTGCCTCTTGAAGCCTCCACTATGCTACAGAGCAGTAGACCATAATCAAAATTCCCTTTGTGAAATAGAGTTTACCTCAGGGCACAGAGGCATTGCGAGCTGAATTGCAGGCTCTTCACCCTGCACTGCATGCCCAGAAATAAATAACCTACAATACTGTACTCTCCTTAATACAGAAGAACCATTAAAAGCAGCCTGCTACCTAAAAAAGGGTTCTTTAATTTGTTTCCAAAGTCTCAGAAGCCAGAATATTAGTTAATTTTCCAAGCAACCAAGAACTATAATAATTCTACTACCCTTTGGACTTCTTCATATTGTTTTTAGAGATTTTGGATGATAAAGTTATTTATGGGTCACTGTTTCACCAGCAAAAATTATTACTAATGCTAGAGGCTAAAGTGAATCTGTATAGGAAGCTGCATATTTAAAACTGTCCTCCAAATGTGCCCCTCCAACTGCTTATCTACAGCTGCTCAGTCAGCATACAGTAAATATGCCAAGAAGCAGAGCAAGAAATTACTCTGCATAAGTAATTGTCAATTTAATGAGCAAAACTCACATTATTTGGATCTGTGCATTTCCTATCACAGAGCAGTGGCTGAGACCAATGGAATACCGGTAAAGCCAAGCTGAGGAGATACCAAACACACTGAAACTTCTGAAGTTTAATCAAAATAACCCCCCCAAGCATATGAAAAATGTGTCTTGCGGTACCAAATAAACACGGATTTGTTATGTTTTAAGGGAGCCACCCGTCAGGACAGCCACACTCATTATGGGTGGTACCTAGATACATGAGAGAACCAGAAGTGCCTGTCACAGTCAAGCACTCAGACACAGCTCACAGGGAAGATGCAGAGAGCTCAGAGAGCTGAAAGCCTCAGTGGCCCTCCTTTCCCTGGGTCTTTGCTTACCTTGCCCCACCAAACCACAGCAGCATGAGAGGTCCCATGTCTGAGCTACTGCCACCAAACTGCACGAGTCACACCATGGAGCTGAGCTCTAAACCTGAACATAAAACAGGTTTAAAATCTGGGGGCAACCCCCAAACCAGCTCCAAGTGGACAGTCACACACATTTTGTGACCTCTAGCAGCCTCAGATGCCGAGCCAAGGGCAGGGAGCCTCTCTCATTTTCTGCAGGTGCCAACCCCAGCAGAGGCAGGGCAGCAATGTGGGAGCATCACTTCTCACTCCCCTGCCCTCCTAGCTGGCCCCTGGGGCTTTGTCAGCTCCTGCCTTGCCCCAGGTGAAATGGCAAGGGATGGCCAAGGCTCAAATTGTTCACATTTCTCTGCTTCAAACAGACAGGGGGAAAATCTGATTCTCTTTGCCCTCTTCTCATTACCAGTAAGAAAAAAACAGTGGTGTCAGCAAACATTTTGGGAAGATGATTGTGAATTTCTCTGCGAGAGGATCTCAGTCCTTTCCTTGGGCATTAAGGATCTGGACACGAAAGGCACAGCAAGCACAAGTGGTGCTTTCTTCCCAAAATTCAGGGCAAGGAGGGGCTGGGAGCAGCAGGAAAGGGACCCCAGTGACACCACACCACCACCAGCAGCAGAGGACACGGGCTAAGGAGGACCTGGCCAGATGGATCGTAAAAGGAGGGAAACAAAAACAATCACAGGGCTCCAAAGGCAGCAGAGGCGCTGCCCCAAGAGCAGGAATGTGTATTCCCAAGGAAAGAAGAGGGTCCAGGCAGGCAGGAACAGCTGTGGTGCCCTGCAAGGAGCAGCCAGACCCAGGCTGAGGGGCAGAGGAATGAGCTGCAGGCACATCCAGCCCTAAGGACACTCACTGAACGCTGTATTTATGGCTGGAAACTCCTCCTGCAACAAAATAATTACTCCCAAAGAAAGGCAGGGGCTAGGGGGAAGATGAAGGAACTTCCCCTGACTCTTCCAGGCTTCTCCAACGCTTTCAGTTGATTGTGGAAAAAGCAGGGTAAAAAAAATCTTCAAAGATCAGCTGACAGCAGATAGAGGGACATGAGCATTTCTAAAGGTTCGTTTTTTTGAAAGAATGAAGGTAAAAGCAGGGATGTGGAAAATGCAACTGTTTGCAGAGTTTTGCCTTTTTGTTTTAAACTGCAAACCAGCTTTAGTACAAAAAAAAAATAAGAAGTGTACACTGATATTGGCAATGGATTAAGTGAATAAAATTTCCTCTTTCCCATTGATTACTGTCCCGATCACCATATTGTTTTTAAATTGAGATGCACACAACAGAAGCTTTAATCCCCTAAACCTCGGCGAATTTACCTTTTCTTCCAAAGTCTGTCCTGACATTTTCTCCCCTCAAAACCAAAATGTCATTCCTGAATTATAATCTCCCAACAGTAAGACAACCACGTAAAAAGAAAACCAACAAAAAAAAAACCCCAAACAAACCAGGCCAGCTAATTCCAAAACCAAGCCCCGCTGTTCACAGCACCACGAGGTGAATGAATGGTGAGAGATTCCACCAAGGGAATAATTGTGATGTCTGTAACGTTAAGGAATAATTTGGCACCAAAAGAACCCAGGGCCATACTGGTTGGCGATTCAAACACGAAGCATATCAAAACACTGCTGATAAGCTAAATTAACAGATAGCTTATCTGAAGCATATACTGGCCATATGGTGCCACAACTTCTGTTGCCTGTTGCTGGCATAACAATAGGCTACTGCAGTCTTAGACTGGAAGCACTATTTGACAAACTGTCAACAGCATTTTTATTTTTTTTTATTTTCTTTTTTTTTTTTGCAGAGCTCTAGGGCAATGGCACACTCGCCTATTTGCATTTTTTTTTTTAAACAGGTGAACAAAGAGTAAACCAGATGTCGACTTTAGAAATCGAGCTGTCTGGATCAGGAGATTTAACAGAGGCAGGCATACTGCTACAGCTCAAATCTAGACAATGAGCTTTTCTAAAAACACTCTGGCCTAGGGGAGTGGCTATTTAAAACACTTGGCTTCTTTTATTTCAGCACTATGGAAGTGAATTCTACTCTTAAGTGCCAGCTCAAATGAAGTCATTTTGTTTCACTGGGGCTTTCTTTGCATTTCAGAAATGTAGCATGTACTGTAGTAACGGAAAAGACAAAAACAGGGGAGAGTGTGCGATGTGGAAACCAGCAATTTGATCACATACAAAATAAAAAAAAAAATATTTGAAAGGACGATTCAAGTGAAAGTTACATGAAATTTACTTTTCCCTCTTAGGGGGAAAGGAAAAAAACCAAACAAACCAACACAAGCAAAACAAAACTAACAACAGAAAGTAAAACCCAAACCACTTCTGAGTGCTTTAGAAAGAACCGATATTTGCAACCCCCTCAAGCTCCACAAAGACAAGCAAAACTGACCAGCAAGGACCATCTGCAAGGGGACTTGAACATGTTACAGAAACACATTAATACCAAAAGTATCATGAAAGTTCTCTTCCTGCTTTATTTAAAAAAATAAATCTTACTTATTTGAGGAGGGAAAAAAAAAAAAATCATTTCATAACAACACAACGACCCACTCAATCATTTCAAAAACTGACAAACTACTGTCAATCAATATATAGTAGGTCTGTCTATGATATCCAGTTATGAAAATGTGCTTTTAGCTGTGTTCTGTAGGAGTGTGAAAGACATAATGAGAGAAATAGATAACTTTCTGTTCTAATAATCTGTTCCGCTTTGATAGGCAGTTATGGGAACATATTTATTTTCTGACTTATACCCAGCTAAGTATGTAGCATTTTTAGATTATCTTTTCAAATTGTTCTTGAACATTCTCAGTTAAAAAAAAAAACAACCTCCTTTCATGTTAAGTTGAGATTGCACTTGAACTCTTTCCAAAAGCCAGAGCTGTACTGAATTATGATAATTAGAAAGCTGTGCGCATAAAAGGCAGCACAGTTGATGCATTTAAAAAAGTTCATGCCAGAGAATATAAGTTCAATATGTTCTCACATAATTAACATTTCCCATCATTAGCAGCAGTTTTCAGTTCATGTATCTGTAAAAACAACAGCACTCGTCATTGTTTTAGATTCCCAGTCAATAGCACTTTAATAGTTTTACACATAATCCCAAACTTTCCTTCCCTTCCCCCTCCCCACACATGGAGACTTCACATTCTCCCTCCTGAGAGGAGCAAATAAACCTGGACGCCGTTCTCCTGCTGCTACACAGCCCAGCCCTGACCCCAGAGCTTGGGGAGAACCCAAGGAGAGCCAGAAACCCAAGAAGGCGGCGAGCGGCCAGGATGCAGGGCAATAACCGAGCAGCAGACAAAGAGCAAAGCCTTGTAGGTGATGCCTGGGACTGGACAGGAGCCCAAGTGAAACAGGCTGCCTGTGTAGTGCCCTGTGGCAGGGCAGGCACGGCTGGAGGCACCAGGAAACGGGCTCAGAGCCCTGCAAGTGCCCGCAGCCCCTTCGTGCACCCTTCACGCACCGCGCGCTCCCATCGCGGCCGGACACGCGCACAGCTTCCCCAAACCAACCGGGACATGTGGCGCTCCATGGGCCACTCCTTGAGACTCCCCCAGCACCCTAACTCCAGTCAGCTGTGAGGAACCAGATTCTGACTTCAATCCCCGTGTTTTGAAGCGAATACAATTCTGGTGGAACACAAATAACCTCATCTGGTAGAGAAGTTGCTGGATCCGCACCAACACAGACAGAGATTTTGGCTTCACCAATAACAAGATGAAACTCACAGTGATTGCAGTGGGATCAGGACTTCACACAAAAACGAGAGGTTCCTCGCATTAAACCAGAAAACACTTAGCTGAATTTTATGAGACAGATATGGGGGGCAGATTTGAAGTTGCTGCCTCCAAGGACTTAAGTCTACAACTTTTCACTCTCTTCTGTTTTGGAAATGAGCAATCATTAAAACCAAACACACAAAATTATTCCAGGAAATATTATTCCATCCTTGTTCCACTTGCAAAAAGTCAAAAGGAGTTTTGTCCAAGAACAGAGAACAAGATATGGTCATAAAGTGGGAATTCATTGCAGAGATTTTTCTCCTAAAACTGTGTCTTCAGCACAGCTTCGAGTCAGTTGGCTTTACAATTAATAACACCGTTAATCTCTTCATATACCACAGGATGTAATTTAAATTATACAGCACTTGCACAAACTGCCACGAGCCCTCTAACAGCCCTTGCTTGCAGGGAGATGATTTAGCTCCTGAAAGCTCTGAAATTTTGCTGAGATTCAAATCATTTTTTAACAGTAAAGGACGGCAGTTTAGGAATATAAAACGTCCCCGCTCGCGGCAAGCGCTAACGGCAAAGCGCGACACGGCGACGCAACAGAAATTAAACCTCAGACCCCAGAAAAAAAGGACTACCTCCCTCCTGAAAAGCTGAAAAGGTCCCTCTGAAGAGCTGGGGACTTCAAAATCATTTTTAATGGGCCAACTTGCCCCTCATTACAGCCAGTGCAACCCAGCAACAGGCCGTACGACATCGACGGAATTAACCCGAATTTAGACCTGATTTCTAAAAAGTCAGCCCTCACCTCATATTTGCACGTGCTATGAATAAGAGCCCAAATGGAATGAATGATCAGCTGTTAATAGAAATTTGCCTTCGAGTCTTAGGCAGATTACAAGTTAAGCAGAACATAAGCCCCGAGCAGAAATTTAAAAAAAGTATGTGTGCCAAATCGATATTCTTTTAAATCAAAGATGTCCTTCTTTAGACATCAAATATCACACTGACCATGTACATAAAACACATGCTGTAAATATCTTAGTATTTGATCCTGCAAATGTTTATTCCTATGAGTCATCCTGGTCACTTTAACCTGAGCAAGGGTTGGATCCAGCCAATATTTTCTTCTTAAATAAATGGAATCACTGCAGAAAGACAGCTTTTAAACCAACTCTGGAGGGGTATGGGATTAATGTTAATGACATTAGAATGAGCGATATGTGTGTGTGTATATATGAATTTATACATATATATGGTGTGTATCCAGTAGGAAACCATGTGCTCATAACAGGTCTGAAGGTTCTCCCAAACACACACATCCAGACAATTCTGTACAGAAAATCTCCATGTTTTGGGAACAACAAACATGTTTAGGCACCTTCTAATAAAATCAGATTACTTCTGGTGAAATTCTTCCAGCAGTGTAACCATCCTGCTTTACAGACTGAAACCTGACAGCTGTATCACGATACACAGGCATGTTTTTGCCCTTCCCTTTTTATTTTGTAATGAAAGATGCCAGTATTTCCTTGTAGCTCCAGAAGTTTTTATTCCTGTATTGCCTGCACCGTACCTTGAAAGTTTGCTTATGATATTATCACAAAGGCAGCTTAAACAGAAAGAAGGAAGAGAAGTTTTTTCCCCTCAGCATGTGACTCAACTGAACTTTTTCGGGCATGGACAAACAAAGCCCAGAAACCACTTTAATGATATCCAAAACCACGGCGGCAGCAGCAGCAACCAAAACCCCCTGGTTCCAAGTGACACCGAACACGCTGCACACATGCTCACACATCCCCACGCATCACAAGAGCCAGCACTGCTCAGCTGGACACTCACGGCCAGGGCTACTTCGTAATTAACTTTCTGCTCTTCTCTCCTAGCTGTTTAATTAAAACTCCTTTAACCGCACTCTGTCTTTACCAAGACTCCTGTCAAATCAAAATTTTTTCCTCTGCTTCAGTGCTCCTGTACAGCCCACTCAGCACCGAGTAAGAAACTGTGGAGAATGTGAAACCACAGTTTGAACCTCAAGAGCTGCTGTTCCACTCTCCTGGCTGAAAAGGCCAATCATTTTTACTTCACCAAAGCGGTGTTCGCAGGATTGATGCCCAAAATGCACCCAACGTGTTTAGCCACAAAGTACTTTCCAAAGGTATTTCTAGATTGCTGAGAAGAAAAATTGAAAGAAATCCACAGCATCCAAAATTTCTGCTTGGTCAGCTGATATAAACCTGGAGCAAACAAAATGCGAAATTATCCCTACTGGTACAGAAAATGCCTTATGACCTAATTAAACACCAGTGCAGTGTGAAAAGATGCGTTCTACCAGAAAGGGGAAAAAATAAACGCCCCTCTAAAATGTTTACTCTTCACAAAAATAATTTCAAAAAGTTGATTTCAAAAAATTTGCAACTTCAGAACGTGATCCAAATACAAAACCTTCAGTTTTTTTGAGTTTCAAGAACATCCACTGTATTAATTCCTGTGTTTCTATTCCCAAATAAAGGAAGCGTTATGTGTGTATATAAAAATATATATGTTCACATACAAACAAACATGCAAGCTTCCCTACCACCCCCAGAAGTAATTTAATATCCAGGTCTGTGTCATTTTTAATAGCACCATCTTGCCATCAGTACAATCTAATATTCTGTAATGGTATTCCCCAACTATTTATAGAGAGAGAATACATCATACATTACAGACACACATTCCCCATCTAGGGTTGTAAGAAGAACCCTACGTAATTTTAAATTAAGTCCTAATGTAATTATAATCATTTTCGTTTTCATATTCAATTGCAGGTAGCACTTAGTTATTTACATGAATTTTCCTGTTAGAGGCATTCCCACAGAGATTTCCATAGTAGATGTGCTGCAGAATAACTGAGCGTGCAGCCAGGCAGAGCAGCACGTTATCCATCCACGTTATCCAACTTTGCCATTTCCCAGCTCTGCAGAACCGCTAACTGGCAATATTGCATTTCCAAACTTTATCAGCACCGAGAGAAGGCAAACATGCTCCTGCTCACACAGGAATACAGCTGCACATGTACTCCTTCTCCCTGAGGCTCTGCCATTTCGGCTTACATTTCTTACAAACGCTATTTAAAGTCAGAAAACACCGCTACGATCTGATGTTTCTTGGCCTTTCTTGCCTAAAAAGGAACGGTTAAAAAACACCGGGAGCCATTTACATTCAGCGAGCGCAGGGCAGAGCTGCTCCCTAACTTTCCAGCACTTCTGGAGGTCACTTTTCATTTCTTCATATCAAAGGCAGGCACTTGTTTCTAATAAGTTAACAACTCTCCTGAGAAACGTGGGTGGCTGGTATTTCATTGTTTCATAAATATTTTTATACTGGTAACGCCGTTCAACTTGAAACAGATTTCAAGAGGAGAAAAATCACGACTAGGACCGCGCTCAACAGAGGCAGGAGCGCAAACTTTTTTTTTTTGCCTTGCCGAAAACAGAAGATATTTCCCCCCCTCCCCTGGCTTTATTTCGCCTCGCTGTTTTTGTTTGGTTGTGTGGAGGGGGCCGCTTTGTTTTAATTTGGGTACAAAAGGCGCAGTGTAGAAGTTCTCCCTCCCCCTTGGAAGTGTACTTCCTTTGAAAGCGCTCCTCTGCGAACAAAGGCTGCCACCGGCCCTCCGCACCAGCGCCGGGGACAGCTGTGCCACGGAGCTCCTCAAAACCTCGCCGAGAAGAGAAAAAAATAAACCCACCCCCAAAAACAAAACCCTGCGGTTCCTACCGAAAGGAAGTTTTCCAGGGACAATCTCCTCGGCGCTGCTGTAACTGCGACTTTGTCTTTTTTGGATACAATGTTTCTGCTGACTCCCGAAAATTTTCCACTTGAATGTGCAATTAACCAGCAGCGGCGGCGGCAGCAGCAGCAGCTCTGGAGAAGGAGAAGAAGCAGCGAAAAAGGACATTCCTTCTTTCATCTTTGAGAGGAAAACAAGCCAGGGGAGGGAGGCGAGGCTGGGGGCAGCGCGGGGAGCGGAGGGGATGGCTGCTGAGCGCTGCTGTGCGCCCAGCCCGGGGCTGCTGCCGGCGTGCTCGCTTCCCGCGGGGGGGAGAAAAAACCAAAGGGAAAAAAAAAACACACACAACAAAAAAATGTGAAAAATGCCGAGGATCGGTGCGCGCGTGTGCGAGGGGGGAGAGCCGTGTCTGTGTGTGTGTGTGTCTGTGTGTGTGTGTGTGTGTGCGCCCGGTGCCGGGCGGTGACTCAGGCCAGGAGTGCGAGCGGGGGAGCGCAGCGGAGCGGGGCGGGCGGCAGCGCCTGTTGCAGCTCCGGCCGCGGCCCCGCAGCGCCGCAACTCCGCGCCGAGCAACTTCTCCCCCCGCCGCGGCCCCCGGCCCGCCCGCCCCGGCACCTGCGGGCCCCCCCGGGCCGCCCCCCGGGCCCGGCGGCCGCACAAAGCCCGCGGCCCCGCTTACCTCCGCGCCGCGGCCCCCTCCGCGCACCGCCAGCGCGCCGCGCCCGACGGCAAAACTTCGCCCGCCGCCCCCGGGCCGCCCCGGCTATTTATGGCCCCGCGCCTATTTTTAATCCGCCGCCCGGCTATTTATACCGCGGCCGTAGGTTGCCGCGGGCCGGCGGCCGGAGCCCTCGGAGAATGAGTTGCTGCCCGGCCGGCGGCGGGGCGGGCCGGGCTCCCGGCCGGGCTGCGCGGCGCCAGCGATGCGAGGAATGCGCGGAATGAGGGGAGGAATGAAATGAACGCGGGAGCGGGGCGGCCGCGGGGCGGAGCGCGGCCCGCCGCCCCCTGCGGCCCGGGCGGGCGGGCGGGGCCGCGGGCGGGGCCTCCGAGCAGCGCTGACCTCATAGGGGAGCCCTGGAGCGGGAGGGTCCGGCCCGAGGGGAGCCCTGGAGCGGGAGGGTCCGGCCCGGAGAGGAGCCCCCTGGAGCGGGAGGGTCCGGTCCGGAGAGGAGCCCCCTGGAGCGGGAGGGTCCGGTCCGGAGAGGAGCCCCCTGGAGCGGGAGGGTCCGGCCCGAGATGAGCCCCACGGAGCCGGAGGGTCCCCGGGGAAGCTCGGGGTGCTCGCACTCTCATGCAGCCCCCGCGCCCTGCCCAGCCCTGCCCGGAGCCGCAGCCACCCCCGAGGAGCGCAGTGCCCAGAAGGGCCAGCGGAGCCCCACGGCGGGCTCATCGCACCCCAAATCGACAGGGACACAGCGCGGCCCAGGGCTCCGCTCTTCACCCTCAATCCAGATCCCGACCTTTCTCACAAAACTCCCCCGGTCCGGATTTCACAAGGCCGGTTTAGCCCCGCTGGAAATGAGCGAGCCCGAGTGCCGCTGTCCGAGCCCTCCTTGTGCAGGGACCCCCAAAGACGCTCCCCCTCGCTCAACAATCCGCTACCTGACTGAAATAACTGCAGGGAAGGCACAGCTGTTGTGCTCGGGAAAATTCACATTTGCATAAGCAAAACGGATAACTGGACACCTCGGTGTTTGTGGAATAAATTGCCTGCTTTGATGTGCAAACACACACACTTCTACCCACCTTTGAAAGTTTGCCCAGCAGGGCTATCACGTTTGGAGCTCAGAAATCACGTTAGGACCTCAGAAGAACAATGTGCCCGCACCGCACCCGAGTTCGTGCGGGTGGAACCCTCAATAAATGCCCTGCATGTTGATTTTTTGCAGCACCCAAAAGAGATGCCACCCTGAGAATGCCAGGAACGCGCTGGTCCCGCTGCTTTCCCAGCAGCGATCCTGTGAGATTGCCATGCTGACACCCGGCATCCTCGCAGCCTGTGGTTGCCCCAGAGCTTCCTGAGAGCTCCTGGAGCTCCCATTGCAGCTTTCAGGGGGGCTGGGGCTGTTTTTCACCCTCGCAGAGCGGGCACGGAGTGTGGATGGCAGGCAAAGCCACAGGGCTCCCCCAGGTCACACACCTGACACTGAAACCTGCCCCAACAGCCCTGCAGGAAAGTGTGCAACAAATAACAACACCAGACCAAGCCAGAGTCTGAGCAGGTCTTGGCCAAGGGACTGGGAGAATGCAAAAAATGAACTTATTTTAGGGCTTTTTTTCTTCCCCCCACCCCATTCCACACCGGCTGAAAAACTTCTGCCCCAAAACAGGCTGCAAGAAACCCCTTCACACACACACAGAATTTCTTTTCTCTGCAGCTTCTTTCTTTCCAAATAGCTCTGGTAATATTGTCTAATAAGTGTCTGAGTGCCTGCACAATTGGTAAAATTCAATCCCTTTGCAGATGTCTGCACAAAAGCCATAGTCTCCTGAGTGCACTTAAAGATTACCAACTCTTTTCCAAAGTTGGAACAGAAAAATGGGACAAAACGTCGCCCCCTAACACCTATAACATAGATTGTTTTAGTCACCAGGCTTTAAACTCCCTCTGCTACGCTCACTGCATGCACAGAAATGCGAAATGTCTTTAAATAAATGTGATTTTTTTTCCCCCATAGGGCTCTCAGAGGAAGTACCAAGAATACTGACTGTTAAATTCTCTGCTTGTGCAGGGCCCTAAAGGTATCACAGCTCTGTACACGTGGAGGGACAAATCTTTGCACAATGGATAAGCAGAGTTTGGGAACTTCTCACTTATAGCAGTTCTCACAAATGGAAGTGATGCAGATTTTGCAGGGTCATGCTCACCTGGTGGGAAAGAAAGAAAGTAAAAGAGGATTGTTTCTGCAGCCCTCATTGTGGATGAACACAAATCAGACTCAAGCACGGCTGTAGCTGTTTGCTGTACCTGCAGACAGACTCCTCGCTGGCTCTTTTGCAATTCAGAATTCAGAATTGTGGAAGAATAATGAAATTTACCTGATGCCCACATGTTTTCCTGTTAACTGCAAGCAGCAGGGAAGGCTCAGACAATTCTATTTCCCAGGTTCTGAAGTTCTCTGTTAGTGGAAATAGTCCCACAGAAGGCAAAACCAAATTCTTGGGGCAGGCTGGAAGCCTCCCACTGGCACAACGTCAATGTTCATCCACAATCCACAGTTTTCAGCTCAAGGCTGGGTCCTGACAATATCTTGTTCCCAGGCAACCTTACAATGAAACCACCAAAACCCAGGCCAGGATGAGCAGCAAACCAGCCTGGTGACCAAGCCACAGCCCTTGTGGATCACAGCCAGCAAGCTCCAAACAAAACCAGGGCCCTCTGAACACTGAAATTCCATCGAGTGTGGATCTATCCGACCTCCTGGCTCATCCATTCTGGAGATTGTCCTGTCATGCCACACCACACTGGCAGTCACTTCACAAAAAACATATACCTGGAATGCCCAAGGGTTTCTGGAGGGACAAATGGTGTGCTGGGGAGAGAGAGGGCTCTGTGTGATCTGTGGGGTGAAACAGCATCAGGGCCAGGCAGCCCCTTGGTCCTGCCACTGCCCCCATGGAGGGCAGGTTTGGAGATAGCTGGATGGAGAAGGAAAGGTTTGGAGATAGATGGATGGAGAAGGAAAGGTTTGGAGATAGATGGATGGAGAAGGAAAGGTTTGGAGATAGATGGATGGAGAAGGAAAGGTTTGGAGATAGATGGATGGAGAAGGAAAGGACACTGGCAGCCCATTCACAGGCAGAACTCTGATGAATTGCCTGCCCTCTGTTTATTGACGAATGGCTTGTGCAGGCACACAGGTGCGCTGGGAATTACAAAAGCTGCAGCAAACAAAGGGACATTGGGACAAGCCCAGGCAGGGGCATTTCCTGGGGACAAATGCTTATCTCAGCTAGAAACGAGACATACAAGTGGGGAATATGTGAAAACATATAAGTGGGGAATATGTGTGGTAAGAAAGGGAAAGAATGAGGCTCAAGAGACAGACCCAATAAAAGGACTTCAGGGAGAGAGACGGAGGAAAGGGAAAAGGCAGAGAAATGAGGGGAGAAAGTGATAGCAGTTTTTGAAACTACAGACAGAAGACAGGAAAAATGAAAGAAAGTTTAAAAAGGGTGATAAAAATGGAGAAAGGGAAAGCTGAAAAATAAAGGGAATTGATGGGGCAGAAAGAACAGCTGAAAGGAAACCAGCTGGGAGAGCAAGGGAGAAGGAAAAATAGGAAGTAGTAGAAACAGGAGGCAGCAGTGAGGGAAGGGAATTAGCTTCACCATGAAAGGGCTAAGGTAAGGAAGGACTGGAAGAGCAAGAATTGGAGAATAAAGGTCTGCAGCACTATCAAGTCCTGCATTTGTCAGTGCAATACTGTTCTGAGTGCAAGCCCTGTTGAGTCTGGGGCAGAGGCAAGTGTGGATGCTCAGAGATAAGGGGGAGGCTGGGCTGTGCTTCACATCTGGGCTCCACTTCTGTCTTTATTAATGAGACCTGTCATTAATTATCATTTATTAATGTCCCTGATAGCAGGGACACTGGGCACAGGGAACAAGATTTACACATCCCAGCCCAGCCACCCAAAACCAGAGGGTGCTCTCAGCTCCCCGAGGGGTGAAACAGCACCCAGAGGATTTGGGGATACAGAATTCCTCACTTGCTCTAGGAATAGTGAACTCTCACCCGCCTAGAGAGCAAGGGCAGGTGGAAACAAGATGGGCTTTGCAAATTCTAGATCCAGAGCCCATTTTGGATTTGGGACGAACCTCAAAGCTCAACAAGACTTGGACTCGGTGTTCTGGTTACAAACAATGCAGGAATTTTAAAACTTTGTGTTTGGATTGCAGTTCAGATTAGGAAAACCTTTAATCCTGGGAAATGCTTAAAGCACTGCATAGATCAGGGTTAATCTGGAGTGTGCAAAGAATTAAATATCCCAATTGATGTGCTGCTGGGTGTGCCAACAAAACAATGCTGTGGGGAGGCTCTAAGGTAAAAGAGCTCCCCGTGTTCCAAACCCAGCTGCTGAGCTTTGCAGAGCAGCAGACAGCGTAAAGAGTGAAAACAAGTAACAATTTAATAATGAATTACAATCATTGAGTCGAGAGGAAGCCAGGACCTGAACCACGGCCCCAGAGCCCAACTGAGCTAAAATGGTAGAGAGCGTGGAAATGTATAATTTCAGACAAATGTATAGTTTCAGACAATCCTGGGTGCTTATTTCCAAAGGTGAAGCTAGAGCTTTTTCAAAGGACACGAGCAGAGTGCAGGGCTGTGTATTTCTCCCATTGATGAAATCACTAACACCAAAATGGTGTGGCTCTCATCCTGCTTTAGAGCAAACAATGTGGGCACAGCAGCCCTCTCCTTCTCCTGATAGCAATAACTCCCAGTGCCACCCATGGAAACAACTTGTGTGCTTAAAAAGATATTTTGCACTGCAAATTTCGTGGTGTTACTGTCCTTTTGTGTTGGGAGAGAGTTAAAAAAAGAAAAAAAGAAAAAAATTCCCATTCAAATTCCCAAAGTATCTCTTTGATTCATGAAAATTTCAGGTTTATGAGCATTTCTCAGCCTTATTAATATGCAAATGGCATATTTTGTTCTCTCCCTTCCCTTTGGCCCAGATTTCTAGTGGTGTTCAGATGTCTGATGTTAGGTGCAGGTATCTTTAATCCTCTGCAGTACATAAGTACCTAATTTATTTTGGTTTCAATGGGGTTTAGGTGGGATTTCTATTCTGGGAATTCTTCGTGCTAATCCAGACAATATTATTATTATTATCATTATTACCATTATTATTATTATTATTATTATTATTATTATTATTATTATTATTATTATTATTATTATAAATATTAATATTGCTAATAATATTTAAATAATATTAAATAATATTAAAATAATATTAATAGCAAATATAATAATGTTATTAATATTTATATTATTAGTAATAGTAATAGTAATAGTAATAGTAATAGTAATATATTATTATTATCATTATCATTATCATTAACGTTAATGTTAATATTATTAATATTATTAATATTAATATTATTAATATTATTAACATTATTAATATTATTATTACTATTATCACTATTATTAATAATAATAAATTAAAACTAATTAATAATAATAGCAATAACGATAATTGTAGTAGTAATAGTAATAGTAATAGGAATAATACAAATAGCAATAAAAATAACAGTAACAATAATAATGAAAGATACCTTAATGCTTCTCTTAACCACCAAAGCACCCTCAGAGTGCTCCTCTGGCTCATGGTTGAGATTTACATCCAAGGAACATTTCAGAGCACTTGAAAGCACCATCTGCTGCGAGATTTGCTGCACAAGGTCTCTCCCAAGCATCCACTCACCTCACCAAAACGGCTCCCCAGGTGACCTCTGCAGGCAGGGGCATTCTGCCATCCCAACACGAGAAATGGGAGATGTTTCACTCGAGAAGGTGCCAGGCAGCCCCAGCAGGGCCGTGCTGTGATCCTGTCACTCCAGGGGCAGCAGGGATGTGCTGTGATCCTGTCACTCCAGGGGCAGCAGGCACAGGCTGTGATCCTGTCACTCCAGGGGCAGCAGGGATGTGCTGTGATCCTGTCACTCCAGGGGCAGCAGGGACAGGCTGTGATCCTGTCACTCCAGGGGCAGCAGGGATGTGCTGTGATCCTGTCACTCCAGGGGCAGCAGGGATGTGCTGTGATCCTGTCACTCCAGGGGCAGCAGGCACAGGCTGTGATCCTGTCACTCCAGGGGCAGCAGGGACAGGCTGTGATCCTGTCACTCCAGGGGCAGCAGGGATGTGCTGTGATCCTGTCACTCCAGGGGCAGCAGGCACAGGCTGTGATCCTGTCACTCCAGGGGCAGCAGGGACAGGCTGTGATCCTGTCACTCCAGGGGCAGCAGGGACAGGCTGTGATCCTGTCACTCCAGGGGCAGCAGGCACAGGCTGTGATCCTGTCACTCCAGGGGCAGCAGGCACAGGCTGTGATCCTGTCACTCCAGGGGCAGCAGGGACAGGCTGTGGTCCTGTCACTCCAGGGGCAGCAGGCACAGGCTGTGATCCTGTCACTCCAGGGGCAGCAGGCACAGGCTGTGATCCTGTCACTCCAGGGGCAGCAGGGATGTGCTGTGATCCTGTCACTCCAGGGGCAGCAGGGACAGGCTGTGGTCCTGTCACTCCAGGGGCAGCAGGCACAGGCTGTGATCCTGTCACTCCAGGGGCAGCAGGGATGTGCTGTGATCCTGTCACTCCAGGGGCAGCAGGGATGTGCTGTGATCCTGTCACTCCAGGGGCAGCAGGGATGTGCTGTGATCCTGTCACTCCAGGGGCAGCAGGGACAGGCTGTGATCCTGTCACTCCAGGGGCAGCAGGCACAGGCTGCCCAGGCTAAGGGAGAAGCTGACATGGGTCAGCAAAGGCTGCCAAAACCAGTGGGCCACAAGTGAGAGGTCTGAAGTGGAAACAAACTGCCCCAGACGTGAAAGAATCGTTTTACAGTCCCTATCCATAGAAACCCAAAGCATGGCTGAAGTCCTGCCAAAGCCAAAGCTCAGGTGAGGGGCAGGCGTACCCAGTGCCTGATCAGGGCAGGCAGCACAGATTGCACACTGGAGACACAGCTGGAACACTGCCGTCCTTATCTGACACCCATTTCCCCATTTCTCTGCTCCTCATGCAGGTAGCATCACACACGCTAAATAACATTTAGGGCAAACAGAAGTGAGAAGGTCTGAGCCCTGCAGGGCTCTCAGGGCTGTGCTGCTGAGGAAAAACTCAGAGGATAGCTGTCCTCCTGTCACAATATTCCAGGCCATCTGCATAATGAGACTTGCAGAAAGTACCCGAGCTTCTCATGCTTCATCATTTTCTCAGTGTGTTTTCTTCTGCTCTGATAAAATACAAACCTGTTCCAAACCCCTGCAAAGCTCAGGGCTTGTTCAGAACAGAGCAGGGGAGCTGAGAGAGCACAGCAGTACAAAACTAGCAGGATTCAGTCTTTCCACTCTCAAAGGGGGAAACAGGGAGAGGAGAGGCAAAGGAAAGGGACTCTTGCAAGAATATATTCACATTTCCTGTTAAACTCGACCTTTTAGATGCTCAAATGAGTATAAAAGGAAATCTAAAGAGAGTAATCCATTCCCTTCTGCAACTAATCCTCGAAGGCCAGGTTAACATGGAGTTTTTTGGTAGGAAAATTACAAAGAATAATTTGCAGTTGATTGGTAATGAAAGAAGAAATAATTACCTGAAGCTGCTGGGAAATCCTGATGGTGTGTGGGTATGCAGTTGGATGGGCTCATTCACAGGGATGAGAACCACTGACCCAAGTTTCTGGAATGGCTATTACAGAATGTGCAGTAGTAAATATCACCGTGTAAATCCCGACCTTTCCTCATCCCTCCCAGGGGGAACCACAAATGCTTTTCATCTAGCCGGTATTTAGGAAGAGAGTTTAGAAACAGGGATGAAAAAAGAGTCAGCTGAAGATGTACGAGCCACTGGGGCTGGCTGGGGCTCTGTCCCATCAGAATAGGATCCCACTTTTCATCCCAGCATCAGACTGTCTCTCCTCTCACTGCTGCCTCTGTCATGTTCCAGACATGACAAACAGCAACAGGACCAGTGGTGTTACTTGAAACAAAAACAACTCTTTTGTGCATTTCAAATTCAGAGTTTTGCAGCTTTGCAGCTCCAGTGGCTGCTCTGAAGGTTAATCCTGATTGCAAATGCTCTCTGTGTCCTGGCTTTTCTGCTCCTGCGCTCAGGATGTCACATCCCACCCAGAGCCAGCCAGGATGCTGTGCCGGGGTTTGGAGGATCTGTGGAGGTGAAGGAGCTCCCCAGAGCAGTGTCCTGCAGGAAGAGCAATGCCTGCCAGCCCTAGGGAGCAGCTGCCAGCCCTGGGGAGCAGCTGCCAGCCCTGGGAGCCCGGCTGGGCAGGCAGGAGCACGAGTCCCGCTGGCCAGGGAGCGCTGCCAGCCCCAGGCTGCACAGGCAGTGGCACACACTCACCTGGCACTCACTGCCCTCCAAGTGGCCACTGAAGAGCTGCCAGAAGAGTGCCACACAATGACAAATATTTATCATAAACATAGTGAATCCTCATCTCACATGTGATTTCATCTGAGGTGGCCTCACAAGCCCAGTTACTTCAGTACCTGTCTGTTTTGTGCTTCTTTTACCCTCTAGATCCTGGAGAAATTAATTAATTTGTTATTTTTCATGATCAGTCCCGGATGGATGATAACTGCCTGCATTTCCCAATTGTGTAACATTTATCACTTTCAAGGCACTTTACAGGGGCAGAGCAGCTCATCCTCACGCCACCCCTGTGCGCCAAGCATTAGCATTTCCTTTTTACCAACTGCAAACTGTAATGGGCAGTCAGAGCAAGGTAACAGCAAAATTCAGCACCATCCAAACACACCTCTAGCACATCAGACTTTCCCTATGCACACACACCACACTGCCCTCAAGTAGCTTTCCTTTCTTATTTTCTTATCTAAAAATCCTCTGCTCAGCTCTGGTAGCTCTTTCTGGGCTCTGGTAGATTTGAGGAGCCAAGCTCCCAACTTGTCCACAAGTCAGCTTCCAGAATACTCTGAGTATTTTGTGCCTTGAGGTATTTTATCCCAAATGTACTCCAGGTACAATCAATAGTTTTAAAAAGTCATCTTCCTAATTTATTCTCTCACTACGAGGTCACAGAGTCATCTAAATTCCTTGTGGATACAGAACTGAGGTTCACTGAAAATCAGGCCCCAGCTGAGCTTTGGTGAATTTTTAAAGTAAGCAATTAAATGGCTTGTAAAAGAGAGGTATTTCCAAGCTGACATCAGTAACTCTTGGAAAGAACTGAAGCTCAGAGGGGCTGTGTTCTCAGCTGCAGTAGAGCATTCAGCACTGTGAAACTCCTTCCAAGAACATGCAGTGGGGAGCAGTTTGATTTATTGATAATAATGGCCTTACGTACACAGCTGTAGGCAGGTGAAGCCTTTTGAGTCACTTTTAGGCAAGTAAAGAAGAAACCCTGGGTGGGAGCTGGACAAAATTGGAAGCCTGTAACCCTTTCCTGGGGCAGTGTTTCCTCCTGTGATCCTGTAGCAGAGGGCAGTGGTACCTGGCTGAGCTCTGCCACCCCCTGCCACCCCTCAGCACAAAAAGCTTCTGCTCACCTGAGTCAGCCACACAAGAAATCAACTCAACAAAACCTCCTGAACAAAACCACCTTTTTCTTTTTTTTTTTTTTTCCCATGAGAATATCTTTCCCTTCACTCCTTTTGGAGATGTTTTCCCTGCAGTGGGAAAGGTGCTCTCCAGGAGGAACCTCCCCAGCTCTCGGTGCTCTCGTGTTTGCCCCAGCCTGGGGAGAGGCAGGTGCTCGACAGGGGCACCCAGCACAGGTAAATGAGAGGTGCACAGAGCAGCCAGAAGGGGAGCTCTGGGGCACAATGGCAGCTTCTCCTCCAGAGATATTAACTGTCTTTCACTGTGCTCCTGTGCAGAAGAAAGCAGTGGGTTTGTCCCAGCAGTTCTGGACAAGATTAGTGGGTATTATACCCATGAGAGGATATTCCCCTCCAAACTGGGAACTGAAATGGGATACAACCCCCCTTCCCATGACACCAGGAGCATGGCCACCAGTGCACCTTTCAGAGAGGCAAGGGGGCTCCATCAGCTGTATCCATCTCAACATAGCCAGGGAAAAATGTAATGTTGGCTTCACCTGGGCTGGAACTGGGCACAACCACACCTCTGCACTCTAACTCCCTCTGCTCTGCTCCCCTCTGCAGGGAAAGAGTTAAAGGCTGGAAAAGGGCCAGAGGCAAAGGGAGCTCTAAAGCCAGGTGGAAGGAACAACAGCTCAGAAGGAGCACTCACTCACTCACTCACTCACTCACTCACTCACTCACTCACTCACTCACTCCACATTGTCATCCCTGGGAATTATGGCAAAACAACCAGGGAAAGAAACTTGCACGGAATGGAGTTGTTTCAGTAACACATCACCACAAACATCCTACACGGGGAACACATCCCACACCTCCTGGTTTCCTTTGCTCTGGGTGACTGCTGTCTAACCTGCCTCCTTAACTCAGGCCAGTGGAAACCAGCGAGTAAAAGCAGTTTGTTTGAGACAGGGGCTTGTTCTGCTGCCCAGGTTGGGAGGGTTTGTGGCTTTTACCAACCCCTCAGAGCACTGGCTCAGAAATGTGAGCAGTGGCTTAGCAAGGCAGTGCACATCAGCATGGTGCTCAGTGATGCCAGAGCTTTCCATGGCATCCAGGTGAGTCCTGCAAGCAGGGAATGAATCCTGCAAACAGGGAATAAATCCTGCAAACTGGGAATGAATCCTGCAAGCAGAGAATGAATCCTGCAAACTGGGAATGAATCCTGCAAGCAGAGAATGAATCCTGCAAACAGAGAATGAATCCAGCATCCAGGCTGCAGCAGGGGAGGCACTTCTATTTCTGCCTCATTTTTAATCCCCAAAAGCATGGAAAGCTCCATTAAAGAGTGGCAAATGGATGGCACGTGCTGTGCTCCTCCGTGCCACCACCGCTAACAGCTCACGGCTCACGGTATGGGAGAGGAGGAGAGCTGAGCTATTAAAAACCTAATTTATGTCTCTCTCTTCAGCATGTGACTAAAACCAGTTTTGCAATCAGTTACAGGTTAACTAGCCAGGGTTAGGCAGGGTGGGGCCTGCAGCAGATTGCAAAACTGGTTTATTCGATCCACAGAGCCAGAAAACACCCTTAAAAACAGGCATCTAGAAGAAGAGCAGGGAGCTTGCTGTCAGCTACGGCACGTGGTGCAACAAAACAGATCTTCATGTCTGGAGCTGCTTGGAGACCCTCAGGTAGGGAAAGAGATTGCAAAGAGCTGTCCTGTTTTCAGCAAAAGCAGAGAGGGGCTGTGGTCTGTTGTCTCCTGCAGGGTTCTGCTCTTTCTGAGAGGCAGAAAGGCAGAAGGTGAGAGCTGCAGGCTGTTTTTACCTGTACAGCTCCAGGTAATCCCTGAGTGGATGTGGGATGTAGCACACAGCTGGTGTGTCTGAAAGCTCTCTGTTGGTGTTAAACTCAGGGAGATGCAATACTGAAAGCACGGGAAAGAAATAATTAAATTACATCCAAAGCCTCTTGTATATGTGTTAAAATATGTGACAGATGGTTTCAGAATCTTGCACCCTCTCCTGCTATCAAGTTCTTTTTATTATTTCCAGACAATACAAATGTAGGCAACGTTCAACACTCTCAGAGAAAAGATGAAGTATCTGATCTAATTTTCTTCATGCAGCAGGAACATCATTGTACCTGGGAGTTTTTCCAGCCTGTAGCCTAAGAAATGCCATCAGAAGGAAGGGAACCCTGCTTTCACTTGCATTAGTGGGTCCTTCGTGTAGCTCTAGCTAAAAAGGTCCTAAATTTTAAGTTAAAAAGGCACTTTAGCCAATTCCACAGATGTCACAGAGTACTGTGAGCTGAGTAGGACCCACAAGGACCATTGGGTGCAACTCTCAGGTGGAACATTGTCATTTGTTGTGCTGAGGCAGCAGAACACCAAGGTGGAGCTTCCTTCACGGGGGCGTTTTGGGAAGTTAGGATGTGCATGTGCCAGGGTGGTCTGGATGATCCCATTTCAGTGCAGGGTTAGACTGAGTGATTTTCTGAAATCCCCACAGTTCTGCAGTTCTAAATGTTTCTGGTTTCTTAAGAGACAATTTCTTTGTGTGTCAGTCAGTGTGGTCTGGTTCTATCCCCAGAACATTGCCCCATACTCTTGGAAAGGCTATCAGCTTACCCACTGTAGCAGTGAAAATTAACAACTGCATTCCTGAAACTGGCCCATTTCCTAACAACATACCAAGGGAAAGTCCACAGAAAAGCTACCACACATCATTTAATTCAGATTGTTTCTCCTGTCTTGGCTACAGTGTAAACATATTTTCACTTCTTGCTCCCCCAAGCTGCCCAGCCCAGCTGAGCTGTGAGCTGGGATCCTGAGGACATCCCACTATTGTGCTTTTAAAAAATCTAATTAAAGATTCCTCCTTTCATCTATAGATCCCCCAGAGCTGTTTGAAGTCCTCCTCTGTCTACATGCAGACTGATTTTTGTCTCAGAAGATGTCAGGTTCCAACTGAGGCTGCCACCTTCGGTTCTGGGCACAGCAGCCCAAATTTGTTTCCCAGGAACATCTTTTGGGAAGGCACCTTCACAATGCCTCCTGGTGAAACTCCAGCTACAACAGCTTTAACATCTACAACCAAAATCAGTGTTCAGATGAGTGTTAACCCACAGTTCCCCATGGAAGGGGCCAGTTTCACGCCAAAGCTCTTCAAGTGTCCTGGCGCAGCCCCACAGAAGAGGCAGGAGATCCCTCCTGGAACTGCAGGGGAGAGCCAGGGGAGCAGCCTGGCTTGGGAACCCCCTCACTGCCACCCCCTGAGCTGCTTGGAGGGGTAACTAGCCCACAGTGTGGGCTGGGTTGCCAAACCAGGAGCCTCTCCAGTGCCAGTGCAGCCCAGCTCCTGAATTCCCACGACGAGGAAGAAACTTCAGCTTGTGCAGACACTGCTGTCAGCCCTTTGCAGCACCTTATCCCTGCTGCAGGCATGGAGGGGAGCAGAGCAGGGCTGGCATTTCCCTGCCCTGGCAGGGAAGTGGAGCAGCGTGATCGGAGCTGCACTCTGCAGTAACGAGGTTCTGCAGTCCATAACTTTTCACTGTGCATTTCCTCCCCCAGGAGCCACAGGCTGCTTTATTGAAATCACACACAAACAGGTCTCAGTGCTTTTCTTGGCGGTAGATATCAGGAAGAAAACCCTCAGATAACTGTGAAATGCTCTGGTGGAACCTGCAGAAATGTGGGCTTTATCCTGGATGTGGGACCAGCTGGAGGGTTGATTTCAGAGGAATCCTTTAACCCCTCGGCTGCAGAAGAGGAACTCTCACCTGCTCTGTGCTCCTGCCATGCCAGTGTGGGCTGAGCTGCTCCTGGCACCCTGCTCCCCTCTGCCCCAGCAGCTCCAGCTCCAGTGGCAGCCAGGATGAGACCTTTACCAGCACCCTGATCCACAAAACAAGCACTTATTTTCATTGTTGGTACGGCTGCAGCCAGTTGACAGAAATCCCCTAACGCCTGAGGTTGTAAAAAAGAGAATAATAAAAACATTGAGCGTGACAAAAAAAAGGCGCTTTGATGGTGCGTGCCAAGCCAGAAGTGACCCGTCACAAACACCAGCTCTGCTCCTGCTCCCTCCAGCCTTGGGTCACTCTGCACACTCCCTGGGTCCTGACACCCCCTCAGCTCCCCCTTCCCAGGGAAATCCTCAGCCAAGCCCTCCCCTGCTCTCACCAGGCACCTCCAAGGCAGGAACTGCACTGGATGAGGCAGAAGATCCTCTGCCAGCACCTCGTGCTCTGCACCCTCTGCCCCTGTGATGCTCTGATCACTTCATGATCACTTCATCCAAGCTCACAGTTTTTAAGTTGCTGCTCTGCAAATTAGATTTGATCTGCAGTTATGTCTCCTCTTGGAATGTTCCATCAGAGTATTACGAAAGTTAGCATTTTTCTAGGGCAACAAAACCTGCCTTTCAGAAAATCCGTGATGAATATTTATGAAAAAATGATATTTTAAATTTTATGACTCCTCTGGATGGCAGGACAGCTGTATTGGCAGCCTAACGTGTTTTTTAGAGTTAGAAATATATGGCCATCTGTTCAGCTCATAACATGTGTTAACAGGTATCTCAAATTTCAATTCAAGAAATAAACATTTTAATAAATAATGTAACAGCAAGAAACCTGGGTTAACTGATGGAGACCTAGCTGTAGTAGCAGTAGTAGTAGTAGCAGTAGTGCATCTGTTTGAGTTACTCATTACAGAAATATTCAGGTGCAAATTAAACGGCTAAATGGGACCTTTAGCTAAAAAACATTAAAAAACTGCATTTCCTGGAAGCTTGTGACTGAGACTGAAAAAAAAGACCTGGCAAAAAGATTTCCAGGTTTGTGTTGACATTTGGATATATTTTAGAGAGATGAGAGGCCTTTAGTAACCATTTATTCACCTGAGCTTCATAAACTTCTCCCATGGTCCTGGTGGGCCAGGGATGGTCCTTTAGAGAACTTCAGACCCAGCTGGATTTGGAGTTCAGACCCCTAACTCTAGAGAAAGAAAAAAAGCCCTTGCAAAATACATGAGTTAAGATGAAATTAATGTCTAATTAATTAATGAATTAATTATAATATGCCCCTGTAGGACAATATCCTGCTGAAGTGGTCTCAGAGCAGACACCAGCCAGCTCTGAATTTGTTCTGGAAAGGGGAGTTAGCTCTGGGTGGTTGCACTGGACATCCTGGCACAGGTAAGTGTAGAACAATAAAGCAAAAGTGTGGTTTGGGGTTTTTTCCTGCTTCAAAAGGTTCTTTTTGCTGCACAGCAAAAAGGAGCATAAAGAGCTGTAACTCCAGGTCTTTGGTTGCCAAGATGAAGAAAATGTCACCCTCAAGCAGATGGTGCTGCTGATGCAGAAGGTCAGAGACTTGGAAATTCATTTGAACAGCCCAAAACAAAAGCAAGGCAATGGTAGCGACAGTCCACTGTTATCTTTGCATATTGAAAAGAGGGTTGAGGATCACAGCAGAAAATGAAAGCCAGTTTATCCTTAGATTAGCTGCAGGAAATACGTTTGACTTCCTTAGAAGAACTCGAGGGAACCACAGGCCAGCAGGAGGAGTCCTGGTCAGCTCCTGGGAGCAGATCTCAGCTGGGTTTGGGGACACAGGGAGGACACGGTGTCACCCCAAGGGATGGCAGGGATGGAGCGGTTCCAGCTCTGCTGCTGGAGGGGGCTGGGGGTGCTGTCCTGGCCCAGATTTCATTTCAGGGCCGATCCCCAGGAGCTCTGAGCTCCAGCTCAGCAGGATGGGGAGCCCCAGTCCTTGGAGGCCAGCGCCATGCTGGGCAAGTCACAAAGAATATGACTTTATGATTTCATCAAGTACCTTCACAGGAACTAATTAGGGGGTAAGTTATTAAGGGAGAAACCACCAAGTTATGAATGAACTGTCAGTGGCTGTGCCAAGTGGCTTGCATCAGCAATTACAGCCCTAAACGTTCTGGGTAAAAGCACATTTAATGGGACCCTTTCAGGGCTCTGCAGTCTCTGTCGCAGGAACAATTTAGTGGTTCCTTTGTCTGTGCCAGCCACAGAAGGGCCTGGAAGATCTGTGATCTCTATTCAACTTCTGTGACATGAATTTGCACCCATCTTTGCTATTCATTAACCACTTCCCTCCCCTCCCCCAGCTTCTGAGCTCTTATGCCCGGGGAGAAAATGGGATTCAAACATCTTTTGGAACAGCAAGATCTCCCCAAGTCTGCAGAGAGACAAATAAGATGCTTGTGAATATAAACTGCCCTATTCACATCCATCAGTACCTTCACCAGACTCACAACCACAGAACTGATTTTCTCTAATAAAATTTCTAATATTTCATCAATATACCAAGATTGGTTTTAAATCTTGGTTTTAAAATGGACTTTAAAAAAAAAAAATCTTCCATTTTTATCTGTTCCTTATTAAGAATCACATTAAAAAATAAAATAAAATAAAATAAAATATTCATCCTAAAAAAGTTTCCTGAGTAAGAAACTAGCTGTTGGTCCAGTATTTCCTATGTGTTAGTATTCAAGTACTTCCAGATTATGATTAAAATATTATGAGCTGCTTTTATGAGAGCTGAAGTCATGTAAGGAGGTTTATATAGGCTATTGCAACCTTCCTATCAACTGCAACTTTGCTTAAGGCTACTGTTTATGCTTTGAGAAAATACTGGAGATATCCAAGGTCTAAGGCACCAGGAAAAAGGACAGGGAGACAAGCATCTGTGGTGCTACATGGAAAATGAATCCTCCTGGCAGCTCCTGCCCAGCCCTAGATTAATATGGATTTACAATTAACATCATCAGTGAATCAAGCAGCGTTGTAATTGTTTTTGCAGCTATTCCAAAACTTTCTCCTGCACAGACATAACCTAATTCTAACTTAGAGAGACAGAACAGCTTGACACGTTTGTTATCTAAAGACCACTTCAGCCAAAGAACATAATGAAAAAGCATGGGAACTTGACTCAGAAGCAAAGGCTCTTCTTTAATATTGGTTCTAAAAATAAAAAAAGCCTCTCCCCCTTACAACTCTCATTATTTCTTATTCTTGAAGGTCTAATTTTGCCCCAAGGACTGCTTCAAAAATACATTCTCTTTGATAGGATTGCTCAATACTGCTCAGTCAAGAGGGATTAGAGCCTTCTGAGGAACAGAACATATTTCTTATTCATTTTCTTGACTAATTAGTAGAGATTACTTTGGGAAACCTTAGCTGTAGGTGTATCACCCACCTCCTCTTCACAGTGGGCATTAACAAGCAGTGGGCTCTTGCCTAAGAGCAAGTTCTGTGACACCTTCCTGCAGAAACTACAAAAAAAACCCCAAAACTTGGGGGTAACCAAGCAAAACCCCCTCTGGAGTCCTGCCTCCAGCCAGTCCTCAGGGAGACCTGAGTGAATTCTCATCTCATGCACCAGCTGAATCAGTTTCATGTCCTTTCTTCCCTGTGCTATGGCTGGACACACCTCATTGGAGAGAATTCATCATATTCCTCCAAGTTTCTGCCTTTAACTGAGTTTCTTTCCTTGAACTCAGTGAATTTGTACGGACACACAAAGTAAATAGAAAAGAATGTGCCTGAGTTTGTTCAGCCATGAAGTCCAAGAAGCAAACAAGGGTTCTCACTTTGTGTGGTGCTGGGTTTTCTCTGTGTATGGCACCATCAACACATGAAGGTATTGACACATGAAATCATTTCTGATAAAGCTGAGACAAGACAAAATCAGACCCAGGGGTCTGACTATACAGTTCTCATTAAATCAAAAGCAGGATTGTTGTTGACATTTATGCTAAATAATGACTCAGACCTTAAAAATCCATGCTGTTGACCTACATTAGTGATCTTTTATTTTATACACCTGACTATGTTTAGAGCTCTGTGCAGGGGTCCAAGAAGAAGACCTGACCATTGCATTTCCTACAGTTGATTTGTAATCCAGGAGATAAAACTGTCAGGGTGTGAGGCAGAAAAACAGGTTTTAGGGGAAAAAAAAGCATGAGACAAAGCTGAAATGAACTTCCCAGCAGGAGGAGAAAGGGGTTTTTTCTGTTCCTCAGCAGCACTGCCCCAGCTGAGCTGGGACAGCCACCCTGCAAAAAGCCACCTGGGATGGCTGGTTGTGCCACAGGGCTACAGGAGGTCTCCTGGCTTCTCTGGAAGCTCCAAAATTTATTCTCTGGCTTTCTGGTCAAACTGTGGATGTCAGACAGATGCTCAGAATTAAGAATACAACACAGGTCCTGCAAGAGGCATTAATCTTTTTTTTTTCCTGAGAGACAAAAGTATTCTAAACAAAATTTCCAGACTTTGTGGCACACTTTCACTCTGAATTTCTGAAGAAAGGAAAAGAAGAAAAATTTCTTCTTCCTTTGCCTGTCTGGTCATTAGAAACACAGTGACAAGTGGTCTGGTTTGTGTAGAGCCACATGCACCAATCTGGGTAATGACAGGGTAACACTTGGAACTGCCACTTCCTCATGCCCAAAGAGCATTTTTCACTTGCTGGCAGAGGTCAGTAGATGCAAAAAAACCCCAAAAAAAAAAAAAAAAAAAAAAAAAACAACCCCAAAACACCAAAACAAAACAAACAAAAAAAGAATCCAGGAACATCGTTCTTAAAGCCCTGCCACAGCTTCCACTTAGACAAGAGTGGTTGGGTCTGTTACAGCAGGTGATGAAATCCATTTCTCTCCACTTGACAAAATGGGACCTGATCATAGGATTTAACTGCTTGTTTCTCTTTCTTGGAGTTCTGTCCTAAAAACATGGTCTTTGAGCTTGACAACATGAGTAACATTAATTCTGCCTGACAGTATTTTGGGACTTTTGCAAAGACCCCTCATCTAGAGCTGACCTGTACAAAAATCCTCTTTTTTCCTAACTAGCACAATGTGATGTGTTGTCCTGTCCACCAAGTGCAGATGTGACGTTTCAGCAGCCCCAGGGATTGATGTAACACAGCTGGAACCATGAAGCTTCTGGGAAGCACAACAGGACCTCTGGAAGCCTCCCTGACACCTCCAGAGAGGGGTTCTATGCCCAGATTTCTCTCTCAGGACTAAAACAACAGGCAGCAAGGGATCTGTGGAGAGCTTCCAGGTCTGGAAGATTTCAACGTGGCATTTTACCTTCCCCCCCAAAATCTCAGAGGGAGCCTGAAGAGTCTGCTGTGGAAAGCCTTCAGAAACAGCTGGAGAAAGCAGGAGAGCAGGGACAGGAGGAAAGGGACAGCTCAGGGTGTGTGATGGTCCTGCAGGGACAGGAGAAAAGGGACAGCACAGGGTGTGTGATGGCCCTGCAGGGACAGCTCAGGGTGTGTGATGGTCCTGCAGGGTTGGAAAGGGACAGCTCAGGGTGTGTGATGGTCCTGCAGGGACAGGAGGAAAGGGACAGCTCAGGGTGTGTGATGGTCCTGCAGGGACAGGAGGAAAGGGACAGCTCAGGGTGTGTGATGGTCCTGCAGGGACAGCTCAGGGTGTGTGATGGTCCTGCAGGGACAGGAAAGGGACAGCTCAGGGTGTGTGATGGTCCTGCAGGGCTGGAAAGTGACAGCTCAGGGTGTGTGATGGTCCTGCAGGGACAGCTCAGGGTGTGTGATGGTCCTGCAGGGACAGCTCAGGGTGTGTGATGGTCCTGCAGGGACAGGAGGAAAGGGCGAGGTCTTTGCTGAACATCCCCAGGAACTGGTGAGGAGCCAAATTTTAGAGGATGAGGATGTTCCTAGGCCTTGGCCTCCAAGAATGCTGAATAACAATCCAGAGGGCTGTGAGCAAACAAAAGCCTCATTCTGCAGTTGTATTTGGACACCTTATTCCTCACCTGCACGGGCAGGCACGAGGCCTGTAAGGATGTGGGACAGCAGCTCCGATCTCATGAGACCAGGCACCACCACAGCCCTCCTGCTTCAATCTCCTGCTTGACCCTGCCTGGAAGCCAGGCATTAGGGAATGCTCTACACTGGCAGTGAAGTGGGAATATCTGAAAAGTCCAAGTGAATTAGCCATGGTCTGGATGGAAACATGGTGGCAGGGTAATAAAAGGAAATAATTTTGTTGCTGGAGACATGGTTCAGTGCCTAACCTTCAGTAAGTGCTTCATTTCAGAAGTCATAAGTAGTCATAACACAAGAACTAAACCCACCAAAACCTTTAGAAAACGTCACACTGATAATAATGTAACTGTCTGCTCCCTGCTACAACCAGAAACAGATGTAAATAAGAACAGTAATACGATGAATTGTTAATACAAAACCAAGTTAAAACAGAATTAAACCCAAATCTCTGTATAGCAATGTACATTGCTCATTAATCATTCTGGCTAGGAGGCAGTTAAACTGCTGTATTTCGAATTTGATCCTGTCTTACCATGAAACAAATTTGAAAATTCTGTAGGTGGTACCTATTAAAAAGCTTCCAGTCTGAAGCACATGGCTAGCACAGGACAAATGTTCCACATTGATAGGTGTGAAAGATTTTCCTCAGAAGATTTCCCTTCAATCAGAACACTTGAATAAGCACATGTTCCCCCTTTGGGAAGTGGGTCCTGTGCTCAGGTAGGGCACCCTGGGCAGTTTCACTGGAAAATGCTTAATGTGCATCACAAGGAGCTGTCACGCCTTTGGGAAAAGCAGCTCTGAGTTCCAGGCAGGCCTCAAATGTTCTCCAGATGCCAAGTCAGCAGCTCACATCTCCCTTCTGTCCCACTGCCTGCTGCACCTCCTCACAAATCCAGGCACATTCTAAAAAATTATCTTTTTGGTGCCTCTCTTTCCCCTCTCACCCTCCTCCTCCAACATCACCCCCTTTAGGATGTTAAACCTCCAAATGGCTTTGGGGGCAGCTTCTGCAAAGGATTCCTGCTTTGGATGCTGCTCTGACTCACCACAGGGGAAAAAACCAGGGTTTTACCTCCTCACACAGACTCACCACAGGGGAAAAAAATCGTGTTTTCCCTCCTCACACAGCAGTGTGCACTCTGAATTTTGCAATGCAGAATCCCTGATCCACCTCCATCCCCACTACAGCTCTCCTGGAGTGAATGGAATGACTTCAAGGACTCTTTGGCCATTGATTTCAGTACCCAAAAAATTGTCACATCCAGCAAGAAAGGAGAAACTGAGCACAAACCTCGCTGTGTTGGACAGCCCCGTCACCACAGCTCTCTCTTTGCTTTTGAACAGCTTTATTACTCACAGCCTAGATCTGGATATTGCATTTCTTAGGCAAAAACAGAGAATTGGTTTAACTGCTGGAGAGAGGGAGCGCAGAGCTGCAGCACATGGGGCCAGCCCAGCTGCCCTCCTGGAAAGAGACATTCTGAGCAAGGAGAAAATGTTCTTTTTTCAAGGTTTCCTCGCCCAAAGCTCACTTTGGGAACTCCCATGTACCATTGCCATCTAGTGGGAAGGTAAGTAAGGACACAGGTTTCCTGCTCCTCAATAGCTGCCAGCCACCGGCTCCCAGGATTATTATTATTATTATTATTATTATTATTATTATTATTATTATTATTATTATTATTATTATTATTATTATTATTATTATTATTATTATTATTATTATTATTATTATTATTATTATTATTATTTCAGCTCTTCTGGAAAACCTCTAGGAAGGAATTGTTGGAGCCCACACACACCCCAGCTCCTGCCCTGCTCCCAGGCAAATCCACACCTTCCCATTTCTCCTTCCTTTTGGTGTGATAAAGGGAAGTGTTTGGTCACTGTTAGCAATCTGCTGAAAAGAAGGTTGTTTTGGGTTTTGGTGGTTTTTTCTTTTTTTTTATTTTCTGAAACACAGGAAACTTAGCTTGTTTTCTTTTCTTTAATTAAAAGTAACATGAAATAACAGAAACAGCACGTTGGTGGATAGCCAGGTTCGATGAGGATGGATTTCAGAGACAACTGCTGCAGAGACAGGGGAGGTGGGGGAGCAGCAGAAATAGAAATAACACTGCAGCAATTCTCCAAAAGAATTAATTTAACCCCGCTTTTTGCCATTGGAGGCACATGGAAGTTTTGGGAAGGCTGGCAGATTAAGCAGTAAATTGAGGAGTTTCTATACAAAAACTCCAGTCAGGCTGGGGGACTTATTTCTTGTAGGCAATTGTTTAACGAGTTTACATCTGCTGTAACATTCAAAGAAGTCAGCCGAGCTCAAGTGTTTGACAGCTGCTCTTAAAAAAACCCAAGGAGGCTGCACTTTGCTCCTCTTCCTCACAGCCTTCAGACAAGGATGAGAAATGCCTCACAGACCCAGTGGAAAGCCTCAAAGGCAAAAATCCACGATATCTAGTTTTACTAGATTCTTATCATTTACAG
Organism: Poecile atricapillus; assembly: GCF_030490865.1. Taxonomy (NCBI): domain Eukaryota; kingdom Metazoa; phylum Chordata; class Aves; order Passeriformes; family Paridae; genus Poecile; species Poecile atricapillus. Next base: position 119,259,998 of record NC_081249.1, on the reverse strand, counting down.
TTCACCCTAAAACTCCCACACATTTGTTTCTTAATGTCCCTCATGCTCCGTTAAACCTCACTACAGCAATGTTCCCATAGGAATGTGGCCACTTGCCAGACTCTCTCATGAACATTTCATTAATCTTCTTGGCTCTCATACAAACTACAAAACATTATTTGTTAGCAATTTAACTGTTTTGCTCCCAAATGTGCCAGAAATGTGATCTTTGCTATGCTTTCATTCAAGAATACACCAGGATAATTATAGAGTAAATGAAAAGAGGTTTGTTTTTTTTCACATTTAGCAAGACACAGTGCCAAGAAAGGTGAACTGATTACATCTCGGTTCTGGAATTAATTCTCATGCTATCCTAGATGCCAAATCACTCTCAAATGTTAAAATCTAACTGCAACTTAGCAAAGTACATATTTAGATACAGTTTTATTTCATTACATTACACACAAACATCTCTGACTCCTTTGAATAATTCAGATCATACCATATAATCTACTTACTTCAGCAGATCATTTATCAGAGCAGATAAATTCCTATAAACATTTGTTAAACAGAAAATATCATTTCTGTTCTCCAGAAGCGTGGCCTGAGCCGGGCCCAGTGGTGTTGGGAAAAGACAATTGCTGGCTCTGCAGAAAGGAGGAAGAGTCTTGGAAAGCCTGCAGAGCTTTCAGAGCACACAGGACTTGCTAAAGGGAAGGGAAGCGATTTAAAGGAGCTTCATCTTCTGCAGAGCAGGGGAATTCATTCTAGACATGCAAAAATACAGCTTTTATTTCGTAAAAGGGGAAGATTCAGTGGGATCTGTGGATAAAGCTGTCCTCAGGAGTATGACACTGCTAGGAGAAAAGCAGGGTTTATCACTCACTTTCATTTCATGGGGGCTTAAAACCCAACAGTATCACATTGACAGAAATGCAGTGCAACATCCTAATTCCCTAAATTCCATTTCCTCATACCTGTAAACCCCATGGGGTTTGGTTTTTATTGGTTTGTTTTGTTTTGTTTTTCAAACTGACTTGTAAGAAATACAGCTAATGGCTCAAATCCCATGTCCACTTTGTAACAAGGGGAGTGTTTTCCACAATGTGCATCCCTGGCACTGCATGCAGAGAAATGTGCAGCAGCAAGGCAGAAGTGAAAAGGAAAGAGTGGCTTAAGGCTACAGCCATTTAAATGGACAGGGACAGAGAATTAAAGAGATGGGGATGAACAACAGCACTTTTATGGATCTGTTTTCTCTTCTGCCTGCTGTAAGACACCCAAACACTTGGGAGGAATCCAAACTCGGGCTCTTTTGAGGTTTCCCAGCACATTTTGGATTGAATATTGTTCTGCAGTGTAATGGGCAGAGCCATGGAGCCACGCTCGTCATGGTGTGCAGGCACTAAACCCCAGTCTGTGAGAGCAGACACGTGTGTTTGACCAGCCATGAGTGAAGCAATGCCCACAGCCTGCTCCCCAGCTCAGAATTTGGGTATTCTTCTTTAATCCTTAGCAGAAAGGAAGAAGGTATTGGAAATTACATTGCAGGATGTGCTGGGCTGTGGCAAGGAGGGATTGACAGGGTTGTCTCAACCCCACCTTTAACATCAGAGCAGGATGAGTGAGGGGCTGTCCTGAGTGTGTACACAGAGCACAGTGAGAGGCTGGTGATAGCAATCAGAAGCTCTATCAGTTGTTTCATGCAGCCAGATAAAGAAACCCTTTCATGTGGCCTGGAGAAAAGCAGGAGGAATGGTGTGGTGTTGAAGAGCAGCTTGGAAAGGATGGGGGCATGATCAGCTGGATTGGAGTGTTTGGATGTTGGGTTCAGCAGCTGCCTGGAGCAGGGAGAAGGGACATCATGAAAATGAGGTGGGTGGGAAGGTACTGACAGAGGAAGGGGGGCTGGGGATTTTTCAAGGGTTACAGTAGATAGGAAAAATTTGGTACAAAGGCTCATACAAGATCTCAGGAGGGTCAGTCAATAACCAGGGGCACCCAGGAAAGCACCTGTGGCTCTTAGATGGTGACAGGAGAGCTGCTGCAGCTCTTCCAGCACGGGACTGACAGCACTGGCCTGCAGTGGGATTTCTGTCCCACGTTTGGGACAAGCACATTTGCAACTTGTCACTTGGAATGGGCACTCCCAGTCAGCTTTCAACCCCTGGCAAGGCCCAGCAGAGAGTGAGATGCTAAACTCAAATTTAGGCAAAGCCTAAAGTGCTGCTGTGCACTCCTGAGAGCTGCAGGACTAGGAGTCTATAGAGTATAACTGACCTAATTTCTTATTTTGATTTCATAACTAAAAACAGCTCCAGGGAACCCTGAGCACAGAGCCTTGCTCAACCCACGCCATAATTGGACTGGCTGATTGAACTAGCTGGTTGGCTAAAATTGTATTCTGATTAAATTGTAAGACCTTTTCTCCAAATGGCAAAGCTCTCCTCCCTGTAATTCCTGAGAGATGTATCCGAGAATTACAATCTAAAGAAGAAGAGAGTGCACAGTGTCAGGCAGCCTCTGTTGTTCCCCTCAGCAAGTTATAAATAAATATAGAATAGTGCAGTGCTCTGTACTAGAGAAAGACAAGATCAAGGCCAAGTGTCACAGTCCTCCCTGAAAATAATTGCAGCATGCAATACAATCCCACATGCTCTAGCAATATGTAGTGTAAATAGAAATGAACAGCACAGACCTGGATTGTGGGTGGTGGAATTGTACCAGGCCTTGGGAATTTTATTTTAATTAAATGCTGATTAATAGAGAATGGTAAGTTTTAATCAGCCAGCAATAAAAGAGAAGTTGTGCTTAAATAACAGGCGTGTCTTGATTGCTTGGAACAAATCTTGATTTTTAATTGGGGGAATTCACCTACTGGAAAACTTGGTCTGACTTAAGGCAGCAGTTTTCTCTTGGTGCTCCTGTGGTTTCATTCCCCATCCCAGGGGCCTGCCTGGGTAACTGAGCCATTGGGAAGAAGCCTCAGGAGCAGCAGAAGTTAAGGTTTTGACACCAAAATTATGGGGTGAGCCTGTGTCACACTGGAGGAGGGAACAGAGGAGCACGAGACTCCTGGGGCTGATGTTCTGGAGACACAGCAGCACAAGAAAGCTCAGCTTAAACTCCTCTAAGTGCTCAGAAGGCAAATTACAGGTTTGCTGGGAAATATTTTAACAAAGCTGCTGGGACTGTTGTGCCCAGCAAGAGCCATCCTCTTCCTCACATCAGGGCACAGATGCTTCTTCCCCCTTCTCGTGGCACAAGGAACCATTCCTGAAGCACAAAGTGAAGCAGAGCCCTGCATCTTTCCCATGCATGCTAACAGGAACATCCTGAGGTTTGGTGCAGATTTCCTTGCACAAATATCCCCAAAGGAGGGTGAGCTGACTCAGAGAAACTTGCCCATTACTGCCAAACCATCACGTCATCCTCTGCACCCTGGTGCACATCTACAGTGCTTTAGAGATCCTGTAAAGGAGCTCTGTCCAACAGTGGGACATTAATATTAGCATAAAAAAGGGAATCTAGACAGGTTTGGTAGCTCAACCTCAACCAATGGTGGCATAAAAAAATCCACTGTAGCAAAGGAAAAATGAAAAGCAGTGTCCAGTTATCAGCAAGGGAATTTCAGAAGTTCAAAACGTCCAGCTGAGGAATACTCAGGTCCCTGAAAAGCAGCATAACTCTACAGTATCAGCAGGTAAATCTGTGCCCTGACTCTGCCTCCTCCCAGCTGGGTGAGTTTCTGCAGCCATTGGGAAGTGCAGATTGCAAGAACTCACTGCCACGCTGCTTCTCTGGCACAGGGGACAGAAAAATCTCCGGCTCTGGACGTGGAACTCTGGCTAAATGAAGCTGAGTCTGCTACGTGCCTTTAATTTCCTTGCTTTGATGAAAGTCTTAATGTCACCACTTAGGCAATGAGGAGGTGAGTTAGGGCTTTATCAGGAGTAACTGGCAGCAGGCAGAGCTGAGGGCACATCTCCAATAAGTGCTGTAAGCCTCTGGAATTAAACAGAGGGGCTGCAGAGCCTGGGAAGCAGTGCTCCATGTGCGAGTTTTCATTTCTGAGCGCCTCCAACTAAACCTCTTTTCAAACCTGACCTTTTCCCTCCGGCTCTCCTTGTCCTGCTCCAGGTAACCTGGGACCTGCCAAAGCAGAAACATCACTTATTAGTCAGCAGACAGCTGGTGGCACACGGAGCACACTCCTGATTCATTTATCAGTCTGGGTTGCTTTCTGTGCATCCTTCCCGTGCTATGTGAGCATGCTGCAAACCATGAAGTGATCACAGAAAGATTCATTTCTGTGTTCTGTATTCTCCCTTCCCTCCAGCCTCTCTGCTTTTATTCTGTGCTCGTTCCTTTAGAGATTGTGCTGGGCTGGGAGGGCTCCACCAAGTGCCTGATTCCCACTTCATTACCAATCCCTAAAGTGCCATGAGCAAAGTTTAGTGACAAGAGTCACACTTGGATTTCTGTCAGGATTAGAGAGGGGTGGTTTTGTTTCCTTGTTTTTCTTTTGGTTCTTTTAAACTCGTGTAAATATAATCAGTATCACTTCTGTTTTGACAGCAGTAATGGCCCAGATTACCCTCCCCACAATTCAAATCTGAGGAGTTCATTTGATTTTTAGAATTGCTTTATAAAGAGAAGGCACAATGACCCAATTAGAAACACTGAGAAGGATACTGACCAAACCATTCTTTACATTTTATCTACATATTTTTAGAAAGAAAGGAAAAGCTTCTCAGGCAGCAAAATTATTAAAATCACAATGGGAAGCGCCACCTTAGGGCCATACTTCTATTGAAATTCAAATCACCACAAATCCATTTTCCATTTATCTGAATCAAGACTGGGAATATTTTCCCAATGTACTAGAATTCTGAATTTCTTTAGGCAAACCAACCAAGCAGATTAATTACAATAGTTTAACAGTCTGTCACACACAGCAGCTCTGTCACTTACCTTTCAGGCTAGTGCACTCATAGGAATCTCTTTTTTTTGGTAGCATTATCTCATAAAAATACACATGTAAGTTTAGCACAAACCATAAAAATGTGTTGTACCCTTCAGCTAATCTAGTATCTTTCATTTCTAGGGAGGATTTGGGTGGAGGCCAAGTTAATTAAAACCAGAATAGAAATGGGTTCTATTCACATGAGTCATATACCTCTGACTCACAATAGAGTCTGTGCAGCTAATGGGTTAATTTGTCCTGATAACAGAAGAAAATGAAGCTGGAGGTTATGAGTGGAGTGAGTGCTGATTTCAGACAGTGGTAGATGTGCAAGGTTTTTATCCACTGAGAACACAGACCTGCTCTAGTGATGTCCTGTCTGTCCTGGCTGTAACAAACAGCTCAGAAAGATCTGGAGCTACAGAAGGTTTAGGAGTGTGGGACCCAGGCCTCCCAAGCTCCATTATTGTAACAGTGTGCCCCTGGAAGGGTTTCAGGGTCACAGGGAGGAAAGGCTCAGCCACACGCCAGCAGCTCGTACTGCTGGCAGGACAGGGAAAGGGAAAGGGAAAGGATTCCTCCCCCAGCCCCCTGGGAAATCCACACCTCCCCTGCCCCAGCACCCAGCCACATCCCCACTAGAGAGATGTGGAACTCTGGTGAGCTGGCAGCCCTCTGCCCTGGGCACTGGCCCACACAGCCCCTCTGGCCACTTCCCAGCCCCTCTGGCCACTTCCCAGCCCCTCTGGCCACCTCCCAGCCCCTCTGGCCACCTCCCAGCCCCTCTGGACACCTCCCAGACCCTCTGGCCACTTCCCAGCCCCTCTGGCCACCTCCCAGCCCCTCTGGCCACCTCCCAGCCCCTCTGGCCACCTCCCAGCCCCTTGTTGTGCAGCACAGCCCAAAGGCACAGAGAGGACACTCAGTCCCTAAGCCACACACGGGATGGAGAAGGTCCCAGCTGCTCTCCCACTCCTGGCAGCCTCTCAGGACAAGAACTTCATCAGCCTCATCATTCAGAGCATCATCTCTTCTGGATTCTGCAGAGTCCTGAGAGCAGGGAACATAACGCTCAGCAGGAACTTTGTACTGAAACACAGGGAAGTAATGCCAGTCAGTTTTCTCTCCAAAATGTGTTTTGATGGGAATTTAAACACCTTTTGGTTGACTGAGGTAGAGAAGCAGGCCTTACAGGAGGCCCAGAAGACAGGTTCTTCCCCCAAAGCCTTTTCCACCTTTTCAACAGCTTGATCACCAGCTATGCTCTCTCTTCTGCTCTCCTGTCTCAGTTTATGTGCAGTTACTCCACACAGAGCTGGAACTTCAGCTCAGGCAGCAGCAATGCCCTCCAACCAGTGTGGAAACACGGCTTCACCCTCAGTTCATTCTGCAGGACTGGAGAAGGGAGGAGGAGAAACTCCCAGGGCTGCAGCAGGACACCAAACCCACATCTTCTGCTCTCCGTGGGAGCAGCAGTGATGAAGGCAGCCAGGCCTGGCCTCTGTGCTGGACTGTGATGCAAGAACAAGTCTGCTTGCTCTTCAGGACAAACCCATGGAATTCAGGACAAAAGCTCCAAGTGCCTGTGGTAGGGGTTAAGAAGGTGGATCCTAAGCATTGCTTCTATCCAGCCCTGAGTTACAGACTGGGACTGAAGCCTGGCATTAAAACTCACCCTGTCTTTAGTGCTCCCTGCTGATTAGGCAGCTCTGCTTGGTGGTTTCAGCTTTACAAGCAGACCTAAAGATCAAACACCTGCTCTGGATTCAGGCCAACAATTCAGTGGCTATAAATGGTGATCTGGAGCACTCTAGATGCCGATATCCTGGACTGGCTCCAAGCTCTGCATCGAAGCCCCTGCATTAAAGGGTTGCAACAAAGACAAGTTTATAAAAAGCTAGATCTCAGAATCTTCCCAAGTGCAATTCTTTCCTGACACGGACAAGACAATTTCAATTTTAGTGTTTTGCTACCATTCTGTTAGATTTGACATGGACAGAATTGTTCTGCAGAGAATTGCATTCTGTCCAGCTGAGATACCCCACTGAAGCGCTCAGCCCCTAAAAGTGAAGGTGCACTTTGCTACTTGGAGTCAAAGACAGCATTTTCCTGACCTGCTGCTGCTCATCATTCCAAAGCCATGTTTACATGATTGCTTTTGCCAGCCCACGTTCAGCTGTCAGCAGCCCCCACGGAACAGAACAATGAGCACCTTGCACACCCACGGAGAGGGTGACTGGAAAAGGGCTGGGTGCACCCAGAGGTCGCCAAGTTTGGAGAACACAAAACACACAGCCTCCCTCGGTTTTTGTCAGACAGCTCATCCTTCCACCCAACAACAACACCCAGCCTCGGTTTTCAGGTGCAAATTTTATTGTGGATCATAACAAAAGGTTCCAGAAAAAGCACAGGGGGAAAAAAATCAGCAAGAGAGTGTTTTACTTACAGAGTACATGTATTCTGTGAAAGCTACTAACTCTGCACTTGAAGGCAATGCAGCTTAACTTAAACTAATAATTCTTTTTGGATACATGTTTAGCAAATTTTGAAAGAATTCTTTTTTTCTCAGTCTGATATTGAAATTGAAGACCAAATGTTTCAATGACTAGCACTGTTGCAGAGTGCATGGTATTAAACTCTTAGACAGAAAAGAAAATCTCTTTACTGCTGAAAGAAAGTCACACAAAATATTTTCAGAATGCATAAAATTAGCCCTTGTAAATGCTGAACGACTCAAAACCTCTTTGGAAAACCTGTGGATGCTGAGGTATGCCTAATTTTAAAATTTTGGTGATGCTATCTCAATTTTTCATGTGACAAATCAAAACAAAACATCTTAAGGCAAACTAATTGTAATTTCTTCAGTCTGTAATTGGGCTTTGGCTGCAAAGAGAAAGCCCAACACTAATTCTTACAATAAAATGACCAAAGTCTGCTAGGTAAGAGTGTAAAAATCTTGCAAGAGGTCTCAAGGCACTGTTTTCTCTTTGGCTGCTTGGCCATTCATGAAGGTTGTTTTGAGAGGAAGACAAGAGTAACAAAAACTAGCCCTAAGGCTGGCACCTAGGACGTTAAATATCACATCTATCTTTCTCTAGTGAAATAAACTCTAAAAGCCATTCTGCTTTACAACGCTGTGGCTTGCAGTAAGGTGTCAGCTAAAATAACCTGAAACACTAAAACCAGAATAAAAAGTAAGAACACAAGTCAACCAAGCAGCATTTACCTCAAGCATCACGGTGTGCATGCCCCAGCCCTGCAAGGCTGTGTGAAACAGATCTGCTGCTCTCCTGCCCCTTGCTCCACCATCCCCTGGAGCAGATCAGGAGCTTCTGCAGCTCCTGGGGGCCCACTCGGATTCCTGAGCTCTGGAGCTGCAGGGCTGCCACCCTCTGTAACACCCAGACACTCCTCACTAGGAGATGGAAGGAGCTGGGTTTTCTGCAGCCAGCTCATTTAATAGTTAACTTGGTTTGTCTGGACTCCATCAGAAATACAGAGCAGCCCAATTCTGGGCTTTACGAGCGTGTCTCGGGTGAAATTATGCAAAGGTTCCTTTTTATAGCGCTTGTTCCTTATGGCAAATAACAGCCAGTCAGCTGAGAGAGAAATCTGAAAGGAGCTGACCTCAAGACATCAGGATTTCGGGTAATTATTTTGAAAACACACGATGAAAAATCTGTAGGTCCTCTTTAAAAACAAACAAACAACCAAACAATAAGTTTTGTGTGGTGGAAAGAGCACGCCAGGATCCATCAGCAGGGAAAGGATGCCCGTCTCCAGCCACAAAAGAAGCCTGGATACCCCAGTGCTGGTGCAGTGGATGGGTCAGGAGTCACAGAAACTCCTCTTTAGGTGGAAGCACAGAGCCCCAGCAGCAGCAGGGCTTGCTGCTCCTCAAGGCAGGCCAGGAGTTGGTGACTTTTTGGAGGGCTCAGCTGCCCATGGGCTTTGTGTGACACAGCACAAGAGGCAGGGATCCAACACCAGACCCTCAGGCAGCGCCCTGGATTTCCCCTGCCTGGCTTTAGGATGCCCAGGGCTCTCCTGAGCAGCCTGAGAGCAGCAGCTTTCCCTGGGACCACTGCAGGAACCGGCCTCTCCCCGTGGCTGCTCGTGCCTGACACGAGCTCCATCACTCATCACATCACTCTTTGGGTCCTCTCAGGCCCTTAAAACAAATGAACCTGGGACTGACTAAATTTAAACAATTCTGCTTTCAGCAGCACTGCTGTGCATCAAGAATAAAAGGAACGTAGGGGTGGCAGAATTGGGCCCTGATAACTTTTCCCTTCCCTGAAGGAAAGGGCTGGCCAACACCAACTGCTGAAAAGCAAGCTGTCTACAGTAGTATTCTATATTTCTCTTATATTCTGAATCAAGGCAATAAATATTAGATATAATCTCTATATTAGATTTTGCTTTTATCTAATAGCTATTTAAATCTACACTGTCAAAAATATAAGCAGTGACCCACTCCTACATGGCAGCATATACTGCTTGTGTGTAAGTGTTAAAACCATCACATGGATCTATATTTACACAGGACACTGTTGTTTATAGAGCAGATTTTAATCTAGATAAGTTCTTACCATAGGATAGATAATTGTGGAAAGGTTGGATATTGTTTAAATGTTTCTGTGGTTCTGCCTAATTGCATTTCAGCATGAGTTTTTAATAATTCTGTCTCAGTTTCATGTTTTAGAAGGATGGAAATGGAGTCTGACAGATAAATCTCCAATAATGTTATACCAATATAGCATGAGAAATGCTTATTTTCAATTCCAGGCAAAGGAAACAGTTTCACTGTTCACTTTACACATATAAATCTCCTCTTTAAAGAAAGTGCACTCCTGAAAACCAAGGCAATCAAAATATTTTGGCACTGTTGAAATGTAAAGGTGTTGCAGCTGAGCATGGTCTGCAGAAAAAACATTGTTTGCTTTTTAATTAGCTATTACAATTACTACTCGATGTGCAAATGAAAAATTAAAACATTAAAATAAGCTGAAATTGCTGCTGCTATATACATGAGGAGTTCTGTCTCAGTTTGCTCAAAAAATGTCTGGTTAATTCCTATTTTTTAGCTTCTCAGATATTAAAGACAAAATGCTCACTTTCATTGAGGTCAAGATGTCCAGCTTTTTCTCACTGTAAAGGGCAAATAACTGCTGTTTTCTGTACCTCTAATTTCAGAAACTCAGTTAAAAACACACAGGTAAGAAAATATTTTAATACAGATATTTAGAGCGCTTATTACAATCAGATAATTTCTGAGACCAGAGAACATCCAAGTATTGCCCTTTGAATCAAATACTGACTTTCCCTTGAAAAACTTCCTATTATTTCTCAGAAAAATAATTTTGCAGCCCCCAGCAGCAGTCAGTATCACTTTATTAGTAAACATCAGTTGGTGTTTAGCAAAGACACACAATAATAGCTGGAGTTCCCTCTGTGCTAATGCTGCACTGGAAAGCTCTGCACGAAAGAAAGGTGAAAAAAGCCCTGGGGAATGGAAAGCTGTGTGATGCTTCCCATCCTGAGGGACATCCAGCTGCTGCTGAGTGTCCTGCGTTTCTCCTGAGGAACATTCCAGAGCTCACAGGTCGCTCTTCCCTTGGCCTGAACCACTTCTGCATGGCTGGCAGCAAGTCTCCTTCCTCCTCTGAGCATTCCCAACTCCTTCCTGCTCTGAGCATTCCCAGCTCTTTCCTGCTCTGAGCATTCCCAACTCCTGAAGGGTGATCTAGGAATTCCAACTCCTTCCTGCTCTGAGAATTCCCAGCTCCTTCCTGCTCTGAGCATTCTCAGCTCCTGAAGGGTTATCATGGAATTCCAGCTCCTTCCTGCTCTGAGCATTCCCAACTCCTGAAGGGTTATCTTGGAATTCCATCTCCTTCCTGCTCTGAGCATTCCCAATTCCTTCCTGCTCTGAGAATTCCCAGCTCCTGAAAGGTTATCTGGGAATTCCAGTTCCTTCCTGCTCTGAGCATTCCCAACTCCTGACGGGTTATCATGGAATTCCAGCTCCTTCCTCCTCTGAGCATTCCCAGCTTCTGGAGGGTTAGCTAGGAATTCCAGCCCGAGGATTCTCTTCTCCCTGACTGGGTAACCCAGAATTTGTGGCTGCAGTGAATGCTTTGTTTCAGGAATGATCCAGGCAGTCTCCACCAGCTTCCCCTGGAAGCACAACTGGAGCCTGGTGCCAGGCTGAGGGGAGAACCAACTCCCATTTCCCTTTTGTGTCTTTGGTAAAGCTAAAACCAAACAGGTAACAGCTAATTAAATAAAAAAAATCTCTGTAGCCATGTAAAACCACCAAAGAACTTTACAGTGTAATGGAATCTTAGCAGATGGAAGTAGTTATGGCCATTTCCAGAAAGTGAATCTTATTTTTCTGTGTTGAACATAGAAACTCGTTGATTTTTTGTACATTGCATGCATATGCAGCAACATACATTCATCATAAACTCAACCAAAGGGACACTTCTAAATTCTGTTCAGCAATCAATCTAAACTTGCAATCTGATAATCCTGTGATTAAACTGCCAAAATAAAAACAAGCCATTCTTCTACTTTCTAATATTATATGATAATACAAATACTATAGAAAAGCTGCATTATACAGGTGTGTCTTCCTGAAAAGTGTTCTTTGCAAAAAGGTCTCTGCCTTGAACAAAAACAAGTGAAAAGCTGCAAAGTGTGGAATGCTCAATAGCACGTATTGAAACAGAGCATCACATTAGATTAAGTCTGAAGGAATGAGTAGCCACTTCAGTTTGTACCCATAAAATTAAAGCCTTAAAATGGCACTAGAACTATGTATTCACCAGGTTAAGTTTCCTCTTTTCAGCTGTTATGTGAACGAGTGTATTTAACTGTTTCTCCCCATGCACATTCCTCATAATTAGAATGGAACTGTCTTACCATGGATAGAAAATATTCTTCTCCTTCCCAGATTAAACAAAAGATATATGCAAAGAATAATAACATAGTACAGAATATTCCTATGATCAGCTCCAAAGGCTGATTTGAATTAAACTTAATATTTTTTCATTGTTGCTTCCCCTATTAAAAACAGTGTGAAGACAACAGAGACTCCCAGAATATACCCAGATATCTTCCCCCAAACCTTTTCTTTTTCTTTATAAGCTATATTGGTTTTAAATCTACTATGAAAATAGTAGTGCCAGAAAAATCGACTAATAATGAAAAATTCTTCAGGTAAGTAGTTTTGTTCTTTTTTTTGTTCTTTTTAGGACAGAGATGCAGAGGAATACCGAGGAAAGATCTGCTAGTAATGATGTTTTCTTTGTTAACACTCCTTTGTGACCCAAATAAATTCTTCACTCCACATTCCTGTATTTGGAAAACAAATTGTACAGTACTCTCAGTGTAGACTTCAAGTCACAATTTACAATATCTAGGAAAAAAGACAAGAGAAAACAAATTAGTAACTTCATTAGCTCCAAATGCTTTCCAGAAAATAAAGTGCCCATTCTCTCCTCCTTTCCCTTGCTTACATTAGTACCCATGAACATTAGATCACAAGGATAGCAAAAAAGAGTAGAAATATCAATAAAACACAATTTTCAAACTGGGAACTCAAAGCTTGGTGTCTTAACCACTTCTAATTAGAGATACAAATAGCTACTGCTGCTGATGTTGAAATGTAGCCAAGCTCAGGTGCTCCTGAGTCAGGGTGTGCCCAGGATTATACATTCTTAGACAACTCCATCTTCAGTCAGTTGTGGCTGAAAAGTAATGATTTGGGAAAAAAAGTCATCAGACAGTAACCAATGGAACCCTCCCCTCATGTAAGAATTGTAGGACAATTCTGGGACATTCTGGGCTGCAGCATCCTCTCCTAGGCCTAATTTCAGCAAGATAGCTAGAGGCAAGTTTAAACTTTCCAGAGGATCTAAAGAAGCTAGGTATACAAGTAAGTGCTCCTTGAACAAACATCTGAAAATTCTTTGGGTTAGCTGACATTCATGGCTGAATCAGCCCTCAGAAACTCAGCATCTAAAGGAAAGGATTTATATGAAACAAAAAAGCTAATGAATACCTTCTGTTTCAAAGTGCAGCTCTTGAGAAAGTCAATATTATTTCACAAGAAATCTATAAAACAAACTGACAAGTACTACTGCAGCAGTCTCCACCAGTGCTTTAGTCAGTCTCCAACAGGGATTCTGAGCTGCCCTCAGAAAGAGCAGAGTGGAACTAGAATTGTCCTGTCTCTTTCTGTTGAATGCACAGGATCTCAAATTCCTGACTGTGGTCCTTGGAATTGGCCAAAAGCTGCGAGTAAGCCCAGAACGTGGAGCATTGCAACATCAGAGTTTAATCATTGCATTTATCTGCACTGATGTTCTCACAGCCTGTGAGTTATTATGAATTATTCACACTTTGAATAACTGATCCAATCAAACCTGTGCATGGTGTCCTAAAGCAGCCAGCTAAAGATACTGAGCTCACATCCATGGACAAAGGCTGCAAACACTCAAGCCTAGATTTTCTGCTGGGTTGTGACACCAGAGCCAGCGTGGGTTCGTGGCTCTTTATAAATCAGATGGCAAATGCTGGGTATGAAATGCAGAGTTAATGCCAAAGGCTGCAGGAAGGGTGCCTTGCCCCCACTGCAATCCTGCCTGTGTGTAACACTCAAAGTTTCCTCTTTCTGACCAGCAGCAAGGTGCAGAACCACTTTTTTGTTCCCAAATACAGAACCTCTCTTCTCAAAGAAGTAACTTGGTTAGGTCTTTGCAAAGACACCACCAGAAAAGAATTCCACAACCACAACAGAATTCCACAGAAGGGCTCAAAATAAAAGAAGCACGCTCCCAGAGAAAGATGGGACTTCCATTGCTACATGGGCTTCACCAACACATGCAACATTTTACTGGCTGCACGCTTCTAAAAGAGAAACTTGAGTTTGTCTTTGACACACCCATTGCAAGGAGGAATCTGAAAAAGCTCAAACTGCAAATGAATTCGTTAGAGACTCAGCAGATTAATGTTCCAGCGATTTTTAAAGTAAAAAGGTCACAGAAAGCTTTTTAAGACCTTTTCAATTATATTGTAAATAACCCAAATAAACTGTTGACCCCATAAAAATCATTGGTTTTCATACTAATTTATTTAACTGCATTCTTTTTTTTTTTTCCACTAAATATGTTTTTGATATTCTAAAGCACTTTTCAGCGCTCTATTTTTTCCTCAAGAACCTCAAAGAAACAGTGTAGGAATTCAAAGAGTATTTAGTGTACACATTTAGGGTAAGATCCTTTTCAATGCTCTTTTGCTCACTGGAAATTTTAAGTATGGGCATTGTGCCCAATGTAACAACACATAAAACAGATGTGTTTTTCCATTCACATCAGGCAGGAAGTTTCATATTAAGCATTTCAATAATTGCACAAGAAATGTCTTATATATGCTGAAATATCCTTATGGCTTGATTTACACTGGAAAAATTAGCTGTCCCCTAGAGCAATGAATACCTGAAAAATTAAATGCCATAAGAATTTTAAACCTCCATGGGGAGTAAGGGATCACAGATACTCTGTGTTTTACTTGGATCCCTCGATTTCACTGTTTCCCCCTTCTCACTTTGACTATTTCAGACATAAAGGTTTGTGATACCCTCACCAGTGGTTTAGTTAAGCATGACTGTGGATAAGAGTTCAAGCAATGAAAAGAAGTGAAAGAAAGCCAGGCTGGGTAGGTCCAGATTTAATGCCCAGGCTGGATCCTGAGCTGCATTATTGTGTGTGTGCTTGTCTCTGGGGCTGGGAGAACCTGGAGGCTGGCAGGGAGGGAAAAAATCCTGAATGGAGCAGAACCTGATTCAGTGCCTGAATCTCCAGGGAGTTGTGACTGCTGGAAGCAGCACTCTGACATGTCCCAGCTCCTCAGGGAACAGCAATCCAATACTGTGGCAGGAAAAGGCCGTGAGCACCATGGAATGTGATCCTGGAATTGGCCTTGGAGAGACACAGCCCCGCTGATCATCAGGGCAGGCAAGCAGCAGGAGCCCAGACACCATTCCTGGGGGAAGAGGAGGAGCTGCACACCCAGCTCCTGCATGGCAAGATGTGCTAACTGCAGGTACCCATCAACCTGGGGATCCAGGGCTCTGTCTCCAGCCCAAAAAGCTGGATTTGAACACTGTGTGTCTGAGAACCAAGAGGAGTGGAATCCCAGTGCTCCTCAAGTCAGCAGCAAAACATCTGCTCTCTAAAGCACATCCCACTGCCAGTCCCCAGCTCTGTATCCAATTCAATATGCATGGGCAGGTCCTGCATTCAAAGGCATGTGTGAGAACATCTGAAACATCTGAACATCTGAAATCCCCCTTCCACAGCATCTCCCTCTTTTGTGAAAAATCCTACAAGTTACTGGAATACCCAAGGTTTAGTGTGAAAATGTGAGATGGAGGAAAATGGGGCAGTTGGAGCAATTCACATCTGTCAGTGACCCCAATCACAACTGTGTTCTCTTTCTTTCAGGGAATATTGTATTTCTATTTGGCCAATGAAGAAAGGCAGCACTTTGAAAAAGCACATTTAACATACAGATTTCCTCGAGCACTACAAAATGTACCTTGCTTGCCTTTTGCTGTTGGATTAACTTAACCTTCATTTAGCCACACCATAAAATCTGGATCCAGCACAAATTTTTAAGGAGATACAAAAACAGTAGCATAGGTACCTTCTGGTCTTGGCTTTGGTTTTTCCAATCCACCATCCTGCATGAGCTCAAATGCAAAGGATACATTGACAACCTGGCAACACAACAAAGGCAGTCACTCTTGGGAACTCTGTACACTGCAAATGGTCAAGACAAGATATAGTTAAAGCTGAAGACCCAGTTATTCAGCAGGAAAAAATAGTCAGGGCTCTGTATATCTGCTCCTTGGAATCCAGACAATCCATTGTTTTGCTGATTCTGGGTGATGGTGGTCGCAGAAAGATAAAGGTAATTGAAAGTTAACATGAACTAACATAATTCTCAATAAAATTACTTACAAGTAAGCACAGCCCACCTCCTGCAAGTTCAAAAATTGGAACATGATGGCCCCTGAAGTGCTCTCGTCTTGAACAGACAGATGAATTGCCTGGACAGCTACAGACACTGATGTAATGCTGGTCTTAAATTGACACATTGTACATATATGCCTTTATGCTTCCAAAACCCATTAAACCTTTCCAATGTTAAATTCTTGGATTTTGGACACACAAAAAATCAGTCCTGTCATCAATGCTTGCGTGTAATCCTATATACATTAATGAATCCTATATACATTAATGAATCCTACATACATTAATGAACAGTAGGTCTCCTTCAATGACAGCACCACACAATGGCTGCCAAAATCTGTTAATACTTGCTAACCACCCCATCATTAATATAATTTTCTCTTACTGATTTTTTAAAATACTTGGAATGGCTGGACCAGTACGGTCCTTTCTTGATTTCAGCTGCTTGCATCAAACTTACACAGGAAAGTTTGTGTTATCCTTCTACAACCAGACATATTTATTTGTTTGTTATCCTTCTACATCCAGACATATTTATTTGTTTGTTTTTAACAGAAAAATGAAATCTAGTTACCTTTTGTTCAAAACTATCAGGAGTCAAGAAAAAGCTGTGCAGGGGAACAAAATAGCCTTCCAGGAGACCCATCAGCAGGACCAAGTACACTCCATCTGCAAACTATGGAAAAAAAAATACAGAAAAGTTTCTCAGTCCATTTTCTGGAAACTCTCTCAGTGCTTTGCTCATGGAACAATGGGGCACTGGAACAGGATTGCCCTGAGAAGGGGAAGCCCCAGGCCTGGAACTGAGCAAGGCTGGCTGGGGCTGTGAGCAGCCTGGGCTGCTGGAAGCTGTCCCTGCAGGAGGGCAGGAACTGGGTGATCTTTAAGGTCCCTTCCAACCCAAACCATTCCACATTTCTGTGGTTTTGTTCCAGATCTCTCACTCCTACCCAGTGGCACCAGGTCTGCCAGCAGCCCAGCACCTCCCTGAGGCAGGGGATTTGCTTCCAGCTGATGGAAATACATCTCTCATCTTAGGGATGATGTTTCAGGTAAATGCTTCAGGAGTTTCTAGGTGCATTTGAATGTTTTCCCCCAGAGTAAACAATGCAATAAGCAGAAATAGGGAATGCCCTTTTGAAAGCCTTGACACAATGATTTCTAGCTAAATCTTAATTGTACCTTCGGAAAAAATCTCTAACAGGTTGGTAGGCGCTTAAATAAAGCAGAGATTCCTAACAGCATGAATCAAGACATAAAATAAAGGCTGACCTGAAGACACCTGGGTGTTTTTGATAGTGCAGATCCCAGCCCCATCATTTTCTTATGATAACTGCTGGGATTGTTCACACGGGGAAGTATTAATAGAGCAGGATGAAGCTTTTCTTTTAGCTCCTCTTCAGCCAATTTAGCAGCTGAGAAGAAGAGAGAAGAGCCTGCAGCCCAGGATTTCTGGGGTGCAATCAAGCCTGCAGCCCAGCTGCACAGCTGCCTGTGCACTTGAGCAGCTTTGCTCTCCAGAATCCCAAATTTCCCCTCAATGGGGGCTTTGTGATCCCCTGTGGCTGCTGCAAAGGTGGGCAGAGAAGAACTGCACAGCATCCCTGCCTGCCCACAACACACAGCTCCTCCTCCTCACAGCACCCAGCAATTAGCTTTTATGCTAATGGAATTAACAAAACTGGTTTAGATGTTTAATTGGTGAGGGTCTTCTCTGCACAAAGGTATTTGGAAATGAAGGGTTTCCTGCTGAAAGAACATCCTGGAGCTCATTCAGTGGTAACTCAGTGAAGTTCCTGGATAAAGATGAGGACACGGTGCCTAACTCAGTGCAGCTACCTCTCCCCTCCAAGAAAGGCCACAAAATTCTACCTGCGTGTCCAGTTCAGTCACCTCCAAATTCAGTTTATTCAGATGCTTGTTCACAAAGGTGATGAGAGTCTGAAAGGTGAAAACAGTGCAATGAAGGCCTATTCAGCAGGGCAGCAGCTCAACACCAGCAGTATGAGCTCCACTCAGAGGAGAATCTGCACGAGTGAAGAGACTGCAACACAATCTCCAAGTTTGGAAACTGAAATGTGACATTAAACATTGTTTTTAAATTGCTTTTTGCAAGAATGAAGAACAGAAATAAAACGAATGTGATACATGTATGTATAAAAATACACTGTTAAAACACAGAAAACCCCCACATTTTTAGCAGACTATGGGGAAGTGGGTAATTGGACTCCACTCAAATCTGACAGCAGCCAAAATACTCCAGGGTCAGACCTCTGGCAGCTGTAAACTGGATATCTCCTTGGCATCAGTACAGTCAATGTGCCAGCTGGGCTCTACTCAACATACACTTTGTGAGAGCTTTTCTGATGGAAACTTTGATAACTTTACGTTGTTCCGTGCTCCAAAGTTAAGTTAATGCTGCTAAACATTAAATAAAATGTAACATTATAATCGTGACTTTGTGTATTTAAGCATAAAGCTTAATTGTATTTAATGTATGCAAAGCATTGGCAGCTATACATTACATCCCCCACACACTCAGCACATCCACACCATCTGACACACACAGCCATGCACACAAACACATTAGGTATTTTAAAAATAAAAACCTTCCAACCTTTTTCACTACATTGAGCTTGTCTGGGGCATGGTCAAACAAAGTGTCGAATGCATCTCGTTCTGAAAAACATCCAGGGCCATTAATATACTGAGCAGCAGTTGTTCCAGTGCAGAACAAACACATTCATGTGAGACAACACACTCAGCAAAATGGTTCAATACAGCCTCTGTACCCCAAGTACCAGGGAGTTTGCATCCTCCTCCCTTGCTGCCAGCTGCTGGGAACTTCTTCTCTGTTATTCACAAGACAGCATCATTTTCAGGTAGGATTTGGATTACCTAAGGACCCTGCTTCTCAAAAATGAGCAAAGAACAGTATCTTTATGGACAAATTCTTAAACAGCCAGAGGAACCAAATCATTTTCTGCAGAAGAACGTGACTTTACATCAGCCACTGCATCTACAGAGGAAGATCTGCCCCACAGGCCCCTGACTGCATTATCAAGGTCCTCAAGCAGGTCACACATCTGCAACACAATCCTTTGTACAGATGTTTTGGGTTATTCTCAGATGCAATTTTGGGCACTGGCAGCAAGACAACCAACCTAAGGCAGCATGGCTGGAGTGCTGTCACCTTCTGAAGAAAACAGAAAAATTTATAAAGGCACCAAAGCCTTTCCTGAGCAATTTCTGTTCAACAGTCACCTGAGTGACAGCAAATAGCCATTCATATCCCTCACTTTAGAGAAAACCTAAAGCTAGAGTAGATCCAGAGGCATTTGTAGAAGGCAGACTTTACACCAAGCAAGGCTCAGGTGAGTGTTTTCTGCTGGCCACCCTCAGTCCTGGCAGTGAGACACACGAGGCACAGGGCACTGCATGGGCTGCTGAACACTGACTCAACATCTTTAAAGCAGGCAGTGGATGTAGAATATCAATATTCACCAGCTGGCTCGTGATAAGACACCATTTCACGTCATTCTGGGAACTCATCATCATTAACACCACTGCAGTGATGTTCTGGAGGTTAAACCACAAAGCACATGCAAATTAACAAGTGCTGAAAAGCAATGAAATCTGTTTTAAAGATGGTCAGAGTGATTTTAATGGGTTTTCCCCCCTTTTGTTAACTGCCACAGCAGCCTGTGGTGTATATTTGCCAGGGCAACTTGAAATCCTCTCCTTCCTTGCCATTTGATCCAAGTGAGCAGCCAGTGCAGAACTCATGTACACTCTGGCTGCGTCAAGAGAAGAGACAAGAATCAAATGTACTCACCATGCCTTCCTGATAATGCCCTGTGGGAAAAACAGAAAAGAACAAAAGAGTTACATATCATTCACTTGCAGATACTGTCCCACAAAAAATCCCCAGCATGCATGGTAACATCTTCAGCTTGGGGAATACTGGAGGAGATTAATGGAATTAGGAGAATTCTGTGAATAACTTCACCAAGTTACTCCTGCTGAGGATCTGGGTTGGTCTGGAGTTTATCAGAATAATATCTCTTGGCTTCACCACAGTCTCACAGGTCTCTCATTCCCTACTTTGAATCAAATCACACCTTGCCTGAGTAAAGAAGGCTTTTTCACATTGATTTTGTGGAAACATTTCCCTCTGCTTTGAAGATGCATCTGCCACACCAACCTCAACAGAAACCCAGCCCAAACGAGGCTTGGGCTGGGTTCTTTAGGACTGCAGGATTTGGCTCCAGTTGATCCTCCAAGTAACTATCACACATGAATCCATACAGATTAATCATAAATCAGCAGTGCAGCTTCCCTCCATTCAATTAGAAACCAGGATATTCTACTGCTGCTCTCTTTTGGTTTGGAACAGCTTTCCTGTTCTAAAATGTTCAGTGAGGTGGCACATACAGGGCTTACCACCACCATTTTACACATCTAAAGCCCCACCTTTGGTTCCCCACCTGTTTCCTCCCCCTTTTGTATTTTTAGATGCTTGTTTGCAGCTCCTGAAAAGGCTAAAATGCAGTCACTGCCTGATGCATCATCTTCCCTGGAACCCCAAGCCTGAAATCTAAATATCAGCAAATGTTTGAGTTTCTGAGACACATCTGTGCTCAATTACTGGACTGCTGGCAATTGTGGTGTTGACATACTCGGTGTTACCAGTTATTTCCTCTTGGATTTGTCGAGACTGGAGGATTCCATCTCGTTTCTGGAAAAAGGAAAAAAAGGGACATTTTTCTCAGAGAAGTTTGATGCTGAGGGCAGCAAACATAATGTGATCCACAAACACAACTCGATAAGAAACCTGCAGAATAAGAACTTTTCTTACACCAATTTTCAGTAACACAATATTTTACCATGCAAGTATTTCAGAGAACTCTTTTATACATTAACAAGAAACCCGAAACTCCACCTGTAGAAGGAAGTATTTCTTTTCCTTTCTCCATTGTTCTTAATTCACTTTTCTTTTAAAGGCCCCAATTCAGCGAGCCATTTGAAACACCCAAACACATATGTAAGTATTTTAGTGGAGGTATGTCTAGGTGAGCAAAATTAAGCCCTGTATTTCAATGAACAGCTTGGCAGGTGGTGCCCAGGATTCTCTTCTGCAAAAATCTTCCTCCCAGGCTGTTTGTTCTGTCTGCCCTGTTCATACTCTGGTTTTTGGTGCTTTTTTCCTTTCTCTGCAGACAAAGAGCTCTGACAGGAGGCAAAATGGAGCTTCCATTCCCACTGGCAGCCTGCTCCAGCAGTGCCCCTGATGTTCTGCAGATGTTCTGCAGCTCTTTCCTGCAGGAGCTGAGGGGGCTCTGTCCAGAGCCTGTGCCCAGGAGCCAACTCCAACCACTGCTCTTTGACTCAGCTGCAGAATGAAGCACTGGGAAGAGTTTGACAATGTTTCAGTTTGCTGATCACACTCATCTGGGGCTGCAGTAAATACCACACATATGTTTTGCCTCTCTCTGTGTTCTCTCTGTCAATTCTGTTCGCTGGTATTACCAAAAATTCACAGTATAGAGAGAAAAAGTCGGGGAAATGCTGACAACTCCATTTAAAGTCTAGACATTAGGCAATTACTCATGATTCCTCACTCCCTGTCATACAAAGAAATGAGAAAAAAAAGATTTATGCTGGGCCTAGACTCATCTTCTATGTGGGAAAGAGAAAAGGAGAAAAACCTTTTAGAAAAGACCTTCATGACATGTGAATTGGGGACTCCTTTTCCCTTGGAGAAGGCAGCACATCCCTACCCGAGGCAGTCCTCAGTGTGTGATGTGATGTGCTGAGGGCACAGCCAGGCTCCTCTATTCCTTCTACACTGCACTGCTAAAATCTATTTCTTGATTTATTTTTCCTTCTACACTGCATTACCAAAATGTATCAAGAAATACATTTATTTCTGCAAGAAAAGCTGAATGTGGCCCTGGGGGTGACTCCAGACTGGCACTTGGAGTGATGTGAACTCTCCTTTCAGCCAGATGACAGTTTTGGGGGTTTTGTGCTGGTTTTAAAGTCCTGTTTGTGAGTATCTTGCACATGGTAAAAAATGCATCGAGGGAGGACCTTGGAGCACTCCAAAGGCAGAGGGGAGTACAGGGTGTTGTGTACAGGAGGAGGGGGCACAGAACAGCTGCAGAGGCACTGCCTGTCACACAGATTTGAACAAAAAGGACAGAATTTAGGGCTATCTCCATGTCCAGCCTCCAGTACCCACTGAAGTAACTTCAAGTCACAGCCTGGTTCGTGCCAGCTCAGCCTGGAATTCCTCTCTGTTTGGTATTTTTGTTTATTCTTCCCTTGCTGCAGGTTGAAAGGAAACTTTTATTTCCTCCTCATGATGGCTCTGCCATGCCACTGATGCCTTGTGCAGCAAGGTGCTCCCATCTCCCACAGGGGCTGAGCATCACAGCAGGGCCAGCTGCAGTTTTCACTGATCACACTGGGAACGTGGGAGCACAAAAAGGTTCCTAATGCTCTTCACCTGCTCTCTGCAAGCACACAAAAACTGCCCAAAATATACTCCTGTACTGCTATTAAAGATATTTCCCTTTCTGATGAGCTGCAGATTTATAGATAGCAAAACAAAAACATCTGCACCTTAATCCTGATGTTGACAATAACAACAGAAACAAACAAGAAAACCCAAACCAAAATGATCCCAAGCCCTTGTTTTGGGTCTGGCACCTGAGCACCAACACTGATGGGATTTCCACACTGCCCAGACACAACGTGCATCCCCTTACTTGACCAGCACATGTCAAGACAGACCTTCCTACACCTTTGATTTGTAAAGAGACAGGCAAATTCCCAAAGGGATGGACCTTAGAACACTGGTCTTAGCAACTATTGTGAGGTTTGTCTTGTACTAGACAGAGAATGACACAACATTCCTAAAAATACAGAGAGCTGCTACTGCCCAGCCTGCTCCTTTCCTTAAAAGCAACAGTAGCTAAAACTGAAACAAGAAACTATAAAAATCAACATCAACTGTTTGAAAGTCACTGAGAAATGAGGCACGAATCAAGATCCCCCATTAAAAAGAAAAGCTGGACATGCATTCCAGTGAGGACAGAAGACCTTGGTGAACAGGCTTGGCATTTTCTCCCCTCACAGCTGAAAGACTTCACAGAAGGCCCTGAAGATATTCCTAATCACTTGCCATTTAAAATTGCCAACTACACCTAAAACAAAACAAAAAATAATCTGAAACTGGGGTAGCACATCTGGAAATAGAAAAGATCTCTTCTTATCTCCTTCTGTGCCAGCATTTTTATGTAACTGAGAGCCAACTGCTTAATTTCCCCCACAAAGTCCCAGTCTGAAAATCTGGCCATTATTTGGATTTTTGCCTGTGTCTTGTTCCAACTCATTTCACCTGGAGGACCACATTTCATAACTGCCCCACCAACATGAAATGCAGAATTATTCTGGAGCTTGAAAGAACAAATACATTTGCGGCAGGTTCAGAGGAGACTTCATTGGAACCTGGAGGCAAAGCTGCTCCAAAACATTTCAGACCTTCCCAGGTAGTGAGAGCAGTGATCTCTGATTAAAGTTGTGGTTTACACACTCATCTAACCTCAATCATTCCCTAGCTTTGGCTAAGTGCAGTTTATGCACCCAAGAACGTGCTGAAGCCAATCTGGCTGCTCTGCCAATGCATTCTTACACTCTCTGACTTCCATCTCTTGGACACAAACAATTTTCATCTGACCATTCCTGAATGGTAGAAATTCATCATTTTTAAGAAGAGGCAAAATGATGACAAGGCCCAGCTCTCCAAAAAAGCTCTCAGTCATTTCAGTAGATAGGATCACACAAAGCCTGGGCTTTGTTCAAAGTTATTTATTCTACTGGTAAGGCAGGAAAAGAAAATAGTAGAGTAGCTACAAAAGGTCCAACTATCACATTTTTTTCCTAAACCAGCTTAAACCCAGATTTGGTATCACTCTCATTGCTAACAGCTTTTGTACAAAACAGCCAAAGGAAACAAGCTTTCAGAAGAGCTCGGCTGATTACCTGCTGGACATGAGCACATTTTCTGTTTCACAAATATCTTTCTTTTCTATTTCAATAAACTGCATCCAGCCAGCACAGCAACCCTCACATTTTATGTGTTTCTATGCCTAGCAAAATCATGAAATGAATTAAGGGAGTCATTCTTAAAAGAGTTCATAAAAGTACTTTGTTCTTTCATTTCTGTCTCTCTCCTGTTCTCTTTATCGAACCACACCCAGCAGAATTTAAAACCAGCTACTGCAGAGTCTGTAAAATTTCCCTAGGCTCGATTACAGAATGCAGGAGTGCTTGGAACATGAAGTGTGCAAGTCTGACCACTAAATTAGGCTTTAGGATCTGCTGATGGCTGATTAAAACTCGTGTGAGCTCAAAGGGAACACGATGCATGATATAGAATCAGTCCCACAGGACGTGAAAGACAAATTTATAAAAATAAAAAACCTCACCCACCTTAAAATAAAAATGAGAAATGTCTCAGACAATTCCAGCAAACACTGGCCCCCATCCCCTGGTAACAGGAATCAGCAGAGCTCTGGAGCTCCACTGACTGCCTTTCACCAAGGTCAGGGTCTGCAGGACAGAATCTCCCTCACCATTACTTGGATTTTATTCTGCTGTGACTGCTTTCCCTGCAAAGCACTGGCACCTGAGCTGCAGCTGTGCAACTAAGAGTGAGCCAGATTCTCCCACCACTTATTGTTTTAAATTGCTTTATCTGTACTGACTTCAGTGGATTTGCTGCTGAGCTACATCAGCCTGTTTAACAAGAGGACAATTATGCCCACTGATTTCACCTGGAATTTGTCTGGAGGTATGGAATGACAGCAGAGGTTCTGGTTCTTTCTTTTAGAAAAGAAATTTTTCTCATTTAGTTTTTCACCATAAAGATGCCCTGCTTACTGCACTCCAGATTTCTTAAGCTGGTTTTGGTGGAGCTTTGAGATAAACCAGTGCAAATAATACATTTATAATAGCCAAAGGAATTATGTTCCTTTGAAGCCCTGGACACAGAAGTGCAGATTCTCAGGGATCCTCCTTCATCATCTGTAGAGAAACCCCTGAAGCAGAATCTGAGTCAGTGAGTCACTGCCAGACATCAGCGACACACTTACCAGAGACCCTCCTTCACATTTCTCCCTAAGCTACAAAACTTGTCCTATTTGAATTCTAGGAGAGAATGTTTACTTTCTCAGATCTGTCTTGCAGATTTTCAGCCACACAAAACTTGAGCAATAGCTCTTTCAACCAGTTACTTCAGGGTAACATCAGTTCAAAGACAAAAATAAAGACAGTTGCAGTGTGAAAAATAAAGGCAAAGTTAATTGGAGAGAAAGAAAAGCAGATTAAATGGGAAGAGGCCAAATAAGATAGAGAAAGCACAAGTTCAGCTGAAAGAAAAATGATGAACAGAAAAACATGAAGAGTTTCAATGGATGAGGCTCTAATAAGGAGACTGACAAAAGATTTAGTTGACGGGGATTTTTTTGCATGCTTTTGAGAAAACCAACACTGCAATCAGACTAAATTAGCATGCACAGGGCTGAAAAAGAATAGTTAGTCACCTAACATGAATGTGAATGTAATAAACAGTGACAATTCATCATTCAGTGCCAAGAACGATTTGAATCTCTACACAAGTGAGAAGAGCGTCAAAAAATGGGGAAAATAATAATTCTAGAGATGGTACCGGGTGATAAACACATTCCAACAACAATAATGTTTCATATATTTTTAATGTCACAGTCAGAGTAAGATGCTGTGAGGCACAGCTCAGTCTGGGCCAGCACTGGTGCCTTTTTCTGGTTGAGGTCAGCAGGGAAGATGCTCCTGTGTTCCCTGCCAGCCAAAGCGTGCTCACCCAGCCAGAAACTGCATTTTTCAAGAAACCCCTCAGGCAACTCCACAACACTACCAAGAGCTGTTCAGGGCTCCCTCTTACCTGCACAACAACCACCTGAATGGACACGTGGTCAGGGAGTCGGATTGGTGCTCGGAAATACTGAGACAATGCAACCAGAAGGTGAAGTATGGCCACCAGACTTTTAGCATGAACAGCTGAAATAGACATTAAAAGCACAAGTTACCAACTGCAAAGTAACCAGGGCACAGATTTGTACTTCTGCTTAGGATGTAGGGATTATGGGATGCTTTTCCTCTTGCCACCTGGAGCCAGGGGTGCTTTTAAGGAGTCCCATCTGTAGTGGTCTCCTGCAAGATGCGTCAGCACCAATGCTCTGCAGCACGTCTGGATGCCACAGGCTTCTGGAGATGGAACTCTACAGCTAATCCAAAAACCAGATTTTATGTACGACAGTTTAAGTGCTGTCTCTGCATTCTCCTTGCCTCTCTTTTATTCCCTTTATTTCAATAAGGATTTATGGACTATCAGAAAGATATTTTTGTACTCATAACATGCACTTATTCATTTTTAAGTGTCACAATGTCTGCAGGATGATAAATGAGCCTGTTTTGGCACAAGCCTTAAGCAATAGCTTATTAAACTCAATGACTCAAACATTCCTCATGAAGTTGTTCTGGTTCTGTTATTGAAGCTTTTTTGCAGCAGGTTTCAAACATGGGTAGTTAACACTAACACAACTTACAAGACATCAAAAGCCAAACTGTAGGAAATCCTTGATCAAGTATCAAATCATTGGCATGAATGTGGATAATTTCCAATCCTTATTATTGCCTTTCTTCTTCTTCTACTCTGCTTTAGTACTCCTAAAAGATCTTTGACTCTGCAGTGCACTTGGGTTTCTTGTACTTGAACTAATCATGAAGTACTGCCTTCCTGCACTGCTGAAACACGATCAGATTCCCTAAAATACCCTTCTTCACAATCCTGCAGTGCAAGTCTCAGCTCTGCCATGGAGATACACACTCAGGAAAATGTGGCACTGCTGGCAGAGGCTGCTGGAGTGCTCAGGGATGAGCTGCTTCAGCAGAACACCACCAAGATACCAGAGTGTGTGCCACAGCTGGGCCCAGCTGCTGCTGTCTCTCCAGCTCTAAAACACATGTAAAACATTACATTAAAGCTAGAACTTAAATTGTCAGGCTGTTCCAAACACTCTGCCTCCAGCTGCACAACAGAGAATGGAAAGAAAACTCGGGGGAGGTTGGAAAAAGGAGGGGACAAAAAATTCAGCAGGACCACAGAAAGGGGAAAGTCAAATTGCCAAATGTTCACTCTTCCTCCCTCGAGATATTTCTCTCCTTCTTACTAATTAGTTGTGAATGGAACAGGATACAAAACTGCTCAGCACAAGACAGGTACAGGAGACAGGGAAAATGTCATGTACTGGTCAAGGATTCACCAACATGAAATGATTCTGAAAACCAAACTTAAAACAGATTAAGAGGCCTAATTTCCTAAATCTGATAACCTGCTCTGTGCAATACATACTGTGAAGTGTCTTGTGTTGGGCCTCTGAAGGCATTTCTATTAGATACTGCTATGTTCATTCTTAATACAACAGAACAGGAAGGGTGCAGAACTGGTCTTGATGAGAGTTTTATAATCAAAACTGGTGGTTCAGACTCAGCCTGAAATGGTCAGAAATATTACTCATATCTCTGTTGCAAATTCCACCCACAGTTCTTGGGCCTAACTCTCCTAATGTCCATCCACTGCTCTCTGTTTCAACAAAGCAATTTAGCAACTCCAGACTTCAGCTGGCAGGCACATGGACTTGAGAGCAAAGCCACCACACCTGGATGGACCTGAGAGCAAAGCCACCACACTTGGATGGACTTGGGAGCAAAGCCACCACACCTGGATGGACCTGAGAGCAAAGCCACCACACTTGGATGGACCTGAGAGCAAAGCCACCGCTCTTGGATGGACTCTGAGGACACCTAACTCAAACTGAGGGCTGAGCACCAATAGAGAGGGTGGAGTGGCACATCTGGCAGTGCCCTTCAGAGCAGTTCCTACCATAAATCCCAGGTTTCAGCCCTCCCTTTCTGTTGGATATTTCAGAATTCCAGGTGGCACCTACGAATCCCCAGCTGTCACCAAATGAGAACAGTATAGCAAACAAAACTTACAGTCAACATTCCACTTGATGCTTCTTGGAGGGAGTTTAAGGGTTTCATTGATCTTCTCAAGCACTGTCTGTAGCTTCTGTTTCTGAGCAATTTCAGACTGAGTAACTTCTGCAACATTCAGCTTCTCACTTTCAAGCTTCTCTGAAGTGATAGAAGAAAGAAATGGAGGAAAACCAATTGTCAGCTCCATGAAGAACACAAAGACATTCCATACACCCAGAGGTACATTCAGGAGACATCAGACTTGCTTATTTTCTAAGTTTTTTTACCCCAGAGCCACTTTCCCTCCACACTTCTGAGCTGCTAGAGGTGAGTTCCCATTTTGCCTTTAGGTGCACACTGCCAAGGGGAAGGCCAAGCACTGCTCTGTGCCACACCACTGGCTGACAAACATTTACTACAAATCCCTTTAGGCAGCACCAGATAAAGATTATTCTGCATGCAAGCAGGCCATCAAAGCTAGGAAACAGACACCAACTTTCAGATTTAATTCATCAGTCTCAGCCTCCCAGCTTCTACCTCGGACACAGGAGATAAAAATTTTACTTGGCCTATTAGTGATAAAACAGAAGTGATTCCATATTCATAGAGGCAGAGGATGCATCAAAGAAAGGCCAGCAAGTTTTCATGAAAACAGCTAAAACCTCAGGCAATTTCTCTTTATGAAACCACAGCCATTTTCTGCACTCCAAATTTGTAGTAGATTTTAAAATAATTTATGAACCAGTTTGTTACAATTAGTACATTGCTGTGTATATACATACATGGTTTATTGTTTACCCTTAAAGAGCAAGCAATGAAAATATAGCAGCACCAGAAACAAAATGCTTGGTCACTTACCAATTGACTTCTACAAAAGAATATCTTGTTCAGAGATATCTTATTTGGTAAGAGCTGATCTTGTTCCCATCAAAGCCAACTGAGTATTTCCCCAAAGGGAGTGAGCCTGAACTACCAACATAATGACTATCCTAAGAGTTCTGCCCAAGAGCTGCCATCTCCTAGTCCTGCCTGAGAGCTGCCATCTCCATAGGCTTCTTTTGCCTCCTCAGAAATCAGTCTGTGCAAAGTCTCACCACAAGACTGAAGATTTAGTAATCAGAGACCTGATCCACAAGGAAATAAGGGCAGTGGAAAAGATTCCTCTGAAGCCAATAAATGCTGGATCACTAGATGCATATTTAGAGTCAGGCTGTGCCTACTGCACATTTTTTGGATTTTGGGTGAAGTCACTGGAGGTCTGCCCATGACCATCCAATTGCTCAGTCTGGGCACATCCAGTCCATCACAGTATATTCAATAGCTTAACCATTCATAGAAGGGAATAGTCTGTGAAGTCTTTATTAGAAGTGCTCACATGATGTTTCAAGACTCATTTAGGATACTGGTAAGAAATTTACTGGAGACTTTATGAGCTGTAATAACTAAGAAAATGGCCTTCAAGCCAACAGTGTAAAAAGCACATGCCAACTCTGCATTAGCAGTTTCTTTTCCCTATCTGTTTCTCAGCTGAAGCTCAGTTTGCAGTCCACTGGGCACCATTACCTCAGTCATGTTAAAAGCCAGACATCAAACCAGAAAGAAATTCCAACTTTCCAGAGGAACCCTGCGACGTGAACAAACTATAGCATGGAATGAGCAGAGATTAAAAACATCCACCACGCTCCTGAGAATGCCTCCAAACTTACTTTCCACTCATAACAGGGTGAAGTTTGCAGCCCATGTGCAGATAATAAATGTAATTGGGGTGAATGCTGTTGCCAGGACAAGATCCCTGGCTGTGCAGCAGCCCAGGCAGACTCTGTGCTGCTCCCATCACACTGCACTGGGGCTGCACACACAGCCCAGGGGGCTCAGGACACAGTGCTATTTTTATATATTATATTTTTATATCATACACAATATTTTTACATCCCCTAGTGGCACAAATGTAAGATGATTCCTGGGCAGGAACAGGAACACTTATTGACAAAGCGCCTCAATGCCGCGCACGTGGCTTTTTTCTTACCGAATAATTTCTGCAGTACTTGTCCATCATACAGGTCTTCAGCCAAGTCTTTCACAATAATCCTCTCTCCTACCAACACATCATTAATCCAGTCAATTAATACCTATGTGGGAAACACAAATTTGGCAGTATTATGCACTATTCACTTGCAATTTAAAACACATGTCGTTTCTCTTAGCAGGAAGAATACCAAAGCTGCAGTGGCTCCAAATGCAGCCTGACAAACCTGCAGGAGCAAACAGGAAAGACACAGGGAGACTCATCTGAGGGGGCTGTGCCAATGCACCACAAGGTCTAGACAAACACTAACTGATGCAGTGTTTTCTGGAGTGAAATCTTCCCTTGCTTCCAGTAGCATTTTAACACCTTACCATGAAGCAAAAGGCACTGAAGTTGATTTTAATGATGTGTCCTGCTGGAGTCCAAACCCCAAGAATCCCAAAGACAAGGGAAAGCCAGTGTGATCTAAGGTTGGGGATCTTAGACTCTGGACTCAGGATTTTAACAGAAATTTTGAAGTCTCCCTGTGCCACATCTAGAGAAAGATACTGGCACAAATGACCTCCCCATCTCACTGGGATGTACACACCCTGTGGTTCCAACTAATTCACATCTAACTCCTGCTTTGAAGTGCTCAAGTGAAAGAGGCAGGGATGGCATTAAAAAATAGTTCCACTTCCCTGAGAGGGTTTACATGCTTTCATTACCTTCATCAGTTCTTGTAATTTTGGATCATTTCTTGAATTTGGATCCACCATTGTTCGGACTTCATTTTCCTCTGGAAGGTTTAAAAGAAAAACATTAGAAACTATCCCAGGCACAACACTTCATTTTACACCAGGCTTTCACGTTGAGATGTAAAATTGCTGTGAATTACCTAGCATAGTGTCCTCGGGGTCTAGTTCGAATGGAATGGGACTGAGAGGTAAGTTAATGGCATTTATTCCTTCTTCCTGTAATTCAGACACTAGGAAATAAAAAAAAAAAAGAAAAGCTTGGTCAAATTTCAATTTAATTTTACTTACTATTTCACTCTCGCTAAAAGTAGCATTAATTGTCTTAATTTCTTTATAAGAACACGACTCTATTAGATAAGCCACTGGGTGTAATTACAGCAGGAAAGTAAAGCTAACAGAAATGAGAGGCCCAGCCAACAAACCTTTACTTGTATGAGAACATTGTTCGTGGATAATCGTGCTGGAACCAACACAATTACCTCAAATCTCTTCCAGGATATGGCCCATTGTCCTCAAATTTTTAAAAGGCTCACTTGCATGTTAATGGTCGTGACATTTTAACACTAATGAATCTTTTCAGCTGAGGGAGATGGTTATTGCTGGCAGTGTCACCGAGGCTCTGGAGCATATCCTGGGGCAGAGCTGGTGTGGCCCAGGCAGGAGTTCCCAGGCTGAGGAACCATCCCAGACCAGAGGTGCAGCTGCAGCACAAGGCACATTCTGCTGCTGATGCTGCTGGGGCTGCAGTGCCCAGCTGGAGCAGCCTGCAGGATGCTCCTGCCCTGTGCTCTTGGCCTTTCAGGGCAGAAATCACAGCAGCAAGACACAGTGTAGGATGCTGAGAGTGTGGAGTCCACACAGGCTGAGAAAGAACTTGGACAAAGAAATGGGGAAGTAATCTGAGACCCCACAGTTTGGAGATGCCAGCAGGAGCCAGGAGATATGGACAAGGTCTTACTCAAAGTCCCCAAATTCTGTAAAAATCAACGTTCTTGAGAAGAAAGGAGCAGAAGGATCCAGAGAATGTTGTAAAGGGAAGCCTGACACTCTTCTGTCCCTGGTACAGGCCAGAGCAACTCCATTCACTCCTCTGGCTGACCCAAACTTTATAGGATGCAGAGACAAAACCCTTCCTTCACTGCCCAAACACACCTCCCTGGCAGAGGGCAAGAAGCCCCAGCAAGCCAGCACACAGCCCTGAGCAGGGAGGGATCCAGGACAGGGATCACACCAGTTTGTGCCCTGCTCTGTGAACAAGACAAGGGATCCAGGACAGGGATCACACCAGTTTGTGCCCTGCTTTGTGAACAAGACAAGGGATCCAGGACAGGGATCACACCAGTTTGTGCCCTGCTCTGTGAACAAGACAGCAGTGCAAAGCTGATTTACCAAACCAGGAAAGGGGCTCACTGTCTCATCCATGACCAGTAAGAAATGCTGCTTTCCATTTCCAGGGCACACACCTTGAACAGGGCTGGTTGTCAGCTCATCTGTCCCAGCCAGAGTTTAAACTTCAACAGCTTGATCCAACAATCCTACATACAGCCTAAAGGTTCAGGCTGTCCACACCTTCTGACATGTCCTGAAATATCTGATTTATGTGCAGATGCAAGATTCACTAGCCAGCAATTCAGATTTGTCAGCTGATGCTTTCCTCAGCTTATTCTGAAAATTACAGAGACAATTTGGTTTTTAAGAAAACAGAGAAGTCCTCTGAAGATTCTGTCTTGTCTCTGCTCTCATGTCTGCCTCATAAATCAGCTTTACTTCCTTGGTGCAATAAGCAGAGCTAAATTTGCATGAGCACTGTGATAATCAGTCAGCTGGTGTGATAAAACAGGACTTTGAAATTTCCAGGTATTTTCTACTCCCCATGAAATGTTTTGTGGTCTGCCATGTGAAATGTTTCTGTGCACACTTCAACAATCTGTGTAGCTGTATCCAAGCATCCATGTAAGACTGGCAGCAATAATGGCTGCTAGATCACTTATTGCTTTTAGTGGTACAAAAAATAACTGAAAAACCCACTACCCTCAACACTGAACCCGTAACTTCACTCCACACACTCACCCTGCTTATTTATCTGCAGCACACAAACACTGAGCAGCTCTGGAGAAACAATGCTGACAATAATAGTTCCCTCGGTTGTTGTATATTCTCCAGAACTGATGGCTGAAAGCAATGCACCAAATGAATCCCTCATGTAGCTCCTCTGACTTCTGAGGAGCTACAGCAAGGATGAAGCTGGCCTAGGATGTACAGTCTGGGGAACTGCTTGCACTTACTGGCAATTGTTGAAACTGCCAGCACTCCTTAGAGAAAATCACTGCTGGTTTCATTAACCTCTTTGATATTTTTTGTTTGTTTGTTTTTTGTTGGTGTTTTTGTTGTTGTTGTTGTTGTTCAGAATGGTTATGGGCACAGAAATGTCAGCGGGTGGAAAGCCTCCCTGTGGAGGTCTTTCTGCTCTGAAATGTTCAGCTCATGGAGGGCTGACACACAAAGCTCCCCAGGCAGAAAACGTGGGATTTTCTCACATCAGTCCCAAGGGGGGCACAGTAAATAAAATCTGTTGAAGCCAGCTGCCCCCCTGAGCTGTCCTGTCCCAAAGGGCTGGGTGCTCTGCCAGGGTGGGGATACTGGAGAGAGCAGCCAGCTGGTTTCCAAGGGAGGAACACTGATGAAAGCCTCTGGTTCCCCTCTCCAGGGGCAGCCTGCTGCCAGAGCTTGCTCACAATTCTCCACGGAGACCTAGTGCACCTCTCCAGGCTGAAAGTTATGTAAGGAATTCCTCCCAAGGCCCACTGAACCTGGCCATTCCTGTCCTCTAACGTGCACAACATTCTGCCTTTCATAGCCTGACCCCCATCACATCCTCAGAGAGAGCAAACAAACCCCTGCCACATCTCTGCGCCAAAAGGGACCAAGGAACACAAATAATAATAAATATACACGGGGAACTGAAACATTGACGTGTTCTAGAATGCAAGTGTTGTATTTACTGCACAGCAGGGGCTGAGCTCTGCTTTCTGCACACTGCTGTGAGCACAGACACTCGCCACACCTGCCAGAGCTGTTTGCAGAAGCTCCCCTGCACCACTCCAGGTGATCCAGACTGGGACCTGTGATGCCTCACCATATCCCATATGGATCCAGCTTTTAGAGAGGACAGCTCTCCCTCAGCCTCTGCATTCTGCAGGGCACAACCCATCCCCAGGCTGGTATTAGCCCATAATAAAGGTTCCTCTTGCCCCCCTCAAGCAGAAAACATGATGGAGAAACTCTGCACGCAACAGCATCTTTTTCATTTCTTTCCCCATACTGAAGAGCAAAGATGTAACTGCAGATCAGTCACACTACTAAACAGAGCAGTTTATCAAGTTTATATCAAGCTGTATGTAAACTGAGAGAAAATGTATTATGTAGTAGAGCCTTGCTTTCTCAGAATTTCCATCAAAAAAACACCGTGACAAATCACTGCTATACACTTAGGTGTTTATAGAGCAACCACAAATATGTGATTGAGGTTAAGAGTTTGCATACCACAGTTTCAGTAGAGGAGTCCATTTTTCAGCTGCTTTTCATTAATTTGTTTTAATTAATTTTCATGGAAATCACTTCAGCAATAAGTATTTTAATAAAAAGAAAAAACACAGTATTGGGGCAATTTTTGCAGCAGCTGAAATAAACGTAACATAATCTAATTTCTTGTAACAATTCTGTGAAGAATGGCTCTGGAGCATCAGCAGAAGCTGCAGGAAGCCTTTGAGCAGGAAGGGAGGAGGGGATGGGATGCACCTGCAGCAGCTCATCCCCACCACCCAGGCTGCCAGGAGCCAGAGCAGGGCATTGAGAGCTGCTCCTGCCCAGGACAGCAGCCAGGGCTGTGTGCCTGGCCCCTGGACAATTATTAATTGTTAACTATTGATAATTATTGATTAATAATCAATTATTCATAGGACCCCTTGGTGTTCTCACCCTCTGCTGCGACCCAGCCCCAGCCCAGCTCAGCAGCTACGCTCATGGTGCTGATATTGGGAAGATCAGGGACTTCATCCCTTAGGACAGGACAGCAAAACCCAGTCCTGAAGGGGTTTTTTCCAGTCACCATGCTGAGTGGAACTGGGGGAATGCACTTTTAAAAGCAACAGCTACATCTGGGCCAGACAAATCTCTGTGGATCGGCAATGTTGGAGTCCCAGTTCTAACTCTGGATGAGGAATGGACACTTCTGCTCAGGCTTCTGATTCAGCTCCACGTGCCAAATTTCTTGTGATGTAATCAAGTGCAGCCCCACTGCTATCAGCTGTCAGCAGCCTTCCTCCCATCATGCCAGCACCAAATCTGGGAGCCCATGAGCCTGTATCCACAGCAGCTCCAGCAGCTGTTTGAAGCTGGATGGAATTGTTGCTGCTTCAGATGCTCCAGGATTACGAGGTCATAAACCTGTGCTATCAAAGGCAGGCGTGTGCTGCAGAGCCTGCCCTGTGATGTGTGCATCCAAGGGCCACTGGAGCTGCACATCTGAGAGCAGAGCGCTGCCCACACGCTCCAAATTGCCTTAATTCCTCCTCTACATGCAGCCTGTTGCTCCACGCTGGATTTATTAGACAGTTTCATTTGGCTTTTTTACTCATTTATTTTGTGTGCTGAAGGCTTTTTGCTGCCCT
Organism: Poecile atricapillus; assembly: GCF_030490865.1. NCBI lineage: Eukaryota > Metazoa > Chordata > Aves > Passeriformes > Paridae > Poecile > Poecile atricapillus. The sequence continues at coordinate 119,224,494 of NC_081249.1, read as the reverse complement.
GTTTAGTATTCAGGGCTTAGAGTTATTCTGATTTGAATGAAGCACAGCTCATTATTTAACTGAGCTCAGCAATGCCACATCACCCAGCGCACTCTCTGTGGTTTAGATGTGTTTTATATCCATCTGAGGAACCACAAAACAAATACAGTGAGATGCAGATAAAACAGCCTCTTCCCCATCTAACTGCTTCTGTACCTACAAAATTAAAATTACTGAGTAAGGAATGGATGAGCTCTGAAAGTGTGTGATTGACCAGAACCAAAGCATCATTTTGGAGCAGCACAGTGCCACGCTGCTGCTGACCTCAATCCTTCATACCCAGGAGGTTTAGACAGACACAGACCTACACCTACAGACAAACACACACACAAAACATTTCTGCTGGTCTTTAATTGCTTTTCTTTCTGTAGCATAAGGGTTTTCCATTCAAGCTCTTCATCATTTTGAAGGTTTCACATGTATTGGGTTGGGTTTGGTTTTATTTTCTTTTTTTTTTCTTTTTTTTTTCTTTTTTTTTTTAATTTATTGGGTTTTTTTATTTGTTTATTTTGGTGTTTTTTGGTTTGTTTGTTTTTTTGTTTTGTTTTGGTTTTATGTTTTGTTTCGGGGTTGGTTTTTTTTTTGAGGTTTTTTTTTTTGTGGAAGCTGGGATTTTCTGACATTCATACAACTCCAAGAGTTTAAGCTTTCTATAAGAAAGTCCAAATCTACCTGATATTTTAAACTGCTACAGTTTTACATGTCATGTCTCTACCTTAAGCTATTTTTTCCTGGAACAAGCACCATTTGGAAGGCTAGTGCAGACATCATACTGCCTATATGAATATATTATAGAATAACCCTGGGGATTTGTATGTATGCCCACACTCAAACATGCATACCTATGGTACATACATTGAGATATGCAGCCAGAAATTACAGCCAGATTAGAAAAATGCTGATTTTCAGATCAAAATGTCTTCACTGCTCTTGTATAAGACACACACTCAATTATAGCTGAGCCAAATGTAGATGAATGGGGTTTTGCTTTCACATTCCCTCTATTGGGTGCAAATTTCTGGTGAATGCCCATGGCCTCGATGGTTTGCTTTTGTAACCACTGGTGCACAAGAGCAGCTCTAGTTCTTCTCCTGCCTTGACGGTCCATAATGCAGATTTGAGTGTGACTGTATCCACACAGATCTCCGTGGATTTGTGCTGATTTGGACCAAAAAGTCAGTGAAAAAGCAGCAGTGTGACTCCTGCTCCCTCTCACACACCCCAGTTCTAGAAACTGATGTCATCCCACTGGGTAATTCTGGGTTTGTATTGGTAAGTGAGAAAACAGACCCAAATTACTTAAGACAGCTGGAGAATGAGAGAAAAAAGAGAGCAAAAACATTTTCCAAAAGTCATACTTCAGGTTTTTATAGAATTATTCTATTTAGTCAAGCAAGCTTACATAATTCCTTTCTGGGCCACCTATCCAAAATGTTAATTTCTAATACCTGTGCATGTGCATCTTGTAAGTCCACAAAGGGAAAAGAAAATATAAATCTAAAATAGCACTGCCTAATTTTCTGGAACACATAATTCATTAAACATGGATTCTGGCAGCTCAACTTTAACTCAGAAACAAAAGAAATCCACACAAAAGACAATAAATCTGCATTACACATGGTACTAAAATGATCCAATGGATTTATAGATGTTTACAAGTTTGCAGAGTGTGACACAGCGTCCACCAGAAATTTGATATTCACAGCACAAAACATCATAAACATATGTCTGCAACTACAAAAGGGCCTTTTTATGTGGGGATCATTGTTAAAATTGTCTTCAGAACATAAACCTTAAGTTGTAAATGCTACTCCCCATTTATTCTCCGAGACATAACAAATGAGGGAAGAAAAGCAGAGATATGTTTGTAATTGAAAATGTTTCTCAGGAAATGATCTGTACAGGAACATCATTCTCATTCCATTAACTGCTGACTCCAAGCCAACCATTTGTAAAAGTAAATAAATATGCAAACTGGCTGACAACAATGTGCCTGCCTTTAATGTTTCTGCATTAGTACTCAACCTCCAAAAAAAGAATCTATTTTCTTTTCTCATTTCTCCATTAAACCAAACATGGCATGCACACAAAAGGAACAGGAGTAATGCTGTTCACAAAAAAAGATGGGAGAAATGCTATGATTTGATTTTCATGTATGCAAAACAAATTAAATGCCTTTTGCCTTGAACTTTCTTTAAAGTCCAAAGCCGCTCCCAAGTCCTTCAGTGACTTGTTTGCTGTTCCTTTCTTTTTTTCTTTTTTTTTTTTTTTTTGCAATTGGCAGGGAAAAAAGCCCTCCACAGACAGACAGACAGACAGACAGATGTCTGGTCTGGGTAGGTAAAAACCAACAAATCAGGAAGCAAACTCAGTTCTTTTTTAAAAGAGTACATGTGATTCTCTTTTGCCAGCTTCATTAAGCCTTCCAGGCTTTCACATTTCATTTGGGATGAAGGTTCTTTCTCAGAATTTCCCTGCAGTTTCTAAGAGGTAATAAGCAGTGAAGTTCCAAGCTAACACAGATGCCAGTCATTCCATTCATTCCTTCTCCACATCCTCTCAACACATCTTTTAAAATGCATAAGCAGTGTCTGCAGACGTTTGAAAAGCCTGTCACCCTACAGGAGTGTTTCAAACCCTGCTGAAAAATCCCAAAAGACAATTTTGGGAACAAATACAGACAAGAGGTCAACTGATGCTGCTTCTTATTCCCAGTGAAGAACCAGCCATGCCTATGAGAAATGCTGTGCCCATTCCAAGTTCTTATCAAAATGTGCTGTGTGGAATCTGATCCCAAAACAAACTCCAGAGAGCCTCAGACACCTTGGTAGGGTGTTTGTGCACCTTGGTAGGGTGTTTGTGCACCAGGAACAGGTTGTTAGCCGTTCTGCACAGGGTATCCCTACGTGCAAAATCCTTTATGGAAACAAATGCTGTGATAGCAAAGCACCTCATGGAAACACATCCTGTGACAACTGAGATTTCCAGAGTGCTGAGGTACGAACTGAGAGGTCTCTGAAAGGATTTACTGAGGGATCTCAGAACTACAGAGTGCTTGGGGCCATACACAGAAGAGGGGAAAGCATTTGTATCCTCCTCCTCACCCACATTTGGGTATTTCTCAAGTCACAACAAACTGCAATCCCCAGAGGAGAGGCAGACAGACCTCTTGAGTAGAGGGAATTGCTCTTCTCACACGCTCACCAGCTTGCTGCAACCATTTTTTTCCAAACATTGTGGAGTGGAGAAGCAGATTTTATAGGGCTGACTTGCCTCATTTTGTGAATCACCAAGCAGCTAAGAGCAGCTATTCCAACATCAACAAGAGGCGCTCATGCGGAGAAGACAAAACCAAGGATCTGTTCCAAGAAGTCTTTCCCAGCTCAACAAGTTCTAGCTATTCCTAAGAGAAAACCCAAAAATAGTTCTCAGGAATGTGAGGGCACACTAGTAGCAAGCTGAGGGTTTCCTGAATTTCTTGCTCTTTTCTTCCTGTATATATAAGCCTTGTTTTTGAAGGAGAAAAGTTAAGAGAGTTACGAGAGACCCACTGTATGTCAGTAATCCAAATGAGTAATCCAGTTTTTTCTTGAAAGAAACAGAAAAATGACTACTTTTACTGGAAAGTTAAAGCTCCTTCTCAGAGACTACAAAATGGTTTATGTGTCACACATGGCTCCCATCTTCAAACTGCAGTTCCTAGAGCTACTTGTGTCTTGAGACAAGCACCTCATCACCTTCAGGGAAAGATTCTGTGACAAAGGATTAAAAGATCTGTAAGAAGTGGCCAAGCATTTCTACAAGCCAGAAGGGAAAAAAAAACCAAAAAACCCCTGAACCACTTTAGTATCTTATGAGAGCTTCTCATGCTTCAAGATCTTTCTTTACCATCAAAATGGACCAGGATGAAGGTTGGGGTCGACACCAAGGCTGGAGAAATAGAGATGGGATAAGGGTCACTTGAAGAAATTAAAATAATAATGAATACAAGTATGTAGATATATTACTTATTTTCATAGCTGGTAGTTTCATTCTTTGCCACCTTCTGTGTCAATGCTGAGTGTCCAACCATGGTTCTCACATTCAGGGGCAGAATTGACTTGCAACATTAAATTCTGGTTTTCCCCTTGACTTTAAATATTTCCAACTTCTTGCTATGTTTAATATTTTTGCTTAACACAAGGATGACTTCTTAAAGTCTCTGCAATATGTCCTAGGGAACTGAAGTTTGTAGTCAAGGACAGAACTGGGATCTAATGTGGGAATTGGGATTTAAAGACAGGCCTCCAGCATGGCAAAACCAGGCTGTGGCTTTGGCTGGATCAACAGAACCCAGCTGCCTTCGGAAAGAAAAAAGGGTGGATTTGGTAAAGGGCAGCAAAATAAAACCTTCAAATGGAAGAAATATATCTTCTAGCATCTTGAAGACTAAACTGGGTTCTCTAGGCCAACGTGGAGGTTAATGTGCATTTGACAGCAGAAATTGTAGCACTTGACTGAAAAAAGGGAAAAAGGGAAAAAGAGGAAAAGGGAAAAAGGGAAAAAGGGAAAAAGGGAAAAAGGGAAAAAGGGAAAAGCATTTCCTGAGAAAAGGGAAACTTCCTTTTTATGTGGTGTGAGGAAGCCCCTCTGCTTTTCCCAGCCATACAGCACTAAGGGTAGCCCAGGGATGAGCAGGGACGTGTCAGGGCTGTCTGTGGAAATCCCTGGCTGGAGGGAGGACTTTGGTCAGCTGGCATAAATCACAGTGTAGTGTGATCAGTAAATAGTGTGGCTGTGCTATCCCCCTAAAATGCATTTACACAGAAGTGTAAGATGATGATGCAAGACAGGACTTTGGTAGCAAAAACTAGAAATTGTGTTTGGCTTAGGAAAGCAGGATTTGTTCTCAAATTGCACAGGAAATACAGCAACACTTTCCAGCCTAGGCTTTCAAATCCCTTAATCAGAATTAATTCATTTAACAGAAGAAAACAGCAGTATCCTCATTCTGCAGCACAGGAAAAGAACCACAATTCTAGTTTAAGGAACACATCTATATGTTTCCTTTCTGGAGACAAATTGCACTTGTAAAATGGAAGCTTGGCACTCCAAATCCAGCCTTAAAAGCTTGTCTCTAAGGTTACATAGCCTGACAGAGCAGACAGGAATACCTGTACCTCTTGCTTTCCAAACCCATAGCATGGCTAAGAAAACACTCTTTTTTTCCATATAAACCAGTAGAAATGATTTTCATCCAACCCCGTGGCTCGCCCTTGACAGGCCCTGCCTGGTACCCTGCCTGCATTCCTAATTCTGCTTCTTTCCTTACAAAATCAAGCAGCTGCTCCAGCTTCCAAACACCCTGTCTCAACCAAATCACTGACTGTGCTGTCCATCTGAGCGTGGTGTTCCTGGGAAAACAGCAAGGGTGAAGCCCCAAAGTGCACATGCACTGTCCCCTCTGAGACATCTCCAACAAGCTGCAATTTCAGAGCAGCCCTGTGTGAACTCCTCCCTGCTGAGTGCATCTCCTGGGAGGCTGTCACTGCCACCGTACCAATTTCATCATTTTTTCACTGTACCAATTTCATCATTTTTTCACCGTACCAATTTCATCATTTTTTCACTGTACCAATTTCATCATTTTTCCACTGTACCAATTTCAACAAGCACACCCACAGTTCCTGTGGCTGTAGCATTTCCTACTTTGCAGGTGGATAAAGAACCTCAAATGGGTTTTACTCCATGGCACTAACACATCTGGAGTTTCCCAGGAATAATCTGCAGCCTTCAGCTTTCAAGTCTGAAGGAAGTTTGTGTTACTGCTCCTCTCAGAAAGTGCACAGTACCAGGAAGTTTTCATTTTGAATGAATGAATATTAATATTAAAACTTACTGACTGCATTAACACATAGCCCATCTGAGAATTGCTAGCCCAAGCCTGCTTTTGACTACAAATGTCAACTCTCCCTGAGTGGAACTCAGCTGATAAAAATCACTGTTTTCACATTGGAGCCAGTGTTACCCAAAGACTGCATTTGTACCAAACTGAAGCTAACAGGAACACATAATCTTACGAAACATCACTAGGATGAAACAGCTAATTCTAGTTCATATTGCAGAAATACCTTCATGGAATGACATTAAATATTAACAGACTGCTCTATTTTCTTCTTCTTTTACCCAGGAAAAGCACAGTCTGACAGGAGTAAGAAGAAAATAAATCCTCATTCTTATCTTCAGCACACCAAAAATAACCAGCACTGTAAAAACAGAGAGTCAGAAAGCAATAACCAGAAAAGCAAAACAACCAGGTCTGGGCTCCTACCTTTAGGGCAAAATGCTCCACAGCCCATCGTAGGGTCGCTGGGCCACCCTCATAGTGCATCCCAGGGGGAACTGCAGTCCTGGAGGAGTTTGAAGCCCCTGGCACTCTTCAGAGGAGCTGTTTTAGCTTTCCAGCCTGTTTTCCACCAGAATGGTCCAAGCACATCACAACTCCCGGCTCAGAGCATCGCTTCAGAACAAGCGACTGACTGCCTATATAATTTAATATGATGCCACATGAGACTCATAGACCAGCTGCAAAAGAAACTAAATCTGCTTTTTGCAGCTTGCTGAATTGTGTTCTGAAGGCTGGGATGCACTTTTGATTGTGTGCTTTTGTTATCAGTCATACAACTAAGCAAAGTGCTCAAAGGGCAAGTGCAGAAGACACGTTTTTATAAACTCCAGTCTGTTTCTGTTCTGGGCACCTTTTCCCCTTGTAACTGAATAAAGTCACAGGAAAAGTCTGTGCATAGACACTGCAACATTGGGTAGGCGATGGGCAATCTCTTTCTCTTTTTCCTTTCTTTTTTAGTTTTTTTTAAATTTTATTTTTAGTTTTTGTTATTGTGAAGCAAAGTCTGATCAAAGGGAGTTACTCAAATCCTGTTGTCTGACTTGAGACTCACATGTGATATTACCAAATATTACCAAATTCAGATCCTGATCACAGTATTCTTTTCTCTACAAATACTTCCCCACTGAAATAATTAGCAACACTCCCATGGAAATGGATTAAGCCCCGAAACAGGCAAAAGAATATAAAAATCTAAAAAGCAGAGGAAAGGAGAGGTATGAGCCATCAAAAGAATAATAAACTACTGGTAAGAAATAAACTGGTTTTATGGTCTATGGGTTCTTCCAAAGGGGGAAAGTAATGAAAATATAATCTAAAGCAACTACTTACTTGGGCTAAAAATCAAATTCCTGTGAGGTTTTTCTACAGACTAGAACTTTTCAGAAGCTATAAAATGTCTAAGTGTTTGCTTCAACTTGGAGCAAGAGGGGGGAAGTGACACATCCCTGGCTCCTTTCTAAGTCATGGAAAGTAGTTACCTTTCTAATTTCCAGTGGAACTCTGCTTAAAATACCCGTGCCAAAAGACAAGTATGGAGCAGGGAGTGGTGTTTGCAGTTTGGGGTTATTCTGCTGTGCTACACAACATTCCTCCCCCAGGTTCTGTGTCAGATGTGACTCCTTGCAGAGGAGCCTCAGAGCTCTCATCAGTTCTGGCAGCTCTTTGCCAGCTCCAAGGAGTCTCTGATCACATCCCTCTGCAGCTTCTGGGTCACTCCTCAAAGCCTTTTTCCCTGCCAGCATTTCAATTTCGTGCTGCCATGGACTCCCCATTCCCACTCCTGGAGTGCCACTGCCTTCTGGCACTGGGAACCTGCACTGCTGAATAACAGCATTCAATTACAAACAATACTCAGCTGGCAGCTCTCTTCCAAGCTTTCCTGCTCCTCATTTCTGAACAGAATCCTGAGTGTCCCAGACACTTCATTATGGCAATCCTGCTTGGGACACAAGCACAGCTAAAGGAAAACAATGCTTCACTTGAAATGTCAAGAAGAATGCTGAAAATTATTATATATTAAGAGAATTCATGAAGTCTGAAGTCACAGCCACCTTGTGCAAGTCAACTCAACCTATAAGTGATTATTTATATCTGTTTATAAAGTGGTGGTTTTTTGCACATACAGAAGTTCAAAAAACAGTAAATGAAATCTGTTTCTTTTAGCTGAGTTTTTATACCTACAGAAGCAGACAGAAGATTATGCCCAGGTAATAGGTGAGGTTACAGCAGAGTAAGAAAGTTGCAAATTAGCTAAAGCAGAGCTCTTTTCTCAGAGGGTAACGTGGCAAGAAGTTGACAACTTCAGCAGGTCTGAAGTGCACAGCCTGGGGAGCCAGAATTAGAATTTCTGCTCCTTCTCTCTGTAATCCATTGTCACTTGCCACCAACATAAACTCAAGCAGGGCTTGATTTCTAATTCCTGTAATATAACAACAACAAGATCAGCTTTCAAGAAGCCTGTGCACTTCTCCCTTCCCTCAGCAGAGCTCAGTGCAGGGAGGAAAGCAGCACACTGCAAGATGCTTTGGGCCTCGAGCTTCCCAAACTGTTCCTAAGGGCTCATTTTCAACCCCGCAATTTTCAGCTTTGTAAAAACAGAAATATAGCCAGGGAGGACTAAAGTCTTATTCAAGCTGTTTTGGCCATCAATACAGGAAACAATTCAAAGGCAACATGACACTGATAGCTTAATTTGTGAAAATGGATAAATACTGGATCTGCCACATAGCACATTAACCCATGTAACAAATAAATACAGAAATAGCACTGCAATACTTGGTTAAAAGGTTTTGGTTCACAGAGGAGGAAATTCAATTAAAGCATGTAATGTCAATTACTGTCATTTGTAATTTTATTTTGCTTCTCTAGAAACAATACAGATGCAGGATTCTAAAGTTACCTGCATGTTTGATGCAAATGGGATAAAATTATCTAGGTTCTGAGAAAATCCAGATAGTAGTAGGGAAAAAAACCCCAGTTTCACCTAACCTCACTCGTGGATCTTCTTCAGAGTGCTGGTCACATGAGGACTGACAAGCCTTCAATTTAAACACAGAAGCCAACAACCCAGACCTGAAACAGGACTTTTCATGTTTCAAAAGTGATGTTAAGGCATCAGAAAGGCTGGGAGGAGAGCAACTTCTTAATTCTCAGCTCCTGCAGATGGGCACAGCTTTACTAAAGCCAAGAGAAGAGCATTGACTGACATCAGCAGAGAACTGACCTTACTGCTCATACTGATTGATTCCAACTGGGAAATGACAGGGTCAGCTTCTCAATGTTTCTGTCTCCTTCTCTCTGCTCTCTGTAGAAGTGACAGAGACCAAAAGCCACGTGGAAGACTCCAAGCACCAGCACAGGAACAAACATTGCCAGGTCTCCTCAGTCCCTCTGCAGCATCAGCAGCCAGTTCTGCTTTCCCACAAACAGCTTTGCACAGCCCAGCCTGGGGCTGCACAGAAGCATCCTGCCCCCAGCACACCCTCCTGAAGGCAGGAAATAACACAAAGAATGAGTTCATAAAATTACTGTTGGTTAGAATAATGCCAGGCATCTTTCTGCCTTGCAAACTACGACCTGAGCTACACCAGAACGAGCAGAAAATCTGCTGTAAAGACCTCCAGGCCATCTTCCCTTAAGCATCACCACCTCTAAACACGGAAGCATCCTGCCTTTGAACAGCCATACTTTCCTCAATGGTGTGATGCTACAGTGAAACCATGATTAGAATGATAGGAAAGAGCTAACAAAAGAAAAACTAAATCAATCAGATGCTTTCTTATGCCTCTAAATGATACACATAAATCGTGTCTACCAGGTTCCCTCGGGCTATTTCAGGAGCAGGCAGAACACAAAATGATGCAGATTCATTACAAAAAGTCTAAATCTAATCTACCTGAATTGAAAATGCCAGGAATCATGTAAATGGAAGACAAGATGACAGACCTTGCATGTTATACATAAGCAGAAACAAGAGCCATATAAACCTGGGGTAACACAAAGTGCTGGTTCACTGAGAAATCACAGGACAGTGCCAACATCCACTGGTGCAGCTGCAGGGAGGAAAGAGGCGACTTCAAACTGCCCTTGTGCCTTCCCCTGCCCTCCAGAGGATGGCATGAGCCTGGCACCTGGGACTTCAGGGCTGGCACTGAGGGTACAGGTGACATTTACCTCCCCTCCCCACCAAAAACCCCAACAGGAGGAATTCCAGCGCGGGCTGTGTGATGCACAGGGAGAGGGGGGACACCAGAGTTGTGTTTTCAGATGTGCAAATTATCAAACAGTGTCCTTCCCAAATAACACACCTGAATGCTGACAGAAGTCACCTAAAAGAGGCAATTCCAACTAGATCGAGGTGGCAAATGGAAAAAAAAAAAATTAGACAGTTGAAAAATGAAATACTACTGAGGTGGCACAGCTCACCTATAACTGACACATGGCAAAAATGCATTGACAAGAACCTGAGGAATTCCAGCTCTCCCAGAATGTTACCATCCCAAATTACCCCAAATTATTATTTGCAATGCACCTTGCAAGGTCCAAGTGTTGCTGAACACAGGCAGGCCCATTGCCTTTTTCCCTAAACACACAGGGGAAGGAGGCTGATGTTATACCTATAAATACACACACTTTTTTATGCCTCGTATCATAAACAAAATCTTTTCTACAACCATACATGCACACAAAAGTGGATCATTTGGAACACTCTAACATAGTGGTCTCTCCTGTAGGATCTGAATCACACAGCCTCTCTCTCCTAACATGCCAAACTCGTTCCCTGCCATTAAATCAAGACACATTCAGGTCTAAACCTTCACCTGGAGCCAGACTTTTTGACTTGCTCTGTGCTGACATTTTAAACTGCATGCAGGAATAACTCTCCTCTCATTTTCTAAGCCGTGCTGGCTCAAAATCTAAACACCAGCAACGCTACTGAAAATACAAAAACAACCTCAAAGTCAACAGAATCTCAGCAGTATAAATCCAGTGTGAAGATCAGACCTAGATCATAACTCCTACAGATTTCTCTTGTGGCACAAAAATATTACTCAGCAACAGGGAACACAACCCATTACCAAACAGTTTGCTCAGTGTTATGTCATTATTTCTCCAGTGGAAAAAGAACAGTGTTCTGACTTTCAGGGATGCACTAAATTGGCTCCAAGTTTTGCTAGAGCAAGAGGAAAAACCCCTTGATTTATGGACCTGCACATTAACAAGTGCCTCTTTCTCGTTCCTCTGTCTCTGCCTTCCATTTAGCGTTCATGTTACCGGGGTTGGATTTCCTCTAGGCCTGGGTCCTGTTCAGTGGCTGCATTTCTACCCCAATTCCAGTGGAGATCCCGTTCCCAGAGCCCTGCCAAGCTGGCAGCACAGCTCCTGAGAGACTGCTCTGCCTGACGTGCACCGAGCCAGTTATTGACACACCACTGTTCCCATTCAGCTCTGCACCCAAGCACTGAACTGCACAGCACTTCCACATGTGGCATCTGTTACACTGCTCTGGAAAATTATATTACTTTGGGTAAATAAAAAGCTAAGAGCAGCAGGAAAAATATCATAAAAATGCAGCCGAATTTGTTTCATCCTGCCTCCATCAGCAAATTTGGTCTATGACCTCTGCCTATGAGTCATGCAAGTACTTTAAAACTTGCAGTGATTTATATTTCCAGGATAGGAAGTTCAAGGCTTATATTTCTGTTCCCCTACCATACATTATTTTTCTTTATACACAATTTCTTGCTAATTATCTATCTAAAACATGTAGGCATCTTTTTTTTCCTATTTTGTGGTGCACATTAACCAAAACCATTCATCTCAACAACCAGCCTCTGGGTTCTTGGCAGAGCAGAACTGAATGTGTAGGTTATTCCTGGAACCCTGCTAGGCTGATGCTCTCATCGTAGTTTTAGTCATGGAAACAAGCTTCTACCAAGACAGGCATTGTTTGTTAAAAAGGAAATTCCCAGCATATCTGTCAGAAATGAGGAGTAATAGGGTACACCACTGAAAAATGTAGTATTTGCATAGGGCTGTTCATTAGAAGGCTTTAGTCTGCTCTGCAAATCAAGTGATGCATTTTGGAGTTTGGGCTCGTGTCCTGCTGAGAAACCCCTCTGTACTCTCAGCTCTGCTCCTTGAGACCGACCTTCACACGAGGGCAACAAGTGCTCCTCGAGCTCAGAAGGGAACCAGCAAAAGAGCCAACCTTTCCTTTTCTCTGAGCATTATTAGTGGGGCTTTTGGATCCACAAAGCTGTGTTTTCCCTGGTCTGCTTGGCCTTCACCTCCACACCTGCGAGGTTGGGAGGAGGGTGTCATTTGGTTCCCATGAGAAGCACAGGGCAGCTCCAGCCATGGATGTGTGACTTCAGCATGGAGGGACTGACTCTGAATTCTGTGATGGGGAGCTGGTTAAGCACCCTTTGCCTCATTCCTGTAAAATTTAACAAAGACCCCCTTCATTGGATAATGGTGTAAAAAAATCTGTGTCCACAGGTAAATTCTTTGCAGTTCTGTGTCTTCAGCACTTGCCTCTGTAGGATATTTTATAACAGCAAAAGCAAAATTTCTCACTCATCAGAGTCTGGGGAGTTTGTGTGACACTGGTGTTTATCCTCTTCGCTCTCTTGGACTGAGGTCCTGCCCAGACAAGGAAAACTTTTTTATCTCATCTCCCTAGAGTGCTACCAGAGATCAATAATTCTGCTTTATCTAATGGAAAATCTCTGGGGTCTTGTGAATCATGTGCTGGCAGCTTTATTTAGATGGAAATCTGTGTACACCCCTGGGAAGCCTTGCTTTAAAACAATCTTCTGTAACATTCAGACTTCAGTTGATCTTTCAAATACTTTCTAGTCTGAATGAGTTAAAACACAGGTGAAGTTTCCCTGCTGAATGATCAGCTCAAGCACAAAACCTGACCTGACAGATCTGGATCAGTTTTAGAAGTCGGCTGCAAAATGTTACATCAGTGAGCAAGTTAATCCTAACCCAGGACCCAAAAGCTTCTGTTTTTCTTCAAATGTTTCCATTTTCATTAGTACTACAGGGCATGTCAGGCGAATCCTGCCCTTTGTTACTTGTGCAGCCTGACTGCAATTAAGCTAACAAGTCTGCTGCAGTCCAGGATGGTGTCCAAACCCTTTTCATAGCTGTGGTTGCTCAGGAAGAAGAAAGCAAACCCTTAATTTGTCACTGAGGTAAGCATTTATCAACTGTGGGCACAAGGGAAGGTCAACACATCTCTGCTGTTTCAGAACTACAATGGCACTTTAAGCCTCCTGACACCACTTTGATGCAGACAATGGCCATTACCACTATTCATGAATATGAGAACAGACACAGAGGGAAAAAATAAACCAGAGAGAGTTTGGATGCAGCCTCAGAACAGGACAGGATGAGTGCTCAGGGGCTCAGCCCACCTCCACAGAGGTACAGCAGGCACAGAGCCAGAGCTGCTATGTCCCAGCGATTTTGTTTTCCAGATCCCGCAGGGAGCAGAACCAGACAGGTAAATGATGAAAAACAGTGCCCCATGTTGCCAATCTAATTTGTCATATTTTGAATGCAGGTATTAAAAATATGAAAATTATTATTGACTCTTTCCCGTCCTGCTTAGTGGGACTTAGACTGACTGTTTGAACTTTGCCTTAGAAATCTGTTTCCAGGGCTGACTGCTGATTTTACATCATATCATAGACTGAGTGCTTCTCACCATCATCTCCAGCCCTCTCTGCCCCCTGAAACCTTTCCTCCTGTCAATCTCTTTAAACAATATTATGAAGAGAATCTGGCTTCTAGAAACCAGTGCAGGCAGAACCCAATTCAAAAGCACCTCACAGGCAAAAGAAAATATTTCCAGGCTCAGTCAAGGCTCAGTGCGAGAAGGGGAAGGCGCTGTCTCGAGCAGCCAGAGCAATCCTTGTGCAAGAGCTCTGAGCAGGCAAGAAGAGCAAAGAGGAGCTGCTCAGTGCCCCTGGCACAGCAAACCTGTGGGTTTATAGGATTGCAGCTCTCTGCCAGGCCAGAGCTGTGCCCCAGCACTGCAGCACCTGCACGCCAGCGCGGCAGCATCAGCTCCGCGGCTCCAAACAGAACCACTTGCCATAAGTAAATGCACTTTGACAGCAGCTCCTAATAAGAGGAAGGAAATGAGGGAGAGAAAGAAAAGTGATAGGAGACAAAAGGACTTTATAAAACGGGGCTTTATTGCTTTCATTTGCAGCGTTTTCCCTTTGTTCTGTTGAGCCTTCCAATTCCAGATACTGCACAAAAGAGATACCTGTCGAAAAAAGTTTATTTCAATCTGAAACTGACTCGTAAGATGCTTCACTAATTCAACAGCCCATTATCAGGAGTAACAATGAGCTACCTCTAATTAATTTGGTGCAGCCTTTGCTTCTGATACCAATCAAATCACTATTAACGGGGAGTTTGTGCTCTCTCATTACAGCACAAAATGGGTACCAATCTTCTCATGAAGATTTTTGGACCATAAACTGTGTTTGAGGTCAGCGTAGTTGGCTTCTTCCCACACCCATTTTTTTCAACCAGGATGGAAAAAAATATATAATGATGTGCTATTTAGTACCTGGATAAAAATCTACATTCAGGCTGCCTACACCGAAAGACTGAAACCAGTTCAATATGAAGAAATCTCAGCCTAAAAAAATCAAGATTTTAGTAGCTCGCAGAACTCAAATTAAACACTTAAATAGGTAACACTAGATATTTCTCATGCTGCCTCACATTTCTCTATTTATTTTTATCTGCAGGATCAGGCGTGTTAGAGAGGGAGGCCTGGTAAGAATTGCCTCAGCCATCATTCTTGGTTACTTACATCTGTGGTCAATTTTCCACACTTTCTTCCATAAAAGGTAAAGGAGGCACTGTACTTGCAACAGGATAATCTAAACAATATGAACAATGTTACTGTTGAAGACCATCTGGCTCATCAAGCACAGCTCCAGACTTTTTAACTCCTTGAATAAAGCGTGGAACCCCGCAGCGTATTTTTTTTTTTTCTTTTTTTCATCCAAAATTCATTTTTGAAATGGCAAAAAAGCAGAGGTCCTGGAGACACGAGGGATTCAGAAAGGGGAGAAAATTCAGTTTCTGGTTTTATCCTTTTTGTACCTTACATGTGTTGCAATCCAGGCTCAAGAAGAACACGCAGAGATCAGATTTTTCTCTAAAGAAAAGCACAACCAGCGCATGTTCAGAGCGGACACAAGAGGGTTAAATATTTCATAATTCACCTCAACTTCATGGCCTGCTTCTGCCACTTCTTAAAAGGTAGTAACAGTCAAAGAAGGGTCACCAGGAATTAGAGGAATGGGGGAGGCACAAGGGTGAAGGCAAGCGAAGAAGGCTTTTTTTGCTAATTGTACATTTCTGGTGTGCAGATAAATGAGAAGTGGCTGGGAGAAGGAAATAACCTGTGCAGAGAAGGAAATAACCTGTGCAGAGAAGGAAATAAATAACCTGTGCAGAGAAGGAAATAACCTGTGCAGAGAAGGAAATACCCTGTGCAGAGAAGGAAATAACCTGTGCAGAGAAGGAAATACCCTGTGCAGAGAAGGAAATAAATAACCTGTGCAGAGAAGGAAATAACCTGTGCAGAGAAGGAAATAAATAACCTGTGCAGAGAAGGAAATAACCTGTGCAGAGAAGGAAATAAATAACCTGTGCAGAGAAGGAAATAACCTGTGCAGAGAAGGAAATACCCTGTGCAGAGAAGGAAATAAATAACCTGTGCAGAGAAGGAAATAAATACCCTGTGCAGAGAAGGAAATACCCTGTGCAGAGAAGGAAATAAATAACCTGTGCAGAGAAGGAAATAACCTGTACAGAGAAGGAAATAAATACCCTGTGCAGAGAAGGAAATAAATACCCTGTGCAGAGAAGGAAATAACCTGTGCAGAGAAGGAAATAAATAACCTGTGCAGAGAAGGAAATACCCTGTGCAGAGAAGGAAATACCCTGTGCAGAGAAGGAAATAACCTGTGCAGAGAAGGAAATAACCTGTGCAGAGAAGGAAATAAATAACCTGTGCAGAGAAGGAAATAAATAACCTGTGCAGAGAAGGAAATACCCTGTGCAGGGCTCAGGCAGCCCCGCTCTGGCGGCCTGCAGACACACAGGAGTTAAATCCTCTCACACTCCTAAAGGCCACAGCCTCCAGAACCGCTTGTTTTTCAACTGAGCAACAGAAAAAAATGGGTTTTGTCACGGGTCTTTGTTCGCTCAGCTCCGTGATTTCTCAATTCTGTGATTTCTCTGTGCTCAGAGCGGGTTAAAAACCCTGCTTTAAGCGTTGGCTGTAACAGGGCAGGGATTTGGTCCTCAAGAGGGTTGTTATCCTCCAAAGAAGTTTTAATGGCATTGTAAAAAACAAAACAAAACAAAACAATAAAAACATCCAAAACAAAACCAAAAAACCCACAACCAACTGGTTGCTGAAATACTTCAATGCTTTTTATTTAATTTCTAAACATATTTTTGGAAAGGAAAGCAAAGAAAATGAATTAGAGCATAGTTGGATTTTTTTTCTTTTTGTGTAAACACAAAAATTAATTTTCATATTCAGCGACTCCTTGATTTAAATTCTGCATCTTGCTTTAAGTAGAAACATCAGCCTTATCTGGTTTCTAGGTAGAGCACACACAGAACCTTCCCCTACAGTAAATTCTTCCAGCCACTCCCAAAAACATGTGCCCACAACCTTTTTTCAAAGTCTACTCTAATTTAGATCTAATTTTCATTGAAGCTATTATATCATAAGCCCACTGCAATATGTACTGACATACATATGCTGAATTCTTGGCTTTGAAAAATCATTTTAAGATGCAAGGAGGACTTAAAAAAATTATTTTTAAAGAAATTGTATTTAATATATTCTCATGACTCATCAATTGAAAAAAAAGCAGTGTTACAGTAAGCAAGATCAGGCAGTTTTATGATTAATGGGTTCAAAAAGTTAGAATTCATGTTTGAAACTTTGGCTGCTCATGCTGAAACAATTAACCCTATCTATTGAGGCCCCAAAAAACAATGAAAAATTTCAGCAAGAAGCAATACTATGTTACAAAACACTTATTTTGGTGTGTGCTCCTTCCCTTGAAAAACAGAGCAACCGATTTTGGCCATTTATCAAGAGATTCTCTGGGCGTTACTCTTCCCAAACAAATCTGGCTTTGAAGTATGAGATGTTGGAGTTCAGTGTATAAACTGGGCATGCCCTAATGGCTATTTTGCTGCAAAAGCATCCTGTTTTCTTCTGTACCAACCCAAAGTGCCTTTCCTCCTACTTGAGCTAATATTAGGATTTGGAAAATGAAAACACAAGTCATTTGATCAACAAGGAATCTGCAGCTGAAACCTCCTGTGTGCTCAGAACCAGTTACAAAAGCCACAGTTATATTGCAGCTCTGAGAAAAATAATTCCTTTAAATTTATTTTGCAGCTAACTCGACTGAGTGCTCGTGATAGCGAGCATCAAATGCACTGTAAGCAGCTCCTGGATTTTAATTAAGAGCATTCCACAGGAATAATGCTAACACGTGCTGAGTGATAAACATGTAAGCACTAATACTGTTCTGTAAAGCCCTAAATTACATGCTCCAGTGACTTGGATTTAAATCCTAGAAGACACTGGCACCAATTGCTGGGATTACAGCTTTCAATTAAACCTAGAACTAAATGACTGGATTTCAAAACATTTCTTTAATCCACACCTGTCTGCTAAGCCTTTCACCACGTTCACACTTAATAACCCTTAACATTTTTCATCGAGAAAACTCAGAGGTTCTTCCAGATTTAATCCCCATCACTGCTCCACTTCACACACCTGGAAACTGAGGCACACAATAATGAATTAATTAATAATTAAATATCCCAAAGCCATGCAGGAACCTGTGCCATGGCCACTGCTTTTGAAAGGGGAAATTGCACCTTGTTCCAAACCTGCTGATCACTCCCACACAATCATCACCCCCTGTGCACGTATTCACCCATGGTAAACTATGTTTACATATTATAAAATACTGTAATATACATATAAATATACTGTAAACTATGCCAGGCTCCAGCCTCAGCTCAGAGCTGAGGGGTGGAAGGAATTACAGGCACGTGAATCAGCACAGCAAAGTCTGTAGTCATTATTTCTGAGGCACCTTTCTAGACTTGGTAACAAAATGCTCTTTTGACTCAGCACAACCAAAGCCTACAGCACAGACATCAAATAACTAATTCAAATTAAAGAAATCTGAGCCATTTGCTTATACACAAACACCTCGTTCCCTTCCTGCACTCCTACAAAGAGTTAGATTCCTTTAATATCCAGGTAAAATGTAGTCTATTGAACAAATATGCTCTGGGCATAAATCTGCCACAAATCACAATTATTGAGAATGATTCTGCCTTTCATCTAATGTTTGAGATACCTCATTAGGTGACTGAAATCCTTGTACACACTGAGAAGTAAATGGCCTGAATATTTTCAGAAGTCATTTTCAGAAGTGTGAAGCTGACAAGTATCACTTCTGAGGAAAAGAATGATCCTCTCCTTTTTTTGGTTGTCCTTACAAAAGTGGGTAGTTGTTTCCTGCAGATGAAATCCCTGAAACTGCACATTCTAGTCCATACTCTGTAGTAACTGCTCTGATGTAAAACCAGAAATGCTTGGGTTGCTGCAACAACAACGTGTGTAACACTTTTAAAGCCTGGAGAACTAGAAGACAAGGAGGGCTCTGCTGAACATAAAATCCCTTACAGTGCCCAGATGAAACAACTGAAGAAAACCACTGCAGCTGCTTGCTCTGTCTCTAGGTTTTGGCACTCGTTATTTAAGTTCAGTGGAAACTGTTCAGCCTTGAAGTAGACTGACTCATGCACTTTAACTTCCAATTTCCTGCAAACAATCCATTAGTTTTTGGCAAGTTTCATACTGCACAGTACTTCCCTGAAAAGGGCAGCTCCCAAACTCTTCTGATTTCAACAGGGTTTTTTTCAGTTTAATGAAGGCAGAATTTGTACTCGTGCCCTTACAAAACTGAGTGTGGTTTTCATCTCTCAACATCTCTCACCTGGAGATGTCTGACACTCTTATCAAAGGTACACAAATGACTTTGCTCAGAAAGGCTCTCTCCAAATGTGCTTGTTGGGACAAATCCTGCTGGCTGTACCACATGGGCATTTCTCAGAGACCTCCAGCTGACTTCTGATATGCACTGTTAGTTTTACCTGACAAGGAAGGCAAAAGAAATATTTTCCTACTACCTACACCTCTCCCAAAAGTGCACTACCTACTCCTACACTTCTCTGCTTTTATGACAGATGAAATGAGCTACTTGGTAAGTAAATGCTAATTCCATCATTTGCAGCTACAATGATTTTAAAATTTACCACTCCCTTCAAATATTTGGTCCCCAAGTGGTATCTGAAATATGTCAGTAACTCAAAATGGAAAATAACTGTGGTATCTCCATCACCACCAGTTGGTAACTGTAGATAAATGTGGTCTAGTAAGCAGGGACTAGTAAAATAATTCTTCCATCCCCAGGATGCAATCATTTAAAAATGAGAAAAGAGATGAAAGCATCAACATAAATGCATGTGCATACAGCTTTCTAAGTACTCAGTGGGATTCCAGCTCTCCAGTTCAGCTGACACAGTAAAAGAGCTTTCCACGTTAAAATTAGTTATTTTCCCTCTGTGCACCTTGCAGAGTGTGGTGCTGGAATCTTGTGTTTGCCCACATTCTAAAGAAGTTACAGTAAACAGCAGCACAGCTTTTTTCACCTCAGCACACCAATCCTCCATCTACACAAGGCAATCATAAACAGGTTGCACAGTTCCATGGTTTTCATGTTCAGTCAGGTCCTCAGCCCTCCCTCCTGGGACTGTCAGCAAGCACAATTTAACAACTGAGATCTGCAAAATGCAGATATCTCTTTATAACAGCTGACCCCATCTCATCCAAGGGATTCCACTTAACTGATACAAACATCAAACAGGCAGTGGCCACCGTGGGAAAGTCCACGTGCAACAAGCTAGGCAAGGTGGTCTGCTAGCAAAAAACTTTGCCAAATGTAGAAGCAAGCTCTAGAATGTTTTGGGAGGCTTGTTTTTAAGTGTTTAAAAATACATTGTGACTACCAGGGCACTTTACACATTGAGGGAATTTAAGTGGCTATGGCTGTGGAACTCAAGCACCTAGATCTTCTGTGTTATTTGGGTGTTCAGAAGACACCCAAATAACTCCTCTACAGGTTTCCAGCAGGGAAAATCCAACAGGTATTTCATTCCCTACTGCAGAACATGAACACAGGCACAAACCTGGCTCAAACAGCAGATGCTAATTTCCCAGCATCCTATCCTGAGCTGGACTGTGCACAGATATTTCCACTGAGAGACAAAGGGGGCAGACCAAAGCTGCAATAATTATTACTTACTGCTGAGGGTACCTTATTTTTTGCACAATTATATGATGTTTCATAGCAATTCTAAGTTTGTATTATTTCTTGTATGTGTGCAATCGTTCCCCTCAGAGAGAACCCTCTCCTACCTTGCTGAAGCCCCTGGGAAGTATCCCCAAAGACTGGTTAAATGCTCAAACAATTGGCATAATCCTCTCCTCTCCTCTCCTCTCCTTTTTACTAACACACTCCCATTTCCCCACTGTTAAAACTTTGCAGTTTCTTGCAGCTTTACCTAAGGCTCGGTCTGACAGATCCATCCCCTCTTGTCTCCACATTTCCAATCCATGCCTGATTTAGTCCCCAAGCTCTGTCTGCTGGGACATGACCCATGCATGCAGCTCTTTGAGCACATGGTTTCTTGCCTTGCCTCCTTGCAGGCTCATTGTTAGCTGGGGAATTAAGAGGTTTGTCACACTGATCCCAAGTGCTCAGCGTCTGAACAGCGCCAAGTTTTACTCCACTGAGCAAGAAAACATTCCCCAGAACTTCATCTCTCTAGCCACAGCCTACATACAGCTTACTTCCCTGACAAAAGAATAACATTTACAGACATTCTGCTCTCCCTGGGATTTATCACTGGAACTGGAGACCCATGGTTTGAACTGGGGAAGCAAATGAAGCTGGTACGCCAGTCATCCAGGGGTTAAGCTCATTTGTCAGTGCCCTTGCTGTTTCTTGCTCTCAGCCACGGTGCATCCACTCTTTAAATTGTGAAAAGAACACCGACCTTTAATCTGTGGTATTAGTTCCTTTGACAAAATGGAAGATTATGTCTTTCTCCCACAAGCCTTCATGCGAAGCTTAGCCAGCTTCCATCTGGTCTGGCTAATTAAATGTAAGTTAACATTAAGCTAAAAGCCAGCTCCAGCCCACAGACCTTCCATTCTGCAAGGGCAGATTTATTAATTGGCCAAACTATTTGACTATTTAATACCGATTTTTGATGACTTCTGTTTTCTTCGCTCTCTCATGAAAACAGGGCAATGTTTTTGAAGACATATTTGCATCATTTCCGTTCAGGAACACAAAACACCAAGACGTGCTAATAAGATTCTGAGCAGCCACAAAACTGCCAGGTTTTTTTTCCTTCTGCATTTGACACATTAATAAAGTACCATCACAGCAGTGTGAAGGATGTGCCTGTTCTGCACAAGCTCTGGACTCTCTGGAGCTGAGCACTTGGAGCTGGCCCTGACCCACAATCTGGCCCTATATGCACTAAAACCACAGCCAGTTTTGTATTCCTTATTCAGGCAAAACTCTCTTTGACCTTAAAGGGCGTTCTGTCTAAAGGAAGAACAAAGGCATTACATCTAATATGGGGAGCTACTAATTAGAATCATGCCCACAGCTAACTTTGGATAAAATTCATTTGTAAAAATGAAAATATAATGAATTTACTAAGTCAAAATGGTGCTTTGCACTGTTTCAGCATTAACTCTACGTAGGCCTGGTACCTAATCTATTTCACTGTATTTACTATTAGATGTTAAAGAAGAAAACTATACACTTCAATACTTTTAAAATAAATAATACAGCAAAGTTAGATTTATAATTTTTTTTTTTAACACCTGACATTACTTTGAGAAAGACTGTTATTAAGTAAAACATCTTAAACCTCTTAACCAAACTTTTCTTCTTTGGGATAGAGTCAAAGATCACATTTAGAAATGTTATTTTTTCCTGTATCTATTTAATGTATTTCCTGCTGCTACTGTATGTAAAGCATATTTAAAAATTCAAACGCCAGGAAACTTCTACCTAGCTCACATATAAAAACAAACCAACCAACCAACCCCAACCAGTTAAAAGCTCAGTTTCATATAAAACTCTAAACTGTATCAGGACATTCATCAGAGAGTTAAAAAAACCAAGAAAAACTGTGGATGGCACCGAGCTGCCTAATGGAGCAAGATTAAACACAAAAATGAGGAGACCACTGCTCCCTTCCACCTGTGTGCCTGTGGAAGATCACATGAGGAAATCAATTCACCTTTTCTGCCTCAGCTGCCCAAACAGATGGTGCAGGGAGAACAAACATTTCTCCTTTTCTGATCTCACCTTTAAATTCTCCGGTGTTTCGGCCAGGGGAAGATGTTCTGTGCAAGGGCAGACTGTCAGCAGCTAATATTATGCTGGAAACAGAAATGGACAAGCGATTCGCTTCTAAGAAACTCTGAGAACAAAAATGCCATTTTACAGGGGGCAAGACCAACAACAGCCACAAAGCATTTCTGATTGTCTGTTTAGAATATGGGCTTTTCTTATCAGTGTATTCTGGTCTCTCTTCTAGCCATTAAATTATAATCAACCGTTTCAAAAAAAAACCCAAAACAACCCAAATCAAAAAACCCCAACCTCTTCTCATTCTCTGTCCTAGCTTCTGCCTCGCTTACTTTACATTTGTGTTCTCAGTGTGAGCACCAACTCTGATTATTCCAACAGCAAACCCTGGGAATGCTGCTCTGCTCAGAATAATTACCATTTACCCGGGCAAAAGCAGAATGTCTGGTAAAACCCACTGGGGTAGCTTCTTCAAAACCGAAATCCAAGACCTCAAATGCAATCTAAATGCACAGGTGTGAGGCCAGACACGGTTCTGTGCTTCAGGCCATTGAGATGCAGCTCGTTTCAGAGTGCCAGGCGTGCACACAAGAACTGCTGAGCTCCATTCTGACGCACAGCAGCCCATTCCTGCACTCCTCCCTGGCACTCGGGCTTTCCTCATCAGCTGGAGCCACCTTGTGCCCTGCACAGCACCTGCACCCACCCTCTGCTGAGCAAAAACTGGCATCTTCTGCATGGCACAGCGACTCCTAAAATACATTTACTCCGATTCTGCACCATCCGCTTCGTTTGGGAGCGTATCAAATCGGTTAAAGATGGTTTATTTGTGGGTAACTATTCCAAGACAGTTAAAAATGAACAAAACAATAAAGCTGCAAATCAGCTGGATGCTGGTTATTGTTTTTCAAATCCAACTCCTAAAAAATATTTACTCGGATTCTGCACAAACCACTTCATTTGGGAACAACCGTATCAAATCGGTTAAAGATGGTTTATTTGTGGGTAACTGCTTCAAGTCAGTTAAAAATGAACAAAACACTAAAGCTGCAAATCAGCTGCATGCTGATCACTTTCTTTCCAGCTCAACCCAGCACTGAAGTAAGGTTTTACGAGTTATGCAAGACACGAAGCCCCTCTGAACACTGGTGGTATAATGAGGAGTGCCACCACTATTTCCCAGTTTATTTCATGTCCTTACGTACGAATGAGAATTATAACAAAGCACTGACGAGAATGCGAGACCACGAGCTGCTCTGCAGTAATGAATTTGAGTGCACAGCATAAAAATGTTTAAAAGTGCTGCAGCTCAGATTTGGCCTCTAGCCATGAGATTCAAATGCAGCTTTCAAACACGCCTAAAGTCAGAGCTGAATTTTTTTGGTCTCATTATAAAATAGGGATTGCATGAATCAAATAGGTCTGGACATACTTCCAGAGGCTACTGGGGCAAATTCTGACTCGGGGCCAAATCTACCATATTCCAGTTCTTTTATTCTGACAGGATCAATATCAAATGTGTTGAGGATATAGGGTACTGAGCCAATAGATATTTCCTCTCCTTCTCAAAGCAAGAGTGATGCTCTTTATTCCAAGTGGGTAGGACAGATGTGATCACACCTTCTAATAAAATTAATACTTATCATGTAAACACATGAGACCTGACATTTCTTCTTAAGCCTGAAAGCATAGGCCACAAAAAACCCCAAACAAACCACAAAATCCAAACCCCTGAACTACAGTTACAATGAAAAGCGTTCTGACCTTTTACCATTCTTCTTCTTCATGCACTCTGACGACAAGTTAGGCACATCATCTTTCGAATTCAGCACTGCAATACATTATACTGCATTTACTCTGAGCACTCTGACATTATCATTATCTTCTTTTGTGCCCGACAGCAACTGCAGCTCCTATAATGCCATTATTGTAATTAAGAACAATCTGAACCATTGACAGCATTGCCTCGTTTGCTCTAGAATTCCCTGTGCATTAGTGTTCTTCCAAACCAATAATTCACTATTAATAGTTTGCTACTTTAGAACTGCCTACGGTTAAAAAAAGAAAAATAAAAAAAAATTAGGCCTCAGCCTAACTTGATGGCCAAAGAAAAAATCTTGCTAAGGAAAAAAAAAAATAAATGAAAGGCTGTGCACTGGCAAACTGTTACACTTTTCTTTACATGTGTTGAAAATGGATTCACACCCTGCCAACCTATTCAGGCCGTTACCCAGGTGAGGAAGCTCATTTTGGCTGGCTTCAAAAGGACCACCTGTACAGATACAAAAGAAAACATCTCCTCTCCCACTAAATGCACCCAAAGTACTTCTCTGTCTAAACTCTCCCTTTCATTAGTCCAGCTCCCAGGTGGGTAAGTAGGACACAGCAATTTAGGCTGGGGAATTGTGAGCTGAGCTCCCAGCCCTGCAGCACAGTGCTCTGCTGCGTGTTTGCTGAGGGTGACACCTGTCCCTGGGCCAGGACAGTGCTCAGGTCACCCAGGGACAGCCCTTCACCTCTGCAATTCCAGGGAAACAGCCAGCCATGGCCTGAAGGATGCAGGTGCATGGCAGGACAGCACTGACACACCAACAGGCACCTCTGACAACTAGAAATGGCCCTGCCACCAGGAACAACTTCAATCTTCCCTCTGCACTAGGAAGCAGGAGTGCCAGGTCCTCACAGAAAAGAACCCAGCAATCATTACCTGCATGCTGTCTGAAAAGGGAGCATCACTGGCAACACGGAATTTTAGGGATTTTTAGTAGATGTGAACATGGGAAAGCACCTCATGAAAATGACCAAAGAAAAATGGCTGGTGGAAAAGAGCTGCTACCTCCCGAGGACATTCAGACAGATGCGGTGGCAGACTTTTCCTTCTTCTGAACACCTCTTCCATTGAAAAATGATGAACTTTATGTTACAGGAACATTCAGGAAATGATAATGTTTAGGTTGAATTTGGAATTTTTTATTCTTTCACAGCTTTTGCAGTGTGGGATTGTATTTTTATCTCTGGGCAATCGCTACTGGGCTGGAGCTGCACCTGTCTCCACCACACCCTTCAGCCCCTGCCCAGAGCTCCTGATGGGGAACAGTGCTCACAGACAATTGCTGCAGCCCCTCTCCTCCTGAAGTCCCTTTTCCCAGGTGGGATTTCACAGGTTTCTCTGTGAACACGGACTAATATCAGCCACCACTGGCTCAGAGCCACACGCTGCTCTGCCGCCCCGCTGGGAGAACAGGAGCAGCTCGAAGCTAGGCAGGAATCAGAGAAGCCAGAGGGACTTAACCATGACTGCAACTACCACGAATGACTCACAGAAATTCAGATTCCAGGTGTTTTCTTTTGAAAAAATAATTATCTAATAAAAAGTAACGTATTGTCAACCGTGGTACACTGTGTGCTGCTTGACACACAGATCAATAAGGAGTCAGAAAGAGAAGTGCAGTGACTAAAAGGAAAGCAGTACTGCCAAGTCAGGACCTATGTGCTCTCCAGTTTTGTATTAAATCCACATATATGCTAAGAACGTTCCATAGCACCACATGCAATTATTTCACATGGACTACTACAAAACTGAAAGGAAACCAGAGCATTTGGGAGGCTGCAGAGCCTTGTAATTTCACCCTGCAATTCTTTAATATTTTGAGAAAGATCACTGCTTGGTGAGCAGTGGCCCAGTCCAGAGCCAGGTGCAGGATTTGGGTGAACAGATGGTGGATAATCTTCCTAATACAGCTCTGCCAGTACAACTCACTCTTGACCAGTCACATCCCTGGCTTTTTCCTGGCCCTTGGTTTTCTCTGGCCTTAGCACAGCTTTTCAAGGGGTAGCTGCAGAGAAGACTAAGAATTCACAAAAGGCTATTGATCTGATTTTGTTTTTGGTCCAAGGGATTTTTGTTTGTAATTTCAGTTTGGTCACTAACGTGAATTAACTCACTCAACACACACATGCACACCCAGTTCCAACAGGGACGAGGGTAATCAAGCCAAATAATGTTATTTATTAGTACTCAGCTCAGATGATGAAGGAATTACTGCAATGGGAAAAAGTCAGGAAATAAAAGAAACACTTCTGCAGCAGCTGACTTGCCCACATCATTTGGGCTGGTTTTGCAAGTCAAATGCAAAGATGGAGTTCAGTGGCTCTGCTGCCCTCGTGCAGGTGGTCAGAGAAGAGTGGAATTCTTGGCTGCTTTGGGTCAGAACAGGAGATCAAAGCCCAGAGCCTGGTACCTGGCAGAAATGCCTTCTTTACAACACAGGGAAGGGCAAAGCGACAGAATTTTGTGTAATCTTCCTAACAGCTTCACAACCCTAACAGACATCACAACAGGTGTTTTATGGTTTCTCAACACAAGATGTCTGTGCTGGCCTGTGTGATTCACAAGTGGCCACTGGAGCCACTGGAGACACACGAGATCCACCCAGACCCACGTTTAGCCCTCACCCCCCAATCCTTTTAAAAACCATTTCTGGCTTCCAGAACCCCCCACAGCAGTAAGTTTCATGAAGAAATGAATCCTGCCCAGCCTGGCCCTGTGTTCCCCTCACATACATCCCCTCGCTGCAGGCATGGTGAGACACCAGCACAGCTCCTCTGCACACAAAAGCTGGCAGGGCTGTGCTCTGTGAACCTCAACATAGCCCATATGTGATCCAAGCCCTTTGCACCTCACAGAGAGCAGGCTCACTTTACACACTCATAACTCTGGATGTACACTCAGAAACCTGTCTGGCAAAAGCTGGCACCTGGCACTCAGGTTCCTGCAGCCTTGAGCTGCACCTGAGACACACAGACTGAGCATAACTGGACCTGGCCCTGCACAAATATTTGGTTGAGACAATGAGATTTAAGAATAATTTTAGGATTATCTTTTACTTTTGAGATTTGGAAACGCATTCCCCATATTTTCATGTCTTTCTCTGAAGCAGCTGGAGCCAGGGGCTGTTAAACAAGGGGGATGGAGAAAGCTCCACCCAGGCTGACAGATGCCAAACAGCCCCAAGCAGGGCAGAGCTGTCATTCACATTCGTGCCCATCTGCAGGGCCAGCCCTGCAACAGGTGGGTGTTCAGCTTTCAGAGGCAATTATCTTCCTTTCCACCGAGCAATCCCTTCCACAGGCCTGCCCAGATATCCCCTGACAATTGGGCTCCAAAGCACGCTACCACCAGCCCGGTGCTCCTGGGCAGCTCCTCTCCTGCTGTACACGTGCTCACAAGGCCTGAAGCACTGAAATGGCAACAAAGCAAGAGATCTCCCCTCTATCTTCCTGTCCCTGCCACAGAAGAGAAGTATTTTCCTACTCCGAGAGCCTGCTCCAAGGCAGTGATTGCTCCCACGGTGGTGCCAGCAGGTTCTATCACATCAGCTGTGTGTGAGGTACACTGGGGAGACAGGTTCTGTCACATCAGCTGTGTGTGAGGCACACCAGGGACACGGAAACACGGCACAGAATGCAGGGAGAAGATCCTGAGCAGACTCTGGCTGCTGTGTGTGAGGCTGGTGGTGAAACACGTTAATGTCACACAGCAAATCCAGCTGCTCTGCTGCTCTGATGGCACCAGGAGGCCCAGGGTTGATGGACTGATGGGCTGCAGCGAAAGGCAGAGTGTGAAAAGCATTGGTAAGAGTGACAATAAAGCATTTCCAAGTGTTCCTTTCCACAGGAGACACCACATGCCATCCTCCTGATGCCTCAAGGTTTAGCTTTCATATTTCTCAGATGCTGAGCTGCCCAGCTGTGGAGTTTTGAGCTTCATGTTCAGTGTCAGTGAGCTCTCTTCACACAGCAGGCACACAAAACAATTCCTTCTCCAGCTTGGTACCAAGGACAATCCTTACAAGTTTCAGGCCCAGAAGCAGAAACAACGCTGGGCTGGAGAGAGAAAACAAGGATGGGGCTCCATATTCCTTAATTAACTTCCTTAATTAATTCCTTAATTAATTAACTTCCATAACCTGAAGCTGTAATTGGACAATGAGCCTCGATATGCAGATGGACCAAAACTTATAAAAATGTGAGACCTTATGAGCAGTTGTGCATTTTGTGACCATTTTTGGTCCATCCTGGCTGCAGCCCAGGTTCCTTTACTGCCCAAGGTGTGTCCTTTGAGGCCTTTCAATAAATCCCTACTTTATCCTTAGCTCTGTCCAGCCTCTGCTCCAGGTCAGCCTTGTCAGGCATCACTCTAAACACCAGTATGAAATTAGCACCCAGCAGTTCATTTTCATCATTTGTGCCATCCATTAGCAAATATGACAGTGGGACACAGATCAGTCCTTGCAGCTCCTGCTTTTAAATGCAGCACCAGGGAAGAGCAGAAGAAAGAAAAGCCTGCAGAGTGTTTCAGCCAGCCTAGAATCTCTCACACAAGAAACAAGCACAAACACCTACTGACACAAAAACCTGCAATTGTTGTGCTCTAAGTTTCAGAAATGGGTCCAAAGAAAATGAGTCGATGGAAATCTAGCAGAACACTTCATGTACACTAAGAAATAAATTTATTTCATAGGAAAAGGCCCAGAGCAAGACCAAGGCATGATCTTTTGTCAGTGAGTCACACAGCAAAGCATTTTACTCATGGACTGCAGGAACACAAACATTTTACGTGTAACACCTGAAAAGTTTTCATCACCCTACATTTGCTCTTACCATGTATTCTTAGAATTTTCTGATTTTGGATTATTGCATAAAATACATGAAGTAACAATTAAGAAAGTTAAGGTTATTATCAGAAAACACTGGAATTCACAACATTTTACACTGTTTACATACTCTTCCCTGAGGCACACAGAGAGGCACTCTGCCTTCTGTGACCCCACGTACCAAAATTAAATCAAAACAAGACACACACAAAAAGAAGAAATATTGTAAGTGGAGGACAGCAGAAAATTCATTCTTTCTCCTGCCCATCAGTCCCAAATAAACTAGGCAGAAGAGCAGTCAAATTACTGAAATTGATGTCACATCAATTGGAAAACTGACTGAGCCCATACAATTGCTCTCCACCAAATTCCCGGGTCCAAGCTGTCTGTTTCCCATCTGCTCCTCTGCAATTTAAGCAATTCTGAACTTCACTCTCTGCTCCCAAATGTGTCACAGATTTATCAGCGTGTCAGGGGCCAATTCTTTACATTCTCCACTAAGGTAAGCTATTAGGGACAGCAAATTTTCTGTGCTTTTAATTGCCAGGCCAGGAAAATTCAAGGAGGACAATTGCACATGACCCTACTAAACCCATCATGAAAAATTCATTAGATTTTCACCATCCTCCCCACACAGACCTTTTTTAAAAAGACCATTCTGTTCTCTTCTTACATCTGCTTAAAGACACATTTAGTACTCAGTACAGACTGCTACAAGGAGCTCACAAAAAGTCAAATTTCTGGGGGTTTTTTGGTCGAATGATGAGCTCCACCTTTATATCTGAACTGCTGATAGATAAGGACTGGGATCCCTCACTAGCATATATGGGGTGGCCAGTCCTTAAATGCCTTTCAGCAATGAAAGGGATGGAACCTTACCAAAAACCACAAATCACTTTTGCACGCCGCACTTCAGTTTGCAGACGGGCTGTCACATATTCTAGGCTTAGTTCACAATTCTCTCACTGCCCAAAAAGCTAATTTAATTAATTCCAAACATACTTAATAATCTGAGATTTTGCTACCTCAACAGAAAGTATATTCCACTTAAAGATGCAGCTGCAGATGCTCTCACAGGGAAGCCCAAAGTACAATGTTCTCATCCTTGAATTACACCACTGGTGATGAGATGTTGTAATGAAAACCAAACTGAGGCTCTACATGACAGACAACAACATAAACAAATCTGAGCTCCAAATTCCAGATTTTATCAAATACTCTCTAACATTTAATGGCAATGTATTTTCCATATTAACATATGTCTTACGGTATGACTAATCCTTGCTTACATCATGTGTGATACCTCAAGTATCTCAGGTTACTCTCTTTATTTTGGTCAATAATCTGTGCTCTGATATTAGGGAATTCATTTCACTTCATCTTCTTCTGATGGACCTCTGAAATTCATAAGCAAAGGTTTGCTATATATTTTATATATATTTATGCATATAACTTAATGTCAATACCGAAGTCACATTTTATGTTGTATTATAAACTATTTCTGCTACACCTAAACTTTACTGTCTTCATAAATAATCTGCATTACTCTTCATCATAAAGTCACTTGAGATCCTAAAGGATTTTCCTTCATGGTGAAGCATTTTGGCACTGGCTGTAATGTTGCAATATAGGAAAATGTAATTTTGATAATGATAATGATAATGATCAAAACACTTGTTGATTACATAAATACAAAACTCCCAGATGTAACAACAGTTAACTTCATATATAGCAGAGATGGTAGTGAAGTGTAACCAGCATCGTCCCTACAAGAGTTAAAACATTTTTGCCTTATTAAAAACCACCAGTTCTTAGCCCTTGTGGTAAGGCACTGAAGAAAATCAGCACACCTCTGTCCTCTGTGTAACAGCAGAATTTACACCAGCTGAAACACCTGGAATTTTTCAGCTGTCCCTTATTTATCCTGACATAGACTTAATGTTTTCCAGTATATCCTGTGTGTAAGCAATTGAATAACCACGTGCACTTCTACAACCAAGACCCACCTCAATAGGAAACCTGACACAGGTTGGTTAAAGCAGGAGAAAAACCCACCAAAGCTCACATCCTGGACAAACAAACAATCTGACCTCTGAAATTCCTAGCCAGGGATTTAAAAAACACCTGGAGCCCCACCAAAAAAAACAAAAACAAACCAACAAAAAATCAGCACAACTTAAGATAGAGCCTACATGACCACAGGCAGCAAGGAACAATGCTCGTTAACAGTTTGCAAACTTGTATTTATTTTTAGTAGAGAAAAAAATAGGAAGAGGACAGGCTTCACAGTAAGGCTGAAGCCATCTGAATGTGTTAAAACACATAAATCAATAAACAGAAGGGTAAGATAGCATACTATCAATTTCATCTCTCTATCTGCTTCCACCAGAGAAATGTCACAAAACCACACCCAAGTAAAAAGGATACAAAGGTGAATTTAACACAATACATTTTTTGTCCATCAGCAAATAACAGTCCTTACAAAGTTTATAAAATACCCCAACTCTCTAAACCACTGTTATTTTTAGAGAGCCCTTAGAAAATTGGGAAACACGAAAGACAAGGACAATGCAGTTTCAGAATTTCAGAAGGACAGACAATGATAATGAGATGGCAGGTGTAGGTTTTAATCAATAAATGTAACACATTAACGAGAAGAAGCACAATTTCACAGAATACGTTTTTTTGTAAGTTACAAGGTTGTGGATGAAAGTAAACAACTCTCCAGCAAACTGCTGCCTCTAAGAGTTCGCTGGAGATTTGTGACTTCAAACATCTGTCACTAAGGGATTTAATAGTAACAACAACAACGATGACAATACAATGGACATACCCAAAGTGCCACAGGATCACTTAAAGCTCTCTGAACATACCTACAGTATGGACTCATCAAAGAAAACTGTTGCTAGCTCAGTGCTGCTAACAGCCACAAATACTCTAACAAAATCATTTTAAAAAGCAGGCAGTTAACAGAGCTGTCATTCTTCCCTCATCCACATCTGGTCCACCTGCAATGACCAGGAAAAGCCAATAATGTGAGCACAATCGTGCAATGTGGACACCCTTCCTCACATTTGTGAGCAATGAGTTTTGCTTGATAAAGTCGCTTTGAAGCGACTGTTTGGCTCCATTGGCATCGTATTTAAACTCAGTTCAGCTGCAAAAACGATGGGCGAGGGAGGTGAAATTCCAATTGTGTCACCCATGGGGTTTGACACAGGCAGATTCAGCAGGGGTGGGCATTAATTCCCAGGCACAGACACGGCAGCAGGCTGGCCTTGCTCGGTGCAGCCTTGGGCTGGCTAGAGGAGAATCTGCTGGGAGCACTCACCCGGCTGTGTGTGTGTGTGTGTGTGTGAAAGTGTATGTGTGTGTGTGTGTGTGTGTGTGTGTGAGGCTGTGTGTGAGAGTGTATGTGTGTGTGAGGCTGTGTGTGAGAGTGTATGTGTGTGTGTGTGTGAATGTGTGTGTGTGTGTGTGTGAGGCTGTGTGTGAGAGTGTATGTGTGTGTGTGTGTGAAAGTGTATGTGTGTGTGTGTGTGTGTGAAAGTGTACGTGTGTGTATGTGTGTGTGTGTGTGTGAGGCTGTGTGTGAGAGTGTGTGTGTGTGTGTGAAAGTGTGTGTGTGTGTGTGTGTGTGTGAAAGTGTATGTGTGTGTGTGTGAGGCTGTGTGTGAGTGTATGTGTGTGTGTGTGTGTGTGTGAGGCTGTGTGTGAGTGTATGTGTGTGTGTGTGTGTGTGTGTGAGGCTGTGAGAGTGTATGTGTGTGTGTGTGTGTGAGGCTGTGTGTGAGAGTGTATGTGTGTGTGTGTGTGTGTGTGTGTGTGAGGCTGTGTGTGAGAGTGTATGTGTGTGTGTGTGTGTGTAATGCCGTGTGATCACTCACACCCGGCATTCTGTGTGTGCCCCGCGGCTGCGGAGGCAAATCCTGCCCAGGAAAACGCCCCGTGCGCTCCCAGGCCCGCGGGGCCCGCCCGGGAATGGACCCGGGAGTTCCCGCACACAGAACCCGAGAATGGCCCCGGAATGGCCCCGGGAGTTCCCGTACACAGAGCCCGGGAATGCCCGGGAATGGCTCCGGGAATGGCCGGGAATGGCTCCGGGAATGGACCCGGGAGCGGCCCCGGAATGGCCGGGAATGGCTCCGGGAATGGCCGGGAATGGACCCGGGAGCGGCTCGGGGATGGCCCGAGAGCGGTCCCGCACACAGAACCCGGGAATGGCCCCGGGAGTTCCCGTACACAGAGCCCGGGAATGCCCGGGAATGGCCCCGGGAATGGCCCCGGAGCGGCCCCGGGAATTGCCGGGAATGGCCCCGGAGCGGCCCCGGGAATGGCCTCGGGAATTGCCGGGAATGGCCCCGGGAGCGGCCCCGGAATGGCTCCGGGAATGGCCCCGGGAGCGGCCCCGGGAATGGCCCCGGGAGCGGCCCCGGGAATGGCCACGGGAGCGGCCCCGGGAATGGCCCCGGAGCGGCCCCGGGAGTTCCCGCACACAGAGCCCGGGAATGGCCCCGGGAGCGGCCCCGCGGTGCCGGGATCGGCGGGGCCGGGCCGGCTCCTCCCTCGCCGCTCCCTGCCCACCCCACCCCGCGCGTCCTCCGCCGCCAGCCCCTTCCTCTGCTCCCCAGAGCCTTTTCCTCTCCCCCTGTCTCCTCCCTCCTTCCCCCCCCCAGTAAGGTAACTCCCAGGAAATATGCAAACCTGGTCGTTTTTACCTTCTTTGGCTTTTTTCCTCCTGGCCAGCGTGCCGCCGAGCTTGCCCAGGAAGGAGTCATCCTTCTTTCTGGAGGGGGGCGATTTGGGGGTGGGGGATTTGGGGGAAGAAGGGGATTTCTGCGGGGAGGTTGCCATGCTGGGCCAGCGGCCGCCGGCGCTGCGGCGGAGCTGCGAGCCCCGGTGCCGTGGGAGGCTGTTCCCGGCTCTGAACGGAAGCGGAATTATTTCAAGCATTTGAGGCAGCTCCTGCTCCGCTCTCCCGGCTCTCCCGCTCCTTCCCTCCCTCCTCCCGCCCTGCCTCCCGCCGGGGAGGGCCCGCTGCCCTGGCACGGCGGCTCCGGGCCGAGCATCGGGCAGCGCCTCGGTCTCTGCCCCATCCCCGGCTCCTGCTCCATCCCCGGGCCCTGCTCCATCCCCTGCTTCATCCCCGGCCTTATCCCCGTCCCTGCCCCATCCCCTGCCCCATCCCCTGCTCCATCCCGGGCCCTGCTCCATCCCCTGCTTCATCCCCGGCCCTGCCCCATCCCCTGCCCCATCCCCTGCCCCATCCCCTGCCCCATCCCCTGCCCCATCCCCTGCTCCATCCCCGGGCCCTGCTCCATCCCCTGCTCCATCCCCGGGCCCTGCTCCATCCCCTGCTTCGTCCCCGGGCCCTGCTCCATCCCCTGCTCCATCCCTGCCCCATCCCCTGCCCCATCCCTGCTCCATCCCTTGCTCCATCCTCTGCCCCATCCCCTGTTCCATCCCCTGCCCCATCCCCTGCTCCATCCCTGGGCCCTGCCCCATCCCCTGCTCCATCCCTGCTCCATCCCCGGCCGGGCGGGTGAGCACCCTGGCTGGGTGACACGCAGGAGGGTGCCAGGAGCCGAAAGGTGCATGCGGACAGTGTCAGGGCTCAGGCCGTTCAGCTCATCCCCAGGGTGAAGGGGCTGAAGGACGGCAGTGTCACAGCTGCCAGCAGATGTTCCTACATCCTGTGCCAGCACCCACAGAGAAACAGAACCATGGCTGTGCTTGGAAGGGTCTTAGAGATAAACCAGTTTGCAACACTCTGCCATGGGCAGGGGCACCTTCAATTAAATTTGGCTGTTCAAAGCCTCATTTAACCTGGCCTTGAGCACTGCCAGGGATGGAGTGTCCAGAGCTTCTCTGGAGAGCTTCATCGGAGCCTCCCCACCCTCCCAGTAAAGAATTTCTTGCTAATATCTTGTCTAAAGCTACATTCTTCAGCCTAAGGCTATTTCCCCTCCTTCTGTCACTACCTACCCATGTAAGAAGTCCCTCTCCAGGTGTCTTGTAACCCCCCTTTAGGGACTGGAAGGCTGCCAGGTCTCCCTGGAGCAGTCCCCAGGCTGAACAACCCCAACTTTCCCAGCCTGAATTCATGGCAGAGGTGCTCCAGCCCTCTGAGCACCTTGGTGGCCTCCTCTGGACATGCTCCATCAAGTTCATCTCTCTTGTGTTGGAGGCCCCAGATCTGGACACACAGAAGAACTCCTGAAGTAATAAAGTGTCATGAAATGGTTTCCTGCAAGTTAAAGCTCAAGCTTACTGCATACATTTCAGTCTGGATGACATTTTGCAAAGCTCTTCTGCCTGCAGTTTCCAGCTGTGTCTGTGGTGAGAAGCAGCAGGCACAGTCATACACACAAAACAAAACAACTGTTGTAGTCAGAGCACTATAAAAAGCCTGTGGAAAGGTGGCTTAGCACAGTAGAATGCCTATACCAGCCCTGCTTTGATTTGCAGATGAGCAGCTTAAGGGAGAAGTACGTTTCAAACAGATAATTTGCTGTGACTGGTTCAGGAGGCATCCAGGACTGGAACAGCATTAATGTCATCTGGATGCACTACTTTCACTTACCACTTAATCACCTGATTAACAATTCAGGCAAAAAGCCACACACACTTCATGCAAATATCTAGCTATCCATTAGGCATAATAAGTGAAATGAAATTACCATGAGGATATTTCTAAATCAGCCAGTAATTGTTGTGTTTTTACAAGCTGGTAATGTTGGTTAGCTGATGAGGGGTACACATCAATGCCTGTTTCTTGCATGCAGTTAGTATGTGCCCTGGAGAAAAACTCTCTTCATCCCTCCTGCCATCAGTTCTAGGCAGGAATGAGCCCAAGCCTTAGCACAAGCCTTTCCTTACGCTGGCTCTGGTTCATAGCACCAGTTATCTCTCGGGCCTCTTGCCTACGAATTTCAGCCTGAATTTCACACATTATTCTCTTTTTGCTGATACAGTGTGTGCATTAGGAGATGAACAGTTTTGAATCATTTTTAAGAACATAATGCAGTTTCAAATGGAGAAGTGCACACATCAAGCTATTTTTAAAACACTCCTGTAAATCTGTGGCATATACAAGCAGAGCAGTGACCCAGCTGAATCTCCATTGGGAGCCAAATGACTATACATGGATGTCAGGAGAGGATGCTGTGGGCACAGTAGAAGAGAGAGCATTTTGGCAAGCTCTCCTGTACCCCTGTGTTTGTGGTAAATACAGAAGGAACAAGGCAGATACCTCACAAAGAGCAGCAGGTTCTGGGCTGTGCACTGCAGGGCGGTCAGAATTCAACATGAATTTGCCAAGTCCCTCAAAAAACTCTTGAAAAGACCCAGAATCTTTCCTATTTCTCAACACTCGGTATATGTAAATTAATGATAAACACAGCATTGCTTATTTAATAGCCTCGTGAGCTGTGGGAGTTGGACATCACAAGGGGAAAAAGATTAAATGAAACAATGTGTTTAAATGAACTTTAGCAGATCTGGAAACTCAAATACTGTGTGCTTTAAGAAATGATGCTAAAGCAGCAGCCAGATCCAGAGTTTACAGTAGTTATGATTTTGGGATTTCTCTTGGGATTTCTGTGCAGTTCATTGTCTGTAACATTACTGCAGTATTTTTCCAGTTTCTCTTTGAGAATACTTACAACATTTCCCCCCCCGTATCTTAAATTTAGAATTACACATGTTGCCTTTTTTTTTTTTCTTTTTATGTAGGAATATATATGAACATATAGCCTTAAATTAATACTGCATTCATCACAAAAGGCTTTGTAGATATACACAAGGTCTAAGTTCTGGCCTTAAATTAATATTGCATTCATCACTAAAGGCTTTATAGGTGGGCACAAGGTCGAAGTCATGGCAGCTATGGGGATGGAGCCTGCTGTGCTCTGTATTTGACAATGGAATTCTTGCAGGATCATGCCCCCTGATCCCAGCACAGGCCAGGGCAGGCAGCAGGCTGCTGTTCAGGCTGGCCCTGCTGCAGCTGGCACAGAGAAATGCGGAGCAGACCGTGGCAGCTCTCACCACGCTGCCTGTCAGCGCCTTGTTCGGACACATGAGCCAAACATTACATCAAATTAATTGCATCCTGCTCACAGACGTACTTTTGCAGGCAATAAAAGGTGGCTAAGTCCCCACCCTTCAAATAATTCTTATTCACATGCATATCTGTCCATGCACAGCTGGTTTTTATTTCTTTTAATATGAGACTCAGAATGCACAGGAGCAGAGTTTTACTTTCCCAAGGAAACGGAAGAGGCAAGGTATGTAATATCCCAACCACGGGCTAGGCTAGCAAGAAAGAGCAGCTAAGCTGCTTAAGACTGTGCAATAAATCATTCACTTGCCTTACAGTCCTCCCCTAACATTTTTCTCCTAGGTGTAGCCCTGCTCCAGCCTTTTGACCATTTGGTCATTTAAAGAACGGAAGCGGAATTTTTAAAAGCGATTTATCAACTTGCTGCTGCTGTGCTTGCCTGCAGGAACACCCTTTGCTGACTTCAAGAAGAGGAGAACTAGACCAAAGCCTACACATTTTATTTTCCTGAGCACTTGCAGTCAGCCCCTGGCCTGCCAGCCCTGTGTGGTGAATTTCTGAACGTGCCCACCCCTCCCTGAGTTAAGAGCACAGCAGAGGAGCCTGCAGAGCAGAGAAGGTGTTTCCACACCCCCTCAGTGTGGCTGCTTTGGAACAGCACAAAGCCTCACAGCAGGCATGAAAGGGGTCCAAATTTTCATTGCCAGCATCACCTAAAACTCACATTGCCAGCATCACCTAAAACTCACGCTTGAGGAAAAATTTCTTTCCAGCTCACAAAGTGAGATTAAGATTGGGCATATTCATATGCTGGAATTTGAAGCACAGCTATGCTTTCTACTCTAACTTCTTTGGTATAAGAATATTCTGTGTAAATTATTTAACAAAATAATATAGTTTTATAAAAGTAACAGAGGATTTCCAAACAGATTCTTAAAACATATGATGAATTTTTGTTGTACACCAAGGAGCAGAATAGATAGGCTAAGATGTGATGAGGAAAATATACACAAAAGATAAAAGATAACGTGTTGTATACAGCCACAGAAGTTAATAATTCAAAAGCTTCAGAGGAAAAAAAGTGGGTTTAAAACTTTTTGGTAAAATGGGAATGCTGTCCTGTAATTCACTACTTTTGGTAACATGTTACATCAATTAATTATTTACAAAAACTGGGCCAACTTTACTTGCATTTACAACTGCCCTTCTTGAGACAGTTTTAGGAAAAAAAAAATCAGTATTATGGTTTGGTTATTTTTCCTAACAAGTGCCAGTTGTACCCTTCATCTGGGCCTGCATTTATGTACAGGTGTGTCACATGAATATTCCAGCAAGCACACAGGGCCAGCAGGTCTCTGTGTAGCTCATTAGAAGCAACAGAAGGAACCACAATTTCTTTCATAAATACCAGGCAAAGAGACCTGGGTGAAATCCAGCAAATCTCTTGCCCTTCATGAAGTATTTGCCAGGAGCCAGGCCGGTGGGATGTGGCTGCCATGAAAACTGAAGGAGCACGTTTGGCAAACTCAGTGTGCCAAACCATGCCAGAGTGTGCCAAAGCCAGCAGGATTTTAACATCTGCAGCTCTAGATCTTAACAGAAGCAAAGCCTTAAACGATATGCAGAGTCTCCAGTCTGCTATGCCACGTCCTGTCACTTGCCCAGGCAAGGAAGAAAATGGTGTATCTTTCTGGAAAAGGGCTGCTAAAGCAGTGTGAAAATCTCAGCTGAAATCAGACATGCATTGGGCTGCAAAGCGCAAGTTTCAAGGCACAAGACCCCTAAATTTGTGTCCTATTGTCAAACACAGTAAAAATCAGTGAGGTGTCCCTTTACCTTGGTGGCAAATGGATTGGTCTTGATTCAAACAATGATTTACAAAATTGTTTTCCCGAGCTTTTTACAGAATCACAGAATTGTTTCAGTTTGAACAGACCTTTAGGATCAGGTCCAGCCATTAACCCAGTACTGCCAAATCCACCACCAAACCATGTCCCTAAGCACCACCTGAGCTTCTTTCGAGCTGTGACCTTTGAACAGGGGACAAGGAAGGTGTGTGCACGTACTGTGAGCCTCAGTAAATTCCTGTGGTGGCATTTCTACCCTGCTCCTGGGCCAGAAAAATCCACAAGATGGCAGGGAAAGGACATTGAAAGGAAAATCTCAGTTCAGAGATGCCAGAAATGACTTTGACCTCTGAAGAGAAGCAGCTGTCTGTCTGTCCTGAGAGGAGGAGAGACCTCTCAGTCAGTCCAGAATCACTGAGCAGGGGATAATCGTGCTGACCCCAGTCTTGCTCATCCTCTTCTCTCCTCTGGGCAGCACACTGTCTTGGGCTGGAAGGCTCTTCCACTGCTAGAAAGCAGCAAAACAAGATGACCTGAGAGATAAACTCAGTGGCATTTGAAAATTGACAATTTGTTGACACTTATGATGTTGATCACCATTTGATGGATGCTTTTCCTTTTTCAAGTCTTCAAGGAGCTGTTATAATGTTGAAATGTTATAATTTATGCATCAAGCACAAGGAAACCAGCTGGGGAATTCCCCTGTGTGGAAGTTGGGGTTTGTAATCTCTTCTGCTAAAGATGCCCCCTAACCTCAGAGTGCCATTATTTGTGAACCACAAAGGGAATCTGTGCAGTGCAAGATGCTGTGATTTCCTTACCAGTACAGGAGTTCTGAGGGTGATTTCATTTCTGACCTGTAGATCTGTCCTCATCACACATTATGGTGCTGTGTCAGTGGAGAGGAACTTCTGTGGAAATGATTCAGGGACTTCAAAGAGTGAGACAGAATTTTATTCTTTCAAATAGAAAATTTCTCACCAGCAGCCCATTTAGACACACTCGGTACATTCCAGCACAACACATTATACCCCGAAATAACAGTGCCATGAACTCAGAAATTAACAACTCTATTATAAATAGCCAAGTTACAGAAAAGATTGAGCAGCAAGAAAACTGATAACCAAACCAGTGGTTAAATGCATTTCTAATACAAGCCAACCATGTGAAGTTGACCTGTGAACAGTGCACATGGCTTCTCTTTCTCTTTAACCCCTTCTCTACTCTCACAGTACACAAAGACCTGCTTTAGGAGATTTAAATTTTCTAAATCACTTGCGCAGTTTATTTTTGGATGTAATCCTGTGAGGTACTCAAGATCAGGCAGGGCAGCAGCAGCCTGACAGGTTTTCCCACCCAAGAGCAGGCAGTTTTGGGTGGAGATGTGTAACAACCACAGAGCATCCAGAAAAGCGTTTCTTTAGCAAAGAATATTTTTGATGCCCATAAAGTTCTGGTGGCCCTCATCTTCTGTGGACTCTGATACTCTCAAGAATGCAAATCTTTGGAGCTAAAGGGATAGCAGCCTTTGGAGTTTGGTTTCATAGCTGAGCAGGTATCTGCTGTAAACTGAAATCCCAGGGTTTATCTGCAACAGCAGCACTAATGGGAGTGCACTTCTTAATTGTGAAAGTGAGGTGAAAAAAACAATCTCTGATATAACTGGAGATTCCTGCAGAACTCTCCTCCTGGGCAAAGCTCTTTCAAACTTTTTTAAAATACCTTGAAATCAGGATGACTCTGACAGAAAATGGTGACATTTCCTAGACTGTCTTGTGTCTACAGGACTGCATGAGGCAGGACTGGGGACAGTGATAAAACCCAGAAATCTCCTCTGCAAGACTGGAAATACCAGCAGATCTCAACAGAGAAAATGAATATATTTATTGCTGCCCTGCCTCTCCTACTTTGTGTCAGTCTTAAGTAATAGAGTTAGTTTAAAAAATCAGTCACTGCAATCCATCTCAGTAAAAATGTCATCTGAAGATCAGGTAGAGCTTAGACTATGAATGAGAGGGGGAAGAAAAAAGTCTGGTGCTTATTTTGGAACACATTTAAGGGTTCTTCCCTTCTTCCATGTCTTTTCACTGTGACGAAAGACAAATTATATGTTAAAGCCCTGAATGCTGTGTTTTAAGGGTATCCCTTCAAGTTATGGTCTGAGAACATTGTTTAAAATCTTAATTCATATTTTATTGCTAACTGTTTACCAAATTTATAAATCTGTGTACTCTGCAATGCACAGCTTTGCTGTACACAGCTCTTAGAAATACACATTTTTCAATCAAAATTGGAGACAACATCCAAACTGTAAAATGTAACCAGACACTCTTGCCCTCTTTAAACAGTGTAATAAATAAATATAAATAAACATTGCAGAGCAATACCATAAAGCTTGCACCAGCAGAGGTATATTATTTATCTGTGGCCAACAGCAAAAACTTGCTTCTACATTTAGAAAGGGCATTTCAAATTTCTTGCAATAGAGAAAAAAACCAAAAAACAACAACAAACCCAACAAATCCCTGAAGATAACTCATAAATTATTGTGACAGGATCCAGTGTCTGTTACTTTACCAGTACCACCAAGAGATTTTTCAGTTTAAAGCTTTTTTAACAGGAATTCTTCTCTCTTTGGCTGTACCATAGGCAGATGCTGCAAATTAGCACCATTCACAACATAATGAGAACATCAAATCTTCTCAGAGCACGAGGTAAAATGATATCAAAAAAACACCAAAAAAAAAACCCCAGTCTTTCAGTTTCCCCTTGTTTTTTCCAGTTTGAAAATCTAGTGCATCACACATACAGTTGGGAATATTACCAATCTCAAATTGCAGAATTATCTCAGATTTAAGAGGTTACTTAAATCAGGAGAATTTCTGCATGCTCTTTTGCCAATATCTACAAATGCATGTACAAAAAAGATAGGAGATGGTCCCTTTAAGCAAAAAATATGCATATATTCTCAAGCAGCAAGATAAATGCAATTTAAATACACTCACAATATTTTCTGCCAAATGTTGATATTAAAAACTCAACATTTTTTGCAGTCCTTTCATGGGGTCATTCTCGGGGAGAATTAACTGCTATAGCATTTATCACACCCAACAATACCATCTGTGATCTATTTTATGAAGAAATTGTAAAGTCTGTCATAGTAAAGTCTGCCCTATAAATATCAATTGGGTCTGAATTACTATTTTTAAGTTATCTTTTATCTTGTTTTAAAGACCTTCATCTCTGATATACAGAAACTTTTTTGAGCATGTAACAGCTGTAAGGATAGTCACCCCTATGATAATCCCTTACCATTTTACCAAATGCAGGGATTTAATATTGCTTGAACTTCTTGTTCAAAAATACACAGTGCAATAAACTTATAAATACCTGAAAAATTAATTTCTGACATTGCATTTACAGTAGTTTTAGTAAGTGCTTATATGTAGTCATTAGTCAAATGACTCTTCCTCCACCAGAAATAAAGACTAACCCTGTTTTTATGAGGTGCTTGTTTTCTGACTTTTCTATAGTTGACCATGGCTTGGCTGTGCCAAAATATTAACAAAGGCACACAGAGATTCAGACAAACAGACGGAAAGTAAGGCTCTCTCAGAAATACTAAATGATGTCATCGTGTTCCTCAGAAACTCCACTCTCAGCATTAAAATAAAATTCCAGTAGGATAATGGAGCTCTGATTTCCCTTTCACAGACCCTGGTGCCCACCAGACAGACAAATTCAGCCCAAATCTGTATCCCAGTGATGCTCTGAGCTGACAGTGAAATGACTGTCTCTGCCATAAGCAAAAGAACCGCTCGATAACAAAACATGTTTCCCAAATAAGCAGATTTTCAATTTGAATTCCTTCATTTTCCAGCAGACTGTATCTCCATGGCAGGGAATACTGCTGCAAGGATGTTTATTTGCATGTGGCTGTTTAAATCCTGCTCAGCTGATAGCCTGTAGATAATATAAAGCTTTCCAAGTGCTGGTCTTCTGCTCTTTCTTTCACTCTCTGCTCTTCTAAGGCACACACGAGTCTGTCCCTTTCTTCAACCACCTTCATCATCTCAGTAAAAATTTCATCCTCCTCGTTCAGATCCAGCTCATCTTTAAGGCTATCTGCAAGGTCACAAAAAAGAGCTTGAGAACCAGATCAGTGTTTGCATTTTAACTGTTAGCGCACAGCTTGAATTAGCATTATATTCAATGCCAAATGTAGTCCAGAGCAGTTAGCATTGTTAAAGTTACAGTTCAGGGAAATTTTCTCCTGAATTTGGGCCATCTGAAGTTGACCATTAGGCTTCCTAGGGTCTAGAATAAATCTTTTAGCAAAATTTAGACTGGAAGGGATAGGAAAAGCACTACCTAATTGCAGAAGCAATTAAGCTGTAGATTAAATTTAGCTTATAAGGTAAAAATCCCAACATGAAATGTAGTACCTGTAAGAAAATGGAAAGCATTTTTCAGAAAATGTACTGAAAACTGCCGTCTCTTGCAATCCACATACCTAGAACACAACAGGATATTTGGGGGTACTCAGTGCTCTGGAACCACTCTGTGCCTGCATTGCTCCTCCCCGTGCTCCTTTTCAAGTCCCAAATGAAAGGAGGAGCCCAAGCTGTAATCCCAAGCACCTCAAAGCAGTTCCAAAATATTATCCAGCAGTGCTGGTAAGAGCAGATACCCTCCTCTGCTCAGGGGG
The DNA here is from genome assembly GCF_030490865.1 of Poecile atricapillus. Lineage (NCBI taxonomy): Eukaryota > Metazoa > Chordata > Aves > Passeriformes > Paridae > Poecile > Poecile atricapillus. Next base: position 119,180,745 of record NC_081249.1, on the reverse strand, counting down.
CTGAGGAGGTTACTCCCCATTGCTGGCTGGCCAGCTGGTCAGTGTCCATCACCACTGTCCACCATCACCAGTGCCCATCACCAGTGTCCATCACCACCAGTGTCCATCACCAGTGTCCATCACCAGTGTCCATCATCACCAGTGCCCATCATCAGTGTCCATCATCACCAGTGTCCATCCCCTGTGTCTCCATCACCAGTGTCCATCACCACCAGTGTCCATCACCAGTGTCCATCCCCTGTGTCTCCATCACCAGTGTTCATCACCAGTGTCCATCACCAGTGCCCATCCCCAGTGTCCATCATCACCAGTGTCCATCACCAGTGTCCATCATCCCCAGTGTCCATCATCACCAGTGTCCATCACCAGTGTCCATCCCCAGTGTCCATCCCCAGTGTCTCCATCCCCAGTGTCCATCACCAGTGTCCATCACCAGTGTCTCCATCCCCAGTGTCTCCATCCCCAGTGTCCATCCCCAGTGTCCATCCCCAGTGCCCATCACCAGTGCCCATCACCAGTGTCTCCATCCCCAGTGCCCATCCCCAGTGTCCATCCCCTGTGTCCATCACCACCAGTGTACATCCCCAGTGTCCATCCCCAGTGCCCATCCCCAGTGCCCATCACCAGTGTCTCCATCCCCAGTGTCCATCCCCAGTGCCCATCCCCAGTGTCCATCCCCAGTGTCCATCACCACCAGTGTCCATCCCCAGTGCCCATCCCCAGTGCCCATCCCCAGTGCCCATCACCAGTGTCTCCATCCCCAGTGCCCATCACCAGTGTCCATCACCAGTGTCCATCCCCAGTGTCCATCACCACCAGTGTCCATCACCAGCTGGACACTGCTGGCTGCAGAGCACGGCTGCAATTGCTCATGCAGTGCTTCTGCTGCAGCTCAGTGCACAGCTGGTCAGGCCAGCTGGGCTGTCCTGAGCACTCACAAGAGAACATCTCACGTTCTGCTGGCTGAGCTGCAGCCAGAGGAGCACAGGAGCCTCAGCCAGCTCTTTTCAGAGCAAACAGGGTTGGCACGGTTGGTCCCTGTGGGCTGGAGCACACTGTCCCCTTTCACTTACCATCAATGGCCATCTTCTCTCTCAGCTGTTGCTCCAGCCTGCTTTGCTGGTCCTCCAGTTCTAGCTCTTGGGCTCTGGGTGTAGCAAAAAGAGTTAAAGAAGCAGCTTTTTTTCAGTGAAGACACACATGTTATTATCATTTCAGTTAGGAGATTCTGTGTTTGCTCCTCATGGGCTGCCAACACTAAAAGCTTTGCCTGTGCCAGCATCTCCAGAGCAGCTCCAGAAGTAGCACTGCCACCTTTCACAGTAGCTCTGGGGTTACACTCCCCCACACAGCAGTGCTTAAAGCTCTGAACCATCTGGGCTTTGCTGGTGGCACAGTGCAATTCTGCATAGGGCTGAACCCACACATGAAGGGCCTGAGGAACTGACACGTGAACACCTCCAAACAACAACATTTTGTGTCCTGCAGTGCTAAAAGCAGCCCACTGTTGCCTTTTTAACTCACAGAGTGAGAAGAAAGCATTGCTACCACAGCAGCAGCACCAGCACAGCTGGGGAGAAACTGTCTGAGAAACTGGGGTGCGGCTGGAGCTCAGGGACCTGGAAATGATAAATGGCAATGGCAAAGCCTGCACAAGTGGGAAACCCAGGGCTGAGTGAGGACTGCTGAGGCTCCCATCGCCTTCCCACACTGCCCACCAAGAGTGGAGAAAACAGCTGAGCATCCCCAGCTGTCTCGAGGGGGTTTGCAGGGAGGCAAGGTGAGGGAGCAAACATTGCTTCCATCAGCCTCAGCAGTGGCACCTGAGGTGGGGTTTTATTAACTTCTTGTGCTGGTGTATCTGCTTGTTCCATGGCTGTAGAAAATTTCTAGAGGGGCATTTTATTGACTTGTGTTGGTGTATCTGCTTGTTCCATGGCTGTAGTGAATTTCTAGATCCTTTTTCTCCTATGTCCAACAAAACCAGATGAATTTGTCAGACTGTTTTTCTCCCCAGGGAAGGTGCCCTGGTGTTCATCAGACCCACATTATGTGAAGGCCTCTCTGTGCCACACTGGTTCAGAGCATTGTACAGAACTGAAATGTCTGAACCACTGTGAGAGGGAAGGGTGAGGAGGCCTCAGCTGCAGATCTGTGTTCAGAACAGGTTGTAGCTGCTCTGGATGTTATTCCTCAGCTGTCTCAAACGCAGCAGGAAGGTGTTCAGGTGTACAGGGAGTTGGGAGTATGTTTTTTCCCTCTCCCCTCCCATCTTTAATAGCAATGCTTGTCCTTACTTACATAATCAGGAGCTCAGACTCATAGCGCATTAATTTATTCTTCTCCATGACCAGCTCAAACCATTCATGCAGCATCTGATTTTCATCCTTTGTGCCTGAATCTGTGTGAAAGAGGAGACTTCAGTGTGTGTGCTTCACCAGCTTTCTTTCCACTGCTTTTGCCAGCTAAGCTCTCTTTCAATAGTCCTCCTGTGTAAGCCTACATGACTTCAAATGGAGATGGTTTTGCTGTGTGCAACCTGCCCCAGTAATGGCTGAGTACAACAGGTATGACATTTTTCTCTGGTTTTGGCTGACAATTGTGGCTTCTTGCAGCTAAAGGTGCATTGGATTTTAGAACACTTTTGTCCTAAAGCTTTTCCTTTCAGATAATCACACAGACTTTAGCAGGCTCTGTTTGTGTCTCTTAGCTCTGCCTTTGATGAGACACTGCCTCTGGTGAAACTGGGCTTCAGAGCTGAGCTGTGTCTCAGTGGATATTCCATTAACACCATCAGGATGCACACATGGCCAGCAGCAACTCAATCCCTGCTTCCAGTGGACACCAGGCACACCACCAAACCCTCTGCAAATTTCCCTTCACTTGTCAAGCGGCCTCTAAATCTGCATCTGCTTTGGGTGACAAATCCGTGGTTACTGCGTGGTTTTATAACGCTTTGGGCATCACTGACAGACAGCCTTCCTCCCAAAGAGCTCACAGCTTGATTCTGCCTTGCTGAAGAAAAGGGTGGATCTCTTTCATCGGTAGGGACCTTCACTCCCCTGAAATACCATCTGTACAAAACTCTTTGGCAATGAAGAGCCCCTGGGTGTTTTCAAATGGCAAGTCAGAGCACATATGCATTTCTTTTCCTTGCTGTCCCTTTTAACATCCTCGTGACTTCACATTTTCCATTCATTTTTTAATGAAACAAAGCCTCCCCCCGTGCCTCCAGTGCAGGATGACAGGGACAGTGGTGGCACTGCCAGCACTCCTCCCACATCTGTGCTGCCCGTTCCTGCCTGCTGCACAAAGTGGGGATCACTTGCAGGAAGCCAATACCCCACACTGCTCCAGGCTGAGGCTGCAGTCCAAGTGACACTCTGGCACCTTCAGAAGCACAGAGCCAGCAGCCAGCCCGTGGCCCTGCCCCAACCCATGGTATCTGCACTCCCCACCACACATGGGAGCAGACATGGCCAGATTTAGGATGAAGCAAAGGGAGTACTGCCAGCAGGCAGGGGAACACGCTCTCTCTTCCTCAGTCCTTGCATCACAATGCTAGATAACTGAGAATAACATCCCCACAAACCAGCCTGGCTGTTTTCTGTGGATGGAAGCTTGTATGATTTCTCCTGCTTTATTTCACACCACTGAGAGCACTGGAACTCAACCCAAAAGGTCTCAGGTTAAAGCTCCAGAGACACCAATTACAAGAGAACCATTAAACTAGATTACCAAGCACAGCCAGAGTCCTGGGCAGTTCAGCAGTGTTTCTGATGCCTTTCCGTTGTCATTTTGAAACGTGCCATTTTTTGCCCCAGGGGTTACCCTCTTGTCTCTACAGCTTCAGCTGCCCCTCGCTCCAAGGTGAGAGCCAGGCCTTGACTCCACTGAGAATCAGCAGTTTAAAGCCCATCTCCTTGGGGTGCCACCCCATGAAGCCCTTTGTTCCACCTTCCTGAGGCAGGGGAGCTGCTGGGTGTTTGGGATCAGCAGCCCCTCTGCATGCCATCACCATCATCCCAGGAGCCCAGGCCAGCTCCTGCCAGCAGGGAGGAGCCACCTGGGCCCCCACAGCCAGGACACAGTGGGGCTGGCAGGGCTGCAGGCTTGTCACCAGGACTCCACCCCGACTGGAAATCCCCAGTAAACTGGAGGATAAAACAGTGGGAGAAGGCAGAGCAATCTCTCTCCCACTCCTGCCTCCATTAGAACCTGGCAGTAATGGGTGTGCTGCTGTGGGATCTGCCAGCTCAGCAAGTGCTGATAAAGAGCATCTTCTCAGAGTGACTGCAGGAGCTGTCCCTGCTGGGACATGCCAAGTTCTCACCCATCCAGCTCAGGGATGCAGCACTCAGAGCCTCAGGCCTTCGTGTGCCACCATAAGAAACAGTGGCACCATCAAAATTTGATCTATTTTTATTGTCAGTAAAAACACTGCAATTGCTATTGTGCGTAAGTGTGGCACAGACACAAAAGCTTATTGTTCCATTCTTGCTGCTTCCTGGTTTAGGCTAAAATATTCCTTCTTTTAACTTTTCCTCTTTACACTTTGAAAGCTCTGTAACTCTAACAAAAGGTTGTGTATTGTAGGTTGATTGAGGCAAGCAGAGCTAATGCACTTTTCAAAAAAAACATTAATTTTTGCACAATCCTCAGTGCAAGATGAAATAAAAGTAGCTCTTCTCTTGCCTTCTCTTCCATCCCACAGAATTCCCCCCGAGTGTCCCCAGGGGCATCTTCTTCCTATGCTTTTCAAATGTTTGTCACCACCCATGTTAATACTTATTTAAGTATGATGGAGTGCTTGTTGCCTTCTGAGGGCAGAACAAACCAAAGAAGCATTTTTGGACAATGCAGTTCAACAGATGTTATTTACAGGTTAGAGGGAAAACAGTTTGTGAGTTTGTTTTGTGAGCCACGTTGGCTTTTCCCTACAGCATTGCTACAGCAAACCTTTCCTCCTGGTTTGCCCAAGTCTCCTCTGACTGAGATCCTTTTGAAAGGATCTTCCTTTTGACATTCTTCTAATGACATCATAGGTATTTCTATTTTCATCACCTTTTAGGGAATTGTATAGGCTGTGGAGGAGTATTTACTGAACACTCCTCTCAAAACCTGAACCTTCTGCTCTCCAGATTGACGCTTCACTGTTCCTCCTTACAGTCACCACCCAGTAAAGGGATCTTGGCCAGTTTGCACCATTTTAGGTACAGTTAAACCTCATATTCCTTATTTCTGCAGCTTGCAACTGATTTCTTTTGACTCTGTTGAAAATTCCAAGACACCTCGGATGTGTTTTTTGTGAAATCAGAAACTAGCCACAACATGTGCAGATACTTGTTCACCTTCCAAAGCATTTCTTAACGTTCTCTCAACACAGGTTTTCTTCTTTACCGTCATCACTCATGACTTGTTCGCTCAACTGAGCCCTTATGCTAATTTTGGTGCAAAACGTGTTTTGAAATTTTTATTTCTGTGTTTTGTTGTAGGCAGGAGCTCTCCATAAGCCTTCACAAATGTCAGTGGAAAACAAAGCAACGGTACATCAGTGATTTATTATTTGGTATTTTGAAGCAGAATAAAGGAAATAACGAGCATGAAAAATTATTCCTGGGACTGATATTATTTCTTCTCATTTTTGGGGGGTGATTTTTAGGGGGTTTGTTGCTGGTTTTTTTCCCTCTAATGCATGAATTGTTGTCACTACAATTAGAAGATCATCAAAACCTCATTTTGCTCATCAGTCTTCATGGCAGTTGTTTCGCACCCACGCATGTTCTCTTCTAATTCAGTTGAGGAGCTAATGAATAACTCCCCCTAACAAAGAGGCCATTCATCCCAGGCTCACAGAATTATTAGAGGAGAGTTGCGTAAATGTCACTGAAGACTGGTGTTTGCAGGCCTGCCTCTAAATTTGGTTATTCACAACCTTTGCAGCTCAATATTATTGCTTAACTGTGATCGTTTTCTAATTACCTTAATAATACCTATTAAATCACTTGAATTGCATAAGCGCAGACCTGCTTAAATGCAACTTAACCTAATAAACACTGGTCATTCATTAAACAATAAGGCTTGTTATTTTTAGGGAGCTTGAACAGAATATTAAACTCACCGATTCCTGCATCATGACACATATGTTACTACGAGCAACAAAGCACTCACATTTCATCTGGGAAGCTCATGGCTTCGTGCTCGTGCACCAGAAGAGTTATTGAGAGGCAGTAACATCCTGTGTTTCAGTATCTGCCCTATTTGTAACTGGCCACCTACACACAAACAATCAACGGGGAGAAAAAACCAGTACTTTCACCTTAATGAGGGCAATCCAATTACCAGGGATGGTAAGAGAATGAGAAGCATCGATCTCTTGGCAGACAGCCTTCTCCAGGAAATGCGGTTGTCAAAACAGCAACAACAAGAAGTGGCTCTAGGCCATTTATCCTGTGTCTATCCCAAGAGCTAGAAGCTTCTTGCCCCTCTGTATTCTTGTGGTTTCCAAAAATCACCCACTTTTTTACAAATCGGAAGTAAAAATCTAACTCTCCAAATTCTCACAGCCTTTTTGGCAGACTGTCTCATGGGCAGTAAGAGGGAGATGCTGTTTGATAAAGGGTTATGATTTCATTTAAGAAAAATAGATGATAAATTTTTAAATAAAATTTGGAATAGACGTTTATATTTATTAACTAGTTTCCTAGAACTGACATGGTCCATTCTAGGAAATCAGTAATAAATGTAAAGGGTTGGGTGAATGCTGTCTTGCTGAACAGATCAGTGCAGTGTCAGAATAGGGGTGAGTGTGAAATATGGCATTAAAAAGGCCAGCATGGAGGGGTTGGACTGGATTGCCTGGTTAAGACAACAACAAGATCAGGTGCCAAAACATATCTGGGTTTTCTGTGTTGAGCAACTGGCTGTCAGGAAAACAGGAGGCTCAGCTTTCTGGGGTGGAGGTAAATAAAGACACATTTACATGCAGGCTGTCAGTCCCTTCAGCACGGACCCACAGCCCCCTCTGAAGTCCCTTATGGGCACGGTTCACACTGCCAGCCCCATTCTGAGCCTGGCAGGAGCCCGGGGGTCCTGTCCCCCTGCTTCCCCCCTGTGCTGGGGAGCAGTGCCAGGCTGGCCAGGACAGCATCCCAAACCCTGGCTGCTTGGCAGTGTGGCTCAGGGAGGGGAGACCTTCTCTCTGGCTGGGGCCTGGGTGACACCCCTGTCATCCTCTGCCCCCTGGGGAAAAGCTGGGCTCTTGGGGGGTGTGTGTGTTTATGCCTGCAGGCTGCTGTTGCTATAGCATGGCCACTGCTCTAATCATATTAATGGCATTTCACACTCAGGAAAGTCATTAAGGACTCCGTTACTAGGCACGGGCTGCTGCTGGCTTGGTAACTGAGATACAGCTCCTGGAAACCTCACTGGTTCCCTCCACAAGATGAAATTAAGCTCTGGATGGGATTTAAATAAATAAAAATATAGGGGGGTGGGGCGACGTTGGGGGAAATGAAAATTCAGGTTCAATAGCATTGTCAATAATTCCAAATCTGTGAAAACCAACAGAAAATTTAAAGCATTCAATGTAAAGGTGCTTGAGCTAACACAGAGTTTGAGAAAAGGGTTTATCAATAATTTTTGTCCTGCCAGTTATTGTTCCTTTTCAGCTTTTGCACCAAACTATTTCCATGACAACCATGAAAACCCTCTGCTTTGGAACAGGTTAAAAATCCCACCACTTTGTGTACCTGCTTCTCCTCTTAGTTCTCTCTCCAGCTCGACACCAAAAATCTCCAGAGCTCTTTGTCTTTCCTCCAGTTCTTCCAGCTGGCGCTGCACTGCCTGCAAAAATGCAATGATGGAAAAGTTACAGACACAGCTTCAAAATTCTGAGACAAAAGATGGTCTCAGTGCTCAGAGAAACAGCTTGGAAAGGTCTCGGAGGAGTTGTGGCTCTTGCCAACTCATTGAGTGTACCAGGCACCTCAGCAATTTAAATATGCCACTAGGTGTCATTCACAGTTTTATTATCACAGGATCACAGGCACCCAAAACTCTGTTTTCCCTGAGTTGTAGCTCTCCCATTGTAAAAAAGAGATCATAATGTTTCTGTGTCTCACAAGGTGTAAAAAGTCAACACTTCCATATTCAGAGACGTGTATTCTGAGATATTACATAAGTAAAGCTCATAGAAATAGGGAAGGTTTGCAGCTGGAAAGCTCTGCTATGCTATTGTCCATGGGGTTTTGTTTGGTTTGCTTTCATATTTCACCAGCTTTTGACCAGAAGAAAAAGGTCTAATAGCTAAGATGTGACAATTCAGTGGCACTTAAGGAAGGATTTCCACACCCATTGTCCATTCCCTTTGAAATAAGATTTTGAGAGGTGTGGTGGGGATAAAAAGCATGAAACACCTTTAAAAAGGTTGAAATGTCAAAGACAGATGCTCAGCAGTTCCCATTTCAGGCTGTGTTAGGGCATTCCAAGCCAAGCCCTCAGCAACAGCCTAACAAATACAAAAGATCATTCAAAAAGTTTGGACTTGATTGTCTCCACAAAGTATTAAAATAAGAGTAGTCACGTATGCATCTCATGTTACCTGGAGATAATTTACAGTTCTCATTCAAAAACTAAAACATGGCCTCTCTTCCCTTGCATTAAATAGGATACAGCCGAGATCAAATTGTGCAGAAGTGCATTTACAAATCTTAAACTGTAATTGGAAATAATAACACATCAGTAGAGTCCAGAGCTTTCCTAGCATTTTCTGAAGAGAAGGGCCTGTATAAAATGAAGTGACTTTCCATCATTAAGGAAAAAAAATTATCCACTTTCGTTGTTGTAGCAGGGAGAGAACAAAAGCCATCACTGTATTTTTGTATCCTCCTGTAATGCACAGAGGTAATGGCTGAGTTACACTCTACAGGGCTGATGTTATTTCTCCTTTCTGTCTCTTTCCCTCTTCAGCTCCCTTCTCTTATTGCCCAGTCACTCTTCCCTCCTGTTCTTCATGTGCATTTGCAAAATTATGATGGCAATTGTGATGATCTCCAGGGTCTGACATGGATTTGTGCCCCAGAGGGCTACAGGGCCCTGCCACACGCACCCTGCTGCTGCTGCTGCTGGCTGGGGGATTTCAGCAGAGGGCACTGAGCCACCCTGAGGAGTGAAGGGAGGTCAGAGCCCGTTTTGGGCACCCCCATCCTCACCAGTCACTCCTGGAGACCAAGGGGACACCTGTGGGCTACATTGTCACCTGTGCTTTGTGAAGCCTTTTCAGTTCCTCTTGTTTCATCAACTGCTTCGTCTCCTTCTCCAGCCTCCTTCTCTTTCTGAGAGCCCTTTCTGCCTACAAAAGACACAGAAATATGAAAGAAAAAGGCAATCAAAGCACCAGTATGCCCTCAAAGCTCCCCCAGGATCACGGAGCCACTGAGGTTGGGACTGACCCCTGGGGACGGTGTGAGCCCATGCCCTGCCCAGAGCAGGGTGGGCAAAAGGGAAACATCATGTGGGAGCATTTACATGTGTTTGCTCTGCTGGCTGTAAAGCATCACAAACTCCTAAGGCAATCCTGAGTGCCAATAAAATGTTCCCAAATCACAAAGCTGACTGGACACAGCATCCCACCATATGTGGCCGTACCCGGGCTGGGGAAAGCACCAGTTGAAGGAAATTCAACCCACTGCCATTGCTATAGCTAGAAAGAGCTAATTCACATCATGGGGCACTACCTGAAGGCCTGGGAAACCTTCCCTAATGCCATTTCTGTGCTCCATGGCAGAGGTTTTTGCTCTTCCCCAGGGCACAGGTTGCTGCTGTTGGGAGATTGGGACCTTGCCTTGCACCCAAGTGCTTCAAGGCTGTGCTGCTCCCATTTTTGAGGAGGCAGGATCCATGAGCACCACAGGCCTGATAATTAAAACATGAACCAGCCAGGAAGTCACCAAAATTTTTCCCACTGAGCTTTCCCAGAGACAAACAGTGGCAGTGGCAAAAGACCAGTCAGAACTGACATGAGAAGGGATGGTAGGAGGCAGCTGAAAGAAGCACACCGAGTGGGGAATGTGCATCCAAACTGAATCACTGCTAATGCCCATGTGCAACAGCTGATCCTTCCTCCCACTTCTGGCAGCTTCCCTGGAGCTCTGCCTTGTCCCTGCCTGGTCCTGCCCTCCCTGTGGCTGCCTGAACTGCTGGGGGTTGCTTCCATCCAGTTTCCTCCCATGCCTTCCTTCTTTTCTCTGTTTTATTTAAACCTTTTTAAATTCACCTTATTGTACCACAGATTGTCTTTCCTGTAACAGGAAAGATGAGTGAAGAGCCCTGCCACCTCAGCACATCCTGACACAGCTGCTGGGGACAAGTGCTGCCACACATTGCTGTGCTTTGCTTCCTCTCTTTCCACTCACAGTCCCACTCAGCTTTCATATTTCTCAGTGGTTTTCAGTACTTCGTTTTCATTCCTCTTCCCCCTGGCCCCAAAGGCAGCACCTCATACAATTAATTACATTTACTGATATTCTGCGCAGGAAAGAGAGAAACACATTTCTGATGAGCTGTTCAGACAGTAAAAGCTGTGTTTCCTCACGTCAGAGCTGGCTATGGAGGCTTGTAGACCCCCAGCTCCTGCTCCTGCAGCACTTCTCAAATGAATCTGTATTTCCCCAAAGGAAATCTGCATCTGTTTGGTTGATTTTTTCCAACAGTTTGCTTGTTGGGCTACATATTAAGGCCACTTAAGAATCAGCTTCAGAGTGGTTTCAGTGAAACCTGTCTGTTTGTCAAATTAAGACCTCCCTCCTCCATCAGCGCTAGCATAACCTGGGGGAATTAGAGATCAGAACCTGGGGGAATTAGAGATCAGAACCTGGGGGAATTACAGATTAGAACCTGAGGGAATTAGAGATCAGAACCTGGGGGAATTAAAGATCAGAACCTGGGGGAATTAGAGATCAGAACCTGGGGGAATTAGAGATCAGAACCTGGGGGAGTTAGAGATCAGAACCTGGGGGAATTACAGATCAGAACCTGGGGGAATTACAGATTAGAACCTGAGGGAATTAGAGATCAGAACCTGGGGGAATTACAGATCAAAGAGGTAACAGAAATGTTGATGTTCATCTGTCTCAGTGAACTTTCCCTCCAATCCCTGCCTCGAGGAATCGCTGCGTGGTTGAGATCAAAATCACCTGATGAATTTTAGATACAGCCCAGCTAAGGGACTTCTGTTCAAGGAAAACAAACGTTCTGCTTCCAGCTCGGGATTACCTTGTGCATCAACAAAGACTTGGATTCCAAGTCCTCGTCGGAGGATGAAGTGGGATACTCAGTAGCTTGTTTTCTGACAGGTAGGTGTTCCTCTCCTGAAACACAGTAACACAATGGCCAGTGAGGAAAAAAACACTATTCTTTAACTTTAACAGACACCTTGCACCTGCCCTGAGCTCCAATCAGCAGCACCTCGAGCACTTTGGAAATTCAGCTGACAGCACCAATTACATTTCTGATCCCTGTCAAAAACTGTCTGCCTATACATTTTATTTTATTTTTTTTAGGTACTACAAACAAACCAATTAATTCCCTGAGCACCCTGCATGTAGCACGCTGTTCTGAATGCACTCAACATTCATTAAAATGTATATCTAAAGTTAGGCATATTACCCAAATGATTGTATAAGGCTCACTATACAGTGTAATTGAATGCACAAAGTCTGAGCCAGCTCTTAAACAAATTACCCTTATGTGGCTTGTAGCATCTGGCACCCATTTTTACTACATGACATCTGCTCAGTGTAAAATAGTTGGCGTCAGAATGTCTGGTCATATAAAAAAATCACAAATGTAATCAGAAGCAAATGGACTAAGAGAACAGGGCTTTATCACACAGCCTCATGCAACATAAATATTTCATTAATTATGTCTAAACAAACGTCACTTATTTTTCTGCTTTAGGAATATTATCACATCATTGGGCTGTTGATTAAAATGCCATAAGAAGTCAGGAAAATCCATACATCACAACAATACACTCCATAAGGAAAACTCAAAGTCAGCCTTTGGAAGGAGCATGCTTTCAGAATTATAAATTAAATTACATTTAATTGCAGCAATTTTATCATGCCTGTTTTTCCAGCATCTTGTTTCAACTGGGTGTAAATATTTGAATTTCTTCTTAATTTGTCTAATGCATAGCTTCATTCTCTTTATTTCAGAAAATAAAACCTCTTTTGGAACATCTGTCTCTATGCTTCAACCTGCTACAGGGTTAATGATTAACAGCTGGGCATCTTGGAAATGTACATTATTTAAAGCTAACAGTGTTAGTTTCTCTTTGTATCTACAAGGCAACAGTTGGCTTTCTAGGTGTATTCAGATTAAAATCACCTCCCCTTCTCCCAGTGTGGATGTTTCTTCTTTGCCTTGCTCTGGGTCCCAGGCTGAAGTAGGACTTTTGCCTCCAGCCCTAATTTAAACTCAGGATCCAGGAAATGTGTTCATCCCAGACAGTAAAGCAATAAAAGTAAATCCAAGTAATTTGAGGCAGAAATTCTGATTTTAATTTTTTTTTTTCCAGCAATCCCAGTTTTAGAAGCAGCCAGTCCTTGTGCTCAGTGAAGCTGCAAGCTCAGAGGGCTCAGTGGAGCAGGCTTGGGTCCTGCCATCCTTTTTGGGGTGCAGGACAAAACTAACACAAAAATGTTCAAACTTAGGGACTTTCACCGTCATTAAAATCTGGCATTTAGAACTGCAATACTAAAGTTAGATGATAATAATTTTCATCCAAATATACCAAGCCTTAAAACTCAGACTGCTACAGAACTGATCTCAAAGACGTAGCTTCTTTTCCAAATACTAACTCAAGTCTCTAGACTTGGGCTTTCACTTTCCAGGCATCTCATTCCTTCAGATTGGGAGTTATTTATTCTGTATTTCTTATTTCCTAAGTACTCCAGCACCTCCCTGATATCCAAATTAGCCTATGTTATACCTGAGCTTTCCCTGCCCACGGAACAAGACCTGGGATGAAAGTGCAGTGCTTTTGGGAACCTCTCCCTTGCCATGAACATCAAGGTTCTCAATTTCCCAGGAAACATGAGGTCCTCTGAAAAATGAGGGAGGTATTTTATTTTTTTTTCTTTTCCTTAAAGAAATTTTTCTGAAATTTGTGGTAAATTTCAAGAGAGGAAAATAATAACAAGAAGTGTGGGCTAAAGGTTGTCATCACGTTGTGACTAAAGTTTGCCAAGCCTCTGACAAGTGCCTGTATGGGATAAAAATGCCATTTTTGAGAGCCAAGCAGGACTCAGCTCTTTACTAATTTTACTATATGTAGATTTACTCAAATATGAATGTTTTAAAAACTTCAGAGAGCTACAATGTTGAAACATTGAAGGTAACAGATTACTGGGCAAACAGCTAGATAACAGCTTCATTTTCTTCTTTTTTTTCCTAAACAGACTTTGCATTGCCTACATTCAATAATTGTAATAATTGAATAATTTCTCTTTTGGTTTGCACAGTAGAGGAATGCAACACGTTACACCAGCATGTTTTCTCAAAATATTTTCAGCATAAATAAAGTATACCATTATTCAAACCTTGCAAGAACTTCTCCCATTTCAGGACGAGCACAACATACCAATTATTGTAACACCTTTAGTTAAGAGCAAGTCAGGTTTGGCTTAGTTGATGAGGTACAGACCCTGAAAGGGCCTCCCATTTAAGAACACAGTGAGAAGTGTGAGCTAACAACTCTCTGTGGCTTCAGTGCTGTCCTCAACACCTTCTGGCTCAATGGGAATGCCAGGTTCTGTGAGTTGTTGGATAAAGGATGCTCCAAGGGTCCAATCCAAAAATTCAGCACAGAGAGCAGGAGCTATTCCTTCAATTTTAATGAGCTCCAGAACACACACTCCTGTATCTCTGCCTTCCCACAGAGGGTGGCAGCTCTGAAGCAGAAGGGGTGCAGAAGGAGCTGGCAGCTCACTGGGGAAATTTCAGTGGCTTTGCTCTCTACATCCAGGTGTTCCTGCTGGGCACAGCAGCGGGTTTGGAGTCACAGTTTGGGTGGCAGCTTCACAAAGCGAGAAACAAAGTTGTTTAGTTAAATAACTGAGGCTTTCTGCAGTGGGAGGATGGATCACAGAGAAAGACAGGTGGGTGCAGCTCTCATGCCTCATATGTCACACCTGAATCTGGTGCTACTTCATTCTGTCCTGAGCCTGTGCTCAGATCCCTCAGGTTTTCCTTGGTCTGGCATCAATATTTCTTGAGCTTGTCTGCAGTTTTAATACTAACCTTGCTCTTGCAAGCAAACAAGAACATTGATGCCTTTTCACCACTTTTAACCACCCAGATGGACTCACAAGCAGGTCAGAGGAGGTCAATAAGGTGCTGTCTCCTCTCAAATTGAACAACAAGGGGGTATTAATGACAGTGCAGAGCCCCCAAAAGCATGTCCACAGCTCAGTGACAGCAGAGCTGAGGAGACACCTGCTGAGGAAGCACAGACACAGAGCAAAGCTTCTTGCTGCTGTAACCACATTGCTTCAGTCCCTGGTTCCTCATGGGAGGGGAAACAAATGTACTCTGCACTGCAAGAACTGGAGCTTTTGGTGCTTGTCCTTCTGCTTGCCTGCTCTAGTCCCCTTTCCACAGCTCGGTGTCACTGCACAGGCTGCTCTGCCCAGCATCCCACTCTGCCCTGCCACCCCTTCCTTCCACCTCTCGAGGACAATTCCCTGACCCAAACATGTCCCAACAGCAAACCAGACCTGCATCCAGCCAGCTGGTTCTACCTGCAAACCCACTCTGCTCCTTTAAATCTGTAGCAATTCCTCAACTTTAGCCATAAAATGTACTTATTAAGTCTCCTTATGTAGGAAGTAAGTAGAAATTAAACCTATCACACCACAGATGTGTGCCTGCATGGTAAGGCATGGGACTTTTAAAGGTCAAGTGCTATTACACAGTAATAATAGTAATAATAATAATGATAACAGTAATAATAACCACAAAGTAATTCAACTGGGGTCCTCACCTGTGAAAGGATAACATGACCTTTCTGGAGAATGGTCCTTATTGAGGGGCAGAGATGACACCATGGAATTCCGTTCCCTTTCACGAGTTTTGCTTCTCAGTCTGTTGAAGAGTGACCCTTTTTGTGCAGAGTCATCCAGAGTGTCCTTAAAGGAGTTCTTGGGCTCTGGAGATGAAAGAAGAGTGGCCTTTTTCTTACGGATACATATTTCATCCAGGGGAGCTCCTACAGGACTGTCTTCAAAGGTGAACTTTTCTAGGAGTCCTGGGACTTCCTCCATCCTAGTGCAAGCTGCTTTCAGAGGTACATGGGGTGCAGGCCTGTAAGGTGTGAAGAATACCCCTCCCCTGTAATCCCTTAGAGCTGTCTCTTCAGAGCCCACAGGAGAATGAGGCTGACTCGAGTAAGGGCTCCCATCTCCTCCTTCTTTTCCTGCCCCCTCCCTTACTTTAGGATCCTGTGACTGAGTGTTATTGTTGTTCCTGTTCCTTTGCCTCAGGGAATACCCAGAAGTGCTGGGGAAGCTGAAGAAGGCTTGTTCTGAAGAGGCTTTGGCTTTGCTGTCCGAGTCCTGCTTTAACCCTTCTGGAGCTGAGGTTAGAGGCTCCCAAATGGACCTTTTGATGGCATTGGCTATGAGCCTCAGGGGGGATTTTGGCTGGCTGGCCACATGTTCCCGGGAAACCACGTCTGGAACCCTCAGAGCATCCTTTGTGTCCGCTGCTGGAGCTGCTGCAGCACCATCTGCAAACAAGAGAGGCCCAGGGCAAGCAGAGCGTTTGAACTTTCCTTTTCCCCAGGCAGAATCCCTTTTCCCTGGAGCCCAGGGTGTGCTGCTCCCATCCCCTGGACTGCTCCCACCTGGGTGTGCCCTGGGTGAGCCATACCACGCCTGCTGCTGAGTACCAGGCCCCAGCCCCTCTTTGGCCTCCTTTAATTCTTGCTCAAGCTTTTCCTCTGGCTGCCTGGTATTTTTGCCATCTTGCTCTTTCAAATCCAGAGGTGACAGCGCTTCTGTCTTCCCGCTGAAGTGCTCTGGCTCAGAGGTGAATTTCTGTGCTTTCTCCTTCCAGTCCTGGGCTGAGCGTGTCCCAGTGTCCCTGTCTGTGTTTTCAGGCTCACAAAAAGCAGCAGCCAGTGTCCCATTCCCAAGAGGGCTCTGTGGAGGAGCTGTGCTGCTGCTCTGAACAGGACAGTGAGGCACGTAGCAATCTGTGTCTTCAGCCACCTCCCTGGCTTCTTCTTTCCTTTGAAACGCTGAGCTGCAGGGTTCAGAATGTCCTCTTGGAATTTCTGGTGGCTTCTTGTAAGAAGCCAACTGTGAAGTGCATTAAAAAAAAAAAAAATAATCCTTTTAGGGATAATAAAACCACTGTTTTGTGTAGCTTCTATTTCATAAAATATTTTAATCCATTTTAATCTTAACGTAATAGTAATGAACATAGTATTTAATTTCTACATAAATACACATGTAGATGATAAAGTGAGAAAAGCTTTTCTTCCTAAAGGGCTAATATTTCTCTAGGAGTAGGGATCTAATACTACAGGAAATTTTAATAGTCTAAAAATAATGTTATTTATGCTAAGAGTCTGTCATATCTTTATGAATTACCTTTAATATTTTCTTTAGAAAGAAACAGTCCTATCTCCAGGAAAACAGACAAGAGCAGATCTGCTCTATTCTCCTGTGTGTGTTCCAGTTGCATCACCTTAGAGTTTTGAGCAAGCAGAAGAGACCATGATCCATCCTCTCCAAATGTTTTTCTAACATTGCACAGGTTTATGTAGCACAGGTAGGAATGGAAGAAGTGACCCAGAAAAGATTATAAAATGTAAGATGGTAGTTTTAAACAATTCAGTTAGTTCCCTCTCGTGATTATTTTTCCTTTGGAAAAGGTTTAAATTCATTACCCCAGCCACCAAAATCTTCTGCTGAAGAGAGCAACAGGGATAAATCCCCCCTTTATGTAGCCAGCAGAACAGGAGTAAGAGTTCTTCCTTCCTTCTTAAAAGGGAGGCATTTTATCATCAGTGCTATGTGATAATGGATGGTGTGAAGATTGAATTCCTGCTTCCACTTATGTGCCAGATACCCAAATTCACATGGGTGAAGCCATTAATCTGTCTGACTTTTCATTTCCCAGAAGCATCAGAAGCAAGGTAATAATGATTCCACTTGTGTTGGATTCTCCATTTAGCTCGATGACTACAATTGTTACTGGCCAGGATCTCGGATTGAAAAAAAGTGTAAGAAACACAATAAACAAACAAACACCCTCTTAATCCTCACTTTTTAGAGTGAGAAAAAGGCCACTAAGCAGTCACTAGAGCAGGAGGTGAGTGGAGTCACCTCTCCTCATGGCCACGCTGTGTTGTGCAGCTCTGCTCCCCTGGGACCTTCCCTTCCTGGCCCCATTGTCCTGCACTGGATTTCAGCCTCCACCGTGGATGTGGAAGAGTTGATTTTTTCCTGGCACAGGCCCTGAGGTCAAGCAATTCCAGCCATGTTTAAGCCAAGGGTGAGGACAAGTGTCCAGGGCATGGAGGATGTGGGCAGGTCCCACTGGCCCCAGGAGCCCAGGGACGTGCTGCCCTTTGCTCGGGGTGGTCAGCCAGGACTCCTCCTGAAGTGCTGCAGCCTTAAAAAACCTAAAAATACAAAACCCCAGGAAATTCCAGGGAAATCCCAGCTCCTGAAGGACACAGAAGCTGCTCCTGAGCAGTGGGAGGCGTGAAGCCCTTTTCCAGCCTAAAGTAATGTGATTGTATGACTGATGGTGCAACAGACCAGTGGCTAACTCCTCATGTGATCGGGGCCCGAGTCTCACAGATTTGGGAATGATGACACCAAATCCCAGTCCCTTCCCTACAGCACAGGTGTGACTCCAGCCTCGGTGCTTGCTGAGAGGAGCAGAGCTGTTGAGAAGAGCAGAGAGCAGCCCTGTCCTGCCCAGCCAGTGACACCCAGCTCTGCACAGCTCTCTGGTACCTGTGCTTGGCGGTGCTCCTCGGCAGCAGTGCCCTGGCAAACGGCTGAGCTCTCCTTCCCGTGGGGCCCAGGCTTCCTGCTTGACAGTAGGGGAAGGCCTGCAAAAAACACAGCTTTTACCTTCCCATTGCCACTGGCTTTGTCTTAAAGGCAGCCTGCAACTGAAGAGGAAGAGCAGAAGATTGAAGAGCCTCCTGGACGGAGTTAAACACGGAGAACTGCCCTACAGCATCAGGGCCTGGCTCACACACATGTGTGAGCGCTGTGCCAAACACATGCTGACATTTTCAGTGCTGGACCCAAACTGCTTCCACTTCTTGGCTGGGTGTAGCGAAGCAGCTTGTGAGTTCCAGGAAACTTTCTGGAAAACCACTCCTCTTTAGAGGGCCTTCAGGCCTCAGAAGCAGAGGCAGTCAAAACAACCTGTGGCTTTGGAACTTTGGGGAATTCCAAGAAATGAAGAAAATGGATGGCTTCTGAGGGTGCTGTCCATCAGAACAGGGAGAAAATGGGAAATGCATCCACCTGCAGGCAGCAAGGACAGAAGAAAGTCTCCTAAGCTAGAACAAGGCACTGTGAGGGCTCTCCTAGGATCAGGCAAGGGAATTAATTACTAAAGGAGGCAACTTGCACCTGGAGGGAGGCAGGAGAACTTTCCATTATTTGTGCCTGTGGGAATTTTACATAATAAATAATCTTGGGACAAATGAAAGTATCCCTGACCCAAGATATTATCGTGTCCAGCTACAACATGACAACTTTATTTACAGCTCAATTATTAACTCCCAAACCCAACCATTAGTTCTGAAATCCATGCAAACTTTGGTTCTTCTGCGTGGGGATGAAAAGGTGCATAAGGACAAAAGCAGCATTCCAGAGACAGAGAGGACAGCTCTTGCATGAGGACTTCAGCATCTGGCCTCATCTGTCACAGGGAAAACGATTTCATTCCCACCAAGATGCTGAACCTGTATTTTCAGCTTTGCTCTCAAAACAGGATTTAAAAAAAAAAAAGAAAAAAAAGAAAAAAAGAGTTCCCTAGGGCACTATCATGATCTGCCTGGCCCAAAATCCCAAGATAAATGAAGAGCACGGCGTTCCCTGTGGCCACGCGATGGGGATTAAAGGTTTTGAGAGGTAATATCCTGCTCTGAGCCTTTCAGCCAATATAGCCACGACACTGATTTCCTCTCCTTGGCTGCCTACCCTGTGCTGTTTATGAAACATATGTGTTTGGGGAAATACGTCTGAAAAGGAGACAGAGTTGTTCTTTTCCATGTGACTGATGATCATATGAATTCCTGTAATCAAATTGGATTAAATATAGAAACTATGACTTACAGTCTTCCTCCGGAGAGTAAAAAAAGCCTTTATGCTGCTCCCAGTGTATGCTGGCTGTGCTTTACACCTCATTTTAACAGCATACTTGAGGTTCAGGCAGACTCATGCAGCACATTGCTTCCCTCTCAAAGGCTTCTAGCTCCCTCTAGAGCCCTTGAGGCACACGGAAGATTTTAACAAAATTATGGAAAAATTAATTGGAAAACCATTAAGTAATGCCCTTGCTGAGAACAAGCTGAAAAACCAGTCAAAGCTGAGAGTGACACCCCCTCCAGTCTCCTCTGCTTTCCTCCCTAACAATCTTCTTACCCCATACACAAACCTGGGTCGAGAATCATTATTGACTGATCTCTTAAAAACTGAGACCAATTAAGGCAAGGCTTTAAATGCAAGCCTTTGGAGGAACCAAACTCTGGTGTCTGTGCCGATTCCCACGTGCTTTGCAGCACTCAGGAGGCAGAGCCGAGGCTGGCAGGGACACCAGCAGACTTTGGGGACACCCTGTTCCACCTTCTCATCCCTGGGGGGACACCCCACGCAGCCTGTGGGAGCATGGCAGAGCCTCATGGCTCAGGGAATGGCAGGGCTGCAGCCCTGTCCTGCCTGCCTGTGTGCCACAGCTGCTCTCCAGGGACAGAATTCACAGAGCTTGGTGCTCTCAGGCCCACGGAACAGCCCCAGGTGTGCTCTGCTGGGATTCACTGAGCTATCCCACACCTGGGGACTGTGCCTGGGGACTGACAGTGCTCTTGTGCACCTGGCTCGAAGGCAAGGTGATGCCAGGAAGAGGAAATGCATCTTATCTCATCGTTTGAGATACAAAAACTCATCCCACGGTGGGTACTCGCAGATGATCCCGAAGCTTTCTTGTGCACTCAGAGCAGGCAAGCTGAAATGCCTGTTTGAGCACTGGTCCCATGCGGGCTCCCAGGCACAGGCACAGCTCTAGAGGGGTTCTGGGATGGGGGAAGCTCCCCCAGCCCTTGCTGGGGCTGTGCTGAGACAGGAGGGTGAGCTGGTGCCAAGCAGCACTGAGCAAGTTTCCATGCACCACCAGGGTGGGGGTCCTGCCTGGGCACCCCAGCCCAGGAGAAAGGTTACAGGGGCTGTTGAAACACACTCTGTTTCAGAGGTGAACAGAGCACAGTCTCGGCCCAAATCACTGCCTTCCTCTGGCATTCCCACGGGGAAAGACGGGTCAGCCCACATCAAGGGAAGCTGCTAGAGGACAGGGAGCACTAACCAGCTCACCCCTTGGGATTGGCTTTCTCCCTTTCACTGAGCAGAAACATCACCTGGGGGTTGTTTCTAACAGAAAAGAGGGGACAGAGCACCTGTGGGAGTGTGTCCATAGCACCCCCAGGAACATTTCTACAGACCCAGTGTCCCACCCCATCAAAAGGGCAGAGACAAAATGTGCAGCTCTGGGACAGGAGTGTGTGTCCCATCTGCAGAATTAAAGTGGGCACCACTGCTGATGGGCACAGTTACACGGGGAACAGTCACACAGAAAGGGAGTTTGATCTTTTCAGGGTAGGAAAATGGAAAGAAACATTTCGGGTATTTTAGATCTCTGTTTTCTCAACTAGTGACTCAGAAATACAACAATTCTAAAGGAAAGGAGGGAAAGCAGACAACTAAAAGACAGGAAAAAAGCATGAATAGAAGATAAAATTGCTTCTCGGGCTCTACTCACTCGTTTGGATCTTTCTCCTCCAATTCTGATACTTATTTAACGCCGTGGACTGAAAACTGTTGGCTCTCTGGAGTGCTGAGCAGAAACAGAAGGGACACAGGGTCAGCTAATGCAGCAGAAGCCAGAGAGCAAGAGCAGAGCTGGGGAGAAAAGAAGAGTGGAGGAGCAAAATCCCAATTTCCCGGTGGCAGGGGTGAGCTCTCTGCAGCCGGGAGAGGGCAGCGCCCACCACGGGATGCAGCAGAATTTCTGCTTTTCCCCGGCAGGGAGCTCGGGAACATCTCACTCATCCCAAACCCACACACGGGGTGCTGGCAGGAAAACCACCTCAGCAGCCAGGGATGGGGGGCAGTGTGAAACTGGGGAAGGAAAAGGATAAAATCCTTCAGTGGCTACATGGAGCCACATGCTGCAGGGCACGTTTGGGGTCCTCTGCTGTCCTTTTGCCCTAAACAAAACAATGACTCCTTTATTCTAGAGTAGATTTAAATTGCTGTATAAAATCCCCTCTTTTCTGCTTGGATTAAAAATACATATATGGATGTGGGGGTGGTGGGAGATGGGAAGAAACGAATGCTGGTGGCCTTTTATTTTCTGCAGAACAATGTCTTTGGCTGTTTTTAGCACATCTCTCAGTTCTGACCAGCTCCAGGAAAGAGTTTCCTTCCATTTGAAGGCAGATTGTTCCCAAACGTCTCCCCACCTCCCTGCTAGCTGTATCCTTTCCTCCCTGTGCTTTCAGTGGCTACAGAACCCTTCAGCAGCCACCTGCAGAAACCCAAACTGCGGCAGGCAGAGCTCTCTGCTGGTTCCCAGCCTCACCCTTGGCTGGGCACTGCTGCAGGTACATTCTAGGGGTGGGAAAACATTCATCCCAGCCCTGCCAGCCAGGCCCAGCTCCCCCACGTCACCCTGCACCATGGAAATGGCACCAAAAAGGCAGAACCCCCCAAAAAGACAACCTGGCCCCACTGCAGGGAGCACCCTCCGCTCCAAAAGCCTCCCCCAGTCCTGCCTGCACCCCCGGGAGGAGCTGCTAGAGCAGGCCCAGGATGCTGCTTACCATCAGCGACTTTGGATGTTCTGGAGCTTTCCTTGGGCCGCTCGGGGCTCCTGATGAGCGGTGCCCAGCTCTGGATGGGCGCGGGGCCCAGCTCTGGATGGGCGCGGGGCTCCGGCGGTGAGGGCAGGCCTTCGCTCGGCTCCGAGCTGGAGGAGTCCCCGCTGAGGTCAGAGTCCAGCTCCGAGCTGCGGGGAAAAGGGCGAGCTGGGAGCGGGGCATGGCAGGGCTGCAGCAACACCAGCACTGCAGGGCTTTCAGAGGAAAAGGTGTCCTCATTTCCCCCTTTCCTCCCCATTGTGCCAGGACTGTGAGTGGTGCTGCCAGCCCTGCTCCCGTCAGGATCTGCAGAGGCTGGAATTGAGGCGCTGCTGTGAGGGGCCGGGGCTGAACCCCTCACACAGCCTGTGAGCAGGGACAGCTGAGGGGAACAGCACTGGCAGCGTGATGGGCCTGCAAACCACGCTCAAGGGTCAAAACTCCACACTTTGCACATTTTTCCCTGCAGATTTTTGAAAATAAGAGGAGAAGGAAGCCCACAGGAGAGGCCTGAGGACAGGCACGGGCCCAGCAAGCAAGGCTGAGTCCAGAAGCTGGAGAAAATTGTAGGCATAAGTTCAGAGAGAGAGGATTGAGTGGGGCACCTTCAGCAGCTACCTGAGCAGCCTTCAAACGTGCAAAAAGTGTCTGTGGGAGAGGAGGAAACAAACTCTCCTCGCTCCTAGGAGCTGCTGGGCCAGCCCAGGTAGCACTGACAGCACAGGGAGGCACCTGACCTGGTCACAGCAGCACATTTTGGCATCCCCTTGTGTAAATGCAGTTTAAAACACACCACACAGACACACACCTGTGGATGACGTGCACATCTGACCTTGCCTCAGGGCACAACAGCTGTTTGAGGTGATTATTTGCCCTTTCTCTAATAGCCAGGCCATTTCTTTCATCTCTGAAGCCCAGACTGTAGGGAGCAGACACCGTCAGCCCTTCTGATGTGACCACGCTCCCACTGCCATAAATTGTGCAGCAGGATCCCACTCATCTTCTTCTGAACACAAACAATACTGCTGACCTAATTCTTAGCTTTACTGTGATGATTCATGGCTGTGCCTCAAAAACAGGGGAGCTCACACCGTGCCCAGTCCTGCTGGCGTGGCAGGAGAACGCTGCTCCGTGTTTATCCAGCAGAAAGCAGCTTGGTTCTGGAAACCCAGGAGGAAGAAGAGGTAAAGGAGAGGCTGCAGGCTGAATAGACCCACACATTTGGGTAGCACCCACCAGTCCTGGCCCCCAGCTTCACCCAGACCAAAGCTGGGAGGCCAGGGCAGGCAGGACAGCAGGGAAGGGAGCACCTCTCCAGGTGCACTGCTCTCTCAGCAGAGAGTGGCCTTGAATTTCATGCTAAAACACACTTTCTAAGCTGGATTTCAAGCAGTGTCAACCATACAGATAGATATAGGCATATATACATTAAAATATAAATATATGAAGGCTTTGATAGCCGACACCCTGTGTGCATGGAGAGATACCACACTGAGATCGGGCGGAATGCCACACCAAAGAAAAAGAAAAAGCCCTGCCATTAACATTGATTGATATCTTTCTGTTTTAAAGAGCAGAACGTGTATTTTCCTTGGCCAGCAAGGAGGTAAGCGCTCTAGCACGAGGTTTCTCCTCTCATCTCTGCTGGAATAGGGATCACTACTCAAAGCTGTGCCACTGAGCTGGGTCGTTTTCCCAGTCCCAGCGAGGCCCCTGCAGCTCTCCCAGGGAAAGGAGCTGATCCCCCAGCTGATCAGGGGGATTAGCTGGCTCTCCTCGCTGCTGCAGGGGATGGGAGCAGCCCTGCAGGGCAGCTGGCAAACAGGTGGGAAACCCTTCCCTGTGCTCTCCATTTCCTCATGGACACATTCAGCCCTCCCTGTAAGAGCAGCCAGAGCTCACAGCACAAACCCCATTTCCAGCCACCTCGGGGACAGCGGAAAGTGGCGTTTCTCAGAGGCAGGCTGCTCTCCAGAAGCTGCACACAGCACCACAGGCAGGTGTGCAGAGAATCAGAACAGGAATCAGAATGAGCTTCCCTGCAGAGCAGCAGTGTTGGCAACACTTGGGGTTGCCTTTTTGTCTTTTTGTTTTTCACTCCCCCTCTTACTTTTTAGTTCTCAGTAAGGAAAAGTGCTTTACTCAGGGGATACCAATCTAATCTTTAGCTGGAATGAACTGCCACAGAACCCTGCCCAAAAGCAAATGTATTCTAATGAGAGTGCAGAAATTTGGCTTCCTCTGACAGCTCTCCAAGGTTCATCAAATTTCAGATTTCTCAGGGATGGGCTCTCCAAGCCCAGGGTGTGGAGCTGTAGGATGGGCCCAAGGTGGGAGGTGGCCACGTTACAGGCTGCACTTTTGCCACAACGCACCCACTGCCCAAATCCCTGTGCACCAAAACCTGTCTGTTCCCAGAGCCAAACCCAAGCTGATCACAGCAATGTTTATCCCTCTGGTTCAGGCCCCTGTGTGGGGTGGGAACGTTTGGAGATTTCCTGAGAAGTGATTCACGTGCCATCTGGGGATTTAAGGCTGTGGTCAAGTTACTCTGAGCACCTGTGGTGAGCTTTCTGTTCGTTTCTTACCCCCAGCAGCTGTACATACATCCAGTAGTACATTTGGTTATGATTCTCTTCAACATTGCAGAGAAAAGCACACTGCTGTTGCAGGTGTTCTGGTGTTGGGAGGTACCTGCTGGCATCGCTGGTGACCATGACTCTGACGGCGAGGAGGTTGTGCTCAGCCATCTCCTCCTCGGGGATGACCCTCACGATGGCCCACTCGGGGGACGGCGGTGGCAGCCAGCGCTCCAGCTCGCTGCTCTTCGCCTTCTTGGGGGAGCTGGGCTCGTCAGCCACGGGCAGGCAGCAGCCTGGGGAGGCACAAAGGTGACAGCAGGCTGTTAGGGGAGGGGGCAGTCCAGCGGGTGGCCCTGGGCCCAGGGCCCTGCGCTGTCCCCAGAGGCAAGGCGTGTGCACCGAGAGCCTGGCATGGCAAAAACACCCCTCCAGCCCAGCCCTGCCCTGCCAGGGCTCCTCAGCTGGGATCCAGAGAGAAGGAACCTTCAGGGGCAGCCTCAGCTCCTGCAGCTGCGGGTGCTGGCGCTGCCCGGCAGGATGGACATCAGCCTGGTGGCAGCAGCGCCAGCCACACCAGCAGGGATTTCTGGGCTCTTTCCCACCCCCTTGTGCACCTGCCCGTGTGGCAGGAGGCAGATGAAGCAACCTTGCTTGGGTGGCTGAACCTTCAGCCTCACACTGCAAGTTTAGCTCAGCTCAGGACAGCGGCAGTGAGCAAAATAAACACAGACCCTTCAGGCTATATTTGATTGCATACAGCAAACACAAACCCTGACTTGTGAAAAGCAGCAGCCTGCCAGCAGCTGAACAGTGCTATCCCTGAACTTCACATTCAGGCAGGGGCAATAAGAATAAAGCCATGTTTCCCTCGCTCACTCCAAGTGATTAAGACAGGAGATCATCTCTCCCTGTGAAATCCTGAATTTCTGAGCAACCTTTTCCATCCACAAGCTCCCACCCAAGCAGATACAAACATATCAGCTGTAAAGTTCCCTGGGGGGTGGTGCAGAAGGGACAAAGCTCCAGGAGAGTGGCTGTGCTTGGTTCACTGCCCATGTGTGGTGCTTTTACTGCATCCAGTTCAACATCAGTGCTTCTAAATTACACCTCTATAAGAGGGGGGAAATACCACACTTGGGACATGGCTTATTTTCTCACCTACTGCAGCAAACCATCTAGTTAACATCAATTAAACTCCTATTTAACTTGCAGTGCCTCCAGTTATTGCAGGAGTGCACTCACCCCATCCTTCTCCTTGCAAGAGTTTCCACCTATAACATGTAGGTCTTGGGCCCTACACCCAGCTCAACAGCACCACAGCAGCCACGGGGTTCTTGACTGCAGAGGTTTCATTTCCTCTGGGAGATGGGGACAAACTCATGCCTCTCTGACTTTTATGTCTGACTTCTAGTTTGGCCACCCACCCAAGGATGCTGTGGGCTCCAGCAGCTGAGTGGAAATCACTGTTTTGAGCCAATTTGTAAACCCCAAATCCTTCGACTCAACTTCCTCCTTAAAAGATGGAGCATTTTACATGAAAATCAGAGCAAGCAAACACAGTAACAGTTTGCCGGCTCTTTCCTTCAATTCTGTAGCCATGCTGGCAATAAACCCTGCCCAAGGTCACTCCAAGAGGCTGCTAAAGAAAGTCAGTTTTGCCATTCCAATGTTCCTTGTGTTAATTGTGTGTTCCTTCCCACCCCAGGCACTGTGCTTTCCCTGCCACGCTAACAGGAGAGAGGAGAAAACATGTTTATGACTAACAGACACACAGCTGGAGACCATCAAAACCCACAGACAGACAGACAGACAACCTACAGTGACTCCCAGCCCGGTTCCTGAACGAGAACACACTTCCAGTAACCACGTCCCTCTGCAATAGCTTGCTGCACATCATTTCCAACCATTAGGGACATGGAATGGTCAGAGCTGGTGAAGGACCTCAGGGTGCCATCCAGGACACCAGATGACAGCAATGATGGCACCATTACCTCTACAAAGAGGTAAATTTCAGTGCTTTTCTTTCTATTGCATTCTTCTATTTTTTTTTTTTTTTTTGTTGTTGTTGTTGTTGTTGTTGTTGTAAATTTCTTTCTGGCATCACAATCTCTCCCCTTCTTGAACTCTGCACCCAGGAGCTGACTGTCTCAGGAAGCTGTTACAGCAGTGAAGTTTTAACTTTCTGAACAAGTCAAGTTTCCATCCACAGCGATGCCAGCCAGGTTCAAGAGCAGCATCCTGCAGCAGCACCCCTGCCCATGGCACCAGTCCTCTGTGGGTCCCTTCCCACCCAAAGCACTCCAGGATTTGAAAGCAAACCCACTCCTTACTAACATATTTTATCAGTACTTGTAGTGTAGCTTATAAATTGAATAAATGATGTTGCAGTCAGCTCCACAAAAGCAGAGACTGGAGCACCTTGGTGTTTCAGTGCACGGGACACCCTCACGTGCACTTTAACCCTGGCTTACACATTCTGCAGGGCACGTGGAAGTTTCACACCAGAACCTCTGTCCCTCACCCCAGGACTGTGCCCTGGATAACAGGCTCAAAGGGAAAGCAGAGATGTCCCAGATGCCCCCATCATCGGGGCTATTTGTGGGCCCTGAGGATGTTACACCCCCCAGCCAGTCCCTCCCGAAAGCAGCGGAGTTTCCAGGCCGCGAGGACACGAGGAGCGAGCAAGGCAGTGGGGATGTGCTGCTGCCAGCCTCCCCTGAGCTCCTGGGGGACAGAGTGGCCAGTGCAGACACAGGCTGGACTGCAGGGGACGGGGTGCCCCTGGCCATCATCACCTGCTGGCCCAGGACAGTGTGAACACGGCCAGCGGGCCAGCGCCACGCGCACACCTCAGCAGGAAAAGGCTCCTTCTGACACCAACAAAGCTCTCAAAAAGACACCTGGGGCTTCTCTAAAGCTCCTCGTTTTGCACAGTTAGAGAAGAAGGGCTATGTGAACTAATTTCTGCTCAATCAGCCCACAGGCTGAGCCTTACCAAAGGTGAGGCACACGTAGATGTTAGGCTCAATTAGAAGCAGGTTGTTCAGAAAGTTCCAGCCCCGCAGCTCTCCCTGAATCCCAAACAGCCAGCACCAGCAAGGTCCTCAGTGGGACAGCAGCACAGCAAGGCTGGGCAGGAGGACCCTGCTCTTCCAGAATTCTGACTTCAGGGTGGAAACCAGGCTGCAAACCTCAGTGCCCCGATTCCCATCACAGTGCAGGCTGAGGCTGCCAGGACCTCAGAATGGCAGCAAAGGACCTCAGGCTGCTGCTGCTTGAGTCCTTTCCTCAGTCTGCGCCTGGCTCTTGAGCATCTCCAGTGAGGGACACCTCTCTGCTCCTCTGCACAGCCACTGCACAGTGAAGAAGCTCTTCCTCATGTGCAGGTGAACCTCCTGTGCCTCAGTTTCTGTCCATTGCCTCTTGTCCTAGTGCTCAGCACCACTGAGCAGAGCCTGGCTTTGCCCTCTTTCCACCCTCCCTTCAGGTACTGACAGACTTTGATGAGGTCCCCTCTTGTTCTCAAGGCCCAGATCTCTCAGAAGAGAGCACCCTAATCATTTCCTCCCCAGGACAGCAGATTTCCTATTAGAAGCCAAGAGACTGAGTCACAGGAACTGAGCCTGGTAACAAGTGACAGCTGCAGAGATGCCCATGCAGGATGGAAAAGGCACAGCCCCAATGCAGCCTGTGCCAGGTGTGCCATGCCACTGAGCCCTGCGTGGCAGCACGGATGTTCTCAGAGGAAACCCCAGTCCTCAGGGAGCAGTCCCCAAAACCAGCATTTGTGCAAGGTCTGGCTGCATTTCCATCCTCCTCACTGCACATTTCCTGCTCCCTGTGCCTCAGCACGCTGAAGCCTTCCAGCAGGAATTTGCCTGTCCCACAGCACTCCTTGGAGGGAGTCCCTGCTAATCCTCACCAAACACAGAGTTTACCCCTGGAAGAGGCTGGAGGAGCTGGTGTGGGAAGGGGTCAGCGCTGTGTCCCTGTCAGAGCACTGTGTCACACCAGCACACGCCAGCAGTGGGTGAAGTGGAGACTGCTGACAGCCAGCTGTGCCCTGGGTGGGTGCTGCAGCCCCCAAACCCTGCCTGTGCTGTGGGCTGTGCAGGGCTGAGGGCTCTGCTGGCCCGGGAGCTGTGGGTTCTGCAGCCAGCACAGCTTGGGCTGTTCCTGCTGCTCTGGCTCTGCACAGCTCCAGCTTGCTGACAGCAGCAAAGGAATTGATGTTTCCCATTCCTTCAGCTGTTACCTTCCTCCTTGCTCCACTGTCCCCCACACACGATGGTCCTTCTCATCCATAACCCTGCCCCAGTCTTTGACTGACTTGCATTTAGAGCAAAGAACATGGCTTTAGGATTTGTGGTGGTTTTTTTGCGTGTTGGTTTGGTTTTTAATTTTTTTTTATGCAAGCAGTGAAGCTTAGCTGCCTTCAGCTACTTACACACAGCAGCAACACAGCCAGCGATTTGAACAGAACAATCACGTATTCATCTAGCCTTCCCACTCAAACACAATGAAAAATGTGGATAAAAACAATTTCTCCTTTGTCCTAATTTCAAAACTCACCTCATCCTCCTCACATGGGCAGGGACTGTTTTCCTTACAGGGCCAAGATTTAGCTAAGCCCTGTGGTGACTGAGAAGTATTCCTAAGGCTTCAGTTTGCAGGGCTTGTACCTGGGTTGGCTCTCACCCAGAGACCAGGGCTGATCAAAATTCATTCCAACCCATGGGCTTGGCCAAAGAGCCCCTGCAGACCCCAAGGGCAGATAGAGACACAAACCCCTTTCCAGTAAAACATAGTTTTACCCTCTGTTAGGTGTCATGCCAAGTGTTTTAATTCAATGTTGTGCCAGCTCACCTTTGCATTTGAGACAGCAATGTCTGCACCAGGCCTCGAGTGAGTCAGAAATGCAGCAGGGAGGGACAGAGACATTATAAAAGCCCTTTTCCTCCATCTCTGTGGAGATGCTCTCCTGGCTGAGCCCTTCAGGAAGCTCACGGGCTCAAGGCATTGTCTTGCTAACCAGAAGCAGGCAGATTCTACTCACTCAAAGTTCAGTGCAGCCCTGATTCTCTCAAAGCCAGGCTTGTAAAATTCACATTGAGTGATAATCCATTATCTAAAAAGCATTTTTCATTTTTTTTTTTTAAATAATTTTTTTGTAATGGCAGCCTCAGTGTGGAAGCATTCCAGCATCTGGCAGGGCCTTCAGGCAGCATCCCTGTCCTGCAACAGCTCCAAAAACCAGCTGCAAAACCAGCACCGTGCCCAAGGCAGGAGCACAGCAGTGAAACATGAGGTCCCCACAGCAGGGAGAGCCAAAGCCATCCCAACCCCCAGAAATGGGAATGGAGAAATCTCCCGGGATGTGGGATCAGGGAGTCTGGGATCTCAAGAGGTTTTGCTAATCCTTTGGGTTGCCTTTCTTCCTCGGGTGCGAGGGCCCCAGCTGCCAGTGCAGCACAGCAGTGGAGAGACCCTTGCTGCCTGTTCCAGGCACGGATCCTGCCAGCCCTGAGCCCTGGCCATGAATCCGTGCTCTGGTGGTGGCTGTGGGCTTTGCTGCCCTGCTGGGAACACCCCAGTCCCCTAGAGTCCCTGGCAGGGTCGCCTTCAGAGAGGTGCCCAGGAGCACAAAGGAGCAGCCCTTTCCAAAGAGGCTCAGCTCCACCCAGGGCTCAGCACAGGCTCTGGCACCCTCTCTGATCACCATCTGCATGGGCTGCTCACTGCAGCATCTGAGTGCCAGGGCTGGACCCAGACACGAGCAGGAGATGCTGCTGGTGCCGAGTCCTGCCTCACAGGGCAGCCTGACTGCGGCCTGCTGCTGCTCCTGACTCATCTGCCAAGCCAAACCACACTGCTGCCACCTGGCATGGAGGTGACAAAGCCTTGGGAAGCCGCCAGCTTCGGGCAGAGCCAAGCTCCTGCTGGGGCAGCTGCAGCGGGCACGGCCCTTCCTCCCCACCTCGGGCACAGCACGTGCTGCCTACAGCAGCACAAATCCTGGGCTCTGCCCAAAACCCTTCCCTCCCCACCAGGAGCCCCTGCCAAGTGGCTCAGGCATGGCTGGCTCCGGGCAGCTGCCTCTGATCAGCTCCTCCTGATGCCTCAATGTTCAGCTTTCATATTTCTCAGATGCTGAGCTGCCCAGCTGTGGAGTTTTGAGCTTCATGTTCAGTGTCAGTGAGCTCTCTTCACACAGCAGGCACACAAAACAATTCCTTCTCCAGCTTGGTACCAAGGACAATCCTTACAAGTTTCAGGCCCAGAAGCAGAAACAACGCTGGGCTGGAGAGAGAAAACAAGGATGGGGCTCCATATTCCTTAATTAACTTCCTTAATTAATTCCTTAATTAATTAACTTCCATAACCTGAAGCTGTAATTGGACAATGAGCCCCGATATGCAGATGGACCGAAACTTATAAAAATGTGAGACCTTATGAGCAGTTGTGCATTTTGTGACCATTTTTGGTCCATCCTGGCTGCAGCCCAGGTTCCTTTACTGCCCAAGGTGTGTCCTTTGAGGCCTTTCAATAAATCCCTACTTTATCCTTAGCTCTGTCCAGCCTCTGCTCCAGGTCAGCCTTGTCAGGCATCACTCTCAGGAGTGGCTGCTGCTCCCCACGTGCCTGGTCCAGCATGGACAAAGGTCAAAGACGTTCCACTGAAAAGCCCCTCCAGGGAAGCACAGGAAACACCTCCAGCTTGGTTAGACCTTGGTGTTGCTGAAATACAGGGCTCAGCAGCCCACACGAGTGAAAGCCAAGCTCAGACCTGCCAGAGCTTCAGCTGCATCCTGCAGCCTGAGCTCAAAGCACACAGGGAGCACTGCCTGTGCACAGCTGGGAACCGAAGGCATCCCACTCAGGTATTCCACATATCTGCCTTAGCAGCCTCTCAGGCTTCCAGCAGCATTCCCAAACTGATGTCCTGTCCCAGCTTCAACTTTCCATCTCACCTCAGATAGCACCAGGCAGGTTCTTGCCCTTGGAAAAGGATTCCTACAAAAGGTACGATGGCTGATACTTCACAGATTTCAGTTCTTGCCAAATCTCCCCTTCTTTTTCCTCACTCTCGCTTCACGCCTCTAACAGAAGCAACTCCCACTTTGTCGTGGCTAAGCCATGGCAGAGAGCAAAGGGAACTGCTGCTCCCATTTCCCCTGGGGTGGCACTGAGCTTCCTGGGGCCCTGCCTGCTCCCCAGCAGCCCTGCCCGCTTTCCTGCTCTCTTCTCCATCCCTGGGGCAGGGATGAGCCCCCTCCTCCCGTCCCCCTGCCAGGAGACCATCTCCTCCCCTCTCCTGTGAGCCCAGGCCAGCTCCTACACGAGTTCTGCAGCAGCAAAACACTTTGCCCAAGTCTCCATAGCTTGCTTTGTAAGCAAACCCTTCTGAATTCTGGCACAGAATATAACCAGGCAATTTGAAGCTCTCAAAGCCAGAGAACCCCGTGATTTGTTTAATGCATCTGAGGGGACAGTGCACATTTATATGCTAATAGAAGCTGAACAAAAATTAACAGAGACAAAGGAGAAAAAAAAGAACCTTGGAGGAAACCTATTAGATATACTGAGTATGTGTCTGCAGGAAAAACTGATCCTCAAACAAAACCTGCTATGATAGCACAGTACTTCTATCATTGTAGAGTAACTATATATTTAATCAGAGCAATCTGTGTTCGTCTGGTATATTAAGGCATGTATTAATTATGAATTTGGAATGCAGCACCAACACTTTCAGTTTCCAGTGTCTGTCAAAATAGTATTTTTGGACACAGATTCAAGGCACCAAAAACCTTAAAACAAAGACATGAATGAACGAATACCTGCAGAACAAATGCTGAAAGGGCAAATCCAATACTATAGCAACACAGAAATGTCATAATTTCACATTTCAAGAAAACATTTCAGAAATTCCATCCATTTCAAACAAGTTTGGAGCCCACCACCTGATGAGATGAAAACCTCCCTTCTTTTTTTGTGAGCACGGTTCATGAAGAAAAGAGTTCATGAAGAGACTTTGGGGAAATATTTACATGACCGATATGTATGCTTGCATCAGACATTAATACATAATGCCTTCTCATCTTCAGTGACATGATCTTTCAGGCAAAAAATAAATCAAGTTATCTGCAAACATGTCATGTCTTCGAAAACATAAACACTAGTGCAGAACACAGTGCATTTCAAAACTCAATGTTTTGATTGGAATGTGAGGAATGAGTGAGCCAGGAGTGAATTAAAGCCAATTACAGTAACTAACTGCCACAATGCTGTGGAAAAATGCAGATCA
Organism: Poecile atricapillus; assembly: GCF_030490865.1. NCBI lineage: Eukaryota > Metazoa > Chordata > Aves > Passeriformes > Paridae > Poecile > Poecile atricapillus. The sequence continues at coordinate 119,147,687 of NC_081249.1, read as the reverse complement.
TAGTCTTTGCTTGAGGTTGGAAGTCACACAGAAGCAACTTTCACTGGCATTTTACAGCTGTAGCAATTTAGAAGGAACTCAGAGGAACAGAAATTACTCTTCTTGGTAGAGTTAATGAAAGGCTGGTGTTTGAGCAATTTTAAGAAGTTTTGTCTGTATTCTTCTATTCAAATCAAATATGTTTAGAACCTGCAAGACCTTTTTAATTTTAAAGGCTTAGCATAATTATAATAAAAGTGGGTTACCTTTAGTGAATGCTGACATGTTTGATTTTCACTAACCTAGGCAGTTAATGCTGCCTGGCTTTGAGAATGAAAGGTGAGCCTGGCTTTACAAAAAAAGAAATTTAATCAAGAAAACAGGCACATCTCTGTACTTATTTTCAATCCAAAAGGCCCCTGTGGCAACAGACAAGTTCAGAACCCGTTTGAAGCAGCGTGAAGAGGAGGAAAGACAGAGCAGCTCCTGAGCTTGCCAGTATCACCTGTGATCCACACTGACCTTAACCCAGCAGGCTCCCCCTCTGCAGCACTACCAGCTGCAAAACAGGGAGCACGGGCTTTTATTGTGGGGTAACTTCGACCAAGAGGGAGGGAACCAACACCAACGTCCTCCTGTCATGCTGATCATATGCTCTGTTTGATTTCTGACCCAGACACCGCGTCCTGCCTCGTCCATGGGCTGTCTGCTGCAGGGTAAATCCCTCTGCTGACAGGACTGGCTACGGCTGTGACTGCCTGGGCCTTCTGCATCTCTGGGAGAAATAAATCCAGACTCTAACACTACCCCAGTTCCAAGTTATTGTACTGAGATTTTAGCAGGAAAGAGTGAGACTTTATGAGAACAGCATGAACATCTGATGCTTCTCAACGCTTCAGTGCCAAACAAGTCATCACCTTCTGCAGGCAAAAAACCTCTTCTGATGTTTCCCTTCCACTGCCTCTGCCTAAAACTGTGAACTGAGCAAAGAGTAAATCCAGTTTTACCCGAGTTGCTGTGTCTGTTACAATTAAGTGCCAAGTATTGTCCTCAGTGGTATTTGTTGCCCCATGTTTTCATAGTGGGTATCTCTCCCTCTTGGACAGCAAACATTTACTGTGCCTGATGGCTTTTCCTTTGGCAGGGAAGATGGAATAGTTCATTGAGAATAACATTTGTTCTTCTTTGGCCATGTTGTCTTTAGCAACAATTAAAAAAAAAATCATTTCTGTCGTTCAAACAGCTCCTGTGAGGCTCAGTTTTAATTCTTTTTTAAAAAAAATCACACAATCTCTCCATTAAACTCTTGGGACTTTTCTTTCTGGGATTTGTTTTCTTCTCAAAATGCAAAGGAAGAGGTTATAGCTTAAGAATTGCAGAGTAAGCAAAAGAAAGAAAATGAAGGGAAGGAAGACTTGGGAAAGCTCTATTGGAGAACCTGTTGTTTAAAAAGAATTCCATCACCAGTTTAAAATATTAAACTTTTTTAAATAATTAAATAAAACAAGGCAATTTGTTTTAATTGAATTAACAGGCAGTGGGTCACCAGGGGCTGCAGCTTCCAGGGGTCCAGAAGGTACTGGGAGTAGCACAGGGAAAGATTTATCCTGGGTTATTACCTGCTTCTCCTGAGCACAACAAAAAATCCAAACACATCAACTCATTCCCTCTATAGCACAGTGAACAGGTGAAGTACCAGTGCAAGGAAAGGCAGCAGAGGCCAGGGAGGAGGACAATGCTGTCTGTAGAAGCCCCATGCCCACCAACACCGGCTCCTCATCCCCAGGGAGGGTAAATCCCAGCACCAGTCACCCTGGAACTCCTCAGGGACCTTGATGTGCATCCCCTGCACCAGGGACACACATGCAGTGACAGCAGCACAGTGCCCCTCGGGCTCAGGCCACCAGCAGGGGAACACCACAGCATCCACCACAAGAGGAAGGTGCAAAACCAGCATAAAGTCACTACAAAGTCTCTGTACCCAGGAAACTTTTATAAAAGGAAGAGATGAAACAAGGAGACTTATAAAGAACTACATTTATTTTTGTTTACAGCAGATATCATAAATAAAGCTAAAACAATTTTCATCGTGTGCAAAATACAGAATTTCCATGTGAAAATTTAAATACAGAGTTAAAAACTATTTAATAAAAATATTCAGCTAAGATTATGAAGTAAAATGAAGACAGAAGATTTAGGAGGAGAAGGACAGAATCCTCACTGGGCAGGAAGAGCAAGGAAGACTCTGCAACAGAGAGTAAAAAACACAGCAGTAGGAAGTGGTTTGAAATGGCAGACCTTTATGTCAGGACCTTCATATTAAAGCATGCTGAGCTTTGTAATAACACAATGCCACCCTGAAATCCACTGGGAGCCTCACCCCGGTGCAGGAAGGGACGTTTGAAAGACAGAGATTCTGTGTGGGCACAGCGTGGGGACTGTCAGAGCCATCGAGCCGTTCCAGGAGTGCCACACAAATAAATAAACACAAGTGGCTGAGCCATGCAAACAGAGCAGCAAGGCAAGGAGCACGGGGCTCTGCTGCCCTCCACGTTCCTGCCTGAGCTGTGTGAAATGGGACAGACGGCAGAGGAGGCTTGGCCCCTCCTAGAACTGCTCCTAGGATGAATTCCCCAAGGCCCTTCCCTGTGAGAGGGATCCTCAGCTGGCCTATGAGCACACCAGCCAGACCCTGAGTGCACTTCTGCTCATCCTGAGCTCTTGCTGGGATCCATTTCCCCTTCTAGACTGTCACAGTGATGGCAGCAATGGGAATGTGTAAAACATGCACACAAAACACTGGTGGGAGCTGCTCCTGGGGAGGGCTGGCAGTGCTCAGCAGTGAGAGGAACCTGGTCACCAGTGCCACACACAGCAGGTGATAAAGGCACCCAACCAGAGCCCCCGGAGCTGGGGCACTGACAGCTCAGCATGAGAACCACGGGCACCTCTGGGGCTGCCTGCACTGGCACTTGGAGGGAAGAGCAGAATTTGCATGGCTTTGGCTGATTTTCTGCAGAAACCCTTCAGACACCTTTCCAGGAGGAAGGCAGGGAGGAGCTCAGCCACTGCTGGCTCACAGACTGGGGGAGCTCGATGCAGACAGCTGTCCTGCTAACCAGAGAATCTGCTGGGCCATCACCCCTCACCTCACTGAAAAGCTTTCCTTCCCTCCTTTGAAAGAAATACACCTTTAACGAGTTCTTTCCAGAGACCCTTGGCTTGCCTAACTTACCTTAAAGGCACAGGGAAGCGCACATGCACAGAGAGAGAGAAAAACATTCCGTACAAAGAGCACAGACATCACCTTTTCTAGAACTGTGAATTCAGCAACAGGTTAAATAATCATGCCAAAGCTCCATTAATATACCAGACACACAGATTGCTCCAACAGTTAAAAAACAACCCCCAAAACACACAATGAAATGCTGTCAAACAACAAGGGTTAGTCACGTAATTTTGGAACTGGAAAAAAAAATAAATCACCTGAGAGCAGAAAGACTTCAGCCAGTGAGCGGGTGCAGCACCGGAATGTTGAATTGGACTAAAAGCAATGAGGGAGGTTGGCAGAGAAGACAGCAGGGAAGAAAACACAGAACTTCACTTGGTTATGTAGGAAAGCATCAGGAAGATCACACTGGTACAAAGAATAACTGGCCAAAATGAGACTGCCTTTTTTTTTCATTCAATTATCAATGAGGACAAGCAGGTATGAGTATTACTAGCAGAACAGTAAGGCAAGGAAATAAAATAAAATCTACCAATTGGATACCAATAAAATAACCCTCCCAACAGAATCACCTGCAAAATCCCAATGGAAAATGCATGGTAATTAAGATTCCTCAAGAAAACATTTTCATTATGCAAGTTCCTGAATTTTGTTGTGGAAATGTAGGGATTTATGCCCCATTATACAAATCCATATAAAACCAATTACCATATTTTAATTTTTATTTTTTTTTTAATCTTATTTTTACAATTTCTACTAGTAAGATTCATTTAGTTTAAGTTCATCGACCAGAGATTTCCAAGTTTTTTACTACATCACCATTTTCTCTACATTTACCATTATGCTCACTCTGCCGTAGGAAACAGCAGGAGAAAACTTTAGTTAGAAGTGTTCCCCAAGACTCTCCTACTCACAAAATCTGAAACCAAAATTGATGGCAGCCCAAATTTGGAAACTTGACCACTCAGAAGTTGGCTGTGTTGCACTGCAGACTGTCTCCTTTTTAGGGTGAAACAGTTACTGTCATTAGAAAATAATTCAAAATAATACAGTGTTTCCAAGTGGGGTTTTTTTAAATGCTGTAAGAAGGGTACAGATACATGACATATATACAGATGGCCACCATGGAACTGGAATTATTGCTGTGTGCACTCAATCTTGCAGCAAAGTTTGGCTGAATACGTGGTTGAGCATTAATGGCAAGTTAGGAATGCTACCTTACATCTAGAAATTTTCTTCAAGCACTTTTTCAAGTTCTGTGCAGAGAAAATAATAAATTTTCCCCAAAATACATAACCACTCTAAAATGTGAAAAGCTCATCCTCATAGTTTAAAGAAAGTCAAACTAGCTAGAAGAAAGATCCAGTTTGTCATTTATTTTAAACAGCAGAAACATTTCCTTTTCACACCTAAGAGGCAAAACAATTCAAATAATCTTTTTCCCACATTATATTAAAACAAAAACCAAAAGAACAAAGCCCAAGAGCTGCCATCCCACAGGCAGCAGCAATCATTTGAGAGCACTGGCAGGTGATCTCGATTTTGGTGCTAACTGAACACAACAGTATTTCCTATTGTTTATGCCACATCCTTCTGGCTCCAAAGAAATGCTTTTCATTTTAGGCTACACATATTGCCATGTCTAAGGATTTACCTACTTCCTGGTAAACTTCTGAACATAAATAAGTGCTTGGAAGGCAGGGAGCATGCTTACCTGGCTGGCTAGCTAGGCTGAAAGCAATGAGCACTGGGATGTCACTGTGTCCTTGCTGTTGAACAGATTAAGGTACACCTTGCTGAGGGACACCCAGAAGAAATTAAATTTACTCATCTGCTGCTCCAGATAATAGAATTTCACCTTTCTGCCACCCGCTGCACACGTTGAAATGAATTACCCAAGTAAGAAGTTATGGCCTAAGAATACATTTATAGGCTTCTAATGTTTGTTCTAAACCTGTATTTTAAAAAAAATTCCAAAAGCTTCTGGGAGCAGTGCCTGCCCAGAGGCACAACAGGAGCGACCTCAGTTACAGAGGAGTGCTCCACAAATCGATATTCCTCATATCTGCCACCAGATGAGGAAGCCTTGACTTGAGGAGTGTCTGGTCTACTTCTTTCTACAAGTTCCTTTGACTTAAAATTTCAATCAAGCCTTCACTCAACTACCATTTGTTCTTCAAATTTATTGAAAAACTTCAAATAAATTAGTAGAACAGAATACCCACTATCAACAAAAGGTACCCATCATACATAAAGCAATGTAAAAAGCATGGCTAGGAGCAATGTGAATTATGTACATGATTTTTTTGAAACATTCATGCGAGTTATAAACCTCATAACCCAGAGCAAACATAAAAGCAAAAAAAAATTTAAAAAAAAAGCTATGTGCCATACTCAGGTTTCAAAACCTAGTCATTTGTCAGAAATATTCCTGAAAGAACACACATTCTTTCTTGGTCTAACTGAAAAAATAAAAAAAAACAAAGCTGGGGAGAGTAGGCAGGGAGAAAAATGGTTTCAAAATGTACCATCCTCTCCAATGGTCTGGTCACAAAAATTGGGGGGTGGGGAATAATCTAGAAAATATCCTTCATCTGACTCCATGTTCTGGAAATGTGTTTGGACACTGTCCTTCATGCTCTAACATACAGTACATTTTATGTTGAAAATTTTGATTGTACCTCGCTTCCATCAGCAGGAATCCACCATCCAACGAAGTCACACGTGAAATTGCACAAGAAACCAATACAAACCCCTCCAAAACTAAAAACCCCCCTGGAGAAAACAGCCAGGCTGCTAATTTTGAAAACCTGAAAGGCACAACCGAGCAAGACAGGCAGGAGGATTCAGAGCCTAGAGAATCTTTTCAGCCACTCGAGCACGCTCTCGAGGGACAGCTCTGCTTCCCGGTACATGTGAGCCAGCACCTCTAGGAGAGCGCAGAGCAGTGGCACCCCCAGGCTCAGCAGTTCGTACAGGTAGGTATAGTTATAGGCATTGTCCCTGAAATGGAGCTGGGTAGCGTGCAGGACACCATGCATCCAGTCAGCCAGGCGCCTGGGAATGTCAAGCAGATCCCTGGTCACCCGCAGGGGCCAGCTTAGCGCGCCCCGTAAGAAGGAAGTCAGGATACCTGGGGACCTGTCCTCTGGGCTGCTAGCAGTGGACAAAGTGCTTTCTGTGCTGATCTCTGTGGGCCTGGCTTCCACCTTCTTCCACGTGTCTATCGCCTCCTTGGGATAAACATTAAAAACAGAAGGGTTAAACACGCTGTGACGTACGGCACGCCGGATTCTGCCGCTGCCTCCAGGCTCTGTGCACATCCTCATTCCCAGCTGCTCCTAAGATCAACTTCACTTTGTGCACAGAAAAGCTGAATTCCCCTGAGAACCAGACAACCTCACAGAGCCAGCAGGTTTCTATTTGAGCACTGATTTTACTGCACATGAGGTAGGAAACACACACACACACACACACACACACACACACACAGGAGCGCTGCACCCCAGATAAAGCTGCCTCAGCATTGCATTAGCAATAAAATCACTCCGTACCTGCCCATGGATCTGGATTGTTGCCCTTCTCTTTCTGTGTTTCGTACTGATTTTGCAGTGTGTAAAATGAGGTTTACAGTAAAATTTACCTGCAAGAGGGAAAAATCAGTTATAGGATATGTTATCTACACATATATACACACATATCTACACATATATGGACTGAAAAATCACTGTTGCATCTATTAAAAAAAACCAAAACCAGGATCATGAATGGTTGGGCAGCAGAAGAATGGGAAGCCTGGCACTGACTCTGATTAACAGCTCTGAATAGGTTTCTTTTACAGATTTGCAGCTCAGTAACACAAGGTCATTTATCTACCTCTCAGGTATAAGATTAATAAACAGCAAAAAAAACCAGCATCCCATAAATACGAAGTCACAAGCCAACACAAGACATCAAGCAGGGGAAAAAAAAAAAGGTCAAATAATCAGCTCAAAAATACATCTTTTCAGATTCTCCACACTGAAAAAGAACCACTTTGACCTTGAATGTTTAACCCTTTTGCAGAGGAAGATCAGGTTAATACTCTGATCTACTCAAATACTTTGGGAGGAGGAAAGGAAATTCATTTCACTTTGACAACTCCTTTCCAAACTAGAAAAAGAAAAAAAAAAGAAGGCAAATCCCAGGATTTAGGTGGGATGAAGCACCCAAGATCTGAACCTCTTGTTCTACAGCAGCCTGGAATAAATCACACTGTGCTGGGCCAGTCCTACTGCTTTCAACTGCTGGCCATACCATCTTAAAAGAAATAACCCACGTTCCCTGCATCCATGTAAATCTGCCACTATTACGGCTTGTCCTTATAGAGCACATTATTTAATGGCCAGTTTCAAATGGAGATAAGAATAACTCTGTATTATTGGAGAAACCTCATCCCTTCCCTCCCCCTCCCCGCCCTTACTTTGACCTGAGACTGGACTAAGTGTGTTTTGGTCACTCAACTTATTTTCCACTGTGGATTTCTTCATTTAAAGCTCAGGTCTGTCATAACTCAACTCTTTTGCAAGCCCAGGACTGCAAGCACAAGGACTGAAAGATCAGCAGGGACACGAACAGCACGCTTGGCAAACCTCCTCCTGACCGTGCTACCGGGCCAGCTCCTCCTCCCCAGCTCCACTGAAAGCACCAGTACTCAGGCATTTCCAAATACTCCTCAACAGCTCCTACATTACCTTCTTCAACATCAAAGGCATAAATTCCTAAGCGGAGTGTTGTGGAACATATTTCACACTTGAAGCACTCCCTGTGGAAGAAGTGGCCTTCTGCACTCAGCCGCTCCATCACATAGACCCGCTTCTTGCAGAAATAGCAGATGTCACTCCCCCCGATGGACTTGGGGAATTCCTTCCGCAGAGAACCCTGTTCAAAGATAGAAACAGAACACAAAGCTGTGGCTCCACACCCAGATAGGAATCCTCATGAAGGGGGCAGCTGCTTCAGCTGCTTGAAGCGTCACACAGCACCCTCCAAGCAAAACTCCAGCAAGCAACAGTCAGCCTTTTTATGACTCATTACTGCAGTTCTGTAGGTTCATGCAGCAATGAATAAATCAGACATCACAAGGACTTTAGAGAGGTGACTTTGATGCTGCACTTGCACCCAGTTTCCCTCTGGGAGTTCAGCAATATTTTGATTACTCAGGTCCGAGAGCCACATCATCCCCGAGTGCTCCCTCGTCACCCTGCACCGCCCTGCCTCGGGGACTCGTGTCTCTCTCAGGAGGTGAAGGCAGCCCTCACCAGCCTCAAACAGCAGACCTGCATCTGCAGCCAAGCAAAAAAACACCCTGAAGACTCAGTTCAGACACACTCTGGAGAAAAATGCAGGCTTGTGCTTTAAGGTCCAGGAGGAGAAGCAGACAGTCTTCAACACTGTTGTCTGAACCACCCTTCCCATCGCCACAGCCGTGTCCCCCCGAGACCACAGCCCAACCTGGGGCTTGCTTAGCTTCAAAATTCACTTTGTTCCCCGCCACACACGTTCAGAACATTTTTAAGGCATTCAAAACAACCCCTATTAACAACGTGAAACTATTTTGAAGGTTTGTTGAATTTAGGCTGGTAATTAACATTCTTTAATTGCCACAGATCTCATCCCCTATAGATATACATGCAAAAGGTGCAGGAAAGTGAACTAGAAATTGATTAGATGCCCCTGGGCTTCCCTTTCCTCATCAGAGGCAGGTATGAGGACGTTATTTGCACGGCTGTATTAGGGCTGGTTACAGGTGAAGAGTGCTGTACCTGCCACATCCATCACCACCTCCCTCCCTTCCACCATCCCTCCTGCCACAGGAGAGGTACCACACGTGGCACGGAGGAGGAAAAGCCCAAGCACACAGTCCACACAACTCATCTTCCACTTGCCAGCAAAAGGCAGCCCTGGAAACATTTTTTAATGTGAAGTAGAACTCACAGTTGTCATCGTCACGTAGTCTTGTGCTTAAAAGTTGAGAATTCTGTTCCAGATCTGCCATCAGAAACCCATTTTGCTCTGATGGATCATTTTAGAGTGTGAATCTTCCCAAACAAACAACCATGCAAATGGCAAACCACACAGATGTGTTTTTAAAAGCACGGTGTTAATAGATCAGACAGTTAGAGTGAAGCTGAGTTTAGTGCTGGCTGGTGAGTGAAGTGTCATCACCACAACACAACACCTTATTTGGCTTCCCAGTACCTGACAGCTCTGAGCAGTGGAGGCAGCAGATGGAGAGTGAGGAATGGGGCAAGAACCTGCAGCTCTGTCCAGAGACCGCTTCTGAATTCAACACAGAACAGTGTCAGAGTGGAGAAACAGCCCTCCCCAAAAGGAGGCTCAGGTGATTCAGCACCCCAGTGTTAAAAATAACTGCACAAAACTTTCCTTAGAAGCCACCCTGAGTAATTGTCTTCTGTTACTAATTCTACAGTAATTACATTTAATAAAAGCCTCCTGAAGTTTGAATTCACACAGTCAAGTAACAGAAATATACACAGAAGACGTGGTGAGCAACATTGCTGTGCCAATGTGCACTTGATTCTTTAGTCAGTGTTAGACCTTTCAAAAGGCTTCAAGTTCTCCACAACTGGGGCCTTAAGTCAGGATGGCATTTTGGGAACACCTCTCTTAACTTACTGCTTCTTTGTGGGTTTGGTCTTACCAGTTCAAGCTGTGGCTTGGGCCTGTGATCATTCACATACAGATTTACAAGAACTTCAGCCACAGCTCCAATTGCCCGGGAGACCTTTCCTACAGTTGTCTAACCAGGAAAGGGGAGAAGATGAAGAATAGAAAGAAGAGCTTTAGTTACCCTTGAAAGAGAATTTAAAGACAAAAAAGGACAAGAATGATTTGGACACATGCAAACATGGATCCAGGGAGGGAGGAGAAAGAGCAGAGGGCAAGTCCAGCAGAGCACAAGCACGTTCATGCGTGACCAGCGTGGTCCAGCTGGGGCCACAGAAGGCTTCTGTGCAGCCCACAGACTTTTCCCTGAGGATGACTGAGAAGTTCTTGATGGCAGCAATGCTTCTCCTCAAGGCTTTCTGCTGTGTCCATGAAAGGCTGAGCTGGGAGCCAGTGCCTGGCTATCTGAGCTGGACATTCTGGCATTTAAAAACCCCTATTGTTCCCTTCCCCTTCTCTGGGACTCGGTTGTTACATTTCAGAACAGGGGTGGGATCAAACTCCACATTAACACTCCCCAAACTGTGACATTTCAGGGAACATTCCATGAAAATGCGCAAGCCAAGGCCCACACAGAAACGCTTTGTTGGTGCTCACAGGGCAACCATTCGCCCTCTCTCCAGTGACTCACGGGAACGCCAGGGAAAGCTGCAGAAACCACGCTCGTGAGAGGGCAACACCTTCAATCTGCTTCAGCAGGCTGCTGAGCCATGGAAGCCACGCTGATTTTGAGCACAGGCATCCATCAGGGCTGCCAGGAGCCAGCAGCTGCTGGGGCTGTGGCTCCACAGAGCAGAGACAGGACACCAGCAGAGGGGAAGGGGGAGTGGGCACCAAGGTCCCAGTGCAGGCAGCAGGAACTGTGCCCCAGGAGAAATACAGCCACAACTTCACACATTTACAGAAATATTTCCTACCCTAAATCACATTTCCTGCAGTGATTGGGATCTGGGATTTCCAGTCAGGGTAAGGTCCCACAGCCCCTCTGGCAGCAAACACAGCAAGGGCTGTCCTGGTTCTGGTACTCTGCAAAGCCAGGCATCACTTCTTCCATGGGAACAGACCCATGATATCCTATCTAACACTCCACTGCCCCTCACAGAGCACAAATCTCAAGGAACTCCCCTCTTCTCAGTGAAATGATTTTCAATTCCTGCTAATTGAAGGCTTTAAAGTACCAGAAAGTTACCATAAAGTAAGGAGAAAAAAATATATATAAAAATGCAATGGTATTTGGAAGACTTTATAACAATTTTAAAGCACCTTCTATCAAGTATATATTCATAAGTTTATACTTAGAATGCACTGTGGGTGTGTTTTCAAAAATTATTATGGATAAAAAAATTCAAGGGAACATGTCCAACCCTTTACAGCTCCCCTTATCTTTTGAGAGTTATCTCATAATTCACTTGATGTCCAGACAGGTACAAAATGTTCACATTAAGACTACAAAGGGACTTTGTCCCATTTAAGGCACAAATTTCTGTCCTGTTTGGTTTTGTTTAAAAAAAAAGACTTTAAAATATTATTCAATATCTGGACAACTTGTGGGTAACAACTGCAAACTAAACTGCTAATTAGATACCACAATGCTGTCCCAAGTGGCACAGCAAATTAAAAACCACAAGAAGTGCTACTTGCTCCTACAGCCAAACTACCTTCCTTTGATTTCTTTAAGAACATGGAACAAAAAAATTTTCCTCTCCAAATTCTGCACCTCTGAATATTCTGAGCAATTTCTAGGCTATGTACAAGTTCTTGTCCACAAGATCGAAGGCAAAAGAAAGTGTTCAAAGTCAGTTGAGGCAGAAAGTTTTCCTTGAACTGGAGAAACACTGGAGCAATCAGTTAAATAACAAGGCTGTGCTTAAAGTGCAAGTAGTTGAATTTCAGGAAAAGTATCCTTGAGCCTGAACTACACCTTGAAATTCATCAGGTTGGCTGATTTCTGTTCTCCACCCATTGGGACAATCTATGTCAATATTAAAGCAGTCAAAGCAAGAAAATTGTATGTTTACAGACACTTAAAAAATGTTATTAAAAGGAAATGTTCCTGCAATGAATGCAAATTCACATTCCAGATAAAAGCAAATGGGATTTCAATTTAATTCAGCAACAATGCCCTTAAAAACCATGCCTGAACTTTTGGTCAGGCCTGACTTGGTCAGGCAAGAGATGTTTGCTGTACATCCCTTCCACCAGAACTATTCTGGTCTGTTCAAGTGCCACACAGTCACCAAGCAGAAACATCAGGGCAGGATGAGGATCCACCAGGGCAGCCCCAAGAGCACCTGCCACCCTCAGAGACAGCAGTGTCAGAGTCTGTGATTTCCTCAGCCTGTTGAGCTGTCAGTGGCACGCTGCTTTTCAGCAGGTTCACCAGGGTGGTTATTAGCATGGGAAGAGAAAGCTGCCTTCTGAATTTCCCTGTGTTGTTATTCAGGCCAAGCAAGCCTCTGAAGCGTTCTCATAAAACAAAGGAAATATGCTCTCTGCCTCCAAAAGCATACAATGCTTTCCCTTTGTTCTTTCATATCCTTAATGATTTTCCTGGTCTTATTTTGCTTGGAGGGTGATTTATTTACTTTTGGGACAAGCTGCTGCGTATATTTTCCCTCTGAGATAAACAACACTTGAGTAATAAGTTACTGTGTGTAGGAAACACCCCAGCCCTGCTTACTGCAGGTAATTAGAGTCACGTCACTGAAGGGAAGTCCTTGGTCCAAGCTCTGCAGGGAGCAAATGGATTTGAAAAACTTCCCAGTTCTTACCACACACTGTGTGGGTTCACTCATGCAAAGCTCAGATGATGAACAGAGCTTTCTGAAGGTCAATCCAGCCTTGAGCACACAACAGGAATAAGCAAAGCCCAGCCTGTAATGTAACACATGCTAACTCCTAATTCTAGCCATGGGAATTTTGACAGCTGACTGAAGCTAGAAGGTACTTTTGATTATTATTGGCATATTGCACACACAAGGTAATTCTTATTAAGTTGTAATGACTGTGTGTCTTGAAAGAAACAATACAGTCCCACAGCCTTCTTTTCAAGTGTTCCCTGCAGGACTCAGACTTAATAACAACTTTCTGTAATTAGACAGTATGATTTCATAGGCACCCTTTTCAATATCTCTGTCCCCATAACTAGTACTGCTCCAAGGAAAACTCAGCAGGTGCAATGGATTGTCACGTCTGGTAAGAACCTCAGAACTCACCTGAAATTAAAATGACATCAGCAGCTATTTAAAACCATGGCAGGGTGCTGATATTTACAGGTCATATGTCACGAAGCCTTACAGAACTCCAAACACTTCTATTACCTTCTGGCTTTCTGCCAGGGAAAGAGCAGGAACACTGGCAGCAACACACAGCAGCTCTTCCTGCTGGTTTATCAATCCCAAACCACTTTCTGGTACTGAACTCTAGGCTTGGCTCATGGTAATTCTCAGAACAGAGACTAGAAATAGAAATTCTGAGACCCATAACTCCCCCCAGGATAGCACAGACACGGGCAGCTCCTGGTACACATTCACAGCAGAGAGCTCCAAACATATTGTTGAGCAGCACTTGAAAATGCACACTGTGCCTCTGAAATGTGGTTGAATTTTTATTTCCACAGCAATGCACATTTAGTCAGTGAGTTTTAGAGCAGGGTAACATTTTCATTTTCTGAAACATGTGCCATCTGTAAGGATAAAAGACAGGGACAACAATCTGCCCATGAAAGGGCAGGGACAGATTCTGTTACGACATCTTCCCCTGACAGGAACAGTAAAAGTTCACCTGAATTTGAAACACCAGGATGCTGTTTAAAATGCTCTAAAATGCACCACATCTACACCTGTGAACTGCACAGTGCACAAGAGGCCCTGAGCCTGTACAGCACGTGGGGCTGTGTGTGCAGGCATCGAGATCTGCCCCAGTGTAAATGCAGTCCTGCTTAACCAGCCAAATATTCACCCAGTGAGAGGAACACGTATTTACTGTGCTGCTGACAGAACGAGATTTTCTTGCTTCAGCTGAGCCTCATCCTGCCTGGAGCTCTGTAGAGAGAACTTTGCAACTGAAGTAAACTCAGCCTGAGTGAAACCAAGTCACAACAAACTATTGCCACACCATTCAAACACAATGGCAAACTAATAAAGGCTGTCAGTGCAATTTAAACAAAATGCAGTTTTTGAAACATCCAAAAAGAAAAGAGTGCTCAATACAAAGGTTCTCTAAGAAGAGATGTTAAAATCCCAATTAAATTATTGCTCACAGAGTTTCCATATGATTAAAAGTCCAGTTTTCATACTCTAAAGGGCTTTTCAGATAGCTTGGGTTTGGGTTTTATTTCTTTATTCTCTTTGCAGAGTCACAATAGTCCTCCAAATCAAATGAACATCAGCCCCCAATCTTCTGGAAACCATGACTTAGCTTAAAGCCCAGCACATGCTATACCTCTTAGGTCAGAAAAAGTAAGAGGTAAATCCAGGCAAAGGCATTCCTGTGAAGCTGAAGGGAATTAGGGGATTACTGCTGAGCTTGCAGTGTCCTTGAAGGGCCGTGTCCCCTGTGTTTCCCTGGGGACTGGGAGCCAGGCACTCAGAGCAGCACAGCCCATCACCAGCAGCCCCAGCCAGAGCTGAGAGACTCTGCCCCAAGAGTCAGAGTATGGATGTTCCCTCTCCACAGGGCCTGCTGCTGCTGCAAAGGACTCTACTCTAGCCATTCACATGCAGAAGCAAGTTTAAAGCACAAATAATTAAACAAACAATAATAAAATGTCTGTATTGGTGAATGCCCATACCAAGGTTAAAATAACTGGCATTGTGCAGGTTTTCCCCTGCAGACCAGACAGATATTCTTATGAAAAGAAACATAAATGCCACCCAAGAAAACCAACCAACCCCACAACATCCAGTTTGCTTTACAATATGAAGCTTTCTTCAGCATGCCTGTGGTATCATCCAACAGCAGATCATTTAAAATAAGCAGCAATGCAGAATTTTCAGAATTGAGCTAAAAAAATGTTAACCCCTTGCTTTGTTCTTCAGCTTTTACCTGAGCCATTTCTGATGGTGACATTTCTCTTACAAACATGCAGAACTAACAGCAGTAAAAAAGGAGACTTTGATTTAAATGTGAGTTACAACCTATACAACAGGTCTGCTGGCAGCACCTTCCATCCAAGCCATTTGTACAAGTTTGGGTTTTACATGAAAAATCTCTGAATAGAGTACCTGTTGAGAAGAAACAGCAGAGGAAGCAGAACCAACAGATGATGAAGCAGCAGCAGCTGAATGATGAGGTGGAGGGCAAGAGGGAGTTGGGGGCTGAGAATGGGGTAAGCCTTTAGTAGGTAGCTTATTCTGTGTAGAGCAGAAACAGGAGAGTTATCCAAGAGACAGTGACATCAACACAGGTTAAGTTCAGTCATGCATCAAAAAAACCAGAAAGGTTTCAACAATGACAGTTCTACTCTTCTCACTACCTCTGCACAGTAAGGGCCCACAGAAATCATCATGGTAAATGGTATTACTGTACTGGGTTTTTAATAGAAATGTTCCCAGTGGGCACACAGCAAGGTAAGACAGTGCTGGGAGAAAGCACAGTGAAACCCAGGGAAATCCAGAGTGCACCAAGCAGCACTGCTCAGCAGCTGATTACAGCCTGTGAGCCAGCAGCGTGTGCTGAAGCACAAGACATAGCTTATTTGAGCACATTTCTCTCCTGCTAAGGCATTCTGATTAGCTTTGGGATTCAGATTGTTTTATCTCAATTGAACTATGCAATAATATTCAAACAACACTTTTACTAGTTTCAGTGGAATCCACGTTACTTTTCAGATCCACACAGAATCAAAGGAAGTTAAAACCAAAACCACTGCAATTTTTTTCCCTTCATGAATTCTTATACACCTTCCAGTGCATCAGTTCTTCAGGTGCAAAACTTAAAATTCACCTTTGGAAACTCCACGTATCCAAACATTGAGGCGAGATGTGCTGCTTTCTCTTTAATGTTCTTTTTATGGAATTCCCTATTTGCTATGGTCTGAGCTCTTTTCTGCAGGGACAGCCAGGGAAGGACAGCCAAGAAAAGAAAGAGAGAGATTTCAGTTAAAACCACATCCATCAACAGAACATAGAAGTTTGTAGAAAGACTTAATACAACCTACAGTCAACAGAGAACAAGCCAGCAAAGCCAGCAAAACCACAGCACACAGATTATCACAGTAAAGAGACAGAAAGGAAAAGAAGTTGCTTGTCACCTGTTTCATTTTTTCCTCCAGGTGCTGAAGACGCTCAAGCACTCCAGAAAGTACAAATGCAGCAGAACAGGCAGATGCGAGATTTTCAGAGGTTTCTGCCAGACTGGGCTGGGGATCTGTTCTGTGCACAGTCTTTGCTCTCCTGGCCATTTGATCAGAACCATTTAAAGACTGTTTGGGTTCCCTGACCTCGTGTTCACTCCTAGCTACCACCTGAAACTGGGAAACACTGAAGTGAACAAAACTCTGCTTTCTGCACTAGCATGCAGCACATGCAGCTTTAAGGAGGCGTCCGAAAGCGCGGCACAGTCATGCACATATAGAGAGGAATAAAATCTTCTCACATCACTCCTTGCACACTTTCTACTGCCCTTCTGCTGCTTCTGAAATGAACCATGCACTGGAATGAGTCAGTCCCACACAACCTGTGCAGGCCTGGACACCCTTCTCTGAGTTTGGGAGCTTTTGTGAGTAACTTCAGACAGCAGTGCAGAACTCCTTCTCCTAGGGTTCACAGCAAAGGTTCTGGGTTGGGCTTTTTTAGCATCACATCAGCCTGAAACTAAGCTTATAATCAAATTATATTAATGAGGATTTCAACAGTAGTTCTTGCCCTAGCTCTAGATCTACTCTGACCTAAATCAGTGTATATAATGTATTTCAGATTTAAGGCATTTTCTGAGGAGTTCAGAACACATCTCTGAATTTGAATTTTCATATTAAATAATTTCTAACCTGCAGATTTCAACACACAATACAGATCTCATTACCCTGCAGACTGCTCTTGAAGTGCCACTACAGGATGTTTGCTTCAATCTAAAACTCTGATGTAAAGTGAGTATCAATACTGTTTGAGACGAGACTGCCTTTAGTGAAAGTACTAAGAGAAGAATTTAGACATTGTCAAAATTTTTTCCCCATATATGTGATGCTACGAAAGAGCTTTCAGCAGAAATTCTTATCACAAGTTCTACTTGTAGAAATAAAACACCTGGGCATCAATATCAGCTTTTCAATGCTCAAGCTTTTATCTTAGACATTTTTGCCAGGTTCCTCTCTTAGCTTCATGATTACAATAGCCCAAAGCATCGAGTACATGCACAATTTTTGGGTACTGCTGTAGTTTTCTCACATATTAAATGTAGCTGTGTAATTGCACTCACACAATTTGGAGCCTAGATGTGGTAACAGAGAAATCAGCATTTGTGTTTTCAGGGTATTTCCCCATTCTCAGAGAGCTCTCTCATCTGGCAAAGCAGGTGTAAAATAACCTCAAAACTTCTAAGGTGGCTTTCACAATTCTCAGCTAAAGGTGTGTGTGTGTGCACTCTGCAGATTGCACCCCAAGGCTGCTCTGTAAGCTGTGGAGCTCTGCAGTGACAGCTCCCTGCAGAAAGAGAGATGCTGTGCTTGCCAGGTGTCACCCACAGCAGATTCCTACCTGCCTTTTGGCTTGAGGTGGAAGAAGGCTGGCATCCACAGGCTTAGCGAAGCGAGGATTAACAGGAGGCTCAGAGGAGAGCAGGGCTGCTCTATCTGTCAGCTCCTTGTAAAGCATTTGGAAAATTGCAGAGATAGAGTGAAGGAGAGAAAGAAAAGGAAGACAGTAAATAGGCTTCAAAGAATTTTTGAGGCAGAAAGAAATAAAAGAAATAAAAGCTGCTTTTAAAGATGCGTTACTATGAAGATTACCAACACATTTTGCAGATTTTTGCCACCCACCCATTATATGATCAACTTCTACAATCAAAGATATACTTAAAGCCAAACACATTCTCTTTTTAAGAGACTTTATGATCAAAATAACTTCCTTCAGCGTGGCCAAGGAAACCTCTGGCCACTTACCACACACAGAAAGCATTAACAAGTAGCCAGGTAGCATGCAAACAACTTTGGTTCAAGGACAGAGAAAGCCAGCGGACATCTACAAAGCCTACTCTACTCGAGGACCTCAATATTTAAACAAACAAATGGATACAAGGATGAAGAATTAAGGAAGCCACCACCTTTGTCAAAACATCCACACCTTGCTCATCCTTCCTTCAGATCTTTCAGGTGACAGATCCAAACTCTGCTGATTCCATCAATTCCTGGCTGAAGTGTGATTGTGAGCTTCTCCCCCCTCCCCTGGCAGCATGGGACTGTTTTTACACCACCTCTAGCCACACTAACAACAAATCATGGAAAAGATGTGCCATGCACAAATGTGTTCCACTCTGCCTACTTTTGGAATGGAAATGCAGCCAGACATATCTTGCAAAAGATCAGGTTTCTTTTAACACTTCCTAGATTTCCCATAAAGACAGACTCCACAGGACATGCAGTGTCCTTTATTTGAAAAATAAAGGTGACAACAGGCCTTCTGCAATACTGTGTGCAGCCAGCTTAGACTTCCAAATAACACAAACTCCACAGGCTGACTTCTGTGAGATTTCTAGACACCATAACACACACCAACACGTTACATTTATACACATCAGTCGATCTGTATGAGCTGTTATTTGTTTACCAAGTACTGAGGGAAATAATTTTCATTTGCATCAAGTATTAAAGAAGACAACCCACTTCAAACACCTAACAGACCCCTGTCATCCCTTGGAAATCCACATCAGTTCCACAAGGAGGGACCATGGTTTCATTTCAGAGATGATTCACGTTCATGTAGGACCTACCTGTCTCCGCAGAATTGTATTTGAAGTGTTCTCCTCAAACTTTGCCAGCAGCTGAGTTGCCATTGATTTGACTTTGTTCTGGTTCATTCCTTCTCTGCCATCACTCTGTTCCTTCCCATTGTTTGTCTCCTGGCTTGGACAGCCTGAAGTCTGCAAGGAAACAACAAACAGTGTTTTTCTTAGGTTTCCTACAACACTCATGAAGGGAGAGCAGGAGAGAGATAACATCCTTATCAGCAAAGGGTGAAAGGAAATACAGTCTGCAGTGTAATAAAATGACATGTTTAGCATGCAAAAGTCACCAAGAAGTATTTTCATGGGTCCCAGAGTACAGTAAAAGGGAACATTAATCAGTGCTGCTATTCATAAAGCAGTCACAAAGGTGACCAATTAGAGAAGGGCTAGAAACAAAGCTGCAATGCAAACTCCTCAAATAAAAAACTGTCCAAATAGCTGAGTTAGGGAAAGGAAAAGAACCCAAATATCTTAAATGTTCTTGTGTCAGAACAAAAACTAGTGCAATTTAATTCATGCTCTACTCCCTGTCAAATTAATATAAATTAATTTAGCTCTTCTTTAGTGCACGCCACAGTAAATTCAAGGTTTTAGGGGAGAGGGTTTTTTCCTGCCAAGCTCCAAAGGCCAAAGCTTGTCCCCCCAACTCCCACTGCTTCCTCAGCTCTGGTGCCCATCAAGGAGCTGGACACGGGTGGGCACCACCCAACACCAACCTGCTCAAAGACACCGAAGAGTCCTTTCCGACGCCTTTTGTTCGTCTCGTTTTCTTCTGTCTTCCCTTCAGCCTGAAAGGGCAAAGCCAGAACAAGCTCCATGGGTTACTGAAGCAGTTCCCAGGTTCACCCCAGCAGCTGCTCCCAGGATAAGAAGTTCCAGCCCCAGGCAGGTGAGCTCTGGGCTCACACAGGTGAGCAGTGCCAGGAGCCTGGCTGACCCCCAGCCCAGCAGGATTGCTCCTGGTGCAGGTATCAGGGCAGCCCCAGGGAGAGAGATGCTTGCACCCTGTGCTGAACACAGACCCTAAACTTGGCACTTCACCTTGCCCTCCTCCACTGCTGAGGAGTTCATCATTCGTAAACACACCCTTGAAGAAAAAGGTTTCACAGCATCAGTTGTTCTGTGAGTTTGCAGCTAGACTGCACCATTTTCCAGAGAAGTAACAAAATCCAGAAACCCCTCTCTCTTTCACTATAACCCCCAAATCTCTCTTAACCCATCTGTCTGCATGAATTCAGATCATGAGTTCAGATCATGAATTCATGGCACAGTTATAGTTCATTTTTTGAGCAATTACTGGCTGCCTGAAAGGTCAGGCTCCCTCACAAGGTTCACCTCCCTGACTCTGGCTCAACATTACAATACTTAAGCAACCAAATTGCTTCTTTTGTGCAAGAGCCACACATATATTTCATTATTTTACTCAACTAGAGATTACACAAATCAGTAATACTTCATACTCAGTCTGCACAAAGTTGAAAAGCAGTCAATGCTTGGAAATTTTTATCATTTCTTATAACAATCATTCCTGAATGTTTGATACAGTGATAAATTATGAACAATAAACTACATTCCACTTACTTGCATTTTCCCATGCTGTAACTTAGTGCCTGCTCAGTCAACTTAAAAAGCCCCAAAAAGGAATAAAGACAGAAAGATCAAAGAATGCAGGCTTCCTTTTCACACACAGACTGTTTGTAATAAATCATTATGCAGTGAGGATGAGTAAGGACGAGTAATCCCAAACAACTTGTGGGCAAAGAAAGAATCAGATGACAATATTTCAATTACTTTGCTTTGCTTGCCTGTCTGTGGAGCAGCAGCTGAGTATAACCCAGCTCTGCAGTACCCAGAGAGGGTGAACACAGAACAGCTCAATGTACTCTGCATAATCACCTGGGCCACAGGAAAGCAGATTTTGCCAGAGTGAAGGAGCAAGCAAGATGCCAGCTCTGAGAAACCTGACATGAAGGATTCTGGTTAAAGACAAAGCAATGACTCGGAAAGGGCTGGGCCCTGCATTGTGTAAATACCTCCATTCATTTATTAGTCTGGAGCACAGGAAATCTCAGTTCCTCTGCAGCCAGAATGGAAAACATGATGCAGCTGAGCACAGGCTGCCAGAACAGCCACAGCCAGCCCAGCTCCAGCCCCACTGCCTGGTCTGTCCAGCCTGTGCCCAGACAGGGACCCCTCCTGCAGCCCAGTCCCAGCACAAAGCACCTGCCAAGGAAAGCTCAGCTGGCAGCACTCTGCTCTCCTACAGCCTGCATGGAACATCTGCTGTTTGTACACCTGGATAATGCTCAGCACCACCTTCTACCCTGAAACTGAAGCCACAGCCAAACCCTGAACCCAAGCAGCTGCTTTCCAAGGAGCTTCATTTCCCAGCTGGTTTTGGCACTGCCAAGCCTGTCCTAACCCACAGCCCATCCATGACAGGGCTGCAAAACCTGGCACAAAATGCCTCGTTTCCCAAGCTGATTTGGGAAATAACACTTCCAGTTCTCATTTCCAACGAGCCCCTACAGTGTGAAACCAGAGGGGCCCTGCAGGCAAATCACCTCGTGCTCTCATGCACTGCCAAGAGCTCCAGCTCCTGCTATGACAGAAGGCTTGTTTCAGGACAGGAGGTTAATCAGAGGCTCTATGGCTCAGTAATGGAAAGCTCTCCCCACTGCTAAAAGTCTATTTGCTTCTGCAAACAACTCATTGAAAAACAATGTTGTGGTCATGATAGAGGTTTTCCTTCTGAAGAAGTCACCCACAAGAAAAAGCAAAGTTTATTCTTCCTTTTGGTTTCTCACTGCTTGGCCATCTGGGAACCATGTCACTTTGTTTTGTGGATACGTGGGTGGCACGAAAAAACTATTTCCAAACAAGGATATTTGAAGTTACTGAACAGTTGACTGTCCACAGGTTTTGAAAAAGCATTTGTGGATGGAAAATATTCAAGACAAAAGTCAGTGTAGGAAGCATCTGGAAATTCTGGAGTAATTCTTCAGGTGAAAAATAAACAGAAATCACACTTCTACAAGATAAGAGAGCAACAAATTTAAAAAGCAGTGTATTAAAATACTGAGAAATGCAGTAGATGTGTACATGTGCTAACTCAGGCCTCTGCAAAGCTTCAAGGCTCTGCATGTCCTTAATCACAGCATGTATGGGCATGGATGTTTTTATAATACAGGGACATAACAGGGCCTGTCAGCAAGTTGTCATTAATAAGTGACCAAGTGAGAAAAGTACATGGGCATGACTGAGAGATTGTTATCCCAGAGCTGCTGATCAACCTGCCCACTGTTTGCCACCATTGCAGGCTTCTTCTGCAAGAGCTGGAAAGGTTCCCTTCAGAACCCTGCCAGCATCCATAAACTGTGCAAATCACTGCTTTTTTCAGAAAGCAGCACTCCCTCCCAGTCAATAAACAGTCTGGCACAGCACTGATTATCTGAGCTGGTATATAGTAGAATGGCTGGATATCCAACTCCAGGAATACACAGCTACAGGACTCTTTCTCTTACAAGCAGAAATAGCTCAAAACTAGAGCAGGGTATATATAAATCTCTTATTTCTGAGCCTGAAAGTTTATTTTCATCTTTTCAGGAAAGAAAAGATTCATAGGGCAAGTCTTGCTTCACAACTCACCTTTGGTACTCGTTTTCTTGGTAAAGTTAAATTGATATAATTATTAAAGATGAAATTCGATGATTTCGGTGATCCAAGATCATTATTTTCTCCATTTTGCTTCTCATCAGCATCTGTTGAAAAAAAAAACAAAAAACTGCTCAGGATATTTACTTAGATTTGTTTTTAAATTATTCTGCCTAAAGCTGAGTTCTGGTAGCAATTATATATAAGAAGTAAATACACACATATATATAAATATAAATATATCTATATATCTATAAAAGTGAATATATATATATATATAAGTAAATACACACAGTGTAGGGTGGCTTTTTAAAAGAGAAAACCACAAGCACGAATGTGCTGTGTGCAGTCATCCCTGCCAGGGAATCACACCAACCTGATACATGACCTTGGTGATGTCAAGCAGTGGTTGCCCAGCTGCTCCTACTCCCTGAATCCACCAAGAACCCACCCAACCTTGGTCTCCCATCCCATTTTTTCCCCTTTCCTGGGCTGGGAGGTTGTTCCCGGCCCAGGAGGAGCAGAGTGATGGAGCCTCACCCACAGCACGCAGCGGGGCGCCCCGGAACAGCTCATAGAACTTGGACAGGTACAGCACCATGCTCAGCTTGTCGGGCTCCCCAGCCCAGCCCAGCTCCTTGCCCGTGGTCACCGGGGGGATGCCGAACTCCTGCTCGGCCACGTCGAACGCCAGCTGGTTGTTCCTCACCACGTCCTCCTCGTTCAGGGAGTCAAAGTCTCTGTGGGGACAGCACAGCGGCATCACTGCCCCCTGCTCCCTCTGGGGACACACAGCACCCCCTGCTCTGTTTGGGGACACACAGCACCCCCTGCTCTGTTTGGGGACACACAGCACCCCCTGCTCCCTCTGGGGACACACAGCACCCCCTGCTCCCTCTGGGGACACAGGGTCCATCTTGGGTCCATCTTGGGTGGATCCTCAGCCAGGCTCTTGCCCTGCCCAAGCTGCATCCTTTGAAGGGTTTTGATTAAATCCCCACTTTATTCCTTTAACTGTGTCCAGCCCCTGTTCCATGGAGCCTCTCTGGGCATCAGAGCAGCACCAGGAATGAGGGCATGGGCACCTCACTGGGTCAGAGCTACAGAGTCCACACAGTGCCAAAGGCAAGAGCTGCACACAAATCCCATTATTACAATTACTGGCTTGGCCAGAAATGCACTTTAAAAGCTTTTTCACTGAACTGGACCTTGATGTAGTCCCGTAAGAAAAGATCCTCTTATTTATGGAGAGATGCAATTCTTCCTCAGAAGTGCTAAGGAACTTTTTCCTTCTCCAAACACAGCTGAACCACTACAGACTTCATCTGTTAGCAACAGATTACTTAGGTTCAATTAGTGCTATAAATCATCAAAGCCAGGAGGAATAAATTAAGGACAGCATTCTGTGGAAGTAGCACGTTATATGTGTGTGCACACATGCACAGGCACTGCCTTTCCTTTTTTAAGGTTTTACACACACACAGTTTGAGCAGGGACCTCCTGTCCAGGCCATAAGTGAATTTAGCAGTGCACTAAATAAATACATCACACATCTGGAACTCTGTTATCCACTCTCTAATCCATTTTCTATGGGATCTATTCTAAGACTCTAATCTTTTGAACGGCTTCCAAAATTCATGATTAAAATAAACATGTGAATAAATTACAAAGCTCCAGGCAGGGCAGTTCCTTTCTCCTCACAGTGGAATGTGAGTTTTTGAAGCCCTGAAGAATTTCTCCTCTTCTCTCTCCCACCCACTGCCCGTTTCTGGAGCTGGGGGCTGTCACTGGCTGCCACCTTTCTCGCCTGGCTTTCATCTGGCCAAGTCCTTCTGCAGGCTCACTGAATACAGAAAGCCAGCAAGATCCAAACACAATGTTAATTAAGCAGCAGGAGGTCTGTTAGCTCAGGAAGATAAATTTATCGACTCTGTTGAGAGCAGTGTAGACAACATTTTCCACAGGCAGCAAAGATTACTTTGCTTTCTGTACCCTCTCCCCCAAAAATATCCACCATTCTAATTGTTTTAAAGTAGCCCAAAGCAAAAAAAAAAAAAAATATTTTAACTATTCTTAAAATCTCAGCTCTTCCTCTGTACAAACTGTACAAACAAGCATCCTAGGTCCCATTCCCATTTTTTCCAATTTATCACACCTCATAAAAAAGCTCAACCATTCCTTTCATTTATCCACAATAAAGGGAGGCTGACAGTAATTCATATGTGACTCCTAAGGCTCTGCAGGAAGACAGGAGACTGCATCCCCTGCAATTTGGAGACTGGTGAGAAGAGAAGAGTCACCCCACTGACTGCACCCAGCAGTGCCAGCAATTGCTATTTCCTGACACCTGTTACCCACTGACCCTCTTGTACCTACCTAAGGGACATTACAAAATATTCCCATGGGTGAAGCTGTGTCATGCAGCACCAGGACCCCAGAAACTGTGCCAAAAGGGGAATGCTGCCTTACCCTCAACCCCCAGGACAGGTAATTGTCAAGGCCCAGCCCTTGCTGTGCCTATGTGAAAGGGCTCTGTGCTGTCCTGGAGAGAGCTGTGCAAAACCTCCAGAGTCCAGCATTTCCCTGGCTGAGTGTCACAGCAGCCAGTACAACACGTGGAGGGTGGCCCACTCCAGGCTCAGCCAGCATTTCTGTCACTCAGGACGGTGCTTCATGGCTGTGCTTTCAAACAGACACTAAAACCTGTCTCCAGGGATCCAGGAACATCTCTGCACATCTCCCCAAACTGCAAACTTCATTTTAAACACACACATGACTCCCACAAAGATGGTAAATCACAGGGTTCAAAGCCTTCCTGGCTCTTTGAAAGCACATCTATTTCATTTTAAAGGGAAAGGACACACAGAAGAAGCAAAGCTAACCCAACCCCACCCTGTCCACCCCCCAAAGCCAGCCAGGTTTGCACCTCCTTGCAGCCACACAAGGGCACTGCAGAGTGCCAGGCTTGTTCTGGCTGCTCTTACACCAGCCTTTGGCAAATGCCTCTCCCAAGGAGCTCCACAGCTGCCACCTACATGAGGTCAGGCCTGAAGCGATGGATGATGGCACACAGAGCAAGGCCACTTTTCCAGGAGGTGCTCAGGTCAGTGACATGAACATTTCGGTATCCCTCTGTCTGCTTCTGGCACCACGTCAAAAGCTTGTTAGGCCGAATATCTGACTCTGCAGAAACAGGAGAGCAAACATTTCAGGCAGCTTTTGCGCGCTCAGAAGACCACAAACGTAAAGCCACAGATGGAGATCACTTACCTTGTCTTGTGAGGTTCACTGATCTTCTGATGGAGCTCACTCTTTCCAGAGGACACTGCTGCAGCTCATTGGTAACATACAATTGTCTCACCTGCGAGGAAAAGTGATTACCAGCATAACCTCAGACAAAAAACCAGCTTTGTTCCCAGGTTAACTTTATCAGCAGCTAGTTCTAAATTAAGGACTCTCCTGAAGATTTTGTTTACACACAGTCCTTGCAGCTCTATTTACCCTTGACAAAAAAAGAACTGATTTCACAAGCAAGCCTTTTAAGTACTGACCTGGTGAGGTCGAACACAGCTCGAGTTCAAGTTGGGGTATCTTGTTCCCGGGTCAATGGTGTACTGCTCAAAGTTCTTATTAATGTTTTCAGGGGTCGTCTGAGGCAAGAGTCGATAAATGCTCTCTCTTGCAGAGGAAAAAGATGCATGAGTTATGCATTAAAATAAATATTTATTATATAAAGAGATTGGGGTTTTTTTTTCAACTGCCTGAACCTTATTTTGGTTCTGCCAGGACAAGTGTTATGGACTAAATGCATAATGCATCCATCCCATTTCTTATCCCCACTCAACAGAAGGATGCCAGACAGAAAAAGGACAAACAAGACAGACACTTAGAGCTCATGCCCATATTTTCCTGAGGCAGGAAGTGAGCAAGAAAAAGAAGGAAAGGAAAAAAAAAGGAGGTTACATCATCCAGTCATCTGGTTTTGCTTTAACAGCTACTCAAGAAGTAACTTCTTTACCACATAAGAGCACTAAATCCTGTCATCCTGCAATTCCTATAACCACCACAGCTTTTTTTACTATGCTGTTCAATTTTCCATTTGGGACTAGGCCGTGTTTGAGTCATCCCACAAGCTTCTATCCCAAAGTGCAGTAGTCAGTAAAGCTCCTGTTTGCCTTCCCACCAGCAGGGCTCTTCCTATTACACATCTGCCCCAAAACAGCCTGGGAGCTGCAGCAGAGCAGGGTGGCTGCCAGCAGCACCTGAGTCAGCAGCCTCAACCATCAGAGCACGGTGACAACAGGACTGCTGCTGTACTTAACAACACATTTTCTTGCTCCAGTCAAAAACAAGCTTCTGCTGCAGCATTTTAACAATTCTCCTTGGCCACATATTTATCAGCCTCAAGAGAGCACCACTAAGCCAAACTGCAGAGTTAAAATCGCAGAGATCAACTCTGAAAGCTGTTAGTGTTGAAGAATTTATTTAGACTCCCTTCAGGATTTTTTTAAAAAAATTTGATGATAAAAAAACCAGGTGTTGAGATAGCTGGAGTTTTTGATATGAGGTCTCTTTGGTTTACTTCTTTGAGGATAACACTTAAGTGACATAAATCAGTGATTTAAGCCCTAATAATACTTCTCCTGACAGCACTCTGACAGCCAGTGCCTTCTGGCAGTGCTGGAAGCTCTGGAGGGCTGGGGAGCAGAGCAGCACTCACCGTTCAGCCAGGATCTCCAGCGGGGGCTTGCCCTGTGCCCAGCTCCTCACCATCCACGCCGTGTCAAAGGCAGCCAGGAAACCTCGTGCACAGCCAGTGCCCATCGGCCAGAAGGGCTGCAAGAAGCATTCACACCTTAGCTCTGCACATTTCTCAGCTTCTCACTACTGAACCAGCTTCCAGTGTCAATCTGGAGTCTAGGGTTTCATACTGTCTTGGAAAAATAGCCCAGAAAGAGTCAAAATGCAACAGAGGCAACATTTACAGGTTTTAAATGTGCCTCTCCTTGGGTAGGGAAAAAAGATTAGTTTTCTCACTTTTTCATTTTTTTTAAACTTCTATATTTAAAACCAAATTTCTCAGCCTCAAAAGGTAAAGGCTGAGATAAAAAAGAAGACTCAAGAATTATTCAAGAAAAAAAAAAGACACCCTTCTCACCTCCTAAATTTGCTTTGGACTGTTCTTTTCAAATGCCTCAGGCTGTCAGCATGAGTTTAAAATAAAAAAAAAAGGTGCATCTTTTCACTTCAGAAAGAAAAAAAAAAAAAGGAACATACTAAGGCAAAGAGACTGCAATAATAATTTGGATCAAGTGTTTGTCTATGATGGAATTCAGTTAAATGATGCCATGCACCCAAGCTGAGGACACGGAGCTCACAGTTTTCAGACAGCAACACCACTTGCATAAAGCAAAATGGGATCTCAGCCAGAGGCTGCCAGCCAAGCATTAGCTAGGACAAACTATGGCATAAAAAAGGAGAAAAGAAAAAATGGGGGAAAAAGTCTATTCCAAATGAGGTACCACTGTTTCAGGACATGTGAAAGAGGACATTTTATACTGGAGCATAAATTGAATGGTTGGATTAAGGAAATAAAATTTGAAAAACCTGAAAAAGCTGCTTGGAAAGCATTCCAAGATTTACCTCAAGCAAACTATCTCCAACAAGCGCCACCAGGAGCTGGTGTCTGTGCCTCTCTCTCACCAGAGCAGCGTTTTCAGAGGCATACATGGAGGTAAAATCAAACATTGCTACATCTGGTTGGCCATAGTGATTAATTGCAAAATCCAAGGAAGGCAGCTGGTAGTTGGTTGCAAAGTCAGCAGCTTCTCTGGCGTAGGACAGCAAATTGTTCTGGTTCACATTTTCCCCACAGAGCAGCAGCTCGGTATCAATGGAGTCCTGCAAGGAGAGAAGGGTGTGGGATGAGAGACTCCAGCATCCTCTCTGGATTGGAACTCTGCTGCTCACAGCAACAAGAAACAAGTGGCACTTGTCATCTTCTCCAAAAAGCCCGTGCCCAAGCACAGCTACTGCCCCAAACAGAGCTCTCCTTGCCCACACTGAACAAGCAGCTCTGTCTGCAAGAGAAGATTTCAGCTCCTCCCAGTTCCTTGGTTGTGCAATGTTTTCAGAACATTACTTCCCTCCCATCAAAAGATGTTATCCACATCACTGCAACGCTTTTCTGCACACGTGCAGCCCACATCTGCAGCCCCAGGAGAGCAGAAGCACTGCTGCTGCTGTAAGGTGTGGGGCTCAGCTCCCAGGTTTGATCAGCAACAACACCACGGTCAAACACGGATCACAGCAGCTTTTCTGCTGTTAGCTTTTGGGCTGGGTTTTTTTTTGGCCAGAGTGGAGAAGGACCCTGCCTTTACAGGTCACCCTACTTAAAGGCAGTGATCATTAATCAGGCAGGTTCTATTTCCAGCCTAATCGTGGATGAGACCCCTAATCACAGATGATACCGCAGAACCGCTATTAGCCCAGTTGTTCCAGACACACCGGGCTGGTTTTATTCTTCCACTCAGAGCTGAGTAGGTCAGGAAAACAGCTCTGATGAGCCACAGCTGCTGCTCTTCTGCTCCAAACTCCCCACACATCCCCTGGGAATGCCCCCACCTTCAAACACCAGCCCCACCAGCCACTCCCCCAAGGGATTCCGCCCTTCCTCTCTCCCTCTCTGGCTGGTCATGGACAGCAGCTCTGCCCTGGGAACCCTGGCCCCCAAAAGGGCAGGGAACCATGGCACTGAGCTAAGTGGTCCCATCAGAAAGCCCTGATGACAAGGTTCCCAAGTTGCCAAGAAGGCAAGAGTCCTTCTGACAGTTCCCCACAAGTACTTCCTTCAGGAAATTACACTTGGCTGTTTTGGCACTCTTACTTTGCAAGAAAAATTGACCTCTCTTGAGTTTCCAGGGAGGGAAATTTAAGTGGTGCCATAACACTTTTTAGAAACAAAAGAAAATAAACCCTGTATTTTACAGAAGAAGAAAAAAGAAAAGGAAAAAAATACCTCAAAATCCCAAGTAGCCCTGAAAGCTCAGGCCACCATGTTTATACCCTTCTTCTAGCATGTTTCACCCACTTGAGAGAATTTGCAATTTAGGCTAGGGTAGGTTTTCATGCTTCCTTATTTGCCTGATAAAACTGGTCATAGCTGTGCTAAGTTCACCCTTAAATAACTGAGGTTTTTATTTTCTGCTGTGATGATCCCACCATGTATTTCCAAGGTGAGTCAAGATCCCATTTCAGCCAGCTTCAAAACTGATTAATTTAGGAAGCATTGTTTTCAGTTCTCTATAGAAACTTTGAGCTGACCGAAGGGAAAAGCAAGTTCTAAAAATGTCAGAGTAAGATCCAAGTGACCTGAGCTTGAATGAAGTGATTAAGTCTATAAACACCCTCTCTAACACGCAACATTTATACAGATGTTCACGCTTACAGTGTGCCAAGTGAATAGAGTAGGGTTTAACCAGCACTTTTACATACATTAATAATCACTCCTTTGTCCAGAAGACTCTGCTTTTTTGCTGTCATCACAAAATAATGTGTGCTGTCTTTATAGTAGACAATATTCTCCAGGTCAATCCCTGCAAAGAGATAGACATTTGTCAGCAAGAGCAGTGCCCTGCCTGTGTCACTCACCAACCCCTGGGATTGATCCCAGCAGGTGCCTTCCCTTCTTGGGATGCCTCCACTCTCCCAGGATCACTGGGCAAAATGCTATGAAACAAAACAAGAGAGGAGATTGGGCTCACCCTACAGAGTTTTCCTCAGTGCAGTTTGCAGTTATTCTTTCAGGGAACAGCCAGTTAGCTACAGCATTAACAGCTCCTGAGGTACAACTGGATGCCAAGGGAATAAAGTGGTTTTTGGGGCTCTGGCATTGGGTCTAACCAGGGGGCTTGGGTTCAATTCCAATAATATTTTTTTTTTAAATCAGCTGTAGATCAAGAATAGAATTGATTGTATAGAATAGATTATATTGAATAGAACAGAATAGATTGATTGCAGTCACTGACAGTGACTGCAACTACTCTGAAACCCCTTTCCATTAAGATGTGTTTCACAATTTATATTTTTGGTATTTATGGCGGATTCTAGTTCTTCTCAGCTTATCAGCACCACACATCAAAAAGCAAGAGTAAACTCCTCCCAGAAGGGCAGAGACTTTTTCAAAGGGTTTAAGCTGTTCAGCATGTGAACGGATAGAAACAAAACAAATCATGTCTTAAGGGAAAATCTCTGGGCCCTGAAAATGCTCTTCCAAATTTGTTCAACATAGCAGACATTTTTGCAGTTGAGAAAAATTTAAACACTAAAACAAGCCATGATGTGGCAACACCCAGGCTAAAAAAATATCCCACTGTACCATAAATGGACATCTCCATCTGCAAGCTTCTGACATCAACAGCATTTTATCACTTGGAAATTTTTTATCCACATTATTCAAAACTGATGTTACCAGTAACAAGAGGGTGGCCTGGCACATAGAGCTCCCCTGCTGCCTCTTGTATTTGGTAGTGGAACAAATGAGGATGCACTCACCCGTTTCCTCTTTCAGGTCCTGGAAGAACTTCTGGTTGAAGATGAAAGCAACCCCACTAATTTCTTCTACCTTGGCTTCTGCAGTTGTATTTCTGTTTATAAAATTGGCAGTGATGGCAATAGCCAGCTTTCCACGAAATTCCTTCCTCCTGAAGCCTGGTGAGCAAAGAGAGGAATTAAAACCCCTGGAAACCTCAGACTGGACTTTCAGGGAGGGTCAGCTCGAGGCAGCTCGGTATCTTTCCTACACCTCATCAAACAACATGCCATCAGTAGATTCCACCAGGCCTCCAAAACTCCCCTGAATGTAAAGAGACTTTTCTCCCCATTTTCAGCAGCAAAACTGGAGCTGCACTGCATTCAAGGTAAAGTCTCATTGAAAAATGGTTGGGTGGGCAACTAAGGGAAGAAGTTAAGGAAAAATTATGACTAAAGAAAAACATGGACAACTTTTTGGACATGTCTGGAAATAGAACAGGTCATATTCAGTGGAGGGAGACATTTTTAACATGCTAAATGGCAAGCTAGCTATTTGTTACATAGGTGGTAAACAGCTCAAGAAAAAAGATACAAGAGATCAGCAGTGAAAAGCAGCAGAGAATAATGTGAAAATCAGAATCCTCTGTAGCAGTGCTTAGGTGCACACACTACCAGCTAACGAGATTTTTAACAGATATTCGGGATTGAAAAATATTCAGTGGCTTAACTGTTGTATTTCCAAGGGGAGACCAACTGAGAAGCTCCTTGCTTCATCTTTGCTCCCACTTTTCACAGAAAACAGCCCCCTAAGCCACAGTCTTGTAATCACACGTTGAAGCTTTCCCATCTGTATGTTCCCCTTATCTGTAATTAAATCATGAAATAAGACAGAGGATCCTTACAGTATCTTTAGCCCACTGCAGATGACTTCAGAAAATATGTTATTTTACAAGAAGACATAAATTGGTTATGAATTTTTGTCTCTGTGCTTCTTGATATGCTGTCATTATTTCACTGGGATAGATCTGATATGGCACCACCAGCTTCTGTACATATCTTCAGTGCACCAATCATTTCCCTAGATCCTGGCATGATGATAAACATTAACCTCTCAACAGACTCTGCAGCTGAGACAAGAAAAATTAGGTTTTGCTGGTACCTGAATATTTAACCAGTCTTTTATGGGGGACAGCTGGACAACAATGGAGGGAAATTTCCAGCACAGCATTATGAGGAATTAACTGTAAGCACATTGTGGCTGGCAGATAAAAGAATAAGCAGACAAACTCTGAAGCTAATAAAAACAAGAAGCGTACTTAGAGAACGGAAACTAGCATGGATATAATTAGAGTTAAAAGAGAAATACATCATTAAGTATCAGGTGTGTTCCTGTGATGCAGGAGCAGCTCATCCAGTGTCTCTCTAAGAAACACAGCTCAGGTGGTCTGAATTCTCAGCAGTGACTCAGATCAGGAAACATTTACCCCCTCTCCTCCCACACACCTTGGAGCTATTTATTCTCTTTTGCTGTTGGTTCTAAAGGAACTGCTTCTCAAGTTCAGTCTCATTTACAAAGAAGCAATGCCTCTGCTGCCTTCATTAAATACCTGGCCGTCACCTTTTGGTCATGAGCTCAAGCATCCAGGGCAGATTCCCAGCACAACAGCAGAAGCTGTGCAATTCCTGACATGTATCCAGTCAGCCTCCTTCGAGTTAAATCACTGTATAATTACCTAACCTTGCAGCTAGCCCCATGGCACCACGATGTGTTCTGTAGGCAGTGCAGATACAGCTCAGAAGCAGAAATGACATTAAATGTCTTTTATTTTGAGCTACAACTTCACAACAAAACCAAAGGGTACCACATAAAGTAACAGCTTTCACACAGACTTCCATGGATTCAAAGCTACTCTGCTGCTTTGTGTTCTCCTCCGACTTTCAGATCTTTCAATGTACCCTAAGGATCACTAATAAGGTTAAAAACAAACATTCACCCACCTTCCAACGTGTTCCTGCGGCCATCTGCACCAATGATAACATCAAATTCATACTCTGACAAAGGGTGATCCATGGGGAGAAATTCAGCCCTCCAACCTGTCTCTGAAAACACAAATTACATTTGTTAATTCTTCAGTATCATGACAGAGAGGTGATTTCAGACTCTGAGGAAAGGGCACTGAGATAAAGGGTGCATTTCTCATTCTCTGGATTCCCTAATGCAGTAACTTCCTCTCAGCCACACCACAAGAAGATGTCAAGTTATTTCTCACAGAAATAACCCCACAGCCACCTTACCAGGCAGTACATACATGTGGTTGCACCAAGGAAGAGATGGCTACTAAATAAAAATAGCATTCCATCATCAATGCTTTTAATTGTCCTCTAAACAGAGATTAAATGGAAGCATACTCACAAAGCTAAACTTAATCTTTTTACAAAGCTGATCATGTGAAAGTGTTACTATTGTCCATATTTTAAAATTATAGATACTTTAACTACTTAAACCAATATACCTGTTCTACCGTCACCATATGACCCTTTGAAGAGATACTACAGTGTTTTAATTAAAGCAAAATTTTAAAATATTTTAGTGAAACTACATCCTAAACACTAATATTAAAAAAAAAAAAAAAATCAGAAAATGAGAAATCCTTTTCTACTGTTTAAAAATCTTGCATAAGAATGCTGATAAGACTCTGTGTGCCAGTGGGAGCTACATCAGACATGAATGCAAAACGAGGCCCAGGGCACTTAATCCATCCTCAACATTTACATTATCAATCAAAATCTGTTTTTGCAAGAAGATCCTGAGCAGCCACACCAGACTGCCTAGAAAGCCTCAAACACATGCCAGGAGGCACAGAGCAAAACCTCCGCTTGTCAGCCTGGCTTGTGCTCTCAGATGTCCCAGCCCTCTGTCACACTGGGGTCACTCATGCCTGTGAGTGCACAGAGCAAGGCTGGCCCAATAAAAAGGGAGAAAATCTCTTATTTCTTGAAAGAGTTTGACTGCCTTGTATGGCTTCACAGAACAGCCAGCACAAAAAGAAGCTGCTGGGAACAGCACTGCATTCTGATAAACAATACTTTGGTTTTCTTGATCTTCAGGAGGCTCCAGGACTTTCACAAATTCCAGGTTCACGTGGATTTCGACTCCCAGGATAAGTGCAACTTTGAAGAGGATGAGTTGAAGCTGTCGAATACCTGTGGAGAGCAAGTGACAGAGATGTGTTGGATAGGTGTGCAAGGCCAGGTGCCACCAGCCTGCTGAGAGCTGAGGTTCACTGTTAACACAGGCATTTCTGCTTCCCATACCATGATGAACACAAACATAGCAACCACCACAGGATGTTCTTCTCTTCCGCCTCCTTTTCCTCTCGCAGCACAACCTCCTCAGCAAAACTCATTTCAGTCCAGTTTCTTAGAATGCTTTTGTAGAGGTTTGCCTCTTAGTCATTTGTAAAGGATCTGCTAACCAGCATGTTTTAGAATACAAAATTTTGCAGCCTATTTCCCTGTAAAATAGTCCACTCTGCTATTTGTGTCCACCTTCAACATACTGGAATAAATATCAATATTCTTCACACCCCATAATCAAAGCCTGTTGTTTAACCATACCAGACTAACAAAAAAATCTGCTCTGTAAGACTGTAACTTGTTCTTCTGCCACTTTGCTTAAACGAGACCATTTTTGTTCCCCTCTGGGTGCACACTTGCACATGGTTAAGGCAGCTGAACTTTCTGCCGGAGCAAGAAATGTCCCCAGCAATCTTCTGATCCTGCAAACCTCTCACCCCAGCAGCGCCCGTGCCCTCAGGTACTCACTGATGTGATCAATGGATCCCGCACAGAACTTCCCATAGAACTTCTTTGCTCCCAGTCCCCGGAGGTCGTGGATGGTGAAGGGCCAGAGGTGCAGCACGTTGTTCCTGGAGAAGGTGTCCCTCTTCTCCACCACGACCACCTTGGCTCCCAGGAAGGCGAGCTCTATGGCAGTCCGCAGCCCACACGGGCCACCTCCAATAATTAAACACTGGCAGAGAAAAGCAGGAGTGTGACACAGGGTTTTGTGCTACTTCCACACAGCTGCCAACTTACTCTGTTGGCATGATTTGAAATACAACTTGCACTAGTGAGAGCACAAATCAGTCATTTACTTAAATCAATGAAAAGCAATTTTTTTTTGCATGTGGCGTTCAGCCTGTTTAAAAAAGAGGATAAACTGTGCTTAATGCAGACACAAAAGTGTCTGATGAAGCGAAGGAAGAGAAAAAACAGCAAAAAGCCAAACATTTTTGAGCATCTGCTTGCACAGAATTCCTGACTCCCATTTACCGTTTCGCAAGGGCTTGCAGTAAACAGCATCACAGTTGTGTAAAAGGGAGGGGAAAGGAAATAAGTGGTTTTAGTGTAGGCTTTTTTTGTTTTAAAGAGGAAATGGGTGTACATTTACTGGATCTGTTGGACAAACCTACGATAAGCCAGGAGCCTTAAGGTATTAGCTACTCTCTTTCATGCAAGGGTGGATGTGACAGCCTGGTTCACCTACTGAGGTAAAGGAGGACGTGCCAAGGGAACTCAGCAGACTTGTCCTGCTCTCAGGGAACTCATCCTGTCCATTCCACCCAGTGCTAAACATCCTCACTTTCAGGACAATCACACTTCAGGAGCTTCAATCTAAATTTGGGCATCCTCGGAAGAATCATTTCCAAAAGGTCTACAGAGGATTCCTGCCCAAATTTTAGTTGTCAGCTGTAATTTTTCACAGACTAACAGGCAAAGGATTTCCAGAAAGCAAGCTAATTAAACCCCAAGCATATCCAATGCTTACATTTCCCTGACTGATTACTAAAAAGCGATTAGAAACCATCTTGCAGCTGGACAATGCTGCTGTTCCATACCTGCCAGGAGCCCCCTCCAAACCCCCCCAGAACCCCCAAATCCACGTCCCGAGCTGCAGCAGTGCTGAGGCTGGAGCAGGGAGAGCTGAGGTGGCTCTGGGAGGATGGAGAGCCGCGGCACAGCCGTGCTGTAAACGCCAGGTGCCGGTGGCAGAGGCCAGGCGCGCTCCTGCGCAGAGCCAGGCACTGAGTGCAGCGAGCACACATCTGCTGCAGGCTCACTGCCTTCCAGCCTGCTGCCCATGGCATTGCAATCCCAGAAAATACAGGCATTGATTTATTTTGGTTTGCTCCTCATTTGTTTTCAGATTCAACAGCTTAAGCAAGAAGTATCTGGTGCTGACTTGTGTCCAACCCAAATCATAGAAGTGCAAAAATGTCTTTCTTCAATTTAATAAATAATTCTAATAAATTCCCATTGAAAGAACTCCTGTGAGGTGCTTTGGCTTCGCTTTAGGCAAGTGTTTTGTTAACCAGAGATATTAAAGTTAGGCTGCTGCCGTAGCCACTTGGCATTGTTCCTCTTAAAAGAACATTATTTAATTCAGAATTTCAGAAGAACATTTCTCACTGCATGATGAATATAAAAACAAAACAAAAACAAATCAACAGATGTAACAACATAAAGGAACGAAACAAAGGGCATATGCAGCCCAACTGAAGGGGATCCCTGGTGGATGTGGGTCAGATTAATCTTCTGATTAACACGGGAACTCTGAGCTCTGACAAGTGAGTTACTCCATTGAGCCTGCACAGCTACAGGCGTTTCCAGCCACGTTGAGCAGGCAGCTAGAAACATTTTACAAATAAAGCCCATACATGGTCTGATAAGGTGAGGTTGGTTTTTGCACTTACCAACTGTATTATATATAAATGAATGCAACTTTAAAGAAAATAAAAAATAAAAAGAAACAGCAGTCTTTGGAGATTTAGTCATAGCAGACCCTGCCAAGTAACAAAACCCACACAGAAAACCCTTCGTTCCTCCTGGTGCTTCACAACACACTATGTTAGCATTTTAAGGAGGATTCTGCCCTCTCCCCTCCTCCTATCACACTGACAAATTATCTTCATAATTGCCTAGAGACCCCATGAAAAATGGTTGTGTGTTTGCCACCACCCATGGTTACCTCCAGAAACACATTTATCTACATCCCAGAGCTGTTTGTTCTTTGATTTATTGAGGACGCTTCCTGCCAGTGTAAAACTTATTCTTGGCACTTCTTCATCTAATTTTGAAACTTCTGGGGTCAAAACCGGCACAAAACCCTTGCAAAAGTAATTCTGACTGTATTTGTGTTCCTATCTTTATTAAGAAAGGGAAGGGCCCATGCCACTCCCCGGCAGTGTGCCTGCCAGCAGAGGCCCAGAAGAAACCTTCCTGCAGCCAGCCTAGAACAAGCTCTGAATGGCTTCCTATTTTCCCCTCCTGTAATCCCAGTCTCCTGGCTCATCAGGGCCTGCTTTTGGAATTCATTTCTTGCAATTTAACACAGATCGTGACAGCTGGCATCACATAAGGGAGTCTCAAACAATCAATCCTGAATGAACAAATGCTGAGGGCTTCTTGACATCCACATCACCATTCACACATCAACTGCCTTTTAACAGTGCCAGATCATCCCCTACAAAACTAAAGGGCAACCTGACTTTTCAGAGCATCTCCTACAAATTATTCCAAGTAACAGCTGCTGAAAAGAACAAAGAGCTTTTCCATATTTCTTGTTTAAGCTGGAAATGACAGAAGAAAGTCTTGTACAGTTTTACAGGGCAGCTTATGAAAGGACAGGATCACGACCAGACTTCTGTGACCTGCCTGAAGAATCAGTATCATGTTGGATGCTACATCTTGTTTTACTACTGAGAGTACACCATGTCAGTGCAAGATAATAATGCTGAGAGAAGACATTTTTCTTGGTGAAAACCTCTCAGTACAAATGGCTGATCTGCCTGCAGATGTATGTGAGTATTTTCTGTCAAAAGAGAAGCTTCATTGAATTTAACACATTCCCCAAGAACAGCACCTGTGGTAAGGCAAATTTACAGAAAGAATATGGGTT
Organism: Poecile atricapillus; assembly: GCF_030490865.1. Classification (NCBI taxonomy): domain Eukaryota; kingdom Metazoa; phylum Chordata; class Aves; order Passeriformes; family Paridae; genus Poecile; species Poecile atricapillus. Next base: position 119,109,663 of record NC_081249.1, on the reverse strand, counting down.
ACAAAATTCCCACTGAACCAGACTAATGCAAGTTGCCAGGCCAGTAATAGTTGCCTAGTGACAAACTTAGCACTATTTCAGTTTAAATTCATACTTAATAAGTAAAGCATGGACATTTCTGCACTTCACAATAAAACACTAACAAGCCCATGCATATTTTATAAAAGTTGTTTATTCAAGCTGCTAAGTAAATACTCTGTTTCTATGATACTGTTAAAAAGTATTGTACTATTCCCTAAAAGACAATTGCTTCTGTATAAATCTTGTCCCACACTATAACCAAGCACAGTACACAATGCATTATTTCTCTTCAGACTGAAATAGAGCAGAACTTCATGGATTTCTTCCTTCTACGATTAAAATGATGAATCAGAAATTTTCACTTACATTTACTAAAACGAGCACACACAGCATTTGGTAAGTCCCAAAAGCTTGGCTCCACTCAAGGGCCAGTCTGACTGTAAGAGATGCTGTTTTCTCTCTCTCAGTATGTTTAGGAATGGCAGTGCCTTGAAAATCTCAAGGAAATACTCCTAGTGCCGTGCTAAATGGCAGCACAAGTCACCTCCCTGATAGCACAGTGGCTTCTGTGCCAGGCACAGGATTTTGAGATGATTACATTACATTATCCTGTGTATAATGTACAAATACAGGACTCCAAACAGGAGGGCAGGAAAGGGAGGGGGATACAGTGCAGAGGCCTCTTGCAATCCCTCCTTTCCTCCACTATTAAATCAGCAGCCTGTGAATCCAGGCACCTGCATCCCATTCTGGAAAAATCATATGCAGTTTAACAGCTGAACACCACCACTCTGTTTAACAAAAAACCTCCATAAACAAACAAAAAACAAACTAAAAAGACCCCAAACCAACAAACAAGAAATCCCCACAACAACAACTACCAAAAATACCCCACCTCAAAATAACACTCCACAACAACCTGGTCACAAAAACCTCATCCACTATAACTGAAAGGCTGAATCTACTCATTGTCCTTGAGAAAAGTAAAAAAAGCATTAGCTGTGAGCATTTGCATGCTCAAGGAATCCCCCAGTCAGTGGTAGCATGGGGCTGGGGGATACAGCAAACAGCATCTCTTGGCATAGGTAAGAGCAGACAAATCCTGCTGTGGCCAGTGCATTATCCCACTGCTGTCATCCCCCTCTAAACCCCTCCCTGCTCTCCTGCCCGAGGTACCCAGATGTTAAATTAATCCTGGAAAATAAAGGGGTGTTAAATGATGATCCACTCCCTGTACATCCTTGGGATGAGGACAGAAGCTTCAATCACTCCAGGAATCCAAGATTTCCTCATTTCTGCTTTCAGCTGTTTTGGAGGTGAAAAAGAAGAGATCATTTTTAGCCTCCAGCTCAACAACAGCAGGACAGACAGAGGCACACCCTTTTTTGCTGTCCTATGGCATGCCAAGCCAGAAGCCCTGTGCTACTCTTCAGTGGAAATGCACACACACACTGGTGAAAACACAGCAAAACCCATCTGCCAAGTTACTGACCTGCCCTGAGCCACAGCATCCATGCAGGACACCCTGCAGGCATGGATCATGCTCCCAGAAAGGAGCAGCAAGGGGTGCCTTTCCCCAGAAGCCTCAAAGCCCCCTGATCCTCACGACCCTCAGCAGCTGTGGGTCCCCCCAAGGAGGGACAGGAGGTGTCTGCAGGACACAGGGACACACGCTCTGCTTTCCCACAGCAAACACTCATTTCCACAGCCAGCAGCCCTGGCACCATCAGACAATTTTCACGCCGCCCAGGCCCTTGTGCAGCGCCCAAAGCCACAGGGCCAGTTTGGCTGATTGCAGAGGGTCACAACAATCCCAGCAGGGATTTGGAGGAGTGTTCACTGGTGACAGGGCTCCACACGCTGCAGCACAGAACAACACCGTTTCTGGAACAGCAGCGACCGTTCCCCTGGAAAGGCTCCAGAGAAAAACAGCTGCGTAAGCAGCCCCGGCAGACGGCCACCAGCAGCTTCCTCCACCACCATGCTTTCCAGTCCATCCCCTTTCCTGGATGAGAAAATGCTTCTGGCAAAAATAGGACTGCTCAGCGGGACATTCCTGACTCACTGACTTAGAGTTCATCTCCCACTTGCAGCCCCAGATTTTATCACATCAATTCACTGACAGCCACCGGATACAACACTGCGGCCAAATGCACCCTGAGCACACTGAATAATCAATTTAAAGCCTGAAACATCATCGTGGAAGACACTGAAAAATGAAAATCTATATGCCACTTCAGACAACATTAAAAATGTCACAGGATGAAACTATTTTTTAAATAAAAATTAATTCTTCCATCTTTCCTCCCAAGACGGGGGGGAGAACACCTAGGAGCTAATTAAACTTGACAAAGATCATGTAATCTTTAAAAGGGTATTTTTCTCTGTTGTACCATTTTTTGAGCTCCTTCTGGAATTAGTAAGGTTAAAAAATGTGTCATTTGACAAAAGTAATATTCATTTAGATGTGTTTTAATGGGAGATCCTAACTCTCCAAAGGGTTACATGGACACTGTTTAAATACACCACAGAGAGGTCTAAAAATCTACCTTAAAATATTATTAAGACTAGCTGGATCTTGCTGAACGGGCATTTTTGGAGAGGAACACCACATCAATACCACTGATGGGGAAGGTCAGAGGCACCTGGGAACAGCGAGGCTCACACAGCCCTAATTGCAACAAAACCCCGTGTAATGTGTGAATTGAAAGTCCACTTCTGCTCTGAATCCCTCCAGTACATTACCCTCTGTACCCCCAGCTGAGCACCTCACAAATGTGTGGGTTTGTTCTCTCCCAGCCCAGTGTCTGGCATTATCTTTTCCCCCCTCTAACACGGTGCCATGGATGTGAGGCCAATTTCCACAGGGTGCCTTTGGCCGGAGCTCTCTCCGCAGCCCTGCAGCTGCTGCACTCGCAGCTGGACACAGCACAACCCAGGATCAGAGGATCTAGCTTTACTGCCCTTCTGTTTTATTGAGTCAAAATGCCAGAAGTGAAACATTAGTACATTTATTGCATTCATCTGGCTCGTCTTTACTGGGATTTTTTTCTCTTTTTTGGAAGATGAGCTTCTGCATGGAAAAAAAGCATGTGCCCTCATTTTTCCTGGATGTATTTGGACACACTTGTCCATCCATCCTCTCTGTCACATGGATATATGTACTAATATTAGACCTGTGTATTGAAAAAAAAAACCTTTTGCATAGTTTGAAATTAAAACAGTGGTATGAAAGACGTCTGAAACATTCTGCTGTGCCACACATTAAAGAGGGGCTGTGTACACTCAGGGTGTTGGAAAGTCAAGAGTGCCTTCCATGATGCATCAGAGCTGTCAGGACTTCAGAGCTTTTCTGAAAAGCTCTCTCAGGTGGCATTTGTTGTATTTAAATCTGGTGATTTGATCTCAGATCTTTTAGATCAATTTGCAAAAATACTTCTTCAAAAAACTGCAGCTGAGAGTGAGAATACAGCAAAGTCTGCCTGGAAATTTCTGTTGCCCTGCAGCAGGTACAGTTATCCAAAACACCTAGCCATTACTAACACAAAAATGGTACACTGATTTCAGTAAACATATCCACCAGCAGCCAGGCAAGCGCTTTAATCCAAAAATCTCCCCAGATAAAGCACAAAGTAAGCCCTCCAACATCCTTTGGAATTAAGTGTGTTTGCTGTTTTCTTACCTGCCTTTCATTGTAACCAAAACACGGGAAGAAAAAAATACAAAAACAAGCCCACACCCAAAACCCAGAAGAGATTGCTTTCTTTTCTTTTTTTTGGCCGGCTGCTTAAACAATCAGAAGGAAAACAAGATAAACCTTGCAGAAAGAATGTTGCCTGACTGTCCCAGCCATGAGCACGGTTGGCAGCATGTGAGTACCTGGCCTGTTTTCTGTAGGCTTGCAGCCTGTCACACCGAGATAGCACTCCCAGGCTGCGCTCCAGAACCCAGCAAAGCCTCCAGAGAAACACAACTGGGGGACACAGATAAATAAAGGCATCAAGAGCCTCACCTCTGAGCACAGCAGAGACCAAGCTGTGAGCCTTGGGAGCTTTGTGAGCAGGGATGGAGAGAAATGCTTCATCCTCTACACGCTTTCCAGGGGCAGGGGCTTTGCTGGGCACCAGCAGAGGACTCGTGTGGCTCCCCAGAGGAAAGGATTTCTCATGCTGTATGGCATCTCGAGCATGCAGGCAGGCTGCTCAGCTTTATTACAGCAAGAGCTGGGTAACAAACACGCTTTAAAAATCCACCCCTGTTGCTCCAGTCAGGCCCTTGTACAGAGAAACCTGTACAGAGAAACCATCACAACAATCTGATAAACGAGCTGAGCTTCCACCTGGAAAGTGGCTTTTTCAACTAAGTGGGCAGTCAGCTTACTTTGAGGGTATCTCACAGAAGGTTGTAAAATACCTTCTAAAATTGATTTTTCGATTAGGTGTATCGTTAGCCAACACCCATTTAAGACGTGGCTTTTAGAAGCCGGTCCTGAGTAAATGAGCTCATATAGAACTAGACATCAGGTCTGAGTCAGAATCCAGGTTTTATTTATTTATTTTTACAGATCTTAATCATTTAATCCCATCATTGCTAACTCTCCTAAGCAGAATGACTGTACAGCAGTGCATATCAGCTATAGATGAGCTCCAAGTGCAATACTGTACCAGAAGGCAACAGTTCTGGGCTCCTGGAGTATTCTTTTCTCTTCCAGCTCATCATGCAGCCTTTGAAGTCACTGCATTTCCACTGCTAGCACTCACAGACATTTAACTTGTAAATCTAAATTAAACTCTAAAAGGAGTGATAATCTGATTTTGTTCCTAGTTTAACTGGTCACTTGCACAAACCAGTTTACCATAGGTAGACAAGGCCTTTGCTTTTTACGCTTTTCCTTACAATTTGAGAACACTATGAATTACCAACCACTTCTAAGTAACACTAAGCACTTCTTAGTAACACAGCATCCAAAAGTGCCAGCAAGCAAGATGGACTTGAATTGTTCAAACAACCAGAATTAAAAATATTTACCTTTACCACAACATTTTTTAAGAAGGCTTCTGATAGTGGGGAAAGCTAAGAGCACTCACAAAACCCACAAACCAGGCTGCTGGCAGCACATCACACAGTGAAAATTTAACACAGTTAAATTTCAGCACCTCTAGTTCTTATTTCCAAAACCTTTTCTGGCTGAAAACAAAGGTGGTACATAATAACCCTTATTACCGAGGGGAAAATCCTCAAAAATAGATATAAAATGGTTAAAAAAATCTAAAAAGAAGCATGCTTCAAGAAGAGGGGCGGAGAGCTGGAGACATAAACTGCACATCAAGAGGTGTAATAGTCTCCTTCACACCAACATCCGACACAGGAGAAGGGAGATAATCACACACAGAAGAGCGGTGTTTATTTACACGTATTAATGAGTCTGTTTTTGCATTCCAGGCAGGCTGAAATGCAGATGGAGGCACCTGCCCCAACAGCACCAGCCACGCTCGTTCTGCCACTAGCAGAGCTGTGTCTGGGATGGCAGGCAGGGATCTGCTACCCGGGCAGGGCTGCCCGAGCAGGGACCAGCAGCCAGGAACAGCTTCCTACCCTGGCCCAGTGTCTCCCACCTTGCTAAAGCACAAGTCACACAAAAAGGGGGGAGAAGAAACTTGAGAGAAATGCCTTTGCCTTCTACTGAGCACTTGCTGATCTGCATAGCTTGTTATTACTGCTCTGGGTGTGTAATCCTTGGCAGGAAGCTCTGCCATCTCCTGCAATGTTTCTAACCTGAGCTGCAGTTTACCCTGGAGCAGGTGTTTTATCGGCACTGGAAATCCTGCAGGGATGGCAGGCAGAGTGCAGGCAGGACAGCAGCAGGAGGAAGGAACACTTGCTGCTGCTCAGCTCCTTCAGAGCTGCTCTCGTCAATCCTTCCAAGGGGCAGGAGAAGGAACACAAGGCTAACTCACAGAGTGGCAGAACCACATGGCTTCTGCTCACACAGGATCTCAGCCACATGAACAAAGGCACAGAGTGGTGCAGGACAAGTCAGGCAGCGTCTCTTGGCTGGTTTGTCAGTCAGACACAGCGTGCCCTTGGGAAAACACGAGCTGTTCCTCAGGAGCAGCAAACATCCAGGGCAAAACACAAACCTTGAGAAGCTGATCTGAACTTGATCTGTCAGCGTCAGCAGGACGACAGGAGACAGAAGGGAAATGCCAGCTCTGCTTGTGCTCCTGGTGCTCCCCTCAGGGCCTTCCCTAACACGGATGAGGTGAAGGCACTGAAGCCTCTCCTGCTTTCCCCATTCCTCTGACCATTCCTGCTGCTCACCTTGCTCCAGCTTATCTGCCAGAACATTTTACTGGACTTTCACCTGCACCAAGGAGGTGGCTGGATGTGTGGGTCCTTACAAGCACCAGATCATTTTCTGCAGCATTTTCCCAGTTTTCTCCTTCTACTGGAAGGTTTATAATCTCCTAGTAGCTTCTAGCAATTTTGCCCTGTAGAACTCAGGTTAAGACACAAATATTCCAGAGACCTGAGATGGCAGTTTGCAGAAGCCAGGCAGTTTGTAGAAACAAATTATGGAAGTGCAGACTTGTTAGGGTTTGTGGAAATGTCAAGAACTGTCTGACAAAAATTATCCCACTTAAAACAGTGTAGCAGAGAAAGTAAAGCAAATTAAACCAGTTTCAAGGGCATTAAAAGGGAATCTCTACTTTTTCCTTTCAACAGATACCAGCTCAACTTGTTTTTTCACCAAGAATGCCATTGATGTTACGGCATTTTAGAGAGAAAACACAAATAGAAATTTTCTTGTTTGCTTACAAAAATAATCTACTAATATATTTTACATTTTCTCTTCTTCTACAGCATCTTAGAACTGTGGTATTTTGCATTCTATGAGAAGCACATTCACAGCTATCCGCACTGAGGCCCACACAGCAGATAATGCAGAGTTTTGTTTGCCAGCAGCAGGAGAGCAAGCACATCCCCAAAGCCCCTGTTCTCAGGGTAGACATGGGAACCTCAGGAAGGACCTCAGCTGCAGGAGACAGGAAATTGCCTTATTGTCTGAAATCTGGGGTTCAGCAGCCAAGTGTTTAATCACTTCTTGGTGGCAAAAGTGATGTATTTCCTGGCTTATCAGTACACAAACACGGCCAGAGCGAAGCTGGAAGCGCAGCTAACAACAACCACATCTGGCAGCGACCCCCACCAGCCCCACGGGTCTCCTGGAGGCAGCAGAAAGGCTCCAGCATCCTGCCCTGGAGCTGCCCTTGCCCCCACGCCATCCTGCCTGGAGGATGGACACAGCCCAGCTGCTCCAAGGATGCAAACCCCAAAGGCTCCAGAGGCAGGCTCAGGGCTGGACGCCCTGCCATAACCCTCGCTTCCACTCCGACCTCATTAAGCCACTTGTGGTGACAATAGCGGTGGTTTGTGTGACAGTAACGGCGTGTGGCTCCCTCTGGGAATGTCTGTAAAACATCTAGGAAATCAGGTCAGGGTGGGACAGTTCCCTTCTCCCCATTACTTGCAAAGCCATCAAGTGAGGGACAGGGAAACAGCGCAGCTCTGTCAAAATACAGATGTAAAGCTACTGTTACCTTCCAAGCCAAAAAAAATTTAAATTCCACATGCCTAAAAGGCCTTATCTAGCCTGTCTGATTGCTCTGCTTTGGCCAGGCTTCACTGCTTTGCAAGACTGATAAAGGTGAAAAAACTGTGTTTATGGAAGTGTCTCCAGGACAATGAAAATAAAGTGATTTCATTACCAAATCACATGCCAAACATTTGCTTTTCCTGACGTAATTTGGCTCAATCTCAGTTTAAAACACATCACAAAGAGTCAAATACTTTGTTATGTTTTCAAATAACTGTCTGCTGTGTGTCCTGTCATCACCCCAGCTTCTCCCTATCCCCCCTCTAAAAATCCTTAGAGAAATGAAGGAAGGCAGTGCTCAACAACTGAGGTTCCACTGAATGTTCAGAGGTGATTTACTGCTTCTCCACTCCTCTCAAGTGAATCGTCCTTGCCACTCATCCTCATTAATCCCATATTTTCTACAGCTTTGAAATTCAAGTTGCTCATTAAAATCCTTAAAAACAAATCTACAATGGCAATCAGGTGCAAGGCTTTAGAAGCCCTGTCCTAAAAGGCAAAAGCAAAGCAGCACCAATATCAAGATAAACAGCTTGTCTCTCAAGTACACCAAACACACCTAGGTGCCACTTAAAAAGTCAGTGGAACATGTTGCCTCTAATATTCCCAAAAAGCTCACACTTTCTGGATTCTACTATCCAAGCACTGTTTGTTTGTTTCAAAAAAAACCAACAAAACACACACACACACACAAAGCAGCTGAATGCCTCTTTGTAAAAAGCCACAACCTTTCATTCATTCAGCTTCCTAACTTGGCAGTCATCTTCTGGCTGACTAGTTCGAGTTTTCCTGACTTCACAGGAATGCCTTTTTATTAAAATAAGCAAGCTAGCAACACTATCTAATAGATCTGCAACAAGTTTGGTGTGTTCATTATAAACCCTGATTATCAGGTTTGGAAATCTAAATAATTATTTTGAAGAAATTAGTAAATCCAGCAGAAGGGATGGGTATTTACTCTTTAGAGAGTAAAGAGGTTAAAGTTTTCATTATGATATGGATATTTTTTCCACTGGCACACAAGTTTCCATTGGCACACCGGCTTCCCCTTCTTTCATCTTACGATTCAATTACTCAATTAAAATCCAAATGTTTGTCTTGAGGGATGCAATCAGGGCAGTTGAACTCTCAGCCTGGTTTCTGTGCTGTTCTGCAGAGCACTGGAGAAAGCTGCCTCTGAAGGACCAGCAAGTGTCAGCACCAGGGGAGGAAATGTGGCCCCTTAGGGGCAGCTTCATCCCCACGGGATGATTTGCTAGAATAAGGGACAAGCCTTTGTTCAGCAGACAGAGGAAGGTGGGAAAGGTGGACACGTGGAACCCAAGCTGTCTGATTTACCACGAGGGGCAGGGCTGCAGGATGGGATGTTTGCAAACAGCTGAGGACTGGTGGGAAGCCAGTTTGTACCCAAGCACAAGCAGAGAACCTCTGCTCGTCCTGCCCATCTCCCTGTGGATACGGGACACGGCAGCACCCAGCGACACCAGGAGCTCCTTTCCCCTTCTCCGCTCTGTGGGAAGGGCAGCAGCAGCCAAGCAGGTTTGTCAACTCCCAAGGGATTCATTTGACAGTCTCTGGAAACGGAGACAATGTGAAAAGGAGCGGAAGGGGTTTGCAGATACAGAGCATCCCCCACTTTATCGCTCACGGGTACACCAGTGTGGTCAGAACTCAGTGCACTCAGAAACCCTGGAACCCCAATTGTGACCTGGGGCTGCTCCTCTGTCACTCACAGCCTGTCCCAGCTCCCCTGAGAGCACAGCTCTGCACTGCTGCACTGGCCCAAGCATCACCACGGAGCCCTCCCTGCAGCAGGGAAACCGATGTGGCCACGTCCCAGTCAGTCCACAATCGTACCAAAAAGAGCCACTCCAACTTTAGGTACATCTGGAAACACAGTTAAAAACAATTCTGGAGTCACTCTCTTGCAATCAGTCTCCCAACAGGAGTTTTTGGAAGGAAACCTCATCTACTGCAAAGCAGGATTTGAAAGGCTGAATTCAGAAATGAGTAAAAGAGAGGTTTCTGGGGAATGGGTTTAGTGGTGAACACAGCGCTGCTGGACTCAATCTTAGAAGCCTTTTCCAGCCTAAATGATTCTATGATAGACTTCAAGATCACTGAATTTGTTTTTCAGGATTTTCTGTTATTCCACGTAAAATGCACATAGGTATGTTTTTAGATGCACAGTGTTCAAAACTTCTTAGCTTAATTTTATTTCCTTGCTTTATGCTAATATTGTTCAGGCTCAAAACAGCAGCTCAGACTGTACAAGTCTCCCAGCAGGAACTGTGCCCAAGGTGGGGTCTAAAATACAGACAATGCTCAGAAGGCCAAAGCTGTGCCCAGAAATTTGTCCCTCTTCCACTGGGGAATTTTGTCCCTCAACTTGTACATCCAGAGAGAAATGCCAGTCTACCAAGGCAGCTGACAATTACATGGTAGCACTTTAAGCCAAGTTTCCTTAGCTCTCAGGTGTAAGCATGTGTTTTGCAAAAACAGCATGCACCTTTGAAGGGGAAGGCAGCTCCAACACCTCCCCTCAGAGTAAGCCTGGGATGTTTCCAAGTGCAGAAATCTCTGCTCTCCTGAAGCATGGGAGAGCCTGAATTTGGGGTGCACAGCGTGAGCCAGGCCCTACCCCTGATACATATTCATACCCATCTGAAACAGCAGTGGGAGCCTCATTTATCTGTGCATGCACATATTCATATCATTTCCACAAGTAAACCGAAAGTAAATGTAAATCAAGTGAGAGCAATGAATCTGCTCCAGAGAAGCAACACCCACAGATGTCTTAAAAAGGCTAATGAATATACTAACACTAGCTGGCTGAATTCTTTGTCATCACATTATGTTTTGCATATTCAAAAATTCAGACTGACATTCAAACTGCTAGCATAGGGAACAACATGCATTAAACCTTTAATGTTCTTCAACTGTCCGGCTTCATTCCCTGAAGAAACAAATAATCACTTCAGAATCCAGCCATGCTCCTCTGCATTCACTAGTGCAAGGTGAAAACCAGAGAGAAATTTTGTCAGCATAAAAAATGTGTGTTTTTTTGAACATATTTGCGAAAACCACAGTGTGATATCTACAGTTTTGCCTGGTTAGTACAAACTCGTGTTTCTGTCTAATGCTGCGGAAGTGGGCAGGGGCCAGCTCCAGAAACAAATTTTGAAGAGGACTTATTCCCAACTTGTAAGTTCAAGATTGAAGGAAGTTTATGTTTTGTAAAAATTTAACACATATACAGTTCATTTCTGCCCCAATTCTGTGCATGTCTTTCTACAGCACTCTGGTTTTATTTTGGGAAATTTGTGGTCTTTTTCTTCTACAAAGAATTCAAGGGAAAAATAATGCCCCTAGTAAGGCAACCCTCAAATAGCAGTGGGTTTGAGCTTCTTGAAATTTGCTCAACTGGTTTTATTCATCCAGCTTAAAACTGTATCATTGTAGAAACTTAGAAATCCGTATTTGGCAATGCTCTTCAAGAGCAGTTGAGACACAGGATTATTGTTATTTAGCAGGAGTGGAACGTTCTGTATGTATAAAACTTGTGTATATTGCAATGAGTGACTTAAGTGTGGCTGAAGAGTTTACAAGCACAAAAATCAACAAGTACGGCATTCAGCTCGTAAATACCACACAAAACAACAAAACAAAACAAAAAACCAACCCACCACCCAAAGAGTTTTGGGATGAGGCAGCAGATTTTCATTATGTTTAAAGAAACAAAAAATAACAACCAACCAAACAAACACCTTCCATGAGGCATTTAGAACCCAACTGCATCTTCTTTATCTCCCCCAAAGATTGGGAAGATTGCAAAGACGTATCTAAGAACCACGAGCTGCAGGCTCAGCTACAGCATTCAAGGCCACAACCTCATTTAAAGCCTTGAAGTCATATATTCTTTTTTTAAATTATGCCTACTAGCAACCTTGGCTCCTTGCACAGAGCTGCAACTGCAAAAATGCACTTTAGCTCCTCGCTGGAGCCGCGATCTGCTGGGACAAGTAGGGTTTTTCCTGTGGGCTGATGACACGCTGAAGTGCAGGTCTGGGCCTGGGCCAGGCTCATGATGAACATCTCCAAGTATTTCACAGAATATCTATACCCACACTCCTCACATACAGACGTTCTGTAGCCATTTGCAACTTGGTCGTATGTGCATCACAGAAATGTCCAGTGATTTCTGCAAATACTTACACCATGCCACTAAAAATAAATCTTTAATCTGGAGGGGCAGTAATACCATCCTTTCAACACTGTGGAAGGTGTTGATTAGCCTTCTCCTCGGCAACCTTGGAAAGCATTACACAGCCTATATATTTTATGTACCAACCCATTTCCACAAGTCTCCTCACAAAATAAAAATTAATCACTTTGCTTAGGAAGTTTACAGAACAAAGCCTTGGCGTTTCACTGTTTGAGAGAAGCCTTAATTTTTACATTTCACATGGGTCTTAAAACTGCTTTTTTGTGCTGCAAATACTTCCTCAAACTCACCACCATGGAAATTTGGACCTGGCGCTGTCTATCATGAGGTGCACGTGGAATATTTCCTATAATTTGTTAATCATCAGACACTTTCTCATTCCTTCCCTTTCCTGTCTGTTTTCATCACAAAGATGCTCCATGACATATGTTCAAGGACTTTTCCAAAGAACAAAAAGAGAGGAAGGAAGCACAGGTCAAAAAGGGAAATGAAGGGAAAAAGGAGAGGAGAAAAACAGAGCCTGCCAGGAACACAGTGCAAATAGCTGCAATGACACTCCTTTAATAAATAGAACTATATTATGGACCCTTATGACCTTAAAAAACATTCATAATCATTTGGAGCTTATGAAAAATGAATAAAACCAGAGGAATCTCTGTGTTCTGAAGGTAACTTGGTGCTCCTCTCCCTCATGCTTTTGAGGAGCTTCAGTCAATGATACAAACCAGAAGGGACTTTCAACACTGCCAATCTACCGAGTCCATGAAAGAACATTTCAGTGATAGTTTTAATTAAAAAGCCCTCCACATTTTGGTGTCTAGCTGTCCTCCAGTATGCCCCTCCTCTCTGTTTTGCCTCTATACAGTTGAGCAGGTTCTTAAAAGTTACCCTTCTTGGGGTAACATTTAGCCATCACTTGGCAGTAAATGAATGAATTGCTCTTGGGACAAAGCTAGTAGAAATATTCTGTGACAGCCAGCTGAAACAACTGGCAGGAACTAGAGTATTTTGTACAGTCTTGTCAGCAAGATTTACACCAGTGCTCGGTGGTGCACTCTGTCAAAATACAAACTGCATGCCCTGTGAAAAGATCATTTCATGTCCTCTCCACAACCAAGCAGAGCATTCCCTCAGTCACTACCACAGAGCAATTATCCACACTCTGCTTGCGATAAAGCACTCCCAGCAAAGGACTTCTCCATCCATAAATAGAGCAGGATTATCTTTTGCTGTTGTTTAGCAACTGGGGCCAATGCCAGGTGACAGAGACAGATCCCCAGACCTCCGAGCAGCGCTTTCAGAGCAGCTTAGGAACTGCTGCCACACATGTGGCCAGCCCTGGTCTCTTACAGCATGCACAGAGCTGAGGAGCCTGCTGAATGTGTTACAGCTGTACCTGGCAAAGCCCTGCTCAACAAAGCAAGCACTTCTTGAGAGCCTGTAATGAATTCAGCCTGCTTCTTCAGGAGTTTGTATCATACACCTCTTTGGTGATGAGGTATAAAAAGGACAGAAAGTCTGAGACAGACTGGAAAACATGATGCTTTAAGGCTCACTCTTACATATTGTGAGTTTCCACAGAACTTTCAGAAGAAAAACACCATAAAATTTGTCCAAATCAGTCGAAAATCAGTTTCAGCATATTAAAGGAAGGGTTATTGAACAGACACACTGAATGTGATGGTAGAAACCTTCCTTCTGCAGAAAAACAAGTTTCAAAATTCCCGAGCTGTGAAATCCAAAACTGAACTCCGCTTACCTTAGTGTTCATACAAGACTTTCCACGTTTATACTCTTTGTGACTTGCTCTTTTATCAAGCTTGTTCCACAAAGCTTTGGCCTTCCACGTGGTCACTCTCGATTTCAGTTTGGTGTAAAAGTTTCTATTGTCCAAAGGATCTAATTCAAGTTGTCGAGTGAGAATATTGAAGGCCTGAATGGTTCCTTTGCATGTTGATGCTTGTACAAAGTTTTCAAATACCTGGCCAGCTTGGTTGTATTTTTCATCGTCGTTTTCCCCCATGTTCTGAGAGCAGAATTTGAAGAGAATGATTAAGCTGGAGCTCTTGTGTCAGGGTACAGGTGATCAACAAAAGCAAGTACTTCCACACATGTTATTCCTGGAAAAGACAAACACAAGTCATATTAAAGCAGGTTCTGCGTGAAAAAATTAAACCCACAAACTGCACGTACAACATGAACAGAAAACCCCAGCATACAGTGACTAGACAAGCAAGCACAAAAAGCTAGTAGAGATACCCAAGAATTACAAGCTGAGTCCAGGTGACTCGTGCTGTCATGACTTGTACTCACAAAGACTGCTATAAAACCCCTGCTAACTCAAGCCTACTGCGACAAAACCAGCTTCACTGAGAGCTTGAGGATTTCTTTATTTTTTATTTTTTTTGTTCAGTCCTAGATGACTGATGAACAAACTCCAAATGTCCAGATTCTTTCCCCAAACAGAATTTATGTAACAGCAAGTGACATTTTGGTCTTAAGAATCCACGGAAACCTGCAGCCAAAAGTCAACACGGTTTGATGGATTTTTTCATGCTGTTGCACAAGTTAGGGCCAAGGGTGCAGCTTACCCAGAGCAATTTAGAACTGGCACAATCACTTGCCACAAGCAAATGCAGAAAACAGGCTAAGCAGAACCATCTTCACAAGTTACACTAGAACTGAAGAAACCAGAAAACAAGCAGTCACAGAGAGCCCCCCTTTTTCCTAACACTCTTGCCAAAACAAGAAAGGGTTTGGTGCATAGAAAGGAATTTTATCTCCACGTCTCCACATGTTCAATGCTGAAGTTATGTGTTTGGAGTCTTACGTTGTCATGCGCTGATGATATAGAGTAATGATGTTTGGCCTGCTAAGCCCCACTGGCTTTTCCCAGTAACATGATCACTGTCAAACTGTGCCTGCTACTCCAGATAAATACCCTTACATTCTGCAAGAGCAATGCTATTCTAAATTAACACAAGTTTCAAAGAACTAAAATACTTTCATTGTGGCACTCCCTTATCCTTCTTTAACCTTGTTCTCCACCTCTTAGCATCTTAGAGTCAGCCAAGGTCCACAGAAAGTATCCAAGTGGCTTTCACATCTTCCAAGAAAATTGTTACAGGTTATGTATAAACTTGTCCTCAGAAGAAGGTTTACCTGGACTCAACTTCAGAAATTTAAGTCATGTATTCTTTTTCTTGCTATTAAAGAATTATCTTCCAGTCCAAGAAACCAAAAACTCAATCAGTGCTTGCCTAACTTCCCACATAATTAATTATTTTACTTGGAACATCATCTGTTGCCTGATAGTTTCAGAATAAATTGTTAGAAATGTCTTTGAAGTCATGCTTCTCAGTTTAACACTGTTCACAAACTGTTCATTCTCTGCTTGCATTTCCTTCAAAGAAGAAAAAAGAAAACATAACCAGTGTATTTAAATAAAGAAGAGACCCACCGTGTCTATCTTACCATCCTCTAATACAGAAAAATATTACACAACTTATTAAAGAGATCCCACTGGGAGATATAAGGAAGCATTTGGAATACTCACATTCCCTGTCTGTGCTCAAAATAAATAACCTTTGTATGCACATCATCAGTCTGTTGTGGGTTTGTGGGTAAAATAAATTGGCAACGTTGAGAGTTTGTACGTTTTCTTAGACCAAATGTCATGATTAAATATCTGGTGCCAAGAATAAGTCAGGAAATTTTTGTTTTCCCCTCTGAATATTTCATTTATAGTACGTTTCACGCCCTCTTCTGCAGAGCTTTGCGAGGTAAAAGCACAAACGTTTTTCATGCCCCGCCTTTCAGAAGATCTAACTTTTCAAGCAGCTGAGTGCCATGAACTCCTGTTGACTCCGAGGGAGTTCAGGACATCGTGCACCTTCCCAGGCTGGAGCCCTGGGTGATTAATGAGCAAAGCCCAAGAGCCACGTGTCAACAGGAGGGTGACTCTGCCACCCTCGCCACTGCTGGCTCTGGGCATGCACAGTGACACAACGGGCTTAGGGCAGTCCCAAAAGGACTAACAGATCCAGAAGTTCCACGGGAAAGGCAGGGGACAGCCTTGCAACACAACACAAGATGCTCCGATGAGGCTCGAACAGCTTGATACGCGTGCGCCTCGGGATTTGAGGCCACTTAAAAACAAGCACTTAAAAATCAAGGGTAAACACTTTACTCAATTTTTATCCTTGCCCAAGATATTTCTGGAG
The DNA here is from genome assembly GCF_030490865.1 of Poecile atricapillus. Taxonomy (NCBI): domain Eukaryota; kingdom Metazoa; phylum Chordata; class Aves; order Passeriformes; family Paridae; genus Poecile; species Poecile atricapillus. The sequence continues at coordinate 119,093,537 of NC_081249.1, read as the reverse complement.
CAGAGAAGTGGAAGTGTTTGTTTTCCTTTTGCCCCAAAATAACGGGGAGCAGCTTCTGGGGGAGGAGGGCAGGGTCAGCAAAGCGTCTCCCCGCAGGTCTCTTGTGTCGGCCGAGGGAGGGAGCGGCAGGCAGGAGTGAGCATCATCACCTCATCCCTGCTGCCTCTCTGGGACCCAGCACCATCACCTCATCCCTGCTGGGACCCAGCACCATCACCTCACCCCTGCTGCTTCACTGGGACCCAGCACCATCACCTCACCCCTGCTGGGACCCAGCACCATCACCTCACCCCTGCTGCCTCTCTGGGACCCAGCTCCATCACCTCCCACCCTCTCCGGGACCCAGCACCATCACCTCATCCCTGCTGGGACCCAGCACCATCACCTCACCCCTGCTGCTTCACTGGGACCCAGCACCATCACCTCACCCCTGCTGGGACCCAGCACCATCACCTCACCCCTGCTGCCTCTCTGGGACCCAGCTCCATCACCTCCCACCCTCTCCGGGACCCAGCTCCATCACCTCCCACCCTCGCTGGGACCCAGCTCCATCACCTCCCACCCTCACAGGGACCCAGCTCCATCACCTCCCACCCTCACAGGGACCCAGCTCCATCACCTCCCACCCTCGCTGGGACCCAGCTCCATCACCTCCCACCCTCGCTGGGACCCAGCTCCATCACCTCCCACCCTCGCTGGGACCCAGCTCCATCACCTCACACCCTCACAGGGACCCAGCACCATCACCCCATCCCTGCTGGGACCCAGCACCATCACCTCCCACCCTCACAGGGACCCAGCTCCATCACCTCCCACCCTCACTGGGACCCAGCAGGGCTGTCCAGCAGTGCTCCATCCCCGCTGTCCCCTCAGCTCCCCCCAGGCTGCTGTGCCACACAACACAGCTGTCTCGAGAGGAAACTCCTGGCACAGCGAGCGTGGTCACAAGCTCTGAACTCAGGGCCCTTCTCTGTTCACACAGACAGGAGTTCATGGCCCCAGCTGCTGCTGTCCAGCAGGGAAGTGGGGCTAGAGCACAGCTCAGAGAGGAGAGCAGAGTCTGAACTGACCAAAGAAGAAATGCAGCGTGTGGCAGTGCTGACAACAGTGAGGACAAGGCAGGACCCACTGCAGGCCAAGGGAAGGGACAGAAACATCTCCAGCATGGAGTGGAAGAAGGTGCTGCACACACACAGGCCTGGCCTGGCCTTCCTCTGCCTCTCCACTGGGGAGGGCAGGCAGGACACCTTCTCCAGCCTTAAAACCTCCCTTCTCCAGCACCACCAAGCCGAGATGGAGACTCTTTTTTCTGGACACGAAATCTCCTCAGGAGCTTCCAACACACTCCCACATCTTGCCCACACTGAAAAACTGAGGAGTGGCAGCTCAGCAGAGACATTTGCTCACCAGCGAAGCATTTCTCCTTGCTGTGTCAGAGGTCACAGTCTCCAAAAAAGTAACATTTTGTGGTCAAAAAAGCAGGATGAGACAGGAGACTCTGGTTACTACGGTTTCTGGATTGCTGGAAACACCACTTATTTTCTCTTTTTTTTTTTTTTTTTGGCATGAACACTGTGTTGACAGATGACAGAGCTGAAGATGGTGCTCTAAGTATATGCAGCTGATGGAAAAGTATGCATTTCTTCCTGAGAAGTCACTGATATTTCACTGCAGTACTGTATATAACTCACTAGAAGCAATGCAATACAGATAGGAAGTTCAACAAGGTCATTCCTGCCTATAATTAAAGTTTCCTGTTCTGTAACTGTCTCAAAGAGCTATGAGGCAATGCATTAACAGCTTACCTGTAGCAGAAAAATTAACAGTGTCTGGCAAAGTACTTGAGTTCTTAGAATATTATCATTTATCCTTTTATTTCCTTCATCATACAGATCACTCTAGGGATGAAATACAGAGCCAAAAATCTCGCCAAGGTGAGTATTGATGCTGAAACTGCAAACTATGTTTTTTGCAATGACTCTTGAACTTCCTTCTAGTAGTACAATCCAAAAATAAAATGCATTGTATATGAAACTTCACTGATGTGGTACAGAGCCCAGTAAAACTTTGGGTCAGTGACAGGAACAGAAGGAGGGAGCCAGAAATAGGCTGGACACACAGTTCTTTTAAGTTAGAACTGAAATGTCCATGGGTTAGACACAAGAACTGCCACTTTAGGTCCCCTGCATGGTGTATTGAGCACACACAAGAGCTTGGCCTTCCACACAGCTCCCCATGGCACTGCAGGAGCCTCTGGAGGGCACAAAGTGGGGAAGAAGCTTCACTGGCCCCTCCACTTCAGAAGTTATCCCTGCCTCCCTTTTGCCTCCAGCCAGCCCAGCAGGAATGTCAGATAAGGAAAGCTGAGAAGTGCTGCTCATGCCTGCTAGCTGCCCGAGAAGAAAGTGAAGATCTGGTTACAGCTAAAAGGTAAAAGCTAAAAGCAGTGCAAAAGGGGCAGAGAGAAAGCAGAAGTTAAGGCACGTGCACACATTTATTTATCCATAGCAAAGCTAATGTCTCCAGTCTTGGCTGATATTTCCTGTCAGCAAAACAAGCTCTGCTACTCCAGACAATCTTGAGAATACTGAAAAAAGCAGCTCCAATGACAGGGCAATTCCACTAAGGATCTCTAGTGGGATGGATGTAGGGAGCTGGCTCACATCTGCACGTGGCACCTGTGAGCAGCAAGCTGAGCAAGCAGTGAAGCTGGCACACAGGAGTCATTACAGGGAAATAACTTTTTGACAGCAGCACCATACAAATTGCTTGTCAGCAAGGTCTCAAGGTACTAGCTGCAAAAATTAAAAGCCTCTTTTGGCTTATTTGTCCCACTGGAATGAGAACAACCCTAATTTAATTCAAACTTGAAGCACTTAAGTTCTTCCTTAGTCCCTTAATGCGCTGCTTCTAATACTTGAGAACATGTTCCTCAGGCAGATTGGAAAAGGATTAAATTCCTAGCATTTCAATAGCACTAATCCTGATTCCATTTTCAATACAGCCCTAATTCTGCCATGTTTACCAAGAAAAAATTCTTTTATTAAGACCCCATGTTTGGCATGCAGGATACAATACATTTATTGTTGGCTTAAGGTTACAAACAACAACAGAAACAAGACTGTGATCTGCAATGTCTGGTAATCACAGCAGTCATCGACTCCAGCCCTTCCTCATCATCTGTTCAAAGTACAACATTTCTGCTGCCTCTCCCCCTGACTGAACTGTCTAACAGATCAATACCATCACAAAAAGTGAAATTTGCAAGTGAAACTGGCCATGTTACAGGACCTCCTGAGTTTTTCTGATCAGTTTCCACCGTGATGCACTTTGTTTTTGTTGGAGACCATTTTAAATGTAAACATTTCTATCTGGAGGAAACACAGCTTTTTGGTGGTTTGGTTTCTTTGCATGTTGTCCTAAAAATGACATAAAAGGAAATAAGAATATGGGATTCTGGTAACAAGTGAAGTTCTCATTTGCTTTGCTTGTAAACCTAATTAAAAGCACGGTGGTCTGACACACCAGTTTTGTGCTGGTGACAGAAAGGCAGCCCATTCCTTAAGGTGCACATTTCTACCAGAAACATCAATGCAGGGGAGCTGCCTCTGAACAAAGCCTCACAAACTGTCTCTGTAAACAGCCAGATTACTCTGCTGCATTTTTATAAAAAGCCAACTTCCCCAGAACTCCTGCAAAATAACTTTCCGGGCCAAGTATGGAATTCAAAGCAGCTCCTACTGATCAGTGTGTGCCCATAAACTCCCTCCCAAGGTTACTGTACACGCTAGCAGCTTGTTTTGCAGCGGTTACATGAGACATTTCAAACACAGCCCTTCCAACAAGTGCTGCTGTGCAGCTCAACCTGCTGCAGCTGCAAACTGCCACGAGAAAATACAGCTGCAAACACGAGCACCACTACACTAAGCCTTGGCACTGGATATTTTAGATATGTTCATGGGAAGTGTAAAATAAAATGACCTGTCTGTGGGATTTTATCTGCCCTGCAGATAAAGAAACTTTCTGTTTTTTATTTTAAAGCAATGTTGTTGTAGCTACACCAGTGGAAATTATAACTAAACCTTCAAGTCCAATGGTTTTAAGAAGAAATATCTCTAGTTCAATTTTTATTCTGTGCAGGTCACAGTAAGTAGTTCAAAATTATTTTTTACAGGGCTGCTAAAAGCTCTGCTGCAAAGTCCCAAGTTTTCATATAGCCTGCATCTTCAAAGGTAACTGTAGGTGATTATACCACAGTCATTTGGGGTTAATGCTATGCATAAACAAGATATTAAAACCTGACTCTTGTTTAGACTGGTTTTGAGGAAGAACATTTTTCAGCTCTGTTGTAGTAGATCAGAAACACAATATAAACAACAGTAGAAAGTTTATGCTGATGTTTCCCTAGGTTAGGATCACAAGCACAAAAGAAGACAGTATAGCAGAAGGGTAACATAGCCTACAAGAAAGCACACCTCTTAAGAAAAGGCACCTGTTATTTAAGCTAGAGAGATGTCACAGATGTAGTCTCAGTGAAAACAATTTAGAGGACAATCTTTAAGCTCTTTGAAACTCCTACCTTTCTTTTCCTATAGTGACACTTATAATTTCAAGCTCACAAGCTGGAACAGTGTTGATATTAATCACAGAACAGGCAATGCTGGCTGTCTTTTGATCAGCCCAAGATTTTCTACTTTCAATAGGGTGTTTGGAACACTGAGCCATACTAGCTTGGAGAGCAAGTAATACTGTATTTTCCATTCCCAAAATCACAGCAGCAGGGAGATGGCAGGGCCAGACACACTGAGCAGGGATGGGCGGCATGAGAGGATGATGGAGAAGGAACTCTGGCACCGCTCCTGCCCAGCCACCACTGGGAACTTCAACATCCCACTTCTCTCACAGCCCTGTGTCCTCCTCCCTATCCCTCACCCTCAGGTCGTGGGCAGAACTTAGATTGCACAACTGTAGCTGACAGAGCCCTGCCAGCAAAATCCTGGTGCATATACAGCCATACCAACAAAACTGAGCCACGTTTGGCAGCGGCTCCTCTCGTACAGCTTGCCCTTTGTATGCATGGGGACATAATTACGGATGTAAATACACCATAAAAGAAAACAAACACATGAAACAGTAAAAAAGCAGACTCTCTGAGTCAGCAGTCACAGAAATGATGTTGGTTTATGGCGCTTTGAGAATAGGAATAATGCAGAAGGATGGGGCAGCAAGACAGGCCATGAACGGCCAACGTGGCACTGCCAGTGCCTCAGCAGTGCCCAGGAGGGGCCCTCTCATTTCTGGTGGACCCCAGCAAGGAGCAAGGGACAAAGAATGCCACCAGTCTTGAATCCTTGAATCCCTGAAGCCACCTGACACCCAGACACAGCCTGTCTGTCCCCTCACTACCATCTCTCCCAAGCCAGAAAGCAACAAAGAGCAGCAATGCTGCTGCTCTGAGAGCTGCCCAAAAACATCAGCTGGAGACACCAGCAAGTGCCCTCAGAGAACACTCTGGATGCCAAAGCAAGGCTGCCTTTTGTTTCTCCACTGGATTCCTGTGAGGAAGGAAATCAATATTTGTTCAGGGTTTTTTGAAGCTAAACTGTGAAATTATGGCTGTGCTGAAGCAAACACTGCAGGTGATGTCTTGGGGGAGAAGAAGAACAGCACCAGTGTTAGTTTTCGTAGAGATGCACCAAGAGCTGTGAGGAGTGTGTTTCAGATCATCTTTCCCAGCGTGGCTCTGCAGATCCCTGCTCTCCAGCATGTCCCTCTGGTTCCTGGGGCTGTGGCAATTACCCGAGAGGAACAAACAGCCAGCACTGGGGCTGCAAGAGCCTCAGGGCTCCAGCCCACAATAATTCCTTTGGCAGAGCTGCCCTCATCCATAGACATCAGACTTCCAGATCAGTAGCGAGGATTAATCCATTGAAAACACAGACAGGATTGCTTTGCCAATGATCAAAGAAGTGAAACATTCTGGGCAGTATTTCAGATGCATACACACACGTTCTTAGGAATCAACACATTCCATCGCTGTAATTTTTTTAATTTTTTTTTTAACACAAGGTAGCACTCAGTTCTTCCTGTGTTCTACTGGGGCACCAGTGTTATCAGTCACACTGAAATCCATGGGAACCACAAAGTTAAAGAATCAAAGAAGGCCAAAAGCAGTTTTGAGTTGGAAATGATAGGTTCCTTGGGTGCAGCAATGCCAATTCACCACCAAAAAACAGCCATGGAACGGCAGGGGAGAGCTGAGAAGCCGCACCCAGACGAGTCAGCCAGAGGGTGATGGGAAAGCAGAAGATTAAACACCAAACTCTGCTCCAAGGAGCATTTACATAAAAAGACAAAAACAGAAAGAAAGCTAGTGTTAGCTTTGTATCTGTTTTATGTTTTTTGTCCTTGTAAACTGGACCCACAGTTACCAGAAGAGATTGGAAAAGACATAGTTTCTGAAAGTAGAAACAGTATTTTTGGAAGAAAATGTGCAGGACAATTTCTACCCTTCCTCTGCCCAGACTTCCCAAAAAAATGAAGAAAAACAAAGTATAAGAAAAACCCAAATAAAGATGCCAAGAGAGTTACAAAAACATGATCCATTTCTGCTGCAGAAAAATCCTCAGGCTATGGAATACATCCTGAAATATTAGTTTTGGGACATCCATCCGAAAAAAAAGAACAACAAAAAATCCCCATGGGAGTAATATGCTAGGAAGCAGTCCCATCAAGAAACTTAAAAAAAAACAACTCTGAAGGCAGAACATCATTAACCAACAACAGGAGGGATGACAAATGCATCACTGTTTTCACAAGGCAAGCTGAGATATAGTCAGGATTGAATTATGATTCATCTTCTCCAGCACAGAAAAGTTTACTAGAAACTGTGAAATACCAAAAAATCCCTTGTTGATAGTAACTGTTCATCACACAGCCTGGCTCCAGAAGCCTAAGGTTTAAATTCTCTATACAAGTCCTGTCAACAGTATTGAAGGTCAGAGGTGGTTGCACCTTCTCTATTTAAGTTTTTATGCAACAATGGTCATTTGCTTCCAGTCATGTCCCAGACTGAATGGTCTGTGCTGTAATATGTAGATGTTATCATCATGCTCTTCATTAGTCATCCATTCATTTGGAAAACTTATTTTATCACGTACCTGTATTTCACTGCATGTAAGCGGGCAGGCAGTAGGAATGCAAGCTCTTTTAAAGTGCCAGGGCAAAGGACAACGTGGATTTTTTCTAAAGGGTTTCTTTTCTCACTGTCATCTAGTCCTAACATCCACTTTACTGTACAGAAGAGCCAAAATCTCTTGGTGAAAGCATGCACCTGTGGGCAGCATCAACACACATACCTGAAAGGCAACGTGAGAGGTGCATTTGGAGAGCTGAGCCTGTGTAAGTGTAAAACCATCACAGGTATGCTACCCAGACCCAGAAGTTTGAAGGTAGTGCTGCCTCTCCATTCCCATATATTGACATGAGGTTAGGTGCAGCAGCCACAGCTGCTGGGGATCCTGAAACGCTGCCATGTGTGACTGCACCGTGCTCACTTGTGTGTGGTGTTTCCAGGGCACAGGAGATAAGAGATCACGTTTCTTCCTCCAGCTACAGGAACTAAAGCTGCTTTGGTGCCCATCTCTCAGCCAGCCTGTCATTTTCAGAAAGGGAAGGGATTAACTGCTTCTGGCTTCACAGGGGACTGGTCCCCAAGGTGCTGATTAGAACTGGCTTTGTTACAGAAAACAACAATTTAGGAAGGCAAGTGGTTTGCAGAAAACCTCTTGGGTCAAGTTGGTTTTGCTTTAGCTGAGCCCTCAGCGCTGATCCCCTGAGCACCACGTTCCTCCCTCACTTCCAAGAGCAGGGACTGGGGAATGGGAACTGTCAGAACACTGGAAGTTTTTATCCAGCTGCTGCTCAGGAAACCCAGAATCCCTTCATCGCATGTGCCTACACAAAGCAAACCAACTGAAGACACTGAAGATGGGTTTCATTATTACAGTTCCTTAATACATATTTCAAACAGCTTTAGTATTTCCCAATTTATAGAGACCAAGGAGGAAAAAATTTAGAGACCAAGAAGGAAAAAAAGAGAACTGACCTTCAGAAAAAGGATGAAGACAAAAATGTGTGAATCTAAACTGTTCACTAAAGAAATACTGTTTAATTCCTCACTTTACAAATGTGATTTTATTTTTTTTTATAACATTTTGTTACTGAGCCCGAGACCTTATGTTGGCTTGGACTTCATTCTGTTTCTATATTAGCACATATTTCTCCCTCTTTTCTGCACTCAGGTAAACAGTATTGCTTTTATTTCACTGAAATGTGTAACCAGATCTTTATCTATGCTCCAGTTATCAAGATTTACTTTACTAGGAATAAGGAGTTGGCTAATGCCCTCATACTGTATTAGCACTGTGATTAAATACCAACACAACCGGTGCCCAAAAGTCATATGCACAGAACAGGCTTTGTTGCAGCATCTTTCAAAAGTAGGACATCCTTGGAGCTCACTACACAGGCTCTGAGAGGTCAGAAACCCATGGAAACAGCACAGAAACTCAGCTTTTCTACCCAGACAGGAATTTTTTTAATATATTTTATCAAACCCCCCCCCCCCCAAACAATTGTCTGGAACTGCTACTTGGATTACCAAAGAGATCAAGCCAGCGATACACTGCATAAAAAAAGTTTGTGACAGTCAGCACACCAGGTCCAAATGGATACAATTTGCATGTTATGAGCTCACCCCCATCAAGGGGAAAAAAAGAATTGAGTCAACATAAAATCTAAATCTCAGGTGAAGATTAGAGGGTATTTATATCAACTCTGGAAGCAAAAATTTCAAGAAACAGTGCTTTCTTTTGTGTGCAAGTCATAGCAGAGCCAGATAATACCTAAAAGAAAACTCACACCAGTAGCAAAAGGAAAAAAAAATTAAAAAAGAAACTACAAAAACCCCACCAAAAAACAAGAAAACAAGGCAGCAGAGCATCATAAAATAACCCCTCATATGTCAGGCCAGGTACTTCCAGAATGCATTTGTAAATCAGGAAACCTTGTGAAGGGAAGTCTGGAAGTGAGTGCAGCAGTCACTGAGTCAGTCCATTTCCTTACCGTACAGCACGAGAGGTTTTACCCCTGCCCTCGTTCCTGCCAGCACAGAGCATTGATCAGGCTCAAACCCTCCTGTGAGCAGCACAGAGGGAACATCCCTGTCCCCTTGGGGCTCTCACAGGGGGAACATCCCTGTCCCCTTGGGGCTCTCACAGAGGGAACATCCCTGTCCCCTTGGGGCTCTCACAGAGGGAACATCCCTGTCCCCTTGGGGCTCTCACAGAGGGAACATCCCTGTCCCCTTGGGGCTCTCACAGAGGGAACATCCCTGTCCCCTTGGGGCTCTCACAGAGGGAACATCACTGTCCCCTTGGGGCTCTCACACCTCCTGTTCCTGCCAAAGCCACACTGAGCACGATTCTCCACTGAGGCTGTGGATTTCAGGCAATTCCCTCCATTCCAGCTCTCCACGGGACAGACCAGTCTGTGTCTGGGGAACATGGGCTCCTCTCCAGCCAGATGGACCTGCCACCTCCAACTGCCCTGCTCAAAACCACACACACACAGAGCCAGGGACCAGTACAGCATCTGCCTTGTGAGCACATATCCCAGCTCCTGCTGCCACTACTGATGTGGAGCCTTGAGGAGAAACTTCTGCTGTGTTTCATTGGATGCTTCATCTGTGCTCCACGGTCAGAATTCCACCTCCCTGCAGCACACACGCTGGGGGCTCTTCCACCCCTGTGCTTTGCTGACCACCAGTCCTGGCAGGGAACACAGCCAGGGCCCTGCCTGGGGGAGCAGCACAAGAGAACTGAGAAAAGCCTCAAAAGCCTTGGCAACCAGGGCTTGCTTACCAGGTGCCCTAATGCCTAAGTCAGAGACATCCAGGATAGTTTATTCCTAGCTCTCTGTGATTGGCAGGACAAGCTAAAAGTGCTAGAATCCTGTTTTCTTCACTGGACAAAAGATGCCATAGGTTTGCATAAAAGAAGACTAAAAAAGTTGTGGAGAGGTACAAGTTACAGATGTTGAGTTGGCCACCACAACCCTCCTTACGCTGTCCATGAATAGATAAACAGTCTAAGGGAGATTGCTAGGAAAAAAGTGCAGAAGGCAGCACTTCATTGGATTCCTAATATCCAGCATATCAACTAATTATGAATCAACTTGTGCAGAGCCCATTTCCCCGAGGCACCTTGGCAGGCAGCGTACAGCAGCACACGAACAGCTCACCCCAGTATTTTCAGGTGAGTGCAGCACCAGGCAGAGAGCACCTTTCCTTTCCAAAAACAGAAGCTGACAGCTTTGCACAAGCCCCTTCCAGCCCATCTTGCTGCTGGAGCAGCTGCTCTTGGGTGCTGGCTCCTTTCACCTTTCCTGGCAGGGCCATCCAGAGTCACCTCATCTCGTCTGGCAGCTCTTTGGCACAGCTCCGATCATCCCCAGAGGGTTAAGAGGTCAGCTGAGTAAATCTGCTTTAGGCAGAGCCCGGCAGGCAGGGGCAAGGATCACAACAAGGACATCCAGCACAGCCACTGCCAGTGTGGCTTCTCCACTCCAGATCTGCAAAGCGCTGGAGCTGGAGAGGAAACACGCTGGGAACAGAGGGAAGAGTGCAGCCAGCTCTGACAAACAGCGTACCTGCACAGGCACAGACACTTCTGGGGTTAAACACAACACACACAATGTCCCTGCACTCCCAGACAGAAACCCCAGGCTTTAGCAACAGCTACCTACACAATTACAGGTGGTTTTCTCCCCTTTCTACCCTACGCCCTGTATTTCTGATCCCTGTAAGGCTGCACACCCCGGGGAACCTCTCAGCCCCAAGCTGACAATTTCACTGCTGGAAGTTTAACCAAAAGCAGTAAGAACATAATCTAGAATACAGGCTTAGAGGAGAAAAGGAACAGATAAAGGCAAAATACAATTTTGGTGGCAGGAAGAAGAACCTTTGGCCCAAGTCTTGCCGCCACTCCAACACTTTCTGACAGAAGCTGACCACAGCTTTGTAAGTGACACCGAGCAAAAGCTTCAATCACAGCACCTTGAGTGCAATTTTGAAACATGCTACACAAGCACAAGGCCAGGCTGCCTCCAACTGCCCTGAGACTGGCAAGGTTACCATGAGAGCGTCAGTGCCACCAAACAAACGCAGCCGTGTGGGATGGCACGGGCACAGCAGGGCAGGACTCACCTGCCGGGGTGTGCCAGGTGAAACTCACCCCAGCACAGCACATGACTAAACACAAATTGGCTATGTCAGTACCCAGCCAAAATTCTGGAAATAAAAACACCTCTCCTTACCTCCCCCTCCCACCTGCCAGGGAATACAGGAAGGGCAGAGCGCTGCAAATGAAGTTGGAGAAGCCTCACCAATTAAAAAAAACCCCAACATGTGAAGAGATGCAAAGCAGCTCTTCCCACAGGACAGGGGCTGCAAACACTCTCTGTAAGATTAAACTTTATCAGGTAAGAAATATCAGAAATGGGGATCCCACTGCCAAAAATAGAAAGGGAATGCAGATACACTTAATGGAGACTCTCCATGTGAATACAGATCTGTTTGGTAATTAAATAATTAACGTAAATGTTACCTTTTTTTACGTCATTCGAATTGTGAGAGGTGGTATTTACGTTGCCAATACTAGCTTCTAGTGATGAAGTTCAAAATAATCTATTAGTTTTCATTTTAAATTCCCCAGACCTGGCAGAAAAGAGAAAAACTCTCACTCCTCTGGATATTCTTCCTGAAGAAATCAGAATCATCATTATAATCATAATAGAATCACCAGCCAAAAAGAAGAAAGCACTGTTTTGACCTCACCTCCTCCCCCAAAATTAAAAGAAACACTTATTTCAGCCATGTGACTGGCAAAATATCCCAGCTAAATATTATACAACAGACAAAACCCAAAAGAAATGTAGAAAATTTGGATTCAAAACATGAGATGCTTCTTAGTATGACAAAGGTGTATTTTCTTTTTCATTAGAGAAACAGTTATTAAAACTAAATGTAGTGATGGCTTCATGAACTCATCAGAAGCACTGATCACAACCTTACAATGCCTCTTGAAACCTAGCAGGAAAGTTGGACAAAGTCATGAGCCAAACTGGCTTTGCAGGAGTCCCAGTAACTCTCTCTTGCCCACACTTTCAATAAATTCTGCATGTGGGTTGGGCTACTGGCTGGATAACAGCTGATGAGGCAAGGAAAACCCTGCCCTCCTTTGCTACTTCAGTAGAGCAAATAAAACTGAAAACTAGTGTTTCACATTCTTTGTTCACTAGAACCATTAAAGCAAAAAAAACCCTGTGATGTATCTGCATTAATATTTACCTCTAAATTAAATCTTAGATATTTAGATAATTTCACAGCTGGTTTTCAGAAGCCAGTGTTTGTAGTTCTACTGGCTTGAGATTTCCAACGAGCCAAACTGCCTCACATGTATCCTATCAAGTTCTGGGTCAGAATCCACAAAACTTCGTGACAAAAAGCAGAAGTTTCATATTGAAACCACCTGAAGGATGCATACAGGTGCTGCCTTTGAAAAAACTGAGACAAGGAACTCTGTCAAACACAGCATTAAGTTATTCATGTATTTTACTGAGTGTCAGATGGAACCTCAGACTAACCTCTGTAAGGGAAGAGTATTGTGAGCAACACACAAAAACATCTTGCCTGGCTCTGAAACAGCCATATTCTCACTCTGGAACAGCCATATAGCTCTTTTTGCTCTCTATTAATGGCTAAACTAATTGGGAGACATGCTCTGATTCCATACCTGAGTTTGAAGATGCTTCTACACACGAGATACTAATACCATCAGTCAGTAAGTCAGGCAGGAGCTGAGGAAATAGCTACAGCCAGGTGTGGTGGTCTAGATCTAAACACATAAATAGGGCCTTACGATGTCAAACTCCTGCAGTTGTCATGAAATAGCATCAGAAATTCTGCTGGAGCCCTCTAAGTGCATTTATTCAGCAGTGCTGAAGCCCTCTGTGTGAATGTGTTCAGCCAACAATCACAACTCTTTCCTCAGTCACAAAGAAAACAAAGAGAGAGAAAACAGCACCACCCTTTGCATTTTTGCATAGGTAAGTGTGAGACAAAGCTCGTGGCTCTCCTTTCCCACATGAACACACAGAGCTGAACGCTCCACTGTGACTTTTCACTCCCAGCTGGGAAGGAAACCCAGAGGAAACCCTTCTGTCTGGGTGAGGGGCCAGCACCCAGCTCTGCCAAGCTCCTGGTGCCTGGCACTGCTCCTGGAGCCTGTGCCAGCACCTGCTGCACCACATCTCCCAGAGCCACATCTCCCAGAGCCACATCATCTGCCAGAGCCACCTCTCCCAGAGCCACATCATCTCCCAGAGCCACATCATCTGCCAGAGCCACATCACATCTGCCAGAGCCACCTCTCCCAGAGCCACCTCTCCCAGAGCTACATCTCATCTTCCAGAGCCACCTCTCCCAGAGCCACATCTCATCTCCCAGAGCCACCTCTCCCAGAGCCACCTCTCCCAGAGTCACATCATCTCCCAGAGCCACATCTCCCAGAGTCACATCATCTCCCAGAGCCACATCTCCCAGAGTCACATCATCTCCCAGAGCCACATCTCCCAGAGTCACATCATCTACCAGAGCCACCTCTCCCAGAGTCACATCATCTCCCAGAGCCACATCTCCCAGAGTCACATCATCTCCCAGAGCCACATCTCCCAGAGTCACATCATCTCCCAGAGTCACATCATCTCCCAGAGCCACCTCTCCCTCCTGGCTGCCCCCAGGACACCCTAACTCCGCTCTGCCCAAGGTCAGCATCCCCCTGAGTCCCCCATCCAGGGGAGAGCCAATGTTCTGGAGGAATAACACTGCTCCCCTCTGTTCTGTTCCATCTTTAACCTGAAAACTGATCTGTGAAGTAGTCACCAGGATTACTGCACAGGGGATTCCAAAGGCAGTTTTTCCCCATGATGTGCACAGAGCTGGCCTGGTGCACATGAAGCTGTTCTCCTGTGTGCTTACCCAAGCATGCCAGGTGAGATGTGGCCCTCGGTGGCTGTGCCATGCCGTTCTGCAGTAGGTGCTGGGGAGCATTACATGACCCAGGGGATCTGGGGATCCCTGCAGCTCACACCTCCTCCCAGAGGTGTCCCAGGTAGCCAGGAGAAGGCCCAGCACAGCAGTGGTGTGTGCACACTGGCCCCGGTTGCCTCTGGCACACAGGGTTATTGGCCCACTGAGGCACACGGCGTGCCTGTGCCGAGGGCAGCAGCACACGGGGCTGAGTGGCAGCAGTGCAGCACACACAAACCAGCCCCTGCTCCTGCACACTTGCACCAGGAAGCAGGTCACAAACAGACTAATATCTGCTTTGTGTGCTGAAATATGTGTGCTATTCGCTGCCAGGAAATAAAGTAACCACCCTAGCCCTTCTTCCCCCACACACACCCCAGCAGAACTACAGAAAGATGGTTTCTTCTGTCTGAACAGGTTCACTGCCATGTATTCAGCTCTTTACACAAGCTTCACTAACCCTAGTGCATTTTTGGGACACCTAATGTTGGCTTGGTGCTAGGGCAGAGTTTCAGAGAGTAAGTATAGCCAGAGGTATTTGATTACATCCACAAACTCCGTTTTTGAATGCACCAATAGTTCATCTTTATGGAGCTTGTGTCCAAGCCTTAACCTTGTGTGCATGTTTCTGACGTTCAGTCAGCCACGTTAATGTTCTGAACACAAATATTGTACACAGGGGTGTCAGCTGTTACTTTTAAAAATCCATAGATAGAAATGGGAGGAACCTACACTCTGCATTCATACTTTGAAATCTTAAAAATGGCTCCAGCCATCAATATTCTTCTGTCCCTACAGCCATGTAATTACTGAAACAATCTTCTGAACTGACAGAAACAGCTGGCTGCATAGGTGGCAGCCATAGGAATTCGTAGCACTCAGTGAAAGGGGAAAATCAAATACCAAGCAGAAGGCCAGGAGATCAGATCTGAACGAGAACTCGTTCACATAAATTATCCAAGCCCAAATATCACATTCCATCAGAAGTTCTTTGAGTTCACCTAGGATGGAAATGAGACCTGGAGCAGTAAGCTCTTGTGTCAGGACTCTCACTCCTTCCCTGCCTCTGAGAGGAGAAAAGCAATGGCAGTTCAAGTGCACAAGCAGATTCCGTGTCTGACCCACAGCTGGGGTGAAGGATGACATGGGGGTGATTAGCACCCACTGCATATTTACCACCACAAAGCCAAGCCCAACACAAGCCCCATTTTTAACTCTAATCAGCTCAGATTGCTACTTTAAATTATTCCCCAGGTCAGCACAAGGTGCCATAAAGACAATGAATAAAAACCAGCCTGATAACAAGCACGTACAATAGGTGAACCTGTATTAAAGGGGGTCAAACTATGAATAAGCAGAAACTGAAAAGTACCCAGTATCTTGTAAAGTTCCTGTTTAACCAGAGGGTTTCCTCAGCTAGAAGGGGTGTCAGCAGAGAACATTGCATTCCGTTCTGAATTCCTCCCTTTGCTTTTAGCAACTGCTTTCAGAGCCTGCATTTGTTCCTGTAAATCCTTCTGTGCTGCTCCCTGCGTGCATGAGCTCAGAGGGTGAGGGTATTGCACATCCCTGACACCACTAACAGATGGGGCTCACCTCAGCCAGCAACACAGATTATGGTCTTGCAATACACTCTTATCCGATCACACACAGAGAAGAATTCCACTATCTGCCACACACCAGTCTTCTCAAAGACAGGGGAAAATCTCTTCTGCTCCATCTTCTGCTTTGCTGCTTACTAAATTGTTCATACTTTTTTTGCTGAATTCCATCATGGATGATTTGCACAGCATAGGCTAGGAAAAAACTGGAAGATTTAAAAGCCTTCCAGTCAGCTACAGGCATCACATTCAGGTAAGAAAATGACCAAATACGTTATCAGAATCGGGTATTTTAATGTCCCTAGTCTCTAAAAGTAAAACTGTATAATAAAAATATCATGGCTCCAGTGTCTCACCACCCCCACAGCAAAGAATTTCCTCCTGATAGCTAATCTAATCCTGCCCTCTTTCAGTTTGAAGCCATTACCCCTTGTCCTATCACTACCTGCCCTTGTAAAAGGTCCCTCTCCAGCTCTCTTGTAGCCTTTTTTGGTACTGGAAGGGTGGTTTAAAGTCTCTTGAATTACCATAAGACTACTTAAATGTGATTACAAAGCATCCCTGCCTACTCCCAACAAAAATTTCACACGGTTTCGGAAATTCTACTTTGATGCTCGTTGATGGCAGCAGTAGAGAACGATGAACTGCAGCCATTACTGCAGTCTAAACAGGCAATAAGCTGTGAGCTTAAAAGGTCTGAGAAGGATTTATTGTGGACTCTCAGATCCAAAGAAACTGCTTTTGAGGAAGCCAAAACTCCACAACACACAATGCCAGGCACAGTCCTTTGAAAAACTGAATTGGTAATGTTCCCCTGGCTGAATGCAGCAGCTGGATAAACTGCTGCCATCATTTCAGCAGAGCCAAGAACAAAAGTTTAAATCTAGTCCACATATTTCCATCACACAATTCCATAAACCACCTGCCTCACCAGGTTTTGCCATCACAGCTCTAGGGGGCCAAAAGCTAGAAGAAGCAAACCCAAGTTTCCTCCTAATGCCATCAGTGTTACTGGGACACTGAAATAAGAACAATCAGAATTTAACTAAATATAAGCTATGGCAGTAGTATCTTCTAATTTGTGTTGTGATACCACCTACCTTTCCCAACACAGAATGGGTTTGCTCTTGTTCCTCTCCCCACACAGCAAATTGCCCACAAAGATTTGGAGGAAATAAGAAAACCCCAAAAACATAATCCCCACTGAACACGGGGTTATCAACCCAGAGCAGAAAGAGGGCTTGATAGCATAGATTTAGGAACAAGCTGAACTTTTCTCCTTTCATGGAACTAGGAGTCTAAAGATAATTTTGGGAAAGTTTTTACTTGCTTGTAAATGTAACTATGCATACATGAAAGAGTTAGTCATCCTCTCCAGGTCAAAAATAAACACAGCAATTTCCAGAATGTGTCACAATACAATATTAACTGCGTATCTTCACAGTCACTGAATCAGAGGACACTTAATGGCCTTAATTTAGAATATCTATATTTTCCAGAATCAGTCTAACGTACCCTGAACTACTAACAGCACTTGTGAAAGAGTGAGTTTGCTGTATAAACACCTCTCAAACCTGTCCCAGCGATGAGAAACAAGCAGTGTGCCCTCCCTGCAGCGCTGAGCCGCCAGACACAGCGCGGAGCTGCACCTCCGAGTTCACGGGCTCCGAGTTCACAGAAAGAGCTTGGACAGGAAAGGTGCAGCCAGGGGCTTGCTCACACCCCAAACACACACACACACACAGAATTCCTACTGGACAGGTACACATCTATTCACAGATGCATGCAGGCCAGCACAGCACAGCCATGGAAAGCAGCCCCTCAGCCTCCGTGCAGCTCCTTGACTCTGGATCCCGCATATGAGCAAGCTGAGGAATCAGAAGGACCTTTGGGACAGATGTTTCAGACACCTGAAAGTGTCTTCATTTTAAAGGAATCAAAACACACCATGCCCTTAAGGAGCAAAGCCTCTCCCACTAGGAAAGAGTGATTTCTGGTGATGCCAGGGGAATCGGAGTGAGCCGAAGGAACAGACACAGGTTACCAAGCACCCACAGCAAATGTCACAGCCACGTGGAAGATGGGAATTTCCAGTGGGAAACACAGCATTCCAAAGTTTTCCCTTGAGTTTCCAAGATACTGGTTATAAAATACCAGCGAGCAGACACCAGGTATGTGCTGAAAGAGGTGGGAGAATTAACACACGCTCATGGAGAAACTGGAGAGCAATCACCTCTCCTCTTTCTTGGTTTCTTACACTTAAAGAACATCTCCAGCCAAAACATCGGCTCTCTCACCTCCACGAGGAGCAGGATAGGGACAGGAGACTAGAAAACCCTGCTTCAGCAGATCTGAGTAAAAACCAAACGTTTTCAGATCATACATCTCGATTCTAGGAAAGACTGAAGGAAATGTGATCTCCCCACAAACAGCAGCACCCTGATGTCAGGGTTCTGGTAATGCTGTACAACTTCAGAGCAACACTGAGGCAATTAACTAGAAACAAGCAAAAAAGGAAATTCAGAGCGAAACAGAGACAATTTCCCCTTTCTGCGTGCTTTTCTTTACACTAATTTGTTAAGAATTCACCTGATTTTACAGCCAGGGCAGGAATAGCCACATCACTTGCTGCAGACCACACGGCAAGAGGAAGTGGAATGAAACATGCTTCGCTTTCCCTTCAGAACTTCATTTCTCCACCACACACTCTAAGATGCACCTGCAGCATTATTTCCTATACCATGAAGAGAACGGCACTGCCAATCATCAAACAGCGTTTTAAAAGGTGCGTTTGTCAGGTCTCAACGCTGCACGTGTGCTCAGCACAGGAAGGACAGTGCAGCTGGGAAGGAGAAGCGAAGGCGTGAGTCGGATGCCGTGTGCCAAAGCAGCCTCAGCACACAGAGCCACAGCGGAGCCAAGGCGCAGGGAAAGGACCGGGAACTTAGCAAGCCCAAGGTTTAGGTGAAAAACACCACGCTGCCGGTGCTGTGAGGCAGGGTCCACTCTCAACAGCTGATTTACGAATGCTGGTGTCTCCTGGTGTGTGTTGGCCCCAGCATCGCAGCCCCTGCCACTGCAGGCTCTGCTGTCTGCACAGGGGGAGGCAGCAGCCAACAGGAGGGGCTGGGGCAAGATTCGGGGAGTCAAGTGGCTAATTCCTCCTCTGAGCAGCAAGTAACACGGTTAAAAAGACAAATTTTATATTCTAAAGCTTGTGTGTTCAAGCAGGGAACTATAAATTTGTATGCTTTACCGAGACTGACGTAAGATTCAGGCAGAGTAAGACTGAAGATCAGGGACATGCTGACAGTTGAGTCAACACAGTTTTAATTCTTAAAACTTTTACTGACCTCATAATACACGAAGTGTGTAGTATCTCTAGAGTTAGGAGCAAATGTCTGTTGCTGCTTCAGTGCAACTTCTCAGATGCATCCTCCAGGAAGGATAAACCCCGCTGATTTTAGAGAAACACCCAGACACCTCGACCTAAGTGTGAGCATACACTCACTTAGAGTGCCCGCATCAGTGGGAACGAACAGGAATTCCAGTTCGGCTGTCAGATAATCTGTTTTCCACCCCAGTAATATAATTAGCACCCAAAACAAAGTGGCGAAATGAGGGAAGCAGGATGCCCTCTTTTCTCCCAGATCAAGGCACTTCGTGAGCATCAATTAGATGTTAATGTCCCTGGGAGGCAAGCGTGACAAGTCTTATTAAGTCATTTTAAAGATTAGGACACTGAGTCACAGAGAGATTAAGAACTTCCTCAAAACCAAAAGCAGAGTCAGAGAAGGGGCAGCTACACCCCAGCCGGGACTGGCAGCAGAGGACTGCGCTGCTCCACCTTACTGCGAGCCTTAGAATCTCTAAAGACAAAAAAAGAAAAAAAAAATAAAGGGAAAAAGAACAAATCCACGCTCCCAGAGAGTTTCCTGGCCATGCCAACATGCCTCCGTTTTGACCTGCAAGGGACCACCTTTAGATACAAGAATGTAGTCCCATTTCCACGCTCAGAGCTCATTTTGACTGAAGGCACCAACAAGGATGCCAATTGTAAACAGTTTTTAAAGTCGACAGAGACCTCCAGATCTCTTTCAATAAGCTTGAGAGAGACCTTTGTGATACTGGCTCAACCTTAGAGGCGTAGGAGTAAATAACTCCACAATCACCAGTCCACGAGCCAGCCATCTCAATTCAAGTCACATGCTGAATTTACACATGAAAAACGGAGCGAACACGACAAGACAATCACAATCACAGGTTAACAAACACTTCAAAGCGCAAAGAGAAACTCAGCAGATGCCATCCTCAATTAGCCCAAAAGGTGAGCAGAGAAGGATGTTAACACACTCATTAGGACGCGTCCAAACTAATAGCCCGCTCCATGTCGTAACACATTTGGAAAGCGCTCGGCTGCCTTAATGGCAGGGTACTCACGGAGCGAAAAGATTATTTTGCCTTTTCCTGCGTGGCCGTCCGAGCCAGAGCGGCGTCCCCGCCCGGGAGCGCCCCGGGAGAGCTCTGGGAGAGCTCCGGGAGAGCTCCGGGAGGGACCCGGGAGAGATCCGGGAGGGACCCGGGAGGGACCCGGGAGAGCTCCGGGAGTCCCGCGCCTGGAGCCGCCAGTGGGGCTCGGCACTGCCCGGTACAGCCCAGCTCGGTTAGGCACAGCCCGGCTCGGCACTGCCCGGCTCGGTTCGGCACAGCCCGGCTCGGTTCTTCACTGCCCGGCTCGGCACAACCCAGCCGTCCCGAGCGCCGCCGGCCGCGGAGCAGAGCCCGGCTCGGGGCGCTCCCTCCCTCGCTCCCTCCCGCCCGCGGAGGGACCCCGTGCCCGGTGCCGGCCCAGGGAGGGACCCTGTGCCCGGTGCCAGCCCGCGGCTCCCGCTCCCGGCCCCGCCGCACCTGCTCCGCCCGTCCCGCGGCCCCAGCGGCTGTGGCGGCGGCTCCGCTCCTCATGCTGCCGGCGCTGCCTCGGCGCGGCTCGCCGGGCTCGGGGCGGGGCCCGCGGCCCGCCCGCCCCAGCACAGCCCGGCCCCGGCACGGCACAGAACAGCCCCGGCACAGAACAGCCCCAGTCCCGGCACGGCACAGAACAGCCCCGGCACAGCCCGGCCCCGGCACAGCCCGGCCCCAGCACAGCCCGGCCCCGGCACGGCACAGAAAAGCCCCGGCACGGCACAGAAAAGCCCCGGCACAGCCCGGCCCCAGCACGGCACAGAACAGCCCCAGCCCCGGCACAGCCCGGCCCTGGTACAGAACAGCCCCGGCACTGCCCCAGCCCCTCCAGGCTCACTGAGCCCCTCGCAAGGTGCTGGTTCCCCGCTCGGAGCTGCTGCAGGGTTTTCCCACGGCCGCCGGGTGTGTTCGGGCCCCACCTGCCGTGCGGGAGCCCCGCGGGGAACAGCGCGGCGCGGGGAGCTCGGGGCGCTTCCTCTCCGCTGCCCGGGCTCTGGTCTGGAGGAAGCGTCAATGTCGTCACATCTTCGGCAGCTTCAGGAAGGTTTCGGTCAGCAGGCCAGCAGAAAAGCACTGGGGGGAAAGTTCAGCTGACAGCGAACACTGTGACTCCCCGGCTCCCATCGACAGTGACATCTCGCTGATGGGAAGTTGTATGAAAAAGGAACAAAAACAATCAGGAGTCGCTTGAAGCGCTGCAACAGAAAGGGCAAAGCTAAAGCCCTGTGTGCTAACCTAAAGGCTTGACAAAAGCCCCAGCAGGCCTTCTTTGTAGGTACCCTCAGGCAGCTGGGGATGCTTTGGGGTGTCCCACACAGTCACCACACCGAGATGACGCTGCAGGAGGCTGGGACAGGACAAGGCAGCGGGACCCTGGCCCCTGTGACATGAGCTCTGACCCTTGGCACACTCGAGCCAAATTTGAAGCGGCTTTTGGATAACGTGGAGAGAAAACAAGTGTGGCCCTTGTCATCCATGCACAGCTGAATGTAACATAATCTCTGGTGACACAAGCGGTTTAGCCAACTCTCTAAAATAATATATTGATCTTAAGACAAGTATTTGGTTGTAGAAAATACCTCTCATTTGGGTTGAAATCTGTCTTCTAGTTTTTTGCATCGTGCTTGGCTGAACCCAAGTTTTACTCAATGATTAACTTTGAATTGCAGTATGTTTGTCTGCTGGTTTAACTTCAGGAGATTAACTCTACTTTTCCCCAAAGTGATAAAAGCAGGAATACAGAAATAATGGTGAATACCATTTCCTTGCTATCTAAAAGACTCTCATCTTTAGCAGCCTAAGGGAAGGTAAGAACACAGAATGAGAAAACCCTGGTGGCAAACTTCCAGAAAAAAAGTGATCTGTAGTTAGCAAAGAGGGATGTGTCTATGAAAGAAATCATATTTATATGATTTTTACAAAGTCTTGCTAGTTTGGGTCCAGCACTGAGAGCCAGAGAACCCAGAAAATATAAAGTCTGAAATAATTTAGCCTCTACTGGGAAATATTCCAAAACTTCTTCCTTTAGGATAGATGTTCCTTTTTGGTTAGGAAAGATGCTTAGTGCACTTCCAGCTCCCACGTGTCTGTTCACCTTCACAACTGTCCTCTTCCCTCCATGCCTCTCAGAAAAAGTTAACAAGTCCATAAAAAGATAACCCTTTCCTGCCAAGTTCTTCCAAAATTGTTCTGCATCGTCAGGGGCTGCGTGATGACCAGCAGGAACCTTGCTGTTTAGTATCTATAATTAGTGTATTTACTCATTGTCCTTAACTGCTTTGAAAGTGGCTGAAAGATGACTGTATAACTCACACTAAACTATTATCACAACCATCTTTAAGAATTATGTTTCATTAGATGTTACTTAAGCAGAATGAAGAAATTCTTTATTCACAGTCACACCTCCCTCTCTCCAAAGGAAAACACGAGTGAGATACAGCCCAGTCACTCTGGGCTAAGATGAGCACACATCAGCTAAAGATTAGATTAATGAGCATTAATCAGGAGCCACCAATCTGGCATGACATGGGGCTCTGTGGGATATCCTGGCCCGCCTTTGAGGTGTGGGACACACAAGCCCAAAGGGAAATAGCAACTTCCCTGGATGCTGCACAGCCTCCCCTTCCCCTGAGACAAAGATCCTTCACCTTTTTCTAACAATGTGGCTGCTTTGTAATCTTTCTGTTCAATCCTAGCCTGTTCTCCTCCACTGAAAGGAAAGGAAAAAGGAATAAGAATGGTCCTGTTAAAAAACAATCCAGCCCTGGTACCCAGTGGTACAAAGCCGTGCTTGCTAACTCTGCTGCAGGATGTTGATCCCTCTCTGAGGCTGGTGATGTGCAGCACTCCCTTCCCTGACGTGTGCAATCCTGTCTATTCAAATTCTTGTAAATGGATTCCTATCTGCATATCCCACACAATAAAAGCCCTTCTTGTGGTATTCAAACATCTTGTCTGATCCTTTCTGCTGAACTGTGGATGTCTTCAAAGTTAACTGATTTTTTCATACAAGAGGGATGGTCTGGCTGTGGCCTGGCTCTCAGGAGACCATGCTGAGCTCCCTCCTCAATCACTTATTTTCTTTAAGACTTGGAGAGTTCATCATGTATCAGTTTGTGGTCTGTAGTAGGGTGCAGGTAACAGGACTTCCTTCTCTTTTGGGGGTTGTGAGGATGAAATGACATTCATCATGTGGAAGGCCACTGTGGGTATTTTCCTGCTCTTGGTTTGAAGTTGCTCATCCTACTCCTCTCTGGTGAGAATCAGTAGTTCAATACAGATTTTCATGTTCTCTTCCTTCATTAATGCTTTTTGGTTTGTATCAGCATAGGAAGCCATTAGGGTGGTTCTTTTAAAGGAATTTTGCTTTATAGAGTGAGGAAAAGAAAACAGATCTAAGGAAAGGAAGCTGGGTTCTTTACGTGGGAGCATGTAATTTTCCTGGGGCCTGGAATAGCTGGATTTTCTTACCACATGTGCAGGAAATAGCCCTTCCTACCCAATCCTGGGTGTATCAGATAATACCCTTAGCATATAAAGGAACTTTTCCAGTGTGAGACGCTTTCTAAGCAACATTTCTGTTCAAGTTTCCAAGCACATTAACAGATTTATACAGGTCTGTTGAGGCAGAGTTCAAAACACTTGGATTCATTAGCAAAAGCAGACAGAAGTACCTGTGAAGTGTACACAGCTAATTTTCCAGCCTTTTTCCCACGGGAGGCTCCGAGTTCATTTGTTAGGGAAGTTTGGGGCTGTGTCCTTCACCATCCTGCCTTCCTCCTGCGAGCAGCTTCTCACACACCCATTGCTGCAGGAGCAGAACCAGGAGCAGGGCTCTCCCAGTTGCCAGGTTTGTGTTTGCCTCTGGCCCCTGAGAGCTGCCAGAAGCCATCCCTGGGCACAGGTAGGCAGCAGCACATCCCCAGAGTGCCAGGTTTGTGTTTGCCTCTGGCCCCTGAGAGCTGCCAGAAGCCATCCCTGGGCACAGCTGGGCAGTAGCACATCCCCAGGCTGCCAGGTTTGTGTTCTCTCTCTGGCCCCTGAGAGCTGCCAGAAGCCATCCCTGGGTACAGCTGTCAGCAGCACATCCCCAGGGTGCCAGCACTGGCCCTTCTTCCCTCCACACACGTTCTCCTTTGCATTTTGGCCACAGTGTGCGGGTGGTTTGAGTTTCCCACGTGTTTTCTCTCTGCTTTTTTAACAAACAGGGGTTAGAGCTTGTTTGATGCATGTCACTGACACAAATCCAGGAAATTGCACTCTGGGTCACATGTCTTTGCTGGCTAGATCTCCCTGAGGCTAAAAAGGATTTTACTGCTGTGAAATTTCTAATAATACACCAAATGGGCACAGGATGATCTCTTGCTCCTTGTATCATTCATCTCTAATCAATTCATTTCCTAAGACACTTTGCTAAATGCAGTTTCATAGGGAGACACCAGCTAGCCAGCACCAGCCTCTTCCAAATCTTCAGCTCATGAATCAAAAACACTCCTTCTTTGAAGGCAGAAGAAATGAATCTCAGAAACCCCAGGACAACTTTAATTTCAGTAGGGCATGAATTTATTTATCCTGTATTTATTCCTATAATGGAGTCACGTCTCAGTGTCGTTTTAGTTCATTAAGCAATAATGTCAGCTCTGGTAATGTTGTAATTACAAATTCTGGAAACTGGAAATTTTTTGAGTTCTGAAAAGCAACAGTCACAACCCTAAGAAGTTTTAAACCTCTCATGGGAAACATATCATCTTGTAAAGTGCATCTGAACTTGGGGAAGATTTGACAGATAACCAAATAAGGTGGACATTATGAAGGGTGGAATAAACCATTATTACAGAGAGTTCCATCTTTTTCTTTCCTTCTTGTAGCCAGTCTTTTATTCAGCTGTTAAAAGATTCACTCTTTCATAACTTTTTATTATTACCCTTAGGAATACCAGTAAAAGCATTCATTTTATCTATGTTAAGTCATCAGAGTTTATTCCACAGATATTTTATATTTTCATTTCTGACACTTAGGTTTGTGTGCTCAAAAGAATAAAAAAATAAGCTCTTGATTCTGCTTTGATTTGCAGAAGTGAGTACTCTGAGAAATACATGAGATATCAAAGCCATGGAGCTGCTTCTTTTGAAATAAATGCCAGCATCTCCCTGACTTCAGAGAGAAAAGGATCAAGTAATTAAGTGTTATTTAGTATGGATTCCGATAGGCTTTGGGTCAGGCCTCGTTTCCCCAGCCAGCGCTGCTGCTTTGGATTGTGCTGACAAACGACTCTGCAAATCCAACCCACCGAGCTCAGCAGAGATGATAAGATTTCCTTCCTGCTCTGCTGTGCTGACACCTTCCCTGAAAATGTGCTCCAGCTTTGGCCATACTTGATTTCAGATTAAGGCTCTGCAGAGAAAAATGAGACTTCAATGAGATAAAGTGATAAAGGAATTGAAGTTAATGCACGCTCTTCCGAGCCAAGTGATTCCAGGCTGTGTGCAGCTGGGAAAGAGATTCTGCTTTGCTGGGGTGCTAAAACATCTGCATGAGCCAGGACCTGCCAGCTGCTTGAGGGATTGTCACATTGCAAAACAGGCAGAGAGGCTTCAGATTGTATCAGGAGAAAAACAGAGGGCTCTGTGAGAGATGTCTTGGGGACATTTTGTGAGAAAAGACAAAAAAAATCAAAAACCCCAACACACAAACAGTAGAAACAGCTCACACACCTGTGTGGAAAGAGTTCCTAGAATGTGACTGTCAGTGAGTAAGGGGAGCATTCTGTAAACACATTCTTAATACAAATGAACTTTTCTGTACGTGTTGTCAGCAAGAACCTAGATTATTTCTTGTCTGTGGGAAACCTTCCGTCAGAGACAAAGATCACTTTCCACATGCTTTGATCTTAGCATATTAAATCTTAGCAGAGACTTTATTTAATTAAATGTTATTTATGTTTTGTGGGTGTTCCTGAACAAAGACTTCCCTGAGTGTCATTAATGGGAGAATGACAGAGGGTTTGGGGCAGGGAGGACCATCACTATGGGTCTGTGTGCAGAGGTATTTGAGGGAAATCACCATTTCTCAGGCAGCTGAACACTCAAACACGCTTCCCTAACTCAAGGATGAAACCCCAAGAGCTCTCAGTGCCGTCCTCCCAGTCTCAGATCCCTCATTTTGGGGTGAAGCCCTTGGAGTCTCTCTGTGCTGCTGCAATTGTTTCTTTGGCTGCTGTGGCTCCACACACAGCCCAGCCGTGCTGGGAGCGCGCTGCTAAACCTCAGGGAAGGAGCTGCCCTCCTTGGCAATGGCAGAGTTTGCGCTGGGAGGCTCTGAGAGGCTCTGGGAGGCTCTGGGAGGTTCTGGGAGGCTCTGGGAGGTTCTAGGAGGTTCTGGGAGGTTCTGGGAGGCTCTGGGAGGTTCTGGGAGGTTCTGGGAGGTTCTGGGAGGCTCTGGGAGGCTCTGGGAGGTTCTAGGAGGTTCTGGGAAGCTCTGGGAGGTTCTAGGAGGTTCTGGGAGGCTCTGGGAGGTTCTGGAAGGCTCTGGGAGGTTCTGGGAGGCTCTGGGAGGTTCTCGAGGTTCTGGGAGGTTCTGGGAGGCTCTGGGAGGTCCTGGAAGGCTCTGGGAGGTTCTGGGAGGCTCTGGGAGGTTCTCGAGGTTCTGGGAGGTTCTGGGAGGTTCTGGGAGGTTCTGGGAAGTTCTGGGAGGTTCTGGGAGGTTCTAGGAGGTTCTGGGAGGTTCTGGGAGGCTCTGGGAGGTTCTGGGAGGTTCTGGGAGGTTCTGGGAGGCTCTGGGAGGTTCTGGGAGGCTCTGGGAGGTTCTCGAGGTTCTGGGAGGCTCTGGGAGGTTCTGGGAGGTTCTTGGAGGCTCTGGGAGGTCCTGGAAGGCTCTGGGAGGTTCTGGGAGGCTCTGGGAGGTTCTCGAGGTTCTGGGAGGTTCTGGGAGGTTCTGGGAGGTTCTGGGAGGTTCTGGGAGGTTCATCACTGCCTGTGCTGCACGACACTGCCTTGGAGCAGAGGTGACCTCACTTCTCCTGCTCAGCCAGGAAGGAATGGCCAGGAAGAAGATTTGGTCTTCTTTTAAAATTATCTTACACAAATGGTTCGGACTTGCTCTATGGAGACAATAAAAAACAACCAGCAACTGCTGGGCATGAGTTTTGTCTGTTGTACATTATTGCCTGTCCTGACAGCATAAATTTAATAAATGATATGTATTCAAACCCCCTTTGTTTAAAAAATAAGGTTGCTAAGAAACAAGAGTTGTGCACGTTTAATGCCATTTACGGTCAGAGGATCCTGTCAACAGGAGGGGAATAACTGAGGACCTGTGGGTTCCACATAACTTCTGCTCTTTATAGTTGAACACAGCTCAGCAAGAGGTGTTGATAATGATAAAAGTTCACTTTACCTGCAGATTTGCACTTCAGTGTGACTTAAAATACGTTGTAAATAATTGTATATGTAAACTTTGTTCAAAGCTGATCGGTTGTCATGGTCTCGGAGGTAATGCCCAGTGAAATGTGCATATTGATATTTTTCACTACTATTCTTATTGTCCAGAGAGAAAATTCATCCAGCCTCCTGCATTTCCCTGGAGCCAATTCTATGCTCATTTAAACCAGGAACCAACTTTTCTTCTGAACTTGCTCAACTGCCAAAAAAAAAGAGAAAAAACAAAAGGAAAAAAAAAGAGAAAAAAGCAACAAATGGCAGCACAGCACTGTTAAAGCTGCAGGTATTCCTGGCACTGCCAGGCTAACAAACAGCACAGACACGGAAGAGACTTTTCCCCAAACCTGGTGTTATAAAGTTGACAGCTATAGGTCTGTAATCACTGCCTTAAACTTGGGAAAACTATCCTCAAAAGATTGCGCTTCTTGCTGGGTAAAAATACAGCAGTGCTCTCAATGTGCTACTCAGGAGTATGCTCTTCAAAGTTTAATTGCTTTTTAACTACTCACTGCAACTCCAGGCTTTTTTCTTTTTTAATTTTGTATCCAGCTACAGCAGCACTGAAGATTTCTCCTTCTTATCTGATCCAAGGGGGTAAAAAAAAAAAAAAAAGGCAGCTTATTCCTGCTTCCACCCTTTCATCCCTGGCTTCTTACATGGGGCCTAAAGCCATTTACCTGTTTAACCTCGTGGGATAATTAAGTTGTTCAGGCTTAGTCAGCTTCAGTTTTCCCAGTTAAACTGGCACCCTGCCAGCATTGTCAGTTTTCCTTAAACCTCTGGGGAAGGTTTACACACCCCCTGTGCTCCCAGGGGAGCTGTGTGCTGCCAGCCCTCTGCACATCAGAGAGGCTCAGGAGGGCACAGTGCCCCTCACTCAGCCCCCCTTGCCCTGGCCACAGCCCCTGGCACAGCCAAGGAGGGCTTTTAGTGAGCCCTGGGCAGTGTCTGGGGGGTCAGGCTGTGCTCAGCACCCTCCCTGCTGAGCTTTTGGGGGTGTCGAGGGTGCTGCAGCTCCCCCAGGGATGCCAGGCTCTGCAGGGGCACATCTCCTGCCAGGACCACATCTCCTACCAGAACCACATCTCATCTACCAGGACCACATCTGTCTCCTGCCAGGACCACATCTCATCTACCAGGACCACATCTCCTCTCCTGCCAGGACCACATCTGTCTCCTGCCAGGACCACATCTGTCTCCTGCCAGGACCACATCTCATCTACCAGGACCACATCTGTCTCCTGCCAGGACCACATCTCCTCTCCTGCCAGGACCACATCTGTCTCCTGCCAGGACCACATCTCCTCTCCTGACAGGACCACATCTGTCTCCTGACAGGACCACATCTCCTACCAGGACCACATCTGTCTCCTGGCAGGACCACATCTCCTCTCCTGGCAGGACCACATCTGTCTCCTACCAGGACCCCATCTCATCTCCTGCCAGGACCCCATCTCATCTCCCACCAGGACCACATCTCCTACCAGGACCACATCTCCTACCAGGACCCCATCTCATCTCCTGCCAGGACCCCATCTCATCTCCCACCAGGACCCCATCTCATCTCCTGCCAGGACCCCATCTCATCTCCCACCAGGACCCCAGCTCCTGCCACCCTGTGGCCATCAGCTCAGTGCTTGGCAAAGAGCTGCCACCCCACATTGTCACCAGCTCCCAGGGTGACACCAGGCCTTGTTGAGCCGGCTCCTTTCCCTTCCCTGGCTGTCTCAGGGTCTCTCTGGATCGTGGCACAAGCAGTATTGTTCCTGACAACCTGCAAAATATTTTTATGAACTTCACCATTTAGTGTTTAAACATGTCGTGTTAGCAACTCCAAACAAGCATAGCTTGCAGGGAGAGCTCTTCAGGCTTCCACCATCTGCCAGCAGCTTTGCTGGCAGTGCCAGCATGGAAAAAAAAAAGTATTCTCTAATTAAAATAAAGGTCCTGTGCATCTGCAAGTTTGTCAGCAGGGCAGATGGCATCCCTTCCTGCTCCTCAGCACCCAAGGTTTGAAATAACAGCTCTCAGCAGCGGGGGAAGAGCCTGAACACGCTGAGTAAAACCTCTTGGAGCTGCCTGGAATGGCAGAGAGCAAAGGCAAAATGTGAGTGCTCCTTTCAGCTCCCTGCCCTGCATCCTTGCCATGCCTCAACGAGCAGCAGTCATGCTGCTCTCTCCAGATGTGCCTCTGCCATCACCCATTCCCCAGAACACTGTTTAGCAATGTCTGAGATAAAGGCTAAAAGGCATTTTCGGAATTTAAAAAAAAAAAGTCAGGCTGAAATATCTCCACGGGATTCAAATGGTTTATTTACTTCCTGGTGATCAAGAGATCACTGGCCCTTTACTCTCACTCACAGAGACAAATATTTGTTATCAGATGGTAAACAAAAGTTTAGCTGAACATGGATAATTCATATTGAACTTCAATGCAGTATGAATGCTGTCCAAGACTGTTTCAGAGAATGGTTTATTGTGAAACTTCACAGATGAAACTTCCTTATTTAAAAAAAAAAACAACAAACCTGCATTTCAGGCAGGCTCCCATTGTAATGAATTGAGTTAAAGGCTTGGTTTCCTTCATGCCACTGCTGCTGTCATCTACTGCAGGCAGTGACAGAGGAGGACATTTTCCCTAGTGCACAGTGCTGGGGTTTTTAGCAAGCACGTACATTTCACTGGCTGCTCACTGAAAGTTTATATTTGTGTGGTTTTTATTTCACAACATATCCAGACTCTGGAAACTTGCCAGGTCTTGCCTTCTGTTTTGCTTAAGACATTAGTCTACAAAGCACCAATATGCATCTTAAACTAAACTAATGTCTGCCTGTCATTGCTTATAAATGTGTAGGTGCTTGCCTGGGGGCAGAGAGCCCATGGTACTGCCACCTCTGACTGTTATTATATATTATATATTATATATTATATATTATATATTATATATTATATATTATATATTATATATTATATATTATATATTATATATTATATATTATATATTATATATTATATATTATATATTATATATTATATATTACACATTATATATTATATATATGTGGAGCCTTCTCTGGGTTAGAGTTCCTGCACATCCTTTTGCTCCAGATTTTCATTTTGCCTGCCCCTGCCTCTGCCTGTATCTCACCTCCACCCCAGCAGCTGTGGCCAAGCTGAGAGCAGGGGCTTGGAGCATCTCCCAGGGCCTGGCTGGGCTCCTCTACCAGCACTGCTGAGCACAGATGTGCAAAGTTTAATAAAGCCACTGGAAAGGCTCCTGCCAGCTTGGGTTAGCTTCAGATTCAGCTGTAAATTATGGCACTTGGATTTTCTTTCCATTACTTGTCCACAATGCTTTTTTCCTGTGTTGACAGCACACTTTTTAAGCAATGGCAGCCCCTTTGCAGTGGTCCATTTGTCAGTAATTGCACTGCAATAGGAGCAGATGAGCATGCTGAGACTGCTGCTGGATGGAAAAGGTGGAAAGAGGCTCCTCCTGGGTTTGTGGAGAGCCACTGGCTCCAGGGGAATCATCCACTATCCTATTATTCCCTTTCCAATATCCTGTTATTCTGAAATGGGGGAATGGCTGTTATCCTGCCTTTCCAGAGGAACAAAGTGAAGGTAAATCCCAGCTCTAGGAAATCACAGGGAAATTACAGGAAAACTGTTCTTTTGTGACTCCCTAGCTGGCCAATGGCAGAAGTTCCATCAACACAGGCATCCCCAGCTCATGTCCCCTTTCTGCTCTGTGTGACATTTCCAGACAGTGACACAGAAGAAAGCCCATAGGAAGTGCACAGGAAATCAGGATTTTGTCAGCTTAACAAGTTTAAAGAAATACATGTTCTTGGAATCAAAAGCACAGGCCCTGAAAACCAAAGGACAGCTGCCAAGGCAGTTTATTTTGAAGTCACAAAGTGATTATTCTCCTTGCACATTCCTCTAAATAAAATAAAGATGTAAAGGAATAGTGTTAAGTAATTAAAGGGATCTAAATTAAAAAAGAAAAAGAAAAGGGGGAGATTTTCATTGAGAACGCTGGTGGTACACAGCACACAGCTCTGTGCAGTCATGTAGCAACAGACTTTGCTCTCTGAGTAACAATTTTCCCTCAGAACATGTTCTATTTATAACGCTCCTAAGCCTTTTGCAGTATGTTTCCTGTTCAGACAGCACAAAATGACTCAGCCAATGAGCCCAGTCACTTCCCAAACATGGGATTCAAAACTGGGGAGAAAATCACAAGCATGCTCAAAACTTGCCTGATGAGTCAAAATAGTTTAAACCAATTCTTTTTTTTATTTTTTCTCTAGGTTCTATGTTAGTTTTCCTAGGTACATGTTAGAAATTGTTCACCTTGTAGTTGTTAGCACTTAGGTACTTGTTCCCCAATAATGATAATATTTTGTTCATTCATTCACTGTGAAATGCTTTCTATCTCTGTATTTACTCTGCCACAATATTATATTTTAAAAGCAATGGCCAAAAATTGTAACATGGGCAATTCTCCCACTGCTCTTCTTTGGTTTTGGGGTGGGAATTATCATGAAGAACTACTGGATACTTTTAGCTTGCATAAGAAACTATCTTGGAATTACAAATGACTGGTTAAAATTGTAATTTTCAGCTCATTTACAAACTCGCTGCTGATTTTTCAGCTCTAGAGCATGAGAGACGTTGCTACATTTTCTATGCACAAAAATGAATGTTATTTAAATAATCATCCATAAACCTCCTCCTGCCCATTTATCTGCAAAAAAATTGGAGGTGGAGCTGGAATCCGGAGCAGAAGCATTCTCAATTCTCCTTTCAAGAGCAGAAGCATTATCAAAAACGAAGGATGGAGTTCCATCCTAAACCAAGAACTGATGCATAAGTGCAATGTGCATGATTCACTGTGGCTACAACCACAGAAATTCCTCCCCACTCCACAGCTGAAAAAGAGAAGCGGTTCCTTTTGCCCAGATGTAAAATCACCACATTTCTGGTGCCACTTAGCTTAAAGAGATCCTCACCTACAAGTCTTGTCCTAATCTGTTTGCACTAAAAACCCCAGAATATTCCTGACCCTTTGGAACCTGAATAATGTCTTAGAGTTTATGAGACCGTGGTCTATTAAGCAGAAGAACACACGAGATCCACAGCCAGAAAATTACCTCCATTTGATATCTACTTCCATTTATTTAGGGTTTTTCTTTTTCTTTCAGAGAGACTGAACAGCCTTTCTCTAATCCCACCATCTTTTTTTCCAAGCAGATCCCTAGAACAGGTTGGAAAGTGGCAGAGGAAAGTGGTAAATATCTACAAATGAGGGAGGGCTTTTGAAATTTAACCTGAAACTGAAATTAATTTTGAAATTAAAGCTTTTCCACAGTAAGGAAGCTACGTTCGTGCTGGGTGCCCAGGGCCAAAACCCAGCTGTGCGGGTTGTGCTGTGCTGACAGCTGTGTGCCCCAGCTGTGTGCCCCAGCTGTGTGCCCCAGCTGTGTGTGCTCCAGCTGTGTGCTCCAGCTGTGCTCCAGCTGTGTGTGCCCCAGCTGTGTGCCCCAGCTGTGTGTGCTCCAGCTGTGTGCTCCAGCTGTGTGCTCCAGCTGTGTGTGCCCCAGATGTGTGCTCCAGCTGTGTGCTCCATCTGTGTGCCCCAGCTGTGTGCTCCAGCTGTGCTCCAGCTGTGCCCCATCTGTGTGCCCCAGCTGTGTGCTCCATCTGTGTGCCTCACCTGTGTGCTCCAGCTGTGTGCCCCAGCTGTGTGCTCCAGCTGTGTGCCCCAGATGTGTGCCCCAGCTGTGTGCTCCAGCTGTGTGCTCCAGCTGTGTGCCCCAGCTGTGTGCTCCAGCTGTGTGTTCCAGCTGTGTGCCCCAGCTGTGTGCTCCAGCTGTGTGCTCCAGCTGTGTGCCCCAGCTGTGTGCCCCAGCTGTGTGTGCCCCAGCTGTGCTCCAGCTGTGTGCTCCAGCTGTGTGCTCCAGCTGTGCCCCAGCTGTGTGCCCCAGCTGTGTGCCCCAGCTGTGCTCCAGCTGTGTGCCCCAGCTGTGTTCCAGCTGTGTGCCCCAGCTATGAGTGCTCCAGCTGTGTGCCCCAGCTGTGTGTGCTCCAGCTGTGTGCTCCAGCTGTGTGCTCCAGCTGTGTGCCCCAGCTGTGTGTTCCAGCTGTGTGCCCCATCTGTGTGGTCCAGCTGTGTGGTCCAGCTGTGTGCCCCAGCTGTGTGCTCCAGCTGTGCTCCAGCTGTGCTCCAGCTGTGTGCTCCAGCTGTGTGCTCCAGCTGTGTGCTCCAGCTGTGTGCCGCAGCTGTGTGCTCCAGCTGTGTGTGCTCCAGCTGTGTGCTCCAGCTGTGTGCTCCAGCTCTGTGTGCTCCAGCTGTGTGCCCCAGCTGTGTGCTCCAGCTGTGCTCCAGCTGTGTGCTCCAGCTGTGTGCCCCAGCTGTGCTCCAGCTGTGTCCCAGCTGTGCCCCAGTGCCAGCCTCCCCTCGGCAGCCCGGCCTCCCTGGGGTGAGCAGTGCTGGGGAGCTGCCCCTCACCACAGCTCTCTGTCCCTCAGTATCCCCGGGATGCCCTGGTTTCTCCCCAAACTCTCTGTCCCTCAGTACCCCGGGATGCCCTGGTTTCTCCCCAAACTCTCTGTATCTCAATACCCTCGGGATGCTTTCCTGAGGTGCTTTCTCCCCAAACTCTCTGTATCTCAGTATCCCTGGGATGCCCTGGTTTCTCCCCAAAGCTCTCTGTCCCTCAGTACCCTCGGGATGCTTTCCTGAGGTGCTTTCTCCCACCTCTCCTCGGTGTTTCAGCTCCCAGCTCTCACCCCCGGTAACCAGCCATGGTATTTTAGTAATTATGAAACTGCTCATTAACTCAGACACGCTTTGCTGAG
This sequence comes from Poecile atricapillus, assembly GCF_030490865.1. NCBI lineage: Eukaryota > Metazoa > Chordata > Aves > Passeriformes > Paridae > Poecile > Poecile atricapillus. Next base: position 119,059,020 of record NC_081249.1, on the reverse strand, counting down.
TCTTTTCTCTTGAGCAGGAAAAATAATGTTTCCTAGCTAAGATATACCTACCTTCCCTCTTTTTTCTGAGCCAAAATTCTTCCAACTGCTCCTGTGTGGGACAAGGTGACCTTGACTTTTTCTGAAAAAGAACCTTTCCATAGCCTGACATTGTGCTCATATTTACTGGGAGTGGACAGAGAGGTGGGTCTGCAACGTCATCACCAGTTCTGCTGCTGACCCAGGGCAAGCACACATGACCCTCACCCTATAGCTGCAAGAAGTTTTGATTTAAAATTTCATTTTAAAATAGATTTGGACAACTGCCTAAGCCTGTGCTGTGTTCTGCAACAGAGAGGAAAGAGGCAGAGAAGAGGGAAAGAGAGAAAGAGGGAGGAAATTGGATTAAAAGAAAACTCCCCAAGTAAACATAGGTGAAATAATTAGAGAGAGACCTTGGAAAACTCCATCTTCTTTAAAGTTCTTGGGAAATAAGGATTTGGAAATACGAGCAAGTCAGTCAAAGTATAATTAAACAGTTCAACAGTGTACCTTTCATTTAACAAAAAGTCATTATACAGCTGCATTTTTTAGATTAGATGGAGCAAAATAAGTTGTGTGCAGAACAAAAAGCAACATTGGGCACCAGTGTTACTTTCCAAGGCCTCTGTTTCTCTTGTGTTCTCTGTTTCTCTTGTTTCACCCTCTCTGTGCAGGGTGACTTGTCCAGTTTCTCCTTTGTGCTGTCCCCAAGGGGTGAGTTTGGATTTGGGTGCAAAGAGCAGAGCTGAGCCCAGCCTGGCCCCATCCCCTCCACAGGGAATTCTGTGCTCCTCTCCTGGGAGATCACAGAATCAAACCTCACCAGGGCAGGATAAACCCAGATACACAGCAACCTGCTCTTGATAGAAATAGTTCCTGTCAGACTGGACAATGACACCCCTCGCCAAGGAGCAATATATCAGCTGGCCTTTGGCTAAGAAATGCTTAAGCAGCAAGAATGTGTCAATTATTCCAGAAATGGTTCCAAAAGAAGCACAAACAGCACAGGAGAAGAGGCCTCTACTGAGGTAGTGACAAGTCACATTAAACTTCGTGCCTGACTTGCCCAGAAAGATCCTCACTGCCCCAGAGGGAACTCTGTCCCCTGAGCTGCAGGGATGCAGCCTGAGCATGTTCCTGCACCCAGGACAAGTTCACAGGACTAATCAACACCCACTGAGCCTCATCCCACTGCCCTGGACTTCTTTATTCACTTCCTCACCAGCCCAATGAAGCTGTGTGTGAATTGTTTCCTATGTGTGAGTGAAATTGCAAATAGCAGGAATGGAGCTGAGCCTTCTGCCAGTTCAGTGCAGGCTGAACATAGCCCTGACAGCAGAGGTTAGTGAAAATCAGAAGGAAAATAGGACTCAAAGAAGATACAAAACAATTGAATACCTCAGGAACTTTACCCTATTTTACTTTGATTTCCTATCTAACACCAGTTGTTAATTTTTAAATAGGTACTTTCTGTATATAACATCATAGTAACCCTGTTAGAAGTATTTTAGCCTTAATTAAAAAGGCTGAAATATTAAAGAAACTTCTGAATACCAAAGAAAACGGCACCAAGAGCTGGCTTGCCTCAGAATAAAAACCTCCTGCTGCTGCAGGTTATTTGTAGCATGAACATATCCAGTTTCTACTTCCAAATTTAGGGCGTTTCTTCTGCTTGATTTTAGAGCTGACACCTTTCCTTTACTATCATTTTAGCAGGTATTTAACACTGCATTTCTCTCTCAGTTTTTTGGTTTTTTGTTTTTAATCAGAATGTCCAATGTTTTAAAGACAATTTAATCATAAATTCAATCAACACAGGTGTGTTCATGAGCCACACAAATCCACATCCCATGTGCATTGTCCAGCTCTATCACCCATCCAGCTTTGGCAGCTGGTTCTGTTTATATTCCATCCATTATTTATCTTCCTTTTGCAAACCATCTTGAATTTGGTCTGATATTGCCTCTGACAGTCTTAAATTAACTATTCTGATGTTCCTGATCCATACCTTTCCCCAGTTTAAATACTGGTATATCTTCTGGTTCTGGTCCATTTAATCCTACAATATGGTAAAAAATACTGCTTGGTCAAAAAATTCTTTAATCTTCCCAGATATAGCCCTGAATTACTGGACCACAATCAAAGCTGAAAATATTATTTTGTGTTATAAAATAAATTACAAGAAATTCATTATAAAATGAATTACAAGAGGGATATATGTCATCAAACAATGCAATGAATCAATAATAAAGCTACTTGAAAATAAAAAAAAAAAAGAAAAGAATGAATTAATTAAATTAATCAATTTCTGCTCTCACTGTGTTGACTGCAGTAAAACCTTCCAGCAGCAGTGTCTGAGCAGGAAGTCTGGCAGGGCTCACAGTAATCCAGCCCCAAGTAAATAAAGGTGTGGGCAAGTTTCAAAACATCTCGGGTGGTGCCAGGGTCAAAGCCTGCACCTCTCCTACGAGTGGTGAGAGGAACACACTCAAATGCTGGAAATTCTGCCCTTCAGTAGCAAGGTTAAAAAACAGCACAACAGCCTGAGTCCAAAAGGGCACAGTAGCTGAAAAGTAATTCCATATAAAGGAAAAAGTAAAATCAGTCCGTTCAGTAAGGGGTTATATTTAGAAGGCCTCAGTGCCAGATGGTTTTCTGGCAATGAATTGTTGCCAACCCTGTTCCTCCTAAAGATAAATAATATCAAAGAGGCAGCTTTTGGTCACCAGGAACCAGCACAAGGGTGGCCAAGGCTTTGCAGAAGCAGGCACTGAAAGGCTGCACTTTATCATACACAGGAGCAGGGATCAAAACCTGCCATTATGGATTTCTGAGTTACATCTGTCAGAAGAAATAATCTCATTCACAGAACTGACACTTGGCTCTCACACAGTAAATCCACATTTACACTGGCCCTAAGCCCGCTCACCCTTGAACAAAAACAAATATGACTCTAATAATCAGGGCAAAATCAGCACACAGGACATGACAAATAACGTCTGCCTTTGAAAAGTCACAGCAGTATTTTATGTTTTAGGGAGAATTTAGATCTTCCAGTGAGTATTCTGAAGCCTGTCCTGAGTTAAGTTCTTGTCCCATTGACAGATTTCATTTGTTTACTTTATCCAGATTGAGTGGATGAGGAGCCACTGGTTATCCACATGGGAGAAGATTCCTCACCTGGTTAAAGCTCACTCTTGTTCCAAGCTGTGCTGGAGCGATGTGCCAGGCTGGGCACACACACTGAGCAGCTCCAGCTCAGGACAACACTGCCTGTGGAGCCAGCAGAGACAGCTGTGGCCAGAGCCATGTCCTCATGAGCAGCTCCAGCTCAGAACCCTGCCTGTGGAGCCAGCAAATCCAGCTGTGGACAGAGCCATGTCCTCATGAGCAGCTCCAGCTCGGGAGAACCCTGCCTGTGGAGCCAGCAGAGGCAGCTGTGGCCAGAGCCATGTCCACATGAGCAGCTCCAGCTCAGGAGAACACTGCTGGTGGAGCCAGCAGAGCTGTGGCCAGAGCCATGTCCACATGGGCAGCTCCAGCTCAGAACCCTGCCTGTGGAGCCAGCACAGCTATGGACAGAGCCATGTCCTCATGAGCAGCTCCAGGTCAGGAGAACACGGCTTGTGGAGCCAGCAGAGACAGCTGTGGCCAGAGCCATGTCCTCATGAGCAGCTCCAGGTCAGGAGAACACAGCTTGTGGAGCCAGCAAATCCAGCTGTGGCCAGAGCCATGTCCACATGAGCAGCTCCAGCTCAGAACCCTGAGTGTGGAGCCAGCACAGCTATGGACAGAGCCATGTCCTCATGAGCAGCTCCAGCTCAGAGCCCTGACTGTGGAGCCAGCAGAACTATGGACAGAGCCATGTCCACATGAGCAGCTCCAGCTCAGGAGAACACAGCTTGTGGAGCCAGCAGAGCCACCTGTGGCCAGAGCCATGTCCACATGAGCAGCTCCAGCTCAGAACCCTGTCTGTGGAGCCAGCAGAGCTGTGGCCAGAGCCATGTCCACATGGGCAGCTCCAGCTCAGGAGAACACAGCTTGTGGAGCCAGCAGAGCCACCTGTGGCCAGAGCCATGTCCACATGAGCAGCTCCAGCTCAGAACCCTGTCTGTGGAGCCAGCAGAGCTGTGGCCAGAGCCATGTCCACATGAGCAGCTCCAGCTCAGGAGAACACAGCTTGTGGAGCCAGCAGAGACAGCTGTGGACAGAACCATGTCCACATGAGCAACCCCAGCTCAGAACCCTGCCTGTGGAGCCAGCAGAGCCAGCTGTGGCCAGAGCCATGTCCACATGAGCAGCTCCAGCTCAGAACCCTGAGTGTGGAGCCAGCACAGCTGTGGCCAGAGCCATGTCCTCATGAGCAGCTCCAGCTCAGAACCCTGACTGTGGAGGACAGAGCCATGTCCACATGAGCAGCTCCAGCTCAGAACCCTGCCTGTGGAGCCAGCAGAACCAGCTGTGCTGGCACACTCCACAGCACAGAGCCACAGCTCTGCACAGCAACTCAGCTCTGTCAGCTGCACAGCTAAATTGAAACCCAGCAGCATCAGGTTGCAGATATGCACCAAAAACACCTACATGGTGATATTTATTTGGTCTTTTGGATCTGCATATTCATTTGAAAGGAAGAAAAATGCTCAAGGACAGCAGATGCACCGAGTTTCAATCCCAGTTCCTGTCTGGGTAATCTTGGCTTCTCCTCTCATCTTCAGCAGGATGTAAAAGCTTTTAGAAATGTTTCTTCTCTGTGAGAAAGACTTGACTCGAGTGATTAGTGGGTTAAGAGGTAAAGAGTAATGATTGTAAAGTGATTTGAAATCCAAGATGAAAGATAGATTTATTGTGCAAGAATGATTATTTCACAGTGGTTCATCTCATTTGTCCCTGATGGTGTAACATAACGAGGAAGGAGGAATTCTTAAACTAGACACCGAGGCCTGGTGAGGGAACTTGGATCCTGCCTGCCACAAAGTTCTCATGCCCATGTGCTGCACAGCTACAGCACAGCCCTGACCACAAAAGAGAAGTGATAGAAGGGTTTTTTTTTTCCCTCAGTGTTCTTAGTAGAACTAAAATGTGTTTGTGATGGGTGTGAAAGTGCTTGGACGCACATGCACTCCTTACAACACATGATATCAGGGCTGTCATCGTATCAGGCACAACAACATCATTTCTGTAGCTCTGAAGGGGCAGAAAGGCACAGAAAGGATGCAGGGAGGGACAGAGAGGATGCAGGGAGGCACAGAAAGGATGCAGGGAGGCACAGAAAGGATGCAGGGAGGCACAGAGAGGATGCAGGGAGGCACAGAAAGGATGCAGGGAGGCAGAGGAAGGATGCAGGGAGGCACAGAAAGGATGCAGTGGCACAGAAAGGATGCAGTGGCACAGAAAGGATGCAGTGGCACAGAGAGGATGCAGGGAGGCACAGAGAGGATGCAGGGAGGCACAGAGAGGATGCAGGGAGGCACAGAGAGGATGCAGGGAGGCAGAGGAAGGATGCAGTGGCACAGAAAGGATGCAGGGAGGCACAGAGAGGATGCAGGGAGGCAGGGAAAGGATACAGGGAGGCACAGAGAGGATGCAGGGAGGCACAGGAAGGATGCAGGGATACAGGGAGAGGATGCAGGTGGCTGGAGCTGCTGCTCTCCTGCCCCTGCAGCAGGTGCCCCTCTCGTGGCAGCCAGGCCCTGGCAGAGCCCTGGTGGCTGTCCAGGACACAGCCTCACAGGTAAATGCAGCTCTGTGTGCAGCCACCCAGTGGAGATATCTGCACTGCCAGGTGTCTGGATGGTGGCACCATGAGCAGAGGGAAGGCTCCTGGAGCCTCTGGAAGCCTCAGAGCAGGCAGGCTGCTCGTGCAACGAGCCCTGTCTGTGCCAGAGCCTGGCCTGGGCTGCAGGCAAACCTTCAGGCAGCATCTTAATCCCCTTAGCATGGCTCTGAGACACTGATCAGCAGCATCTAGGGCAGGCCTCTGAAGTAGCTGGGTCAGGCTCTAATACTCCTTTAGATCATAATCCTGCAAAGATTTAACATTTGCAAATAACTTTATCATGTGAGTGGCTAAAGGGGATGTTGGAGGAGCTGGGTCAGAACTGGGACATTCAACAGATTCCAGCTCTGGTTACATCTGTCAAGGACACAGGGAAACGTCAGGGGGCTGCTGAGAGACCTCTCTTAGGAATATTCAGCCAACCATTCACTCCTATCATCATCAAACGATTTTAATCAGCATGCAAAGCTGAGTCAACCTGCAAAAGATAGGGGCTGGACTATAGCAGTCTCTGCTCTAACACAAATATTCTGCACTCTGCCCTGACCCAGTGCCTATTTTAGTGTTTCACCACTTTTGGTTTGAAGCTTCCCTTTTTTTAACCTTCATCCTCCAAACTGGACCCCTCAGCATGCAAATGCTGTGACCCTTTCACCTGGATAACCACCAGGATACCATCAGGATACCACCAGGATACCACCAGGATACCATCAGGATACCCTCAGGAGCAGCAAGGAGAGAAGCTGCTGCTGAATGTAAAAGCTGAGCAAGGAGAGTTTGCAGCCCTCAGCTGAGCTGGGCCACCCCACCCTTGCCACCTAAAAAATCCTGCCTGTGGATTTGGCCTCCTGCCTTCTGTGTAAAGCACTGGCAGATTAATTTAAGGGAAAACAGTTGCATTTCTTCAACAAGTTTTGTGTGGTTATGAAGGGGGTGGGGCAGAGGAAAGTGAGCACCAAAAGGTGTCCAAAGAAAATACATTCTAAAGAATTGGGCAGATTTTAGATGTGTCGGGTGAGAAGTATTTTTTTTTTTTTTTTTTTTTTTTTTTTTTTTTTTTTTTGTGTCACTGCTAGGTTTGCTATTGGATAATTGAAAAGGTTATCTAATTTTCCATGAGTATTTCTGCCTGGGGATCTGCTACAGCCCTGCTGTGTTCAGGTTGGTGCTGTCATTAGAAAGCCTCTGTCCTGTTGCTCACACATCTTCTCTCACAGGGAGAATAAACATTGACAGGAAAATTAAAAGTATCCTGGCAATAAAAGAAGAAGAAAACAACTGCTTGGACCTGGAATCTGCTTCATTCAATTTATGCATGAAGGATGAATGCCAATTATTACAAATATTTATTTATTTTTTTTTTTTACTTTTTCACTGTAATAAAAATGAGACCAGGAAAAAAAAAACAACAGCAATTAATGCTGGTTTTGTAGATCAGTGTGCGATTAAGATTCAGATACCAGAGGAAGAAAAACTGGGCAAGACCAGAATATGAATAGTAAATTCATTAATTCCTGGCTGAAAACTGAGTGTAATTGCTCAGATACTGAGGAGTGTAAAGGAGCAAGCTTTAGCTTGTAGTTAGGAATTTAACTTTGCTCAGTCTGTCCTTTATTTATAAAATCAGTCCATCCACTTTCCAAAGCACAGGTCAGACATCCCTGTCCTGGTGGGGTTTTTTTAGAGGCCATCCCTTCCTGTTGTCCCTCTCAGCTCATTTCCAAGCCTTGAGTAATGAGCCACCTCCTTTTTTCCAGGCTGCAGAGGCTCAGGGCTGAGAAAAGTGAGCTGATGCTGTTTTACAGCAGCGTGTCCCTGCTCCCCCAGCACATCCACAGCCAAATGTGGCCTCTGTGCTTGCTTCTGTACTCATTTCAGTCCTGATAAACAAATAACAATTCCCCTTCTATCTATTCTTAAATAAAATTAAAGAAAGAAATAAAATTAAAGAAATAAACAGATAAATAAATAAACCTCATATACAATAACAAATATATAATTACCAATACATAATAAACAAAAGGATGTTTGGTGCAAAATTCAAGGTTTTGAGCAAGTCTGCACATGAAAGTAGTTCATTAAAAGCTTTGATCCTCAGGTCTTGGAAAGCTGAACAAGTCAGAAATACAGGAGCAAAAATGCCATAATTTAATAAAAGAACTGACCTAGCTAAATTACACTGTTGGAGTCCATCAAGGTCCTGTATGTACCCAATTCCTTGCAGACTCAAGGTCTACAGTAATACTTCCCCAGCATGTCAAAAAAGCTTCTAAAATTTAGTTTAGACAAATGAAAAATCAAGGCACTAACTGAAGTATCTTTCTATGCTTTCTGTCTGAAGATAAAAAGATGTTACCATTATTTACTAGACAGAATTCTGTGATCATTAGGCTAGAACTTGAGTGCATAGTTATTTGTTTAAAATAAAGGTGATGGGGTATAAAAATAGTTTGCTGTTTTCAAGCCACACAAGAGCTTGGAAGAAAAAATAAAAACCTTCATCCAAGCAAAACCTTGAATGTTGAGGGATTTTTTTTTTTTTTTTTACAATTATATATCTAATATTTTTTTTTTTTTTTCAAAAAGCTGTACAAACCCTATTTTTCCCAGTCATTCTTTAAAATGCAGTGTTCATTGTAGGTGTTTCCCAGTAACTAAAGGCCACACTCATTAAGCAGCTCTGATACTCCTGGTTTAGAAAAACTCATAAGCAGGAGATCATCTGACCAGCCCATAAATACATTTAATTTTATAGTAATTGGCTAAATTATTAGTCTCATTTCTAGATATGTTGAAAGGTACCATGTGCCTAAGACAGCACAGTCAGTATGACTAAACAGTCATTAAATTCCTGATGCAAAATGTTTCAGTAATCTTGTTGCTTGCCTGCTAACAAACAACGAGCAACTGTGCATGAAATATCATTGATCCCAAGCATTTTATAATCATGGCCCGAGTCTGAAGCTTTCTCACAATAAATATGCCTTTAATTTGCTTTTCATATAAAACTGAGCAGGTTATTAAGTGCTTTTCAGCAACCACAACAGCTTAATAGCCAAGGGATTTTCATATCTATTTTGGGGTAAAAAAAATCCTAGAAGCTGGAGCTCAACAAAAAATCCAGGTGTTCTCCAGCCCCATCCTCAGCTTCAGCACAGCTGGATTTCACAACAGCCACTGGGGCAGAGTGCAGCCCCTGGGTGTCCAAACACTTGCAGATTGTTTGGGCCTGATTCTTTGAGGAGGATTTAATTTTCTTAATGAGCCTGAGTAAAATCATTGCCTCCCAGAGTGGCACAGGGAATACTTTGGGAGATTTTATGAGCCATGCTTCAGCACAGCACAACAACACGAGGTCACACCTGTGGGACACATGGACAAGCTGTTCTCCCAATATCTCTACTGCATGGGGTGCTTTTAAAATACTGAGCAAGCCAATCACACTGCTGGATTTTACCAGAAATTGTACACACTTTTTTTTTCTTTACAGTACAATTGATAATCCTTTCCATCTCATGATTTTACCATGAACACCCACACTGAGGTGCCTTCATTGCTGGGATCAGGCCAGGAGTTACTTTGGGAAGTGGAAAAGTGGGAATCCCTTTGGAGCAGGTTCTTCACAGGGTTCCCAGCATGTTTCCTTGCCCCATGTCAGTGGCCAAAGGTGTGGAATGAAAATGTGGAAATGTGATGGTCACAGTGCTGCACCAGCCCTGCAGATCTGGGCTCCAGGTGAAGGCAGCATTGCTGACCTGTGTCAGTGTGTCTGTGTGTCTGTGTCAGTGTGTCTGTGTCTGTGCTGGGCTCCAGGTGAAGGCAGCATAGCTGACCTGTGTCAGTGTGTCTGTGTGTCTGTGTCAGTGTGTCTGTGTTTGTGCTGGGCTCCAGGTGAAGGCAGCATTGCTGACCTGTGTCTCTCCATGTCATTTTCTGCCTGACTGCCCTTTGTGGCTCTCCCCTGCCCTGGCTGGTCACCCTCTCCATAAATCCCTAAATCCATGAGTGCCTGCCTGGCCTCAGCACGGTGTGGCTGCTCAGGCTCTCAGCAGCAGCAGGAGCCCCAGGGAACAGCACACCCTGCAGAATGGGACAAAGCTCTCCCTGAAACCCCCCTGAGCTGGAGCAGCTGGGAAATGTGGCCCTGCTGGGGTTATTCCTCTTTGTCCTGTGCCTGGCAGCAGAGAGCAGAGCCTTTCCAGCAGGGCAGGGAGCCTCAGCAGGGCAGCATTGAGGCTAGAGCTCCTTCCCCTGCTCCAGCCCTGACCATCAAACATGGAAAGGAATGAGCACAAAGGGTCCTGCAGCCAGAGGTGAGTTCCATTTTCTGTTCTCACCAGCATTCTTCAGAGGTCACTGTTGGGCCAGTGAAACACAACACGGTGTTCCCTCGCCACTTCCCCCTTGCCCCCCTTTTTAAATTTGAAAACAGGTATCTCCTTCCAAGCTGAGCACTTTTAACCCCTGAACTGGAGAGGAAAGGAAGGTCACAGGCTGGCTCAGCAGCAGAGGAGCCTGCTCAGGACATCAGGGCACCAAGGGCAGAAATGCCAGGTACAGAGACACCCAGGAGAACAGGTGGATGTGTTCTTAAGGTTTCCTGTGATTTATGAAGTAATAAACACAAAATGCCAGGCCAAAATGTCCTGGGCCTGATCTTCCCCTGCTTACGCTGGTGTACACGTATTTTACATCTACAGCCCGTGCAGGGAGTGAGCTTCCAAATAAATCAGAGCAGGAGGGCTCATCTCCCTTGGTGTGAGGCATAAACACACGGCAGCTGACTTCCAGGAGTGACCTGCTGAGCTCACTGTGAGGGACAGGGACAGTGGCTGAAATGAGTCTAAGCCTTTATCCAAACAATTTGTGTTCCAGGCATTCGAAATACAGGAAAAAAACCCCTTGCAGTTACTATTTGGCACCACCAGCTGGATGCTCTAAGGAACTAAAATTGGGATTTTTTTTTTTTTTACTGCTTTAAACTGGAAAGACCAGCAGCATGGTTTCCTGTGGTTTATAGCTCTGTACTTTATTTTGCCCTGTAATGTATAAATACCTGGTGCCTTCTGCACAAGAGGGGGAGGAAAATCGTTGATTTCCAACATATCAGCTCACAGGATGTTTTACAAAGGCTAGATTTGTACTGTGTTATTGTTACAAGTGCTTGGCCTATTTCATTTCTTGGGTGTGACACAAAGGTGAGCAGAGCAGGAGCAAAGCTCTGTGTAGGGGATGCAGCAGAGGTGTGTGAGCACAGCACAGCAGGCTCTAGCAGGGTTCTCTGCCCTTTTTCCCCTGCCAGGGCTGCTGAGTGCCATCACAGGAGGCAGGAGTGACTGTGCTGTGCTGCTGGAGACAGAGTGCATCTGTTGGGGCTGCAGGCAGAGCTCCTGCACACAAATGCCTGATTTCCCCAGAGCTGGCTCCTCTCTCTGCTCGGAAAGTGAAGTGTTTCTGCTGCAGGCAGGGCAGGAGAGGGGTGAGCAGCTGCAGGACACAGCAGCTTTTATGGCCGGGGAGCTGGGAGCCCCCATCCCTTTCCCAGCAGATTTTGGGGCAGAGCTGAGGCTTTCAGGGTGAGCTGAGCCTCTGTGCAGTGCCCACAGCACAGGTGGCACAGGGGCTGGGGATGGAGAAGGGTTCCAGAGGCTGGGTCAGTCACCAGAAGCAATGAATAACTTGGGGGCTCTCTGCTTTTGGCATTCAGAGCGTGTAGAGTGACAGGATCAGTGCAGTGCCAGCCAGCATCGCCTTGGCCCTTTCCTTCAGAGCAGAGAAGGGACAGAGCCAGCCAGCACAGGAGGAGCTGAAAATGCACAAGAGGTGCTCACAACACCCTCTGCCTTACTGCAAACACTGTAAACAAATCAACTCTAGAGTTTGGCACGAGATTCCAGTCCTTATTCCCAGGAATGGAACAGCAGGAATGCTGCAGCTGGAGATGAGTGTGCAGAGCTGCAGAAACACACACACACTGTGCCCTGAGGCAGGGACAGGGATCCCCTGATTTCCCAGCTTCAAACAACACCCTGGGGACTGCAGACAGCTTTGAGAGAGGTTTTGCTGGAAAGGGACAAGCCAGCTGAGTAAGAAAGCAATGTGTATTCCTAAATGTGTGTGTAGGGGAAGGATCTTACCTGTTCTTAGGAATGTACTTTTGTATAAAACCAGGAGTGTTCTGTGTGTTGATAACAGGATAAGCGTTAAAAGATGTGATAAGAGAGATAAGGACTTTTTACAGTGCCAGCCACCTGAGGTGCTGCATGGTTCATCCCAGAAAAGCTTCTCAATTTCTGCCTGGAGTGTGCTGCTGGGCTCATGGCAGAAATCCCTGGCCTGGATGGGATATGGAGGACCTGGAGCATTGCTGACAAATATCAGCAATAGGCATCTGGTTAGTCAGATGCCATCATGTTATTCAACCACCCCTAAATAACTATTACACCATTGCAGCCACAAATCCTTTCTGAGAAAGACAAGTAAGAGAGCATTAATTGGGTGACCATCGCATGAGGACTGTACTTTCTTTGGACTGAGTGTACTGCAGGTTTTGCTGTGCTCTATTCCTTCCTGAAATATCCCTCACTAAACCCCAACTCTATTAATGTCAAAACCCCTACTAGTTTTAGTGGGTCTAGGGAAAAACTTTTTATTTTTTTCCCCTTCAGCTAAGAACAACTCCCTCAAAAGACAGGGGAGAGAGTAGATACAGGATATTGTAGCTGTGTTTCACATTAGGATCATACTGTATTTTCATCTTTTTAATTTGTCCTGAAGGCAGTAACAAGTACAAACATACCAGCTCTCAACCCCTAACCTCCTCTCTAACCTGAACCCAAACTCTTTCTCCTGACATTAAATCTATTCTGGGAAAAGCACTAATGACAGGAATGGTGAGGGTTTGTCAAGCCTGGAAACTCTCCACTCGTGCGTGGCCCGGGGACCCACTAGATGGGGACATTTGCATGGCACAGCTCCTGTGTGCCACCCCTGCTCCAGCACCGCCTCACTCACCTTTCCGAGCCCACCCTCTGCAGGACCAGCCTTAGTTTGGTATAAATACTAACCCGGGGCACTTGGGGAATGGCTTTCTTTCTTTAAAGAGCAGCCAATTCAAATAATTTTTTTTTCCATGAGACCAGAGGAGCTCTTGCCTGTGCACACACACACAGGCTCACACACATGTGATGGATTCAGGAGCCTAACTGGAGTGAAAATCCCCCTGCTCCTTAGCTGGAGTAATCCCACACCCTCTGTAAGCTGGGCAGCTCAGACATGCCAGACTTTGGGCACAGACCAGTTTTTCAAAGGCCTTCTGCTTTTCTTTAAAACAAGATGATACATCTCAGGTATTCATTTCAGGGGTATTAGCGGAATATTTCTAAAAGGTTTGCTTGAAAATCAGGAGCTTTCATTTTGTGTATGTGTAAAAGCCTTTTCTGCAGCCCAGTATTTTCCAGTCTGTAAGGATCTGGTGTCTGTGCAATGGGGACAAGGCCCACGTGGCATAGTCACTTATTCTGATAAGAAGAAACTACAACAATGTTGAGTTTTATGAGGTCCCATTTTCTTTACAGGTGCTAGCATCAGAACATGGAAATATGCCTTATTTTCACCCTATGCTGCACAGATCTGGGGCTCTGCTAGAGCTGCTCCCTCTCTGTTTGCAAGATGCACAGAACATTTTGGCTGGCAAAGCCTCTAAAATCATCCCCCCTTAACCCAGCACTGGCAAATCCCACTAAACCATGTCCCTGAGTGCCTCATCTGCACATCCCCTGAACCCCCCCAGGGATTTCTGTCTGCTTTTACCAGTGTTTCATCTCTCCCTGTGCCCCTGATGTGTCATACCCCAAATTACTGGAGAATGAACTGCTTGGTGTTTCTTGCAGTCACAATTAAAATGGTTTTTCTTTCTGTGAGCCTCAGGGGAGCCAGGTCGTACCTGAGCTCCACAGGTCCTGCATCAACTTCACACCCTCCACTGCACAAAACAGATCCCAGAGACCTAGGAAGGCATCACAAACACCACTGAGCTGAATCACTGCAGAAATGTTATCTTTGTTAACTCTTTCTGCCCTAAATGTCATCTTTGTTAACTCTTTATTATTCACTCATGCCTACAAACCTGCTGAGAGCACAGGACCCCTCACTATCAACAGGGACACACTACTCTTTTTTTTGGGCTCTCCTCTTTTCCATCGTGCTGATAGCTGTGGATTTTTGCCAGCTGCAAGGAGCTCTTGGCTGGCATTTGAGAAATAACTCAGCTGGTGACTGGGGAAAGTATGTAGGGATGATCCAATGGAACAAATTAACTCCTTGGTCTCTGCTGTATTTCTGTGATTAACTAGATTTTCTTTTAGTATCAGATTCTCTGAAGTGCTTTCTTTTGTCCCCCTCTTAATTTGCTTATTCAGAAGCATTTCAAATGGCAAATTGGAGGCTTCAGGTTAGAGTTTCTCTGAACCCCCAAGCTCCAGCCCCATCCCTTTGCTTGTGCACAGCACAGGGGAGCTGCCAGGGTATCTGCAGCCTGCAGCTTTTCTGAAAGGAGCCTTTGGTCAGTGATCAATGCAAGTTCACTTCTGACACTGAACTTCCACACGTTCCAGCATCAGGGATATAACCCAGTGGAACTGCCAGAAATCATTGTCCAACACAAGCCAAATAAAATGTTTATTATAAAGCAAGGTGCTCTCTGTAACATCATGTTTGCAGAGAAGTGTTTGCCTGGTGTCTTTTTGTTTTTATCAGAAAATTGCTACTTCTTCAAACTTTAACATCCCATTAACTGAAAATAGCGAGTGCTGGGGGAGTGTCTTGTGTCTCAGTTTGACTACTTGCTATTGGAAGCTGTGTTTTAAAGGCTTTTCCTGATACTTATATGTACTTTAAAAAAAACAAACAAACAAATAAAAAAACCCAAAAAACAAAAAACAAAGCAGAAAAAAACCACTAAAACACATCAAAACAAATAAACAAATTAACCTAAATTAAGTTCAGGCATGAACTCAACTTAAATTAAGATCAGGCATTCACTTAAGAGGCAATGCTGAGGCTTCTTGTCTGATATGTAAAGACTCTCAGAGACCAAGATGGGTGAAAGCCTTCTGTGAAGTAGGCAGAGAATATGAGAACATAAAACAAATATATTAATAGTCTATTAATTAACTATAATTAATTTAGAATTTTAACTTTTACTATATTATCATTATACATACTGTATATAATATAATGGATAATATAATATATATTTTATATATAATATATAAAATATAAAATGTATAAAATAGAATGTATAAAATAGAATATATTATAATTTATTAATATATAATGTATAATATGTTATATGCTCATTATCACAATATTTGTCCTTCTGCATCATTCCCACCATGGGAGGGAGGGGAAGTTTTCATCAAGCTCCCGAGAGGCCAGAGCTGTGTGAATGCCATTTAAAAGCTGTTCTCAGCAGCTGGGTGTAGCTGCAGACAGCAGTGGAGTCACAGCAGCTCTGACCAGCAGTGGGCTGGGTGTGTGGCACCGATCAGCCCAGCCCTCCCACCCTCGTTTCAATCATCCCAGAAGAAAACAGAGGCTGCCACCGAAATGGAAAAAAAAATAAAATAAAATAATCAGAATGGATTCAATATCACAGTGCTGCAAAAGTAGATAACAGGGTGAAAGCCTTTTCCTTCCGTGACTGGATCTGTGCATGCAGCAGATAAGTACAAGTCCACACAATTGTGTGAATTCTGCTGGAAAGAAACGTGTGTACCTTAAAAACCCCCAGGAAAACCTGTCCTTTGAACAGCACATTATTACTTTGCCAATAAAACCTTGAGGTAGATGGCTTATTAAACTATCTTTTGTCCCAAACTGGCAATATTTCCTTCTGGGAAATGAGCCACAAGTGTGCCTGTCCCCTGATGTTTCTGTACCCCACACACATCCCAGAAGGGGATACAGCAGGGTCAGGACTCTGCTCTTTAGGGCTTGGCAGGTTGGTGATGGTGAAGGTGTCTGGCTGGAGGCTTGGGAGCACTCAGCCACAGATACAAGCAGGGCTGCAGCCCTGTGAAGTGGAGAAGATGAAATATTGAATGATTTATTCCAGCTCAGTGACTTGTGCTGGCCACAGGGCTGCCTGCCTGAGGCTGTGTCAGCCGAGGACAAAAGTGAGGCTCCACTCACAAATCACGAGCTCTGAAATATGGAAGGGTGGAAAAACCAAAGATTCCTTGCATGCCCAGAGTACTTTTTGTTCTGATAAGGAGAAAATAGAGACTTCTGGCTGCAGCATTTACTTTATTACTCATTTATTTCTGCAGCAAGATGTGTTCTCACGGCACAGACACAACAGAATTGTCAGGTGACATAGCCCACCCTAAAGATTACCAAAACCCAAATGAAGAAGAAACCCAAAAGAAAACCAAAACCCAAAAGAAGTCCCACTGTCATTGTCCCACTGTCAGTGTCCCACTGTCCCTGTCCCACTGTCCCTGTCCCACTGTCATTATCCCACTGTCATTATCCCACTGTCACTGTCCCATTGTCCCTGTCCCACTGTCCCTGTCCCACTGTCATTATCCCACTGTCACTATCCCACTGTCATTGTCCCACTGTCATTGTCCTACTGTCCCTGTCCCACTGTCACTGTCCTACTGTCACTGTCCCACTGTCAGGATCCCGCTCTCACTGTCCCACTCTCAGTGTCCCACTGTCCCTGTCCCACTGTCACTGTCCCACTGTCACTGTCCCACTCTCAGTGTCCCACTGTCACTGTCCCACTGTGAGTGTCCCACTGTCCCTGTCCCACTGTCCCTGTCCCATTGTCACTGTCCCACTGTCACTGTCCCACTCTGTGTCCCACTGTCACTGTCCCACTGTCACTGTCCCACTGTCAGTGTCCCACTGTCAGGATCCCACTGTCCCTGTCCCACTGTCACTGTCCCACTGTCACTGTCCCACTCTCAGTGTCCCACTGTCACTGTCCCACTGTCATTATCCCACTGTCACTGTCCCACTGTCACTGTCCCACTGTCCCTGTCCCACTGTCACTGTCCCACTGTCCCTGTCCCATGCTGCAGCTGTGACCTGAGAACACTCACTGCAGGGAGCACAGAGCCTTGTGGGGAATGCAAAGGTTTCACACATGTGAATCTCCTCCATCAGCACACGATGCCAATACACTCCACGAGGGGCAGGGTGCAAACCTGGAACCTGCTGAGGCTCAGAAGCCCACAAAGACACTCCAAGGTGCTGAAATAAAGAGTATTTTAAAAAACCCTTGGAACACTAACGCACCTCCAAAGGCCAGGGAAGTCACAGCACTCGAAAATGGAAAGGCTTCACAGGTGAAAAGAACGTGCTTGACGTCCAGAAAACGACTCAGTCCGCCTGGGCAAGCCCTCAGTGCCAGCAGTCCTTCCTTGCAGTGTCCCTGAGTGTCCTGGCAGTGTCACAGCCCTGGTCTCACCCCCAGAGGTGCTGGGGCTGATTTTGCTGCAGCCTGACAGCTAAGTTGGGTCACTGGTTAATTTGAAGTGTGACTGAACCAGTCACCGATTGCCTGGCTGTGCCAGACACATCACATTCCCCACTTTCCCCAGATTCTCTCTCTTTTGAAGAAAATGCTGGTTTCTTTTACCCCTGTATTCATTTTGGGCAGATCCTGGGTGTTTCTTCCTCTCCTGAATAAGCCCATAATAAAGTGGTTATTGTCAATGCTTCTGAGACATTCTTGACGAATTTTCCTCTCTGATTAATTGCCTTCTCCCCACAACTTGTACTTTTCCTCCCAGTTATTCCCTCCAGCTAATGAGCATTCTGGTTTTCAGCAGGCACTGTGATTCTGTTGCTTTGTTCCAAGGCACATCACATCCTTCTCCTCCTGATGGCCGGTTTCTAGGGGCAGACTGGATCTCCCATTCCAGCAGTCCTTCCTTTTCCAGTGTGTGCACAGTGTGAGCCCAGCTCCCATTGCAGCTGTCCCTCATTTTCCAGTGTGCACAGTGTGAGCCCAGCTCCCATTGCAGTTGTCCCTCATTTTCCAGTGTGTGCACAGTGTGAGCCCAGCTCCCATTGCAGTTGTCCCTCATTTTCCAGTGTGTGCACAGTGTGAGCCCAGCTCCCATTGCAGTTGTCCCTCATTTTCCAGTGTGCACAGTGTGAGCCCAGCTCCAGGAGGCTGTGCAGGGCTGCAGCTCTGCCTGTGGCTGGATGCTCCTGCAGGGCACCTGGAGCTGCTGAGCTGTTGCTGAGCATCCTCACGTTCCCATAGCATTTGGGGCTGATCTCTGCCTGCTCCAGGGCTGCTCCATCTGCTGCTGCCCAGCTTCTCCTGGCACTGCCTGCACTTTCTGCTCATCATCTTTAGCAGCATTTTCAGTGGATGACAACCTCTGTGCTCCAGCAGCTTTGGCCACATTGCTTTCATGGGATCACTTGTTTATTTTCACAGCTCTCCCTTCCCACGTGCCTCTCCTCTGGCACGTTTTATCCAGCACATTTGATCTCTCCTCTGTGTACAAGCTGGTGCTGCCTGGGTTTTGTTTAACACGGGGTTGGCAGCCCCTGTTCCTTCACTGTGCCACAAAAATTCTCCCCACAGGAGCACTTAGGCCCACTTATATCCGAGCATTTAAAATTGACTTCTTCTAATTCTCATTAGAAATAATAATATTTAAACATATTTTTCATATATTTAAAATATTCAATTTTTTATTTATTTATTTGTTTATTTATTTGTTTATTTATTTGTTTATTTATCTATCTATCTGTCTATCTATCTATCTATCTATCTATCTATCTATCTATCTATCTATCTATCTATCTACTTATTTACATATTTATTTATCTATTGATTTATTTACATATTTATTTATTTATTTATTTATTTATTTATTTATTTATTCATTTATTTATTTATAAATAATATTCAAACATAATTTTCATAGTTTGGTCCTCGCCTCTGCCCCAGATCCTTTCTGATTCTTTACCACAGGACCCAGGCCTCCTTCAAAAGTGGAATCTTCCCTTGTACTGAACTGCACAGAAGTATTTTTGATTTTTAAAAATTCAGGATGCTTATGAAAACCTTTCCCTGTAGATGACTCAGTCGCAGTTCTGTTATTTTAGTTGAGTTATGGGTTTTTTATGTAAACAATAAAAATTTCTTGTCAAAAACTACAAAGGATACCACAGTCCATTACTTTCATTTTTTAAAAAAAGTCCTGAATTTAAAAGAAAATTGCTTAGAAATGCTTTTTGTGCATAATAAACTTGTGTTAAAGGAGAATTACAGTTCCAATAGGTTGCAGATAATGTGGACTTACAGAGGGATGTGCTTCAGGGGGTTATTTTTGCAGATGATATTTCATATGGATTATGAACTTTGCCCTCCATATTTCAATAGGAATTTGTGTAAACCTCTTGCCAGGAAAATACTGAAAAAAAATAGCTGGAAAAAGGCAGCCAAATACACAGCAAAGTGCTGAAGTAAAAAAAAAATATTAATAAAAGAAAAAAAAAGAGAATTGTATAATGATTCAGAAACTCAAGGAAGCCGAGATGGAGGGGGCACCTACATTTCCTTAATGAAATGCATTTCTCTGCTCTGAACCACCCAGTGGCTTCTTCTTGTGTACTTTGACAAGTGCAGGTGCTTTGTGAAGTTCAGCATCAGGGAGCTTGTGCTGGCTCCTGCATCCAGCTCAGAGGATGCAGCAGGGAACACTGACCGGTCCAAGGGATTAGAGCATCTTGCATTTACAGATTTTAAAAGTCAGATCTTTCCAAATGAGGGATTTGTGTGTTTTTGTAGGCTCAGGGAAGCAGCCAGCTGTGAAAGGTTAACCTTTGCCGTGGGATTTCTGTTCTCTTCCATGTAAGACACAAACTTATTCACCATAACAACCACTAAAAACCGTGTGGCACAAAACGGAAAATGGAAAAAATGGAAAAATGGTAAAAATGGAAAAAGGCAGCAATGCCCATCCTTGAAGGAATATTAATTCAGAGGAGCTTCAAATGGAAAGATGTACAAAATCCCATCATTCAGAATGGCAATTTTTAACTGGAGGTGTTGGAGCTGTTCCTCTAATCTGGGTATAAATACTGGCAAACCTGCTAAAATCTGTGCAAGTACAATGCCTGATTCTGGCTTGGATTCTCTTCTGGCTTCTGTGACATTACCAATGTGATGTTAGACACACACAGGTGAAATATGTTCAAAACATTTAGAATTGCATGTGGGAAATCAGAGTATATGAATTAATTACTTTTTTACAAGGTTTTATCATTTTGTTTGCATTTTTCTTTTTTTTGGAATTATAATGTTATTAAACTAAGTTTTGACTATGTTATGAATCAAAAAAATTGAATAAAACCACAATGTATTAATAAGGAATATCTATGTTTTTGGTGTTAATGAATTGTAACTTAGGTTTTTGATGATTCAATGTATAGTTTTGTATTCCTCCCAACTTCATAAATGTTTATGATATTGCTAAACATCAGGAGGTACAGCTTCTGTATCTCACTCCCAGTTTTCTTAACCACAAAGATGAAATTCCAGCACAGTCCTCAGGAGGGTGTTTGTAGCTGTGGATGCCAGCTGACCCTCTCCATCCTCTCCAGGAAAAAGGGGCACACTTGTGTAGAAAGAATTGGCATTTCCATCCATCAGACAAGGTTGTACTTCCTGGGAAGTCGGGAGAAAGATGGCACGAAGGAGTTTTAATGTGTAAACTGATGGCAGAGATCATTGGAAAGGGAAAAGATCTTTGAGGACATTTAGAAACCTTAAGAAGTGTCAACCTGCCAGACCCACCACTAAATCCTGTCCCTGTGCACTTCCACACATCTGAACTCACCTGGACAGCAGATTCGAGAAGCAAAAGGGTTCCCACACATTGCCATGGACTTGGGCATTACAGGTAAAAACAAATAAATACTTTCCTGCACCTCTCAGAGCCTTTTTTTGCCACACAACATTATTTCTGGGAGCTGGCACAGTGCAAGGCACACTAAGGAAAAGCACTTTGGTGGGCATTAGTTAGGTCTGCACCAGTTAAAACCTGGAGTGCCTTCAAAAGAAGATACAGTCCACAAAGCAATAGAAATGAGGTCAAAGTATGTTCATATTTCAGATGTACAGCTGCTACCTTAAAATGAGTGATATTTGTGTAATTCTGTTTTTCCTGAGTGAGGTACAGCTGCCACACCAGGGCTGTGTTTGAGGAAGACACACTGTGTTTAACAACTCCTGACACACAACAATCTCACTACTGGAATATTTTACAATAATCCATAACTTAAAGTCCTTGTCCCAACATTTCCAAGTTTCCACGCTGCAAACCCTCACGTGAGTAGAAAAGTAGAAATTCTTACAACAATCTTGCTGTTGTTTTTCCCTGCACCTGACCAACTGATGGATTGTCCACAGTGCAATTGCTGGAGAGGGATGAGAACTGTTAATTAAATTGGTAAATGGACATGCAGCAGAGCAGATGCTTGAAACAGGGAAGCATAATATAATATAATTATAATATAATATAATATAATATAATATAATATAATATAATATAATATAATATAATATAATATAATATAATATAATATAATATAATATAATATAATATAATATAATATAATATAATATAATATAATATAATATAATATAATATAATATAATATAATATAATATAATATAATATAATATAATATAATATAATATAATATAATATAATATAATATAATATAATATAATATAATATAATATAATATAATATAATATAATATAATATACCGTGTCTAAATGAATGAACAAAGTGTGGGAAAATGTAAATGTGAGATGCACGCTCCCCACCCTGCTGCTCTCAGGTCCTTTGTCTCCAGGCTCACCCAAGCAGGAGGTGATTTCCATTCTCCAGGATCACTGATTCAGAGGATGCCTTTGCCAAGAGCACGTTCCCCGTGCCAGGGGCCTGCCTGTGCCTCAAATCCACCTCAAGGGGCTTATACTGACACTGATCTAAACTCACAATTTCCTCTTATGTGATAGCCCTGAAATGTGCTTTTTCTAACTATGTGTGTACATATTCTAAGATTATTCTGCCTCATTATGTTCTTTCTAAATTAATGAATTAAGGCCTAAGAATAAATGGTATCTCAGCAGAAAGATCACATGGGTTTTGGTGTGATGTTTGATTTTTGTGCTATGAATGAGATGCTTTTTAACTGTGGTACTTTGCCTCAGAAAAGTTCAGCTCTCTGGGCTGCACTTTACCTATAAAAATTTGTTAGAATTCCCTGACATCCTTTACCTAACATCATTTTGGACAAGACTTTGCTCCAGTCCAACATAAGAACTGACTAATCAGTGTTTGCTTTCATACAGAAGCAGTATTTTCAATAGACAGGACTCTTTTCCCTCACTGTAAAAAAGCAGTAGAGAGAGCCTGATTACAAGGGTTCCTTTATATTAAATGCAGATGAGTTTGTTGATTTTTGCTTTCTGGTGTGGGTGTTTTGTTTTGTTTAGTTTGGTGTTTTTACTGGAGGGGTTGTCTCTGTTGCTTTAATCATGCAAGATAAAAACAGCAGAACAATTGACCAGAAGAGGGGATCAATGATAGAAACTCCTTCTGATCCTCATTTATTCTGTTTGGAGTGTAAGCCCCTCTGGAACTGATGGGAATTTGGTTTGAGGCCCAGATTCACAAAGATATTATGAAGGAGTATCCAGCTTCTGGTCCATTTCCTTGGAGTCTGGCAACCTTTGGGATTTTGGGCCTCCAGCATTTTTTTTAAAGTCTTCTTTGAACCTGCAGTGAAATTCTTGGGGTACAGCACAAGGAGGAAAAACCATGTGGAAACTGCGGAAGACACACACAGATAACACAATGATGATGTTGCCCGAATATTTTTTAGAGGAAATTCGAAGGGAATCATGGGTCAGAGTGGGGTGCTGGCCAGGCAGCTGCAGGTCGTGTCCCCCCTCTGAGCCCAGAGCATCTTCTGAGAGCTTTCTCTGGCAAGCAAAGCACACGATGGAGATTCCACACAGCTCCCACCGCCTCTTCCATCCAACCTGTCCCGAACACCGGGAGAATGAAGGGCTCGGCTCTGAACGGGAAACTCGCACTGCTCCTTCTGCTCAGCATCTCCTCCTGTCGCTCAGAATCTCCTCCTGTCTCTCGGCATCTCCCTGTTCTCATAGCATCTCCATCTCCCGCTTCTCTCAGCATCTCCCTCTTCTCTCAGCATCTCCTCCTGTTCTCTCAGCATCTCCCTGTTCTCATAGCATCTCCCTCGGTCTCTCAGCATCTCCCCGGTCTCTCAGCATCTCCCCCTTCTCTCAGCATCATCTCCCCGGTCTATCATCATCTCCCCGGTCTCTCAGCATCTCCCCGGTCTCTCAGCATCTCCCCGGTCTCTCAGCATCATCTCCCCGGTCTCTCAGCATCTCCCCGGTCTCTCAGCATCTCCCCGGTCTCTCAGCATCATCTCCCCGGTCTCTCAGCATCTCCCCGGTCTCTCAGCATCTCCCCGGTCTCTCATCATCTCCCCGGTCTCTCAGCATCATCTCCCCGGTCTCTCATCATCTCCCCGGTCTCTCAGCATCATCTCCCCGGTCTCTCAGCATCTCCCCGGTCTCTCAGCATCTCCCCGGTCTCTCAGCATCTCCCCAGTCTCTCAGCATCTCCTCCCCTCTCTCAGGGCGGGGTGTCCGGCGGGGCTGCGGCTCCTCCCGCTCCGCTCCGCCCCGACCGCCGGCGCTGAGCGTGGGGCCAGAGGGGCCAGCGGGGCCGGAGGAGCCGGGAGGAGCCGGGAGGAGCCGGGAGGAGCCGGGAGGAGCCGGGAGGAGCCGGGAGGAGCCGGGAGGAGCCGGGAGGAGAGGAGGAAGGGCCAGAGGAGCGGCAGCAGGCCCGGCAGCAGCAGAGGAAAGCCCGGCAGGAGCAACAGCCGGGCCGGCAGGAGCAGAGGAAAGCCCGGCAGGAGCAACATCAGCCCCGGCAGCAGCAGAGGAAGACCCGGCAGGAGCAGCATCAGGGCCAGAGGAGCAGCATCGGCCCCAGAGGAGCAGCATCAGCCCCAGAGGAGCAGCATCAGCCCCAGAGGGATGCATTTCCCGGCGGTCCCGGCAGCCCCGCTGCTGCTGCTGCTGCTCCCCGCAGCGCTGGCGGCCCCGGGCGCAGGGAGAGCCGCCAGCCTCGGGGAGATGCTGCGGGAGGTGGAGGCGCTGATGGAGGACACCCAGCACAAGCTCCGCAATGCCGTGCAGGAGGTGAGGGGTGAGGGGCTCTCTCCCCAGGGTCTCCCCGCTCGTCCCCCGAGCAGCGGCCCGGGCGCTCCGGGACAGACGGACAGGGACCGGGGCTGTCCCCAGCCGGGGTCAGGGCTCCCAGTGCCCCCAAAAGCCGCCCAAAAGAGGTTTGCTCGTGATGGAATTGCGTGTGCTGGTCTCAGATTGCTGGCCCGAAATCGCACGGGACCCGTTTCACAGCCGGGAGCTGAGACCAAAGCCAAAGCCACGGTCTCGTATGGCTGTCAGAACACCCTGTCCCTGCACTCCCCTTCTTGTGTGCTTTTTATTCCCCTTTCTGGTGAGAATCTGCCTTTCAAGTTCTCTTTTCCTCTCGTTCAGAAATACTTAGTCTACAAAACCCTTTAACTGGCAGCCTGCTGGAGAAACAGACCTTGGAGTGCTATAATGAGATAATTTCTGAACTTTTGCTGTCATCTGGAATCTTCCTCTGTTATCCTCTTCATTTAGACTGCAGACACATTGGAATAAACCATTCCTCACAATGCTGCTTGGGGATATAATCGCAATTCCTGCCGGTTTTACTCTACAGTCAGTGTTTTATTGAGGAATGCTCCGTGTGCAGCACAAGGCGTGAATTGTTTGAGCAGAGTCTTAGGAGATAAATGGTTTGTGCTTAGAAAGGTTTGCAGCTGTTGTTTAAACAAACAGACACGCCAAAAGGAGAGGTTTTGCCTAGGGAAAAATCCTGTTCTTCATCCTGGTTGAGCTTGTGGGCTCCCAGCTCTGTCCCAAATAAAGGACACGGTTTGTTCCTGTGTGTTTCCAGGATTCACACCTTTCCTCACCCCACAGGGACAGCAGAGCCGAAGCAGAGGATGAAATTCTGGATATCTGCACCCCCCTCAGCTATAGGGCTGCCCCTGTTGGCTTCAGGGGGTTTTTGTTTCTCTCCCGGGATATTTTTGTTTCTCTTGCCGGGCTATTTTCCCTCCTGTGCCAGAATGGAAAGCCTGCCTGAGGTTATCAGTGGTTTTCTGTGAGGAACAGAGCTCTGGGCTCTCCTCTGACACCGATCCCAAAGCTGCCAGTCCTGCACCCTTCCCTCCCTGCCAAGGACTGACTTTGGCTCCAGCAGCTCAAGGGTTGAGCTCAGCCCTGTTTGTGTGGCCCATTAAAAGCTGCTCTGGACAGGGTTTGGCACTGGGGGCTGCACAAGAAGCGTGGCTCATTCTCTTTTGTGATATTTCTGCTAATTTTCAGTTGTTTGGGTTTTTTTTTATTTGAATTTGGCAGATGGAAGCTGAGGAGGAAGGGGCAAAAAAGCTGTCAGAAGTCAGATTTGAAGATTTACCTCCCAATTACCACAATGAGTCCAGCACAGAAACCAGAGTGGGCAACAGAACTGTTCAGACCCATCAGGAAATTGATAAGGTATGGGAAAACTTGTATATGGTGAGCTCTCCATTCTTACACACCTTGTCTTCAAAAAAACAACCCAGTTTTACATGTTTATTCACAAAATAAATTGGAGTGTAAATTTTTCTGGTGATGGTTACTCTGGGGTTTGATTGTATCTTCTGTGCTTGACCAGTGTCAAGGAGAGCTGTCATGAGAGGTTAGAGTGAAATAACAATTTGTTTTGGTAAAAAGGCCTGCTGAAAATGGGACTGAGCTGCAGCTGTTACATGGGAATGAAAACCCAACCTTCTCCTGCTCAGCTGGCTTCTTTGCAGTGCCATTTTAAACAGGCAAGGAGGCAGCTCTCTCATCCACTTTCCCCCTCAGATTAGGGTCAATAAGGGTGGCAGCAAAATGGGAAAAAAAGAGGAGGTGGGAGTGGGTTAATTATTGCAGGATGTAGGACTGAGAGTAACAAAGGACTAATTAAAACTGAAGTTTGATGTTTTGTTCTTTCCCTGTATCAGGTGACAGATAACAAAACTGGATCAACAGTTTTTTCTGAGACAGTTATTACATCCATAAGAGATGGAGAAAACAAAAGGAACCATGTAAGTAAGCACATTTATTTCCTTTGGAAGACCAAACAAATACTTTGGGTTCCTTGTCCAGAAAACTGTGTCAGAGTTCACCAGTAAAATTTTGGAATGTTTTGAAACACACAAAACCATTGGGGTAAGCAAATGTTTGTGTTTTTAAATTGGTTTAACTTAGGAACGTTGTGACTTGGAAACAGAGTTAATGCACATGTTTGGATATTCAATTTGTCTGTCAAACATTAATGTTAAATAGCAAAGATAGTTATAGCCCTTCCCAGGGAGTGTGGGCAAATCCTTACTATAACACTGAGCTTGTCTTCCATTAGAAAAAAAAATACTTTATAGATTTTAACAGTTGAAATAACCCCAAGTCATTTATTTATGAGGGATCTGTGGAACAACATCTGGCTGTATTTGCTTTCCAGCCTAACTCAGTGATGGACAGCTGGCCATGAAATGTCACTTTGAGGAGAAGGGAGAGAGATGGGACAATGAATCCCCCTCCCCTCAAAATATGGTTGTTTAAGGACTCACAAAGGAGTTTAAAAGCTCAAGAATATTTTTTACCCGAGTCTTGCAAGCACAGGAACATTTGCTAAATGTCAGTAGTCACATGAGAAATTCAGCACTACTTAAAAAAATTGGCTTTTCGTTGGTTGTAGCCTTACCAAAATGGTTCTTTTTTGTGCTCTTGCTAAGACTGGGCTTGCCAGGTTTCCTCTGATAGCTGGCTTCATCTGACTAATAGTTTGTGGTTTGATTTACTTCAACACACCCTGGCTTTCTTCAGAGAAACTTACCTCCAGTTCTTTCACAGAAGCAGCTCTGTAGCTATTTTATAAATATCATTATGGAAATTATTTTATAAATATAATGATGGAAAAATTATGTCAGTAGTTCCCATTTACAGTGGGCACAGAACCTGAAATTAGTGTCTCTTTTCTAAAGCTTTCCCTCTCACAGCTCATGTTTCTATACTGCTATTTCAATTTGAAAATGGCAAGTAGCAAAATACAGCACACACAAGCAACTTTACTTCTTTTTTTCCTACTATTTGGCAAAGCTTGTAGCTTAAGTGAACACCCAAGGTATAAAATAAATTGTAACTATTCTAAACTGCAGCTGATCCTATAGAAAGTGTTAACATCCCCCACAGTGCTTTTTGGTAATGAGATTTTGTGTAATGAAGACAATCCAAATGGGTTTTTTCCCAAGCAAAGGTGATCATCATCTTCAAATGCAGCACAAAACTTTTTAACCTTCTCAGCACTGCAGCACAGTGCTGTTTCAGAACGTGTTTGGCTTGCCTGTGGTGTCATTCTTCACACCCACTCCTCAATTAACAATTAACGATTAAAAATTAACAATTAACGATTAACGATTAAAAATTAAAAATTAAAAATTAAAAATTAAAAATTAAAAATTAAAAATTAAAAATTAACAGCACTGAGATACCCGACAGGAGTCAGGCTGAAAATGCTTGCAAACTTCCAGCATTAAGGGGAATATAATGTATTCCAATAATAGAAATAGAGCAGCTTTTGCTGTTACAAGGGCAAAGAGATATCGTGGGAGTGATGCAATTAGGAACTGGGGGATTTGGGTTGCAGTGAGGAGAAAAAAGCAGTGCTGGGGGGAGATGTGTGAAGTAGGAGAAAAGTTTTGTCCAAATTCAAAGGCACTGTTGCATAGATCTCTAAAATTAAGGCAAAAGTATTGGGAAATGAGTTGCAGGAAACTTTGCACTGGGCCCTCAGGTGGTTTTTCTGCAGACAGATTTTCATACCTGAGGTTCTGTGTGATGTTGTGACGTGTCCTGGTCACTCTCTGGGCTTTGCAGACCAACAGGAGGTGGAAGAGTGATTCCATTGCCTTCACTGGCTCACTTTGTAGGCTTTATTCACTTTACCTCATGAAACTTCTGGGTTCCCACAGCTCCTGCTCTTTAGGTACAAAATTTGGGTGGTAAAAAGAAGAATTTTCCAAACGCCTTCACAAACCCCTTGCTGTGAAATTTAAACACAGTGTAATTTATTTCTGCAGTCATTTCTGATAACTGGGACCCTGCACCTCCTGACTCTGCATTTCTTTTCTGTGCTGAGTTGTGAGCCTCTGAAATCCCTGGAAGTTTTTCATGTGACATTTCTGGGCTTTGATAGATGACACAAGAGCCTCACAAGAAGGCAAAGGAGTGTCTGCACTGCAATACCTGCAATAATGACAATAATCCACTTCTTGGCTGGAATGAGAATGCCAGGGCTGGGGAAGCAGCTTTGTGGAAAACAAAAGCAGGTGGTGCCTGCATTTTTTAGTTTAAACCCCAGTGCCTGTCCCCCTGCAGCAGGTGCCCATACACACACGAGCAGTGCATGGAAAGAAAGGTGTGGGAGCAGGTGCACGTCCCTGGAGTGCAGGTGTTACAGGAACACCAGGGGAGATCCTGCACACACACACACACACACAGACCTTTCCTGGCAGTGCAGGTGTTACAGGAACACCAGGGGAGATCCTGCACACACACACACACACACAGACCTTTCCTGGCAGCCTGTTTCTCCCTGGCAGTGCAGGTGTTACAGGAACACCAGGGGAGATCCTGCACACACACACACACACACACAGACCTTTCCTGGCAGCCTGTTTCTCCCTGGCAGTGCAGGTGTTACAGGAACACCAGGGGAGATCCTGCACACACACACACACACACACCTTTCCTGGCAGCCTGTTTCTCCCTGGCAGTGCAGCAGGGCTGGGCTGCTCCCCATGCCTGCATGTGCTGCTGTGAGCTGGGCTCCTGGCCACTCCAGCAATGCAGCCCCGTGTCCTGCATGGCTGGGGGGCTCCTGTGCATCCCCATTCCCTTCCTCAGGTGTCTCTGGGGGCTGGCAGCCACCCCTGCAGGCATCACTCTCCCTTCCACTCAGCCATGCATTGGAATTGTACTGAAGGTGCAGGGTGGGGTGGGAATTCTGGCTCTGTTTACCCTTTCTCTGTCTGGAAATGACTCAGAGCCTGCTGCTGGATTTGGATCACATGAGAAATCCCTCAGACTTCATCCTTGGCAAGCCCAGGGGGAGGAGCAGTGTCTCAGGGCATGTGGAGAGCTGGACATCAGTTTGCCATCGTGCTGTCAGGCAAAGCTTTAGGGGATTTCCTGGGTCTGAGATATCTCCCAGCTGTCAGCAGGGGAAGGGTTTGGTCCCCTGGTGGTGTTTGCCTTGGACTCCATCCCTGGTGGGAATCTGCAGTACATTCATGTTCTGCTGTCCCTTTTGGGTGGGCTGCAGACCCTTTTCCATTTCTTCCTCATTTGTGTTTGTTTAGGAAATGGGATGAATATTCATGAATAGTCATCCACTTGTGTTGTTGATATCCTCTAGGCACATGATTTCAGATGGAAAATTAAAAATTAAATGGAAAATGATGGAAAATTAAATTAAAGGAAAAATGAAATAAAAGAGGCTCTTTTTTAATCCAAACAAATGCCCCAAAGAGGAGGTCTTGACAAAGCTTCAGAGTCAACACCTGTGACCCAGATGCCTGCTCCATCCTTAGGCAGACATGGAGCTCATGTTCCCAAAATCCTCAAGGCTGGAGATGATTTATCCCATTGCTGTTGCTGTAATTCAAACCCCTTCTTCTTCCATCTACAGCTCATGAAAAATAAACTATTCAATTTCTTCTGTAGGAAAAGCAAACTTATGCTGCCAACTCTGCCATGGGCAAAATCCATTGAATGTGGATCCTTACCAGGGTACTTCTGTTCCAGTATTGTTATCTTTGGCTCAAACAGGGTTAATAAGCCTGTTGAAACCCTAGACTACCAAATGAAGTGTGTATAATAATACAGGAACAAAGCCCATAAGATTCAGGGTTTGAAATCAGTTCAGTGAGGGATGGGGCACAGGTCAACATCTTCCTCTCAGTGTGCTGCTATTAATTCAGTGCTGAAGCTCAGCCAGCAGCTGTTAAGCACAGAAATCTTGTTTTCAAAGGCTTTTCTTTGCTCCCAGCTGTTTCACACCCTCGCTGTGTGCCAGGTTTTGTTTTGCAGCTCAGCAGTGAAGCACAGGAGCTTTGTGGTGCAGTGAATCTCAGCTCCAGGGAGTGTCCCTGGCTCAGGGCTGGGTCTGTGTGAGCCCCTCGCAGCAGTGGCACTGCAGAGCTTCAGCACAGCCCTGCACGGGCTCCACCTCTGCAGCTCAGCACATCTGGGGTCCAGCCTGCAGCTCCCAGGCCACCAGAGCTCACACACATCTCCTGCTTATCAAACACCAGGGAGCTGTTCTTCTCCCATCCACAGATCCACAGATCCACAGATCCACAGATCCACAGATCCACATATCCACACATCCACACATCCACAGATCCACAGATCCACACATCCACACATCCACAGATCCACACATCCACACATCCACAGATCCACACGTCCACAGCTCCCAGGCCACCAGAGCTCACACACATCTCCTGCTTATCAAACATCAGGGAGCTGCTCTTCTCCCATCCACAGCTCCACAGATCCACAGATCCACACATCCACAGATCCACACATCCACAGCTCCACACATCCACAGCTCCACAGATCCACACATCCACACATCCACAGATCCACACATCCACACATCCACAGATCCACACATCCACAGCTCCACAGATCCCAGGCCACCGGAGCTCACACACATCTCCTGCTTATCAAACACCAGGGAGCTGTTCTTCTCCTATCCACAGATCCACAGATCCACACATCCACACATCCACAGATCCACACATCCACACATCCACAGATCCACACATCCACACATCCACACATCCACACATCCACAGCTCCACAGATCCACAGATCCACACATCCACAGCTCCACAGATCCACACATCCACAGATCCACACATCCACACATCCACACATCCACAGGTCCACACATCCACAGCTCCCAGGCCACCAGAGCTCACACACATCTCCTGCTTATCAAACACCAGGGAGCTGCTCTTCTCCCATCCACAGCTCCACAGATCCACAGATCCACAGATCCACAGATCCACAGATCCACACATCCACACATCCACAGATCCACAGATCCACACATCCACACATCCACACATCCACAGATCCACAGCTCCCAGGCCACCAGAGCTCACACACATCTCCTGCTTATCAAACACCAGGGAGCTGTTCTTCTCCTATCCACAGATCCACAGATCCACAGATCCACAGCTCCACACATCCACAGATCCACAGATCCACAGATCCACACATCCACAGATCCACACATCCACAGCTCCACACATCCACAGATCCACACATCCACACATCCACAGCTCCACACATCCACAGATCCACAGCTCCACACATCCACAGATCCACAGATCCACAGGTAGATGCATCTCTCTGTTAGGTCTGTTCATTACAAACTCATTAGGAAAACTCTGTTTATAAACATGCATCGGTGTTTTGACCTCACTTATACATAAATATACACACACACATAGACAGTCCTTTTCTCCTTTGCTGGTTAGATAGCCCTTGGTTTCCAGAGCAGGGAAATTACCTGTCAGATGTGTCATTTATTTCTATTTAATTAGAACAGTTCATCTCATGTTCCCACTTTGATATCACTGATAAAACTGATTGAGATGAGTGCTTGGCACTGTGTTTCCTACACAGAAGAGTGAGGCTGTAGTCCTGCCAGGATCAGGTTATAATTACTGAGTGAAAAAGAAGGGTGAGGGAAGAAAATGAAGGGGCTGCTTCTACAGAGTGACCTGCTGTTAAATTATTGCAAGGTATACAGAGAGATTTTGACCAAGAGTGAGCAGAGCATGATCTGAGAGAGCTCCCAGGCACCATTTTCCTCATTATCCTGAGGCATTTG
This sequence comes from Poecile atricapillus, assembly GCF_030490865.1. NCBI lineage: Eukaryota > Metazoa > Chordata > Aves > Passeriformes > Paridae > Poecile > Poecile atricapillus. The sequence goes on along the minus strand of NC_081249.1, from coordinate 119,027,079 downwards.
CCAGGAATTTCTTTGGTTTTGTTTCTTTGGGATTTTTTGGGTGTAGTTCCTTCTTTCATTGGAGTCAGCTCCTTGAAGATGTGGGTGATATTTTATTTATTCCCTCTTTTGACATGGAGCACTGACTGCATGGGGTCTGAGAGGACCTGATCAATGACAGGACCTGATCAATGACAGGATGTGATCAATGACAGGATGTGATCAATGACAGGATGTGATCAGTGACAGGACCTGATCAGTGACAGGATGTGATCAGTGACAGGATGTGATCAGTGACAGGACCTGATCAATGACAGGACCTGATCAGTGACAGGATGTGATCAGTGACAGGATGTGATCAGAGACAGGACTTGATCAGTGACAGGATGTGATCAGTGACAGGATGTGATCAGTGACAGGATCTGATCAGTGACAGGATCTGATCAGTGACAGGATGTGATCAATGGCAGGATGTGATCAGTGACAGGATCTGATCAATGACAGGATGTGATCAGTGACAGGATCTGATCAGTGACAGGATGTGATCAGTGACAGGATGTGATCAATGACAGGATCTGATCAATGACAGGACCTGATCAGTGACAGGATGTGATCAATGACAGGATCTGATCAGTGACAGGATCTGATCAATGACAGGATGTGATCAGTAACAGGACCTGATCAGTGACAGGACGTGATCAATGACAGGATCTGATCAGTGACAGGATCTGATCAATGACAGGACCTGATCAATGACAGGATGTGATCAATGACAGGATCTGATCAGTGACAGGATCTGATCAATGACAGGATGTGATCAATGACAGGATCTGATCAGTGACAGGATCTGATCAGTGACAGGATGTGATCAATGACAGGATGTGATCAGTGACAGGATGTGATCAATGACAGGATGTGATCAGTGACAGGATCTGATCAGTGACAGGATCTGATCAATGACAGGACCTGATCAGTGACAGGATGTGATCAATGACAGGATCTGATCAGTGACAGGATCTGATCAATGACAGGATGTGATCAATGACAGGATCTGATCAGTGACAGGATCTGATCAGTGACAGGATGTGATCAATGACAGGATCTGATCAGTGACAGGATGTGATCAATGACAGGACCTGATCAATGACAGGATGTGATCAATGACAGGATGTGATCAGTGACAGGATGTGATCAGTGACAGGACCTGATCAATGACAGGACCTGATCAATGACAGGATGTGATCAATGACAGGATGTGATCAGTGACAGGATGTGATCAGTGACAGGATGTGATCAATGACAGGATCTGATCAGTGACAGGATGTGATCAGTGACAGGATGTGATCAGTGACAGGACCTGATCAGTGACAGGACTTGATCAGTGACAGGATGTGATCAATGACAGGATGTGATCAGTGACAGGATCTGATCAGTGACAGGATGTGATCAATGGCAGGATGTGATCAGTGACAGGATGTGATCAGTGACAGGACCTGATCAGTGACAGGATGTGATCAGTGACAGGATGTGATCAGTGACAGGATCTGATCAATGACAGGATGTGATCAGTGACAGGATGTGATCAGTGACAGGATCTGATCAGTGACAGGATCTGATCAATGACAGGATGTGATCAGTGACAGGATGTGATCAATGACAGGACCTGATCAGTGACAGGATGTGATCAATGACAGGATGTGATCAGTGACAGGATCTGATCAATGACAGGATCTGATCAGTGACAGGATGTGATCAGTGACAGGATGTGATCAGTGACAGGATCTGATCAGTGACAGGATGTGATCAATGACAGGATGTGATCAGTGACAGGATGTGATCAGTGACAGGATCTGATCAGTGACAGGATGTGATCAGTGACAGGATGTGATCAGTGACAGGATGTGATCAGTGACAGGATCTCTGTGTGCTGGGAATGAGCAGGTGGTGTAGAAAGGGCTGCAGCTCTTTCCCTGGTGATGTGGAAAGGGCTGCAGCTCTTTTCCTGGTGGTGAGAGTTTTTGGGGTCACAGCCTGTCCCAGTAATTCCCTTTTGGACAGCACATTTAGGCCAATGTGCTGTGCTGCTTTGGCACCTAAAGCCCGGCTCAGGTGCCTCCAGGCCACCTTCAGCTGTGCCACGTGGACGTGTTCTGCCTCCATTTAGATTGTGTCACAGGGAGAACCAGAAATGAAGTGTTCCCAAATGAAATGGTTCTGGGAAGTGGGGGAAAAGGAATTGGATGAGATTGGCTCAGTGGAGGAGCTCAAGACAAAGCCAAGGGATTTATGTTTTGTTGTTTATTAGTTTTGAGCAGTGCTGTTCCTGCTGAGCAGCCACCCAAAGAGCTGGCTCTCCCCCAGCCCTGGGATGTGACCCCAGCACAGCCTGCAGCTCATGGCTGCTCTTTTTCAGACGTCTGTTTTTAACACAAGTTCCTCATTTTATGAGTGCTGTGTGCCTGGCAGGGCAGCAGTGAGAGGTTTGTGCTGCTGGAAAGTATTACAGAGGTTTTGAGGTATTTCAGGGCAAATTCATTCATATCTCATTAAAGACAAATGCATTATGTGCCCTGTCTAGACAACAGAGAGATTAGGAACTGGAATGCTACTGCATTTCAGATTGAGGTAGTAGTTTCCATGGAGCAATATTCCATTCTGTGTGATTCTGCCCTCTTTTTAAATACATTAGGATATAAAACAGCTTTTATGCTTCTTTTTTTTCCTTACTACTCAGCAGTTTTTGCCATCTGCTGCAGCAATGGAGAGCATGAAACAGCTTGCAGAACTGAAGCCAAGCCTGGGAGGGTTTGGGAGGGTTTGTGAATCCTTCCTCCTGGAAGGGTTTGTGAAGGTTTGTGAATCCTTTCTCCTGGAAGGGTTTGTGAAGGTTTGTGAATCCTTTCTCCTGGAAGGGTTTGTGAAGGTCTGTGAATCCTTTCTCCTGGAAGGGTTTGTGAAGGTCTGTGAATCCTTTCTCCTGGAAGGGTTTGTGAAGGTTTGTGAATCCTTCCTCCTGGAAGGGTTTGCTGTGGCAGATGTCAGTCCCAGGCTGAGCTGGGATGGAGCTGATGCTGTCTCAGGGGGCTGAGCTGCTGGGGAAGCATCTGCAGCTGTAAAACAGAGCTGAACGCTGGGTTTCACCTCACTACAGGTCCCTTGGGAAAAGTGACCTGCTGGTGTGAGGAGGTTTCAGTGAACACATAAAGGGCTTTTGCTCAGGGCAGCTGTTGGAGTTGGAGCACAGCTGTCCCCAAACACAGAGAGAGGAGCTCCCGTGCATTTCCAGGCTTTCCACTGAACTCCTTTTCTAATTGTCACAGCAATTGCTCCAGTGGCACTGCCTCCTGTGCTGTTTGTGCTGGCAGAGCTTCCCCACCCCTCCCAAATCACTGATTTTGCCTCTCTGTGGCTCGGGAGCCTGAAGTGCACCGAGGGTTATGAATTAACACCTTGGAAGGGCTGTTCTGGCTCTCCAGCCGTGCAGAAAACAATCCTGCCTCTCCCCTCAGCCTCCTCAGAAGGCACAAAACTCACCTGGATCCCAGCAAACCACAGCAAACAGAACACAGGGATTACACAAGGGGGAAAGGGCTGCTCCTGCTCCAGGCTCACTGCTCCATGCCAGAGAAGCACAGAAATGTCTGTGAGGTGATGGCAGTGTCTTCCTCTGCTTTCTTGGGGTCTAAATTAAAGAGTAAAAACCCCAGGAGGGGAAATCTCACCCAAGACAGTCCCTGACAAATATTGGCTGAAGATGTGAGTGGTGAAGAGAGTCTGGTTTGAATCCCCTTTGGAGAACTTTCTGACAATGTTGCAGGGTGAGTGTGAGTGGGGGAGAGGGAATGGATAAATCAAATGCCAGTTGTGAATTTAAAATCAGTGAGTCCTTTCTGAAGGTCAGACATCATCAGAATATTTTTTAGTCTGCAGTTCAGGTTTTAATCAAGGATTAAGGGGAAAAAGCTCAAAGCAGAATGAGTGTTATTTCAGCACCTACTGTACCAGCAGCAAAGCAGAGTAGTAAATGTACTGCCATAGTGAGGCACCAAGGAGAAGAAAGCTCAGGTTTCTTTCAGCAGCAGTTGTTTCAGCAGACCTGGGAACCCTTTCCACGATTTTCATTTCTTGTTGGTTTTGTGTTTTCCCTGTTGGTTTTGGAACAGATCCTAATGCCCAAATAGCTTCCAGGTGCTGCTGAATATTCACTGCAGAGCACAGTGTTATCCTGAGAGCCCTCAGGATGCTGGGAGTGTCCTTCCATGGCATTTGCACCCTGGCCACTGATGGTCCCAGTACAGCCACCAGTGACCAGCAGTGTTCTCTCTCTGGTGCCCTTTAGCCCTGCCTAACACCATATCCCTTTACATTTCATTTTATCCAGACTGGCTCCTTGCCCAGCAACTCTTCTGTCTAAAGGGAGCTGAATTAGAAAGGTCTGTTGCCTGATTGAATAAGGAAAAATAAATACTAATAATATCTATATGGTTCCCCTCTGCAGGTGGGCACTGGTGAGCTCTGCATTTCCTGGGGGTGATCAGTGAGGCAGATCAGGAGTGGGGCACAGATTCACAGAGCACACGTGAGAGGAAGCCTTTGCCAGGAAAGAAAATCACAAAGGGATTTTTTTATTTTCCCCTGTCTGGAAACTCTCATAAAACTGAATGTCTGAACTGCTGGGACACAGTTCAGTAAGAGGAAAAAGGTTTTTGGCACAGGACTCATTAATTAATTGAGGAGAAAGCAGCAGCTTTGGTGTTAGATGGTTTTAGAGCTAGAGGGAGAGTTATTCCATGAGCTTAAAGCAGTTTGTGGCAAGGCTTCTCCTTTGTGGAGAAGATCAGCTGGAAAAGCTGACAGCAGCGAGCCCTGGCTGTGTGCCTGAGAGGGGATGGAGAGGAGGGGATGGAGAGGAGGGGATGGAGAGGAGGGGATGGAGAGGAGGGGATGGAGAGGAGAGGTTGGAGAGGAGGGGATGGAGAGGAGGGGATGGAGAGGAGGGGATGGAGAGGAGGGGATGGAGAGGAGGATGGAACTGTGGACACATAGCCAGGGTGTGCAGCTGTGGGGAGAGAAGAGTCAGAACCCAGAGCGGGTTCAGCTCCTGCTCTGGGCAATCAAAGGGCTGGGAAACCTCAGAGCTGCCCAGGACAGGTCACTGGGAAGGGCTGATCACCCCAAACCTCAGATCTGCCCAGGACAGGTCACTTTTTAGGACTGATCACCCCAAACCTCAGATCTGCCCAGGACATGTCACATTTAAGGACTGATCACCCCAAACCTCAGAGCTGCCCAGGACAGGTCACTTTTTAGGACTGATCACCCCAAACCTCAGAGCTGCCCAGGACAGGTCACTTTTTAGGACTGATCACCCCAAACCTCAGAGCTGCCCAGGACAGGTCACTTTTTAGGATTGATCACCCCAAACCTCAGAGCTGCCCAGGACAGGTCACTTTTTAGGACTGATCACCCCAAACCTCAGAGCTGCCCAGGACAGGTCACTTTTTAGGACTGATCACCCCAAACCTCAGAGCTGCCCAGGACAGGTCACTTTTTAGGGCTGATCTCTGCAGAGCCCCATCGGGAGGAACCCCCAGGGTGAGTCTGGGCAGAGCTGGAGGACACCAGAAGCTCGGTGGGGACCTCCAGTGGAGGAAGCTCTGCTCCAGCAGCTGGGACTGGTGTCTGGATATTGCCTTTACACCGCTTGGCACCTAACGAGGAAGGAAGAAATCACACACAGAAATAATTTTTCTGGAAAAAAACTACTAAAACCTTTTTTTTTTGTGCTTAAAAAAACACAATAATTGACTAGTTCTGAAAATTAACAAGCTATTAAACTATATAAAAACTGGGTCAGCTTCTGTGAAATCTACATTTTAAAAACAGTCAAATCCAAGAAATAATATATATAGTATATACACATATATATAATATATATATTATAAAATATATACATTTCATTATATAAAATTTTATAACTATAATAGATAATAATATATTATATTATTATATAATATATACTAATATACAATTCCATTATATAACATATAACATATATAACATATAACATATATAATATACAAGATACAATATATAATATACAATATACAATATACAATATATAATATATAATATATAGTATATAGTATATAGTATATATATATGTATATATATATGAATAATATATAATATATATACAGGTGTGCACAGGTGTGTCCCAGATGTGCTCAGGTGTGCTCAGCTGTACTCAGGTGTGTCCCAGCTGTGCCCAGCTGTGTCCAGGTGTGTCCCAGCTGTGCCCAGATGTGCTCAGGTGTGTCCCAGCTGTGCCCAGGTGTGTCCCAGCTGTGCCCAGCTGTGCCCAGGTGTGTCCCAGCTGTGCCCAGATGTGCTCAGGTGTGTCCCAGCTGTGCCCAGCTGTGCCCAGATGTGCTCAGGTGTGTTCCAGCTGTGCCCAGCTGTGCTCAGGTGTGTCCCTGCCTGTGCCAGAGGTTTGGGAAGGGCCGGGGAGGGATCACGGCTCTGCTGCAGAACCGTGCAGCCCCTGGAGCCGGCTGTGCTGGTTCCCAAGTAAGAAATGGAAGCGGTGAAGAGCTTCTGGGGTTTCAGGGGGAGGCAGGAATTTGGCCAAGCACGCTCTGCTCCTTTCCCCAGGAGTGCATCATTGACGAGGACTGCGAGCCAGGGAAGTTCTGCCTCTTCTCCCCCTCGGAGTACCGATGTCAGCTCTGCAAGCCCCAGCACACGGTAAGTCCTGGGGAGGGGGGATTGCAGGGGATCTTCACAAACTCTGCAGGGTATTGCTGCTAATGGCAACAAGACAAAACTGACAGAAAATAAACTGCAAAGCTTTCTGCACCAGGGTAAAAATACTTTCTTCTTAGCATGGGGTAATTAAAACCCGGGACTGGGGTGGCCCAACACGTTCCCCCCTCCCCACCTTTCCCTGCAGCTCCCAGCAGAACACCTGTAGGAGCAGGAAAGTGAAAACTGGGTCCCGGCTGCTCTTGTGTGGAGTCAATTCCCTGAGCTAGAACCTGTACAGTTCCACAGCATTTTCCTCCTGAATGAGCAGCTCTCAGCAGTGCCAGTCTGCTCCTGCCCCTCTCCCCGTGTTAAACGCTGCCTGTGGGACCCGCTGGGAAAGAAATGCAGATTTTGTGTGGCTGCCCAGACAGGGAAAAGCTGCTGAGAGGCTGCTCTGCTACGACTCTTTAACATTGTTAATCAAAAAACTGAAAAAATAACCGCAAAAAGGGAACCAAGTGACACACATGGCTTTTATTGGGTTGATTTCTGAGGCGTGTGTAGTTGGAACACCGGGCCAATTGTCGTGCAAAGCGACCTTTAGTGTTTCTGATTTGCAAAGAGATTTGTTTTTCAGAGAGATTTTTTCAAAGGTTCTTGGTTACCAGCGAGGTCTGGTTCTAATTACAACTAAAAAACGGATTTCAGTCAGATTTTATTTTTTTTTGCTTTGCTCTTTGAAAACAATTCTCCTGAACAAATTGTAAATTCCTGACTGCATTTGTCGATGGAAAAAGTCAGTAATGTCCTCTGTTGATGACGTTTCAGTTATTAATTTCTATTTCCCTGATTGCAGAAGAGAGGGCCCCAGGGAGAGCTTGGAGCAGCATTTCAGTGCTGAGGGGGCTGCAGGAGAGCTGGAGAGGGATATTCTGCAAGCATGGAGTGACAGGATAAGGGGAATGGCTTTAAATGGGGGGAGAGGAGGGTTAGAGGGGATATTGGGCAGGAATTGCTCCCTGGGAGGGTGGGGAGAGGCCAGGCTGGAATTCCCAGTGAAGCTGCAGCAGGGCTGGATGGAGCAGAGCCCAGGACAGGGCTGGTTTGAGGGGTACCCAGGACAGGGCTGGATGGAGCAGAGCCCAGGACAGAGATGGTTTGAGAGGTGTCCAGGACAGGATTTGAGGGGTACCCAGGGCAGAGTTGGATGGAGCAGAGACCAGGACAGGGATGGTTTGAGGGGTACCCAGGACAGGGTTTGAGGGGTGTCCAGGACAGGGTTGGATGGAGCAATACCCAGGACAGGGCTGGTTTGAGGGGTACCCAAGGCAGGGTTGGATGAGCTCTGCTGCTCTGTGCCTGTGCCCGTAGCTCCGGGTGTGCTCAGCCCAGATGAACGGGCAGCTGTGCCGGAGCGGGGTCATTTCGGTCCCTGGGGCTGTGAGAGCCGCCCGAAGCGCTCCGGAGCCCCTTTCTGAGCAGGATTTTCCCGCAGCGCTGCTCTCGGGACGCCGAGTGCTGCGGGGAGCAGCTGTGCCGGTGGGGCCGCTGCAGCAGCACCGCGAGCAGGGGAGAGAACGGCACCATCTGCGAGAGGCAGCAGGACTGCAGCCCCGGCACCTGCTGTGCCTTCCACACAGGTACGGGCTCCCACACAGCCACGGGCTGCCCCCGGCCGGGAGCGCCTCCGAGCGCTCCCCTGCCCTGCCCTGCCCTGCTCTGCCCTCCCCTGCCCTGCCCTGCCCATCCCTCCCCTCCCCTCCCCTCCCGTTAAGAAGGAACAAGATTTATAGCTATTGAGAAAATGATGTACATATAATATATATATAATATATATATAAAATTTATAATATATAAATATATAAAAATATTATATATATATATATGTGTGTGTGTATATATATATGTATATATATATGTGTGTGTATATATATATATATGTGCCAGGCCCCAGATGCCATCAGACAGCTTTGCCCACAGCAGAAGTGACAAAATAAATTAAATGTCTGAGTTGTAGTTCTTGTAACCTCATTAGTTCCTGAACAATTGCTCTGTACTTTCAGCCTCTGCAAAGGAATAGGAAAAATAGCAGAGTCTGAGCTAGAGAGGCATTCCTCTGGTGAGATTGCAAACCATTAATGCTATTCATTGCAAAGGATTCCCGTAATATGAGTTTTCTCGGGATCAGCGGAGTTTGGGATCCCCGAGGGCTGGATGGATGGTGCTCTCCTGCCTCGGCAGCAGGGTCCGAGTCGAGCTGCTCTGGCTCATCAAGGACGAATTTCCAGTGTCTCACTCCCACCCAGTGCAAAAAGAGCTGTGGTTCCCTGCCATGTGAGGGATGTAGAGAGAGATGGAGCCTGTGTTTGTGTGCCCGCACACAGAATTAACCCTGGGCTCACCCCAGTTCGGCAGCAGCTCAGGACTCCTCCCAAAACGCCTTTTCCCGCAGAGCTGCTGTTCCCCGTGTGCACGCCCCTGCCTGAGGAGGGGGAGCCCTGCCACGACCCTTCCGACCGACTCCTGAACCTCATCAGCTGGGAGCTGGAGCCCGACGGGGTCCGGGAGCGCTGCCCGTGCGCAGGGGGGCTGAGCTGCCAGCCCCGGAGGTGAGCACTGAGCTGGGACTGAGCTGGTACCGAGCTGGTACCGAGCTGCCAGCCCCGGAGGTGAGCACACAGCTGGTACCGAGCTGGCACCGAGCTGGTACCGAGCTGCCAGCCCCGGAGGTGAGCACTGAGCTGGGACTGAGCTGGTACCGAGCTGCCAGCCCCGGAGGTGAGCACTGAGCTGGGACTGAGCTGGTACCGAGCTGGTACCGAGCTGGTACCGAGCTGCCAGCCCCGGAGGTGAGCACACAGCTGGTACCGAGCTGGTACCGAGCTGGTACCGAGCTGCCAGCCCCGGAGGTGAGCACTGAGCTGGTACCGAGCTGATACCGAGCTGCCAACCCCAGAGGTGAGCACTGAGCTGGTACCGAGCTGATACCGAGCTGCCAGCCCCGGAGGTGAGCACACAGCTGGAACTGAGCTGGTACCGAGCTGGTACCGAGCTGCCAGCTCGGGAGGTGAGCACACAGCTGGGACTGAGCTGGTACCGAGCTGGTACTGAGCTGCCAGCCCCGGGAGGTGAGCACACAGCTGGAACTGAGCTGGTACTGAGCTGCCAGCCTCGGAGGTGAGCACACAGCTGGCACACAGCTGGCACTGAGCTGACACTGAGCTGGTACCGAGTTCTTTGCATCATCAGCAGTTCCATTGGCAGAAAGTGAGATCATTTCAGTTTTGCTAAAAGCACTTTTAGAAAACCCACGTTTTCTATGAAATAAATCCTCCAAGTTTGCTCTACACTACCAGCACCTTGTTAACTTCAACAAGGCGTCATAGCTGGGATGGAGATGCAGATTAGTATTTCTCTCTTCTGTGTCCAACTCTTTCTACATTGTTTCATGCTTGAAAAGGAATTGGGTAACATTTTGCTTCATAAATGTCACCTAAGGAAGCAAGCAGAGCTGATCCCATCCTTTCAACACCAGAATTTTTGTTAATGCACCATTAACCTCAGGGAAGGTCTGTCAGCAAATGTCAGATCGAGTAAGAACATTTCAGATGAGGATACAGAAACACAGAAATTAATTAGGGTGTGAATACAGCTGAACTGCCCAGAATTTTCTCTCTGAACTTGAAGATTCAAGTAGCTTTTTTTTCGTTATCTGTTTATTTGAGGGCCACTGCTCTCTCATTTGCCAGGATCAAACATTTTGTGCTGTTAGGATCTGTGTATGTGGAAAGCACATTTATAACTCTCCAGCTGCCAAGCCTGTAAGAACCAGGAGCTTGTGAAGCCAGCTAGGGGGGAAGCACTGTGCATTTGACACGTTTTCACGTGGGGAGGGAATGGGGAATTTCAGAGTGGCAGCAGGACACAAAAGCATGCCCTGGATGACCAATGTGCCTTTTCCCACCAGCCACAGCGCTGCCTCTGTGTGTCAGCCGCCTGCCAATGGAACCCAGCACGCCGAGAGAGAAGATCCCTCACTCATGGAGGAGATGCCCTTTCTCAGCTTGATGCCCCAAGATCTCCTCTCTGATTATGAGGAGAGCAGTGTCATTCAGCAAGTGCGAAGAGAATTAGAAAGCCTGGAGGACCAAGCAGGTTTGAAGCCTGAGCCTGACTCAGCTCAGGAGCTGCTTTTGGGAGATGAAATCTGAAGTCCAAGCACCAGTCTAGTTAGTTGTTTCTAGATTTTTTTCTGTTTAGTGTCTTGCTTGTTTGAACCCTGATCACACACTGCTGGATAGAAGTGCAATAAACAAGGTCTGCAAGGAACATCCTTCTCTCTGTGCACCAAAGCTGCGTGTCCCAGCTGCTGTGGAGTCTGTTCAGTGCCTGGACCAAAGCTCCTGCCAAAGGGGAACCCCACGAGTGCCCTGCTGGATTTGTACTTTCCCCCTGTATGTTGGAAATAAACTTCTCAGTACTTGTACTCATTAAAAAATGCACACAGTCATAAATCATTTTCAATTACCAGAAACGGCAGAAGTGACCTTTGAGTATGGATGTTCAGAGTTGCTTTATTTCTCTAGGGTAAGAACCATCCACTCTGACACTGCTGCAGTCATAAGTTTTAAGGAATTTTTAAAGGAATTTTAATTTTTTTCTTTAGAATTGGTTTGTGCTTTTAATACACTTCATGTTACAAGATGGGATTATTTTTACCACCTTGAAAGGTCATCAATATAAAAAATCAATAGCAAGCCAAGAGCCAAGTCTGACCCCCCAACCTCCCCAGTTTGCTGCCACGGCTCCTCCACTGTTTTCTGGCATTTAGATTTTACCATCTGTTGCTGCACATGGTAAAACAAGATGTGAGGTTCCAGCCAAGTAACTTTGCACAGTGCTTCTCCCCAAATAATCCCTACTGCTCACATCTACTTTGGAACAGCAGAGCACCAGGAACAGGAGCAGGTGTAAGACACTGCTGCCAACCTGCACATCTTTCACCACCTCTGGTGTATGAAGGCTTCTCAATAAATCCCTGGGCAACAGAATTAATAATTAGTAGCCATTATCATTATAAATAGGGAGGGCATTTCATTGTAACTGTGTGAGTTTTGGTTTAAGGATCCTACAACCCATTCTCACACCAACACACACACACACAGACACTGTCTCTGAGCTCACTGAGTCTACACCCTCCCTTTCGACCCCAAATAAAATCATTGTGCTGTAGAGGCAGCTCTATCTATGCAAGAGAAGGAATTAAGTGCCACCACAATGTCTCCTGTTTTAAAACATATCCATGAGAGCTCTAATTGTCTGTAAATGCTGCCCTCTTAAGGACAGTATTCCAAGGTCTTAGTGCTGCCAGCCCCAGATTGAATCTCTACATTTCTGCCTTTCCTAATGTCTGAGTTGGAAGAAAATTCACGATCCATTTGATAGGTAATTTTTCTCTCTTCCAAAAGCTCTGAGGCTGCTTGAGCAGTCTCTGTCTGTGGCAAATGGCAGCTTAATAAAGGACACTTCCCAGGGGATGGTATTTCCCTCTCTGCTCCCTTTGCTCCACTTTCACCCTCAGGAATTCTGGCCAGAGGCAGCACAGGGCAGCCAGAGGAGGAATGATGAGGGGATACCTCTGCAATTCCTGCTTCTCAGGCTGCCAGATTCCTCAGCATTTTTAGCTTGCTGTGGGCCAGCATGCAGGGAAGAACTGAAGGTTCTGTTATTCAAAACCCCTTTCCCTCTGGAGCAGGATTTATCTGCCAGTCGTACTTGGAACCTTCACTGGTGAGAAATTCAGTTCTGGAAAAGGAAACTCAGAGTTGAAGAAAGATTTGGTGTGAATGTGAAGAGGAGCAGCAGCCAGGCTATAAAGCAGTTCCTGTAACACTCTGCACATACACACAAACACACAGCCTTGCAATTCCAGCACTGCCTTGGGGAACTCTGTATTTCTATGAAACAATTCCATAATTCTTGAAATAAAAACACAGCATTTAATGATTAAAATAACACAACAGAATGAACAAATGTTTTATTGGCATGTTCATCGTTGTAAACAGCATCTGGCATGAAAAAGTTTACCAAAATCTTTTGATTGTTATAAATTAGATGGTTTTTCCAAAAACTATGGAGAATTGTTCTCTATTGATCTTTATGGACCAAAGCAAAAAATTGCTGTTCCTAGGCTTTGCAATGAAATCATGTTGACTGCATCAGTCTCTGCACCACAGCCTGAACTACCGAGTTCGTACATTGAGGTGTTAAGAGGTTGCCCCAATATTTGACTACATATAGCTATGGAATCAACTCTGGGAAAAACAAACTGACTTTCAGCAGGTGGAGAAGATGCAAACTTGTAATAGTCTTAAAAACAAAATGTACAAAAAGTAGCGGAACAGAAAGAAAACTTCATTAACAAGGGGAAGTACAAGCCTAAAGTACCCAGCATCGTCAAACATAAAATGAATACAGATTTAAATAGGCAACTACACTTCCAAATGTACACAACGAATGTGGATATGTGTAAAGAAACAGCATGGTAAATAGCTGAACTGCAGTTCTGGGAAATGGGTAGGGCAGATTTTATTTACAATCCAACGCAATACACTAGAGCTGCTCATGGGTAACCTATGAAAAACCAATTTACCTTCCAACAGCACTTCTGCAAACCATCACTGCCCGGCAGCAGCTTCCTGCAGACACCCCAGTGAGCCCCTGCTTTATGGAAGAAGATTGTTAAACCTGACACTTGCAGCACTCCCCCGCTGCCTCCCTGGAACCCACGTGTTAAGGTTTACTCCAGACTCTGATGAGGTAATGCGTGTATCAGTGAAACAAACAGAGAAAAGGATTCTTTCATGGCCTTTGCACAGCTTTTATTATTAAGCTATGAGTATCCTGTTGGAGGCTAGTTTCACTAGCTACTATGTGCACACTGTCCTCAACAACTGCCACTCGTTTCCCTCCCCGCCCACTTTTGAGTTCTAATCTTTTATTTGCACATCCCTTTTAGCTTTACAGTACATTTGACTATAGTGCACAACATGATTCCAAGTCCCACGGTGCGCGGCGGGCGCTGCCTGCGGCCGGCACGCCCGGCCGTGCTGGTGGCAGCGCTTTACACCTAATGAATGTCCTGCCATAATGGCACTACACAGTAGTAGTGAACCTTTTGATTGGAAACAAAAAAAATTCCCCAGGGAAAATGCTATAGCGAGTATCAGTCTTGAGTCAAATCTTTATTTGGTGCTCCATCCAGATAAATTTTTAGTGCTTTTTCTTTACGGGGAGAGTAGGTTACCCGGTGTCCAGTTTTCTGCAGTCTGCTGCTTTCTTTTTTCATCAGTTCATTTCTTTGCTCATCTGTTAATTCCATTAATTCTTCAGTTTTATCCCTAAAGTGTAAACATATGTTCAAATTCAGATCAATACCGTAACCACAAGCAGACTCCTGCTTTCTTTTTTGCTTGGAGCAGCTCGGTGAAATCCACAGCTAAGCGTAATATTTCTCAGGGACTGCTTTATTCTGCAGGAGCAGGCAATGTGTCCAGAGCTGCTTTTCCAGCAGAAGCATTGGGTGTCCTGCCAGACTAGAGACCAGGGCAAGAACCAAGCCCACACTCCTCCACCTCTCCTGCTCCTCTTTGTTACAGCCACAGCCCTGCTCTGCTCTTGGTCCCAGTGCCAGCAGCTGGCAGCAGTGGGTCAGCCAGCCCCTACCACATGTTCCCCCAAGCCATTTCCATCAGGACCAGCACGTTTTTACCTTTTTAACCAGCTGCTTTTGCCCAGCTCACCTGCAATTATGCAAAATGCCACAGCAATGTGTCCATGAGGCTGCCCCTCCCACCAGCTTTAGGAGAAATAACAATATTCAAGCTCTCAGTCCTCAACTCCTGCCCTGGGCTACTGCCACCAGCTGATCAGCATTTTTCACATTAACAGAATTTTTAGCATAACAGGCTTTTTAGAAAGAATCTGTACTGATTTCTCAAAGGAATAAACTCAGATAATAAAATCCTTGCTCTCCAAAACCTACAGCAAGGCTCTCACTAACTTCATGTGGGATATGGTTCTATTTTAAGAAATTAAATCCAGATACACACTCAAGCATAGTAACTAACTCTAATTTCAGTGGTTTGGGAGGGAGGATTGAGTAAAAAGGTGCAGTGCCCGTTTTCTTAATTAATATTTAGGCTTTTAGGAAGCTGAGGAGCACAAATATTTCAGCTGAACGCTTTAAACCTTTTCTTTAAGGTAACAAAGAGTATTTTATGTTCTGTCCATTACATCACCCCACAAATGTTAACCACAGTTTTTTTTGGCATGGTTGATTGTACTGCAATGAAATACATACCTATAAAATATTACTGCACCATCATCACAAATGTACAGGGGCCAGACATTCAATGTAGATACTTTTGGATTCCAGTCCAAGTCTTGATGAATCTCTAGTATGGAAATGTCACATGGAAAGGTTCCTCTACCCTGAAAAAAGCCATTACTTACTGAATGCAGTAAAACTCATCATCACACACCTGTGCCATTCAAAGGTAGAAATACACAAAATCTTACTTACCTTTGCAAATTCAATGTTTTCTAAGGGTATTCCACTTATTTCACTTAGCTGTGGAGAGAAATGGTGGATTTAATACTATTCCAAAGCAACATTACACAGTGTCTACATAAAGTCACCAGCTGCCAAATGGAGAATTATCTGCAAGTCCTCCAGTGTACAAAAGCACAGTGACAAGGACAAATTCTTAACATTTCTGGAGTTACCAGTGTGTGTCACAAGTGACGCTTGCTGTGACAGCATTTCACCACACTTCTCTTAATACTGAAGGGGAGACAAAAAAAAAGTTTATAGAAACAATTAATTAATTGATACAAAGATACAAGATACAAAGAGACCAAGTGCCTCATGTTAAAGCCTGTGTGACATGGAAGGTGCTATCCAGTCAACCTGAGAGCAGGCACAGCTCAAAGTATTCGTGGCTGAGACCCACCTCCACACATCTGCACCTCCTCCCAGAAATTACAAAAATAAAATTGCTCCCTGCACATCAATTCTTAAGGCAAGAAAACAAGGGCAGCCAACTCTTTCTTCAGATACAAGTGAGGAGGAATTCTTGACTGCATGCAAGAACCTGTAGTCATAACTTCATTTGTACCTGAGGAATGCAGGAAAGCAGCCACAGCTTAACCTGTGTAAAACACAAACCCAGCCTATGGACTAACACCCCTACTTTATCAATTCTCAGGGTCACTGACACCAGCATTTTCACTGGCCTCAACACCCAAGGTGGCCTCCTAACAATTGGGCATTGCCACGTATAAATAAACATTTCTCCAAGTGTGGAGCCCTGTGTTACACTGGATTAACAAAACAGTCTCAACAGGAAACACTCCTCCTCCAGATTTCTGCTGGCATGACACAGCTCTGCTCACCTGCTGGAGTAAAACCAATCTATACCACAGCCATACCTTCATCCAAACAAAACATGGTTCAACCTACTTGACACAGCAACACCACTCCTCAGCAACAGCTCTCAAATTCAAATATGAGGAGGCTGAAAGGTTTGGGACTTTGGAATAACAAAACATTAGCTTGAAAAAAACACCAAGAGGCAACAACTTAGCTTTTCTCTCAAGTGTGTTTTTTGAGGTTAAGGGACACAGGTACAATTAAGCTGCTTGAACTTCAAGAGGTGACTTTTTTTGCATGTATTCACTGGAGTACTTTCAGAACAGACCATGATGTGAAACTAAGAGAAGCAAAGTTGATAATTCGTGTGGTTTGGTAATGGGATGGGACAGGTTATCAGCTCCTGGGGAAAAATAATCACCATGCAACAAGATTTTTGGAGCTATGACATCCTTGTGCTTCCAGCAGAGAACATCAATAAGGCTCTTGGTCATCACAAGAAATTTGCATCACGTTACACATTTTACCTTTTCTTTTAATTCTTCCACACTGCTGCTTTCTAGTACAACTTCCTGGAAAGAATCTAATTTCATCTCTGACGGCCTCCATCGTCTCGATAAAACAGCAAGTTGTGACATGGATTTCATCTTTTCTACTCCTAGCAAAGAAAGAGAAATTTCTTGTATTAACATCACAATATATCCTATTTTAAATTAGGGTTTGTCCATAACTTAAAGATACTCTGATATGGAAGACTGCCCTAGAGATACATGTACAAATTTAGTAGCCCAGTGGGCTGCAAGCAGTTCACTTGTAAAAAGTGGAAGAGGAATGGACTATGATTTAGCTGAAGTTTTCTGTTATCAGCTCTTTTAAAGGAAATTTTCATGGGCAGAATCTCCTTGAACCAGAGGGCACAGTTTCCACAAGGCCCAGCTCAGATCTATCCATCCATCCATCATCCATCCCAGATCTATCCACCTAACCAGAGGCTGACTCCAGACCCAGCATCTGCACGAGACCTTCCTCTGGTGTTTATTCATCTCCTTCACCTCCTCTACCAAAATTAACTCTTTTCTTTTAATTTCTAAATCTTCTAGAAATCTTGCAATCTTCTTTCTACCCCTCACCTTCATGAGTTTTAGTATGTGCTGCCTCCAGCCTTTTCATACCTTGTTCCATGTTCCAGAGCTGTCTCTGGCTGATGGAGAATACTGTTTACATTACAATTAGATAAGCAGAAGTGATATCAAAGGGCTGATTTTATTTTTATTTTTACTTAGTCTGTAATTTTATCATATAGCATGCAGAACATGTGGCTTAGACACTCATGTCTTAACACTACATGCCTGTTTTGCAGGAAATTGTTGCAGAACACATGGAAGCCCTGTAATCTACAATGTGTCTGGGAGTTAGGTGGGCTGCAGTGTCTAAAGCTGTCTCTCCAAGACCTACTCACAACAGAAACAGTACAGCAATTACCTAAATCTAATAATAAATAATCTAATAAAAATTTCCAACTTTAAAGTTTGAACTGCAGTGGGAGCTGATACATATGTCCATAGGAATCTGCAGGCCTCCTGAATCACTTCAGGTTCATTTCAAATTTTGATACCTCCATTGGCACAATTCTGTTAAAACTGAAAATACCAAAACTGAAGAGAGCTGCTGAAATACTTGAGTAACAGCTAAGTGAGACTTCTTAAACCAGGTATGCCTTGGAAGAAAATTCCTGAGTGAATGGAATTCACATTCTTCATCTATACATTAACAGCAGTATCTGTTAATCTAGAGGCCAAAGAGCATGGCCTACGTTTCTTACCCTTAAATTATACTTTTGCATTCAGAATCAAAGTTTTAAGTGTATATGCAAAGCTTAAGAAGTGGCATAATTCAAATTATATTTAAGCAGAATTTCAGAAACATTCTGCTCTCTAGTATTTGATTCCAAAATTGCTTTGAGGAACAGAAGTTTCTGTTCCAAATTCCTTCGTGACAGAAGTGTTTTTTCAAACCTGTCTGAAAACTACTAAATGACTGAACTGCTGTGCTGACTTACAATTCTACAAATGCATTATGTACCTGCACACACAATATTTCAGCCACCTAGTCATCACCAATATTAATGCAAAAATAAATCATTACCATCAAGTATTTCTAAGAAGACTTCCCAGTTGCTGGAAATATTGATATCTTCTTCATAGATATGATAATCCAGAAACACAGTACCTGGATTCTTCCAGGTTTTCTTTCGTAGGCGAAACCTATAAATACATCACAAAAACCCCAGTGAGATTCTATCTGCTCATGAACACTTAGCACTGCCAGAGATCAAAACTGAGTTTTTTCTGACAAAACTGAAATCCTACAACTCATTGATTCAAGGCATGGTGAAGTTTAACAGGAACAAGCTGAATGTTCTAAAACAGTCCTGACAGCAGGGTGTCACTGCTGGCTTAGTGCTGAATCATTCATAAACACAAGGGAAAAGAGTCTGTATTCCACTTGTTCAGTGCAGGAAATATGTAGGGATTTACAGGAAGAAAACTGTTTCCTAATTAGGGATTACCCAATTATGGTAAAGGGCAGACAGCCCAGATCAGTGCTGTACAAGCACGATGATGCTGCACAGGCAGCTTGCTGCAGTCATCTCTGCTGGGTTTGCATGTAGACAGCAGGGGGCTGTTTAAAGAACTGATTTACTTCATGTTCCCCTTTCTGACTGAAATCATCACCAGAGAGATCTAAAGCTGCAGACATGTTGCACACAGGCAATTCTATGTAAACATTATCCCCTATAGAATTCATTCTGTGTGAGATGAAAGCCAAGAATTGCTGACTTAGTGTTTATATTCACAAACAGATTCAAAGACCACAGCAACTTATTTCTGCTTCTTTCATTACTTTCTTTCTCCACAAGAGGAAAGAAATCCCCAAATCCATTTTAAAATGTATTTAATCAGGTTTACCTGTCAATTGTCAAATCTAGGCCACATTGCTCTCGAAGCTGAGGAAGCAGCTCCTCTTTGGACTGTCGGACAGTCATTCCTTTAGCAAAAACTGCATCTAGGAGAAACTTGCATGGCTGTGAACAGAAATAGAAAGAAATTGAAGATAGAATTCTTTTGAACACCAAACTGTACCTCTGTTTATGCTTTGTGACCAGCCCCATCCACCTGGCAAAAGGATCAGTAGAAGGTTTCTCATTAATAAGGAAGGCAATGAATTCATTAAAATGGGTGTAATTAATTTAGTGTAGCAGCAGCCCTGTGGCAGGGCACTCCAACCCTCTGCCTGCCTGTGCAGAAATACAAACACTGCCTGTGCTGTGCTGCTAACTGCTACCATTTCATTCACATTCCACACAACAGCAAAGAAGCTTTCTGATTAAATAAGCCACATCATCATAAAAATGCCATTTTCTTGGCTTTCACGGATCAGATGCAACTCCACGACTCCATGGAAGTTGCTTTTAAATTTATCTTATTCCCTGCTTAGCAGTTCAGCTTAGTCTCTTATCCACTATTAATACATATTCTGTAGTTTTGTCCAAGAAATAAAATTAAAGTGCATACAAAGTCAACTTCTAAAGACTGCAAAGTGTCCAGTCTATAGAACCACTTCTGTATTTTTCATGTCCCAGAAGATGTAACAAGCTTATGAGCTGCTTTACTTTTGTTTCAGGCTTGCCTTACCCAGATAACCCCCCTGACAAGCACTGACTGCAGCACAAGGCATGGGATGAATTAGATCAGCTCAGCATCACTGAGAACCACAGTTTCTTCTTTGGACAGAATGCTACGTGAGTGTCATGCATTCAGGAAAAACAAAGAAACAATTCACTTCTCCTCCATTTACACTACAGAAATAAAGACACTTGAGAGATACTGTAAATCACATTCCAATTGCTTACTTGGAACAGAAATCATCTCAAACTTCCTTTCTAAATCCAGAAAAACTTGCAGGGAAATGTGAAGAAAAGAAGGAGTTTCATTTTTTCCAAAAGATTTCAAAGCAAAACCTTGGCCAAGGCAACGTTAATATTTTCGTGAATCAGTCTTGAAACATTCAATGCCTTACCTCAGGCTCATTTACCAAGAGTTGATAGACTTTAACTCTGTATTCACCCTTCTTAAGGGCTCTTCCAAGTCTAATAGTTATCTAGAAAGCAAAAAGAATATCTATTAGAACTGGTATCAAGTCAAAATTGTATTTTGTAAAAAGCTACCAAGACAAAAAAATTATTATTTCAACTGTTGTAAATTAACTTTATCTATATTGTACCAATATACTTTCAATGATTCAAAATAACTTCTAGATAACCTTATTGTCATCAGAAAATGATGAAAGGGTCTCATTCAGCCGAACGCTCTCAAACTCTTGGTTGCTGGCATAGACTCGAAAGACTTTGAAGAGAGAAGATGGAACTCCAACAAAAGGCTCCAAGTGCTGTTTGAAGGCAGACAGTGTAATTCTTTTGTCAACATGCACCATCAGCCCTAAGCAGAAAGAAAGACAAGAATGGTATGAAACACCTTGCCACCAAAAAACCTCTCTCACGTACAGCTTCCATCAATCCCAAGCTAGCACTTGCAGGGAAACAGTCCTGAAAAGCCTGCATTATGGCTAATGGCTACATTTACATTCTAGCTAATGATGCTACCATGACCTCTGGAAGCTTGGCTGGATTTGAGGGGTTTATGGGCAGCTGTTTCTGGGGGGGACAGCAGGTCCAAGCTGCCCTGGTTTGCACTCAGTGCCACAGAGCAGCAAAGCAGAACCTCGTCTGTTCAGAGAACAGAACTCCATGGAGCAACTGCAGATAATCCTCCGACAGCTTTCCCTGCCTCAAGGGAGAGGGAAGTGCTTTGGTGTTGGGACAGGCACAGGCCACTCAAGCCCTTCTGTTTTCCTTCCTGGCTTTCAGCATTAAAAAGGTTAATTCTGTGCTCTGGAAGGCCACAGAGTATCACAAGACAAGCTCAAATCCAGATTAAGGGACTGTTTCAGGGAGTAATGTTGTAACTAAGGAAAAACTGTAGTAATGTGAAATTCTGGAAACTTAAAGGAAGAGTTTATCTTTAGAAATTGTGTTTCTTAATACATGTAATTTGTACTACACTACAAACCATGCTGTGATTATATAACATCATGACACTCTAGAATGAACTACTCAGAATATTGCAGTGAACAAATAAATTATTTGAATGATACTAAAAACAAATAAAAGCTTTCACCCTCAGGATAATAATTTATACAGTGTACCATGATAACATCAAAATTACTGCAAACAAATAATTCCTGAATCCAACCAGACCTACCAAAACAAAACAGGGAAAAATGACAGCACTTCAGAATTAGCCCCAAAAAAAGACCATTCTAAGCTAAAGGAGTAATTTTATCAAAGCTTTAGTAAATGCAAATCAGTTTCTCTGTGAGAAACTCTTTATCTATTACAATCATTCTGCACTGACGTGAAAGCCTTTGCCTATGAAAATATTTATCTTACATCCTGCTATTCTTTAATTATCATTCTGTTAGTTATAAAGCACATGCAGGTGCACAGCATTGTTGAAATTATTTATTTTTATGACAATTATATGACACTTAGGCTCTTACACTGAACTTATCTGGATACTTTCATGTCAGCCATACGCCTCACTATACCCACTGTATTTCACTTAGTGAATGAATTTATATTCATTCAAAAATATCGAGTATATTTGAATTTTCTTTATAGTCAAATGACTAGGGCTTGTCAGGTTTGTTAGTTGAAATGGTAACAGAAATAGGCTGCTTTATCCACATTAACTAAGTGCATTCTGAAACAGGTGAATCAGCAGCAGCAGATGCAGCTATGATCCTTTCACTGGCAGACAACCCGGCTTGCTCTCCAGAGAACACTGTCAATACACCTAAGTAGATGTTTTCTTAGAAACAAAAGAGCAAGACACTTTTCACATATGCAATCACTTATTAAAAGATCAAAATTAGGGTAGATTTTTGCTGAACACCACATCCTGTCTGCACTTTCATTAGCTTTAATTTGACACTATAATTGAGTTTTTCAATACTGCCATTTTTAACACAGCATATGAATTAAGTAGTAAAACCCACAGAATTATTTTAAGGCACTTAAAAAAGAATACATACATTTCTGCCCTTCTCCTGAACCCTCCTCTGCAGTGTAGGGCTCTGATTTGAAGTACATATACTGTGCCTCTCCTCTGCTCTTGCCACTCTCATCGTATTCACTGTCTGTTCCAGAATCCTCCTCTGCCGTGTCCCAGGTTTCCTTCTTGCCCTGGTTGGCTTTTGATCGCCTGCTACTCGTGATGCTGTGGGAATCCAGGCCATTGGCCAGGGGGAGGGGGGCATTGTCCACATTGCACAGAGTGTCACTGCTGTGGCTGGAGCTGAGGATGTCACTGTCCACTGAACTCGTGCTCCTGTCGTTATTGACATCCGAGTCCGACCGCTCCTCCGACTGCAGATTCTCTGCATCAGAAATCTGAATCTGGTTGTCGAGTTCTCTGTTCTCTGCTGATGCTGAAGAGTCTATTTCATTTAAAGGTGATTCAATGTTTTCAAAATCACTGGCTTCTGTGCTTTTGCTGCTGTCTCCATTATCTCCCTCCTGCTGCTGCTGCTGTTGCTGCAGGGACAAGCTTTTAAGTTTTTCAGTGCTTTCTTCCAAAATTGCCTCTACAGATTTCATATTACCCACGGGTCCTTTTACTCTTTCACAAGGTTCATCCAAGTTGCCTGCAGCCGCAGCAGATTTGTGGTAGAGCGCCCGCCGGAGCTGAGAGGCAGGAGCCTGCTCTGGCAGCGCAACGTACAGTCTGATGGTGTTTGCGTGGCGGTCCAGGAGCTTCCAGAGCTGCGAGTCGGTGTACGGCACGTGACGGTCCAGAGACTCCGAGCTCTCAATGAACACCTGAACACAACACAAGGCTTGTACCATGGACTGCTTTTTAAAGAAATGCAACTACAGCAAACTCAGGACTGAGCACACATTACAAACACTGCCATCACAAACAGCACCTTTCATCAAATTGTTAAAGTACATGCTTAGAAAAAGACAGACTGAGGAGTCCGTGGTATAACAATGATTTCACTTTTCCTTGTTTTCATAACCATGTTAAGACTGGAGTGGACTGCAAGCAGACTGACCAGCTGCAGTAAACACATTCAAAAGTGGATTCATACATGTGTGCACCTTTCACCTGTTCACAGCACTGCTATGGGAGCAGTGAGCCCCACCTCTGCAGCAGACTGGGTTTATCTTCTAGCACAGTGTCAAAACGAAGTTTAAAATGTATACCTGTGTCAAATTAAACATCTCCCTTCCTTTTGTCAAAGGGCTCCCTGAGACACTGGTTGAGAAAGGCCCCATAGCAACTGAGTAACAACTCAGTGCCATTGTTTTGTTCAGCTGTGAGCCATCAAAGCCTTCCTTAATCTTTCCTCATCAAGAAGATTTAACATGGAGCTTCAACTTCAGAGACTGAGGATGTGCAAAATGTGCTAAAAGATGTGCTATTTCT
Organism: Poecile atricapillus; assembly: GCF_030490865.1. NCBI lineage: Eukaryota > Metazoa > Chordata > Aves > Passeriformes > Paridae > Poecile > Poecile atricapillus. Next base: position 119,003,370 of record NC_081249.1, on the reverse strand, counting down.
ACTGCAGTAAAAAAGGGCAATGCATGCATTTAAAACGTTTAAGTTATTTGAGTACTAAGTTACTCTTTTTCTGAACGCATTACACAATTATTATTGGAAATACTTACTAGAAGTACTTTTTGAAAAAATAATGTAAATTGTCCAGGGGGAATCTTCATAGTGAAGGCTACTGAATTTAAGACAGAAACCCACCAAAAACTTGCTTTTATTTTTGTTATTTGTTTTTTAATTACTTTAATAGTGAGAGCAGGTAGAGTTGCTCAGGTGGTTTAGCAAACACATCCAGCAGGCTTCACAGCAATATATCAATCTTTGTTCCCTAAGAATGCCTGACTTTTAACAGTCTTCATCATAATGCTATTAAGCTCAGCATCACCTGAACCAGACAACAGCCAGGTGTGTGATTCTCAATCCACTCTCTCCTGTGTACCCTTGGTTTCATAGCCAGCCTAGAACATTGATCAGTGCCACTGCACCAGGCACAGAAACCCCACACTACAGAGCAGAATACGGGACAGCTATCCATTAGCAATTCTGGGCATACTTCCATGCCTTTTACAGCACAACAGTGACCACAAACATGAGGAGTGACCAATTCAAAAGGCAGAGCATGTACCTTGTTGCTTCTAAAAAAGCCTTCAGCTTTCAGAGTCTTGCTGGGCACGTTCAGCAGGCGCAGGTCATTGTAGCAGCGCTCCAACACCACCCGCATGGTCTCAGCAGGCAGGTGCGTGGCCTAAAGCAGGACAGGGACAGGAGTAACATGTGCATCACACATACCCTCAAAAGCGAGAGAAGAGCTTCATTTCTGGCATCACTCACAGGGAAAGGAGCAGGCTTGTTTATCAACTTCGAAATTGCAAGAGAACATGGGGCAAACCTTCCAAACGTGTCCAGTCCCAGTGCCTTCCCTCCACCCTTTAATATGTAGCAAGTGTCAGTTTTTCCAAAAGGTCAGATGATAAAATGGCCTGGCTTTGCAGAGAACTGGAAAGTCATTTATGACAATGGCCTTACCTTTAATGCTTGAACCAACTGAAAATTAAAAATATTCTCTAACAACAGATTTTGCACAGTGTTCACTTAATTCTGAGTTAGATTGAACTCAAGTTGCTGGAATCTTATTTTATAACAAATATTATGAAGTTACACTGACCACTGAATTATTTTACACAGAAATGAGCAAATGCCATCTCTGTCTTCCAATGCAATGGAAGCAGTAACATCCCTTGGTTTAAAGCCACATAAAAATCAATTTGCATCTTAGTAACGAGTGGCTGCTGGGATGAAAAGGAGAGATTGCACAAAGGTGGACAGCTTTGGATGTTAGGTTGTAACTACTAAAGCTGGGGGGAAGTTACACTTCAGTTCAGTAGTATGGTAACAGTTCACGAGCTCTGGCACCAGCTGGACTCTGCTCAGTGAGGTGGTTACAGATACTAACTCTGGGTGGAAGCTGCTTTCAGCAGGAGGGAGCAGGTGGACAAACCCAACTGTAGCATCTAACTGACCCCTGCTGGACAGGACTCACTGCATCATCTGCAAAAGGTGCAGGCTCTCACTTTAGGTATGTAAATTATGACACATTTCACAGTCACAACGAATGAAAACTCTTTAATGCAAGTCCTAAAGGGCTGTAAATTACCTTTGAAATTAGCTGTTTAAACTCTGAAACTGTCTGATTCAAATAAGCTCGTACACTTATTGGAGGAGCAACAGATTCAGCCTTCAGGTCGACTACGTGAACCTTTACCATGACCTCTGCAGGGAGGAGAAAAAAGAAAACCAAGTCATATGTATACACAGAGAAAATTCAACAGGCAAAGAAAAAGTACATATGCTTGTCTGATGTAATAATTAAGGAGTTGTATTAAATACAAACAGTAAGAACATGAATAGCAGTCCAATTTCAGAATAACATTTTCCGATCAAATTTAATGCAAAAAAAAACCCTTCCAGTTTGACAAATTTTAATATACCTTAAACCTACTTCAACTAGAAGCAAGTCAGCAGCACAGCACATTATGTAGTTCTGAATATTGACTGTAAAATCTAGGTTTTCTTTCAACACCTCATACTGAAGCTGTTTTACAGCTCCGTGCTTGTGCCATCACACAATGCAGACAAGGATAAACTAAAAGCATCCATGTAATGACATGTCTTACCACCAGGTTTATAGCACTGGAAAACTTGGTCAGGCCTTCTTGTTTCCAGCAGTAAGTCAAACATGTAGGTTGACTTGACCCCTCCCAGTAACAAGCCCATGGGGGTGTCCTCCTCTCCCTCGTACGAGCGCTCCAGGTAGTCGTGGAACTCATCGTATTTGACGAGGCGGCAGCAGTCCAGGGGAACAGCCTCCTCTAAATCCATCAACTGCAACACACACAGCCCCCACACATTACCAACTGCCTAACTGGCAGCTCTGAACTCACAAGCTAGAAATACCTCACTCTCTGTACATCCAGGAGTCCCTCCAATTCACAACAGTCAGTTTGGTTTTAGAAAACACATAGGTATTTTATACACATGCAATTTCACATGTTTCCAAATTCAAATAGAAGCCTGCATGAAAATGCAGAAAAGAAAGAATTTTGTAAAGTATGTACACAGGCACATGAAGACAGGTCCCAGAAGTACTCTCAGAGGAATACACTGCCTATCACTTATACCTGATAGCCTCTTAGAGGCCCGAGGGTGTCACATCCATTAATTACTCTCTGAGCATGTCAAGGTGATGTTAGCATATCCCAAATCTGTGAGTGCCTTGCTGGTGCTCTCCCAGCCAAAAACATGTATGGCAAGGGCCAAAGAGTACAAACAGGTGAGCAAGAACTGATGTCTTCAGCTCCCACCTGTCTGTGGAAGGCAGAGATCAACAGATGCCTCGGTGTTCACTCCTGTCACTGAATTAGCTCCCCAGGAAGATTCTCAACAACTCTCTTATCACATATCTAATACAAGGTGTTTACTGCAACACAAATAAGTATTCAGAATTCTTTCCATTTGCTGAGGCCATGGTGAGTCTAACAGCAGCTCTCACCATCTGATTTAAAAATAAGGGTATGCCAGATTATGCTGCCTTTTACAAGGGCAGGCTGCATCACTCCTATCAGCAATCAGCTGATGGCTACTGGCACAAAACTTAGTCAATAATGGCAAACTAGAACAACTTAAACAAACAAACAAAAAAACAAAAAAACAGAACTAAAAAAATCCATCATCCAAGACTTCCCAAGAACCAGCCCCCAAAACAACCCCACAGTCAAGCCCTCTCAAACACTCCCACTGTGTTACAAATTCAAAATCTGAAGACACCCAACAGAAAACACTACATCAAACAATTTAACTATCCTGTTATGCATGGCATACCTTGTAAGCTATTTCCACAGCTTCCCTCAGTGTTCTGTCCTTATGAACTTCCAGTTTGTTCTCCATTGTTATTTGCTTTGTAGGATGCATGCAGAATAATTTAATCTATGAAACACAAAAGGAAGAAAAATGATCATGGGGGCATTTTCAAACATCTTTCCATTTAAGCTGAAAATCCCATACTCAAGCAATCCAGTATGAAATACACCTTCAGCCCTGCTTCAGCTGCGGGATGGTTTCCTTTCAGCTGGTTACATGACTGCAGACTGAAAATGTCAAAGGCACACAAGGTGTGCATCTGAATCTTTCTCCCAGCTAGGGTTCAGCTTCTATAACCAGAACATCTTGTAGCCATAGGCAGTGAGCAAGTGCTCCAAAGCAAAAGCACATATGAACAATGAATGTGAAATTCCTCTTTCACATAGAGTTACACATTTTGCAATGAGAAGACTTCCTCATAAAATAATCACTTGATTCATAGATAGAGCAGCTGACTGCCGTGCTTATAAAGGCACTGAGGTCCTATTTTGTTTGCTACTATTGAATCTAGGGTTGGAAAAAATTCTGCTCTTTCTGCCAAGTAACTTTAGAATTAGTTTAAGAAACAACATTGCACAAAGTCAAGGTCACAACATGAAAAGATTTAACAGTACAAAACACTTAACATGCAGCATTACATACTCTTTGGAAGTAATTTTGCTGAACATAAGTGATGCCAAATTAACTAGTTTTGTTTTGGTTTTAATACCAATTCAAATCCACATGCAAGACATGAATTCAACAAAAATGTCTGGTGAATACCTCTAACAGATGCCTGCAGTATGTACAGGTTTCCAACAGGTGTGCAATTCATTTAAAAGAATTGTTAGTGCAAACACTTATCACAAAGGAGTCCTTGTATTGCAGTAAAAAGGCACTGTTTACTGTAGAAACATTTCCCACTAGCAATGTATTGTTACTCAGTCCAGCAGAAATTCTAACCTTGCACGTGTTGCGTTCAATTTCACGTTGCCTCTTTTCTTGTTCTTCTAATTCTCTCTCTTTCTGTACCAATTGTTTAATGTGCTCTGGATATTCATGTGCCTCAAGAAACTCTGCCAGTAAAAACAAAGCAATGGTTTTAAAAAATACAGTTTTTCCACAGCAGGCAACCCTTTAGGCATTACATGTATATTTGAGTTATCTTTCTTGCCTTTTCACCCCTTTCTTTTTTCACACAAACTTCCCACTATACTATGCCCTGTTCTTTTTTTTGTTATTTAAATTAAACTGAAGTCAGCCTCTTATTCCCATTACTTATGTTATCAGCAACACAAGAAAGTGAGAGAGCAAAAGGTTCCAATACCAGTATGCAAAGCTTTATTGTAGTAAAGAAATACACTAAAGCAGATGACTGCACTTGATCCTGTTTTTATAAATGCAAATACTCTTCTAGGAAGTGAATTAGTTGATAATGGAAGTCTCAAGATGTCATTCATATTGTGATAAATATTGCACTTCATGCAGATTAGTGTACTTTATGACACTGTTCCCTAACAAGAAACAAAACCACAACACGCACCACTTAAGTTTAAAAAAAAACAACAACTTTTGCAAATAGAGCAGTTGAACTTACTTGCATTTCTTGTTGGGTCTTTCAGTCTGTATATCAGCATGTAAGCATTTGTGGAGCTGGGGGAAGAGAAGAGACAGCTCAATTTATCACTCAGGGGACAATATTGGCTTCAGAAGCTGCTCTGGTTTATCTTTCAGTAAGAAGCTATCTCATAGCTCAGTAATGCACTAACCAAGATGGACTTTCAAAAATAAATATCATTATTTTAATATCATTATACATTAATTTAATGATCTGAAACAGCAGGCAGGGTAGTTCTTATAGCTATCTGAAGCATCTGCTATTAATTTTAAGGTAACATGTTAGGCACATGCACCTTGGCCAGTCATTTGAGTACCCTAAAACATCACCAGAAAGAAAAGTAACATTACAATACTACTAACCTAGCAAAAGCACTGGAATAATAGCCTCTGCTTCCAGAAGATCCTCCATATGTTTTCTTAATATCTTCCTGAGTTATCTAACAAAAAATCAATGTAATGATTATTTGAGAATCTTGCAAACTGAGATGCATTTATTCTCACTAGGAAACATGGCATTATACAACAAGCTATTTTAACAATTCCAACTTTAAAAATATTTATTTGATGACTTCCAAAAACAATTTCCAAGTGATTTGCTTCTCCATTTTACAAAGAATGCAAATATACTTATTTAGTTTTTAAAGCAGGTGCTTCTTAGAGGAAAAGATACAGCTTCCTGATTGCAATAGCAGCTATGGATGATAGCTGCAACACCTCTGTCAGCAGCACAGGTTTAGCAGCACAGTCTGGGCTGCAATAGATCTGCAAACACTTTTCCAAGCATGAAATGCCCTTCCATGTACAGAAGGCAAAATTCTAAATCCAGCCTGGTTTGTACATGTATAAAGGCTTCATTAGGAACCACCCCACCATCACTGCCAAGGAGAAACACTCCTGTCCCCACCACACAAAAATACATAGATAAATAAAAAGAACCTCCAAACCCCAAGAAAACAGTTAAGCTAATGAGTGAAACATGTGCATGGCAGGACACTATGATGAGAGGATGAAATCAAGGCAATACTTGAAATGCATATAATGAAACTGGTTTTATGGGCAGCTAAATGGTAAATTACAAAACAGAAACCTATTGGTCCATTTATGAGTGAAAACACAACCAAAAATCCTATTTTTACCTTGCTAACATGCTGGTCATTAAAGCTGTACCACTGATCATCACTAAAAGATTTTATACAGGCATAGTAATGGCCACCAGCAGCACTTCCAGAATGAACCATGACAGAAAAGAGCTCATACAGTAAAGAACTCTGTGGAGAGAAGAAAAAGGTGTGATATGTATCAACTGAAGGAAAGTTAAGCAAATGGTAATTTTAAAAAGTTGTAAAACAAGGACACAAACCTAGGTATGTAAATAGTTGGATGCAAAGAGTGGATTTGTTTAATAGAAATTAATTAATGCAACAGGCACTGTACAAAACCAGAGCTCTGCTGAACTTTACCCAGGAGTTTGTAGCTACAAAGCTTAGGTCTATTTGCCATCATCCTTCTCCACACTTGCTGTCATACCCTTTTTTTCATAGATAAATGGATGGAAATGCAGGGCACCAAGCACGTGCCTTCAGTGCTGCATATAAATTAAAAACTAAAACTGAACCATTCTGACTCACAAGTGTTACAAGGATATTTTTAGACTATGCAGAAGAAAGACTGTATGTTCTCAGCATATCCCACATCCATTATTAAGATACCCAAACCAAAAGGCTTGGCTTGACAGCTTGTTTGCCTTGAAAACAAGTAGTATGAAATAACTGTCCAAAGCTACTGTCAACACTTGGACGTCTCACTTGCATTACAGACACATTAAAGTATTCTGCTCTTGTTCCAGTCACGTGACTGGAATTAACTTTTTCATCATTTCCAACTAAGACTGACAGTATTCAGAACATATACCAAAAAGTGGAATGGTGGAGAAAATCTGAAGAGCCAAAGTGGGAACACTTGTAGTTGGAGACAGTTTAATAAATAAAGGAAACAAAAACCAATTAATAGTGCAGTTATGCAAAGGCATTAGTGAGCACCTCCCCCAGCAGACCAATGGCCAGCCAGCCTCTGAGCAACAGCAACTTTGGAAAGGCCCCAGCTTTTCCTGCTGAGCATGATGGTGCACAGCAGGGAACCTGGCATGGAATATCCTGGGGGTGAACCCAGGGCAGCCTTGCCAGCTGTGCCCCTCCCTCCAGCCTGCTGCCCACCCTTCCAACACCCAGTGCTGTCATACCTTTTCACTGCCAGCTTTAGAGATCCTCTCTGCTGCACTATTGCTTTCAAGGCAGATTCCTTCATCAACTCCATCATCGTTAGAAAAATCATTGCTCATCTGATCACTGTGACAACTGCCTTCATTTTCAGCTCCACTATCAGTGCAACTCTCCGTCTGAGGAGACTTCTTAAAAATAAGACATACACACTAACATTATGCAACATTCAAAGTTAAATGGAACAAGAAATAACAGTGTTTGTGAAATGAAAAAATCCACTCTGTGAAACAATTAAATTCATCAAAAAAACTAGAGACCTCTGCAATTCAGCACCAAGAACAGAAATGCTGGTGTCTTCAGCCCACTTCTTCAGTATTCCTGGGCTCTGTGTGCAACTGAAGGGTAATTAGCAGCTTTCAGACTTGGCAAGGTTATATTTGTTATTAAAGTAATCTATTCCATGCACCAGCTATCCCAATTCAGTTCCTGGAAGTCTGATACCAAACAATGAATCTGTTGTAGCAAGGCCCTGTTAATCAGAACTGATTGAAAATATTTTCAATCACAGTCAAAGACTTTTTCTTCCATTTCCACTCGCTGTCACTGGACCGAGCCAAGGTAAGACTGATGAGTGTTCTGTTAGCTTAAGAGCATGGTGTCACCAACACTGGGAATTGCAGCTCACTCAGTATATTCATCTCTTACCTGATCCTCTTGATTCTGGATGATTGTTTTGATTTTCTGACAGTTGTTAATTTTATCCCAGTTCTATTCTCCCAGATCAAGCTTTGCTGTAACTGATGCCCCCTGCTCACTGACACTTTGAGAGTACCCAATTGTCTACATGGCATCCTTCCTAAGGGTTTGCAGAGAGCCAGAGAAGCCTCTCCATATGCACACCCAGGCAGTATTTCTCTTATACCAGTGCAAGCCAACAAATGTTTCCAGGAATGAAATTAGAGGAATTACTTTGGTCTTCAATGCAGAACACACAGAAAATACTTCCTGGTGAATTTAACTGCACAACGTGAATTTTGGTCAAAACCCAAAAAGTAAAAAGCCAGAAGATGGACGGGAAAAAAAAGAAATTTAAAATCTTATGTCTAGAGTGTATACTACATGGTGATTCAGAGGGCAGGAATTTGTTACTAATGATTTTTGGACTAACTTCACTGTTCAGTTTTGAAACTTTACATCACCTCTTATGACCAACATGATTCAGACATAAGTTTCAGATAAATCTTCCATTCTGGAATTGCAGTATACATATGCAGAAGCCCTGAGACTCCTGTCTTTAAATCTGTCAAGTGAAGATGTAGATCTGAAACAGCTTCTTTGTGGAAGCAGGAACCCCAACTACAGAGAACATGTTTTGTTTGCAATATTCAAATAAATAACTAAATAAATAAATCCACATGGACAGATTTAAAATCTTCAAGTTTAGCACTAGCACGGCTAAAGAACATTTTATGTAGATGAATAATGGTGTTAAAATGGGACTGGAATTTTGATTTTCTTAATGACAAACTTGAAGGAATTTAAATGCTCTTCTCTGACACCAAATAGTTTACCTCATCTTCCACATCAATAAAGACACTCATGTCCAGCTCCTCTGGGAAAGTCATGCGATCATTGAGTTTAATTCTGTGCATTGTGGTGTAATCAAAGTCAAATCTCTTCAGCTGTAGCGTCAGCAGGTACGGAAAGTGCAGGAACCGCAGACCCTAAATGAAACAAGGACAAGATTACACCCCTGTTATCAGGATTGATATTTATTGAAAGTAATTTTTGCAAATCATTTGACCAGTCTTTACCTTCCTCGCATCACATTTCTTCTTACATCGCTCACAAAAGTACTGATTTGGGCCATCAAGGATCTCAGGCTGAATGAAAGCATGCAGTGCTTCTTCCTAAGAATAAAAACATGTTAACCCATTTTTAAAGAGTGTTTACTATGCAGGTATAAATTTACAATGAGACTGCAAACACATACAAATACTTCATTTAAATCCACCACCAAAATTTGATTGACAAACTTTGGTATAGACACAACATTCAGGTAAACATGACCAGAAATCAACCTTCCTACCCAGCCCGAGGTAAACAGTAAAACCACAATTACTGTTAATTGCATCTTGTTCAGTGTTGGATGAATCCCAATTGTCTTTGGTTTAACAGTTACATTTACTCCTGTTACCTTGCACATCACATTTTGTCATGTCTGTAGAGTCATCTGCTGTGAAAATGAGCTTATTTTTAAACCCTGCCTTGTGTCCTTGTTCTCCCAGAATTTTGAGATGGTTCTTCTGCATTTCTAAAGGAGTTTTTCTCAAGAGATCCAATCTGCTATTTAGAGGGGGGAACAGGAAGTGGCAGGAAAAAAAAATGTTACTCAGTTTCTCAGTGCCCTGCATGAAGATAGTCTTAGTCCCGTTCTACCAAGGGTCTTAGGAAACAGCATTTGAAGATCCTATTTTTAAGTGAAAGCTGGGGAAAGGACAGAGGGAACTGTATTTGAGTTTTGCTCCCAAAGGAGTGAGAATCAGATATGGCCATCTCCTATAATGACAGAAGTAGCTGCCTAGCTAAACCTTATGAGGCAACTAAGCAATACCTGGAATTTTGTCTTCTGACAGTTGCCTAGTTTGGGGTAGTTCAAAAAACCCCAAAAGTTCTGTCACTAATGCTTACACCCAGGACTTCAATGATTTCTACTTTGCTCCTCACTACAGCAAACAATATTTAAAATACAACCAAAATGATCATTATTCCTCTCCCTAAGACAATTTGCAGCAATGACACTGCACATCAAGGTGTAAATACTTGAGAACAAAATTGTTCAAACAGAATTCACTAAGAATACCGAGATGGGTTCATTGAAGACTTTTACCCAGAGATTTCCAAAGTTAAAACCTATAACCCAGCTGGCTTGGGAGCCAACAGGCTCTGGGTTTCTGAACTCCAAGTGGAAGCCAGAAGCTCTCTGTTCACCCAGAGGTGAAAAAAAATACAACTTGCAATAACATCTTTAAAATCATCATCTGTTAGTGAAGGGCTGTGGCTGTTCCCCTGAAGTCTGAGTAAGTCAGAAGGGGCTTAACTGGGCAGAGTGAACTCAGCAGTCACAGCATGGCTGGCAAAGAACTTAAGATTGGTATCTAAAGTGTGTTGCTTCGCAAATCCCACTTTGGGAAGGAATCAAGGATATGCCAAGTTCTTCACAAAAGCCCCCAATTCTTCCATTTTCCCTTCTTTCTTTCCAAGAACAGAGGCAAGCAGCAAGAACAATAAAGCAAATACTTTACAAAAAGCTCTGTTGCTGCTCTAGGAGAATGGACTTTTTTACAGGACTCTATTCCAGGTGACAATTATTCACAAATTAAAGACCTGCCAAAGTCCACAGAACAACTGTACAGTGAAGGCAGTCATCTCAATTCCCCATTTTTTGAGCCAGCCAGAAAGGCCTTGGAACATCCCCAAAATCACAGCTCTTGGGCAGAGAATCTCCAGATATGTGAACACCTTTCAGAGTCTGAACTGAACTGCTCTCTATGTCTTTTCTTCCAAAATACTACAGAGGCCAAGTTGCTTTTTACTCCAGGGCCACACAGACAGCTGATGTTAGATTATGTACTGAAATGTGAGGAATCTCATTCTAAAATGTAAGCAAAAGGACTGAAGTTAAAACCTGCTTAAAAAGAAAGCAGAAGAAATGCATTGTTGTATTTTGACTAGTATTCAGAACTATTTCAGTGAAAGCAAAAAAGTTAATGGCCAACACAGAAAATACGAATCAGAAAACATCACATAATGACATCATAATCACAGTGACAGAACTCTCTTGTGAGCCAAATGCCAATTAAGGCAAGAAAAATATATTTCAAGGGTAAGAAAAACGTTGCAGCTCATGTATCAACATGAATATAAATGGGAATATATGAAGGATGGGACATAAATGATTGTGTAATGCTTATGCAGACTCCTGTGATGTGCAATTTAACAAGGAAACACCCTGCACATTTTTACATAAGGCAAGAAGTGATGATGCTTTAGAGCCCTGAGAAGGCAATGAAGCATTATTATAGCACTCTTGAGGTTTCACTGCTTACCACACAGAAAGCTGCGCTTTGAAAGGCCTCACTGAAGCCTGGGACCTCCACCACTTTTGAGCTATACAAATAGCCATGTATTTTTCCATGCGTGGGTAATGACCACTGCTGCTCCCCAGGCTGACTCTTTTGCCTCCTACACAATCTTTACACCAAGGCTGGTTCTGCTGACGAGGAGGTTTCTTGGTACAATTCCTATTCTAGTGCAGTTCAGCGCTCTCTGCTCTGACAGTTTACTCAGCAAAAGCAGGGACAAAGCTGCCAAAAGCCTGTCACAGCTCACACCCCCCCTGCCCTGCAGTGCCACCAGAAGCCAGTGCTCCCTTAGGAGTTACCCTCAGAGCAGCACTGTATCTACCCTTGGAGTTACTGAGCATTTCCTAAATCCCCTACACACACGCTTCAAAATAAAACATAAGTGATCAAGCTAGAGATTAGGATGACAAAAGCTATCTAAACTTCTTTCTAGTTCCAAGAATCAAAAGAACAATACAGGCTGAAAAAAAATCTGGAGATCATCTGATCCTAATCTCTTGCTCAAATCAGGTCCAACTTCAAGCATATTGCTCAGAGCCTTGTCCAGCCAAGTGTACCCAGTTTTTAATATTCTGAGATCTCAATCACTTAGCACACTAAAATGCCGTAACAATTCAACCTAATTATTGTCTGGCTCAAGAGAGGCACTGCAGAGAACCTTCCCTCCATAAAAATGCATTATGGTCTCATCACTAGTTTGACAGGTGCCATACTGCAAGCATGTGTAAATCTGTACAACCTCTGAATAGGAGCAGCAGGACCTTCATAAAAACTTCCACAACAAATGGCATTTAGACAAACTGCTCTTGGAAAAAGCTAGAAACTAACTGCCACCTCAGGTTTTCAGAGCTCATCACTTTTCCTCTGTTCAAAGAGTATGTTCAATGAAAAATACAAGACCTTGTTACTGATCTAGCTTTAAAAACAAAAAGGAATTATCACCTTATCTATATTCTACTTTCAACAGTTTGGCAGGGACACCACAAAGTTCATTCACATAAAGTTCAAATTAATTTCTGCCCTAAGAAGGACTAGTTGTACACAGAGTTACACTCTCAAAAGAAAAGCTATGGTACAAAAGATCTTGAAAACTAACAACACTTAACAAAACACAACTGTATTTACTTGGATCATGATTAGTTTTCTGGTGTTACAAGTCAACTCTCACTGTATTCTAATAACATAATTTTAGCATCACTGCTAGTTCCTAGTTGCATCTACCTTTCTCTCTGCTGTTCATCCTGCAAAACATTTTTTTTTACTGCAAAACATTTCAGTTTATGCCTAGTGCTGTTAAATTCAGGCACCTATACAAAAGACACTAGTACCTACAAAACTCAGAATGTAAACTGTTGCTCCTGTTTACCTCCCTGAAATAAGCCAAATGTTTTTATGCCTAGATTTCTGCTGACCTCAAGAAAAGCCTGATTCAGGGGGTTTTTGTCACCATACCCTTGAACAGTGCAGATTATGTAAGTACTTTTTCAGAAACCATCTTGAGTTACACACTGACAACATCTCAATGCCCCAGGGCTGCCCTAGTGAGTTTGAAGCTATGCTACATGGAGCTGGGGATCACAAAAATTCCAAATGCAAACCTTAAGACCACACTGAAGAATTTCAGAATTAGTTCACAGTAGGAAATAAAGAAAGCATGACATTATCCTCCCCAGTTCTTCAATGTCCCCATGTATTGAGAGGTAATACACACATCAATTAATGCAACATTTCAACTATCTGCATTTCTTTGGTGGTACACAATGTCAAACAGTGGGATAATGCTCTTTAAATGGCATTCTCCAAATTAACCTTACAGAAGGCTCCATCCACTCTCTCTTATTCAAAAGTAATGGAAAATCACTTACCTCTAACTAGAGTTCTTTGAAGGTAGTATCCTCCTTAGATCCCCTATCTTGGGTTGTGTCGCCTGCTGCAAGTTCCCTCAGGAGCTGACTAGCAAGGTGTAAAAAGTTTTACATTCCCTTCCATAAGCCCTATTAGCGCATGTGTGAAGTTTGTGATCTCTCAGACCCTTTTGCCTACACCTACTGAATCTCATCATCTATGGATCAATGGAGGATACTACCTTCAGAGAATTCCATTTAGAAACAGGCGATTTTTCCCTTCTCCAAAAGCAAGTATCCTCCATATCTCCCCACTGCTGAAGACTACAGAACTAAAAATTACATCTGCTATCAATCATACATATGCAGGGAGGAGAATCAATTGAATGGAATCAGAGTAGGAATTGAAAAAGCTCAAAAATTGAAGCATCAATACAAGTTGCAACCATGTAAGTTTGCGTAACAAAAATCTTTAAACTATTTTCCTCAATGCAGTAAACCCAGTAAATGCTGACTGAAAGGAAAAATATCAAATACTATTAAAAGTAATCTGATATTTAAATCCTTATTCATTCAAGTTTTCTGTTTTTACAAACAAAGTCTTTTTTTAGCATTGCACCACAGACTTGTTCACTGAAGAAAAAAATTTTCCATTTGAGATACAAATGGAAATTGACTCGTTGAGATGAACAATGCATTGTTAAATGCAGAATCAAACTACATGAACTGAACAGTTTTCATTACTTTTAATAGATTATAAAAATCTAATTATTGAATAAAAATGACAACAAATAAAATTTGGTTCAGGGAATACTGCTAGAAATTAGTGTTAAAAGGTGAAAAGGGGAAGCCATCTGTATGAAATATCATCCTGTATTAAGACAGCTCCAATTAGCTGGAAAGTTCCAGCAAATTTTAATGCAATCTTAAAAAGAATTCAAAGGACGTTACTAACTTGAATCCTTTTTCCAAGATCAATGTCCCTCACCTTTACTACTTCTCAAGACTGGTATTTAAAGTTTCAAAGAATGAAGTACTTTGAAGCTATACTGCAGTTTAAATTAATTCTAACAATTCTTAACAGAATTACTGTTAAGAGTTGTGGACTAGTAGTGCTTTGAAAATATTCAGCACACTAAATATTTGAAAATACAGCACACTAAATACAGAAGGAAAAATACTCAATATATTATAAACTCAATTTTATAATATTATAAAATATGTATAAATATATAATAAAGCCAATTACACAAGTGTTTGTTTAAAACAGACTTTACTGAAAGATTTGTTTGATTTATTCTTACTCTTTCTCACAACTCCATCCACAGTATACTGTGGAATTTCATAGTTTGTAATCTCTTTTTTTCAGGGGGTGGAAAAACTCAAACAAAAGAACTTCCACAGATTTTCTAAGCCATAGTTCTGCTCGCCAGCATCAGTAAAGCTGGAGCAAAAGAGACCACGAACACTGCTGTAGAACAGGATTTTTGAATCATCATCAAATTGCTTATTAAAAGGACATGGTATTTAAGAAGTGATCTTTAAAAAGCACAGCAACAACATGGAAATTAAAGTAAAAATTTTATGTCAATGTTCTGTTCTTCTACTAAGACTTTCAATAACGTTACAAAAATTTAGCAGACGTGCCAATGAAAAGAACAACTCAAATAAAACTTCGTGATCTCATAAAAAAATCTCTCAAATAAATGCTGAAGATTTTATCAGGAAGAAAATAATTGATTACTGCAGCCTTAAGGCAATAAAGTTGCATTTCCCCTCCCCTTATACATGCACCAGTAGGACTCATTGAAGGGCAAAAGGAAAAAAAAAAAACCAAACCAAAAAATAAACCAAAAAATCAAAAAAAAAGAAAAATCTTCTAGAACTTGCTAGCTGGTTGACTGCACAAAGACGAACACCCCAAGATGGAGTATCTAGGATGATACTTACCAGGGAACCAATTCTACCACTGGGGCATTATGTATTCTATGTGTGTATGGATGCACTATTAGGACCATAATAGTACACACCACGCTAGCAAACGCCTGGCTGCAGCCATAGGGGCGGATGACCAGAGGGATATCCAGGTACGTGTCGATTCTCCAGCCTTCATAGCCACACTCCAGGCACCTCACATAGTCCTTCAGTTTGCCTTGGTACAGTTGATTTATAAGATCAGCCTGAAACAAACAGATTCAGCAACAGGGATTTGAAAAAAAAAGACCAATACCACATTTCTTCAGTTTTACAAGAAAGTACCTTTTTGTCAATTAAATCTTAATTGCATGGCTACACATTTAAAACACCATTCCCCAGCAGGACATCCATCTCCTGATTTCTTATTTTCCCCTGCCCAAAGCACGTAGCAAACGAGCTTCTCAAACCACGTTCCATAAGCTTCACTGTCCCTTGCAGTCAATGTCTTAAGTGACTACAAAAGCCCCAAACTGAAGTTCTGAAACGAGCCTGATCTTGCAGACATTGTTAACAGACTGACCCTGCAGTCCTTTCCTGAAACAATTTACCAATTACTCCTATTTACCAAAACTGGCCTGCAAGAAGGTGGCCATTTATCACAATGTGTCCTGTGCCATGAATACATTCCTAACTTTCTCCTGAAATAAGAAGGGAGAGCTTGAGCTTCAAGAGGCCACAACAATACCTAATAAATACTGAGAGTGAGGAAGTTATTGTGGGAGTTACACAATCACTTTCTGTGCTTCAGATAAAGACTGAGTATCCAGAGTGCAGAATATTCCACTTTTAATTGGAGGAGGAACAGATGTAATGCACTCTTGAAAGTCACACATCACAGTAGCTTAACTATTGCCTCAAACAAGAAAAGTGGAAACTCCCACAGATTTTCAAAGAGCTGGTATTTAAAATTTAGTAAATAACTTTTACAGTCATTAGAAAACCCAACAAACTCCCACAATACTACACCACTGAACAAAGCCAGTTTTTCCAAGCCTACCTGCTCCGTTTGCTTCCATTTCTGTTCCAAAGCATCAAACATGACTCTACAAAGCTCCTGCACATCATGCTGCTGCCACGCTGTTAGAAATTGAAACTATTATTAGTTAAAACAGGAGATGTTATTAGTCCTAATACTGACTGCAGCCTGAGAATGCTTCCTAAAAAACTACTCATTAGTTTAATAATGTATCTACATTATTGGCCACTGGGCCAGTGTTCAATTGCACAGGCAGCTGCCTCTCAGTGGAAGTCAGAAAAATAAGCAGCCAGCTTGCCCACAAGGTTTATGTATAAACAAGAATATGTGAAAAATACAGAACTGCTAATGTACACTGGTACAAAACAAACTGCTTCTGATTTCTGCCCCACTTTGTGCTGACTCTCCAAAACCCAATTTCCCACCCAATTTAATTTTGATAATTAAAAATCAGGCTATGGGGCAATATTACACAACACACAACATGTGTAATGACAGTTTAATTACAATACTTTAATGCTTTTTACTTTAACAGCCTAAAACTCACACTTGCCATTTCTTTAACAAAGTATCCATGTAGGCTATTTTGATTCCATTGAAAAGGTCGATTCCATTAATTACTCTTAATTACTCTGGTATTTTCTCCCATGGACAGCAGTTGAGCCCCTAGCAGGCAGCAGCTGAAGCAAACCCCAGCAGTTTAACAGCTCACATTACCTTCACTACTGTCCCATCCAAAACTCCGTGTAACATCTGTTGTTTCAATTGCCCTTTTTTTGCTGGTCTGAAGTAAAACAAACAGTCTTTGAAGCTGGTAGGGGATACTCCTCTCAGGATCCTCTTCAGATTCCTCAAATTCCCACCTATTTGCAACACAAGATATTTGACAAATAACACTGCTTTGAAAGCATTACTCAAAAAGGCATTAAATCAACATTTGCTACATTTCAGGTCTGCCATGTCACAGGTTAACTGCAGCTGTTTCTTGGGAGAAGTCAAGTGCAGTTGCTTTCCATTTCTGCAGTGAATAGCAATGATACTCTTCAAATGTAGAAACAAAAACAAATGAAAGCTTGGAAGCCATTCACTGTACAGACATGAACTGCACTTAGCATTAAATTTAAGTCTGATGTTTTCAGGATTCTTTAGAAAGCTCATCCACACCACAACCAGTAACATACTTTACTGAAAAGCTGAAGCTTTTAAGCAGATATAATTTAGAAGTCTATCCAGCTTGATTTCCATTATGATTTCCAGTATCCAAACAAGGAAATTTTGACAGGTGAAATTTCAAAGGGTCTCCTACCAATACGAACCAGCACAAATATAAGGTTTTGATTCTATATACTCACTTATACAATGCATTTCTAAATTCAGGAGTCATGAAAAGTGTTTGAAGAAGGCTGTTCAAGTAGCAAGTCATTGCTTGATTTACCAGCCCCACATAACCTAAAAACATGAGAATAATGAGATGGAAATAATGCAAAAAGATGGCAAATCACTTCAAGAGTTAAAACACTTAACAAGAAAACAACTCTGTGATAGTGTTTAAGAACTGCATTTGTCTGCTGTTATTTATTGTTATTTCCACTCTAAATGGAGGGAATGTTACAATTTCTGAGAGCAATAGAGAATAATAGTTTATATAACAAAAGTAATTCTCCTGAATGACATGAAGCTGTTTTTTTGATCAAAATAAAAAGTAATATTTAATGCTGAATACTACAGCAATGGGGATGTAGATAACTATAAATATTTTAAGAGCAGATTTAAATATTTTACAGAATAAATGAGAATTTTCTAAGAAACAATTGTGTATCAGCTCATTTACTGCTTGATGTCTGCTAAAAGTATCCCAGTAATAATGTTAACATAATTTGTATCTGCACTGGTGTTATTATTGCTTCAAACCAGAAACAGGAAAAATAAATCTCAAGTTCCCACACAACACTACTATTCTAAACCCTTCCCGCTTAAATAACTAATTAAAAAAACCTAACTGAACTCCTGTAACGCTGTCATTTTTACTAGCTGAAAATGAAATTATTTACCAATATTAATCTAAGCGGCAATTTTAAGATTTTTCTCCAAAATACGTAATATTAGCAACAACTGATAAGCACGGAGCATATACTGAGGCACAGTACAATAAGGAAATTAAAAACACTTATTCATACTCCAAAAATTATTGAAAAAAATATCTCAGTACCATACTAGTAATGAAAATACAGCTACTCCACACATGGGCATTTTCTGTGAAGAGACTGAGTCACAACATTTGTACTTTATTTATTACTCTACACTACAGAAATCATCTTTTCAGTTTTGTTAAATAAAAAGCAAGGCAGATAAACCTTCCCCTCCAGAACAGGGTGGGCCGCTCTCTTCCAGCTGGGCACCCTGCTGCCCTGACCCTGACTATGAACCAGGGATGAGCAGCACACAAACACCACAAAGGGGGACCCTGCCAGAGTCTGAATTACCCTATCCCAACTAAGGAAAGGGTGGAATACAGTTCTTCCATTTCTAAAGTGATGGGAGAATATCTTAAAAAACATGGATAAAAAAATGTAGCACTGATGTGGGTATTTTTAAAATAAATCACAATTTATTAAAAAAACATCCTAAGGTGCTGCCTTTTGGAAATGTCTTGCCTTTACAAGAGAGAACAGCATACCTGTCTCTGACTTGCTTAGGACTGAAGAATAAGAATAGCTTTGACTGACATAGTCATTGCTACATCCCATGGAGCCTTCTCTTGGAAGGGGGCCTATGAATCTCTCCTGTGCTCCATCCTCCGCAGTACCCGACTCCTCCTGGAAACACAAACACACCCAGTGCATGCACAAGTCAGACTGCACCTTCTATTGACAACAGATTTGCTTTGCTCTCATAGCTGAGAAACCAATTTTGCTAGGCACATCACACAATTTTTTCAAAATTGCAGATACACAGCTGAACTTTAGTTCTGCCCTCCAAATTCTCAAGCCCTTGACACGTTGTTCTTAGCACTGGCAGAAGGAAAGGTCCTTTGGAACACTGCACAACCAACCACAGTATTACAATGCACACAACAAGCAAGTTGGCAATTTAGTATCTCCTGTGCCTCAAGTTTTCTGCACTGAAATACAGAATAAGATTTTTTCCAGACATACAAATTTTACTCCATTACTCTTTCAGAATCATTCTTAAATTCTGATCTCAAGTACAAATATTTACACGTGGCTTTTTTCCCTCTGTCAGGTAATCAAACTCCACAACAAAGGCTAATTAAGACAGCATTGTGCTGATACAAGAACTAAGTAATAATCTTAATATATCACTAGTCTATCCAATCCTTGATTTGAATATATTGCAGCTGTGTGTAGTGTGTATTTGAGAAATGGAAAATTTCAAAATATTTGTTATGGCAAACAGTGGCTTCTAGCAACACTGCCAACTCTCTTTTATATATATATATATATTTATTTATTTTTCCATAAAGGTAAATGTGAAAGCAGCTAACTGCTGTTGATGCAGGGCTGCCATTTCTGAGAATTCTGCCAGAAAGGCCTAATATTGCTTTCAAACAACTAGAGGAAAGGGATTGGATGTATGATCAAATGTGTATTGCTAAGACTTCTCTCTGAATGTGCCGAAGATTAACTAATTACACAACCTTAGAAAATTCCTTGCAGCAAACATCACATAAGAATCTGATGAGCATGAACAGAATGACAGCAAATCATTACTAATGGAACTGGTCCCACTCAGGAGAAATGTGAATATAGATGCAAATACAGCGAAAGTCTGTTGAGAAGGTCCCCAAAGAAGCTTAGGACAAAATACTCAGCCCAGTTTTATTTCAAGTTCTGCTCTTACACAAACACTACAAAGAACACACATCTGTCCCCCAACACTGGCTTATGTAGCTGAGTGAAGATTTTACTCACCTGCATTACGTGAGGCTGCTCACCATCCTTGTCTGTCAAATGCAGAAAGTTCTTCTTCCCTGGCTCAAAACCAGCATCAAGAATGGTTTTGTCACTGTTCTGATCTATTGGAGTCTGATAAAAAAAGAGTAAAACAACAGAAACAACATTTTTTAGAAACAGATCTATATGCAATTAACAGATTCCATCCAAGTACATTGCTTGATGTGGCTGCTGACACAGTAAGACCTCATGAAAAGAAATAATTATCCAGCAACCAAAACACAGATCAGTACTGAAATCACCTGAGAACAGTTTAAGAAACATTACAGTCTAATGCAGATAATTGACTGTTAATCTTAACAGTTGGTTTATCTATTCAGGAGTCAAGACACTGGTCTGTAAGTTTCTCATGAACATATTATCCAGGGTCCTCTGTAGAATGCAGACACTTCTTTTCTTTAAAAGAAAAAAAAAATACTTTCAGCAGGAATGACCTGAAATAAACTCATGTCTGTATCTTAACAAATCTTAGAAAGTTTTCTAGGTGTATCTACAGAAATAATGTTAACTAAAATCAACACTGATTTAACAATAAAGCATGGGAGTGACATAAATAATTTTAATATGATATATTCTATAATATATTCAAATAGGTCCAAGAAACAGGACTCACTACACAACATGCTGCTGCTGAGAAGAAAACATTTCTCAAACTAGACCCCAGGACTCTGAAACTATTCATCACGGGTATGGTTATTAAAAACACGTGCTGATAACCAGAACTAATATTGCCTCTGAAGGATGATGTTAGTTTCTGTTTAATGATTGAACAGACAGCATCCTGCCATGGTGCAGCCGGAGCACACGCTGCCGCAGGCTCCCTGGGAGCTCCGTACCGTGGCCGTGACGCCGTCCCCGTTGCCCCACACCAGATGGAACGAGCCGTTCACATAGCCCACTTTGGCAGCCACGTCCTCGAAGAGCCGCCTGAGCGGCGTGGAGGCCGGCAGGTTGAGCGTGACACGCTCGTTCACCGTCTTGGAGTTGGTGGTGTCCTGGATTATGCACAGCACCCGCGGCTCCTCTGCAGCACACTCCGCCTGCAACGACAGCACACGGGCAAAGCCAGCGTTACTGAACAATCCAAACAAGCCTTCACCAATAAAACACACTACACTTCTAAAACCTAAGGCTCCTAAAACTGGACTTTGTTTTCCAAAGTAAGTGTGAGAAAATTAAGAACCTTCCATTTTTAAAAGAGCCATAAAAACAAGCTCCATTTTTATAGAACAAAAAGGAATCTGTACGGCTGTGGGGACAGAGAAACTGCTCAGGTTCCACACAGAATTTCAGCCAGCAAGCAGATAGAAGACTGCTTCAAAATTGGGAACAGACTTCCAAGTCATCACTTCCAGCTCATATTTTCCTTTGACACAATCATCAATTCTGCCCAGGCAGAATATACCATTTGTGACTTTCAGGAATGCAACCCAGAAAATCTGCAAGCTTCCAAGCCACCATGGAAGCTGACCACTAAACAAAAAGCTTTATAATCAAGCCACCAACTTCCTACTAACTCCACTGCTGGCTGAGTTGCAGGAGATATTCTTCTGCCTGAATGAATTAAGAAAATTAGCACTGACAAATGGCTACTGGATAAAGGGAGTTTAAACAGAAACATCAGTGTAGCTGAAATCAGAACAATAACGATCTTGAATGAAAGTGGCAATGGAATAATAAAAAAAGTTTACAGATGCAGGTAAGTCAAGAAAAATGGCATTTTTCCAACACTGAAAACCCAGGAAGATCTGAGCACAATCAATTAATTCTTTCAATTATCCAATACTGTAGATCAAGAAGGAATAACTGATATTTAAATACACATCTGATAGGGAAGGATCAAGTAAGTAAAAGGAATCAGTCCTTCAGGGAATCAGCCTTTTCAAGCTGTAACACACAGAAGTATTAGTAATGCATTGTCACAGTGCCCAAATCTCAGCCCATGGCTAAAGGCCATGGCATCCAAAAAGGCAAAAAACCACATGCAGTGTGTGGCTATCGTGATTCTCAGTGGATAAGAGCAACAAATGTCAATAATCATGTTCATGCTCAAACTCTCAGTAAACATCACAAGCAGCTTCTAGAGAATACAGAAGTACAAAGAAGGTCTGGACACCTTCAGAATCTGCTGTATTTCTACACAACCAGCCTCACAACGCAGATGAGCACCACCAGAGTGCTACAGCTCCTTTTGAGAGCTCTTACATCACCAAACCCTTGGAAAAGGAGCACGGCCATTCCAGCTGATGCTGCATGCCTTCACTACAGTGAAGATCTGCTGCCAGTGTTCACACAAGGATAGAATAAAATGTTAGCTGACTGCAGCATCTATTCCTATCAGCCTCACAAAAAAGTGGTTACAGAAAGGCAAATAAAACCACCCTCGACCCAATCTGACATTAGCCTGCTTTTGACTAGGATTTTTTCTAAGATGTCAGAGTCCAATTTCTTTAGGTTTCTCAAATGAAATATCCTGTGTGGAAGCCTTCATTAACTGCATGCTCAAAAAGATTCAAAGCACCATTTGCAGCAAATCTGTAACACTTCATCCATTTCATCTTTATGGGAGAATTTTACATTTATGAACCGCTTTCCAAAAAGACACGCAAAACTATTCCTGAAACATTAACCACACATTAAGAAGAAAACACAATTTGGAAGTCAAAGTAATTTTGACATATTATATCCTCACTTTCATCTACAGCACCCACAGAGAAACACAGGGCTGTGCTTAAGTAGACTAAAATTAAATTTCACCAGTGATTACTTCTCCTGGGCTTTTTCCATGAAATTTCCCAGCACTGCATCTTTTTTTAGGGGGGGAAGGAGTGTTTCTTTTTTTGCTGAAGAAGCAAGCTCTTTCTTTCACTGTGTGGTTAGGAAAGAGAAGGTAAAACTTGTTTAGTGGACTTCTTTCCTAATTTTTTTTTTTTTTGAGAAGGTGAGCAGCAGCTAAGACCCAACGAACTTGTAAGATCAACCTATATTTACATGCTGCTATTTATATAGTTCTACCTCAGAAAACAGAAGTTCATTTGGATTTCATTATCCCCACACTGATTTTGTATTGCTGCTGTGTTTGATCGCGTCAGGAGCAGTTCCCCACTGGAGGCTCAATTCCCTGTGCCAGTGCCTCCACAGGCACTGTCGAGTCCCTGCCACGTCCTCCTGCCACCCACACCTGCCCTGCCACCCTGCCTGGTGACGTGACTTGCACT
Source organism: Poecile atricapillus (assembly GCF_030490865.1). Taxonomy (NCBI): domain Eukaryota; kingdom Metazoa; phylum Chordata; class Aves; order Passeriformes; family Paridae; genus Poecile; species Poecile atricapillus. The sequence continues at coordinate 118,980,010 of NC_081249.1, read as the reverse complement.
CCAGCTGCTGGGGAAATAACCAGGCACACAGCATCTGAGGGATGGCAATAACATCGAGGGCACAAATGATGGACCATTAGAGATTTGCTGGATGTTGCACGTCACACAAACCCTCTCTTCCTTGTTCACAGATGTAATTCTGACAGACTGAGCTGGTTTAACTCGGGGTCAGTAAAGCAAACACTATTAAGCTGTCATTCATTCACACAGCCACCGCTTCAAGCTGTTAGTAGTAAACAGATAAAGCAAAAATAACCTCAGCCCAACTCTACTCACAGAGAGCATCCACACTCACCGGCTGAACCAGGAGACAACAAAGCAACACCTTGTCTGGGCTACTTTACTATAGAAACAGCATGAAAAGCAAGACTGGCCAGTGATAGATCCCTCAGCCATTCTGTTATCAAACCAAGTCCACAAGAGAAACACAGAAATTAATTTTAACCATTACATAATCTGATATATTGTGAGAGCAAAACAATTCCTTTTTTTAATGCACAGCCTCACACACCAGTGTAAAAGCACAGAAACACATACTCGATTTGAAGCTACCATTAAGACTGAATTTAATACGTGCATCATCTTTGGATTCAAGAACATGCACAGAGAGTTTCATGTCAATAGCTCATGCTCACGTTAAAATAAACAGAAACTAAAGCATCATGCTGTTACTATGTTTCTACGTTATCATTTTACAAAGTTGATTTCATCTGTCTACCTGTGAAAATTTCTTCTTCATTTCAGCAAAGATACTCTGTCTGCAACTCCAAAACATATCCTATAGTATATGAAAACAAAATTAACAAGCCATAATAATTGAAAGTTGTAAATTGACTTTTATTTTATATAAAGACAGTTTTATAGTATAAAAAAATATCATTACTGAGTTTGGAAACTTTGTTCACAGAACAACTCAAGAAGGATTAGCCTATTTTAATACTTAAATTACCACAGGAACAGTGTTACAGACAATGTCAATTAAGTTGTAATACACAGATTACATTTCATAAAGTAAGAAGTGAATGGATAAGAAAATTTAAATAACAATTCAATATATAAATTCATACTAACACTTTCCTTGATTATCTTTAAAACATGCCACAGACATAGGTAAATATTTTACCTCAAATGGTTCAAGGGTAGGATTAGCACATAACCCTGTCATTCAGTTTATTATTGTATTTACAAATCATGAAGCTGTCCAGTTTCACATGAAACTGTTCTTTTATGCCTGAATTATTTCCTGTAGGGAAGTTTTATTAACATGAGCCCATTCTGAAATATTCAGCTGAAGGTAGTAAAGAGATGAAGTTACTGACTTTATTCCTACCACTCTTAAAGAAAGCCTGCCTTGCTATCTCTGATGTATCATCAAAAATTCAACAACAAACATTAACTGCACAAAACTGTTTTCTGACTAAACATCAAATTAACCAGTTTCTGAATCTCAAGTGGTGCACTCTGTATTTTTCCAGAAAAGAAAAACAGGAAGTGAGAAGGAAGATGCTCATAACATCACTGCTCTTCTCCAAATTCCTTCAACTGCGTCCTCAGTAAAGACTACCAAAACAAAAACCACTGACATGATCTTTGCTGACATGCCCTATTTGCCCCCACAAATGACCTATAAAAATAGCCCAAATTAGACTACTGCATTTAATTTCTCAGCAGGATTTCAAATAAGGCAAGATTTTTTTCTTCATGTGCCGAGAACTGAAGATCCAGTTTGGAAGTTTTAATATGGCCAGACCGTGTCTAGCAGTTTCCTTTACACACTAGTCTGTAATTTCAGATTTGAGAGATTTCAGATTTAAATCACACAATTTAAATGTTTTGCTGCTTATTGGTTTTACCTGCTCTCAATCGAAAGTCATGTACATCTTGTTAAAATCACCCAAAGGTGAATAGAGTCCTAGAACTGCAAATCTGGAACTGCTGATTTGTAATATTATCAAATACTGTGCCAAAGACTTAATTAAGACTTCCAATTTTCCTCCTAATCAGGGATTCCAAAGAACCCTTACTTTAGCCTGAATTCCTTCTCTCTGGAGACAGGCAAGCCAAGTCTTGTACAGACAGGGGCACGAGTAATTTTGTAATGTGCTATTTGAATTGGTGCACACAGTGGAGGGTGCAAGGGGAGGACAGGCTCCAGGTATCACAGGCACAGAACTATCTACCTGTTGCTTCTTTTATAAAAATATTCCTGTGCTGGCTTCTCAGCTCCTGTTTCTTCAGTTAGGGTCTGCTGGAAGATTTTCAAGAGCTACTTCACTAAACAAATTCCAAGTACACAGATCAAACAAATGAGATTTACAAATTATACTGTTTATATTATGTTCAGAAATTTTAGAAATAATGGAGAGCTTCTCTGGCAACTCAAATCACAAGTCACAGAATCACAAAACTATTTAGGACAAAAAAGACTTCCAAGATCATTGACTTTTAACTTTTTCGACTTCCAACTTTTAACTGACCATTACCAAGTCAACTAGACCATGGCACCAAGCACCACATACACTTGTTTTGTGAACACCTGCAGGGCCAGGGATCCCAGCCCTCCCTGGGCAGCCCCTTCCAACCCTTGGCAATCCTCTCAGTGAGGAAAGTGCTGCTGATGTGCCAGCTGACCCTCCCCTGCTGCAGCCCCAGGCCGTGTCCTCTCATCCTGTGCCACTCCTGGGAGGAGAGGCCGATCCCCAGCTGGCTCCCCGCTCCTGTCAGCCCATTCTAGAGGGTGCCAAGGTCCCCCCTGAGCCTCCTTTTCTCCAGCCCCAACACCCCCAGCTCCCTCAGCTGCTCCTCACGGGGCTTTTACCCTCCAGAGCCTCCCACCTCCGCTGCCCTTCCCTGGACTCGCTCCAGCCCCCGATGCCCTCCTGAACAGAGGGTCCAGAGCCGGACGCGGCACTCGAGGCGTGGCCTCGGCAGTGCCCGGGACAGGGAACAGTCCCTGCCCTGTCCCTGCTGGCCCCACTGCTGCTGCCACAGGCCAGGCTGCCATGGGCCTCTTTGGCCACTTTCAGCTGCTGGCAGCCCCCAGCCCCAGCTCCTTTTCCACTCCAGCCCCTCTCCCGCAGCCTCCAGCACAGCACAGGGCTCCTGTGGCCCGAGTGCAGGACACAGCTCCCGGCCTTGCTGAAATCCAAGGATGTGCCCAGCTCTCACATGCAGCACTCTCTACTTTGCAATGAAAGTGTTCACTCAAACACTCCCAATAAACCTTAGAATAACCACTAGCGCCATTCTACATTTTACAAAAAAGGTCCTCTCAGCATAGAGACACATTTAAGGTACAACTAAGAGACCAAAGGTCTTCTATAAAGTTGCTTACTTTTACCCTGATAAAAGTTACTCTGGAATGCACCAAGCCAATTACTTATTACATCTCACAAAATCAATAGGCACATTAACTACACAGTTCAAGGCTTTCAAATTAACACGCACACTATTCATTCACAGGCAAATGCAGAAACACCTTACTGCCTTTTCCTCACAAGAAATAAGAGCAACTACTCTGGTAGCAAGCACATCTATGCAGTACTTGGGAGAAGTCCTCAAAGCTCCATGCTGCTACTTTGCCAAAGTGTGACATAATATACCAGTGGCTCAGGAAAACAAGCTGCAGACCCTCAACTGCATAAGCACATAAAAGGCAAATGCAGACTGCTAATTAAGGCTACAATCCACACAATCATCCCACGGTAATTTTAACACAGAAGCCTTCTCAGGCTAATATTTTGGTCAGCAGATATTTGAAATTGTAATTTCAACTGTTAACTGTAATTTTAAAAAAATATTGAAACACTGATGCCTTCATCCTAAGCCACTCCTTGTTGCTGAGGGTGGGAATCCTGGAGGATGGAGAGCACCCTCAGCAAGCCTGCGGTGCTGTCAGCCTGTTGGACAGAAGAGATGCCATCCTGAGGGACACTGAGAGCTCGAGAGCTGGGCTGTGTGACCCTCAGCAATCACAACAAGCCAAGTGCAAGGTCCTACACCTGAGCTGGGACAGTGCCAAACACACCTACAGGTGTGCAGAGAAGCGACTGAGGGCAGCCCTGAGGAGAAGGACTTGGGGGTGACGGCTGATGACAAACTTGCCATGAGCCGGCAGTGTGAGCTGGCAGCCCAGAGAGCCAAATGTATCCTGGGCTGCAGCAAATGGAGCACGAGCAGCAGGTCAGGGGAGGGGGCTCTGCTCCTCCACTCTGCCCTGTGAGCCCCACCACAAGTGCTGGCACATTTCTGGTGCCCACAGCACAGGGAGGACATGGAAGTGTTGGAGCAAGTCCAGAGCAGGGACATGAAGTCGATAAGGGGACTGGGGTACCTGCCCAGCAAAGACAGGCTGACAGAGCTGGGCTCTTCAGCCTGGAGAAGAGAAGCTGCACAGACACCTCACAGCAGCAGGACCCGAAGGGCCTACAAGGAAGCCAGTGAGCAACTGCTCATCAAGAATTGTAGTGGCGAGACAAGGAGTACTGGGTTAACATTGAAAGAGGAACCTTACACTAGATACATGGAAGAAATTCTTTACGTGAGGGTGGCGAGGCACAGGTTACCCAGGGAAGTTGTGGAATGCCCCATCCCTGGAAGTGTTCACAGCCAGGCTGGATGGGGCTCTGTGTGACCAGGTCTAGTGGAAGCTGTCCCTGCCCATGGCAGGGGGTGGAACTAGACAATATTAAAGGTCCCTCCCAACCCAAACAATTCTACTGGCCCTTTACACTGCTCCATTTCTAGAAAGATGATGATGATGATAACCTGCATGTAGAAGATTTCTGACTATTTGACCAGATTTACAAAAGACTCTTTGCAGTACAAACATGCAACCAACACACAGGTCTGACCTGGGTGGACATTCTGGAGGGCCATGCTACACAAGAATTTACATCCCATGTACCTTTCTAAAACATACTTCATCTTTCTTCCATGGAAGATCTGCACCTGCAAGTTGCAGAGCACAAAGCATGTTGTTGCACTGAAGCAACTCAAGCTGTATTTCTGTATACACAAAGGCAGCATTGTTATTAGTCATTAGTTAGTCATCTGCAAGACAGACATTTGCTTTGACCATATAGGTTCTGTATTTGTTGAAAATAAAGGAACAATAAAAATAGAGTGTTACTAGATCTGTCACAACAATATTCATATGTAGAACTGCAGTGGTTTTAACACTGCATTTAGATGTGGCTTGCTGTTTTTCAGCCTTGAATCACTGAGTTAATTAAAATTCTATAGCAGCATTTCATTATTTTAACTCCTGCTTCATTTTTATAAAATTATTTTCAGAGATTGAAAGCAAAACCTAAAGCTAAGGTCAAACTTCATACAGATTCTACCCAATATTTCCAAATTCCAGGTCAAGAGTTGAACCAACAGATGTGTCAAGTTTTACTGCCAAGTACAGTTAATGGCCAACTGAGACTTAACAGGATCACCACTAGAGAAGACTCTACATGTCCACATGTGTACATAATTCTCACAAATCACTGCAGTACAGAGGAAAGACAAAGAGATCAGTAGCAAGCAGCAGACATCAAGCTTATATTCCCAGAATTACTTGGATGATTAAGCCTAAAACAGCAATTCTCAAACCTAATGTAGCTTCAGCAACTTCAGCCTGTCATGAGAAGCCCACACAAGTGACTGCTGCATGTCACGTCGCTGCTGGGCAAACTCTGGGGTGCACATTCCAGGTCTGTGAAGGGACTGGATGCACACTTCCAGCAATTACAAGAGTAAGTGGAATCTGGGAGCTTCAGTGACACACAAGTAGTCTGGATCTGTACCTTTTACTTCTGAAATTTCATCACATAGTTGAAACAAGCTTCTGTTCAGAAGCTGAACCATCGCTAGTGTCTGAATGTTTCTTTCTCTCTCAGCAATGACAAACTACTATCAGATCAGCCCCCTGAGAACCCACAATCATAATTTAGGAACATTTTTCACCAATTTCAATTGGTCTAATCCATTAAATGCCACACTGGATATGTGCTGACAGCACTGCTCTCTGCAGAAATGCAAAGATCAGAGATCCTTCCAACAGTGAGTAAGGAGAGCACAGTCAGTGAGGACTGGGGGTGTCATTTCCACCCGTTCCCATCATTTCCCCTCTTTCTACCTTGTGCTTTTGAACCATGGACTCCAGAGAGTCCTTACAACCCACAACTGACCCCCTTCTACTCATGGAGCTACTCATGCTCCATGTCTTTTTTCCAAGCCCAAGGAAGCTCTTTTTAGAGGCCAACCTCCCTGGTACAGCTGAGCAGGGTCCCTGCCTGGGGAGGTGGGACAAGTTGACAAAGGTCCTTGCAATGAGGAAAGCATCAAGCAGGTGTTCTCAGACTCACATCTGGCTTTATTTTAGAGGAAAGAAGCACCTACTTTTTGGAGTACAGGTTACTAAACTAATCCTGTCAGAGCACCGAGGTGTTACTCAACACAGGTGCTTTGCTGCAGCCCAGTCTGAGTTAGAGAACAGAGCACTCAGAATCCTGTTACAAATGCCTGAACAGAAACACTTACAAATACATGTTTTATAGCACACTTGTGGCAAACTGAATACACTTCTTAAAACACAGATCCCAAGAGGTCTTAAACAGAGTAATTTTGAGCAGTTAATTTGATACATCTTGTATTGGAATGTTTCCTGAAGCAAAAAAAATTCTGAACAACCTTGAGACACAACAATTTAATTTTGAATCTGACTGACTTTAAAGTATCAGGTTTGTGAGTACCTCAATAACACACTTTATTCTCACCTTTCAATTCTTCATTATACGTGGGGAGACTTCAGGCAAAATCCAAAAACAATGTTTTGACGCTAGTGAAACTAAAAAGAGGTCTTCTGTCCCTTTACAAATAAGGAAAAAAGCTGCTTCACAACAAGCCTAAAATACCATCAAAATTCAAGAATATATATCCTGACTCTGACCTTTTTCCTAATTACTGAACTTTGCCCACTCCCTGGTTTGCTGTGGGGTTTTCAGGGCAGTTAAGAGTACCAACAGAGGAGTAGCAGCAGTATTTCAAATGCATGTGTTACATGCAGTAGTGCTGACATCACTAAATACCAGCACCACCTGGACCTAACCACAACTTTCTGTGGTATCTGAGAGACTGAAATGAGAGCCTCCACCCTTAGGTAGGGTATGAGTCTGTCAATGGTGCTGCTGCTCACAGGCCAAGAGCAGGAACTCCTCCTTCCTTCTCTTTGGAAAGGCCTAGGAGAGCAAAAAGTGCCACCGCTGTGGCAATGACATGCTCCCACCCACATGCCACACTCCCCGTGTCTGCCAGCTGCTGTGGCTACAGGCTGACAGCTGCACATCCCAGAGGGCACCTGGGACACACTGACACCATGGCCCTGGTCACACTGACACCATGGCCCTGCCCAGGTGGGACACACTGACACCCATGGCCCTGCCCAGGTGGGACACACTGACACCATGGCCCTGGTCACACTGACACCCAGAGCCCTGGTCACACTGACACCCAGGGCCCTGGTCACACTGACACCCAGGGCCCTGGTCACACTGACACCCAGGGCCCTGGTCACACTGACACCATGGCCCTGGTCACACTGACACCCAGAGCCCTGGTCACACTGACACCCAGAGCCCTGGTCACACTGACACCCAGGGCCCTGGTCACACTGACACCCAGGGCCCTGGTCACACTGACACCATGGCCCTGGTCACACTGACACCATGGCCCTGGTCACACTGACACCCAGGGCCCTGGTCACACTGACACCATGGCCCTGGTCACACTGACACCACGGCCCTGGTCACACTGACACCCATGCCAAGCGAACCCTATAAATGCTCTCCTTATGAGGGATGACCCAATTCAGGGAGGAGGTACAAAATCATTTCTGTAGCAGAGCCTCTTGTTCCCTTTGGAAAACGGGGCGTATGTTTTACTCTCTTCTCTGCCTTGCGTAGATAATTATTGTTTCCAAAGGCACCTTCTCAGAAATGCTTCCTTAGTAACAAAATGTTAGTTTAAAAGAATTGGAAGTGCCACCTCACTGAACCAGTTGAATGCCAGCTGTCAACTGTCACTCCTAGAAAATGCACAGGGACAAATTATTTTTATAATACATATACACTTTGAAGTCTACTACTTCCAACTTTCCAAACATGTCCAAAAATAACCCTATGCCTCAGAAATAGAGTGTGCTATGAGGCTAGTGTTTCCCTTTGAGAGTTTGTTCATACTGCTACATATTACCGGGTCATTTGTAAGAAACACTAACAAAAGAACTGGAAAAAAAGTTGGGATGGGGCCAGAAATAAGAACAAGCCTGGAGGTTGCTCCAAAGACTACAGGAAAAAATATCATGTGAGGGGACACATGCCTGGGGAGAGCTGAACTAGAGACCAAAACATCTACTTTTCAGTTTTACGGAAGGTATTTTTCTTATTTTAGAAGACTTTAAAAATGTCTTACTAAGGACATCCTGAAGAACCAGTCTTCTTACACTTATCTCCTTACAGCCTTTTAAATATGGTAAATTAAGGTGATTCAAGATTAATTACTTCTCTTAAGAAAAGTCAAACAAAGCAGCTGCCAGTAACAAAAGAGAGCAAACATGTCCTGGTCATACCTGCAGATCACACAAGAACTAGCACAGTTTCCTTCAGGGGTAACAAAGAACAGTTTAAATATCTATAGTTATCTCTTAACCATTGGACATTGTGAGTATTTCATTCCCTTATTGTTAAAGGCTTTCACTTCAGCTGATCCTATTTTCTTTCCTCCTCTGACCCAAAGCTGTTGAACTTGCAAAGGGTTTTGCAACCACACTGAAATAATTGAAAGAATTAAATGCCAATGAAGTTCTTCACATTCACAAACTATCTCTACATTCATTACAGTATAACCTTTACATTCAGATCTGAAACAGCCTCATCTTTATACAGCTTCCTTTGCCTGTAATTTCTGCCCACCTTCCTAATCAGCATGCTCCTTGGTTTTCCTTCAAAAAAAAGCAACCATAAAAGCTAAAAAAGGGGATATGAGAACACAAGACACTTACTACACTTTTATATACTACCCAACAGTTGCAGTATTTGTCTCCTATGGAAACTCACAGAACTAGTGGATGGACTTACCCTTCATTTCTTCAAGTATGAATTTTATGGAAACATTTTCCTTTGCTGCTCCTATTCTGAAGAACTTTCTGCTGGATTGAATTACAAATGCAGCATTAGCATAAAAATAAATTAAGAGCCTGAGCAAAACCAGTACTCAGAAGAGTTTTCTCTTCATGGGCAATTTTGAAACAACGGTTTATTTCCCTACAAAATCCCCAACAGACATGTACGCTATAAAACTGAAGTCGTGTGCAGTTCAGCCATTAAGATGTACATGACCACAGGTGTAGTTTTCAATTCTTTCACAACTCTCTAACTTTAAGCTGTCCAGCTGCTGCTGGCAAAGGAGAAGGAGAGGCTGAAGAGTGAGGTGTGTTAGCTGGGACTCTCTGTGCAGCTCCCTGGGAATTCTGCACAGAACCAAGGGCCCAGCTCACAATGGAAGCACTGGGCATAAACCCAGCCTGCTGCCGCTGCCACCAAGGGCTCCAGGGAGAACACAGAACCCTGGAGCTGTGTCCCCACACAAGGAACAGGGGTGACACACAGTGCATACAGAGAAATGACCTAGACAGTTTTTCCACATATAGACCGATGAAAGCATCTGATTTACAAAAACCAGGTACTGCACAAGAGCTTCTGTATCTGCTCTTTTCTCTTTTCCTTCACTGTTACTGGTCTCAGCCCAATACCTACACAAATCAGTGAGCACGGCTGCCTTCCATTCCTTTAGCTCCTCTAGCATGCTGACAAACTTCTTCAGGAAATGCTAGCTCCATGTTCAGACATTGTTTACTGGGAAAACTTCCACACTGTATCAAATATATTTTCCATTAAGCTCTAGAACCAGAGCATCCCCCAATCCTCAGCAATTCAGGCACACTTGCTCATGTTCCTGAGGCAGCTTTCGTGACGTGTTTATTGAGAGGCTACACCTGAACTGCACCATGATAACCAGCTCTAAGCTATTCACAGAAATGCCAATCTAAAAATAATCTGCTGCCATTTTTCAGAAGCACCTAAAGCATCCTTGTGATCACAATCTCAACAATTATATTGAATCAAGTGATCTGTACCAATTTCACCCCTTAGTATTTTTAGAACACGCACAACATCCTCTTTAGAAATTATTTCATCTGCCAATGCTGTGCAAGAGCATTTGCTCAGTGTAAGCTGACTACATGCCAAGCATTGCAAAAACCAAAGAAAATAAAAAACTTGGGATTTCACAGTGCCTGAAACTGTGGTCAAGTTCATTGTTATTTTATCAGAACTCCACAAAAAAATTCTGTGACTTACTAGTACTCACAATTATCAGTTCTTTAGTAACTAGTGGCATTGTTTTGAGAATATTTTATTCTAGACAAGAAAAATAACAAAATGCTAAATGGCAGCTCACCCAAAGGTACACCACATTAAATCTTAAAGGGCAAAGTGTAAAATAGCAGCTTGAAATGTTCACAAAGGAATTATAAACTTTTTCAAACTGAATAAAAAGGCTGAATATGTACATGTAGCTCAATCACTCTATTTTTACGGATGTAACTTTCACCTTTATTTTCTTAGATAAAACCCAACATATTTTAAACAACAAAAAGCACGAAGCTATGACTGGATACACGAACATCTGAACATAATGTAGTGTAGTGCATTATAGTACCAACTGTAATGCACTGGGGGGGAAAGGTTTAGGATAAAACCCCACCCCACTCCCACTTAAATCTGACAAGACTAAAACATGTAATTCAAAGGCAGCACAAATTCAAGGTATTTGTTTATTTCAGTAAATCACCACAAGTTCTAATGTTATATTGAAGTCAATACATTCCATCAGAAGAAGAGGCAGCACAATAATAATTTCCATCAGTATGTGTGTGTTTGTACAACTAACATTTTAAAACTATGATGCAAGCCCGCATTGATTATATCCACAGGTTTTCAAAAGAACAGAAAATGGCATTTGGGGACTTTATTTCATAATGACAACAAACAAAGCACTGGAACCTTTTTTTGTTGCATACTGATACTCTGAGCTCAAAAGAGCATAGAATGTAATACTGACAAATCTCTAAGGTATTCTCTATTTAGGAAAAAGTTCATTACAAATCTGAGAAACAGTGTGTAGCTGCACAAAAAAAAAAAAAAAAAGGTTTATACTTTACTACTGATGCTTTTAATTCCAAAATTTTAATTACCATTGACACACAAATGGTAGAAAAAATGGCATTTCTTGTTTGTGGTTATGTTCAAAATGTATCACTGCAGGAAAAAAAAAAAAAAGTATTTAGTTATTTTAATATTTAATAGTTAGATTATTCTCCTGAGTAGTAACTTCCTCCAGCAGCATTTCCAGTCTGAGGTTCCAGTACCAAGTGCTGCCCATCAGGCAGCTGGTACCTCTTAGGCAAAAACATTTCATCAGATGGTCTGGAAGTGCTGATACTTCATTATCCTGATCATCTTTCTATGCTGCAGATTAAATGCCCAGATGACAGCAAGGGGAAGTAAACTACTGTTTACTGGAAAGCCAGTGGCTGAAAAAAAACAGGGAAAGCTCTTGAATTCTACTCCCAAGCTTTATTCACCAAACTCAGTAACTACATGAACATCATTCAGAAAGTGCCTGTTTGCAAGGAACAAATTATTTGTGGAGTTCCATGTGGAATTTCTGTTTGTTTCCTACGTTTGATTTCCAAAATACCTTCTCAGTGAATTAGTCAGTTTCTCTAGTTGTCACAATCGTACCTTTATGTTTTCTAATGGAGCACACGAGAAGGAAAACAGGAAAAACTGATAAATTATGCAAGCTGTAACCACTTGTAGAATCTTTTGATACATGGGAATGAAAAAAACAAGGGTGTCATCAGCATTGAAAAGAACAGCATCCCTTTACCTAAGAGAATTGCAAAATATCTTAATCAGATTCCCGCTCTTCTAATGAGGAAGTCAGGATGATATCCATCAAGAGACACATTTGATTTGTTCAGTGAGGAAGATTAAAATGGATTCATTAGTGTAGGGATGAAAAGACTCACATTAGTGAGCTGAGAGACATCTCACACCACCTTGCTTGATTTAATGGCAGCAAGTATATATTCATATATATATATATATTTATTCTGACAGGTATATTTTGGATAGTTCATGCTGAAACATGTTGAAAAAGCATCTGCACAGCATTTATTTAATCAGTAGCACAAACACTTCAAAAACCTCATAGCAGAACACACTTCTCATATTCTGACCAATACTCACTGAGTTCTCACACATCTTTATTTTCATGATAAGTCTTTGTAAAGTTCACTTATATTATCAGTAAACACACATAGGCATCTTTCTCACCAACTGTATTGATAAGATTATTTTATTATTTTCTATTTGAGGTAGATTTTCCCAAAATAAGTTTCAAGTCAACTTTTCCTGTTATAAACACTGAAAGCCATAGAAATGTTTTCCCTTCTGATAGCATAATTTTCTTCTTATTTCTATAATTATCTTACTCATGCTATTCACCCTCTCTTCCCAGGGTTAGTGGGTAAAAATCCACACCTATTAATACAGCAATTTTTATAGAAAATGCTCAAATTTTCCTACCAGGGTGCAGCAATGAACTGTGTTTTACTCAGTGCCTTCTCTTTACTGGATATAAAAGAAAACTGAACTGAATCTTTTCATCTTTTAGATGAAGAAAGCAAAGTAATTGAAGATTGGAAGGAAAAGGAACAGGGGCCAGTTTACACTGAACCCCAAATCCAGTGAGCAGGGATTCTCATTGCCCCCACCAGAAGGAGTTACAGGTCACACTACTACAGGAGCAGCTGGGAAAGCATTAGGCAGCAGTGGGGATGCAAGAATGAACTCACTACGTGCCTGCATAGCCCAGGCAAAAACCTTGGTGCAAAAAGAAATCCCGACACTGGTTTATTAGAAACTGCTTTAGTACATCTCTTCCAAAGGAAAAAGAACTTTGTCCCAAAGTTATGAGCAAGAGAAAGTAACAAGACCCCGATTACCTGCACTTCAGAGATGCAGCTGAAGCCATGCAATGTCCAAAACAAAACTTTTCATGAGTGACCAATAAAAGATATTTGAAGTGCAGTGGTGAAACTTTGTATCCACTTTGTATCCATGAAAACATGGTATTACTGCTTACAAAAACTAAGGAAAAAACCCCAAGCAATTCTCCCTGGCAAACAGCAATCTGAGCTCCTGCTAACATATACAAAAATAAGGATACAAACACAAACTGAAGACTCATAATCAATACCCATCCTTCCACTCCACCACACACAGGCTGGTAGTGTTAGAGACACCTCCTACCACTTATCTACCAAGGCATCATGTAACTTGTAGACAAGAACCAAAATCCTTTTCCACTCCTTTGGATGATTAGTCATTCCCTAAACCAGCCTAAAGCAAACATAATTACATTTCTTCTTGTTCTTTCCCACTGGAATGCCAAGGAATATCTGGTTGTGTGCTCATCTTCAGCAGAGTGGTTCAGAGCCCAGCTGAAATCTTTGAAGCAGCACTAGACAGTGAGCGTTAGAAGCACCAGCACCCAGCCCACCGGGAAGGGACAGAGCCATGAGCTGTGATCCTTTATCCATCCCTGGAGGGCACAGCTGAAACTCCAAACGATCTGCTTTGCCTCCAACTGCTCTTAGGGGCATCATAGGTATATTTAAGAGCAGGCTGTTGAGAACCCAGAGACCTGGAGAATTCTGTTTACCCATAACTCAGTGCTCTCTGCAATGGGACTATTACTGAATCTCAGAAGGACTTAATGGCAATGCTGCAGTGTAACGTTCATTAAAACTCCCTATCGCTAAAAAAAAGAACGATATACTGAAAAACACTGGAAAAGTTGAAGACAAACTTCTGTTACAACATATATATAGATATAACCAGATGGGCTTAACACAAATAGTTCATCTGTTTTCTTTCTCAATTTCATTTCAATAATATTCTGTACAGTTTCATTTACTTTAAAAATGCATTGAGATACAATAAAGAAGTTGAAAAAACTTGCTGAGAAAAAAACAACTCCCGCTAGCATTATCAATGTACAAAGTTTATAAGATTTCACACTGTTTGTTTAAGATACCCATATCTATAACCACATATATTCATCTCCTCCCTTTCCCCATACTCCCCCCCCCACATAAAAGTGCATTCAAAGGCTTCATCCAATGAGTCAGTTAAAAATACACATCTGAATCATAAGTATATTCTGAATACAACTCTAAAGCCAAGGGGGATACTATTAATACCTAAACGAAAGACACAGCCTTGGCTAGCTGCTTTTATTAATACCTTGTCTGTTCCACCAAACTACAGCCACTGCCACAATGTTTCTCCTGCCACTGTCCCTTATCTGTATGTTTCTTTGGTTTTAAAATGAAATCTTTAAGTATATCAGATACTCTATCTTCTGTCCCTGGTTTTATATTTTTGAAGATTTTTGTTAAAAGCTGATATTTAAGCATATTAGCTACTACACTCCATCTCTTTTTTAAAGCTTCTGGAGATTTCACTTTCCTGTAAAGATAAAAAATTTAATTCTTTAAACCTTAGTATTTTAAGAAAGGAAATGAGGTAAAGTTACCTTTTTCCTACATATATCCTGTGTTTACATGCACATCTGCCTGCACAAAACATTGCTTCTAATATTCAGTGTTGTTATTTGCTTCCCAGATCTACTCAAGAATACTATTTAAGGATCAGCATCTCATTTTGCTAAGCTCCACGGAAAAGAAGCCCTTGCCTGACAAAGCTTCCTGGAAAAACACGCGACGGAACAGGTAAAACGCAACAAACACCGAGAAGGGTTTGAGAAATTTATCACAACTGCAAAACTGTCCGAAAAGTTGGCAAACCGCGTAAGTGTACCTGCTCAGGAAACAAAGTTTCTGCTGATACTATTCTACCAGCAGCTGTTTCCCAACATTTCATGCCATCACTCCAACTCCTTCCCCTGCACAGTATCGCTCCAACTTGACACGTGTCAGTCGCCTATCGCTGCAGGACAGAGGCTTCGCCTTCCTCTTTCACTCGGGCTCTTATGTCCAGCCTATGGCCAAAAAGCCTTTCCCCTTCTCCCCACAGCAGGGGAAAGATGAGGGGCCCAGAATAAAGGAAACAAGCCGCCGCTCGACCCATTCCCTCCGGCACGCACCGCGGGCACTGCCGCCCGTTCTGCGGCACTCCAGGACGAGCCGAGCCGCCCCGCACCCGGTCCCTGTCCCTCGGCCGAGACCCGCCGGGCCGGCCCCTGCTCTGTCCCTCGGTCCCTGTCCCTCTGCCGAGACCCGCCGGGCCGGCCCCTGCTCTGTCCCTCTGCCGAGACCCACCGGGCCGGCCCCTGCTCTGTCCCTCGGTCCCTGTCCCTCTGCCGAGACCCGCCGGGCCGGCCCCTGCTCTGCCCCTCTGCCGAG
The DNA here is from genome assembly GCF_030490865.1 of Poecile atricapillus. Taxonomy (NCBI): domain Eukaryota; kingdom Metazoa; phylum Chordata; class Aves; order Passeriformes; family Paridae; genus Poecile; species Poecile atricapillus. Next base: position 118,964,466 of record NC_081249.1, on the reverse strand, counting down.
ACCCGCCGGGCCGGCCCCTGCTCTGTCCCTCTGCCGAGACCCACCGGGCCGGCCCCTGCTCTGTCCCTCGGTCCCTGTCCCTCTGCCGAGACCCGCCGGGCCGGCCCCTGCTCTGCCCCTCTGCCGAGACCCGCCGGGCCGGCCCCTGCTCTGTCCCTCTGCCGAGACCCACCGGGCCGGCCCCTGCTCTGTCCCTCGGCCGAGGCGCTCTGGGCGGCAGGAGCGGCCCCCCAGTCTCCAGCCCCGTGCCGCAGGCCGGGCTCCCCGCATGCCGCGGGGCGGACAGGTGCAGCCCTCGGGCCGCCCGGGGCCCTGCGCAGCCCGGGCTCAGCCCCGGCCTCCTCCTCCTCCCTCGGCCAGCCCCTTCACCCGCGCATCACCGCCACAAAGACGGGCCCGCGCCCGCCGGGCCGCGCAGGGAGGGAGCGGAGCCGAGCCAGGCCGGGCCGGGCCGGGCCTCCTCCGCTCCTTCTCGGTCGGCGCCGACGCCCCGGGCCTACCGCCCTCCGCCTCCGCCTCCCGCCTCACCTCCTTGGGGACGAGCTGGTTCTCCTCGCTGGGCACCATGGCCGGTGGCGCGGCGCGGAGCCCGCAGCAGGCTGAACCGAGCGCCGTCGTCAGCAGCAGCGGGAGGCGGGGGGACGCCCGCGGCTCATCCTTCTCCTCTTTTTCCTCCTCCTCCTTCTTCTTCTTCTTCTTCTCCTCCTCCTCCTCCTCCTCCTCCTTCTTCTTCTCCTCCTCTTCTTCCTCTTCTTCCTCTTCTTCTTCCTCCTCTTCCTCCTCCTCCTCTTCCACCTCCTCCGCTCCCGCGGGCAGCGCCGCGGCTCCGCCCCGCCGCCAATCCATGGCAAAATGGCCGCCGGCGCGGTTCTCGCGAGAGCCGCCCCGCCCCGGGCCGGCCGCGCTCCGAGCCCTGGGCCGGGCCCCGAGCCCGCTGCTGCCGCTACCCGGCCCTGGCCTCGAGCCCCCTGCTGCCGCTGCCGCTGCCCGGCCCGGCCCGGCCCGGCCCGGCCGAGCCCCGTTCCCCCAGCACGAGGGGCGGTGGCGGAGCCGCAGCGCCGAAACTCCGCGGGCCGGCGGGCCGGAGCCAACCCGCGCACGGGGCGTCCATGGCGCCGGGCCGCCCTCACGTTATCCTGCTCTGGGGACCGGCGTGGGGCGGCCGGGCCTGCGGGGAGCGGGGAGTCAATAAAGGAACGGGTACCGGCTGCGGGCGTGTTTAGGGAACGACCGGACGTGGCACGGTGCTGTTCGGTCATGGGGTGGACTGGATGGTCCCAGAGCTAATTGAGCCCGGGCAAATGGAGCAGCAGGAGCCGAGCGGGGAGGGGGCGCCCGGGCCACTGCCCCGGGTACGGCTCGGGGCTCGTCAGCACCGGGACCGGGCGGGCTCGGAGCGGGGCTCGGGGCTCGTCAGCACCGGGACCCGGGCGGGCTCGGAGCGGCGCTCGGAGCTCGTTAGCACCGGGACCGGGCGGACTCGGAGCGGCGCTCGGCTCTGGGCACGCTCGGAGCTCGCTCGCAGCCGGCCGCGGGGGCGCTCGGAGCGGCGCTCGGAGCTCCAGGCCCCGCCACACGGGCTCCGTCCCCTCGCAGGGCTCCGTCCCCTCACAGCTCCGTCCCGCCGCCCTTCCCGGAGCCCCGGGCCGCAGGGACACCGGGGGCTGCTGCAGCGGGATTCACTCGCTCCGGTGCAGTGTCGGTGCCAGGCTGCAGGGGACGGGGAAGCACAGCCTGGTCCCGCTGCCATGCGAGCCCTTCCTGGCGCCCAGGAGTTGTTCCTGGAAGTGCGGGGAAGTTCAGAGTGCTCGCTGTAAATCCGAGGTTAATATAATGGCTCGTTTGCAAACGGACTGCAAGGCTCTTTCCCTGGTAGTGCTTCATCGCTGAGTTTTGTCCACAACGAACTGAACTGTATTTGTTTTTTGTGCCACTGAAACACACTGAACGCCAAGTCACTGGAATAACTAAAACGTGCTTTAGAGGAAAAGTAGTTAATGTCTACTTCACTGCAAAATAGTTTGTAAGAGAAAAGCATTCTACTTGCCAAATGAACGATGCTGTATGGTAGCTGTACATTTCTGCACAACTGCTTTTCTTATTATTTTAGTGTCCTCTTGTGGAAAAATGCAGTACTGAGGACAGTCTTTGGTTTTGTGTCCATGAAGTTTTGGGGTTCGGGTAATTTTTGAAATCCACTGTACTACTGAAGGTTTAATAAAATTGAATGATCTTGTCTCCTTTTTCATGTTTGAAGTATGTAACTTCTCAGGTTCCTCTCTGCTCAGAGATAAGTGGCAAGCTTTGGAATCAGGATATGTTATTAGTCTTTCTATTAGTATAGTAAGCTTTTTAAAAAAGGCTTCAAAATGGTCATTTCTCTAAATAACATCAGTGGTTTTATTTTCATCTTTCAGATATGCCATGGAAATGCTGTGTTTCTGGCTTTGTTGTGTTTTTAAATTTTTGTTTGGGGTTTTAAAATTTTTTGCTCCTTGAATTAAGCACAGAAATCCTCTCATTGAATAACTTAAAGCAGTTTTAAAGTATATTTTTAACCTGTTTTGTTCATGTGTTCAAATTATTTATCTTGTAAAGGTCAGAGGGTTCTTTGGCACAGGGGCTCTTGCCCTGTGGGTTTGGAATATGTTGCACCTGAAAGCCCCTCATCTTAGATCTTTGAGCTCTAATATGATAAAATCAGGTACTGAGACAGGAACCTGCGAGTCCCTTGCTGTTATAATGTCATTTTATGTTAGCACGGGGTTTTGTAGAGCAACTCCTCTACAAGAGGAAGGAAAATATCTGAAATAGTGGGGTTTTTAATATGAAAGGCAGTATGAAATGAATGAACTCGTGTTTCTGAAAGGAGGTGTTTTACTCCTGCTTATCAGCCATGCTGTGCATTAAAAGGTTTGGGATTTAGTTGGGGTGTCTTTTGAGGGGGATTTTCGTAATCCTAGGTGTGGGGAAAGGTAAAACTGCAGAAGAAGTGATGTCAGCGTCTGTAGGTGATTGAAGGGGCTGCCCAGCCATCTGCAGGTGTCCAGAGGTGTCCAAAGAGCCGTGAGATCAGCGAGCGCTGCTTGGGGCCAAGAGCCAGAGCAGAGCCGAGCTCCCCGCACTGGGATCCAGCCAAACCAGGTGTGACTGACCGGTCTGCTGGAACCTGCCCTGGCCCCCTGCTCTGGGGACACTCCCCACTGAACCCTCAGACCTGGAGCATTCTCCCTCTGCCTTGTGAGGAACCCAGAATTCAGGGACAAGGAGCTTTCAGAGATGTTACTTTGGAAAGTTCTTTTGACTCCCTAAAATGTTATGTTCTTGCAGGTTATTCTTTGCTGTTGTTTGTGCATAACAAGGGGAAAAGCTACAGAATTCAATGACTTTATTTGAAATATATTGATCTATTAGAATAAAGAGGTAGCTACCACAAATATGTGCCTACTAGATAAGAATCAGGAGTTTGTTTTTTAAAGAAATACTTTGTTAGATCCTCCTGCCAACCTTTAAAACTGTGCAAACATCCAGTGTAGCATGTGTGCATAAAACATCTTTAATGGAGTAATAATATCTAGTTAATAATTAAATCTCCAGGAGCTTTTGTAATTTATGGATGCTACAGTATTTAATCTCTTTATGTGAGACTTAAAGAGGAATATTCAGTATTTGGGTTTCATGAAGGAAATCCTGGCCTTACATAAAGGCTGATTTAATATAGCACAGGTTTAACTTGTTATTAGTGTGAAGGAAAAAAAACTGATGTCTCTGACTACAGCTGATGCTGGATGTACAGGTAAATTTGTGGGGCTGTTGATTGTCAAACTTGCTCAGAGATACATTAATGAGAGTCAAAGTGCTGCAGTGTGTCAGTTTTCAGTCAGTACAGTGCTTGTCACACTAATGTATGCACTGGATTAATGGAAATATAATTAATGGAAATACAGTAATGCCAGTGTGCTAAAGTAAATAGCAAACCTCTGTTTTAAAGGATGCTGAACTTTGTAGGAATGGGATACCTCTTTAAAGGTTGTGCTCTAATCATTCCTCCTTCTCTGTCAGAAATCACTGAATCTTGTCCCAGGATTTGACAAATAATTAATAAAGGTCTGGAAAGAGTTCTAAGAAATGGAGTGCTGCCATCTAGCTCTTTCATATGTGTGTTTGGGTGCTGTGAACTGATGTCTCTCCCGAAGTTGTTATCACGGTGCCAGGATGTGGAGCACCCTGCTGTGTTTCCAGATGTGCAGCCTGGTGGAGCACATGCATCCCCTCTGCAGGGTGGGCTCCCGTGCCATCCATCCCTCCGAGGCTGGGGGCGAGCACAGCAACAAAGGAAAGGCTTCCCTATGGGAGAGCAAGGGGGAGGGAGAGCTGCCCTGAATCCTCACCGTGCCAGTACCTGAGTGTCCAGCACAGTTCAGGTCCTTTGGAGGCTCACAAGGAGCTGGCAGTGATGCAGGCAGTGCATTTGAACGGCCTGGATGGACGCTCCCTGCACGTGTGGAGCTGCTGCCGCAGGGTCAGCCTGGGAGCACGAAGGCAGCAGCAAACAGGAGGCTGTCATGTGCAAAAGCACCAGAGCAGCCCGGGTTCAGCATGCCCTCGGTGCCCAGGACTCTCAGGATGGACATTCCAGATGTTTAGAGCTGCCCACGGGAGTTTAGGAGTTCAGGTTTGCACCGGGGTTCCCAGAGACCTTCAGATTACACCTGGTGATGTTTCATGTCCAACTGAATTTAGGAGTTTGGTGCTCTGCATGTGCACTGGGGTTCCCAGTGACCCTCAGATTACACCTGGTGACGTTTCATATCCAACTGAGTTTAGGAGTTTGGGTGTGCACCGGGGTTCCCAGAGACCTTCAGATTACTCCTGGTGATGTTTCATATCCGACTGAGTGCTCATTATGCTGCTTGCAGCTCTTTGGGTGGGCAGGAAGTGGTTTCCCATCCTCAGCATGCCCTAGCACATAGAGAACATTCCATCCTCCCAGATTCAGGTTCCTAGGTGGCCTTCTCCTGGATGGAACAGGTTTTCTTCACCTTTTCTTTGTAAGGTGTCATGAGAGTCAGTGGAAAGAGGTAGCTGGCAGCTGCCTGGGCTGCACCCATCCCCTCACTGAGAGGAGGGAAGAAAAGGCATCTTTTGGAAGTGCCAAGTGCCGGGGTGTGGAATCCCAGGGCAGTGACTGCAGCAGGGGCTTGGTGAGACCTGCCCTTGGCAGTGCCCAGCAGTGCTGACCTGCCAGCCTCTCTCCTGGGCAGGGCTGGAAACGGGAGGGCACCGTCACCATCTCCCCACTTCTGCTCTGGGGGTCCCTCTCGGGGCTTGGCACCGCTCTCTGCTTTGCTCTGGGCTTGGACCCACTCTCTGCTTTGCTCTGGGCTTGGACCCGCTCTCTGCTTTGCTCTGGGCTTGGACCCGCTCTCTGCTTTGCTCTGGGCTTGGACCTGCTCTCTGCTTTGCTCTGGGCTTGGACCCACTCTCTGCTTTGCTCTGGGCTGCTGATGGGGGAACTTTGTGTTGTGGGGAGTGCTGGGCTGGACCTCCTTATTCTACAGCTGCTTTAGGGCTGCTGAGGGGAGGGGAGGTGCTCTTCATCTGTCACCATTCCTCATGCCAGGGCCTGGAGCAGGCTGTGCTGGGACCTTCCTGAAGCAGCTTTGATGCAGTTTGTGCAGAGTTGGTGGAGGTTTGGTATTGGACCAGCTGCTGGCTCCGTGGGTCTCCAGGCTCAATCTTGTCCCTGTTTTGCATTGTGGTGAGTCCTGAGCATCTGCAGCCCTCTGGGGCCTTAGGGCTGCTCTGCTGGGGGGGCTGCTGAGCTCTTTCTTGCGTTAATGAACGTAGTTTACCTTTGGCAGCAGCAAAGGGAGCTGCCAGAGGTCTCACACAGCATTTCAAATGTCAGCAGCTGCCAGCCCCTGCTCTGGCAGGGGAATATCGTCCCAGGCCAAGTGCAGGGGATGGTGCTGTGGACACAGCGTGACTCAGGCAGGGCAGGGACCTGTGTACAGAGGATCCTGACGCAGGTGAAATGCCCTTGGAAGCCTCCCAGGCAGTGCCAGCTGTGCTGCTTGTGTGGTGTGTAAGGAAATGCTGCTGGCTCCTTCCTGGCTGCTGTGGTTTGTATCCAGCCCTGACTGTGAGCAGCTGTCAGTCTGGGGTGTGTGCTCTGTACAAAAGTCTAGTCCTTTACAGTAAAGTAAGGATTTTACAATTATTTTACAATCACTTTACAATAAAGTAATCCTGTGGTGCTGGGGGTCTCTCTTTTGGCTGAAAGAGTAGGGCAAAGCACAGGTGGTAAGATTGTTGAGAGAAAGTGGTTTCTAAAAAGCAATAATTTTGGTCACATGTATCTCAATTTTAATTCTTTTTAATCATCTTTTTCTTTCAAATGTTTGTAATTTATCTGTTGATTGAGCTGAATTAATGTGGGATAAATAATAGAAACAATTTGTAACTCCTGTCCTTGCTTATGGCATTGCCTTTGTGTATAGACGTGTCTGAGAGCATTTGTTTCTTCAGCATTTGGGTTAGAAGGCTTGGCTGCAGAATTTGGATCTTGTATTTGCTGTTAGTATGGGAAGCAGATTTCTTTCAGTGTTGTTCCTTCTTTGCAATGAGTTGTGCTGCTGTTGAAGTTAGGTGCAGAGCCATTTCCCTCTCCCCTGTGACTCAAGGCAGGGCCTGTTGGATGCAAGCTCACCTTCCAGGGGTGTCCACGTAGCTGGGGAAAAGTTCCAGATCATCTGGGCTGGATCCAAATCCTTTCCTGAGGCTGAAGTCTCCTTTCTTGAAGGCAGCTGTTCAGGGAGGAGAGCTGCTGGGGCTGGGGGAGCTTTCTCCTGCGGGGTGCATCGTGGAATGCAGGGTCTGGGTGCCAGGCTCAGGGATAAAATCACAGCCTGTGATGATAAAATCACAGCCTGGACACTGGGATGTGCTGGGGCACCTAGCACAGTGCTCTGCATGTGCAATTCAGTATGCCCTTCCCTGTGCTGGGAACGTGGGCCTTTGCATGGGTGCTGCCTTCGTCTTCCTACTGGGAGCCAAGGGTTTATGTTAAGCACCCAGACAGATTTTAAATTCTTCCAGGCACGTAGAGCTGTGCTTTTGGTACCACCAGCAATGCAAACACTTCCAGAGAACCTAACTCCAGACTTGCTGATGGGAATGCTCTTTACTAGGATAAGAGTCATCCATAAACCTTTGGATGTTCTAGGTTTATCACCTGCAAGACAGCTTGAATCCACAGCAAGGCTCCCGTCCTGCTCTCAGCCCAGAGCTGGGCTGGATGGCAGCTTGCTCCTCTCTGAGGACAGGAGGGTTTCTCAGAGGGAAAATGCAAGCCTCAGACCTTCAGAGACTGATTGTCCCTGCTGCCCAAGAACTTACAAACAAAGATAATCAAAGCAATTGTATATGTTTTTTAGGGGTTTTATCTCCTCTGACCTCGGAATTTGAAGAAAAATGAAAGCATGGTGATAAGATACTTTTCTAACTGCACATTTTCTGCTAATACCCTGACCGTTCTTCAGTCTGCTCTTCCTTATTTATGGCTACTCCTTCTTCCTTCTTCAGCCTTGCCTCTTCTGCAGCCACAGACAAAGACTTTTATCCTCTTTGCTTGCCACATTTCTACACAGCCAAGTAGATCTAACAGGATCTTTAGGGGAGTCCTTCTGCACATTCCTTGGCTTTTTATGGTGCCTCTTGGAAACTGAAAAGGCACTTTTTGTGAACAGGTAATGAAACCAAGAATTCCTGTATTGAAAGGAATAAAAATAATGTTCATGCAAAGGTGTTTTGAGGATGCCTTTGTGATTTAATTTTTGGAAACAAATTTGTGGCATAAGAAACGATTCCCAAAGCCTTGCTGCTAGTCTGATCCTGGTCCTTTGGCTGCCTAAACCATGACACTACCTCAGGAGCAAGTATTTAGCTGGTGTTCATTTTAAGTGAGGAAGGGGGGAAACTGAAGAATTAAAGTGGACATGCAATTTTTAAACTCTCCAATCAAAGTGATTATTTATGGAGATTTCAGAGTAGTTACTAGTGCTGCACTGGCTATTTAAAGTCAATCATATGACTGAGGATGGTGCCTCTCAGTGCACTTGGATTGCTGAATGCCTTTTTCTGGGCACTGTGAACTCCAGTAGTTAGGTGAAGTGTTGTTTCAGCCAGGGTTCTTTTGGTGCTGATGTGCTGTGTGAAGAACTCTGGATAAAGCTGCAATACCTGGGGGACATTCCCAGGCAGGTCTAAAGAGGGAGATGTGAAATACAAACCCAAGGTGCTTTCTTCTGCAGCAGTCACCTCATCTGTGTGAAGCCTTGAGGAGGGAGCAGTTTGATTTTGAATACTTTGATTTTGATTGTGTTTGGTGCTGCTGTTCCCCTGGCTGTGTGCCTCAGTGTCTCACAGCAGTCTGCAATGTGTTGTTTGGGTACATGAGATGCTCAGTGTGTCTGGGGGCTGCTGCAGCTCAGAATCCTGGAAGCAGCTGAGGTTTATGGTTTGGAACTATCCACTTACATGTATGTCATCAGCAATTTTGCATCTTCTCACACTTCTAAAATGTGAGAATTTCTTTACTTGTTTGCATTATTTATTTCTACTTAGCAAACATCCAAGTCCAACTCTCACTGCAAACAGCTGAAACAGTTGAGCTTAGAGTTTTGTGTCACATATAGAAACCCTGAGATAATCAGAGTAGTGAGGAGTGCTGCTGTTTGGAACCCAGAGAAGGCAGTTTCTGATTTTCAAAACTGAGAGTGACCCAGGCAGTCTCTTCTGCTGTACACTGGCCATTTATCTGTACATTAGGAGAAGTTAGACATTAGAATCCTTTTGTGAAATGTTAACTGCAGCTCGACGTTCTTTCTTCTTTGAATTTATAACATGCCTTAATTTCATTTAAAAACCAGCAGCTTAAGGTTTTCTTGAGAGCACAATTAGACCTTCCTTTATCACTGTGCTAAGAGGGTTGGTGTGAACAGATTCACATCTCTGAGGGTCTGCAGGGAGACCATTTTTATTTTAATAGTATGCTCTAACAGCATATTAGCTTTGTTTCCTTGTGCTCAGTGATCAGATAGTCAGAAAGCACGTGGAAAGAATATGGAAATTTCAAGTGTGGGGGCAGCCTGACATAGATGCACGTGAACATTTGTCTTTACCATGCACAATGCAATTTGTGACACTCCAAATTTTGCAAATTACTGTATATACTGGATGATTTTCACAATAATTTCAAGACTTCTCTCTTTTCCTAAGCTCTCCCTGTTAAACCTGGAAGAAAGCATTAAACTTGCTTAAGTTGTGTAAATTTGAAGGTTAGAGTGATGATAAAGAACATCCCAGAAAAGGACATGGCAAGGTGAAAGGCAAATCCAAGAGGTTTGGAAAATAATGAGAGACAAAGCGAGGAAAAGAGAAAATTAAATGTGATCTCTACAAATAAATGGGAAATGTGAAAATGCATGGATGCTGATCATGGAAAGAACAAGCATTTTCAAAAGAACAAGCAGGACACTATCCAGCTGCTTTTTTGTTTTGTTTTTGCACTCAAAAGACATTCTGGGATGAACCAAAACATTTCCCCAGGTGCTTTTATAGGACAGAAGGCAAAAGCAATAAAGCCATTTCCTGGTACCGCACTAGACAGTGATAATTGAGAAAGCTTGATTTAAAAAATCTATTATAAAAACACTAAAACATGAATATCAAGTGAAAAAAATCAGTCTCTCTGACCTTCCTGTCCCACTCCAGTCTTGTTGCTGAGAAAGCTGAGCCTCGTGTGTGGGATCCCAGAGGGTGTGAGACACCTCGCAGCCAGGAGCTCCTGCTGGGAGCACTTTTGGGGATGGAATTAGAGGGGGGTGGGAGGGGAAGCTGGAATTGCATAAGGAGGGCTCTGTGGGTTGTTTTCATGAAGCTGGAATAAACAGCTGTGCCAGCTGTGCCAGCTGTGCAGCACAGGGCCTCTTTTGTCATCCAGCCTGACGGGACTGGGGATGGGAACCTGCAGCTCAGGCCCTGCATCCAGCCAGGGGAGCACATGGGATGGGGGAACACATTGGATAAAGGAGCCCATGGGATAGGAGAGCACGTGGGATAAAGGAGCCCATGGGATAGGAGAGCACGTGGGATAAAGGAGCCCATGGGATGGGGGAGCACATGGGATGGGGGAGCACATGGGATGGGAGAGCCCATGGGATAAAGCAGCCCGTGGGATGGGGGAGCCCATGGGATGGGGGAGCCCATGGGATGGGGAGCCCATGGGATGGGGAGCCCATGGGATGGGGGAGCCCATGGGATAAAGCAGCCCATGGGATAAAGGAGCCCATGGGATAGGAGAGCACGTGGGATAAAGGAGCCCATGGGATGGGGGAGCCCATGGGATGAGAGAGCACATGGGATAAAGGAGCCCATGGGATAAAGGAGCCCATGGGATAAAGGAGCCCATGGGATGAGGGAGCACATGGGATAGGAGAGCCTATGGGATAAAGGAGCCCATGGGATAGGAGAGCACGTGGGATAAAGGAGCCCATGGGATGAGGGAGCCAGACCCTTGGGAAGTGGCTGATGGGTGCTGGTTTGATCAAAGCAGAGCTTTTTCACCCCAGGAGCTGGTTTTGCCAGTATTACTCAGCGAGGAAGCTTTCATCAAAAGCTTGTTCACTGCCCTTGCCTCTCTCTTCCCCTGGGATCTGGAGGGATTTTAGGGTTTTCCCGAGGTTCTTTCAACAGGGAAATGAGTGCTGAAGAAAGTCCTGTTTCCCACTGCAGCCTGACAGTGGGATGGGAAGAGGAATTCCTCAGCAAGAGAGTGAGCAATGCAAGCAGAGACCATTCACAGCCTTGGCCTCAGCCACCTCCTCCTCAAGTGGGAAATACCTGCAGGTGACTCAGTGAGCAGAGCTGGCTCGCCTTGCACAACTGGAAGAAGTGATGATAATGAGTGCTTTCCTCACTAGAAGCTGCTGGTGACATTTTCACCTATTTTCTAAGCAGATGTAAATATTTGGACCAATTTAACATCTTCCTGCAGGTGTAGTATTTTCACAGGAAAGGGAAAATCGTGATTTCACCAAGTAATAAATATTTAATGTTATGACTGGGTACTGCTACATTAATCTTGTTTCTCTACAGTCAAAGGTGATTCAGATGCTGAGAGTTCCAGAACACTGGACATGAATCCAGTGCCAGAAAACAGGGTGAAAAACCCCAAACCCACTGGGAATTTAACAAGACTAAAACACCTTTGTTGTTGCACTGCTGAGCAAACTGCAAGGAATGCGTTCACGTGGATTCACGGGCAGTTCCAGGGCTGATTGATTTCAGCATAGCAGAATGCAGTGAGTGGATTGTAAAGAAGTGTGCTCTCATATTGAAATTATTACACCTCTAGCAGAGATAAAGAATGCTTGATTTACATTACTGAGGTTTGTGTTCTCCCTAGGCCTTCTGCACAATAATATCCAGAGGCCTCTGTGCTCTGCTGGACAGCATCACCAGCTAGGGTGTCTTACAAGAACACAGTTTTTCCTAATTTCTGAGCTGGGAGTGGTTTAATTAGGTTCCAGCAGAGTATCTCAAGCTCAACAGCCGTGTTCCAGTGTTAATGTTAGGTTCTGTAATTGGAGAGGAAGGTCAGCTGCACAGGGAAGGATTCTGTCAGTGTTCCAGCAGAGCCTTCGTGCTGCTCTTTCCTGATAGTGAGGAATTATCTCTGGTACCTGACGTGCTCATCCTGGGCATCTCTGCAGTCCTGCCATAGCCTGCTGCAGGTTACATTCACACTGCTCTAGACATGGACTGATTGTCAAGGAGTACCCAGCAAATGTCTGTCTGTGCAGCTGGGAAAGGAGAAAAAGAGAGGCAGAAGGTTGAACTGAACATTGGATTTGTGTCTATCAAACTGAAAGGAGCTCAGAGTATGTCACAGGAATGCTGTGTGTTCTGGCTGTTAAAGAAAATAACACTGGTCCAAAAATAATGTAAGCACTATTAAAATCTTTTACTTGGTAATCTTTTATGGCAAATTAGTTTCTTTTTCATCAAAAGAATTCCTACTTGGTTTTGATTTAAATAACACAGTTATTTAAATAAAGTTCTTTAGTGCTGCTTGTGTATTCCTAGAAAGCCCTATATTAATTTAAAATTCAGCATTGCATTTGTATGCAGGGATGTCGTGGTTTTGAACCAGTAATTAACAAAAAGGGGAAAAAAAGAATTATTTATTTCTTGCTGTGAGATATGGATTAAAATAAGAGCAAACCAGGCATAAAACTTAAAAGGAATAAAGAAAGTTTATTGACAAACTACAAGAATAAGAACACCAGAATAAACTTTTAGAAAAACCTTTTCATTTCTCACTGCCCATCATTCTGTTGTTCACATGACAACAGAGACAAAAACTTTAGAATTTTGATGGTTTAAACAATCTCAATTCTTTCTACAGTCTTTTCATCAGTTTCTGTAAAGAAACAGAAGTTCCTTTCTGTTAATTTATGGAGTTTCTTACAAGAAAACTATTTTTGTTATAGTTTTCTGTTTCCTTGATATCAGCTGCCCAGAGCTGCTGTTATCAAAGCCCACTCCTCCCATTCCACATCACTCTGAAATGTGTTATGGGTCATGATGTTTAGGGATAGTATTTTTAAGGATAAGTTAGTCAAAGGCAAAAAGTATTCTTCATCTGTTTTTGTGAGCTTCACTAGAAAACAGTTTTCTTATTGCCTCTCAAGGCTTCAAATTTCCCAGCACTTCACTATACCACAATTACTCTACTTTTCACTCAAATTTACACTTTGAACACTCTATTCCTCCCCATACTCCATCATGAATTAAAGCAGTTCTTTTCAGGACTTTATTGTCCATCTCCATAGTTTTAACAGAAAGATATTTCAGTTTAATTAAAGCATCTTCTTAATTCTCTACCTTTCTTGAAAGTTTCTTTTCTTTCTTGCCACTAGTAGTTTATAAAGTCTCTTTTCATGTTGATCACTCTCTTTTTCTCTCTCTGGATGAAAAGATTAATCCGCAAGTCTCATCTGGATAAGAAAGAGTTAAAATCCTGCCCAAGCTTTTGTAGATAGTTTGGTGATCTCTGCTGAACAGGAGCTGGAGCTGTCTGCGATGAAAAGTTCCTCATAGCTGCTCTGGAGAGCATAGTCACCGTCTCTGCTTGCAGCAGGCTTAGAGCTCTTCTCCTTCTTTACTCGGCAGTGTTCTGGTAAATTCCATCACGGCAAAACCTGCAGCCAAGCCAGGAACCGGCCTGGCCTAGCTTGGCTCGGAGCAAGCTCCCGCAGGCCCCATCTCCCGGCCGGGAGAACGGCAGGCCCAGCCCGGCCCCCGCCCGGCCACGAGGACGGGCAGAGCGAAAGGCCGAAGCTCTGCTACCTTTCACAGCCAGAAAACAAAAAGAGCCCCAGACTTCTGGTTGTACACTTTAAGGTGGGGTTCACAAGTTGATTCTACTTTTCAATGGCTAAAACTGCTGTCAATTCTCAGCAATGACCGATAATTGGTCAGGAGAGAAGACTCCCGGCAGCCCCCAGCAACTTAAACCTTCCTAAAGGTAAAGTAACCCCATGACAAGGGACCATGATCCTTCTCCTTCATCTGGAGTCTGCACCACCCAAATATTCTCCCTTAAACCTTCAGAGGTAACCTCCTGCAATATTGAAGGCATGGCTGCAGCAGAACTGGGGTCAGCTGCTCTTCTCTTAACTTTGCCCTCTCTTCTCTAGGTCTTGGTGAAACACTCACAGTGCTTTTACTTTTCCCTGCAGAATTTGTTATCCAAATGTTCTAGAGAGCACAAGAGGATCTCAGCACCACTGCTCTGCTCTCCAGACCTTCTGCTGGGTGGGCTGCACTCCTGGAGGCTTCAATTAATCAGATTCCAGATTAGTAACTCAAACTCTGCAAGTGACATCCTGCAGTCCCCAGAACTCCAAGTGTTTTGGGATTCCCTTTTGCTTTACTTCTGTGGTGAAAGAATTAATTAATTAAATTAATTAATGAAAATTAATTTCATTAATTTTTGGCTCCTGTGTGATTATTCCCCCGTGTGTATTGTCAGGTGTTTATTTGCTGTGCAGGGAGAATTACTGCAGCCAGGATTGGTAACCAAAGAAGAAATTAATAAAGAGAAAGTAATTTAATACCCAGCACAAGCTTAAGTACGATGGATAGTCCAGGTGAACGTAATTTATTCTAGAAATTAATGCTTTTGAGCAGCCTAGTGGTTAAAAATATTGTCTTTTTTTGGTAACTTCTTTGTATTTTGTTTTTTTTAATGCCTGTTGCTTTTCTTAAATGTCATTTTGGACAGTAATGTTCTTTTAAGTAGTGATATTGGTTGTGTGTAGCATTGACAATTGTGGACATTAATAAAGGAAAATCCCTCTTTTAAAACCTTGGGTTAGGTAAGTAGTCATTCTTCCATTGATGTTTGCAGTGCATTAAACTGTACCTGCAAGACGAAGCACTTGGCATTTTGGTTGGGTTTTTTGAGGGAGGGCCAGCTGCACCCTGAAGAGGCCTGAATCCTTAGCTGGGGATTCAGGAAATAATCTGTTTTCCAGAAACTCTGCTGGAAATTCTTAGAGTTCTGCATCCCTTGCCATACTCATGTGAACAGCTCAAAGCAGATTGAGCAGGTCTGATACACGAGATAACAAATGCACAGGAAGGTTTTGCCACAGTTTTCCCCAGCTGTACTCAGTGAATCAGAGAACAAGATGTCTCTATTCAGTCAGGGTTTGGCCAGCAGGAGCTGTATCATGGATATTTTCAGGTGCTGAATTGCATTACTGGAAAATGCTTAGACACATTCTCATTCTAAACTTCTTTTTTTTCTTGGTAAGAACTCCTCCACTTTGAGAAAGTGATCTTTCATTTGCTGACAGAACTTTTGCATGAAGAAGTCTGGTCAGAGTAGGACCCAGGAGTTAAAATGTGAATATTCCTGGCTGCAGACACTGCTGGTGCTCATCTCCCTGCAGGAGTGTTGGACACTTGGCTCAGCTCAGCTGGGGACACTTGTGTGCATCTTCCCCATGAACGTGTGGCCACGACTGACACTCCTGGGAAAAGCCTTTTTCCTGGGCTCTGTGCTGTATGGTCTCTCCAACATCACACATTTTCTATTGCTTTCAAGAAATGAAACATCAAAAAATTTTATTTTCTGCACTACATATTATAAACATGGAAACAAGATTTAAATACTCCATTCACAAAGATGAAGTCAGACTATTTTGATCATATTAAAGCTGCCCTATTTTTTTTCCAAAACAGATTCATGCTGAGCGCATGCCAGACTTGGAGTGGCATTTTCAGCTGTAAAAGCATTGCTGGGAAATATCACTCCAGCTTTAATAGCAGTCAGTGTTTCTTTAGCCCATGCCATTAAATTCAGTCCAGCTGTAGGCGGTCCTAGTTCTTGTCTTGAAATGTGGTGTATGTGCATTAGGGTGAGTATGGAGAATTCGAATCCAGAGATGTAGAGAAATGTAAGATCTTGCATTAGAGTCAGGATAACAGTGGTCTGCTGTTGCTGAAAACCCCAAGGAATGGCTTTGCTCCCTTTAGCTGTACTCTGTCCCTTGATCCCCAATGCCAAGGGCTGATGGGTGGCTGCAATATCTGGCCATGAAAAAATGCTTTTTTTTTTTTAAATTGCTTGGGTTTTCCAATCTATCAGCACAAGGTGCCAGCTGTATCATGGAATGTAACGGAGGGGGAGTTCACCAGCTTTAGTGTGAGCTGCCTGTGCTTCCTTTGCTGAAGTTCCCTCGGTTCTGAGTGTGCCACTGCCAGGTGGGTGAGCCTGCTTTGAGGAATTCCCAATTCCTGAACAGTGCTGCCTGTCCTCTGTCTGTCTGTCCTCTGTCTGCCTGTCCTCTGTCTGTGCCTGTCCTCTGTCTGTCTGTGTCTGTCCTCTGTCTGTGCCTGTCCTCTGTGCCTGTCCCCTGTCTGTCTGTGCCTGTCCTCTGTCTGTCTGTGCCTGTCCTCTGTCCTCTGTGCCTGTCCTCTGTGCCTGTCCCCTGTCTGTCTGTGCCTGTCCTCTCTCTGTCCTCTGTCTGTCTGTACCTGTTCTCTGTCTGTCTGTGCCTGTTCTCTGTCTGTGCCTGTCCTCTGTCTGTCTGTGCCTGTCCTCTGTCTGTCTGTGCCTGTCTGTCTGTCCTCTCTGCTCTGTCCCCAGAGCTGGGTTTGGCCAGGGAGAGCAGCTCCCATCCCTGGCCATTCCCAATCTGTCCCAGATCTCCAGCACTGCGGAAACATCTCGGGAATGGAAATAAAAGTGGCTTGAAGCCTTTCCCTCACAAGATGGCAGCATCACTTCAGGGAATAGCATCACCTGCAGCAGGGACACCTGAGTATTTCCATTCCATCAGGACAGAAACTCCAGTGCTGGGCTCATTTATGACCTGAGCCTGCAGGGCAGCAGGCGAGGGACAGGACGGGTTTCACTCTTCTGCTGCCACCTGCACGATGGAAATGATGAATTGTGTTGAAATTCAGGTGTCATTCTCGCTGGGACTCCAGTTAATACTGAGCTGCATTCCTGAGATTCCAGCAGCAGCATTTGATTGTTCCAAGTGCACTAAGCAAAAGTATATCACAGAAATCTGGGTTCAGATTTGTATTTCCCTCTGTGTCCACTGAGTGTTTTTATTCACTCAGATCCTGCTCTCCCTGCAGTCAGTGGCTGAGTCAGAATTTTAGGGTAAGGACATAGAAAGAGCAGAAAAGAAAGCTCATTAAAGTGGGGGTTTTAATGGGGTTTTTAATGCTTTTCCCTGCCCAGATAAACGGTCAGGAGTGATGAAGGAGCTGCAGTGTGAACTATCAGAAGCACTGACCCTGTTAACTCTGGCCACCACCTTGGTTTTGTTCCAGGGCAGCACCGATCATCGACTTCTGAAGGAATTGGGTCAGGGTTGTTTCTGATTCTAAAAAAAGGCCTTAAAATTTGGCCTTACCCATTGGGAATAAAGAGCTTGGGAATACAGGAATCCTCACTGTTTTTTGGATGAAGCTGAGCTTCCCAAGAATATAAAGACTTTTTTGTTTGGGTTTTTTCCATTTTTTATTACCATGTGGATTTTGATTTTACAGCATGAGTTGTGAGCTGAAGAATTACACTTTCTAATTCATATGGTTGTTTTATAACTTTCTTCAGATATTCCACTAACAAGACCATTTTCATTTTTAAATCTGAAAAGCATTTTTCATGGCTGCCTGGAGAAATGCTTCTTTTATACTTACAGTAATGAAGATGTACTTTGCTATCCTGGGTAGCAACTGCTTTATTTCAAGGAAATATTGGCTGGTGTGCAATAATACTTTAACAGGAAAATATTGAAAGTCTTGTATTTTCAATTTCTTGACAGTTTTTATGCTGAGCACAAAAAAAAAAAAAAAAAAATTCTTACCTTTTCTTTCAATTTCTCAAAATCCACCATGCCTAAGGCATGGTTTCACTGCCAGGTGGTCACTTTGCACTTTAGGATTAAGGCAGGTTTAGTGTGCAGGTATAACTTTCTGACAGCTCAAAGTGTTGGATTTAATGTTCAGAGATATCAGAATTTATATGTTTAAACTTTACCAAGCTGGAATGCAAAAGTATTTCATTTGTTCTTTAATGCAGCTAGGGATTTTTATTGGTTCTCCTCATCCTCATCCTCAGCAATGCACAGCACAGCCTCCCAAACAGGAATTACCATCGCTTCTGTTTGCTTTTGTGGCTTCCAGCACATTCTCTGAAAGTGCTGGAGGAAGGGAGCCCTGGCTGTAAATGATATTGAGAGGATGAATTTGGGGTGATGATGACTGCTGAGTTCTGCTCTCTCCCCCCTGCCCCGCACAGACTGAGAGGAAACAAGAGAAATGCACCCAATATCTTCATGGTGGAGCCCAGTGTGCCCCCTGACCCCAGCCTGGTGCTGGGGGGACTGAGCAGCTTCAGAAAGGCAGCCCCAAATTCAGCCTCAAATTCAGCCTCAAATTTATCCTCAAATTCAGCCTCAAATTTATCCTCAAATTCAGCCCCAAATTCAGCCCCAAATTCAGCCTCAAATACACCCTCAAATTCAGCCTCAAATTCAGCCCCAAATTCAGCCTCAAATTCAGCCCCAAATTCAGCCTCAAATTCAGCCTCAAATTCAGCCCCAAATTCACCCTCAAATTCAGCCCCAAATTCACCGTCAAATTCAGCCCCAAATTCACCCTCAAATTCAGCCTCAAATTCACCCTCAAATTCAGCCCCAAATTCAGCCCCAAATTCAGCCTCAAATTCAGCCCCAAATTCAGCCTCAAATTCAGCCCCAAATTCAGCCCCAAATTCAGCCTCAAATTCAGCCCCAAATTCAGCCCCAGATTCTGGGGGTTGTTTTGGCTGCTCAGGTCAGGCTGCCCCCAGCATCTCCTCTCTTTGGTTCAGAGAGAGGGCAGGGATGTGATCTCCTGCTCACACACAGCCTGTGATGTTCTCCAGCAGCTCCTCCCTCGCTCATCCTGGCAGCAGGACAAGTCTGGCTCTCAAAGAAAATTGAGAGGCATCCTGCTTTAAAGAGGAAGGTAATTCAAGGGCTGGCCTGCAGCAGAAAATGGAGAGATTGCTTAAGGAAATGAAATAATTCAGGTTACTGGTGATGAAATGTGCTATTGATCACAGTCAAATCCACCCACACTGTTGAAGTCAGAAGCTATTTTTTTACAAGGCTATATGAAATGAATTTCCCCCTTCCCAGAGGATGAGGATCCTGGTTGTCAGTGTCTCCCAGGTTTGAGCAGCAGTGATGCTGTTTGTGGGTCACCATCCATTAGTCTGCCAGCATTAATGCTCCTGTTTAAGTCAATTTATTTTTCCAGAAAGCATTTAAAGAGGGTTTGGCTTTTACTGTGTTTTCAGGGCTAGCTGGAAGCACACTGGAAAGACACAGGGGAATGAGGTGCCTCTAACCTTTACAGTGGCACCTGTAAGACAGCTGCAAAACTTCCCTGATGCAGCTTTTATCAGGGGTAATTCCAGAAGCATTTGTGTCTGCCTGACCCACAGACAAATAGATTTCATTTCCCAGGACTTGGAAGTCAGCACTTCCCACATGTGCTAAATACAAAGCACTGAAAGGAAGGAGAGAGGTAACATTTTCCCTCTGGTTATTCAGAGGATGTGATAGAAAAGCAGGTACCCAGGGCAAGGTTTAAGGAAATGCTGAATTTTTGCTTTATACTTGTTTTTAGTATGGCCTATTTATTTTCATTGCTGTAATGATGCTAATCCAAGTTTATTTTATGATCCAAGTGTGCAATTTTCACAGAATATCTTGGTAGTTGCTTGACTCTTGAAAGCCATGTTGATTGACTAGAAATTTTCAGAAGAAACAGAAATAATTTGGAGCATTTCCTTTTCAAAACCCCACTTGTCAGTCATGAAAGAATTTGGAATGACACTGTTGACTATGATCAGATTTCAAAATTTACTTCTCCTTCAAAAACATTGGAATGTTCTGTCTCAAATTCCCATCCCATCTGACTTCTCCATGCTCTAAGGATTTATGTCAGTTACAAGGTTAGGCAGAAGTCAACATTTAAATTTCTGTTTGTTCATGTCCTGGTAAAGGTGCACCAGTGGAAAATGGATTCTTTGAAAGCACACACGATGGAGGAATGTTGGAAAATCATAAAAATGGGTTTGAGTAGCTGAGTACTGCTCAAAATCACTGGATGGGTCTGCATTTGGCTCCTATTTTACTGCAAGAGATACTGAAATCCAAACTTTAATTCAAGTTTCTGACCATTATGTAATGTAAATGTGTCAAAAATCCCCACACTTACTCTGAGAAGGATAACCAGACATATGGCCAAAATGTCATTAATACTTTTGCTCAAAAACATAATTAGAGGAACATATGTTGCATGGTGAATAACATTGTTTCTACTCACGGAGGAAAGGATTTATTAGACTCACTCCTTGGGCCAGGTTCCACTTTCAGATTCCATAGATCTGACTGTGGAACTCTAGCAGAGCAAGACAGTGTTTGTTAAGCATTTGAAATGAGCAGGGAAGGGGCTTGGAAGGAAATGCCACGTGTGTTACAGAGTTTATGTTTCCAACTGTGGAGACAGCAGCTTAACAAAGGCTGTGTGAGTATTTCTGGTTTGGTTCAGAGCAGCTGCAGATGGGACACCATCAAATATATTGTTTAAACAGGCGATAAAAACAGCCTGGCTCCATCCGAGCAGAGTGACGGTCGCAGCGAGCTCGCTGAAATGAGTTATTTTTGGCAGGGAAGAAAGAAGATAGGGCTGGGGATGTGCACTGAGAACCTAATTTTCTCTTTATTTAGGGAACAGGAAATGAGGAGCAAATGATGCTGAGTAAAGCCAGCATAAAACAATGGGGATGTAACACAGATAAACTGAGCTCTCGAGGGGCTGAAAGCTGTGGCTGCCTGGCAGAGGAGACACCATGGGAAAGTCTGGGATGATGAGGGTTGCACTGGTGTCTGAAAAAGGCAAGCAGGGAGGAGGAAGGGGGGAGTGTTCTTTGACTCTTGTATTTCCTATGTAACATTTTGTGCTTTCTGAGGTGCCTTTTTAGGGTTTTTTTGCAGTTAACAGTTTTAGTCCTGTCCCCTTGTGTTTGGAAGCCCCGTGTGGAATCCTGATCGTAATGAAATGCCTCCTGTTCATTTGAAAAACAATGATAATAAAGTTTATAGATTTGCACTTTTCTCTGCTATTGAATGTTCTCAAACTGAGCCATCAGTAAGGATGACAGAGCTGGGGTTCTGTGCTCTGCCCAGTGTTTCCTGGCTACTTCACCAACCAGAGTTAGGAAATTAACCTTGAAGTGGAGCAAAAGGTTAGAGAGCACAGGACTTGAAACCAGATCTTGACAGATTCAAGGAAGGCGTTATATGACTCCCAAAGAGGTTCTTGAATATTTAAATGGATTAGGAAGTGTTGTTAAACTTTTGGTTGTAATCAATTATCTTAAACTAAGATTGTCACTGATTACCCAAAGGATTGAATAATAATTTTTCTCCCCTGTCTTTCCACTATGGATTCCTTTGATTTTTTCCATCATTACATTTGTTGGGTTGGTTTGTTTGTTTCTTTGCTGGGAACTAAAGATGGGAGCCTGACCATGCCATGCTGTTCCTCCTGTGGGAAATCTTCATGCTCCTGTTTGTGTTTTCCACCCATGCTTGGCAATGCCATCTGGAGTGCACTTGCCAGCTTTGGGGGGAGTCAGGAATTCTCTCCCACCCTCTCATCCCTGTTTACACTGGCAGAGGCTGTTGGGATCTTTATTTTTCCATGCTCTTCTGTTTCATGGAGTGAAGTTGACTTCCTGGGCTTAGTGCAGCTGCTCTCCTGTGGCTCCCTGGCAGTGTGAGACTCCAGTGCTGCTGAATGTATTTGCTCTTTATTCCTGTGGGATGCTGTCTGAAGGGGTTCTCATGTTTTGTACTAGAGAGTTACCTTACAGGTAACTGTTACCTTACAGGCCAGGAGTGGATTTCAGCTGCTGTGTGTGTATGAATGGACAGAATGGCTGCTGGTCTCTATTTTAATTTAACAAATCGAGGTAGTCCCCTCCCATCCTTTACACCCCTATTCTGCAAGGGAATGTCTCTGCCACAGTCACACAAGCAGCAAAATCAATATTGTGCTTTAACCCTGAGTTAATTTAAAGTCTTGCTTTGAAAACTTGATCATTTTAGACTATTCCTTTGCTATGCAGCACTCTAGGCTGCACACCCTCAATCTGCATTGATTGCAGCAGGAATAAAATCAAACTCTTTAAGCTCCTATTTCTCAGTGAAGAACCTAGACTTTTCAGGGAGAAAAAAAAAAAAGATCTGTGATCTTATAATCTTTGCCCACAAGGTGTTGAACAATTTACTAATTCTGACACTTTTATTTTTCAACAAAACAGAGCACTCCTACCCTTTCAAATACCTTTCCATGTGACTTAGAAAGCAAAGATTGTTATTCAAATGTGAAGGCTTTGAGCTACTTGAGTATCAATTACTTTTGAAATCTGCTTCCACTGAGAAGTTTGAACATTAAGGACAGTGAACATTACATAATTGATAAGAATGACTCATTAGTTAAAACAGAGTTTGTGTGACTGTTGATGAGTGGCTTGAAGTCCTGTTAATTTGTTAATGGTCTGTGTCAGTAGAGAGTTCATTTCTGAGGTGTGAGGTGGTATTTGAGTGCTGGATGGGAGACTGCAGAGCAATAAAGGGGCAATACCAGCTCTGCCAGCATTGCTGCCTTCAAGCACTGGGTAATTTCGGCAGAGATGGGGGAAAGCAACGATTGTTTTGTGCTCTCCACTCAGCAGTTCTGTTTCTGTTTCTGTACTTTGCATTCTGTTTATAAAAGTCACAATGGCATGGTGTGAGGAGCTGCCAGGTGAACTGTGCCTGCTCTGGGAGCCCCAGGCTGGGTTTGCTCACACCTGCCATGGAATCCTGGCTCTGCCCTGGCTCCCTGCAGCCTGGGGAGATCCTGAGCAGCAGCACAAGGGTCCAGGGAGGACATGAAGCTCAGCTGACCCCGTGAGCTGCTGCTCAGGAAAATGGGGACCTTGGTGACAAAACCTATAAACGCTGATCTATGGTGAGCTGAGGACATGGGACAGAATGAGTGGGAAGAATCTGTGTTGCACATCAGGTAGAACTGATTTCTCTGTAATTAAGAGTGATTGCTGCTGAAGGGGTGCCTGGAATGTGAGGATTATCAAGCTCCTCTCCAAAGATCTGTCAGATGTGGGGAGAACCAAAACCGTGGCTGATGGCAGAGTGAGGAGAGAGCTGCTGTCACTGGAGAGCAGGGGAGGGCCCAGAGGGGCCATCTCCATGTGAAATATGTGTACAGGGTACTTCAGAGCATCACTGCTCTCACAGGAGAAAACTGCTAATCACAAATCCATTAGGTGAGCCAGGTCCATGGGAGGGTCCATTCCAGTGGGGAATAAAGGAGCTGGGGATAGCCAGGAGCTGAAGAGCAGCCACGGGGAAGAGCCCAGTTATACGAGGAGCAGTTGCAGGAGCCAAAGCCTGCAGACATAAAAGCAAAGCCATTGCCAGAAGTTTGGGATCAAATTCCTGGTGCCCAGGTGAGGGATGTGGGAGTGCCCAGGTGAGGGGTGTGGGAGTGCCCAGGTGAGGGGTGTGGGAGTGCCCAGGTGTGTGGATGTGTCCAGGTGTGGGAGTGCGCAGGTGAGGGGTGTGGGAGTGCCCAGGTGTGGGAGTGTCCAGGTGAGGGGTGTGGGAGTGTTCAGGTGTGGGAGTGCCCAGGTGAGGGGTGTGGGAGTGCCCAGGTGTGTGGGAGTGTTCAGGTGTGGGAGTGTTCAGGTGAGGGGTGTGGGAGTGCCCAGGTGTGTGGGAGTGTTCAGGTGTGGGAGTGTTCAGGTGAGGGGTGTGGGAGTGCCCAGGTGTGTGGGAGTGCCCAGGTGAGGGGTGAGGGAGCACACACAGCAGAGATCAGTGTGGGGAACCTGCTGAAGGGCTGGGAGGGTAAAGCAGCAGCACAGTTCACCTGTGACACAGCACAGGGGGACAGAAGGTGCCTCCTCCAGTGCCATCACAAGACATGGATGATAGGCAGGAAAGAAACAAATGCTTCTCAGCCATTTCCCTGGCAAAACACAGAAGCTGTTTCGTTTGACCAACCTACCAAACCCCCATAGCTGAGAATGAATAGATTGTTACCCTAAACATGTTTGAACTGCATCACTGCAATTCATTTTGAAGGTGCAGCTTGCAGCGATCTCTCTATTGATGCAGAAAAGGATTCAGTTCTTGAGGCTGTTTATTGCTTTTATCTGTGATGTTACATTAGAAAGAAATGGGATGGTGTAGAATGCTTTTGTAATAAATGACTGCATCAAAAGTATGAGGTAAAGCTGGGAGATAACACGAGGATTCAGAGCAGGAAGACTCAGGAAAATGTTTAGCAGATGTGTAGTGCACACTGTGATGGAACACAGATGTTTTCCTTGCCTCCTGTTTCAAACTAATTGAACTAAAAGTGCTCCTGTGACTCAGATGAGGATAAAGTGCAGGTGCTGTGCAGCTGTCCTTGCTGCAGGATGGCCTTTGCCTCACACAGGTGCACTCAGGGCTGTGCCAGTGCCAAAAAACAGCTCCCAAAAGCAGGAGCCATAAACCCATAGACCCAAAAGTGCCAGTCCTGAGGCCACTGGAATGCTGAGAGTGTCCTGTGAGAGCCTCCCCTCCTGGGCAGGAGGGCAGCTGGAGACAAAGCCCCTTGTGGGGTGGAATGAGAGGCTGGAGGTGACGCTGCAGTGTGGAACGTGTCTGGATTTCTTCTCACGGGGAGAACCAAGGCACAGGCTGATGCTCTGTGTGTGCAGAACCCTGTGAGAGGATCAGACACCTCTGCCCAGAAATACAAACCTTTAAAGGGTGGAGATGGGTGAAGGTGAAACAAATGTTACTGTACTTAACAACAAACTGCTCTTCCCCCTGCAGGTCAATTGTGAGGCTTCTGCTGGCACCCCTGATGCCAACATACAGATCACTCCTGATCTGTAGAGGGGCTGCACAAAGAGCTCCTCAGTGTTTGCTTAGGTTCAGAAATAAAAATTTAAAAATAGAGAAAAAAAAATTAAAAACCCAAACCAACAAACAAAAAAACCCCAAATAACAAACAACCCACAAGACCAAATCCAAAACCAACAAAACAAAAACCCACCACCCCCCCAAAAAAACCCCAAACAAAAACCCAACAACAAAATATCACAAAAACGACGATGGGTTTGAGAATTTGCTGAAGTTAACACTGTTACACAAGGAATTCCTGGGTTCAGAATTCCTGGCTTACACTTTGCTGGCAGCAGAATTCTGGGACTGAAGTCTCAGTCTCTGAATGGTTGGCTCCCAATAAAGCAGTTTGAGGTGATGTCTTCTGCTGAAATGAGCATCCTCTGGAAGGTGTGAAATGCACCAAACACAGGAAATGGAAAAGAGCCTCTGGCATTCCATGAGGTTTTTGAGTGTTCCTGACTGTTTGCCAAGGCTCATACAAAGAAAATCCCAAGGGTTACTCCCTAATAGCTCATGGGCAGTGACCCACGTAAGAAAAACTTCTGCAACTTCACTTGCTTTGCTTTTGCAACAGAAGGTTTGGAGAAGAGCCTGCAAGAAACAGACCATGCACATTGTATTTATATTTGCTGCCTCCTTGCTATCAGATAACTCTTTTATGTGGCAGAGACTAACCAGAGAGAGGAGCCAGGATTTGAGCTGGGGGAGCATTAATCCACAAAGAGGCAATGAAAGGTAGAAAACAGGAGCTGTCCTTACAAGGGAAGGAAATTAAATGGAAGCAATGAACTGGAGTTGGGCTGACAGACAAAACTCCAATTTGGAAAACAGCTGGGCACATCTCAGGTTCTGAGTTAAGGCTCAGACTTTAATCCCTGAGAGAAATCTGGAAGTTAGTGCTGAAGGCAGCTGAAGGTCCAGCCTGGGGATGCAGTGAATTTCCGACCTGTTCACTTGGGTTTCTCGTGGGTGCATTTTCTGCTGTCCTTACAGATACAGGAACATTTCATGCTCCTCCTGCTCCTGCCACAGGGTTTTGTGTCGCTTGGACTGGGAGAAGCACTGAATTTAAGACAGATCCATGGAAGGATGTGCTGTGCTCCTGCTGCCTGCTCGTTCCATGGCACTGTGGAAATTTGAGTTCAGACGTTTGTGTGGCACAGGTTGGAAATGAATTAACAACATCCTGCAGAAATTGGCTCTTTAGGGCTTGAAAGGGGGAAGAAAAGAGCAGCTTTTGGCTGGGTATGCTCTTGATATGGAGAAATAACAGTTCCTTGCTGTGTAGAACGTTGGACACACAGCTCTTTAATTGTGCATTCTATGTGACTGTAGGCAAGGAAGTCCTGAATTCAGCTTTTCATCTCTTCTCATAGTACAGAATGGTGTTGAGTTTTTTCTTACCTTTTTTCCTAGGCAAAAGGGCACATTTCTTTCATAGTAAAATATTTAGGATATCGTGAATAACTTTTCAGCAATGCATAGTTGTCTGCATTTAAATGGAACTATGTCAGTAATGAATGTTGACTTGGAATTACAGCCGGTATGGTAATGAAATAAAGCCCCATTAGATTTAAGTAATTTGCAAATTGAGGTTGTTGTCAGTTAATAATGATATCCCTGGCTGATGTGAGGACAGGGTCGAGCTCCTCAATCAAATAGGAAGTAGGACTTGTAAGCAGATGTAAACTAGTGTAAATGTTAAATTATGGATTAATTCCAGGCATACATTACAGTAAATCCCCAGCAGCAGACAGATGTCAAGACTGCCTAGAAAACTTGGCCATGTGTGTTTTCAATGTGACCATTCTCCTGCTCTTGCTCTACTTCTAGGAAAGCTCTAAGTGATTATTTTTTGTGTGAATTCCAGCAGCACACCAGTTTATCACAGTGCTTGTGTTAGTCACATGTATTTGTAGTTAACCATGAGTTATTCAGGTGCTAAACAGGTTCATCAGCTTTGGGTCACTTCTGACAGCCTTAACCAGAGCCTTACAAAGGAGTAGGCATAACAAATGATGTTTGAGAGGAGATCCACCCAGGGTGCCCCTGGAGATTTTAGTCAATGTCTATTTTTGCCCAAAGGAGCTGCAGGAGAATCAAAGTGCCTCTCACACCCCTGTGAACCCCGAGTGTTCCTCTCCCTCTGTGGAACTCTGTGTCCTGCCCAGCCAAGGCCTTGCTGCCACCAGGGTCCTCTGACACGAGGCTTGGCCAGGGAGCTGTGTGACCACACAGCAGCTGTTTCTGCACCTCAGATTAAAATCAGCCAGCTTTGCTTGGAAACACCGTGGGAAAGAGAGAGGCACCAAAAGGGAGCCTCCAGCAGAGAAACTCACTGCAGCCCTCTGCAAACCTGGAGGCTCAAAACAGGGGAAATCTCTGCAGCTGTGGCAAAGCAGGGCATCAAAGAACAGCAAAGTCACCCTGACTGGCCAGTAATTTGCAAGTAGCTACAAATAAAACCTGAATTCTCTTATTGTGTCAGCTGGGGTCCAGTGAAGTGTTTTATTTTCCAGATAGAAATTTATCCTATAGCATGGCTGATTAAACATACCAGTCAAATAGCTTCTCAAATGAGAAATACTTAACTCTTTCTCTCTTCCAGGAGCTGTGACTTTAGAAAAGTCTTTTTTTGTTCCGTCTACAGTTTCCCCCAGGGATGGTTTGACATTAATGGTGAAAGGTTTGGCTGGGTGAGAGCGCTGCAGGGCTGTCTGAGGGTACAGAATGGGTGACACAAAGGCTCCTGTGCTGTGCCAGTCCCTGCAGCTGCAGGGATTGCTGCCCTTGGCTTCTCACCTCGCTCTTTGGGGGCTCACTCAGGCCTCCAAGCAGGATGGTTAAAACTAAAGAGTGGTTAAAGGGCTGCTGAAGCAGAGCAGCTTTTTCTGAGCAGCTTTCCAGCTGTGCCAATGGGCTGCAGCTCTTCTGTTCACTCATCCCCTGGTGGGATTGCTCATGAGTTACTGCAACGTGGTTCATTATAATAGTCAAGGATGACTGCTGCTAACCATTTCCTTATGCTTCCTTTCACACAGGATAAGAAAAGCTTGCCAAAACTCTGTTTTAAATTGTTAATATGAGATTTGATGGCCAAGCAGTTCCTCCTTTTCTCTCACGCCTGAGCTTCCCAACCTGACAGCAAGACAGGTGGCCTAGAACTACTGTGATGAAGGAAGCTTGATCAGGATCAAGAGGTCAAAACCAGACAAATAACCAGGCTCCAAGGACACGCTGAAATGGGCAGCACAGTTTGCACTATCTGCTGGCAGTTATTTTAAGATGCACAAGGCACAGAGTCCACAATGTCCTAATTTTGCAGGGATAGGCTGCAAAGATCATAAATTCTGTGAAAGGGGTCAGACTCCAATTTACAGGTCTGATTCAAATCTTGCTGAGGTCAATGAAAACCTCTTCTATTCAGTTTTGTAGGGTCTGGATCACATCTTAAGGAAAAAAGGGTGTATTGAGAGAGTGCTAAGATTAAATGAGAGCAGTGAAAATTTTCCCAGGATAAATGCACTTTTCATCTACCTATCACTGAAATAGGGAAAAATCCTGTTTATAAGACATAGTTTCTCACAGTTCCATTTTAATTTATTTCCAAATACAGTGAGCCTAATGAGCAAAGAGGGAGATTATTCATTGCCTGCTGTCACACAGGACATGGAAATGCACCTTTCCCTCAGGGATCCAGGTGAGCAGTGGGAAGGGCTCTCCTGCCAGAATTTTCAGTACATAATGGACCAGCAGTACTGCTGGAATGATTTGGTCCATTGAACACACAGTGCTCTCCTCTGGCTGCATCCCAGGATTGCATTTCCTGCTGGAGGAGATGAGAGCTGCTCCACGGGCTCTTGGAGCCACATCACAGACCTTGGGCTGCTTTCCCCTGCTGCTGCTGCTGCTCGGGGCTGGGCTGTTTGTCAGGCAGAACCAGAGCTGAGCTGGCTGTCAGGAAAGGCCCTGTACCAGTCATTACTGCTGCTCTGCATCAGCTGCCCTCCAGAAGAGACGTGCTCCTTAAATCAAGCACTGAGATCCTTCTCAAAGAAGGAAAAATAGTTCAGTTTTGAGTTTGCTCTTTTGCAGCAAAATAGAAATTCCAGTGCTCCTACAATCTTAGGCCAGGCCAGGCTTTGGTGGGGATAATGGGGTATAAGTGCCTTTTGTTTTGGTGTTAGGGAGAGTGAATTGTTCAGCTGTCAAGCTGTGGCATGTCCCAAGTGCTGAGCGAAACCTTTGCTGGGTGCGATGAAATGAGAGGGATGGATGCTCATCCATCAAGGGAACCTGCTGCCATCCTGAAGCAGATTTAAACAAGTACAGATGCCTTGCCTTGCTGAGGACATGCAGGGACATAATTGACAGAACAGCCCCCATTTCATTTTTTATGGGAACACCTTGGTGTGAGAGATGTTTGCAGCCGAAGGGAGCAGCTGCTCGCTCCCTCCAAAGGAGCAGCTTCTCCCTCCAAAGGCCACGTTCTTCAAAAGCTCTGTGTTCTTTTTTAATGTTCAAATTCAAAGAATCTGGTTTATTTGAGGCTCTCCCATTGTGTGTAAGAAGCCCAGCCTGTCCTGCAGAGGAAGCTGGAACCCCTTGCAGCTCAGCATTGCTGCTGTGCCTGAGTTTATAACACGGGTACCAAGAGCCTCTGAGCTGTGAGGATGTTCCCAGAGCTTTGTTCTTGTGGTTTGTATCACTGGAAGCTGTGGCAGGATAATACCTGCATTTCCTGGCTGCCTGGCCATTATTTTTATTACAGAAAAAGGGAATGGGAGCTTCAACCACGGGAGTGTTGCTGCCCCTTCCAGAGCACGGCAGGGCTGCAGAAGCCACAGCGATGCATTTGCAAATAGATAATAGATAATAGATTTAATAGAACCTGAGGAGGGCTGTGCACATTTTTGTCTGCTCAAATATACCTTAATGGACAATTTAAAGTATTTAAATTCACAAGTGGCAGCAGTAAATTTCATTCACCATTTGAAAGCAGGGGTCTCTTCAGTCCAGCCTCCTAACCACAGATGCAGTTTTAGGTAGAAGCTCAGTTTCACCTAAATAATATAAATAAAAATAAAAAGTAAATATCCTGTGCCTGGAGTCTGTCAGGTGAATGACTGTTTCTAAGCATGGAGTATTTGGAAATTGTTCCCAGTTGCTGGCATTGTCAGAGTGTCTTTGCTTGTTTGTGATCTGTATAATGAGAAAACAAACCAGAGATGGGGGTAAACAAGTGCAAGAGTATTGTTTGTCTCACACATTTTGCATCTACATTTCACATTTCTGTTTCTTGGGTGATGAGCTTTGCTCTCCATTTTTCTTACTTTTGGAGTAGAATATGTATTTGCAGAGGATGAGGTTTTTCAAAAGCAGATCCATTGTAAGCACAGGAAATCCATAAAAAATGTCTATAGAACAAAAATGTATGGCTGGGGAAAATGTCTGGGATCCCTCTGAGATAAATGTTCAGGGGTTTTCTATTTTACTGTCCTAGCAGGTTTTGCTAGTGTCACTTTAAGCCATATGATTATACAAATTTAGCTTGCTAAAATGGTAATAATATGTATAGACAGATACATAAATTCTGAAATCATCAAACAATTTCTCCCAAGATTCAAAAGTGAGTCAAGAAGGCAATGACCTAAGACTCCCCTTTTTTTCCATAGCTTTCTTTTTCTGTTTTCCTGACATTTTTGTTTGAAATTTCACTAGAAGCAGTTCTCCCAGTTCTTGAAGAACTCCAGTTTGTGCTTCACAACATAGCTGGGTTATAGGGGAACGTGTTTTGTGTTTGACATGCTCTTTGTCAGCAGGTGCAGAGCCAGCTGGGGTCCCTGCCTGAATGGGAAAACAGGTCCCCAGCTCTGGGTCCTCTGCTGTGAGCACAGGCTGTGCTCCACGGGAGGGAGAGGGTGGAAAGTTTGCCTGGAACTCCCTTTGGTCAGACCCTGCCTGCTTGTGTTGCTCAGTCATGGCCAGGTTGGAGACACATTTCTGATTTCCAGGCTGCATCTCGTTTTTTAAACACTCAGTTCATATTTAACAGCTTTTCTTGTTCATTAACTCCTTCTGGAAACCCTTCCCAATACCAAAACAAAGCAATTCCTGCTCCTGTCCTATTCTTCAGCTTCCCAGGATATCATTTTATAAAAATCCAGAAAATACACTTGGGAAAGGTTTGTCCTGATCCCTAGGGGCAAAGATCTATTTTGCAGGCTGATTGCAGCTGCTCAGTGAGGACCTCTGTCACAGAACATTGTTTGCTGTTTGCCCTTGGAGATGCTGCACCGCTTGACTGTGATTCGAATGCTGTACACAGACGGGTTTCTCATCCTAGGACACACTGCTAATTTTTCTGTTCTTGGTACAGAAATGAGGAGGAAGCCTTTCAGCCTGATCCAACCTGATTTAGATATAAAAATAAATCTTTCACTAGTTACTGTCTAGAATTGTTTCAGTTTTCTTTGCCCTGCTGCTGGTGACCAAAATCTTTGTCAAGACTTGCCTTTCTTTTCCATTCTGGCTAAAGCTATATTTAAAAGCCATGTTTAATACACCAGCACGTTCTGTATTTATAGCTATTAACTATGGCACCATTCCAAGCTCTATTTTAAGATCACTTTTGTTCAGTGTTTGTGTGATGCTCTGATTTCCCTGTCCTCCCAGTGCAATGGGGGCTTCTGTTCCCCTGCTGTGTTGCAAGTTCTGTTTTAAGCTCCCTGGAAAAGCTCAGCAGATGTGTTTTTATCATCTGGGTGATTATCTAACATTGTTGAATAATTGCATCTTTTAATGTTTAGAAGCTAAAGCTGCTCCTCAGGCTTTTTGGTATTACCCTTCCTCTTGTTGCTCCTCTCAGAGGTGGAGCCTTGCTTCTCCAATTGTTTCCAGTGCTTTGGCATTTGGGTTCTTTTATTTTTCATCTCAGGTTTCCCAGGGGATAACGATGGCACCTTTTTATCTGAAATACATTCCAGAAACTCACTGATGAGGCTGTGGTGTGTATGTCTGTGCCTTAGCACAGGGACTATTTTGAGCTGGAGGTTTCCAGATCAGCTTACAGGGCAGACTCCAGCTGGTCTGGAATCCTTCTTTAGCAATCTGCAGCTAATCAAACATTCAGCACAAATGGCTCTGTCTTTAAGGCTGAGCACAGTCTTTCAGAAAAGCAGCCTATTGATCTTTAGCTTTGCTTTCCATAATTTCTTTTGTTTCATTCCTTAGTGCTTTTCATTGCATTTATTTTGTTGTGTGGCGCCTTGTGGCTAACATTTCGGTCAATAAAGGAAATTAATAAGGCCTTTGTGGGCCACAGCTTTTTGTTTTTCTGAGTCACTGTGAAGGGGAGAAAATCAGGTTGTGCTGTGGCCCACAAAGGAGAACAGCTTCCTTTGTCCTCAGGGGGCTGATTTGAGGTAAAGGAGGAGAGAGCTGTGTTATAAATGAAATAAAGGTAAAGGAGGAGAGAGCTGTGTTATAAATGAAATAGAGGTAAAGGAGGAGAGAGCTGTGTTACAACTGAAATAAAGGTAAAGGAGGAGAGAGCTGTGTTATAAATGATATAGAGGTAAAGGAGAGAGCTGTGTTATAAATGAAATAAAGGAGGAGAGAGCTGTGCTATAAATGAAATAAAGGAGGAGAGAGCTGTGCTATGAATGAAATAAAGGAGGAGAGAGCTGTGCTATAAATGAAATAGAGGTAAAGGAGGAGAGAGCTGTGTTATAAATGAAATAAAGGAGGTGAGAGCTGTGTTATAAATGAAATAAAGGAGGTGAGAGCTGTGCTATAAATGAAATAAAGGAGGTGAGAGCTGTGCTATAAATGAAATAAAGGAGGAGAGGGCTGTGTTATAAATGAAATAAAGCCCAGCCATATATTCCAGCTGCATGCTGCCTTGGCCTGAGCAGGGTTATTTCAGAGTCAGAGGACACAGCACAGCTCAGCTGGTGCACAGGCTGGTCCTGGCTCCCTGGGACACACCCAGGGACAAACCCACCCCAAAGGAGCAGGATTGAGCTGGGGCTCCCCTGAGGATTCCCTGCCATTCTAATGTGGATTTGTTTATGAAATGGTGGCAGTTATTAAATGCTGAGCATGATTCCTCCCATCCTGGAACCATTGATACAGGAATGTTTCTCACTCTTCTAGGGCACTGCGAGGATATTTTTACAGAGCAAAACCAGGCAAATATCACTTACATGTAACAGA
Organism: Poecile atricapillus; assembly: GCF_030490865.1. NCBI lineage: Eukaryota > Metazoa > Chordata > Aves > Passeriformes > Paridae > Poecile > Poecile atricapillus. The sequence goes on along the minus strand of NC_081249.1, from coordinate 118,931,632 downwards.
AACTTTTTCTGCTTCTTATATACCCAAAGATTATCATTATTGTAAATCCTTGAATAAAGTTTGGCTCAGATTAACTCTCGATTTGATTCATTAAAACAGGTTCAGGCTTCTTGGACAAAGTTAGGACCGTGCTCATTAAATATTTTAATATATAGGATATATATATTTAATAAATATATAAAATATTAAAATATATATAATATATAATATATAATATATTATAGATTATATATTATATATATTCATTAAATATTTTAATATATAAAATATATATATTTAATAAATATATAGAATATTAAAAATATATATTTATTTTAATATATAAATATTAAATATTTTGCTGACCAAAAGCAAAAGTGTGTTATTGTTACATGCATATTTCCTCAGTATTCAAATAAATTGGATTTTAAAAATACATACAAATTATCTTTAAAAGGCTGTAATATATGAAAAAATATATCCCTTATGAATGTGAGAATTAAATTGTGGGGGTTTTTTGTTAGTTTAATAGAGCTTTGGATCTGAGGTCTATGGGCCACTCTGTGACACATGAAGTTATCTACCAACACAGGTTCTTCCAGGATCTGATGCAAAAGGAATTAAAGGCAGTGGGAGGACTCTGGCCCCGGGAGTTCAGAGGCTGCATCTGCTCTGCAGCTCTTTCAGGTTCCAGTGTGAGAGTGAATTTACTTAACTGGAAGAAAAGAGAAGCCTGGGAGTAACAGGAGGCAAATCCAGACAAATCCAGAAATATGTACTGCTCTGTTTTCAGTATAAGAGAATGCAAGCTGGACTTTGTAAGGTTTCTGGACTTTTCAAGTTATGACATTGCAGTTGAGTTACTTTTCAATTAAAAATTTAATGTACTTAACATCTTAAAACTCATTGGATGAGATCTGAAAATTTATGACCTTAGCCTCCAGCATGTATTAGTCACTAGTCCCTGGAACAAATTCTGCTGTAAATAAAACATTACAGTGATATATTATGAAGGCAGAAAAACTTTTTGCTCTGGCACTGCACTGCTGAAACTTAAATAATCTTTCTTCTTTTTTTTAACTGAAATGGGTTTTCTCTCTGCTCAGGAAATGTGTGAAGAACTTCCCATTGGATCACAGAGTACAGGCAGTGAAGGATTCTCTGGGGTATCAAGTGCTGGGAAGAACATTCTGGGTACAGGCAAGCAAGGGAGGCTTCTCAGTGAACCTGTGTGGGTGCCAGGAGCCAGTGCCCAGGATTTACTGCATCAAATCCATGGAAAACACAGAGGAACAGCAGCACAAGTGCAATTGTCCAAGTGCTTTGTGTTTAGGAACCAGACAGGGGATTTGAGGGCAGGCAGGAGGGGGACATTTCTCTTCTGTAATCTATTTTCTTTCCATCATATCCACACACGTTGAGAAGAACACAGCATTTTGTGGGGTGACAAAATAAAATCCCAGAAATTGAAGCATGTCTCCATCTCCAGGTCCCAGGAAGGCCAGAGATGAAGCTGGGAGAGCAAGAACAACAGCTTTTAAAATGAAATGGGGACAGATACAGTTCCCAAACTGACTCACAGAAGTCTGGTTCAATGTGCTGCATTGCTTCTCCAGCTCACACCTAATTTATTGTTCATACTGACTGCAGAAGTAATCAGCATGTCTGTGTGCAGGTAATGACTAATTCCTGAATGCTTTTCTGTGTACACCTGCAGCTACACAAATGTGCTTTAGGTGTATGGTGAAAGCTCAACTCACAAATGGGATGCATCCAGGATTTATTTTTCACTTTTAAGAGGAAAGGAGAATTACAAGAGATGTGGACAGGTTAGTTAAGCAAACACCCTCAAAAGGAAAGCAGCAAAAAATCAATTTCTTCCATTAGTGCTTAAATTAATTTTGCTTTCCAGAAGTCTGTAATTGCCCTGGACTTTAGTCAGGTGGTCCACGTCTGCCTCATGTTCACATTTCTTCTGTGTTTGTGTGCAAGGAAAAAGCCTCAGCATTAGATTTGCAATGTGGAATGCTAATGAGTCCCAGGAGGGAAAATATCACAAGTTTGCATCATATTGGTTAACATGATGGGAATGACTGGTAAAAACTGCAGGCTGGGACATTTGTTAGTAAAAGTCCCCTTCCTGTGGGTGCTGGAATATGGGTGGATGGGCCCAGTAAACCTCAGTGAGCCTGGAAATCAGCAGCTCAGCGTGGTGTGATGTCCTGCAATGAGTATCACCTCTCCTAAAGGTCACAACTGCCAGGAATCCCTGGAGCACCCCGTATTCAGTTTCATTATTTCCATTGCCATTGAAAGGGGATACAAACCATGAAGAGTTTCCAGAATTAGGCAGAGCACTGCAGCCCCTCGCAGGTGCTGGAGTCTCTCCTGGGAGTGTTTCCTCAGTGTGTTTCAGTCTGGTTGGCACACACACAGCCAGGGCTTGTGTCCCCTTCCTGAGGAGATGCAGAAATGGAATTGGGCACAAAGGGTGCATTTGCAGCCTGGGCACCCCCTGGCCTCATCCCTGGGGGAGCAGGGCTCTGCACAGCTCTGCCAGACCATCAGCACAGGCTTGAGCTGCCCTGGCTGAGCTCTGACTTCACCCCAGGGCTGAGAATCCCCTCACTCAGCAGAAAAAGGCTCAGCCACCAGAAAATTCCACTCTCACAAATGAAGCTGGGTTGCCACTGAAAATCCTCACTTCCTCCCTACTTCAGCAGCCTTCAGCTTTTAACATCACTTCTGTAACTCCTGAAGCCCTACAAAGTTGTGTTCCTGGAGTAAATCCTGAGCTAGTGCCTGCTGTGGCACAGAGCACTTGGGAGAGCATCGCTGCTGTCACCCCTGTGTGACAGGGGATAACAAATGCATTGTTTTACTTGGTGTGTTCATTTCAATAATTACCATATCAAGGCTTGGTGATCATGTAAAAAACAAAATGAGCACCACCAGTGCTGTTTTGCAGGTTAATGTAACATGCTTCTACAGAAAGTTTCAAAAGAGTTTTTTTTCCTTTGCACACCACCCACGGGATTTTGTGGTATATTCTGGTTTGATTGTGGGATTTTTGGAGTGAACTGGGCAAAATAAGATGCACACAAGGGTCTCCATAATCTTGCTGATCTGGGGAGGCACAAGCACCCTGTCACTGGTGCATGGAAACATATTGCTGCTGGGTACCTTTAGTTAACACTTGAATGATCACAGAATTGTTTCATAGAAAGGCTTGGGTTGGAAGGGACTTTAGAGGGCTCCAGTTCCAGCACACTGCCACCTTTCCAACCTGGACACTGCCAGGGCTGGGGCATCCACATCTCCTCTGGGCACCCTGTGCCAGGGCCTCCCCACCCTCACAGGGACGAATTTCCTCCTAATATCCAGTGATTCCTGCTGCTCCCTAGGCATTATTTGGCTTTTATGAGCCAAATAATTGAACATAAAACAGAGCTCAAGATGCTGAACTTTGCTTGCCCTGGACCTGACTTCACTGATGATCTTTAGGCTGAATGTTTTCTGCTTCTGAGAAAGTTCAATAGTTCTGAGCTTGCCCAAGTGGCGCTCACTGGGACGACCCCGAGACTGTGTTGGATGAAATGAACACACCAAACAGCTTTGGCTGGTTCTTCTCCAGCTCTTGTGGACCCCAAACTTTCAACAGTGCCGAGGTGCATTGGTGGAGCACACTGTTACACATGCCCCAGACTGAAATAATTAATAAATGAATACATTAATTACCTTACATCCTTTTGTATGGTCTGAGGTGCACCCTAAGTCACAGCTTTTTCAAGAAGGTGTTCCAGCACATTACCCTAAAAATCTGAAACCCTGACCATGTAAATCCTCACAGTTCCAGCGTTTTTGGGGTTCCTTTGCTGATGGCTTTGTGGTGTTTTTTCTAAATCTGGGTTTCCTTTCCCTACCCTCCAGTTTAGAGCATAAATCAACCCCCAGTACTGGTGATAATCCTACAGTGAAAGGGGAGTTTTTGGAGGCAGCTCTAATCTTAAAATCTAAACAAAGCAGGAAAAAGTTGCAATGAAAAGAATTACCCTTTAGCTGAGACCTTTTTACACTGAGCTTTAGCCTGGAGCACATTTTTATAGGCAAGACATAAACCTGTAAAACAATGTTTCTTGTAAAGCAGAGCCAATGATCTATGATAGTTGGAAGCAGACTTTATGGCCTAAAACATCCTAGAAATTGTTTGAAATACTTAATGCAGCCTTCAAACACATAAATTCTAGAGCTGAGTGCAGTTCTGCTGGCTGTTTGATTCTCTGGGGGACATGTTTTGGGTGACTGATGGCCACTTGTTAAGGTCAGCACAAATTAATTCAGCTCATAAGAAACACATTTCTGGTGGAATCACCTTTAAAGAAGCATTGTTCTTTAAAACAAAAGAGTACTTTTAGTTAAAATACAAGCTAGTCACAAACCACTGTCTTACTATCACATGACAGAAATTTTTGACTTGGAGAGGTCCATGTCTGCCATGCAGCTCATGTTCTTCCTTGTTCATCTGTCAGCTACATTTATTAGTGCTAATATAATCATATTTATTAATGCTAATATCATCATATTTATGAATGCTAATATCGTCATATTTTTTATTTAAAAGCTTATGATATTTCAATCACAGTTAATTTTTAATCACTGTTAATTAAAAAGTAGCTTCAAATAAGTTGAATGTGTAAACCAAGGATTCATTCTTCTTGAGCTTAGACAGCTTCTTCCCTGGGGCAGATCTCCCACCAAAATCAGCTGAGCTGTGCCATGCTCAGCTCAAATCAGACTGAGCAGAGAGGGCAAAGCCATGTCCTGCCTGAGGAGCTGCTCTCCTGCTCCAAAATGACCTTCACTGCCAAAGACTGTGCAGCCAAAATCCCCTTTGGCTTTTAGCTGGGAGCAAAGAAGGGCCAGGGAACCTTTCCTCCTGCTTGCCTGCCCAAGACAGGAACATCGAGGACACTCTTCTGCACTGAATTCCTTGGGGCTGTGAACGATGGGGACAGGAGGAGAAAAGTCAGGCACACAGGGATGGGGCTCAGGTGTGACAGGTTAGGGATGGATGCTGCCAGTTATTTTTAATAAAGCTTTTCTTCAGTGTTGGATTAGAGCTATGCAGCCATAAGTGAGGCTGCCACTGACAGGGCTTTGTTATTAAGGTAAGATTTCAGTGCCTTTCCCTACCCCAGGCTACTGGCAGATTAAGCAAGCCATCTCTATTGCTGTTGGCACTGATGCAGTTTTGCTTCTTTCTCATATCTTCACTGTGCCTTGTCAGTAAAAACTGTGATAATTCCCTGCACAGACACCAGAGGCGGTTCAGGAGGCATCTGAGGATGCTGAGTCCCTTTTCCTGCTCTTGGGTGCCGCGGCGGCGGAAAGCCCGGAACACCGCGACTTCTCCAGAAGCAGCCTTGAGAAAGGCTGGCCCGAAGCGCATGCGAGCAGCTTCGAGCAGTCGAGTGATTCCAGCTCAGCTCAGTAATAGTATAGTGATTTCAGCTCAGCTCAGCTCGGCAGCAGTGGCGGCAGGCAACACAGGAAGCAGGGACGAGACAGCTGGTCCAGCGTTCCACCGAGGCACAAGCCTTTATTCAGGCAAAGCTTCGGCAAAGGGTGCCGGTAACAGCGAATCTCTCGAACAGAGGAAAACCCGGGATATTTATGGGGAAGGAGAGGGGCGGGGGCAAGCCCGAGATACCTGTATCGGGGTGGGACAGCAGGGGGGAACACCAATGAAACACAACAGTTTAACATAACTAACTCAAAGACCCCTGGGAGCGACATTGTGTCGCTCTTACAGAGAAGTATCTCCTCTCCAGGGGAGGGCCAGTATCTCGGGCCCAGCGGGCTTCTCCGTACCCACACTCGGGGACCAGGTAGTCCTCACTGCTGCTCTGGTGCCGTGGGGGGCTCTCACAGGCTCTGCCTGGGCTCACACCACTGAAACTGCAGAGGATGGCAGGTGAAAATCCATCTTCCCATCTGTATTCTTTACACTCAACAGATCAGCCAAATGCACACAAGCCTGTGAATTTTGTTCTTAAAGTGATCTTTATTCCACTTTGTGATAAATGAAGAGAGGCCTAAGTGGGGAGGATTTTGGAGCATTTTTAAAGAAGTTTCAGTGAGCAGTAGGGGGAAAATGAGATTTTGACAGAATCCATACCAAGGAACATTCTCTAGAAATTAAGCAGAAAGGAGTTTGATGAGAAGTCCCCAGCTCTGGCAGTATGAAAGGGACCTCAGGGAGAGGAAACAGCTCAAGATCTATCCTTGCCCATGGCTGTTTTCCAAAGACTGTAGAGGATAGCTCACGCAATGTCACACCCGCCCTTATTCTAGCCCTGACATGAGGAACATACAGCAGTGCAGGAAGAATAAAAGTTAAGGGTGAGACGGGCTGGTGGCTGGAATGTTCTGTTCCACAGCTGTTTCCCAGGGCCTGGAAAGCAAAATATGAGCTGGGGCTAAGGAAGCCTGTGCCAGGGTCTGGGGGGAAGCACAGCCTGAGGAGCACCAAGGGAGTTCCAGCATCTCCTGTCTCCTGCTTGGCACTGGGATACAGCCGAGTTCCCACCCAGCTGTAACTGCAAACTGAGCTGCTGTCATTGACAGCTGAGAGCTCCTTTAGCACATTTCTAGAGGCACAAAGGGTTTTCAGGATGGATAGCGTGGATGGATGGAGAGAAATGCTGGTTTTGTGCAGGTTTAAAGGTTTACAGTTTCCTCCATGTCCCAGCCTTCTGCAGTCCCTGCACTCTCCAGACAGAACCTGGGAGAATGGATCTGTCATAACGTGATGTGACAGGCCCCTGGCATCATTGTGAGCATTATTCCCCAGGAAAAGGAGAGTGCATTAAAGAATCCTCGCTCCTGGGGTGTGCCAGCCTCCCTGACAGCCTCGCTCTTGCTTCACAGAGAGGCCATTAGGGATGGTGATGGACCATGCTCCTCCATTTACCAGCATCACAGGAATTATTAGCTCTAATAAATATGTTATTATGTGGCCATTAGGTATCAGTTGTAAAACTGCCTAATGTCTGCATGATTACTTGTAAATTGATTTGGAAAGCAGCTAAATTGGTTATTTATTGCCCATGCTGAACAGCATTATTTATTAGCTTGGCTCGGTAAGTTTGATTTTTCAAGCTGAAATGAGACTTTGTGATGAGCTAACCAGGGTGTGAGTCAATTCAGGAAAATTATATTTTTCTGAAAAAATGCTAAATTTAATGGCAAATATGATTCTGGAATTACCTGGGTTTCCCTTTCCTTTCAAGTTCATTAACTAATTACTTTTAAATGTGCTTCTGAGAGGAAAGTCTGAGAAACTAGGGAATGTAATACAAGTAACATTGAGATGCTTATTCCAAGTGGCCCTGTGAGTCAGCAGCTCCCTGCCTGGCAGATCATTTGCTGTACCAACACTTCAAAATTTGCTGCTACAATGCTTTAGAAGACTGAAGCAAGTAAATAAGTTTTATTTCATGGGATGTAGTCTTCTCACTGAAGTTGATCCTATTTATCTCCCCTGTGTAAAAACTAATTTTTGGCCGATTATTTTCTGACAAAGAAAGGCTGGGGCCACAGCCTGCTGATTGAATTCTGACAAGGAAAGGAAAGGCAAGAAAAAGCTGAGGCAAAGTCAGTAAGTGCCAGGGCACGGTGTTTGCTCCTCCAGTAATGATTAATGCATGTTAAAGGCTCAATCCAACAGACAGACACTGCACATGGGTAAGTTCTTAGACCATCAGGAGAAAGAAGAAAGAAAGAAAGAAGCACTTTAGCAGTCCTGAAATACATTGGATTGCTTTGAAATCCAGAAAGCTGCTGAGTTCCGTGGCTGGAACAGGGACTTGGGAAGCTCTTGCGTTTGTCCATTCAAACAGTGGAAAGAAATTCCTGTGAAGCTGATGGGTATTATCTGTCTTGTGGAAATTCCTGTGAAGCAGATGGGTATTATCTGTCTTGTGGAAATTCCTGTGAAGCAGATTGGTATTATCTGACTTGTGTTTCTGTGAGCACAGGGCTCGGACTTGTGATTAAAAGTGGCCTAAAGCCATCAGCAGGCTGGGGCTGCAGTGGCCACAGCTGAGCCATGAAGGGCTCCAAGGGGCTCGGGGAGATGCCGAAGCTCCGAAGGCCGAGCTGGACGAGGCACTGTGGGGTTCAGAGGGGCTGTGGGATGGGCTGTGCTGGCAGGGGGAAGCCCCTTTGCCCTCACCACAAAGGGATGAGGGTTTTTCCCCGGGGTTTTGTGTCCCCCTTGCAGCAGGGGACGGGGCCGAGGCCGCGCTGCAGAGAGCTCTTGGTGCTCCACCAGGACAGTGCTGCTGTTAGCACAGAGCAGCCAGGGGAACGAAGGAACAAAGTCAGGAGGCCATTATTATTCCCATGTCATTGGTGTCTCTATTTCCCCTGGGCTGAGGGCAAGGTCACGGATGTTCCTGACTCGTTTACAAAGGCTCAGCTCCCTGGGAAGGCCTCGAGGCCTCCGGAGACATCGCTGGGCCTCCAAGAGCGTTCGGCCTTTTGCTGGCTGCGTTTGCCAGCATTTACTGAAAGACGGAATAGAGCTCCGCTCTTCCCGTTGTGCCAGACTTAGAACAATTAGCTTTTTACACAACAGAATTAGTTACAACCACAAAAAAAGAAATCTTTATTTTTAACAGGCTTTGTGTTGAAATCCACCCCCTACCTTCTGGAACTAAAACCTACCGTTATTTGCAATAAAAAGCCCATATTTGTCTCAGCGTTGAAGCAAAGCTGGAGTAAAAAAATACATCAAAACCATATTTTCAGGTAATTGGAACAGAATACTTGTGTAAGACTGAACTCTTCCCACCTCTCTTCAACACGCTTGAATTATCCAGGTTTAGCAGCCCTTCCAAGCAGGGTCTGAGATGTCAGGCTGTGGCTGAGGGCTGAGGCTGTTCCTGGGGAGGGTTTTGGGTTCAGATTCGGGTTCTGGGGAGCAGAGACGGGGTTCTGATGGAGGTTCCCCATCCAGCAAACGGCCCCAGAGCTGCAAACCAGGGAAGGAGGAGCTGGAGCCAGAAATGGCAGAATGTGCCAGAAACACTGATCTGCAAAGGGGGAGAACAGCAGGGGCTGTGACACTGATGCATTCAGATGGAGTGGGAGCAGTGCTTCAGGAATCCTTGGGGAATTATTGCCGCACTTTATGTCTTCAACAGGCAATCACAGACATTAGAAACTTTCTTGATTCTGTAAATATAGAAGCACTAAGTGATTGCAGAGAAGGTTGGTTTTGCTTTATGGCTGGAGGTTCAGTGTATTGTAGTGCTGTATTTTAGCTCCTTTGTGCTGTCTTCTTTCTGTTTTAAGTTGACCAAAGTGAAATAAAGCCCACGTGGCTGCTGCCTACAGATGAAAGCAAGGCCATCCAACATTAACGGTAATGGTGTAAGGCTGTGCCACCAGAATCCAAGGGCAGTCACCATAGCTGGAAATCAGAGTGCTCAGATTTTCCGTGGGCTCCTGACAGGAAAATGCAGCATATGCTGTATTTCACAAGTACTTACATTTTCAATTCTGCATCGCAGCTTGTTGCCTATTATTTCCTTGTGGTTCACTGTTCAGGCTTGAGGAACATTTTTCTCGATTTACAGCTCTATTAAACTGATAAATCAATCACTTGTACGAGGGGAGGCAGTTTGCTGACATTTGCTTTGCCAACACACTGCCACCCACAACAACATTCACAGGTCCTCAAGGATATGGTAACAGGGAGGAAGCTTTTCCTGTAACTTAATTTTTAAAGTATGAAACTTGATTCTGGTGCTCTGAGCAACTTCAAGGAGAATATTTTTGAAGAGCTGTCACTCGCTAATCCAATATTTAGCTTGGGTTTTTTTTGTTTTTTTCTACATTGCTGTATAACAAAACAGCTGCAGTATTGTTCAAGATGTAAAAGCCTTTTTTTTTTTTTTAAAGTGACCACTTTAAAACAGCTTTTAAAATTTTAGTTACCAAAAGGAAAGAAAACAGAAAACAAATATTTTGGGGAGCTACCCAGAGTATTTTTAGCAGTGTCTAAATTGTCTGACAGCCATACTCTGGGATTTGCTTGTCTTTCCTTGAGTGCATGCTTGCTTCTGAAACAAAAGTGTCAGGGCAATTCTTTCCAGAATTGTCTTGAGACTTCTGTGTGTGGTGCAGAAGTTACCCTGTTGTGTGACCAGTGGTTTAAGCAGTGACAGACCTTTTTTTTCCTCAAGCAGACAGCAGTGAGGTTACCTGGGTGCTGGAGTAGAGTTCACTGCACCACACAGGAGTTCCAGCCTTTAGTTACGAGCTGCAGAACAGTGCCAGGGTCTGACAAACGGGGTGGGAAAGCAAAGCTCTTGTTGGAGCTTGGTTTCAAACAGGGAACAGCCCAGATACAGCAGAACAAAGACCTTTTCTTGTTGTCTTCAACTGGACAAACACAGCCAGATTCCTCCTGTTAACACAAGTGGTTCTGCACAGACAAGCAGAAAGAATCACACACACTGTGCTGTCTGTCTGAAGAGTAGGAGTCTTCTCCTTTGGCAATATAGATACATTTGGGGTTAAATTTTATTATTCTGAGCTAGTGGTTTTGTCAAAATCAGCTTATTAATACATATTGCCTCTTTGTTAGGATGATGAATTTATACAAGCTTTATTGAAGTTATTCTTCTTTTGTATGGCTGTAATTGATAGGAGAACTGGCTGAGTGTCTTGGAAAGAGGTAATGTGAAAAAAATGAAATGAAGAAGCATGTACTCTGTCAGCAGCATTCCTCATATAAATAAGTTTATGCTAATTTTATGTTTCATCATTTATCATAATGCCAGGATGCATCCTTTCTTGCCTACATAGGATTTAAATAAAATTAGTAAGAACTTTTGTGTAACTTCTGCAGTAGCACTGAAGGGAACAAGTGAATAAAATGTGCATAATTATTTTCCTGGTTTTGCAGTGAGAGACTTTGTTGTTGGTCTTTCACTTGCATTTGCCATACAGTTCTCTTCCCTAATATTTTCCTGTGCCATTCCCCTGCTGCTCAGCCTTAGTGAAACCTGCATCCCCAGGAGAGTGCTGTTTCCAGCAGTGCTGCTGGGATATTGCACAGGGCAGGCAGGAGCATCTCCTGGTGCCCAGGCACACTGGGCTCCCTGTCCAGGCAGCCCTTCAGGACACTGGGATTGTGCCTGTTTGCTCCTCGCACCGTGAAAGCAGATTCTGATAAAAATGTAGCTGCTTCAAAATGCATTCTGTGCGTACACACTGATGAATGGGGAAGATGGAAAAGAAGAAAAGCACCTCGAGGAGGAAAAGTCAGGTCTGGGTGCAATAAAGTGATGTTTTGTACTGCTATACTTGTTAACAAGCCTTGCTTGGCTTTCAGATCCAGTTCAGCCTTGTCCTTATTTTTAGAGAAACTCTTTTGGGGATAGCAGTAAAATTCCCAGCACGTCTGAGAATCAGGAACATAAATTAAACTTTGTCTAAATTCAAGTAGCTAGCTCTGAACCACAGAGCAATGTGTGCCAGGATGTTTGACAGCTGCACTGAGGACACAGCAGGCTCCAGGGCAGGGCTGGAGACAGCAGCAAGCTGAGCAGGAGCTGGAGCACCTGAGGGAAGGATGCCACCCCCAGGGACCTGGAGAAGCTCCTCAGCACAGAAACATGGGCACACAGGAGGGCAACAGAACCATCAGAGGCTGGAGCAGCTCTTCTCTGAGGAAAGGCTGAGAGGGCTGGGGTTGTTCATCTGGAGGAAGAGAAGGCTCTTGGGAGACCCCATTGCAGCCTCCAGTACTTACAGGGAGCTTGTAAGGATGATGGGGACAGGCTTTTACTCAGGGCCTGTAGCAGCAGGACACGGGAAATGCTGTACAAGGAACATGCTGAAACACTGCCACAGGTGGCACAGAGAGCTGGGGATGCCCAGGACATCCAGGCCAGCTTGGAAGGGGCTCTGAGCAGCCTGACCTAACTCAGGATGGCCCTGCTCGTCACAGGGGTGTGGGCCAGATGAGCTGTAAAGGTCCCTTCAAAAAGTGTTCTGTGATTCAATGGTTATGAATTCTGAAAGTGTCTCATTTCACTACATCAAAAATGCATCTTTAGAGGGAGTTGTTTTCAAACCCTCTTCTGTTCTGCCTCTTCACTCGGCAGCTCTGTCTGTCCTAAGCTGACTCTCTGTACACTGTGAATTATATAATTGTTCCTTTTCACTGAATATCAAGCATAAGAAGCCCTATTCTACTGTACTTCAAAAACCTTCCAGGTTCTCCTGTGCCTTTGCAACCACATCACCAGTGAAACTGTCAGAAGACCACGGTGTGTGAAGAGCTGCATCTTTTCCATCGATTCTACTATGAAAACAAAATCTTTTACTTTCCTAGCATTACTGGAGATACCATTTCCACAGGTGAGAACATTGTCCAATCACAAGACCTCAATTTATATATTATTTGCTCCCATTAAATATTTAGGCCAAGATATTCAACCTCTTTTTTGTGATTTCTCTGGGCTGAAAGAATTAACCTCAGCTACTTCATTTCTGTTGCTTTCTTTGTGCTGGCCTCAACTTATGTGCTATAAATGCTGTGCAGAGTAATGAAAAATTTGAAAAATCAGTTGAGATATTTGGATGTTCAATTGGCTTGTGCTCACCTCCCAGCTGTGGGAATGCTGTAGCCTACATGGAGGAGGTGAGGGGACTCAGGCAAGGGCCAAGTGATGGGATCCTGCTGCTGGAAATTGTGTACTGTGGATAAAAAATTATAGTGTTTGTCTGGGTGAAGAAAGATGTTGTGAAGAAACACATGAAAAAGCTCAGGGTAGTGAATTTCAGTGGTTCTTCATGCCACTAGCAGTTTGAGGTCAGACAGAATGCAAACCATGCCTGGATTTTGAGGGACATGCAAGAGCTCTAAATCTGGGCAGACAGACCTAATTTTGAGAGAGTGAGAGTTGCTTATTGAGGATAAAATAGATGTTGCAGAAGGACAGAAAACTGCACTGAAACCTTCAGCTCATTAAAGTCCAAGACATTAATTTAATTCTTTGAATCAATATGTGCACATCCAAGGAAATCCTTCCTTTTTGAGGTGTGGGTGTGATGCTAAAGTCAGAGCACACCAGCTGTGTGCAGGCTGCACAGAACTGAGGAAAGAGCCCCACCAAGCTCCTTTTTTATGAAATGTGTGGTGCTGGAAGGGCAGGGGCTGAGGCTGGGAGTGTTCCCACAGTCTGGATCAGTGTGTGTCCCTGGTGCTCAGCAAGCACAGGATTCACACCCAGCCCTGCTCGGTGCACCCAGCCCTGCTGGCAGGCACAGCCTGGAAAAGGCCATTTTCCACAGACACGGTCCCTCTGCAGCTCACACACGAATCCAAGCACACCTGATCCCTGGAACACCTCAGGCACCTCCCTGCAAAGCTTCCTGAAACTGTCCTTGGCCTGTCAATGCAAACCGTGGCGTTAAGACAGAGGCTTGTTTTCAAAGTTCTAAATATCTTAGTTCTTATTGTTGTCATGGAATCTGAGGCATAATCCTGTGAGGAGAAATGTGCTCGTCACACCAGGCAGAGCAATCAGTGCTTTGTTTACCCTTTCCCCATTCTGAGCCTCAGTTTTCAGCAGTGCCAGCTGCAGGTGTGATGGAGGCTTTATGACATTTCTCTGACATGAAGCTGAGACCATTAACTCTGACCTTCCTTTCATGACACTTTCTGCAGCTCTGCTGTGTTTTCATTGACTGTATCTGGCTGCTATGAAAATCCTTTTTGTATCTCAAACTCGATATGAACATACTCGAAACCACAAATGGTACAGGTGTGGATCATGAATTTATTCATTGCTGGTGTTCCTCCAGCCCATGGCAGTCACCAGGTGACTGAGCAGCTCTGGGGAGTGCCTGGGCATTTCAGAATGCTCTACTTTCTGTTCAGTAGGTGATGTTTGACAGATACCTTTCACATCATAAACATGCCACTCCACATGGGTTGGTGAGCAACTCCACAAAACAAAATAAAGGGAGGCAAAATCGCTTGCTAGCCATAGGAGGGGTCATTCTTTCCAGAGGTACACAGATAGGATTTTTGTTTTAAAGTCAAAGTGCTGTGGACTGCATGCCATTGCTGTTTGTGGCCTGCCTTTGTATAGGTGCTATATGTTAACAGGTTAAGGTAGCAGAGGTTAACATTTGCCAGCCTTCCCTCTGCTGGGCATGCCAGTGAGCTCAGAATTTGGGCTCCAAATGAGAATGGGAATGTACAGCAGGTTAAAATGTATCTGCTCTGCTCTTAACAGATCATTTCTGGGATATGATGCTCTTCTTTTTCTTCCATTTCCTCAAGTCCTGTCCCTGGTGAAGAGGTCAGTGCCTGCCCCTCCTCTTCCCCTCGTGAGGATACTGAAGAGCACCATGAGGTCTCTCCTCAGTCTTCTCTTCTCCAGGCTGAACAAACCCAGAGACCTCAGCTTTTCCTCACAAGGCTTCCCCTCCACCCCCGTGGCCTCCTTTGGACACTCTCCAATAGATTAAAGCCTTTTCTACCCGGTGGCACCCAAAAGTGCGCTGGGAGTGGAGGTGAGGCCAGCCCAGTGCAGAGCAGAGCTGAGCCCCCCGTGCACACACACGCTGGGCTGTGTTTGGCACCCTGAAGTGCCAGGGAATGTGGGTTTTGCCTGGTTTTTATCTGAACTTTGCAAACAGGCACTGGTGGTTTAACACCCTCATATTCCCCAGCTTCTGGATGCTGCCCATTATCCTTTTCTCCCTCTCTGAATCATTATCTGTAACAGCTTGGCATGAATGAGGCTTCATGAAACTCATTACAACCCCCTTTCCCTACTGGAATTCCTCCTGGGCTTGATGGAAATAAGTAAATAGGACTGCATGAGAGAAGCTTGTGCTACAGTGATGATGCTGTTATTGTCTGGATAAATATAATACTTGAGCTGCCTGCTAATAATCTGGCAGCTGCCTGTTAATAACCTTTCATAAAATAAAAACATTTCAGAGATTCTGTGCTCTGGTAGCAGTCTAATCTGTAAATAGAAGGGGGAGTTCTTAAGAAGATGATGATCAGTTGCTGTTCATGAACAGAAATTAACATAGCATTCAGTTAGAAATTATTGCATGTAGATGCTGGCATAAGAGATACATTAAGAAATGGGGAATATTTCAGAAGAGGGGGAGCAGGAAGGAAGGGTTAAAACCTTGGCTAGAAGAGAACCAGGCTGATGGCCCTGGAAATATAAAAAATGCTATAAACTGTGAGGAAGCTAACAGGTGTGGAGGAGCACAGAGGATGTCAGAGGGCTGTGATCTCCAAAATGCCCATGGATAACGCTCAGTGCATGCCCAGAAAGCTGCAAAGAAAGCACCACGAATGCAGTGAGGAGGGAAGGCAGATCAGGCTCCTTTCTATGGCTGCTGACAGTGTCCAGCATGGGGGGAACAGCCCAAGGCAGAGCTGGAAACATGGAAAATGAAAGGGGAGAAGCAGGGTGCTTGGAAAATGAAAGGGCAGAAGCAGGGTGCTTGGCTTCATGTGATGGGAGAGGCACCTCAGGGGCCTTGCAGGAAGGGAGTAACTGGGGATGCTCCCAGGCTATCAGCTTTATACAGATTGACAGAGGAGGATGAGCAGTAGTTTTGGAGTCTAAAATACAGTGTAACCAAATGAAATTATTGTTGTTGGAAAAGAGAAACCAGTCTGAAATCACTCTGGTTGGAAGTATCCCACTGTAATAATAAAAATGCAGTGATTGTACAATTACCCCCATCCCCAGTCAGGATACAGACAGAGGATAGAGTTTGGAGCACCTGCAGAGTCAGGGCAGGTATTAATAAGGGGATGCATCAGCTACCACCAGAATAAATGCCTCATCACCAATAACAGGACATAGAAATACAGCTTTTGGAGCTGCTCTCCTGAACAACTGGTCTGCAATCCCAGAAATTCTCAGCCCTGGCTCTGGTCCTGGGTGGTGCACAGGGCCAGCTGGAGCAGCATGTGGGAGAGCTGATCTAGTAGCAATTGCAGGATGATCAGGCTTAACCCTGCAGCAGGAGAGACTAAACAAACAAATCCAGAACACAAGTGTTCCATTTAAAGCATGGGAACTGCATACTAATATGGCAAGTGGTTAAAAGGAAGGAAAAAGGACTAAGGAAGGAGCAGACTAAAAAGCAAGGTAGCCAGGATCCTTTTGAGAAATCCTGTACTAGCATTCAAGACAAACTCTGTGCTGAAATTTGAAAAGAAATCAGAGTGGTCCAGCAAAAGCCCTATAGGACTAAATAGAAAAGGAAGGTGATTTTCACATAGGAAGTGCTGGCATTTGTAACAGGAATTTTGTCTTTCAGAATAGAGCAGGAAACTGCATATGGCAGATCAAATGTAACCAGGACATTAGGAGGGTTAACAGAGAGTTTGAGGAGCAACTCACACAGGATGGGGAAGAAAAATAATTTTAAAAGGTAAAAATTATTTCAGTATGACAAAAGCAGGAATATTCCTGTCCACAGAAATGGCTGCAGAAAGGATGCTGGAAACGATGGGCCACGAGTCTGAGTGCCATTCTTCAAACAAAGCTGGCAGTGAAGATTAAGATCACTGAACATGCAGATAAAGCGCTGGAGATGAGGATCTCCATCAGAACAGGAGAAACATGAGAAATCTGAGAAATCCCAGTTTGGCAGCCACACTTCCAGTTTCCTGAGCTGGCCCAGGTGCCTGGGCTGCTGCAGCAGGGGCTCGCAGGGGTGGTGAGGAAGGGACGGCACACAGAGCCAGCAGAGGTGTCTCAGGGACTGTCCCCACACGGATGAAGGTGGCAGCAGACAGGACAGGCAGGGAGGGTGTGCAGCACAGGAGGGGACAGTTCCTCTGTCCTTCCCACACACAGCTCCCACCCACCCTCCCAGGACATGAGCCCCCTTCTCTCCACTGAACCCCAAATATCTGTACTGCACACGCATAGGAGCACAGAGCATGGGCACAGGGCATGGGCAGCATGAAACAGAGACTGAAGCTGACTTCACATAAATGGACAGTCAGAGCTCTGTTCTGAGGGCTTGGGTGTTTCCTGCTTTGGACTCGGGAAGTTTCCCAAAACTGAGAGAGAAAGAACATTTTTACTTTTGCAGCTGTAGAGGCTGCAATGGTAACTAAATATACAATGAGGTCATAAGGTCTAAACAAAGCTCAGAACCTCAGTAAAGATGATGAATTTAAAGGGAGCATAATTGTGCAGTGTTTGAACAAACAAGCCAAATATTAAACTGCAGTTATCAGGGAACCATCAAAGCTAGCAGCTCTGGTATTCCAAAATGTGCTCTTCCAACAGCACAGTTATTCCTCAGGGGAGGGCTGAGCAGAGAATTCATTTGTGACTGTGACCACAAGCCTTCCAGGAAGCCTGGATGTTTTTCAATTGTCTGCATTATTGTTCTTATCTAAACAGATCTATTGATCATTAATGATCTCAAAATGCTTAAGGTGTGGCAGGTGACTGAGGAAAATCCAATAAGCTCTCCACCAGCTCAGAATACCAAGAAGTGAGAATATTCCTGTTGTGTCCTCCTGGCACGCTGTGAAACACTCCATGAATTAGTGAACAGGATCTCTGGATGCTCCAGGCTGACCCTCAGTTCTGAGAGTACACAGAGATCTACCGAGCACAGCCTTCTGTGCAAACACAACCTACTTCCCAACAGCAGCTTATAAATTAAAAATAGATTTTTGAATACAATGGAGTGTGCAACACCTACAAACATGCTGATTGTTATTTAGGGCTTACGAATATATTTAACATGGGCACAACACACCCAACACAACATTATTGTTGCTGTTATTATTATTATTATTATTATTATTATTATTATTATTATCCAACTCAAACATTTTTGCCAAATGGGTATGTACACTTTTGTGAAATAAAGACATTGCCAGTGAAGACAGAGCCAAATGCCAGTTATTTTCCTCATCCAGGTAAAAATCCTGGGGTGTGACCCCTAGTATGTGACAAGGATGAAAAGAACCTGATTTGATTCTTTTCACCACATGTCACCAAAGATGGCCACTTTTTATTGGCTTTCAGACATTTAAGTGTGTTTGTTTATTTAGAAGTATGAAGTTCCTGGTTTCAGAAACTGCATGAATAAAGGATCTCTTAGATTTCCCAGTGAACCAGGCTGGTGTTGTACCATTGGCTGTAATATCAAGAGGAGTTGCTATCAAGGGTATCTAGAGCCACCACTCAAGGGCTGATTCAGACAAAGAGCCTCAGCTGCTCTCTAGTGTCTATCCAGTAATTTTTAATGTGTTTGAGACCAATGAACAGCCTGCTTCTAGAGCTCTTCTGGAAAGCAGCACCTCTGTGGCATCACTTCCACCAGAAATGTTTGTGCACTAAGCCATTTCAATTCAAGCACACAATTTTTGAAACCCTCCTTAAAGAATTTTATTTTTTTTTTCCTGGAAGATTTTTCTGTATAGGCATCAATGGCATCAACTCAGTCCCAGAGTTTTAGGGATAAAGTATTCTGTAGATGTCACAGTCCTTGTAAGGAGCAGGCGTGGGGCAGAGCAGCCCAGCAGACATTGCCCAGCCTCCCTGGCACTGCAGGCAGCGCAGATGCCAGCTCTGATTGTCCCAGGAGCCAGGGGACAGACAGCACGGAGCTGATCCGAGCTGCTCTCGGTGTCCCTGCAGCATCCTCTGCTGTGGCTGCATTGTCCCAGGAGCCAGGGGACAGACAGCACGGAGCTGATCCCAGCTGCTCTCGGTGCAGCATCCTCTGCTGTGGCTGCATTGTCCCAGGAGCCAGGGGACAGACAGCACGGAGCTGATCCCAGCTGCTCCCTGCAGCATCCTCTGCTGTGGCTGCAGGTCAGTGTTTGCAGGGTAACCCTGCTCCCCTGGCCGGCCAGGCTGCCCTCCCTGCTGGGAAATCAGCTGCATGTGCAGGGCAGGCAGCAGGATTCACACACACACAGGATTCACAGCCACCCGTGTCCAGCACTGCTCCTTTAGAGCAGGAAGGGAACACTGAGTGCTGAGTACAGGGCTGGCTTCTGCCCACTGAACGTGTAAGAACAAAATCAAATCGCGGAGAGCGGGTCAATAAGAGAGCGATCAATCTGTCTTAAACCTGAATAAAGCACGGCTCACGTGGAAGAAATAGTACCTGTGCATGCAGCAAAGCTGTAGATCATAATGAACTTGTGCAGTTTCAATCCTGGTATCTCCTAATTCATTAATTCTTGGCTGTAGCTTTCATATCCTTGTAAATTGCTCTTACAAGTAATATATAAACGTACTTAAGAAATCTTAGCTTAATGGAACTATTCTTCATAGTGTTTTAGCCTTTTAAAAATTTTAAGTAGTA
Source organism: Poecile atricapillus (assembly GCF_030490865.1). NCBI lineage: Eukaryota > Metazoa > Chordata > Aves > Passeriformes > Paridae > Poecile > Poecile atricapillus. The sequence continues at coordinate 118,912,237 of NC_081249.1, read as the reverse complement.
ATTTGCATGTTTTTCCTTATACTCAGGTGCTTATATGTTTTTATAGTATATGAAATAACAGATCAAATAAAGCTTCCAGTGCAGTTCTTGCATACAGCTATGTTTGGCTTGGGTTACTCATTAACTTATCCAACATAAACAATGCTTTTCAGGATCACATGGCTCAAATAAACTTGCCAGATACCTTTTAGACATCAGATTAGAAAGAAGACCTCATCCTGTGACCACAAGTCAAGTGTGTTTTGTCAAGCTAACCTAATGTTAAGTATAGTATAGAATAAAGGAGTTTAAAAATCTGCCAGCAGTTTAAAAATGAAACAAACTAGAGAAAGGGAACAGGTCATATGGCACAAGGAGCAAGAAACAAGGCTTGGTGCTAAGGGGGAAATGACAGAATTCTTGAGTGGAGAGAGGAAACAGGTTGTGTGCTGTAAGGTGGGGGAGTGAACAGTGATGAGACAGTGGAGGAGAAAGTGGGGGAAGAAGATCCTGATGGAGCAGCACCGGGAAGCAGCACAGATCCCAGGCTCCCTGCCAGCTCCTGTGCCTGGCCAGTGATGGTGGTGCAAGCCATGCTTTTGATAATTGTCATTCCCTGAGTGTTCTGCTGCCTTTCTCATCTCAGGGGCTCCAGGAAAGCCAGGCCAGTGGTTCACCCTGCTGCGAGAACTCCTTTCCATGCTGCAAGAACCAGCTGCTGACTGGACCAAAAAATGTTCCCTCTGCTGGTTGTTCTGGCTGGTGAATACTCCTTTCTTCAGCTGGCCAGGTCAGTGGGTGGCTGTGCTGACTACTTGGCATGCCACACAGGTCTAAAGAGGCCGTTTGTTTTATTTTGGGCAATAATGAAACATTCTCTTTGATTAATGCAGATTACTAGTTAATTAATGCTCATCCATTGTTGTATTTTATTAAAAGTGTATGATACATCAAGATTTCTGCTTCTTGGGAAAAAAACAACCAAGTAACCTTTCTTTACTATTTCCTGATAAATTAATAATGAGCATTTTGCTACCTCTGTGATGTTGTTGGGATCACAGTCTATGTGTGGCTTTCATTGGGACCACTATGTTACAGGTCAGTTCATATTGTTTTGTCTGATTCTTACACAATACAAATGTTTTCCCTTTTAGTCCTCTAGTAAGTTGTTATTTTCCTAGGCCATCATCTTTCTCCTGCTTGCATCAGGATAGAAATGCTGCATTTTAAGAAATCTACATCTTTCTGCAAGTCTGGCTCATTATAACCTTACAATGCATTATTAATTCAGTGCTTAGCAGATTAAGATAAATCACACACTGGATATTATGAGGAAGCTTCGGGATTCAAGGATGGAAGTTGAGGCTGGCACCTCCTTAGGAGGAGTTATGAGGCTGGAGGGGGTTTGACTGCTGGAGATTTTCAAGGAACCTGCCCAGGGCCAGACACATGAGGCTTTCATTAATGACCTCTCTGAAATAATGAAGAGTTTGCTAATGAGACCCCTGTTGGAATACAGCTGGGAAACATTGTTACTGTGCAAGAGAACACAGTATGATAAAGAGGAGCTGAATAACCTTGAGGACAGCAAGAGATAAAACAGAGGAAATTCAGCAGCTGAGGGAACAGGTTCATGCATTTCCAGGTTTTCAGGAGAGCTTTCTCCTGTGAGACTGCAGCTGCCACCCAAGCCAGCCACAGCCAGGACCCACTGAAGCCTCAGCCACTGTCGTGTGAAAAACTCGGAGCTGCAACATCAGGGCACGCTCAGCAAATCAAAGCTGATCAAAGCTTCACAAGTTATACATTCTCCTGGCTTTCCCACTGGCTTTTCCCTCCAGGAGCACAAGGGAGGTGGGCAGCACCAAACAGACCCTGAGGAGCACAGGCTTGTTTCACTCTTAATTCACCTGTCCATCCAATTTGAAGGCAGAACCTGAGTCTCCCAGGAGAATGCATTAGCAAGCAGGATCAAGAATATTCAGTTTCAAGTTTTCTGCATTCTCCAATGGAAATATTCACTATCCCACTAATCTCCTGTAAGCTACCATTTACACTGCATTGTGGTGAAACTTGACCAGATACAAAGCTCCTGCCAGCTCAGCTGACAGATGTTGATACCAGAGCCAGAGCAGGGGTGACAATGCCTTGCAGGCAGAGTGGCCCTGCCTCTTGGGCCAGCACTGGCCTCAAGGATGCGATGGAGCTGCCCCAAAGAGCCTTGCTCATCATTAATGTGTTGACAGTGCTGTGCTGCTTGTGTTCCTCTTGGATTTGGACCACAGCCTTTGCACACCAACATTCATTTAGAAGGAAAGCCTGATGAAAATGCCTTTGAGGTGTCACAGCATCAGCGGTAACTCATAATCACTGCCAACAATAAATACTCTATTGAACCACAAGGATGGGACCCTGGGAACAAAATGCTTCCCAAAAGCTGAGCACTCCCTCTTTGGATGCTCTCTTAAATGTCTTCCAGCAGTGGTCCTGCAGTGGCATCTCTCATTATTTGTCACAGTTGAAAGGCTGTTTCTGCTTCTCATTAAACGTTTCGCACTGCACAACAGGTCCCAGCTTTACTGTTGCTTGAATTTCCCTTGTGGATTGTTTTTCTTTTCAAAGACTTTCAAAGTAGTCCTTCTTTACTGATCTTTCACAATCACTAAAGCATTGGAAGAGCATACACACTGTGACAGAAAACAATAAAGTTCAGGCGATTCCCAGCTGAGGGTGATATGGCACCATACATCCATCACATGGATTCAGGCATTAGAGAGAAAATGAAGCAGCTTGTTGAAGTTGTGGCACTGTGCCTGAGTGTTGGAAGGAAACACAACACTTTCCTTCATTAAATGAGGATTTAATGTTCAGGGAGCTCAAATGTTTCTCATTTTTTCTAAAGCAAACCTTCATTAGCATGTTTGTTTAAGCAGTACAAACTGTCCTGTCCTGGTGGCCACGAGGCTTTGGCTGCAGCTGCCAGCCCCTCGTAATGGGCACTTGGACATCATCTGCATGTGTCTACTTTGTTCTGCACTGAGAAAATATGATCATTAAAGGGTCAGATTGCTGACTGGTGAAAAGTGGAAACTGGCTCATAAAACCAGTAGTAGTAGGTGCAAAACCATGTCACTGTTCTAGCTCTTTATTTTTTTTTTAGTTCTTCTAATTTTTTTATTCCACAGAGCTTTATTTCTGCTTGCAGGACATTTTTATTCAAGGGTGGTAAGATTCCAGAAATCAGTGTTTGCAATGTAAATTGTGACCTTACTTTAATATTAGCCTTGATCACTGCCTGCTGAAACAGCTGTGCCTTAAGAAATACTGACTATGATAAATCCACCACTACAGTAAAACATAAAAAATGAAAAAATAATTATTTACAGAGTCTGGTATGGGACTAGAACAGCAGGAGACTGGAGGAGGAAAGGCTGAAAACTCTGCTGGGCCAGCTCCATTGCTGTGTTATTGAGGCTCTGTGGTCTCCCCAGGAGCATTTGTGGGGCACTCACAGCTCTGGCCTCAGCAGCTGCCCATGGGAAAAAACAATCACCTTATTAAACAGCTTGAGATTTGCTTTGCCTTCCCTTGCAGCTGGAAGGAGGGCTGGGCTCAGCTGCCCCTGGCTTGTGCTGCTAAAGGCAGGTGGCCCAGGAAGGGTGGCTGGTGGAGGTGCTGCTTGGAGGGATGCTCTTGGCTCAGGATGATGGAGGTGCTGCTTGGAGGGACGCTCTTGGCTCAGGATGATGGAGGTGCTGCTTGGAGGGATGCTCTTGGCTCAGGATGATGGAGGTGCTGCTTGGAGGGATGCTCTTGACTCAGGATGATGGAGGTGCTGCTTGGAGGGATGCTCTTGGCTCAGGATGATGGAGCCACGCTGGTTTCCCAGGTGAGGTTGTGGGTGGGTGATGAGGATGAGCGATGTGGGTTGGGAGATCAGTCCCTCCAGGGGAGTGATTTGCTTTTTAATTTTGTTCCTGTGTTTGTAGCCAGCCCTTTTCTGCGGGTGAGGGGCCAGGGCGAGGCTCTGTGCTCCTGACTCTCATTCTCTGGAGCTGTAAGCAGGCTGCTTTGGGAGGCACTGGCTGTGGCAGAGCTCAGTTTGCTCAGAGCCATGAACAGCCCTGGCTCACAGCTTCAAAGCAAGGCTTTCCTGTGTTCTTTGTCCTTCCACAAGGACACGGCAATAGCAGCGTGCCCAGGGTGGCTTCTGGAGTGTCCTGGATTTGTCTGGGAAAAGCATTTATTGGAGGACAAAAGAACATCTATCCTGTTAACTTTTAATTCTTGGATAGGCTTAGGAGAGAAGAAAGGTGTGGCAGGGGAGGTTCTTGCCCTCACCCCCAAAACTGGCCGGTTTCTCCCAGGAAAAGCGAAGAAACTGGGGGCACAGTGTGAACCAGTGGTTCAGCATAAGCAGGAAGCCTACAGGGAATTTGGCTTCATTCAGTCAGCCAAGGACACTAAACCCAAGGATTTCAGTCCTTTTCATTAATGTAGCTATGACCCAAAAGGCAAAATAATGTGTCTTAGTCTCTGTGTGGGAATTTTCTCAGGGTGCACGGGCCCACAGCAGAGTGGCAGAGAGGTTGTGAGGTTACTGCATCTGAAGCACAACCAGCTCCAGGCTGAACAGTGGGGCTCAGGAGGGGCTGAGGAGCTCTTTCAAGCCTGGCAGCAGTGACTGGGCTGAAGTGGGAATAGCTTAAAAATAAAATGGAAGTTCTTAGTTATGACTGCCAGAGGAACACCTAGAACAGCCCTCTGATGTGAGGAGAAGGTAGAAAACTGCAGCAGGCTAATAATGTCCAGTCAGCTTTTGAAAACTATCTGAGTTCCTGTGTCTGAACCAAGTTTCCTGGATCTCTAGAGAATCTCATTTCAACCCTAAAGCCTTATTTTAAGAATTAACTTAACATTTCAAAACAAGCTGTTGGAATTTCAGTGGTGCTGCAATTTCCCATCTGCTATTTTTCTAATTCTAGCTTATGCTCAGATAAATTTGGCTCATTTTCACAAAAGTATGTTCTAGGACTTGCATGTTCTGGCACTGCACGATCCTCTTGGGTTTATTTGTGGATTGCGTGGGTACCTGGGGATAGGGTCTCGCAGCTGAAAAGGTTTCTGATGCCTGTTCTTTGCCTTCCCTTTTTTCAAATTTAAGGAATAGTTCTAAACTCCTCAGGTTTTATTATTCTGAAAGGGAAGGGAGAGGAGGATCAGTCATTGTAGTCTCTGCTTGATTTGGTGTGTTTTTTGGTGATTTGACTTCCAGAAAGCGTGCTCTGCTGTTGCTAACACTTATTCTGCTCTAAATAAAAGATGTGCTCGGGGTTTGCTTTCCCTCTCTTTTTTCAGATGTTGTTGCTGTTGTGAAAGCTCCAACTCCATAACTGATGGGCAGATTTCCAAACTGTGTGGGGGCTGAGCAAGGTTAATGTTATTGTATTCCAGAGGAATAACAATATAGAGCATGTCTTGATTCTGGTTAACCTAGCAGTTGTCGAGGGCTGGGCCTTCCCTACATTCCAGGCTACTGTAATAATTTCCTGTGTTTCTGGGCCATTGGCACATACCATCTTTTAAGTTTGTTTTCCACTTACTGTATCCAATTGTATATAGGCTTATGTTCTAATAGTTTCACTGCAGTTTCACACCAAGGATAGAGAGGTTTGGATCAAAATTCTTCCCTGGTGTGCTATGGGCACTCCTTTGGCTTCGTGTTCCAGGTGATTCCTGTCCCTGCCTTTCAGATCCCCTGCTCTCAGTGTAACCAAATTCTATCACAGTGCCACCTGCACCTTTCCAGAGACAGCTTCATGAAATTCTGCATGAAGGACAGGCTTTTTTCTTTCATGGGCAGAACACCTAATCCTGTTTCCAGTCACACAGCTAATGTGCTTTGGGCTGCCTGGGAAGTGAATCACAGCCAGCAGAGAGCCAGGAAAGGAGCTCTAGCTCTGCTCTTGTACTGTTAAACACTAGGTGCATTATATGGGAATGCCACTGATAGTTTAAAAGCAATTGAAGAGTGAACTTTGTTGTACAACAAAGCAAAACAAACTTATTTTCTTCCTCCCCTTCACAAAACCAAAGCTGGCTATCTGGAGACTTCTGAAATGAGATGGTATTAGCAAGTTTCTTGAAGAAAAATTAAATGTGGGGTAACTAATAGAATTTATTGAAACTTGGGAAATTATATTGCCTGTTTCCAAGCACAGTAAGCTGTAATATTCCATAAGAGAGCACTAAAATCACTTGACTGTTACAGGCTCGTGTGATAGATGAACATGATGAGTGTGTTTCTTGTCTTGCTGCAAAGCCCTTGCTGGCTCTGTACCTGCAAACCCAGACCTTTCTGCACCCAGAGGTCAACATTAGCTCTTCTTGTAGGGCAGCACCTGACATCAGCTGTAGTTTACAGCCAGCCACAGATGGGGTGAGCTGGTTTTCCTCACGGAGGCAGCATCCAGGTTCCAGAGCAGTCCTGTCAGCACAGCTCCACACAAACTGAGCTTTTCACTGCTGTGCCTTTTGCTGCTGCTCAGCACAGCACAGTCCCATGCCCTCCTGTGCCCTGGCTCCTGTGCATGGCCAGCTCAGAGCTGAGCTGTGTGCCAGGAGCCCTCCTGAGCTCACTCCCCATGGGTCACACAGGTGCCAGCTCTGGAAAGAGCTGCACACACAGCCTGAAGCCAGCAGCTCCTGCACTCAGCCACAGTGCCTGCCCTAGACCTTGTCCTCTCAACAAGGGATGTTCACATCATCTAAAATGGAAGAGAGGTGACTGAGGTCAGTCAGAGATTCCTTCTGATTGTCCTCTAATAGAGCCACAGGCATCAAATGGTGGGAGGCTGGGAGAAAGAAACAGAAGTAAGGAGGAAAACCACTCTGTGCATGTTCCTCAGCTCCTCTGCCAAGGTTTGGGGCACATCTGCTTTCCAGGGTGCTTTAACAATTCCCTGTATTTCTGGAGATCCAGTCAGGGCTGTAGGACACCAGAGCACTGCCTTGGACTTGGGAACTCAGCTGACCCTAAATCTCTGTCGGCTGGGAGAGTATTTTGGAGAAAGAAAACCTTTGTGGTGTGCTCTGTACTTGTTCTCTCTGGGTTATTTGCTGCTGGCTGCTGCAGAGGATGGGTACAGAGTCAAACAAGCTCAGCCCCAGCGTGTTAAACCCTCAGTGGGCTCAGGAAGGAACCAGACCCCCAGGAGCTGCTCCCCAGCCTCCTGCAGGGGTGATGCCAGGCTCTTTTTGTACCCTGCTGCAGTTATCAGCTGCTGGGCTCTGATCCTCCTCAGTGCTGGGTGAGCTTTATCCCGGGGCAGGTAACCCCAGGGCATCCCCAATAAAGTGGCTGCAGGTGCCACAGAGGCAGCAAACCTCGGCTGCCAGAAGGAAATGGATTCAGCATGTGCCTTTCTCACCTCCAGCACTACATCCCTCATTTTTCTGAGGTTCATATGGAACTCAGTGCCTCTGCTTTATATATGGATGTACAAACAGGCATGGATGTGACCCCTGTGGGGTCAGGGAAAACATCATTTTGAAATGTACATCTCAGAAATTCTCAGTACCCAAAAGGAATGGAGAAAAACCTAAAAAAATTAAGAGAAATGAGGACAGCAGCCTGCCAGAAGCTGCTCAATTGTGCTCTTTGCAGGGTGATTTCTTTAGATGTTGACCTGTCAGCAGCTATTTTGAAAGTAGCCAGGATTTTGGTTAGGAAATGCAAGGACACGTAATGCTTGCAGTCAGCAGAAGGTTTCCAGTGTCAGGCTACCAAGGAGCAAAGATTTCAGTGCTATTTATATTCCTTTTCAACTATGAATATTCAAGCACTTTGCATCCTTTAACTCTCAATATTGACAGATGTTAAATATGTTCAACTAGCAGTGAAGGCACAGGATGTGAGGTCAAATCCCATATAATGAGCTGAGCTCATGAGGTCAGCCCTATCCCTGTTATTTGAGGAAATTCTACTGAAACACAGTCATGTTAGTTTAGTCCTCATCTTCTCCCATATTTATTAAAAAGGCTACTACCTAGGCAGAGAAAAATGTCTACATGTGTTAAGCAAGGGAGAATGGTCATTAAAGAGTGGTTATTGTAGTGTTGTCTTGGACACCAGCATGGTCTGGATCAGCGTAGTTGTGTTGTGATTAATGGCCTTATCAAAACTGAGAAAAATTACAAAACTTACACAAAGGAATGCAATATCCGTTACCAGCACAGAACTTAATAACCAGGCAAAGCATGAAACTGTTTGATGCCATTAATAAAATCTATCATGGGATGCAGGGAAGTATTTGCAATTGCATCAGTCCTTGAGAAAAAGGCAGACAAGACAGCTGTGCTGATGGAAAAGATAACACATTAAAGAAAAATTAACATATCTTTGGGGATCTTTTTAGCAGGAGGTGAAGGGAAGCTTTTCTTCATTAAAGGAAACTGCAGAAAGCAGGGAGAACATCATGGATAGAAATCTTCATTATTAGAGCAAGCATTCTTAAAGTGGAGCCCCTTATGGGTGCCTGGGTGTTTCATGCAACCAGTGCTGTCTCTTCAAGAGGAGGTTCCAGCTGCAGTTGTGTTTTACCTTTGTGCCAGCTAATGAGTCCTGGGGAATGCACCCACTGCTCCTCCCATCTATTTCAGCTAATGACAGCAGTGAAAATGCAGTGAGTGTTAAGGTTCTTAGTCAGTCCCAAAGCAGAGAGGCAGAGTTGGGAGAAGCAGGAAGATCTGCAAGATATCTACAGATTTTTAACCACCTAACACCGGTACAAAACACCAATCATGGACAAAATTCTGTGATTCCCTGTGAGAGGTTCCTGCTCTTGCCCAAGTTCTCTGTGAGCTGCTCCCCATCTGTGTTAGTTCTGCTGACAGTGATGGTCACCAGGCAGTGGAGGAAGGCTCACTCTCAGTTCTGGGTATTGATGAGATATTCTTGATTGTGCTCAGAGGAGGACCAAAGGCCAGATTCCAGGTGTTTCTTCTGTCAGAAAACTGGAGATATTGTGTCCCTCCTAGCACTCTAAACTGGTGCTTAAACACCTAGATCTTATTAATGAGGAGATATTTTCATGGCTGTGGCTGAATGACTTAAAATAATTGAGAGCTCACTGGGCATGTGGCCAAAGCTCTGAGCTAGAAAAATCAAATAATTTATGGATTTTTCTCCTTTATCAGTCTACTTGAACCACCCACTGGTGCAAGGCCTGGAGGTTACAGGTTGTCATAAGTTGAATGTGAGATTATTTTAAACAAATCTCATTGAGTTAGCTTAGATTCACAGAAGACTGAGGTATATTCATTTACCCCAGCCAAGTTCATCTTTTTACAGCGCTTTCTCAGCTCACCTTTTTTATTCTGCTTTCAAATCTTTGTCCATCTGAACCATCCAGTTGCAGAGGACTTGCAAAAGAGCCACTCAATGAGTTGGATTTGGAACAAGAAGCCTTCAAACTTGGTAGGGGTCGAGGATGCTCTCTCAGGGTGTTGGCTACATCTGCTGCTTGCTTCCTGAAACGTTTCTTCAGCTGCAACCTGTTCTCTGGCTTCCAAGGTGCTTGCCAGAAGAAAACTATCACCCTGAAATTACAGCCTTCTGATTGTATGGAGTATTGTATTTTCCTGTTATTTATCCTTTTGATTGTTTATAATGTTGCTAGTTTCTTTGTTCATTTTTCTTTTTTCTTTTCTTTTTGTTAAACCAAAAAGGGTGAGATGTCGCCCTGAAAACTCAGCTTCTGAGCTTGCTGACATGGTTTTCTAAAGACTTTCCCAGGACAGTAACTGTAAACATAGATATGTGTACATTCTTTATGTTACACGTCTTGTGATGGACATCTCTCATGGCCAGTGCAGTGAGAAAGTGTTATCCTGACCATCCAATCCCTGGCTGGGGTCAGGAGCCTATAAATCCTGGGAGGAAAAATAAACCTTTTCTTTCACCACACCTCGACCTGTATCCGTGTGATCTGTTCATCTTCAGAAGTAACAGAAATCCTGCCAGGTTGTCCTAAGATGCTGAAGAATGCCTGTGCCAGGGTTTATTTCACGGTGTGCCTGCAGGAGGAAGATGTGTCTGATGGTGACTGCACTCCTCAGGCACTGGAGCCTTGCCCCTGCCTGGCTCCAGAGCTCTCTCAGCCAGGAGCTGGTTCTGCCTGGGGTGGTGGGGGATACCGAGCTCACCCCAACCCTTACACTACTGCCACTGGTGCAAGGAGGAGCAGAGGATGGGAGCTGAGTGCTGCCCTGCAGAGGGAACTCGTGGATGTTCTCACTCCATGCACTTGCTCTGCCATTAGTGTGGGTTTAGGGCTTTTTTTAGCACAGCACCGTTCCTGGGCGCTGTTAAACAGCACATATGCCTGTCAGCAGAATCCTAGTTTGCTCCCTTTCAATCCTCCTGATTATTTTTCAGGAGGTTATTAAAAAAAAAATCTGAAAGGAAAACACACCTGCTAGGTGAAGACAGATTATTCAAGTGTCAGGAGAAAACCTCCTCCATATGCACTGTAATAAAAGCAAAGACTCTTAAAATAGAGTTCCGTGGCTTGCATAATAATTGGAACACAATTTTCTGTGGAGACAGCATCAGTGTAACTAAGGAAACTTTCCTGTCTGATGGTGGAGGACGAGGAAATGGTGTATCAAAGTGCTTCAATCACTGCTTTAAAACTATAATCTGTGTCAGTCAGACTGAGAACACATTATGTGTTCTTTTGCACCATCTGCCCAACAATCAGTTGAACTTAGTCTGAAAGTGATGGAAAAGCAGCCCTCAGTAACTTGAGAATATGACACTTATCACATTTAATACCTACTGAAGAAAATGTCTGTTAATAAAAAGGTGCACAAAAATAATAACGGAGAATTTCTTTGGGTTTCTGTCTTCATTTTTGTATAAAAGTGGAGATGAAACGCTACCATCTTGCATGTCAATGTGTAATTGTCTTTTAATGGTTGGCTGCTAAGTAGTAATTTTTTTCCATTTACTGGTTTCAAAGGCAAAATCTTCTGATAAGACTTTGCCAGCCTGGAGGAGGTGAAACTGTTCCACTGTCTTTAATTGCAGATGTATCTTAGATGCATCCTGTGCTTTGTGAACCTCTCCTGTCCCATCACCTCTGCCCTCTCCTATCCCCAGGAGTGTTTAAGTTCCCCCCAGTGAAGGAATTGTGTGTTGCCCCTTGATGAGTGTGCACAGACCTTGGCCACTGCCACATCCCAATGCCAAACCCCGAATAATTCAGAGTGTGAGGGAGCAGCCTGTGGTGGTTTTCATCTGCCAGCTGTGGCTGCCTTGCCAGGAGTTCAGCTTGCCTGGAACCTCCCTTGTGGAGCTGTAGCACAGCACAGAGATGGTTCTTGTGGCTGGAAGCCTTTGGGAAAGCAGGGGCATGTCCTGGCTCGTGCCTCTCCAAAGGCTGTGTGGTGACATTGTGTGGTGACATCCTCTGTGTGACAAAAGGCAGATGTGTGCATGGCTCTGGACTCTGAATGCCAGCCAGGAATCAAGGGAGGCATTGACATTGGATATTTGTTGATGCCATCCTGTGCTTATCTGAGTGGTTGGTTTGGTTTTTGGTTTGGGGTTTTTTTCCTCATTTTATTTCAGAGGATAATTTCCAAATATTTTCTGTAAACTGGTTTTCCTTTGGTAGGCTCAGAGGGGAAACTGAATCTTGGTGGCTGCTATCAGATCCCCTTACATGAATAAACACCAAATAACATTCTAGAGGGCAGAGAAGTTGTTCTGCTTTATCCCATTATTGTCTGCAAGGAAGGTGTCTCAAAGACTTTTTGGATTAACAATTACAGAAGAGAAATTATTTTTTTTTCCCCCTAAAATCTTAAGATGACAACACTAACCAGTCAAATCCTGAGATTATTCTAATGAGACTGTGGACAAATGTTCCATGTGGTGATCAGTGCATTTATAAACCACTCACCAAGACCAGCAGAGTGCAAGTCCCAGAAGCCTGTCCCTGAGCACACCAATGCTAACTGGAGCCACTGAGGTGTTCCTCTGCACAATGACATTTTGTCTTTGAGAACAGTCTCTCTGCAATTTCTGCTTGTGTTTCAGGTCATCTCCATATCACAGTGACTTCACAATACTGAAAAAAAACCCAGTATTTTTTTCTCTTGTCTTGTAAACCTGACATTCTTATCTGTCTTTTTTTGCCTGTGATGCCTGTCAAAAATCAACTGTAAAGGGAGGGGATGGGGGGAGTATTAAATATTGAGAGAAATCTAACTTGAGTGAAATCTAATCTGAGTGACATGTTCATCTTCCTATTTCTTTTAAATAAGGAGGGTAAAGGCTCTCTTGCAGGTGAAGAGAAGTGAGTAAAGCTGTGCTGGTTTGTGAGCCAGGGTCAGTCCTTGCTGAGTGTCTGAAGCTGGTTCAGGAGAGCTGGATATTCTGGATCCTTTGGCCCTGTTTGGCAGCGTGGCTGCTCAAAGGATGGGCATTCTCTGGGGCAGACAAAAGTAAAAAAAAGTTGCCTGAATGTGTAGAATACCAAATTCAATAAGAGATAGGAGCAGCTCCTTTTCATTTTGCAACTTAAACTTCTAAAGTTCTGTAAGTTCTCATTTTTGCACTTGAGGGGGAGTAATATCTGTGGAAGGTGTAAGCTCATGTCACAAAAGGAAGATGGAAATCGTGACTCTCTTACCTTTTTATGTACAATCTGTGACGTGAAAGGCTTGCTCTGAAACTATAATTGGTTCTTGGTGTTTCTGAGCAACAATATTTAACAATATTGCAGTTCTTGAACTAGCAGACAATCTTATTGGTGTGCAGTAAGGAAACTTTCTGGTTCCAGCTATAGCTAGGAGAGAAAAGCAGCAGTGTTTCCATCCAGTGGATCTCATGGTTACACGTGGTTAGTGGAACCTGCCCTCTGGGAAAGATAAATCTTCACCTTTTTGCTCTGTTCATAACCCCTGGAGGACAAACCTGTCCTCAGTAGTGCTTCTCCAGCTCAGTGATTGCACAACTCACTTCTTCGTACTTGATCTGTCAGCTGTGCCTGAGTTTTTGTTTCTTTAACTGATGCAATAAAATTTCCTGTCCATTAAGTTTCTTTATGAATGAGCTCTGCTTCCCTCAAAGGAAAATGTGTAAATATACACCCCCTAATTTACAGTTTTGCCAAATGTTTGGTGTTCCAGCCCAGCCAGCTTTGGGCAGTTAATGGAATTGTTGGTCTGTGCTGCAGATTGATTCCAAGAAAGCAGTCCAGTGAAATGCAAAGGCAAAGCCCAGCGGCACTGATGCATGAATTAGTGGTGTTAGGCCTCCTTTAGCCTCCATCTGTGCTCTCTTCCAGCTCTGCTAGATATTTATTTACCAGGAAGGAGGGAAAAAAAATCAGCTTTTGGCAGTGGCATCTAGCAAGGTTTCAGTCAGGGTTCTGGATACCTGCTGCCACTGACTGAGGTTACGATGTGACATCTGTGGCAAACTCGGTGCTTCTCCCACCTTTATGAGTTAAAATAGAGAGATCATTGTAGTTCAGACTTTGAGAGGTTTTCCCTGGTTTTGTTATTTGTCTTCACTTGGCATAGTGTTTTATTGCAGCTAGGTTTAATCTGATTTAGCTGCCTAATGAACTCATTAAAACTTGTAAAACATTGCAGGAATTCTTAATGGTGATGGTGGGGAAAGTGGGCAATGGGAATGAGAGAGAGGAGAACTTCAAGGGGAAATTCCCCCTTTTGAAGGACAGCTAAAAACAGAATCTCTAAGCACAGTTTATTTTTTTATTTTTGGCAATTCTGAAACTTTAGAATTTTGGTGTCAGAACTCTCTTTTCTTTAAAAATTACCTAACATTTAATAACATATATATATAACATATAACAAATATTTTGTTATATAACATATAACAAATGCTGTAGCATATATTAATCTGGGCTATCATTTCTATAACAAGTAGAATACAAAGATTTATTTCTGCAGGAAATAGTCACATTTGTGGTCTCCTATATACATGAGGCTATAAAGCCTTCTATGGAAGGTGACAGAAACCTTTGTTTTTATCTTCTATTTTCGTTAGAAATGTCACAGATAGCACTTAATGTTAACATTAGAACTTCTTGATTTTACTTTTTTTAGAAAAGGAAAATACAAGATGTGTTCAATTTGGCCATGTTCTCCAACAGGGCAAGAACTTTTTATCTGATCTGGTATGAAAGAGTCTCTCCTTCTGGTTCATGAAGATGAGTATGAATTATGTGATGTCTCATGTCTTGATTTAGGTATTTATTAAATCTGGCTTAAAGGTTGAAAGTAAATGTTTCAGTTCTTTTCTAAAAGCTTTCTTTTTTCTGAGCCACAGGAAAATGTGGGAGTTTTTCCCCTTTCTGACCATGTTGTTTAGTTTTGTTTTTGAAAGCATGACAGATTTATTACTGCTTCAAAAAGTCTTGTTAATATCCTGCAGGGTTGTGAACAGACCCTTGGATTTTCTTTTTTCTAAATTAGTCCACAGATTCTTTCTTTTTACTGGAAGCAAGTAGGTTTTGTGACTTTTTATTTCACTCTAAGAATGTCAAGAGTTTAGAAGTAACACAGCATTAGAAGTACCACATCATTAGAATGAATTCTAAGTTACAACAGTAATCAAATAATATGTTGGTTTTTTCTTTAAATAAAAATGATTTTTTCCACAGGAAAAAAAGCCTTTCTGTGCAACAGCTTGGAGGGGAGGAGGAACACATTTAGTTTTTAGGCAAAGGCTTTAAAGTCAGATTAGAGACTGATGCTTTTCATCTTTGTTGGAAGGAAAGAAATTAATATTTCTCAACAGGTTATTAATTCTATTTGTGTTGCTGTTGCCCAAAGGTAATGGTTTTTAAGGAAATAATTGCATTATTTTAGTCACATTTGTGTCTCTACATTTTTAAAAAAACATGATTTGTATAAATAGGTATCTTCTTTATGGTAGACATGAATTAGTTTGAACATTTTCTTCTCCCTGTTGTACAAATACTCCCTAGCCTTTGACCAACAATTGATGTTTTGTCTCTGTGTCAGTGCTGGAGGTGAAATTTGGATCTGTGAGCCAGTGGAAGCTGTTTGCTGCACATACCCTCAGTGCAGAAAGAAAGGATTGGTGTGTGCTGCCTCATCTAAAGAGAGGAAAATAATGAAGAGTTGCAGATTGCAGAGCTGTTCCTGGGCTCTTTTACCAGACACAGTGAAGTGGAAAATGTGCTCTAATGAAGGAAGCTTTACTTTTACTCCTCCTTTTGTGTTTGTCACAGCCATTAATTTAGTTTGCTTTAGGAAAATAAGAAAAACAACAAACACCCCCCCAACCAGGGAAAGTTATTTCCTATAACTCTCAATAACAAAAAATAACAAAGAAAGAAAAAAAAAATATAAAAATGAGTCCTGGAGGACTGGCTCACTTTTTTGAACAGTTTTCTTAGGGGCTTGGCATTTATTTTGCCCTTGAAGGATTAAGGACATTGAACTTTTCTGTTCAGGCCTTGTAAAAAGGACCTTGCAATGGAACTTTCGAGACAGTACACAATACCAGTTTGACTTTTCTGAAAAGTAGAAGAAATCTAAGTTGCTAGGACAGTAAGAGAACCATTGCCTGTTTCACAAGTTCTTCTGTTTGCCACAAACTGGCCATAAAACGTGTTCCCAAACAGATGTGCTATTTCAAAACACCAAACTCACCTTATTGCTGTGTGCTGAGTGCTTCCAATGCCATTTGATTATCAGGATGTGTCAGAGTGCACTTAGAAGCAGGAAAGCTTCTACTGACAGAAACAGTAAATGATGAGCTTGTTCAGAGCTGGCAGGGCAAACAGGAGCTCCTGGTTAATGAAAATCCCAGTGGAAATAACTCCCAAATTACGCCTACCTGTTTTTCCTATAATCAAAAATTGCAGCTGGAATTAGTGTGGCTCTTACAGCCAGCAGTGTGTTCTGCAGCCTGGCACCACCAAGTTCTGCAGATATTTCTATATAAATAATAAACTTTTATTTGACTGATGAGTCACCCACAGAACACAGCATTGTAATGAAATAATGCTTGGCATGGGATAGATCTAAGTTAAAACTGGTGGAAATTGCTTGAGCTGGGGGAAGAATTACATTGAAACATGTTTGGGGATCTTTTCTTTCCCCAAGTCTTTTACAGCAAGAAGCAAAGTAAATGAATATTACCAGGAAATAAACATCAGGTTAGGTGTTGCTCTTTAATCCTTTTGGCAAGAACCAAAGCATGGAGTTGTACCTTGTGCCACAGGTGAACACTTAATGCTAAATGTGTATTTTTTTATTGTGCCTTGCTTTTCCCTTTTGCTTACAGGTTGTTCTCCTATCTTTTCCCAAAAACCTCCACCTGTAATCTACCTTTTACTCTTCCAATTTCACTGCAAGAGGTTACAGT
This sequence comes from Poecile atricapillus, assembly GCF_030490865.1. Classification (NCBI taxonomy): domain Eukaryota; kingdom Metazoa; phylum Chordata; class Aves; order Passeriformes; family Paridae; genus Poecile; species Poecile atricapillus. The sequence goes on along the minus strand of NC_081249.1, from coordinate 118,895,820 downwards.
GTTGTTTTTATGGGTTGCTTACCAAGGCAGTATGTGAATCCTGGTTCTGCGTCATTTTTTCCTGAGAGACTTCTGCTGAGAAGTCCAGATGCAGGGGGAGAACCTGCTGAAAACTGACATCAATTCTCAGAGTTAAATACTTTGTTTCTGAAATATTTGCAGCAGAACCTTTCTAATGCCCTGGTGAAAGAAAAAACAGGAGCTTGTTGAGGTGGGCCCTGCAGGGGAAAGCGTGAGGTTGCTGTAAATAAGACAAACAAAAATAATGAGCCTTGGGCAGAATTTCTGTTGCTAAAATAACTGTATTATTTACAATCTACAGAGAAACTGTACCTGCTGCAATTTCCACTCTTTACAGCCTCCATTGCATGTTTTGATAGCAGCTAGGCAGAAGCAGCCTGTGTGTGCTGGTCAGTGGAATTTGTGTTTCGCACGGCGCTGTCCGCAGGTGTCAGACTGCTGCAGATGTTCCTCAGCTCCACCGCTCTGCTGATGGCTGAAGATTTCAGCTCTTTACTCCAAAAGCTTCTGGCAAGAGGCCAGTGGAATGCAATCATATAGAGGAAATTCTCTAACAAAACCAAGGCCATAAAACCGGGCAGGTGAAAATGTGCAGCCGAGATCTTTGAGGGAGGAAGAGGCGCGGTATAATTTAAACAGATTGTGCCTTGCCCTTAAACCCACATGGTCCTGTAAGGTTTTTGAACTGTGTAGGTTCAGTGGGGTAAATGAACTTCTGAATATCTTTTATTGCTGGCATTTCCATAGTAAAGCCACCCTGCAATTGCCTTTTAATTTAAACATGTGGTGTTTAGTATTTCAATAGCAGCAAGAATTCCAAAAGTTTTCTTGAGCTCACACATTCTGTTCCAGACTCCAGGACCCACTCATGTTTTTAAGGAAGTTTTCTGTGGGACAGAAGAGTCTGATCCAGCAATTATAAAGCATAAAGAACAGGAAGGTAAACTGGAATACCAACATAGGGAAATTCAGCTGCTTGTTTCTTTAGATGATCTTGAAGAATTGCTGCCTGGTGCTTATTGTTCTGTGAGTGAACGTGCAGTGTGCTGAACTTGGAGAGGCAAATAGAAATTCATGCTCTTCCCCATCCTGAGCTGTATAAAAGTAGGTGATTTTATAAAAAATAAGTACTTTTATTCTTGTGCAGACTACTTGAGACCAAAAAAGGAATAAACAATTTGGTGTTTTTTCTGGCATCCAGTGTTGAAATTAGCAATGAACAAACCATTAGCAATAATGACCATGTGAGTCCTGTTTATTCTTGGACTTGACCAGAAAAGACAATACAAGGAAGGGTGAAACCACTTCAGCACATGAAAAAAAAAGTTCTCCCTTGCAGTCCTCCTGTCAAAGAAAGCCTTGGCATTTCTGTAATCTTGTCCTGTGATTGTTAGAGTGAAAGCTGTGGGTTAGTGAACTGCTGGGAGCCTGTTACAAAATGCATTTTGTAGCATTTCTTTGACCTAGAGAAGGTGTGGATGGTGTGTGTTTGTGTGGTGCTGATAAAAATTCAGGCTGTAAATTAAGCTGTAAATAATGTTACAGCTGGAGGCCTGGACCTGGCTGTATGTGAAACCACCTTCTAGGCTGGAAATATTGCAAATTATGTAACAGCATCCACCTCTAATGCTTGATTGGTTCTGCTGAACACCATAAAGACAGTGCAGCCCATGTTAAGAAATGGAAGGGTTATGGGAGTTTCACAGCAGCAGAGTACGTGCATGTGACTCCCAGTACACCACAGGGAATATTGTTCTTTAGTCAGGAAAGGGTCTGCTTGGAACTGCATGGGAGATTTTAAAAACTTCCAATTTTTTTTCTTTTTAAATTTTTTTTTTTTTTTTGTGATTACAATACTTTCTTTAAAAATTAACTCAGTAAGTTGTTTGAAGCTTATGCTTGGAAATATTCTCCTCAGAAATTCTAAACTCTGTAGTTCTACTGAACTCAAGGCATTCCTGGAAATTTGTGAATCCTGTATGAGGTGACCTCTGCTTGCTGTGGTACCTTACTGGTTGTTGAAAAAACTCTTGGCTCTTGTCCAGGGTTTCCTCTGAGGGCTTCCTTTTCTATTCCTGTGATGACTTCTGTAAGCATTTCTCTTGACTTTCCAAACAAGAGGAAAGTCTTTTGGAAGCAGCAATGATGTGTTGCTGCACGAGTGCTGGTGAGGAGCTCCACAGCCCGGCTGTTGCTGCCACACGAGCTCAGCCTGTGCTCTGGCCATGGGCTGGGGACAGTTCCAGCCACCACGCTGGCCCCAGGGGCTGTGGGCTCACAAAATCCCCTTCCACTGGCTTGGAAGAGCCCTCTGAGCTCAGAGTCCAGCTTGGGACCCATCCCCAGCACCTGGAGCAGAGCACTGAGCATCTCGCCCAGGCTTTCCTTGAACACCTCTCCCTCTGACACAGGCAGCCTGTTCCAGAACCCAGTCACCCTTTCTGGGGAAAAGAATTCCTATTGTCCAACCAAAACCTGTCCTGGCACACCTTAAAACCCCTTAGTTGTGCCTCTGCTCTCCCTTGTCCCTGCCCAGCTGGCAGAAGTCTGGTGCTGACGTGCTGGCAGAAGAAGAGGCTGTGACGATGAGCGATGCTCAGCTTCCAGGACACTTGGAGGGGCTCCTCTCCTGATTCTTTCTGTCTGTCCACTAAAGAAGAAAGCAGCAGCTCAGCAAAGACCTGCTGGTTCATGTCACAGCTGGCATGAGAGCAAAGGTCAAGAAATAGAGGGGGGAAAAGGCTGAGGCTGGAAAGTGGAGGATGATTTGTTCTGGAAGAGCTTTTCAGGAAGCACAGCCTGCCCTTTGGAGATGCTCTTGGAGCAGCACACGCAAAGCACTTCCAGGATGGGGCTGCTGTGGCAGCAGGACAATCTCCAGGCCCCCTCCAGTTAGAGAGCCCTCAAAGCAGAGAGAATGGAACTCCACAGTAACAGAAACTGGGTCTGAACGCCACGATGTGATCCGGGCACAGAGAAAAATTGCAGAGAGAGAATGAGCACAGGCAGTCAGCTGAGACACTTCTGAAGAAATCTTTCAGGCAAGCAACGCACACTTAGACACAGCTCCACACTCTGTATCCCCTTGAGAGAAATCATTGACACAGGGGTGCAACAAGCAGAGTACAAGAGATCCCAGTGATGCTGGGATTTGGAGAGCAGTAGCTTTGGGCCAGGATCTTGGGATGGTGCTCAGTGAAGTGTGACCCCACTGAGGCTGCCCAGCAGCAGCCAGAACACGGGGCTGTTCCCATCACCCATCCAGCAGCCAGAACACGGGGCTGTTCCCAACACCCATCCAGCAGCCAGAACACAGGGCTGTTCCCAACACCCATCCAGCAGCAGCAGCCAGAACACGGGGCTGTTCCCAGCACCCATCCAGCAGCCAGAACACAGGGCTGTTCCCATCACCCATCCAGCAGCAGCCAGAACACGGGGCTGTTCCCAACACACATCCAGCAGCAGCAGCCAGAACACGGGGCTGTTCCCAACACCCATCCAGCAGCAGCCAGAACACGGGGCTGTTCCCATCACCCATCCAGCAGCAGCCAGAACACAGGGCTGTTCCCAACACCTGTCCAGCTGCCAGTGCAGAGCTGGGAACTTGGGGAGGGCTGGGGGCTTTACCTCAGCCAGACCCAGTACGAGGGGTTAGACAAATCTGAACTGTCAGCTTTGCAAACCATTCCCTCTGCAGCCCATCACAGCAGCTCTGCAGCAGGGCACAGGTGTTTGGTGGAGCAGTGTGGTATAAATAAACCCTTCCCTCTCCTCTCAAACTGTGAGACCTGTTATAACACCAAGCTGGGCTGAAAGCTTTCTTGCTGTGGAGTTAGTTTTGTTTAAAAATAGCACAAGGGCTTTATTTTGTGTTTCAGGTTGTGGTCTTTATGCAGCGAACAGATCAGAGAAAAGATAATTTCTTGAGGTCACCAAATCCTTTAAAAACCAAAGCAGAAGACTTTTCCATCTATCTAAGAAAGAGAATATATTACTAATGTACTCCAGGTATTTTAAGATGAATTGTTTGTTTGCTCAAGCTGTGGTTGCAGTATGTGATGAAAGAAGGTGTCACACAGAAAATTGTTCCAGCAGTCTCAAACTGTAGAAACTCATGTTTCAGCTAAATTACATATTTGGATGTAAATTTGACAAAAAAGCATCAATGGAGGCATTTGTGCACTTACTCTAACCACTGGCTGTAGGACAGCTGGCCAATCTCATCTTTAAAATGATTTGGATAATGTTGATTGGGAAATGGAAGAGTTAACCCAGTTGATTTCACCAGCACTGTCCTTCAGTGGTGTCTGTCCTACCTTACATTAAACCAGTAAAGCAGAATCATACAAGTTTTCATAATTTCTGGTGGAACAAGAAACGGAACCTACAGAAGTAATGAATTCTTTCTAATCATCAATTTGAATTAAAAAGGACAATTATTTTTATGTTCTGTTTTCTTTGATCTCTGTTCTAAGTTCAGTCACTTCTGAGGTTCTACCCTTCTAATCCTCAGCAGTGGTTTCATTAACTCTCTTTACTCTGGTATAATGCTCTTGAATGCTTCAGTGTCAATTCCAAGCCTTCAGAAAAGAAAGAATTTGGAAGAAGTAATCACCCCCTGTCCTGCAGGAATGAGAGGAAAAGGAGTAGTGCAGATTCTTAGGCTTCCTTTGAGGAATTTCTGTCTCAAAAAGTAATTCTCTAATGAGCAGTTTTAGGAAGTCACTTTCCACCTATTTATGGATTTTATTTTTTTGTTTTTGAGACATCAGAGAATGTGGATAATGATGGCAGCTGATGCTGGACTTAATTGGTGCTTGGGCTGCAAAGCCTTCCTAGGAGTTTGTTCTCCATTATGCTTAAGGAGAAGCTCCATTCATGCATTAAAAACTGATTAAGACAGAGAGGACAAAGAATAGGAAGAAATCATCAGTTTCCAAAGAGAAGGCAGTCAGGAGCAGGGGAGGTATTGCTGCACTGTTCAGCATGCGTAGATGTGATCAGACAAGCGTGTAAGCAGCGAGGGTAGCACAGCCTCAGGAACTCCTAAAGCCAACTGCAAAAGGTGGGAGCATCCATGACCCCGAAGGACAAGCTGCTGAAACAGCAAACCTACAAACCTTAATTGCAGTGTGGAGTTGCTGTCACGGGAGAAGGGGCTGCGTGTGTGACACTCATATGGGCCAGGAGCCTCCTGAGGAGGGGCTCTGTGACAGACCTGCACATGTTTCTGTGGAGGATGAGGAAACACCGGTTCAGAACCTGGAGAGTTTGTCATTGCTTGCACAGCTAGAATAGGCAGTCACTTGTAACCACTGACACAGCCTTTAAGCCATTAAATTTGTTGAAGCTTTTCCAGGCAAAGCCTGGCAAGAGGGCTATTCTTGTCCCTCAATATTCAGAGCTAGACAGTATTTGGAAATAGGATATTTGGCTGCCTCAGTTCTTGTTTGATGTAGTACAATGATTTGTATTACTATAGTTAAAGATAGAAAGAAACAGCATTGAGGAATTGTTTGAGAAAGCCAAGACTTCTAGATGTCAGAAATTATTTTGCTTTTACTCTTTTTTCTTTTATTTTTTTTTTATTTTTATTATTTTGCACCTGAATATAAAAAGATTGAGAGATTGAGTGGGCTGCAATCTCTGGAAATCTATTTCAAATGTTTCCAGGGTTTAACACCCCAAAATGAAGAGACTTGAAGTTGCTTAGGGACAAGGTTGCCATTGGAGGTGCAGGGTGTAGACATATGACAGCTTTGAGGGGAACAGAACATAATGCTGCTCTGAGAAACTCTAGACATGCTGCTCACAAAGGACCATATGTTGCATCTTTTTACTCCTGCTGGTGAATTGCTGGTCACACATGAGTCACTTGAGATGGATCAACTGAGAGTTTTGTGGCAAAAAAATGGTGCAGTGTAATGCTGCCAGAAAAAAAAAATCATGCCAGCGCATAGAAGTAACAGAGATCAATTACAGTATGAAGTGATTTTGGATGGTTTTGATAGAAAAACATTTTGGAATGACAAATGGACAAGATAAGCCTGGCAAACACTGAGAATGGAAAATGCCATCTGGAAACAGAAGACACAGACATAAATTTTATAGCAACTGTATCAGGGAGATGGAAAGGCCGTGAATCTGGTGATGGAGAAGACAACACGCACCCATGTGCACCGAGCTCTTGATGGGTGCTTTTTAACCTGTGTCCAGTAGATGTTTCCATGTTCTTTGTGGCTCTGCTCTGTCCCTTTGTGTTTTCTCCCTGTTTCACGTGCAGTGAGAGCTCAGTCCAGACGTCAGGATACGCCTCAGTTTTCCCCTTGGAACGGTGTCAGCACTCTGTTGTTTCTGTATCTTCTGTTATGTTAGATTTCTTCCCTTCAGTGCTCTGTGAATGGGTTTGAAATGATGGAGCCCATGGCTTGGACAGGTGTTGGCAGGGTGAAGGTCTGGACAGGCAGGTGGTGCCACACCCAGCTGGGGACAGTCCCCAGTGAGGATCCCAGGGCTCCCTGTTGGGACTGGTCCTGTTTAACATCTATTGATGGTCTGGGGACAGGCACTGAGGGATCCCTCAGTGGGGAGGACACCAAGTTGGGTGGGAGAGTTGATCTGCTGGAGGGAGGAAGGCTCTGCAGAGGGATCTGGAGGGATGGGCTGGAGGGAGGGAGGCTCTGCAGAGGGATCTGGGCAGGCTGGAGGGAGGAAGGCTCTGCAGAGGGATCTGGAGGGATGGGCTGGAGGGAGGAAGGCTCTGCAGAGGGATCTGGATGGGCTGGAGGGAGGGAGGCTCTGCAGAGGGATCTGGATGGGCTGGAGGGAGGGAGGCTCTGCAGAGGGATCTGGATGGGCTGGAGGGAGGAAGGCTCTGCAGAGGGATCTGGATGGGCTGGAGGGAGGGAGGCTCTGCAGAGGGATCTGGATGGGCTGGAGGGAGGAAGGCTCTGCAGAGGGATCTGGATGGGCTGGAGGGAGGAAGGCTCTGCAGAGGGATCTGGATGGGCTGGAGGGAGGAAGGCTCTGCAGAGGGATCTGGATGGGCTGGAGGGAGGAAGGCTCTGCAGAGGGATCTGGATGGGCTGGAGGGAGGAAGGCTCTGCAGAGGGATCTGGATGGGCTGGAGGGAGGGAGGCTCTGCAGAGGGATCTGGATGGGCTGGAGGGAGGAAGGCTCTGCAGAGGGATCTGGATGGGCTGGAGGGATGGTGTGAGGGTCAGCAAGGCCGGGAGCTGTGTCCTGCACTCAGGCCACAGGAGCCCTGTGCTGTGCTGGAGGCTGCGGGAGAGGGGCTGGAGTGGAAAAGGAGCTGGGGCTGGGGGCTGCCAGCAGCTGAAAGTGGCCAAAGAGGCCCATGGCAGCCTGGCCTGTGGCAGCAGCAGTGGGGCCAGCAGGGACAGGGCAGGGACTGTCCAGCTGGGGATCGGCCTCTCCTCCCAGGAGTGGCACAGGATGAGAGGACACGATTATCACATCTTTTGTTTGGAAAGGTGATAAAAAAATGCAAAGGCATCTCTGCAGTTCCTGCATGTGTCTTTTTACGGTTTAATAGAAGTTTAATGTCAGTTTAAAATTAGTGCTAGGGACAATGGATCCCAAAGATCACTTCCCTGGGGACTGAACACCTGAGCTTTACCTTCAAAACACAGAAAGCTGTCTCTTTTGAGCAGCTAAAACCCCAGTTTTATATTTTGAACTGTTGGGAAGATCTCATCTGCAGAAGGGGTAATCTCTGCCTGAGATGTACAGGTCTTGATTTGTGTGTGCAGGCTCAGACATCGCAGCTTCCAAAAAAATTACCTTCTCAGAGTAATTCAGGCTTTCCTAAATTTATTTAGTCGTCTCTCTCCACAATGTAAAATGCTGTGTTGCTTAGTGAGTGCCTTTGCAATTTTTTTATCACCTTTCCAAACAAAAGATGGGATAATCATGGGTGAGAGAGAAGAAATAATAGAAGAGAATCTTCTCAGACTAGATAATAATGATTATATCTCCACAAACTAATAGGATTTCAGCTAAGAATCTGAATAGAATGTGATAAAAATAAAGGTTAAAAGTTAATCTTTTCCACTGATTTCTAACGAGGTGTAAGAAACAGGTTCTTATAAAATGGGGTAAGTATTTTTGGTTTTGATGTTTCAAGCACCATCTTACACATAAAAGGTTTTAACCTATATCAAAATGCAGCAATAAAAATACAGTTCTTAAACATTTCCCTTCCATGAACTGCAATGATAAGTAAGAAACACTAACTGAATTACTTCCAGGTCACTTTACAGCTGCCACTTACCTTGCATTATTTACTAGATTGTGAGGTTAATATTTCCCCAGCACCATTTGAAATGGTGTCCTATTACAGCTGGGGGAAATCCACATTAAAGCCTGGAATACATACATGTTTTAAGAAATGTGACATAATTTGCATAGCATGACATAGCACAGCAGTATCAGGACAAGGATAAAATCAAGACACACATTTTAATAACCTGCAGAGTAGATTGTACTGCCTCAAGCTTAAACACCTGAAGCAGAAAACACCACTTTGATTTAAGAGAAAATATTTCATAGACCTTGTGCTCCCCTATAATTTAAATGTTCAAAAATGAAACATTTAAGGGTTTAACCACCTAATTTTCTCCCTGACTATAGAAATGCTGCCAGCATCACATTATTCTCCTATTGTTCCTTTTCCTGTTTTTGTTCCCATTAAATTATTAAAGTGGACTGCTTATGTATTTATGTAATACGTTGCACGAAGGGGTCTCATCTGGATTGTAATGCTGAACAATAAATCAAAATGACAAAACCAACCAATTTCTACATGGCATACACTTGGATACCTCCAACTTTGTATAAACCCATAAAAGAAGACTTTTAAAGAGACTTGTCTAGAATATTATTACCAGAGGCATGAAAGCAAGCGCTTTTTTGTGTGTGTATCAAAGCATCTGGAGGCTTTGCTGTGAAGTCAATTTTAAGAGTAGCTTCAGTAAAATCAAGGCTCAAGTTTGGAGGCAGGAGTGCAGCTTTGGCAGAATGTGGCTATAAATGAAAATGTATTTTAAACATGATCAGAGAGCTGATGGGAACACAAGGCTAAAGAACTATTAATAGTTACTGTAGGTTAATCAATTATGTCCTGTTATAAGCAACCTATTAAGGCTGTGAGACACATTATCTGTATTTTTCCAAATGATTGTGTCACTTCTGGATGTGCTTACAGTCATTAGTAACAACTACTGTTCATATTTGTTTATAAAAGTACTTAGTGCTTAGTATTTTATACATTTCTTTGGAAATCGGCTGATTAATGCTTGTTATTCATCCCTTACTGATTTCAGATAAGTTGTGCTATAAATTGAGAAGTCCCAGGCCAAGTCCTGGATTCTGCCCAAACTGCTGAAGAATTTGTATTTTGTGACTGCAGGCAGGGTTTAGGAAGATTAAAGGAAGTCTAGGTAACTCTATTATTAAAGGCTCCAGCCACAGCATTTCCTGCTTTTGGTTTTACCAGAAGCAAAGCTGAAACACTGAGGTGTCACACAAAGATAGGAAACAGGGAAATAAATGATGGTGTAGACAAACATTCCTTGCAGACCAAGTGGATTAACTGGCTTACAGGTGGAACTGTTCTAATGTATTCTGTCACTGTTTTGTCTTTTACAAAGCTTGACCTTGTTCACTGACAGCTCTGTCCAGCAAACTTCCCTGTACCATGGAAAATATTTCGTCTTAAAATGTAAATGTTGTTTTCACATTCAAATGCCTTGTGTTATATGTTTTCATTTCCAAGGGAGTTCTCTTGGGCTCACCTCTTCTAGTGTTACCACAGGGGAAGTATTTTAAACTGGCCAAAATTTCAGTTAGTTTTCAGAGAGAAGACTGAGGGGGCAGTTTGTTTTTCCAGCTTTGTTGGCAGAGCTGACTGCAGCTTCTGTTGCTGCTGGTTTGTGTGTGTCTCTGAGTACTTGTCATTTTACTGTTTCTATGGAGCACCAGCTGATGGAAAGGAAGAAGTCATTCTGCCTTTTGGCAGGTCAGTTCCCTGCCTTCTCTCTTGAATACTGGGCCTTGCTCACAATTAATTTAAAAATAACAACCCCAAGACCTAGGACAAATCAGCTGCTTTTCCTTCTCTTGAGCTGTTGCAGTGTACACTGGAGCTGTTGAAGGCTTTGAACACTCACATATTTATGTTTCAGAGTAGTAAGTGCCGGTACCCTGCTGGGCTTTCTGCACGCTGGCAAACCCTGGTGGCACCATCAGCTCTGGAGCGTGACTACAGAGTGCAGTCCATCCACAACGTTTGATGTTCTTGCTTTCATTGGATAAGTATTTAAAATAATTTTAGAATGTTAATTAACACGTGCCTCATTGTTTCTAATACTGGATATGCCGGTGACGTTTCTGTCTCGAGACTATCAAAAGAAAATGATCTCATATAGTACAAAAGTCCCTATTTAATAGGAATGGAAAAGATTCATCATGTGCCTTTCTCTCAAATCAGCGAGATTTCATATTGAGGGGAATTTGCCTTTTTAAAGCGTTTTCAGAAGGAATGTAAAATGTGAGGTGAAGAGAGGAAAGCAGCACGGCTATGCCGAGCTAAATGGTGAGTTACCGATCCCTGACACCGCAGCTAATTCGGGATGCTCCGGGACGGAGCGTGTCCCTGCGGGGTGGGGGAGCGATGAGCGAGTGGATCGCGGAGAGATGAACGGGTGGATTGGGGAGGGATGATCGGGTGGATTCGGGGCTCCCCGGGGTGGCTGCGAGCAGGCACCCGGTGCTGCCGGTCCCGGTGCTGCCGGTCCCGGCGGGGGCTCAGAGCCGAGCCGAGAGCTCCGGACACCCCTCGGGCACACGGGCAGAGCCTCCCCAGGCTGGGCTGCCTGGCAGCCGGGCACGGCCACGGACACCCACCGGGACGGGCAGGGAGGGAGGGCAGGGAGGGAAGCAGGGAGGGAGACAGACAGACAGGCAGACAGAGAGGGAGTGAAGCAGGCAGGGAAGCGGGCACGGAGGCAGGCAGTCAGAGAGGGAGGGAAGCAGGGAGTGAAGCAGGCAGAGAGGGAGGGAAGCAGGCAGACAGGCAGGCAGGGAGGGAGTGAAGCAGGCAGGCAGGGAGTGAAGCAGGCACACAGGCAGGGAAGCAGGCAGACAGGAAAGCAGGCAGACAGGCAGGGAGGGAGTGAAACAGGCAGACAGGCAGGGAAGCAGGCAGACAGGAAAGCAGGCAGACAGGCAGGCAGGCAGGGAGGGAGGGCGGCTGGGCTCGGAGCAGGTGTGTCCCGCCGCATCCCGCCCCGCCTGCGCCGCTGCCATTGGAGCCGGGGCCCGTCAGTCCGGGCTGGCTCCGCTCCCCGGCGCTGCTCGCCCGGGGCTCGGCCGCGATGGCCAGCGGCAGCGGTGGGAGCGGGGCCGGGGAGCGGGGCTGCTGATGCTGATGCTGATGATGATGGTGATGATGGGGATGATGATGATGGCGATGGCCGGGCCGGGGGGAGGCTCCTGAGCCCCGCTCCCTGCTGGCCCCGCTGCTCCCCGTGCCCTCCCCGCCCCCGCCGCTCCCTCTCGGTAGGCGGCGAGTCCTTTTTATTCCCTGGACCGGAGAACTTTTTGCGTGGAAATTTCCTGACTTCGGAGCGCTCTCCGTGTCGGGGAAAAGGGGGAAAGGATTTCTTTTTCATCGCGGCTTATTTTTCTTTTCTGGATCGCAGGATTTGTGGAGCTATATGGAGGGATCGCAGGATGGTGTGCACCAGGAAAACCAAAACTTTAGTGTCCACTTGCGTGATTTTGAGTGGAATGACTAACATCGTCTGCCTGCTGTACGTGGGCTGGGTCACCAACTACATTGCCAGTGTTTATGTGAAAGTGCAGGAGCCGATCTCAGAAAAAAAGTTAGAGGAAGACAAAGGGGACACGTTAAGGATTATAGAAAGGCTGGACCATTTGGAAAATGTCATCAAGCAGCACATCCAAGGTACCGCCTCGTCCCCGCTTGCTCGCCCTGCTCTCCCCTCTCCGCCCGCCGCGCTCGGCTCCATCCCCTCCTCCGAGTGTCGGCTGCGAGTGTCGCGAATGTCGCGATCGGCGGAGCCATCGGCAGCCCGAGGAGCCGGGGAGCCCGGAGGAATCCTCCGGGAGCCCTCCCGGAGCCCTCCCGGAGCCCCCCCGGAGCCCCCACGGAGCCCTCCCGGAGCCCCCCCGGAGCCCTCCCGGAGCCCCCCCGGAGCCCGGCTGGGGCTGGAAGGAGCCTCAGCTCCCTCCTGCCTGTGCCTTCCCCGGGCAGGGACCCGCTCCCCATCCTGCATCCTGCTGCTTTCGTCTCTTTTATTGTTATTTTCTTTCCTGTTTCTGTTTGTTGTTTTTTTTCAAAGCGGGCTGCTGCTAGTGGAATTCTTGTTGTCCCCCTTTAAGCCCGGCTCCGCTGATCCGCGCTGAGTCTCTGCGTTCCTTGGGATGATGAAGGTTTTCCCCCGGTGCCGCTGGAGTGCCGGGAGTTAGAATCCCTCCGGGATTGTAATTGGGGCACTCTCCCTTTGTGTGATGCCTTTTAATGGGTGCCCTGGGAGTGGGGAGGCACCGGGAGAGAATGTGGTTATTTCCTGTGAGTTTGAGATTTTACATGACTTTTGCTTTACTAAGGGATCTTTAGTGTATTCCTTTATATTTTCATTATCTGCGTGGCGTCACAGCGTCACTCTCTCAGCCTGCCAAGTGAGTTGGATGGTAAAGGAGGTTTGGGGGTAGGTGAGAACCTGTACAAAATCTAGAGGAACCATCTTCCTCTATTTCTGCATAACCTCCACTGAACGGCCAAACCCCAGTTCTGGTCTCTGCTAAACGTGGAAAAGGAGAATACACCATGTGGTGAAGGATTCCTGTCACCAGTGCAACAAATCCCACTCACTTCCAGGCAGCTTTGACCACTCTGGGAATACGAAGCAAATGGAGTGAGCAGGGTGGGAAATCCCTTGCCCTCCCTGCTTGTCAATGCACAGAACTTTGTGGTGCTGTTAAAGCCCAGCTGCTTTGCTTTGCCTTGTGCTAATAGCTCTCTAAACATGGCATATCATCATTCATTCTGTGTATGCACTCATTTCTCAGTCTTGTCGTCTTGCTCAAAGGAGTAAAATGCTGCTGCTTACAATTTTTTCCCACCTTTCTTCTCTGGAGAATGGGTTATAGCAGCTTCTTCAAGTTTTAAGTTTTATCATGCAGCCCTGAAGTTTTTCTTGATTCCCGAAATGGATTTTTAAAAGGAAATGTATTCTTGTCTGTGTGCCAGTGGAGTGCACTGTGGAAGCATACATGAAGGCAGGGATTTTCACGAAGTTAATTGACTTCCCTGATGAGGCTGGAGCATAACTCCTTCAGGTTTGTTGCTGTGAAACTCAAATAGCCTTGTTTATTTTCAAGCAAACTAACAACTGTTTTCAAGGAAACAAAACTGTTTTCAAGGAAACAAAACTGTTTTCAAGGAAGCTAACCATATCGGTGCCTTTGGTCACTAGTTCTTAGAACAGCACAGAAAATGTGCACCTAAATCAGGGGACAGTGTAGCATGGATTAGAACATAAGTTTTTGGGTTTTTTTTGGTGACTATCCAAAAGCCATAGGCTAGATTTTCTTTTCCTCAAATAATGCTTCTTTTAAAGTTGAAGAGGGTCTTTCAAAATTAACTAAGTGAACAGTTTGGTGATAAGTACTAAAATATTAGGGGGTTTAAAAAAAGCTTTACAAGCTTCTCATGCCTTATTGAAACTACTTTGTGTTTAAGATAAATATATGAGAAAAATAAAAATCACAGATCCTTAGCTCAAAGTGGGTTTTCCGTACTTTTATTTGCCAAATAACTATAACTGGGATTCTCACAGGAACTCCTGTGGCAAATACTGCAGAATAGGGCGTTAATTTAATCAGATTTTGCTTAGAACTGCAAGATGCTGTGAATTCTGGCTCATGGTGCAAAACTCACTGAAGTTATTGAAGGAAATATCCCAAGCTTGGCTGGGTTTGATTTGAAGGTTAGCTTTAAGAAATTCTGTGTTTGAGAGTTGGTGCCAGAAATTGAGTAAACCAGCTGCTGCAATGGTTCTAGACATGGTTACAAGGCTTATCTGTAGTTTGCTACTAAACTTTTCCTTGGATCACTTCTTTTTTGTGCTGGAGAGAGGTCTCAGTAGCTCAGATGTTCTGCAGTGCTGAGCAGGCATGAAATTAGCATGGGTAATAGAATTACATTCCATAGGATACCCTGCAAATGCCAGAGAGCTTTAGCTGCTGCATTTCACACACAGGGTTGTGCTAATATTTCATTTTAATTTGCTTTCTGACTGAGTTGTTTGATTAGATGCCATCTGGGAATTCCTTAAGCATATAAATTGCAATCTTGTAATGTTTTATAAAGTGTCCTGGAAATGAGAAGAAATAAAATGTGCCTTCATACAAAGCCCTTTTTAAAGTATGTATTTTTAAAAATCTGTTTTCACGGCAAGAGAAGTGTCAGACTGAAAAGAGATTTCCAGGTAAGAGAGGTTCAGAGGGGATCAAGGCTGGTCCATGTTGTGTTTGGAAAGAAGTGTATGGACAGGGAAATCTGGGCCACAGAGAGAAGAATGTTGTGGAGCTAAAGCTTGATGCTGAAACTTGAGCTGGCTGAAACCTGGGAATCCTGAGCTCCTGGCTTGTGGCCAGACACCGCTCACAGGATGGTTTTGGCCAAGTGACTTCACCTTTCTGCAGGATTTTGTGTGGCAGTGTGGTGGGATTGTGGAGTGAATTACATCCGAAAGCTCCCCCCAGCCCAATCCCAGCAGCAGGTGCATGCTCCGTGCTAGCAGGCAGCCCACTGACAGAAACTGCTGCTTCCCACCTCTGCTGGAGTTTGCAGACAGGATGGTGTCTCCCTGGAGTTAATTGTGTGTCTGTTTATGTGGATGACAGAAACTGAGCAGAGGACCAGATGGGTGGCTTGATGCAGAATGCAGTCCTTTCCATGCCTGGCAGAGGTGTGTGGCACATTGCACTGTGTGGTAGCACTGAGCTTTATTCCCAGAAAATGTGCTTTAGAGGGCTGAGGTTAACAGGTGTTAAATGGGATAAAAAAGCCGTGTTCTGTTGAGTTCCCAAACACCAAACTGGCTCAAAAACCCCAAACATTCTCACATTATTAAAATCAATATGAGAGTGCTTCAGAGAGATCACAACATATCCTTCATCTTAATAATGCATCATGCATTGGCTCTGACACCAAAACCTTGAACTGAGTCGTATGTGCAGCTGGAAGATCAAGGGAATGGACAGGCTGCTCTTAGTCTGATCCTGAGTTTGTATCTGCAACAAAGTGAAAAACACCAGCCAAAAGGGAGAAATGTGTTTTCTGCAGCCTCACTTTAGGCCTTCATAGTTCATAGTTTAATTTTCCTTGCAAAGCTAAGCTGTGATTAAAGCCACATGACTCAAAACACCGCTGCACATCATCCTGTCTTACTCCACAATGTCATTTTTCAGCCTTCCTAGTTTTAACCAGATGATGTTTCTGTTGTGGAATTATCTCAAAAGATTATAGACAGTGAAGGATATGACATGAACTTGCTTCCTTGCCCCCAACCCCATCCTTCCTCCCAACCCCTTGGACCTAAACAGAATTACTGAGCAGTTAAGACATGGGCTAGATCTGAATGGGAGTTGTGACACACAGTTCATTTCTGTGAATTAGCTGAATTTTTAATTAAGGTTGATGGATGGTCACTGAGACATCTGTGTCCTGCTAGGACTTTGCTCCTCCATCCTGGCAATCTGCTGCATCTGTTCCTATCAGAGGAATATCAGGACTTGTGTGGACCTGGGGAGAATTGAAAGAGAAGAGTTGTTTACATTATCTTTCATTCTGCTGCTTAGAATGATTTGCTGTGTAGGTTTGCTTGAGCTAATATTAGCTATCCCAGAGCTGGATATCTGATCACCCTGTGTGGTCAGCTGGGCGAGGGAGAGGTCCCCAGTGTGTGATTCCCTCAGTCCCTCTGTCAGGCTGAAATTATTTGCTCTCAGAAACTGTGTGTTTTGAGCTTGGGAGCACATTCTTAATTTTAGCCTGGGAAAGATTTGAGTAAGTAAATGTTGTGTTTCTTACCTACCCTTTATTTCTTGATCCCAAACACCAAGAGGAATGTTGTCTGTCTTTTGCAGCCTGGCCAGCTAACCCTGGCTGGGTTCCATAAAGTCAGCTCACCAGGACTCAAACTTCTGCTCCACTGTGTCTCTTACTCCTGAGGTACTTTCCTTTTGGGAATAACTCATGGCCACATCCCCCCAGCTCGTTTCCCTCAAGCCCAAAAGCAATTAGGCATGTTTCTTTACTCTGCTGAGCAAGGCTTGAGCAGCAGGCAGCAGCCCCAGGAGCACCCAGCCCTTGCTCCAGTGCAGAGGGCTCTGTGTTCCCTGTCTGTGCCAGATCTGCTGTCCCAGGGCGCCTGGCTGCAAGGGAAGCAGCTGCTTGCAGATGTAAGACAGGCAGGATTAATCCCATTATTCTTCCTCTTCAGACTGTGACTTCTCAAGTCATTCTAGATGGCTGCATGTCAGTGCAGATTAATTGGAATTTAACTTTCATGTTCTTCCATGCTTAGGGATGAGCACACTAAAGAAACCTTAATATAGTGATTTCAACTGGAGGACTTAATTTGCTGTAGATTTTCAAGCAGCACTGGAGGTGTAGGTATTTCAAGGACAATCTACTGAAGACTTAATGTTGTTGATTATATTGACTACACCTTGATAGTATATTATGACTGTTCTTAAAATTAACATTTTAGTGCTTTTAATATCTTTATCTCCCTTTTAATTATTTTGTTGCTGGTTCTTCCACTGAGGATTTATGTCACTGGGGTTAGGATGCAGTGGGCAAAGCTGAGGAGTGGTAGCTTGGCCTTGTTAAGGTAACTGGGTTTCATTGCTGGATATTGAATGATTCCTTTCATGATTAAAGCTGTTTTCTTCAGAATGAGGTTTCTCTATTTTTTTTTTTTTTTTTTTTTTTTTTTTTTTTTTTTTGTTTTCCATTCTCCTGATTTTCTCCTGATTGCCATCTAGATTTCTCTGCTTCTTCAGAGAATAGCATGGCAGATTTATTTGAGATTGTTTCTTTTGACAGAAACAAGAGAAGTTTTATTTGGCCACAGAGTGAGGGTGAATGATGGCTTTGTAGTTGGGAAGGGAATTGACCTGGATTCCTTTTCCTTCAATCATGACAATTTCTGTAGTTCACATGAAAGAAGTCTTCAACAGAAGGTTAAGAAAATTAATCAGGAGCAGTGCTGTGACTTCCATGCCCTCCACAAATTCCCTCATTGCTAGGCTAGAAAAGTTTGCCTTTTTCTCTGAAAAAGTTCATTTTTGTTGACATTTGTTATCTCTGCATAATGGCAGAGCCTGGGTGGAAGGAGGGGGTTTCAGTGCAGTGTTTGAGCAGGCATGGAAGGAGCTGTTCTGCTTCAGCTTCCTCACTCAGTGCTCCCCTGCTGCCACTGGGATGTCACTGGGGTGCCACTGGTGTCACTGGAGTGTCACTGGAGTGTCACTGGGGTGCCACTGGGGTGTCACTGGGGTGCCACTGGAGTGTCACTGGGGTGCCACTGGGGTGCCACTGGGGTGCCACTGGTGTCACTGGAGTGTCACTGGAGTGTCACTGGGGTGTCACTGGGGTGTCACTGGAGTGTCACTGGGGTGTCACTGGTGTCACTGGGGTGCCACTGGAGTGTCACTGGGGTGTCACTGGGGTGTCACTGGAGTGTCACTGGGGTGTCACTGGTGTCACTGATGTCACTGGGGTGTCACTGGGGTGTCACTGGAGTGTCACTGGGGTGTCACTGGGGTGCCACTGGTGTCACTGGAGTGTCACTGGAGTGTCACTGGGGTGTCACTGGGGTGCCACTGGGGTGTCACTGGGCTGTCACTGGGGTGCCACTGGGGTGTCACTGGAGTGTCACTGGGGTGTCACTGGGGTGTCACTGGGGTGCCACTGGAGTGTCACTGGGGTGTCACTGGGGTGTCATTGGTGTCACTGGAGTGTCACTGGAGTGTCACTGGGGTGTCACTGGTGTCACTGGGGTGCCACTGGAATGTCACTGGGGTGTCACTGGAGTGTCACTGGGCTGTCACTGGGGTGCCACTGGGGTGTCACTGGAGTGTCACTGGGGTGTCACTGGGGTGTCACTGGGGTGCCACTGGAGTGTCACTGGGGTGTCACTGGGGTGTCACTGGTGTCACTGGAGTGTCACTGGGGTGTCACTGGTGTCACTGGGGTGCCACTGGAATGTCACTGGGGTGTCACTGGGGTGTCACTGGAGTGTCACTGGGGTGTCACTGGTGTCACTGGTGTCACTGGAGTGTCACTGGGGTGCCACTGGGGTGTCACTGGGGTGCCACTGGGGTGCCACTGGTGTCACTGGAGTGTCACTGGAGTGTCACTGGGGTGTCACTGGGGTGTCACTGGGGTGTCACTGGAGTGTCACTGGTGTCACTGGAGTGTCACTGGAGTGTCACTGGGGTGTCACTGGTGTCACTGGTGCCACTGGAGTGTCACTGGGGTGTCACTGGGGTGTCACTGGAGTGTCACTGGTGTCACTGGGGTGTCACTGGAGTGTCACTGGAGTGTCACTGGGGTGTCACTGGAGTGTCACTGGTGTCACTGGAGTGTCACTGGGGTGTCACTGGGGTGTCACTGGGATGTCACTGGGGTGTCCCTTTGGGGCTGCAGCTGTGCAGGGCTCCCAGCTGAGGTCATTCCTGCCAGCCTTACACCCCCTTCAGCACTGACAAGTGGTTTTTGTGTGTCTGACCAGAAGAGAGGTAAATACACCTGAAATGAAGCACAAAGCCAGACTCACACCCAGCTGCTGGGAATTGTGTGCAGTGTGGGAGATCAGCTTGTCCCCAACTCACTCTCTCATGGCATCACCTCAGGCAGGTCCTGCCTCTCTCCACCCCCAGTGCTCCCGTGCCTGTGACGAGCCACAGAAGCAGTTTATTTAATTCTGCATTCAACAGAAAGGTCTCCAGTGTCACACTGTGAGAGTGCCCAAGCTGTGGAGTGCTGGGGTGGGAGGATAGCATCCATCTGAATGTTAGGGACATGGTGTGTAAAGAAAATCTGTGGTGATTTTAAAAGCAGACATTGGGCTCAGCTCACAGATGAGATGGCTTAGCTGCCTCCTGAGGGTGATGGAGGATCCTTGTTTGTCTTTGGAACAGCCCAGGAACTCGGTTATCAGCTGTTAATAGGGACACACAGGGACAGGAATCCTCTGTAGCTGGTTAATGGCTGTCCTCGTTTCTTACAGCCGTGGGATTGTGGTGTCAGCCACACCTGGCCTGGAGATGTGAGACCAGGCTCTGTGGTGTCTTGGGATTGTCCCTGAGTCCAGAGCAGTGGGGTCATTTACTGGTCCCAAATTAGTGAAATTAATGAAGTTTAATTTCTGTCTAATACAAAAGTGAAAGCTGCCTTCATATTGTGAAAACCAACTTCATTCTTCTGAGGCAAAGCCCTTTTCATTCATCTGCTGTGTTATTTCCCTTTTAATTGTCTCTGGAGGTTCCTTTCCACGCTGCCCTTGGCCTCTGCACCCCTTGAGGAACCTCTGGGCTCCTTTTATCACCCTGAGCAGAGCTCAGGAGCTGTGCTGGCTCAACGTGGGCAAACACTGCAGAGACACCTGCATGGAGCTGAATCCTCTGTGCTGCAGCTGTCTGCTCCTGGATGTGTCCTACAGCTGTGCAGTGCACGTGTTCTCCATCCAGCAGCACTGTGTGCTGTGCTCTCCATGCTTTCTCTCTGCTCAGCTGCTGTTCTGTAGCTAAGGTGCTGTTTTTAACATGATGTCCTCAGTTTTCTGAGGGAAAGGCAGAGGTGTTCAGGAGCTGAAACTTACAGTTCTCCAGCATCAACTTTGCTTGGCTTTGAAAACTCACAAATGAGAATATTCTGATTTCTGGTTTAGAATGTGAAGGTGGAAGGTCCAAGCTGCTACCTTGTAATGCTCTGCCTCTGAAATGCCAGCGTGTCTTCTCAAGCCTGTGAGGGATTCTTGCTCTAGTCGCTGCTTCAATAGTGTTTTAAACACAGGAGATTTTTAAAATGCATTATTTCTATGGCAACAAGGCAGTGGCAGCTGGCAGAACCCCAGTGTGCTGTGATCAGAGCCATGTATGTGTACTGGAAGCCCTGGTCCCTGTGGCTGAGGAGGGCAGGAGCAGAGGGGAGAGCTGCAGTGGCCTCAGCTTTGGAGGCTGTGGCTGCTGGCTTTGGCTGCTGGAGCTGCTCAGGAGAATGAGAATCGAGGTTCCTTCCCCTCAGGAATAACCCAGGAACTGTGTGAGTGCTGCTGGAGCTGCTCAGGAGAATGAGAATTGAGGTTCCTCTTCCCTCAGCAATAACCCAGGAACTGTGTGAGTGCTGCTGGAGCTGCTCAGAAGGAGGACAATCGAGGTTCTCTCCCCTCAGGAGGAACCCAGGGACTGTGAGTGCTGCTGGAGCTGCTCAGAAGGAGGAGAATCGAGGTTCTCTCCCCTCAGCAATAACCCAGGAACTGTGAGTGCTGCTGGAGCTGCTCAGAAGGATGGGACATGAGGTTCCTTCCCCTCAGGAGGAACCCAGGGACTGTGTGAGTCCTGCAGGGCCAGATGTTGAGGTGCAGCCACATCTGTTGATCTGAGGCTGACATGAGCCCTGAAGTGTGAGTTTAGCCAGCTCTCCCAACACTTTTAATTAGCACAATTAAATTAATTAATTTAATCTTAAATACCACATGACTGCCCCACTCTCTGCTGGTATGCTGGAAATTCAGGAGCCCTGTGACCTTGTGTTAGTAATGTCAGAAGAGCTGTGCAAATCCTGTTGTAGTTTTGGTTCTGACATTTCCTATCTCCTAAATCAAGCCCCATATTTTAAATGTGGTTGTTTGAGTTTTCCTTTTATTAGAGCTGTCACAGGTGATCTCTGAGAAAATAGGATTTCTATAAGCAGCTTTCCAAAGAGTGTAAGAAAAAGATAGTATTTCTGGGGTTTTTGCCTTCATAGATAAATGATCATTCTAGTCTTCATTTTAGGGAGATAATACAGATTTTTAGACTGTGTTACTTGCTCATATGTAATGTGAATCCAGCTAAAGATCTCTTTCATGAATCATCCAACTAATGCAGAGAATTACCTGGCCCTGCTTTCATGGAGGATTCAAATTGCTTTGAAGCTTTTCTTTCTGCATCAAGTCATGACTTGCCAGAGGCTTTGCAAGAAGATTTGGCATGCTGGAGGTAACTTCTACCTTTGAAACTGTCAGATAAACTTTTCCAGCACTGCAGACTCGGTGAGTCTGTACTCATCCATTACAGGATTATCATTGCATTGAAATTATGGTTGGAGGAAACGTCTTCTGGGATTTCTCTGTGCACAGAATAAAAAGGGCTTGCAGAACTGAGCACAGAATCATTTTTAAAATAACTTAGTTCTGTGTATTTGTCTTTCTCTGAGGTATTTATAATGTTACCAGCTGTATATGGAATGATCATATCATGCCAGCCTTTCCCTCTTCTGCTTGTGCTAACAGGAATATTTTTTTAAGTTGCTCAAGTGAAGGGTGTGGGAGTAGTATGCTGTAATTTCTGTGGAATTTCTGATTAGAAGATGTGTTCACATTTAACAGTTTGGAGGACAGGGAGGGTCAAGGAGGAGAAAAACAAAAGCTACAGGCTGCACAGGAATACCTGAACGCTTTATCCTTTTTGAGTTGTTATGAAATTGCAGTTATTGAGTGGAAACTCAGGATCCTCCACTGGTTTTATTGAAACTGGTGCAAATGAGTTTCCATGGAGTGGAAGGAAGCGATGCACCATTTTTGATTCTCTTCTGAAAGCCTTTTGCTTTCCTGGCGCTCTCAAAACCAATTTCACATCTAGTAGACTGCTACAAATATTTGATTGTTAATTAACCCCAAATCTAGCATTCAAAAATTGGAGATTTAAATCTATTTGGTTTAATTGATATGGAACTTATAGAACACGTTTAGCACCTTTAATGAAGTAAGAAATATTTTTTTGCATGCAGCCAGACTATTATAAGCAAACTACTGGGCCTGGCACCAAAATTGTGATGCTGTTGGTTTCCAGTATTATAATTGTGTGGTGTTGTTTTGATCCTGTGTTTTCAGAGTTAGAACCCTGTGACTTTACAGCATGATGTCAGCCATAAAGGATTATGACATCATTAAACAGAGATGGAACAGAATGAACAGAATGAGGGATTTCAAGCTTCTCTTTAGCTGACGTTTTCATGTGGCTTTAAAGCTGTACAAGTTTAAAATGAATGTAAAACTGTGAGGCATAAACCAAACAAACCAGCAACAAGCAGGCCCAAACACAGGTTCCAAAGGGATGTGTAAACTTGTATGCAATGCCAAGAAGATTGGTGAATTTAGGCACTAAAAGCAGCAAGAAGAGAAAAAGCTGTAGCAAAATGACGACAGAAGAATTATGTTTGGATAATCATTCCCACTCATTGTAACAGGAAAGCTTTTGGCATAGAAACATTTAAATCTCAATGGTTCATTGTTATACTTCCTATAAGTTCAATTCTATCAACACACACGAGTCTTCAGCACAGCTTTGTCTCTCTTACATAACAGGACGTGATATTTGTTAAAAGCACCTTCACTGCTGATTCTGCTGCTCTCATTTAAAACAGAATTCTGCATGCAAATGAATATAGAACCATTAAAAATATCCAGAACATTTTCTGTATGATATCTCTACAAACAGGGTTAAGCTAAGGATCCCTGTGTCTTGTCTGGAAGGCAGGAAGGGGCCTCAGCCTTCCCTGAAGGGTTTGGACACGGTACCAAAGGCAGGGCACGTGGAGTGCGTCTGCATCGCATCTCAGCATCATCTCCTGCAGCCTGCGAGGGCAGGAGAGGGAAACACTGCCTGAAGAGGGCTGAAATCAGCCTGCCAGGGCAGGGAAACACTGCCTGAAGAGGGCTGAAATCAGCCTGCCAGGGCAGGGAAACACTGCCTGGAGAGGGCTGAAATCAGCCTGCCAGGGCAGGGAAACACTGCCTGGAGAGGGCTGAAATCAGCCTGCCAGGGCAGGGAAACACTGCCTGGAGAGGGCTGAAATCAGCCTGCCAGGGCAGGAGAGGGAAACACTGCCTGGAGAGGGCTGAAATCAGCCTGCCAGGGCAGGGCAGGGAAATACTGCCTGGAGAGGGCTGCAATCAGCCTGAGAGGGCACAGGAGGGAAACACTGCCTGGAGAGGGCTGCAGTCAGCCTGCCAGGGCAGGGAAACACTGCCTGGAGAGGGCTGAAATCAGCCTGAGAGGGCAGGAGAGGGAAACACTGCATGGAGAGGGCTGAAATCAGCCTGCCAGGGCAGGGAAACACTGCCTGGAGAGTGCTGAAATCAGCCTGCGAGGGCACAGGAGGGAAACACTGCCTGGAGAGGGCTGAAATCAGCCTGAGCGGGCAGGGGAGGGGAACACTGCCTGGAGAGGGCTGCAATCAGCCTGAGAGGGCACAGGAGGGAAGCACTGCCTGGAGAGGGCTGCAATCAGCCTGCCAGGGCAGGGAAACACTGCCTGGAGAGGGCTGCAATCAGCCTGAGAGGGCACAGGAGGGAAACACTGCCTGGAGAGGGCTGCAATCAGCCTGCCAGGGCAGGGAAGGGGAACACTGCCTGGAGAGGGCTGAAATCAGCCTGCGAGGGCACAGGAGGGGAACACTGCCTGGAGAGGGCTGAAATCAGCCTGCCAGGGCACAGGAGGGAAGCACTGCCTGGAGAGGGCTGCAATCAGCTCTGCAGACAGCTGCCAGTGCTCCCTGCAGCAGCTCAGAGCTGGCTGCTGGCAGCTCATCCCTGACCATTCCTGGCTCTCCTTTCCTGGCTGGCTGCAGGTGGAACACGGAGCCCCAGAGCGAGAGGGGAGCCACAGCACTGATGTCCTGTTGGGAGGAGTGAGCACAGGGAAAGCCTCTTATGTGGGTATCCAGCCCTGGATTCTTTTCTTCTTAATTAAGCTGCTCTTGGAGAAGTTCTGAATTTATGACAGGGTAAAATTCCTTGTTATGAGGAAACCTGGAGACTTGAAAACACGTAAAAGGAAATTCAGTGTTGTAACGTGGGAAACATTCCTCAGCTCCCTGCAGTAACAACATGTCAATATATTTTTGTTGGCTTGACAATATGAAGGAAATGCCTTTGATTTTGTAAAATTGCATGTAATTTCTCAACATTTCTTTTGATTCTATTGATTAAAGCTGTTCTGCCTGCCTAGAGGCATTAAATAGCAAACCATCTGCTAAAAGTGTATTGGCAACATGCCTGAAAATTACCATTTAAAAAAAAAAAAGTTTAGCCTAAATATATTTGTCGTGGTTTTGAACCAGTAATTAACAAAAAGGGGAAAAAAGGATTATTTATTTTTTGCTGTGAGATATGGATTAAAACAAGAGCAAATCAGGCATAAAACTTAAAAGGAATAAAGAAAGTTTATTGACAAACTACAAGAATAAGAACACCAGAATAAACTTTTAGAAAAACCTTTTCATTTCTCACTGCTCACCATTCTTTTGTTCACATGACAACAGAGACAAAAACTTTATAATTTTGATGGTTTAAACAGTCCCAATTCTTTCTATAGTTTTTTCCTCCGTTTCTGTAGAGAAACAGAAGTTCCTTTCTGTTAATTTATGGAGTTTCTCACAAGAAAGCTATTTTGTTATAGTTTTCTGTTTCCTTGATATCAGCTGCTCAGAGCTGCTGTTATCAAAGCTCACTCCTCCCATTTCACATCACTCTGAAATGTGTTATGGGTCATGATGTTTAGGGATAGTATTTTTAAGGATAAGTTAGTCAAAGGCAAAAAGTATTCTTCATCTGTTTCTGTGAGCTTCACTAGAAAACAGTTTTCTCATTGCCTCTCAAGGCTTCAAATCTCCCAGCACTTCACTATACCACAATTACTCTACTTTTTACTCAAATTTACACTTTGAACACTCTATTCCTCCCCATACTCTATTATGAATTAAAGGAGTTCTTTTCAGGACTTCATTGTCCATCTCCATAGTTTTAACAGAAAGATATTTCAGCTTAATTAAAGCATCTTCTTAATTCTCTACCTTTCTTGAAGTTTTTTTTCTTTCTTGCCACTAGTAGTTTATAAAGTCTCTTTTCATGTTGATCACACTCTTTTTCTCTCTCTGGATGAAAAGATTAATCCGCAAGTCTCATCTGGATAAGAAAGAGTTAAAATCTTGCCCAAGCTTTTGTAGATGGTTCGGTGATCTCTGCTGAACAGGAGCTGGAGCTGTCTGCGATGAAAAGTTCCTCATAGCTGCTCTGGAGAGCATAGTCACCGTCTCTGCTTGCAGCAGGCTTAGAGCTCCTCTCCTTCTTTACTCGGCAGTTTTCTGGTAAATTCCATCACGGCAAAACCTGCAGCCAAGCCAGGAACCGGCCTGGCCTAGCTTGGCTCGGAGCAAGCTCCCGCAGGCCCCATCTCCCGGCCGGGAGAACGGCAGGCCCAGCCCGGCCCCCGCCCGGCCACGTGGCCGGGCAGAGCGAAAGGCCGAAGCTCTGCTACCTTTCACAGCCAGAAAACAAAAAGAGCCCCAGACTTCTGGTTGTACACTTTAAGGTGGGGTTCACAAGTTGATTCTACTTTTCAATGGCTAAAACTGCTGTCAATTCTCAGCAATGACCGATAATTGGTCAGGAGAGAAGACTCCCGGCAGCCCCCAGCAACTTTAACCTTCTTAAAGGTAAAGTAACCCCATGACAATATTTTAAAGACTGTTTCTATTTGTGTTCTGAGATGAAGGGGAAGACAAAAGCTTGTGTTATGGTGTGGCAAAAGGTTGCAATACCTGGTGGAACACCAGTTTTGTGTTCCCAGTGTGGGGAGAGAGGTGCTGTCTGTGGCAGGACAGTGTCACATGTGGTGTGTGTCCACCTTTGTCAGGGACAGGGATGGGCAGCACCCAGCCCAAAGCACCCCTGGGTGTGCAGGGCTGCCCTGCCTGCAGGCACTTGTTCCAGGGGCCAAGGGTGGCTTACACAGGAATCCCTGAGCCCCAAGGGCTGCTGAAACACTGAGCTGGTAAATACTAAACTGGGGTGACTGTGGAGAGCGGGGTTTTTGGGTTTCTTTTTTGGTTATGCTTAGTTCTACTCACCAGTGACTTTCTGCTTGCTGTTTCTCACAAAGACCTTTGTGTGAGCAGCTTTTGGGCTGTCAGTGGCTGTCCTGAAGCTGGAGCAGAATGCTTCTAGGAACAAGAACTCTCAGAATGGTGAAGTGTTGGGTCAGCCACGGGAAATGTTTCTTGGCAGGTTAAGGCAAAAACCTTGTGCACTTTTTTGTGGCTGGTTTTGCCAGGTAAGAATGCCATGTGCCTTCCATAAGAAATGTGTTTCTCTGTCTTAGGGGAAGAAGGAACAGAAAGGGAGAGTTATTCAATGCTCTGTGTGTCGGCACAGATTCACTGGAAGATAATTCTGGGTATTTGCTTCTTCAGCAACCGGATTATCATTTCTGACTGTCCAGTTAAAACCAACTTCTCAGTAGTAAAGTAACCTCTGAAGACACTCCCACCCTTTCTGTTACTGAAATAAAGATAAAACGGTTTTATTTGAAAGTGAGAGCCAGGAAGACTTGGGAGTGACTGTTCTAAGATTTTTTTCTCACCTTCAGATACTGATAAGTACTAAATAATTTGTTTAGGCTGCATTCTGCCCACAGGAGGAGTGCAGCAGAGAGCCCCTGGCTGAGTTCTGGCAGTGTGGGAGGGAGCAGAGCAAGGGAAGGCAGGGACTCATTCCCTGTCCCCTCTGCTGGCCCACAGCTCTGCCCTGGGCTCCCACCCTGGCCCACAGCTCTGCCCTGGGCTTCCACCCTGGCCCACAGCTCTGCCCTGGGCTCCCACCCTGGCCCACAGCTCTGCCCTGGGCTCCCACCCTGGCCCACAGCTCTGCCCTGGGCTCCCACCCTGGCCCACAGCTCTGCCCTGGGGTGCCACCCTGGCCCAAAGCTCTGCCCTGGGCTCCCACCCTGGCCCACAGCTCTGCCCTGAGCTCCCACCAGGGATGGGGAGGGAGCTCCTGGGCAGCTCCTGTCTGCACAGCACCTGAGTGAGGCGTGAGGATGGGCAGGGGAGGCAGCAGCACGGCATTCAGCAGTGACATTACTGCAGGAGTGACATGACACAGAGTGCCCAAGTGCAGGCAGTGGCACTCATCATCAGCCATGTGCTCCCTGTGCTGCTGGTTCAGACTCAGGCTGGGCTGGCTCTCAGCTCTGTTCTGCCTGTCCCACACTGGGGACACAGCCTGGGGACACAGCCTGGGGACACAGCCTGGGGACAGCCTGGGGACACAGCCTGGGGACAGCCTGGGGACATGGGGACACAGCCTGGAGACACAGCCTGGGGACACAGCCTGGGGACATGGGGACACAGCCTGGGGACACAGCCTGGGGACAGCCTGGGGACATGGGGGCTCAGCCTGAGGACACAGCCTGGGGACACAGCCTGGGGACACAGCCTGGGGACACATCCTGGGGACACAGCCTGGGGACAGCCTGGGTACACAGCATGGGGGACAGAGCCTGGGGATAGAGCCTGGGGACACAGCCTGGGGACACAGCCTGGGGACATGGGGACACAGCCTGGGGACACAGCCTGGGGACACAGCCTGGGGACATGGGGACACAGCCTGGGGACACAGCCTGGGTACACAGCCTGGGGACATGGGGACACAGCCTGGGGACACAGCCTGGGGACACAGCCTGGGGACATGGGGACACAGCCTGGGGACACAGCCTGGGGACAGCCTGGGGACATGGGGGCTCAGCCTGAGGACACAGCCTGGGGACACAGCCTGGGGACATGGGGACACAGCCTGGGGACACAGCCTGGGGACATGGGGACACAGCCTGGGGACACAGCCTGGGTACACAGCCTGGGGACATGGGGACACAGCCTGGGGACACAGCCTGGGGACACAGCCTGGGGACACAGCCTGGGGACATGGGGACACAGCCTGGGGACACAGCCTGGGGACACAGCCTGGGGACATGGGGACACAGCCTGGGGACACAGCCACGATGCCAGCCCCGGACAGGGACAGCCAGCACAGCAAAGAAATGGTGCAGAAGCAATGTGGGATGGAGCAGGTTAGCTCTGCTACATTCTGCTAAGGAGAAAGCATCATTTTACTTTAAAAAAACAATTATCTCGTCTGCTCTCTGTTCAGTGTTTATGCTACACATTTATTAAGAGTGACTTTGGATTTGCCTTTGTGCCATTTGATGAGAACAGATGTTATTTTCTCCCAACTTCTTGACACCTGGAACTGTCAAAATTCCCCATGCTCATTCAATTATCATCCAACAAGAAGGATTTATTCAAGCAATTTGCCTAGAAGGGCCAATTCAAAACAAGGTACCCTTTTCACTGCTATTAAAATAAACTCAAGAAGTCCTGTTTATTTCACTGGAATGGGTAGCTTTGTCTTTTAGATTAAAAAATAAAAATGCAGTTTTATCATGTCACCTCAGCAGGAATAACACTGGGAGTAGAAGGCCCCAGCTGCAGGAATTTTCACATTTACATTTCCCATCTTTCAGTTCCAGTGTTTTAAGGGGAAGTCTTGCACCCCCCTTAAGTGGTCAAACATTCCCCTAAGGGTACCCATTGTTATTGATAGCTGAGACCTGAGCACGGTGCTTTGCCCCCCTTGCTTTTCCCAGCCCTGAGCAGCATGTGTTTTCAAGTCATCTCATGTCTAGCAGTGTTCTTGTTTTAGCTTGCCTTGGCTGCTCCAGAGCCAAAATGTGAACTAAAATGGATTGACTAGAGATTCAAAGGAGGTTGCAGTCAAGCAATTAGAATTTGGTTGAAAATTTAAATAGTTTAAACCACTGCAGCCATGCCATGTGGCAGAACATGCTCGAGGCCCAGTGAAGAGCATGATGACCTTTTCCCTTTCCCCCTTTACCACTTTTCCCCTTTTCTTTTTACTTTTTCCCATTAGTTAACTTATTAATATCTTGTGTTTCCTAGGAATGGTTCCTCCCCCCCACCATTAATCTTATTATTTAAACCTTTGCTGATGTGTTGTAGTAAGTTTGGAGTTTTCAGCTGGTGGACTTTGGGAACTGGCAGATAAAAGCAGTCAGGAAAAGGGAAGTTGGGCCATGGCATGTCTATTACAAACGTGCAGCAGTTCCCATGCTGCCTATCTCCTTGAAAGAGATTTTTGGTAAATAAGTAGCTGCTAAAATGTCTTTGCTAAACTCTGTAAGCAGCCAAATTTCAGTGGGCACTTATAATGCAAAATAGCATAATGGGGAATGAAAATTCATTTCTCTCTAGCAGCTTGATCCACTTCACTAAAAAGCCCCAGAGGGTAGGGTCAGTCTCCTTGTGTTCTTGTTGTAACTTGATTTCCAGGCAGGTGGAGCAGCCCCTTGTTCCTTTCTTCTTCCTCAGGAATGCCATTCTCCATTCTCGGGATGCCTCAGCCTTGAGCTGAGAGTGGGGAGAAAGGCTCCAGGGGCTGAGTGCAAGCTGATTCCAGTTGTTCAGTGTGGCCATCTTCTTGAATGACTTTGTTTGTTGATTCACACATTTTAAATTGGCTCTTGATTGCCCTGACACGCTTCAGCCACTGCCTCTTACCTGGCACAGAAAGTGCAGTGGAGTCATTAGTGTGAGTAAAAACTTTCAGATTAGAAATGATGACAAAACACCAGCTGTCAGAGGAGCAGAATTTCAGTGAAGTGCTTTTGAAAAACTTGGAAGCCCCATTTCTACAGGTCTCTTAGATATGTTTTGATTTTTTTTCCTGTAAGTTACTTTGGAGCCTTCACTGCTTGATCTCCTTTAGTGTGTGTTACCTTTACAAGAAAAAAAATTAATTGCTCAAGGCATACCTCAGGATTTTCCCACAGGGAGCTGGGGGTAAAACACCAGCTAATAGAAATTCTGAGGAATTCACACAATACATTTTAGTTATTATGTAATTGGTTAAAATTATTACCAGTAATGTTTGCATTAAAAGGAGGAATCAGATACCTACTGGGTTATCTCATAAGCTTTCTGTTTTTACTTCTGAATCTGAATTATTAAGAAAGCAATCTGTCTACCTTTCTAGTGGCTTTGGAACCTAGCTGTCAAACTGATGGAATCAGTTTGATTAATTAATATCTTGGAAATAACTATATCCATGTATGTCTCCTCCAGCTAATAGAGGGGGACACTGCTGGTACTCTCTTGTGCCAGTGGAAAAGCTGCATTTATTAACATTCACTGTCAGACAGTGTGCCTGGGAAAGAACACTCACCTGCTCCCACCCATTTCCTGAACATTGCAAAATTTTCAAAAACGCTTGCATTAACCCCAGAATGAAGTCCAAAGGAAAACTGGCATTATCTGCTCGTGTGCTCAGTGACCTGATTTATTTCATCAGGTCCCAGGTCCCTCCTGTGCTTTTGGGAAGAGTTTCTGAGCAGAAATGGGGCTGTTCATTGTGCTGAGCTGCCTGATCCTGGTCTGTGCTGTGGTGTTTCCATCAGCTGAACTGAGCTCTCACTGCACATGGACCAGAAACTGGGACACAGCAAAATCAGCAGCTCTATCAGCAAATGAGACAGAAAGTGTCCTTTGCTATTTCCAGACACTTGCAGAAGATATCTGAGCTGGCTGTCCCCTTGCTCAGCTCGATGGGATGACATGGGCTTTCAGAGCAGGTGAAATCCTGAGTAGGAAGTGGAGCAGGTGGAATTCAGCATCTCTGGGAATGGGACAGTGAAACATCAGGATGGGTCTTCACCACTCCAGCCATTTCAGGAGCCAACTGTCCCGTTTGCAAGGATCAGAGGATGTAGAAGGCAATGAAGCCTGGATGGAACATTGCACACTGGCAGAGCTTGGCAGCCTCAGTCAGTGGGAAGGGCTGAGCTTTTACACATTTGGGTTTATTTATTACAAGCCTGGGAATCTCAAACCACACCATCCCAACGGGACAGAGCAAGTGTTCAGTGTCAGAATTCCTGGGGATGGTTTCTGTCACTGTCTGAAGGCTGTTCCTGGTTGCTCAGCACGTGTGGCAATCTCCATTTAGCAATTAGCATTTCACAGCTGCGGGTGGCATTTGGCATTCCTCAGAGCACTGACTTCATCACTGCAGTTAGCCAGTTGATTTTTACATGATCATTTGCCCTTCTACACGAACCTGAACTTGGAAACCAATTGTCAGTAAAGTTCTTTGCCACTGAGCAGCATAAGAATGTCAGCAAGACCTGCTGATGGCCAAGCTGTGGCTCAGAATTTTGGTGTGCTATTCCCTGATATCTGTTTTCTAATCATTCTTAAATTAAAGTCAGCTTTCCAAGACATAAAATATTCTCAGTGTAGTGAGCACTGTCTTTAATCTGTATTAAGGTGCAGACAGGCCTCTGAGCTAGTGTGTAGGGAATTACAACCTCTCTCTGGATTTGCAGTTCCCAGTGGGCAGAAAGCTCTCCCAGATTTCCATCTGGACCTCCACAGCCACTGGAGCAGGATCATTATTGCTAATGGGATGATGAGTTACAGGAAAGATGAGTGTTGGTGGAAACCTGCCCGTTGGAATGCTGGCATCCAGAGTCATTCTTTCACTGAATGGTCTTTTGGACCATCAATATCCTTTGGACCATCAATATCCTCTGGATATCACTACTGGCTGTTCTGCCAGCAGGTGGGGACGATTTTTCTTCCATCCTGGCACAGGTGACAGGTTGAGCTTGCTGAGCTGATTAATATCCCTAAACAAAAGCTTCAGTGTTTACTGTTCTAGAAGGAGGCTTGTCAAATTCAATCAGTCATTATATTTACATGGCAAATTGTTTTGGGCTGTATCGTAATCAGCCTGTGTATGAATATTTTTGTGAAACAAAGCACAGAAACTTGACACTGGGGCCTTCTGCAATAAACAGAATGGCTAAAAGAATGCTTGCAGCAGGAAGATAAATGTTGTTACATTTTTAATAAGTGCATTTTTTTTCCTGCCATAATGGAAATTCTTTTGCTGTTTTTGCTGGGAAAATTCTTTGTCAGAGGACACACTTATCTCCTCTTGTTGAGGCTCAGTTTGTATGCTGGCTGCTATGGGAAAGTGCCAGCTGACCTTGTGACAGTTTTGTACACAGTGGCACTGGGGCCCTGCTGCTGTTTGTTTCTGTCACTGGTGTGGATGCATTTCCTTTTCTTTCTTTGCACTGCACAGGGAATACTCCCCTATACTTTTAAATTCATAAAGAAGAAATAAAGATGTGCAAGGAAGGCACCTGTTTCTTTTTGGGAACAGATTTTTGTGGTGCAGATGTAGTTTCAAGCTCCCTTTTTGCAGTTGTGTGCTGTTTCAAGGTGGCAGAGCAGGAACACTTGCAGGGTTTCCATGTTCAGGAAGAAAAAAGAAATGGCAAAGTTTGGCCTGGCAAAGGAAACTGACAGTCCATCAGGTTTTGGTGCTGTCAGCTCTGCACTTTGTAGCACCTTGGCAAAATTTCAGCTTTTGTAGAGCTGTGGATTGTCTTGACAGTGGCTTAAACTTGTAAAAAAATCTCATTTCATTTGATGACTACAGCCTGCTTGCTTTGTAAAGCATATATTTTCTGTGCTTGTCTGTAATGTAATTTAGTGCTGTAGCAAATGTTTTATTCCTTGTTAGGGGAACTGCCCCAAATGAAGTCTGAAAATTTACTGTGGAGGCAGCAAAGCCATTAAGAAATATTCTCAGTTACATTAATAAATGTAACAGTGCTGTGCCTGAACGAGGATTCCTGTCCATTGTGGTGAGCTGATACTTTCACAGTAAAACCCATTCCAATTCATGCTTTGTGAGAGCTGCCCAGCAGCTTATTGACAGAAGGCAATTGGGTTTCTTTTAAAATTTCACTTTCATGAAATTCTTTACACACAGATTGCAAAAAACCCTCAAACAACAAAAGCAAACCACAACCCTCACACCAAGGTAATCACATAAATCTTTCTGTGGAAGGACAATGAAGACAATTCTGCTAGGTAAGCAGCAGACGTGGTTACAACTCCTTTGTGAATTATTACAAGTTTTAAATACAACACTGTAAGGAGCTGCAGTTTAAAAATTCTGCAGTTTAGCATTAATTTGATAGCGTAATGACAAATAAGAGGGATATAAATAGAAATTCTTATGTGTGAATACAAAACCTTTGAAACTCCACATTTGTCCATTTCTTAAGGAATATCTGATTTTAATGTATGCTATTGATTGTTTTTTCAACCCAGAAGCTCTGTTCAATTATTAATACATCTTTCTCCAGGAATCTCCAGTTTCTAATGTGTGTTTTAAAGCAAAACCTCTTCCCTTCCTCTCTGAAATCCTGGCCCTCGTGCCTTTGCCTGCTGTTTGCTCAGAGCTGCAGTGCACCCTCTGGAAGAGCTGGGTTGCCATTTACTCTCTTCATATCTTAATTTCATTAAGCTTGTGCTGATGGCCTCAGTGCTGGGATGTTTGGAGCTATCGATTCCTGGGCTGCCTTTATTGCCTGCCTGAGGTACAAACAATGTCAGGGGGCAGCTCTGTGTTCTGCAGCTTTATTCACTCCACAAGTGCCTCTGCACAGGTCACAAAAAGCATCCCAAGGCACCTTGTGTGCCCCTGAGTTTCTCTGAGTTACAGCTCTCAGGAATTTTAACAAAGAGAGTTATAAAAGTTAGATATTTTCTTGTAGAAAATAAAGCTACTGAGACAGGATTTAATTAATGGAAATGCACATTCTGGACATCCATTTCCTCCTCCACACACAGATTTTCCCATAATGACTCTTGAGAATAGAAGCATCCAAGATTTGCATGTTTGATTTTTCTGATCTTGAGAATACATGCTGCCTTAGATTAACCTCCCAATTGCCTTCTAAAGCTACTTAATTATTTTCCTTTCCTTGTCTTGGAGCTGGAAGTTTTCCAGCCAAAACATTATCTTTTCTGAATTGCACAGAGCTTTACTCTTAATCCTAATGACTCCTGCAATCCTGCTGGCCTGGTCAGTAAAGCCACAGTCAGCAGGAGTGACACTGATAATCTGCTTTACCATGCATTCTGATAGAAATTAATTCCACCCTCACCCTGTTGTTTTTCCAGACCAGTCTCTAGCCTGTCCCTTTAACAATTTTTGATAACTATGGCTGGAGCAATTACTGCTGAGTTTTAGAGTACAGAAAAGCCCAAGTGATTTATTCTGTATATTCCACCAGATCGTTATGAATGTGTAGTATTCTCTTTTTACAAGGTTTTTCTTGTTTTTTGCTTTTTTTTTTTTTTGTTATTGTTGTTCTTTTGCTCAGTCATATAAGAGTAAGAAAATGTGTGTGCACAACATTAAAATTTATTATGGCAGTCAAATTGATGAGTTCAGCTTATCCCTGTCTGCCAGTTAAGATGGAGAGGGCAAATGTTAGTTATTCACCTTGGGAAAAATGCCTTTTTTCCCTTGCAAAAAAAAGTCCAAGGTAAACTTTGAAAAACATTTTTACAAAATAACCATCTTGAGAGAGAATTTCAGTGCAGCTTTTCTATATCTTTATTTACTTGTGCAGCTGAGAGGAAGAAGGGGGAACAAAACCCCCTCACAAATGTATTTGTAGAACAAAACAGAGAAAAACATATACTAGAGGCTTGCTTTCTTCCTAGTACATCTGCTAATTCAAGAGTTCTACTGTGATAACTTTTAGAATTTTGCCTGAGGTTTTTCAGTTGATCACAACTTAAGGGAGCAAATAAACCCACACTGATGCACAGAGCTGGTCAGGAGTGTGCTCTGCTTGGTTTGACAAAGGGCAGGGTTTGTTTGAGGTGTGCTGGGGATGGAATTTCTGCTTGGAGTGTGTGGCAGGGTCACCTTTGCAGCTGGGCTCTGGGTGTGATGTGCCTGGAACATTCCCCTTTATCCCTGCTGGGGCTGAGGCTCTCCAGGATCTGCTCTGGCAGGCAAGTGTGAATTAAAATCATCAGGAATTATTCATCTGAGTGATTCTCCCATCACACAGTTCTGTATCTTGGGCTGTTGTCCAGAAAGAGGGAGGACAAGGAAGTGGCAGTGTTGCAGAGGATCTCCTGTTCCTCTGCAGCCTCTTGCATTTCTTCCTGGAAGTTTCTGTGAGACTGAAACCTGCCAGGTTTTGTAATAATACTCCAGTGACAGTTCAATGGGCTTGGGTCTCTGGCTAATTCCTTGTGCAATCTGCTGAATGCTGCCCTAAATGGTTTGATTTTGCATGAAGGCATAGAAGATGGGAAAAAGGTCGTGGGAAAAAATCATTTATTGTTTTCAAATAAACACAAAAAGCAAAACCAAGAGCTTCATTTTTAAAGCAAGTGTGTTCTTAAACTAAACTGTTTCAAATTAATTCTGGTATCATTTTGATTGGCAGTTTGGATGACTTTGTGCCTCACTAACATTTGAATATTTTGCTTGCCTTGCTATCTTGCATGATAATTTTAAAATTGCTCATTTTAAATTGGTGCTCTACAGGAACTCTTCTGAGGCAGCAACGTTATTTCTTCTGCAGAAGGACAAAGAGCAGGAACATGCACAACGTGGATCCTTTCAGTGAAGATGTTCTTAGGTCTGGTGTGAGCTCTGCTTCCCTTTCTCCCTGCTCAGAGATGCCCTTGTTCATCATGAAAAAGGGCTCTGCACTGGATTTAATTGTTTTGCCCTAAACCTTGAGCAGCACTCTGGGTTTCAGTTCCTTTCCCTGTGGTGACCACTGCAGAGTGGGAAGGGATTCAGCTGATGGGAAGTTTGTGTCAGCCCAGGCTGGAACATTTCTCATTTCTCCATGGGAGCACCTGCTTCTCTCCACAAACAGCTGAGGGATTGAGGCTTGACAACCCACATGCTTTAAAAGGAGCTTAAACTGAGCCAGCCACATGCAGACATCCACCCTGTAGGTGTTTACAGTCAGATGAGATCAACCCCACTTCAGAGGTTTGTCAGTCTGAATCTCTTGAAATCAATAGAGTTAATTGAGTGAGTGAGGTTGGACAGTTTTAAGCTGTGTCTTTGAGCCAGCAAAAAAACCTTGTTTTTTCTTCTCAGCTAAACTAATATTTCATTGTGTTTCATGTTAGACATTGGCTCCTCTTATCAGGTGCTGTAGCCCTTTAGGCTGCCTGTATCAGCCATACCTGAGGTTAAAATACACTGTTAAACCTCTTGGGACTGCATTTATTTTATCTCAGTGTTTTAGCACGAGTATCATTGTCTGTTGTGTTTGTGAACACATACATAAATACATTAACTTGCTGGCTCTTTGTTCTGGCTGCATCTGTAATAATCCCCTGTTTCACTGGTAGGTAAATCTTCATTGTCCTGAGCCTTTGCTTGGGATGCTCAGGCTCATTTAAAAAAAACACACATAGGATGTATTGTGCACAGTTGCAGCAGTGCTGCAGAATCTCAGAAACTAATGGTTAAGGCAGGAGGCCAGTAAGCAAACAAGGTATTTCTGTGCAGACAGGAGATATTAATTTATATATACGGACTCAGGAAATTATTTCTGCTGCCGTTTGGGAATTTTGAGCGACAAGCCATTATGAGTACTAAAAACCAATTTATGGCAGTGCTTCCTTTCTAGCTTTTCCTTTAGGCTGCTGCTTCCACTGGGGACTGGCAATATGAGGCTGGGTTCTTTTGTTTTGTGCAGATTTCAGTGCAGCATCACAGAGACAACACATCACGTGTCAGGCACCACTTGTGACTTTTCTCCTCCTCATCCTCACCAGGGTCACATGGGCAGAGGCTGCTGCAAGCTTGCAGTTGGGTTACCCTAAAAACAATCCCAGTGTTCTGAAACAGCAGCCATGGACAGGAAGGATTTGTTGTGTTCTGTTCTTTACTGTGGAAGTTACAAGAACAGGAAGGGTTTTGCCTGTGGTGCAGCAGGAGCTGCTGCACTTTGTGGCACTTCCCAAACCAAGGGGATAACTCCTCCTGGTGAGGAGATTCCCTTCTCTGAGAGCGGGGAAAGGGAAATGGAAAGCACAAGGGACTGAGCCCCCTGGCTCCAGTGGGCAGTGGATGCTGGCTGTTACTTGGGTGGCTGCCAGCCTCTGTTTGTGTAAGGGGAAAAGGAAGCCACATGCTCTGAGAACAATTTAATTAGACCTGGTTCTCCTGGGCTGCTGATTGGGTGGCTTTCACAAACACTAAAGGATTTCTTCATTGCATTAAGAAGCAAAAGCAGGGAAAATAACAGAAATAGGAGCAAAAAGAATACTTTCAAATGTTGCCAGTTAGAAGGAATTTGTAATGTAAAGATTATGGGATGTTTTGATTTTTTAAAGGCTTTAGCTAAAGTCCAAGGTTTGTAAAAAAATATACTGAAGTATGAACTGTTTCACAGGTAACCTGAGCCTCTCTTAAGGTTGTTTTAATATTTTGTGTGTCATCTCTTACCCACTGGAGACCCAAGAGGGCATCTGTTCTTCAAGCCAGTGCCATATGGCAGCGTTTGAATGTGTATTTTAGGGAGGATAAACCCCCACAAAACAAAGATGAACCAGGAGCAGCTGTGCTAGGGTAGTTTAAAGTTCTTTAAATAGTCTCCATCTCTCTTGAGCTCAGGTGAAGGGTGAGTCTCCACAGCTGGGCAGATGCTGTGCTCAGTGTCTGCAGCAGAGGCTGTGCTGCTGTGCTGGACCCACAGTGCCAGCCCTGCCCTCCTGCCCAGCCTGGCCAGTGCTGTGCCAGCCCCTGCACAGCCTCCCTGGGCTGCTCTGCTGCCTGGGAACCAGGAAAATCTGCTGGGAACTCAGGAAAATCTGCTGGGAACTCAGGAAAACCTGCTGGGAACCCGGGAAAATCTGCTGGGAACCCAGGAAAATCTGCTGGGAGCTCAGGAAAATCTGCTGGGAGCTCAGGAAAATCTGCTGGGAACCCGGGAAAATCTGCTGGGAACCCGGGAAAATCTGCTGGGAACCCGGGAAAATCTGCTGGGAGCTCGGGAAAATCTGCTGGGAGCTCGGGAAAATCTGCTGGGAGCTCGGGAAAATCTGCTGGGAACCCGGGAAAATCTGCTGGGAGCTCAGGAAAATCTGCTGGGAACCCGGGAAAATCTGCTGGGAACCCGGGAAAATCTGCTGGGAACCAGGAAAATCTGCTGGGAACCCAGGAAAATCTGCTGGGAACCCAGGAAAATCTGCTGGGAACTCGGGAAAATCTGCTGGGAACCAGGAAAATCTGCTGGGAACCCGGGAAAATCTGCTGGGAACCCGGGAAAATCTGCTGGGAACCAGGAAAATCTGCTGGGAACCAGGAAAATCTGCTGGGAACCAGGAAAATCTGCTGGGAACTCGGGAAAATCTGCTGGGAACTCGGGAAAATCTGCTGGGAACTCGGGAAAATCTGCTGGGAACCGGGAAAATCTGCTGGGAACCAGGAAAATCTGCTGGGAACCCGGGAAAATCTGCTGGGAGCTCAGGAAAATCTGCTGGGAACCCGGGAAAATCTGCTGGGAACCAGGAAAATCTGCTGGGAACCAGGAAAATCTGCTGGGAACCAGGAAAATCTGCTGGGAACCCAGGAAAATCTGCTGGGAACTCGGGAAAATCTGCTGGGAACTCGGGAAAATCTGCTGGGAACTCGGGAAAATCTGCTGGGAACCGGGAAAATCTGCTGGGAACCCGGGAAAATCTGCTGGGAACCCGGGAAAATCTGCTGGGAACTCGGGAAAATCTGCTGGGAGCTCAGGAAAATCTGCTGGGAGCTGCAGTGCCTGGCTGGGCAGCCTGGGCTTGGTGCAATTCCGTGTGTTCTTCATCTGCAGCCAGAACCTCACGAGCTGGACTGGCTGATGAAGGGGAATATAAATAGCTTTAGAATGGCATCATGTTATGCTGGGTGACACAATTTGTTACCTGCCTTGGCAGTGGCACCTTACAGGTTTTGATGTGTTTGTGACAGCAGAGAGCCTGAAGGTCGAGCAGGTCTCACCTCAGTGCTTTATTATGAAATATTTACCTTTCATATTTTTCTTATTTCCCTGAGGATGCCTTTTAAAGGTTTTTCTGTGTCAAATTAATTTTATTCCGTTTATTTATTTACTTCTAGAATGGCTCAGCATAAAAAGGGAATATTCAAGGCAAACCAAAAACAAAGCAAGCAAACAGCAGATCCCTGCAGGTTGTGCACCTTGAAGTTAAATGGACACCTAATTTGAGGCATCAGGCAAATTAAAGCTGATTGGTTCCATCCACTTAAACGTGGTTGTGCACAAAGAGTTAAACAGTTGCTGCTCATTATATGTAAGATACTAATTAGGATGCTTAAACTGTGTGAGAAACAACATTCTCTCATAAAGGAGTTTTTTCTGGTCATAGGATTTATTCATTTTTTAATAAGAAAATTTAATTCATAGACATCACAGAATGAATTAATTAAAATTAATTTTAGGGCTCTTCTGTGAGCTTTCTGTTTGTGGCCACAGAGCAGGTGATTGTCCAGTGGTTGCCATCAAAAGTTCAGTCTAAAATTTTGTGAGTTTGCAGCCTTTGACATTTTTTTCCTTCAGTACAGAATTAGTTCAGTTCATGTTTTCCAAACTCTGAATACCACTGGAGCAGTCGTGGTGCTTAGGAGTGAACTATATTGTTTAAATTCTACTTCTGACAAGGAGCATTTGTTGGATTTCTTG
The DNA here is from genome assembly GCF_030490865.1 of Poecile atricapillus. Lineage (NCBI taxonomy): Eukaryota > Metazoa > Chordata > Aves > Passeriformes > Paridae > Poecile > Poecile atricapillus. Next base: position 118,856,022 of record NC_081249.1, on the reverse strand, counting down.
GTTTGGAGGGGCTGGAGGAGCAAAGGCTCTTTCTGAGCTCTGGGTGGAAGAAAGTGGCAGTAAAAGGTTTTTGTCCAGAAATGTATTCTGCCCTTTGCATTGAGGAGGAATAGCTGCTCTTCACCTGTGTGGCCATACATGACAGAATAAAATCATCCCAAAATGTGACAGGGACTCCTGAGAATATTGGGATACAAGAGAACAGTTTGTGCTAAAAAGTTAATCTGCACAGTTGGGGCTTTTCTAGGAAAATCCTGTTGAATTGCCAAATTCTGGTAGGCATTTCAAGGCAACAGCTATTTCTGGTTTTTCTGAGGCTGGCAACTGCAGTTGGCTGGGACTTCCCAAGAGCTGCTTATCACAAAGTGTTTTTTACCTTCTGCCAGCCATAGAAGTTGTTATTGAAATGAAAGATGTTCCTGAGGTTGATCAGGAGCTTTTCAGGGCTCTGACTTTATTGAATTTCTCACCTCAGACGGGTGGGCTGACCTTGTCTCCTGGGGTTTGCTGAAGATTAATGTGTCTGCACTTTTCCTCCTCTTTTGTTCCTCACCCTTCCATGAGTCCTGCTGGCTGCCAGTGCCTGGAGATATTCATGGATGACAAGCCCTTGGAATTTTATCCCAGCAACACCTGAAAAGCAGCTACAAATTCTGAGTTTGCAACTGATGTTCAAATATAATGAATGCCCCATGGCCAAAGTAACAGCAGAGCCAGCTCACACCCCCTGCCCTTTCCAGACCCCTCACTTAATTAAACAAGGAACCTGCTTGTACCTGCAAGAAGCTATGAGCTGAGAAAATCAGGTTTATTTTAATGCCACAGCTTTGGCAAACTGTACAGTCAAATCCTTCCCATCTGCAGAATGGGCTTGGGAAGGATGTGGCTTCTCTAAGGAAATAATTCAAAGCCTGAGAGATGTGAGTATTTTTCTGGTATTGATTATTAATGAAGCCAAGGGGAAGAAAGGTATGACTACTTATTTTCTTTAAAGGAAATTTGATTGCAAAACATCACCACTGTTCTTACTAACTGAATTGGCACTCCTCTTCTGGCACAAAAGACTGTCTGCACAGAAATAAAACCTGGGTCCTAATTCTTGTAATAAAACAAATGTCCCCAGTTAGTGTCTGCCAATATTTGGTATTGCTGGAGTGCAAATCAGTTCAGTCTCTACGTGCTGCAATATCCAGATTATATCCAAGGCTCCAGGCTCTTACTTTAATAAGAGCCAGGGCTCAGCAGAGGCAGTTTGCTTTGAACCCTGCATTTTCTGTCTTTGTGCATGGTCTTCTTACAGTCTGGTCTTGCAATTAAAGTATTGCTGTCAGGTCCCTGAAGACTGATGCTCTAATTTGTAGTTTTAAAGCAGGAAGTAAAAGGAAATTGCACATAAATATGAGTACCTTTCTGTATAACTGGGACATTGTACATCACTAAACCCAACAAATGCTTCCTGTCGTACAGACTACATGAATATTTTACTTATGAACATTCAAAACAGAATGATCTTGAATTTATTAAGCAGTGAACAATTAAAAGAAATAATTGCAGATTAAATGTAGGTGAAATGATTTGAATTGTAAAGTAGAAGGAAGAAATTGAAGGTAGTGTAATGTTTGAGTTGAGGATCCCTTCCTCTCACATGCATACATGGAATCTGAGAGCATAAGTTCATGTTAAATCACATGTTAATTAAGGCTGACATTATTCTTTCCTGTCTGGCATCTCTGAATGATTAACAGGGGGAAAAACAGAATTGCACAGTAGCCCTTTGGTTTGGAATTCTCTAAATTTAAATATCTGTTTCTGAATATAGCACTGAATGTTCCTCTCAGTCTCCTTACAAATCCTCTTACATCTGGGCACCAGCACATAAAATTGTATTTTATAGATATATATATATAAAACCCTATTCTACAGGCAATAGAGTGAAAGTCTCTTACATTTAAATGCTCAGCAAATAGATTTGTTTCAACTGGGAGCCATGGAGTAAATTGGAGGGGGAAATTAAAAAATTAATTCTTTTTAATAATTAATAAATTATTAAAATAGTTTTAATATTAAAATTAAATATTTTAATATTAGAATGTTTAATTTGATTATTGTATTGTGCAACATCTGTCCCTGGACTCGTTCTGGATTTCACTGTGGGTGCTGAGCTGGTTCTTGCCCATGTGTTCAGGTGTACAGATGCATTTTCCACTGTGATGGCACCAGGGGAACCTTTCTGGAATCAGCCCAGCCTACTGGGGAGATGGGGCTGGGATGTGAGAGCACCAAGGATGCTCCTCCTGCTTTGGGCAGCCAGGATTGAAACCTCCAGGACAAACCCATCCTCGGGGGGATCTCCCAGCCCAGCTCCCAGTCCTGTTGCATCCCCAGGAAACTGCAAAGGGAGCATCCTCCTGATCCCCAGGGACACATCTGCAGTGGCACTTCTTGGAAAAGCTACAGGGAACAGAAGCACAACACACGGCTCTTACTGCATCTGCTCCCCAGAATTTTTATGTGAAATGTTATTTGGTTATTTGGTTAATTTGGCCAGAATAATCTTTTTTACAATAAGGACAGTTAAAGAATTGGGACTAGACAAACTTTTGTGCTGCAGTGCCAGGAGCTGCTGACAGCTGTAGTGTCAAACATTTCAGTCGTTCTTCATTCAAATTTATTAGGATTTTTTATTCAGTGAAAAAGACTATTTCAGCTTAACAGTCAGTCTGGGGTGAAAACAAATTATATTTGTGAGTATAAACAGTGCTTACAGAATAAACAATTACTCCATGAACCATCTATATAGTTATTAGTACCAACCTCATTATATGAAAGAGACAGCTTAGAAGAGAAAGCTGCTCAGTATCTGAAAGAAATTTAACTTGCCAGACTCTTAGTTTCGGGATTTGGTTTCTTTTTGTCAGACACAAAAAACCTGCAGGTTTTGCCCCTGAAAGATGTGGAAAGTTTTATGACAAAAATCTTCTGTAGGAATTAGCACAGAGGAACAAAAATTTAAGGCAGAGATGACTGGGTTAAAAGTGATGCCTTTGGCTGCTCTTAGTTTGCTACAGAGAGAGAGTGTTTTGGAGTTTGCCAGTGCTAGGAAGATGCATTTCATTTGTTTCCACCTGCAATCAGTTTCAAGACAGGAATGGATAAGGGACATGTTAATACAGTGTTATTTGTCAAAAATGGGTACTCTACCATATTTTTATCAGGCCTGTCTTTGAATTTACTGAATATCAGGCACAGATCTCGAGGGAAAATCATAAACTTGAGAGGACTTAGTGGTTCATTTCATCTAATTGGAATTTGTTTAAGGCTCTTCATTTTTTCAGCTAGCTCTGGTAGAGATGAAGCATTTGGAGGGTATAATGCCTGTTAAATCAGCAATCCTTAAAAATAAACACATTGGAGCTTTAAAAAGAGAACTGCTCTTTGAAACTGCTGAATAGTCTCATGCACAGATTCTTCTGCTGCATGATCACTGAACTCTGCTTAAATTACCTTTAAAAAGTTTCTAACTTTACTTGAATTTCAGTCATTAAGGATTTTTATCCAAGAATGAAAAGAGTTCTTCTGTGTAGTTCAACAAGTGCTGGATCAGACCTTAGACATGCCAGTTCTGCACTGACTTCTGGCTTTGCTGGTTAATAGCAAGAAAAACTTTTAAGTACCTTGCAGGAAAGTGATAATTGGTGGGGAAAAATGGTGTGGAACAATCCTGTTTTTCTAAATCACATCTGTAACACCAATATCAATATCCTCTGATACCTTTTCACGTGCAAATTTGAAACTTATGCTTGTCTGCAGTAATTTGAAAAGAGTCAGTATTTGACTTCTCCAAAGTTATCACCTCCTTCTCTTAATCTGTGTTGAAATTTGATGCAGTTGTTCTCTCAGTGCAGGTTTTATTTCTAATTTCTAATGAAAAAAGGTAGGTGGAAAAGGTGTCTAATGTAGTAGGCTTCATAGTAGCCATATCATCAGATACCTGAGTGGCTTTGGAAATGTCCCTAAGTTCCAGAAGTGTATGAATGGGGTGCTTTTCTTGGTGGGTTTTTTCTTCCCATTGAAATCTTGGTATTTTTCCGTTTATATAATCATTCCACACCACCAGTGAGAGTAAATTTAGACTGGGAAGTAGTCATCAAAGCAAAATACCTTTCACTAGCGGGTAAGACAGGATCCTTGAGAAGCATTTTGACCTCGTTCCTGTTGGGTAACTCCTGGAGAGCCTCTAACAGGTATTAAACAAGCAGTGCCACAGGCTGGCAGGCTGGAGGGACAGCTCTGAGGGTCCCTGTCACTCTGGGTGTCATTCTGAGCTCTCCTGGCACCTGGCAGCAGCTGGGCAGCTCTGAGGGTCCCTGTCACTCTGGGTGAGGAGCTCTCCTGGCACCTGGCAGCAGCTGGGCAGCTCTGAGGGTCCCTGTCACTCTGGGTGAGGAGCTCTCCTGGCACCTGGCAGCAGCTGGGCAGCTCTGTCAGGCTCAGGGCAGCTGGAAGCAGACAGGGGGGCAGATCTGGGGGCAGCAGCTGCAGCAGGAATGGTCCCTGGACTCGCTGTGCCTTCAGCAGGGACGGGGACAGGGACAGGAGATGTCCCCAGTGCTGGCTGCTGGCAGGGGAGGGTGCCAGGCTGCTGCTCCCCTCACAGTGTGAGCTTGGCTCTGTTCTCTGCACTGGAACTGCCCAGGGGAGCTCAGCTCAGTGATGCTGGGAGCCTGGACAAGGTGTGCCCTGATTTTGTTGGTGTTGCTCTGTGCTTGGGGGAGCAGGAAGGAAAGGAGCAGGGTGTGCCTGGGGGAGCAGGAGGTGTCCGGGGGGAGCAGGGTGTGCCTGGACTCTGCCGGGTCAGGGATGTGTTTGCTCCCACTGTCAGGATGCTCAGGATCCTCCTGGGTGTGCTGATCCTCACAGCCCATCCCTGGAGCAGGAGATGTCCTGGGGGGAGCAGGAGGTGTCCTGGGGGGAGCAGGAGGTGTCCTGGGGGGAGCAGGAGGTGTTCTGAGGAACAGGAGATGTCCTGGGGGGAGCAGGAGATGTCCTGGGGGGAGCAGGAGATGTCCTGGGGGGAGCAGGAGATGTCCTGGGGGGAGCAGGAGGTGTCCTGGGGGAGCAGGAGATGTCCTGGGGGGAGCAGGAGATGTTCTGAGGAACAGGAGGTGTCCTGGGGGGAACAGGAGGTGTCCTGGGGGGAGCAGGGTGTGCCTGAGGGTGCCTGTGGAAGTGCTGCACCTGGAATCTGGGGCTCTGCCCTCTGGCCTTGGAACATTTAATTTCTGCCACATTTGAGCCCTCCTGTGCTGTGGAACCCTGCCCAGGAGGGTTTGTTTTGCCATTGCTTTCTGCATCTCCTGCATGGAGCTGAGCACTGCTGAAGCACTCTCAGTCAAAGAAATGATTCATGCCAGAGTGAATTCTCTGATTTTCCACTCTTTTGTGGAGAACCTAACCTTGAAATGCACATTTTGCGCTGAGCTGAGCAATTCTTTTTTGTGAACTTCATAGATTCCTACCAGACTGCAGAACTTCCCTGACTGATGAAATTTCATTTTTTCTGGGATGTAACTTATGTCCTCACCTCCTTCACTTTCCCAGTTATCAATTTAGACTTGTATTTGTTTATACTAACTTATAGGAGGTTTTTGGGGAGTTTTTTAAAATGAGGGGTTTAGCCTATTACCATCCTTTAAATGGAGGAAGCTTCTCAAACTAATGTCTGAGCAACCAATCTTCTGCTTGGGTGTGTGAGGCTGCTTCAATACTAAAAAAGGAAAAATATTTCCATAGCAACCTATTAGAAGCACAGAATGTTTTTGCTGTGCTGGGCTTTTGTTGTTGATGTTGTTACACCCTTACATTGGAGATTTTTGAGTGCTGTACCCGAGCCATAAAAAGTAGCCAGTAATAGCAGAGCAACATTTGCTTTTCTATTTAAGACTTTGTTCTGCAGATATACTTTTATAAATAAATGTAAGCTGTTTCCTTTGCCACCTGGGGGGCTGAAGGCTGGCAGGGAGGGAGGGCTTCAGTCTTTCTCTTTGATTTCTGTTATTATTATCATTATCATCCATTTTTCTGTGTTTAAATGTCTGTGTCATAGGGGAACCCAAGAAAAGTACTTTGGGTTTTTCAAACATCTCTCCCAAGAAGTTCCATATCTGCTCTGCATTGTCTCTTGCTTCTTTTCACAGTAAGAAATCCTTTTTTCCTGTCTTGCAGCTCTTTACAGGGTCCCAGGTCCAGTGTCACTGCACTGACTGGATTTGCATCTCTGCATCCATGGGTTACTGTGGGCTTGGCAGGGTTAGGATGGCTTTTTACAATCTAAATGATATCAGGGAATAATGAAGAAAACAATAAAGAAGAGGCAATATGTAATTTAAAAGACAAAATGGCATTTATTTGGCTTAAAGAAATGATTTCTTCCTATATTCATCTTACTTTGGTAGTAATTTCTGGAATTCTTGAATTTTGCCCCAGGACCTTGCAGTTGACTTTTCTGCTGCCCTCTGACACTTTTACCACTGTGAAGCTTAAAGGGTTTGAATAAATATTTAAGTAGGTAGTGAGTGGTCTCTCAGAAAAGAGTTGAGTGATGAAGTGGGTCTTCATTTTACCTGTGGTGAAGGAATTACAAAGAGGATTAGAGTGTAGGGAGTGGTGCCCTAATCCTGTCACTTCCATGTTAGGATTGTTAGAAGACTTGCTCATTTAGTTCAAAATTATTACTTTTTTAAAATTTGCTGTCACTGTTTATTTAATTCAAAATGCTAAGGAGAAGTTCAGAGCAGCTGGATTCACGGCATGGGAATGGGACTGGTTTACACCAATTTACTCAGCGCTGCTGAAAGATCATTAATTTGGGTTTTGCCCTTCTCTGTGGGTTCACAGGCTGGAATATTTTGAGATTGCTGCAGGAAATCCATCTTTGTCATTGCTTAGCTTGGCTGTAGTGTCACAGCACGGGGACCCAGCAGTGGCAGGACATTTGTGTCTCAGTTTGGCTTAGGAAAGCCGTGGTGATGGTGGGGGCTGCTGATGGAGCAGGGACATTGTGCTGCCTGTGTCCTGGCTGCTCTGATCCTGGTACAGCTGACAAGATGCATGCATTAATCAAATTTAGGGTGTGATTTGGAGATTTTTACTGGTGATGGTGGGGGCTGCTGATGGAGTAGGGATATTGTGGTGCCTGTGTCCTGGCTGCTCTTTGATCCTGGTACAGCTGACATGCATTAATCAAATTTAGGGTGTGATTTGGAGATTTTTACTGAGTTTATGTGAAAGATTACTTGCAAACTGCAAGAGTTTGGTCATCTATAGTTTACTTTCCTGAGCCTTGCTGACAGTGAGTGTTCAGGCTGAGAGAGGGAACTCCTCACTTGGTCATTTGTGAAGGTCCAGCTGAACTCGGCTGCTGCTGTTTGCTGTGGGATTGGTGTCCAGAGGCCTCTCTGAAGAGCTGGCAGTGGAGCTGGCAGTGTTCATTCTGCACTGCTGTTATCTCTGGGCACTGCTGAGCCCCATTTCAGAACAGCTGTGACACCAGAGGAGAACATTCCTGAGGGAAAATTCCAGCAGCTGGATCCAAGGGCTCTGCATCACAGGAAAGCTGACTCCATCACCCACAGTTCAGAGATCATCTCCCACTCACTTGGAAGGCTTCTTCCACCAGAAATCCTGGTGTCCTAAAACTTCCATTAACACTGGGTGAGTTTAATTTCTCACCTTTTTAATCTGAAGATCTGTGGTTTTTCTTACCAACTCTGCTCTCATGGTTGCTTGCTCCTAACAGATTTCTTCCATTTTCCTTTTTCCCACTGGAGTAGTTTGCTACCAGTGAGCTTCAATCTATACCTGGACTATGTCTGTGTGGCTGAAACCACAGGCCATAGAGGAATATTGAAATTAAAATGGAGCCAAAGCTTTGTTCCTCTCTGAAGATATTTTACTCCTGTTTTGAGCACGTACATTTTCCAAGGTGTTACTCTCCTTTTGTGCCACCTCTCAAGGTGGTGAAAATGTGTTAAAACTGAGTAGACAATGTGCAGACATAATGTCGAGAAATGGCACTGCTTTGTAGATGAAGCACCTGAACTCCATCCCGTGGTGAAATGCACATTTAGTGTGGTTTGGTGTGAACAAAACCAGTTTTCATGGTTTGCAGTTCAGTTAGTGTAGCATTTCATTACAGTGACAAGGAACCCTCTGCCCTCTTTCCTCTCAGTTAAATCCAGACTCTTCTAAGGCTCAGGGTAATGTGTACTTTTGCTTGTTTTATCTTTACTCTCAGGATTTGCTCATACTCCCACAGCTGCCTTACATGTCACTCAGTTTTTCTCAGAGGGATCCAGGCATTTCCCGTTTTCTTTCCTCTGAAGAATTTCAAAGGTCCAAAAACAGAAGCCCAAAGATTGGTTCAAGAGATGGAGAAAGAGTGTTGAGGTTTGTGTCTGTGTTCTGCCACGGACTCTTAAAGTCTGCCACAGATTTTAAAGTCCTTGATCACTGCCTGAGAACCCTACCTGTACAATTTTGTCTCGTTTCATGAGAGAATGCTCAGTTCTTTTGTGATCTCCTGAAGGGACTCCCTGGTGTGCCATTACTCTGGATCTCAGTCCTGTGTTTCCATGCTGCCACTCACACCCCTGGCTGTTCAATCTGCTGAAAGAGCAGGAAAGATGCAATGACTGAAGAGGATTTTGCTGCGTGCTACAGCCAAACCTCTTTGTGGTCATCAGGAGCTGTGTTATGACCAGCACTGGAGACTGAGAGAGTTTATTTATGATTACAAAGTCTACTGTGTGAATATGGATTCACCTACAATTAAAAAATCCACGTGTCTTTTACATTTTAAGAGAGAATCCTCCAGAGCCCCATGGTGAATGTTTGAATGCATTTTGTCAGGGAGTTCCTGCAGCACATCCCACCCCAAACCAGAGGCGTGCCAGGCTGGTTTTCACAGCTCCTGTCAGCTCCTGGGATGCCCCAGATGTGAAACCCAGGGCGAACTGCTGTGAGCAGCTCCTGTCCTGAGCTCTGTGCTGGCTCCTCATCCCTGCCTCTGCCACAGGTGTGGGAAAACAGCACCAGCAGCACTTGGAAGTGTCTGGAAATGGAGGTGCTGTGTGTTTCAGATGAGCCAAGGGCTGGAGATATTTGAATGCTGATTCAGCCCCCGTAGTTGGAATTGATATAAATTGTATTTTCAGGTATAATTTTTTTTAGTTTGACTTTACAAAATTGTAAAGCTTCAGCTTGAGGCTGATGCTGTTTTGTGATAAATATTAGGAAAAATATTTGTAAATTCACACAGGGGGCTTAAAGAAGGGATGTGTGGTTTATTTTTTAAATCTTTTTATTTATGAGATGTTCTGATGAATTACTCTGTGAGATCCTTCTGACTTGCTGAGAAGCTGTCTCAGACCCTGAGCTGCCAAAGGAGGTGCTGTGAGGATGTTTCCCAGAGGTTTGCAGTGGGGTTGGATAAAACACAGCCTGTCTTGGGCAGGGCTGAGGAAAACCAGTCAATTCCTGTGTGCAGCGTGGCTGGACACTGGGCAGAGTGTCTGAGCTCACACCTGCAGCTGCAGCTCTGCTCCAGAAGCCTGCCAGTCTCTGCTTATTGTTTTGACAGAGATTATCAATTCCCATATTCAACCTTTCCTCTGCAGCTTTTCACACTGCTGACCTCATGTGATGGTGTGAAGAAATGTACAGCTTCTTCTTTGGAGACTTCTTGGGGCTTGGCACCTGTTACCTGCTGGGCTTCTGCCCAGAAAACAACTGCTTGTTGCACGACAATTTCACATCAATTTTCATCACATTGCACACAGATTTTCTTTATGTTTAATATTTAATATATAATACACCTATATATTGTGCATCTCTAAATATTTTAGAGATGGTTTATAAATATCTTTAATACATATATTGCATTATTGTTGTAATATACAGATATTAGATTACATTCATATAAACATATAATTTTTTTCCAACAATATGCACATTTCTGTTATGTATTTCCTTGCATTTCTTTTCATCTGTGAAGATGTATACATAATTTCTATGAATAATGACAACTTTCATGCATCTCTACTCTTGGGTTGTTCTGTAGAGTATCCAGAAAAATTATCATCTATATGGAGTATTTCCCAATAGCAATTTACTCTGTAGTGTGTAGCCTGCTGGGATTTACCATGCAAATGCTGTATTTGTTGGCTCAACCCCATGTTTTTCTGAAAGAATGTTTTTTTTCATTGCTTTGGGAAAAAAAACAACAGATCCCCCATTTGATCCTTCCCCAGGAACAAATCCCCCATTTGATCCTTGCCAAGGAACAGATCCCCCATTTGATCCTTCCCCAGGAACAGATCCCTGCCCCATTTGATCCTTCCCCAGGAACAGATCCCTGCCCCATTTGATCCTTGCCAAGGAACAGATCCCTGCCCCATTTGATCCTTGCCAAGGAACAGATCCCTGCCCCATTTGATCCTTCCCAAGGAACAGATCCCTGCCCCATTTGATCATTCCCCAGGAACAGATCCCTGCCCCATTTGATCCTTCCCAAGGAACAAATCCCCCATTTGATCCTTCCCCAGGAACAGATCCCTTCCCCAGGACTGCTCTGGCTCAGTGTCAGTGGCTCCCCTGGGCTCCCCTTTGTGAAAAGGGAAGGGGGAGGGAGGGAGGGAGGATGAAAGCTCCCTGCAGGGCTCATTTCTTCCTGCAGGGTTTGGTTTATTTCTTATTGCTTTTGGTCGTGGCTGGCAGTAAATGGGGTGAGATGAGCAGTTTTCTTTTGGAAATCATGATAACCTTTAAGTTGTCAGTGTTACCTGTAATCCACTCACCTTTTCCTGGTTTTTAGCCTCTTGTTGTCCTGTCCTTTCCCCTCAGGAATCCTGGGAGTGCTTTTAAAGCTTTGTGTCTCATTTTCCTCATGTGGCTAACAAGTCTTCTCATTGTATCAGCCAGCTTTTCATAAATGAATATTGCTAAGTTTCACCGCGTGGGTAATTCCTGCTTTCCAGCAGCAGACAACATCTCCTCTCACTTTTAAAACACTTCGTTTTTTAAGGTTTTATAAAATGACTGTATAGCAGAGGATAGACTTGAGATCTGAAGATGAATAAGTTTTCCCTTCTGTGGTTTCTTGCACTTCAGGCAGGTGTGTGGAGGATATTCAGAACAGCGAGAGCAAGTTAAAAACTGGCAATAATGAACAGGCCGTGCAATATTCCCCTTTCTGCTCAATTACTTAAAAGTATGCTAAAAATTCCATGTATGACAGAAAAAGATGTACTCACTTTTATGCTGCTGGAAAGAAAAAGTTTTGTGTTGAACTGGAGTGGGAGTGAATTAAAACAAGAGCACATTGTGTTTGGGAGGCAAATCACACAAGTTCTCTTTAGCCATGTTATTTTTCAGACCTTGTGTGCTGGAGGATTGGAGAATGGTTTCTGCTCCAAAGATTGCTTGTACACACATCTCAGAGTTAGACAGACAAAGGGAATATGGAATTTTTTGTTGTTCTTGCACTGAGATTGAGAGCCTGATTCCCCTCTGCTACGCAACTCTGGTTTGATTTTACCTGGAGAACAGGGTCAGTAACACCAATTCTGGGAACATTTTGTGATGTTACATTAATGTAAAGCTGTTGGAATCTAATTCTGCTTGATGATATTTAATATCCAAGTGATAGAGCACAAATGAGATGTGAGGAATAGTAAGGCCCAGAAACTGAATGAAAATTTGAAGATATTGGTAAGACAATCTCAGAAATCTGAGAGCTGCATGAGGGAGCAGTATTGAATTGTCAGATTTAGTCAGTGGGACCTGATGTAGCATTGCAAAGACAGATGGGGTTAAAGGAGTCCTTAACTTTTGCCTAATTAGAAATTAGGCAAATTGGCAACATCTCAAACTTTCTAAGACTATGACCAAAGCAAGTACAGATGTGGCATCAACACATGGCATTATGTTGTCAAAGCAGCCAAATTTTAACGGTGTTACTTTGGATCTTGGGTGTGCTATGCCCAAAACCAACACGTGCAGCAAGAAGATTTCTTTTCCTTAGCCCCTGCAAACAGAGTTTTCCTGTGATGTGCTCTAAGGGACACCACCACAGTGCTTCTACTGTAAATTGTCTTTTAACATTCTGATCAGAGACAAAACAATGTTGTTCCCTGGCTAATATTTGCACCTGTTTCTCTGGATAGAAAAATGCTAAGCCAGAGTGAGATCTGAGGGAGCACTAAACCTGGACTGTCCTGTGAGCAGTAAAGCAAACTGCAGAGTATTGAAGTTGGAAGTGCTGTGAGCACAGGGCTACCAAAAGGAAAAGAATCCTCATTTGAAGCCAGGGGCAGCCAAGCTCCCCATGTGTTACAGTGATGCCCTGTTACTGTGCCACTTTCACTGCCTTCTGCACATTAACAAGGATAAAATGAATTAACAGTGGCTCAGGTCTGCAGTTTCCTTTACAGACAGAAACAGGAGCGCCCTTTTGATGGATCTACTGCGTTCAGCTGGGCTGAAGCCAAAGCAGATCAGCAGGAGACATGAAAGAGAAGCAAACAGGAGGAAAATGGGAACGTTGCTGGAGATGAAGAGCATTCAGTTGAAAATAGGAGCTAAACTTGGACTTTATTATGCAGCTGATATTTGTTAAAACAGAATAAGGGGAGCTGTAGAGCATGAACAAACTGCCTTTAGGGGAAGGTGAATTTGAGGAGGGTCTGGAAGGTGAGTCATGTCAGAGGTAAAATGCCTCCTGCATCGCTGGTCCTTCTGGCAGAGCTGGTGCTGCTCCCAGAGGATCAGCATTGCTGGGGTGCCCTTTCCCTCAGCTGCTCTCCTCTCTGCCCTCCCAGCTCTGTTTGGCAGAGCCAGGAGCTCCCACCGAGTGCAGACCTGGGCCAGGTTCGTGCCCTGAGCCATCTGCACTGCAGCCAGCAGCCACAGAGTGCATCTGGAACAGGCTGGGCTGGGCAGCAGGACACCAAAGGTGCAGCCAGAATTAGGGGCTGCTTTATTGATGGTGTGGCTTGTGTGCACGATTCCTTTCTCCCATCCCTTCAGCCCCCAGAACACCATAACCTGTCACTTCAGACAGTGACACACTGAGCCAGCTGAGGTTTATGTTGTGACCAAGTTTCATTAGATGTGAAAGTGAATTTGAATAAATGCTGTTTCCACCTGGGCTGCTTCTTTGGTGCTGTGGTGCTCTTGGCAGTGTCTCTCCAGCTTCCTTCCCTGTTACACCACTTTTTGTTACCCAGCAGCACGGGACCAAGTGAAAGATTCCTGTCCTGAGCAGCAGCTGTAAACAGGGCAAGCATGTATGATCATGTTTCCATTCCTTTCTGAAATTCAACCATTTTCACCCCGTGGGTTTACTGAGTTAGCTGTGGTCTCAGTGTTGAATGCTGCCTGTGGTTTTCCATGCCCATTCCCTCCATTTCCCTTCCATCAGCGTGATCTCCTGCTCCTTCCCGTGCTGGACAAACACTTCCAAAGATAAAAGTTCCTTCTGCCAGGTTGGTGTTTTTGGAATCAGTGATATATTGTGCAAATTTGATATCCTGGCTAACAGACAGTAAAAATGCACATCACTGATCTAGTTCACAATAACTGGTGAAAGTAGCTAAGGTAGAAACAATTTTGTCTGGCCTTTTCTGGTCACTGTTCCATCCCTGTGTCACATGTATCTGACCTGCACCTATCCCCATTTTGCTCAGAGACACTAATTTAAGTGAATTTCTTCACATTATGCCTTTATTTATATAGCCAATGGTAGCACTGACAGCTGAAGATGGAATGCAAAAGAGGGTGACTCACTCGTTGGTGTGACATTTTGACAATGTTTTATTTTACATAAAAATGATACTCTTGTTTCAGTGGCTCTTGAATGCACACCAGGTACTGTGAATAGCCTGAGAGGAAAGGATGTCACAGTTCTTTCATTCCACGACTGTCACCTGCTGTCCCAGGTGAGCTCAGTGAGATGCTGGAAACCTTCAGGCTCAGGTACTGAGCACCTTCAGACAAAGCTCTCCCAGAATGGGCTGGGTCACCCCTGGGAGCAGCTCTGCAGAAAGGAACTTGCTAGAGATGATTGAAATGAAGGTGTTGGAGTAATTAGCTTTGATCTAGGCCTGCCTTGATCTTGTAAAATATCTAATGATTTTCATTTTGAGATAGAGCTGAGCACTTTTGCTGACTTTAACTGTGTGAGCAGCTTATGAAATGAGGCTGCAATTGAAGAGCTTTTTGGGCAGGCCTAGAAGACAATGAATAAATAGCATTTATTCATTTACTGTGTAACTTCTACTCTCTGCTCTCACTAATTACCCTTGTGGTGGTACCCATGTGTGGTTTTCTTTGTGGCTTTCCCCTTGTTTTAAAGAGGTTTAGAACAATTTTGCTGTTAGATGCTGGTTGCAGCAGCGTGCACAGCACTCAGCTGTGTCTGCAGGGAGCTGTCCCAGCATGGCCAGGCTGTGTCTGCTGGTGCTGGACACCAGGACAAGGGCCAGGGGCAGAAAGGGATGCCTGGGAAGTGTCACCTGAAGGTGAGGAGGAACTTCTTCACTGCAGGGATCACCACTGAACAGGCTGTGCAGGTTCCCTCACTGAGATGCTCCAGACCCTTCTGCACACAGAGCTGTGCCCTGTGCTCCCTTCCAGCCTGTCCCATGCTGTGTTCCACCTGCCTCTTTAAAACTGCCTGCTTTTAGTAATGCAGAGCAATTATGTGTTATTGAAGTCTTTCCTCAGTCTGGGAAGTCACAAGAAATAAGATCTGGTGTGATTTCAACATATGCCTTGCATTTTCTCTCTCTGTTCAGTTATCCTTTTCCCTGCAAGTCCTTGTCAGTGATCTGGCAGCAGTGTTACAAGTGGAAAAATCAGCCAAGAGCCACTAAGGAAAAGCAGCTTGTAACATGAAGTGCCTACTCAGAATATGTATTTCCACATTTTTGTTGCTTTCCTACATCTTTACTCCTTCCCCAAGTGTCAGTCAGTGTGAAACCAGCACATTACATTGCATGGAGTGCAAACTGGAGACACGTGGGCAGATCCCCAGCAAGTGCTGGCAGCTCCATGAGGAGACCCTGGGGACAATGACCTCTATGAAATGCTCAAGAGCTGCAGAAAATGAACTACTCCAGTGTTCTTATTCACAGCAGAGCCTCATAGACCTGATTGTTTCTGCATCCTGCCCTTACTCAGGTCCTACAAAATGTATTTGAGAGGGGCTTCAAGATTTATTTATGGAGCCTCTCACAGTAAAACTTATTTTTAGCTTACAAAAGAGCAGAGTGCGTTTTTCAACAATATCACGTCTCTGTTGTTAACTGTTTCTAGCCAGATCCAGATTAAAACAAGATTACACTAACCTCAAGGACCAGGAGAAATTTAGCCAAAGTGTTGTGAGGAAGAGTGAACTTTCTGGAGCTTGAGAGTACCCTTTTTCTGCTTGTTCTGAAATCTCTACACTCCCAGCATGACTGCAGCAGCTGCATCCCTTACTAAGGATGATGCTGAGTGACCTCAGGTGAGGTAATTAACAGCTAATTAGGGGCTGGGGAGCAGATTGCAGGCAGCTGTGGGGGGCTGGCTGCAGGGAGGGGCTCCAGGAGGGGAAGGGGAGCAGGGCAGGAGCTCTTCCTCCCCCAGCAGAGCTCTCTGGGTCAGCCCCAGGGATCTGTCTGGTGGGACCTGCCTTTGGCGATGCAGTTCAGGAGCTCTTCCTTCCCCCAGCAGCAGCACCAGTAGCACCAGTAGCAGTACCAGTGCTCTCCAGGTGAGCCCCAGGGAGCTGCCTTTGGGGTGCAGGGCAGGTAGGGCTGCTTTGCTGTGGCTGCAGGATGCAGCCCTGCCTGCAGAGACCTTTGGTGCCAAAGCTGGCCAGACCTAAAGCTCTGTAATGATACTTTGTGCTGGTCTGAGCTAAATGGTTCGAATTCACAGTCAGATGATGGTGTAGCAGCGTGGCAAGTTGGACTACTTTTAATTTATTCTATTTTCTAATTAATTATAACCAGTCTTGGATTTAGGTTGGGCTGAGCAGGTACAGGAGTTAGTGCTGTAACAGCAGGGCTGTCAAATTTAGTGTGCAAATCTAGACTGGCTCATTTAATCTTGAATCCTCAATTGCCCTTCTGTAAATGCTCTTAAAAATAGACAGTGATCAGATCTCACAGGTCAAACTATCTGCATTTATTTCACATAGCAGGTGTGCATTTATGAGAGACTCTTTTATTTTCTGTGTATTACAGAATTAATTCATACAGGGGCTGCAGTGGAAGCTTTGGGTTTAAGCTATTGTCAAATGGCCTTTTTAAATTGGTAGAGATTCCTGTCACTGGTGGCTAGGCAACTCTCCTGTTTCCCTTCTCTATTTGCACTTCAATAAATCTTCCTTTCCTTCCTTTTATATAATTATTATTTATTAGATATTATTAATATATATCCCTTTTATACTTTGTAGAGGGGAAGAAACAGCCTTTCTGATGGCATTTTGTTCTGTGTGGTCAGCTCAGTGCTGAGCTGTGGGGTCACGGCTGTGGGACCTCTGGTGCTGCAGGAGCGGAGGAACTTGATGAAACTTGATGGTTTAAGGAGCTGCAGCAGAAACATGTATTTCAATATATGCTCATACACACATGTTACTTTACCTTTAGAAAGGTTTAAGTTGCTGGGGACTGCCGGGAGTCTTTTCTCCTGACCAATTATCGGTCATTGCTGAGAATTGACAGCAGTTTTAGCCATTGAAAAGTGGAATCAACTTGTGAACCCCACCTTAAAGTAAAAAACCAGAACTCTGTGGTTCTCTTTGTTTTCTGGCTGTGAAAGGTAGCAGAGCTTCGGCCTCTCGGGCTCTGCCCAGGCCATGCGGCCGGGCGGGGGCCGGGCTGGGCCTGCCGTTCTCCCGGCCGGGAGATGGGGCCTGCGGGAGCTTGCTCCGAGCCAAGCCGGGCCAGGCCGGTTCCTGGCTTGGCTGCAGGTTTTGCCGTGATGGAATTTACCAGAAAACTGCCGAGTAAAGAAGAAGAAGAGCTCTAAGCCTGCAGCAAGCAGAGACACCGACTACACTCTCTACAGCAGCTATGAGGAACTTTTCATCGCAGACAGCTCCAGTTCCTGTTCAGCAGAGATCACCAAACCATCTACAAAAGCTTGGGCAGGAATTTAACTCTTTCTTACCCAGATGAGACTTGCGGATTAATCTTTTTATCCAGAGAGAGAAAAAGAGAGTGATCAACATGAAAAGAGACTTTATAAACTATTAGTGGCAAGAAAGAAAAGAAGCGTCAAGAAAGGTAGAGAATTAAGAAGATGCTTTAATTAAGCTGAAATATCTTTCTGTTAAAACTATGGAGATGGACAATGAAGTCCTGAAAAGAACTGCTTTAATTCATGATGGAGTATGGGGAGGAATAGAGTGTTCAAAGTGTAAATTTGAGTAAAAAGTAGAGTAATTGTGGTATAGTGAAGTGCTGGGAGATTTGAAGCCTTGAGAGGCAATGAGAAAACTGTTTTCTAGTGAAGCTCACAGAAACAGATGAAGAATACTTTTTGCCTTTGACTAACTTATCCTTAAAAATACTATCCCTAAACATCATGACCCATAACACATTTCAGAGTGATGTGGAATGGGATGAGTGAGCTTTGATAACAGCAGCTCTGGGCAGCTGATATCAAGGAAACAGAAAACTATAACAAAAATAGCTTTCTTGTAAGAAACTCCATAAATTAACAGAAAGGAACTTGTGTTTCTTTACAGAAACTGATGGAAAGACTGTAGAAAGAATTGGGACTGTTTAAACCATCAAAATTATAAAGTTTTTGTCTCTGTTGTCATGTGAACAAAAGAATAGTAGGCAGTAAGAAACGAAAAGGTTTTTCTAGAAGTTTATTCTGGTGTTCTTATTCTTGTAGTTTGTCAATAAACTTTCTTTATTCCTTTTAAGTTATATGCCTAGTTTGCTCTTGTTTTAATCCATATCTCACAGCAAGAAATAAATAATTCTTTTTTCCCCTTTTTGTTAATTACTGGTTCAAAACCACGACAACACATCTAGGAGGTTTCTGATGCCAGGGAGTGGTTGTTCTCATGATGAGCATTATGTCCGTATTCTCAAGCAGCCTACAGGAAAGATGTCTGGAAAAGCTGGAATGGGGGAGAAAACAAAAGTCTAAAATTGTAATCATTATTCCCATTAAAAGGATGCTATCAAAACAGTTCTTTACATTGGTTTCCCTTGATGGCTCTTCACAGGAAAAAGAAAAATCTCAAGATTCCTTTCCACTGAACCAAATCCCAGTGTAATTATTGCCATGTGAGAGCACGGGAAGGAATATGACTGCAGAGATAAAACCTAAAAGCAAAACCTGTCTCGGTGGTTTTGTTCCAGAGCTGAGGAGAGTGAGGGCAGTGAGTTGAGCTGGAGAGGGTTTACAGACAGTCCTGATCTGCTTTTTGATGTCTGCTGTAAAGCAGTGCTGGAGCTGGTTGTTTTACAGCCACAGGTGATCAGCAGGATGGAATTGCAGAGCTGTGAGAGCTCCTGGAGCAGCCTGGGCTCCTGCCCACGGCCTGCACCTAAAATCTCCTTCCACTTTCCTTGTGTTGCCTGTGTCTTGAGCAGGGGAGAGCAATGCCATTTCCCAGAGCTGTGTGCCAGCTCCCCTTGGCTACAGCTGCTGCAGGGACTCTCACTCTGCTTTCAGATGCACAAATTGGCAGAAGCTTGTGGCTCTTCCCAATTTGATCTTTCCCGAGGTTCCCCAGACACTTCTGTAGAGCAGAGATGCTGCAGAGAGGGAGATGTTTATGGTGCACTTTCAGGAGGCTCATTAACTTCCCCAGCATGGCTGAACTTCAGGTAAAATAAACATTTAAAGGGCAGCCTAGCATTTTAAGGGACAGGTGGCAAGAATAATTTGTATCTGCGGTTATATTTATAAACATGGCATTTAGGAAACCTCAGATGCTGTACAAAAGCTTGTCACTATTTGGTTGCTTATTAAACAGGAGGAAAAATTGTTAGTAATGAAACCATGTGAAAATAACATCGAGTGTCATACCTAAGGAGCAGAAAAGGATTGTTTGTTTCCCAGGTCAGGTTAAAACCAACAGTAACAGCAAATTAATATCTTGGTTTTTTTACTCTCCTTCCTTAAGTTTAGACTTCAATTTTCCTACACTTAGAATGAGAAATGCTCCAAGCAAAATGGGATATTTTGGAATTACTAGGAAAAGATTTT
Organism: Poecile atricapillus; assembly: GCF_030490865.1. Taxonomy (NCBI): domain Eukaryota; kingdom Metazoa; phylum Chordata; class Aves; order Passeriformes; family Paridae; genus Poecile; species Poecile atricapillus. The sequence continues at coordinate 118,836,741 of NC_081249.1, read as the reverse complement.
GTTGGGTTTCACTGCCAGTGCTAACTGCAGGGGGAATACCCACATTCCTGCAACCTAGTGATGCTGGCTTACTGCTGATTTTTGTTTAAGCTGGTTCTGCATCATTACATCTGCAACTTTAAAACAGGTACAGGCTTAGGACCTCTGCAGGCATTGCCAGTTATTCCTTCTAGGAAGAGAAGTCAGCAGCTGTTAATGCTGATGCCCTTGATTAAAATTAATGAGTGGCTGATTGGTGTTAGGTGGCTCTTGTTGAGGTGGTTCTTTGTTTCTGGTTTGTTTCAGGTGGTTCTTGTTGAGATGGTTCTGTTTCTGATTTGTTTCAGGTGGCTCTGTGGTTTTTTCTGATTTGTTTCAGGTGGCTCTTGTTGAGATGGTTCTGTTTCTGATTTGCTTCAGGGGAGGTGGTTCTTTGTTTCTAATTTGTTTCAGGTGGCTCTTGTTGAGGTGGTTCTTTGTTCCTGATTTGTTTCAGGTGGCTCTGTGGTTTTTTCTGATTTGTTTCAGGGGAGGTGGTTCTTTGTTTCTGGCTTGTGTGTTCCCCTCCCCAGTGTAAATGCTCAGTGATCAAGATCTAGTTACCAGTTTTACTGAAGAAATATTGGTGAGCAGAGAATTCAGTTTGTTTTCTCTTTCCAGCATTGGCTTTGGAATGCTAGCAGGGAAAAACAAATCCAAGTCAGGCTTTTCATCTAATCTTGTTTTCTCCTAATCCCTGCTGTCAGGCAGTGGCACATGAGCAGCCTGGTACTTTCTATGCCAGGTATTGTTTGTGAAGCTTTTTTCTGCAGGGGGAACCCAGGAGATCAAGGCTGATTTTTGTCAAAGGTTTTTGTTTGCTGTGTTGCTGTCCCAGGTTACCAAAGGGCCTGGACACCACGACTGGCAATGTCAGAGATGTCTAAAGGTGTGAGATATGTGCGAGTTTAATGTCTTAAAGTCAGAGACTTGAAGTCTCTGCTCTAATTTAAAAAGCCAGACAGGTTTAAAGCTGCTCTTACTGTCCTTTGCCTGTGTTTAAATGAGTGAGAAGTAATTGGATGTTCATTAGATAGAGGGCCTAGCAAGATGCAAAGGTTTGAACCTTACAGTGAGTAAATCCAGGTTGAAGACTGATTTGTAAAGATCAAAGGAAACGACAGAAGTGTTTTTAAATTCAGATTTAGTCCTTAATGCTTTTTGTTCTAAAGTAGAGGCTGTCATAGTTGAATCACTGAGTTTGATGCAGAAGTTGCAGAATTAACAGACCTGATCTGGGTTAAATTTTGGGAAGACCTGGGTTAGCTGTGAGCTGCTGGGGTAAAACTGGGTGAGGTTGGAGGTGCAGTGTCAGGAGCAGTGGGGCTTTCTGCCCTTTGCCTCCAAATACAAAGAACTCCTAAAAAATTCCTTTGGGTGTGAAGTTGGAGTCTAATGTATAGCACATATAGGGGATTTGGGTCAGAGGAAGGTCATCAGTTACGGTGTACCAAGTAAATTAGATGTTAGAATAATACCATAAATTAAAGTTACTGCTTTGTTGTCCTTCCATGAAGAAGCTGAATGAGTAAATTTACTTGTAGTGAATTTAATGTCTGGCTAGACATTAGAATGGCTCCAGTGCAATTACTTTTGTAGATCATAACAGTCTTGAAAAGTAAATACTTTATAAAAGCAAAAATCTTGAAGGAAATTACAGAAGGCATTAATGGCTTTTTGAGAGGCATGCCTTTGCACCCATATATACTTTTTTTTTTTTTAATCCAACAAAATTAAATTGGTCTGTTAATTGTTTCTGCAATATTTTTTTGTCTCCTGCAATCCAGCAAACGATTAATGAGAGTTTGTCCAGTCAGAGCAGCAGGGTTTTTGATTGTTTGTTAGAGGGGAGGAGAGTGTCCTCAAAGATTTTTCTTCTCTTCTTTCTTTAATAAGAATTTTAGAAAGAAAAGGAAAAAAAGGTTAAACCGAAGTCATTTTCTGCTTGCAGTTGCTGTGGCTGAAGGGCCCCACTTGTGCCATTTTTGGAGGCCCCAGAATTGCTGTGGTTTGTCCCCCTGTGGGCAGTGCCAGGGGGTTCAGAGGAGCTGAGAGCTGTGGCTGCCAGGGATGCTCCTCAGCTCAGTGCCTCAGGTCTCCACAAGCTTTTCTCCTGTGTGCCCTCACTTTCCCTTTTTGCAGTATGATTTATGTCTCATTCTCCTCACCACCACCCTCTGCTTCCCCTTTGTCCTTCCATGCCCCTTTTGCCCTTCCCCGTGTCCTGGGCTCTCCCTGTGCTTTCCTTGCACACTGACTCTCCCTTGCTGAGCTGGAATCGTGTGATTCTCTCTTTCTGGGGGCAGATTCTGCACAGAGCTGGCATGGCTGTGGCAGGGGTGTCCAGAGGAGATTCTGCACAGAGCTGGCATGGCTGTGCCAGGGGTGTCCAGAGGAGATTCTGCAGTGAGCTGGCATGGCTGTGCCAGGGGTGCCCAGAGGAGATTCTGCACAGAGCTGGCATGGCTGTGCCAGGGGTGCCAAGAGAGGATTCTTCAGTGAGCTGGCATGGCTGTGGCAGGGGTGTCCAGAGAGGATTCTGCACAGAGCTGGCATGGCTGTGGCAGGGGTGTCCAGAGGAGATTCTGCAGAGAGCTGGCATGGCTGTGGCAGGGGTGCCCAGAGGAGATTCTGCAGAGAGCTGGCATGGCTGTGCCAGGGGTGTCCTGATGAGATTCTGCACAGAGCTGGCATGGCTGTGGCAGGGGTGCCCAGATGGGCACTGGAATGCTGGATGCCCAGAGCATTCCCCAGCTGTGGTACTCAGGAGTTAGCCTGGCACCACCTCAGCTGGCACTGAAACCTCCTTTGATGCTGGATCCTGATTGCTGTGAGCATGCCAGATGTGTCTGGGTGCTGCTCCTGTCAGTCTGTCTGTCTGTCCAGAGTCAGAGCTGCACTCTTCACAGCTGCTGTTTAACCTGAGGAGGTTTAACCTGCCCAAGAGGGGCAATGGGGGAAGGCAAATCCATCAGATGTGCTGAAGGGTCCCTAAGCACACGGACATGTGGCCCTTAGGGGACTTTTGGGATGTGGTTTTTTGGGGTTTGATTATTCCTGACTGGAGTATGAGACACTCCAGGGGGATTGGATAATGTAAATAGCAACATGCCATAAACTGTGCTCTGGAAAATGGCTGATGATGGAACCTAGGACCAAAAAGAGGTTTTACATTCTGATCTTTAGCCCAGTTTTGACTTTTTTGTGACCCCCTCATGACCTGCATCTTACCTTGCTCTTTGCTCCTTAGCACATGCTTTATATTCCTTGTAACAGCAAATTCAGCTTGCTGTGGGGTGCCATGGATATTACAATAACAAACAGGAGTGGGTAATAAACTGTGGAAATTAGTGTAGAGAATTGGCCTCACTCCACAAATCATCCACCTGGTTTTGTGCTGACTGCTGTAATATTTATGTGAAGGTGCTATATGAGGGTGCAGAGGCATTTTTATCTGCATGCATCTCCCTATAATCCATTCTTCCATCCATGTGGGAAAGAAGCCCTCAAACCTGGAGCTGAGACCTGAGGAAAGAGTTAGTGTATTAATTAGTTTATTGGAGTGCAAGGATTGTTAACCACCTATCTGATGATTTTAAACTCTTAATTCTGAGGCATTTCCACTGTCTGTGAAGCTGGGAAGTTAAACGTGGGGAGGTGTGTGTAAATCCACTGTTGCAGTGATGTTGGCACAGCAGCTCCCCTGGCAGGGACAGGCAGAGCTGATGGTCACCAGCAGCTCAAATTTAGGATTTGTGTGCTCAAATCCTAAACAAAGCCCGTGTGTCTGGACCTCTTCTGCTTTCCAGGGCAGTAATTCAGTGGGGCTTCCTGCTTGGAAACAAAAGCAGTTTTCTTTCACACCTTGGTGTAGTTCTTTTGGTTCATGGTTGTATTTTTTAGATTACACCATGGTTCCCCTGAGCTGTGACCTCTGCCAGAGCTTTTATTTCTTGAATTTCGGCATTTCACTTCTGTGAGGCACATGGTATCACACTCAGGAAGAATACATGCACTGGAGTTCAGCTTGGGAGAAGGAGTGTTATTCCTGGAGTTGAGAGGGTAGTTCATCTTGGAATGAGTAAATATATCAAGGTGAAATCTTTGTAAGCTCGTGATGGATATGTTTTAGCATCCAGTATCCCCAAGGCATGCCAACAAGAATGCCTTCTTGAGATTTTGGCCAAGTAAATGTTTAAAGTTATTTTTACTTGGGTAAAATTGTGTTTTTTTCCTTGCCTGTGCCAATGCAAAAGATGGAACAATTCTCTTTTCTTAGTGCACAAGTTATATAGCTCTGTGATGTTTTTCATACTGAACAAACTGATAGTATTTCCTTGAATAACTGAATTATTTCCATGTAATGAGTTGGATGAATGAAAATATTTTAAAAAACCAAATCATAAAATAGGCAGTTTTTCATCACTTTGATAGGTCACAGTATTATCCAAGGTCATTAGCTATCACTGCAGCCGGTTTTCAGATGGCATTGACTTGTGTGCAGACATCAAATTTGAAGTTCTGCTTTCTCTTACAGAGGACAACTTTTCCATGCAAGAAATAGATTTTATGTAAACAAATAAAAATCTATATTCATAAAGCCTGTGAAGCACTTAATGTGGTATTTGCTGTCCTGTCAGGAGTCACATTTAAAACCACACTGCTAAAAACTGCTAAAAACTACACACACCTGAAAACTTAGGGCAAACAAAGCAAGTGCCTATTTATTTGGTGTGCAGACAATACAGAGACATGGTGCATGTTTTGGAAGAGAAGATGCATTTCTTAAGCGTTTTTAACTCCAATAAAATAGTGAAATAATGGATTTGTGCTGCAGATAGGGAATTCTGTGATGTCTGTAAATTTGAAAGCATTTTGGGATTGAAAACCCAGAGTAAGACTTGTTTAGGCAATAGAAGTAAACAGGGAGAGAGGCAGGACTGCCTCCATTGCAATACATGGAATATTTCTATAGCTTTTGGATTTGTGGGGATTTTTTTATTTTTGTTTTTCAGTGGAAGTTGCAGCAAACAACCTACAGGAGGCTCTTGCTTTTCTGTCTTGTGCTTTGCTGGGCTGAGTTTTGGCTGGGTTAATGCAGTGTGCTGGGGCTGTGTGGCTGGATGAGGGATGGGGCATGGCTGGATCCCTGCCCCAAACCCTGCCATGAACTACCTGGGGTCACCAGGAGCTGGGCACAGCTGGATCCCTGCCCCAAACCCTGCCCCAAACCATCTGGGGTCACCAGGAGCTGGGCACAGCTGGATCCCTGCCCCAAACCATCTGGGGTCACCAGGAGCTGGGCACAGCTGGCTTTGGGGTCGTGGCTGATGCCTCACCCCTGTGATCTTTCCAAAGGAAAGCTGTTCCCAGGAGCCCTCTCCAAGCCCCAGCAGCAGCTGAGAGCAGGGCTGGAGGTGCCTGTGGGATTCCAGCAGGCAGAGATGGCTGCAGGAGGTAGTTGTGATGATAGATGGATTCTGCTCAGACTATTCAAGGAGTGGAGATAATGAAGGTGTGGCTGTGTTTGTGCACACAGGGCTGTTAGAATGCAATGTTTTATTCAGTCTTCAAGGGCTGCAGCCTGCACTGCTGCTGTCAGCTGTTCTTCCCTTGCCCAAAGCCTGGTGGTCTCTGAGTAGTATCAGCTAAAATAGAATTGCTGTGCTGGGTGAGTTTTAGAAAAGAATTCTGTGGGAAATAGGAAGAAACAAAAATTATGCTTTAAAAAAAACCCCCTAAACTTGCTTAGTTGCATAAACACAAGGGACAAAATGTTTTTCATGCACAAAATACCGTGGTATGGCAGCATGTTGGCACTGATGGTGAATGAGCTGTTTGAAATGTACATCCCAGAAACACGAAATATGCTGTGATATTTCAGTCTGGGAACCTGTCTTAAATTGAGGAAAAAGGACACAAAACAATACCAGGTAGTTGGAATTTTGGAATTTATTGAGAAGTGAATAGAAAGTGGTCGTGAGCTCTATCTGTAGACAGCTGTTAAACAAGTTTTTAAATATTTCTAAGAAAAATTGACTAGCAAAGCAGCACACTGGAAATAAGAGTTGCAGTGTTAACCTTCATGCATCAATAAATGAGATATCAAGATTTATATAAAAGATATAAATCAAGATATATTTTAATGGCATTTCTGAGGTTGATGTCATAATAGCTGCCTTCATTAATGATCTTTCAAAGCCGGGTGGAGGCGTTACTGCAGAGATGAAATCATTCTCTCACAGTACAAAGGTGGCACACTGCTGGTGGATTTGGAGGTGGTTCTGTACAGAGAGCACCAAACAGTGCCAGTTCTGGGATGTGCTTGTGAAAATGTTGTGGACTCAGATGGTTTCCACTGAGTCTGACTGCTTCCCATAAATGTCTTGTCAGAGTCAGCCTTGCTGGAAGCTGGGGCAGGAATGAATTGTGTAATGCTTGTTCCTGAGGATGGAAATAGAAACAGAGAAAGTGGCCAGATTTCCCCTGAAAACCTTTTGTTTTCCAGGTGAAAGCTGTGAACCCTTTGAGTTTTGTTCCTGGTACCATTCTCTGATTTCCCCAGGAGGACTCAGAGACTGGAACACACACCCTGCTCTTTGCCCATGAGAGCTGAAGCCAGCTATTAAACAGGGAGGGAAAGGCCTTTTCTCCTTGGATCTTAGCTCTTGTATTTAATTCTGATTTAGAGGATAGACAGAGTGTGTCCAACACACCAGAATTGCGTGCACATGAATTTAGGGAACAGGCTTCGTGGGAAATCAAATTAATTGCCCACTAGATATTAACATGTATGATTTTGCAAAGTAATTTAGCACTTCTCTATGAGATTTATCAATGGGATGGAACTCATAAACGGCACATTCTCCAGGCTGTGGTTGAGAAATATTCAAAGAAGTTAAATTTGAAAGTATGATAATGTAGGTCAATATTTAAACTATTTTTACTGTAATGACTAAAAGCAAAGTCATTGTTTTTAAAGCATATTTTGATTTTGTGAGAATAGGTACTCCATTACTTTTAGGTTTGGATGTTGTAGAAATGTATTACTGTTTAATAGGAAGTGCAAAACTGTTTGAATATTTGTGATATGAATCAAACCTCCTGTGTTAGGAGGGAGTGGAACCTGAGCCAATGTCCTGAGCAGCTTCAAGAGGGACATTAAGCTTTGTTGAGAGAAATGATGTTTGTAAACATTGAAACTGTGGCATGCCCCAGGAGCAGCTGTCTGCGAGTTGTGTTGTTTTATTTCATGTAAAAACTGCCACTGAGGTACAGCAGTGGCACATTTTGAATTCCAGAGCCTTTTCCTGTGTTTTGGCTGATCCTGAAATGCTTGTGGGTTCCAGAGCAAGGAGATGCTGCAGCAGGAGTTGGATTGCCACGCCTGCTCTTGGCAGGGAGTTTTGGATTGATTCATTTTTCTCTTCTGAAGCAAAGTTATCTCAAGCTCTGTAATTTGTGCTGATTCTCCTTCCTGGTGGCTCTCATCAGTCCAGTCTTTGGGAAAGGATTCTGCCTGTCTGACACATTCAAGAGTAAATAAAAACAAAAGCATGTTTTACCTTTCCTCTCCCTCCACTAGCTGTGTTTCACTGAGAGGGTAATGGATAAATTCAGGAGTAGCAGGAGTGAGAATTCTTTTGGAAGGAAAGACAGAAGTTTTCACAGTAGCACAATCAGAGATGCAGTGTTTTTACAAGCTGTAAAATGAGTATGAGCAAATACCTTGTGTTTTTTTTTTCCCTCTGTCACAGCAATCCACATTCCCAGTAAGTACCAGGAAGGAGAGCATTACCAGACAAAAGTACCGTGCTGAAGTTCACTCTGGGGATTTACTTCTGCTTTAGTTATGGAGAGATTTTCAGTTTTAAAGTTGATTTTCAATTCTTACTAGATGCATTTCTATAGATGGAATAATCCTTCCTTCATGAAATAGAATTATTAGAAAATGACTGTGTTAATAATGCAAATTTAAGAATCTTGACATGCAAATGTCCCTAATAAAAAGCAAACTCTGTGTAGAGTGCTTAGTTTGCAGAGAATTCAGCATCAGGGTTTAGTATTGCTCTGGAGTGCACTTATCTGAAGGTAAAAGGTGTGAAAACAATCAAATACAAATAGGATGTTTTAGGGTTTTGGGAGGTTTCTTGTGAAGTCAGGCAACTTAAGAAAAGTGGAAATCTTTTAATTAATTTTTTGCAAAACCACTCATTAAATTTGGAAGTGCTTAACTAAACAAAACTTTAATTGAAAGTGTCAGAAGTGATCCGTGGCTGCATTACAATTTCCTTCTTCATGCATCATTTCCTTTGCCATTTAGTTGAATACCAAGCACTGCTCTGACCTATCAGTTCAGACACAAAATGATCACCCTGGTTCCTCTGGGCTCTGTAACAAGAGTTAAAATAGGCTCAGATTGAAAAAGATTTGAGCTCTAATTGAGTTCTTTCCTAGAGCAAGATCGGTGTTCTGAGCAGGTGGATGCAAAAGGCTTTATTCCATGGGTACTCCTTGTATCCTTGCGTCTGATTTATTATTAAAACATGTTTTTATGAAAGGTGAAAAGTATTTTAACACCTCTGACTACAACTTTGTTAAATCTAAATATCTGGATTTAATGTCTGTAGTAAAAAGGATGATATCAAAGTCCTTAACTGGTATAGATAAAAATGGTATTCCAATCAACTAGCATTGTTTTAAATTCATTTCAACCAGTGTATCTTACTACTGTCACACAGATTTTTGTGTACAGGATAAATATTTCTCAAAAAAAAAATTAATGGGGACATATTTTTAATGAATTTTTGGAGTGCGCTGTTGATAATTCACTTTGTGAATTTATGTAGCAAGAGTCAGTTACAAACTCACTCTGAGTACATTTAAAACCTTGCACCACACAGGTATTTATCTGCTGCTCACTCAGAATGGGTTCTGACCGTGCTATGTGCAGGTTCTGCTCTGTGCCAGCCCAGGATCTGCACTCGAGCAGGGCAGCAGAGGAAAAGGGAAGGGATTTACCCCAGGATCTGCACTCACAGCAGGGCAGCGGAGGAGAAGGGAAGGGATTTACCCCAGGATCTGCACTCGAGCAGGGCAGCAGCCACAGGGGAAAAGGGAAGGGTTTTACCCCAGGAATCCCTCGGGGATGGAGCCTGACCTTCTCTCCCATGTGGAGAAATGGTACCCAGGGATGTAACAGCTGCTGAGTAATCCAGGTTATTGCACACATCCTTGGGGCTTTCCAGACCTTGGTGCCTTCCTCTGAATCACGGCTGTATCTTAGAACTGTCCTGCTGCCCGTGTGGCAGCACCAGGCTGATTTTAGCAGTTTGAGAAGGAATTCAATTCCTGTGTGTCTCAGCAGCACTCAGGCAAGCTTTACCCTGCATCCCCTGCGCTGCTTCACTCTCTAATGGGTGAGTTGGGTCTGAGAAGTTTCTTCCTTTGAGATATCAGCAGGCACAACAAGTCCTCCTCACCCAGGAAAGGAAGTTTTTCTGTTGTGTCCTCACCCTGCTCTGTTTAGCAAAAGGCACATTCAGATGTAAGGGTATTTTAAGGGAAATCACCTGAGTCTTGGCCTCAGTCTTTCTTGGGGCAATGCAGGATTCATCTGTCCTTTGAAGCTGACAGTTCTGTCAATTTACATCCTCTGTTTTAAAGTCCTTTTATGCTTTGGAAAGAAAAATTCGTGATCATTCACAGAAAAAAACCCAAACCTTTCTGATTGTCTCTGCAGTGAGAGGTAAAGAATAAGTTTTGAAAAATGCAATAATGGGGAACCAGGCTAGCAGGGAAGGTTCCACTCTGCTATTTTGCTGGGAAGTGTGGAAAGTGAACCTGACCAGAAGATGAATGAATTTCAGCCCTTTTAACCTCACTGGTTCACCAGGTGTCTGTTCTCATCAATTAATACAATCCTTCATCAGAAATGGTGCTGGGCCATGCAGAACTCTGCACTGTCAGCTGCACTGAGAAATGAATGCAAACCACAGCAAATACTAAATCCAGGCCTCTGCAAATTGTGACTCTTACAACTAATGTCATCTGGACTAAAAATAATCCCCAGCTGGAATATGGGATCCAAGGAACTCGGATCCTGGAGAAAACTGAATACAGGAAAGCACTGTGGAGTTGGACTTCTTTCAGATGGAGGTTGGTGAGTGCAGAAAAAGAAATAAAATGCAAGCTGAGATGAGTAATTTCATATTCTGGCAGGAAGATGTGTGTAATAAAGTCCCTGGGCTCTAACGAGTTTGGCATGTGGAGTCCCATGAATAAACCGATAGTCATCTCTGTTTGCCTGAGAGAAAACAACCTTTCACGTACAAAGCAAGCCTAAACTGTGCAATGAAGCATATTGCAGCACTATAAACAGGGCTGGTGGCTGTTTTAATGGCACTTAGAGCTGTTTATTCCACCCAGCAGCACATTTGTGTGTGGCTGCCCATCCTCGCAGGTTCTGACTCTCTCTGTGTTCCCCAGCTCACGGGGCAAGGGAGGGATCACTGCCACAGCACCTCTGGAAGGTTCTGCTGTTCATTCAGCTCCTGTTCACACAGCAGGTGAGAGTTGGTGGAAAACAAGAGGCTTCTCACATCTGCACATCCTGGAGAGGCTGTTCTGAGCCCATCCTTGGAGGCTCTGTGTGCAGTGAGGAAAGGCGAGGCGCTGCTGGCCAGTGCCCAACCCCAGCGCATCAACACAGATTTGGGATGCTGTACCTGCCCTGGAAATGTCTGGCAGTGCTGCCAGTGGCACTCCTTGTGAGGCCTGGCTGTGCTGAGCTCCTCTCCCGTGGGAACACTCACCCCAGCAGCCCCAGATGGCCGGGGCACTGCAGGCAGGGCACTGGGATTAATTTAATCTGTGCTGATCCCAAACACCACACATCACCCTGCGGATTACTTCCTCGCTCCCTGAGTACAGCTGACCTCTTTTTCTGATGTTTTACCTCACCAAGAACGTAAGGCATGACCAAGTGTTGCATTAATTACCCTCTTTAATGCCTGTCATGCTTTCACCTTCTGGCAGAGGCTCCCCAGGACAGATCCAAAAGGATGTCGTGTGTAAATCTGGAAAGAGATCTGCTTGTTCTGCTTTGTGACTAAGGTTCCTATCAATAAATATCTCACTACTGTGAACAGTTAATCCTTTCCCTCTCACTAAAACTCATTTAATTCAGTGTAGTAACTTATTTCTCCAGCATTCCACACCGACATCTCTCCCATTTCAGATACAGTGGTGAACGCACGTGTGTTTTTGTTTAGCCTCTTCCACTGCACAAAACTAAGTTACTTTTCTGAATTAAATTCTGCAAACACCTGGCAGTGATGTGTTTAGTTTCTGCATGACCAGCATTGCACAAGGGCCTTGTGTTTCTCTGGCCAGACCTTCTCTCAATGAAAATATGAAAATGTTCTGGGACTTCAGCTTTTGCATTTCGGATCCTTGAAGCCCAAAAAGCGTTGATCACTGAGCAGAAGCAGACCAAGTTTCTCTTCCCAGTTTTCTTCTTACTCTCTTACATTTTAGAAATGCCTACTCAGACATGTTTCACAGGATCAGAGTTTGCTGCGTGGACTTTGTTAATCAGTGAATTAGATAATTACCTGTTTCAGAGGTTGTGTTGTGTAATGAGCAGTGCCAGTGCAGTGCACACCACAGGTGTAATGTGTGTGATGAATTCAGAGCTGCTCAGGGCAAGGTTCCTGCTCTGAGGAAGGAAAGGAAGTTTGGAAGTGTTCTCATGGAGTTCTGAGTTGCAGTTTTGAAGCTGAAATAAGAAGGTTTCCAGTGGAGTGTCACACTGCACAAGTACTGATTAATACTGAAATACCATGTATTTCATGGGCAGGGACGCTGCTCAGAGCCTCTCACCTGGATTTAGATGTTGGGGACAAATCCAGCTCTGTGGGAGTCACAGAGTCCACAGGGACCTCAGTAGATATCCCCAGCTCCTCACAAAAAACAAACACAAGGCAAGACTTTGCGTGTTTTATTTAAAATTAGGAAGACTCCTTGAAATGGATTACTGCAGTAATAAACAGAGGAAAATGTACACTTTTAAGCTTTTAAATTGCTAATATCAATTATCTGCTGAGGTTATGGGAAAAGAAAATGAAGGAATCATGTTTTCACTTTATTTTAGTTCCAGTGCTTTCCCTTCCTTTTCAGCTCATAGAAACTTTTCTTGTGCTTTTTAGTATTTTATTTAGAAATATGTCAAAGGGAACCTAGGCGTTTAATTCATGTTGTCAGGAGTTTATTCCAGTATTGTCTCTTTCTCAAATGGTAGAGAAATTTTGCTTTTTGCTTGGACACTTGGGAAAGAGGAGAGAGAAAGAAAAAAGATTCAAAATGGGAAAAGGAAAAACATGGGAGCTTCATTACCTGGAAAATTCTGTAAAATAGGTAAGTTGGACCTCTAAAGTAACATCCATAAAAGTGGAGAGCCTTGCTGCTTCTCCTGGGTAATTGGGAAGGTGCTGCTGTTAACAGACTTCCTAAATTGATTTATGCTGCTCACGAGCACCCTGTAGCAGCGTTCTCAATGCTCTGGAAAGCAGATAATAATTTCTCAATTAAGTAATTCTATCAAGTCTTACCTGGAGGGATCAGGTTTTGTGTGTTGCCCTAAACTTTACAGAAATTCTGCTTTGGGTCCTCAGAAAATTTGAGATTAGAAGGAAAGCAGGCTCTGAGCAAGAGTTTTGTGCAACTACTGTGATTTGCCTTTTTTAACTATCTCATAAAGTTAGATAGCCAGTTCCCTCTCCTCAAGCAATTATAACTCAATTTCTTGATATTAATTTTGATTCTTATTCAGAAGAGTTTTATCTCTTCATTACATACTCTAGCTGTAATTTGGCTTTTAAAGCATTGCTGATTAAAAAGAGATTTATTTCACTGAGCTAAACATTATTTTAAAATGGATATAAAGGCATCTGCTAACACACCTCCCTCTGAATATTGCTAATTGCATGAGCAGAGCTATCTAGAAGTCAATTTTGTCATTATCAGATGCTTTCATGGATTGTAAAGTTTTTAATTTAATGACTTCCAAAGAGTTTTTGCCATTTATCATTAAAAAGGAACTTGAGAATAGGCTGATTTTTCCAGTGGTAACCAATCAGTAGTGAAGGTGCTCTCGTGGGATGAGACTTTGAATCTCTGATCTTTTTCAGTTCTTTCAGCTGAAGGTTTAAATATCTTTTTGGCACTGTTGAAAATGAGAAGTTGTCGAGCTCAGGATTCACCCTTGACAGAGTGACATGACTGAATGTGTTTCTGCAAGAGATTTGGTTCTTTCCTGTGACTCATTGTTGTCTTACAATAATTTAAAATTTCCTGATAGGCCAAAGTTAAGTGTGCAATAGCAGCTGATTTATTTGTTAGACTGCTTCAAATATTGCATGAAAAAAGAAACTCCACAGATGTGCCTATCACTTCAGGAATATTAATATATATATATTACATTTCTTTTTTACTTAAACTTTTTTTGTGTGTGGGGTGGGTTAAGCAGTCTTTGTGTTTCATGTTCACATTTTGGACAGAATCAAATTAATCAGAGACTTGGCATTTAGGAAAGGAAAATGGAGGCACACAAGTGTAGCCTGAAGGTTTGTTTGTTATGTAGTCCTTGGGGAGGATGGACAAACCAGGAAAACCAGCCCAAGCTGCACAGTTCATAACAATTGATAAAATCAAAAAATTGAGGAATGCTGCATTTCCCCGTGAAGCCTGCTTCACAAAGCTGGGTGTGCAAGATGGAATTCAGCACTTGGCTGTGATCCTGTGGAGAGCATCAAAACTGAGATGAAATGAAATCTGAACTGCCAGGTATCTAGTTGAAATTCTAGACTTTTATGGGAAACATTTTGATTACTTGAATATACCCAGCACCTTACTCTTTTGAGAAAATGTTGAATTTTAGCATTAAGAAACCCCCTTGCATAATAGCAAGATGAATCAGTAAAATAATACGTTATTATCCATGAGGAGTGTCAATAAATCTATTTGTACTCTTCATCTCTATGGTTATCATGATTCAAATAGAACTCTACCACAATGCCTTGTTATATGTGCTGGAAAGCAATTAATCCATGGAAGATTTTTTAACGAAGAATTGTTTTGTCTTGTTGAAAGATATATCTGCTGATTGTTTCTTTCAAAGGGAAAATGCAAAGTAATTAAAATGAACACTTTATTAATAGTGTGCCATCACAGTGGTTTGGCATCTTCTCTTGTGTTTTAGGGTCAGTTCTGTCTCTGAAAATGAACAAAGTGAAGCATTTTATTGTATCTTGAGCTCAGCTGGGTGATGGTGGGTGATTCTGGATGAATTATGCACTGGCCACCTTGTTTCCCCCAAAGTGTCTATCAGAAAGGAAAAAGGAAAAGGCATATTGTGCAGAACCCCAGAGAAAGATCTGTATCTGCTGAGTGAGCTGGTGGCTGTGACTCAGGAGGAGCAGGGTGAAGCAGAGCCGTGTTTCCAGGCTCAGAGATCTGCTGGAAATGCTGTCACTGCTGCCAGGGATGCTCCTGAAGGCTTGGGTGCCTTTAGTGCTGCTCTCCACACCTCAGGCCAGGCACTGCTCGCTCCCATTGCTCAGCTGGGAGCCCTGGGACACATCCTGATGTTTTGTTGGAGTTGTTTGAACATGGGAATGAGAGAACAGAAAAGGTTGGAGAAGATCCGAGAGCAGCGGGTCCAGCATGGCAGAGCAGCACCGTGCCCCAAACCACATCGTGCAGGGCCACATCCACTCAACCTCTGAGCACTTCCAGGGATGGGGACTGCCTGCCCCACTTCCCTGGGGAGCTTCTTCCAGTGCTCAGCCACTCTTGCAGTGAAGTAGCTTTTCCTGATATCCAGCCTGACACTCCTGATCCAGCCTGTGGTCCAGGTGAGACCATTTCCTCTTGTCAGTCCTGGCCGTGTCACAGCACCTCATACCAGTGCTCTTTAAACCTGAAACCGTGGAGGATCTGCTACAAAGCTCCAATCCAGTGGGATACCCTTGGTTTAGTATGAGTCACTAATGGAATGTCACCTCCTCAGAGGCTGTCTGTCCTGTCCGTCTGGAGCTGTTTGTCCTACCGCGGATGGCAAAGAGCCGGGTGGAAAGGGGCCGTGTTCTTGTCAGGGTTTGTGAGCACACAGGTATTGACTGGAATGAGCTGGGGACTGGCAGAGAGAAGAGAAAGATGATTGCAGGCTTGGTCTCCCCCCAGAATGTCCTCTGTGCTTGTCCTGGGGTAGGAGATGTGGCTGAAGAGAGGGCTGGCACTGCTGGCCAGAGAATGAGGCACTCCTGGGGCACTCTGAGGTCTGGAGCATTTCTCTGGAGCACACCTGGCAGGGACAAAGGAGTGAATGAATAGTAAATGAATAGTAAATAAATAGTCAGAACAACAACATGTAATGTTGGCAGTATGCAAAGCTTGTTTGTTGCCTTCATGCTCTTGGTTCAGAAAATGAATTGCAGTCTCTGGAAGGAAGAAAGGGAGTGCTTCACATCCCAGTAATGGCACATTAATGCTGAGTACTGTGCTAAAAGCTAAAAGTGGCTTCTGGATGGAGTATAGTTAAATTTCATTCCTTTACAACCTAGAATAAAATTTGATATTAAAGTGCAAGCACACTGTATGCCAAAATGAAATACTGTAATTAAGTAATACAGCATTATCAGGTCTCAGCATTTTAAAGTCAAATACCTGAACCACAAAACTGACCAAGAAAGGTATAATTTTAAAAAATTGCATTTCAATAGTTTTAACCTCATTTTAGGACTCACAGATTTGTTCTACAGTCAGAGTGGTCGCAATTTTATTTTCTTAAGGAAAGCTGGAGATGTCTCTTTAAGTGTTTGTGGCTAAAAGAAACATTGGCAAGAAACAGAAAGCTGAACCCAGCAGGAATGGGTTTTTCCAGGTACCCCACCCTGCATGTGAAGCACTCCAGATGCTCCAGTTCCAGCTTGGAGAGGAAGCTGACCCCAAGGAATGCATTGCCTGTCACATTCCACTCTTCAGTTCCTGCTGTCTGTGATGTGAAGGGGTCACATCATCTGTAGAATTACTGGGAATTGGCTGTTTCCTGCAGATGGGAACCCACAGGTGTGGTTTTCCAGCCTGTGTGAACAAAGGGTTACCTGTAGTGATAGTGTGGCTTGAGAGCCCTCCAAAGGGGTCAGGTCCTTGTTTCAGGCATCTGTGCTCTTTGGCTTCTCTGGAAATCTGCTGTAGATCAAATTACTTCTTTGTAATTAATTTTTGACACTTAGAAAAATAACAACAGTCGAAGGGAATTGCTACTGGGACTGAATTCTGTCAGCTGTTACCAGTAACATAAATAGGAAAGTCTTCTGGAATCAGTTGTGTGCTCCCAGTTCAGGTGAGTCAACCAAATTCTGTCTTTTCTGTCCTAGCTCAGTGAATTCAAAGTGCTTTGCACTAGAGCCCTGCTGCAAGCCCCTGTGAAGTGTTCTGCTGAGGGAGTTCTGCTGCCAGCTGAAAATCTTCTGAACAGTTCCCTGGGGTAAAAGGTTTCTGAGCTGCAGTGTAGGAGTCCTTTCCCTCAGAACCCTCCTAGCTGTGCTGCACTGCTGCTCACTGGGTTGCTTTACGTGTTTGGGTACTGAGAAGTTTTCAGAGGTGTGTGTGTCATGGCCAGGAAGGTGTTTGGAGAGGTGAGGAGTGCAGAGCTGTGCCAGGAGTGGGGCTGGAATCCCTGTGCAGTGTGATGAGCTCCTCATGCTGTCTCTGACTATGGATTTGCTGTGCTCCAGGAGCTGGAATCCCTGTGCAGTGTGATGAGCTCCTCATGCTGTCTCTGACTATGGATTTGCTGTGCTCCAGGAGCTGGAATCCCTGTGCAGTGTGATGAGCTCCTCATGCTGTCTCTGACTGTGGATTTGCTGTGCTCCAGGAGCTGGAATCCCTGTGCAGTGTGATGAGCTCCTCATGCTGTCTCTGACTGTGGATTTGCTGTGCTCCAGGAGCTGGAATCCCTGTGCAGTGTGATGAGCTCCTCATGCTGTCTCTGTGGATTTGCTGTGCTCTGGGAGCTGGAATCCCTGTACAGTGTGATGAGCTCCTCATGCTGTCTCTGTGGATTTGCTGTGGATTTGCTGTTTTCTAGGAGCTGGAATCCCTGTGCAGTGTGATGAGCTCCTCATGCTGTCTCTGACTGTGGATTTGCTGTGCTCCAGGAGCTGGAATCCCTGTGCAATGTGATGAGCTCCTCATGCTGTCTCTGTGGATTTGCTGTGCTCTGGGAGCTGGAATCCCTGTGCAGTGTGATGAGCTCCTCATGCTGTCTCTGACTGTGGATTTGCTGTGCTCTGGGAGCTGGAATCCCTGTGCAGTGTGATGAGCTCCTCATGCTGTCTCTGACTGTGGATTTGCTGTGCTCTGGGAGCTGGAATCCCTGTGCAGTGTGATGAGCTCCTCATGCTGTCTCTGACTGTGGATTTGCTGTGCTCTGGGAGCTGGAATCCCTGTGCAGTGTGATGAGCTCCTCATGCTGTCTCTGACTGTGGATTTGCTGTGCTCCAGGAGCTGGAATCCCTGTGCAGTGTGATGAGCTCCTCATGCTGTCTCTGTGGATTTGCTGTGCTCTGGGAGCTGGAATCCCTGTACAGTGTGATGAGCTCCTCATGCTGTCTCTGTGGATTTGCTGTGGATTTGCTGTTTTCTAGGAGCTGGAATCCCTGTGCAGTGTGATGAGCTCCTCATGCTGTCTCTGACTGTGGATTTGCTGTGCTCCAGGAGCTGGAATCCCTGTGCAATGTGATGAGCTCCTCATGCTGTCTCTGTGGATTTGCTGTGCTCTGGGAGCTGGAATCCCTGTGCAGTGTGATGAGCTCCTCATGCTGTCTCTGACTGTGGATTTGCTGTGCTCTGGGAGCTGGAATCCCTGTGCAGTGTGATGAGCTCCTCATGCTGTCTCTGACTGTGGATTTGCTGTGCTCTGGGAGCTGGAATCCCTGTGCAGTGTGATGAGCTCCTCATGCTGTCTCTGACTGTGGATTTGCTGTGCTCTGGGAGCTGGAATCCCTGTGCAGTGTGATGAGCTCCTCATGCTGTCTCTGACTGTGGATTTGCTGTGCTCCAGGAGCTGGAATCCCTGTGCAGTGTGATGAGCTCCTCATGCTGTCTCTGTGGATTTGCTGTGCTCTGGGAGCTGGAATCCCTGTACAGTGTGATGAGCTCCTCATGCTGTCTCTGTGGATTTGCTGTGGATTTGCTGTTTTCTAGGAGCTGGAATCCCTGTGCAGTGTGATGAGCTCCTCATGCTGTCTCTGACTGTGGATTTGCTGTGCTCCAGGAGCTGGAATCCCTGTGCAATGTGATGAGCTCCTCATGCTGTCTCTGTGGATTTGCTGTGCTCTGGGAGCTGGAATCCCTGTGCAGTGTGATGAGCTCCTCATGCTGTCTCTGACTGTGGATTTGCTGTGCTCTGGGAGCTGGAATCCCTGTGCAGTGTGATGAGCTCCTCATGCTGTCTCTGACTGTGGATTTGCTGTGCTCTGGGAGCTGGAATCCCTGTGCAGTGTGATGAGCTCCTCATGCTGTCTCTGTGGATTTGCTGTGCTCCAGGAGCTGGAATCCCTGTGCAGTGTGATGAGCTCCTCATGCTGTCTCTGACTGTGGATTTGCTGTGCTCCAGGAGCTGGAATCCTTGTGCAGTGTGATGAGCTCCTCATGCTGTCTCTGACTGTGGATTTGCTGTGCTCCAGGAGCTGGAATCCCTGTGCAGTGTGATGAGCTCCTCATGCTGTCTCTGACTGTGGATTTGCTGTGCTCCAGGAGCTGGAATCCCTGTGCAGTGTGATGAGCTCCTCATGCTGTCTCTGACTGTGGATTTGCTGTGCTCCAGGAGCTGGAATCCCTGTGCAGTGTGATGAGCTCCTCATGCTGTCTCTGACTGTGGATTTGCTGTGCTCCAGGAGCTGGAATCCCTGTGCAGTGTGATGAGCTCCTCATGCTGTCTCTGACTGTGGATTTGCTGTGCTCTGGGACCAAGGTCAGTGTTTTCTGGCCAGGGCCAGGGGATCTGGGGCAGGATGCAGCTGCCAGCTGCCGTGGCTGGGTCAATATTGCAGGAATCCATTTGTGGGAGGCTTGCAGGGCTGAGGCTGCCTGTTTCCATCTGTGGCTGTCAAGAAACAGAGCCAGAGTTTCTGTTCCTTGTAGGCAAGGAATCTGATTGAGGTTATTCTTCAGTGTGTAAAATCAAAAAACACTGTAAAACTTATAGCCTCCTCTACTCACAGCCCACTTTCCATCCTGTAAACTCTCTGTAATCTTTCTTGAGGGTTTTTTTATTATTATTATTATTCCATTTGATCTTCTGAAAACTGCAGCTGACAGTGCTTTAAACAAATCCAGCATTCATGAAAAATGTGTAAGTACACCTTGTCTCAACCAAAAAACTGATTATTGAGTATGGTGGGTACTCTTGGTTTTTTCTTAAAGGTGTTAAATTTTGCTTTGACAGCCTTGCAGAGTCCAACAGGTTGAGAAGAGATCTTTTGGGTAGCTACTGCTGCATTATGCTTGAGGCTCTTTCATTTCAGTTGCTGTATCTCATTTACTCTTTCAGCATTTGTTCTCTATTTCTGGTCCCAGGCTAGTGTTTCATCATAAGTAATAGGAAAAAGAAAATAATTAATTTAAAAAATCCCTCTTCTAGGCCGTATTAAAGGCATTATTTATTTGAAGGTTTTAGATTTATTGCCTTAATGCCCATGCCACATGCTAATCATGAGCCAGTCCAGCAACAACTGCAGACTTCACTTTTTAGACAACTTTATCTGCTGCTTGAGGCTGATGACACTTCTGTGTTTTATCACTTGGAGTGTGGGACTCACATGCCAAACATACCTGTAGTTCTAAACAATAGACCTTGAACAGAATAAAGAGCTCTTTTTCTTTATCTGAGCACCCAATACATGATGCTTTAACCACCAAAGAACCACAAGTTCACTATTAGAGGCACAGAGAACTTTCTATTAGAAATGAAGAATAAAGTGGTGTTTTATAGAGTGACAAGGTAAATAACTGTAAAGATGCAGATGTCTTGCTGAAGATGAAACTGGGCAAGAAGCTGAGGCAGGCTGCTGCTATTGCCTGACCTGGAAAATCGATGTCTTTGTTTTGCTGGGGGGGTTCTGGTGGGGGTTGAGCGTTCCCAGCTCCCAGCAGGTTTCATCAGGAGCACAAGGGCAGCCCAGCTGGGCAGCAGGAGCAGGACTGTGCATCCAGAAGAGAAACTGAGAACATCTGTCCATGTGCTTGGGACTGTAACAGAGCACTGGGATCTGTTTTCCTTAGAGCTCTTGCCAAAATGCATTCCTGACCAAGTCACTGAACAGGGAGGATTTAATAATGCTGCAGCTAATGAGTGATTTCAGCTTTGTGTGTGGAAGTGGAAACGTTTGGAAGCACTAAACCTGTATTATTATGGATGGATTATGGTTGAAGGGATTACAGACTGAATGCAGCCCAGCAAATCTGGCTTGCACAGGTCGCACTGGTGGCAATTAGTGATGTGCTCTGGAAACAAAACCTCTCGTGTCAGGGCCTCCTCCTGCTATGGGAGGATTACCCAGCTATCACAACACCTCACAGTCACTGTGGCTGTTTGGTTGACCTTCAGGATTCTTTGGAAGAGGTAATAGGTTATCTGTCTGCATTGGCTGCTTCTTCCACCCATCTGCCAAACTGATGTGATCAGCTTCACGAGCCAGGTGTGTCCCAGGGAAAATAACTTCATTCTGCTGTCACTTCTTCTCAGCTTGTCAGTCCTTTTTTAGTTGGATACTACCTTCTTGAAGGCTTTTGTTTGCTAGCCAGAGTGATGGCTATGCAAAAGTGTAAGCAGGTAATAAAATATGGATTCATTTTCCATCTTCTGAATCAGTAAAAGGAGTAAATTTTAAATCTTTTTGCAAGTAAGCACAATCGATAGCTGGTCCCATAAAATGCAGCCAAGTGCTCTCAAGCACTGCTTTTTATTCAATACTGGGTCTTGTTCAGCATGTCATGCAGAATTTGGCAGAGAATTTTAACTGTTCTCAGAATGGTCCCCTGGAAGCTGTGTCCATGTGTGAAAACAAAGCATTCTGGTGGGCTGGGCAGAGCTGGTACCCTGGCATCACACTGGCACCCCTGTCCTCGTGGCACAAGGAATTAATCTCCTGGTGGAAATGAACTCTTGTTCCTGGAGGGAGGAGCTGCAGGTGGCAGGAATCTGCAGCAGAACTGACCCCCCAGCAGAGCTGTTTTCTCTGGTGCTTCCTTTGGGGGATCCAGCAATCCAGGAGACACAGCCTCAAGGGAAAGAGGAGCCAGTGTCTCTCTGCCTTAATTCACACACTGAGTCTTGGCTTCTCTTTCACCTAAAATGATCTCCTTAAGCTGGATTAGTCTGAGAGTCCCTTTGTCCTGGGAACAAAGGATTGATCATCTTTCTGTATTGTTTTTGTGAAATCTCTGACTCTTCCCGGATAAATGACACCTGCTCTGTGTGTGAGTGATGTACAAAGCAAGTGCAGGTACCAGAATGAGATCCTGATCTCCTCAGGAGAGAACAGGCATTGTACCAGAATGAGATCCTGATCTCCTCAGGAGAGAACAGGCATTGTACCAGAATGAGATCCTGATCTCCTCAGGAGAGAACAGGCATCATTCCAGAATGAGATCCTGATCTCCTCAGGGGAGAACAGGCATTGTTCCAGAATGAGATCCTGATCTCCTCAGGGGAGAACAGGCATTGTATCAGAATGAGATCCTGATCTCCTCAGAAGAGAACAGGCATTGTACCAGAATGAGATCCTGATCTCCTCAGGAGAGAACAGGCATCATTCCAGAATGAGATCCTGATCTCCTCAGGGGAGAACAGGCATTGTTCCAGAATGAGATCCTGATCTCTAAAGGGGAGAACAGGCATTGTATCAGAATGAGATCCTGATCTCCTCAGGGGAGAACAGGCATTGTACCAGAATGAGATCCTGATCTCCTCAGGAGAGAACAGGCATTGTTCCAGAATGAGATCCTGATCTCCTCAGGGGAGAACAGGCATTGTACCAGAATGAGATCCTGATCTCCTCAGAGGAGAACAGGCATTGTACCAGAATGAGATCCTGATCTCCTCAGGGGAGAACAGGCATTGTACCAGAATGAGATCCTGATCTCCTCAGGGGAGAACAGGCATTGTACCAGAATGAGATCCTGATCTCCTCAGGGGAGAACAGGCATTGTACCAGAGTGAGATCCTGATCTCCTCAGGGGAGAACAGGCATTGTACCAGAATGAGATCCTGATCTCCTCAGGGGAGAACAGGCATTGTTCCAGAATGAGATCCTGATCTCCTCAGGGGAGAACAGGCATTGTACCAGAATGAGATCCTGATCTCCTCAGGGGAGAACAGGCATCGTTCCAAAGGAGGCTGGAGACCTGACAGGAGAATCAAGGAGCAGAAGCACGAGAAAGCCAGTCTAAATAGTGCTGTGTGCCCCAGAGAGAGCTGCTGCAGAGCAGTGTTTGTAAAGAGATGAGCTTCAGGTGCAGGACAGAAGTTCAGATGGGAGGAGAAGGAAGTTTAAAAACAAACATTGTGACTGTAAAGCAGATCTGCAAACTGAGGAGTAGCTGGGGGATCAGTGGGATGAGGTTTCAGTAGCACATGTGGGAGAATAGACTTCCTACTAACATATTCAGAGCTGGGGAGAAAAAGGGGGAGCTTTTTGCTGAAATGTCAGGACAACAAAAACAGCTTTTCTGCTTTTGAAAACATATTTGTTTGAAGCTCTATAGGAAAGTAACAACATACCTTGTGTAGTGGGGCTTGGCTTACTTATTAACATGTCAAAGCTTTTAAACAGTATGAAACTTTTTTTTTAATGTCAATCAAGTAAAATTTTCTAGTCAGAGTTGGGCTTGAGAAATATAAATTATTATATTATAAATTAATATATTAATATAATAATATAATTTAATATTCTTTGGAAAGCCTGTTATTGAATTGCCTTCAGGATAGGTAATAAATACAGTAAAACTTTTAACTGCACATCAAGAACATCACAGAGCTATAGAGAGACTTCTGTTGACAAAGACCTTTAAAAAGAAACAGAGCATAGCTGCAATTGCAGTGTGTGCTAATTAGCAAGCTGATGTGTCAGCACCATCCCCAAGTTGCTCAGTATGGGGCACCATGGTTTCACAAGCTGCTTTATGGGCTCTTAAAAAGAATCATAAATGGAATAGTCCAAGCCATGGAAAATGCTTTTAATACTTTTTTAATAGATCATTTAAATTTTTGTGAGGTAGAGGATGGATAATTGCACTGGGTGACTGCTGAAACCCAGCAGTGTTTCCCTTTGATTTCTGTGCACATCTGCTGGTCCCACCTTGCAGATCCAGGCTCTGGTAGCCACTGACATAAACCTATTGCCAGCAGTGCCAGCAGAGAACATTCCTGACCTGAGAGCTGTTTCTTGGGAGCTGCCCTTGGTTTTCCAGGCAGGGTTGCCCTCGTTAGGAAATGAGCTCCACAGTGCTGGGGGCTGTTAGCAATGCACACAGCTCCCCTGACTTGAAGGCAGAATTCTCAAGGCTAATCTGAATTTCCATTCAATAGTTTCTCATTGGCTTTTCTTGAAGACTTCCAAATATTAATGGAATGGTTTGGTATTTAATTTCACAGAAAGAGTAATGATCTTTCTAAAAGTTTTTGAATTTTCATCCAAGTAATTAATCTCATCTATGCATAAGCTAAAAGCTTGCATGAATATATTTGCTTCAATGAATTTTAACTGATTAGAAAAATGTTTTCGTTGTACAAATTGGGAGAATGTTCTACTGTGTCTGTCCTTTACTATTCTAAATAAGATTTTTAAAATGTAGCTAGCAAAACTTTCTGAAGTATTAAAATACCATGATAGATTATGATATACCTAATCAGTAAAGCATAAATTGTGTTTGAATTGATATATAACAGACCTCCAATACATGTATCCTTAAAAACTGAGATTCTTTTCACATGGCCCTGGTGGTTTTGGTTTTGTTGTGAAGATGAAGACAGGGGATCAGGTTATTCTTTGTGAAAACAGAAATTGCAGACCGTTTTGAGTTTTTTATTAGTTACAGAATAATCTTCTTTCTTGATCTGAGGGAATAAATTATCAGCATGACTTTGTGTAAATAGGCATTAATCTTAATAACAACGTAGAGTGGCCTCCCTGACCTTGGAAAGAGCCCTGACTCTGCCTGGATTTATCATGGAGAATCAGCAGCAATTACAAGGAAATTGCAAATGTCCTTGTGGGCTCTTCAGTCCTCCAGAGCTTGTTTCTCACAGTCTTATAGAATAAATATTTCAGCTTCTTACACTGACTTGTTTGGAAGCTACAATTGAGGAGGAAGAGGGGAAAAATGAGATGGGGAGGCAGAAAATGCAGCTTGGTTTCCTGGCTGAGGTATCCATGTGTTTTCATGCTCAGTTAACTGTGCTTAGGCTCTTTACTCTAATGTAAAGACTGTTTTTATTTAATATTTAGAGTATGATCTGGGTAGCATCTGAGATAAAAGAAATACTAATAATTTTAGATGCACAGGCAGAGCTATTTCCCTTACAGGAGAAAGCATGCTTTTAAATATTTGAAAAGATGGGAAGAAAAGAGCCCCAACAACTTAACCTGTAAGGTTGTTTTTAAATAATGAACGTGAAAGTATTACTGAAAACTGCACAGAAACCTATTCATGTTGGTTGGAAACATCCTCCTGAAAATTGGGGGTGTTGCTTTTTACAGTGCAAGTCTTCTGCCCTGCTGTTTTAATTTTAATAAGGCTTTCCCCCAGCCCCTCCCCAGGATCTGCTGGAGGTGGTTCAGATGGACGATGGGAAGAACAAGATCTTAGCAAGTGGATGTTAACAGCTTCTGAAATATGATCATTAGCAGCTGTTTGAGATTCAGTGGCTGGAATATGTTAATGAACTATTAAATTATGCAGATAGGAATCACTGAAAGAGAAATGACATCAAATGGAATTATGTGACAAATATGACAAAATCTCATTCCTCACTCTCCTGTTCTTTTCTAATGGGAAATACTAAATTAAAGAATAGAATTTTATGTTTATACATTGAAATTCTGTGAAGAAGCTTGCATAAATCCAGACTAATTAATTTTCTTTGTCAAGTGTGGCTAAAAGACAAACAGATGATGGTGTTAGGAGGTCGACCTTGGAAATCCGGTTAAGGGCTGGCACAACACGATCGTCCATCAGCCAGTCCCAAGTGAAACAAAGTATTGGGTTATCCCTCCTCGGTTTCCAGCGCTATTTCCTGCTGCCAGCAGGTCTTGTTACCTCTTGGGAAGATACATTGTAAGTTTGTAAGTCCTGTGGTTTAAATATACTTTATATAAAGCTGTTCATTTAACTGATACCTGTGAAAGAATAACTCAATTTCCTTACAAGTTAAAATAATGTTGGAATTACTGCTTCAATGTTCCTTTATGTTTTATCTTCTCCATTAAGGACTGTTGGCTTCAAAAGCGTGGTTTGGAAAGTAATATCTAAATTAAACATTAGCAAGGGCCGAGTTGGTCCCCAGCAGGAAGATCTGAGTAGCTGCTGCAGAAAACACAAGAAGGAGCAACAGTGTGGTGTGTAAAGTGTCCTTTCACTGCAAGAGAAAAGACATTTACACTGGCTTTTCCCCCTGCATAATTTACTGCTCCCACACAGCAGCTCTGCATTGCTGCTTGGAGGGAATGTAATGAAAGTGCTTCCTCTTCTTGCTCTTGCCTGGCCTCTGCTTCTACCGTTCCCTCCCATGGCAAAAATACATTGTAAGAAATATATTAAGAAATATTGTAATACTCAGGGTTATGCTGAGATGAATGTTAATAATCAGGAATAGAAGTTTTAAATAAATTTGAAGATTTATAGAACATGGCTTTTGTAAAGCGTTGGAAGCTGTGGCATCAGTGTGTGAGAGCTGCCAGCAGAAAATACCTTTAAAAAGAAACCCCTATGAGTCTGTTGTTGAGTGTATTTAAATAAGGGGGCTTTTTCCCCCCAAAACATGGAAAAGGGGGCTCTTCTTTAGGAGACAGTTTTGAGCTTTGGTCAAAAGTGTCTTTGCTGAAGATGCAGCAGTTGTTTGTGGTTGAAAAGCTGCCCGTGTTGTTTCCATCAGTAATATATAAAATCAGATGATGTCAGTGTTTCTCCTGTAGTGCCACAGTGCTGTGTGCTGGAGTTCTGGCTGTGGTGTGACTGTGTAAGTAGCATCTCACTCAGGGATACCCCAGTACATTTACTAATTTAATTTAAAAAAATAACATGAAGAATTTAATGGAAATTTCTAAACCAGATTCCCAAATACAGTCTAAGAGAAAACTTTAAACTTTTAGGTGTGAAAATTTGAAGAGAGACACTTTCAGAGACTATAAGCATGCCTTGGTGTTTTGTGGGCCAAGGATCTGTCTTTTGACTCTTCTTCTACATGTAAATAGAGCATGTAAATTCCCTGGAGTTTCTTTAATTATCCGAAAACACTTAAATTTTACCAAAAAAAAAAAAAAAAAAGGTGATAAAATAAGCATATGTTTCTATGCCGTGCAAATGTTATGAGAATAAAACTTCAGTATCTTTTCAGGAATGCTTCAGAGAGGTTTTGAATGCTCTAGCACTGTGAGAATAAATCACTTTTTTGGCCTCATTTACCACCAGGTTCTCCAATAGTCCAAGAAGGAGAAGCACAGACACCAGATTTCCACTGATTTAGGTCCTCAGCATCACCTGGAGTCAAGGGAAGAGCTGCCATTGGTATTTTCCCATGTACTCTCCAGTCTAATGTACACAATCCTCATAAACCAAAGTGTCCTGAGGCAGCAGCACATCCTCTGGCCTCCTGTGGGGGATGATGGCTCAGCTGGGAGCTCAGACTAAGACTCAGACTGCTTTTCTTCTCTTGCTGCTCACAGCACCCCTCAACAGTGGTAAAGGAAAAAGAGGATTTGGCCTCCCACTTGGGAGCTGGTGCTGTTTGGCCTCCCAGCTGTGGCAGTGTCACTTCCAGGGAGCAGATCTCTTAGACCATGGTACCTGCACAGATGGTTTGCTCACCTCTGAGCAAGGAAAAACAACAGAGAGGGGTAAAGCAGGCTGTGTAATTAAGCAAAGAAGTGCTCCTGTTGTTAGGGCTAAAAGATACAGGTGAAAGAAGGGATTTTTGCCTGAACAAAATTACTTGTGTGCAGGATATTCTACCCTGCTGTAGGACTGGGTCAGCTGGGAATGGAAACCCTCTTGGTAACAATTGCTGCTCACAGAACCAAATTTTTACCAGGCAGTGAGACAACGAATATCTGAGTCCACGTGACTTATTGCAGGGAAAATGGTTCTACTGAAATATCCAATATTCTTCACAAGCCACACTCTGAAGAGGCTGGAAGAATCTAGTAAATCTCCTTACACACAGAACAAATCCTCTGATACTAGTTAAGGAAATGGAATTGTAACATCAACATCTGCTCTTTGTAATGTGGGGAGTGTTGGAGCCTGGTGGCTTGGAAGCAGTGAAACCAACATTGTCAGGATTAACTTCTTCTGGGACAGGGAGCAATTGAAGACTGGCAGTGCTGCAGCCTGTCTGCTGATGCAGAGGAATTTGTGAAAAGTGGATGATCTTAATGTCTTTGCTAACGAGAAGAAAGAAGATTTTTATTGGTTTTGTAAGCATTTCAGTGATGGCTGGTACTGAGCAGCTCTGAAGTGTAGCTTTGTTTTAATACTCCTGCAAGGCAGGGATGCGCTGCTATTCCTGTTTTACAGTGGCAAAATGAGATCCACGGGGAAAATATCCTGGCTTTTCTGCGAGAGCTCAGCTGTGCAGAGATAATCAAGGAATTATTCTAGGAAGAAAATGAAATCCTCTTTTTCCTTTACCACTGTTGAGGGGTGCTGTGAGCAGCAAGAGGAGAAAAGCAGTCTGAGTCTTAGTCTGAGTTCCCAGCTGAGCCATCAGCCCCCACAGGAGGCCAGAGGATGTGCTGCTGCCTCAGGACACTGGTTTATGAGGATTGTGTACATTAGACTGGAGAGTACATGGGAAAATACCAATGGCAGCTCTTCCCTTGACTCTAGGTGATGCTGAGGACCTAAATCAGTGGTGTCTGTGCTTCTCCTTCTTGGACTATTGGAGAACCTGGTGGTAAATGAGGCCAAAAAAGTGGTGATGGAAAAACAGACACCCCTTCCTCCACAGCTTGCTGGGTCTTTGGCAGGAAAGTGTGTGAGCAAAGAAGTGTTACCAGAGCAAATGTCTGAAGGGACAGAACCCTCTGTAACAACATTTATTGGAGAATTGCTCAATTCTCTGACTCTGATCAGCCTGCTCTAATGTAAATCACATGGCATGAGCAAGATCTCGGCAGTATTTCCTTGCACATTTATTTTAGTCTCCTACACTGGCAGAGAGATGCCAGTGACAGTCACAAACCCTGCTCTGCTGAGCCTTGCAGCTGGCCACTCTTCCAGAACCAGGATGGAGCCAAACTAGTGTAGGAGTTCCCTTGGTGTCTGTTTCTTTCAGGAGGCTTTGGATAAGCACTGGCTGATTTTCTGGCCTGGGTAGCCCACCCAAAATGTGCTATCTGGGAGCATTAAGCTCTTAAAATGCAGATTATATATTTTTTTGGTAAGTGAAGTTAACATGTAAGAGCCACGTGGAAGTTGAATCTCCAGCTCTTGTGCAGCTGCTGACCTTTTTCACACAATGACCCCTGGCTAAACATGGGGAGAGATTGCATGGGTGCATTTCATTCATGTGGACAGGGAGGTAGAGACATTACAGAATTCCAGCCAAACCCTGGCTCTGCTCATGGAAGAAGCTGTGTCTCCTCAGCAGGGTTACCACATGCTCTTCACCAGGGACACCAAGAAACACTCTGGGGTGCTGGGAAATGTTCTCTGCCAAAGGTTTGGAGTTGTTTGTTAAGGCAAGGAGCCTTAGTTCCCCTGCTAGGGAAATCACCTCCTACTTTCTCATTTGCTTCAATTCATCTCATAATTATTTCTTTTTACTGGATGAAAATATTCCATATTCTGTTTTCCAGGTAAAACATTTAATTCTCTGACATTGCCTCAGGCTAGGATTTGTTTACAGAATTCCTGGAGCCTTTACTGCAGTTACCTTTACTTGACTGCCAAGTGTGTTTGAGTGGCAAAGTATTAAAGGGCAGCTTTCTCCAGAGTGAAGATTAATTGGAAACAAACTGCTAAGAAACTTCATTTGCTGCTAGAGAAAATTACTTGCACTTTGAATATAGAAAATCATTGGTTTTATTGATGAACAGTTATTCCAAAGGGACATCAGCTTCTCCCCAGTCTTCTGTTCAGAGCTGGCTGCTTCTAGAACTTCTTCCTTCACTGCTACCGTGCAGTTAATACCCTGACTCCTATGCTAAAGTGATTTTTTCATTCTTTTCTTATTCAAATAGAGTTTAATTAGCCCATCCCACCCCAGTGACTGATCAGTAATTAATTCTCAAGCCCTGTAGATTTCAAACACCTGCAGGGCAGGTAGAGCAAAAAACACTGCTCATTTTGGACATAACTTCAGGATTAATGAAATCTGTGATCATGATTAGCAACTCCTAAAAGCGTTATATAAATTCAAAATTGGATATCTCACAATTCTCAGCTGTTTTATCAGAATATATTCTTGTGGTGTCTATCCTAAATAGTCTCTACTATGAGTAATGATAATAAATAGTAAAGTCTATAATTGTCTAATACTAAGACTGGTGAAAGTCTGTTTTAATTACCCATTTTTTTAGGCATTTTGTTGACATTTGCTAACACTCTTGGATAATTCTGTTTCAGTTTGGAGCAGCTAGGATTAGTAAGCACATCTCTGGGATTATGTGTATATGAGATAACTCCTAAGTCCTCTCCTCTAATGCACACGAAATGCAGCTGTGGTGTCCTTCAGCAGCTTTTAAAAAGAAAGCAACCTCTACTCCTGTCCATTTTAATATAGCTTAGGTGAGAATTTTACCTATAGTAGAATATTTATAATATAATATATATATAATTGTAAATATTATATATTTATAATATAGTAAATATGTTAAACTTCTGGATCTTTGCATGGTAGAGATCAGTAGGAACTGCTCTGTTTGGAGCTTTGGCAGTGCATCCCTGTTGGCCCACAGCCAGTGATCAGCAGTGACTCAGTGAGCTCTGGGTTTCTGCAGGGACACTGCCCAGTGCTCCTTCCACCTGCTGGGCTGGGGAGGGCTGCAGCCATTCTGAACAAAGAGGCTTGATTTTTAGCTTAGACAAAACAAGTTGATTTTCTCTTCAGGATGTGTGATATGCAGGGTTATTACAAAAAATAAAAAATAGAAGATTTTTGCAGCATTCCAAAATGTATGTCATTAAGGGATGGAGTTTTTCCCCTCATCCTTTTTGCTTTGTGGGTTTACCAGAAGCTCATCATCAGCTGTGGGGTGAGGACAGGAAGAAAAAAGCTGTGTCTGAATTTTACCAAACTATAACGTTGGTTTATGTTGCAGGAAAGGTAATAAATTAAAAACTGTAGAAGGTGTTTCTACTTCTCTTCTTCTGTGTTGATTTAGCACATTTTGAAGAGGTTGATTCGTGAATCTCAGACCTTTTCAAAAATGCTTCTCACACTAAAGTCATAGAGATCTGCAGGGAAATCTGTAGTCTTATGATGAGAAATTACTAACTAAATTGCCCATTGTATCTTGCATAATATATGGAATTTTCAATTCTTTTCATTTAGTTTCCTATTTTGGCAGTAATTCCAGTTTTTCTTGGCTTCCTCATTTTTCCTCTTGCTTTTTATTTCTGTTTAAAACTCTCTAGCTATAAGTTTGTTTCATTCTCTAATCTAGCTGTGTTTTGGGTTTGAGGTATTTTTTTGGTCTTGTTCTGTTGGGGTTTTCTTGTTTCTTTGTTTTTATTAAAATTCTGGCAGGGCTATGATGACTTTAAAAACACAAAACTGACAAGAAAACCCAAAAAAGAAAGCAAGAATAACCAGCCAGCCACCTGTTCCCATTCTTCACACAACTGAAGCAGAGGAACAGTCAACTTAATGCAATTTCCAAAAGATTTTTTTTTTTTGCAAGTTTGTCTGCTTTTTAAAGTTTCAGAGGAAATGCAGAATGCTGTGAGTTTGAAGCCATTAAATTAAGACAATAGAGGAAAATTCTCGGGTAACAGACATTTCTCCAAGTTCTCCCAGATGTAGGATGGAGAGGGAGGTGAGAGCAGTAACAAACCAAGGAATTTGCTGGGTGCAGCCCAGTTCCCCTTTGCCTTCTGCCCATGCAGGCTGCTGCTCACCCACCATCTGCTGTCTCCTTTCAGCATGTCTTTGACTTACTGACCAATTTCCACAATTAATCTTAAGTACCATCTCACATCATTTACCCAAATACCTGTGAGACCAGAGAACTTAATTTGATTGCATTTTCTTTCATTTTTCTGCTGTTTCAAGGAGAATTCCTGGCATTTTGATGGGCTCAGTGTATTATTGGTGTTAACATTAGCACAAGTCATCTACTTGGTATCAAAGATGGGAGAGTGCTTTTAATTTGTCATTCATGTTTTTCTGCCCAGAGGAGAAGCTGTGTTATGCATAATTTTCTTTTTGTTTTCTAATTGAAGTGTGGTTTGAAAACCTTTAAAATGTACCTGCTCCCTGCCCCACTGCATCTGTCCAGTGCTTTGACAAGGATAAAGCTTTGACATGGCGAGGGTGGCGGCACCTGAGAGTGGAAGATGCTTTTACAGAGGAGCACGCTGGCTCTTCAGAGCAGCCCTGTTCTTCATCATCATTCTCAGGCTTCTTTCAAAGCTGAAACTCATCTCTGTCTCTTGGGGTAGCTTAGGGAAATTGCTGGAAGTGGCTCCAGTGTGCAGTGGTGCCTGCAAGGTCTGGGCAGCGCTTTGGGAGCAGGAGCCGTGTCGAGCAGAGAACCCTTGGCTAAGGGTCTGTTATTGCACTGCTGCTGAGAGCTGGCATGGCAGGGCTGGGGCAGCCCCCAGGGTCATCCTGCAAGCACTGGGAAAACAGAAAGGGATGTCTTGAGTGAGGGAACTGTTGCTCTCTAAAACTTCTGTGTTTGCCAAGAAGTGGCCAAAAGAAAATTCCTCAGAGGACTGAAAGAAGCGAATGGAAGTTGTTGAAGTAGAACCAATCTGAGGGAGCTCAGTAGAGCCTGGCAAGCAGAGAAAAATCTCATTTTGTGTGATTACAGAAATAGGAAGGCTATTTTTGGTGCTTTGTGTTGGGTGTCTGTAGAAAAGTGTCAGTTCTGTTTCCCTGTGTGAACTTTACATTTGGTGTGCCTACACAGCTCTGTGTAAAAGGAAAAGCTGTGTTTATGTGACTAATTAGCTGTGGCACAGCCTGACACTGCCTGGCAAAACACTTTCCAGCATGGTTAAGGGCCTTTCCAGATGACACAGATTGGGGTTTATGATATAAAACACTTGTAAAGCTTTTAAAGCCTCTCAGCTGCAGAGATGCAAACTCCACTAATCCCAAAGAAAAATGTGGTCTGCTGTTCATTAAATGCAGATGAGTTTCCTTTTTTAGTAAGACCATTTGCAGATGTCTAAATTTAGGAGCACGTGCAGTTACAATCAGTGGAATATTCTGAGCCTTTCCATCTTCCTTCTTGCACTGGAACTCGCTGTGCTGTGTCTTTGAGAGCTCTCAGACTGCAAGCCCTGACCTGGAGCCTGGTTTATTCTGCTGCCTTTGCAAAGTGCTCTTTATATATAAATCTTCTCTGTTTCCACTTGCTTCTTTCGTGGTGATAAGGAAGTGAGGAAAGTTGTCATTAGGAATTCAGCTTTGTACTTGAGCATCAAGTAGAAGCAATCTCAATTTTTGGCACAGCTCTGTTTGCTGGATGCAAACTGGTCTCTCATCTGTGAATTCCTGTTGTCTTCCACTCTTACCTGGAAAAAATACTCAGTGTAACCAAGGAACCTAATGAAAAATAACTGGTTTTGCAAACTTGGGGTTTAAATTGTACTTTCTTTTCATTTGTACAGGGCTCATTATCATAAAATTTCCTGGGCATTTTGAAAACGTTATCACAACTAATTAAAGGAATGGCAGTTTTGTGATGATAACATGTTGTCTTTTTCATCCAGGACAGGAAACATGTTAGGCCAGTGCAATAATTCTCACAAAATTGCACAGATGAGAGATTATGGGCTTAGATTGGTTCAGCATTTTCCTTGACAATCTGATCTAATCAGCATTGTAGGGGAGTTTATTCCTCCTAAGCAGAGGAGCAAGAATGAGGCTGTCACTCTGCTTGTCTGACAAATTAGGGAGGTAATTGTGCCCATCTCGTTCTTCTCTTTCCATTAGAGGTGCCACTGCTGGTTCAGGGCTCTTGCACTGCAGTTTGTGATACTGAGATTTGTGTATCACAACTGAATAAATTCACCAAATCAATTTTCAGGCAGTTTTTGGCAGATTATTATTGTATCTTACGACTGTCATTCCAAAAGTTGTGGTATGTTTGCCTGCAGGTTAGGTTTAAGTTAATGCCTTAAGTACAGAATTATTTGAAATGAGAAAAATGACGTTGCCATTAAAAATGTACTTCTTTTAATGAAACTGGCAATCATTTAAGTTAGTCAATAAATAATTATTCTGACCACCCTTAATCTTGGATGTCTGCAGTTAAGAAATTATGTGTTGCTTGAAATGAATTGATGCTGTCTTTAATCTGGTTTCCAAGTAGAAGGAATGCAGAGAGGTATTGCTTAGGACAAGCTGAAAATTGTCTTTTGAACAGCCTGAAGACTTGGAACTTGGTACTCCTTAGTCTTTAATATCCTCATAGTGTGTTTTTTGAAAACACACCTCTTACACATTGGAGAAACCAAAACTGGTCCGTGACAAAATATTGATGTCAGTGGATACAATGAAAGGCTTTAAAGTGCAGTATTGGTACCTTCCAGAGAGTTCTTTGTCTCCATCTGAGGGGAAGTGGGTTGTGCTTGCAAATCTGTATTTCCTTAGGAAGTCTCATTCTGGTAAATTAGAAGCTTTTACCCTGTTTTTACATTGCAGTACCTTTGTGTTAACTTTTCCAGAATGATGCATGGACCTGCCTGGCCTGATTCATGTCCATAGCACAGTTATGGCTAAAGGGGAATTTAACAGGCTGGTAGTGAGAGCATTTCTAGCAGGAGCAGCAGTGGCCAGGATTTATAGTGTTTTCAGATCAGAACAGGCCAGGTGGAGTGCATACAGCAGAAACAGAGAGTCCTTACCAAGACCTTGTGCCCATAAAAAATGTTGTTTGTGTACACCCACATCAGAGTTTAGCATTGACTCGATAACATAAAAAACATTTCATTTTTCTCCTGTGCGTTTTCTTACCCACAGGAAATAACCATTATCAAGGGATCTGCTGGTTAATTAGCAGTTGAGAGGTTTGGCACTTGCAGTTCTGAGAGCTCTTTAACTAAAATTCTTTAGAAGTCTCAAACCCCTCAGATTTCTCTTAAGACCCGAATTTTCCTGTTTCTTTCACTGCCCTCTAGCGCTGAGCCCGTTTTGAGTCATCTCCAGACATTTTCTCTGCTGTAAAGGAGCTTCTGTGCCACTTTTTAGGAGCTGTGGAGGTAGCAGAGTGTGCCAGGGCAGGGAGCAGTGAACGCCTGTCCTTGCTGGGGGCTGAGCAGAACCAGACTGACTTTCCACCCTGAGAGCTCAGTAGGCATGGGGTTATTCACCAGAAAAAGCTCCACACACAAACCCCCAAACAGAAACAAAACAGATGTTAGTAGCATGCTAATGGCTTATACTGTTATGTATGTGTGCTGGCTGCTTAAAATGCAATAAAGGTAGCATCTAATTTAATAGCATATAAATTGTATTTTAAGTTCTAAAAAAATTTAAAGATTGAGAGAGTTTTTGGCATTTCCTTCTGCATGTGCTGTCATGCACAGTTTAATCTTTAAAGTTTTGTCTGATTGAATACTATTGATAGTGTTATCGTAGCTTCTTGACAGCTGTTGAGGAGAGGATCACCTTTCTTTTGTTGGGGTATTTTTCCATTCCTCATCTCTCTGATCTGTCTGGTGTTTGCACTAACTGCAGGGTGTGCAAAGACTGGATATGGAGCTGAGTCCTCTCAGGGTGGGTGTGTGTTTTGCACGTAGTTCAGATCAGGTTTATTTTTTCCTAAGGTTAGGGCTCTGCTGCTCTTTCGTCTGTGCAGAGTCTGACAGGCTCTGTCAGTCTCTCTGAGAAGCCCTGGCACTTCAGTATGACTTACTAAGCTGTAAGTGAGCAGAATTTAACCCACTTAGGCACTGCATTCTTTCCTAGGAGCACTTCTGTTAAAGTAATTTCTTTGGGAACAAGACTAGAATGCCAAGAGGAATTAACTTGACTTGAATATTCAAAAGGGTGAAGTTGACTTTTCAGCACAAAGCTGTATTAATGTTGACGCCTTGCCAGCAGTATTGTGATTTTTTGGGGAGGCGAGAGAATAAGTAAAGTAACCTTTTTGAGGGAAGATTTGTTACTGAAACTTTCCATTTTTGTCTTGTGAGTATACTTTTCTCCATGGCTGATGCAGTGGTGCATCCTGGTGAGCTGCTGCTGCCTGTCGGTGTTTCACCACTCCATGCCAACAAGGATGTTTTCATTTAGAGGTTCACTCATCTGATACAGGATTTGTAGCAGGGTCCTTCACAGGAGCAGCCTTGCAAGGCAGGAATTGTCAAACTGCAATTTTTGAGAATGCTGATAAGGTGTTTTCATGAATTACAATAGATTTTAAAAGTGGAATTTTCCTCTGGATGTCTTGCCGTGGGACAAAATCTAGGTGAAGTTTTCACACTTCTGGATACTGTACCATGGCTCTGTGACCCAGTGGCAGCCTGGGATTTTACCTGTCACACCCAGTGGCCTCTGGCCAGAGGGTAGAGAGGGGGCATGGATTGCTGAGCAGATGAAGGGCACCTGGAGAGGAAAAGGATGGAAAGATCCTTCCTTCCATAGAAAGCTGAAAGGTTCTGCCTGCAGGAAATAGAATATAGATTTTTTTGAGTGCTGGGAGCCTGAGTTTGAGGGCATTAGGCCTTGTGAGAGAGCTGAGCTTTGTTTTGCCTTTAATGATAATTGCTAAGATGCACATGGTGAGTCCGCCTTGCACAACTCTGGCATCACCTCTGCAATCCTGGCCTGTTCCTTCCTCTCTCCGCTGGCAAATCAAAGGTTCAGGCACTGGAGAACTGATCAAAGCCTTTCCTCCTCCTCTCTGGCATCATTTCCTACTCATTCTTCTTTTTGTGAGGCTGTTTCATTTAGTGCAGGTATTGATGCCTTCTGTGTGTCCTGAGCTGACACAGGGTATTCTGCAGACAGGGTGTTTTTACTGTATCTGCCTCCTTGTTACTGGCACCTAATGAAACCAGCAGGTGAGGTTACACTGCAGGCTTGGTAAAGCACTTCTGTTTCCATGGAAGGCATTTGCACAATGGCAAAGCTTTCATGTGAAACGCTGCTGCTTTTGTGAATAGACCTGCAGTCAAACAGGGGTAGAAATGGATCAAAATGAAACTCAGGTACTTGAGAGAACAAGCAGCACGTCTGAATCTGTCTTGGCAACTGTTTCTGCAACCCTTTTCTGACTCGATCCTTTCTCTTAATTGTGAACCTATTCACGGTAACTTTTCTTGGGAAGAATGTTGAAATCTGAATGAAGCTGAAAAAATGAGTTTCTTTTAGTGAGCTTCAGAGACTTTCATGGAGATTAAATGGAAGTTATTAATTAAATGATTGTGTTAATTGCTAATAAATGAAATACTTGTTTTCTTCAGAGGTCATAGAACAAAGCAGCGATCAGACAACAAAATGTCTACCCCTTATTATCTCAGTGGTGTCTTTTGATTTGGTGTCTCTGACTTATTTTATACAATAAGCAATAGGAAGAGCAAATTTCTGTCTTGGCGGCTGGTCAGTGAGATCAAGTGAAGCAATAGATTTATAGAAACATTAATTGCATAACTAGGAAATGTGATTGTGAGCTAAAGAGACAGAGATGATTTTGGAAAACAAACTGTGGGTTTTTTGGCTCAGGTGAGCCGTGTGTGGCCAGCTGCAGGCTGATGCCATGAGCAGCCCAGTCTTCAGGAAGGAGAGTTCTTTGGGCCAGCTGTGTAATAAATCTCTGCTGCTGACTGAGCTGCAGGGTGTGAGTGTGCCAGGGGTTGGTGCCAGGCTGGAGTGGGTGCAGCTCTGCACGGTGTGTAAAGCTAAAGCAGGGAGCATCTCCTGAGAATGGCCGCGGTGACGTGCTGCCAGCGTTCTCCCCACAGGAGGAATGGAACTGATCTTTCCTGTCTGGTACTGGCTGGGCAGATGAATGAGCCTGCCTCTGTGTTGCTCCAGGCAGTTCTGCTCCTGGATCTCCTCTGAGCCTCTGCTCCCACCATCACTCTGCGATGCGGGGGCGAGTGGGAAGGAGGCCTGGCTGTGAGACCTCGGGCTGTGACCTGTTTGCAGAGGCCAAGGCATCAAATGCACTTGTTGACCAGTCAAAAGGCAGCTGATGGTCTGTAATCATTATTTTTATTTCTTGTGAGAGGCTGGATAAAGAAAGTTGCTTTCCCCAAGGGTTTTTAGCCAAATAAAGGAAAGAAAGGCTTTGTCATCAGAGATGCGTTCTGAATTCCATTGATTGGAATTGTAATTGAAAGTTCCTGCTAATGTGTTTGGTTTTTTTTTCCTGTAGAGCAATGTATTGAAATAACATGTTTTCTTAGCGTACAAAAAAATTACTGCATTTGGTAAGTGGTTTAGTAAAGCTTGTAAACTAAATTCACAGATATCCATTACTGGAAAATCTTGAACTGATATACAGCCTGGAAAACTGAGCACTTTTTCAATCAGAAAACAGCAAGAGATTCACAGATCATTTTAGGAAATACTGTCGCTCACAAGATCATTAGATAAAATTCAATATATACCCATGTGAGTCTGTTAAGGACAGTTGTTTCTGGGATGTCTCTTCATCCATGAAAAGACAGAGACATCCGTGACCTCCCATGCTGCTGTGGTTTTTGAAGTGGTACTCAAATGCTATTCTGCCTTTTTCGAGCTAGGACCCTCTAAAATAATCTGTGTTTATCCAATGTGCGGAGTTGCCAAGCTCCTCTCAGACATTTATCTGTGTGGTAGCAGGGCCTGTCAGAGTAGTTTCCTCCTTTGATGGGGGGTTTAGTTTGTCTTTCATCTTTGAAGAGTTTGAGCTGGTTCCCAAATTCAGGCTGGGAGACAGGACTTTGACAAGTAAAGCAACATTTCATATTTACAGAGGTTGGAACATAGTGTAGGAAGCAAGCACCATTAGTTTCCTGTCAGTGTTGTCAGGAGAAAAAAAGGAGAACATCTTGAACAAATCAAATAACCTAGTCTTCTCAATTTATGTTTTTGCATTTTGGGTTCTTTTTAGCAGGAGATCAAAGGATGCTTCCTGGCATTCTTTGGGAGTCAGGATTCTGATGGCATCTTCTGCTAAATATATAACTATGATATATAAGCTCTTGTCTTTTGGTGTTCCCATGAAGCTTAAGTCAGCTCTCAAGCCTGCAGGTGACTCTGGATGCTGAGGAGGACTTTGGGGACAATTGATAGATTTTTCAAGATTCACTTTAATTCTCATAAGTCTCTGTGTTTGTAAGTACAGCCCTTTAGAAAGGAGAGTTCTTCATTTTGTTGGGTCACTGTTAGTGTGACTGTTGATAAATAACAAGAACTTCCAGAAAAAGATGATATTATTTCTTTGTGTGGCTCTAGTTTATGTTGACAAATGGGTGTCAAGTAAGGCATTTGATCTTGCTTTAGCAGTGTGCTGTGAAGTGCTTCCAGGAACGAGGGGTTCTCGTGGTTGGATTATGTGTCAGCTGTGGTGTGTCTGTCACAGAGAGCTCACAAGGGATCTCAAACAGACTTGCTGTGCAGCTAAACATTGAGAATGAATGCTGTGATTGATTTCACTCTACTGGAGCTCTTCTCAAATTGAATTCTGGGTATATCTTTCCCCCTCCTCTCTGTTTAGCATTGCAGCCAGAGATGTGACCTTGTGAAATGAAAACCTTTCCTAATCACGCAAATACTACAAAGTGATGATCCCAGTAGCTTCATCACATACACCTAAACATGGACTCAGAATTCAAATAGGCTGGATTGGTACACTGGAGCATAAAGCATGATTGAACTTGGTTTGCTATTTAAACATGGAGGCCTAGTACAGTGAATTTTCTGTGTTGAATGTTTAGTTTTAAAGAACTTAATTTACACTTTATGGACATTGGCAGCCATTTTGTACGCTATCTACAGATGATTTGTTTTCTCTTTCAAAACTTCAGTCTTTTCCTAGCAAGATAATCCAGGCTGGAATGAAATATTTCATCTTGGTATATAAAAGCAAAATAATATTCATTTCTGATAAGGCTCCTTCTGAAATTTAATTAATTTAGATTTATCAGTCCCGGCCTTTAGTCAGGTTGTGATAAGAAAGAATTGTTTCTACCTAACTTTATTTGACTATTAAATTTTGAGCCTTACATGCTAATAGTTACACGAGAGTACGTGAGGGCATGTCATGAGAAAACTTCCAGGCAGCAAGTGGAGCTGAAGCTATGGTTTTTAAAACAGCAGCTCTTAATTGTTTCCCTTTGTCTTTGTCTCTCGTAGAAGCTCCACCAAAAGTGGAAGACAACCCCGCGGAAGCGTTCACGGACTCGTCGCTGTTTGCTCACTGGGGGCAGGAGCTGAGCCCCGAGCAGCGGCGGCTGGCGCTGAAGCAGTTCCAGTACTACGGCTACAACGCCTACCTGAGCGACCGGCTGCCGTTGGACAGGGCCCTGCCCGACCTGCGGCCCGGCGGGTGAGTGCTGCGGCAGCCCTGCTGGGGGGCACTGCGGCCTTCAGACCTGTGACACTGTGGGTCACTCCATCCTTCAGCACTGTGACACTGGGGGGGTCACTGGGGCCTTCAGACCTGTCCCATCTCAGTCACACTGCGGCCTTCAGACCTGTGACACTGGGGTGGCACTGGAGCCTTCAGACCTGTGACACTGGGGTGGCACTGGAGCCTTCAGCACTGTGACACTGGGGTGGCACGGGAGCCTTCAGACCTGTGACACTGGGGGGGGTCACTGCAGCCTTCAGACCTGTGACACTGGGGGGGTCACTGCAGCCTTCAGCCCTGTGCCAGTGTGGGGGTCACTGCAGCCTTCAGCCCTGTGCCACCTCGGTCACACTCCATCCTCCAGCCCTGTCCCACTTCAGTCACACTGGAGCTTTCAGCCCTGTCCCACTGTGGGTGTCACTGGAGCCTCCAGCCCTGTCCCAGTGTGGGTCACTCCATCCTCCAGCCCTGTCCCATCTCGGTCACACTCCATCCTCCAGCCCTGTCCCACTGTGGGTCACACTCCGTCCTTCAGCCCTGTCCCATCTCAGTCACACTCCATCCTCCAGCCCTGTCCCACCTCGGTCACACTCCGTCCTCCAGCCCTGTCCCATCTCGGTCACACTCCATCCTCCAGCCCTGTCCCACCTGTAGGTTTCCCTCATAGGCAGGCTATGGATAACCACCAGAAGAAGTCATTTCTAGCAGGCAGATGAAGGCTGTAAGTTTCAGTTGTTCTCAAAAGCGCTGCTGTGCCCAAAGTCAGTCCATTTACAGTCCCACAAAGTATTCATTAAAATTTCTTCAGCATCATTTGGAAGCTTTATCTCAGCCACAATTTACATTAGACAGCAGGTGTGTTTTTTCTGCTAAAAGGAGAACATTTTAATGCTAATTTTCAGTTTCATCAGATAACCTGGCTAAACAGGAACTGCTCTGTTTGAAAGCACAGAGCTGCCTGGTTAAGGTCAGTCAGCCTGAGCTTTTAGTGGTGAAAGCTGCTGAGTTT
Organism: Poecile atricapillus; assembly: GCF_030490865.1. Classification (NCBI taxonomy): domain Eukaryota; kingdom Metazoa; phylum Chordata; class Aves; order Passeriformes; family Paridae; genus Poecile; species Poecile atricapillus. Next base: position 118,795,689 of record NC_081249.1, on the reverse strand, counting down.
TAGCTGCTGAGTTTTAGTGGTGAAAGGCACCTCTGAGCCAAGCTCTGGAAGCTCAGGGATCCTTCTTCCCTGGGCAGCTCTGTGCTCGGAATCACGAGCATCCAGGGTTATTCCACAACTGGGTGGGACCAAGGGAGGTATCAGCCTTCCCTTCAGTGCCTCTGAGGCTGTCTGGGCAGGGCTGTTCACAGAGACAGTTATTGCTCACCTTCTGTGAGCCTTGGTGATACAGCTGGGCCAACAGCAGCTCTGGAGATGGAGAAATGGATGGAGGGAGAGCTGCTTTTTCTGCAGCTCATTAAAAAGAGAAATCATTAAGATAAATAATCTGGGTACTTAGTGAATCAAACGTAATCTTATTCATTTATTCCAACCAAATATTTTAATAACTAAAGCAATAGTGCATTTTGCTGCACATTAAGTTGATGATAGCAAAAAGATATCAACACCGTCAGAGGCAGCCCTTTAGCAGTATCTATGTATTATTATATATTGCATTGTAGAAATATTTTTGTTGCAAATTTGCTGAAATACTGACTTTAAGGAAATCAAAGTCCGTGCAATTGTATTTGTGCTTTGGTTAAATCAGTTTAGCAGCCCCTGTAGGAACAGTCTCTTTCTTGTTTTTTAATTGTAAACTAACCCAGAGGAAAAAGAAATCTTTTTAACTAGACATCAATGACAGAAATGTTTCTGTTCTTATACCTCTTTTGAAATTACTATTCTGAATGATTTAAATATAATTTTTTTATAACTATGTATTTTAAAAATTAAAAAGATGGAGAAAATGAATTTTACTGTAGCTGAAAATAAATGAAAGTTAGGATTTTAAAAGAAACTTCAGTTAGAAATTAATCATGATCCTAATTCCTGTGAAAGTTTTGATCCTTTGGTGACTGCCAGAAACATGACAGACATCACAGGATGTTTAGGGACACAGCCATCCACAATAATGGCTCAGTGCTGGCAGCCCAGGCAGGTTCCCACAGCCCTTAGGCTGGGGAGCAGGCAGGGCTGTGACACTGGGTGACACTTGTGACCCTGGGGGAAAGGAGCTGTGCTGGCAGGCAGTGTGCAAACTGTACCTACAGCACCTGAGCAGTGTGGAGCCACAGCTGTTCTGCAAGTCCTGGTGTTGAAAAGAGAGCTCCTGCTCCCGACAGGAAAGTTCTCATTTGTGTGAGAGCACATGCATGAATGCTGTGGGGGAAGGAAGTCTACCCTGTGAGAGTCTGTTTCCAGTGTAATAATCAGTTTTTGGGATTTCCAGCGCCTGGTTTTTAAACCAAGTGCAGAAGTCACTCCCTGAGTTTGCATAGCTGCATTTCCATTCTCCTTGGGCAGCTGCTGGGCTCAAGCATGGTGGGAGGAGAGCACACAGCAGGTGATATGGAGAACAAGGCAGCCACCTTCACTGGACCTCAGTCACTTGTGGTATTTCTGTTCTGAACAGAGAGGCACGAGAGCACAGATAGAGGAGCTGCTACAGTGGCTCTGGACAGAGCCAGCCAAGGTCTGACCAGGCTCATTAGCCTGGATTTAGCAGTGATGCTGCAAGAGTCAGCATGGCAGTGGATCCCCAGCAAAGGCTTGTGGCAGGTAGAGAAAGGAGTGGAGCTCACATGGTTCTGGCTGGGTTCAGTGCTGGTCTGTCATCTGTATTCAGAACCTGTCATATGGAGTAGAGAAATTTGGGAAGACAGCGATATCTGCAACTGAAACCTAAGGAAATTCATACATTGTTAGCCCCAGTTGAGAGCAGGAGAGTGGAGTGATCTGCCAGAATTGTGATATTACCCCTTTTATATCATACTGGTATGACTCAGCTTTGACCTTTCTGCCTGCAGTGCTCTGAGAATTCACATCAGCATATCTCAGTCTGTCTTTACAAGGTTCTGCAGAGAGAAAGGCCATTCCACATGTGTAGTAACACCAAATTAAAATGTGCAGCATTTTCTAGGCTTGAGGTCATCAACATTAAATGCCATGACAAAAGCAGAGGGCAATTAGAGATTGCTGAGCCACAGCACAGATGGAGGAGAGGGGAAAAATCCAGCCTTGCCCTGTCCTTCAGCCTGGGTGGCATGAAGAGGCAGTAGAGCACATTTAGCAGTAGGGCAGTGCACTCTGCCCAAGCCTCTGAACTCTGGCCTCTCCAGAAAAGGATCACGACATTGGATGGAAACATCCAGCAGAGCACAGCTGGGTCAAGCTGTGGCAGGTTGTCACACCTTTCAGAAGGACCTGCTCATGCTTTAGGTACTGCAGAGTGGTTTCTGACCACTGTACAGCCACGAGCCTCCTGTTGCATTCTGAATTTGGTTCCTTTTCACTGTATTTGTGCTAGCACAGGCTGTCCCCAGCACAGTCCAAAATCATCTCTTATAGGTAAATAAGAGATTAACTGCCCTGGATACTTTAGCCTCCTGAAGGAATCATCACACCCTGAAGTGGGCTCATTTTTTGCAATACTCAGTAGACAGTGCAGGCTTTATTGTACTTTACTGAGTACTGTCTCAGCCAGGGCCTGATTTTGATTCTGTGCTGCTGCAGCTGGGTGCTGTTCCCACACTTCTGTGCATCTGTTAGCCCATAACCTGTCTGCATCACCGACTGACAAATAGCTTCCGGCTCTAATGAACCTGGAAGCTCTGAGGAAGGCAGTGTTGCCCTTGCTGTGTGCAGGAACAGAGGATAATAGTTCTGTGTTAGTTATAATTCTGTTGTGCTCATTACTTTTAGTAGGGCAGGCAGTACCCACAAAGCTTGTTATGAGTGAAATGTGGATGAAACAAGCTCTTGCAGAAATTCATTATAGCAAGTTAGGTTGTTTAGGGGTCCTGAAGCTGTCTCCCAAACTCCTTTCAAGTGGTCATATTCTACTTTGTTGGCTTGTGAATCTTTGTTGCCTGATCCATTGTGCTGGGGCACACATGGGAGAGGGAGGTAATATTCTCCTCTGATGATGTGAGGAGCCAGGGAGGCGACACAGGAAAGGTTCACAGCAGGATCCCAGCAGAGGAGCTGTTTCAAAGGGTTTGGCTCCTGCACAGACTGTCTGACACCAAGAAACCTGGCCAGTAAATGCAAAGCAACCTTTCCAGCCACTGTAACTGGCTGGATGAAAGGAAAGACACAAAAAGAAAGCAGCAAAGGCAAGAAGGGTGGCAGGCAAAAGAAGTATTTAAAGCTCAGATATTTTAATTCTTTTGATATTTATTTTAACTCTTTGGAGACCATTGCTATTGTCAAATAGCATGGTATAGCATGTGGCTTGCAGCAGGTTTGCCCTTTTCCTGGCTGAAAGTTTGTCATCTAGAAAAGTGCAGAGGAGAGGTCCTGCTTCCTGTGCAGAGAAGGGCTTTTGCTATTTTGTAAGCACTTCTTTCAAACAATCCACCGCTCCCAAACTGATTATTTAGAGGCTCAGTTTGGCAAGGGACAATGGTAGAAGCCTTGAAGACATCAAAATTAGGTTTGTGGTAAAGTGGGCCCAGACAGAGCAGGCAAGAGATCCCCTGCATGCAGATGGGACTGCAAGGAAATAAAACCAAGCATTGGCTGGTTGAGGAGAGTGATGTGGTTTGGGACAGAAGTTGTTTATGCGTGTACATCTGTCCAAAATGTCCATCAGTCTTATGGTGGTAAACACAGTCCTGGATGTAGCATGCATCAGACTTATATAATTATTTTCCTGTATTAAAGCTGATATAGGAAAAATGTATAATTTCAACTAGTGAGGTTCAGGCTGGGTATTTGTATGTAATCTCTACTCCCCAAAAGGCAGCTCCTCCATGCTTGCATTCCATAAACCTTTGCCCCCACGTGTGCCTGTGAAACAATTCTGTTCTGCTGGGTTTATGTTAGTGATGGACATGGCTCCTTGCTAATTTCTGACCAAGTTCTTTTGTTGCAGCTGGTAAAAGAGAACATTAATATTGCTTGTTGGTTTTGATGTTTCAAAGGAATCATTTAAAAAGAGCAAAAAAGCCTGTAATGTATTGTTCTGGACAGAAATCCTAAAATTACCAAAGTATTCAGCATTCTTGTTGAATACCTCATGTTTAATGCTGTCATATTTCATGCTCTCTTTTACTTATCTCTCTACCTCTCGCTGTTCTGTTACCTCACCTTTTCCTTGGAGTGGCTCCAGCAGCAGTGTGAACTGCCTGAGCAGCCACCCCTGGGATGCTGAGCTGAGCTCTGGTTTTCCTGTTGGGATGTACCTGCTCACACGGCTGCTCTACAGGTGTTTCATATCCCTGGCACATCTGCCATTTCACAAATATCACAAATACCACCCTTACCACAAACCTGCTGCAGCCTCCAGGCTGCTCTAAGAACCCAAGCTGATGATGATGGACACGTGCACAGGAAAAAAAAAGAGCTTTTTATATGCTGTTCAATGCCAGCCTGATCAGCATAGCCCAGTTAAAATACTGGTAATAGCAAAAAGAGAAATGAAGTATGATCACATCATGAAATTATAAACATAAACACATAAATAGTTCTGCAGGAGTTCTTACTCAGTTCTTCCATAGAGTTTTAGTGCTACGTATTTTACTTATGCTAGAGTGTTTTGGTTTTTGTTTTTTACTCCCATTTATATTGAATTTCTGCTTGCCATTTTGTCTGTGGACAAAATGTTACCAGTTCTTGAAGAATGTAAAATTCTGTTTCTGTTTGTGCTTCTGAGAAATTCTTACCTTGTTGGAACTAAAACTTATTCCCATGTATGTCCCCAAAACAACACTTGAACCCCAAATGTTTTTAGTAACATCCTTATTGCATCCTGTGTAAAACAAAACAAACAAAAAACATGGAATATATGCTGTATTGTTTTTGTCTAAACAAAAACATGGGGGTTTTGCTATTGTTTGATATGATGGTCTTGGTGAAAGTTTTTCAAAGTTTGCAGAAAATAATTTCTGCTCATAATTTATGTACATATTTGTAGAAGGTCTCAGAGATAAGTTATTAACACAGGAAATAATTTTTTGTTTGCTGCTTTCATGCATAGTTTTACTAAACTAATTTTTAAGGCTAATGACTGGCTAAATGGAATAATCACAATGCATAGAGGAACAGAGTTGTCTTTCTTGTGGACAAATATTTGAAAGAAGCCTCATAATGTATGCTGCCCTCCATTTGCCAGAGCTGTGCTTGAAATAGAAACCAGGAGTTTCTGTAAATTTCTGTAACCATGGCAACCTCTACTTTAGCGCTATTAGCCCGCTGTAATTGAGCGGAGCGGGGCGCTCGCCGCAGGCTTTGGCTTTGCTGGAGTGATGCTCAACAATGCCAGTGGGGAAATCCGGTGAAATTCCTGTGGATTGTTGGTTTGGGGCGAGAGGAGCAGGTCCAGGCTGGGATGGACCCTTGGCCATTGCCTCTGCATCTCGCGGTTGCCACACAAGCGCTCCCTTCTCCGAGCATCGTGGGGCTGGGCTTCCCATCCCAGCGCTCCCTCTCCTCCTCCCCTCTGGCGTGCCTCAGACACTCACACCCTCTGGAGCCATTCCTTGTTCATTCCCATCACTCTGGAGTTACTCACCCCTCTGGAGCCATTCCTTGTTCATTCCCATCGCTCTGGAGTTACCCCTCTGGAGCCATTCCTTGTTCATTCCCATCGCTCTGGAGTTACACACCCCTCTGGAGCCATTCCTTGTTCATTCCCATCGCTCTGGAGTTACACACCCCTCTGGAGCCATTCCTTGTTCATTCCCATCACTCTGGAGTTACACACCCCTATGGAGCCATTCCTTGTTCATTCCCATTGCTCTGGAGTTACCCCTCTGGAGCCATTCCTTGTTCATTCCCATTGCTCTGGAGTTACCCCTCAGGAGCCATTCCTTGTTCATTCCCATCACTCTGGAGTTTCATTCCTCACAACACTTGGCATGAGGATGATGATAGACGTGCTTGTGAAAAGGCACAAGGGCTCTGCATTCTGTGCAGGGTCAGGGGCTGATTCTGATTTGATCAAATAAGGAAAAAAAGTAGGTAATTTTTATTGTCATCAGCTGATATGAAAAACAATGTAGAGAGGAAAAAGCATTTTTTAAAAACTACAGACACACTGAAAAACAAGTTAGTTTGAGCTGGAAATAAAGATAATGAATGAGTCTGAATGGAAAAGAAAAGGAAACATGAACTTGGTTCAGGAATGAAACCTCATTAAAAACTAGTCTCCTTGAAAAGACTAAAGAAGTTGGACAAAACAGGAGTCTAATTCTATTCTCTCCTTTCATCTGTAGTTATCTTTAAAGGTATGGTGGTGCAAAAAGGGAATCAAGTTACATCCACAGGATTAAAAGCTTTGCTCTTGCCAGCAATGAAAAATTTTGTGCAGAGTGATAAAAATTGCAAATATGTGAGATGTAAATGAATATGGGTGGGAAAACCAATACAAATAGTTTATTTTAAATGTATGGAAGACTCATCAGAAGCAGAACTTCTGTTTGAGCATTTCAGTTTATGCATGCATCTATGGCAGCAGTGTATTAGAGGCTGTATTGTCATCTGAAACCCTTTTTGGAATAGTTTGGAATTTGTCACTAGTTCCTTGCAATGCTATATTTTATATTTCTCTCAAGCTCAGCTTAATTGACAGAGGAGAAAAAACCACCCTATTTAAGGAAGCAACTTCTTTGAACTATTTTCAGTATATTTTTATTGCCATTCAAAGTATTTTCAAAAATCCCTTTAAGTTTTCCTTAATTTAACGGGTGCCACATCTTACCAGATAGAGTTTCATTTTTTGCTAGAATTTAATTTTATCTTCTTTGCACATTGTTATGGCTGAAGATAACAAATATTACCATGCCTAAGGCTGACAGCTAAAAGATAGATTGGCTGTAGATTTGTTTGCTGGACCATTTTATATCTCTTCATTTTGGCTGCAAGCACATCACTAAAATAACGAGCATTGTAGCTTCTTTAAAGGGTAATACTGAAGATTATTTTAGTAGGCTTAAACCTGTTAACTAGTTCATTGTCTATTTGAAGACAAATTTTCAAAACTTGGATGCATAGACACCATTTGGCATGAACAGGTCTGTTCTTCAAGGACCTGGATCTGTAATGGTTCTTCAAGGACCTGGATCTGTAATGGTTTTAGCATCTTTTGGAAAAAATGGAGTGCCAGTATTTCAGAATTCTAATGTGATTATAAGTACAGAGGCCTCCCAGCCACTCTGAGTCTGAAATACACACACTAGAAATCCTTTTGTCAGATGCCACTTAAACCTGATGGTCCCCAAAACTCACATTTGTCAGAGATTCCAGGTTTGACAGTGCTCAGCCCAAGTAAATCTATGCCTGCTTCACCTCCTCAGTCATGTGGGCTTTCAGAGATTGTTCAGCACCAGAGGTGATCTTTGTTTAAGGAGCAATTTCAGAGGTTAAAGGGGGGCAGGTGTGGAAATGCTCTTTTCTCCTGAAGAAGCTGTGAAAGCAGAGTGTGTCTCTAGAGCTGGGAGTGTCTCACCTAGGGAAGGGGAAGCTTAGAGGGGATGGCGTCAAGGCAAATATCTGAAGGGAGGCTGCAGAGAGGACAGAGCCAGGCTCTTCTGGTCCAGGTGGCAGGAAGAGAGGCAGTGGGCACAAACTGAAGCACAGGTTGTAGAGTCCCCACCACTGGAGGCATCCCAGCCCTTTCTGGAGAGGGAAAATGCTGTTCCTGCACAGCTGGCTCTAGGGGACTCTGCTTGAGCAAGGGGCTGGACAGGATGACTTCCCAACGCCCATCCTCTAATTGTGTCTCAGGAAATTGCCCTGACATGTGACTTGCAGGCTCTGTGAAAATGCCTTTGTTTCTTCTGCCAAATTGTCATGAGTAAAATTGAAAAAATAAATATTAGCTTGCAAAAGAAAGAAAAAAAAAAGTGATTGCAAGAATTATTGTGGCATTATAATCTAGAAAATTGGACATAGCCATGAAGAGTGGAGTGTAGGGTTTAAAATGCATGAGCATCCAGTTGAAGACGTGCTGCAGGTCCTTCCTCCAAAGAAACATGAGGTTAGAGAGCCTTGGTATCACTCCAGCTCAGTTTAATTGCTCCACAGAAAGTGGAATGACCCTGAGAAGGGGCACTGAAAATAATCACAGCGAGCTGGCTGGGAGTTGGCTCTCTGGGGAGATCAGGGAGGATCAAACTCAGCTCCCTCTGTCCTGGCTGAAGGTTTTAACTCCTGCACTACTGGCTAAAAGAGAAAAACACTGCTGCCTTGCACTAATTGTCTTCTGGAAGAGAAGGCAGCTCCCCTTGCCTCTCATTGCAGTGCTTTATTTTGCATAAAATGGATGCTGAAAGCTCTCTTACCGATGAACAGAGGATTAACACTCCACTAGAAATACAAAGGAGCATCACAAAGTCACCCCGTGACATATGGGACAGAAAGTTTTGGGTTGTTGCGTTGCAGAAGATCAAGCCACAAGTGGGAATCAGTAAATCCAAACACCATTTTAATTATTTCCCTCTGGGATTGATGCCATGGAAGAAAAAGCTGTGGAGCTCTGTGACAATGAGGTTTCATATTTGTTTCTAAAGGGAATATGTACCAGGTTATTAAAAAATATACTGTACACTTTTTAAGACTTGAACTGTAGCTTGATTTTCCAGACTGTTTTTGGTTTTATATGTCCTTATAATTCTTCTGCATGGTGACAGAGAGAAAAGTACCTAAAATATAAAATAGCTTCTTTAATGTGATTTCCATCCATTTCAAACCAATGACTGAATTTAGAAAATTGGTTGACCAGCTGAATTTTGAATATTACGCTGTGCTATCTCAGTTGGTTTGGGTGTCGTGTGTCCCATGCCCTGACTCTTTTCAGAACCTGTAAAAGCACAGAAGTAAATTAATCACCTTGATTGAACTTAATTTTTGTACAATATCCAGCACATGAAGAGGAATGCTTTTGTGATACTTCTCTGTATTTATTTGCTACATAAATTAAAATATAAAATCCTAAAAGAATTTTTCTCCTCGAGCTGAAGAAGAGATTTAGTTAAGGAGTCAGATTCAAGCATGATGTAAAAATACTGAATCTGCCAATGCTTTCTGTATGCAAAAGCTTGGCTGTTAGTTGTGCTTTCCACAGTTTTCAGGGGTTCCTGGCACCTGGAGAGGAAAGCCACTCAGTGTTGTAGGAGGTAGAGCAAGGCATTAACGTCCATCATTTCCATCTACAAAATCTATCTAAAAATGCTGCCAGAGTCAGACCGTACCTAATTTTATCCTAGGAAATAGTTTCAGATCAGAGCAAAAGGTAGAATTAATTCTTGTTCAGAAACATTTCATTAAAATACTAAATGTTTCACAGAAAAAGAGTTAAATCCATTTACTCAATTACATTGTGGCTTATTTCAAAAGCAAATATTTTGCTGACAGTTAAAAAAGGTAAAGTGGTAAAAGACCTTCCTACTCATATAATTGAAAGATTTGAATCCTCTTTGGAAAGAAGGAGGTTAAAAAAAAACAACCAATAAAACCCTAAAGAGCTTTAAAGTCGTGGGCAGCACTTCCATACTGCCATTTCCATCAGCATATTGGAATGTGGCTGAAATACCTATTTGTGAGAAAGGTTAGGAGAGCATTCCCCTTTCTGATTAACCCCCATGGCTGTGCTTACAGGTGAGTTTTCCTCTGTTGTATGTGGTTTTTCTGGCTGCACCATCTGGCTTTGCTTTAGTAGCAGGACGTTCTCTGGAGCTGTATCTTCCAATGTGTTCTTACAGCTGGGGGTGGATTTTGTTTGCATTGTGGCTGCCAACAATTTACCTCTTTTCCTCAACCTTCCCTGCAGGTGCAGAAACCTGACGTTTCCCGCGAGCCTTCCCGAGGTGAGCATCGTGTTCATCTTCGTTAACGAGGCACTCTCGGTGATCCTGCGCTCCATCCACTCGGCCATCAACCGCACTCCTGCCCACCTGCTCAAGGAGATCATCCTGGTGGATGACAACAGCAACAACGGTGAGAGATCCTGCTTCTTCCCCTCCCTGCCCCAGGCTGCCTGTGAAACACAAACCTTGAATTCCGGCTCTTGCTCATCCCTTTGTCCTTTCAAATGTTACCCGTGTGCTTTCTCCCTTCTCCATCCCACACTCTGCTGGGCTGGCTGCAGCTCTGCACACGTGGGCATGTTGAAGAGTGTGTACAAAAGACAGGATGTTTGAGGTGTCTGGTGGGCAGAGTTTGGAATGTAACAATAATAGATTAGACCTAGCAAGTTTTGCTCTTAGTGCTTCAGAGTGTTTTCAAGCTCAGGTGCTTTCTTTCCTTTCCACTGTATGGTTCCACGTATGTACTCTCTGTTTTGTATAAAATGTCTTTCTGTGGTTCTTAGGCTTCTCCTTTAGATTTCCAGTTCTCCTCTCCTGATGAGCAGCACTTTGCTGCTTCTCTGCTGTGCTCACGTGTTGCTCTCCATGACCTGGAGGATTGCACTGCCCGTCCCTGATGGTTCAGTGCTTGTCATGGTGTTTGTCACAGGCCATGCTATGCACTCTTTACAAGTCTTATTTTCTAGCAACTTTAGTGATGAAATTTTAGTAAGCACAGAGTGCTGAACTTAAAGAAAAATTCTTTTTTCTGTGCTGGGGGGTTAGTTCTGAGGTGCTGAAATACAAGGAGAATCTGGATTGGTCGTGTTGAAGGAAAAAGGTGAACAAAGGGCTTCTCTTATCCTTGCCATCACAACTGCTGCTGTCTGGCTGTATCCCTGTAGCTAAATCCTGTGACTTGCTGTTGATGTGTCTCAGATTTGTACAGACAAGAAACTTACTGGGAAGCAAGTACATAAGTTCCCCACCCCGGGCTATGCACATCATCATATCTTCTTCTGCAGACAGTGAATGAATGAAGGAAAAACCACAATCCTGGCTCTTTAAAGTACACACAAAACTCAACAAGTTGGTGTTTTGTCCTCTCCCTTATGCAGCACCTGGCAATTTGATAGGAAAGAGCATAACATTGAAATGCAGCTTTGACTGGTGGCCTTGGCTGCAATTGAGTGAATCCACTGCTGCACCTTTCAAATGGGAGCTCAAAGAATCTGAGTGGCTGCAGGGCTTGAGGTCGCTGGACATTGATAAACTGGCCACAAAACAGACATTAAAGGAGAGCAGCAGTCTGGTGGAAAAGCAGTGGCTGCAGGAGTTTGAGTGTGATGGTGCAGGGCTGTCAGGCAGTGGCTGCAATAGTTTGTGATGGTGCAGGGCTGTCAGGCAGTGGCTGCAGGAGTTTGAGTGTGATAGTGCAGGGCTGTCACGCAGTGGCTGCAATAGTTTGAGTGTGATAGTGCAGGGCTGTCAGGCAGTGGCTGCAGGAGTTTGTGATGGTGCAGGGCTGTCAGGCAGTGGCTGCAAGAGTTTGTGATAGTGCAGGGCTGTCAGGCAGTGGCTGCAGGAGTTTGTGATGGTGCAGGGCTGTCAGGCAGTGGCTGCAAGAGTTTGTGATAGTGCAGGGCTGTCAGGCAGTGGCTGCAATAGTTTGAGTGTGATAGTGCAGGGCTGTCAGGCAGTGCTTTGGAGTTTGAGTGTGATGGTGCAGGGTTGTCAGGCAGTGGCTGCAATAGTTTGTGATAGTGCAGGGCTGTCAGGCAGTGGCTGCAGTGGGCTGGCTGCAGAGCAGAGTCACAAACAGCAGCAGCAGCTCCTGAGAGCCTGTCTCACCATGACGAGCTCGCTCACCAACACTTTGCACTGTGCTCTACACACTTGTCACAATTATTCCTTTCATTATTTCCTACCTGAAATAGATCAGAAATCACAGGAACTACTTTTTCTTTCAGGAAAACCTGTCCAGCCACATTTTTTGTTAGTACCAGTATTGGTATTGTACTGTAGAATATTTTTATGATTTTCAGGCTTGCCTTTCTTACCCTCCACTGCTTTAAATCCTTGGGTTCCTGGCCCCAAGCAGGGAGACAGAAATTGAGAGGAAGGTAACCTTTGGTTTGGCTGCCTTGCCTTGGTGTTACATGTCATTTTATACAAAATCACACTGTGCAGAGCTATAGTTAGCCTCACAGAAAAATTCAAGCCTCTACAGGATTTTATGCTACTCCTCTAACCCTTTCTCTGGCATCTCTTCCCTGCAGAAGTAAATTAGATTTCAGCAGTCCTCTTTATCCCATAATGTATGCTGAAGACCTGGTAATAGGCATGTATTTGGAACAGATGGATGTTTGGAACGGGAGCGATTGCAAAGATGATTTATGGGCTTTCCTACTATTAGTTTAAATCTTGAAATATTTATTTTGAAACTTATTTTTCCTTTTACAATATTCTGTTTTCCATTTTTTCTCCCTTTAGCATTGCTGAGATGAATCCCTTATATTTAGTGTCATTCTGTGTTTTTGTTAGTAGCTCTTTAGCTTGCGAGTGTTGCTGCTTGTAAGGTAAGTGGGTTTCTCTGGCTTTCCCTGTGGGGCAGCCACGGGGTTTGTGCTGGCAGTGGGCTCCAGCTCTGCTTCCCACAGGGATCTGTCACAATCCTCATTATCAGTGCTGTTCTTACTCTCAGCCTTTTGCCAGGGATGGCAGCTTCTCTTGACTTGATGCAAGATTTCCTTCTGTGGTGCCACAGCCGTGGGCTTCACGGGCAGGAAACATCCCACTGTGGGGAGTGACTGAAGGAAAAAGGGAGACCAGAGATCTGTCAGAGCCCAGGCACCTTTTAATGAGTCCCCAATCTCTGGAGATGTGCATTTTGGAAAAGGGCAGTGCAAGAACTAGATGGGGTTTTTTTTAACTTCCAGAAGGCTGATTTCAGAAACCATTAATTCAAGTGCATGGCCAAAGTCTACATTTGTCCTGAACAATATGTGCTACAGTATTTTATTTCTTGTACTTCAAGGTTTGTCAAGCAAATTATGTTTCTCCCAATTATGTTTCGGGAGACCTCAGTTAATCTCTTTGTGAAGTTTCCCTTTTTAAAAATAAATGTTTGAAGTTAGGAAACTGTGAAGATGCCAGTGTGTGCCACTTAAAAGCAGGAAATAGATTTTGCAGGTCCTAAAATTATGATCCTTTATTTAATAAAGCTGTTTGCATGGCTTAATGTTGTATTTCACCATACCATCTTTTCTGGTAGAATTCTGATGAAGATTGCTCTGAATTGTTTCACATATGCAGTGAAACATTAGTAGCAGGTGCATTGGTAGTAGAATTTAATTTTATTGAAGGATAAAAAAGGCACATTTCAGTGCCTACCTGTGTACTGTATAACAAGAACAAAAGTTTTATTAAAACAAGCCAAATCCAGTGTTGTTTATTTGTGTCTCACCTGGGTCTTAGTCATGTTGGTGTCTAAGCAACTGCACAGATTTCAGATGTTTTACTGTATTTTTAAGTGTCACATCAGAATCTTTCCTTTCTCCTCAGTAGTGTTGTTTGCTTTGCAGAGATAATGTATGTATAAGTTTACAATTTGGCAGTATCACTTTTTACTTATTTTTTCCTTCAAATGCAGCAGAATTTGATTTTTATTTTCAGAGGAGAGGCCTAAAAAAAATAAGTGACCACACCCATGACTGCTGCTGGTTAATGGAACATATTTAGAAGCATTGCCTGAGCTGGAGACTGCTGGCATTGTGGTTTATTTGCCCCTGGTTTGTGGCCTCTGGGGACAGGGTGGTGACCTGTGCCACTGGAGCCCTGGCTTGGCTTTGGAGTCTTTTTGCTGGCATTGAGCACCACGGCATTACAAAGTACCCCTTGAAGGTATTTTCAGGTGATTTGAAATCTCTAAAAAAGCTCTTTGTGAGCCATGATGAGTTCAGCTTCACAGGGAGGCAGTAGGCATTTCTGTGTCCAGAGTGTGCCTTGCAGAATGCAGCACTAGAGCAGTAATTATCCTGCCCTAGGACATTTTTATTTCACATTACAGTTAGTAATTTTGAAGTAGAGGCTCAGATTTTGCAAGGTTCCTTCCTTTTCCTTGAAGCATTACTTATGAATGAAATATTCCTACATGTTCAGTGTAATGATTCTCATTTTGTCCTGAGATTGCCATGAATACAGCTATTGAACTGCAGTAATAATGCTGGATGTCACAGGATGTGAATTTTACATCTTGCAGTGTTGAGAATTAGCACAGACTGTGAAAAGTGGGTTAGGTGTGACTGTATCACCTGTGAGAGATTGTCCTCAAAACAGTGACTGAAAAGAAACTTTTCAAAGAGCATCCAGAGCTTTTCACTAAAAAGCTGTATTTCTTTGGTAATTCTTAAGAGATATTTGGGAATAGAAGGTTGTCTGATTTTTATTTTTTTTTTCTTTACAAAAGCAATGATAAATAAACCTCAAGACTTCTGTTCAAATGCATGCTGGATTTCATAGCACAGAATAATCTGAAGATGGCTTGTAAATCACACAACTATGAAAAACCTATTGATAGCAATCTCCTAGGGAAAACCTTTGGTCTTGCTTTCTTTCTGTTTGGATTCTTGTTCTTCCCTTACCTGAGTGTCAGGGAAGTTCCAAGACAAACAGAAACATCTGAAAACAAGGAAATAGGCCAACTTTATCCAAACCTCATTCATTTTTGGGCTGTGGTTTATACATGGGGAAGGCTTTACTTTATCTGCCTGGATTGATTCTCTGCATTGGTTAAAGGTCTTGATGCTGAAATGGTTCTTGCACAGTCTTTACACAAGCAAGCTCTCACAAGGGTTGCCAGGGATTGACATCAAAACAGGGCTGTGCAGTGCTGGTTTGGAATCAGATGCTAAAAAGCATATATTTATGTATAGAGCAGGAAATCTGTTCCCACTGTGGATTTGAGAACAACATTGGCTGTTGTTAAAAACTCTGCATTTTACTTTAGTAAGGTTTAGCACTGCAGCTTGAATTAATGAAGGCAGTTCTTGGAGCATGTGTCTGCTGCTGTGTGTTGTGTGCTGCTGCTGGGGCTGCAGTGAGGTGTGCCAGCTGCTGGGGGTGCATCCAAAAAGGTGCAAGAAGGAAATAACCAGAGGCAAACCCTCGTCCTCTGGCCATCTGTTCCAGCCACCAGCAGAAGTCAGAGCATAATGTTCTTATTCAGAGACTGTCCTGGCCATGCAGATCAGAGCTCTGGTGGAAAAAAATAGGAACCACTAATGTAAACAGACTGTGAGATTTTTATGAGGACACTGAGTCCTGGAGATGATGTCCTAGCCTGGCTGCAGACTGTTGTTTCCTCTTACTTGTCAGTGCTTGTGAGAATGAATTTGATTCCTGCTTTAAAGGGGAGAGGTTGTGGAGCAGGATACCAAAATGAAATGGGAGAGAAGAGAAGCACACTGCTGATGAATAAGGCCATTTGTCCCAATTATTCTTCCCCCTGGTTTGGTTGGTTGGTTTGGTTTTTTTGTGATTTATTTTATGTTTGTTCTTGTTATTTGTTTGTGGGCTTTTTTGGCTGGTTTTTTGTTTGTTTGGGGGGTGGTTTGATTGGTTTTTTGGTGGTGGCAGTGGTTATTTTATTGGTTTGTTGTTTTGGTTTTTTTTTTTAATCACTCTTCACACCTTTTTCTCCTTCTGTGTTCATTCCTTCTTCTTTTCAGCCAGGGGAAGTCTAGCTCCTTGGTCTTTATTGTCTCAGTCCACTTTCCTTGGGCTTCTTCTACCCTGGCAGTCTGTCCCCCATTCCCTACAACTCATCCTTCTCTGTGAGCTTGGGGTGTCCATTTGGCATGTTCTCAAATTGCAGGGTACCTGTGCCTCCTGTCATCTCCTCCATCCCACTGTCTGCTGCACTTTCCCACAAACTGCATTCCTCCATTCTCCCCATCTCACCATGCAGCTTCCCCTTGCTTTTAGCTGCTGTCATTTAACTCCTGCCTCAATCATCCCTCCCTGCCTCCCTCCACCCTCCAGAAATAATCTGTTCCTTCCCTTTTTTAGGCACATTTTTATCATTTCCCTCTTTCTTCCTTTTTCTCCCCATTGCTTCCTTTTTCTACATGTTTTTCCATTCTCTTTTGTTTTCATTTAAGAATATTTATGGAGTATGCTTTTCACCAGCTTTCCTAACTCTCCCCCATGCCTGAGCTCTGTAGTCCATCAGGCACAAGGACTGGAATTGCGGCACATGAGGGGGCAGAGACAGCATCTGCTTTTTGTGTCCTTGTCACCATAGTTGTGTGAAAGCTGCTTGATAACCAGCATGGGGTTTATACTGGGAGCCATCACAATCTCCTTTCTTTATACCTCCAGTGGAAGATCCTTAGCCTTGCTTTTCTGGGCAATTAGGGGAGTTCAGTGCTGTGGGACCATTTGCCTCTCTGGAAACTCTGTGTGCTCCAGAGGTGCTGGCAGTGACAAAGTGACCTTTCAGCAGAACACTTATTTTACCCATCTGCAATAACCCATAGTTGAGTCTGTTGGCATGGCTGGAAAAGCAGCATTTCAGTGTGTGCCAGCTGATAGCAGCAGCTCTGGCCACATCAGGGGGCAGCTGTGCCGGCCAGAGCTTTTATTTGATAAATAAATAAATACGTTTT
This sequence comes from Poecile atricapillus, assembly GCF_030490865.1. Taxonomy (NCBI): domain Eukaryota; kingdom Metazoa; phylum Chordata; class Aves; order Passeriformes; family Paridae; genus Poecile; species Poecile atricapillus. The sequence goes on along the minus strand of NC_081249.1, from coordinate 118,779,194 downwards.
CTGTGTCAGACTGAGCACTCCAAGCCTGAGGACTGGCCTTGCTTCATGGTGGCTGTCTTTTACCTTGGATCCCAGCTCATCCTGCGCTTCCATCCACATCTGCTGTGTCCCCTGAACAGCAAGAGGCACAGTGCACAGTCAGGGTGTTCCTGTCCTTCATCCCCACTCCTGTCCCTCATCCCCACTCCTGTCCTTCATCCCCACTCCTGTCCTTCATCCCCACTCCTGTCCTTCATCCCCACTCCTGTCCCTCATCCCCACTCCTGTCCCTCATCCCCACTCCTGTCCTTCATCCCCACTCCTGTCCTTCCTTCATCCCCACCCCTGTCCCTCATCCCCACACCTGTCCTTCATCCCCACTCCTGTCCTTCCTTCATCCCCACACCTGTCCCTCATCCCCATTCCTGTCCCTCATCCCCACTCCTGTCCCTCATCCCCACCCCTGTCCCTCATCCCCACTCCTGTCCCTCATCCCCACTCCTGTCCCTCATCCCCACTCCTGTCCTTCCCTCATCCCCACTCCTGTTCCTCATCCCCACTCCTGTCCCTCATCCCCTCTCCTGTCCTTCATCCCCACTCCTGTCCCTCATCCCCACTCCTGTCCTTCCTCCCCAGTCCTGTCCCTCATCCCCACTCCTGTCCTTCATCCCCACTCCTGTCCCTCATCCCCACTCCTGTCCTTCATCCCCACTCCTGTCCCTCATCCCCACTCCTGTCCTTCATCCCCACTCCTGTCCTTCCTTCATCCCCACCCCTGTCCCTCATCCCCACTTCTGTCCCTCATCCCCACTCCTGTCCTTCATCCCCACTCCTGTCCCTCATCCCCACTCCTGTCCCTCATCCCCACTCCTGTCCTTCATCCCCTCTCCTGTCCCTCATCCCCACTCCTGTCCTGCCCCTGTTGTGACACAGCCCTCGGTGTCAGTCCCCTCATGTGCCTGCATGGTCCTGCTCCCAGCAAAGCCTCAATAAATGACAGTTCCAGTTTCTAGCTGATGATGAATAGCTGCACACTGGCACTTTGGGCTATTCTGGAAGAATGATTTGGGTGAACTTATAGAAAATAGCACCACCTGTGTCAGGTGTGATTCAGAAGCCAGATGTGAGCACATTTAAAGGCTGCAGTCACGTTCACTGAGAACAGACTTGGTTTAAGCTCTTCTGGTAGTGATGAGGAATTCACTCTGTGTGCTTTGAAGGTGCTCTGAGCTGCTACCATCCTGACTCTGAGGATGCCAGCACATAAACACTGCCTTGGTGCACTTCTCAGCACCATCACTGTGATTTTAGCCTTAAAATTAATCTCTAGAGAGCTCTGAGAAATTGCTTGATTGGAAAACTTTTTTCTTCCCCCATTTTTTCCCCTCTCACATTTGTCAGATTATTTTGCCTTCAGAAATGCTTGAATGGTTCCTGTTGATAATGTTCTCCAGCACAGGTCACTGAGCTCAAGCAGCAGCCACAGGTGTGGGTTTGGTGCAGTGGCAAACACTGATGCAGAGCTCATGAGAAGTGCCAATATCTCTTGATGTCAGGAAGATGCTGTGCTTTGATCAGATTCTTTCTTTGGACGTCTTTTCCCATGAAGTCTGCCACAGAAATTGTATTTGAAATATTCTAGTAATGTAAGCTCTTGTGAGCCTGAATGACTTCTTAAAGGATTTCTTTCTCTTTCCTTATCAGAAGAATGGCACTTATAATTGAAAGAGTTTGACAGGGTGTGGGGAAATACTCTGTAGTGTCAGACAAAGGAGTCAAAGGATTTTGTCCTACAGAAAGTTAAGAAATGAAAATTGCCTTTCAAATGAACTTCATTAAAATTTACCTTTTCTCCTCAGCCCAAGCATACTTTCCTTAAAAAGAAAAATGAATGAAAAGATAACTTTCATAAAAATCAATGCTGAGTTTTTAACTTTAAGTAGTGGCAAAACTTCCTGCCAGAGCTGATAATTTCAAACACTTCAATTTCTTTGTGATAGAACCTCAAAATTCCTGATGTGCTGAAGGGCCCAAGATATGATAAGAGATTTGCCTAAAGAGATGTTCAAGTATTTCACTAAATGATAAAAATCACTTAGCAAAATATTTGAATAAATTCCAGATTAATCTTTGGTCGCCACACAAAGGCACATTTATAGGCATTGCTAGATATTTTAAAGGCATTGTGGAACCTACTGTAAGTCTAAAATTCAAGTAAAGAACATTTTAACAAAGAATATGTCAGTTCTAAAAAAACTGAATCAGTTCATGTTGGCTTTTCTTTTGGCCTGCTTTTCTGTAGATATGCTTGGCATCAAGTTTTTGAAAGTGTTCCCGAAGTATATTCAATGGCCAAATTTTAAATGACTCCATTTCACTTGTTCACTGCTGGTAATTTCTGGGATGTTTCTAAAATGGTGTTCCCTCCTTCCACCCTAGAAAAGGAACCTGTTTAAAGCAGAGTGCTTCAACCAGCAGCCTGGGAAAACTTTGGGGAAGCTCAGTTTAAAACTTTATGGAAAATGTGATGAAGGTGAATAAAAGCTAAAATTTTCATTTATGATGAAGCAATCAAGAAGGGAATAGTGAGGGTTTAGGGGTCAGGCTGTGGGATAGTGAGGATTCCCGCTTGTGTTTCCCTACCTGGGTTTTGTTTTCACTGGGCCCCCGTGGGCAGAGCTGCTGTTAACCCCACTTGGGGAGCTGCTGTGGGGTCTGGGGGTGCTGGAGTCTGTAGGGATGGAGATACCTGGAGGTTATGTGCTGAGAATAGAAACACCCTGCACGTTCCTTTTGATTTTCACAAGGGTCTGGGAGTCTGGCAGCTTTGGGTAAGTTCTGCAGGCAGTTTCCTGCAACCAGGGAAATGCTGCTCTCCTGGCAGTCTGAGAGGTGACAGCTTCTGACTGTCCTCCTGCGTGGAGCTGAGTTCTCCTACCACACCCCTATGGCATTTTGCAATGGAGTTTGTGAATAAAATGATGATTTTATTTTTATTTTTTCATATTAGTTTCCTTTCAAACAGAATCTAAGAGCAATGGTAGATGCTTTTTGGTACCGGCTCAAAGGACAATTTGCCTTTCATTAAATTTAAAGGGCTTTGTCTGCACTGCAGTGTGAACTTTCCACTGGGTAATTCAGAATCAGGATGAATGCTAAATAACATGGCAGCATGAATCATTGTTGTTTTCCTTTGGCAGCAGGGAGAACCTTGATGGAATTGCTAAGTGCTCTCAGCTCTCTCCAGACAGCTCCGTGTCGGCTGCTGCATTGTTCCTCTGCTCCTCACTCACACACTCCTTTGGCCCAGGGCCTGTCTAATCATTGCTTAATCTTTCAAAAGCTGCCACCTTCTATTTACAGCAATCTTTTCAAGCAGTACAAATACCAGCAGATTTGCATACAGTAGAAATAGAAATAATTGGAAAAAATAAGGTGAAAAATAAATAAGAAATGGGATGTTAACAGCATTAATGTTTTATGAAGGTGGAAGAAGAATCTGCGTAGCTAATCAAATAATGGTGAAGTTTAAGGAAGCCTAAAGATATTTCTGTGGCTGAATAGACAGTCTGTCAGTCTTACAGGCTACGAAATAATTATTCCTCCCGACCTATTGCTCCTAATCTCCAGCTTTGCTCATGTACATGAAGTGGAAAGAGAACAACAAGGTCTTCTAAAATGAGAAAGAAGTTGCAACTCATTTGCCAGCAAATAAACAAGTTGACAACTTCTCTGCCAGCAAATAAGCAATGATTTCTGTTTTTCATTACCATGAATGACTGCAGTGTCAGTACCTGAAAAATGTATTTACATTCGTGTGTCAAATAAGTGCCTGTGATTCCCTGCCTTGGAGTGTTATTATTTCTGCATGGGCAGCAAGTCTGAAACACCTCCCTGTGCTCTGCTTCTCACGTGAAATGTCCAGGATTACGTTTCAGTGCTGTTTGTGCCCTTGAAGCTTCTTTGTTGGTGGTTCATGGGCTTTGACAGGCAGTTTGGAACATGCAAGTGAAACTTGATGGTGCTGGGTCTGCTTTTGGGTGTTCCTGTTTCCAGAGAAATGGTTTTGCTCTTTACTGATTTCCCCCCACACAAATGGATAAAACTGGAGGAACACTGAGGCAAAAGTTGTGTGACTGTGTGTATGGTCAATATCTCACAGGCAAAGATAAAATGATTCCACAATTAGTTTTAATTTTTATTAATGCTATTTGTGCTGCACGGTGTTCTGACAACCTCTGGAATGCCTTGTGTCTAAGAGGGAGACCTGCTGGACTCTGAAGGTTCCTGCTCTTCTAGGAATGAATCTTATGTCACCTGAGCTTAGAGCATTAGTCCAGTGTAAGAAAAGAGACTTAGGAAAGCTTTTTCACCAGAAAAATTCAGCTACAGCATAGCCAAGGAAAAAAAAAAAAAAGGCAGAGGTTGGTTAAAAGAAAGGAAGATTTTTTTTTTGACTGAGAAGCAAATACTTTACAGAATTCCCTTCTCCTGGGGAACCCAGAGGAGAAACTAAGGACTAAGGACAAGAGAAACAATCATGGTTATGGTTATGTTATGGTTATATTGCCTTTTTCTTTTTTTTTTTCCCCCTTTCTCTAGGTCTGCACACTGCTAGAGCTATCTGAAGTAAGCAGTGTCTGACTTTGGAAATTTTCATTTAGTCTGTCTCCTTGCTTCAGCAATTATGTCTCCCAGAGGAGGAGAACATCACAAAATAATGAAGTTACAGGAAACCTCAATGGCTTGTTAGAAGGAACATCGTCACACGTGGACACAGAATGATCACACAGATCACAGCAAGAGCAATTTCAGATGAAATAAGAGAATTTGTGCTTTAGTTTTACCCTACAGGCCTGAGAAGATCAGTTGTTACCCAGTGATACAGAAGTACTTTACAGGCTGCCTGACACCCAGGTGACCCTGAGCAGTATTTTATGTAACTACAACTAAACTTTTGCTGATGTGCTCTTCTCCTGAGATCTGAGCACGTGTCTCCAGAGCTGCATGCCCCAGCAGGAAGAGCCTGACCCAGGGAACGTTGCTGGTTCATATCCTTGAAGACACATGGAGCCTGGAGCTGCTCTGTGCTTGTCTCTCAGATGGAAATTCAGCAGCAGGAGTACTCTGCACAGCTCCAGACACCATGTGGGCAGGAGACACATCAGGAAATCCAGTTTAAAGCAGCCAAAATGGCTATTTTACTGCATGCTGCAGAATGGGATTTTCTGATGGTTTTGCAGATGTGCAGTCACAGTTCCTGAGGTGAGAAAGGTGCAATAATTTTAGAGTTCAGGCTTCCATCACAGACAGCTCTTGGTGCTGGTGTGCTGCCATTCTCAAAATGGTGCTGAGATTAAACAAAGCATGATACTAAATCTAGAGAAGATGAGATACCTGAAAGCTCTCAATTGAAAATTATTTTTAAAAACTAAAGGGAAAAAAGGGGTTATTCAGCTACTTAAAAAGTTTAAGGGTTTATTTTACTTTTATTTTTTCTATAGCTCTTTTTATCCTTCTGTCAATACTCCATCTTTACCAGATGTCTAAAGCTTTTAATTTATGTCAGCATTTGAAAGGTGCTGATTCCTAGGACTCAAATTTTCATTAATTGGCAGTGTTCTACAGTGTGACATAGGTTCTTTCTTGTGACATAGAAAAATATTCTCCATAAAGTTGCATGGTTAGTCCAGAGAGGATTTCCACCAAGGGAATTAAAGGCAGTCCCTCAGGGGTGTTAGGTGAGCTGAAACAGCCCATCTCCTCACATTAGAAATGGTTCATCACTCCTGAGAGAGTCCTGTCTTCCCAAAGGATGTACCTGGAACCTCTGTGATCCTGTCAGCTCCCACCAGAGCCTGCAGCTCCTTGGAGCACCCAACTGGGGCAAACGGAGTCTCCCAGGAAAAGGATGGCAAAACTGAGCCTGAGTCACCTGCAGAGCTCTGAAATTCATGCTGCACACTCTGTGCACCTTAGCCATGTCCATATTTATGCTTTTTACCACTCTTTCAATCACACACAAAAATTAGGAAGTCAAGGGTCTTTTAAAATACCTAAAAAAGAAAAATCTTAGGGAAGGTGAATTAATAAAATGGTCTGTTAAACTAACCAGCATTTTATGGCCCTAGACTTGAAATACTGAGAGAAATTACTTAGATACAGTAAAATGGAAAAAAAAAAAAAAGGGGTCTAATCAGCTTTCCTTATAGTGGAAAGTACCCTAGAAAAATACGCCTGTTGCTTCAGAATATATCAAACTGAGTTTAATCAACTGTGGGTTACTGCATAATAGCTCAATCAACTTCAGGTCAGCAAGAAAGAAAGTGGAGGAATTTTTTAGTAGAACTATAAAAGAAGATGCATGTTCAATAGTTTGCTTGACTTCCTGGGTTTGGATTATCGAAGTTATCAAAGTAACATGAAAAACAGCAGTGGGTGATTTACCTCTCTCAGGATCTTATGCATCAAGACTTGGCTCTGATGTGTGACAAAACATATTTCAAAAATGGCATGAATTTTTATGGTGTTGCACAGTGCTGTGTGCACCCTGTGGTTTAGAGTTCATACAGAGTGTTTTCTAGAAAATGCTGAACTCTCTGGCTGGATTCTGCTCCACTGCTACTCTGGCTGTCTATTCCCATCAGAGCAGTGGTGGGACAATTCATTTAATAAAGAACAATGCTCACTTAGCTTAGACCAGATACACCCTGAGTTAGCAAATCTCTGTGATCCATCTGGAGATGGATTTTATTTCAGTTAAGTTTCCACACTCAGAAACTTTTAATCACAGCAGGTTCCTCTGGTTATCAGATCCAGGCTTTCTGCAGACTTAACTTCCCCTACCTGCCCATCTCCAGTTGGACTAAGTGGATTTCTGATTCTGGTCATTTTTAAAGGTTCCTATCAGTGTGAAACTGCATTTCTGTCTGTGCCAGACATGCCCATTACAGTAGGAATTCCTGTGATTTATATAACTGGCTGTGGCAGGGGAACAGTGTTTTCTCTGCCTTTGTACTGTGTTTTTTAAATGTGATGCCACTTGCAGTTTCCTCTGTAATCAGTCACTCGTTCAGTGCTTTCCTGGCTGAGAAAGACCTATAAAAGCACCAGTAAGTATGAAATAAATATGTTTCTATTTTTTAATGGGTCCTTTTAGAAATGGAAGGTCATTCTCTGGGAGTTTTGGATAATTTGATTAAAGATACTGTTGAAATTGAGGAGTAAACTGCCTGTATTATCCTATTTCCAGCAGAACCCAAGCTGACTAAGCCTCAGCCCAGGGGCTCAGTAGCATCCCAAAAGAGGTTGGACCAGTGACAGCTGAGAAATACACAAATTATACAGAATAAATGGCCAGTTTTGAAGGGAGCAATGCACAGATCTCTGGCACTGTAGGCACTGTACAGTAATCCTGGCAGTTCCATGTCTGTTTGGTGGGATGAGGCACTGCCAATGCCCTGTCTGGTGTTCTTCTGGAAAAAATTAGCAGATTTCTCTGCAAATATTCTGCAAGACATACTTTAAGACAACTCTGATTCCAACTGTTTCATCTCCCCCCGGAGTCAAAACGTTGTTTCTGTGAGTGAAGTGTGCAGAGGTGCTGGCAGAGCAGGAGCAGGAGGGCTGGGGCTGGATCTGCCAGGAGACGCTGAGCATTCCCAGGACAGGCAGGAGTGGCAGCAGGTTGCTGCTGTGGCTGTGCAGGATGTTTCTGCCTTTCTCCATAGGAGATAAACACCTCTCCAACCTGGGCCAAGTCACAGCTCCACCAGGGAAGACTTGAGGAATTACTCTGCTTGCTCAGGTCCATCCCTGGCGTCAGATCCCAGGCTCCTCAATGTGTTTACTCGGAATTTCTTTCAGCTGACTCTTTTGCCAATGTGCTGTCACTGGCACAGATGATAAAATGGGAGGGAACAAGTCTGCTCAAGAAAACCTCACTTAAAATTTGGTCCCCTTTTGCAAAGCCTCTAACCCTGGTAGCTGTCCTGTTCTGTGCATTGTGGGCTGAACACCTCATGGTGCAGCCAGCTGTGCACATGGATTTATGTTCTTTTGTGAGCTCCCACATGGAAACAGGGAGGTATTCCTGGTTTAGGTGCTATGCAGCAATTAGATGCATAATGGATCCCATCCTCCTTGATGCCATTCCATTCAGTGAAATTATTTGTGTCATATGAACAATTTGTGTCATATCATGAACAATGATTCAGTCTCTTGGCTTCCATAAACAGAGTGATAATTCATCACAGATTTGATATATGCATGGTAAAATAACTTTAAAATCCAGGGAACTGTATGTACTGTGACAACTGTCTGGAGTATTTATTAGACAATTTACAAATTCCTGTCATCTTATTATTCCATTTAACATCAAGAATACTTTAACTAACCAAATGAATTTCTTTCTGAAGGGAGTTCAGTGCAAATCACAAGATGGTTGTAGACTTTTTGTCTGAGATGGTAGATGAGTTTCATTCTTAATCAGCTGATTTTTGTAAATTTTGATTTTATTATTTTTTTAAGTGCTGTACAATACTTTTCCTTGAATCAGTTATGTCCTTGGTGAGCTTTGATATATTTTATGTTTTCCTGGTTTAGATTTTAAGACTTAAATTACTTACTTTCCCTTCTTTTATTGAAATTGAAAGCTTTATATCCTAACACCTGCCCTGTATTCATCCTGCAATTCCATATTTGAAGTGTTTTTTTCTCAGACTAGTTCTTTGCTCATTTTTTGATTGTGTTCAATTGATTTGGCAAAGGAAATTTGGATGGTTTTTCCATGTTCTGTATAAAAGCTGGTTTTTAAATGTTACTGATGACTGTGGAGGGTTTAGAGCCAGCTCTGTGCCTTGCCAAATCACTGAAGCTCTCACTGCCCCAGGCTGCTGGTGTGAGTGTCCAGCACTGCTGGGAGGATTCTCTGGATCGTGGCAATGGAAATCATTCTGTCATCCCATTTCCCCATCCCAGGGCATCCCAGTGAGTGTCCAGCACCACTGCTGGGAGGATTGTCTGGAGCCTGGTGATGGGGATGGTGCTGTCATCCCATTTCCCCATCCCAGGGCATCCCAGTGAGTGTCCAGCCCTGCTGCTGGGAGGATTCTCTGGATCCTGGTGATGGAGATGGTGCTGTCATCCCATTTCCCTGTCCCAGGGCATCCCGAAATGCCAGCTCACACAGCACGGCTGCTACAATGAATTTGCCTTCAGAAATCTGTTCATATTTATCAATCTTCAAAGGGGCTTGTTACTCCAGAGCAGCTCCTGGTCTTCAGTTTATGAGGAAAAGGTGTTCTTGTCAGTGGAGAGTTGCAGAAAGAGTTTTAGGTCTTTTATGCCAGTTTTTTGGTTCTATGGCTCTTGTAAGTGGTTAGCTTGAAGAAAGTTATTTTAATGGTTTCAGATGCAAATATCTAGACTTAATCACTGCAGATTTGGGGTTTGTGCTTTTTAACTGTGCCAGACAACAGACTTAGGTGTACTGTTAATGTGTCTGTCTTCACAGTGTGCTTCATTTGATCCATCTCTGAAGAGCATGGGACAATATTTGCTGAGTAAACTTAAAAGGAAATGAGAGAAACCTCTGTCAGGATTAATTGGAACAAGTGTCTCTCTGTGCTGGGCCAAGAAAAAGGATCAGATGATCTCTCAAAATCTGTTTAGTGCTGCAGTCTGATGGTATATTTGTCAAACTATTTTCAGACTTTTACCTGAAGAGCACTAAGGTGAAGTTCATAAACATTCATTGATTAGCCAGCATGTGGATTTTCAGGCAGGGATTTCATATTCAAAGAAACCTCTTATAGTTTCTGAAAGCCATAAAAATATTTCAGGAGCCGTTGTTCCTGTTGAAGGGAATGTGGCAGAGTTGCAGCCAGCAGTAGAAACAGTTCTCTCTGTATTTGGTAGGTTTATTTTCATTCTACTGTAAGTAATTTCTGACCTCAACATTTTGGGAGGCCTGGACAAATAGGAAAAAATGAGATTCTTTGGAAGCCCTTAACAGTGCTGTGAATGTTCTTCTGCCAACAGGCAGAGCCAGAGATATCTTTAGTAGCTCTCACGCTGTAATACTCAAAGTAGTTGCTCACCATTGACTGTGTCCACATGAAAAACTGTTTTTGAGATGTACTTTTAAACAGAGATGCCTGTAGATGGAAGAAAAACCATCAGGCTCTGCAATCTGTTTGCATTATGTATGGGGAATGCACATAAAAAGCATAAAAAGGCTCCCAGCTTGTTCCTTGCATAACAGCCTGTGGTGCGTAAGATCACCAGATTCCTTCGCATTAATGCTTCCTCATTCACCATCTGCAAACAAGGAATTGCAAGGCTCAGTTCTTCAGCAAACTGCTGCTCTTGGAAGTCCTGTGACAGAGCAGCCACAGCTTGATTGGTGTTTATTAGCTGCTGTTCCGTAGATTTAAAGTGGAAGTGTTTTATAAGTTAGTCACTGATCGGCAGAGTTTCATAACCAGTGAAACACAGGGGGCTCAGTCCCGTTATTTCACCACTGCTGAGCCCGTTTGTTCAGCTGGATGCTGCAGTGTTGAGTCTCTGCAGGGCTGTGCAAATCAGAAAACTTCTGCTCAGTGAGCTAATCAAGGGCTAAGGAAACAGACATCTGTTTCAAAAACCCTTGACCTTACAGTGGCAGAAACATGTGCTGAGTTTCTTGGCTGGGTTTTATTTTATCTATGAAATTGAAAAATGTTGTTATTAAAATCAGATTGTGTAAAATTATGACTGGAAGTTGCAAGCTCAGAGAAGGGCCGAATCACTCACAGCCCAGTTCCTGTATTGCTCTCAAACCAGCTCCTCAGTGTTGTAATTTGTTCTGTGTCTGCCTCTTTATTTTCTCAGGAGATAGGTGTGCATCCTCTCCGAGGCAGCTGTGAGCTCTGTCACAGTCACAGCGTGGCTGAGGTGACCCCTGCAGACCTTCTCATCCCTCCCACCTGCTCCAAGCTGGGTCAGCTACACCCACAATCACACCCAGTTAGGTCCCAAGATCTCCAACCCCAGTAATGTCTTTGTCACACTACTTTAAAAGGTTTAAGGTGACTGGAAATTTAAGCCAGAAATACAAGTTTAAAACTTGAAAAAATGTTGACTGCATTTTGGCATGTGAACATAATCACTGTTGATTTATGAGCCCAGCTGAGCCTCACTGGCTGTTCTTGTTTAATTCAGATGCTGTACGGTTCTCACCAAAGCTGCTCTTGTCATCTTAATTCACAGAATTATTTCTGATGGCCAGATGCTAAGGAGTTGTAAAAGTGCCTTCTCTTCAACAATTAAAAGGATTGAGCTTCAGACCAACCTCTCATGTGACTAAAAGTCTGTGGTTATTAAAATGCCGATTGAAAGAGAATAGTTGGAACTATTTTAAGAATGCCTTAAAACTTTAAGAATGCCTGAAATGAGTCCCAAGGGGCTGAGCCAAGCTGCTCCCAGAGCTGGACACATCTGCACAGTGCTCCACGTGCTGGAGCTGCCCTGGCTCTGTCCTCACGGGCTGTCTTTACTTTGAGTGCTAAATCCCAGGTGGGTGTGCCTGGTAACAGTGAGACCGTGGGTATTTCAGGCTTTCAGACAGAGGTTTCCATGGTGCTGGGTCGTGCAGTAGTGAAACACAGAGTTTTTATGGAGAGGGTGAAATGACTGGATTTTAGTGAAGAGAATGACAGGATTCCAGTGAAAAACCTTCAGGAGGTGCACCCTGCTTCTCCTGCTGCTTTTGTTCATTACAGTGCAGGTCAAACCAAGGGGATCAGTGGGTTCCAAAATCGAAGTAGCAGATGGGTGGAGAAAAATAAAGCATTGTTTGATAAGGGTAGGCGTTATGTGTGCCAAGAGGAAATGGAGATGTAGCTCGTCCAGATACTCATGAATTTTACATAGATTTGATCCCAGCTGGTTTCAGAGGGATTTGTGACTGCTAGGGCATATCAAATCCCAGGTCCAATTAGCATTATTAGGGGAGGATAGTCTTGATGAGAGCAACAGGATGGGGGAGAGGAATTCATTAGGGAATGGTCACATGGAAACGGTGGTGGCATGGTTTAGTATTGAAGGGACACGCAGCCCTTGGAGTTTTATCCAGGGATAACTTGTACCACACTCTCTAATTAATGTCTTTAGATTGACTCCCTCTGTTTACTAAGATACAACTGATACATTCTTTGTTTATCCACCTGAAGGGATTAAACAAGGCATGTACAAGACGAACAAATCTTTATTAGGATTTGATACAAAAAGCCTTTTCTGAAGCACGATTGTGGCACAGCAATTTTAATTAGTTTTCACAAATGCTTCCAATTAACACATACAATGTTTGCTTTTTAGCTACCAAGAAGATTCACTCACACAGCAAATAAAAAAAGGAATCTTGACATAAGCTTTCGTGTGCAGCTTAGCAAAAAGACTGAGAATAACTTCTTGTTAAGAGCTGGTAGTCTTTTTGGCTTTTCACAAAGTTACTTGCTTTTGCCATAGGTTTGAGCTTTTTGTTCTTCTGCATGGTAATAGAAAAAAAAAATAAAAATCTCTCTTTCCATGTTTTCAAAGAGATGTTAGGAAATCTCCTGGTTCTCCATGTTTCTATCACCCTGATTTGTCTGTGGTGAAAGACAAATTGGAGACATTGACCAGTCTCCAATTTGTAGTATCTGAGCTGTGACCACTTTTTGTTCGCCTCCTCGGGTATTTTGTCTTCTTATGTTTATGGCATTTACTGGAGTAATTTATTTTCCTGATTTGAGTTCCCCAGTTGGAGCTGCAGCCTGTGGTTCAGGTTCTCCACTTTAGCTGCTTTTGCAGGTAGCAAGCCCTGGCAGTTCCTTTGGCAGCAGCTGTGCAAGCAGCTCTTGTGAGGAATCTGTAAAGCTCCCAGCTAGGAGCACTGTGCTGAATGCACTGGCTGCATTTGATTTGTTGTTTATGTCAAACTCCTACGTGGAAAACGCTGGATTATCCGTGTGCTACTGCTATGAAACCAAAAAGTGAGCGTTTAACATAATTTATTAAAATAACATGAATTTCTTTTACTCTGTTTCCATAAGCAGAAGCTTGCTTTAAGTGTACTTCATCGTACATATGGAAGATGCAAGGAAGAAATTAATTACCCTTTGTTTAGGCCACTGAACTCTCTCAGAGTTTGCTATGTAGGGTACAAATTACAAGTTACACGTTTTTAACTTAATATTGGGCAGGTTTAGAAAGCGGGGGTGATGTGAGACCCTTGGGGTTGGAAGAGCCACACGCCTCAGGAGGCTTCTAGCAATTTCTCTGTGGAATAAATGCTGCTCAGGATTGTAAGGTTTGGATATTAACTTCATCTCTGGGTTTAGTACCCATGGAAGCAACCTCCTCCTTGACATGAGAGTACAGCTGTGTAAACCCTCTGAGGTTAACTGAGATAAATGCAATGTGGGAAAATGAGATCCTTACCCAGCCCAAAGGTGTCCTTAATGCAACATATTGCAGTATGCAGACAAGGTGGAAATGCAGTGCTTATAGATGGAGAGGATTTAATCATGAAAACTCATTACAAATTTAGCTGTTCAGGAAGCATTCTTTTGAAGATGCTAAAGGGTTTAAATCTGAGAAATCAGGCAGTAACTATTCTGAAAAATGTGGATATACTGCAAATCAAATTGCAAAACATTGCAAATAAAAATCCAGTCCAAGGAAATTAGCCATTATCTGTGCAGAATCATTATTCCCAGTGAAAGGTCAAACAGGATACTGGAAGAATTGCATAGGAGGTAGTTTCAAGCCTTTGGATATCTATAATAAGTGGAGTCTGGTAGTTTTCTGCAAAGCTACAGACTACAGCATGGCTGGCTAAATGAGATACAGGCAGTACTTAATGCTAACAGTCCTTCATAGAAAGGTGTCCTGGAAAAAACTTAAAATTCCCAAGTAATATTTTTATGTAAATGTCAGGAATCAGAATTTTAATGTGTATAAAAATAATAATGTCAGTAAAAATTAAGCTGGGAGCTCTTATAGAAGTAATTTAAATTTTCTGCATTTATTGAGAAAATGAAGCTGTTTGAAAAATGTAGTGGGGGAGGGCCTGGATACAAGTGCCCATGTGTGTGGTTTTCCACATGAACAATCCTGAGTTTTCCTTAATGGGCAGTGACTGATGGGTCCCAGGAGTCTCTCTGCTTTGACCATAGGTGTGCAAGCCTTGCTTCAGAAGGTAAGTTTTGAAGTAAAGGGCTCAAATGAAATGCCAAAATAAAAAAAAAATATAAAGGAAACAAACAGAAATATTAGCAGGAGGCACTGTCATTCATGAATATTCTCCTCTTTTCCTGTTTTCCTAATACTTAATAATAATAATAAAAAAAAGCTTTTAAATGTTTCTTGTTAATTTTTTAAATTTTTTGTTAAACCTTTCCTCAGTGAGATCTGCCAGGAAGAGAGGCATTTCAGTGCCCAGGTGTTGTTTGTGATTCACTCCATTTTCTGAGACCTTCACGGGGTGATGTGTGGGGCACGCAGAGAGAGGAGCCTGTGCCAGGCAGGCCAGGTCAGGAGCTGCTGGGTGCTTGCTCCTTTCCCAGGCAGCCCAGCAGAATTCCCTGCTTTCCCTGCCAGAACCATGGTCACAGCAGGAGCAGGAGCTGTCCCTCCTTCCCTGGAGCTCAGGATCTGCAGGAACCCGCAGCTCCAGCTGCTCACTGGGCTGGAGATCCAGGCTGCTGGACCTGGGGGGGCTCTGCCTTCCTTCAGCACGCTGAAAATGCACTTTGCTGCTGCTGATGTATAAAAAATGGCTTTACTGCCAGTTGCTCCTTGGGAGCAGGAAAGGCAAGGCTGGAGTGTTCTTCTGTGTGTGCCTGACATTCTTCAGTTTTAAAACAAAACACTCCCAATTAAGCAGGATTTAATCAAATCTTTCTCAGGCTGCAGTAAGATGCTAACATCAGTGCTGTTCCCACGCTGTGAATTGAAAAGGTTGAATTTTAGTTCCAGTTACTACCTGGATTATTTTTAATGCCTAGCTTTCCCAACCCCCCTGAAATCATAAGCATTGCTGCTGGTGTCCCTCCCACATTTCTGATGCAAAAAGGCAGGGCATAAACAGCAGTTGTAACATGACAATTAACTCCCAAACGTGGCTTTGGAAATAATAATAAGTTTTATTGTGATTGGGTGCCTACAGATAAATTTTCTATAATAACTGATGAAAGGCTTGGAATAATTTGCTACATGGTGATGTTTTTAAGGATACAAATTCTGTGGTATTGTGCTCTTTTAAGACTCGGAGTTCAGGATTTTTAGGAAGCAGTGGATGATGCAGTAGTGCAATAAGCAGTTTTCTTGGAGATCATATGTGTTGGTTTAGGGATTTTCTACAGCTACCAAATGGCACCATCCCAGCACTGTGTTACTCCTGAGGAGTAAGCAAATATGCTAGGAAAGAAGCAAGCCAGAATTTGTTGCTTTAATTTGAAAATGTTCATAGTTGATTCTTCAAAAAAACCTGTTTCTATCTTTAGATGGAAACAAACCCTGTGACTCTTATGATATTCAAACACAATAATTCATAACCAAATGAGCAGCTGTAACTTCAAAGTTCCTCAGAATGCAGTGAACTGAAAGCCATGGGTTCCACAGCTGTGAACTGAAAGCCATGGGTTCCATAGCTGTGAACTGAAAGCCATGGGTTCCACAGCTGTGAACTGAAAGCCATGGGTTCCACAGCTGTGAACTGAAAGCCATGGGTTCCACAGCACAGTTGGTGCATCCCAGGCTGTGAACTGAAAGCCATGGGTTCCACAGCACAGTTGGTGCATCCCAGGCTGTGAACTGAAAGCCATGGGTTCCACAGCACAGTTGGTGCATCCCAGGCTGTGAACTGAAAGCCATGGGTTCCACAGCACAGTTGGTGCATCCCAGGCTGTGAACTGAAAGCCATGGGTTCCACAGCACAGTTGGTGCATCCCAGGCTGTGAACTGAATGCCATGGGTTCCACAGCTGTGATCTGAAAGCTATGGGTTCCACAGCACAGTTGGTGCATCCCAGGCTGTCCCAGACGAGGCTGGCAGTGTCCCTGATCTGTTCCTCGGAGGGTGCAGTGGAAGTGCTCCCTGAAGGCAGCTCTTCAGCTGATGGGCCAGGTCCTGCTCCTTCCCTTTGTGCCAGGAGAGCAGGACTTGATGGCTCTGCAGGTAATAAATTGTGTTTGGCAGAATTTTTCAAGACTGCAAGTTAAAATAAGAGGATGTGTGAGAGCTGGCTCTGAAGAGGTGTGATTTTAACTTGCACTTCCAGTGACGCCGTGTGTGATGCTGCATTTGGACTCTGGACACAGAACATTGTTTCCTGAGAAGTTCTCACTTCTTCAGTGACTCCAGTGTTTCCCATGTGAAATATTTACCTGCAGGGGGTATTTCCTGGTCTGCTCTGGCTCTGTTGCCAGAGATGTTTTGGCTATTAGAATAACAACCACATTTGCTCATATTGGGATAATTTGATTTTATTTTTATTCTGAGAAGCATTTTGTGTGACTGCAGCTCTGCTGATACAAAAACAAGTCTTTTTGGGAACTAATCCCATCTGCTGAAAAATCCCCCTGTGTTTCTCCCTGGTGGATTGGGTGCTATTGCTATTGCTGTGTGAATTGCATTCTTCTGCAGGCAGCCTTTGAAAGGAGAAAATAATAACAGCTCACACACAACATGATCACAGGTAGCCAAGAAATCAACCTTTCTGGCCTGGAATATGGAAAGTATGGAGAGCAGTTTGCATTTGATGTGTAGGAATTGTCTGGTAGGACAGTTCAGTCAAAATAAAAAGTTACCAATTGTATCTCTACATTTGGGCAAGGTTAAAGAAAAAGGCACTGTGAAATAGTGTTATTGCTGTCCTGACCCTAGAGAATGCTTTCATGGTATCATCAGGTTTTGTGCATGTTGGTTTGCTCCCAGGGAAGGGATTCTATGCAACAAATATAAATTATAATTTCTGGCATGCAAGGCTAAGTCCTATATATTGAAATCAAAACCTTTTAGTGCTCTGTGTCATTCTTTTAAATAATTATTGAACTGTGACTATGACCTCATTTTGTTTACTTGGACTTGTTTTGAGTAAAGGATTGGATTGCACAGGTCCCTTTCCCACAGGTATTTGGTGATTGCTTTCTGTTTCCTCTTCCTTTTAGAGTCCTGCTCTCAGAGAGAGGTTTGATCCAGACAGGAATATCAGCAGCTCTGTTTCTTCCAGTTCTGAGTATTTGCATATTCCATTTTTAATGCAATTTATGTGACTAATTTCCTTAGAATCCACTCCAGAAATAAAGTAGTTACACTTGGATTAGTGTGTTTGAATTGGCAGGGTTTTTCTCCTTATGAATCTGTTATCACAACATGAAGTGCCATGCTGCTTCGTGGAGTCATGATTATGATTGTTTATCAAGTTTACAGTAGAGTGAGCAGCTTGCTGCACCTTATTGTTATGAAAGTACAGAGGTTTCTAATGTGCTCTATAGATTGTATTTTTCTTGATTTATACAATCTGATCTGGTTCTGTTCAGGCATTTAGTTTCTTTTCTGAAAAGCGATTTTCCCCGCACATCCAAGAAATAGATTAGAATTAAATGCTGTGTATTGGAAAAAAGCAAAAGTGCCATTTGGATTACTGGAAAGAACCTGGACTAGAATGCATTTCTCAAGCAATTCTTTTAACATTTAAAGGTCATTTTACAGATTAATCCAGGAACACCAAGGAATGAAATGATGAACTCAGAATTTTGGCTGAGGTTATTATGTTATTATATTATATTACATTTTATTAATGTGTCAGCTCTAATGCATGCTCTTGGTGCTTGTTCTGCCTCTCACTCTGCAGCCCCTGTCTGAAACTGTTGTACCCAAATGCACACGAGCAGTGATTCTGGCCTCGGGTGTGCCAGTGTCTGATTTCAGCAGCAGTGCTGCTCCTGCTGCCATCCCTGAACGCTGGAGTGGGCCAGTGTTCCTCTGAGACTCATCCAGGCAATCTGTACCTCCAGGGGAACCATCCAGTTTATACCATTAGCTCTGTATTTAAAGGCACTTTGAGAATGAAGAGCCTTTCTGGGGCTCCAGGGGCAGCCCTGAGGGGAGAGGTGGCAGCTGGGGCAGCACTTGGCACGTCCCTGCTCCGTGCTGAGCTGTGTTTGCAGGGTCCACACGTGCACACCTGACTGAGAAAAGACAGTTTTGGTCTTTGCAGGGTCCACATGTGCACACCTGACTGAGAAAAGACAGTTTTGGCCTTTGTGTTAGTCCTGTCTTGCCTCTCAAAGAGCAGCAGTGTTCACCTGAGAGGAGACAGAAGCACATGAGTCTCCCGTTGGTGTGGGATGGATGGGCAGTGTTCAGCTTTTCTGGGGTAATGCATTTCTGTTGACATTAGCAAGATCCAGATATCAGCTGCCTCTTAATCCTGGCACAGGGATGGGGAAGAGCCCTTGGATCTGCTCTGGATCAGAGTTCTCATGGCTCAAAACACAGGATCACAGCCTTAGGGAAATTGTGTGATGATAATGTGCAGCCCTGGGATTTGGGAGATCCAGGTTCTACCCCTCCCCTTCTGCAGCTTCTGGTGTCACCTGGGATATTCATCTGGAATCTCAGTTTATGTCTCTCTCTTGCAAAGTGTTGGGAGACCGTTGCTAGAATGTGGGCTCGGTGATCCCTAAGATGGGATGCACCTCACATGAATCGAGTGCTGTCTTCAAACAACGCTCAATAAATAATAGAAGAGAAATAAAAGGGACTTTACAGCCCTTGCAATAAAGACATCACCCCAGAAGATTAATAGTAACAAAAAATAACAGCTGTAATATTTATTTCTTCTGTATCCCCCTCCTCCATAACAGTGTTGACCTGTCAGAGTTTCCATAAGATAATTTTCATAGTTCTTTCCATACTTCCAGGATTTATTAAGGCACAGCAATATTTCTGTGTAGGACAATGATCTGAAGTGTGGTATCCCATTTTCATGGCTGGGATTGGAAGTTTACATCGTTTAGAAAAAAAACAAAATGAACCTAAGTAGTGAACGTGTCTGCTAGAGGCTCGAGGAATTGGTGCTGGCACAGATTTCTTCTGCAAAGCCTGTTTGTTGTTGGAAGCTCTTTAATTGCTGGTTTGAAGTGGATTTATTTGCTGTGTCCTTTTGCTGTTGGATTCTCAGGACCTTGCAGGAGGATTCAGTGCAATGCCCACCTGGGCTCCTGCCCTGCAGAGAGAAGATGTTTGTGAAGGAGCTGAGAATGCAGCCCCTGTTGAAAACTTCCCCCTTCTCTGTACAGATTCTCCTGGGCAATTAAAAGAATGTGTGTGTGTAAGAGGGGAAATGCATTTCCTTTCCCTGCCTTTACTGTGGGAGAAAGGTGCTGTTCATGTGCTAAAGAAACCCTTGGCCTGTAATCCAAATGTGAGCTGATTGTTGTAGGCAATTTATCTTAATAGACCTGAGGAGCTCTGACAGCAGCTGGGACTTTGGCTTGCTGAATGCAGAGGTTGTGGCTGTGAAAGTTCATTACACTCTCTATCTTTACATGTGGATAGCCTGAACTTCTGAGATTAGACTGTGCATCTCTGTCAAGAGTGCAGGTTGGGTATGGGAGCCGAGGAGAAGGCTTGCACTGCGTTTTTGTTTCTGATGTCTGTCCAGATCAATGCCTTGCATCACGCTGGTGATTTCCCCTGGGTGGTTTATCTATTACCTGATAACACAGGGTTATTAAATACGTGTGCACAGCAGGCCCTCCTTATCTGCTTGAGCATTGTTACCCTCTGCTGCAGACATTCTCTGAACACATGTGCATTACAAATGACATGCCTCTGTCTGGTTATAAATATTTTCCATTTGGAATTATCTGCTGCTGCTACAGAGATGAGAGGTGATCACTTGAGCATGAAAGATAAGGGACCAGAGGTAAGAAAAATAAAAATGATGAAGCACTGAGCTGCATACAAAGTGACACAATCCACATTCCCTATTAGATAAAGTGCAGCAAAACACAGGTTCTCTTCTAAGCCTAGCTGCTGCCATGAATTCAGGTTGGTTGCCTATAGAGGGACTTAGAGGGAAGAGAGGAGGGGTTTTGCAGCAAACCTGTTCTAACAGGCTTCCTTTATTTGCCAGAAAGTTAGCTCCATTAACACATGTTAAAGCTGGAAAAGCAGCTCTTCCTGTTCCTAGGACTTAATTAATTAAGCCAGAATTAAGTGCATAAAGAAGATGGAAAAATCTTGGTTTAAAATTAATTGGCTTGTGTGAATTCTGTCATTTTGCCAGTTTACTGGTGTTTCCTGTAGAAGTGAGATGTTCCTGATGAGACAGATGTTCCCAGTGTGGAACATGAGTGTGGCAGCAGCCCGGTGCTGAAATGACTTCTCGAGCTGTGCAGGTGTCGGTGCTGCCTCCCTGCAGGGCAGGCTCCTGTTCTGACCTGCTGCTCAGGGAGCTCAGGAAGGCTCTGGGACCCTTGCCAGGAGCAGACTGACCAGTGAGCTCTTGGCTCCAAATGCAGGCATGAGCTCCTGCTGTGTTCTTGCAGGTGCTGTGATGGTTTGCCTTTAAAAGTGTCCTTTACCACCCAAGGAAATACCCAACGCTTTTCTTTATCTGGGGACCAGAGTGTGCCTTCGAGGCAGCTCAGTGAACACCCAGGGATAAAATAATGAATTGGCAGGATTTTACCCCTTTCAGATAACATGGCAATCCACCGTGCTTGGCACAAGGAGGCCAATTGTTGATTTAAACCTAGTTCTGTATTGAAAAGTAATTCTTCCCCTTCGCAGTAAAAGAAGCCATGTTTGTGCCAAGGGCCAAGGTAAAGAGGGACATGGTAATTCCCAGGCCTTTGGCATGGAGGTAAATACTTCCCTAAAGGAAAAGCACAAGGTTTGGAGAGATGGCAGTAACATGCAGCATGCATTGCTGGGCCAAAGTCAGCAGGGACTCTTAGGCTTGAGAAAATGCAGAGTGTTATCATTGTTATTTTACTTATGTATTTGTAATTTTAGCCCTGATGGCAAACTTAGAGCTGAGAAGAAGGTCAGTAAAATGCATGTCTCAGCCAGGCATGGTGTTGGGGCTTCATAAATGTGGTTGTTCATTCCAGCACTCCGAGTGGGAGTATGTTAAAGTATGAAAGTTACTGGAAGGCAGCCTGAATTGGCTGTTCTTTAATGTCCTTCTCCATGACTGTGAGGCAGTAATTTGCTATTTGTGGCAGGCTGTTTGTGTCAATTACTTGGACATTTGAAGTCTGGGGGCAGAGCTGCAGTTGCTGTAGGATGCTGGAGTGAGGGGCTGAGGAGCACTGAGCCCGCTCACTGCTCAGGGCAGGGGGGACACAGGCTACAGGAGACAGCCCACCTCACGCTGCTGGATGGAAAGCACAATCTACAGGTCGAGAAAATGGGGTGGCTGATGCCTTCTGGCTCCTCATGCTCCTGCTCCATCCTGTCCAGCTTCTGCTGTTTCCTAAGAAGACAAAGTTGTGTTAATCCTTTAGCAATGCTTTGTCTTACTGAGTAGGGGAACTTGACAAACAAAATCTTTGTCAATTTGTTAAAAATAAACAAACAACCTCTTAGAAGAGTTTGAACTTAATTATGTTAATATTAAACATAATTATGGCACGCTAATTATGTTTTCTACATTTGTGAGGAGAGTGGTGCTGTGCTCTCCAGACATCTGTACCATACAGAGACAGGTGGTCGAGTGCAACATTTCCAAGTGCCATTTTCCCACTCCATGTATGGCTGCTCTTTCATTCCAATTGCAAAGCCTCATTCAGCTTGGTGAAATTGAGGCCTTATTTGAGAGATTCTGCGCTGAAAGGCAAATGCATCTATCTTTATAAGCCTGTTTGTTTCCATAATTAGACACTGAATCAACAGTGTATTGAAGATGACACATTTGCTTATTCCCCGTCTTCTCCCTGTGGTGGCATAAAGCTGTGAAGCACAATAATTAATGAAAAAGACTGTTTATTATTCAGGCAACATATCTTGAAATGGGAAAAAAAAAAGAACATGGGTTAAAATGATATTGCTGAAGACCACTGGTGCCATAGCAAAGTGTATGAATAATTCTGGGGGGAGAGTCCCATCATTCAGGCCAGTTGGGCTGGGTGCTCTAAAACTGTCAAATACAATTGAGCTCAGATTTCTCTTGTAAAACCCAGGAAGACATGAAATGCATGGAGAAAATACTGACTCAATTCTTTTGCTGGGGCATCTTTAAAGTGTTTTCCAAAACTGTGACTTTCTAAAATTCATTAACATGTCTTCTCTGTCTCGTGGCTGAGTGAAAATGATCCATTTCTTCATAGCCTTGTATTTTCTTCTGGGAGAATCTGCCCAATAGGTCTTGTAAGACCAAGGGTGCACATGATGCTCTGCTCAGCACTCTGCCTTTGCAGAGCAAAGCTGATCTGTTTTAGGTAAGAAAGGCCAGAAAGTGCCTGACTGCAAAATACTGCTGTGTCTCCTGAGCACGTGCTGCAGAGTAAGTCACTGCTTGTGGGCCAGTGTTGAGGATTCAGGAAAAAGCAGCAGTTTCCTCAGCCACCTGAGGTGATGCTGAAGGCCAGGGAATGGTTCCTAGAAGGTGATTGACCATGTGTAAACCTCCAGGGTTCCCCTGAGATGCTCCCAGGCCATTTGCACAGAGCTGCAGTGCAACCAGAAAATCAGAAGCGTGTGCTGCCTGGTAAATGTCACAGCTCTGATGTGCAGCTGAAGTCATGCTGGTGGCAAGCCAAGGCTTGGGTTCTGGTCCATTTCCATCTCTTTCCATTCTACAGCAAGCTGTGAAATAGATTTTGTGTTTACTCCGGCTTCTAAAGTCAGCCCACATTAGGAAAAGTGTAAGGCAGGAGTAAGAATTGCCCACTGAAACAGAGTGACTGAGAGAACAATGGCTCTGTCACTGCCTTTCGAGTCCTTGGTTAGAGTGACTCTGCTTTCCTTTCACATGCTTTATCCTCAGTGGTGATGCTGCATTGTTGTGGCAGATAAAGCTTCCTGGGATTGCAAACTGGGAGCAGCCACTTCCACCAAGAACAAAGCTTTGATCTTCGTGTTTTGATACCCACCCTCTGCAGGGCTGCATTTTGGGAATAGAGAATGGGTTTGTACTATTTTTAGGTGCATAGAATTACAGTAACATAAATGTCTTCATTTCAGTGTAGCACGCTGTTAGCTGGTGGTTGGTTTGGTAGTTCTGTGCTCACTACAGATCTCTGTGTCTTAGGGGGTGAGCAGTAAGAAAATACAGGCATGACAGCAAGTAATGTGGGGCTTTTTTTACTTCATAAAGGAGAAGAAGTGTACTGATCAATAAGCAGCAAGTCTAAGACAGAATAGAAGAGTGCTCTGTGCTAAGTGGCTCACATTGTTTATTCCAGGTGATCCAGTCACAGACAAACAAATTGAATAGATTTTGGCAATGTAATGTCAAGAATTCTGGGAATATATCCAGTCAATTCCTAAAATATTGCTGCAGTTTAAATGTTATGATGGACGTGATCAGCAGACTATTTCTTTTTAATTCTTGTTTTTATGAGAAGCTGTAAGTATCAGGACGTTTCTGTGGCATTCTCTCATTTCATGCAGAGTGCATTGACTGGAAGGTACATGGCATGCAGAGTCCTGAGGAGCAGCAGCATCACACCTGCTGATGTCTGAGAGTTTACAAACAGGCAAGAATTAAGGGAGCCTTGGTGCTTGGTGAGCTCTGTTCCTCTGGCAGCTCAAGAGAGACACACCCAGCTCCTTTCCAAGGATGAACGTTTGGTGTGTGCTTGTTTTTATTTTCCTGTGCCATTAGCCATTCTGGCATGCCTGTTGTCCAGATCTGTTTGAGGTGACCTGCTCCCAGAGCTGGAAGGCTGATGGCTTGAGAAGCTTCCTGGGCTCAGTGCAGGACTCCCAAAATTCACATGAGAATGTGCCTGAGGGTTGTCCAAAGACTCCCTTGAGCTCAGGCAGGTTCAGTGACCACTGCCCTGGGAACCTGTTCCTTGGCAGGAGTGAAGTGGCTTGCTCAGGTGTTCACAGAGAGGAGAGGTCAGCACTGAGCTGTGATGCAGATTGAGAATGAATAGCAGAATAGCATTCAAGCCACAGGAGTGTAATTCTGCATCACAGCAAAGACATTCCTGCATTTGTGGAGAGGTTCAGAATAAAGGAAATTCATTGTCCCAGAGGGAATTCTGAGTGATACCATAACGTAATTAGAACACAGGAGTGCTAATGAAGAATAAAGTGGACAGTGCTTTCAGTTAATAATAATTGAGAACACAATATTTATGCTCCACATACTGTATTTTCTCATGCAGTGGTCTTTAAATCAGAGATGTAATAGCTGTTGATCCAAGAGTTATTATTTTTTTAATTAGGAATGATTCTCCTCCAGAGCTTTTACTGGTCTTTGCTCTAAGAGCAAAAGTTGTTGAACTTTTTAGTAGAGACCAAAACCAGTTATCAAAGTTGGAAAGAAAAATGGAAAGAGGGAAAATAATGCATTTTATTCTTACTTCTCTTTTTTTCATTAAATACTGGTAGAGAAGATTCATGGGAAATACTTAGGCTTTGTTTTTTTCCCTGGAAATATGAGACAGGTGCCTTGTTTATTGTTACAATAATATAATATGCTCTTCTGTAGCTATGGCACTTCATTTTGTGGCGTGTCATTGTTAAACAGTGCCAGGATTCTGATGGCAGTCATGTAGGCTAAATAGTTATATATGATTTTTTTATTGCTGTATAATTCATGGTCCTTCTCCTTTTTGTTGGCCTCCTTTCAGACTGACTTGGAGAATTCTGAGTAGCTGTGAAGGCCCCTCCAGTTCTGCTGAAAGAGCAGATTTTTACATGTGCTCTGTGCTAACAACTGGCTCTTTCCCTTGCCCAGAGGAGCTGAAGGAGAAGCTGCAGCAGTACGTGGACGAGGTGAATGGTCACAAGCCCGGTTTCATCAAGGTTGTGCGGCACAGCAGGCAGGAGGGGCTGATCCGGGCCCGGGTCAGCGGCTGGAGAGCGGCCACCGCGCCCGTCGTCGCGCTCTTCGACGCGCATGTGGAGTTCAGCGTGGGATGGTACGTGCCTTCCTCCCTTCCCCTGGCCACGCACCCTCCCCAGCGCTGCTCTTAGATTGCTGATGGCATTCCTCTTGCCTTGAGAGGGTGAGTTAGAACTCAGAGCTCTTTAATGAAGGTTCAGGCATGGGCACAAGCAGGGAAAATGTGTTTGTGCTGTGTAATGTGATCTAGATCCATTTTTATGGGTTGAGGTATCTGCTGATCTAATTACGGTGTATTTAAATCACACTGAAAAACTGCACACATTAAACATCTCCTCCAATAATGCAGCCTTTCACCTACCAGGGGAATGTATCTTCTTTTCATTAAAAATACTATGTTTCTTTTATGCTCTGCAGTGTTAACAGAACTGTTATTTTGGCCACTCTGCAAAAGTAAACACAACTAAAATAATGTATTTTAACTTGTTCAGTCTGGATTTAATATCTCCCTTACTCCTTAAGTAAAAATGTTGGTAAAAAGGCAGGAGCTTCTGTCCCTAGGATAGATCTATTATTAACTCTGCTCCTGATGTCCTTGATAATGTTGAGAGCCTGAAGTTGTCCTTACTGGGTAGCGAGGGTAGAAATGCTCTGTGATATGCAGATACTCATTTCTTCCATCCACCAGCTCAAATCAAGGTTAACAACAGGGCATCCTACAGAAAATGTTGCAGTGTGTTATTCTGGGGCAAATCCTGCTCTGTCAAAACTCCACCTCAAAGCAGAGAGGGCTCTGAATGGGTCACAGCTTTAGATTCTGCTCTTTTTGAAAAATACAGCATAAGCTGCATTGTTTATTTGGTGGTGGACTAAATAATCTTTAAAGGCTCCTTCCAAACCAAACTATTCTATGATCTCCATCAGTGCTATGCTCATATCGATGCAATCTTAACATTCTATTTCTTTTTTGTTTTATTATTTTTTTAGGGCTGAACCTGTGCTCAGCAGGATAAAAGAAAACAGAAGAAGAGTAATTTCTCCATCATTCGATAACATTAAGTACGATAATTTTGAAATCGAGGAGTATCCCCTCTCAGCACAGGGGTTTGACTGGGAGCTGTGGTGCCGCTATCTGAACCCTCCTAAGTCCTGGTGGAAACTGGAGAACACAACTGCTCCCATAAGGTAAGAGTGGCCTGGATTACAGTCACTGACACTGCTCCCCGAGGCATGGCAGGGGCTCAGCTCTGTAATGGGCTTTACTGACTGGGAAGTTCAAATTCCTAAGTGTCCTTGAGCTGTCCTCTTCAGCTTTGTCCTTGCCACCTACACAGTCATCAAGAAAACTCTTGTTTTCAGTAGGTCTTCTGAAAGGTTTTTAAAGGAAACTCTTGTTTTCAGTAGGTCTCTTTAAAAGGGTTTTAAAGGAAACTCTTGTTTTCAGTGGGTCTCTTTAAAAGGGTTTCCTGCCGAGGTGGAATGGCAGGCAGGGCTGCTCAGCAGCACTGCTTTCTCCAAATGTCTTGCCTGCTAATTTAAAGGCCAGGAATGGAGTTTTCTTTGCAGCTCCATTGTGTGCAGTTCCATTTTCTGTGCAGTTCCATGAGCTGATGTGACAGCTGTGTTCTCTGCAATGGGTGCACAGCTGTGCTGGGTCCTGGCAGCGGGTGCTTGGTCACTGATGGGCAGCAGAGGCTGCATCGTGTCCTTGCTTTGGGACAGTGTGGGTCTGTATGTTCCTACATGCCCAGAGTGTTGTTAGGCTGGAACAGAGCAGTACCTGTGTCTCAGGGAGGGGAGTTGTGGCCTCTGACCCCACTCAGCAGCTCTGCTGGGATTGCAGGCTCTTCTTGTAGATCCACATTCGTCCCAAGGACTGGTACCTGTGCTCTGGCTCCCTGCAGAAAGAAACTGTGGACACTGTTCCCACCACCTGGAAAGCTGAACCTCAAATAGCACTGGCAGCTATTTTTCATCCAACAGCTCTTTCTTTACAGGCAGGCTCTTTTCTCAGGTCCTGGCAGTCTAATGCTCTCTGAACTGCACTGACCCATGAACAGGACCTGGAACTGGAAAGCAAAAGATAAAAATTTAACAGGTTTGCCACAGACAAATGTAAGAAGGGATAATTTCCATGACATTTGTAATAAATTATTTGTAAATAAAAATTCGTAAAGGTATAAATAAGATGTATATGTGTTAAAATAAAAAAAAATCCAAAGATGTACATAAACCCTTTTTTCCAAGCCTGGCCGGGAGTTTTCCTCCAAAGGCAACGGATTGCAGCCAACACCCAGATAACGAACATTAGCTCGGAAAATAGACAGGACGAGAGCCATCAAGAAAACAAAGGAACTAGCTCGGAGGAGGAACCCACCTCCGGACCTGACCAACGTCCCTGCAGATCTCTGTTGAGAAACAATCAAGGTCGACAAAGACAAGCCTCAGAAAAAGTATCCGTCGCCAGTCCTGAACGCCCCACCTGTCAGACCAGTGTTGGAGATGCAATCACTGGAAACAAAAGGGAAGACTCTGCGGAGATTTCCATCGGCACCAATCCCGGATCACACCACTTCTGCCTTGATAACCCAAAATTAAAATACATACAGAGTCTCTTTACATATGAGGAGACTCTGTCCGGGCACTGGTTAGGTCTGTTTTTCCAAGCCAGGAAATCCATTCACCGAACAATCAAGAACACTTGGTGAATGGAGCCTGCTTGGAATTTTAGCCTGAGGACTTAAAATCCCTATAAAAACCCAAGCCTGAGAGCGCTCAGACGTGGATTTGGGAACCCTACACCTCCGGTGTAGACCCTGTCCACCCAGCGCTGCGCTGACCATTTTTATTGTGGTTTTTTCTCTCGTTGTTGTTATTTGCTGTTTATTAATAAACTTCTCTTTTTGATTTTATCCCAAAATTGCCTTTGCATTTATAACACATTAGAAACAGTTATTGGTGTTAATGAACTCTGTTAACGCTGGAAAAATGTTCCTGTGAAGACAGGTTGGGAGAGTTGGGCTTGTTCAGCGTGGAGAGGAAAAGGCTCCAGGGAGATTTCCAGCACCTTCCAGTGCCTAAAGGGTGCTGGAACACCCTGAGGGGTGGTTCTGAGGAGGCTGGTGAGGGACAAAAGGATGTCGTGATGGGACAAGAGGGAATGGCTTTGAACTGACAGAGGTCAGGGTTTTGATAGGTGTTAGGAAGAAGTTCTGTCCTGGGAGGCACTGCAGCAGGCTGCCCAGGGAAGCTGTGGATGCCCCATCCATGGAAGTGTTCAAGGCCAGGCTGGATGAGGCTTTGAGCATCCTGATCTATTTGCAGATGTACCTGCTTATGGCCAGGGCTTGGAACGAGATGATCTTTACACTCCCTTCCAGCCCAAGCCTATGATCCTGTGATTAATTATGTAGAATAATTATTACAATTTTTTTAATTAGAAGTATTGAAACACAGAGTAATGAGCAAATGTATTTTTCCATTTAACCCCCAAACTCTGTTCTATGAGGACTGGGGAGTGAGTGTCCTTTATAAATTTCAGGTTTGTTCCCCAGCCCTTTCCCTGGCACAGTTTTTTAATTCAGTGCAATGTGCTGCCTGTGTGTGCTGGATAATTAAAACAAACACACCAACAAACAAAGCCATGTGTATTGGTGGATGGTTTCTATCATGCCTCCATTATGCTTTTAGAATTATAGCAAAGGGAAGCAGCTCTGAGAAATACTTAACCATGAAAGAAGCATAACTTTTGTACTGCTGTTAACTGCTGTTTTCTTCATTAATAATAACATCAGAAACAGTCTTTCATTTTTATTAAGTAGGCACTATAGCACTTAGAGGCATTAATATATAGACTAATGTATAGATTTCCACAGAACTGTACAATTTGTGATTTAGACAGCCTATGATCTGTTGGAAAGCAGGTGTGTCCACGAGCTGTACATTGAGTATTCTCAATAAAAGCAGTAAATTTTAAAATAAAAAAGTTCTCAATAAAAGCTGTACTGCTAATTAATATCCTGTCATTACCAGAGTGCCTGATACCGGCATAATAATCTGAAAAGACATTTTTGTTTCTTGCAATTTTGGATTATAAGGCAGGAGAAAAATGAAAAGGCCAAATGACTCTGTATCCTTCTCCACTGCATCTCATAAAGGTGAAATTGCACCCTCTGTAACTTGATTAAAATTGGTTCTGTATAGTAAAAATTGGTTGGTCCAGATCATGACATGAACAGAGTTTACTGATCCAGTGAAGCTGTGTGATGTGTTTAAATCTGGCTCAGGACAATGGACTAATGTTGCACTATGCTGGTAAAGGCAGACTTTTCTTGATTCTGTATTAAAAACCCTTATCCAGATGGTCCTATTCTAGAAATAATCTCTTTTTTTTATGGAAGCTCACAGACACAGGTTTGTTAGCTCTAGCTAACCTGGCTTTTGGCTAAACACACAGAACTGTGCATCAGTGGGTATCATTTGCAGCTGGCACAGACAGGAGACTTGAGGATTTAGCAAGGACAGAGGCTGCTCTGGCTGGTGCCTCAGAAACAAAACTGGGGCTCCTGGATCTGCACTGTGAGCACTGGAATCCTGACTGCTCTGCTGAATATTTATATCCAATAATTTGACTCTAATTTCCTTCAACAGTGTTCATTTCAGTTAAGAATTAAGAATATTGGAAGGCAAAGCTCAATAAAACTGTGAGAAATATGTTCTTAAGAATCTGTTTTGCTGCACCATTTTACCTGTGATAAATACAGTGATAAATGCAACCTGTGTCTGAGTAATAAAGTTCTTCATCATTTATCTGCTAATTTTGGTTGCTGCTGGTTTATTCTTCCAGAAGTCCTGCACTGATTGGATGCTTCATAGTAGACAGAGAATACTTCCAGGAGATTGGATTGCTGGATGAAGGCATGGAAGTGTATGGAGGAGAGAACGTGGAGCTCGGAATCAGGGTAAGGAAAAGAATCAGCCAATACTTGTGGCTTTAAAATATTATTTTAAATTATTTAAAATACGGCTTACTTCTTAAAGCAGTCCAAAACATGGGTGATGGCATGAAGAGGAGATCCACAGTTCTGCAGACATGTAGATTTGAGGAGAGTGGTGGGAAAAAAAGAGCAAAAACTCTCTTTACAGAACTTAATCTGGAACAAGGGTAGAAGTACAGAATTTTGGATTGTTCTTTCAGCAGAGCTAGAATTTTACAGAGTTGATACTAAAACTCCCTGCTTACCTGTGAACCCAGACTCAGTAAGGAGAATGGTTTCTCACAGGTATGATGGGGAAAAAAAATTTAGATTGCTTTATTTAAATTAGGAAAATCACTGGGGAGCAAAGTGGAATATAGAGGCATTTATGCTGCCCTCCAGAGGGAAGGGAATTAAGATATTCATAAAATGCATTAGTGTGTATATTTTCTTTTTCCACTGTGCATTCTTCACCTGTTTAGCAGTGTAGTGTGTGATTTGTGTGCTTCTTTCTCTCTCTTCACAGCTAAATACCTTTCTGTTCCATTTGAGATTCTCTCGAGTTTTTGATAAGAGTGGAATTCTTAGGTAGATGATGGTAATGAAAACGGTGTGGTGTGTTATAAAACTAAACTCTGAACCTAAGGAATGTAAGGGGAAGGTAACATTGTGTTTGGAACTTCTTAGCTGCCAGAATAAAAGCATGCTGTTGTACAATGGCAAAAAATGGAGTTTACTGTAAGAATATAGAATTATCTCCTGAGATATAACAGAAACCACTAATTTTTACTTCTGGTTTCTTGAAGTTCTTTTTCTTCCCCCTGTCAGATATAGAGAGTTATTTCAGCCTGAGTGAAGCACAGACCCCCTTTCAGCTACACTGGAGCACTCTTTTAAGGAAAGGGAGAGAAATGCAAGACTGCTTCTCTTAATAACACCATTCTCCTCACTGTGAGGGCCAGAGAGCTGCCTTCTGTTCCCAAAAACTTATTTTGCAGCTCAGTGCTGCGATGAGTTGAAAATTAACATCACTTTGATTTTCTCTGCTCTTTTTCCAGCTGATAAAAACCTGTTGTTTCCTCGTGAGCGCGAGGAGTTTTCTCTGGGTGTGCATCATGAGGTGTACCCTGTCTGGTCTGCAGTACAGACCTTGGAGGAGATGACTGTTGGTGTGCTGATAGACACAATCTCTGCATAATTGAAATTTTGGAGTAGGCTGGATGGCTGGAATAAGGCCCAACACTGCTCCCATTTCCTTATGGCTTTTTGTGTCTCCAGGGAAGCAGTGCCTGACCTACATAAAATCCTTTTGTCTGGAACAGATTGTAGTGTGGAAGGTAGCACAATGTATGCTGCCTTATCTGACTTTCATGGCTTGGATGAAAACAAATTACAGAGCTGTAATAAACAGATTTTTTAGCAGTTTATTACCAGCTCTTCTCACAACCCTCAGTGTCTGAGATGAGAAGGATGGGACTGGGTGAGGGGAGAGCTCATTGTGGTGTTGAGCACCCTGAGGAGGGGAGGGCGAGGGTCAGGCACTGAGCTTTCACTCTGCTGAGCAGTGACAGGACCCGAGGGATGGCCTGGAGCTGTGTCAGGGGAGCTTCAGCTTGGAGATCAGGAAAAGCTTTTACACCCAGGCTGGGCTGGGCACTGGAACATCTCCAGATGACCTGTGTCACTGGGCTGGGTACTGGAACATCTCCAGTTTACCTGTGTCACTGGGCTGGGCACTGGAACATCTCCAGATGATCTGTGTCACTGGGCTGGGCACTGGAACATCTCCAGATTACCTGTGTCACTAGGCTGGGCACTGGAACATCTCCAGATTACCTGTGTTACTGGGCTGGGCACTGGAACATCTCCAGATTATTTGTGTCACTTTCAGCTGCAGGGCCGATGATGAATCACTTCATCAAAACAGTCATTGTTCTATAAAAACTACATTAGAACTACAATATTAGTGCAATAAATAATGTTTCCATTTAAAAATGCTGCTCTGCAGTCTGTGACTATGTATTACTCACTGTACCTCATCTCTTTTCTATTTTTTTAAGAAGTATCTAGATTTTTCTAGTATTGTGCTGCGTGACAAGCATTATCATCCAGGATATGATCAGGCAGACCCTGTCTGTCCAAAATGGCCTGCTAGGGAAGTTTTATGTATAAACTTGTAAGAGCAAACACCTGGAGGAACTGGGGAGTTTATTTTTGACTGCAGAAATAGCAGCAGGTGTTAGGGTCATTTGAGCTGCCTGTTTTATCTTAAACACAGGAAGCAGAGCATGGTCCTGTGTCCTTATATTGCTGATTCTGTTCCAGAGGATGTAAAACCACTCTGAGGAATCAGACCCTGACAAAATGGGTGACGAATTTTGTCACCTCATCATCTGCACAAATACCTAGTTATTTGTGTTACATGAGCACAAGAAAATCCCCAGCTGTTGGAAACTGTATCTGAAGTATCCATTGTTGGTAAGCTGTAACAGGCCACAGAAAACAGGGCTTTGGAGGGTTATTCTCTTAATTCTGAAGAATTTATTTTCGCTGTTCTGCTCTGTTTGTCTCTGATTTGGAATACTGTTTTAACTTCCAAGATTTTTACCCTTGTCTGTGGCTTTGTAACAGCATTTGTAAAATACTAAATATATATTATTGAATAAATATTAATAGAGATCCTTTGCCTTGAGCTAAGTGTTGACAGATGAGTTCAAAACACAAATGCATTTCATTCTTAGAAGAAACACTTTATTTACTCCTTGAGCAAACATCTTCTTGCAATGCTGTTTATTTGCCCCATAAGAAAAAGAAGGCAGGCAGGTTGATGCAAGACTTGATAGAATCCTCTCTGAGCAGTTCCATCACTTAAACTGTGATTTGTCATTTGTGAGAGATTCATTTACTGTGAAGCAGCATCGTATTTGTAAATTCAGGTTAGGAAGAGAGGTGCTTCTTTTTGGTTTATGTTCAATCATTCCCAATTGAATGGACATAAGAGTGCTTTTAAATGACCAGATTGTGTTTGAGGGGCAAATTGGAATCCCATTCTCATCCATGTGACCAAGCAGGAACTGTGTTGGCAGAAAAAGAATGTGAGTGTAAGGCTGGTGTTTCTCGGTGTCATTTGGGATCAGCTTCTGGGTTGTGCCTGCACAAGCAGCTCCTGTGGCCATGGAAGACCTGCAGATCCTCTGCAGTCAGCTGGATGCAGTCAGATTCTGCTTTGGATGCTTCAAGTCTAGTTTACAATAGGCTTCTTAAAGGCCTCTTCCTACTGAAATTGGATTTTCTACCAAAAGCAACCAGTAGCAATCCTGTTGCCTTTTAAAGCAGCCTTGATAAAGCTTGATAAAGCTCCCAAATACCTGTTACACAAAGTGATTTGTGTCACTTTTAGGGATACCTTAACAAATATTCAGTGATTTACCTCAGGTTCCAGGCTAGGTCATCATTAGAATCAAGGGAACGTCTGTCACAAGGACTTTATGCTTGCAGAGGAATTTGTGTACACGAGGATGTAATGGCCATGTTAAGTGGGTAGGAGGAAATTTTATTAGAAGGTAAAAGCTCTTTAAGGGAAAAGGGTTGGGTTTTGTTCCCACTAAGTGGTAAATCAGAACTTTACATCAGCTAAGCCAGGAGGAAAATTGCATTTATGGTTAGACTGAGAATGGTGCGCTGCTTTTGTACAGCATGTTGCTGTAGTGAAATTAATTGCTTCATTTCTTGCCAGTCTGGTGGCTTGTGTGCAGACCTGTTGTGAAGCTGATGTTCTTTGTGTTGGTGGAGAGCTAGAGTGCAGTTAATGGAGATGGAGAGATGAGCTATCTGAGCAGAGGACAGTCCCAGTGCTCTTTGGGGTATTTTCTGTACATTAGAGTCCCTGTGTGGCAGGGCAAGCACATGTGAAATCTATCAAGCCTCTCTCTGATCTGTTGTTTTTTTAAATTCCAGAAGTTGCTTCCATTGTATTTGTTTGTTTTGGGATGGGTCTTGTTTTGCTGTTTGGGGTTTTTAATGTGTTTTTGGGTCTTACCTATCTTGTTTTTTCTTTAACCTCCCTGCCACGTCTTCTGGGGTGATGATTTTCCATTGCCTGTTAGTTAAGTGAGTCTCTCCCATTTGGTCATAGAAACTGGTGGCTGCTTACATGTTCCAGCCATTTCCAGTCCACCATGTCTGTGTATCCTGATTGTTTCTCACCTGAGATCTTTCTTATAATATTGCCCTTAGGATATAGTGTTCTTTTTGTTAGTCACAAGCAAGTGAAGGTATTTACACTTGCCCCCAAATACCCATATTTATCTGGAAACATTTTGCCCTTCTTCCTAGAAGTTTCCAGCAGTTTTACCTGTCAGTGTTCCTAACACAGGCCACAAATTACATGAAGCTGGGACTTTATTGCCTGTAAATAGATGTCTGTTTTTATTAGGAAAAGTCTTTGCACAGTGGTCCTGGCCATGGCTGGGCTGGAGATGATTTTGTTCCTTGTAGCTGCTGCAGTGCTGTGGTTTGGGTTTGGGATGAGAATGATGTCAAACCACAGCAGCAGTGTTCCAGCTCCAGCGGGGTTTCACAGCACAAGGCTGCACTGGCTGTGTTTTCTCCTTCTCCTTGCCACACTCTCGTTCTTGCAGCAGCTCAGCAGTGCTTTGGCCCTGCCCCTCACCTGCTGCTGCTGCTGAACAGCTCTGCTCCAGCAAACTCCTGTCCTCTGTTTAATGCAGGGTTAAGTTTCATGTTAATCACTTTGTGATTTACCGTGCTGCCTCACAAACTGTTCTGTTGGGCAGATGGACAGGCTGGTGTGCCAAGAGGTAAAAATGCCTGGGAGTGAGCAGAGAAGGTGAGGGGATTTTCACCAAGCTGCTGTTTTGCGGAGCTGTTTGCATGGGATGTGTCACCTGTGCCTGCTGTGCCCTTCTGTCCCTGCTGCTGGGCCCCCTGGCCTCCACTGAGCAATGTAGATCTTCCCTAAGTACACCTTGGGAAAATGAGTCAAGGTGTCCCTCATTCTTGCACTTGCAGTATCATCACCTGTTGTAGTCCTAAAGCCATGTTTTTAGCTTGTTTTCAGTAAGAAGGCCAATATCCTTTGCCACTAGGGAATGATTTGCTGTACAGAAAACATCCTCAGTACGTGATCACGAGTGCTGCTCACCAGTACAAGGTTGGTGATGTGCAAAGGCAAAGGACTGAGAAGTCTGAAAATAGAAATATCCTTAGTTGTTACTCTGAGAAAACTTTTAATACTTTTCAGATAATTTCTCTTTAACTTTGCATTAAAGCTTTAAATAGAGAGAAGTTTATTTTGCTTTTATCCATTTTGTGAGTTAAGAAGAGACTATTTCTAAATTGAAACCTGAAAGAAAAAAATAGTAAAAATTGACCAAATGTTACTTCTTACAAGATGTAGCCAATGCTTTTCATGTCCACGCTTTCACCAAGACAAAAACAATTCCTTAGCAGTGCAGGTATGGGATAAGCACTTGCCTGGCACCCTGTGTAACCAGCAGATGCTTAGCAGTGGGCACAGGATTATTCCTGAGGTTAATTTTGTTTTGCAAAGTACCTCACTGTGCTAACAATCTGACTGCTGAGATAACACAGAATAAAATTCTCTATTTACAGGGTTGTAATTCCAACAGGTTAAAAAAGAAAGGCTCTGTTGAAAGTAAAATAAGGAATTGTCATGCCTCCAGATTCTGCCAGTCACGACATTACCAGAAACTTGCTTTTATTGGCTTCTTGTTTCAGTCACTCCTGTACAGGAAGAACTTTCTTCCCCCTGTTCTGCCCATGACTGCCTCAGCAGGTGACCCACAGGCTACAGCCTGTATCATTAGATGTTACCAGGGAATCAGTTCTGTGGTTTTGCTGTTTCTGGGGAGAGAACATTTCATTAGCTGCTCCCAGAGGAAAGGAAAGCCTCAGAGCAGCGGCTCACACGGGGCATCGCTGTGCCCTGCAAGGAAGGGTGAGGAGGCACTCGGTGATTTCTCACAAATGTTTCTCACATCTCGATGTTTTATGAGAGGAAATTGTTATTTACTGTGGTGTGGGAAGAAGTAAAGCAGTTTAACTCAATATATGCTTACAAATCAGTGGACTCAGGTGAGATGCAAATTAATTAATTAGTGCATTATTAGCCTCATGTTTAATGCCTTCCTGCACTTTCAAGTCACAGCATAGTGTGATTGTACCTTTGGTATTCCATGTCTTCATGGCCTAAGGTGGGAGGATTCCATATTTGTGGCTTATCTCTAGAATTTAATTTCATTGAGTGATTTTCATCTTGCAAGACTGATTTAGTGATCGAATAAAGATTAGAGGAAGAGCAGTGTGGGGGAGGAAGGGGCTGTTGTGGAGGTACAGAAGTGAGTAGATGGCTGAGATGGGGTCACAGGATGGATCCAGCATGTTCAGCTCAGAGGTGTGAGGGGCAGACGTGTCATGTGTGTGACAGTGCCTCGTGCTGTACGTCCCAGGAGTCAGGCAAAAGCCCAGCCTGGCTGAGCAAGGAGCTCTTGGCTCAGTCTTTAACAATACTGATAGAATTTGGGCTGCAGCCCTGTGGAAAGGGAGCTGGGGGTGCTGGTTGATGGCAAGCTGGATGTGAGCCAGGAGGGACATCCCTGTCCTGGGGACATCAGGCACAGCAGGGCAAGGGAGGGGATGGTCCTGCTCTGCTCCGGGCTGGGGCAGCTCACCTGTAGTGCTGGGGCAGGTTTGGCTGCTGCAATATAAAAGAGACATTAAACTGTTTGAGAGCATCCAAAGAAGGGCAGTGAAGATGATGAAGGGTGTGGAGGGGAAGCCGTGTGAGGAGGGACTGCGGGCACTTGGTCTGCTCAGCCTGGAGGAGACTGAGGGGAGACCCCACTGCAGGTCCAGCTTCTCATGAGGGAAAGAGGAGGGGGAATGGCCTGACCTCTTCTCTGTGATGAGCAGCACCCAAGGGATGGCCTGAGGCTGAGGCAGGGAGGTTTAGGCTGGATATCAGGAAGAGGTTCCTCAGCAGAGGGTGGCTGGGCACTGGGACAGGCTCCCCAGGACAGTGGTCACTGCACAGCCTGCCAGAGCTCAGGAGAGGTTTGGACAGTGCTCTCAGGCACAGGGTGTGATTTGTGCTTGTCGTGGTTTTGAACCAGTAATTAACAAACAAGGGGGGAAAAAAGAATTATTATTTTTTTGCTGTGAGATATGGATTAAAATAAGAGCAAACCAGGTATAAAACTTAAAAGGAATAAAGAGAAGTTTATTGACAAACTACAAGAATAAGAACACCAGAATAAACTTTTAGAAAAACCTTTTCATTTCTTACTGCTCACTATTCTTTTGTTCACATGACAACAGAGACAAAAACTTTATAATTTTGATGGTTTAAACAGTTCTAATTCTTTTTATAGTCTTTTCCTCAGTTTCTGTAGAGAAACAGAAGTTCCTTTCTGTTAATTTATGGAGTTTTTCACAAGAAAACTATTTTGTTATAGTTTCTCGTTCTTCTGATATCAGCTGCTCAGAGCTGTTATTATCAGAGCCCACCCCTCCTATTCCACATCACTCTGAAATGTTATAGGTCATTAGTTTGGGGATAGTATTTTTAAGGATAAGTTAGTCAAAGGCAAAAAAGTATTCTTTATCTGCTCCTGTGAGCTTCACTAGAAAACAGTTTTCTCATTGCCTCTCAAGGCTTCAAATCTCCCAGCACTTCACTATACCACAATTACTCCACTTTTTACTCAAATTTACACTTTGAACACCTTATTCCTCTCCATACTCTATTATGAATTAAAGGAGTTCTTTTCAGGACTTCATTGTCCATCTCCATAGTTTTAACAGAAAGATATTTCAGCTTAATTAAAGCATCTTCTTAATTCTCTACCTTTCTTGAAGTTTTCTTTTCTTTCTTGCCACTAGTAGTTTATAAAGTCTCTTTTCATGTGGATCACTCTCCTTTTCTCTTTCTGGACGAAAAGATTAATCCGCAAGTCTCATCTGGATAAGAAAGAGTTAAAATCTTGCCCAAGCTTTTGTAGATGGTTCGGTGATCTCTGCTGAACAGGAGCTGGAGCTGCCTGCGATGGAAAGTTCTTCATAGTTGCTCTGGAAAGCATAGTTACTGTTTCTGCTTGCAGCAGGCTTAAAGCTTTTCTTCTTCTTTACTCGGCAGTTTTCTGGTAAATTCTATCACAGCAAAACCTGCAGCTAAGCTAAGGAACCGGCCTGGCCCGGCTTAGCCCGGGGCAAGCCCCCGCCGGCCCCCATCTCCCGGCCGGGAGAACGGCAGGCCCAGCTCGGCCCCCCACCCAGGCCGCATGGCCTGGGCAGGGAATGAGAGGCTTGGAGCTCCGCCACCCTTCACAGCCAGGAAACAAAGAGAGGCACCACAGACTTCTGGGTGTACACTTTAAGGTGGGGTTCACAAGTTGATTCTACTTTTCAATGGCTAAAACTGCTGTCAATTCTCAGCAATGACCGATAATTGGTCAAGAGAAAAGACTCCCAAGAGCCCCCAGCAACTTTAACTTCCTTAAAGGTAAACTAACCTCATGACAGTGCTGTCCTGTGCAGGGCCAGGAGCTGGGATCTGGTGATCCCTGGGGATCCCTCCCCACTGAGCACGCTGTATCCTCTGAGATGAACAAGGCTGAGCAAGACAAGTGTAGCTGTGGTAGGGCAGAGAAAGATAAACCCATAAATGATGGCCAGCACATTGCTCCATGGATACTAAACCAGTGGGGATCCTGCTCTTCAGTCTCCTGCTTTTGTGCTTTTAAAGACAAAAAGGGATTTCTTTTACCTCCTGTTCATCAGTTAAACTTGGCAAAGCAGTGGTTGGTGTGTGGGTTATTTACTGTGCCTGGAGACGAGGAGGGCACATTTGGAAGAGAAGTGATGGAGCCATGAGCCTCCAGTGACTGTGATGAGTTATCTCCAAGTGACCCAATGCAGAACAGCTCCTGCTCTCCAAAGCACCAGCACACCATGTGGACTTTAGCAGTGCACTGTAAAACTTTCACAGCTCCTGAAGATACATACAAAATTAATCCCTGCAGAACAAAACAATTTAAAAAGTACATAATGAAGCAATTAGCTAAAAGAGGAAGAGAAGTAATGACAATTTAGTTTGGGAAGAATCTTTACATGTATTAGGTTTTCAATGAGAGTGTTTTATGAAGGCACAATTAATGTAAAATGAGGCCTGTGAGGCAATTAATGATGACTTCAAAAGTTAGATTTAAGGGATAATTTACATTTTAAAAATGAAGAGCAGCTCTAGTTATGTTAAAGTCTTTTATTTTCCTTTTAAAAAGCCTTTTAGATTGTGGGGTGTGTTTTTGTAGGTTACTTACAGTTTCACTTTAAAATATCAGCTTGGTTATGAAAAAAAGGCTGTTCTCACATACAAATAAATAAGTTTACCTGAAAGTATGATAGGATTGTGTGACAATCAGGAATATTTAGTGAAGGTTATCTGAATTCAGTGGTGATATGTCCTAAATAAATATTAACATGTTTCATCCGGTGGGTATCGTTTCTAGCTCTACAGAGACCCAACAAATGTTCATGACAATCCAAAACCTTCCAGGGTGTGATTGAGAACCCACTGATAGCAACTAGAAATATGAACATTGATTTCAGTGATCTTTGTGTCTGACAACTCTGTTCTTTCTACAGTCACCTGTCAAGATACCAAAATAAAAATGCAGATTCAAAATTATTATGGTGTTGAATGAAAATAGTTTATTCATGCTTGTCTGTAAAACATCAAGCTCATTACTGGTTATCAGTAAACAGTTAATGGTAATGACAAAGGCTGACAAGATTCACAAGTGATTTATACAAGAAATTGTTCCCAAAAATATATTTCAAAGATACTGGTAACTAATTAGTGTGTATCCACAGTCGTAATTAATTTACACTGACTATGTTTTTTTAACTTCAGGGCATCTTTAATGAGTACTTCTAATTTTGTAATTTGCAACCTTCACAGAAGCCAGAAATTACTTCAGCTTTTTGAGAAATCACTTAATTATTAAAAGGTTTTTGTTTGCAGTCCAAATGAAGTGATGGTATCAAACAAGGTCACATCAGCTTTGGAGAAACTGCACGATCTGTGTAAATTTAATGAACGCAGTACACGCTAATAAACTGCTCAGTGACTTGTAGGGTTTATTTTTTTATTGGATTAAGGGTCTATAACATAAAAAGAACACTCAGTGATTAAAGAGATAAAAAGAAGCTTCTGATGAAGAAGTGTTATATCATTTTATAATGAAGGATAAATTAAATATTCGAGAGAGGGATTGGCGTCGGAGTTGTGATTGTTTTGATTAAATATGCAAATTCAAATGTAAATGAAATTGGGGAGGATTTACTAAATAACGTAGTGAAAGAGATTTTCCAGATGTGAAAGGAATCTGCTTTAAAAGCCTTGTGACCAGGTTGGTTTGGGTATTTGTGAGGAAGCGTGAGTGCCAGGCGGCTCTGGGAGCGCACTGGGATCCCTGCTGAGAGGGTGAGTGTGAGCGTGAGTGAGTGTGGGTGAGTGTGAGTGTGAGTGAGTGTGAGTGAGTGTGAGTGAGTGTGAGTGTGTGTGTGAGTGTGTGAGTGTGTGTGTGAGTGTGAGTGTGTGTGAGTGTGAGTGAGTGTGAGTGTGTGTGAGTGTGAGTGAGTGTGAGTGAGTGTGAGTGAGTGTGAGTGAGTGTGAATGAGTGTGTGTGAGTGTGTGTGTGTGACTGAGTGTGGGTGAGTGTGTGTGAGTGTGTGAGTGAGTGTGTGTGAGTGTGAGTGAGTGTGTGTGAGTGAGTGTGAGTGTGTGTGAGTGTGAGTGAGTGTGAGTGAGTGTGAGTGTGTGTGTGAGTGTGTGAGTGTGTGTGAGTGTGAGTGAGTGTGAGTGTGAGTGTGTGAGTGTGTGTGTGAGTGTGTGAGTGAGTGTGTGTGAGTGTGTGAGTGAGTGTGTGTGAGTGAGTGAGTGGTGGCAGGGGTTTCAGGGCTTGGCAGATTGCTCTGAGGAGGTGCTTGGTGTGTTCCTGCTCCTGCAGCTGCCTCACCTGTGCCATCCCCCTGGCCTGCCCCACGCTCAGCTCCTGTACCCCTCCTGTACCTGTACCTGTACCCCTGCTGTACCCCTGCTGTACCTGTACCTGTACCTGTACCCCTCCTGTACCCCTGCTGTACCTGTACCTGTACCCCTCCTGTACCCCTGCTGTACCTGTACCCCCCCTGTACCCCTCCTGTACCCCTGCTGTACCCCTGCTGTACCCCTGCTGTACCCCTGCTGTACCTGTACCCCTCCTGTACCCCTCCTGTACCTGTATCTGTACCCCTCCTGTACCTGTACCCCTCCTGTACCCCTGCTGTACCTGTACCCCCCTGTACCCCTCCTGTACCCCTGCTGTACCTGTATCTGTACCCCTCCTGTACCTGTACCCCTCCTGTACCCCTGCTGTACCTGTACCCCTCCTGTACCTGTACCCCCCCTGTACCTGTACCCCTGCTATACCTGTACCTGTACCCCTCCTGTATCCCTGCTGTACCTGTACCCCTGCTGTACCCGCCCTGTACCCCTCCTGTACCTGTATCCCTGCTGTACCTGTACCCCTGCTGTACCTGTATCCCTGCTGTACCTGTACCCCTCCTGTACCCCTGCTGTACCTGTACCCTCCTGTACCCCTCCTGTACCCCTGCTGTACCTGTACCCCTGCTGTACCTGTACCTGTACCTGTACCCCTGCTGTACCTGTACCCCCCCTGTACCCCTCTTGTACCTGTTCCTCCAGGTACAGGCAGCTGAGCTGTGCCAGCACTGGGAGCCTGTTTTCTGTTTGCTCTGTGGTGCTGTTCAACCTTGGTGAACGTAAATTCTCACAGATTTAGGGCCACAATTGGCCTGTATTGTTACTGTGCAAATAAACATTCAGTAAATTAAGAGTGTGAAGGGAGTTTGGACAGATTGTCCATCTGAGCCACAACAACTGAGGATTTAAAAGGGGTTTCCCCTCCTTTCCCCCTCACCCCCACAACAGATTCTCTTATTCATTTAATGTTCCTGTCATCTCTCCTTTGATTTAGGTTTAGGTCATGGGGTGTTGCTGATTTTAGTCTTTCAG
This sequence comes from Poecile atricapillus, assembly GCF_030490865.1. Classification (NCBI taxonomy): domain Eukaryota; kingdom Metazoa; phylum Chordata; class Aves; order Passeriformes; family Paridae; genus Poecile; species Poecile atricapillus. The sequence continues at coordinate 118,737,061 of NC_081249.1, read as the reverse complement.
CTCTCAAAGTGTTCACCTTGGCACTGCTGCTGTCCCTTTGGACCTTGAATTTTCTTTATGGAATTTTACTACATTTGGGCAGTGATGAAGGAACAAGAAACCCTTTCAAGAAGAGGAATCCCTCTAAGCCCTTCTTGGGGCTGTACCAAATGTGTGAACCTCCTGAGGAAATTCAAGAATAAAGAGCCTTTTCTCAGGCTGTCTTGGAAGGGAGCTTTGAACACACACTCAAGTGGGCTCAGAGCTCTTTGGAAGGGAAACTCCAGTTGCTGTGTTCTTTTCCTGAAAGACTGTTTCTGCAAAGTAAACCAGCAGGACCAGAACCACAAGAAATTCCTCCAGAGCAAAGCAGATTTTGCCTTGTTGAGACTCCAGCAATCATGGAAAGTCCTCCCAAAGATACACTGAGCCTCACGCTTCAAAGCTTCCTGAGGCAAAGTCTGAGACCTGTTGGTACAGTTTTGATTTTTAATTTTGATTTTAAAATTGATGTTTTTACAGCATGGCACGTGAATTGCTGTTTATGGTGTCACAGTGATGAAAGCATATGTTATTTTTACAGCTGTATATGTATATTTTGAGGTTTGATGGAAAATTGAGATTATTGCTGGTAATTTCCACTGCTCACTTATCATAGGTAAATCATCTTCATGGACAACAGGAAAAGGTGCTGAATTTCCTTTTAACCATGATTTAGGACATTAACCAAGTTTTTTCCTGGCATTTTGTACAAGCAGGTTACTCATTAAGCATTACTGATTGCAGCCACAGTATGCTCAGAGACAGAACGTTTTACTTCAAACTGTTCCATGTGGTTGAAAAAAATCTTTGAAACTCTTTCATCTTTAGACTTCTTGCTGAAGCTATGGGTGATAATTTGAAAAAGCTCCACTGATTTTTAACTTTTGTATGTATTTATAGCCTTCACATGAGATAGCAGTGCTGGAAGACTAGAAGGGTGCTATTCAGTGTGGATAAAACCTGAATAAAGATTGCTAATGATGGCAAAAAATAGCTGCAAAATCCACAGGGGAAATGTGGGAAGCTGCTAGGAACTAACCCCTCAATTTCTATTCCTTCTTGTCTACAGGAATTTTATGAGATGAAGAGCAGGCCACTCTAAAAGGCTTCTCAACTTCCCTCTGAGTAGAGTCTTTGAGAAAATATATTTCTTAATATTAAAATATTAATTTAAAAAAACCCTAAAAATTGTATCTGACTGAAAGGTATTTGTTCAGAGTAATTAATTAGTCTTTCCTGTGTGCTTCTTATGTGAGATTTATGCCACCTCAAGGCTTTTCTCTTGAAAAACCATCCAGCTCTCCACAGCAGCTCCAACACAATGGTTCCAGCACCAGGGATTAAAGCACACGAGTGAGGGAGAGGTAGGAGTGGTCAGATTCAAGTGGACAGCTGGTCTAGAAGGGAAAGAGACTGAAAGAAATTCCATTATTTAAAATATAATCAGGGAAGAATTGAAAAAAAACCCAACAAACTGATGTTTTTGGTAGCAATTAATTATGTTTATTGTTTAATGTTCATACATACAGTTCAGTGTAGAGTTTGGTGTATGACTACCAAAGCCCTTCATTCCTCACTTGGGGATTTTGCATATTTTGGGGAGCTGGGAATCCAGACTCCCATGAGATTCCAGGAGAGTTTTGTGTCACTTGAAAGTCCCACTTCAGTGCCTGCTAAATACATTTCTGTTTGTTTTTTTAACAACTTACCGCCCCCTAAATGCAATGGAACACTCAGATAAAAGAGATTCCTTGGCAGACTGCAGTCCCACTGGCAGTGAGCACTGGGAGAGAGAAGGGACACTGGCTTGTCCCAGATGTGACCAGCTGAGCATGTCAGGGTTGTCATTTCTGCCTTTTTAAAGCAGTGTCTCCAGTCAGCAGAGTTCCACAGCCTGGCTCTGAGGTCATGCTCCCTGTTCAGTGCTGCTGCTCACTTCTGTGGAGTTTAGGAGATTTTTGCTTGGAAATAATATGGTTTTGAAACAGTTTAATGCAGCTTAGCAGTTCTATATTGATACCTAATGAATTGATAGAAATTAATTAGTCTCAAAAATAGAACAAAAACTGACAGTGTCTGGGAGAAAGGAATGGCCACTGGAATTGATTAATTGGTGCTTATTCAGGCAGTGGGTAATTCTTACTTGCAAACTCTGTTAAAGATTTGGTCATCTCAAGTTGTTTTTGAAAACATCTCACTTCATTATAAAGTCAAATCAGTTTCCTGAAACTGCATCAATGCTAAAATTATACATGACTCTCCTCTTCTGAATTTCAGTTCCTAGAAATTTGCTTGGAAATTCAGCTTATTGTAGAACATTTTGGCTCAGCTTGATGTCAAGATGGCATTGAGACCTAGCTCTGAAAATCCCACAAAGTATTTGGTGTTCAGTTGCTGTCCTTGGCTCGAGGCCATCCCTGGTTGCGATGAGCAGAGGCTGGGCAGAGCACACAGTGCATGTGTGTTGTGAATTTCTTCTTTGCCTTGTCCTAGGCTAAGTTACAGCCATCTCTACATCTTCCTTGTCTTTTATGATACTAATTTAGGCAGTGTACAGTGAGTAACTCTGAAACAATTTATTGCTGGATGTCTGAGAAATAACTTGGACTGAAAGCAGGCGTTGTGTGAGCACAGCCTGGTGGTGCTTCACATTTAATCTTTATTAGGAGGTGTAGCTGGACCATTTATAATTAAATGTTTGATAAACTATTATTTTTGTTAGATTGTTAAACTGGATTGCCCACTTAATATGATATTTAGAAAGGCAGGACACAAATGTTGTTTCCAGATTGGTTATTCTTGTGCCAGATCAATTGCGTATTTATTTTTAAATATGTATGATCATCTCAGTTTTGCCCTGATTTTGATAATGGTTATGTTTATTTACTCTAATGGTTTCCCAAGTTCTGGACACAGAGATGTGCTGCAGTCTTTCCAGCTCCCTTTTTGACTGTACAGCAGGTTGATGGGTTCGCTCCCTTTCCACAGAGCTCTGCAAAGCAGGGCTCTGTCTCTTCTCCCAGCATATGCTGAATGCAATTAGGCACCAGTTCAGAAAAAGCTTTGTAAACATTCTGAATCCATGCCACATTTTCTGGTCTCAGGAGCTGCCAAATGCCTAAATGCTGTATTCAAGCCAGATGTCTAAATATATAAAATGAATGACTGAACAAAGTGCCTCCTTAGTAGAGCATATGCCTATAGGGTGGGCAGATCGGAGGAGCCTGAGATGGGCTCCAGAACAGGATGTTCTGCCAGCCCACACCCCTGGCCAGCAGGAAGGAGAGCAGAATATCATCCCCAGATGAGTGTGCAAGGGAGGAGCACCCTCACTGCCATGTTTTGCTCTCTCAGGATGAGGTACCAAGTCTCTGCTGGCAGCAGTGTAAGGCAAACCCCGTCACTTCTCCCACTTCTCTGGGACACACCAGTGCTTGTTCTGCAGGATCAAACTGCCTGGGTACATCTGGCCTTTCACCTGAGCAGCGTCCACACAGCTCTTACAAATGGGCTGCCTTCATCTGGTTAGGGAGTATATATAACAATATAGATAAATATATATAAATATATATATATATAACAAGTAGATACTTGTTACATAGTACAAGGTACACAGAAAAAGAGCTGCTGTGTAAAATAACTCAGGTACTTCACTGACTCTTAAGTTTGCCAAATTGGTTTTCTCTTCTGTTGAAAGCAGAAAGAGTAAATCAGAAATGAAAGCAATAATTATGATTAATGTTGTGTACTTTAGCTCAGTTGTGGTAGTGGGTAAAACTGAAATCTATTTGAGCAGGTAACCTACATAAAAAATGTATTATAAGAGTAGTTTCTGATGAAATTGCTCACATATTTTCATTAGGCAGTCTTGGTCTTCATTGCTCCTTCTCAAAAGGAATAGACCTGGTCCTTTCTCAACCCTGTTTAAAGCAAAGAATAAGATGCATTTCTATTCCTCTTCTTCACAGAACCTGAAACTTCAGCAATCTTACAAAGCTGGTTGCCTTTGTTTCCCTGTTAGGACAAGCTGCCTAACTTGAGCTTCTGGGTGGTGCATGTATGGTCTGGTATGGACTGCAAAGAACCTCAGAGAAAAATCATGCAAGGCTTAAAACTTAACCAACTTTTGAATGTCTTAGAAATAATCTTATTAGTGATCTTGAGCACAACTGAACTGATCCAGGCAGAGTGCAGTGGGGGGCCACTGGTAATGTAGAAACTCTGTAGTAAGATTTGGTAGCAGTAAGAGTTCATGATAAGGCAAGGTAATAACTCTCCCCTCACAGCTTCTGTGTAGTCCAGCAAGTCTGGAGCGGTTTTTCTCCTTTGTAGCAATGAAATGAAACAATTCCAGTGTGTTAGGGAGCTGCCAGCAGCAGAATGTCCTCTTGTTTGTCCCTGGCAGGTGTGGCAGTGTGGGGGAAGCGTGGAGGTTCTGCCCTGCTCCAGGATTGCCCACATTGAACGGGCACACAAGCCCTACACGGAGGATCTGACTGCCCACGTGCGCAGGAACGCGCTCAGGGTGGCCGAGGTCTGGATGGACGAGTTCAAGAGCCACGTCTACATGGCCTGGAACATCCCCCAGGAGGTGAGTCACAGACACCTCTGCTTCCCAGCTTTGCCTGTAGATCCTTCTGGTTTAGGTTCCCACTCTGAATTTTGATTTTTCTGCTAGGATTTTATTTGTATGTATGTATTTATCTCTCACATACAGCACAAGGTGTTTGCCTGTACATACACAATTGCATATAAACATATGTATGTAGTTGTGTCCTATTCTAGAATAATTTTCTTCTCTTTAGATTCCTTAAAAAAATTAATTTCTTGTCGAGTTTATTCTCTTCACTGATGACTCTTCATGGATATTTTAAACTAGTAGCTGCAGAAATATGGGGGAAAAAGCCCCATCAAATCTACATTGCACATCTTAATTTGAATTTGAGTCTCCAATTTACCATCACAGAGAGCTATAATTCCACCAGATTAGTGAGGATTGATCTGCCAGGGGGTGTTGACATCTATTGATACAAGTGGGGTGTCTGATAAGTATTTCACATCAGAGAGGGTGCCTGGTTTGTGTCATGACGTGTTGCAGAATCTTGCTGCAGCTCCCCACTGCACTTCTTGTCCTGATTTCTTTTCTGTGGACGAGCACTGCTTGGTCCATTGTGTTGAAGATAATGTCAGAGTTCAGTTTGATTTTAGCTGCTCTGCATTTCTGCAGTCAATGGTATTTAATCTGTGAATAGCTATGAGCTACAGGGCTCAGAGCAAGGGGGCTGTGCTTAGAATCTGTGTGAACAGATTGCTCCCACCTAGAATCATGGCTCTATTGAATTTGGAGTTTAACTCAGAGCACAGCTCTCACCATTACAGCAAAAGCAAACAGGCTAGACTTAAAGGGCAGATTAGTTCTTCTTTAATAAAATCTCTCTGATTTGACAACAGTTCAGAAAAACTGGTTTTGCTGCAATTTCTGTGTCAAGAAATGAAATGCTGTCCTTCTCCTTTAGTTTAATTATAAGAAAATGTTAAAAAAACCCAGCTAAATACATGAATGCTGATGTTGGTTCAGCTGCTCTCAATAGCTTCTTGCATCTCTCATAATTAAAACTAGATAATTTTGGCAAAGTGGGGAAGTCACTGTCCTATTTTTAGGTTTTAGCATTAGCCTCATAATTTGCTTTGACCATGAAAAAAAATCCTCTATAACTTCATACATCTACTTTTCTGAAAGTCTCACATTGACAGAATCCCAGCTGCCCTCTGTGTGTCCCTGTTTGGAGTCGTTGCACAGCAGTCCACACAAGAACAAAGATGGGGTTACTTCTTTTATGTCAAAGCAATTCCAAATGAATAATATTTGCAATTAGTTTGGTAGATTTAAATTTCAGATCCTATTTAATATTGTTAATTATCTTCTTGAAGATTGGTTGATCTTCATTGGTTGATCCAAGTTTTAGTTTTTTGGCTTGCAAACAGAACATTAACACAAAACTTAGAAATTTATTTTTACTAACTTGCATCATATTCAACCAGATGTGATGGTGGTGTTAATCTTGTGCAAATTTGAGATCTGAATGCAATTTGAGATCAAATTAATAAAGAATGCAAAAATAAATTGCAACTGGACAAGCACAGGAGTAATTCTTTATCTGGAAGCTAATGGATACTGGTAATGGACTGTATAGGTAATAGAAATTTATTTGGTTACACTGGTCAGGACTTTCCATGACATATGTTATTCCAAAATGTTAACCATAGGACCTGGTTTTTTTCATGGAAGAATTCCCAGATCTCTGAGAAGTCAGATGTTTCCAAAGGTTTTGGTGTTTGGGAGCTAATAATAATAAGAAAAAGGAGTCAGAGTCATTTTGCAGAGTGCTGTGACTGCCCTCCCGGGACTCTGGGCTTCTCTCTGAAGTACTGAGGGCTTTGGATGGAGACCTCCGCTGCCATGGTGACTTCTGCATCACCAGCACTTGGATAATAGATTCAGAAAAACACTTGAAACTCACAGGAAAGGTTCTGCAAGCCCCAGGATCAAGAGCTGTGCTCTCCATGCCCATGCTCTTGGTTTGGTTTGTTTTTTCCCCATCATGTTCTCAGCTTTGAGGAACACACTCTGTTTTTGGTGGTCGTAAAGCCATGTGCTCCATGTGAGCTGTTTCTCTTCTCCAGCTGCATGAAAGGAAATGATTACTGAGGCTCCTGATGCTCTTTCTTACACCATGAGCTGTGAGGGAGCAGGCACTGGTGCCTTCAGGGCTGCACAAGAGAGGATTTGAGAGGCAGGGCACCAATTTAGCCCTGGATCCCAGGAAGCCTTGTTAATGCTTGAGGCAGAATGTCTGTGTGCTGGCACCCTCCTTTTCCCCCACACAAGGGGCAGATACTCTGGCAAGGGCACGAGGGGTGTTTGATTGATTGAGCACCCTACAGCCTCTTCATTTAGCCACTCGCTGCAAAACTCAGAAAAAAATTGCCACTTAAGGAGTAGTTCCACATGAAGTTTTACCAGTGATGTAGGGCTTGAGAAGGGGAGTCACCATTTCTGAAATCTTTATGTCTGATCTGTGTATGCCAGATACCCTTTAGTGTACTTTGCCAGTGTGGAAGCCAATTTTACTTTAGTTAGAAAATGCTTCCATAGTAAAATGTGCTTGTTCCAGATTAGCATTAATTCAGTGCTTTGGGATGCAGTGGTTGCTTCAGCAGCTCAGAAATGTAGATACTTACACTTTTTTTGTTGTGTAACTAAGAGAATTCAGTGCTTTCAATGTGTTTTTTAAATCTTGTCTCATGGCTGACAAAATCTTTGGGGTGTTTATGGCCCAGCAAAGGCTGTTGTTTGAGGAGGTAGATTATAAGATTTCCCTGTGAAAATGTATTTATCCTGTGTTTTGCTCTGAGGCAGAAGTCGTAGAGAAAAATGTCTCATTTTACTTCCTGTCAAGAGCAGCCACAGATCTGCACTTAGATCCCTCTCTAAAAATTTCTGCTGTGTGATTTTGATGTGATAAATTATTGATTTTTATATACAGGGCCTTTATGAAAGTCATGCTTTGTGATCTGCTTTTATGAAAAGTAGAAACTAGGTTAGCCAGAAATGTAGAGAATAAAAATTATGGGAGAAATTATTCAGCAATTGCTTTTAACAGAAATAACAACTTGTCTTTTACATAACAAAAGAACTTTAATAAGTGCTATTTTAGAGAAGTGAGCAGAGCTTCTGCTCTTTGCAGTTAAGCAGTAACCCAGACTTCAGGAATGGCCAGAAAGTGCCATACACTAATGATTAGAATACACTAATGATTAGAATACACTAATGATTAGGCCACAGTGGGACAGCAGTAATTCCCGTGTTTCCAGGGCAACTTGCTGCTTCCTGCCAATTCCTTTGGATTTGGAAAATGCCGGGGAATTAGAGAGCAGCAGTCTGACTCTTGGGGATGGTGCTGTGCAGGGCCAGGAGCTGGGCTCCATCATCCTGGGGTCCCTCTGCAGTGAGGGCGTCCTGGCTGTTCAGTTTACACAGATGTATCCCTGATGGCTTTTTCTGCCCTTTGTTCCATGTGCAGGACTCTGGGATCGATATTGGTGATATCTCAGAGAGGAAGGCCCTGAGGAAGAAGCTGCAGTGCAAGACCTTCAGGTGGTATCTTGTCAGCGTGTACCCAGAGATGAGAATGTACTCGGACACCGTGGCCTACGGGGTGGTGAGGATCTGCTTTACATTTCCCACTGTGCAAACATGGGGGAGAAAGCTGTAATAGTGGAAGTAACTCAGGAAGGCAATGCCTGACTCAAAGTAAAAGAATCAAATCAATTTGGAGTCACTAGTTAAATAATGTGTTAGACTGGTGAGCTGACAGAGACAGCTGCTCTGCTGTCATTTGTGCTGAGGTATCCTCAAAGTTACCTTCCTCCCTGATTTTGTGTTGTTTTTTCCTTCATGGCTTGATCCCACACAGAAATACTCAAGGTGTGATTTTGCAGACACATTGGGGCTGACAGGTTTGTGGCAGTAGGGGAATTGACAAAATAGACTCAGTATTTCAGCAGCAACCTTCTTAAGATTGTAGCCAGATCTTAATTTAGAATCATGGAGTCATTTAGGCTAGAAAGATCGTTAATATCATCAAATCCAACTGTTAAAGGCTGATGCTTTCTCTTACTAAACTTTTAGCCATTTAAGGGAAATCCTGATTCAGCCTAGAACAGGTATGACAGTCAAAGGCTACCATTCCAAGCTGAGCAGGAATAATGGGTATTATTCACATGGGTAACCCATGCATAAAGCAGCACTGGGGAGGTTCAAGAATAACGTTATAGAATAACAATAACAGAAAGTGCAGCTAAATCCTTGCATTTTGGGCTTCTCATTGGACAGGGGTGCCCTTGTCTGTGCTGCAATCACACTTGAGCTGCACGGTGCTGATTAAGGCAGAAGCAATTCTTGCCCCTCAGAACCTGGCAGGGCCCCAAACAGAGAGGGCATGGCATGGAAGATAAGCAGAGTAAATTAACACAGGCACATAATAAGGTGATAGTAGTCCTAGAATGTCCTTTTCACATTCTCTTCCACTCTCATTTAAAAAAAAAAATTGATTCCTGTGAATTAAATTTTTCTTTTTGCATGACAATCCTAATTAGGAAATGCAAGAGCAGATCACACAGGTGAAAGGTTTTTCTTCAGACATTCCTCCTCAGAAAGAAAACTGAGCTGTGCAGGTGGCCAGTCTGGCTCTGGAAGAGCCCCGAGGGTGCCACGGAGCAGCTGCTGTGCTTTGGCAAGTGGAGGGATTACACATCCTGCAGAGTTCCGTGGCCCCTGTGATGAGAAGGGAAAATAACCAATGGTGTCTTTTCATACAATCACACAGGAAAAGCACTTCCAGCAAAGGTTTAGTCATTGCTAAATGCAGGAGATAATGGTTACCTTCCAAACCAGCTCAGAAAAATGCCCAAATGGCACCTGTGTGGCAGCACCATGGCACTGCCCTCAGTGATGCTGTGATCCAGGCAAGGGTGGAGTTTCCTGAGCAGAAGGAGGCACAGCAGCTGACTGCTGCATGGTCCTGCTGGTAGCTGGCTCTGGATAAAAAACAGCCTTTTCAGGTAGAAGTGATACAGTATAGATAAAGGAAGAGCTAAGGTACTCATCTCAGGATCAACTCCACATTGTGCAAGTCAAAATGAAAATCAGCAACAGAGATTTTATGCTCTGCTGAGAGATTTTCACCAATCAAAATAAGAAAAGTTTTTTGCAGAAGAGCTGAACACAGTGCCTGGAAAACAGAAGGCTTCAGGGAGACCTTAGAGCAACGTTCCAGTGCCTGAAGAGGGCTAAAGAGAGCTGGAGAGAGACTTTTCACAAGGATAGGACAGGACAAGAGGGAATGGCTTTAAACTAAACAAAGGCAGGGTTAAATTAGATATTTGGAAGAAATTCTTTAAGGGTGGTGAGGCACTGGAAAAGGTTACCCAGAGAGATCATGGACTCCTTGTCCTGGAGCTGTTCAAGAGCAGGCTGGATGGGTCTTTGAGTAATCTGGTCCAGTGGAAGGTGTCCTAGGAATGGCAGGGGGGTTGGCATGAGATCATCTTTGATGTGTCTCCCAGCCCAAGCCATTCCATGATCCTGTGATTTATTACTGCCCAGTAATGCACATCTGTCATCAGCTGGGACAGGTGTGAGGAGCTGGCCCTGTTTGTACCATCACAAGGGAATTGTGGCCAGCAGTGACAGCAGATCACAGGGAGCGTTTTGTGAAGCACACAGCTCACCATTTCATGAAACACCCTCATATGACACGAGATTAAGTGTCCCTATCCTTTTAGTAAAAGAATCACTTGGAAGTCCAATCCTCTCTTGTGTCTGCTTTGCTGTTTGCTTGCACATCTTACAGCAGAGGAAGGTGACATTTCAAAACAAGTCAGCTACTTTCTGATCCTCTAAATGCTTCCATTCATCAACTGGCTTCATTTTTCAGTAGAAAATAGAGATACTGCTACTATAGCATTTTCATCAGTTTAAAAAATCCTAATTGAGAAAGCTGTCTGAATGGGGGTAAAGGTATATAGGCAGCTACAGAGACAGCCCACATATTTATTATCCTACATTTCCTGGTGTTCTGTGAGAGTTAGGGAAATAGTTGCATCATTCAGGTCTAGTTTATGCTGTGGGATACACCTGGGGTTGGGGTTGGTGGCAGAGTAAATGTTTGGGAGGCAAATTTCTTTCTGAATTGTGCAGTACCCTCCTGTTTAGAAAAAAGCAATGTCACTGGACCAAAAGCTGCTGTATTTGGTGAAACAATAATTATTTCTGGGGTTCAGCTCAGGGATGGTCTGTTATATTTTGGGTTGGATTATTCATAAGATTAAGTTCTGGTAGGCTAAAATTGAGTTACTTGGGTTAATTGTTGGTTGCCACAAAGCCACTAGATTTTGTAAAGCAATTGTTCCTGAGAATCTGGGCCTCAGATTTTGAAATAACAGCATCATTAGTTAACAGGTCAGTGGCTGCTCTGTTTCTGGTTTTTTGCTCCTTTTTTATGGGGATTGTTGTGGAAGAGTTTATAATATTAGCATTAGGAGTGGAGTTTGCAGAAGAGGTTTTGAAAACACAAAGGCAGTGATAGACCCAGGCATGAATTAATAAGGCTGATATTTATCACTGGTTTGGATAGAGAGGGGTGCTTAGACATCTGTTTGTGATTAGAAACATGTCTGTGGTTACATTATAAGAAATAGAAAGCTTTGAGAGAGAAGATTTTATGTAATTCTCAAGACTTTATTTCTTGAGAGCAATGCCAGTACTGATACCTAATGCATATTTTCTCTTCAATGTTGAGATACATCCTGTCCATTACTGGATCTGGAGTTAGGTTTGGAGAGATGAGTTGATGGTTTTGATTATACTCACTGCAGGCTTCAGCCTCTGGCTTGTTCATTTTTCTTAGTGCTAGTGCAGGTCTAGGCTTCCTTTCTACAGACGTGAATGTGCTCTCAGAACTGGCCCCTGTGCAGGGCTGACAGAGCTGCCCAGTTCATCCCAGGAGGCTGCAAAGCACATCCCCACTCACATCAGGCATTGTCCCCTGTGCTCTGAGCCAGTCCTTTACACACATCCATGGCTCACATCCTCATCCTCTCGCTCTGAGCAGCCCTTCCAGCTCCCTGTGCTCATTCATTAGCACTTCTCTTCCAGAACACTGCCCCAGCATTGCCCAGCTTCCTCCCAGGGCCGAGAGCTGGGCAGTCTGTTCACTGCTGGGCGTGGGTTAGCCCAGAATAATCAGGGGAACACTGCCTTTGAAGAGAACACTGCCTTTGAAGAGAACACTGCCCCAGCATTGCCCAGCTTCCTCCCAGGGCTGAGAGCTGGGCAGTCTGTTCACTGCTGGGCGTGGGTTAGCCCAGAATAATCAGGGCAGCTGCTGCACAACAATTGCCCTGGAGTCTCCAGGTGTCAGCTGAAAGCAGTTTTTTGAATTATTTCCAGGAATCAGAAGACTCTCCTGAGTGATTCTTAAAAGCTGTTTAATACCTCATCTATCTTGCTCATCATGATACATTCAGGTTCTGTATATTGTGTGTACCAGAGACTAAATATTTTTTAAACATACAGAAAAAAAATACTCCTGTCTCTGAAGGCTTTTTGAAATATACCCTGCCTGAAACTTGGTGCACCATTATTGGAATCAGTGGTGCTGGATTATCTGCAAGGAAGAATTTAGTCCAGATGCTTTCTCTTCAAGATCTTTACTGCAACATATTTTAATTTTGCATACTTCCTTCCTCAACTATATATGATTTATTTTTTCAAAGAAAAGAAAGTAATCACGCTATCTTTTTCTCATGTAAAACTTGCTTGATTTCTTTTTCTTTCTGTTTATTTTAGCTGCAGAATTCCCTGAAAAGTGATTTGTGCCTTGATCAAGGGCCAGACACAGAGAATATCCCAATCATGTATATCTGCCACGGAATGACACCACAGGTTAGTTTGTCTAATGATCTCTGATTTTGCTCTGCTGTTAGCAGATTGTGTGGGAGGAACCATCTTGTACCTGTCATTGTTTTCCTGCAACAATCCCTTGGTAAGATGTTCAGTAGCTCTTTTATACAGAGGCAACATTATTTCTGCTGTAAATTGAGAAGCACTGGTATAATAATGCTTTGACAAGGAAGTTGATTTATTCATTTTGAAAGAATTTAAGGAGTATGAGAGTCAGCACTGACCCAGATTTGCTGATAAAAGCTTTCATTTCTGATCCTTAACTGTGCATGTCATATGAAGGAAGCAATGCATTTTAAAACATTTTGCATAAGCACAAAGGAATACTCACAGTTTATTTATGCATTATCTGAAGCAATGTGGTTTTTTTACTTTATATATTTACTGCCTCATTTCCACAAATCTGAAATGTCCAGCCACCTTCTTCAGGCCATACAGCTGTGTCAAATTCCAAACACTGTTCTTGTGGAAACCCCTCCTCTAAATGTCCTTTTGTTCTTTCTCTGCTGTTGTCCTGTTACTCTGATATGTGCCAAAGACTCAAATTATCAAAACCTTTCCATTTTCCTGCATAACAGCTGCATTTACTAACTTGGCAGATGAGAGGGTTCAGACCTGTGTCTCCCCAGCCAAGCATGTGGGCTCAAGTGAAAGGGTTTCCTTGACAGGAAAAACAATGTTGCATGGCCTAGAAGAGGCTTGTCAAAGACAGATGTGCAGATTATTAAACCTTAAAAGTAATTTATGTAAAAATGACATAAAGGAAATGGATATACTTATGGGAGTGACTGGAGAAACTGAAAAATCCCTCCAGTTTGAATTATTTTTCTACCTAAGTTTTGTATTTTCTGACTCATAACACTCATAACATGAAGTTATGGAATGTGGTTTTACCCAGGAATTCTCAATTACTTGATTTGGCTATACAGAAAATGAATCCTCATTTTTCTCATCTCAGAAATCAACACAGAGCATCAGGGTGGTCTTGTCCCCTGTGCCTGCCCCTCACAGTGAACCGGACACAAGAGCTTGGTGAGCTGCAGACACAATTCTCTGCTTCTCAGCTCTGTTCTGCACTGCCTTCCTCTGCTGAGAGCCTTTAATGGTGATCACTGGTGGCATCGTGCTTGAGTAAATTGTGAACTATGAAAGCTGAAATGTCTGGAAATCCATCAGACTCCCTGCCTGCATGGGCTGTGCCGTGTGTGTCACAGAATGATTGCCTGCAGGAGGTTTGCTGGCAGTCCCCAGTGTTTGCAGCTCACCCCTGAGCCAGGCCCTCATTCCTCATCCCTTGGGAGGGCTCTGCCACCCTCCTGGCACATCTGTGAGAGCAGCACCCTGCAAGCATGCCTGCAAATTCCAACGGGAAACTTGAGTTCTAGCTGAGAGACAAACAGAAACAAAAGTCATTATAGTCAGCACAGCTCTGTATTCACAGATAAAGAACTTCCTTTGAATGTCAGCCCGAGTTCTGTACAAATGAGATAGCAGCACACAAATGGCAGAGGGGAAGAGGCAAGGGAAACTCTTCTTGACAAGACTCTGCTCCTTCATAATTAAAATGTTGTGTCTCCTCCCCATTACTGTGTATTTAATTTTGTAACTAATGTTAAAAACAACATCCAAAAAGACCAAATTCAGGTAAGATCCCAGTAATGACTGAGAACTTTTCCAAAAGAGAATTAGACTTTTTCTGTGTTAGGGATCATGGTATTAAGAGGGAAAGAAGTAACAAACATCACTCAGCATACTTCTGTGAGATTTGCAGTGTTGTGTCTCTTGCTTGAGCTGAGCTGCAGCCCAGCCATGTACTTTTTCTTTTGCATGTTGGAAATATTTGTGTAAATATTCCTTTTAATCTTAGTGTTCTCACTAGTAGCCACAAAAGACATTGGTAAGATGTTATTTTTATTCTAGCAGTGGTGAAGTGCTATAGAAGGAGAGGGGGATGTTTTTCCCACCTGGCAGTCCTTACCAAATTAGTGCCCTGATTCAGCACTGACTGCTTGAGTGTTTGGGTGATACTGTTCTTAGCTCACATGCAAGGATTTTCCTGTTGCAGCTATTCCATTTACAGTTTTATTGCTGCCACCACTTGGCACACTTGCATCTAGATGTGCAGCAATACATCTGACTGCCAGGAACCCTCCCTCATAGGCAGTTGCTATTATTAGTTACTACTATAGCCCCTCTTCTAAACTGGATATCTTCCTTTTCTTCCCCCACTAACAGCTTTTGGATGTTTTTGAATTTTCAGCTTTTTGTACAAGAAGTGGTTTAGGTAAGGTGTTTGACATCAAGGAATTATTTCACAGTCATTGGTACAGCTACTGTTTCCTTTTAAATGCTTTCTATCAGAAAGAAATCATCAAAGTCAGTAGAAAATGAACTGGATACCTGACATTAAAATTCCATGGTCCATTTTTTTTTAGACAGTATTGAAAACATCATGTGTAGCTTCATAATTAAAAGCAGTAGCAACTGGGAAGGAAATATCCTAAAATATTGCAATGAAATGATCAGCAGTGTATTTTCCCATGGTGTTTCAGTTTAGTTTTAAATAGAATCAGGATTAGTGATGGTAAGACTTCTGTGATGAGATTTCCAAACCTTTCTGCAATCCACTCTGTGTCTACTGTAACTAACGCTGGCATATTCACAGTTAATTGCTGCAAGTATCTTGGAGTGCTTTAGAACTGTGTTTCAGATAGAGAAACTGATTGTGTGGTTAAATATTAGGAGGGAATGGAAAATCAAAATATAATCTGTCCATTCCTGTAGTCCTCTGATACTACTAATGTGAACTAATTCCTCACAGGAGGGTGTTTGGCTTGGCCTGAAAAGACAGAAAGCACTTAAAAAACTAGAATCCATGATTAGGTGTGTTTCCTACCCTCCCTCCACCTGCAGAGGGTTCCTTCCAGGGCAGCTGTGCTTCATCCTGGTCCTGGGCACTCCAGGAGGCAGGGGCTGTTCACTGAGGAGAGCACCTCCAATGTTCAGCCAGTGGGAAAACAAAAAGGGTGATGATGCTGCAATGCACTCACAGGAATTTAAGGGCAGAATTGTTATTCCTTTACCTGTAGTAAGAGGGAATTAATTGCCAAATGCTGCCCAGATAATTAGGGTTTCTGTTGAGAGCATCCTTGTCTAAGTGGTGGCTGCCTGAGTAGCTCATCCTCCCCTGAATCTGTTGCTGAAGGGTGTTTCTCCCTAAGCATCACATCTTTCCATTCCTGCCTTTGGACAGGCTCTGCCCAAGCCAGCCCTGTCATTTCTGCTCCACCTGTACAGCCACACACAGGGTGTTGGCAAAACTCATCTGCAGGAGCATCCCCATCACAGCAGAGCATCTGCTGCTCCTCCAGCACCAGGGTACCAGCAGTTGTTAGATGTGCACAGACCCAGTGTTCCAATCTTCTCCCAGGCCATCAGCGGGGTGTGGCACCTCTGCTGTGCTGCTGGCCACTGCTTGCAAGGGGCTTCCAGTGCCTGTGTTAGCCTGTCACATCAACCTCTCCTGCTGTGCAGCTGCTTAGCACAGCTGGACAAAGCACAGCTGGACGAAACCCAGCTTCTGTGGCTGTTGAAACAGCCAAAAAAGTAAATGCAGCATGGTAAAATAGTTAACTACAGGAGCTGAAGCAGGCTCCTGCCACACTGCTTAGTGGTGGTAGAAATGGTGCTGCTTTAATGACATAAGATCAGTTCAGATGCAGAACACAACAGCTCCCCATCAGAGTGATGATAAAGAGGGTCAGGAAAACTGGGAGATGAGGTGGCCTGGCAGTGAGAGGAGAGAAATGTGAAGGCAAAACGATACCTAAAACATAAAGTTCATGTGAGGCTCTGGGGGTTTTGCTGGGGTTTCTTTAAGTGGTTCATGTAGAAAAGGATAAAGGTACTGTTCTATTTCCTGAGCCTGTTAAGGTAAAGCAACAATTCCATCATGCATTCAGGCCCTAGAAGATCTATTTCCTGCCCTAAAAGATCTGTTTCCTGCTGTGTCTCTTCAGCATGGAAAAGGTGGATGTTGCACTTGCAGCAAGTGCATGCCCCAGGCCTGGCTGCATTCCCTTCCTGACTCTGGGCTCTGCCCCAGCCTGGATGTTTGTTGGTGGTGGTGAAGACTGCTGTTTAACCAGGCCTGTAATCTTGAAGGCAGGCTGATGACAGCATGTCACTTGCATTAAAACTGCTCCTGAGCCACAGTTTAGAAGATTCTTTTATGAGAATGAAATACCACATTATTAGAGACTTTATTATATAATAAATAAGTAGCATCAATCAATGAAGTGATATTTAAAGTGCAGATTTACCTTGAAAATTGCTCATGACTGAGGGGATAATGGGCAGTTCTGTTCCCTTGTTCAATAGCTTCTGGCTCATATAATTCTCAATTTATAAGCAGTTAAACCCCAAAGCTCATCCAGTGATGTGAAAGTCAATAGAAACCAGTTAGATTTTGAGGAATTCAAGCTGAGGACCAGGGTCAGAAGACTAAATGGAGAGAATCACTAGAAAAGAAATCCAGGTGAGAAGGGACACCCATTTATATAATTTCATATTCTTGCAAGAGATTGCAGAAGTGACACCAGTGGCTACAGCCCTGCCTGGTGTGAATTATTGCATCTCCCTGGAAGGGAGTCCTGCCAGCACATCAAGCTCTGCCAGCTCACACTATACAGAGCTCTGACCTGAAAGCATAATGTATTCTAAGCACAGTGTCTCAAGTACTGGGAGCAGTTGCAAAAACTCCCAGAAACTTCTAAACCTCTTAGTATGGTTCATGAATGCTTCTTTAAAGTGTTTGTCATATATATTTTTATGAAAGCTATCTTTTCTTCAATCAAATCTCTTAGCATGGTGATTGTTCATACACAGATATTTTTCATACATTTCAGAAAATGTCTTCTGTTATTTAGAAGTTTGTTAGGTGTGTGTGTGTCAAACACATAAGCATTGCAAACTGAGACTCTGTGCAAGAACATAGTTTAACAGAAGCCCCCAGATGCAACAGATGCTGCTTGTCAGGGAATAAGGAAGAAAACAAGAAAACCTGCAGATGGATCAATGACTGGCTCTTCAGAGTTGAAAAATCACTGCCCTGAAGATGAGGTGTCTACAATAAAAGCATTTCAGGCAGGCTTTTTTAGGCAGTAAAAGGGAGCACAGCAGCTGTTTAACAGCTCTCAGTTACATGAAAACTCAGGGCTGGTGTTCCTGTGTGCCTCGGGGACAAGTGTGGGACATGTCCAGCTGAAGTGTGCAGGGCAGCCTGACAGGACAGCAGCACTTCAGCACCAAGGGCTGAGCTGGGCAGTGGGTGCTGGAGGATGATCCTCTCCTGGGTACAGACACTCAGGGACTGTGCAGGGCAGCCTGCATCATGGGCTGAGCTGGGCAGTGAGTGATGGAGGATGATCCTCTCCTGGGTACAGACATGCAGACATGTCCAGCTGGGCAGTGGGTGCTGGAGGATGATTCTCTCCTGGCTGCAGACACTCAGGGGGATGTGCAGGACCTGAGCTGGGCAGTGGGTGCTGGAGGATGATTCTCTCCTGGCTGCAGACACTCAGGGGGATGTGCAGGACCTGAGCTGGGGCAGTCAGTGCTGGAGGATGATTCTCTCCTGGCTGCAGACACCCAGGGGCTGTGCAGGACCTGAGCTGGGGCAGTGGGTGCTGGAGGATGATTCTCTCCTGGCTGCAGACACTCAGGGGGATGTGCAGGACCTGAGCTGGGCAGTCAGTGCTGGAGGATGATCCTCTCCTGGGTACAGACATGTCCAGCTGCAGTGTGCAGGTCCTGAGCTGTACAGAACACCCAGTGCCATCCTGCTGCAGGTTCTCTGCAGTGGGCAGAGCGAGGCAGCCGTGGCAGCCCGCTGACCTTGGCAGCCTTTTGCAGCCCAAATTAGCTTTGCAGTGCAGGTGAAGATCAGTGGTGCTGAGTTTTCAGCTTGTGGGTGCAGATCTGAAGGATTTTTTGCACGCTGCTGTCGCTGCTGCCCTGCAGGGGCAGCCTGGCTGGGCACTCCCAGCCTCTCTGCTCCTCTTCCTGCCAGCTCCTGCTCATCCTTTGCCTTTTCCATCAACTCCTGTGGGATGACCCAAGCACTGGGCCTAACTCGAGCTTTTATGTACCTGCTTGATTTCTGGGAGCAAGGATATTTTTCCACAATAAATACCTTTCCCGCCACCCCCAATCTAAGTTACTCAGCTCGGTAGATGCCCAAGTAATAGAAGATAATGTAGAGAGTCAGTGAAACTGCCTGGCAAGCATGGTTATCAGCATTAATAAATTATAGTTTTTATTTTAAACATGTTCTGCAAATTGCTGTGGCAATTAATGTCTTATATAAAACATTCCTGCTGAGTAGTTTATTAAGGCTATTTATATTTCTGCTAATTTATTTTGGCGCATAAATCCTGATTTTGATCATAGTAAAGTTAATGGGAATTGTGACCTTGTTTGCAAGGGAAGCAAGATCTGGTGTTAGTTTTTTGCAACCCTTTTCAAAGTCAAGTTTTTGTATGTATACCTGAGAAGATGAATTGGAAGCTGCAGCCTCTCTAGAATATAGGCCAGGTACATCAGGGAGCTGCAGAGATGTTCCAGAGGCTTCCAGAACCAAGCAGCCCTTCTTGGCCTAGCACAGCAGTGCAATGCTTTCTTCTTGGGGATGTGTTGTGGATGAAGACATTTCACATTGGATCATATTTGCATTTTCTCATGTTTTTTCCATAAGTTTGATTCTGGCTAAATCCTCATTATTTCCTTCAGCCCGGAGTTTCAGAGGGAGAATCTGTTAATCTGATTTCTGAGTTTGGAGCAGTTTTATACTAAGCCATTTGCCATGAGTGAATTATTTCTGAACTTGCTGTGGCAGCATTAAGTTTGCAGTTGGACTCAATCTTGAAAGTCTTTTCCAACCTAAATAAGAGAGTTTTTCCTTGCAGGTGAAGATCTGTGATGTTGAATTTTTAACTTGTTGAGTGTGGATCTGATGGGTCTGAGGGATTTGCACACTATTTTGCAACTGAATATAAGTCTGTGTAATACCAGGACAGAAACCAGCCTGTCTCCTCATTTTATGACAGTATCAGACATAATGAATGTCATTCTCCTCAGAGGGTAAAAGACACTGGAATTCCAAAGAATCAGCACAAAAGGTCCTTCTCCAGGTTCCAGACCTTTGTACATTACACTTCACTGACTGAAAACAAGAGCAGAAGAAAAACGCTGTAGAACTGCATTATTCTGGATCAGAGGGAATAACTTTTACATCCCTCCATTTGGAAATAATGGAATGGATATTTCTACTTATTTATTTTTGTGTTTGAAACCATGTAGTGTGAAAACATTGTGTGTGTTCCTGTGAGAATTGAGAGAAGTGATCACTTGGAATTGAAACTCCAACCACGGTGAAATGCGAGAGTTGAGAAATAATCTTCTTTTTCCTAGGAGTAACATTGATTTTCTTGTTTGGAAGCATAAAGGATTTTTGTAGTCTTGGAGAAATGGTTTTGTTTTGAAAAAATTTTATCTTCGCTTCAATAGAATGGTCTGGAATGAAAAAAAACAAAACAACTTAAAAATGTCTTATATGGTTCTGAAATCTGTATTATTCCCTAGTGTACAGGATCAGTGCTGAAGGTGAGCATGAATAATGAAAAAGGAAAATACTACTGTGAGCTGAAATTAGTGATCTGGCTGAAGCACCAATCTTGGCATCCAGGTTTCAGGGCCTGAGCTGAGGTTAAAATGCAAGAATTCAAAACACAGTTCAATTCTTCTAAGTGCTGTGAGGAAGAATATTAAGGACTTGAATTACTTCAAAACTTAGAGCCAAGAAGGTTCTAGGAAAAAAATTAAAAATGGCCAAGCATTTTTCTGATTGGGAAATGACCACTCTTTTAAACAGGTAGGTGCAGCAGGACAGTCAAAGATACCTTGGCCAGTGCCACAGAAGACGTGTTTGAAAAAGCAAATAAAACCCCTAACATTACACAAAATGTAACAGGAATGAAAGCAGCTGTCTGTAATATGCTGTATCTGTTCACTCATCCATTCTTCTAAATAAGAGGGAAATGCTCATCTCAGAGAATGGATAAGAGCTCTTTTATGGTAGCAGAACTATTTAATATTTTGTCATAGAGGTCCTGGTGCAATTTTCCATATATTTAGAAGATGTGCTGAAATGATAGAGAAGTGTAAGTTAACCTTTAATGGGAGGACAGACTGCAAATGCTGATCAGAGGCAATGTCAGAAAATGTTATCAAAGACATTCAGTTCCTCAGCTTTTGCCTAGCAAAGCAGGATTTCCATAGAGATAATAGAAACTTCAACTGGCAAAAAATCTGATGTAATTTACCTAGGCTTGATAAACTCAGCTTTCATCACATTGCTGCAGAGAAGAATAATGCATGGTGTCAGCAAAAAACAGCAGCAAGGGAGCTGGTGGAGTGCTCAGAGCAGCACCCTGAGGCCACAGAGATGCTCCTGTGGAGAGCCAGTGGGATTAATCAATTAATCAATTAACACCTCTGCTTCCCTGCTGGACCACTCAGCTTAGACCACGGCCTTTCTCTCTGAGTGATTTCTTTGGGAGGGCTTTTATTTGTTGCTTTTAAGAAAAACTGGTCAGCTGATGATGCTGCACATCACAGATGGTTCCTCTCAGATTTGGTTTCAATAATTGATGAAGGATTTTCACTTTGTGTTTTGTGTGCCCTGTTATCATTACCTTGCCTGTTTTCTGTATTGCTTTAGGTGTTGTGTTTGCCTCCCAGCCAAATTTGGGTTATTCTCTTCATCTTGAATTCTGCTGCTTTTCTGTATGACCAAATCCATCTTTATCATCTTTGCTGCTTATCTTGCCCACAGCTGATGTGTCTGTTCCTGATCTGGAAGGAGAGGAACACATATCTGCTGTCTTTGTAGTTTGACCAGAAACAATTTATTCAGCATTTTGTTTAATAGGTGAGGCTGGTGCAGGAAGAAGGCAAGTAGAATATTAAACTAATTGATTTCCAGGCTATGTAGTGCCCCCTTTTGATTGTTTTTTTACATTTTATGAGATTCAAATAATTATTACTGAGCTTCTTATGGTCACTGTTAGAGCTTTCTTCTCTAGTGTACATTTTTAAGGCAATTTGCCCAGAATATCTGTAATATAAAAAAAATGCATTGAAAATGTAAGTGAAACAAACTGTTGAAACTGCAGTGCCTTACAATTTAAAATTATCAGAGCATTTCAAGCTCTCATGTACTTTTTAAATTTAGAAGAGATTAGAGTTGTTATCCTGAATATTATACAACAGTTCAGAGCCATTCTCATCTAGGAAATGAAAATGCACATACATTTTCAGGCTTTTTCTTTTTTTCCCTTGTGCTATGCTATAAGAAGTGATTTTTTGTAAGGCAAGTTTTGGTCAGATTGATTTCAGCAGGTTAAAATATCAGAACATTTGAAAATGCAGAGGTGAAATGCTGCTGTGCTTCTCGATGAGAAGCCTGGAGCAGGTTTTGGATTTGGATTCAGAGCTGTGGGCTGGTGCTGAAGGGCTTTGGAGCACTCAGGGTGGTTTGGGGGTGCTGCTCCTCTCTGCAGTGCTCAGTCACTGCCCTGGCAGCTCCCCCTCCCAGCTCTGCCCCAGCCCTTTGCAAACTTTCCTCAAACGAGATGGGGAATTGCCTCTCCTCATCTGAAAATGGCTTTATTGCACTCTCTTGGAGAAACAGAGCAGTGGTGCTGGGTACCTGCAGTCTAGTCTCAAAATCTATGGGAGCATTTCACATTTTGTGAGTGCATTAATTTGAAATAGATCAGGCTGGGATATTATGTAGCTGCACCTAGAGTTATCCATATTTTAAAGGTGTCTCTTCTCATTGCAAATTGGCAGTTCAATCAGCAGTTTTTAAAACCAATTGTCTCTTACAATCTAAATTCAGCATAAAACCAACAGTTATTGGAGCACATGTAGAGCACTTGGAGATGGATGATGTAGTAATTGTGGGATGGCTGTCAATTTAAACATTCTTTTGATTGATACTATGCTGTCTCTCGTTACTTCACCAGACACAGAAGTTCTGAAGGTCAGATTTTTTGTTTCTCAAATTCTTAACAGTATGTTATTAACTATTAGAGAAGGTAGTTAATACACTAGATGGAAAATTCACTTTATAGTTACTTTAGTTTTATTGATAATTTTATTATGTCATTCCATTAATTGAAGTCATCCTCTGGCTCATTTAGAATTCATGGACCAAGTTCAGTCCCCATGAAAGCATATTTAACTCCCTCTGTAATTACTTGAGCCCACATTACTTCCACAGCCTTCATTCAGATTCTGATCAGCAATTCAGCTTCAGCTTCCTTTCTCCCTGGTATTGTTCAGCACTTGCAGAGTGTGGTTATTTGCAGAAGTGTTTATGGAATGATTGCATCCACAGTGTGTTTCTGTGAACAGGGGAATTTTTTTTGTCCTCCTCATTAACCATCATTTGTCCAATTGGGAAGCACAGAGAATGTCAGAAATTATTTGTTCACATAAAATGTTGATGGAATATTTATGAGTATCTCTGAAAAAAACCAAAACTGCATTGATTTGGAAGCCAAGGAAAGAGCTGTGTTTGTCAGATAATTTATTTGAAATCAGCAATCAAACTAGCTCTTAGCAAGAGTTGAGCTCAGTCTAAGTCTGAATATATTTACAAAGTGGATGTATTTTACCCAAAGAAAATAAGGGATACTAGAGATTTTAATCTTAGGGTGGTTTCAAGAGCCCATGGCTAGAAATTAAAGCCAGTTGGATGCCTGGTGGGAATAAGGTGCACATTCCAATCAGAGCAGGTCAGTGGCCATCACAGGAAGTAAATGTTGTCAAAGCTGACACAACTGGAAATTGTGATTTAATGCAATAAATCATTATATAATATTATATTATATAATTATTTATTATATTGATATTTATATTATATTGATATATTATATTTGATATTATATTTATGTTATTATATTATAATTATATAATTTAATTTAATGCAATAGATCATTGCACTTAGGGGTAGGCAGGTGGAAATGCAGAGCCCATGGCATACAGGGGAGCAGAGTCAGAAACTGCTGCTCCTCTGGCTCGTGAATCTGCTGAGTGTCAGGAAAGTGGCAATCACAGCTGGGGCTTCTTGGAATTTCATTTCAGATGAGAGGGCTCAGAAACAACACCTAATTGTAACAGTGGATGAATAATGGTATGCCTTTAAAGAAATTGGGGGGGAATTTAATGTGGTTTTGTATAGCTGTTAAATGTCTTGAATTGATTTTCCTTTTTTGTTGTTGTTGGGGTTTTTTTTGTTTGTTTTTTTTTTTTTGTTTTATTTCTCCTAAAGGGTGATTGCACAAATTATACAGTGATGAGTGCATTTAACTCATTCTGATGTTACTGCAGAATGAATTTGGGGTGTTTTGGGATGGAACTGCACTGATTGTGGACGTTGGAGCTTTGCTGCTCTTGCTGTGTTAAAGACGTAGTGATTTCTTCAGCATGCATATTCCATTTGAGCAGTTAATTTTGGTGCTTTCAGGCTCTCAAATTAGCCTTAAAACTGTGAGGTCTGCATTGACTGACTCACAAATGGCAATTTGGGAGGTTAAAAATAGCAACACAGCTCATGAATTTGCTAGTTTTGCTAAAGTAACATGAGGTTTAAATAAAAATTTTTAAAAAGAATAAAACTGAGGTTACTGCATTAAACCTGGAATTTTTTAGATCGTGCTGCTTTGCCTTTTGGGATGGAGGTCTCTGACCAAAAGGGCAGGAACAAGACTCATTTTGGGAGAAGTAGATCATGGTAAATCAGGGCTGTAAATTTCATGTTGGCTTTGGGGTTTAATTTGATCTTCTATTTTATATTAACACAGAACCAAATCCTTAAAATTTTTACTTGTCTTTCAATGTGTTTACGTGAGGAAATCTTGAGTTGTTCAAACAGAAATTATCAAATACCATTGCATTAGTGGGACACAGTGTGCTAAAAAGGTTTCCTTTGTTAAATTGTGCCTGCACAGTGTTTTCATTATATGGGGCATAGTTTGGGTACTGCCTGACCCCAGGGTTGTGTGCTGTCAGTGCTGCTGGATCACATTATGGCAGTGACTGACTAATCATAATTTAATTTATTTGTGTCCAATGCAGTCACAACACTAAGTCCTTTCATCTAACTGGATTGGTTTATACATCACATCAATTCCAACTCCTTTCTTGTTAGCAGCTGTGAATCTGGGGGGGTGTGAGCACTTCTGGAGCAGGTTGATTTTTTCCCCAGATGGCATTTTTAAATTCAATATGATAAGTAACAGGAGTAACTGGGAGTGTTTGCCTTGGGGTAGACTGAGGGTGTTGGGACGTTCCTGAGCACTGGAGGCACATTTCAATAGGAGCTGTCAGGTGGGTCTGTCATTGTGCCAGACGTGTGACACTCGTGGCTGGCACTCTGAGGTGCCTCGTTCCCCACCCACAGCAGGAGCCTGGATGATCACAGATTGGCTCTGTGCTGCAGGGCTCCCATTCCTGGGCAGGCTCTACTTGCTGCACAGAAATTTGATGGAATTCTGAATTTGATCAGTTTTCCCTGAGATAGCACTGTAGTTAAGGTTACTCAGAAGAAATGACGCTGCCTACAAATACTGTGTCAGGTTTGGTGTTTACTTCAGCTTCTTTGGCCCTGTTTAGACTTCTAAACATCAATGCTGATTCACTTTTTTGTTAATTAAACATTTACCTCTTGGGATTCTTCCTGTCCCTCCAACTCTGTTGCTCTCCAGCAGTTTTCAGCCTGGTTCTTATGGGAATCTGTTTCCCACAGTCACAGAATGTTTGAGGAGGGCTCTGGAGATCATCTAGTCCAGCCCCTGCTTGAGCTCGGTCAGCTGGAGCAAGGAAAAGATCTCACGGTATTTTATTTTCTTATTCTGTCATAAAAGCAGATGAAGCCCAGTTCATCCTGGGCAAGAGAAGAGCCCCCTGTGTGGGAAAATAAGTGGCACTGAAATAACTCCATCTCTTCCCAAATTTGCCAACTCCAAGACAAATATGTTGCCTGGACAGGGGTGAGGAAAAGTTCCATGACCTCAGGCCCATCACTTCCCCAAAGGCTAAAAACTCCAACATTTGAGATAGATACAAAAGAAACTCTAATATTTCTGACACCTCTTCTTTAAAGAAGCAAACCAAGCATTAAAGATCTAAGGTAACTTTAACCAGCTAGAGTAACCCATGGAAGTGTTTCATCTCCAGCAGGAAAGCGTGGCAGCTGGGAGTCAATAGTGTAAATAACAGCGGGGATGGAGCCCCAGCTGATCGTGAAGGACAAACTCTGCGAGCTTCAGGATCACAGGATAACAGTGACTAAAGCTCTGATTTCAGCTAGGCTGGCCCAAGGATTTCAGGAGGTGCCTAATGAAATGGCTTTAGTTAAATAATAATTAAATCAGGCTTTAAATGCAAAGCAGCTTTGAACGAGTCAGAGAGATGCTTTGTGCAACAGGAGAGTAAAGCTGGTTCCCCTTGTGCCACAGAGAATGTGAAGTTAGTTTTATTTGGAGTGCTCAACACCATACCAGCACCAGGTACATCAGTGTGATTCAGGATGAGGATGTAGCCTGTCACCTCAGCTTCCCATTCCTCTCCCAAATTGTTCCATGACCATTGAAGGAACAAACTTTCCTGGCACCTCCTTTTAGGGCCGGTGCAATTCAAATTCAGTTGGTGAGGAAAGGGCTCTGTTGGCCTGAAGCACACAAAGAGATTTTGTGTTGAATGATCAGGATGTGGGTGGCGTGATTTTACCTGTTCCACTGTCTGTCTGCAGTGAATCTGGCAGGTGCAAGTCCCACAGTGGGTTGTACTGGAGATTGACACATTGCTGCCCTGAGATTCTGCTCAACAGGCTGGCGGCAGCGGGCTTGGGAAGGCACGTGCTGAGGGAATAACCTGTGAAGGAATGACTTGTGAAGGAATAACCTGTGAAGGAATGGCCTGTGAAGGAATAACCTGTGAAGGAATGACTTGTGAAGGAATAACCTGTGAAGGAATAACCTGTGAAGGAATGACTTGTGAAGGAATAACCTGTGAAGGAATGGCCTGTGAAGGAATGACCTGTGAAGGAATAACCTGTGAAGGAATAACCTGTGAAGGAATGGCCTGTGAAGGAATGGCCTGTGAAGGAATGGCCTGTGAAGGAATAACCTGTGAAGGAATAACCTGTGAAGGAATGGCCTGTGAAGGAATGACCTGTGAAGGAATGGCCTGTGAAGGAATAACCTGTGAAGGAATAACCTGTGAAGGAATGACCTGTGAAGGAGTAACTTGTGAAGGAGTAACTTGTGAAGGAGTAACTTGTGAAGGAGTAACTTGTGAAGGAGTAACCTGTGAAGGAATAACTTGTAGCTGCCTGTAGTTGTGTCCTCCAGGTGTGTAGCAAGGGGAGATCCCTCCCTTGTGGACATGGGCCAGTGTCCCCTGGGAAGGAGGGGAGAATTCCATTCCACTAATTATTAATTAATTCCCAAACCACAATTTCTCCGTGCGTGCCTCTGCCACCCCTGCCCTCCAAGGGAGCATCTAGCCCTAGAGGGCCTGTGTAGGGCCATGGATTTGTGCTTTAGGGACAATCTGCACAAAATAATACAAATCGCTGGTTTATTGTACAATAGACAATCGTAATAATCCTTACTAGTGTTTCTATTCATATGCAAATTAAGGAACTAGCAGTAGTCATTGTTGTTGGTTTGGAACAATCAAAAGGATATTGTAAAATTAATTTACTTAAAAGAGTCCTGAAAGAACTATTATTTATATTGTGAATATTCAGCGACTTTTAATTATGAGTGACTGATGTGCCTAGTTTCTGTATTAGTTCTAAACAGCAAGACAGCAGGCTTTTTCTTTTAATCTGCGTCCTGCAGATACTGTTATGGGATAATCTACTTCAGATATTAAAATAAAGCCTCCTAAGACAGGCAGAAAATGCAGGAAAAATCTGACAAAATCTGTCTTTGGTGCTGAAGGGAGCTCAGAGTCACAGCCCAGTGGCACCTCGGCAGCCTGGAGCTTAGCAGAGCCCTTTTAGCTATTCAGTATTGTACTTGAAGGTCATTTAAACAGCCTGGGTTTAGAGCTGTTGGTTTGATTTTGCTACCTCATCCATCTGATAAGCTGCTACTCAGAAATCTGAGCCTCTTCTTGGTCCATGAAGGCCTGAATTTGTATTTGTCACTGTTTGAGTGAATAGCCTAGCAATGAAATGAAATGAAATGAAATGAAATGAAATGAATGAAGATCAGGGGGTGAGAGGAGGAGATACCAAAGCATTTGCATGATTAATCAATGTGCCTTTGCCTATCACAGTTTTTTTGCTGTTTCATTTCTTGCTGGGGTTTACAGCTGGGTTTGTGCAAGGGGCACATGCAGAGCTGGCACGTTCGTAGGTGAAGCAGAGGTGAAGCTCGCTCAGCCAAGCCCAGTGAGGCTTCCTCACAGCCAGAGCACTTGAATTAATGTCTTCCTTGACATCAAAACAATTTTCTGCTTTTTTGAACTGCCTTACTTGTTTACTTGATCCTAGTTCAGAAAATCTTTTGAGACTTAAACACTCCCGGTAAGAAACCTTGGTGTGCAGTTGCTTCTAATGGCATTCTTCTTTTCTCCCTTTCTGATAAAAAATGCCATTAGCACTAAAAGTGCACTCAGTGATAGAAATTAATTAGGTGATGCTATCCTTTGCCCTTCTTTTGGGGTCAGAAGAGAAGAGGAATCTCTGGGATATGAGCACAGTATTCCAGCCTGAGACACATCTCGGTCTTACTTGCAGAGCTTTGTGAACTTTGCAATTTATTCATGAGCGCAGGCAGGATTGAAGCTCCAGCTTCTACATGAGGTCATAGTGAGCAGGATCTTCATTTAAATTCTAGGTGTGACTTCTTTCTCTGAGTGTCATTTGCTGTCACCCTGAAAACAGTGGAGCCACTTCTTCAAGACATTTGGTGGGGAGGGAAAGTGCCCATTCTATTAAGGCATATATATATATTCCTCCACTTGCCTTGGAGAGCTTAAAAGTATTTCAGGGAAGAAATTTTCTTTTAGGATACAGTTGGGATGGATAAAACTTCATGAGCTCCTTTCAGTCTCTACAGAGAGAGACCAACAGGAAAGACTGAAACTAATCACTTGAAGTGATGGGCTTTATTACTTTAAATACATTATGTACAGCTAAGGCACAATATTTTTACTTTTTCTAGGCTACTGTGATTAAGGATTTGCTTGGATTTTGATGCTTTCCATTTAAAATATGAAAAATCTTTTCTTCAGCTTAATGGGTTTAGTTTGGTTTAAGAGGCAAAATACTCCTGGTTGTGCCCAGGTGGGAACAGAGTAATTTTCCTTTGTTGTCCATGGGAGGGGGACTGCCCCAGGCTGCAGCTCCCTCCTCTGCCCACACCACAGCCACCCATCAGCACAAACCCAAAGGGAAATGCACATGGCCTTTGCTCTTTTATAACAAGAGAAAAGCTTAACTGTTGAGGACAGAGATAATAAAAAAAAATGATAAATGTGTTTTTTGCTTTGGTTTGCAGTCATGTCTGCAACATCAGATTTCCAGCAGTCTCATCCATTAATACTCTGCTGTGAGTACTGTGTGTGTGCTGGTAAGTCACATAAGGCATTTAAAGAAAAGGACATCACAGCACAGATGTCAGATGTCTGAAATTTTATTCATATTATGACAAAGCAGGCAGCTAAACCTGACAGAGATTTCATTTGTTATAGTTTATTAAAAATAATGTTACTGAGCATGAAAATAGGCCACATATAGTATTTGCCTTTCCTGTCAAAGTGGGCATGTATGACAAGATAACCTGAGGCAAACAGTGTCAAGTTCTGCTCTGAAAAGTGTCTAATTGTAACCTGGGAAAAGGCTGCAGAAGCACCCAGTGAGCAGCTCGAGTGATGGAGCTTGGTACGAGAGCAGCTGTTTGTCACTGAAACTGCAGCACTGAATGTTCTGGGCATGGAAATGCACGATGTACCTGCGGGTAATAATCCTTTAGGGTGGTGTTCCCTGATATCTCAGCTGTGAGACAATTCCCAAAGCCGTGTGAGAGACGAAACCATGAAGAGAATTGTCTGAGTGCTGTGTCTGTGCTGCCTTTCTCTCACATTGCTGTGTCGGAACAAAGTGAAATTCTGTTTTGTTCTGGTGTTTTTGGCCCTGAGCTGCACTGCAGAGGGTTCTGTCCCCTCTGTTCAGTGCTGCTCATCCCGTGGGTCTCCAGGTGGGTTGTGGTCCTGCCTAATTCACAACTTGCACAATAGTAAGGCTTTCAGAGTGTAATTATTTCAGAGAGGCTAGGAGGTCAAGTGGGAGGTTACAACTGCTGCTGAAGGAAACCCTGCTAAAAAGAGTGGCTGAAAACTTGGGAGCTTCCCTCTTGTCAGAGTGCTCTGACACTCTGGGAAGTTCTAAGTTACTGTTTTCGTTTCATTTTGTATATTAATTTTGGCATTTCCATTGTAACTTTAGTCTCTAAGCAAGTTCTTTGGTTGCAGGTGGTTTGACATTTCAGTTTGTCCTCTCAAAGGTGCTTGCATGAAGGTCACTTCATCAGCTTATGGCTGATGAACTCTTGTGGGTGTATTGTTCTTGTGGGTTTTCTGTGGGGAAAAATAAGTATATGTCCTTGCTAGTAGCTGAAAAAAAGTGACAGATTGTCACTAACCAGCTTAGGTTAAAATGTGTTGCCTCACTTCCACAGAGAAGTTCTAATGTCCATATTTTGTCTTTAGCACAAAAAGTAATTACATTTTAGGTATTTTTTTTTTCTTGAATTTGCATGTGTTTGTGTCAGTGTGGTCCCTTGGAAAACTGACGTCAAATGCACGTGATTCTAAGAACAGGTGAGACTGGCTCCTCTAATCCTAGAAACAGATTTGTGATTCCTTTCAGTGAATTCAGGAGAAAGAGTAGGATTAGGGGTTAAGAAATACCTGGAGGGAACTGGGGATTCTTTCAGAGTTGTGCAGGAACTGCCTCACTTTGATCCTGTCACAAATGATGAAAAATTACAGCACTTGTGGAGCACGAGAGGAGTTAAAGGACCTCAGTATCCACAGCCATTGCTCACTGCCTTACAAAATTAAACATGACAGGGCTGGATTGCAAAGCAAAACCAAATGAATCTACAAACTGAAAACCTCAAACATACAAACAAACAAGAACCTCAAAGCCCTTGAGATCAAGGTGTTAACTTTAGAGCATTTTAAGAGAGTGTAGCACTTGGTTGTAATTTGCCTTAACTTATCCCTTGTAGAAAAGAAAAAAGTCATCAAATTTAGTTTGGAGAACATAATAGTGTTAGAAATAAGGATTTATTTTAGAAATCTCTCAGAAGGTTGTACCACTGCAAGAAGCACTTTGTGGGGAGTGGTAAGCTGCCTGATTCATCCCCAGCACTGCATCTTTTTTATTGTTTTGTTATTATTGCAGTTCCAGGCATTCCAGTAATGACCAGATGTCTTTTATATCAAGGGCCTTACAACCTCAGAGCAAAACCTACGCCCTTGACTTGAAGAGCTAAAGCCTACAAATAGAATTAGTATTTATTAAATATTAGGAGCAGGAGATTCTGGGAGAGAGGAGAAGGGAATGCTAGGAGGTACTGACAGAGCATTCTTGAGCAATGCTTTGGATTCATTAGCAAAATTAAAATTTCTGATATATTTTTTTCTTTTTGGACATTTGGGAAATTCTGTGGAATGGGCAGAGGAGAGTGAAGGCTGGCAATTAGGAGCTGGATGATTAGCTAGTGATACTTGCTTGGCTGATAAGTAACAAGAGAAGGGTTCCAAAGGGCTTTGAAAATGAAGACAAACAGTTTAAGCAGTGTGGAAAACAACAAGAGGAAGGATATTGCCGTTGATGCCAAATTTTGCCCCAAAAGGCGATAAAATAACTGTCTAAGAGACTCAGTTTAAGTCAGATAGACAGGAGGTATTTTATTAGCAACGTGCACGTTGGGGAAATCTCTAAAGGGATTTTTCCAAAGTCTTACAGCAAAAGCGTGCCTTTTATACAGTTTTAGGTTTGGGATTACATCATATCCATGCATATTCATATGGGGCGTGCCGTAGGTGGAGCGTGGGCGGAAACTTCTGTTTTGAGGATCTTTTCGGGGGTCGTTCCGGTCGGCCTTCATCGTGGGCGAGGGTCTCCGAGGAGTCTTCCTCTTTAAACTTTTGAACTTCTCTCCAAATTTGGTCCATTCCCGGTGTAGTTGGCTGAGTTCCTAAGCTTTGGCCAGGCTCCTAGGGTCAACTTGACATATTGGCATTAGACATGCTTTAGCTTTGGCTCGAAGTATGCTTTGTCCGGTGGTTTCTATCCTTATCTTCCTCTCTTGTCATTGTGTTCCTAGTCCTAGCCAATTTATTGCTCCGGGTGTTTCCTATATGCTTCACATTCTATGTTTTAACCCATTATTTCTCGAAGGCTATCTATTTTATGGCTTCATTCCCCCCTTTTCTTATGACTTACGAATTCTTTCGTCAAGGTCTGATCCTAAGAGCGCTGATGCGCTCGTACCATAGCCCAAACCATTTGGGTCCTTTTCATTATGATCCTTAGCTTCCACCACATAAAAATATTTGTGAAAGTTAATACCAACAGGGCTACAACTACCAATATCATTGGGTGCACCAGGTAATTGAAAACCTGTGTAGCTGTTGGGGAAAATCCTGTGAAGATATCCCACCAATGATGCTGGCCTACTTGTTCTACTTCGGTGAGGACATTCTTTATTCTTTCTGAATCATGTTCTACCTGCCATACCATCCGTTTAGTCGTTTGATTCACTCTTTGCACCAATTTCTTTACTTTAGGGTGTGCGAGCATTGCTTTAAGAATTTTGACATCCATCCCTATTTGCAACTCTGGTATTTCTCGATACAGGTTAAAATCTGTGTTAAGTAGCTGTTGAGTAGTTATTGGGACAGTATAATGAAAATCGCAACCCACTATTTTGGTGAAGTTGCACACACAAAAGTTAGTATTGTTAGTTTCCTCTTGGCAATTATCTATAGTGACATTGTCACAGGCTGTCCGTACGCAAGCACACCCATTCCCTATATAGTAAACTTGTGACTGTGTTCTATTATGCAAAAGCACTTCAAAGGTGCACACTCTATTTTCAGCATCTAAGCATAAATCTTCTGCTTCTACTACAGCGTTTTCGCAAACATAACCTAGCTGTCCTCTAGGAATACATGCTTCTGTGCTAACCGATTGCCACTTATTTTTGATATAATCATAACTGGCCCAAACATTGTGATCTATTGGCTTGACAATGACATCTTGTTGTATTGTCCCTAGGGTGAGGATAGGAAAAATAGCTCTTTCCTCTGCCGCACTGATGGTGAGGACATAAGCTTCGATATGTTCCTGTTGAGGTTCATAAGTGAAGTTTACTAACTGCCACCAGGCTTGGTGGTCCTTCTCGAATTGTGTAGTATGATTGTCCTTTAATATTGTTTCCCTTAGTTCTTGAGGTAATATACCTGACGTTCCTTCTCTCATTAGTCCTGCCGCTACCGATTGTACCCACTGTTGTGTCTGAGAGCATTGGATAGCGAGTGCAATGTCTTTACTAAGTTCTCCTGTGTAATTAGCGAGCTTTACAAAATCTTCTGCAGTATGGTTTGCTACCATGGTTAGTAATTTTACTACTAGCGATTGTGTCTCTGCCAATGTAAGCATAGATGAACTCAGCGGCACTTTGAGTTTTCCTAAGTTGGTGGTGACAGTGCTCAATTTGTTCACCAATACCTCTTGATCTACTGCATTCAGTATTCCAAATCCAGTACCAACCCATCCACTTATATCCCTTTGCGCCCGCCTGTGATAGGACCTAGTTGCTAGCCATGCATTCCATCCCTTAAGGCTTTGCTGTACAAATGGTCGGCAATCCTTCTGCAGATGCGTAACATCGGCATGTATATTCATCTGCACCTTTTTCAGGGAATAAGTGGGGTCCAATAATAATTTTAGTTCATTAGATTTCCTTATCACTTGAGGCCCTACAAAAGTTCAATTGTGCACTACTTTGCATTCCGCTGGTGGAGTGGTTTCTTGGGGCAAGTCTAGATTTGGATATAAGGAGATCACGTCTTCCGATAGTGCCACCTTATATTCAACAGCATGCCCACCAGGGACCCCCTCTAGGCTAAGACCTTGTTCCGGTATCTTCAACTGTCTTTCGCATATGAACGACATCGATTGATCCAATCTAAATGCTATCTCACACCGTGCCTTCCCTTCCTCGGGACCACCAGATGCCACGATCTTTCCCGCAGGAAAAAGAAGAGGGTGAGGGTCAAGGGTTATGTTTTGAGGACGCAGCTCCCCAAGCGAATCTTTTCTATAAATTACTGTGTTTTGGGGCTGTGATCCGGTTGGATCTTCCCGGAAATCACTCCACCGACATGAAATTGGGCCTTTTTGCTGCCTCCAAATAGTGGGCTTGCCCATTTTCACCGGACTAAAGGTAATTAGGTTATGTTCGGATGCTGATTTCCTCAAGGATCGAATTGTTAATACTAGCTGCCTTGTTTTTCCTTCCACTGAGTCAAGCTCTCGACACCCAATTTGGATTTGGTCTCCCTTGTATGCTACCATGGAAGGTTGATGCCATAATTTACTTGCGTATGGCTGATTGTTACGTAGGGCATATACCTCGAAATAGGGTCCCTTCGCTCCCCATTCCGGGTGGATACACTGGTGTGCGTGAGACCATGGGTCTATTGGGGCAGAGTCTTGGGGAAGAACTATACTTATCGAGAGTCCAATGATCAGGGTTGAAAGGGCCTGAGGTGAAGTCAAGATCATGATGTCCGTTCCTCTTGTTTACTCTCTGGAGCTTTCTTGACCCGCGAGTAATGAATCCACGTAGGTCGCTCCTTGATCCGGACCGCGGTGAAGGTAGTCAGCAGCACTTGGAAAGGTCCCTCCCACTTCTCTTGTAGGGGTTTTCCTAAAAGATTCTTAACATACACCCAATCACCGGGATTAAACGGATGCAATTTACAATCAGGTTGTTTAGGTTGGTGCTCTATCACCACGGTAGCATTCTTATCTAATTGTTTCCCCACTGTAATTACATAATCATAAATGTACTGGTTACCGATTTGGTCTATGGCATCCCCGTTTACAACTTGCATAGCATAAGGTCTACCATACAGGATTTCGAATGGGCTTAGCTTCTCTTTTGACCTTGGTTTGACTCTCAGCCTCAGCAGAGCAATAGGCAAGGCTTGATACCATTGCAAATTAGTCTCTTGGCATATTTTGGCAATTTGCTGCTTAATAAGATGATTCATTTTTTCTACTTGTCCACTGGCCTGTGGATGATAAGGCGTATGTAATTGCCATTTGATTTGTAATGCTTTGCTTATTGCTCTCACCACTTTCGCACAGAAGTGTGTACCCCTATCCGAGGAAATACTCTTCGGTACCCCAAACCGCGGAATGATTTCATTCAACAGTATTTTGGTCACTTCTCTTTCCTTGTTTGTCCTGCAAGGGAATGCTTCAGGCCACCCAGAAAATGTATCAGTTAATACCAACAAATATCGAAACCCCCCTTTTCTTGGGAGCTCAGAAAAATCAATTTGCCATACTTCACCTGGGAATTTACCTCGACTTATGGCTCCTTGGTGTATCTTGGTTCCCGTATTCGGGTTATTTTTCAGGCACCGTTCGCACTGGGATGTTACGTGCTTTATAGTAGTAAATAATTTCGGTCCTGCTATCCTGGTTTGCAAATATTGGTAAAGCGGATCCAAACCCCAATGGGCCTTCTCATGTTCTGCTTTTACAAACTGCCACATCACATTTCCTGGTACTACTAACTGTCCTGTTTCCAATTGACCCCAACCATTTTCTAATATTTTGCCCTTATTTCTTTGAATCCATCTATGGTCTGATTCCTGGTAATCTGGCTTGATACTGATATCCAGGTCTCCTGGTATTAGGGCCGTTATTCCCACTTCCCTAGACCTTGTGGCAGCTAATTTGGCCTCTGTATCTGCCTTTCTATTTCCTATTTCTGGAATAGTATTGCCTTTCAGATGTCCCTTACAATGCATTATGGCCACTTGAGCTGGGAGTTGGACCGCCTCTAGCAATCGCAGAACCTCCTCTGCATGTTTAACTGTTTTTCCTTGTGTAGTCAACAGTCCTCTTTCTTTCCAGATGGCCCCATGAGCATGTACAACAGAAAAGGCATATTTAGAGTCTGTCCATATATTGATTTGCATGTTCTCTGCCAATTCCAGAGCTCGAGTCAGAGCTATCAGTTCTGCCTTCTGGGCTGAAGTTCCTGTGGGCAAGGGGTTCGACTCAATTACCCTTTCTGTAGTAGTGACTGCATAACCAGCCATTCTTACTCCTTGCTTCACGAAGCTGCTGCCATCCGAGAACCAGTTGTCCGCATCTTCGAACGGCTCTTCTTTGAGGTCCGGGCGACTGGAATAGACAGCTTCAATTGTTTCCAGGCAGTTGTGTTCGATGGGTTCTGCCGGGGCTCTTCCTTCTAGAAATGAAGCTGGGTTCACAATGTTAGTTACCTGAATGGTTACGTCATCTGATTCAGCCAGAACGGCCTGGTATTTTAGGAATCTGGAAGGCGACAACCAATGGTTGCCTTTCTGTTCCAGCACAGCCGACACGGTGTGGGATACTAGTACAGTCACCTTTTGGCCCAGCGTGAGCTTCCTGGCCTCTTCTATGTTAATTATCACTGCGGCCACTGCCCTCAGACAGCCTGGCCATCCTTTGCTTACTTCATCCAATCGCTTAGAGAAGTAGGCCACAGCTCTCTTGTGTGGTCCCAGCTGCTGTGCTAGGACTCCTAAGGCCATCCCTTGTCGTTCGTGGGAGAACAGCCAGAATGGTTTTGATACATCTGGGAGACCTAAGGCTGGTGCTCTCATTAGTTCCATCTTCAGCTTCTTGAAGGCTTCTTCTGCCTCGGGAGTCCAAACTAGGATGTTCTTAGCCTCCTTCAACAAATCATACAGTGGTTTAGCGAGTATCCCGTACGGGTAGATCCATAGCCGACACCAACCTGTCATCCCCAAAAAGGCGCGCAGATCTCTCACCGTCTCTGGTTTGGGCATCTGGCAGATGGCCTCTTTCCTAGCTGCTCCCAGGGATCGCTGTCTTCTGGAGACTTCGTATCCCAGGTACACCACTTGTTTCTGTACCAGCTGTGCTTTCTGTTGAGAGACTCGATATCCACTTAAACCCAGGAAATTCAGCAAGGAAATAGTCCATTCAATGCATTCTTCCTCTGTCGCTGTTGCTATTAGGAGGTCGTCTACGTACTGCAGAAGGGTGCCATCTCCCAGCGGCCTTTCCCACTGTTCTAGTTCCTTGGCTAACTGATTCCCAAAAACCGTAGGGGAATTGCACCACCCTTGGGGCAACACTGTCCAGGTGAGTTGGGTCTTTCTTCCACTATCTACAGATTCCCACTCAAAGGCAAAAATCTTTTGACTCTCGAGAGCTAAGGGGAGGCAAAAGAACGCGTCTTTTAAATCTAATACGGTGAACCAGGCCAAATTCTCCTTCAGTCTGGTCAAAAGCGTGTATGGGTTAGCAACTACCGGATGCAATGCCTTAGTTATTTCATTTACTGCTCTCAAATCCTGGACTAACCTATAGGTTCCATTAGGTTTCTTGACTGGCAGGATTGGTGTATTAAAATCTGATTCGCATTCTACCAATAACCCCAGTTCCATAAACCTTCTGATTGTGGGCTCAATCCCTTTCCTATCTTCTATCCTCAAAGGGTATTGTTTCTTTCTCACCGGTTTTGTCCCAGCTTTAAGTTCAACGACAATCGGTGCTGCTTGTTTTGATTTTCCAGGTATATCAGTAGCCCACACCAATGGGTACGTCTTGCTCAGGATTTGCTCGAAATTGTGGCTTTCAGGTTTAGGCTCTACACAACTGATCGTTAGGCTTAAAGCTGTAATCAGTTGTTCTTCATTTACTTGAAACTCCAATTGATCTTTGTTAAACTTTATTACAGCCTCAAGTTCTCCAATAAGTCTCTCCCTAGTAGGGGTTTTGGTGAATTTGGTAAATACAGGAACTGATGAATTCCCATTTGCTTCCCAATTTTGTATTTAATGGGTTTCAAAAAGTAAGCCTTTTCTGGTTGGCCTGTTGCTCCCACAACTTGTACAAATTCATCACTTTTAGGTACAAATTCTTGATTTAAAACCGAAAAGGTTGCTCCCGTATCAATCAAAAAGTCTAATTCCTTTTTACCCTCCCCTAGCTCTATCTTAACCAGTGGGTCTGCTAGGGTACGGCCCACCGGTCCCCTTCATTCACTATCCTGAGGCATGGTAGTAGTGGTGGCCATTAGCCTTTCCCTTAGCTGGGGGCATTCTCGCTTCCAGTGTCCCGTCTGCAGGCAGTACGCACATTGATTCGGCCCTACCCCGTTTGAATGGGGCTGGAGCCTCCTTCCCCTTCCTGCTGGGTTGTCTCTACCTCTTCCCCTGGTTCCAGGTTCCGAGTAGCCTGTCTTCTGAGCTGCCACTGCTACAGCCACTACTCAAGCTATCCTCCTGTCCTCCTTTTTCTTCTCCTCAACTTCTCTATTATTGTATACTTTCCACGCCTCATTCAGCAGTGTCTCTAGGTTTTTATTTGCCGGGTGCTCGAGCTTTTGTAATTTCTTCCTGATGTCTGGGTTACTCTGTCCCATCATTAACCCTAACAAATGCTGTTTCCCTTCCTCTGTTGCTGGGTCCAGGGGTGTGTATTGTCTCATTGCTGCCCTAAGCCTATCCAGAAATTCTGACGGGGTCTCATCCTTTCCCTGCCTGACATCATACAGCATCGACCAATTGACAGCCTTAGGGATCGCATTACGCAAGCCCATCGCTATCAATTTTCTATACTGCACTAGCCGTTGATAGTGTTCCGCGTTGCCCGGGTCCCACTCTGGTTTACTGCTGGGAAAATTATCTTCTAGTCTCCCCGATAATAGTTGGGCATGTCGCCTCCCCGTTTCCAATACGAGTTCCCTTTCCGTATCTGTCAACTCTGACAACATCACTTCTATATCCTCCCAATCAATATCTAAGTTCTTTGCCATTAGTTCAAACCTCTTTGCTACTCCCTCTGGATTCCTCCTGAAGTTCCTTGCCTCATCCCTCCAATTGTTCAAATCACTCGTCGAGAATGGCACCTTTACTCTAGTCTTTTCCCCTACCATTGGCATAACTTGTCGGAGAGGAGCTATCGTGCGATTCCCTTTCTCCCCTTGCTTTGCTTCCCCCCGTGCCACAGATCTGGTGTAATACGAGTGACTGGTCCCCTCCCCGGGATCTTCTTCCTGTGCCTCAATGCCTTCCCTATTCTTTCTCTTCTCTTTCTTCTTTCCCCCTTCCTGCTCTTCATTTTCCTCTCCTATCTCTATCACACAATCCATCCGATTCTCATCCTGCGTCTGTCGCCTCTTTTGTATCTGCCAGCTCTTATCCTGTCCCGGGCTGCGGTTCCTCTCATCCTCTGCTCCCCCTCCACTTCTCTTATCCTCTATCTGAATTACTATGTTCAGTTTCTGTGAGTTACTCTCTGCCTCCCTTTCGCATGTCTCATTATCATTCTTCTCGCTGTATCTCAATTTAGGGACGTCGCCTCCCGGTGAATTGCTTTTATCCCCAGTCCTTGGTGTACTGGTTTCCATTCTACAGACGCCTCCTTTTCTGGAGGTGTTGCTATCTCCATATGGACTGAGCTCGGGTATGCTACGTGTCTCCCTTCGGCTCTCTGCTTCTGACCCACTGCCTTCCTCCCCCTCAACTTCCAGTCTGGGTGGGCTGTCAGCATCCATGTAGCTCCCTGACCCCTGTGGACTATCTAGTCCCTGAGGGCTGTTTTTCCTCTCGTCAATCCCTGATTTTAATGGGCTGCCCTCCTTCCAACTGTTGTCTAGCCTCTGGGGGCTGTGCCCAAACTTAGATTTCCACCATCGTTCTAGTTCCTTTAATGGGGTAGGATCCCCTTGTTCCTCTTTTGGCCTGGGGAGGGGCCCTTCTCGTCCTGGGGCAAATGGATGGTATTCCCACAGGCTTATTTCGCTCTCCTTTCCACTGTCCCTTCTTGTTAACTTAAGACATTGTTGCCCAATGCTACATGCATCGCAGCAACGTTCTTTGGGCTTTGAACCTTTCTTATCTTTTTCCAGGGCTAGTACTAGAGGATCCTGAGGGGCTACATTGATTCCGCACTCTTTTTGCCACTCAGGTTTATTCCTCAAGGTGAAAAACATGTCTGCGTACATCACCTCATCCCACTTATTGAGCCGGCGGAGGAAGAGCATTAGTTGTAAAATGGTATTATAATTAATTGTTCCCTCGGGCGGCCATTTCTCATTATCATCTAACTTATACAATGGCCACCACTGCGTACAATATTTGAGAAGTGTCTTTTTACTTATGTTTCCCCCCGGAATCCCTCCCAGGTCCTTCCAATGCTTTAGGATGCACCCTAAGGGGGTTTTCATATTTACGTCCTTACTCTGTTGACCTCCCATGACTATCCCCTGTATCTGCGTTTTCTGTTAACCGAAACAGTCCCTCTCTCGCAACCACGATATGCTGATATATTTTAACACTTCATGCACACAATCTCAATCGCTTCGTCCGTTTCCGACCTGGCTTCTCGCGAAGAACAGGAAATGCGGAGCAGGACTCCCTCTCGCTTCGCAGCTACGCTGCGTCTCACTCACCCTCACATACAACACACACTTATAAAATAAAATTGTTTTACCAGGTTTGGTCACAAAAAAAGTCGCCCACAAACTGTGAGGTACCGGCTTCCCAAATTCAAGGCACGTAGACAGCACAATGCGCGTTTCAATCTATTACATAAAGAGTAACAAGATGTCTCCTATAAAACTTTGCAACAAACACATAAAACGAACACACAAAACACATACAAACACCAATGGTACCAAAACCTATGATGTCCGAGATATCGAACACAAATGGTACCAATTAGGGACAAACACCAATGGTACCAAAACCTATGATGTCCGAGATATCGAACACAAATGGTACCAATTAGGGATTTTTACCAGGGCGTCCCCTGGTTTACCCTTCGGTGGTCACGTCTGACCCCCGTGTCCCAATAAAGCGCTTTAAACCAAAACCAATAAACAATTAAAAATACCTCTTAATTGGAGCAGGAGATGCAGGGAATCCTTCCTCTGCCGAAGAGCGCTGGTCCGGGAGGGGAGTCTCTTCTGACAAAAATCCGTCAGGGGCCCCAGAGGGTCCCGGCCCCGGACCGGCTCTTCGGAGGGAACCCCTCAAAGTCTGGGTCTCCTGTTTGGTCCCATCTGGGTCGCCAGAACTGATGCCGAATTTTGCCCCAAAAGGCGATAAAATAACTGTGTAAGAGACTCAGTTTAAGTCAGATAGACAGGAGGTATTTTATTAGCAACGTGCACGTTGGGGAAATCTCTAAAGGGATTTTTCCAAAGTCTTACAGCAAAAGCGTGCCTTTTATACAGTTTTAGGTTTGGGATTACATCATATCCATGCATATTCATATGGGGCGTGCCGTAGGCGGAGCGTGGGCGGAAACTTCTGTTTTGAGGATCTTTTCGGGGGTCGTTCCGGTCGGCCTTCATCGTGGGCGAGGGTCTCCGAGGAGTCTTCCTCTTTAAACTTTTGAACTTCTCTCCAAATTTGGTCCATTCCCGGTGTAGTTGGCTGAGTTCCTAAGCTTTGGCCAGGCTCCTAGGGTCAACTTGACATATTGGCATTAGACATGCTTTAGCTTTGGCTCGAAGTATGCTTTGTCCGGTGGTTTTCATCCTTATCTTCCTCTCCTGTCATTGTGTTCCTAGTCCTAGCCAATTTATTGCTCCGGGTGTTTCCTATATGCTTCACATTCTATGTTTTAACCCATTATTTCTCGAAGGCTATCTATTTTATGGCTTCACCGTCCTGAAACGGAGTTTTCAGAAACATTCAGAAGGGATTTGAAGTGGGCATGAGTCTTGACACCAGTGAGGAAACCAGCAAGGGTCAACTTTGGGTGGAAAAGCTGTATTTTATTGCAAGACAAATAGGCTGTATGGCAAGATTTGATGACTTGGGAAGAGGTTCAAGGTGAAGAAGTGCATTATGTAAACACACAATTACCTGAACGTGACTGTGCCCATAGTATCTGAAGGTAAAAAATCTGCTTTTGCAGTTACTGATGCTGAGCTTATACACAGATGGCAGTACACTAACTCAGATCTGAATTTGCCTCCAAGTCAGCTCTGCTTTAAAGGATGGTCCAGTGCATCAGCATGTGGAAAGAAAGGCTGTTTGTTTCCTGGTGAATATGTGTGGAAGGAAAAGAGAACAGGGTAAGAAAGACATGGTGTTCTTTAGGAATCCACAAAGGAAACTGTGGAGGTTGGAGAGAGTTTGGTGGGAAAGGATGAAGGAAACTGCAGATTAGGTCCAAGTTGCAGGAGCCATAAGACAACCTGTTTTAATAAAACACAGGACACAGATGCCAGAATGGTTCTGGATTTTGTAATGCCTTTTCCTTAAAATTTTTCTTGTGGAAGAGATACAGAGATCTTGTGCAGAGAAAAGAGCAAAACCCAGAGAAGCATTAGGAAGCAAATCAAGTAAAATTTTAATTTATCCAGGTCCTGTTAATTCTGTACTTACCAGAATTAGGACAGCTATGGCAGTAAATACTGAGAGCATATATAAAACCCATGATTGACAGTTTTATTCCATTTAAAAAGTGGAGCTTAAGTAATAGGATTTTTGTTTGCTTGCTTTAAATAAAACCAAAGCAGAATACCAAAGTAGGCAACACCAGAATTAGGTATTCCACTGCAATATGAGTTCATGAATTTAAATTAAAAAGAAAAGGTCTGGCATTTAGTACTTGTCTATTTTCTATTAAAGTGTTAACATTTTTGCACCTTTAAGCATGTATTTACAGCACCACACTGTATTATTTAAAGTTTCTGAGAACCTTGGTTTTATTATTATCAAATATTGTTGCTCAGAGTT
Source organism: Poecile atricapillus (assembly GCF_030490865.1). Taxonomy (NCBI): domain Eukaryota; kingdom Metazoa; phylum Chordata; class Aves; order Passeriformes; family Paridae; genus Poecile; species Poecile atricapillus. The sequence goes on along the minus strand of NC_081249.1, from coordinate 118,694,340 downwards.
TGGGTCTTAATTAGTGCACAGACATGAAGAGGAGCAGGCAGGGCAGATAATCAATATGCTGGTGCCTTAATTCAGCAGATGCAAATCTGGAAACTGAAGTGAAATAGTGAGTCTTTCTTACACACTTGAACACAATTAAAATCCAAGTTAAGGTGTTGCTACGCTTGGTATGCCAGAGCTGTTTGTCAGCTCTTCACTAAGGCAAGATTCATAGTTAATAGATCCTCAAAATGGATAAATATCATCCTAATGGATTTAAAGTTGAATCATCTGGCTGAAAACCTGCCTGCAGAATGGCATGAATCTTCTGAGGGCTGACCTGTGGCTCAGGGGTAACTTTCCATAATCCTCAGCCCGTGTTCTCGTGTATTTCCTTCCTCAGCAGGGTTTTAGGGCAGCACAGGACACAGAGATGCTGCTGCCACAGGACAGCACAGCCTCCCCCCCTGCCCCTTCCCATGTGAACAGTAAATGAGAAAACACTTGATTTTTATCTTAGTGATGTATGTGCTTGTATTGCTTAGAATGAACTTGGATTCTGCTGGGCATTTTCTTATCAGGGCTGGAAAGCTGTTTCAGATGTGTTTCTGTAACAAGAAATGCCAGGATAGGGATCAGGAACAATACAAACAGCCAAGTAAAGGCAGTGGGAGCTAAATCTGGATTTACTGGAATCCACCAGGCTGCTCTTTAGCTGGAGTTACAGTCAAGTATGAATCTGCTGTGAGACTTTGGACCTAGTATGTTAATATATTACTCCTGACAATAAATGACTTCATGGATTCATTTGGAGAAAAATATGGTTCAAAGATGGAATAAAGCAGTGGTGAATCAGGATTCTTATCCCTCAGAGTTATTATGCCAAAGGCAGGGTAGCAAATAAATACTGCTGGTGCTGAGCATTAAGTTTGCTCATTATAAATGCAGAGTCCTGTCCCAGTCTCCAGCGTGATTTCATCTGGGAGCATTGCCATAAGGATTACAAATGGCTTTCAGCCTGAAAATTGGTATGTATTGCTCTAAACTTCCAGTGGGGAGTTAGCAATTTATCCTTCAGATAATCATCTTGTGTTAAGTTGAACATCTTAGTGTAACTTTTTGCTACATGATAAACTGGCTCCTATGAATAATTTACTGCAACTGGCAACCCACTTCAGCTCTGAAGTCTTTAAAAAGTCTGATGGCTTTTCAAAGTTGAATAACAAACTTGGAGCCAAAAATCCCATTGCACTTGAAGTCAGTGGAATTTCAGTGTTAATTGCAATGGGGATCACAATTTGACCTTTCAGGGCAAGCTGCTCAAGAACAGAAGCTCTACATGACATCATTGAGAGGCCAAAGCTGTGCATTCGTGTCCAAGTAAGCAGAGCTCATTTACCTTCCCCTGTACTCTGCAACATCATGGCAGGACTGTGCAGATTTTATCTTGTCTAGGTATTTGAAATATTTTCACTGGCAAGAAAACGTTGGTTGAATTGTCTGGGGTTTAATTTATTCCATGGCAGGTTTAGGGTGTGTTCTGCACTGCACCACTGCAACACATGAGATGTCAGCGTTGCACCAAAATTATCCTTCCAGCCCTAGGGGAAATGGCCATGGCCATGGAGCTGGTGACTTTCAGAAAGAGCAGCAGCACCTTTCAATCTGCCAGGGTCTGACTGAGTGGCTGATCTGAGCCAGTGAGGTCTGTCCCAGCCTTTTGGTCTGGCCAGGCTGGGCCAGAGCTGAAATACGAGAGGGAATTCTGAGGATCGTGTTTAGCATCATCCCCCAGTGAAAAACAGAAGCAACCAAAGCTTGTCAGAGGATCTTTAACATCAGCAAAGAAATATTCTGCATGCACGTGCTGGGTTCCAATGCCCAGTCTCAGCTCTAACCCTTTGTAAATCAGCAGCTCTTATTTCCAGTTTGGAGCACTCCTGTCCAGCTCCCTCCCTGTCCCTGTCCCTGTCCCTGTCCCTGTCCCTGTCCCTGTCCCTGTCCCTGTCCCTGTCCCTGTCCCTGTCCCTGTCCCTGTCCCTGTCCCTGTCCCTGTCCCTGTCCCGTGTGTGAGCTGGGCAGGGTTTTTGGGGAGCTCTGGCTGAGCAGAGGATGCACTCTGGCAGTGAGAGAGCTCTGCCAGTGACATGTCAAGAGTACAGCTGAAAGCAGAATTTGTCTCAGAGGGGTGGAATAGCAGGGCCAGAAGACCCTTTGTTCTGAATGTCACACCTGAGATTCAGGGGAGATTGTGACTCCAAGCACAAACTCTCCGTTTTCTCTTCCCTGCTGATTTGCTGCATGAGATTGCATCAGGAGAGAGGGAGAATCCTTGCATTCCCCAAAAATGAGCAAGGGAATGGCTTGCTCCAATGACAAAGGGTGCAGCTGCTTCTCCTTATTTCTGGAGTGGGTCTGAGGAGCAGTACTGAGTACAGCTTTTGTTTTCATTGCAATATTATACATTTTCTTGATAGTCAACCAAATTTTTAAAAACTGTTAAGTTTAGAATATTAAATAGAAAAAAAATAACATTGAGCAAACTAGTTCACCTGAAATGCAGGTGTGGAACATTTCAAACACCTCATTTTCTCTAATAGTTTCTAGTCATTATGATGATTTCCTGAGAATCCTATCCAGCTCTCAACTACCACTCATTCATGTTCTCATCCTTTCCATATCTTTATCCAGGACAAATAAATGGCTTTTCTTGAGAAAAAGATTGTTTGACAAAAATAAGTATACCTTGACTAAACCTCACACTTTCACCTCCTATGAGGATTTGGGGAACCATTTTATTATTTTAATTGTGTGATACCAATCTCGCTTTTCTTGTTTCGGTGTGAATAGACAGAGAGATTATTGTGGAGAGCAAACAGAAATGAAGTGATGGCTTTAGATGGGACACTTGTAGTAAAATAAATTCAAGAAAGCTACAGAATAGTTGGTCCTTTAGCTGAAAGGTGCCAGTTTACAGACAGGAGGGTATTGGCAGGCCAAGTTTCTCAGCAGATATTAAAAAAGGGAGAGGTGCCAGCGCCACGGGCTCAGGGCACACATTGAGATTTCATGGATCACAAATCCTGCCCGGGTTTTTACAGAGCTTCTCACTGATGGTACTGCTGAATCCTTGCAGATTCACTTCTTGAGAAGCTGAGTGCCTTTTGTCCAACCAAACTGATTTCCTGAGCAGAAGTTCTCCCTGACAGGTGCCCAGGAGACACAGTTGTACATCAGTGCTGCTGTGGTGAAAAAAACAAGATGGTAAAATGCCGTGGGCTAGAGCAGAAATGCAGTGAAATGTAGGGAGGTTTATCTTGTGACAGATGAAGGGAGCAGAGGGATTGGTACCTGGTGCTTGGGTACCAATATCCAAGCAGGGTTCTTTCTGTGGAAATTCAGAGCTCCTCCGGGAGAATGTGTGTGATGATGATGATGTGAGACTGTGTGCTTGCTTTGCTGAGGAACTTGGAATGAACGCTGGAAATCAGCATACAGCGAGTGTCTTGACTTCAGTGGAACTAAATAAATTTTTGTCTAAGGTCTAATCCCTTGAACAAGCACTGCTGTAACATTTGCTGTTGTGGCTGAAACGAAAAGTCCAGATTCTGAGTAAAATTTCCAAAGTTACCCCAACAACTTTGTAGTCCATGTTTAGTGTCCAGTCATTTGGACTTCCAAATGGGAAATACTGGAGAGGTTGTTGAACAAATCACTGCCCTGAATTACCGCAGAATTTCTGTCCTGTTGTGTTGGTTGATGGTGACATTTGCAACATTGTAGAAAAAATGTGCTGGTAAAATGCATTTTGCCCATTTCTTTTCAGGTGTTTTAAGCAAAAGTGCCTCAATTGTCCATTTTGTGAAGTGGACTGCAAAACAGCTCGTGTGCTTGTTGATGCTGGTTAAAAGCATCCTCCTCAAGGACTGCTGTGACCATTTATCTGTTCAACAACTTGTTTAAATCACAAGTGCATGCTGTGTGTTTATAGGGAGACAGGGTGTTACAGCATGAGCATGGTTTTAATCTGTAAGGCCATACTCTACCTGAAGGTCAATTTAAAATATGTGCAATAAAAAGGCATAGATGTGCATAGCTAACATGTGCATTTTGAGAGGGTAATTCAGTTATTGTAGCTCGGGTAATCTCCTACAGCCTGCTCCACAAAACTAATCTGTGCACCACCCTTTAATAAAAAAATCCCAAACTGTAAGCCACATAAAAAAAATTTTAAAATCTCAAAAAGTATTTTGGAGAATGCGAGTAAGGAAATAGAAACAGGAAGATCTGGTATGAAAGCAGTTAAAATATTTTTAATATATGAAATTATTTAAAGGGAGTCTTTACTGTGGTTTCATATGTAGTGGCTTTAGGTTTCAGACTAGAACAGTAATCAGTAGTGTCAATTGTTATTCTCTTTTACCACATGGATCTCCTCCCTTCATCCCAACAGTTATTACTGTGTTCCTCCAGTGCAGGGACTGTTTCACTCTCAGGGTGGGGGACAGGAACCAGGGACTGTCAGTAGGTTTTAAGCAAAGTTTTCTGGCCAGTGCAACACAAACCAGTGCATCCCTGTTGACTGACATGCTGCTCAAACTGAATTTTGAGAGGCTGTGTGCTTTTGATGTGATTCCTCCAGTAGGGAAACACAGCAGTCAAGCTGCAAGGTTGTGCAATGTTTTCAATTCTGAAGTGAAGTAAGAAATGGATTTATTGTATAAGAGACTAAAATGTTTGTAATGATATATAGAAGAGTTAAATATTGTCCACATTACTGGGTAAGCAAAGTGACATCTTGAAAGGGCCTTGCAGGCCAGGCTGCCCCCAACCACCTCCTGGTTAATTTTAGTTTGGTTTTACATGCCATTTACATTTTACTCACCCAGTGAAAGGGGCCTTTCCCAACACCAGGCGAGAATTCAAGATTTCTCACCTCTTTTTCTAACTGGCCCACAATGAGAAATGAAGTGATATTAGCAGGTAGGCTCTCTTAATTAGCAAGCTACTAATTAAATCTGTTGGGCATAATTGTATTTGATTGTTCTGCTTCTGTAGACTTTTGCCAACAAGCAGAATTGAGTAGTTCCTCCAGCCAGAGCCATGGTTCTGCTTCTTCCCAGGCTGAACCACTGCTGCTTTGACAGCACAGAAAGCTGCTGGAGCTGCAGTGTGAGCTGGTTTGTATGTCCAGAGGGTGAAATGATTGCTGGAGCTGCAGTGTGAGCTGGTTTGTGTGTCCAGAGGGTGAAATGATTGCTGGAGCTGCAGTGTGAGCTGGTTTGTGTGTCCAGAGGGTGAAATGATTGCTGGAGCTGCAGTGTGAGCTGGTTTGGCTCTGTCCAGAGGGTGAAATGATTGCTGGAGCTGCAGTGTGAGCTGGTTTGTGTGTCCAGAGGGTGAAATGATTGCTGGAGCTGCAGTGTGAGCTGGTTTGTGTGTCCAGAGGGTGAAATGATTGCTGGAGCTGCAGTGTGAGCTGGTTTGTGTGTCCAGAGGGTGAAATGATTGCTGGAGCTGCAGTGTGAGCTGGTTTGTGTGTCCAGAGGGTGAAATGATTGCTGGAGCTGCAGTGTGAGATGTTTGCTCTGTGCAGAGGGTGAAATGATTCCTGGAGCTGCAGTGTGAGCTGGTTTGCTGTGTCCAGAGGGTGAAATGATTGCTGGAGCTGCAGTGTGAGATGTTTGCTGTGTCCAGAGGGTGAAATGATTCCCTGCAGCCTTTGGGCCAGGCTGCCCAAGGCTGAGGTGTCTGAGCTGATAAAAGCAGCTCAGCCCCCAGGGTTTGCAGGCATGCTGCTTTCCTTGTGCAGAGCTGCAGATTTCACTTCTCAGAGTCAGAACCAAGCCTGCTCGTTGGTTTCCAGTGACTGATACTGTCATTAAGGAAAAAAAAATGCAATCCCCCTTTATTTTCTTGTGTCGTGTTTTCTGTGACAACGTGCTGAAATGAAATATCCTGCCTGTTAGTTAAAAATTTCAATAACTGACAATTTCCCTTTATGTTTTCTAGTAGTAGTTTCAGGTAAGAGGTGAACAAGCTGCAACAAAATTTTATCTGCAGCGTGTCCTAACAATTCCCTTTTAAGATCATCTTGACCTTATAGCCTTTGCTCTGTCACTACCTCAGTCTCTCTCAAAAAAAAACCCAAAAAAAGGTCTAAATAGATCATGGGCATGTCTAAAATAGTTGCTCTTGGCCTGTCTAGGAAGTGCATTCTAAATGTTTATTGGTTTTTGAGGCATCAGTTCTGTTTGCAGGAATGTTAATAACCAGAGCTGTGGATGCAGTGTGATCCTGTTGGTGTGCCCACAGTTCTTCCACTTCAACCCTTCCTTCAGTCAGAACCATCCATTCTGGAAATGTGTCCTGCCACTCCTTTCACTACCCTGCTCTCCTCCTGGAGGGCACGACTGAACTCTTCAACTTTCCTGTGTTCAACCTCTTAAAACTTTCACTCCATTTCAGCCAGCTCAGGCTTGTCACCTTTCTGTGGGGTGAAAACAATGAAACTTCCTTAAGGGGGGAAAACCTTGGAGTATTCTAAACTATTAATGGTAATTAATTTTAACTCAGTTCTGTCAGGTTACATCTGCCCTGGCAGTGTTACAGGAAGGTAAAGAGGGGACAGGATCTTGTCCAAAACATCACCATTTGTTGTGATTGTATTCAATCCCTGCATTGACTGTTTCCAGCACTCCATTTATTGATAGATTGATTGATTGATAGTTGTTTATTTATTTATTATTTATTTATTTATTTCATGAAGCTCCTAAATCTTTTGGCTGACCTGGCTTGTTCTGCTTTTTCTGCTTTCTCTCCTGTTTTACCATTTTTCACAAATGAGAACGCTCACACATAAAACAATTTACAACATCACCAGTGAAAAAATACCAGGGAAGTCTGGGCACTGAGAAGATTCCCAAATGCACCCAGCATAATTTCCAGTTTCCCTTTGGTTACAGATGAATGGAATAGCTACAGTGAATGACAGGGACATTCATTTGGTGCCTCTGCCACCACTGAGTTACCAAAGTCCTCACACCTACAGCCTGATGTTTCCATTTCATCTTTCTCATGGCCCTTCCAAGAAAAGTCTGATTTTAGCAAAATAATTTCCATTTGTGATCAGCAAACAGGCAATGCTGCCAGAGTTGTGTGTTACCATTTGGGCTTACATGTAACCTGTCAATCTGAAGGAGGACTTATCCCATCCATCCTTCCTCTTCCTTTTCTTCCTTCTAGAGAAACCTCCCACGTTTCTGTGCAGTCAGAGAGAAGGAATTTGTGTAACACAATAAACTCATGTCTTTGGTCCCAGGTGTAATCCCTGAGGCCTCTTCTTTGCTAGAAATACAGAGCAGCCAGTGTCTGTCCCTTTTCCTTCTCGTGTCTGTGCATTGGCATTGATAGAAGAGAATGAGAACAAATTCCCTGAAGGGTGGCCATGCTGTTCTCTCTCCTGCCACTGCCTGACACCAGTTGCTAATAACTATTTTTTGTATATAGTAGCTGTTTCAAGTGTGGGGTTTAGCATTTGTTTGTAGAAAACCTTCATTTATCTTTGTTCTGTAAATGGTTGAGATACTCTGAACTCCTGTGCTGCTGTTCCCTGTTTTTACCTCTCCAGCCAGGTGTTATCCTCAGAGGAAATAGTCTGATCAGAGCTGATTCAAGCCAATCCCAGGGTGTGGATCTTCCTCTTTGAAAACCCTCACCATGACCACAGAAAACAGAAGAGCACATGATGAGCCAATAATCAGTTGTATTTGCATATTTCCTCTTAAATCCTTAACCAGCATTTAAGCAATTAATTTTTAATTTAGACCAACTTTTAAAATGTTGTATTGCTTCCTGCATGAAAGGAAATAATTTAAAAGCCACTATGGGGCCAACCTACTGCTATTTAGTATTTTTATCTTTGCCATTAGCTTTGGGTAAAAGTTCTGTTCCTGTGTAGAGGCCACAAATGTTGTTTGTGCTTCCTGTTGCAGAATGTTTATTACACGAGCAGTCAGCAGCTGCACCTGGGTGTTCTGAGCCCCACCATCGACGATGATGACAACAGATGCCTGGTGGATGTCAACAGCAGGCCCAGGCTCATTGAATGCAATTATGCCAAAGCCAAGAGAATGAAGCTTTACTGGCAATTTACTCAGGTAATTCTTCCCCAGCAGCCATTTCAGAAAGGTTTAAAGCTCTGTTTCTGTGTCAAGGCATGAGTAATCTGTTTACTAACAGAACAGAAGCAGATTTATCCTGGATTTCTTTGCACAGAGCCAGGAAGTGGGTGTTTAGGTTTGATCCCAAAGTCATCCACCTCACTTAGGGTACAAAACTTGTATTATATTTTCTGAGTTCACCATGAATAACTTGTTTCTAAAGCAGAGTCCTGTTAGGGGGGGAAAAAAGGTTATTTAAGTGGAGTCAAATGCAAAGTAACCTTTTAGGAAGGAGGAACATAAATATTTTTGTTTGTTTTTTTAGAAGTAGCAACTCAGAAATGGAGGTAGTGGATCATTGGTGATAGCAGCCTCATAATGAGCTAGTTCTGCAGTTTTTTCTTAAAAATGCTTGTGCTTTACACACGAGTGTGAGAGAGGCAGAAAGAGGCTCAAGGAAAGGCTGAGAGGAGATTTCAGTGATGAGAATGCTGAACCCTAATGCCAGGGCTGGTGTCCTCATTCCTGGCTGATTTAGAAACATAAGGGAGAGTAAAGAAGGCACAGCAGTTCTGGGGCTAGAGAAGGTGCTGTGCCAGTAACACTCCTGGAGATGGCTCTGGTTCAGCTGGGAGGAAAGGGCAAGGTGTGACCAGGACACCCCAGTGTTTCCACACGGGGATACAGGTTACCCTGCAGACAAAACAGCTTCCAGTGGCTGGAAGATAAAGACAGTCAAACTCTGCTTTTCAAAGAAAGATGAGCTTTTCCCAAGGTAAGTTTAGCACCATGGAACTCTGCCACGTCAGGTACACTGGTGAATCAATGAAATGAAATTACTTTCTAAAACAAGTGCAGGATTGGCTTCTGGTGGGAGTTTGCCTGGTGTCACAGCTGCTCCTCTGCAGTTTGGAGTCAACAAATCCAGCTGGCCATTCCAGTCCACAGGCTGAGGCTCAACATTCAAAGCAATTTTTTTTTTCCCTGCATTTAATTTTTCTGTAACATCCCTGTGGGTTTGCAGGTATCTCTTCTGTCGTCTCAATAATTTAACAGCCTTTAGCCATATACTTTAGAACCTCATTAATACAATTAGTATCAATCTTGGTGCAGACAACATCTGGACATTAATCAGTAAAGCAAAATATTAGCTTGTTTTGTATTTATACTTGAAAGTAATTTAGGTCTTTAAGAGGTAACTCTCAAGCAACTGATCTGAAATCCCTAAAATGGCCCCTCAAGGGCAAAATTTTAATTGTATCTTCTCACAGATTTTAACACTAGTCTTTTCATGAGGGGAGCCTCACTGTATCCATCTCTGCACTTGATTTTTTATATCATTTTTAAAAAGTATAATTAACATTGAAGAGTATTTCAGTAACATTTTAGCATGGTCCACCTATCCAGTGATTGCACTGTACACCCCAAAGTTTTGGTGACAATGAATGGTTTCTGCTGCAGGATACTGCTGCTATTTCATAATACTGATTATATCAGATTGTATTTTTTTGGGGGGTGGGGGGCAGCAGCAGAAGGCCTTGATAATTGAACTATTAAATGATTTAAAAATGTGATTTAATGGTATTAGGTTTGTTGCAATTCCACATTCCAGCTACAGTCTCTCAGTGAAGGTGCAGTGCTAATAAATAAACTCAACTGGATGGCCTCTCTCTTCCTTCTGCAAAGGAACTTCTCCCCAAGAGAAGTTAAAGCTAATTAGTTGTTCCTTCATGATAAATTAAGAGACAAATGAAATAATTAGAAGTTTTCTGTTAAAAAAGGGTTTTGCTAATACCTAATACAATTAAAGTGTCATTATTTCTCAACATACTGCCTGGTGGCCAGCCCTGGGCAGGATTTGTGAGTTGGGAGAAAGTTCATTGATGTAATCAAGGCTTGCCAGGATCAACTGATGGACTCCATTTGAAGTGCTCCCATTTAGTCTGCTGAAAAGATGTGTTTGTGTAACTGTCTTGGAAGCTCTCTCTCTCTCTCTCAAAACTCTCTTTTATTACTTTTTTAAAGGTCTGGTATTTCTTTTGCATATGTGCAGTGAGCAGGACTGCTGTGAGTATCAGGAGTGTAAGCACTGATGTTTATATAGTTTGAAATTTGTGAAAAATTAATAAAAATGTAGGTGCCTTTTGTAGCACTTTCCCCTGGCTGCAGCTATGCCTCAACTTCCCTGGATTCTTCTTCATTCCATGAAAATGCCTGGTGGTATAGGTAAGGAAAAATACTGCAGTGCAAGTGGAGAATTGTCTCAGAAAGGGAACAGGAAACAGACTGACCACCCAAAGCAGGATAAAAAACCAAAGTAGGATAAAATTGAATTAGATTTCCCTGATCAGCACAAAAAATCTGTATTTTCTCTGCTTTACAGACACTTTAAATCAGTTTGAGAGGAAACACTATAATCTGAGAGGCCCCACAAGAGTCTGTGGTGGGATATGGACAGCAATCTGGTTGATAGAAAACTGTACAGCTTTTTTTAAAAACAATATCCTTCAGACAGGATTTTAGGAAGGAGCTTTCCTTATACTGTGTAATGATGAGTGAATTCCACATGACAAAAGTAGAAGATGGAGTTATCTTCAGGGGACTCCTTGCTCCTATAGATCTATTAAAGAATGATTTAATTAATCATTAAATCATATCTTTTAGATCAGCAGTGTGTGTTTACACATATACATATGCTTGTGCATATATATCAAACATGATTTCTTGTTTTATTTTAATTTACCTTTTACTTTGGTTTTAAAATTTTTAATTTCCTGTCTATCTCCAGTTGCAGGCAGCTGGAGTCAGGCAGCCAGATGTCCACTGCTACCTTGTGGACAGAACTGTGGTTTGATGGGCAGGCACTGGGAGGGAGGCATCACTTCTTTATATCCTTTGTGTCCTCAGGTATCTTTGTCCTGTACAGAAACTTGCATTGAGCATTCAAAGCTTGCAGAATGTGTTTGTATAATCAGGATCTCTCTGAGCACATTTCCATGCTCCACAGTTTTGTACAGCTGCCAAGTGCAATGAGACCCCATAAAATGTAGGCTTTGGTGGCATTCATGCTTCTAAAGCTTCTTCAAGTGTTTATAACAGTAATTATGTCAAATGATGTAAATTAGCCCAGCAAAGACTCCCATCAACTGGGTGGCGTTTAAGAATGTTATTGTTCAGGCTGTTTGTCAAGCCTTCTCTTAGGGAAATGTTTGTGTTGGAAATACTCCTATGCTGGAATGTGTTCTAGGTGTTTGACAGCTCAGCTAGTTCAGTCTGTCTCATCACGTTCTCATTTCATCAGAACAAAGAGTTTGGAGCAAAAAACCAGTGAGTGATCAGAAATTAGCCAAGGCAGAGAAGACAGAGGCAAGAATTACATGGTAGTAAAATGGTCATAATTGCAGTACAATCCTGTTTGAAATGTGGTCTCGAGGAAGCTGCTTGGGCCTCTCGCAGCACGAGGAAAGCCAAAGCTCAGGCTGAGCTGCTTTTGGCGAGGACCAGGCACTGCTGGCTGTGGCAGTGAGTGCTGGCCCAGAGCAGCAGCTCAGCAGCATTTACTGTCCCCAGGCTCAGTGAGGCTGCTGGGGATGCTGTGATGGTGCTGCAGGCTCTGCTGGGTGGCAGGGAAGGGGCTGTGAGCTGTGGGAAAGGAAGGCCAGAGCACCTGGACAGGTGAGGCCTCGGGCCATATGTCAGTAGAAATGGCCTGTGGCCAGCCCAGTTCTCTGATGTGATCAGGTTTGTGGCTGTTCTGGAGAAGCAGTGCATCCTCAGTGCTGCACTCAGGTTTTCCAGAGGGCAAATCCCCCTCCCCCAGATTTGGGAAATTTTAAGGAGCCTCTCGGTCCCCAGTGTGCTTTCTCAGGTTTGTTGCTGATGCAGGGTCGCTTGCCTGCCCTACGAGTCTCTCCGAACCTCAGCTGGGTGGCAGCAGATCAGTTCACTTAAGAAAGTTCACTTACCCCCTTAGGGCTCCTCCAGAGGCATAGCAAAGGCAAAAGGAGGAGTTTTTTTCTGTAATTACTCTTTATCTTGAACTATCTTCCTGTTTCTGTTTTGCTGGACAGGGATGTGACTATTCCATTCTAACCAGATGAGACACATTCTCACTTTCTGCTGTTGTGAGAAATGCAACAGGGGAGAGCTCTCTGTAAAAAGAGGCTGAGAAAGGACACCAGGCTGAGCTAAAAACTTGGGATTAATAATTTACAGCTGTTTCTTACTTAGTTAATTTAAGTAATTTGGCTTCCAGTGTGGTTGCTGTAGAAAGGTAGGAAGAATCTGCAGCTGTAGGGATGGACACTCAGCACATCCTTCATGGGAGGGAGAAGATGTGCAGGGCCTGCTCTCAGCACTGTCCTGTTCCCATGTCTTCTGAAAACATTGCTTGTGCATGGTGTGGAGAACCGTGATTCCAGTCACTGCTGAAGGTTTCCACAGGATGGATTCCCATTAATGAGGGTTTGGAGAGAGTGGTTTGTGCTATGGCCAGAAACTGTAAATAAAGTTGGTTGCTTGCAGCTGTAGTTTCAATATGTATTTCCTGAATATCATGGTAGGAATTGCTTGGGAAGGAAAAGGGAAGGCAGACAAACATATTAATTACTGAGTTGTTACAGGTATTCCTCAGATAAATATGATGATTTAGATCTTATTTTGATATTAGGTAATAGATAAGGAGATCTTCTGTTTAGCTGTATAAAGAAAGCATAGACCTTAAAATTACTGAATCTACATCTTGTTCCTCCTGCAGGCTTTGGTCTTTCATTTATCTAATGAAAATAGAGGTTGTGCAGGTCTACATTACCACATCCCAGGGCAGCAAGGGAGTGCAACTGAGTGCCAGGATGAAACAGGGGGCTGGGAAGCAGCTGGAGAATCTCTGTACCGAGTTCAGATCCCCTTGCTGGGCACAAAGAGTGCAGAAGCAGAGCCCAGCACCGTTATCCAGCTCCCTAATGCTGATGTCCCCTGCTGCTCTCATCCCACAGCCAGGACATCAGCCTGCAAGGGGGATTTGTCTCAGCAGAGCTGAGTGTGTCTAACTCGCCACATTCTTCCATCCTGAGAGCCACAGGCTGGCAAAGCAGCATCACTGATGTACCAAGAGTTTGGGTTTATGTGCTATTCCTAAGCACAAAGGGTGCCAATACTCTCAGCGTGTCTCTGGAGCTGAGGACATGCTGTACTGCTGTAGCACTGTCATTGGATGGAGATCCTGTTCAAAGAGACACAGACTCTGATCCTGCAGGAGAACTGTAAAGAGAAACAAAACCTAATTACTCAATGAAATGAACCAATAGACTGGGTGAAGCCCTGTATTTTGGTGATTGTTCTGATTGTTAAGTGAGCAGTGTTGCCAAGTGTGGGTTTGAACCTCAGATATGAAGGAGCATTCCACAAACCCCAGGGGCTCAGTCTTGGTGTAGGGGTCCAGTACAGCAGCAGCAGCATTTCTACATTTAGGTATTCTTTGCCCATTTTTTGTTCAAATATTACCCCAGCTTGCCTGTATTAATATTTGAACTAAGTGGATAACTGCACAGGGTGTTATAGCTGGAGGACGAGGATGCTGAACCACTGTTCTGCTCAGACATGAGAAAACAATAGTTCATGTTTCAATTTTCATTTTGTTCTAGTAAATTTGTCTCTAAGACGTGTAATTTAATATTCTTGTCATATTTTAATATGACAATATTAATTTTTAAAAAGGTTTATTAAAATTTTTTTTTTTTATTCACCAAGAACTACATCTTACTATAAGCCTATAAACATTTTAATACCATTTAAGCAGAATGGAATTGAGAAGTACAAAAACCTGCATACATGCTTTCTCCATTTTGAATACTTGACTGCAACTTAAGTATGAAAATGTATGCAAAAACATGCACAAAAAATATGGAATAGAAATATTACTACACAATATTGTGTTTTAACAACTGATGCTAGATTTGCTTGGCAATTATCGCTAACTGACGTTAAATTTACTTGTTAATTATTGCAGTAGCTAGTGGTAACCAACATTTCATTGTATCAGTTTAGTTTTCTATTTGGAGTAATTTTCTAGTAGCAAGTTTTAATCTTTGCAAATTGGTGTAGAACTTGCCAGCTAGAAAGTTTGTGTGAAAAACAGCAGTAAAATGAGCTCTTAGTGGGTGCATTTCAGATCTTTCCTAGCATATCACATTATGCAGTATTTACTCTCCTGAGAACCACATTTAAGCTCCAAAGACACTTGTGCTGAATTAATTCAGAAGAAAGTTAACACACAGCCATGTTTTGCCTTCATTTAGATATTTGCATGCTTTATTTACAGAGAAATTGGTTGGGGTTGCAGAGATTGTCCCCAGTTTCAGCTGCCCAGCCAGGCTGATGCAGCAGGGCCCTGGCTGCCACTGTCACATCAGCTGTGCCAGAGCATCCCAACAGCCCCAGTGAGGAGCAGAACTCACCAAGGGCAGGGCCAAGGCCAGCTCCAGATCTGAGCTCTGCTTTGGCTTCTCCTTTCCTTCACTGCCCCAGCCCCTGTTGGGTTTTGTGTTCCCCACCTGTGGGACAGATGGAGGCAGTCTTGCTGTTATTATTTCTAAATTCCCAGCTGAAAACAAAGCTCTGTCCCTATCAAGTCAGTAAAAGTTGCATCTTTAATCCCAAAGGAGACAAAAGCAGTATGTATGTAAGCAAGATTTGGCTACCAAATAGTCACCTGCAGACTGAGATAAGGAGAAAAATGTTCCCTTGGAAGTCAAATAAATCAGGATGAAAAAAATGACAAGAAAAGTATTTGTTACTCAGTGAAACGATCAGGCCATCAAGCCTGGTGTCCTGAACCCAAGAGTGGTGACACTCAGTATATCAGACCAAAAAAAATAGATTATTTTCATTACTGTCTGAGTAAACTGCACAAGGTTTGTGCTGCAGCAGAAAGGACATTCCCAATATCAGTTATAATCAGATTTGTGTGGGTTGTGAGGAAAAAGCCATTTTCAATAACTAGAGCTATGATCGGAATCCCAGAGAGCCCAGCCTAAATTCCCATATTAGGATATGCTGATCAATTGAAATAGTGGTGCAAATTCATTTCCTAATTTTCTTCACTTGGCACTCAATTTATTTCTTAGGCTCTAGAGACAGGTTTAATCATAAGCATAATAATGATAATGCAAGTAGTTCAGTTTCTGGGTTAAAATGCATTAAGCGTCCTTCTTATGGAGCATTCAGATTAGGAAACTTAGATTAATTAAATACAACACACACACAAAAGAAATAAAATTGTCATTCAGTATTTTTGTTTTCCAAGGGAGGATTTTCTCACAAATAATCTTATCTAAACCTCATAACCCTTTGGAAATCTGTTAACATGTCTGCAAAAAATACAGAAAGCTTAAATTTCCTAATTGTGCCGAAAGGATTATTCGTTTGTTTGGCTGAAGAAGAGGAAGTGGGTATAACCTGTGCCAAGGCTGGTGAATTGCAGTGGGAAGTTGTGCTCTTCACCTTAGAGCGATGTTTTCATCCTTAGGGAGAGAAAGAGAGGAGGAACAAGGCAGGGAGGGGCTCCTGGGCACGAGCTACATCTGCAAGATGTGCATTTCCTAAATATCATGGTAGGAATTGTCCAGGTTCTGGACTATCAGCAAGACATTGAGTGCTGGGATGTGTCCAGGGATGGGCTGGAGCCCGAGGCTGAGGATGATGGGGGTGTTGAGCCTGGAGAAAAGGAGGCTCCTGGGGCTCCCTGTGAAAGGAGGCTGTAGCCAGGGGGTGTTGATCTCTTTTCCCAGTGACTGGATGAGGGAGTTGTGCCAGGAGAGGTTTAGATTGTGTATCAGGAAATATTCCTCCCCTGGAAGGTTGTCAAGCAGGGGAACAGGATGCCTGGGGAGGTGGTGGAGTCCCCATTCCTGGAGACATTTAAAAGACATAGAAGTGGCACTTAGGGACGTGGTGTGGTTTGGTTATGGAGCTGACAGTGCTGAATTGATGCTTGAACCCAATGATCTAAAAGGTCTTTTGCCACCGAAACACTTCTGTAATTGTGTACACCACAATGATATTACTTGAAACAGGGAGGCAAAACCTAGGGATACAATTTGCTGCATCACAGATCACAAAATTAATTAACTAGATTAATTACCTGGTCCAGAAGGCTGCCCCAGGCAATGGTCAGTGCTTGCTGTTTCACAGAAATGTTCTCTGCTGTGAGCCAGCAGTTCACTGTGAGTCCAGGAGGAGGATTCCCTTCTTGACTCCTCATGTGCTCTCTTGGAGAAGATTGAGGCTTCATTCACCTCAATGATCATCTCAGCATGCCTAAAAAAAGTTATCATAAAATACTTCTATCATTAACAACTCTTAAAATTAACTCAGCCCATCAAAAACATCAAGTGAGTCAGTGAACACTGATGTCTGAGACAATGGATTCAACAGGTTTCCAATACTCCCATAAATCACAAGAGTTTTAGCAAATTTTTAATCTAACACTGCTTTTTTCCTTAGAAACTTTGTTTACCAGTTCCTCACTGCTATTCACAGGTGTTGGTGCTTTTGAACACTAAAGGCAGATCCCACTAATTTTCATTCCCCTACTAAGCAAAGTCCTGGTTTTATTTTATGTTACTATATTTTGTAATTCCCCAGCATCTCAATATTCCATCACACTTCAAAAATGTCTTTGTTGCCTTTCTCTGTCTTACACTTTAAACATCTTGAAGCAAGCCTAGTTCACAGAGATGAATCAAGCCTGAGTTGTTTGCAGAAATCATTTATATGTAATGTCAGAGTAAAAGAGGAAAAGGTAACTTTTCTGAGCTTTTCACAAGATGCATTACTAAAATATGCAAATAAAGCAAATATCTCCAGTACTCCTATCTTTTTCTTGGTTGTATCAAGATATTGTTTCACTAGACAGGCAGCTGTTGCATGGCACAATCAATGAAGATTGTAAAAAAACCTGGGTTTTAAAAAATGACCCTGCAGAAAACACTGGACAGAGCATTAACTTTGCACATTTTCTGTAGATCGCCTCCCACAAGACTCCAGAGGTGCTTAAACCACAGGATTTACCTGTAGCTGACTCTTCTGCTGGAGGGAGAGTGAAATGCAGGAGTTGCAGTTGTTGCTGTGAACTGACAATCATTTACAAGCACAGTTTGAGTTCCAGTTTGGAACAGGCACCGTTCTGAGTGCTGCAGGCAGGGCAGGGCAAAGGAACACACAGGTGTGAGCATCATCCCCTTCAGTGCCGAGGAAATAAAATCTGAAATCCCAGTCTGTGAATCACCTGCCACCAGCAAGAATCTCTTATTCCTTTAAGTTCCCAAAAAGGTGATTTATGACCTGTGCTGTTACTGCTTTCTCAGGACAGCTGTGCTCACAGAAACCAAGCACAGCTGCACAGCACCAAGCCAGTTTTTCCTTTTCCACAAAGGACTTGCTAGGTAAGCCTGGCTCTCAGAAGATCAACATACCACATCATCATCTGGATTTGTTATAAACCAGATAATTTTAAAAATAAAAACCAAACCATGTGATCAGCTGTAAATTCTGCATTTAGCCATAATTATCAGGGCTATTGGATTAAATATGGATAAAGGATTCCCTTTTCAATCTACTTTCCACTCTGCCACAGCCACCCACCCACCCTGAGACAGTGTTCAATAATTAATTCCAAAAATCACATAATAAACCTACAATACTTGCTTTTGCAGATGTTCTTCTAACATGTCAGGAAGCTTTCCTGGCCACTGCTTATACAGTAATAATTCATGTTTACTTCCTGAAAAATACCTTAGTCTGGCTAATGAATTCTACTCCAAAACTTCCATTTCCTTAATTTTATCCCAATTTTCTGTAGTAAACACAATTCCAGCTATCATACCCTAAAGATCTTCCTGGTATTTCAGTGAAGGCTTGAATGTAATTACTTTCAAGTTATTATTTTCTTAATCTTGCTATTAACAGGATTGCAGCCTGCTATGAATCTGTGATAAATATTTTTATATACGTGGAGAAATGTTAGTGATGGGTATAAATCCACATGTTCCATTTCTGATTTTTTTTGCTGTATCTCTATAATTTGTTTTATCTCTGTAATTTCTTTTCTATTCCAGTTACATTCTCTGTATGAAACTGCATTTCCTTGTACCAGGTTTAATTGCTTTTATTTTAATACCTTAATTAACAGTATCATGTATTTCTGCATCCTGTAGAGAGCTGGCAAATCAGCCCATCCAAACTAGAGTAAAGAGAACAGAAAATGCTTGCACAGACCTCCAGCTACTAAAACCTGCTCTGGACAGAGAGATGAGGCTGCTTCATTTGATTTGTCACAGCTCCAGTATTAAAAATTTGGTGCAGCATTATGAAAATCGAGCATTTATGAACATGTAAAACCTGAACACTTGGATGTCTCGGCAGAGGAATGAGACAAAATAGTGATGTGGACATTAAAGTGGTGTAGCTCACTGTCAGAGGATGTTTCACAGTATTTACACACTGAGTACCTGCAAGTGGATGGTGGCTGGCTTGGAAGTGTTTGGGTGGCTACCTGACAGCAGAACTCGAGTGCAGGAGGAGGGAAAAAATTCCTTTTTCCTTAAGAAATGGTTTGGCTGATCCCTATTATAACACCACTTAAGTTTACATTTTACATAGTAATTAGTTTTGTTTTGTATTGGAAAAACAAATTCACATTTTAAGTGTGTCTTGTAAAAATTCTCATTTGTTTTTCTACCCTGTAAAGAAAGATCTAAATAGCTAAACAGATAACAGTATATTTTAAATATACAAACCTGCTGTATGTGATACTCCATATACATAAAAGCAGTTAAATGCACCTTATTTTCACAGTACTCAGATATATTAGGAAGCATGTCCAAGTAAAAGCAGCTAACAATATATTGCAGTGAGAAATACTTCAGCTAAAATAGTTCAAATTAATTGATGAAAGATTTGAACAGCAAAAGATATGTTATAGAGCCTGTTCTACATACAGCACACCTGTTAGACAAAGCTGGAAAATTTGTCATAGTCCTTTGGATTCAAGAGGGAGTTAATCACTTACCTTTATATCACAGATATCTATATCCTTTATACAGCTAAAACCCAGAAAATTTAAACTGAATAACATTACCCAATATTTCTAAGAAATGAGCAATACTGAAAATGCATGAATTACTGAATGGGATAAATGATTCCCTTCTTCCTGTGAACTTATTGCTTCAACATCCATACAGAAGTGAATCACACAGAGGAAAAAAATGCCTTGTATAATTTGTGTAAATTTTTTTAGGATTAAATTTGGTATACTGGCAGTCACTGAAAATTTACCCTGGGGAAATGCACGAGGAGATCAGGTGTTCTGTTTGGAGATTATCTCTGTCTCATACACCTCACCAGAATTCTTTGATTCAAATGCACCAAAGCAACAGCAAAGATTAGAGTTTCTGCCTCAAAGGCAGAGCGAACATGTAAATATTTGAGGTCACTGATTGAGGTCCAAATAGAAAATTAATAGACTAGAGAATGCAGCAATCTATAGAGTGGATGTGATAGGAGACTGGATATACTTATTAACCTTTTGAGACCTTTTGCTGAAATAGCCATGTTTAGGCAAGCAAGAGCGAGCGTGTTTTTCTCTGCCATGAGCTGTAATGTGAGGAGGGAACAGCAGGTTTAAACTCTGAGAGGAAAAGTGTTCACTTTGGAGTAACTCCTTAGCAACAGCCATCAGTCTGATTTTCAGTAATGCTGACAATCTCCAGCGCTCCTTTAACACCCCTCGTCTCTACACCTGGTCAGGTCTTTTCAAGTGACCAGGTTTGGTAATTGTGCATCCTCCACTCTCAGAAAACCAAAACAAATCCCATGGAACAGCTCAGCAAAAGCTGCTTGGCACAGCTTGGAGTGCAAGGCTTTGCAGACACATCTGTGTTCTTGAGTGCCATGTTACTTACCAATTCTGCTTTGGTGAAAGGCTGGGGAGGAAACCTCTCAGAGCCAGCAGAAATGCAGGAATAATATTGCAGTGCAATAACTGTGAAGGAAGTGAAAAACCTTGCACACTGTGTGCTGATTTGAGACAGTGGCAGCATTAAAAGTGCACTTACAAAGCACTCGATCAGTTTTCTGTGTGTCTGAGTACCAGCAGGAGCTGAGAACATCTGGGCTTCTCACAGGAATTGCTTCAATTTGCTTTGCAAAAACCATGTGGTTTTCACTCAAACCTCTTAGTGCTGACACGTTCAGTCTAATTTTTATAGACTGCTTGACCTGGATGCTTATTTATCCTCTTGAGACTTCTGCTGCCATTGAGCTGCCACTCATCATCAGTGATCTAAATCCTAATTCTGTTCAATTGCACAGAATTCCTCTTGAAACTTCTTTCAGCCTACAGAATAACGTTTAATGTCTCATGATTAAAGACATTACCCTAGGCTATCAATTTTTGCCCTTAAATTGGAAAGTACAGATCCTGCCTAGAATGGGGAAAGGAATGGGCAACTTGCCTGAAGTCTGGTAACACAAGAAACCATTTTTTCAAGCATGCAGTAAACCCCATTATAAGAGTTTTGTACAAGTTTGGATAACTGCCTACTTAAAAAAAAAAAAAAGAAAAAAAAAGGCAAAATATAATTAACTTAAAGGATACCTTTGCCTGCGTTTGGCTTTAGGGTTCCAGATGCTAATGATGACTACAGACTGCAGAAACCATTCAGAAACCATTCAGAAACCATTCTGACATTTGGAGGCCAGGCCAGTTGGAGGAGCAGAATGCAGGGTTATCTTTTGATGCCTCAGTCCTGCCTGCTCAGTTCTTTCTCTGCAGTTACTCAGTGTGTGAGTATTTATGTGTCAGTTTGCTCCTCCACAGCTCAGCCCTGCAGGCTGTGTTAGCTCAGCCCAGAGCTGGCAGGACAGCACCGCTGTCCCAGGCTTGGACTGGGCGTAGGGAGGGCTGGAAACAAACACAGTTAAGTTGAGAAATAACAGGGAATGTTGAGTAAATAGTAAACAAACCTTCCTCCCTGTACTTCAGAGCAGTTCTTTGATTTCTGTGCCTGCTGAAAGCATCTGAAGCTGTGTATGCTGCATCCTCTCTGAGGGCTGCAGCAGCGCCTCTGCACAAGCCTCACATCTCCTGGAGCAGCTCAGCTCCCAGCAGGGCAGGAGCCTCCACGATTCCCTTGTGTGGTTAAAAAAAGCACATCCTGCTAGAAGCATCTGTTCTCTACACACTCAATTCACACGTATTAGCCACTACTTAACTTTGGTGTCTCTTATATTCCACACAGCAGCTCCAATGCTCTCTGCAGGCTTTCAGCAGCACTTCCCACACATCAAAATGAGCTTCCTTGGCTTTTTATCTCCCATTGCACTTGTTTCTGTTAAACAGAAGCCAGATTTCGCATGAGGGCACATCAGAAAGAGGGAAGGAGTGTGAAGAGGCTCTTTCTGGTTGCTTGTTTTGTTTTTCCTTGGGAGTGGTTTACACTGTTTGTGTAGCTGCCTGTATTAAAGTGTTTCTCATGAATACATTTACTTGTAACACCCAGGTCTGCTCTACAACATTTAGAAAAAAGGAAAAATGCTGTCTCCACTGTGAACATCCTCCTTCCTTTACCCCCAAATCCACAAGGCTTTTGGGCCCATTCAAGTGAAAGAAACCCTTGACCACTGAAACAAATGGGAATTTAGCAGAAAAATTCCAGCTCCTCGTGGCAGTCTTTCAGTCTTGATGCTGTGCCTGACAGAGTTCCAAGTGCCATGCTTCACAAAAAAATGGAGAGGAAATTCTGTCCATCTCCTGATGCCGGTTAGAAGGGACAGGAGAAGCCTCAGAGTACCATGCAGAGTCATATCCCAGGCCCAGAAATCAGGCACATAATGGACCAGCCAAGCTAGTTTTCCAACAAGACAATGTGGGACAGCTTTCCCCAGCTTCCAGTATCAGCTTTCAGATCCTGAGCTGAGCTGAGAGTGTCTCAAGCACCAAAAGTCGGATGAGAGCCAATGAAGGAAAGACACAAAACTAATTTACATGACTAACAGCAACACAAGCACCTCCAGCATTTTTTGTGCTTGGAATTCCCACACAGAAAACACAAGGCAGTTAATCTCCATTTTGGATTTAGGCAGAAACACTTGTAAGGTGTAATTCCCAATTCCCAGTTCAAGCCAAGAGAGCTGACCCTGGGTGCTGTGCAACACTGAGTCCATGCAGTTGAAACCACACTCCACAGCTTTCATCAGGAGTAGAATGATCATGTTGTTCTAGAAGAAAACAAGATAACTGTTCCTCCACAATGAGAAAATATCCATTGCCTCAGAGTTTTACACGTGAATAACCTAGTTCAGAGCTCATTAAATTAACTTGGAGGGAAAAAAAAAAAATCAGCCTCACTACAATGATCTCTAGAAGGCCAAAGTAACTGAGGGAGTGGGGGAATGAGAAAAGTGGGGGTGGATGTAGGGTGAGTGTCTAGAATAAGAGAAAAAGTGGCATATAATAAAGCTGTGACAAAATTTTCATCCTAGCTTCTTCAAATTTCTTGTATGCCATGCAGTGTTATTGCCTCTGGATAATTTGGAGTTTATACTCCCACCAGACAGCCAAATTTCACTCCTGGTATTAATACAAATGTCAATAACAGTTACACAGCAGTGGGAAAATACAGTTTGCTCAGCATTTCATTATGGAGGTGTATTAAAATGCTTGTAAATGTCTGTCTACTAAAGCAACCAGTGGAAATTGTATCGAGGCTGCACATAGAACTACCGGGAGGATTTATGGGAGCCACACCTTTGGAATTGTTGTGGATTATTCTAGAAATGGTCCCTCTTACCCAAAGCTGTATTTTACATGTGGAGCTTTCAAACCTAGTTCTGTACTTCATTAGCCAGGCCCAAAATACCATTTTAGAAGGTACATCTTCGAGAAGGTTCTTGCTAATGAGCATTACTGGAGGGAGAGGAGAGCCTCAGACTCCTGTGCTGAGTGTGCTGCCCTGGTCTGGGGAGGAGCCTGCTCTGGAACACAGCCTTTCTCTGGGGCTTTATGCCAATATCCCTGTGCTCATAGCAGAAACCCCTCCCAGGTGGGGCTTTATGCCAATATCCCTGTGCTCATAGCAGAAACCCCTCCCAGGTGGGGCTTTATGCCAATATCCCTGTGCTTATAGCAGAAACCCCTCCCAGGTGGGGCTTTATCCTGCAAGGCATGACACAGACTGGAGCAGAACTACAGGGTGGTGGGTGTTTTGTGTGGAATTGGGTGGTTGGTTTGGGTTTTTTATAGCAACTGTTGTTTCCCATGGTACATTTAAGCAATTTAAATGCTTCTGCTCTTTCCATACTTCAGGTGAACTAATCTGCACCAGCTCCATTCTTCAACTTGCAGATTAAGCCAGTAATTCTCAACAAGTCCAAGATACTTTAGAGAAAGCCACTTGCAGACTCTGTGCAATTCCTTCACTCTGTGTATCTCAGAAGAAACACTGATGTGTACAAGTTATCTGTTGCCTTCCTTAGACAGGAGAGAGGAGGAAAGAACCAACTAAAAACAGCTTTAAAGGGTGAAAAATGTAATTTATGTCACCTGTGTGAGAAATTGATCGTAACTGAGGTCTGTAGTTATCTGTGTGATAGCAGTGATTTAAAGCTTGCTGCAATTCAAAAGTGAAATCAGGGCTTTAATAAGGCACCATTAAACTGGGAATTGAACAGAGTCAATTCTGAGGATTAGCAACAAAAGATCATAAAAGACATTTCAGTATTCAAGGAATAAACATTTTTTTGCATTTTATCATTTATACAGCATACCCTGGCTGTCTTTTGCTTTAATTTGGTGTTCAGAGGTGCTTCAGAGCCACAGAATCAGGGAACTGAAGCAAACAGGAAGGCTTTGGCTCATGGTTAAAATGCATGGCTAGAAACACAGCTCAGCTGCAGAAATCCCATTTACTGAAACCAGGCAATTGAGACTATTGCAAACTGCATCAGAGATGAAACCAGCCTGTGACAAAGGAGCCTTCTTCCCAAATCCAGCACTTTCCTTGTCCCTAACTGGAAAGTCTTTCACAGTAGATGGGCTGGAATATTCTGTAGCTTACATTACCCCAGGGTAGCGAGGCAACAAGATCAGTGGTTAACACAAACACTTCTTTTTCTTTGTTTTCCCCCAATCTTCACAGGGAGGCCCTATCCAGAACCGAAAATCCAAGCGCTGCCTGGAGCTGCAGGAGAACAATGAAAACGAGTTTGGATTTCAGCTGGTCCTTCAGAAGTGCACTGGGCAGCGCTGGTCCATAACCAATGTCCTGAGAAGCTTAGCATCATAGCAGACTAAATTTTGTACCCGTTTCTTTTGCTACTGTGTAGCAAGTACTGGTTGTGCCTGCTGTACTGTATTCCTCCTGCTCCCTAGACCCCCAGGTCCTTCTCTCCCCTTTTTTGTCTCGGATCTGATTTTGTGAGTGTGTGGAAATAGGGTTTGTGGGCTGGAAATGAGGCGTTTTTATTTCACAATGATGTTTTCATGACATTTATAGAGATGCTGAATGACAGGTGATGGGTAGGCTATCCTGAAATATTTTACAACTGTAAATAGGAAGCAAATGGAGAATATTTATAACTCAAACTTTTATTGAATAAAAAAGTCCAAACACCATTACAGTCTCTCTGTCTCCGTGGAAATCCATTCGGAAGTTAAGTGCCGGTTTCACTGCTTTCATTAACCCAAGCCTGATCTCGGCCTGTTGCTGCAGAGCATCAGAATTCTCCAGACTTGTGATAAAAAGTTCCACCTGCACACCAGGAGCTACAGCAAGGGAGGGAGGGTTTTCTCCATCCTCCCTCTCCAGAGATCTCTCCAGGCCCCTGCAGCTACTGCTGTGCAGGTACAGGGGGAAGTGTGCTGTGTGGAGATGTACAATAAGCCCCCAAGTATTTTCCCTCTCCAGTACCACCTAATAAAACCCCAGAGAGAGCCCCAGGGCTCAAGGGAGGCAGGAAAGAGAATTTGTTAAAAAGAAAGGGGGAAAAGCAACAAGAAAAGGAGCAGCTACTGGAAGAAAACTAAAATATAAACCCTGTCATTTTTGCAGTGGGTTGGCCTCAATTTCAGTGACTGAACTTCCCTTCCAATTCTTCATTGTTGTTACAACTCTGTTTTTTAAATGCTCTTGTTCCCTGGGGACCACAGACTTGGGTAAGAACAGCTCCAGCCAAGAGAAGAAGGTATAAAGGTATGAACTCTGCCTTTCTCCCTGCCTTGAAGGAGGTGTGAATGCAATTCCATATCATTTCATCTCTGCTAGGACTGGTGAGGAGAGAAAATGTGATGAGGTAAACCAGAACACTGGGATTACTAGAATCTATTTCCAGCTGCTTTTATTTGTATGTAAATTCCTTCTCTTTTATTACCCTATTTGTTCTTTTTATTCTGTTTGCTACCTTAAGCAAGTGTCCTAAGCTGGTTTGGAGCTGGTTATGTGCCAGACTGTCTTCTACAGACTGTCTTCACATTCAGGATCAGCTCCCAGCACTGCTTCCTGGGGCTGTTCAATAAGCCTTGGGGCACATTTAATTCATTTAGGTATTCTAATTTCTGCTGTATACATACATCTGCTTCTCAAAGAGGAAAACCCTGAGCCAGCAACAGGAGAAAAGTGATGTGAGGGGGAGGTGGGCTGAACACCTGGCCTCTGACAGCCTTTGGAGGCCCCTCAGCCCTTGTTGAGAAAAAAAATCACATTAAAATTAGAATGCAGAGTCATTTTTAACAGTCCTTAATCCAGCCATTCCAGATGAATGTTCAGACAGAAAAAGCACAGAACACATGGGGAGAAGCAGGAGACAAACTGAGCTTGCTTCCAGCAAAGATACTGAGGCTTTGGAGCATGGAGATGCAGCCATAAGGAAAAAACAAATGCTGGGGATCAAATCAGTCTCCTCTTGATTTCTCCAGCCTTGCTGCTGAGGACCTTCACTTTCTGGTCTGGGGATGTTTTTATTTATGAGCACTAGAGGGAGATACCTGGAAAAGACTTGAAAGAAAGGTGCTGAGCTCAGAACTGCTCAGAACTGGTGTTTCATACCAAAATGAGTATCCTGTGTCTAGAATGTGCCCAGAGAAGATTGGTGATTCATACCAACTGGTGTTTCATACCAAAATGAGTATCCTGTGTCTAGAATGTGCCCAGAGAAGATTGGAGTTACTCCTGATCACATTGCAGCAGCCTGCTGCTGCCCGCTGCCAAGTGGGAAAAAAAGCAACAATAAACCACAACCCACTGAAATGAACTCCCTGCAGTGCCAAACCACAGAATCACAGGATGGTTTGGGTTGGAAGAGGCCTTAAAGAGCTCTAGAACCACCCCCTGCCATGACCAGGGACACCTTCCACTCAGCCAGGTCACTCGAGCCCCATTCCTTGAACGCTCCCAGGGATGAGGCATCCACATCTCTGGTCAGCCTGTGCCTCAGCACCCTCACAGTAAGAAAATTCCTCCATCTGTCCAACCTAAACATCCCCTCTTTCAGCCCAAACACATTGCTCCTTGTCCCAGCAGCCGTGTTCGTGCTGCCCAGCCGAGCTCCCAGCTCCAGCCCAGCTCCAGGGCTGCTGTTCCCTCATTCCCATGGAACTCTTTTCTCCAACAGCCTCACAGGGAATCAGTCCCTCAGTGGTGACTGTGCCTTTCAATTTGAGCACACTGCAATTCTAGTAACTGCAGCAGAATTACCAGAATAAAAATTTGTGGTGGGAAACCCCAGAAATCTGGACTTGAAACATTATTTTATACTGCAGCAATTTGGCTATAAGTAAAAATGCATGTTTTAGAATATACTTTTCTCTTTGTTTTTTATGCTATAACATAATAAAAGGGAAAGGGGTTTAAATCTGTGGGTGAGCCTAAAAAAAGCCTACAGTAAAATTTATGAGTGTACATAAGCATTACATTATTGTGCTCTGAGACCTCAGGTCTCTGAACAGACTTTCTTTGACAAGCCTTTCAGAAAAACACAACACAAGCAGAACTGAAGGATGTGGCCACATTCCACTGGACACTCTCAGTCATGAATTGCCTCATCACCACTTTCTTTTTCAGCTGCACAAAAATTACACAGGTGTAGGAGCACTGCCTCACGCTGTAAAAGACAAATAATAAAAGTACCAGGTGGAAAATAAAACTCATCTTCACTTTCTGGAAAACTACAGAACCTTATTCAACCATCAGCTGCCTCAAAAGGTAAAAAATATTCCCTAACAATATTTTTTTTGTATTTGAGGGGGGTTTTGATTGATTTAAAGAGGAAAAGCTAGCAAAGAATACCATTCCAGAAGTCATATAACTCCTCATGTGAGTCTGGTCAGAGATGAAGATGGCCAGAAAGATCCAGTCACTCTTCCTCCTACTGCCTGGCAGCTACTCCCACGTATTTTGATCAGTTTTCCTTGACAAATAACAACAGTACATCTACAGCTGATAAGGATATACTGGTATATCCTTATCACATATCATGTGTTCACTTATGACAATTAAATGACACCTAACATTTCAATAAACCCTAAGCCTTCTTCCTACAGTGCTTGCTTCAATATTTATGGACAGTAAATGTCTTCCCAGGCATCCTTCTCTCGTACCAGGACATCGCCTGCAGTGGTTTCCCGAGGTTCCCGTGCGAGTTCTCACCATATCAGCACCAAGGAGGAAAGACCTGGGGACAACGTGCAGGAAAGAGCAATTCCACATCCTTTGGGACAAGGAGTTAGGGCTTGCCTTGTGTCAGAGGTCCTGGACAGTCTTCAGAAGGTTCTGGGAATTTATTCATTTATGTGTTCATATATTTATTTTTACAAAGCTACAGGTGTTCAGGGGCATGGATTACCAACAGCATCCCTGTTCATTCCCAACTGGAACTCTGACAGGAGAATTCAAGGTTATCCTTGCCTTCCTGATCTTTCCAGGCTTGCCAGCATCTGCTGGGAGTGGCTGCAGAGCGGGGTTTAGGATTGTCTTCCTTTGCTGAGGAAGAGGCAAGGATTTCTTGGTTTCGTCTTTCTGAAAGACCAAAATGTCATCCTCCAATATCATACCTCCTGTGTCTTTTGTAAACAGAAGTTAATCAGTCAAAACGAATCACTGAGCCTTTTTATGTGTGCTAATCAAGAGGTAGTTGCAGAAATGGTAATTAAGCAAGTATCTGTCATATGTCATTTTATACTGGGTAGCACTGAATATGTAGCTGGGGATATAAAGAGAAACAGATTTTATAAGGTCATACTTAAATAGATTGAACCACAGTTTTGCTTACAGACCTAAATTATGTGTACTAGTGAGTATATATATATCTTTACATCATCAAATATGTATAAATTTGCATACAGAACTCCAGCATGCCTGCACACAGACTATTTACTGGCAAGCCACAGTGGAAGCAAAATCACATTCAAGTGCACTTTATGCAGCTACAGCCCTAAAGACATGCAGGTAAGACTCCAAAATGTCAGGTTTGGGTCCCAATTACATCACTGCTACACTGAACACCTTCATCACATCTGTTTTTAACACTGACAAAAGAGCAGAACACACCATCCCATTTAGGATTTGTTCAAGTGAACGTTAAAAGTTTTCTACAATAACTTCTCCAACCAGAATACAAAATAGCTGTGCTAACACAGAGGCTCAGGAGGCAATTAGATAGTCTGAGAGGATTTTTGTGATAAACCATCTAACAACTTTTTCTAAACTACACTACACAAACATACTTTTCATGATAATATATTATTTCCAGTGAAGTTGTCTCATTTGAGATGCATGTTTGATAAGAGCATTTTTCAATTACAAGAATATCATCTTATGATATGAAAACAACAAATATGTGATAGTTGAAAAAGGCCAAAGGGCCATGAAATTTTCATTCAGCTTTTAAAAGGAAGGAAACTGAGTATTCTAAGTAAACTGGACCACATTTTAGAAGGTGGTGACTACTCAGACCTAAAAGCATTAAGTTCAGCCTCAAAAGTCTGCTGACATTCTTGATCAGAAGTCTGCAGGGGTTGTCTTTGGATTTTTTTAGGCAAAAATTTCATAATGCTGACTCTTTTTTACTCCTAGAGCAAAGCTGCTGTCAGCACACACAGAGAACGTGAGCCTCAGCTTGTCATTTTGGCTGATATTCCCTTGCCTTCTCTCATTGCTGAAATCACTTGTATTTCAGCATTTCCCCATCTGTAACACTTGCTCCAGAGCTGGCTCACCAAAGCTAACCTCAGGAGGATCTGCCCATTTGCTGCAAACACAGATAGGAAATACTGATATTTAAGTGCCTGTGAGTGCCAGTTATTCCCAGACCAGTTGTGAATATTTTGCTGCAGATGACAAGTGCACTCATTCCAGTTCAAAACACACCACCAAAGGCTACATTCTTATTTTCAGCATCTGTTAATAAGGGGTTTCTCTGCATCATATTTTTCTGATTTACCATTCTTTCTAGTTTTCTGTATTCTCCTAGACATTGTTCAGCTATGTAACAAGTATCACTTGAGTTAGATGCTCTGGAAAGGATCACAATTAAAGAGGAGATTCTAAAAATGTGTTCCAAACATGGCTACAGATACAGTGACAATCACAAAAAGGATCTTGCCAGCAAAATTGGATGCTGAGTCCTTTCTAAACAGTAGAAATACAACAGAAGCACTGCAAAGACAAGAATTAGAAGTTATTGCATGGATGGCACTTTCCAAAACAGGTCTTGTGTTTAAGCATTTTTGCTGAGCATATCTCATCAGATCTGGCAGCCATTCAGAGAGAGCTTCTTTTACTGAGAGACAAAGAAAGATCATCACACTAGAGAAGTGAATAACCTTGATTTTTACTGTTCCTCACGTGCCCTTTTTATCTGGGTACACATTACATGAAAAAAATACCACAAAACCTATATCAAAGATAACTTTAAATTTGTGGCAGGTATCCCTTTTTTAATCTGCCTTACTTTCCTGTTCTTAGAAAACAGAGTCCAGATGTCAGCTGAATTCCTTGGAAGCCACACTGGCTGTGTGAGATACCTGATCCTTCTGCCTGCAGCTGAGTGCAGTGTTTGCCACCTCCATTTCTCTAACCTGTGTGAATTGTGCCTAGGCACTTCAATGTTAGATTTCTGTGTATTTAGCAAGCAAAGTTAAAGAAAAAGCCTCTCTTACACACATTATTTTTTAGCACAGAGACAGATGTATTCAAAGTTTCGGCTCAGACTTGAACCAGTTCATCTTTAAACCATTTTATTGTTCCATAGCATGACTTCCTGTGCTTGGACTCACAATCAATACTCCTGTCAAGAGTGGCCAACTTAAATAATTCTTCTTGAAAGTAAAACTTTCAGTATTAAATCCTTGACTGAATTTTCCTGGGAGAGATTGAATCACACAGAGCTTTCATCATCTGGAAAGATCTGAGAAGAATATTGTGTATCATATCCAAGCTCCCACAAGTCAGGCTTTACTGGTGGTGTTTCAGCAGCCTGTCTGTTCACTCAGGCTTCAGACTGTCTGCAGAAGTGGTCATTTCCTTTATGGAAAAGCATTCGTGGAAGATGAATATTACCCCAGTCAAATTAGCTTGAGGACCAGCACCTTCTCTCCTCTCTCAATTTCTGTGGGACCCTTGCAGTGAGGCTTTCCAGGATAAATGTGGTAAAAACCTGTCCCTTGGTTGTTAACTCCACTGGGGCTACTGATCCACGCTGCTCTTTTACTCCAGCATAATGCCTGGCACTGTTCAGGGCACAGTAGAATCAACAGATTATTTAGGATTACTACATGAGTCAGAGGTACAGGGAAACGGAGTTTTCCAGCAGATTTTGCTGTGCCCAGTGCTTTATCCAGAAATAGCACCTGTACTGCTCCTGTTTTTTAAAAACTGAGCAGAAATTCCTCTGGCATGAACGATGGTTTATACACCACCTTTCTGACCCCTCTTGGTGCTCCCCTGTTAGAGCAATAGCCACCACAAAAACAGTGTACAGCAAAGTTGGCAACTCTAAAAGGAAACAAAGAACTGGTACAAACACATTGAGGAAAAAGTGAGTTCAAGTGGAAGTTTGGCTTGAGGCCAAAGAAACACACGAGTTTGCAGGCAAGCTGCAGACAAGCAGCCAAATGCAGCCTTTATTTTCCAGCTGGAAGTTGTGAAGGTGAGGGACAGCTCAGAGGTGATACAAACCTTGCTGCAGAGTATTCTCCTGTTACTCATTGAGCACAGGCACCAGCTTCTGGGAGCCCCCTGCCCGGTGTTTGGGTAGGATCACCTGACACCCAGTACATGGCACTGGATAAATGGATAAATGGATCACCAGACACCCAGTACATGACACTGGATAAATGGATAAATGGATCACCAGACACCCAGTACATGGCACTGGATAAATGGATAAATGGATCACCAGACACCCAGTACATGGCACTGGATAAATGGATAAATGGATCACCAGACACCCAGTACATGGCACTGGATAAATGGATAAATCCCCTTCCCTGGGAGGTTTGGGTACCGAGAGGGAGCTGTAAAGCTGCTGGCTGTACCTGCAGCCAGGCCTTCTGGGCACCCAGAGCTTTGGAAGAGTGTCCTGCTGCTCTGCCTGCGTTTGTGGGCAGCCCTCTCCCCCCTAGGGAAGGGTGAGTTAACCTAAAGCACCTTGCCACAATCCTCATCCTCCTCCTTGGCAAAGGGACATCTCAGCCTCCCATTCCTTCAGTCACAGGCAGCTCAGCAAAAGAGATTTATGCCTCTCCCAAACAGCACAATAGAAATAGCAACAAAGATGCTGCAATAGTTGCCATAACAACTGCTTTTAACTGGAAGAGGAGCAAGGAATACAATTTCTTTTCATCCACAAACTAACAATGTGTTCATTATTGCAAAGCAGACCTTTGTAAAGAGCTGAATTCTATTAAAGTTGTAACCCTATTTTAGATCTGTCTTTTATGCTTCAGAATAATAACAATTCTAATTAATACCTTAGGTTCTGGTATATCCTTCTCCAACTTCCTGCCCACATATAAAGCCCATGGGTTTTTTTGACAAAATTACTGAAACAGAGATAACATCAGCTCAGATTTAGAAAACATCACCTGTAATTCACAGGCAGTTTGAGACCATTTTTGTGTTAAAGATAAGTTATAGTGATCAGTAACAGCACAAGGCAGCAGTGACCACAGATCAAAAATATTTTCATTTTTCTCATTATTCACCAGTCTATAAAAAGGGGACAGGGGCTGAATTTCACAAATGTGATTTTGGAAGACTGCACTTTTCAGAGCTTCACTTCTTTCAGTCCTCTCTACACAAACAGGGACAGCGACCACAGCACTGCTTTGGGCTGAAACACCTGCTGGGAACCAGGAAGGGAGAGCCACCCTCAGCTGTGGCTGCAGACACTTGCAAAGGGCCAGAGAGAGAAGAGAAAGAGTTCTTGCCAAAGGGTGCAAGACACACAGGGGTGACAAATCTGTGCTTCAAAGTGCAGCACCTTGCATGAGATACCTGGAGTGACAGACTCACATATCAGAAAATAATTCCCAGTTCCTAAGGTACGAGGGATTCTCCAATTGCTCAGCCCCAGCTCTTGCCTGGCAAAGCAGGGTGCTGAAGGTACAGAGAGCATCAGGAGATCCACTGAAAAACTTCCAGTATATGGGAGTGTGTGGTGGAGAGAGGAACTGCACACACGTCTGCAAAGTCTTGGAAGGCTGTAACACATTTACTAGCTGGTCATAGGGAAATCAAGCTAGCACAGCATTCTGCTTATTTATTATGTTGTTGAAAGTCCCAAATGCAATACCCTGTAATTATCTTGCAGATATTTTTAGTGCTGCACTCTCTCTGTTCATAGCATCTTGGGAAACAAGTCATTCCACGTCCCCTAGAAGCTGCAAGCACCAAAGCCACTGGCTATGCACAGTGGGGATCCAGCTGCTTTTTCCAGCTGTTCCTGGAAATAGCAAATGTCACAGATCTGCAAATATCCATTCTGACAGCTCGCTAATCTGGGGCCAGCCCTGCTCTCCCACTCCCACAGATGCTCAGATAAATTTGCACCAGTGCTGCCACTCCTCACACAACAGAGCTCCATTTTCATTCTGTAATCTTTCCTGAAAACTGGTAATTTGACACAGCCTATGCATTCAAGAATAACTTCCTCTAGGAGGAATTCCCCAACGATTCACCCCAAGGAATTGTTTTATGGGCTATAACTTACCATGGTGTATATTGACATGAAGCAGCTGCTGTGTCCAGGGAATCATTTACAAACGTGTGAAGAGACAGCACTGGAGGCCCTGTGAGCCATCATTTCCTACCAGCCCCAGCTGATAGAAGGTCCCTGGGTTTGTTTCCCTGGGTTTGTTTCCCTGGGTTTCTCTGGGACTCTCTGGGTTTGTTTCTCTGGGTTTCCCTGTGTGTTTCCCTGTGTGTTTCCCTGTGAGTTTCCCTGTGTGTTTCCCTGGGTTTCCCTTTGTGTTTCCCTGGGTTTCCCTGTGGGTTTCCCTGTGGGTTTCCCTGTGGGTTTCCCTGTTTTTCCCTGTGTGTTTCCCCTGGGTTTCCCTGTTTTTCCCTGTGTGTTTCCCTGTGTGTTTCCCTGGGTTTCTCTGGGTTTCCCTGTGGGTTTCCCTGTGGGTTTCCCTGTGGGTTTCCCTGTGGGTTTCCCTGTGGGTTTCCCTGTGGGTTTCCCTGTGGGTTTCCCTGTGGGTTTCCCTGTGGGTTTCCCTGGGTTCAGGCTGCTGCCCAAGGTGCGTTCCCAGCCCAGCCCTGGAGCTGCTGCCGTGTCAGGTCCAGCTCTCGTGAGGCTCCAGGGAGCTCTGGCAGAGAGAGCCCCAAATTCCCTTTTTCCAAACACTGCCCTGCAGCCAGGCACCCTCCAGGCCAACCTGCCCATTTCCAGCTCCTTCATCACATTTTCACAAATAACACACAAATTGTTCTGAGTTTTCCTAAAGACAAACGGGGCAGGAGCCCAGCTCGGACAGGAGGATTCCAGCTCTATTATTCCAGCTCTCATTACATAGTTATGTCTCTAATGATGTTATAAATTTATAAGATGAAGCATTATAGCAAATTGAACTTGGCAATCATTTACTTTTTTCAGAACTAATACCTTGTAATTTCTGATCATTTTGTCACAGCAGCAATTTCACCAAAATACTAGACTTAATTTCATACTATTATAATGAAGTATTTACATTTACCATAAAAATAAAAATAAATTTCCATTTACCAAATACAAAAAAGGGCACGTGTCAATGTTTCAACCTTGGACTCAAAAGACTAGATATAATTAGGCAGAGGAAAGAAAAAAAAAAAAGAAAAATACCTTTCTAATCTTTCCAAAATTAAGCCTGTTCATAAAGCAGCAGTAGTATATGATATTATATAGTTTAAAGTATTTCTGGAGAAACACTAAATAGGTCTCACAGTTTAAAAATAAAGAAATATACATACATTACAGTATTAAACTCACTGTTCTGAATTCCTTCTCGGACTTTGACAGATGCTCAAGCCTGAGTGAAATATTTTCTCCTTGACTTTTCAGCCACTCTTTTCTACTGGCCAACATTCCTTTGCAGGCTTTCAGTGAAAAACTTCTGACACTTGCAGGTGTGGATATGTGGAAATTGTTAGTCTACAAGGAGTTTCACAGAAATTGTAATGAAAATCTCGGTAAAAGTTATGATAGTACACTTGGAAAGAAAAAATTGGACTATTTCAAAAGACCTGAAGTGTTTAATCTCAGTGATTAGTGGATTAAACCCTGAATCCTGCCATGAACCAGGTTTTGCTTAGAACGTGCTCATCTTTGTAAAAAAAAAGTCTCTGCTGCACCTGGCTCCTTTTTCAAGCTTCACCAAAAAGTTCTTAGGTTCAGGAGTATGGGATGTAATTCCTGAAGATGTGACTGGTCCTGTTCTCTGAACCCTCGTGTGAGTCCAGTCCCTTCCAAAGGCAGCAGGATGAGAAGCTGTGCCTGATTTCCCTCTTGTCAGCAGTTCACACCACCCACGCTGAAGTGGGGATTACATTAAATTAAATTACGTTCAATAACCTTCCTTCCCCACCAATAAAAGCCCATTTTTTCCAACTTTCAGGGGAGTGACTTTCCTACACAATACCTTTCTGAAGTAGTCTGGCAAGGGTTTTCCTCTTTTCAGTGTACTTTACCACAGCATTTCTAAGTTATTACAGTGGAACCATTCTTCATGAAGAAGAAATTGGAGCTACTGCTGCCACCACCCCTGCCAGCCCACAGGAGCTTGGTGCAGCTCTTCATCACAAGCCAAAGGTTTAGGGGAGAGCTTGGTGCAGCTCTTCATCACGAGCCAAAGGTTTAGGGGAGAGCTTGGTGCAGCTCTTCATCACAAGCCAGAGGTTTAGGGGAGAGCTTGGTGCAGCTCTTCATCACAAGCCAGAGGTTTAGGGGAGCCACCTGAAGCACCAGCAGCTCCTTCCTGTTGTTCCCACACCAAAAGTGCTGTCCATCAACATTACTGACACCCTGCAAACAGCACAAGCTGGGTCACAGGTGCTGGAGAGCTGAGATGGGGACACTTCCCAGAGGGTCTTTTCACACAGACCAGGTTTGTCCAGAGGAACAATAATCTGTGCTGAGGGAAATTCCCCTCTCAGTTACAGCATGGCTAATTTACCCCCTTCCTGCTGACTCTGAGTGTTCTCAGTTCTGGTCACCTGGACATCTTCTATGGCCCTTTGAAGAACTGACCTCACAGCTCTTATCAATCATCATATTTAACCTCAGTCTTGACTGGAGTGGCTACCACGCTGTGCCCGCAGTGCCTGCTAAGGGAGCATTTCATAAGCTCTTGTCCCCTCCCACTCCAGCAGATTTTGGCTTGGATTTCTCTCTGAACATCTTGAAGCAATAGTACTCGAATGTCTGACTTTGCAGTTTCTTTACCATACAGCAGGTAGTTGTAAAAAAGTCACACAAAAATAAATCTGTGAAGAATTTCACAGACTAAATCTGTATCACTTCTAAGGCACGTGTGGATCATATCCTCAGCACATCCAGTTCCCTGTCAAATAAGTATAGCACAGGATATAATAACTAATTAATAAAATCAATATTTGAAATAGAAAAGATCCTGCCTTATCATGCAAGAGGAAGCATGGGCAGAAACGCCTTTAAAAATCATCATATGACCAACAACTTGAGCAAACTCATTAATAGGGCCCCTCTTGAAGGAGGATTTCAGAGCTCTTTGCAGGTCAGATGCCCTTGAGGTTCATCATTATTGCCATTTGGAGCTGAGCAGCCTCCCCTGGGTCACACACACCAGCAAATCTCTGCCAGCAGCAGCAGCCCGTGAAACACTGTCAGAAATGGCTGCTGTGTCCAAAACCATCTCAGCATCTTCACCAGGAATCCTCACCACCTACTTCTACCACTGCTTTAAAATCCTGCCTAAATAATTAATTAGTCTTTATTGCAGTCCCATCAAGTAGGTAACTAATTTATTTCTATTGCACAAGTTAAAATGAGGCATAAAGAAGTACTTTGTCCAGAAATTTATCAGCTAGTCCAGTATAAGAAATGGCTGGACCATGATTTTTGAAGTGTATGTTCATTTTAAATCACCATGAAGACCCTACCCTATGATTTTAATACTCCCTCCAAACATACAGGTGCTGAGTTTCAGCCAGAAGCAGTGAAACAGGATTTTCAGAAAAAAAAATAAAATAAAAAATCAAGATAATCCATCTGACTACTAAAATACATGCATACTGTATTATGCAGCTAGAAACATTAATAAAGCCATACTTTGCCAGGATAAGGGGCAGAGAAATGCATCCAAATCCACTGCACCAGGAAAAAGTGCAACAGTACAGAATGATTTTATATTTTGCTGTTAATGGGAGTTAGAACCAGACACGAGCATTGCACCACATTTTGGCAAGTTCCTCCTTGAGAGCATAGAAACATGTATCCCAAACAGTTTTTATTTTTGTTTTTTTGGTGGAGACAGGGGTGTGGCAGGCCTGGGAGTAAGGCAGCAAAAAGAATAAGGAAATAAAGGTGCACACTTATATGTCTAGGGGGATTTTTTTTCATATTGTGTTTTCAATTTTTTTCTCCTAGAGCTAACACAACAAATAAAAGCTTTTAAATTCTATTAGCAGTGTGTGAAGGCTGGATTTGCACTGCAGACAGCTCGAGTGCTGGGCAGCTCCCACTCATCCTGTGCCCTCCTGGCACTGTGAGCCAGCCCTGCTCTGTCACACTGTGCAGAACTGCCAGAGCAGCCCTGCTGGGAGAGTGGGATTTATGTGAGAAACACATCTGGAGAGTTCTGGTACTTTCCAGAAGTGACAACAGCGTGTTATTCCTTGAATTTTGTCTTCTCAGGGCATTCAGTCTGAGAAGAAACACTTCCAATAAATACTGCTGTGATCCCACTCACAGAACACCCACTCTTCTACAAACACATGAGGAGCATCATCCTTGCTCTGAGGAATTCACAATTTGAGAGGCACATCAGAGCAGAGGGGAGGCACAAAGAGTGAGGGGGAGCACAGCACAGGCACAAAGAGTGAGGGGCTCTGGCTGCTCCCAGGAGTTCTCTGCATGCAGGCAGGCAAACACACACACAAGCAAAAGCCATCCCTGCACTTACACTTCTAAATAACTTTTATCACCTGGGAAATGGAATAAAAACAGAAGAGTATATCCAGCCAAGCTGGTAACAAAAAAATGAACCTTTAGGGAGACATTTCAGGTTCAAAAAGAAAGCAAATTATGATGGCAGCAGCCTGCCAAGAAAACAGCAGTGGTTCTCCTGAATGCAAGGAGGACTGGCAGAGATAAATCCGACCAGAGCAGCCTGACAGAGTCCAGAGGCACTTGAGCATTAGCAAGTCTTTATCCAGGGAAAGCCAGGCTGGAATACAGAGACACCAGCAGCACTAAACCAGGATGAGCAGTTCAGGTACTGCCATGATCCAAAGGAAATTATTTTTCTCAGAGTAGGCCTTTGGAAGAAAAGGTTATTTGTGTCTGCTGCAAAGGGGTGATGGGCCAGAGGATGAAGTTAAAGCTTAGATTAAAGTTCTCTGGTTTCTAGGGGTACACGAGAAAGACAGGAGAATAAAAAGCTGAAAAGCAGGGGAGAAAATTCCTTAGCTCCAGACTGCTTTTGTTGTTGTTTATTATAAGGTTTGTGGGGTTAGGCTTTTTTTAAAGATGAACAAGGTGCCATTGCTTCTTAAAATAAAAGATTCCTTTTTCCCTACCTTCAAGTTACCTTATGTTTAAAAATTCCAGACTTGCCCCAAGACTCCCTCAATTCTGGGCTTCTGGCCCCAGTTCATGTGCTTGTATTTGTACTGGGCTCGATAATCAGAGGAAAAGTAGAACAGCAGTGTGAAGAATGCTGGCCAGGAATGCACAAAATTGATGGGGAAAATGGAAAGGAAATGGAAAGGAGCTGGAGGTGAGTAAAGGGAAGTAAAGCCTGGAGCAGCTACAGGAACACATCAGCTGCTTGTCCCAAAGAACAGGGGAGGCAGGAGCTCAGGGTGAGGCACTGGGCACAGAAATCTGTGAGACAAGAGCAAGGCTGAGAGGGAGAGAATGGCTGTCCAAAGGAGACAATGGCTACAATGGCTAAAGGAAACATCTTCAACAAGATTTTTAAATGTTCAAAGAAAAATAAGTAACTGTCGCTGCCCGCTCGGCCCCTTTTTGCCTCGGCTAGCTGTGGCCGATGTCAGCGGCAGGAGTGGGGAACCAGGCAAGCACTGCGAGGCTCAACCTGGAACCTCCAGAGCTCCTCTGCGCTCTGGCGTTGTGGCTCACAGGGCGACACGGGTTGTGACGAAGGGAGAAAGAGTACCCAGGCTCTCCCGATTTCCCAGGAACAAGTTTATTCCAACAGGTGCAGGGCTGGGATCACAGGGGAGAGGTCTGAGCCGAGACCCTGGGCACCCCCATGCGCCAGGTTTCAAGGACCGTGGGCGGCTCGTATGGTGACCAATGGGACAACAGCAACGGAGGGGTTAAGGGTGGGGATTACAATATGCAGGACCAATGGTAGGGACCCGGGGGGGGGGAAAGCAACTGTACAATCAATAGGGCGTCGAGGAAGGGATGATAGGCAAGGAAAGAACTGGAACAAAAGGTGGGGGTTCACATAGATTGATAGGGCTTAGGGGCAGGATTGGGGTGATGGATGGGGAACAATCTGGAAAAATGGGAAGGGTTTACAATGATGGGCAACTGGGGACAAACCATTCTTTATGACAGGGGAGCAACTGGGGTAAACCACCTCTGAACTTAATAAAACCAAGCAAATGGGCGGCAACAAGTAACAAATAAATGTCATTCAAAATCTACTTTATACTGCTTTGTACAGTTCTAAGTGCTAAGAGAGAACTTTCTAAGAGATAACTTTGTGCTTCCCAAACAAAATGAAATATCTAATTTTTTTTTGTCTATACACAATTACTAACATGCAAAGATACACTAGGACTGAAGGGAAAAAAGAACCCCAAACCATAAAAATTAAATCAGGAGCATAACCACAGTGCCGTGGTCCACTCATCCCTCATTCTCCCATATGTACATAAAAATATATAGCTGCAGATTCTTAAATCATACAATATCAATAGGAGTCCAATGAGAATTAGTACAAACACATTGATTTCCTTCTGATGGATTTTTTTTCCCCTGGGGTGATACAATAAACAGTGACTGGAGTACATAATCTGAACTCTGTTATGAAAACTAGCTTCATGCAGCTTAATTCCCATAAGGAGAATGTTGAATCCCAGCAATAATAATTAGAAAATACAAAGCTAAAATGGGTTTTGATATTCTTTTTCATGTTTTCTGTTGTTGCCTGCCCCAGGAAGCCAGAGAAGCAGAGTTTACAAGTACCACACATTCTCATTTGTTATGCTGCTCTGCACAGCCATGAGAC
Source organism: Poecile atricapillus (assembly GCF_030490865.1). Lineage (NCBI taxonomy): Eukaryota > Metazoa > Chordata > Aves > Passeriformes > Paridae > Poecile > Poecile atricapillus. The sequence goes on along the minus strand of NC_081249.1, from coordinate 118,654,206 downwards.
TGCTACAAGACAGGAATTCCACATTCAGATTGTACTGTCAGTAAATGGCCTTTTTCTTTCCTTTCAGAAAGATTTGCCAAGCCCTCTGGATCAGAAGTGGCACCATTAGAAGATGGACAGGAGAATATGGAAAAATAAACAGAAAATTCACTCATTTTCCAGCCTGGTCTACCATAGAGAACATTAACAGACTTTTGCCAAAATTATTGTACTTTTGCACCCCACCACAACCCCTCCCAGCTGCACTGGAGGTACAGGGGCCATCTGATGCCAGGAACAGGAGCAAAACTGTGGCCACAGCTTCTCCCCAAGACTGTGACCTCAAACACGGGGCAAGGCTTACCTTACCCCCAGCCCCACCTCTTAAAAGAGAGATTTTAAAGATCTCTCATTGCTTTGAAAACTAATCCACTACAATTCCCACAGGCCTGGTGGATGGCTGATGATGATTTTAAAGCACCTCCAGGAGTTAAACTGGTGACTTTCAGAGCCAACTGGGAGTTTAACAACTGAACTCAGGAACAGTTTCTATTACTAGAATCTTGAATAGATCCACAATCCATGACCAAGCTCTACAGATCAGGAGATACAAACTGCAGTCCTTGTGCTCTGTTCTGGCTTGTAACTGCAGAGGAACATAAATAAGGCAAGGACAGAAAAACTGACAGTGACTGTGCACTGCCTGATTTGTTTTTATTCATTGTCATGGGAGGATAAAAACTGACTTGTGGAATGATTTCTGTCATCTGCTGTGTTTACCATCTCCCAGGTAGTGTGATCTTCCAGTTACCACTGGTACTGGCTTTTTCAAAGTGTTCTTTTTATGTGTAGAAATACCCATTCCACTCTGAAAAATCTAAAGTCTTCAAAGAATCACCATTATCAATCAGCACTTGTCACTGACTCAGTCCATTCCAACCTGGCTTGGTCTGTCTGGATTCACAAGGAGCTTCTTGTAAAGAAATTATTTACTTTTGCTTCCCTCTTGAGGGAAATGGGGTCCTCGTTCATAATTGGAGCTGCTGATCTTTGAACTGCAGCTTTTCACAGCTCCCTGGACTCAGAAGATAAACCAAACTCTTTCTCCTGCCCCAGAAGAACTCGAGTTTTGTCACTCAGTGCAGTCCTGTGCAGGACAAGCATCAGCAACACAACCCTGTAAAGCATTACAGACCTCCAGGGGAACAGCATGTGTGACCTCCAGGTGTGAGACGTGGGAACTGCCTTGTTTTGCTCCAAGACTGTCCATAAACAACTCCCTGGAGTTCTCTAGCAGGGATCCAGGGGTGGTGCCAGGACAGAAGGTGCCCCAGCCAGCTCACTGTGTTTGTTGGCCCACCCTCCAGGACTGTCCCTCTAACACAGCATGCCCAACAGGAATTCCAGCTCCAGAAAAACCAGGGTGGAAAAGCAACTTTCACCTCCCAGCTTTTGTAAAGTGCATCATTTGGCATTAGACATTTCTTGTTTTACTTAGGAAAGGTAATTGTAGGGATGAAGGGAGCCAGAACAGAATCAAAAGACAGAGTGAAACCACAACTCAGAATTTATTATTTAGGCAAACCCACACTTGAAAATGGAATACAGATTTTATTTGGATATTGTCTCCTGACTGTCTACTAGAGAGGTTACACTGGCCACCCTGAGTGAAAGGGGCCAAAGACAAAGCTCTCTGAACTGCAGTGGATTGTACAGGCAATGCAAGTGACCCTGGATGTCATAAAGCTTGCCTGTATCTGACAAATTGCAGATTTTTCCAAAATAAAATGCCAGGTTGTGCATACAAACATCTTAAAAGCAAACATTATCTATTCTTACATTAGAAGGAGCTTTATATTTGCAATGACCCAATGAAACCCACTGAAATGTGTGGAAATTCTCTGCTTTAGACAAATGGCTCGTTAATGAACTTTGTGTTTTACTTCAGTTCACTGAAATGGCCTGCCAAGGGCTCTAGCAAGGTATGTGCTGTGAGAATTTATAATATCCAGGGAAATCTGACACCCTGCAGCCAAGAAGCATCCCTGGAATCTCAGATCAGGACAGAAGGGGAGCTGGGTGTATCTGACTGGTGTCTGCAGGATTATTCATCTGCACACAGAAGTTCAGGATCAGCTTAGTCTTTGTGGTTCCCTGTTACCATTACCAGCCAGGGAGAAAAATCTTCAAAAACATAGGATTTCATTACCTTTTCCCCCTAGACCCATCTTATTTACTCCCTCATGAAAAGCATCTTTCTTCACACAACTTATTTAAATGAAGGCTTGGAAGTGCTGTAGAGCCCCATCTGTGATTTCAGAGTTCACAAGCGGCCATTTGAATATTCCAGAGCTGAGCAAATTGATGGGATGAAGGGTGAGTGCCATTTCTGGGCTTCCCATTGTAAGCAGCACATAAAACATTTCTATTTGAAGTACAGAGCATCAAAGATACTTTCTCCATTTATTGCTGTGCACTTGGAGTATAATCCAGCAGCACTTTTATCTGCTTTTTAAACACAAATACAGTGGCTGATTTTCTTTCTTTTTTTCTCCTCTAAGTGAAGTTTCAGAAAGGAATGATTTGGGCCTGATAAATGCTTGATGAACTCGCCAGCATTAACAGTTCTTTGAAAGCTATTACTTTTACAGAGAGAAATAATCCAATTTCTTTTCCCTCTGAGATGCACTGAAGGCAATACACCCCTGTCACATGAAAGAGTGAACTTCCCAATTCCATTTCAGAAATAGCTTTCATGTTAATATGTACTATTTGGGTAATTTTACTAACAAGAAAAATCATAAAGAGTGGGAGAATACAAACCTAATCAACACAAATGCCTACTAAATGAATAGCAAACCTCATTAAAAACCAGTAGCAATTTGGTTTGGAGAGAAAATATTCCTAGTTGCCTTGTGTTAGGAAAATTGTTGGGAACACAACACACTGCTGCAGATGAGCCGCTCGTTGTCACCAAATTTTTAAGTACAAACAGGTTTTTGTGCCCGAGGTGACAATCAGAATCAGCTGCTTATTCTCATGAGTGCCATCAGAGAAAGGATCAGATTTCATTTGATCCTTGGACTGGAGGCTCAGAAAATAACCTGGAAATTGGTCTTGAGGACCCAGCTTTGAATGATTAGTTAACCAGCAGAAGAGCCACTCTATTCAGAATTAATACAAAACAATTAAGTATAAACACAGTTTGGAATTAATAAAAGAATTAAGTATTTTTCTAATCACTTCCTCTTCTTTCCATTGCAATAACCCATGGCAAAATGCACTAATATAATGTTTACATGGAAACTCACTAAGCAATTGCTGGAATGCTTTGATCTTAAAATTTCCAGATGTTTGTTTGAATGATTTACACACACAAACATCTCCTGCTAAATACAGACTTGTCCTCCACAACCTTCTTGAATGAAAATCAGAAAGGAGAGACTGGTTGGTTAATATGAAGCTTCCTGTCATCAGACAGGATTTCCTCCAGCAGAAGAAACAGCCATTATTAATGAAGAATTGAAGGGTATCCCCAGAGTCTGCACTGCACTGAGATTGTTCTCACAATACATGTATGACATATAAGATATATGTGACATAAGTTTCTTTCAGTCTTTTCAATTGGCTTCTGTTCCATCCAGACAACAGGAATGTGCTAGGGAGTGTTTTAAAGTAAACTCCAGCAATTTATTATTTACATGTCTAAGAGCTAATTCTCAAAAGCAGAGTTCTTCAGTTTAGATTTACAGCACAAGGATAAAATAAAAAGCACTCTCTCCCATTTTGGAGTCAAACACAATGTGCTGATATGGGACCTGCAAAGGGAATTGTCAAAGCTCCCTGGCCTTCATCCATGTGCTCTGGATATCTCAAATTTCCAGACCTACAAGTTGTTTTTCAAAAAAAAAAAAAGAGAGGAGACGAAGAAAAAAAACCAAAAACAGCCCAGTACTTTTCTACCATGCAAAATTTTATCCTTATTTAGGATAATTGTGTTCTAAGTGACCGAGTAAGAGATGGAGGTGTTCAAAAACCCCAAAAACCTCCATGAAGAATTAACAATATAATATAAGCTTTGGCCTGACCCAATTTTTCCAGCCTTATCATAGCTGAGCTGGAAAATCCTCTTACAAGCTCAGCTTGGGCAGAATTTATGTTGATTTCACATGTGTTTTACTTGAGGAGGCTGCATATTCCTCCTCTCCACAAGGCTGGAAATCAACTGCAATAACTTCCAGAGCAGTCATCAAGCTTGGAAGATTTCACTAGAAGTGAAATTCACAGTTACAGTAAAAAGAATAAAAAAATCTCCTTTGATAGTAGGACACTTAAAATCCTAGCCATTGGTAGATGAGAGGCAATAGATACTAAGCCATTTCAAAAACAGCCTTCTAATCTATCTTTCTCAAGTGAAGGGTAAATTGCCCTGATTTTTTGGCTCTCATCTCATGTCTGCTTTGTGGTTTGGATTTTTTTCTGAGTAAAGGGTACCCTAGGCCCAGTCTGGAGTTTTATTTCAAGCAAGGTTGTAAAGGAAGATGCAATGTTCCCTTGATTAAAAGATGCCATAGACAAGAGTAAATGAACTTTAAGACATGCAAGTGCCTCACCAGGTGTGCTTGGGATATGAGAAGAGATAATGAGAAAGTGAAAACATGAGAACAAAAATGAAAGGAAGAGGGGAATAAAGCAAACAAATTACAGTCCTTCCAGATGTAAAAAATTCCATTTTTTCTACCACACACTAAGCTTGGTTCATTCAGGAGAACTGAACTGAAAGAACAGAGAACTGAAGCTTGACATTCCAACTAGAGAAGAGCATTTTCCACATCAGAAATAAACTTCTGGGCTGTGGTGGACAGAGAAAAGGGACACACCAGAGAGAACTCAGCTCTTTGCTGGAGCTGTCTCCTGCAGCTGACAGAGGATCAGCCCAGCTCCTGCCCTTTTCCACAAACAGAAGCTCCCTCTGTACTCTTGTGGGGGTAATTCGTGCCCCATGCCCTACTTTGGCATTTCCCATTCTCCCTGAGGAAGAGAATGTCAATGTGAACATATTTCCCTTGCCACACAGCAGAGCTCTTCATCACGGGCTCTGCAGCTCATCTATCATCATTCTAATATCATCACTACTGTTTGCACAATTCCCATATCTCTTCTCTTCACCTAATGCCACAATTCTCTCTCCATTTGCCTATCAATCAGATATTAAATTTATCTTTTAGTCTTTGGAAAAAAGGCTCACCTGTGGATCCCTTTGAAGCCTCAGCACACAAAAGCCCCGATTGTCACCCCAATGTTCTGTGCCCTTCATGCAGAAGTGGGTCTGTCACCCACCAACTTCATTTTCACCTTCTTTTTAACGTGTCCAAAACTCTTCAGCTGGACTAATGACAGCTCAGGTCAATGAAATAATCACAGGAATGTCACATCTGTCTTCTGCTGTGTTCTATCACCTCCTTAGCTCCTCAGGCAGCATCAATGTGGCACCAGTTGGCCACTGTCACCTATAACTGGGCTCACTAATTGCAAATACAGTGTAAAGAATTATTCTAATACAGTGAAAAGAATTATTCTGTACAGACATGCAGTGAAATCAAGGTTTGTTTTTTTTTCTCTTTAGTTTCCAGATAAAGAGTAGCAGGTATAGTGTAATAAATTAATTTGATAGGATTCATGAAAAACAACACTATCTGATATAGGGCATAAATAGATTTTTATGCATTTTTTCCCCTATAAATTCAATAAGAATATATCAAATAAGACAGCCTCAAATTCCATTTAGATTTTGCTAGAGGAATTTTAAAGAAGAGTGTTTTATAGCAGAGTACAGGCACTGCTGTTCCATAAACAGAACACAACAGCTCCCTTCATCTTTGAATTTTCTGGACTTTATTTCAGGGAATCTCTGTCAAAAAGCAGCCAATTTAGTGCTTATTCCCAATCAATAAAAAGCTGTGAATTCATCAGCATGCACAGGTCTTACCTAAGCACATACACTTACTCTTGTGCACCTCACTAAGAGTTACACGATGTATTTAAGCCTGCATCCATGGGGGTCTAACAATCACCAAGCCTTAAATCTTCAGTTAATAATCTTTTATGCACATAAAAATCAGAGCTGGCACTTCTCTCACAGCTTAAGTAGAATTAAATGATGATTTAATTGAGTGGTTCCAGAACTTTTCAGAAAGTTTCAGTCGTAATCCAATGAACTCCAGAATTGTAGGGGTTTAACCCTGTGCATCTGTTCTCGTGACAGATCATTGCTCATGTGTGGCCATTTAGGAGAAAGATTCTTCTGTCTCTACACCTCAAGACAATATTTGGTTGTGGTGTGGCATGAGAGTTTCCAGAATATCTAACTTAGTACAAAAAGTAAAAACCTCTTCCCCTGTGTACTGGAAAAACCTGTCTGCCAAAAATGCTGCTGTTTCTAGCAGAGCGAGGACGTCATCCTGACATCCAGCACCCTGGCTTGGTTTAACACGGTGTGCAGGGCTGCAGCCATCCTTTGACAATAAACACCACTGGATAGAAAGGTGTTTTCTGCCCAAAAAGACACTGAGCTCACCCAAAACCGCAGCAAGCAAAAGCGAGCCATGGTGAGAGGAGATAAGGGCTATGTCTGATGGTGAGATATCGTGAGATACGCTCTAGTCAGGGACCTGTGGCACTGCAGTTCTGGGTTTATGCTGCCCTGGATCCATAGCAGAGGATAATGCTCTGATGGATATTCAGGGGAGAAAATACAGAAAGATGAGACCCAGCAACCAAGAGACAGACAGATGACACTGCCATCCCCAGCCAAAAGCCCTCTAAATTTAAAACGTGGTTTTTAAACATGATATGAAAAGCTATTCATTGGTATAACTTCTCTGGCTTCTATATGTTCAGATGAGATTTCCCCAAGTATCTGATATTTGTTATTTAATAATAAATTTTAAAAAATAACAAATAAGAAAATGAAAATTTGCTATTTCAAAGCTGAAACTAAAATAAAATCCTTCTTACCCCATGGAATTATGACATCTGAAACATCAGGGGACCCCAGGGAGTGGAAGGATCCCAGGGCTTGTTTGGCCCTCTCCATGCTTTAGCAATAACTCCAAACATCCAAAGGCAGTGTGGGGTGGTTTGGGAAAGAAAGGGCAGATGTGTGGAAAGCAAGCAGAGCCAAAAGAACTATCCAGAAAAATCTGAAGGAAATATATAGACCTTAACTTTCATGCTACTGTGCAAATATATGTGTATATATATAAATATATATGTTTTCAGTGTGTAATTCTAAAAGAACTAGGGGAAGACACATGAAACACATTTAATCCTTAATATTTGCTTATGTAAAGTGACAAGATGTCAAGGGTTTATTTACTGAAGTTTCTTTCACTGGAATTCTTAATGATTGTTTTTAAATCTTACATCTTTGTGCTTTGTTTCTATTCATTCTTTAGTGTGGCCTTCCTAAAATGACCAAGCTGATATTGTGATTAATGAGCCAATTATTTTCATCTGAGACATGGAACAAAACAAATAGCCTATTCCCCTCCAATTTACATCTTTAATAAATAGTGCCCCCACCTCCTTTTTTTAACTACTGAAAGTTTATGATGGATTTCCTATGCAACTCGTTCCCTAAATTAATAGGATTTGAACAGGGCAGGCTAGAAAAGTAGGGGTTTAATTACCTTTGCTATTAAAGCAAGATGTAAATCCAACTTTACTGCTCTGAAGTGAGAAACGCTCAGAAGCGAGGTTGACAGGGGTGCAAAAAGGAAGAAAACATGAACTTTGAAACAGGCACCCTCCCTACAGCACTAAGTGAAGGAATCAGCTTTCTTCCCTTGCCTTCCTGAGGCACATTTTCACCATTTATTCAAAAAAGTGTCCTGAAGTATATAAAACACATACAGTTGCAACAAAAGAATATGAAAGTTTTTTTTAGAAATAAATTTTAAGCCATGTGGGTGGACTGTACATTTGTAAAAGGAAGGAACTAAGGGAAAGAAGAAAAAAGAAACAAACAACCCTGTGGGAAAAGCTTTCTCCATCCAAGGAACAGCACAGTTAAACAAATAAATACACTGGAAAGGCATGGAGGGAAATTCATTATATTATACTCAAGAGACAATTTAATAGCAATCATGGAAACTGTACAAGGACCGTGACTCCTGAACTCCAGATCCTGAGAATCCCCTGCCTCCTTGAGGAGCTGCAGAGCCCAGCTCCTGCTTCAGCTGTGGAGCCCTGGGCAATGGGGCACCTGCCAGTGGCTGCTGCAGAGGAGCCTCACTGCAGACAGCTGCAGACAGACAGCTGCAGACAGACAGCTGCAGACAGACAGCTGCAGACAGACAGCTGCAGAGGAGCCTCACTGCAGACAGCTGCAGACAGATGCAGACAGACAGCTGCAGACAGACAGCTGCAGGGGGGCCTCACTGCAGACAGCTGCAGACAGACAGCTGCAGACAGACAGCTGCAGACAGACAGCTGCAGACAGACAGCTGCAGACAGACAGCTGCAGGGGGGCCTCACTGCAGACAGCTGCAGACAGACAGCTGCAGACAGACAGCTGCAGACAGACAGCTGCAGACAGACAGCTGCAGACCGCTCCCAGCCCACCTGGAATAAAACACAGTTCCATATGCAGAGTAAACACCTTGCTCTCCTTTAGCATTTCTCTTTCTGCAGGCTAGGAGTTTCATTTTCTTTTTGACAGCTTATGAAAGACAGGAGAGAGAGGCACCTTCACAGAAGTGGAGATAACAGTTTGCAACAGCCAGCACAAAAACCAGATTTATTTTACTCTGTGTGCTGCTCTGAGTACCAGACCCTCAGCAAAACACCCTCAAATAATGATGATAATAACCCTGTCCTGCAGCACTTCATTTGAGGATCAGTGCTCCTATGGTGCCTTCCAATGGAAGATTTCCCTTTCCTCCATGACCTAATCACCAATAAAAAATATATTTGACAAGGATCAGCTTGACAAATATCCAAAAAAGCCACAAATAAAAGAAAAAAAAAAGGAGGATTATGAAAATACCTTGCCCAAGGTTTTCAAGTTTCTCAGAGAATATTAACAGAGTCAGAGTCAAGCTGAACTCCAGACAGACACACACACTCCTTTCTCCAGCCCCTGGCTCAGAGGATCCATCATCTGCTGGAGAAGGCAGAGCTGCTCTTTGCTCCATGTCACAGACAGGAGACCAACACACAGAACAGCCCAGGTCCCTCCACACAGGGCAAACCACACAGGGCACAAACTTCAGAGCTCAGGAATTCAAAGGCATCCCTTTCCCCTTCTGCCTCAGAATGCAACAAATGCATTTTCTGTGCTCAGTGCTGCAGGCTGCTTGGACAGCAAATGAAAACATTCAGCACCTTTCTGTGAGCCCTGGATCAGTTCCATACCTGCCTAGGAGGGGATACAGGTGCCTGGCCCAGCAGTCAATCTCCTCCTGGTCTGAATAAACACAGATTCTAGAAAGTACTCTGAGTTTTAAGACTTTTGGTGGATAACTGTGTTTGGAATCAGCCTCTGAAGAGTGAGGAATGCAAAGCTGCTGAACACCTTTTAGAAAACCGGTATCTTACAGGCATATTTTTGCTACTGACACATACAACTCTTTTTTTAATGATGGATTTCCTATCTAATTCCTTCCCTGAATTTATATGACTATAATAAAATACAGAACTTATGTTTGATGTATCCTCTTTTATTCTTAGCACTTTATAAGAGTCCACTGTCCTCAGAGCTCATACACAGTGGCTATGTAGCCCTGAAGTAAAGCTTCATAATGGTATTTAAGGAATTCTGTTGATAGTTTTCCTTGTCAATTAATAATCAAGATCCTCTATATGCCTGTCTTATTAATGGTTACATTTTTCAGTGTATAAACAGTCATACTTCCTCCTAAGAGCTTGGGAAGCAAAAAGATTTTATACTGAAAACAATAAAGATTCTAAAAAGCACCCACACAGACAAGAGCAGCACCAAGGCACTCAAATATCTCCAGTGCTGAATGCAGAAGAGAAGAGCTTGCTACAGAAGACTAAAATAAAAAGGAAAATCCTCATAATCTTTGAAGCAGATTTTTTTTTTTTTGATCTTCAACTGTTCTTTCTGATGAACTGCAAAATCCTATTGCTGAAGTCAGTCATGCATGGTCTTTAGGAAATGAGAAAAGAATGGTTTGAACTTTGGAACTCCATACAGAAATTAGAAGAAACCTCATCTTAATGCAAAGTTACTTTTCAGGATGATTCTGTGCTCTAAATTAAAGCTGACTTTTGAAGAGTTCTGGAGAATCCTGTGCCATTTCAGCAAGCACTAATTGATATTTACAGAGTGCTGCTGAGTAGGGTTATCACCATTTCAAACAGCTCCAAAAGTCAGACAGATTCAGTACAAATTGAGGAAACCTTCTATTCAGTACTTTCTTGATGTAAATGAAGTTAAAGCTCTGAAATTGCTTCATTTTAAGAACTACAAAAATAAGAAAAATACAAGTAACTGTCTACACCACCACCAATACTGAAAACTATCCTGGATTTGAGAAAAACTCAAGACAGTCTGCACCAGGCTGCCACAGACCACTCTTTAAAGGTTCATTCATTCTCAGACTTTCTATAAAACTCCAGCATTTATGACCTACCCCAAACCTGGAAATCAAAGTAACCAAATTTTCAAAAGAAAATCTGAAGTCATTAGCAATCACTGAAAATTTTAACCACAGCTTTAAATAAGTGACCCCTTTAGGGCACTCAATTACATTTTGCTAAAATGCTAATAGATGTAGCCCTTTTCTTCACCCTTCTCTCTCACCTCCTGAACTCCTTGAAATGCACCAGCTGAACAAGTATTATTTTCAATCTCTTATTTTCTCTGTTCGGTATCTTCATATTTTAGCACTCTTCCAGTACTCAGAAAGAGCAATCATTTTTTTCTCGGCCATTGAGTCCCCAGTAACACTGCTTGTGTTTTATTTGGAAGAAAAAACCACAAGAGTACCAACAAAACAAAAACAAATAAAAAACCCTAACAAAACCCCAAAACTCAACCCAAATCACCCCCCACCCCGAGTTCTGAATTTCCATGCTCAATGACAAATGGAAAACCTATGAACACATTCTGGTGACAAGGATAGAATTTTAACACAGAATAAGGCTTCAGAAAGAGGTAGGACAAAAGGGTATGGTGATTGATTCTGAGCTGCATGAAAATAAAAATATTGGTAGCTGCCCAATAGACTGAAGAGTTGGACATAACATCACTGCTCTTGTATTAACAAGAACAAAAAAAACACAATCGATGAGGCAGTACAGAATTTTCTTCTATGTCTGCCTCTCTGTATTAGAAAAGGAGAAAACACTCAGAGCTTGAATGTTGATAGGCAGAGACAAATGACAGCTAATGTATCTTTCAAAATTAAGTCCCAAAACAGAGAAGTTAATTCTGCTGCAAGGTAGTACAGGGTATTTAATTTGCTGTAAAAAAGGGCCCTTGTCATGCCAGTCTCTTATCTGAGATGTGCCAGTCATGGCAGCCTTGTCTTCCCAGGGGCTTGGACTACAAGCTCAGATCTTCAAAACCTGTTACATTCCTTATTCATGAACTGATACACTTTGATCAGCCAAGCCAGTCACTCTTTCCTCCCCTCTATTTTCATCTTTCATCAAACTCTTGATAAAATTTTGTTTCAGACAGGTCTCTCTTATACTTGGGGCAAATCACTAAAGATTATTTTCTATATTAATTTCAGAAACAGATAAAAATCAAATACACCCCATCATTGAATTTTCTTGGCAGTCCCTCTCTTCTTGCAGAAAGGCACAAGCACACTTTATAAAGATTAAACTAAATAACACATCCTCACACCCAGAGGAGAAAATATTCCTCATCTTTCAACAGACTAAGAGTATGCAGAAAATGGCACAAACACATTCAATATGCACTACAAGCAGACAAATTTAGCTGCACATTCAGGTACTTTTCTTGAGTAGTGAAAGACTTTTGCAAGCAGCTGGCAGATTTTCTATTTAATTTAGTGTTTCCCAGGTGATGGGGTTAACTATCAGTGTGACTGAGGCTTTGATCAGGGGGCAATCAATACTGCAATTAAAAACAGAATATACAGAACAGAGAGAGAATGAAGTGTGCAGACAAGTGCAGTCATTGCAAATATCTCTGCGTCACACATGGAGGAAACAGGGTGCTCTGTGAGGCTCCAGGGATTTTTAAATTATTTCACAATAGTGCATGTTCCGTAGAGAAACTGAAAAACGTGGAGTTAAGAATATTTCAGAGGCAAGGGGTTGGGAAGAATTTCTCTTTTCCTAAAACCTTCCCCAGTTAGAGGCAGCAACTGTGGATGCCCTTGCCTTAGAGACCACAAATGGACAGTTTTTTGTGGTTGACCATTTCTGAATAACAGTAGCACAGAAAGTCCAGTTTTAACTTCACAGGAAACTGCTCAGCTATTCTATTCGTATTCAGAGATAAGGAAGTACAAAAGAAACATGAGCTGTAGTTACTTCTGTCTTGCTGCTGAGCTCTGTACAGCTCTTAGTGCCTGACAGAAATTATCAACAGAAAAGCCTTTCAATTTTGAAAAGAAATGCTGTGGATCTCAGTTTTGAATTTTTAAGCTTCCAGCATTGTCAGTGTTTTTAGGAGGGGGCAAGGACAGAAGGTAGGAGAAAAGAAGTTTCAATTTTGTCTCCTGAAATGGAAAGATCATTTCCTTCCCAGCTAGATGTGTGAGGGGATAAGAAGGTTAGAGACGCTTTTTGCTCTTTACCTCAGTGCAGCTTCTGGGAAAGTGGGCACTGGCCCAAGAAAAATCAAGGTAAGTCCATTTCCACTTCTTATATACTAAACGACCTTCTTATTGTCCTTATTTCCCTTTTAAGTGTCATAAAATTAAAGAACAAAAGTCCACAACTCCATAAGAAGACCTTCTCTAAACTAGCACAGCCACTGATTTGGCTACCAGAGTGAATGTTATTACAATATTGACAAGGCAAGATCCTCCTCCTTGCTTCAGTTGGCAGTTTTATTGTAGTGTCAGAATTTAAAATGTGTTTTCATGGTTTAACTCCAGCTGGAAACCAAGCCCCACACAGCTGCTCACTCACTCCACCACACTGGGATGGGAGAGAGAATCAAAAGTGGGTGGGTTAACTCCTGAGTTGAGATAAAGATGGTTTAGTAAGCAAAGAAAAAGCATCGTGCTTGAGCAAAACAAAGAATTCATTGCTGGCATCCCCTGGGCAGCCATCTCCAGGAAAGCAGGGCTCCATCACCTCACAGTGACTTGGTAAGTCAAACACCATGGCTCTGAATGTCCCCTGCCCACCTTTCTACACTGTCCCACGGGTGTGGGACATCCCCTGGGGCAGCAGGGTCAGCTGTCCCTGCTGTGCCTCCTCCCAGCCCTGTGCACCCACTCTCCTCACCAGGGGTGGGGTAAGAGGCACAAAAAGCCTTGATACTGCTCAGCAGCATTAAAAATATTCCTGTGCTACCAGCCCTGCTTTCACTGCAAATCCAAAACCAGCCCAGTGCCAGCTGCTGTGAAGAGAAGTAATTCTATCCCAGCCAAAAGCAGCAAGGGTCCATTTTCCTCCTATGGATGATGGGCCTGTCAAAATCTTCCATCAAGGCTCAGTTGTCACAGTCCTACGAGCCTTGGCTGCTGGAGCTGCTCCAGCTCTAAAAATTGAAATTCATTGCTGATGTGCTACAGCAGAGTAAGTCAATAACCATCCACCTCAGCACCTCATCTCCTCATTAGAGATGCTCCACACAAAGTGAGCTTTCCTTCTGCCACATCCAAGGAAATGCACACTTCCTTGGACTGGGAGGATACACACTGCAGAGGAATGTGGCCCTTGGGCTGGCCAGATGTACTCATGTACAGATGTCCCAGCACACAGATTAAGGCAGGAATTTTGGCTTATAGGGTGTGGTGTTACAAGAAGAATGAAGAACATGGGCAATGCCAAGGTTTCTATACTATTTGAAGTCAGACTGAAGAATCCACAGACTAATCTGAATATACCTGTGTCAAGCTTCCACCAAGTTTTTTGTTGTTTGACCTAATTTTTAATCTTGTTGGATATGAATTCTCTTACTCCATTAAAATGAATAAATAAATGTTTTTGAATATAAACCAAACTGTTCACTTGATTACAAATCTCAGTACTCAAAGTTGCTTAGAAAACTCAGTGCTTCAAATCTAGCCTTTTCCAAGATGTTTAGGTAGTCACTATCAGTATGGATATGGGAATGTTGAGGAATGCTTGGTTCAAAAAACCCAACACATATGGCTCACATTTTATAAAACCAACTTCTCATATTCTATAAAGTGATGAAGATAAAGGAAATCACTTTTGCCATATCAGGGTGTAAACCCTGTATTAGTGTATTTCTTGAAATTGATCCTATGCTGCAGGAAAAATCAGACCTTTGCCATATATTTAGGCCATATTTCTCCACTGATAGTTTCCACCATGGCTTTGTCTTCTTCATTCCTGAAGTTTCTAGACAATGCCACAGTCCTATGAAATCATCACAGGGTATTTAAACAGTGCTCTGTTGTATTAAAATAGAAGTTGCATTAGTATAACAAATAAAAAGCATTTCCAGCATATTTTCTTATATCACACCATAACTTCGTTATTAATTTTTAAATAAAATTACAAACCAAAAAACCCCTCAATCGCACAGAGCCACTCAAGCCAAGGCAGAGTTTCAAAGCTGTAAAAATAGAACAGGCACCAAGCTGTTTTCCCAAGCTGGAACCCAAAGCCAGCTTGGCAGGAGCGGAGTTCTGCTGGAACATGAGCACTCCCACTCCGTGTTTCACCCTCTCCATCACCAACCCAGCCCTGCATCACACAGCTGGGACCTGTGCTGCTTCTGCCACTGGATGTGCCTTACACCATCAGCATCACAGAGGGAAACCTGCCACTTCCTCCTGGAGTACCTTGGAATGCTCACAGCTCAAAACAAAAGTGCTGTTTTGGCTGGGGAGGGGGTGGATTGGGGGATTTTCAATGCTTCAGGAATTGTTACAGCTTTCTGCAAGACTCAAATAAAACCCGGATCCCAACTCGGTGAATAAATCAAACTGCTGCAATGCTGTGTAACAGCATAAACGTGACGAGATCAAACTCCCTCCCTGGACATTACTGCATGTCTTTAAGGAAAATAAAAGATTTGCTACTCAGAGAGAACTGGAACCAAAATTCACTAAAAACAGTTGAGATCTGGACACTTGTTTTTAATGACCTGATAGTGCTTCCAGTGAAGAGCAAAAGAAAAGCCAGTCTAACAAAAAGTACCCTGGCCAAGGTGAAAACAGTGTGCATTTTAACAATTTATAAACAAGACATTAATCATTTAATTTTAACAATTTATAAACAAGACATTAATCATTTAATTTAGCTTTCTGCAAGCACTTCTAGAGGGGGACCCATTTGCTATAAGCAGGGAACCCGTTATAAGCACACCTTAGAGTGTAATGAATTATGTTTTGCAGTCAATAAAGTAGATAAAGCAAGGGAGTGAAGCAAACAAGTGAAGTTCCTACATATGAGCCAAAGAACACCATCCATGGCTACCTCTGTGCTAACCCATTCCTAAAACAAGCTTTTCCTTTACTAACTCTGCACAGCACAGGGAAAAACAACACTATAATCTGCCAGGAGTTTTACTCCAAAACATAAACAAGCAATGGATCTCAGTTCCACTGACAGTTTAACTTTCCTCTTCTTCAGTTTGAGGAAATTATAATTTCAACCTCCCACATAGCATCTGAAGAAACTTCTTGACCCTCCAAACATACTTACCATCATTTTGAAAACGTAAAACAAAACAAAATCAGTCTCAATCACATGAAACAGAGCTACTCTGATCAGTGTAGGTTTGATGTGTCCCGAATGAGTAACATCACCCAAATTCATAACAGCAATCTTCATTACATCAACTGAGATTTCACAAATTGAGTTGGTTCCCAGGACATGCTGAGCACAGACACAGATGCCTCTTGTGCCTTAGACCAGCTCGTGGCTCTGCAGTGCTGATGTACCACTAATTAATTCAATTTCTTGTGTAAACTGCAGAGACAAGGGTTTTGAGAAATCAGTTCCACATTTTGATCAGTCACACCAATAGCTAACTCTGCAGCTCTGGGCAGGGGACTCTGGGGCAAAAGCCACCAGTGTAGGAGAAAAGGGAGTCTAATTCCAGTCATGTGCCAGCCCAAAGAAAGGATTTCTCAATTCTCAACACAGACAGCATTAGAGCTAGCCTAAATTTTACTGCCACAACTCAAAAACATATTTGAACTAATGGGACTTTTGGAGTGTTTTTTATTGTTTTGTTTGGGGGGTTTTGTTTCAATTTGTTCGTTCATTTTAATTCTATTTGTTAAGTACAAAGATGATGAGATCCTCCAAACTCAGGGTACTTTAAAATGCTAGGTTTTCTACACAGCAACAGCGTTTTCTTAACCCTCTCAGGATTCTGTGTGTCCAGTGACCCTGCTTCCCTTCCCTGAGCTGCAGCTCTGCACCCCAGAGCTTGCTGACACAAATGAATCCCCTTCTCCTCAGCTCCCTCTGTCCAGCTGCTGCCCTGGAGATGATGGCCAGGGCTGTTCTCCCTGTGCAGAGGGTGAAGGTCTCACTCAGCAAATCACCAGCTGAGCTAACAGCACACACACACCCTGGGGGAACAGGCACTTCATCATCCTGACAACAGAACTGAATCTCAGTAAAGACATATGCCACATCCCACACAGGATTTACCCTCCTGCTATTTCCAATAAAACATTTTCAAATTAGAGAACATGCTCCCATTGAGCTACATATAATTTTCAACTGCTGCCTTCATTCATTTGAATTCCTACTATATTTGATTTTAGGTGCATAATAGTTCAAATGCAGCTTCTCACTATGGATATCAAATGCTCTTATAGAATGTTCCAAGGGCTATACATCAGCAGTTTATTTCCCTCTATTTAAGAGCAGCAAAGTCATTGCAGTATTTTTGGTTGGTGCTAAATGTGCAGAACAGTAATCTGCTAAGCAATGCCGTGCAGAGCAGTCAGAGAAAAGTTATTGATGAACTTGGAAAATACCAATGTACCCTCAGGGTACTGAAACAAACTCCTGTCACACAGGCTATGAAATTAGTGTGCACATACTCCTCCTTGCCTCTAACTATTGTCTTCTCATTCTAACTTTTACAGCCTCTTGGACCACATCAGCTCCATGATTCAATTTTTTTCTTTTAAAACACAGAAGACCCCAAACCCTTCCTCCCATACTATTTTCAATTCATTTTTCTGAGCTCTGATTGGTATTATAGTGCATGTTTAATTCTGTTTTCCTGCTAGACTTCCAAAACATGAAGAAAGAAGAGGTAGATCCCAGCTGTGCTTTTGGAATGCAAATAGTGACAATCTACCTCTGTTATCAATATTTATCAATAATTATCAATAATTACCACCCAGTTATGTTCCACTACTGATGCTATGGCAGATGGATCAGAAAAATCTTCATTCCACATTCTGGAAGGGAGGGAAAAGGCTGTACCAAGCTATTCCATCCATGTGGTTTTCCCACACCTTTATACATTTCATTTCCTCGTTCTGACCTACTACCCTACTGTTTTGACAACAGGTGCTACTTTTAGTAAGACAATATGATACAATCTTTTACAATTCTTTAGAAATTAACAGGGTCTCTGGAGCTGGTATTTAATTTGAACTATTTTGCCTGTTGGCTCTCCCTTGCAGCCCTTCCTGAAGCAAGCTGAGCTCTGGAAATGTAAAGGCTTTTTCAAGCCAGAGGCAGCTGCTCTTCATTGCACTTCTCACACACTCTCATGTTCAGAAAAAGAAACTTAACAGAGAAACAGTAAACAAAACAACTGACAAAACAACCCTTTTTTTTTTTCTTTAACCCACAGGCTGAGCATGTTTTCTCAGAGTTCATTCCACATCAGCTTCTAACATCTTTAATTACAATCACTAAATTGGACCAAAATAAAAATTCTATCTAATAATTAACCACATGAGCAAAATACCACCATAATATTATTACAGCAAGAATAATAGTCCAGTTCAAGAATTTAATTAATAAGAATTTAATTAATAAAGAAATGTTAATTCAGATTGTGTGTAAAGAAACTACAAAATATTTCTCCCCTTATCAGGACAGGCCTTATGTTGTTAAAAAGCTTTAGTTTGTTGCAGGTTTGTATCTTTAAGTTTCTTCATTCCTAGCTACAAGTACAGGTGTCAGCAAGTCAGTGGGACTGCATGCAGAGTTTAGAAGTGCATGAAAATTTAACTCCTTCAAGTTAAACAGTAAACAGAAACCCTTTGGCTAAAAGGCTTCATTTTCAGCAGAAAAGCGGAGTTAGAGTTCTTGTTCTCAAAAATCCACTTCCTTCCCCTTTCTGCTAACTCCTCAAACAGGATCCAAAGCACAGCCCTATGAAAAGTAGTGTTTGATGACTTCACATCTCTTGCTGGCATCCCTGATGGATCATGACTGAAATGGAATTTATTGAAGTGCATGACACTGCAGAAGGAAGAGATGAGGGGAGAAGAATTTATGCTGTTTTTGCAAATACCAACATACACTTAACTAAACTCAGAAATAACCTGAATATCAAGAAAACTGATACTTAGATTCTAAAAGGTGAATTTCAGAGGTGCTATAAGGTATTCACAATTACCATTTTCCTGTTTCCTTCGTGTAAAATAACAGTGATTACTGCAATATATTTCCTCTTCTCTCTGTCTGTCAGAAGAGCTGCAGATCAGAAAGACCAGCTCTTTCTAGTAAGGGCATTAAGACTCAGGGATAAATATTTCATTACTACTCACAGGCACTCCAGGACATTTTCTCTAGTCTCCCACCCCCTAAATAGATGTGCTCAAAAAAAGTTATTTCAGAATAAGCTGAATGTTTCTAGAAACTCTGACTGAAAGAGAACACCTGCCTCTCCTGAGCCTTGCTTAGCAATTTACATCTGCTGGGTAGGCTTAGAGCGCTGCTGGAACAGACTACAAGGAGAAAAAGTCAAGTTTAACACTACCTTGGGCAGTTTTTGTTCCTACTGACCTAAAAGAACCTGTCTCTGATGACAGCAGGAGCACCATTTGCTCCTCTGAATGAACTGCCAAATTCAGAACAGCAACAGGCAGCAGACCTGGCTATAGCCAACATTAAAAACACCCTGTGGCAGCACTAAAACTTAAGGACCGAGTCAGTCACATCCAGAGGTAATGGGGAAATTAATCAGATGGAGCCTTGGACCCACCCAGTTCCAGTGTAATTCAGGCTGCACCTTTCAGTAGCTCAGACTCCACTATTGGTGCCACTTAGAAATTACTGCAAAAGCAGATGGGGAGAGATGAAGCTACCTTCCCCCCTCCCCATTCCTTTTTGTGTTCTCATGTCTGAAAAAACCCATCTCCTCACTGCTTGAAGCTAAAATTCTGCTGTTGTTTCTTTTTAAGGATTTTCTGATGATCTCTCAGTGGGAAACTGAGCAAAGTCAGGTCTCAGTACCCACAGTGTCAATCAAACAGAACAGAAAGATGATTCCCTCAGCATCTTCTTCTTTATGTTCAATTACTCCTTGCACCTTCTCACAAGGGGTTAAAATAGGCTGGCTTACACTAAAGGCCTCACAATCCTCAGGTCTTTGCCACAGAATTTGAAAAACAGGTCTAGTAAAGCTCAGAAAAGCTTTTTAAAAATGAAGCTTGAAAAAGCTGTTCTGTTCCTTAAATCCCAGTCCTCAATGAAAGATGGAAAGCTGAAGAGACTGAGTGCACGGTCTTGTTTAATTAAGGCAATCTCTGTCTCAAGAATAACAGGAGAGAATTGTTTTCATTATATGACTTGTGCAAAACAAACCTTTAGACAGGGACAGCTATAAACATCCTAATAACTTTTTTAACAATGTTTAGGAATTTGGATCTGTTTAGAGAAGCTTGTGATGTATAGAATTCTAAGCATATATTCTAGCCATAATCTCAGAAGGTTACCAGCCCATCCTTTGGCCAGCAGCAGGGCTCACCAGCTGAGGAGTTTGTTTCAAGATTCCTGGCAGAGTAACAGTCCCTAACTTCTGTGCAATCTGGATATACCATTCCCTGTATAATACACACATACAAATTTCCTACTTGTATCCCTCACTCCAAAGGATGCTTTTAGGACCTGTTGCTTGTTTTCTGTGAATGGGAAGCACAGAGCTTCTGCTCCAGTACATCAGTACATGTAGTTACCATCTCTAGATGTTAACAAGACACTGATAACATGAGTCAGTGCTGCTCCTTGGTACCCATCAGATGGAGAGATGAGAAATTGTGCTTTCTCTCTGGTGAATCATTCATATGGAGAAGAATAAAACCCCAAAAATAAACCAGTGCATCTTCCTGCTGACTGGAGAACTCATCACAAAATACTGGACACAAAATATCCAGTCTGGTGCTGAAGAAAAGACAGATACCAGATCTCTCCTGTTACTGAAAGCAGTGGCAAACATAACACTGAAACCAGTGAATCTAATGCACCTAAGCAACCAAATCCTTGGATAAAAAATATAATGTATGTAGGATAAATACATATATAGGATAAATAATATAATGTAATTGTTTATTATTTTATTAGGATTATATGCTTTATTATTCATAGGATTATTTTAGCATCACTTGTTTGCAGATAAACACGAGCATTTCTGTGCTCTATTGAGGAATCTGTCAGACTGTCAACAGACTCTCCAATAGTTAAGAGCCAATTTGACAACTTAATTGTCTGAGAAAAACCTACTTGACCATTTAAATCCTGAAAGTTCATATTTACAAAGCAGCAAAGAGAAACTCAGACTATTGCCACTATTTCAGCTCTAAAAACTTCTGATATAAAATCATATAAGGGGAAAATAAAATCTCCTCAGTACTCTTTAAAACAAGAATATGGGTAGAAAATTAAAACAGTAAGTCTTGTCTGTATAAGGCTTGGTGCAGTATCTGCACACATTAACTAAAACATTTTGAGCTACACTCTGAACAGCTGCCTTTGCAAATGTCCTTTCAGAAATCATCTGAGATGCTGCTCTGCAGGATGAAGAGTCTGACTCACTGAATTAAAAGATACCATTGAGTCATGGTAGTTGAGTCACTGGGTTATGTTTCTATCTAAAACAATTTCTAAACACTTGAAGATACTCAAAATAGTAAGGCTTTTGAAGCAAAAGGGAAAACATTAATTCAGAAATGCAGGTCTTCCTTTTACACAGATCCCCTTGCAATAAAAACCACAAGGATATGCGTAAGGAAAAAACCAGTTATATAGGTGTCAAATTTTGAAAGCAGGGAATGTAAAGAAACAGATATAGATATACAGAGTGCTTTCCAGATATTTCTACCAGACAACTGAAGTTTTTCAGCATAGATCAACCACTGATCCTGCTACTTTTCAGTAAGTTTCAGTAAGTTTTGGCAGCCTGTACAGAGCTGTGAGTCTTTTCATCATTACTGTGCTAACATCACTGCTGATACCCAATCGAGTTTTAAGGATTCTGGGGAGATGCATGCCACTCTGTGGGTGTAATTGATTTTGAATCAGTACTATCTCAAAATAGGGAAAAAGATGAAGAGAGCAACCAGCCTGTTCTTCCTGACTCCAGCTTTGCCAGTCTTACATCTGCCTTCATTGCTCATTAACAGCTACTCTTAATCTCAGACATTTTGCACACTTTTAATAGAGAATTACCTTAACAACCTGCTACAGCTCTGAATAGAATGAGACAACAGCAACTGGTCATCCATTGATTTCAGCACTGAAAATATTCCACCCAAGATTCAAGCTTCATCTTATAATAACCTCTCCAAACAGTAGAAATATTTTAAATCAAAATCAGTGCTAGACAGAGATGAACAAAAATACATAGATATCTGATTAATTTCTTTCATCCCTTTTTTCTAAAGGGACCCATTCTTCTGATGAGCTGAAGCAGAGATGCTGTAGTTTTAACTGTTTCTAGAGCATTTATAGTGTTCCCTGAGGTAATCCAGCAGCCTTTTTTTTTCTTTTTTCCTTCTTCACACAATCACAGCTTGTCCTCTACCCCAACAACAACAATAAAACCCAACCAAACACAAAAATCCACAATCAGACAAAGAAAAAAGACTGGGCTAGTTCTGAATCACTTACTAAATTGATTAGTCTAGAGTATTCTTCCCACCATCTTTTTTACTTTCACTTTCCCCCCAGCTGTATAAAAACACAGCACACAAAACAAACTAAATCAAATAAACCCCAATGCAACAAAGACACACACACCTCCATCAGCCACTTCTGTGCTCAAATCTCAACCCAAGATATTTATCCCCAAGTCGTGTCAGTTTAATTTGGATTGTCAACTTTTAGAGGCAAGGATAATATCTTACATAGATCTTGTAAGCTCCATATTTTTACACTATTCATCTTTATATTATTACTCATAAAATTTTACAACTGCATGACTAAAAGGAGAGAAATATCTCAATTTCCCTGAAGTTCATGACAGCTTGGCACTGAATGCCCATTTCTCCATTGAAACAAGGAAGCCATTCTCTAAATTTATATCCAGAGCTCAATTCAGCTGAGAGATACACTTTCTTCTTGGGTTAGTCCTTCCTGGCCACTTCCTGGTACTCAACAGGTAAATTTTATCCAGCTGTTTCATGGGCTCAGAATTGCCTGTATAAAGAGATTTTCAGAGTTGTACAGAGAGGGGGCTCAAATATGTGACTCAGAGGTTATGCTGAAATTACACTTCTTTTGAGAAGCTTTTCCTCCAGGAGTACCTCACCAGGTGAAACAAGGACTTTTCCCAGTGTCTCTTCATAGCTTTGAAGGGATCCATTTGTTTCTCCTTATTTTTCTAGGAGGACTAATCTCATTTCTTCACCCACATTCATTCCTATTACTTCCCCATTACTGTGCTACTGCAGAAGCATTTCCATTTGCAGTTACATACCATTCCTAATGACATTCCTTAAGCTCTGCTATATAGAACTTCTGAAGAAATATCTGGAAGTTATTTTAAGTTGATATATCAATATTTCTTCTTTAGAGATTTTGCTTTCCCCTTTGAAAGATTTAATCCTCTTCACAGCAACACAAATTCAGACTTTGATGCCAGAAAGGGTTTAAGTAGCTGTTCTGTTAAGCAGGATGTAAAGTTTCTTCAAATGATTCTCATATCCAATCCATAACTTTTAGGCAAACAAAAGCTTGTCTTCCAGAAAAGTGCATTTTTGTAATCTTAAGAAAAAAACCACAATGCCAGTCTGCAGTGAGTTACTGACACACATGAGCCATTTTCTGCCTTCCTAATTCACTCGAAAACCCAGCAAAAAACCCCACATCTCTCAAGGGAAGCAGAGTTTGCATCGGAATTATTTTTCCAGGCACTTAAAGAGATAAATCAAGAACTTAAAAGAAACTGAGTCAGTGAGTATTTCCCAGCAGCCTGCTTGAACTCTGCTCTGCAGGCTTATATAACTTCTTGCTTTCAGACACAAGGATGATGAGCTATCCCCCAAAGGAAATCCTTCATGAACATCCCAGAGAAAAATCACAGACAGCACTATCCAGGGAAAGAGAACTGGAGCCACACGAGATTTAATAATTGAAGTTTTCTTACAATCACGTATCTAATTGCAACTTATATTCAGTAAAATGAGTTTTGTAAACCCTTCCAAGTAGTGCATAAACAATAACATTTCCAACAAGGGTCTCAGCCTGCAGGAGTGAAGTGCTGGAGGTGCCAGGCTGCAGGTGTGTGCCAGGCTGCAGTGTGTGTCAGGCTGCAGGTGTGTGCCAGGCTGTGTGTCAGGCTGCAGTGTGCGCCAGGCTGCAGTGTGCGCCAGGCTGTGTGCCAGGCTGCAGGTGTGTGCCAGGCTGTGTGCCAGGCTGCAGGTGTGTGCCAGGCTGTGTGCCAGGCTGCAGGTGTGTGCCAGGCTGCAGGTGTGTGCCAGGCTGCAGGTGGGTGCCAGGCTGTGTGCCAGGCTGCACTGTGTGCCAGGCTGCACTGTGTTCCAGGCTGCAGGTGTGTGTCAGGCTGCAGTGTGTGCCGGGCTGCAGGTGTGTGCCGGGCTGCAGGTGTGTGCCGGGCTGTAGTGGGTGCCAGGCTGCAGGTGAGTGCCAGGCTGTGTGCCAGGCTGCAGGTGTCTGTCAGGCTGCAGATGTGTGCCAGGCTGCAGGTGTGTGCCAGGCTGTGCGCCAGGCTGTGTGCCAGGCTGCAGGTGTCTGTCAGGCTGCAGGTGGGTGCCAGGCTGCAGTGTGCGCCAGGCTGCAGTGTGCGCCAGGCTGCAGTGTGCGCCAGGCTGCAGGTGTGTGCCAGGCTGCGGGTATCTGTCAGGCTGCGGGTATCTGTCAGGCTGCGGGTGTCTGTCAGGCTGCGGGTGGGTGCCAGGCTGCGGGTGGGTGCCATCCCCCAACTGCACACACCTGGGCTCTGCCCCACCCCAGAACTGCCCTCTGCAGGGCTCAGTTTGTGGGAACCATCCCAGCAATAAGACAAATTATTTGTTTTTGAAAATCCATTCCAGATTTAGGAGAAATGTTTTGAATTCACAACTAAAATTATTAAGCTTTCAGCTGAAATATTAATCTAACTTTTTTAAATTTGAAGTGAGATTCTGTACGGTGTCTGACTCAGACAGGCTTTGAAAGACTTTACTGAAATAACAGTGAATTAAAAAAAGGACATCAGTATCATCCTATGTTGGAAGAGAGGAGGTTTCTTAAAATTTAAACTAAAGTACTTGTGAATCTGGAAGAGTGCTCATAGGCCTTATGTTGATTTGTTTAATGATTTGCTCAGAGTTTGTTTAAAAGTGTCACCATTTCATATCAATAAGTATTTATATTTTAAAAAACAAATACATTCATTGTCAGAACTTAACACAATCTCAGTTTGAGAAAAAAGGAAAAAAATACATGAAGTGACTGAATAATTTTCCAAGCTGGAGCACACAAACCTTTCCTTCTTGCCCTTGCTCTTAATGACAACAGCAAGATTTAAGAATTTTACATGAGAAAATCTGTAACTGATTAAAGATGCAATAGAGGAATTCAATATGCTTATTAATAATTTTGTCCTTCAGGCTTAAAAAATCTGAGCAGACAGTGTAAGTCTGCTGAGTTTGGAATTTTATGTCTGTCCTCTGTATTTTGCAGACTAATTTGGCAGAGGTTCTAGGCCAAGTCCTGCATTGCTCAGGCCAAAGGCCCCCCAGGAGTGGGAATTGTGTCTCACAGCTGCTCAGCGTTATAAGGAATCCTCCAAAATGGATTTATGCCTTAAATAACACAAGGACATCTCTTACAGAATTTATGTACTACTCAGTGTGGAATTCTGCTCTTGGCTCATGAGGAAGCCTACATGTCTGGAGAAATGTTTTCACATTCTTTAACTCAGATTCACAAAAAAATTAAAGAGAGCCTGACTCAGCATTCAGAATGTTTTACAGTAACTTCATCTTCTAATAATTACAGCAAATAATCTTTTAGGGTCATGTAGAAAAGGTACTCAAGAATGAAATGAAAGTGCTCATACACTTCAATAATATTCATTTAATTACAGACCTGCATACTTTATACTATATATATACACACACATATAAACTTTATATTATACATATATATATTTAAAAAGTACAGAAAACATAGATGGTCCAAGGTAGAAAAGCCAAGGGAAGCCTTTGAAAGGAGAGAAAGGAGGAGATGGAAGGGACCTGCTGAAGCCACCAATAACCAATGAATCACAGCCCTGATAAAACCCCCACACAGAGGGCCGAGCTCACAGCCTCTGTCTCCAGAAAGCAATGACTGCCTGATTAGATAAAAATTATTACTGAAAGCTGCACCTTCATCTGTGAGCAGTCAATGAGAAGACAAGGAACAGCTTCATGAGCTGTGACAACAGGAGACCCAAGCACGAGATGTTTGTCCAGCCCACACCTGCTTTCACTGGTACCTCCATATCAGAGCCCTTTGACCCCACCAGAACAACAAAGGCTTTATTACAGCAGGCTAATAACAACTTTAACTGCTCTCTTCTGCATTTTGAGTCAGCTGATTAAGGCATGTACAGGCCCATAAAGAAAAGCCCACAGGCTGAGAAAGTCTCCACACCTTTTGGCACTGGAAAGCCCAAAGCAGACACTTTAGGGCATGCTAATAAATGGTTACTTTCATGTGCAGCAGCAGCATTAAGTCTCTGTCTCCAAAAAACCTTCCAATCCTATTTATTTCACTAGAATAGTGGCTCTGATTTCACAATTTATTCTATCATAAATGCAGCAATACAGAAGCAGCAGTAGAGAATTGTGACATATTTTTATACATGGATTAAAAGTTTACACAGTTTAGAATTCTGTGTTGTACTGCAGCAGTATTCCATTACTTCCAAATTAATTGTCCAAGCAATCCTAACTAAGCTCTCCTGAGTGGTACAGAATAACAAAATCACCACTACGAGCCCTCTAATGAGGAGCAGCTGTGCATCTGCAGGGATTAAAGAACCTGAACCCTCCTTGAGCTTTTTCCCTGGAAGCAACCACAATCACAGGCTTTGAAGACAAATACAACGACTCCAGAGAGCTTTAAAAGAGAGCTTTTGGAGGGGGAGGAACCACAGGAAAATATAAGGTTCTCTCTCACAATAAGATAACAATTTGGATGTACATACTTATCTTAAAGCACTTAAAGACTTAAATTCATCTTGTACATCTGTACTCATCAGAAACTCAGAAAAAAAGTCTAAAGGGCTGTGGGCAAACATCTCCTATTTTTCTTTCCTAGGATGGGACAATTAAAAGCACAAATAAGGGGGTCATCACCCTATTAAGATTAGCAACATAGCTCTGTACAGCTTCCTGTCAGTGCAGTAATTCAGGAAATTAGAGTTTCTTAAGTGTATCTGATGTAAATTAATAAGTATTTAGAAATTAAAGAGAAAAAAGAAGTGGAGACGTGTGTTTTTTCGTTTTTTTTGTGCGCACAGAATAGACAAGTTTTATGAAGTTTTATATAGTAACTACTTTATCCGCTAGTTTTCGAAGGTCTCTAAGTTTATTAAGTTTTCTAAGTTACCTTATAACATTTTTAGAGAGTATCAGTTGTGGTATTAGTTAAGAAGCAAACTCCAGTCATTGTGCACTCCAAAACTCCCAGGATTATAAAAAGAACACAGTAAAATATGGGCAGAAAACCAGATATTAATCAAAGTCACTAACCTTATTCTCTCTGTCCAATTCCGTCACAAAAGAAGAACTTGTGAGGAGCTCTGCACGGTCTCAGCCTGCAGGAGTGGAGGGGAAGGGCAGTGATGGAGCTGCCAGGCTGCAGGTGTGTGCCATCCCAGCCAAGTGCTCACACCTGAGCTCTGCCAGCTCTGCCCCACCCCTGGAGCCCTCTGCAGATCTCAATCTGTGCAATCTGTGCTGCTCACCTCAATCATCTCACTACAACAGGAGGGAAGGGCAGTGATGGAGCTGCCAGGCTGCAGGTGTGTGCCAGGCTACAGTGTGTGCCATCCCAGCCAACTGCTCCCACCTGGGCTCTGCCCCACCCCAGAACTGCCCTCTGCAGATCTCAATCTGTGCAATCCGTGCTGCTCACCTCAATCATATCACTACAACAGGAGGGAAGGGCAGCGATGGAGCTGCCAGGCTGCAGGTGTGTGCCAGGCTGCAGGTGTGTGCCATCCCAGCCAACTGCTCACACCTGGGCTCTGCCAGCTCTGCCCCACCCCAGAACTGCCCTCTGCAGGGCTCAGCCTGTGCAATCCGTGCTGCTCACCTCAATCATCGCGCTACAACAGGAGGGGAGCACAGGGCAGACACAGATATCTGTTCCCAGACACCGCAGTGTGAAGTACTCTCAAAGCTTTGGAGAGACTAAAGACTGGGGTTTTTTTACTTTTTAGTTTTATGTTTGGTCTAACAAAGAGCTCACTGTTTTTAAGAATCTCACAATTTCTGAACTTAAGTTTGTAGGTCAGCCCAAGAAATCCACTGGTGATTTATGTTCACTTTTCCTAGACTTTACAGAGGAGAAGAACTGTAACTATGAAGGACAAAAGAGTCTAAAGCTACAGAGACATGTGAAGCAAGATGTAAAGATAGAATTATTTGGACTCTTAAAGTAATTAACTATTGCTTTTCCTGGGACCCTTTAAAAAATCATATAACACTGAAAACACCAGGGATTTTTGAAAATAATTTAGTTCAGGTCTGCAGTCCAAATATAATGCCAAATTGTCTATAAAACACAACTAAATGGAGCCTCTTTTCTTTGATGATTTTCATGGAAAATATTTTTTCAGGATTATTTGGTATTTCTGATACCTGCAGCTAAAAAAACCAAACTGTGATGAACAGACTACAACAAACGTTCCCTATTCTTTTCCCTGTGAGGGGAGGGAGGGAGGGAAATTGGGGGTGAAGCTGATCCAGAAGAAGGGATGGCTGGGGGAATGTTGAGCCTGGCTGAGGAGGGCAGTGACAGAGAGGCTTTGGTGGGCACTCCCCTGCCTGCTTCCAGCAGCTCTGCTGGTTACAGCTGCTGGCCATGTCAGGGCTGCCACTGGAGCAAAGTGACTGCAGCGTGGATAAATGTCTGAAGTTTTCTGTTCTGCTTTAATGGCAATTTCTGCACTGCTTTTGCCTCTGAATTTTTGCAAGACTCAGACCCAGAAAATGTAGCAGCACTCTAGAGTTGTGTGTCTGACAAAATGAGCAAATCGTGATCTCTTGGTGTGAATGGAGTGTGCAGGTCCACAAAAAAATCAGTGAGACGGAAGATTAAGGCAAGACTGATGTGTAATAGAATTTAGACAGTCATTTGCTGTTTGTCACTCGAAGTCTGAACAATGATTTTCCAGATGAAAACATTCTGTATGTGTCATCTGTTTTTTATCAGAAATTCATAGGGTGAATATTTTAATCTTAGTTGAAAAGAAACTTGAGAAGTAAATAAAAATAAGGCAATACAAATATTAACTCTTAAATCTATTCATACATAAATATGAGGAGATACATTCAGAACTAATGACATTCTTCCTGAATGAATATTTATCTTCTCATTGCTCATTTTGTTGACATGACCATGAACTAATGTGGGGGGCTAAAGCTTCTGTATGACACCCTCAGCTGTGCTGGGACTAACTTTATGTGCATACATTTCCAAGCTCAAAGGGTGCATGAAAAACAAGGAGGGAATGTGCATTCTAGGGTGCATTAAAAAATCACATGGAAAGCCAATATTAATGGAATATAAATGTTTACTGAGAGGGTGATAGTGGGTCAAACCATTACTGAAGTGTAAGGTTCCCTGAGAAAGAGTGATGGATAGTGCTGAAGACCAAAAACAAAAAACCCATTTTGGGGGGTTTTTTACCTTTTCATCTTTGTGATCTTCCAGTATTGTGGGGAAATGTTTCTGTCTGTTGTTTGTATGAACAGAAGTGTTCATTTCATGTGTGTGAAATGAATTTTGCAGGAAGTATCCAGTATCAGTCCCCCTGCTAGGTTGCTTCTGATTGACCTAACTTTTTTTGCAAATGCAGGGGAAAAAATAAATCTAAACCATCCTATTCAATACTTCTTTGTGACTAACCTGCTCAGAAGGAATTAGGAGCATGCTGAAGGTGTTGATAGAGCACAATTTATTCATTGTAGAAGCTGAAAAGATTCAGCATTCATTGTGAATGCTTTTGCTGAATGTGAGCTCCTGAATCACTTTTTTTGTGTGCAATGCAGCAGTAGGTTCTCCATTTGCAGTTAATCTGTATTTATTACATACCAGAGGGCCAAAATCAACCCAATTATAAGCAAATAAAATTCTGTTGATGCTGGGGAAGTTGCCCAAGTGCTAAGCTTGTTACCTAATATTCTTTACCACATTGGCTAGCAGAAATGGGTACCTGCTTTCTAAGAATGTTACTGCAGGTCTTTTTAATTTCTTTTTAGTTTATCATGCTTTTAAAACCTCTCAAAATGATCATGAGAGATGACAGACAACACAGACTTGCTGGGCACCACTGCTGGCTTTGGGTAAGCTGTTTAGATATTACATTCAGATCTTTATGTTCTTCCTTTCATCTGGCAATAAGATGTTTACAATGAACCATTTTCTTCCTCAGGCCATTTTCCATGAGATAAAGTTGTCCATAAGCAGGAAAGCAGCCCACCATTGCCTCTGGCTACAGAACTGCTAGTTTAGATAAGCTTTGCTCTGATAGAAAATCAAGCTTCTACTGTTTAATTTTTTCCTTTCAAGACTGAGTGCAGCACAAGGAATGATGGAAGCAGGAAGAACTGAGGGTGGGGAATATGGTGACAATTCTGGCAGGGAATTCAGTGTTGCTAGCGTTTTGAGGCTACAGTAAGATTCAAAAAATCTTCATGTTTCATGGCATTTTGATGCTTTGTTGCCATGATGTCTTTTTCTTGTATGCTCTGACTAATTAAATCCTTGGCAATATTTGCACAGGTTTTCAAGTTGATTTTCATTCAGAGCTTAAATGCTTAGTGTAAATGAACTACAGGTACAGAGAACACATTCCATCTAAAATTTATCTAGGCTATGAGAACACTATTCTTCCTCAGGTGTGGAACAACTTTAATTTGTATTGCCTTTTTTTTCCCCCCTCATTATTACTTACAAAGAGCACAGTCAATATTAATAAGTAAAAAACCACATTCACTGGGACCTAGCTTAAGATGTTAGACATCCTGGACAAAGATTCTAACAGTTTAGGTGTTGGTCCCTCTTAAAAACTCCATCTGAAATAAAAGCAAGCAAAGACCCCAGCAGGCTGTGAAGAGCCTGGGTTGTGTTCTGAGGTTGGTTCTGCAGCAGGTTTCAGGGCACTGCAGCCAGTAGAGCACAGCTGCTGGGTTCCAGTCAGGAATGCATGGGACTGGGAATCAGACACAGGACTGCCAGCATAACCCAACTGGACATGCTGCAAACACCAATGTATTTGTCCCTTCACTTTCATAATTCAGGTAAATTTTTTAAATATTCCTTTATATTCTATTACGTGGATAATATAGAGCTGGCAGTGTAGGAGTAAGTTTGGGAAGTGTAATAATGCCAGTACAAAACGATGAAGTTGCAAGGAGCTTTAAGACTGTGCTATTCTATGAAAAGCAGTATTTGTACAAACAATTTGTGGCCCACTACTAAAAATGTCATTTTTTTCAAACTAGAATGTTAATGGTTGCTCCTTGTATAGTTAATTTTACTCTCAAATTAATTGAACTCCTCAGTATTGTAATACTTGTAGAGTAATTAGCCACAGGCTTTTTTTTACTTTTTCCCTTTTTTCTTAATGAGTTATTTAAAGTCCTTTATCCAGTTCCAAAGAAAAATCAGGATGTTTTCTCCAGCAATCAAGGTGCCTAGTTTTACACATTCAGAATCCTGTTTTTCTCTGGAAATTCTAATGCTGGTTAATGGGTCTCTTTCCTTTTGTGAAAAGTACTGCTATGGGTAATGCATCCAAATTACCATTTTGCTTGTTTATGCAAAGCCTAACAATGATGATCATACTGCTCTGACCACATCTTTACAGAAAATTATTGTACTTCTACATGAAACATAGGAAATGGTAGATAATGTATGCATTGTTTGTTATCACCTTAACCTATGAACCCAATTGGTGTGGGATTTTGTTCACTATGAAAATAATGTCTCTTTACAAAGGATTTAACTCAGATTTAACCTTCTATCTCTATAGCAAGCAATTTTGAGTGGGAAAGAGCTAGTAAGAGAGCTGCCTTATTTACTCACAAAGATATCCCACTATCAAGCACAGAGGTTTTCAAAGCAGCTGCTGCCATGGGTATGTGTCCAAGGCTGAGGGTTTAGGATTTTAAGTTAGAAGCATTTGGCTGAGGAAACAAAGCAGACTAGGAGTTGAATGACTCTTTACAACTGAACATAAGAGGAGATTGTAGCCTGGTGGGGTTGGGCTCCCAAGTAACAAGTGATAGGATGAGAGGAAATGGCCTTAGATTACAGCAAGGGAAGTTTGGATTGGACATCAGGAAAACAATATTCACAGAAAGGGCTGTCAAGCACTGGAAGAGACTGGCCAGGGAAGTGTTTGAGTCACCATTCCTGGAGGCATTTAAAAGTCTGTAGATGTGACACTGAGGGACATGGTTTAATGCTGGACTTGGCAGTGCTGGGTTAACAGTTGGACTCGATGATCTTGGAGATCTTTTCCAATAGAAATGACTCCATGGTTCTATGATTCTACAGCCTTTCACACAGAACTTCCTTCTCAAGTCAATCCAGTACCAGTCTGGCAAAGTGAAGCTGATGCTAACTGGTGGGTTCATTTGATTTCCACTGACAGGAGCTTTGTCAGGGGTTGTATAACACCATCCAGCCATTGCAGCAATAAAATATCTGTAGCTGTTACACATAAACAGCTTTAGTCGCAATGTGCTTATCTCCACCGGCAGGGTGGTGTTAAGGAATCCCCTCCTTCTGCTCCAGTACATATCCAGCTTCTCTATGACTGTGATATTGATGCTCCCCCTTGAACTGCCTTCATGATTTGTTCATTTAGGTGTGATAGGTGATGTCAGATATTAGGCCTTGCTTAAAGATAACAGCAAAGACAATCAGCTTCAAAAATGAGAATTGGCTTGAGCTTGCAGACCTTGGAATAACCTGCTTAGCCACTTATCTCCATGTGTGGTGCCATGCATTACTTTTAAAGAAATATTAAATTGTATAATATCTCAGAATTTATATACTAAACTAAATTAAATACCTTATCTATCGTGATGCTTTGTGGTTTTAATTTTAGATTGATTGGTCTTTTCCCTTGTTCTACAGGACAGTTTGCTACATCAGCAGTCAGTCCCTGGAATGACAATAGGATACCAGAGTAAGAGAGTAGAAATTCTAAACTTCTGGTGAAACTTCTTACTTCAGAAACTAAAATAAACAAAATCTTTCTGTCAGACATCTGGAGAAGTAACAATGTCAGATCTCAGGCTGGTTTGCAGACAGCTGCACAGCAGTTCCAGAATGTATATTCCTATAGAAATAAATCTTCCCTTTCCACTGATTTTCAGAAGGGGTACAGAATTTTGCTTCCACCAGATTTAGTTTGAAGATGTTGAGGGACACAACAAGATGGTGAGACACTTGTCCACAGCACAATATTGAAAATATCCTCTATTTGGGTTTCTGGATTGAGGATACAAAATGAAATTTCTTCTGAAGCCTTTTGTGCAGGTCTGGAAGGTCTTTGATCACAGTCCATTCCCTAATTGAACTCCAGAGAATAAAACTGCTCTCTCTTTCTGCCTGTTGCCTTTTGCACCCATCAGAAATCCAAACAGAGGGAGAGCTGTAGAGCAGCATCTCAGTCAGCATGTGTCACCAGGAGATCTGGCCATAAAGGCAGTGTGCCTTCAAGTTATTTAAGGGACAACTCTGGAAGATGATGTGTATTACCTCCTTAGATTGTCTTCAAGTTGTGAGCTGTTGAATCACTGCTAAGAGGCTGGAAAATTGCATCAGAAAAGCCTCTCAGGGAAAGGGAAGCACTGAAGAAAGATGGAGAAGAAGGTGCAAACTACAGACTAAAACCTGCCCTCTGCTGCATCAGATGCATGAGACCACAAAGTGTATGACTGCAATCCAAGAGAAATTGAGTTCATCCAGCATCTGAATGCCTTGATGGACTAAAACTTCATCTGGGGACATCCAACAGCACTCCAAGTCCTTAACAGTCCTGAGTAAGAAAACTGAGTAGCTGTAATAATACATAAAAGCGTATGAACCATCTTAATGGAAGATTTCCTTGGACTAAGTGAGGCATGCCCCAGTTTCATTTGATTTCTTGCAGAAGGTCTGGGAGGTTTTACAGCCCAGATATTCCCAGGCCCAGGAGCAGAGATTCCTTCACCTCTGGGATACACTGTATTTTCATCAGACACTTCCCACAAATCCCCCTTTGGTTTGGTGCACTCTGATCCCTCAGCTGAGTCCCTGCATCCCAGGTTCAAACTGCACGGTCACTCTGGCAGAGCAGAGGAGAAATATCTTGTGACATGAGAATTTTCCTTTATTTTGGCTTCAAAAGCTTTCCTTTCATGTGGCTGAGCAAGAGCTGAAAACACAACAAATGCATCATTGAAAAAACAAATGTTTCCTTCTGAGGTTGTCTAAAAGAATGATTTTGACTTTATCAGCTGGACAACCAGTAATAATCTCCTGTAACTATGGAATAACTGAGGAAGTAAAAATTATTTAAATTTAAGTTTATAATTTACATAATTTATTTATCCAATTCACAACAACTCAATGCATTTTAGAGACATTGCAGTTTCCCATGCATGCACTTTTTTCATTTTGGCATTTTCCTGCCTTGCTGTACTCTTTAATGAGTCCCTCTATGAAATGGCTGCTATTACTCTTAGGTGATGGAAAAACAGAAAAATACAGACAATGAGTCTGGGGTTTTTTCAGTTTTGATTTTTCTTTTGTTTGGGGTTTTTTTTTTGCTTTTTAGCACTGTCACTACTGCATGCAAGAGTTACTTTCC
The DNA here is from genome assembly GCF_030490865.1 of Poecile atricapillus. Taxonomy (NCBI): domain Eukaryota; kingdom Metazoa; phylum Chordata; class Aves; order Passeriformes; family Paridae; genus Poecile; species Poecile atricapillus. The sequence goes on along the minus strand of NC_081249.1, from coordinate 118,619,558 downwards.
CAGGCAGTGAACATGGGTTTCATTTTATAATCCAAAAGAAAATGTCACAGACAAATTATTCTGTATTAGAAATACTGGGAGCATTCTCTTTTTCCTCACTGCCTCTACATATAGGAGAAAGTGATATTATTTAACCTTGAGGTTTAATTATTGCCATATTTTTAAGGAAGCCCTGGAATTTACTTTTCACATTTTTTTGTGAACAGAATTCTATACAGAAGCACTGAAGTTGCATATAGACAGATACCATTTTTGTCTCTGTATAACAGGCATAATTAGTCTCATCCATGCAATTATAAAAGCCAAAATACATTCTAAAAGCTTAGACATATGCTCTCTATTCAGTACTGATTCACTGGAAGGGTTTTTCCAAAAAAAATATTTTATTTAAAAACTGTCTAACACTGTTTGGCTCAAAACACTAAAAACCCCACAGTGCCTTATCACCAAAAATAAAACCCAGTCTTTCCTGTAGGTGGTGTTAACTGTGTTTCTTTTTAGATTCAAATGATCTGACATTCAAAACTGTGGATTAAGTGATTCCTTCAACTTCAGTAGGATTAGCAGCACCTAAATGTTTGAGAAATTCAGGCCAAAATTATGGATGTGTGTGTAAACTCTACAATCTGTAATCTTGGTACCAGTGACCAAATGTAATTCAAGACAGCAATAAATCCACATTCACCTTTGAATTGTTACACCCTGACTTTTCCCATCTAAGAGCAATAGAGCAGACATCTTACTACTTTATATCCTGATTTTTCCTGCCCCAGTCACAATATTTCTAGAATTAAGGACAATTTTGTCATCAAATTTCTAGTATCTCTAAGACAAAGCAGTAATTCTCTTTTCTGAAATGTCTGCTTTTCTGCAGCCACAAAATGAAAGATCACTTTCTTGCTAGCATAGAGATAAAACAGAAATACTTGGCTAATGGGCAATTCATAAGAAGAATCTAATCTATACAACCTTCAAATGCAAGAGCAATTTTTCACACTTTCTAACCAAGATCTTATTTTCTCGTTTTCAGCATTTAATAGAACGAGTTATTTCTCAAGCACAATTCCACACCTTATCTTTAAGTGCACAATGATGTCAAAAAGGGCACAGGCAAGATAAATCCAAGTGTTTTTCTTTGATTTGAGTGTGTTGGGTTTTCAGAGATTCTCTTTATTATGCAGAATGCATATTTTGTGCTAAAAAGTTCTAGAGCCTTGGAGGGGCTTTCTGCAACATTTCTAAAAAGATACTAATAGCTTGCAGGTTGATATTTAAAGGGGACTTAAAAGAACATAAAACTAATAATTGCCACATCTACATAGTGTGCTGTCAAACATGAATAGTGATCATTGTATTAATATCAGTAATTCCTCTTAGAAGCTTTTATCTTTGGCATTGCTATCATTTCTAAATCTGTTTTTGTCAGCTGCTTTAATAATTTTTCTAATGCCATAACTGTCTTCAGTTAATTATAAACAATTTGTCACACTTAATTAATGGGTCCTACTAATAATATATTATCCCAGGTATGTGTGAATGATAGCCTGTTACTAGCAGCAGCACAGCTCAATTAATGATGCCAAAACACCAATATGATGTTTGTTAGTAGAAGGGACACCAACATTCCTAGAAATGAAATTAGACATCTTCAAAATAGAAACAAGGCAAGAGTGCACTGAGGACAAAGTGCTGCTCTCACATTGGGTCTCAGCAATAACTCACCCAGAACAACAAACCCTGCCTGGCATTTCTATCAGAATAAAGAGAATATCTGCAGACTGGAGCAGAGCGTGGGGCTGCTTGGCAGCTCAGTGGGAAACGAGCAGCCACAGCTTTGTTCCTGCGTGGGACAAAGAAACACAGGGAAAACCAAACACATGAAAGTCCTTGGTGCTGCTTAGGACACCTCCATTGTCAGAGCTGATCCTGAGATGCTTCTCAAGCTGTCCAGACACAGCTCCACAGGAACATTTAAACTTTGACTACAGAAGTTAGAATTTGAGGCTACACAGGTGCCTTCAGGGGAGGCATCACAGGACCTTGTTCTTTGGTGGGCTGGCAGCAGGGCCTTGATAGTGGTAGGATTTGTAATATTCCTTTGTTTGATAGCATAAAATCATTAATTTTTATTAAATTCAAGTTGATTTGATACTGTAATGAATAATAAACAGAAAATACGAAATGTCACAGTTTAGTAACAAAAAAATAATTTATTTAAGCTATTTTCCCCAGAAGGAAAAATCTGAACTTTACTAATTGCCCAAAATGAAACAATGCAAGAAAAAACAATTTGGTTTTTCTCCTTTTCTGTTAATCACAGAAACTGTTCCTGTGAACTTTGTGTGTATATAGCATAGCTGTTTATACCTAAGTGCTTCAGATTACCTACACTGCCATTTATTCATATATGTATATGTGAAGTTTCATGCACGTTTCTGAGTGCTATGAAAATTAACACTTGAAAGAGCATGATGAGTGAGTTAGCAAAGTAAAATTACGCTTTCATCAGTGCAGCCACGTTATTATATGTGACTATTACAGGGTACTGCAGCCTGGTACTTGGATGGTTGAAAATTAATTTGCTTGGTTACATGGTTCTATTGTTTCCTTTCCTTCCTGGGGAGGGGAAGAGAGGTAGAATGAAAAAGGAGAAAGGATAAGAAATATGGAGCTGAACACCAGTTTCATTCAGGAAACACAAATCAAAACCCCATAATACAGTCTACCCTCAAAACTGAGGTGTTTTGGTATTTTCTTCAAAATTCATTATTATTGCCAGCGAAAGACCTGCTGATGATAAAGTTCTGCTGGTGATAAAGTTCTGCTGGTGATAATGCCTACTGGTGATTCATACCTGATTCTTTCATTCTAGAGAACATGCCAATGAAACAACAATGTCAGCTCTTTCCAGCTGCTTTGCATTGAGTGTTCTACTGACAGGCCTTGTGCTGGCAAGCTCTGCTACAGAGTCAGAATAGTTTTACATCACTAAACATCTGAAATGTCTGACCTGACTTGCAGGGAGAAAGGTGATGTAGTTAGAGGCAGAAGAGCCATTGGGTTCTGATATGTAGCAGCCCACACAATATTTTATTAATGTGGTTACCTCTGGCATTTTCTCCACTCACCACTGCTAGAACAATTTTGACCTGTCTTGGTATTCTCAAAACAGTTTAAGTTCATTATCAGGCTCAGAGATTTTCTGTCAGAGATGGACCTGTGCCACACACACTCATTCTCACCTGTTTTAAGTTCAGACAGTGCCAAGGCTTCTTGGTAGAAGGGATTGCCCCAATCTTTCTCTGTCCATCACTATCAATTATCAAGATAACAGTTCTCATAGAAACCTACACTCTAATTGTTGGGTGCTCAGTGCTGGTCCCAGTGCACTGATTTATTTCACTGTTGTTAGAGTGTTGTTACAGCTCAGAAACTGCTGTTGCCATTTACCAGTGAAGTCCAAATGAATAATGTCTGCTTTCCCCGCCCATTTTAAATTACAGACCTGACCTAGAACACCTCACTTTTATTCTAAGAATAAAGAACTTTTTTTACTGAAAAAGACAAGGCATTGGCCACAATGTATCCATAATCAACAATTTATTTAATTACCATTTTTAAATCTAAATCTAAGCTCTAGGTCAAGGCATGTCAAATAGATCTCTAATATGAAATCTTTATTTTGAAACAGATCTTGTTTTCCAGTCTCCTTTTACTTTGCACCAGTTTCACCTCGCTCTTGCCTGACCTACTTCACAGCAAGGTTTACTTTGCCTCTCATAAACTGCATTTTCCTGTCATCCCATGGGGTTCACCTGAACCACGAGAACTGTTACATCAACAGAATTATTAATAAATAAGGGATCTTTTACATCAAAGGAAACACAAAGCATCTCAGTAATGCTGTAGAAGTAGAAAAGAAGTTTGATCTTAATGAGATGGTCACATGTTGTTTGCTCAAATACAGAGTAACTTGTGTAATAAATTATTGTTTGTATTAAAAATTCGAAGGTTATAACTAAGACAAATGTGTTTGCAATGACATAAAAATATGAAATGTAAAAGGCCTCTCCTTGCGGAGGGGGAGAACGGGATTCTCTCCGAAAAACCACTGATTGCCACCCACACCCAGATAACGAACTCAAGCAGGCCCATCAACTCGGACAAACAGACAGGACACGGATCATCAAAACGACAATGGAGCTGGCTCGGGGAAAATTACCTGCCTCCGGACCCGAGCAACGCCCTGCAGATTCCTGTAGGGAACAATCTGATCGACAAAAGAAAGACAAGCCCCAAAAGATAGGCCTTGCCAGACCTGAACATCCCGGTGTTGAAAAGCAATCATTGGAACACAAAGGGGAAGGCTCCGTCGAGATTTCCATCAGCACCAACCCCGGATCACATTGATAACTCAGAATTAAAATACATACAGAGTCTCTTTGCATATGAGGAGACTCTGTCCGGACTCAAGTCAGGTCTATTCTTCCAAGCCAGGAAATCTATTCACCGAACAATCAAGAATACTCGGTGAATGGAGCCTGCTCGGAATTTTAGCCTGAGGACTTAAAAATCCTATAAAACCCCAAGCCTGAGAGCGCTCAAACGTGGATTTGGGAAACCTACACCTCGGCTGTAGGTCCTGTCCACCCAGCGCTGCGCTGATCATTTTTATTGTGGTTTTTCTCTCTGTTTTTTTCTATGTTGTTTATTAATAAAATTCTCTTTGATTTTATCCCAAATTTGCCTTTGCATTTATAACAGATTGGTGCCGTGACTCGGATCGGAAAACTGTGGGAGAACCTCGCTATCCAGGACGGGTACCCCCGCTGATTTTAGCAGCCTGGGGAGCTGAGAGCCTCCGCAGTTCACTCCGACATCCGAACCAAATTTAGGCTGAGGTAAAAACCACAATAAAAGAGAACACGGATCCAGAGGAGCTCGGGAAGAAAAGCCGCAGCTTGGTAGCTCATAAAAAGTCAATCGTGCACGAAGACATCCTCGCAAGAAAATTGCTGTAAGTACTGTGAGGTTGAGCTGGTGATTGGGCAAGCGTGTGTGAGACGTGATCTGATCACGGAGCGAGTGCGGACTCCAAGGCCGCGTTTCCATCCTCCCGCGAGGGAATTGGCCGGCCACGGAGGAAGCGAGTCGGTGTGAGAGGACTCTCTCTTCACGTTTGTAAAGCCTGGGGCTAAAGGGAGCTCTGGGGGACCGATCACAAGGGGCTGGAAGGGGAAGAGGACGTCCAGTTGAGCTCGGGAATTAGTAAACTCTTCCAGCAACAAGGACCTAAGAGAAGGTCCGGAGGAGAGATCGAAGCGCTAAGAAAAACCCCGGTACAGCAAACCGCGAAGGTGAGTATTAGCAGACTTTTGACTCTCCAAATACGAACACAACGCAGAAAAACAGGTAAGACTCCCTCTTCACCATGGGACAGAGAAAGAGTAAAGTGCAAAAGCCAGTTGATGAGAAAAACCCTTCCAAGACAACGAAGGGATTGTTAGACATCCCACCAGAAAGTCCTCTGGGATGGATGTTGAGGAATTGGGAAAATTGTCCCGAAAGGAAAGGAAAATCCAAAGCTAAAATGATTTATTACTGTGCCGAAGTTTGGGGAGGTCAGGAACTGAGAAACCATCTCATTTGGCCAGTACTAGGGACATTTGAAAGGTGGACGTGTGGTGAATTAATCTCTCACGTGGAGCGTAAGGTTTCCTCGGACTCCGAGGAGAAAGAATATGCCAGGCTCTGGTTAACTACCAGAGTCAGGTTGTTCCTGGTAAAACAGAAAGGTGAAACAAAGACAGAAAACTGGGAACCCCTGGATCACTTACCCCCACCATACCACGGGCTGGCAGAACCTTCTGCAGCAGATCAGGTGGTGCCGTCAGCACCCGCAGGTTCCCCAGGGCAACCAGCCGAAGCACACACATCGCAAACAAGGGAATCGGCACCGGCAGTAGTTCCGGCAGCCCTCCCTGTGTCCCCGCCTGCAGGAACCCCGGCCGCCACAACCTCCTCAGAGGCCAGGTTGATGCAAGGCTGGGGAACACCCTCTCCCCCGTTGCCAGTCCGGCCACCACTGCCAGGACCCTCGAACGTAACAGAGGAGGTCTCGTTTGGTAATCTAGTTGCAGCGGAGTTTCCGCAAACAATAAAAGAACAGATTTTCAAAAACCCCAATTCCCCCCCCTGCGAGCAGGACTCGTTTTGAGGCGAAATTAATGAATGAGAAGTGGGAAAAGAATGAGAGTAGACACAGAATGTTCCTTCTCAGGGAAGTGCCAACTGCCCCTGGAGTAATTGGGTTCGTGAATGTACCCCTTAACTCAGGGGATGTGTGAGCGTTCAAGAAAGAGATGGGGCGATTGTTAGATGATTCGTTTGAAGTAGCTGAGAGATTGGATGAGTTTTTAGGTAGCAGTATTTATACATATGAGGATCTCATGGCTATCCTGAGATCATTGTTTAGTCAAGAGGATGAGAAACAAAAACTCCAGGCCAAAATATTAGTGGCCGCAGTAAAAGAGGCTCAAAAACAAGAACAGGCACGGGGCAAATTTAAAACAGCGCCGAAAAAGCCGCAAGAGTCTCAAAAGGACGGCTCCGCCCCGCGGTAGGATTCCCCAGAATGTTTTTACTGTAAGAAAGTAGGACACATTCAGCGGAACTGCCGTCAGAAATTAAAAGATGAACAAGTATTTCAAGAAGATTAGGGAAGTCTTGGGCTCTTTCAGATGGGGATGGTAACAGCAAAAGAGCCCTTGATAAAATTAAAAGTAGGTCCCCATCGCCAAGAAATAGAATTTTTGGTTGACACGGGAGCTGAGAGAAGCACCCTGCAGAAATTACCCAGGGGATGCTTGGCAAGTAAAGAAAAAGTAGTTGTAATTGGTGCTAAGGGAGATCCTTTCGAGGTTTTTGTAATAAAAAATGTAGAAATTGAGTCTCAAAATAAGATATGTCTAGGAAATTTATTATTAGTAGAGGAAGCTGATTACAATTTATTGAGAAGAGATATGATTGTTGCATTAGGTATAAACATTGTCGTAAAGAATTCTGAATTAGTAATAAAGATATTCCATTTGACTCCAAAAGATGAAAGGGAAATTGATCCCAAAGTATGGCATTCAAAAGGGGAGGTGGGGAAATTAGATATTACCCCCATCAAAATTGAAATAAGAAAACCCAGAGGATCCGATAAGGATCAAACAATATCCCATCCCGATAGAAGGGAGAAGGGATTTGAAATTAGTAATTGATGACCTCCTTAGAGGGGGTACCCTCGAACCCTGCATATCCCAACATAACACCCCCATCCTGGCAGTAAAGAAAGCGGATGGGAGCCTCTGACTAGTTCAGGATCTCAGAGCGGTAAACGCTAGAACCCGAACCCGGTTTCCGGTGGTGGCGAATCCTTATACTTTACTAAATAGACTCTCTCCAGAGGATATATGGTATAGTGTAATCGATTTAAAAGATGCTTTCTGGACCTGCCCTTTAGATGAAAAGAGTAGAAACTTCTTTGCCTTCCAATGGGAAGATCCGGACACTAACAGAAAGCAACAGCTAAGGTGGACTGTCCTCCCTCAGGGGTTTGTAGAATCTCCAAAACCTGTTTGGGCAGGCTTTGGAGCAGCTACTCACCAAATTTATTCCAGAAGAGGGGACAAAGCTATTACAATACGTAGACGATTTATTAATTGCCGGGACAACAGAAGAACAGGTGAAAAAGAGTACAATTTTGTTGTTGAATTTTCTGAGAAAAAAGGGTTTGAAGGTATCAAAATCCAAACTGCAATTCACAGAGCCCGAGGTAAAATACCTTGGACATTGGATATCTCAGGGGAAAAAGAGATTGGACCCTGACAGAGTGGCCGGGATCCTCGTGCTCCCGGCCCCAAAAACGAAAAGACAAATCAGGCAATTTTTAGGGCTCCTGGGATATTGCAGACAGTGGATTGAAGGATTCAGTGAAAAAGTAAAATTTTTGTATGAAAGATTAAACACAGACAGATTGAAATGGACAAAGCAAGATGAAACAAAATTTCAAGAATTAAAGAATGCCCTCATAACAGCTCCGGTATTAACCTTACCGGACACAAATAAAGAATTTCAGCTGTTTGTGGATGTAAGCGGACAAACAGCACAGGGAGTCCTGACCCAGGAATGGGCAGGGAAAAGAAAGCCTGTAGGATTTTTGTCAAAAATCCTAGACCCAGTCAGTCGAGGCTGGCCTACTTGCCTGCAAGCAATTGTGGCAGTAGCCTTACTGATTGGTGAAGCCAAAAAGGTAACTTTTGGAGCCCCTGTGACAGTATTTACCCCACATGATGTAAGAAATATCTTACAACAAAAAGCAGAAAAATGGTTAACTGATTCCAGGCTTCTGAAGTATGAAGCCATGTTAATCAGCTCACCAGACTTGGAACTGAAAACAACTGCTGCACAGACTCCAGCACAATTTCTGTTTGGGGAACCCACAGGAGAGTTACTTCATAATTGTATTGAGACAGTAGAACTGCAAACGAAGGTAAGGCCTGATCTAGAGGATCAGGAATTGGAAGGAGGAGAAAAATGGTTCATTGATGGCTCCTCAAGAATGGTGGAAGGGAAACGGAAATCGGGTTATGCTATTATAGATGGCATAACGGGACAAATTATAGAATCAGGCCCTCTGAAAGCAAACTGGTCGGCTCAGGCCTGCGAGCTGTTTGCTCTCTTAAGAGCACTTCAGGGCCTGAAAGGGAAAAGGGGGACCATTTCCACAGACTCAAGGTATGCATTTGGAGTAGTGCATACCTTTGGAAAATATGGGAAGAGAGGGGGTTGATCAACACAAAAGGAAAAGATTTAATACATGAAGAAATAATCAGGCAAATTCTAGAAGCAGTCAGAGAGCCAAAAGAGATATCAGTTGTTCATGTAAGGGGACACCAAACGGGGTGGCAGTTCCATACAAGGGGAAACAATTTAGCGGACAAAGAAGCTAAACGAGCTGCTTTGTTAAGTATTCCTGAGATAACTCCGGGAAAACCACCAGAAGTCTCCCTGCTTCCGTCCGAGAAGGAGCTGGAAGATTTCAAAAAGGTAGGAGGTTACCAGAGAGAAGGGAAATGGTGGTTACCCGACGGGAGGGAGCTAGTCCCGAAGGGGGTAGCAAAGGGAATACTTAAAAGGCTACACGAACAAACGCATTGGGGAACCAGGGCATTGGCGGAACAATTTTTAAAATTTTTCGGGTGTAAAGGAATTTTCGAACTCGCAAAACAAGAGGTGCAAGGCTGTGTGATATGCCAGAAAGTAAATCGATCAAATTTTAAACAATCAAATTGGGGAGGTCGGCCACTCTCGTACCGACCGTTCGAAAGAATTCAAGTAGACTTCACGGAATTGCCAAAAATTGGTAGGAATAAATTCTTATTAGTGATAGTGGATAAGCTGACACATTGGGTGGAAGCTTTTCCCAGGACAAAAGCAACGGCTCAAACAGTATCTAAGATTCTACTTGAAGAAATAATTCTAAGATATGGGATCTTAGACCATATTGACTCGGATCAAGGCACTCATTTTACCTCAAAAATTATTAAACAATTATCGGAAGCATTAGGAATTAGGTGGCAATATCACACTCCCTGGCATCCTCAAAGTTCGGGACAGGTGGAAAGAATGAATCAGACTCTAAAATCACAACTATCAAAATTAATTATTGAAACAAAAATGCCCTGGACCAAATGTCTCCCCTTGGCACTGCTGAATATCAGAACGATGCCCCATTCTGAAACAGGCTTGTCCCCGTTCGAGATGCTATATAGAATGCCATATAAGCACGGGATGCCGGTGGCACATCCCCGAATTGAGGATGTGCAACTGCAACCCTATCTCATTTCTATAAATAAAAACTTACAGGAATTAAGGAAAAGAGGACTGATTCCTCAAAGCACCCCTCTCGGATTCCCCATCCACAAAATCCAACCAGGAGATCGGGTCCTGATCAAGACGTGGAGGGAGATTCCCCTGAGCCCTCATTGGGAAGGACCGTTCCTCGTCCTCCTGACAACAGACACCGCTGTGCGAACGGCCGAGAAAGGTTGGTCTCACTCCTCTCGAGTGAAGAAAATCACAGATCACGGTTCAACCAAGTGGGAAGTTACTACCCCGCCAGGAGAGTTGAAAATCAAGCTCCGGAGACAACACAAATGAACAGTGACGAAAGAATAAGTTGTAATATCCATGACTGTTACTGTTTTCCGTTTGTGCATTTTAAGTGTGCTTATTGTAAGCAGATCTGGGTGGCTCATTGTATAAGGGGGTATAAACCAAAGGGATTGTGCACTAGGTGCTACGAAAAGGAATTAGATCAGACCAACAGGTTTCTAATACTTGCAACCCGGGCGGGCCTTTTGGAACTTGACTCTCCGGAGTGGTTCCTGTTTTTTCAAAAAGGATTAGGGGGTCAGCTTGATTGCAAAGCGGAACCCTTGGAAATTGAGTGTCGTAGAACCGTAAAAGTACCGTGCAGATTCGACCCGGTCAAAGCGTCTCGGTGGGCAACCTTTAAACGAAGGTTTGCCATCAGGACATCAAGGGCCCCTGAAGACAGTCCTTGCTGCCGAGAAGATGATTATCCCCGCCGTATACTTTTATACGGGCGAAGGGAATGGCAGAGGGATGCAATTGTGGGGAATCCTGATGTTCCTGAACCTAGTCATGTGCTCAATCAAGGGAATGGAGCCCGAGGCGCCCCCAGGGGAGGGTCCCCTGGGGAAGTGTGAGCAGTGTCAGACTGCCGCAGAAATCGAGCATTTGACCGTGTGTCCTCCAGAATTACACACAGGGGTATGTTGGTTAAACGATACTCGGTTCAAATTGTGTAAATTAAAAGAAAAAATCTGGTGCTCAAGCCCAGGGGCAAGTATTAAGGAAAAACCCATTCGGACCTCGGAAGAATTACGGGTTACAATGGCCCACTTCCGGAATAAAAGAGAAATAAGGGGAATTTCCTTAATCTCGGTCTGTGAACAGTGTAATAAAACTGTCTGGATTGGGGGAATGAAACAATCAACATTTTTGGCTTATCATCGAGTCAACCCGGTATGCTACAATAAGGCAAACTTAAAACCGTGTGTGATGGGTGAGAATGTACTGGGAAGGAAGAAACTTGAAACATGAGACAAAATAGCCCTTCTCTCTAAATTAATAATATTAGAGGAAGAGAAAGGAAGTGAAAATGCATTAAAAGTCTTAGAGGAATTTGAAAGCAAACACATGTTGTCAACAGAAATTAATGATTGGGTGACAGATAAAGAAAAAAGTGAAAAAGGATAAGAAGAAATACTCTTCTTCCAAAGAGAAATTGGTTTTAAAATAACGAATTTTTAAATGTGATAAATTATTAGGTGGGGGACTGTAATAAATTATTGTTTGTATTAAAAATTCGAAGGTTATAACTAAGACAAATGTGTTTGCAATGACATAAAAATATGAAATGTAAAAGGCCTCTCCTTGCGGAGGGGGAGAACGGGATTCTCTCCGAAAAACCACTGATTGCCACCCACACCCAGATAACGAACTCAAGCAGGCCCATCAACTCGGACAAACAGACAGGACACGGATCATCAAAACAACAATGGAGCTGGCTCGGGGAAAATTACCTGCCTCCGGACCCGAGCAACGCCCTGCAGATTCCTGTAGGGAACAATCTGATCGACAAAAGAAAGACAAGCCCCAAAAGATAGGCCTTGCCAGACCTGAACATCCCGGTGTTGAAAAGCAATCATTGGAACACAAAGGGGAAGGCTCCGTCGAGATTTCCATCAGCACCAACCCCGGATCACATTGATAACTCAGAATTAAAATACATACAGAGTCTCTTTGCATATGAGGAGACTCTGTCCGGACTCAAGTCAGGTCTATTCTTCCAAGCCAGGAAATCTATTCACCGAACAATCAAGAATACTCGGTGAATGGAGCCTGCTCGGAATTTTAGCCTGAGGACTTAAAAATCCTATAAAACCCCAAGCCTGAGAGCGCTCAAACGTGGATTTGGGAAACCTACACCTCGGCTGTAGGTCCTGTCCACCCAGTGCTGCGCTGATCATTTTTATTGTGGTTTTTCTCTCTGTTTTTTTCTATGTTGTTTATTAATAAAATTCTCTTTGATTTTATCCCAAATTTGCCTTTGCATTTATAACACTTGGATTGAAAGAGAATTGCCCTGAGTTTATGAACAGCTAAATCTCACACTTCCTACCAGCAAAGATTAGGCAACATTTAACAGTTTTTAGAAAAAAATAGGCACTCTAAGATAAAACACTATATCTTCAACAAAGTACATTAGCTAAAATATATGGATAAACATTTCACTGTGTAATAGCCTGCTTTATCTACATAAAGTTTAACATGCTTACTGCCTTTTACCATCAGAACTGCCAGCAGAATGTATCTGTGAGCCACCAGTTTATACCTGTGGGGTCACTTCTTATACTCCCTCTTCTGCTTAACAATGCAAGAAATCTGCTAGTAAAAACACTGCACACCTTTAAATCCCTTTGTTTGCTGCAGCAAATAATTAATGAAAAGAGTGACTTTCCTATAACTCATTTATAAATGTACTGAGCGGGAAATTCTTCCTGGCATGAAAGTAGACAGCAAGGAAAGTGCTTAATATATGGTATGGATTTAAACAAGAAACAAGACTCAGTTCACCATCCATTCATATTTTAAAACTTGGAGATTTAAGAATGCCATCGGATCTGGTTTATGAATACTGCAGATCATCTGATTACTCTACTCAGTTTGAGTGCATTGCACAGTACAGCCTTCATCAGTGATGCCAAAAACTATTCAAGATACCATTTAAAATAGGGACTGAGGCTACCTCATAAGCCTTTATGCATTTTGACTGAAACTAAAGACCATTCTGCAAGAATTCTTGCATAATATCACTCCATAATAAAATCTGTTTACTGAGAAGTTTTATGAGTCATTAGGAAATTCCTCACTTAGAATAATAATTTATGGCTGCACCTTCTGCTAAAGAAAAGCATTGGATAGTTGTAATTACCAGCTTGGACAGTACAGTTCAATTAAATTCAGGAAACAGAAAATATAATTGTTTAAATGAGCAACCAACAAGCAGATTCTACAAGTGGAAAATATTCCAGAGCGTGGAATCTGGGTCATACAGCTGCCAAGTTTCCCTTCTGTGTAGCAACACTGACAGAGAAAACAGTTGAGGGGAATTCATATTTACATTTTTCAGCACAGTAAACAAGAACAGACACTGTGAATTGCAGGTTTAGGGAGCTGCATGTGGGGCTGCAGAGCTGCAGTGGGAGCTGGTTTTCCTCTCCTGTTGGAGTCTGAGATACAGACTGTGTGCCCTTGCTTTTAATATTTAGTTCCAGGATTCAAAGAAACACTGAATTTCATATAATATGAAATTCATGTGCATGTTTTCATGGTGATACATGAAAACAAATGTTAAAGTTAGATAGGAAATGTGTAAATGTGTAGATCAGAAAGTTTCTTAAATCACTGGGTGAAAAAGTAGTTTAGAGAACAGGAGACAAGATGGAGGATTTAGGGTGTTGTCTCTTGTCCTTCTTCTTTCTTCTTCATGTCCTTCTCCTAGGGGTTTTTGGGTAGCAGTAAGTGATTGGGTAGAAAATGTCACAGTGCAGCACAGAGGTGTTGGGTCATTGGGTCACTAAGAAAAATAGCTTAGTTGGCATCTGTTAATTGGGTAAATGGACATATAAAAGACCTTGAAGAAGATCTTTGTTAGCCATTTTACCCCTTTTCTATCATAGTGCACATAGCTCCTTGTACCTTGTAATGCTGATAAGAAAAAATAAACAACTGAGACCGAACGAGAGAAAAAAATCGCCTCCCTCTCATCAATCTTCAGTTCAAAGGGAAAAAGAACCCAAATCTAAAAGTCCCCTAAACAGACACTCTCCTAAACCTGGAACTAATGTCCTGTTCATATGTGTACAACATCAGGATTGAGAATGCAAGCTGTGAACTCCTTAGGCAGGACAAGCACCAAAATATCTCTGAAGAAACAGGGATGTGAAATACTGAGATACTGGAACGTATATCTGCTAGATCACTTAAGAATTTCAAGAAGGGCTATCATCCTATGTTCAGTGGCAATTCTGCCCCAAACACCTTAATTTTACTGGTCTAAATTTTGATCTCTATGTTAATACATTAGTTAAGTTATGCATAACAGAAATAAATGGCCCTGGCATAAAATGGATCTTTAAGGTCGAGTAGTTTTCTGTGGTGGGTTAACCCTGGCTGGAGCACCTCCAAAAGTGCTCTGTCACTCTCAGGTCTCATCACAGCTCTGCCAGCAACCTGTTCCATCACAGGTGTACCAGCAACCTGTCCCATCACAGGTCTGACAGCAACCTGTTCATCACAGCCCTGCCAGCAACCTGTTCATCACAGGTGTACCAGCAACCTGTTCATCACGGGTGTACCAGCAACCTGCTCACAGCCCTGCCAGCAACGTGTTCATCACAGCCCTGCCAGCAACCTGTTCATCACAGGTGTACCAGCAACCTGTCCCATCACAGGTCTGACAGCAACCTGTTCATCACAGCCCTGCCAGCAACCTGTTCATCACAGCCCTGCCAGCAACCTGTTCATCACAGGTGTACCAGCAACCTGTTCATCACAGCCCTGCCAGCAACCTGTTCATCACAGCCCTGCCAGCAACCTGTTCATCACAGGTCTCCCACAGGCTCTCAGCCTCCTCCCAGGCATCCTCCTGCTCCAGCATGGGCTCTGTCAGGGACTCAGGGCAATCTCAGCATCCCCTGCCCTCCCTGTGCTCAGGGCTCACAGCCTCACCAATTATTTCCTTTCCTTTACTATCCAGACAGCAACCTGCCCTTTTTTTTACCTACGTTTTCCACTCTGATCACAAGAAATTAAATACTAGCACTTATGCATCATCTATTTCCAAGAAGCAACTTCCACACAAGATAATTGAAAGCTATTTTTCACGGTGTAAGATTTCTATAGGATAAGCATGGTAAAAAGGGTAAGAAGGAAGAAGCAAAAGAGTAGATCTCTAGAGAAAATGCAAAATAATTCTACAGTTGCATTTTCTCAAAATTTTCTGGGACCAATCCTTTAGAAATAGGCCAGTAAATAAATTTAGATTCCATATCAAATCCATGTACATTTCAGATGTGCTCAAATAAAACATTCAGGCCTACTCCAATTATATTCTGGAACCTGTTACAATATCAGAGCTTACTGAAGCAACGAGTCATGTATCTCTCGGGATAATAACATGACAGGGTTAGTTTGCCAGACAACAGGCTACCAAAGACAAATCTGCAGTGATGCACAGAGCTTGGCAGCTCATTCAATACTCATCACCATTTGAATCCATTACAGTCAGCCAAGAAAGTGACTCCTTTCAACTATGTAGGATTCTTTAAAAGAGAGGGAGAAAGGGGTTTTGAAATTTTGTTTTGAAAATATTAACTTCTATTCTCTCTGCACATTACCATTTTCAGGATAACCTGCACCATCCCAAGATCCCACAAAAGGCATTTTAGGAGACCAAATTACAAAGGGAAGCGAGACCAAATATAGGTTTCTACTCTTCTGCCTGGCAGGAGGATTTAAACAGAGACAGATCTGGCAGGAGACAGAGACAAAGCTGGCATTCAGATTGTTAAATGGGAAAATCGACAGTTTTCTCATAGGGAGAGGTCAGCAGTAGCAATGATGAGAACCTTTGCTTTAGCAGCAGCTACTTCTGAGCATCCACCTTTTCTACCCAGCACATTCAGCACACAGAGTCTGGGGGTTTTTCTCAGTTTTGCAGAGTGTGGCCATTCTGATCAAAAGCTCCCATTTGCTTCAAGGACAGCACACTCAGATTGATGCTGTGTGATTCAGACTGGCTGATACAGACATCATGCAGAGAAGGTTGAACTTTTTCATCTTGGAGTGGATGATTGTGAAAAACATCTATGCAATTATTCAAATTGCTTGAGTTACTGTTGGTAGAGAAGGTTAATTTAGCTCAAGCCCCTTTTGGACGATAGCCTAAGCCTAAATAAAAATAATTAAAAATGCATTCAGTGACTGTTTTTTAAGACTTGTTTTATTCCTTGTCTAGAATAGAAAAATTTTTATTCTAATTAACAGGTAAACAAATTGACATCTGTGGATCTTTACAACAGAAACTTGTATCAGGGTGGATATTTCAGCAAAGGTAGGACTTTATTCACTGTTATGTGAATACAACACAGATAATAGTTCAGTGGACTTGTTGCACTATAACAGCTTAAGGACTGAATGCATCCACAATGCTAATGACCATTTCTGATCCATGATCCCACAGTCCATTCCTGAGGAAAGGCAAGGGATATTTGGTTGCACCAAGAGCACTGGACTATCTGATATCAGAATTGTGTGAGCAGAAGGAAGATACTCCAGAACATTCCCACCAGCACTTTGCAGTGGCCAAACTCTGTGGAAAACTTGCAGAAAACCTCCAGGTAGAATTCACTGGGAACAATTCAGAGATAATAATAAACAACAGTAACACATGAGCAGACCTCAGAATGCTGTACAGACAGGTATGCAGTGAGAGAAACAGACACTACAGTCTATTAGAAATACATTCCCAATAATATGCTCTAGTGATTTAATTATAACAACAAAATGCAGAAAGGAGCTGGAGATAATAATTCTAATTTCTTAGCTTGCTACCTTGCCCTGCAATGCTTCCCTCCACATGCAGTCAAATAACCAACATATTTAACTAAAGCACAATCAGAGCAATGATTTGGAAACTGCTGGCATCAGTGATTATGAGGCAGAGCTCATGGCCTTTTTCCCTTAAACACTCTTGTTCAATAGAATGAAATTATAAACAAAGGGACACAGAAGTTTCCTTTTGCCTTGTTTTATACTAGAAAACAAGCAGCTTAATAGAGAAAATATCAATACTACATTATCTGCTTGACACCAGGAAGAACAGATGTGATGCAAGCCCTGGAAATGACTTGCAGAACATGAGTTTCATTCCCTTTTGGGCTGACCATCCATCCATGCCCTTTGCACTGTCGGTGACTTTCTGTGGGAGTCATTTGAATGTGTTCTGCACCGTGGAGCTGGATGACAGCCTCTGCCTGGGGCTGCTGCTCTGCCCAGCAGCACCTGCACAGCCTCGGGGCTTGCTCTCTTCCTTGCCACTCCTCAATGAGCAGGCTGGAGCTGAGCAGGAATTTGAGTGGGGACACAACCTGGACAACCTCCCAAACTGAGCAAAGGGCTGGTCCATCTTGTACAACATCATGAGCAGCAATGAAGGGATTTTTTGAGAAAGCAGAATTGCTCAGAGGCTGGCTAGAGCTATTTTATAATTTATTATTTATATTATTATGTCTGCTTTGGGGAAGTGCTTAGTGATGGCCTTCACATCATTATCTTGGGAGGTTTTTTCTCCCTCTTCAGCTGTTTATCTCAACAGAAGTTTTGTCACTATGTGGGGAAATGTTGTGCTTAGGTGTTGGCTGGGGTAAACCCATCACACTGAGATTAAAAAAAATAAATACAAAATTCAAATCAACAAAATGGCAGCTTGCACACCACATAAGGCTCCTGGAGAGCAGGACCCTTTTCTGACAATGCTAAAGATCTCATTTCCTTCTTTAACCAGTCTGGGCTAGTGAGACACTGGAGGGCTGAGAAAAGGAGTGAGTCTCAGAGTCATTACAAATGGCATTGCCTTAGGTGGGATTGCAAAGTACACAGGACTCCAAATCCACTTGAAGGTTTTTACAGAGATTTAAATACATATTTTAAATTATAACTATGGGCAAGTGAATTGGTAGTAAAAATGAGATTGTTTTGCATGACAGACATGAATTGATCACAGTGTCATTGATTGCTCCTTCTCCAGGGGAAATACAGTATGTTAATGAGAGATTCATTGGAGGGCAGCAGATGGTTTAATGGAAAAGAAACAAGAACACAGCTTGCAGGTCTGCCCTTGATTTTCACACTGTCATTCCTGATATGACCACTCTGCTCTCTGAAACTGGTCATGCAAAATTTTCAGGAAGATGTTCAGCATGTGCTTAGATGCAGCACAATTTTTGGCTTATATCTTTTTAGAATGTCTGTAATTTTCAAAGGTGTTAGCCCAAGGTTTTGTCTTCCCATTAAGAAAACTGTAGCATTTTATTGTGTAGATGTTAGTAGCTCAGGATAAACATATTCATTTGCTGGACATAAGAACCCTTTCAAAATTAGCTTGTCCATGTTTTTAAATGTCCAGAAGCTTTTCACTATGTAGCCTGTCATTTGGACATGGGGACACACGACTGTAAAGGCAGTGAGACAAACCCATCATCAGTGGAACCCAGAGAAACCAGGAGGCCTCAAAGCTGCTGAGTGCAAACTGGTTAAAATGCTGCTTTTTCTCACCACCAGATAAGGCACTGCTCAGATTTTTAGAAGAGAGGATTTTTTTACAGATATTTCAAATCAATCACTCATTTACTAAAATGCAAATTGAAGTATGTGACTATTGCTGCTGGCTGCAATAATCTTCTCAAAAGCCTGCAGTGCAGGTTGCAAATGTTCATTATGCCTGTACCAGCTTTGAGGAAACAGCTATTTGTTAGCATTGCACCTCGTAACCTGCACTTCTGTTTTTTGTCATTGCAGTTCCTTGAAGAGTTTCCAACTATTTGTGATTTAGTGTTGATATTTTATTTATTTATAGTGAAAAAAAGCTCTGAATGTTTTTTTTAGCATTCACATGTGAGCTTATAACTTGAATGTGGAGCCCAAATGATAGGTCACTGGAAATATTAGTATTCCTATTGCATTGGCAACAAGTTCAAGACAATGTGCCCACATATTTAAGATGCTTTTCAATCAGATAATATATTTTGGAATAGTAGAGAGTGTACGGTGAAGCACAGAAAGTACCTAAGGGAGGTTGATGGTGTGTGTGAGAGAGATGAACAATAGTTAGTCACAGTTAACCTGGTTAATCAAATTAAAAACTTTGTAGCTTTTGGTTTAGTTCAGTTTATTGCTCCTTGGAAAATTGATTTAAAACATCAAACAGCACCACAGATCTTTCCAACACTGTAAGTAATTCTGACACTAAAGAAAGTACCTAGAAATCTTTAAAGTATAAAATAGTATTTTATTAATACAATAAAATACAATAAAATCAGATATAAAGATTTCCACCACCTCAGAATTAAATATAATAACAGATAATGAACTATCAAAAGGAAACAGATGGTAAAACCTGACTTGGAACACAGTGAAAGGTCCTCCTGTACCTGCTGTATGTAATACCAGAACACATTTACCATGCAAGAATATCTTCAAATAACCTTTAAGTCACATTACTGAACTCTCAGATTAAAAGATACTGTTACTGTGGAACTGCTTTCAGAGCCCCATGTGTACCTTGCTCATCATAGCACAATATTTCACTGCCCTTTCACATAGAAATTAGATACTATTTGAAACTGCCAGTAGCTGGCTTACAAATAGGAAAAAACATCATTTGCATAACTATCCCAATTTACCTGCTTTTATATGGAGATAATCATAGTTTGATATAATAATTGATTTGGTCTCAGCAGCTACTGCTGTCACACACTAAACAAAATGCAGTCCTGTGGTATTCTGGAGGATTCTCATGGCCAGCAAAACTGCACAGAAAGGCAGAGCTAGAGACCAACCAGCTTGGCAGTGCCATAGACTGGATTTCTGTCACAGTCTGTAGGGTGTTGTGAAGAGAAACTGCATTGATTGATCCCAGACAAATATCCCCTCCCTAGGGCTTGCTAACCACCTGGAGGGGTTTCTGTGGCTCAGAGCTGAGCCAGCTGACTTCTCCAATTCAGAGCAAGAAACATCAACACAGATTTCCATTCATGTATTAAATAATAAGGTCAGATCAAACCAAACCCCACAGAATCTAAAATGGAAACTCATTTTCCTGCTTCACAATTATCTTTCAAAGCATATTGCCTTTCATTGTGAATCTTTCTTTTCTATTGAATTGCATATATATTTCATATTCTGATAAAATACTGCAGAATACTAAATATTTTAAATGCTAAAACAGCTGCAGGAGCATTGGAAAGCTTCTTCAAATCTGTATGAATGACTCAAGTTCTGCTCTGTGTTCTGTACCTAACCAAAATACCAGCAAAATAAAATCTCTAATAGGAGCTCAAGTTTTCCCCAGTCACCTGTCAGACAAAAGGATGTCATTGGCAAAAGAGTTCTGCCACATACAATATCAATGCACTGGGGCAATATATCAATATCCTGGGCAGTGGGGAGATGGAAAGGAAGTGAAGAAATGTCCTTAAGAGATGGAGAGAATAAAGAAAAAATATTACATCTCCCTAGAAAAATCTAAACAGTGGAATTAGAGCACTGATGTTATCCAGAGCACTATATATTGTTCAATAATTCCTAGTGTTATTATTGCTACTCACAGCAGCAGAAATGTTCTTCAGTCAATCCCAGATCACTTCTTGTGCCTTATGTATTTATTCCTTCATTAGAAAAGCATTTTTACTCATTAAATACATAAGCACAGGCTTCATTTCAAGGGCTTAAGAGTGCACTTAATGTTAAATTTTGCTTATGTTCCACTGAATAAATCTTTTAAAGCAGAAAAATATTGACCCACTAGTCATAAACATTTCTTTTTCTCTTGGGGAAATTCTAGGTACAATAAATGGTTAAGGAATCTTGAAGACCGTAAGAGGAAAAGCCCTTCAGAATTTGATCTGGATGAAGGCTTACAGACATCCTGGACATTGAATACTAGGTTTCATTTTGATCTTTTCATAGAGATGAACACATCTGACAGATACAAACTCAGATGTGGAACTGAACTTGGCAAGAATTTGATTTGAGGCTCTGCAGCCATGGTTTGAGCTCCACTCTTTTCTAGAAGTTTAAATATTGGGATTTCTCAGGCACAGAACTTCCAGCCTTGCACTCTTCCCGAAGGTTCTGCTCTTTCTGGTCCCAATTTGATCTGTTCTTGTGTGCAGAGCCGTGCTTTGGGGGCTTTTTTGAGGGGGGGGGCGGAGTTTGGGGTTTTTTTGAGGTGGGAGGAGAGGATTTTGAGGTTGGGTTTTTGGTTTGGGGTGGAGGATTGGTTTTGGTTGGGTTTTTTTGAGAGGCGGGATAGGAATCAGAAACAAAACACGACTGCATCTTCACTGGCCACCAAATTCCACAGCTTTCCCTGTAGCTTTGGTTTTTTGCTAATGTTTGAAATCTCTATTTATTTGCTATGAGGGGATTTTTTGTTTCTTCTACATAAAAGCAGTACTAATCAAAAATGTCTGAATATATTACTAGCTCTGGTAATTAATACACTTTAAAAATAGATGTGAATAGAAAAGATATAGAAATATATATAGATATAGATAGAGAATATATATAGAAAAAATCGAAAAATTCTCACGGAGTGGAACTGAAAATGTTTTAGTTTTTTTCTCTATTTTTCTCTATGTATTTTTCTCTATTTTCCTATATCTGGAATAAATTTCATTCCTTAGTCCTCTGGAATCCTGCTACCTCTTTCTGGCATACTCTGCAATGTGTTCAGATGTAGGTGACAAACTGCTACAAATCAGAAAATTATTTGGGTTAATACCTGAGAAATTAATAAATGCTTGGCATTTAACATCGGGAAATACAATCATTTTAACACAAAGTTTATCTTGTATTCAAACCAAAATTCACCTCCACAGTTAAAGACATGCATAGGAGGAAATAAACTCTTTAAAAACATGCTCACAATAAATGTTCCACTCTGCTGATGAATTTGTATCAAACCTCTTCACCCTCTCCTCACTAGAACCAGCTCCTAATTTGCTTGTGAAGATACTCTGCATATTAACCACATATATACCTTCTGCATATAAATGCCAACTGAGAAAGCAGAGACAGCATTTCAAAAGTTCAGATATTTTATTCTGAAATTAGAGCAAGGAAAGAATTTCAGGCTCATGCAAATGCAATATTCGAGAGGTGAAGACAATCAATGGAAGATCACAAGACAACAGGATGTTCTCTAAATGTTGTCTGAGTTCCTGAGCTGGATATGGGCTGGACTCCATAAAGGAGGGCACAGTCCAGCATGAAATTGCTTTTCCTTATGCACACATAACTAAAATGTACACAGTGAATTTTATTGTTTGCTTCCACTCCTGTTGTCCATTCTGGCAGAAAAGTTACAGTATTATTTCAGACTCCTAAGTGTGCACTAATAACCAGAGTCTAACCTCTTTTGAAAACAAAGTGGACCTCTGAATATTAAAGCACAGGAAGAGCTAAACCATGTTCTGTGGGAAGAAGATTTGACAGGAAATTATCTTTACAATCTGCTGCTGAAAAAATATGAACTTTGCTTTGAAATAGATTCTTAATTGAAAATGTGAAACATTAGAAAAAAGTTAATGTTTTTTAATAAAGCAACAAAGCTCATACAGCCAAAGTATTCTGTATGAAGAAATACCATCCCACATAACAAAAAACATCAGGCAGTGCAAATATCAAAACACAATTTGAAGAATAACATCCAGATTGTTCTTTAAAACCATGTCCAGCAGATACAATAGAACCCCTTTGTGAGTTATATCTATCCAAAATGGGTCCCTGACTCCAGGGCCAACAGAAGGTAAATGCTGAGAGCATGAAGTGAGAAATGGGGGGAAATGGACAATGGATGAAAGAGGCCTTTCCTCTTCATGTGAAGAATGAGATGTCAGTGGAACTGGTGTGACTAACAGGAGGAATTATACTGATATCAATATATGAAATCTATGTCTTAGGTTCCTCAGAAGGAGCAGGTAAGCACAGGAGGTGCTCAGAGCAGCCCTTGGTGTCAGCAAGGGAAGATGTGACAGGCCCTGAAGCCAAGGGACAGAATTAACAGAGGGGGGTCAGTGGATTTTACTGGGCCATTGCACTGATGCTTCTGTTGCTCCCCTGGTTTTTTAGTCAGGAGCAGTTATAGATTTCACATCCTGGACTTCAAAAGCACTTTGTAGATCTCCCTTGAAGACTAAGGGATAGATTTAAGGAATTGGAGGTCTGAGATGTGATACTTGTGAAAAATGTTCTCTGTGATAAAGAGCTATCTATCCATTCCTGACCTTCTGTGTAACTACATTCGGGATTTCACCCATCTAGTTTTAGTTCTCATTTATTTAGATAGATCTCAAGACAGAAACCTAACACTTGAAAGACACAAGGCACCTTGCAACAAAATGGAATAGCAATTTCTTCTCCTCAGCTCTAGCACCAACCACCACACTGAAGAAATCCAGCTAATAGTTAGTTCTGTCTAATCATTTATTATTATGCAAATAAGATACGCCAGAAATACACATACACTATTATTTTCACAGGCTGGTTTGAAGAAAACTCTATTTAATAATAAAAAAGAAAGGTTAAAGTAAAATTAAATTTTAAAGTGAATACTGTTATTAAACCAGTAACAAGGTAAGAATACTGTGGTGTTCAGACCTCATGAATATGTTAAGAGAGTTTCATATAATGCTGGCACAGAACTGTCTCAAGAAATCTTTCATGTGGTATACATTGCCTTTTGCTCTGCTCATGGATGTATTTAAAAGTTTTAGATACTTTAAATAAGGAATGAGATTCTATTTGACATCATATTCCACTGAGGTTACTCTGAATTATGAAAAGTAAGCCTGTCTCTGTAGAGATATACCCCTACAAGCAAAGGTACTTCTCAGATATTAAATATGGTTCCTTCAAGAGTCATACTGATTTACAGAAAACCCAGAGATCAGAAAATATTAAGTATTAATCAATATTCTAATTTTGTTCAGGCCTTGTATAATTTAACCTATTTAAATACTGAAATGTGATCACTGAAATTTGAGAACAAGTGGGAGAGAGAACTCTTGATGAATTTGATGTCCACTGTACTTCAAACACTGCAGTTTAATACAATTCTGTACTTGGGAACACTGAGCCAAAGTCTGAAATGCTTTAGCATGTGAAGACAGAGATATGATACCAAAAGAAATGTGCCAAAATTTAAATTGCTGATAACTCAGAAGCTCTTAGAACTATGTGGCAAGTAACTGAATGCCTGCTCTGAAAATCTGGAGTTCATTAAATACCCCAATCTAGTATTCTCAATGTTATCTTTATTTATTATATTACTCTAGGACATTCCTAATTGAAAAAGAAGCTCTGCCCTCTCTTTCTACTACTGTGTGGAAATAGAAACTACTGGAGCAGTCCCTGGGCACATGGAGATGTCTGGGATTTAATGTGTAAGTGCTGAAGAACTGAAATGAAACATGGTAAGAGAACATGTCCTTCTCAGCAACAATTCATGATTTTGGATGTCTCATCTGAAATACCTTTAGGAGGCTGTAATTTCCTCCTCACCCATCCTTCCAAGGGGAAATAAAGTCCAGCAAAGTAGATGCTTAATGGTTTCTAATAGCAATCACTGCCTTTCTTTTTTTTTTACCATCAACAATCACACACTAGAAAAATTTGTCATGTATTAAAAAAAAAAAAGTTCTCAAAAATGTACTGCCTAAAATTTGTTCTGCCTAGCAAATGCCCACTCTGTAGAGAGGCTTGATTTACATAATGCTTCTGGGGATCCCTGTGTCCCAAATTCAGGGTCACAGATTCACACTTTTCTTTGCCTAGGACTGATTATTCTCTCTAGGCACCTCTCAGCAAACTGAACTAAACAAATAACTTTAATGAGGACTGATGGATGCAGAAAAATCAAGTGGTTTTAATTAAGCCAACTAATGCATCTGGAAAAAAATATTCTGGGCTCACAAATCCTTCATGTTAAGTAAATAATCAATGTCATCATAAGTAAATAAAAATACTGGAGATTAAAGAGGCTGAAGTTTAGTAATTAACATCTAATACATTTATTTGGGGGTAAGATCCTATTTAAATTTCATTCAAGCAATGTTTCTTTATTGGAATACCAGTGATTAAGGAGTATTAGGAAAAAGGTGGGGGTTTGGGCCTTGGTTTTTTTTTGCAGGGATTTGAGGATTTTGCTGTTTTGGGCTTTTTGATTGGGTTTTTATATATATATATATATATATATATAAAGCTCTGGAAAACCATAAATCATCTCAAAGAAGCACAATCTATTTCAGTCACTTAGTTTTCAAAAGATACATTAGTCTTCACTACTCAAGATTCATTAAAAAACTCCATTCCCCTCACTGATGGTTAAAAGCTGCCTTGATCCCTTTGAGAAAGTGCCATCTGTGACTGTGCCACCCGAGTATATTCAAAATCCATTTATACATGAAAAGACCTGCTTTGTAAGACAAAGCTTTTTCACAATTATCTCTCTGAAGCTGGCATAGATGTGTGTAAAAAATATATTAAAAAAAAAGAAGATGACAGACAACCATCTGCTTCACTTTGTTAATGCAGAGATGAAATAAACACAAAAAATCCCCTTAAAATAAAAGGCCTCCACAGCATTCATGACAAGAACAAAAAAGTCAGCACTGCAGTTCCTCTGCAAAAGGAATAATAGGGGTAAGTGGGGTGCTTTTACATGACTTTAAATCACTGCTTAGTTTATTTTTAACCCTGCTAAGACCTTCCTAGGATTTTGCCTCCTGTAAGGCAGCATGAGTGCAGTCTCAAAAGTACACCAGGCTCAGGGATGTCTCCAAGCTCAGAAGACAGAGCAGAGGTGAGGAGAAACTTGACAAGCACCAATGGGTGGGAGTGGTCTGTAAAAGTTCAGAAACTCTGTGGACAGGGGGTCCTTGGGTCTGCAGGGTTAAAAAAGGTCCAGCAAGCCCTTTGTTGGTGATCAGACAGAAACTGATGCTGTCACCTGGTTCTGCTTTGCTACAGACCCTTCTCTTTTTCCATACCTGAAAAATAAACACATGCTAAAACAACCAGTTTCATAAAGAAAACCATGAAGAAAGACTGCTTTGTGAGAGTCCAGGCTTATAAAAGGCAACAAAAGCTGTTACCATCAAGAGAACTTGCTTTCACATGCCAGAAGTGCTCTTGATGTCCAAGTGAAAACTAAGACCATTATTTCCATAGCTGCACACACAGGAGCAGACAAATGGACAGTGAAGGACACACGGTTTCTCTTGCTTGGTGACTTTACTGCCTGTTATCAGGACTGCAATAACCACTAGGTGTTTACTGTTTCCAGCTTCCAGTGTTCTAGGCCTTCATTTCCCCAGATGCATTTCTTTAATCACTGTCCCAGTGGATGTATTCTGAGCAGAATACAAACAAATAAAGTATTTCTATATCACGATATAGAGGAGTATAAGATTTGCTGTAAATATTTGTTTATGAAAATGTCTCTCCCAGGCATAGCAGCATATTAGCTACCGAGACACTTGACAAATCAAGATGTATATATTTACAGTGCAGAGTAATACATCAGAATAAACAATAAACAAGTCACAGGAATACAAGGCATGGGTGAAGAATGATTGAAAATGAGTGGTTACCTGATACCCAATGGTTTAAATGTTTCCAGCTGGAAGGCATAACTGAAGGCTCAGTTTATTGAAAGTTTAATTGTGCCTCAGCCAGTGAGTTCTGCTGCAGGTGAGGATTTCAGCAGTGTACGTGGCTTCCTAACCTTGGGCACACCCAGAACAATTCTCCTCTCTCTCCTTTGGTGTAAAACAGTGAGACAGCAGCAGTTTGTGTCCCCAGCAGTCCCTAGTGAGTCTCACCTGTCCTCGCATGAGGCAGTGAAGTGGAGCAAAGTCTTTAATGTCACCAGAGGTGCTAGGCTTCACAGGAGAGCTTGGGCAGGAGATGCTGAGGAGTGCAGGCATCGCTCCTGAGGGCAGCTGTGAGCCAGGCAAGGGCTGGGAAATGCAAACACAGCAGGGAGGTGTCTGTAGCACTGGTCCCTGCCCCCAGAACAACCTTCTGAAGCCGTGCTCTCCCCCAGCCTTCCCCTGATTCCTAAAGACATTCCACATCCTGACCCCAAGCATCTCCACGTCTCTCGCTCCCCACCTCCTGTCACTCACTCAGGAAATGTTAACTCAAGAGAAAGAATTTGCTTGTGTGATGTGATAAGAAGTGGAACAGTTGACATCACCATTTTCTCTACAGCCACGGAGCAGCTCATTTGGCACTCTTGGCTTTAAAATTCTTTTTTACATTCAGGGAAGCATATGGAGGGGAAAAGGAGTTAAACCTAGGAAAAAACATCACCTGTTTCTCAGATCTGTATCCTTGTCTTGCTTCCTTCTCTGCTGGATAAAACAAAAATCTAACTGGCATCAAGTTTGAAAAGAGGAAAACAAGGTTGGTTTCTGATAGTGCAACATGATGCTCCTAAAATGGGAAGAGGGGAGAAAGATGAGAGTAAGACTGGCACCTCTAACTTCTTCTGCTCATACTTTGTGGTCACACACTGGCAGGTCCCAGGTATTTCCATCCAAAACTCTGATTCATAACACATTCTTTCTACATCTGTCAGGTTGTTAAAATGCTCAAATTATTTATAAACTTCCCCAGTTCTCAAACCCTGAGCAAAAGGTTCAAGACTTTAAAAAAATCTTTCTACACTCTTTTTTATAACAGATTTTTTAAACTTCCATTCAAGTTTCCATCCTCCATAACCCATACTTAGAATGGCTTCGAATTCCAGGCCCAAGAGCAGGAATCTTTCAGAAGGCAGGAATTTCCCAGTTTGGTTTCATTCACAAGCCCAGTAAGGGCAGACATTGCAGACACTCTCAGGATCCCTGAGAAGATCTCCTGTAGGACATGAGGTGTGAGGTAGCAGGAATCTGCCTAAAATCTCCTTGAAAATCTAACCCTTCTGTCTGCATTTACCTGTATTTGGGAAAATTACCCAACCAAGGTCATCAATACCCACCATGGAATCAAAGTTCACGACATCTGCTGGATTCACTTCTCATCCTGACAAGTGCAAAGCTGCAGCTCCTTTGTCTGCTCTGCCACATCTGCCTCACCCCAGTTCAAATGGAAAGGAGGAATTAGATACTGCACATGACAAGTTTCAGCTTAATGAAATAAATATATAAATAAATATAATACACATCACCAAAATTGTTTGTATCAGAATACTTCCATGGAGTGTCCAGGCCACTGGACAAGTATTTAGTAACAAACCAAAACCAAGCAAAACATAAGGTATATAGGTGAATTATTATAATTTGCCTAAAGTTGGGTTAGTTTGGGGGTTTGGGGGTTTTTTTGTTTGTTTGGTCTGGTTTGGTTTTACTGCACATTAGCTACAGGGCTATTAAACGAATGCAAAGTCATTTTCCAAAGTTACATTTTTCATGCGGAGACCAATTTATTTTCCCTGCACAGACATTTTGCTTGATGCAGCAGTATAAATTTTGGCATTTGCCACTCTTTCTTTCCAGATGTCAAGCACATCTCCATTACTTTCAACATATGTGACTTAATAATCTTTTTTTTTCCATTTTCTCAAAGCACATTGAAATTTTTGCAGACTTTCATCCTCCCTCTCCCTTGAGGAAGGACATTATTTTTTAAAAACCTATTTGTTTTTTGTTTTGTTCTTAGAGTTCATATTAAAAAAAATTGTTTTATAAAACTCACTGTATTTTTGCAAAGATTAAAGATGTAATCAATTAAGGTCCCAAAGAACTTACCTGTGTAACTTTTCACTGACAATCCTCTAGGAAAACTCACACTATAAACAAACCCAATCAGAAATAGATCTCTTTCATGGTTTTAACTGAAAAACAGGAATATCACACTAATAAAATTCCACACTGTAGCAAAAAAAAACTCAAGAAAGGATCACTGTTATCTCAATCCCACTTTGGACAGGAGCAGCATTTTATGGATCATCTCAAGATCTGTGTTAGGACATTTTGGGAATAATAGAAGTTATCAAGATGCTATTTGCGCTCCTCACAAGAGCCTTAGAGAATGAAGGACACTGGTTTCAAATGCAGATTTAAAATTGGCAGAAGGATTTAGTCTGTAAATTACAGTTACAGTAGGGTCCTACATAATTTAAAACCAGATTAATACTTTGGTATCTTTTTATGGATGACACCTGTTCTTTCAAATGTTACTTTGATTTACTTGATGAAATAGTTAATTTATGCGATTATTTGATTTAATTCATATAGTAGAGGACAGGAACAAGATCTTGGCACTGTAAGGAGGTAATCCTCTCCTGCAACATTTTAAAATGCAGTGACTGATGATTCAAACAGAAACAGAAATCAGATCTGGGCAAGAGCAGTGAATTGAAGAGTGGCTACAGCAAGGCAAGGCTCACAGCCCTAACAGCAGCTTCCAAATGGAAGAGCACTTCATCACTTCTCAAAATGCTGGACATAAGAAAGTAACAAATGATTGCATTTTTTAAAAACATTATCTTGATTGCAAATCAAATAGTTCTTTTTTAGGCTTCAAGATGTATTTTTAATGCTAAAAATACTTAAACCAAATATTTTTCAGCAAACATACTATGTAGGTGTGGATTGAACTTCTGCTACTGGATATATACATATGAACATTTCCAAAGTTTAGAACTTGATTTTTGGTTGAGGGGGAGAGAGCATTGTTGCTGTTTCTGTGCTCCACAATGAATTGGTTTGTTGTTTCCATCTGTAACAGAGATGTCTGGATCTGCCCCACATTTGACTTCAAAGAAATTAAGAAAAAAAAATTCAGTTGAATGCTCATTTTAAGAAAACTAATTTATATTTTCATAGGAAAATTTACAAGTTTTATGGAATTTTCCAATTAATCTCCATCAAACTGAAAGGATTTCTCCTGGCAATGCACATCTTTCAATACACTGGGTTTTTGTACTGACTGTTTACTGCCACTGCTGTTGAGATAATCCAGCACCATTCTTTCAATTCTTGATTACTACAGTATTTGTCCTACTCTCTTTTCTTCACATTAGTGTAAATTATTTAGAACAAAAAGAAAAACTCATAATTTGGTGCCTCCTGTAAGCATAAGATCCTTAGCTGGCATAAATCAGCTGATATGTATCAGCGAAAATGCTGTCCCAGAAAGAGTTTGGGGTTTAGCTGAGAGTGGTGGGGTTTTTTAAATATTTAAATAATATTTTTCCACCTAATAGTTTTCATTAATTTGCTAGATGTTACCCTAGTCATTTGAGTTTCAATTTACCAAAAAGACTTCTGATGGACCCAGATACTCCATAAGGTGCTGATTTAAAATCCAGCTGAAAGATCTTTAGAGAAATCAGTTTAAAAGAAGCAATTAAGGATATGGCTTTGGCAGCTGCCTAAAAAGAAAACTGACAGATCATCATTAGAAACGTTTGGTTTAATATTGAATACTCCTTGGACCGTTCAATTAGGTTTCTAATTAGGATTGATTTGTTGTGTCCTTAGCAAATGAAAGCAAAGATGATACCTGAGAAAAATGAAAGTGTAGGTTGGGTTTTTTACTTAATGTGGATATGTATGCCCTTTAATCAAAGAAAAACTTGTAATATCCTACATATTCTATATTTTTGCTGTTTCAGTCTCAAATGACACATACACAACCACCTGTATCTTAATCAGAACCCCCCCTGGTGCGATTCAGCCTGTCTGCACAGAAAGCAGCAGAAAGCAGCGCTGCTTTTCCACAGTGCCTGAAAGGAGCTCTCACACTCCGGAGGAAAGAGAGGAAAGAAATTACCTGGACATTGAGTTCCTCACTACTGAGCCCCATGACACAGAGAACTGCTCTTTCTGGTTTGTGCCCTGTGGCTTGCAGCTACCTCGTGACAGAGTTAAAATTCTCATGGAAGGGGACCAAGATCTCACAGTAGTTCCTAAGGAAACTTCCTCTCTCGATCCTCACTTCTACATATCTCTTTTGAAGCAGCTGTTTCTGCCTCCAGCAAGTTCCTGGCTCAGAGAGGCAGACAGGGGCCAGCCTGAGGTGAGCTCAGCTGGAAGCAGAGCCCTGCACAGCACTTTGAACTTGCACAGGTTTTATCCAGATTAAAGTGTATTCCACACTTACTTCAGTCAGGGTCACTGTCCTCTCCCAAACTGGACATCACTGCTGTCAGCAATGTCCCTGCTGACCTTGGCACCGTCCTCCATGGTTCTCTCTTGTAAACAATTTCCCTTGGCCATCCTGTAACCAGGTACCAGTTTCTTCCTGTGCTGGGAAAAGCGGGGAGGGAGTCCTGTCTCCAGCTGCCTGCACAGAAATTATCCTGCTGCCTGCTGTCCTTGGTAATCCCACCTCCTTAACATTAATAGATTCCAGTTATCTAGAGCCTCTCAGCCTAGCACTACCTCCTCATTTAAATGCTTGAAAAGCAAGTCCCCATAAACGTCAGTCAACAGAGGATTCTTTCATCACCTTAGTGTAATCTTCCTGGATTTGCACTGACATCATCAAATGGAACAAAATACTGGATATTAATGTACAGCTGCAATACTGCAGTGGCATCAACCCACACAAAACTGACTGGGAATGCATAAAAATGTAGGCATTTACCAATAGCCACATTCCTTCAGGTCCCTTCCAGTTCTGAAGTGTACTAATATCCCTGTGGTGACAGAAATTGCTGCTATCTTGTGATATCTTCAGAGCTGCTAATTGCTTTTGTGCTGGCAGGTAAGTGCCATTAGCTTGGGATGAGAATCCGCTAATTGTGCAAAGTAGTCAACTGCAGTAAGTAGCTTTTGCTTTCTGGAGTACTTAAAAGCAATTCAGGGATTTGTTCTCATTAATGGCAGTAACATTTGTGTATTCAGAGTAGAAACAGAGCCTACCTCTGTCTACTTAATCTCATAATTGGATCAGGTAGGAGGTGCTGAGCCACAGCCTATGAACCAACCTGATTTAAATTCAAAATTTTGTAAAAATCTCATTTTATAAGCTAATAGAATCTTATTTACATGAGCTATAGAGATATTCAAATAATTTCAAGTAAACTTTGGAATTTTTGAATCCATCTCACTAGCAGCTGTGAGATAATTCTTCAAAGGCCAATTTCGATGTAACTGTGCTGTCCATTAAGGTCTGACTGAACCTCTAACACCAAGCAAGGCTAACCTGAACTGTTATTTATGCTTGGGGAACTAATCACACTATAGAAAACTTGAAGTTTTCTGCATCCAAGAAAGAAATGGACAAAACATAGAGCTTTTAAATTTATTTCAACACTGACATTTCTTCCAGCCCTGGGAAGAATTTTGGGGATAAAAGAAATGCCTTACTTTTTAAAAGGGGTCGTTTTAAAAGGAAGTGGATGGGGCATGTAAGTGTGTAGGACTGGAATCCTTAAAATCCCAGACTATGATTTGGTTAAAGAATTGTTACTCACACAGTTCACTGCAGCTGCAGAACAACTGAAATCTAACAGACAGACAGGGATTATCATGCCTTTATTAGAAAAATGACTGCCACTCAAATCCTTAAAATATAATTTATGTTCCAATTCAGATTCCAAGATTGTGAGAGAGCAGTAGGAAAAGCATAAACCTTTGTTGCACTGGGTCAATTTTCATCTGGGGTGAGACAAATTAAATATCAGAGGCATGAACAACTAAATTTGGTTCCCAGGGCAAAGACTGATTTGGAGCTTGAGCTCCGGCAGTGTTCTCATTGCCCACTCTGCTGAGATTTTGTGATGTGGAGAAAGAAGCAGCAGCAGCCACAAAGGGTACAGCAAGTGCCTCAGTGGTGCTCTGCAAAGGGCTTCTCACTTCCTCCCACTTGGGAAGGGAATTAATCCAAATGGGTTCTGGTCTCATGTTTCTCATTACTGATTCACAGTTATTCAGATTGCCTCCAATTATGACTTGAAATCTTCTCCAGGGGATGCAAAACTCATGTAAAATGCTCACTCTACTGATACACCCTACATCTGACACACAAATTTACAAGGCAAAGGCAGACAGACCCCATTTCCCAGATTTTCACTCCTAGCAACATTCTCTGCCATCTGCTCCAGGATTTTTTAAAGTGAATTAGAGTTCCTCCTCCTCAGAGCTGAGATCTCATCTGTCCAGCACATTCGAGTCTGTCGTTCTGCATCTCACTGGAATGAGAGGGAGCACGGAGGGCTCTAGAAACTTAACTGCACTGTCAAAGGGCAAAGTGTTTATGGAGAAATGATTCTTATCCCCGGAGCAGAGAAGTGCAGGAGTCCTGTACAAGAAGCAAATAATTTTCCAGTATAGCCTAATAATTGACTGTCACTTAGAACAGTCCTAGAACAGCTGAACATGAGGTAGAGAAAATGCTGATAAAGAAAGAAACAAAAACAAACAAACAAACTCCAACAAAACAAAGGAAAAAATAAGAATGGGATGTGTTTGAATGCCATTTGTAAGGCAAACTTCCCTGTTTCAAAACCAATGGCAAAATATGACCCCAGAAAACCATGCTATATTTTATCTTTTAAAGGAAAGCCAAAGCCAGCAACATCTATTATTTAAAAAAAAATTTAAAAAAAATCATATTCTTATAATTAATGTGTAATGATACAGAAGAAACTTGTTTAAAATTAAAATCTGCACCAATTCTGATTAATTTGCCCAGTAGTGAGACCCAAATGCAGCACAAGGTTGGTACCACTCTCCAGCCAAGTGGTGCAGAGAGGGTCCACACCATGATGCCTTTCCATCCCCTGGCCAGTTAATGAAACCCTGACAGAGTGGCAGGATGGAGAAACCAGAAATGCAAGGGAAGTGGAGGGAGAAATGGAAAGGAGGTGTGCTGTTAAATTGGTATGAAAGAGGAGGGAACCAGCTGAGCCTGCCCTCTGCTTTCAGATCAGAATTTGCCTGGCTGAATTCCTGCCCACAGAAGGGGCCTGATCTGGAGTCCTGCTGGCTGTGTCCATGTGCCATTTATCCAAGTGACTGCTGACAACTGTGGCTGAGAATTACTGCATTAATCTGCTTTGACATGGGCTGCTCAAGGAGTTTATGCAGCAGTCATGGGCAAAAGACACTGCAATTCCAACTTTTGCTTTCCCACCTTTCTGCTTGACATCCACACAAAAGTCATTTTAATTATTTTACTCTGATAGTTTTAAGAACAAATAAAATCTGTTCTCAGCTTGCAGCATTCTTCACTCAGGATTTACACCCAATCCCCATCCCTCAAGACTGATACCACCTTAAGACAGTCAATTAAAATCCAGCAGGGAGCACTGACCTGGAAGCATTACCACGGAAAAGCCAGAGTTAATGAGTGAACATTGTTCAATTCTGCAGTTCTGCTGCAGCCCTGGATTCCATCCCTGTGGATAATCCCTGCAGCTACCTGCTCCTGAGCTCTGAGCAGCAGGGTAACCACAGCAGGGCACCCTCCCAAAGGCCCAGAAGGACCAAATAAATACCTGTGGAAGCATGTGACAAGCAAACGTTGTGATCACATAACTCTGACAGGGGTTTAGCCAAATGTACTGACACTCTTTCTTACCAAGGTGCTCTATATTAATCCATTTGTAAATAGCTTACAAAAGTATCAGCTTGGGGCTTCTCCTTTCTTCCTAGATCCTGAATTTTCTGTGGACTCTTGAAATTATTTCTCTCTGTGAATGGCTTCCTTTACATGACTGAAGCTCTGGTCCCTGCAGTAATGGGGCTGGAATGATGTAAGAAAAGTTGCCTAGTTTCAAGAAATGTATTTGTCTTTATGATTCACACAATTCATCCTGATAATGCCTCAAATGCCACCAAACCTCCTATTAGATCATTGCTAGCAAACACTACAGCTTCTTTTAAATCATCTTCCTGTGAAAGATCATGCTTTCAAAAGAGAAGAAAAACATCCCAAGCCCCTTAAGATTCCTGAGTAATTACCTTAAAAGCCTTTTTGCCAAAGAAAGTGCTATTTTTTCTTGCTCATCAGCTTTCATCACATGTACAGTAGAGCAAAAGAATTAAATTTACCTGTCTAGTTACAAAGGATGTCCTGAATTACCAGAAAACACAGCAGCAGCTCATTCTGAGCAGATATTGCAGATACATTTGGCAGTTTAGGTTCAAGCTGTGCATCTCTCAATAAGGGTTGCTTCAGTTTTTCCAGACAGTTTCAACATGCTTTCTATATGTTCTACAATGTATGTCTCACATATAAAATGCATGTTGCAATATTATATATTGAGAAATTTGTAATTTGTATATTTGCTAATATACAATGTATGTATAATATACAATGTATGTATGTATATTAGCAAATATTATACTAATTACAAAGTAATTTTAAAAACAACACTTAAAGGCTAAAAACTCCCTAACATAAGCATAACTAAATATGCTATATTACCTGAAATTGAATCATGTTTAGTTCATACTTGGAAAACTCAAACCAAAGGGTGTTTTTATAAAAAGGTAAATTCTTTCTTAAATGAAAAAAAAAAAAAAATCCAAACTGAAAAACTAATGGAATAGTAATTTAAATTTTAAACAATTAATTTATTTGTGCAGCTCTCATTAATATGTGGAAGGAAATAAAAAATTAATTTATTAGCTCTAATGTGATGTACTTGAAGCTGTGTCCAAGGTTCTTAACCCAGTTGCATCAAAACTTGTTCCCCCTAATTTGTTTATAGACAGGTTTCAAAAAAGCTAAAGGAAAAAGTTGCCAACAAAAAAATTAAATATAATTTAAGGGAAAAGAAAGGAAAAACACTACCAAATTCCAGGATTATCACTGAACCACACAAACTTCATCTACCAAGTCATCCTGAAAAGCAAGCAGAAAGACTTGGAACATGTTGAGAATTAAACCAATGCATCTGGCACACAAAGCTTGCCATTGGGTACAAAAATGCATAAGGATCTGACTGAAAGAATCCCTCCAGTAAACACTAATTAGAGTTGGAAAATTTACAGGATTTAGGAATAGAGAGAACAGAAACAGTAGCCACTAAGAGCTTGATACAGTGGGGGTTTTTATACCATAAGCAGCTCATCCTGTGCCTCAGAAACATCTTATTTTAATTTTTTTTAGAAAAATCCACACCTGTACTGCTGAGATAATCATAAAGCACCTTAAAATGGAGACTAGAGCCTCAGAAAAAAAGCAATGATACAAATATTGCCTAAGGATATCAAAGGCACAGAGTAACTTAGAGGCACTTTGGGAAGAGTAAAAACACTCCTCAGGATATTTCTTTTGCTTAGTTTTCAAATGCAAGAATCCACAAATTGGAGCAGTTTTTGTTAAGCAGTTGACAGTCAAATTAATCTTAGCTTGGGATGGAAAGACAGGCAGATGCCAGGACATTTTCTGCTTGAAATATTGCTGAGCTTCGCTTGCACTGTGGGTTTTGCTCAGGATGGTCCCGTGGATTGAGGAAGGGCAGAACGCTCTGCTGAGCGATTCTCTCTCCTTGCTTTGGCTCTGGGCTGTCACCACGGACTTGGCTGGAGTTATTCTTTTCTGTGTAAATCGGAGGTAACTCAGCCTCATACACTCCAGGAGCCAGCAGTTTTCACATCTGCTGTAATCAAAACAAGTTTCTTTTGTGGTGGATGGCCTTTTCCTACCTGGAGCACTTCTGCAGTTTGATGCCTGCCAGTGACAATGTTGAAAACCATCCACAAAAGCAACAGGTGGGCACTTGGCAGATTTACACTCTGCTGCTGCAAGCAACAGCCAGAAACAAAAATCAAAGCCAGGAGCAGAGTTATCACACCTTTAAAAATGTGTGTAACTGGTTCAACAGAAATAGATAAAAACACATTTTCAGCATGTGAAGAACATATTTTAGGCCGTCTAGCCACCCCTTGACAGAGAATAATGTGGCAGCTGCATTTTGCATCCATGCATTGGAAGCAGCCCCCTCTCAGTGGTGCAGGGAGCGCTGTTTATTCTCGGAGCAGTTTCAGTGCATTGTTTACAGAGACACTCCCAAACCTCCCAGCAAACCCCCCCAGCATCTCCCACCCTGCAGCTGCAGATCCATGAGCTGCCACACCAGCCAAGCTTCTCCCTTCCATCACAAGACTCCCAGGAGCTTCCAGAGCTGATTTTAACATGGGAGTAAACAAGTTTCACTGCATTCAGATAGCAGAGGAATGGTAAAGAGAGAGCCAGAGAGAGATCGAGGATGACACAAAGTGAGCACATTCTGGTTCATCTATTTTTTCATGTATTCATGTTTCTAATTTCCACTGAATATTCTAAATCTATTTTCAGCAATCCTACATTGTACTGTAAGAGCCTGTTACTCACTGTACAGCTGGATTTCATACTGAAGAAGGTGGCCCCCAGCTGTGCTGCAGATGTATAACCTGAGAGTTTATTTCCCCTTTCACATGGAATTTCCATTTTAAGGGACATACTTTTGTTAAGTTTTCGCAAAAAAACCCTGGAAATACTTATTGTGAGGCACAACAATACGAAAATTCTCAAATCCTCAAATTCTTTTCATTTTGCTGTCATTGGAGTCCATCATTTGTTGTTTATTAATATTTTTCAGGTAGATCCCTTGGGGATAAAAGATAATGGCATGAATAATGGACACCATTTGACCACATTCTGTGAGAAAACCTGAAAGATCCGGCATTGTTTTGCCTACAGAAAACATGTTTGAGAATATACCTAATAACAACCTTCAAATATATAAAGAACTGCTGCAAAAAAAAATTTTTTCCAGCTACACAGCAGATATGGCATCAACCATACAATTTCTACAATTTCTACATGAATGTGCATGATTGTAGTTTTTGTAACTTTTTTTAAAAGTCTTTTTTTAAAAAACTGCAATAGTTACACTGGCTCCCCTTGTCGACTGCCAATAGTAGAGATCAGAGTAAATGACCTCTGGATTTGTTAAAAGTTTTTCAACTGTCCCTAATAATAACTTCCTTGCTAATTCATAAGCAAAAAAAATAATCTTATATGAATCAACTAAATTATTCTCTGTGAATAGTTCATTTAGCACGAGTATACAATTATACTTTTTAAATTGAAAGGAAGCATGTTTTAGAAAATGCAGGTGATGAAGAGTTATAAAATAAATACTTATTTTTTGACCAGGCGTATTCTAAAGCAGAATTCTTGAATTCATTAAACTTTCTGCTGGTTCTTTGTGGATAACAGCATTGCTTATGCACAAAGGATGACTCTTTACAAAACTGAACTGTAAATAAGAGCTTTCAATCCTTATTAATTTATGAGCTGTCCAAGTGATGTCAGAGAGGGTACCATGGCAACACTAGCCGTGCCAGCTCTTGGCTGAGGTCTGTCTCATGATTTAGGTCCCTGACCTTCGCTGGAGCCAGGCTGTCACTTTGTTCCTTTGGTGACGGGAAAGAGGAACAGTGAGTTCCTTTTTCCTTTTCTCTAGCTGCAGAGACACTCGTGCTCTGATAGGTTTCACCTTTGAAACTAAATCAGTGATAAAGTTGTAGGTTCTTTACTGATCTCATCATGTGAAAAAATATCTTAACTGTGAAATTCAGTTTCACTTATCAGTCCTGTATCTTATTTTAATGGGCTTTTCTAGTTGCCCCCATTGTAGAAGGCACCACAATGTAAAGAACATCTGAAAATGTAGAACCTTCCTACAGAAATGACATCTCCAGTGTCTTCTTTTAAACTGGAAGTCGTTCTTCCTTCAGTTATCTTAGGTGCAAATGAGCACAGTGGAAGGACTCTGGTGCAAACTCAACCAACACACAAGATCATGCCAGGGTAGTTTAACCTGCAGCAATAATTGAAATGCTTTGGCAGCTACACTTGAGTGCTAATTTATAATTAACTTCAGGTGCTTCTTTGATCTTCCTGATATAGATTTTCCCTGTTTCCTTATCAAGAGTCTGCATGCAGTCCATAATTATGCTTCTTAGTGTGACCATGGCTTTAAGTAACTGCATTAATATAAGCTTTGGGAAAATATTGGTTAAACCAAAGCGACCCTTTGCCTCTGAGCTGAAGCACTGCTGACTAAAAATGTATTATATAAGTTCATAATAGGTTTGCCATAAAAATAAAAAAATGATTCCCAGTTTTAAGGTAATGCATGACAGAAGCAGTAAAGCTTGCACCCCACCAGTGATCCACATACTAATAATCCACATATAATAAATATCACAACACTACAAAATGCAAAGTATCATGTCTTATATCAAATTAGGTTCTTCATCCAAAGCCATTTCAAAATTGTATGAATAATGAAATATTTAATTAAAAATATATTTCTAAAAGTGTCAAAAGCTGTTAAAAT
Organism: Poecile atricapillus; assembly: GCF_030490865.1. Classification (NCBI taxonomy): domain Eukaryota; kingdom Metazoa; phylum Chordata; class Aves; order Passeriformes; family Paridae; genus Poecile; species Poecile atricapillus. The sequence continues at coordinate 118,580,278 of NC_081249.1, read as the reverse complement.
AACAGGGTGGTACAGCCAAACCTAGCTGAAGCAAGATAAAAATACACAGTGCAAGGAAGCAGAGCAGCATAATTCATTTCCTCAGCTAAAACAATGGTCAGTAATCCTCAGAAGACCAACTCTAATCTCAGATTTTCAACACATAAGTAAGGTGTGCATAAAGAATAATGCAACTGAGATCGTCATATAAGACACTTTCTGTCTGAGAAACATTAAGTGGAGATTGCAACAGAAGTGCTAGGGGCAGTGCTTTTGTGAGCACAGCAGCCTGCAGGTACAAACTGGGACTAGCGAGACTTCACTCACAAAACTGCTGCTTCACTGATGTGCCCCTCCAAAATCCAAAAAAATACAAATACAAATACCAAAATCCAGGAATGGCCACAGTTATGGAGGTACACAGCATGTTCCATCCCACACTCTTCATCCCCCTGGCAGAGGAATTCTGAGAGCTGCAGGGCACTGGCCCTGACTGGCAGCATGGATGGGTGTGTGCACAAAGTGCCTGGAGGGGACAGAAACGGGACATTGGTACCCCTGAAACTCTAGAGACATCAGTACCACCCACCAGTGCACACAAGGTTTAAGAGAAGTAATTTTCCAGGTGTATTTTGTGATGTCATTTCACGAATTTATGTTTTTTAACTAACTGCTGAGCGGGGTGGCAGCATAGGAACATACTAATCCTGACGTGCTGCTCAAGGACCTCGCCAGTAACATGACCTCCCCCCTCCAGGACAACTCCCTTTCAAATCAGTAATTCCACAAGAATCAGAATCATTCCATAAGAGTAAAAGAGGAAGAAAAATAAAATCACAGAATGGGTGAAATTCACAAGCAGAAGCTAAGACCGATGGGTGAATAGACATGAAGCCACATCTTTCATTTTATTAACTTCTTCCTTCTACAAAGATGAGATAAAACCAGGCAAAGTAGCAGAGAAATTTTTTAATATCACAGATACAGCGGTCTTCCCATCATACATCAGCAGATGAAAGGCATGTTGTGCTTATTTTACTGCAGACTCATTCATTATTCTACCTGGCAGCAACCTGGGATGTTAAAAATAAATATCCCGAGTACAGCCTCATAGCCGATGCCACACAGCACAGCTGGAGAGCTGCCAGGTGCAAATTGAGTGGCTCAAGGAACTTTTTCCCTGTGTTGACAGAAGCAGCTGTCCATCCTCATAAAATCTATGTGGCCCATTATATCCTCTTGCTAAAGAGTCAGAATTTTGGAGTGTGCCTTTCAGAAAAAAGGCAAAGTGTTGTCCATGATGGAGATAGCATTTCTGCAGAGCAGTACTCAAGTACCCCTGGAAGAAAATTTGGCAGAATCTTGCCAAAGATATTTTGGGAGGGAGACTTCTTGTCTCTCTATTTAAAAAAGTGTATGTGTCCCATTCTAAACCGCTCTCAGGACTCTGTTTTTTCCATTCAAAACTACTGTAATCGTTCTTGAATTGTCAAAGATTGCATTTTACATCATCATGAACAGCTTTTATTAAATAGTAAGAAAACCCACATGGTAACCCATTTATGAAATCTTCTTGCTACAGGCTCTTGTCTTAGACATTGTAATTTCTGTATGATGGTATGCCAAAGATTCATTTATGCCACAATGTTCCTTTCTTATGTTTGTGACACACTTTTTCAAAATAAGTGATACCTTAATCATGCAGGTTCATCCAGAAAGGGAAATCTTGCTCCAAAATGAAATATTTTTTTGAAATCCAGCTCCCAGTAGCTGAGGGCGAGCAGGAGGCAGCACAAGGCAGAGCTGTGACTCCACGGGGGTTTTGGAGAAGCTGCAGGGATGCTGCTCCCTCACCTGGCACCTTCAAAGGAACTCCCCAGGTCAGGTGAAACTCTTAAAACAGAACCACAGAATATCTGAAGTTGGAAGGGACCCACGGGGAGCATCGAGTCCAGGTCGTGAGAGAACAGCCCAGTCAAAGAGCCCTATGCAGACACTAACTCAGAGATTAAAACATTTTAAACCTGAGCCTTTCATTCTTAAACTATCAGTCTGAGAATTTTATCAGCCTTTCAATTCAGCAAAATATTTTGATACTTGGACTTTTTTGTTAGTTCTGGCTGAAAGCAATGTTGAACTAGCATTTCCCTCAGGAAAGATTCAACTCTTCAGTCCTTTCTAGGTATTATTTTAATCATGACTCTTTAAATAGAGTGAAATGGCCTAGCTAAGCATCAAACTGGGAATTGCTAAAGAAAGTATCCTCTAAGTGTTTCTCCATTTCTGAAAAATCCATTTACAGGGTTGCAAAGGTATTTACTTTTATACACAGGCAGGGTTTCGGTTCCCGCAGCAATTTTGCTCTCTATATGAACCAGCACTTTAGGAAAGAGAAAATGGAAATACCTATTTTCTGCCCTTAGAATTAGTTTTTACATTTTGAAATGTTCTTGGTCTTCCTTCCATAAACAAGGAATGGTACTGGGTTCTTTGAGACCTACTTTCATTTTACTGGGAGTATCTTGTGTTCCTCTTAACTTTAGGTTTAAAATGAAAAGATCTCATAATCAAATGTATTATAGTTCATATTAAAAAAAAAAATTGGCCTCCTACTTTTTGTAAAATCAACACTAAGTAATAAACTACACAGACATTTGGAGTCAAAGCACTTCAATGAAGCTGGGCCCAGTTCAGTGGAACACTGAATTATTTATTTTTGGCACACTGAGGTCAATGGGAATCAAACACAGGCCAGTCCTATCGGTGTGGACACACTTCACCATGCACAGCACACAGCTAAATGCATTTAGCAATGAGCTGCCCTGGCTCATTTGCCATTCCCAACCAAAACAGATATTCTCAGAAAAGGAAATTCAGGCCTTGTATCTCCATCATTTGTAGAGCTTGGGTACTTGCACTTTCAGATCTGTTATGTGACTAGACCCAATAAAAATGGTTTCTTAATATATCTATGAATGTAAGATCTGTGAAGAAATGCCATTTACCATGTAAGAAAAGAATTGCTAAAAATTTTCCCCTCTGTCCCAGTTGTTCCAGATCAAAGCTGTGCAGTGAAAAGCTGTTAAAAGAGAGCCAGATAAAGCACAAACCTGTTAGGCAAATCAAAGCAGCCAGTGGGAAAATGATAAAGTACTGAAGTAACTATTTTAAAATTGCATCCCTAGTACTCTCAGCTAGATTAATACGTATTTTAATACTGCTTGACAAAGTGTGGTGTCCCTCATTTTTCTTCTACTACATACTATGAATAAGGAAATTATTTTCAGGAATAAATCCGTTAAGCAGTGTGTCCATTATTCATTGGCATATTGATCTCAACACTCCATCCTCTGGGTATGAAGAAAGTTTGAAGTTTGGAGCTGGAACCTAATGCTTTGTTTATCTCATGTCATAAACCTATCATTCTTCTATACCAGCCCCTAATCCTGATCCCAAAACACAAAGTGCTGGTGATGGACCCTCTTTGTCATCCTAGCAGATTTTGTTCAGTAAATTTTAAAGCTTTGGAAGCTTCTGCATATTCTTTGAGGCACAGGAAGGTCTGCTATCAAAAATGACCTTTTCCCAGACTCTAATCAGAAATATCCTTTTAGAAAGTGCATGTGACCATTAAGTCATTAACTAAATGTTATTAAATAATTGAGATAATTTTATTACTATATTTAGGTATTATTAATAAATAATTATATGCTGATTGCAATAACATTTAATAGCTTAATCATTTAAATTTTATTACTATCTTCAAATTCCCATAAAATATGTTGGGGTTTTTTCACAGAGGCAATTCTTTCTAACAAAAAATGAAGAACAGCATTTATTTTGGGCAATGTTATGATCCAACACGATGCCAAACACCCTGGTTCCCTGTATGGTACCCCTGCTCTCCACTGCTGTTTTTCTGGGAGTAGGGATGATGTATTCCAGGAGATGTGTGCACAAGCTGCCTCATTGCCTCCTACAGCTCTGCACAGTGCCAGTAATTAGGTGCACAGACAAATTAGGTCTCCTGTATTCACAAGAAAAATTAAAAGGAGGAAGATTAACAGGGTGTTCCAACCCACACCCACGAAGGTGAGAGAAACCCAGTTTTTTATTAATGGATCCCTTGGGGTGGATTAGACTGAAACAACCCTGAGTGATCAGTGTTTGTAAATGTAAATCTGTAAGGTTTATTTTGGAGCAATTTGGTGGCAATGGAAAGCAGGCATGTAGCCATTTTGGTTATCATTCTCTTTAGTAGGATGAAATTATAAAAGCATAAAAATATCACTTGGGGAAACATATAAGGAAAAGAAAGAGAAGGGAGGATTAGAGTAGGAAGATCTCTCCACCTGAAGGCCCTGCAATGAGAGTTGGTGGTTGCAGTTTCAGTGTCTGTTTGTTGAAGTGATGGTTGCAGACTGAACCCATCAGGTGATGAGGGGAATCCAAGGAACACAGAAACCATTGGGTTTACACTCACTCGGGTTCAGGTGGGAATTCCCAGGTGCCTCTCCTGGAGGTGGAGATTCACACTGGATCATTCAATGTTGTGGATATTTTGGGAGCCCCTGACACCTTGTAAGATGATGGCCCACAGTCAGCAGAGATGAGCAATATCAGGGTTTGTGGGAATGCTCTGATACTCCTCTGGCAGAGGAATTGTCACAGCTGAGCTTTTTTGGGTGAGGACACAGGGACAGCTCCCGTCTCACAGGGTTTGCCTCTTACCTGATCTCGTTCCACACCCAGCTTGTAGCCAGCCAGAGGTGGGTTGTGGTTTATTAAGACAGACTGAATGAAAACTCAGGGGTTCTCTGTACCTGCACATACTCAAATACAAGCACATTTTTGGGTAAAAGCTCCTTGTGTCCTTCAGTAACCTCAAACAAGAGCCATGTAGCAGGAAACAGGCTCTTGTCCTCTCCAAACAGAGCAGAGAAAGCTTAGCTCTCTTCATCCACTGCTTCATCTCATCTTCCAAACACAAAATCACGTTCAGCTTCATCCATTTTACTCAATAATTCCATTTAAAACTGCAGATATTTTCAGACACGGCTCTTACAATAAATAAGCCTCTAAAGACAGTGTGCAATGCATGCGTTAGTGACCTAATGTATACATGTAATGCACACAAGTACTTCACAAACACAATCAGAAGAAAGAGCACTCACACATGTGCTCAGTCCAAGTCAACAACAATTTTCTGTGAAGCATTTTTTTTCTTTATAATTGCTGCTTTACCTAAGTTCCTTTTATCAGCATAACCAAGTGCCTTTGCCAGGAAAACTTGATCGTTCGGTATCTGCTGGGTTCTGCTGGAAAAAACATTTCACTTCTGTGGGATGGAGATATGTTTGCTTTCAGGTCAAAAAAAACCAGTTCTACCTCTTAAACATCACCTCTCCCACTTCCTTCAATCACTTACAGTCACTTTCCTTGCACGGGGACAAGCCCATCAAGCATTTTACTGTCATAAACCCATACCATGCTTGGCATAAATATTGCCAACCACAGACTTGTTTTACTAATAACTTATTAAGTATGCCATGTTAGCTGATCAGCCACAAAATATTTATCCTCCTGCAGCAGTAGAAGGAAAGAGATGATTCTGTTGTGCAGGTGTGAGTAAGAAAAGGGTGATTTCCTGACAGGCCTGGGTGGCCTTCGTGCACTCAGCAGCACTAATGTATGGAAAGCAGAGCTCCCGTGCTCTGCTTTGGCTGTAACTTGTCCGTCTATCATGTTAAAAATATCCAGGGCCTTAGTCAGAAAACATAGGTACATTATCCTCCTGCCTTGGATGTAAAGCCATATTCCACAAGACTGCACCTGGGGAAGGGCTGGACAGAAGCTTGAGAAAGCACAAAATTAATCAAAAGCTCTTCTGAGCCTCTGAGCTCTGTATTTCTTCCTCTTCCATTAGTAAATCCCGATTGTCTGTGTCAGCCATGGAAACAACTTGTAATCTACAAAACTGACAGAACACTATGGCATTTCCATTCCTTATGCTGTATATAAGGACAGTAAAAGAACTGATGGATACAGGAAATTGCAGGGAGCATTCTCCTTCTGGTAGATCTTCAGCTATTAGGGAAAGAAAGGAATTTTTATAATCATATGGGTACATGTCCTACTAGCTATTCTCTATTTTAGCTGTCAAAATGAGTACACCAGATACTTTTAAAGAAGGAATTGAAGGTCCATATGCTAAGCTGAAGGCACTTAACTCTCCTGTCATATCATAGTTCATTAGGAGGACCAGTAAAGGATCACAACTGTCAGACACTGCTCTTACATCAATCCTCAAAAATAGGATAAGTTATTTTTTATTTCAAGGTACTTAGGAGTTTCTAGGATTCTGTCATAGAAAACAGTGAAATAGCATCTAAGATGCCAACATTTTTCTTTTCCATTCCTGTTACTACTGAGCCTGAAAAGTAAAAGGTTACGTGTCATGGGAGACTGACCCTGTATGTACTCCCTGTATAAAAAAGTTGGTTTTCTAAGCAAATATTGCAGTTAGGGTGATAAGCTGTAAGCACATCTCCCACTGTTTGAATAATTACTTACAAGACAACATTTCTGTCCCCCACTGTTCTCACCAGCCCTCAGCAAGACATTGGAAAACTTGAGCACTTTCTGATTCTACTCCCTCAATTATAAAACCTCAATATTAAAGATTTGGGGGGGATTTTTACCTCCTTGTGAGGCCACTCCTTCACCCCCCCTAACTGGCCATGATGGGGATGAAGACCAAGCCAAGATTATCCTTCTGCAAGATTGTCTGTAATGCTACAAGCACCCAGGAAAAAAGAGCAAAAAGAAAGCATGTCTTTAAGTCTCTTCCACTGGGTGTGTACACTTAGGGCTCTTATTGAAACTACATGTCTCAGTTAAGCCATTCTTATTGAAACTAAATGTCTCAATTATCCATAATAATGCCGCTGCTTCTTTTTATTTCTTGGAAAAGAAATTAATTTTCATTTACAAGGCTTGTGATTAAAAGCTGTGCTTGAATCTTCCTCATGACAGGCAGGGCAGATGTGCAGAATGCTTGGGGGAATGCAGAGGTCTCCTCTGCACACCATTATTCACAGAGGTAAAGAAATATTTCTACCCTGGAATGCCCATTCATAGCTCAGCCTCCTCTGTGCATCTACTTGAGTTTCCTCATCTTTCAGACTTGTAAATATTTCCGAACTCTGCTGGATTTGACTGAGTCCATTTTTGATCCTCTCCATAGGCCACAGGGAGCACATTTCATACATCACTCTCATAAATTAATTATGTTAACAGATGAAGGGTGGAATCATATCAAAGTGTGTGCACATACCTCTGAAATCACTTGAGCTGAAAGACTCTTTTCTTACAAAAATCGGGTTGCTGTTTCTGAGAAAGCCTGAGGCCAAACCGACAGGAGTGCTGAGGATACATCCCAGCGGCTTCCCTGTTCATTAGGGCAGTGAGGAAACAGTGGCAACTCTGCAGCATTGGGAACTCCCCAGAGAGTCACTTTTTTATACCCCACAGCTTCTGGTTCCATTGCCAGTGCTGATGCTGCCATTGTCTCTTTCTCTCCTGCTGTTCCCTTTCGTGTCAGACCACAGCATCTCCTTTTAAACCCTTTCAAACCCTACTCACCTCGTAAGGGATAATCCTGCCCTGGCCATGGAAGAGCTGCACTGATCTTTGTGTCCGTGTGGCCAGGCCAAGGTGACCAGGTTAACACAAATCTGTCAGATTGCATCTGGCCATTTCTGTGAATCCAAGCATTTGGTACCATACCCACAGTTTAAGGGCCACTCCTTAGCATAACTGCTGAAATGACTTTTTCCAGCTACAAGGGTTTCCTCAATAAAATGTACTGTTCCAAATGCACTTTCTTTTTAAGCCTGTATAACCTTTCTCTGTAACAGCACCATTTACTTTTTCTGCATTCCAGGGCAATAAAGCAGAAAGGGTGAGAAAGCTGGTTTAACCAATAAAACAAGTAAGAACAGCGTAGCACAATTTATCTTTGGTAGGAGAAAGTCTCAGGAGAGAGTTAATTCTTGGGGAGTGGTAGCTATTTTGCTTTTCCTCCTAAGGCCTTTCTCACATTGCAAGAGAATTTTACAAGATGACGATGAATCTTTAGTTGAACTTTAACTAGAGGGCATTAAAATACCAGCTGAAGGAAAAGGAGAAATAACCTGGCAATACTGCCAGTTCTTTTTGCAAAAGACCTGCAGCATCTCATTGCAAATGAGATGTCAATCCTGTAATTATCAATTCAGTCAGTATTAATTGTGTGTGTGCTACTTCCCATCAATCACTGTCATTTCCACATAGTCAGGATGTTTTATACAACTCAATTTGTAAACAATATGCAAAAGTTTAACCCACTTTAAATTAATGCTCCTAAGTAGGAAAAGGGGTGTTTTAGCTATTTCTTTCTACAAATGGACTTTAAAAATTCTAGTAGGTCCTAAGGGAAAAACAAGCATGCATTAAAAGCCATTAGTCCACATCCAAAACCGTTTTAACCAATGTGTAGCACATACTTTCTTGTCAGGAGTAGCACAAAACTGAGAAAGCCATGAGAGAGAGAGTCAAAGGCACAAGTCATTTCAGCAATTCATGTTTTATGAAGCAATGTCTGTTTTTGGTTTAAGATGTGTCCAGCAAGACATAATCCATGGCTTGCTGGCAAGTGGGGTCCAATTTTTAACAAATACTTAATTCCCTGCCGCTCAATTTATCAATTTCAAATATCAGAACTTGCTTTATTTTCAACTGATTGATTTCAGAAAGCCCTCTGTAGGAAAATTGTATTTGTCATAAGTTATGAGAACATATAACTTATATTTCTCATATAATGACTGCTGCAATTACCCTTTCACCTTAGATTTGATAGATTAAGTAGATTGAGCTCTTGGAACACTTCCTCTTTAATAACATTTTTTCATATGCTCTAATTATTCCACTGGCTCTTCTCACTGGTGATCAACAGCCTTACTGAATTGTGAACATTTGTCTTCCACTTGGAGACCACTGAAAGCACCAAATAAAACAAAACTTGTATTTAATATTCTCAGGATTGCATTAAAACCCTTCCTGCAAATTGCATTCTTTCTCTCCCACACCATGACTGCTTCTGACTGAAAATTAATTGCTCATCCACTGCTTGTGAGCCACTTAGATCCTGTGCTTAATATGGGCACTCTGTTTCTCAGCCACTCACTGTGAGATCCATAAACTCTGAAAAAAACCTCCACCAGAAAATTTTTCATGTGTCATGCAATGAATCACAAACTGTGCCTGTCTTCAGTCTGTCTCCTCTGGAGAGCTCAGCCCAGAGCACAGACTGGAACTCATGTGTGAAGCTGCCAAAAATGCAAATCACAAACTGGCTGCCAGTTGTCCATTCTCTTTAACCCAAAGTTAATCTAAAAAGCATGTACAGTGTCCATCTTAAGACTGGCTTGCAGAGTTTTCAGGCCTCTTTCATTATGAAAGAGACGTCTGTCTCTTTCATAATGTGTTCCTTTGCAACAGAAAATATCTATGTATAAAAGTTGCCAGAAGCAGAAGGTCATCTTCTCACATGTGGTACCACTTTTCAATACCTTACACCTTTCCTTACCCCAGTTTGGGCATCACGAGCCATAGAGTGAGGAAGTTTTTCTAGAAATATCCACACCTCATTGGTTTCAAAGATAGAGAAGCTGATGCACCTTCCTGCTACTCTAAAACCTGGGATTTCATTTTAGCTAGCGTGTGTTTGCTCTTGAAAACCCAGCAGATGTGCTAGGACCAGAAGCTGTTATTTTTCCACATAAAATCCAATGGTATACAGTATCCATGGACAAAACCTGCTCGGGAAAACAAAACTAAGATTTGAGAGGGGATGGCCAGAGTGGAAGTACCCAGCTGCCACCAGGCTGGTGACTGTCACTGCACCCTGGAGTGACGTGTGCTCCTCATCAGCACAGGTCATTCTGTGCCATTTGTCCAAAGAGAGAGTTCTTTGCAGGATGAACGATCTCCTCCATCATGAGCACTGCCCTCAGAGAGAAAAGGACAGAAGCTGTACTCACATCCTAGGACAAGAGACACAGAAAATAAAAGCTTAAATTGGAGGACTAAAGGGTTTGCCTTCCCAGCTAACAGACAGCAACATATCCATTTTACTTATATCTCTATACTCTGATATTGGTATATATTTTACACTCTTTTTTAGTGTTACCTGTAAATAACCAATGGTTTATCTATAAAACATTCTTACAAGCTTTGAAATAAATTGTAAAAATATGGACAACCTAATGGAGGAGATGGCTGTGCTGAAAAATAAAATTGAAAATGCAAAGTTTTGACACTTAGGGAAATGACAGACAGCATTCTTGGGAAGAAGCATGATTTATCAGCTCAGTAGTTCACTGTGCATATTTTTTCCACTGGAGGTACTACAACAACAAAAGGGCCCTAAGGAAGCCCAAGCCATTGTTTAGGAAGATACTTAACAATGTTTTTGGCTTCCAGCATGATTAATCTTATTACTTCCAATGGAACTATTCACATGCTTCAATTAGGCTTCCTGGAGTATGTTTACACAAAGCAAAAGGGGAAAAAATCACAGCTCTGGAGGGAGCTGTTAAATTAGTATTTTGTTGTTACAGCTCCTGCAACTGGCTGCCTCAAAGAGCAAAGCAAAACTGCAACCTGTCAGCACTCCTTTTATTTTTTGCCAAATTTTTTGATCCACTCTGACTGGATTCCTCCCATCTAGCGTATTTCTCACTTTGGGCTCTTTCACTTACGAGGTGGGTCTGCGCTGAGGGTTTGCCTTTTCATGATTCAGAGGTAGAAGGAGACGTTTCGCAGTGACACGGGGCAGCCTGTGCAGAAGGACAGTATTCATTAACTGCTTAGCATGCAGCACCTTGAGGACCCTGGGTCAGAATGGACAAGTACAGATTGGAGTCATTTTTGCTTTCCTGAAGAACAGTTTTTGATTTACTCTCTTGGTGTGCTTGTCACTCAACTCAGTGTTGCTACCCAGGCTCTTCCAGACTTTTCTCACGTTCTTCATCCCTTGAGAGCAAACTGCCCATCACGGTGTGGCTGTCGCATCTTTATGGTGACACTGCTCCTCCTAAAATGGTTTTTGGAAGTTCACTTGGCTTTTCTGACCAACAGCTTGAGAGAGAAATTACTCCCTTCGGTGCTATTGAGACAATGCAAAAATAGATGATTAACAGAATCAGGAACACTTTCCATACAGGCATTGACTGTTTCCTCCATTTCCTCTTGCAGTAATTTCAATTTCTTTGAAAATACTGTAGTGAAATTCTGTTCTTCTGAAATTATGGGCACTTTAAAGGAGTCAAGACTTCACACAGATTTGTTCCCTTCACTCCCACATTTTGACACGTGTTACTAAGTGAAAAGTCTGGTGTACATCTGGTTTTTTGCTCCTGCTTGCCAGGATCCAACAGCAGATATCATTAATCCTCTCTTGCACATGCAGTTGAGCAATGTTCCACACTGCTTTGCAACATTTCTGCTTCAACAACCTTGCCTGCATCAGCTAAAGCTGACATGGGAGCCAACAAAAAAACCTCTTTTAAACAGATGTTTGTGATTAGCTTTTGTATCCAGTTGCACACAAACACAATAACAGATGGAAGATTAGGAAAGAGTGGAAGAGAATTTATTTTCCATGTCATTATCTCTCCAAGATGGGAAGAACAGAAAAACACCTATTCTATTCTGTGTCTGGCACAATGAGCTTTTGTCTTCGGGCCAGATGTGATCTGTTTTCTGAAGAAAAGTGGAAATCTAATTAGAATGTACTGTGGAGAGACTGACCTCACACTCACCTGAGTTTTCATTAAAGGAGCTATCTGAAGCACTTGATGTATTGTAGGCTGCAGCTGTCAGCTTCAAGAGCTACTTCTGAAAGCTCTAAAGGAGAAATAATTGCAAGGTAATGACTGCAGCACGGTGCAAGGGCAGCTTGCTGTTCCATTACAAGAATAACCTTTTAATTACCAGCAGTTAAAAGAGGCCTTTTCTATGGACACTGGGGCAAATTTTAGGAATTGTGAAGTTCCTACAATTCCCATTAATTCCAAAGGACCTTTCCAGCACTTATCACCATTCAGGATTTCACTCACTCAGAGTAATTAAATTTCTTAAACCATGACTTTCTTCTGAAGTTTCAGACATCCAGCCAGATCTTCAGTAGGACACCCGATAAGGTCATCTGCTTTTTACTTTTTTCTTTTTTAAGAAGGTGTATTTGCTCTTTAAAGTGTTTACCTTAAAGGGTTTACAGGTCTTTATTTACAAAAGCATTATATTTGAGGACATCAATACATCTCATCTGCTGTTTTTGCCTTTCACTATGCCAAATTACTTGAAAGGATGTCACAAAGCATTTGCCAGCTCACCTCCTCTTCCAATTAAATTCATAGCTTTAAGAATGCAGACCTTTCCCTTGATCTGACAGGCAGCAGAACAAAGCACTTGTATTTTAAGTGTTGTCTGTCATGTTTTATCTGAGGAAGACATTTACATACTTCAGCAATGCCAAGAACACAGGCTCCCAAATTCACACACAAAATGGAAGCATTCATTAATCACAGATTAACTAGGCAGCAATCCAGAAGACCAGCTTGCTCTAAGGGCTTGATATCAACTGAACATCTGTCAATAGGTTTCTAATATACCTGAGAACATTTTGTATTTCTAAAAATTCCAGCAGCAGAAACATCAAGAAGAAATTGCAATAATGAATAATTACTTGCTATTACTGCCAACGAGTTAATATACTAATGGATATCTACTTTATTCCCCCCTTGTAGGATAGCTGATGGTTAATGCATGTTTTTATGTGGGAGCATTACTCAAACTCCAAAACATGACATTACTCTTAAATATGAGGTTCTGATACTTTGCTGAATAGAAATGCTGTAGAGTGGAATAAATGCTGCCCATTTATTGCAGCTCTGCAGTTCTGCAGAGAGCTGTGTTAAAAGCCAGTGTCTCTTCAACACCGAGTTTCTAAATTAAGATTTATACTGCAACAGATGCAGAAATGTAAGAACAGGCAACAATAATTTATTTTTTCTATTTTCCACACAAAAAGGCTCAAAATAGATGGAACATTCACCATTGCCTACCGGGTATGTTTCATCCAGAGAAAAGCTAGCTCAGGAGAGATCTGATCATTCTCCACAAGTACCTGAAAAGAAGCTGTGGTAAGGTGGGTGCTGGGCTCTTCTCCCAAGTCCTATCAGACAGGACAAGAGTTTGTGCATGATCTCAGGCAGCGCTGGATATGAACTGCTGTTTAATTCTCCCCCAAGAAAAGATCAGTGGTCAGGAAAGGGAAAACAGAGAGCCTTAGCTTCACCTTCCCATGGCACAGGCTGGTGCAGAGAGGTCCTGAATTGCTGATGTCACAGGCCAGGAATGAGTGGCTCCTGTAGGGATCCCAGAGCAGCTCCTCAGAGAACCCCCAGCTGGTCCAGCACACCTGCTCTGGAGCTCAGCTTGTGCATCACACACCACCTGCTCTGCTTCAAGCCTCACAGGACAATCCAGCCCATCAGACAATGGGCAAAAACAACTTTTTTCTCCAGTAAGCAGCAAAACTTATTCTAACTGCCAGCAAAATAAACCAGCAAGCTTTTCAGCCCTGCTGAAATCACAGACAGCTCTGCAGGGGCACCTTCGTTCATCTTCAAAGCTTTTCAGGAACACTGAATAATCATATTCCTGCCATGGGTAGGAGGGTATTAGTAGCTGCCAATTAAAGACAGTAGAGAAACAGAGGCACAGAGAAGCTGTAAGAGAACAGCTCAGATGTTCTGAGTAGGTAAGACCTGCCCACCCACTCTTCAGCCAGAGAAGGTTTTGGTCCATTTGAAGTTTTGTGGTTTTATCCTTTACTTTGCTTAGAGCCAGCACAATTGATAACAAGCTGGGGTTCTTGCTCCTCCTGTCTCCCCAAGGTAGCTGATGGTAATGGTGAGGAGATAAAACAAAAGGCAGCGTGAAGCATCAGCTCTGTTTGCTGTTTTTTCAAACTCACAGATAAAGGTTGTCTGGCTGAGCATCAAAGAAACTCAGCTGGGCCTTCTCTAGAAATGCAGTGAATCCATTGCTTCTCGAGAACAGAGAGTAAAAAGAGAAATGGGGCCTGCTGACCTCTGCAAATGATGTCCATAAAGACACCCCCATCAAACTGCTTCCTGCAGTCAAGGAATTTCACAGATTCCTTCTCACCTTCCTCAGAGATAATTCAAAATGCACTGTAATAATTCAAAGCAGATTAGTAGAGAGGAAGTATATGAGAATCCTGAAATATTTCCTGGATGCAATATTTTGAAAGATCAAAAAAAAAAAAAAGGAAGATAACTGAGTTCAATTCAGGGTTCTGATAATCTGGGATCTATCATGCTAATCTGCCCTTCAGAAGGAGACAGTTGTTAATACACACATGTGAAATCTTGCCTGCCAGTTGTAAGGAAAGGATGGGAACAGGGAGAAGGGAATAAATTTTCACTGTTCTCTCCTGAGTCACAGTCTTTGCACAGAAGAAAATAAAAAGAAATGTGCAAGTGGAAGCAAATTTTGCCTGCCTAAAGTACAAATTCTGCCTCTCAGCAGGAAGAAAAGAGTAAGAGCTGAGATTCACCTTCCTCTGCCTTAGAGATGCTCCATCAAGACTTCCATCACAGGCACAAACCCCTGCAAAGGAGGCAGTGAAAAGGTACCTGAGAGTGTTGGAGGGCATTTCAGACCACCTGTGCTTTATCCTATCACCCCAAACAGACTGAAGTGTGATCACTCTTTCATGGCTTTCACTTCTCTTCAACAAGAAATAGTTGTTCTAGTTGTCCAGACAAGGATTACTACTTTCCCACTCATAACAGGGAGATCCTTCTGGATCATGTAGCTTAGATCCAGATTTGTTTCCATTTAGCATGGTCAGAGATAATAGTAACAATTGCCAAAGGGAAGCACCCAGAAAACTTTGTCCTTATTCTAATTACAAATTTATTTTTTAAGTGCTCTTTTAAAAAGCAACAAAGAGGATGAAAAACTGTAGCCTGCAGATATTTGAGAATCCATGGACTACTTTTCATGTCCACAAGACATATTACCAAAGGAAACAAGCTCAGAACAATAAGATTTAATTAACCAGGGTTCAGACCATCAGTGAAAAATTTTCACAGGCTTGCACACTGAAAAAGTTTGAATTACTACATTAGGGTTTTTGTCAAATAATTCTATTAGATAAACAAATCACTGTATTTGAAGGTATACCACATGTTACTTTGTCCATTCCAAGACAAGCTTTTAACTTCCTCACATTCATACATCTTAATGTACTCTTGCAGGCTCTACCAAATACAAAAATTACACACTGAAAAATATAATTGAACTATGACCTAAGTCTTTAAGAAAGCATTTCTTCTTCTCACCTTTTTTTGCCCATTTGGGTACCCAGTCACTGGCCAGGTAGGACACAGTCCTCAGTTTGCTTCCTACTGTGCTTGGCTCAGCATTTGTCATCTGGTCTTAAAATCAGTTAGAAAAGAAATGTATTTGAAATTGCACAGGCAGAACTGGAACAATTCCATCAAGATTTCTTAAAGCAGGAAGCTTCATGGGGTACTCTGCCTCTGTCAGATTCTGAGAAATGAAAAGCAATAAAGTGTAAAACCAGAAGAATTTAGCATAAGCTGCAATCTATATTTAAAATGGAGTTCACAGTAGCTCATCTTTAGATTTAATGGAAATGTTTGTATTCACTGTGTACCTCAGATGAAATTTGTGCTATTGCCTAGTTCTTGCAGAAAGTAAAGTCTGCTGAACAATGGCAACACTGCATTCATTTTTATGATTACTGCACTAATGGTAATTTTTACAGAGGTGTGGCATGAAAGGACACAATATCTGAGTATTTTCTTGAAATTTTTACTCAGTTACTACACTGGCTAAGGTCTGTGGGCTCTTTGTCTCAAGTCACAAATTGTAAAATCATGTTTTCCTGTCTGATTTCCTTATTTTCCTTCCCTGTGGGTTTATTTTTAAGGTGAAGATACATTCAAATATCTCCATTATGTATTTCATAGGCCATTTGAATGACAAACTTTTAAACAACAGAAAGCAAGATGGTCCAAGAGTCTGCAAGTCAAAGTTTTGACTTGGGCTTCATATGGTCCTGATCAGATTTACAATACTCTGAGCATCTAAGAGGCAGAAGGAGGTGTGCCAGGTTTTACAGCAGGATAAAGACTAGAAAAACCAGCATTAGCGGGGATCCTCCACTTTAGTTCACTGGTGAATGAACTGCACAATCGATTGCTGTTTATTTTATTGCACTATAGGCAAAACCAAGATGAGCATGGCCATGTAGAAGCTACCTTGTACATGAACACCTTGCAGAAGTCACTCCTCACTCTCCTGAATTAGCAAAACCAGGCACAGTGGAGAAAACAGGAGAGACAGAAGCCAAACAGCAGATATATGGTTAAAAATATCCCCAAGACCCCTAAACTCTGATCCATCACTGTGGCCTCTGGACTACAAGGTGCTCAAGGTATTTTTCTGTGACAATAAACTACCATGTCCAATACCAATACTGACATGAATCAGTAAAAACAATAAAATAAATAAAAATCAAAAAATAAAAAAAAGCAAACAAACAAAAATCCACCTCATAGAAATAAATTCTGAAAATTCACTGGGAAAATCTAGCAATCTTTTTTACCCAAGCAGCTAAAGTAAAACCTTGATTTGGTTCAGTCTGCAGCAAGATTGCACTGTCTTTTTCTGCATAATAGTTTGCACAGCTACAATAACATAAAGTGGAATGTGAATAGACTATGCTTAGGCTAATTTACTGCTGAGAAACATGTGCTCTGTTTGTTATGAATTCCATGCTTTCCTTTGGCTTGCCAAATGTTTTTTTTCTCAGAGAGCTGTTTTGTTTGATACTGTGCTTTTGTCTGGTTAACAGGCTCCTCATCCTGTTTCTTTTGATAGGAGTGATAGATCTCAGTGTAATTAATGAATAAATACACAGTGAAGTTTGCAGACCTGTCCCAGGGCTCCACAATGTAGAGATGCCAAAAGTTTACCACATCATTACTCTGAGTGCTACCAGAATCCTAGGAACCCATTTCAGGGAAAGTAAGAAGCCAAAAACAGATGGAAAGAAGGGGGGTATGATAGATAACTGGACAGACAGAGGTTTAAGGGCTGCTCTGCAGATGGAGTGGAGGAAATTTTCTTAGTCATACAGTCATTATCAGCAGGTCTGCAGGGGTAAACTCCCCAGTGTTTACCTAGATTCCCTGATTTTTATTTTATTTTTATTTTTAATTTTTAAAAAGAGCTTTTCCCCTTTGCTGAGTGGAAGTAACCCTGCTGGGAAAAAGAACCTTTACAGTACAGGTGATGAGTGTGATGGGAATAAAGCTTATGAGGCTGTACCAGACTTTGCATGTCATTTATGTCATATTATTAGAGTTAAGGAATCTTACTTCTCTCAGAGGAATCATTAAATGGAATCAGTAGAAGCATTTTTCCCTAAATGTGAGCTTTTATTGTGCGTTTTCAGTTATCTTCCTCAGAATTTCTTTTAAACAAGAAAATGGTGCAAAAAAGAATCCTGATGCAGTTTTCTAGGAACAAAGATTTTAATTACCAACGTATTTTAGCCCTGATGGAGCAGAGCATGAAGTTGCACCAGCCATGCTATGCAGTCACCAGGTTTTTATGTTTCCTCGTGCTACTGGCACAATCTGGTTCTCCTGGTCCCTTCCTCTTTGCCTGTTCCTCATCCTATAATTACCATTTCCTATGTACTTTGACAAATCCATTACACAAAACATCCCTCAAAACAACAGAGGACAGACCTCTACTATCTCTCAGCAATCATCTAAACAACTAGCTCTGATCACACTTGAAACTTTGAAAAGAGCATCCAAACTGAGACTTTCCTCACCATTTCATTTTACATATGTTGAATCAAGTCACTTTCCTCAAAAATATATTAACTACAGTAGCTTATTGTGTTTACTACAGGCTTTTAATTGATGCAATTTGATTTTTCATGTTGCTTTATTCTAAATCGCTGCAAGCTACAGTCTTCATTAACAGGGTTATTGGACTAAATTCAAAAGCTTATCAGGATAATTTTTAAAAAATAGCTACATATTTATGATGTTTGTCCTCTCCTGAATCCCTCTGCTACATTAATGCTTTTCTTACTTGCCACAAAGTGTTTTAGACTAGCCAATAATGGCCAGCAAGAAATTTAAATATCACACAAGGTGCATTTAGGTCACTGTCCTGCCTTCTGACTAGCTTTTGGAACAATGCATTTAAACTTGGTATTCTGGAAGGTGTTCTGGAAGAGTTTAGTCCATTAGGAGCACTATCTGGTCTATTGGTTACATATAGTGATATGTATACTTATGTATACTAATCATTTCTTTCAGGCTGTGCTGACTCAGCTGACATTCTGAATCACTTGCTGAAAATAGAATGGGTTCATTTTGCACATAGATATTTTTTTAGGCACACATGAGCAGCTATGCTATTTTCTTTACCTTTTGTCAGACAGTAAAAAAAATTAAATCATGTTTTGTGTACAGTGTTACAAATGTTACTGTACTAGTAATTATTACTGAAGTGACATATATGTTTACATTTGGACACACACACTTTAATTCACTGTTGTCTCAAAGTTTTTCCTCTGCCAGTTCACTTTTATGTTTTTTTAAATCCCAGAATAGAAACAAAGTTTGCTTTCAGTCAACAACTGAAAACACACTGGATTTTAAATTGTAATAAGACCATACATGACCATCTTACATACACGACCATCTTACATACACAGGTCTTTCACCTAATGCAAAACCAAAAATTTCAGACACATTACATTAAATCCATGTATCATTAGCCTCATCCACAGCACACATCAGGGCAACAGCAGCTTCAAAGTTCATCAAAACATAAACTCAATTTTTCTTCATGTTAGCTCTAAATCGGTTTTCAAAAGACCATCCCTTTCAAAATGTATGAATTTACCTCCTGTATAAAATTATTCAGTAATTTTCTGGGTGTCCAACCTGTGGTACCTGAAAAGGGCATCGCTTTCAGATCACGGGATTAATACTGAGATCACATTACCCAAAACTTAAAAATACCAATTTGGGACTCGAGTGATAGGAAGATTACATTACTGGAGGCCAGCCCACATCTGTAAGTAAAGCTGCAGTCATCAGGAACATTTTTATTTCTTCTATAGGGATCCCTAGTTGTGATTTTTTCACTGCTGTGAGAGCTCGCAGAAGGTCAGATCAGAACTCCTTGAACAACACCTGTACTCCAGGTAAGAGGCAGCAGCAAGTGCACATCCCTGTCATTGCAGGGGAGACAGGAAGGCAGTGGATTATGACTAAAGGGCCTGAAATCGATTTCATCACCAAGCCCATATCTCTGCCTGAAGGCAGGGTCAGCTCTGCAGAAGACATTTCTGGAATACCTGTACCAGTAGCCAATACTAGAATACCAGTATTGAATGCTACTGGTTTAAACATTTCAGCTGACTACAGATCACTCCTGTAATTTTAACCAACAAAAGCTATCAAGGACACAGGCCTTAATTTTTATATATTTACCAAGCTGCCTCTCAGGTTCAAAATAAACAATTACTGAAAGCAAAGTCAAATGTCTGAGATGAAAATGTCATGCCAGGTTCACGGGCCAAATTGTGATTTTCATCTATATTAACCCCTGTAGCTATTCTGGATAAATGCTGGTTACTGAAGATCAGAATAATTTCCAGCAGCTTGGGTTATACCTCCACTTAAAAATGCAATGGCACATGCAAAAGAACAAAAAATACCCTGAAATAACTCACTCAAAGCACATGGATTTGTTTGGTTCTCAGCTTACAATCTTCTGATTAATTCTGTCATTGTCACTGTTAATGTAATGGTAAATGTAGAACTGTATAACTATAATCTTAATTCTGTGAGCACATCTCAAAGTAATATTCACTTTTTTTTCAGACATCATTTGCTTACCACAAGTTATGATGTGACCACCTGAGGTTTTACTTAGAGCACAGTACAAGAAAAAACATTTCTGGTTTCCAGCTTAATATGCTGGAAGGATGGGTTGTTGAGCAGAGGGCCAGACGCTGCCTGCCTGCCCTGGTAGCAGTCTCTGCCATGCACAGCTGTCTTTCACTGCTGGACTGACAATGTGAATTTGCAGGAGCAGCCAGTGATTCCCAGAGCCCTTCTGTGCAGCAGCTTTCTGTGCAGACCTGCTGCACCTACAAATGAGTGGCTTGCAAAGCTCCTTCAGGGCACTGTCATATAGACACACACACGTGAAACAAGACAAATCTTAGCATGAAAAACAATTTTCCTAGATTAAAAGGGCCACAAGTACAAACATACTTTACATATGTTACACTGTTCTGCTGTATTTTTATACATGCATATTGATTTTAGTGAGAACATTTTCCTTGTAAGGGCAATAAATACGTTTGACTCACTAGACAAGTCTTTTATTCCTATAAACAATGCAATTTATATATATACTAATTGATAAATAAAAATAACAGAATGTGGTGCACAATTAGTTACAGATTATGTGAGGGTGCTATGCTTTCCCAGTTGGGGATGAACAGTAAAGCTCTCAGAGGAAGAAACAGCACATCTTTCAACAGGCATTTCCCACATGGTGATAATGTGATAATGGAGATTAGTAGAAATGCAGACTGCATCTCCAAAGAATGGAATAACCAACATATGTGCAAAATGAAAGAAGGAAATTAATTGACCAAATTTAGGTTAAATTCTCTCTATATGCATCAAGGGGAACAGTCAGTTCTCTGCTGGGATATTCTTTCTCAATGGAATGATGATTCAGAAGTGACTCAGGGTGTCCAGCACCTAAGAACTGATAATAACAAGCACACAGTGTCATCAGCTGTGTTTCAAAACATATGGCATATTTTTATGCTGACATTCTCAAAGTTTTATACTTCTGAGCAGGTTTAACCATTGAGGAACAGCTGGTACCTTTTAAATTCAATATCCTCTTAAATTAAATGTCCTGGGTAAACCATCAAAATACATAATCAAAATCTGACTTCAAATTCATAACAGCGTGAAATACAATCACCCAAATACGACCTACATCACAAAAAGTAAGTGTGGTCTGTGTCATAAAAAAGCCCCTCCACTCTTAAAGGGATGCTTCAGACTTGGTGCAGAAAATGTAACTTTTTTGTCATTTTGTAGCTTGCTTTATGAGAATTTGAGCTCTGGTGGAAGGATGCAGAGGCAGGAGCTTTGCCCAGCCCTGCTGGCACAGTGAGGTGCAGAAGGGACACAGCTGAACCAGCCAGAGCATTGAAGGAGATGTGCTGGTACCTCCACACACCCAGGCAGGATCCTTGCTCGTTCTGCCACTGCTCTCTGCTGCCAAGAGTGTGACACAGCAGCTCCAGGATGATTCTTTGTGCTGCCGGAGTGTTTTCTTCTTACGGAGCCTCTTTGCTGTAATTTACCATCTCTTTGCTTTAAGAGCTGCTCCGGTTGTTCATTTGCAACTGAGACCTTTAAATTAAAGCAATCTGACCGAGATCCCCCCAAGGACTTATTTTGTGACTTCATCAGGCTTCTTTTCTTCACAAAAACTTGTTCCCAGTAGAACTGGATGTCCCTCCAAGTGAAATGGAACTGTGGCTTCACATATCTGTTCCTTAGCTTGTGCTCTCTGCTTTAGGATGAAGTGGCTTCTGGGGACACTATAAATCTTGATATGCAGGTGAGAAATGTTTCTCTTGTTTTGCTCAAGATTAGATTCATGGCTGGATTATTTTTTTTTCCAACAGTAGATGCATTTTATACACTGGGATGTAATTAACTTTGCTCTGGATTAAAAAAATAAAAAAAAAAAAAAATTTTCAAAAAAAATTAAAAGAGCAGAATAGTTGGTAGTTACCTCTTCTTGGTGTATCTCTGGAGACTCAAGAAACACTGGGGACAGATTCCTAAAGCAGAAATTGTCCATGTCCTCTTCAGGCTGACAGAAGCTGCTGGACATTGTTTGTTGAGAATAAATATGTTACTCCTGAGGCCAGGTTCTTTGTTTCATTGCTACACAAACAGAAGCAAAGGCTCACTACAAATGGCAAGTAGTTCATTCACTCCAAGGTACCTGCTCCCCTTACCTATGTCCATCTTTTATATTGTCCTATTTTTCATGCAGAGCCCTTCATTAATCTACATATCTTTATGGTTTTGTCTATAAAAATAATGGATATGACTACTTATTACTTGCATCTTCAAAAACAATCTATCAATCTTGAGGCATGCCCATGTATCCTTGTAGAAAATGTTTAAATGTGGATTGAGATCTAGTCAGTCAAATGCTTCTTACATTTCACTGATTAAAATAACCAGTCTCTAATAATTTCATAAAATTGAAATTATTCACAACCTAATGATTTTATTGTTTATCATTATCTTTTTTGAGCTATTCCAGAGGGCCAGAAGCTTACTACATGCCTATATATAATTTGAGTGAAACCAGGTGCCCTGCTGTAAAATTCCATATTAGGAAGCTGGCATAGAAAAAATTACAAGAAAGTAACAACAGCAATAAAAAACTACATCATTCAGGGGGAAAAAATGTGTGTCTGGAAAACCATGAAGCTCCTAGCAAAGCCAAACACATGCAGGGGATGGGCCAATTACTCTCAGTATTCCTGCAGTATGGAAAGGATGCAGGATAGACAAGGCAGGGGGGTTTTATGCAACATATCTAAAGAAAATGACAGAGTGATCAAATAGTTTTGGTTGGAAAGGACCTTAAAGAAAATCTAATTCCAACCCCTGTCCCTGACATGGGCTAGCATAAAAAATGTAAGCCTGAGATAATTTATTGGCGGTAAAAAGTCCCCAGGAAGGTGTAAGAGGAGCAATGTGTTTCATATATATACATAACTTATCTAGAAAAGGTCAACCCAGGGCTCTGCATATGCACTGTTAAATTATTCTGGGTTTCTCACGTGCAGCAGCTCTGTGTCCCACCTGGAGCATGCAGGTGTCCCTCTGAAGTCAACAATCATCACCCAGCAGGGTGTGTATGTACCTCAGCCAGTCAGAAAATGGCACTGCCACTCAGCCACTACATTTTCTACCAGTAGTGTTACAAGCCTGCAGCTCTCAGTGATGCCTGAGCTGGATGTTATTCACTGGCTTAGTCCAATGGCTTGAACAAATCTCACCTCCCAGTGAGGTTTAGGACCCTTTCAGAAAAGCAAAGAGTTTGAAAATCAGTTGTTCCCTTGCATACATCTCAGTTACAAATGTATTTGAGGAGGTTATTTCCATAAAATTAAACAGAAATACTGCTTGACATTGATACATTTTAATTAACATCACCATTCTCCATCTTGCACAAACCAGAACTAATATAGAATGATTTCTGTAAAACTAGGTTATCACTATTCATTTTGAAAACCCATAACTACTCCCGAGTATCAATCAGATACGTTTTAGTGTTAAGTATAACAAAAAAGTTGAGTTACACCATAGCCTCACAGATAAAGCTAATTATATGGAAAATTCATTCAACCGAGTTTGCATTGCTTGATTTGAATATGAATTAGCAAGAATTGGCTTTGTACTTAGTTTTCTAACTCAAATGAACAAGAAATGCACACATACATAATTTTTCTCTGAACATCTGAATCAGGGAAGTCTCTGGAGCTTGAGACTGTTGCTGTTCAATCCCCACAGAATCTCAATGACCTCCATGAATCTCAGCACAGCCATGAGGATCTGTGTGAAGAAACAGCCACAGAAATGGGGATTTACTTCCCTTTTACTTCTTTGGATACATTTCTAACTGAATTGTCACATTTTTGTATGGATCCTAACTAAGTTTATGAACTTCTGAAAGCCCTGAAATTACATAGGACGGGGGGGAATGGCTTCAGACTAAAAGAGAGTTTAGATTAGATAACAGGAAAAAATTATTTACTGTGAGGGTCGTGAGGCACAGGCTCCCCAGAGAAGCTGTGGATGCCCCATCCCTGGAGATGTTCAAGGCCAGGTTGGATGGGGCTCTGAGCAATCTGGTCTGGTGGAGATGTCCCTGCCCACGAATGAGGGATTGGAAATAAATGATCCTTGAAGTCCCTTTCAACCCAGACTGTTCCACAATTCTGATATAAAAACCAAAACAAGAAATGTTTAAGAAACCAAAACAAGATATGTTTAAGCAGACCTCAGAAAAGATGGGATGGCACTTTCATATCAGTGTTTTGATCCCTCCAGAGTTTGGATGCAACATGTATTATATGTCAGAGAATTTAGGCTCTCAAAATCAGCAAATTTATCCCCTTCTCAGGCAGGAATGACTAGAGGGATAAACTCTGTAGTGAAGGATATTACGCTACCCATAAAGTTGGGATGACATCAATATGTTTAGAGGGAAGAAACAAGGGATGAATATTCTCTGTACATTATAATGTGTTCCAGAAAGCTTGAATCAATGTAGTGAACGTGCCCAAGGTACATCACAGGAATCACCCCAAGTGACTACATTGAAAAAGATAAAGCTTTGTTTGTGGAAATGAGGAAGTAAGGTTCTTCACGATGCATTTGAGCAAAGTACAAGGAACTCATTTTAGTATCTGAGGTTACCCTTGTGAAAAAAAATAATCTCTGATAAAAAAAATTCACCAGCATGAACAAATATCCAGAAAAATCACACAGTAATTAATTATTCACTCAGGATACAAATGTGCTGCCCAGAATCTTGAAAGAGAACAGAGAGGCAGATTTCATTCCTGTCATCCTTTGCAACAAGAGCCCAAACAACAGGCAATAGGAATTTCAGAGGAAAACTGTGTACAGGAATTCCAGGCAGTCATAAAGAGCAGCTTTGAAAATGAGGAACATGGTAACATGAAAAATACCATGAAAGAGTTGAAATATCATCAGTGATAAGGCAGTATGAAGTAACACACAAAATCCAGAATTTTCATTATTTGTTGGAAAAAGTGAAGAATAATGGAATAAAAAATACTGTCAGGAAATATATAAGATACAAATATATGAGGACAATTACACCAACTGAAAGGAAGATTGGTAAAGAATGGGGGGGAAAATTAAGTTTCAAAAAATATATCCCTACAAAGCTCAACTTAGTACTTTAATGAGTTCTTCAATGCTGAAATTTCTAGAGGGCAGGAACAAATAGCTGTTTTCCAATTAATTATCTACAGGAAATGCAGCTTCAGTGAGAATCTAGAATGATCAGAAATAATAAAGCATCCACTGCTGACAGTGTTTTCACTGAATTATTAAAAGAAACCATAAGGAGAAATTATATGCAGTAATAATGAGTAGCAATAGATAAAAAAATTACTAATTAATTCTGGCATCCTACACTTCAGAAATCAGGCCTAGTAAATACAAAACTGAAAAGGCATCTTCTCATTACCGCAGCTTTTAAAATTCTAACTGAATAAATAGGGGATGCATAACAGACAGTGACACGTATTAGTCCACTGCTAAAAAAGCTTTTAAATTCATAATGATTCAGGGAAGGTGAGGAATATGTCAGAATATACAGTCTTCAGAAGAAAAAAATCACAACAAACTAATAACTTCTGAAATTGTCCTTATATCATGGCAGGATATGAAAAAATCACTCTTATATGTTAAGACAGCACAGCTGCTTGTTTATGGAAATTGGTGTGTGAGAAAATGAAAATTAGTCTCATTTAATACCAGTATGTAAACAATGAGGAGGAATTCCCCATCCTTGATAATTTTTAACTGGACCATGAAAAAATTAATGTTTTCATTATGTCATTTTCAGAATAGGATGAATCAAGCAGATTGAGCAATTCTTGCTGGTGAGCTGCTTGCTTTAGGGGTCTGAGAATACTCTGCAGGCTCCAGGAGAGAATAAAGCAAAGTATGACTTCAGATCTAGAGTGCAGCTGTTGGCAAGATGAAGAGATATTAAAGAGATTGTGGATCAGCCAACAACCTAAAAATAAATCAACATGTTAAACACCAAGAAGGAGTAATAATTCATACCAGCTTGCAAAGAAGATTAATACAAAGGTTCAGACCAAGAAGGCAAATTATTTTCTTTTATATACAGGATGTGAGACATGGACACCTATGAAAATGGGAAGAAACAAAAGGACTTTAATTTAATAGGGCTCAAGGGCGGCAGGCTAAAGACAAGTTCCAAAACAACCTGGCGTAACATGAAGAACTGAGCCTAGAAAACACACACAATCCTACTGAGTCCCTAGGCAAGAGTGACAGCCAGGGTAAGGCTAGACCAACATCCCTGGGGTGCTACGTGCCCCTTGCAACACCTGCAGACCCAACACAAGCTGCTCTTGAAAGTAAAAACCTACAAATAGGAATATCTGTTCCCTAGACAGGTTTCTATTCTTCATGGTTTCAAAGGCAAGCCTAATAGACCAGAACTCACTGGATTACTTTACTCAGACTTCGCTTTAGGTCAAGTGTATGGATAAAGCAATCACAGAATGCCTGAGGATTTGACACTTTTTGCTTCATTAAACAAATTCAATTTATGAGTTCAGCTGAAAACAATTCCTGATATCTTTACATTTTAACTACAAAATCTGAGGGAGGCATTCCTTTGACCAGCATCCTGACACCTAGAATTTAAACATGTAGCCTAAGCTAGACGTTCTTGCTTAGGGGAAGAGATGTCCCTCTTTAGTCAGCAGAAAGAGGAGTAAAAGACACCTCCAGAGCAAGTCTAGTGCCAGCTTTCTCTGACATGACTGTGGCTGGTTAAATATTCAGTAATATAGATGTGTATATATATACATATATATATAAAATACCTAACATCAATACATAAGCAGGGCTTCCTTATAAAAGAGTCTTTCTTCAATTTAAACAGCATTCTAAATTCCAGAGGACTTTCTTGGGCACAATCACCTCCTAAACTGTGTTATTGCATATTGTTACAATACATTGGCTCAACACTGAATTATCTATTATTCTACCATCAGACAAAATGTGCAGCTCTTTGGTTATCTGCAACAATAGCTTGTTCAATAACAACTTTTTGTCTGTGGTTCAGATCTTTTCTTTTTCTTATTTTTTATTTTAGGAACTTTTAACTTTGGCATTTACCCGGTATCCTGTGACAATATTGCACAACATTAAAAGCAGAACTGCAAATTCAGCTGAAAACAGACAGTTTTCCTTCCTGAACACAAGCTGACATTTTTCAGGTAAATTGAAAGCTAGTGCTAAAAAATTCCACAATCACCGCTTTTTTAGAAGTCAGCAACTTGTGTTGGCATCAAGGACAAAGCAATTTTTCCAAATGTAAAACTGAAGGATGCTATCCAGTAAAAGATGCCATGTGAACTTCGTATTACTGGCTGAAGAGATTCAACCTACCTACACTGAGCATGCAGCACTGTTGTCATCAGATACAGTGATATGCCAGTGAATGCTATTTGATTGTGTCAAAATATGCAGTTATTTCTGCTACTTGTTCTCTTCCCACTCTTCCTTCCATCTGTTGGTTTCATTTATCTGCTCTCTCTAGTGCTTTAGACTTTTATCTGTTGAAGACTGAAAACTCTTCTTTATAAAAGTCTACCTATGCATATCCCTGACCTGGCTGGAGACATCCAGCTAAAAAAAATACAATACCAGTAAATTACAATACCAAAAGTCTAAAATGGAAATTTAAGTGACACTAAATGGAAATTTAAAAGGTTGTAAAACCAAGTCAACATAGACATGAAAAAGAAAACGTGTATATATGTATATATTATGGGGGTTTTAAAGCAGTCAGGAAGATTTTAGATGGAGAAATTACTGCTTCTATTAGTTTCTACTAAATCCAACAGATAAATTTCACTCCATCAGATGCAAGAGTCTCCACTTCCCAATGTCCCTTCCTACTCTCAGCATGAGTTATCTAATATTATCTATTTCTAAAATAGGCCAGAGACTATACATCACTTTTGTAAAACTGGGCTGTTCCTTCACTCTCTGATAACCACATGCTTTCAAATGGAAGCTACTTTCAGCCACCTAGAGATGTGCATTAACAAAAAATACATTTCATCAAGACCCCAGTGGAAAAAATTTACTACTATTTTAAGCCTATTATTTCTGTTGATCAATAGAGTCTTGACTCCTGGAAATTCATAAAAGCAATAAACTGTATAAGAATTTAGAAGTCCAGAGGTAAGTCTATTTTAGGTCTTGTAAAAAAGGAAAAAAAACCCCAAACAAACACAAACTCAAATAGACTGAACATCAGCCACAACATAATTTAAAATGTCTGATGAGAAAGTGGTTAATTACTTCTCTAATGGAATTTATTTTCTGCTTTAAGTCACTAAGTCAATTTGATGATATAATACATAGTTTAGTAATATTAAATATATCTTTGGAACAGAGTCTCTTAGACACTAGAACACAATACCTTACCAATTAAATAAGACTGTTTAACAGTGAAGAGGAGGAGGAATTTATTGAGTATTATGTAGTGGGTCTCCCTTGTGTTAGTCCTGTAATCTACATAAATTTCAGGAACATTTGACACCTCCATCAGTATCTGCTGAGGAATCAAAAGAAATCCAAGAATAATGTAGCACAGGCAAGGAGTGAAACATACACTGTTCTCATCCAGCCTGTTAACACTTTCAATTTTCCTTTAATTCCAGGGTGACTGAAACAAAGATTAAAAACCAGGGAGGGAATAAAAGGCAATTTCTGCCATCCAAAAACTTGCAATTTCAGAAATGCTACTCATCACTAAGACAAAGGTCCCCTCCACAATTAAGGTTGTTTTTCCTGAACTCCAGCTTGAAAAGAAGTTTTGTTTTGAAGCAGTATTCAGAGGTGAAAGCATTAGGATTCACCTTGGTTTATGCTGGAACAGTTAAGTACAACACCAAATCAAAACATACTGACCTGCCAGGCTCTGAATGTGAAGGGCATTTTATTTCTTTCCCACAGATTCGCTGTGAGAGTGAAGAAGTGGGCTGGAGTTACCTGGGAAATCCTCTCTGAACATTCCTCAGAGTGTAATGCCAGCAGACACACGGATGCAGCAGGCTGAGCTCATTCCTGACACCGTGCTCTTGGCTACCATTCTGACTGAGTGTGGTTTCCAGATTCTATTATGAATTTTGTGAAAGTAAAAACTAATAAAATGTCTCTACTTTGTTACAGCACTGTCACAAGGATTGAATGTACACCTGTACATATACATATGTATATATACATATACAGGTATATCCTGGATTATGACGCTGCAGAAAATCACTTCACACTCTGTGACAATCCACTGAAGTTCCCAGACATCTGAACACTCAGTTTCAGCATGTTGAAGCTGCTTAGAAGTTCTCACTTTATAGATGCCCTAATTTTTTCATTGATATCAATCTACAAGCTTGCTTAGAGATTTGTGGGGGAAGGAGGGGCTTTGCCCCCTTTGATGTGTGATTACTTCTTAAACACTTCAGCACATTTGCATTTTGTTTCCCCAGGTAATCTCACAAATTTGCTTGCTAAACTCAAACCTGGGGAAAACCGAACACATTCCAACCAGATTTAATGAAACAAGTAGGAGAGCTAAATGGAGGCACACTGGTTCTGACACACTGGGAAGAACTATCAAATCCATCTCTAATATCAAATACTCTGCCTAGGGAGACATTACACAGTAAAAACGCTTCCATCTATTTAGGAAGAAAGATGTGAGATTATGGGAGATTAAAAGGGACCAAAAAGGGATTTGCTTTTAAGAGAAAGAAAAAGGAGTTCATAACATTGAGAGTATCACATAATAGGCACTTTTGCACAGAAATAAAAGCAAAATGCTGAGTTAAAAGCTCAGAGCCTTTGAACAGAATATCTAAAATATTCATTTTTATTTTTAAATTGAGAATTTGAAAGAAGAAAAGCAATAAATTACTGTAAAATGTGGAAGGGAATCCACTAAAGGATTTAGCCACTTCAGTCACATTTCCTTTACAAATTGTTGTCCCAGCTTATGGAATATGCACCCCACAACAGATAATTTTAAGCAGGTCTTTATTGTACCAGTAACAAAGCCAGGTAAAATCCACCCAGCTTCTCAGAGAAATATGTCACATTTGGAAAGCCAAAAAATATAAATGTGAGCACTGGAATCCTAAGAGGAGATAGTGTCTGATTCGTGTAAAGACAAATGCACTGGGCTTTCTACAGTCTGAAGCTGGAAGAATGAGAGAAGGCAAGGTTTCAAATTAAGAAATTAACAAACCTCTGTGTGGGGTTTAAATAGAAAAGAATGTTTCAGATGCATGAAAGGGGAGGGAAGTGTTTAAAACCAGGCTGTATATAAAACTCAGCGATAGACTAGGAAAGTATTAGAATATTGCCCAGCAAAGCTGTGATTCTCCACCTGCAGAGCAAATCAGATTTCTGTCAAAAATGTGTAAGAATACCTTGTCTCACCCTAGAGAACAGGAATAAGTGATGTGGTTCCTTGGTGTCTTTTCTATGCAAAGACCACACAACACAGGGATTCTTACCATCTTTTACTACCCTTTCGCAGAATTTTCATAAGCCAGGGTCTGACAGATTCTGCCAACATAAGGCCTGAAATGCAACTGAAATTTATGTTACATTAAACTATCCAAAATATTACATAAATGACTTAACCCTGGGTCCCCATGTAATGGACAGTGAAATCCTCCTGCCACCACCTGAGGCACAGAGAGAACCACGGCATTCTGAGCAGAGCAAATCCATGTGCTGTCAAGATAATGCTCCCATACAGAAAATACTTACTATTCCCTTTTGATTGGGCAACTGTAAAACAAGGAAACCAGCCAGAAAAAAACCTACTCTCTCTTAGATCCTGATGAAATTATAAACACCTCCTGCTCCTATTCTTTATGCTCATTTTGCCTAGGGGTTTTTGTAGAGAGCAAGTTCTGGAGTTCAGTGAAGCCCCATGTTTTAAGCACTGGAGATAGCACCAACTCTGCCAGCTCTGGGTAATGCTCCATCTCCTGTCTCCACCAACATCACCCTTGGTCAGGACAAAAAAGATCTCTAAACTATGAGTAACACTTTCCTCACATATGGCAAACATCTCACTGGGAGCCTGTCATTAAAATACCAGCTTTCCCAAAAGGATGCATTGAATTTTAGCAATCCAGTTAAATTTTTTTCTGATCCTACTTAGTCTGTTCTTCCTCTCACCCTCTGCAAACTTCTCTTTAGTACCACAATGTACAGTAGTGGGATTCAGGTTTGTTATCGTAATCTTTGCCATTTATTTAATCCACCTAGAAACACGTGAAATTCATGCATAATAAAAATCACAGATGGGGAGTAATATTGTTGCTTCATTGAGAAAATAAAAATTTGAGCTAGTTTAATTAGATTCAGATATGATTATGGCATGAGTATTGAGAATTTTGATGCAGTCAGATTCAGGATCATTTAATTCAGGCCAAGTGGAATGTGTCTACAACACAGGGGAAATGTGAGTCGCTGTGCTGCAGCACTAGGCAACAAAAGCTATTAATCTAGCACCTAAAGAGCTGAGAATATTCAACAGAGTTGAGACTGACTCAATGGATGCTGATGATTGGAATCATCACTACTGAATGGAGGACCTTAAGTGCCCTCCACCCCCCCAATATTCTAGATGCAATTTAGGCTTTCACAGCCTGCTCACTGTAATTCTATGCATATAAACTTGTGTTCAAGACAAGTTGTCTGTCTGTTGTCTCAGAAAAGGTTAAATACAAGTTCTGCTGCAGTGCAGATTCCAGGGCAAGATTTTGAAATGCAGACCATTATTATATTTTGAGATCCCAAGATATTCCATCCCAATTCAATTTAAATTACACTGCAAGTAAAATACCCACTAATTTCAATGAGAACCACATGATAGAAAGTCCGGGGACACCGAGGCACACCCAAACTCGCCTGGGCACACCCGGAGCTGAACAAAGTCCAACAAAGACTTTTACAGAAGCCAAATAATCTGACTCAAGTAATATCCTACTGGAGCAAATATAATTGCTTAAATGCATGAAAAGGTATATGTACATAATGACTTGCAGGATTGAGTATACTTCTACTAAAACACAAAGAATGCAGCAGCTTCTACAGTAGGATTGGAAGTTTAGGTATGTATTAGTATTTTTTATCTTAAGCCTTTGTCACAAACTAAGGAAATATTAATATAAGGAATACTGAAAGATTTCTTCCTTAAAACCAGCACCAATCATATTGTGATCATCAGATATCTAAATGCCATGAGTCTGCAGTAGATCCCTAGAAGCTGGAACAGGCAGGTGGATATAAAATTATTAAAAACTATAAAGGCTGGCAGAGTAAGTTATCTGATATATTTATTTTAACATAATACATGTTTTGTGCAGATTTGATTGTAGAAACTCTTCTGCGCATTTTCTAGAACAAATAATCTCTCACTCTGTATTGTGCCAGTATGCAGAGCAGTTTGAGGAAAATAAACAGGAGCTTGTTTCTCAGAGGTAAATTTTGCCTTATATCTGTTGCATTTATGTAATTGTCAAAACATATTCTTCAAATGTGAGTATGTTCTGTTTTCATTAGTCACGTAGAAGGAAAAGGGAAGCAAGTATGGACAATTCTTACAGCTTTCTCTTCCAACTCCTCACCCCTTTAAAGCACACAAAAACAAATCCAGCTCCTGGAATACATCTGCAAATTCATTAGACTGCCTCTTACAATATTTTTCATGAAACTACAGTTTTTGTTAGACATTTCACACAGTACTGCATTTATAATAATTTATCCTGTCTGCATTCAGAATGTAAACTAATAAAATGTCTATTTTGGCCTATCAGATGCCATAGGGTGCTTGCTCTACTCAATAAAATAAATGCAGTTGAACCAAATGCCTGATAGCTGATTAGGCTCACATTTCACAATTTATTGAGACAAATAAAGTCAGAAGGAAAATACAAACAAATTAATTTTACTTCTAAGGCCAGCAAGTCTATACAGATATAGCAAAAAGCTATGGTATTATGTATAGCATAATTAAACTATGGGTGGAAAAGTCAGATATTATTTTCAATTATTTGTGCACCAAGCCTGGAATGGAGGATCTAATTTTGACAAAGTTTGATATCAGTTATTTTCATTAATTATTCAATAGCAAGCTTCATTAGGCTTTTTGGAAGTAAAAACAACAACAAAACCACAGAAAAAAAGAAAAAAGGGGTTTACACTAAATCACATTTTGCCTCTTGTAGTGAGATATCTACACTGCATCACTCTCTATCTGCCCAGTGAGATTGATTGATCCTGCATTTAAGGTCATTAAACTTTGTCATTCCTTTACAATGAGCTTGGGATAGAACCTTCATTGCCAAAGCAACAAACCTTGGAACTCTCCACAGTCAATGATGGAATTTCTTCATGATTCCCATGAAGGATAGGACTGGTTTGTCAGCATGAAGCATTTAAAGCCTTTATCAGAGGAGAGCAACACGACTTCCTCCAGTCAGAGCAAGGCAACAAACACACTTCAATTAAAACCAAGCAAACAAAAAATAAAAAAAAAAAAGAAAATTGTAACTAAAGGAAATTTAAATGATAGGCATACAGAAAAAATAGACACAAATGAAAGGGAAAAAACAAACCCTCTAAGAGGCCTGTGAAAAGCAGAGAGAACTATAGGACAGGGTCAGCATGAACTTAGGCACTGTTGCTTTGGATGCTCTGAAACAACAGTGATCAATTAATTGAGTTTCCATTGAATCCCTGAATGCCTGAGGTAGGGAGAGCCCCTGGGAGTCATGTTTGCTCAAGCAGGGCCACCTAGAAAAGGCTGCACAGCACCATTCCAGCTTTGCAGTATCTTCAAAGATGGAGACTCCACAACTTGAGGAAACCTGTTCTCAGTCATCCACCGTCTTTTCAAATTAACATTTCATATTAACGCAGAGGAATCTTTCTTACTGACAGTATTGCTGAAATTGCTTTGTGTGAATGGGGAATGATTCCTTCCAAAAGAAACAAATTATATAAAAAACAACAAACATGTTCTGAAACATTCCCACTTGCAAAGTTTTTAATATTTATAGAAAAATTGATGTCATCATTTTATTAAATTATTACCTTAAAGTCAGAAATCACATTAGAAAAAGCTTTGTCTGTCATTGAATCAGAGAACACCTCTGGATGCTGGGGTAATGAGAATATGAATTTTCAGTTAATAATACATTAAAAAAAACAACTGTTAAAGTGTTAAATGTTAACATTTTTCATTAAGAGGCCACAGGAAAAGAAGAAAAAAGTTCACAGGAAATATTCTGATCACCTCTAGAGCAAGTCAAGGACACTCTTTCTGACTCAGGTCCACAATTCTCATGGCACCTCCTCTCCAGGCAGGGTGCTCATGTTCTACAGCAAGGACTTTGCAAGGGGTGAGAGTGGCTATTGATTCAGTTTGGGTTCTCTTCCTTATTTCTTCATGTTCAGAGCCATTTCCACCATCTCTCCTTCCCTTACCATACTGGAGCTGGTCTAACCCAATTGGTTTAGTCTCTATTAATAGCCAGTCTCCACGCAGAACATCTGTGGAGGTTTGGCTTTGTCCCACAGTCTCTGTAAATTTTGTGCCCTACTGAAGGACTATTGGGTGTCTCCTATCCCCACAACTATAGAGAATATTTCAGTTTTTATTTATATTGTGTCCTTTAGGTTAGCACACTGAGAATATGGGCTAAGGATTGTATTTTCACAAATTTTCTACTTATGATTAAGCCTTCGCATGTCTATTTATTCAAAATTCATGTTCAATTTCAAATGCTTAAGCTTGTGGAATAGGTTTTTTCTTTGACAAGGAATAGTTGTCTAACTTTGACAAGGAATAGTTTCTCTTTTGACAATAAACAGAAAAATCCTCATATTTTTCTCCTGTTTCTCTGATCTGCATCTCAAATAAAGTAACTGTCAAAAAATCATTTCCCCCAATACAAAATCCCACTTAAGCTGCAGTAGCCATCTTACTTTACTGTACTGCTTATCTGCTTACCTGCTGCTAAGAGAAAGGTTTGTTTAACCTAATCCTCTCATCTTTGAATCATGACAGGATATCAAATCTCAAACCAGTCAGTTGAAAACCTGAAATAATTTCAAATTGGAAATGCTTCTCTGCATACATAATTTTCTCGTCAGAGATCAAGGAAAGACAGGCAGAAAGCCAGCCTTGTTTCTCACCAATTATGCCCAAACTAACAGAACTTGAATGATCTCTCTATGGAGCACACAGGTAGCTGTGCTGGCTTTCTATATACATTTCTGCAGTGAAGAAGACAGAATATTTTGTAACAGGAACTTAATACCTCCTAAAACATCGATGAATGTTTTTGCAAAACCAAAAAAGGCATAAAGATGTCAACAAAAAACATTATTTCTTAAAACAAGCTTATATTCAATCATTGTGTTACTTTCAAAGAATATGTGTGACAATAATAAGAGGCAAATTGTATTAGAAGTTAGCTGGGAAGTGTGATTAGGCAGTTAGAGGAGATTTTCCCATGAAATTGGAATTTAGAAAAGATTTCTAAAACAAAATAAAATAAAATAAAATAAAATAAAATAATTCGATATAGATATAAATATAAATATAGATATAAATATAAATATAAATATAAATATAAATATAAATATAAATATAAATATAAATATAAATATAAATATAAATATAAATATAAATATACATATAAATATAAATATGCATATAAATATACATATAAATAGGAAATAAACAAACCAACATACATGAAATTATGCAGACTAAATCTAAATGTAACCTGGTTTGTGTCTGTAAAAGGTCAGAAAGGGCTTTCTGTCTTTAATGGCAGTGGAAAGAGCAGAAAAAAGTAGGAGAGAGAACTTCAGGCTTTGTCTGGAAATGTGACCTATGCAAATTTTAACTGGACAAGTCACACCCAGAACATTTCTGTGCCTCACGTGGGCGTTCCAGTCCCCTCCAGCACTGGACCCTCCTCCAAACAGATATACCAATATCTGATATAAACAGATATAAAAATAATGGAGCTGACCATCCCTTCTCCAGGTGTGCCCTGACACAGGCACAGCGCACATCCCTCCGTTCCATCCCAGCCGCTGTTCCCTCACAGCAACACCATTTTCACAGCTCTGACTGCAGGTGATGTCAGCAGTGCAAGCATCAAACAGGCTGGAGAGGGATCCACACTTCAGGACAAAAGCCAGTCCTGCAGAGCTCTTAAGGCACAACTGATACTACTCAGATGTTTTGGGTGTTGATCAGCAAGGGCTCAATGGAATTTTAAAAATGAAAAATGGAAAAACAGAAAAACCTCATAATCCACAGTTATGTCACTGAAGAGGGACAAGTTTTATATTTTTCATCCAAAATGCATAAACTCAGAAAAAGTATTCAACTGCTAACTTGCACAAGACTTGTCTAAATAACATTCCAATTTTAGAAACCTCCCTTTCTAATCCAGGGATGGCTTCATAGCTTCCTGCTTCACTGGGTTTAAGATTCTCTTGGTTGTAAAAATTTCTCTAAGATGCTTCTCTTCATGAGCAATAGACTGCAGTGAAATCATTTCTCTGCAGTATTCTCTCAGTGAAAAGGTCCACTAATTGATTTTTCACCCTCTGTCCTCCCTTTCAAGATACAAATTCAAATATAAATATGTCAGACTATCACTGACAGTATATACATATTTTCCCTCAAGTGACTTCATAAAAAGGTAACATATACAAAGTACTAGACACGCATGAATAATAAAACTTATATGAAGAACTTAGAGAAATATTGTGAGCTTTCATAAAATTTCAAATAAAACCTCTCAAAATCTTGAACAGGAGATTTATTTTACTAAAGTGGGAAGATTGAAAGTAGTTCCTCTCTCTGAAAATGATGGAAGGAATGAGATCTTCTGTTCTACGGGAATCCCAAACAACAAAACATTTCAAAACTGTATTGTTAACACTGTAAGATTTTTACAAATCTTCTTGCTCTATGCATGTTCCATACTCAAAGTACTTCATCCTGCCCCTATTACAGGAAAAGAGGGCAAGCTTGGAGAAAAGCAGGGCATAAACTATTAAAACACTTCATAAATTTAACAAAATTGCTTGACTGACACCTTGAAGTGAAGCCCACAGGTAGAGTACATTCCCTCAAGAAAAAGCACCTGTAGCTGTCAGTTGCATTCTGCTGAACTTCCTGACTGCAGCCTGGAGACTTGATAAAATCTGGTAATGAAATTCTTATTTTAAGCTAAACAGCTATGACAACAAAATGCTTGGAGATATTTTCAACATACATGACATCTTTCTTCACAAAATGAACTATTTGTACTCAACAGCAAAAAAACACCACATTTAGTTCTGGATGACTGCCATCAGATACTTTATTTTAAAGTAAATGCAAAATGCAAATTAAGTTTCCATGTTATTTTTATAGCACAGAAGACATCCCAATTTTGTACAGCTTAAGCATCATCCTAGCAAAGGTGATTTGAAAATTGGCACTCTGTGCCCACTAGCTTAGCTCTCACTGTGATTTTGGAAGAGTGACTGAACACAATTGCAAAAAATGAGGTCATAATAAACAAATATTTGACATTATAGAGAATTGGTGTGACTTAATGCAGCATTTGAAAAGCCATTTGCAGTTCTAGAGCATTTAGCAAATGCCAAGCCCCATTCTTTTCCTGTTCAGAACATGAAGGAGAGACCTGCAGTATTTGAGAAGAGAAATATGGGGAGCCACAGCTGTGGGCACCCACTGTTTCAAAAGTATCGTTTACCATAAGTAAGTGGCACTGTGCATCTCTATGACCTCCTCTTTTTCCACCTGATTTTCCAAACAGTTCCTTGTCTCAAAAAGAGCATTTTTTTTTGTAACCTGGAGTTTGCTGAAATATCTTCTGATTGCATTGTAGACTGAGTTCAACAAATTTTACAATGTGACAATTTATTAAGCTGAAATAAAGCAGTCATTTCAAACAAACATTCAATTACATAAGCTAAAGGGATTTTATGAGGGCTTTTTTCAAGACTGTGCATTTGCATATTTATTAATCTTAGATCAGAACTTGGAGCTCTGTCTGAACTCCAAGCTGTCAGACCTTTGATACACAGTAAAGAGCTCTTTGGTCTCCTCACGCTTTGAACTGCAAGAGCAAAACTGAAGATTTCAAGATTTCACTGGGATAGTTCCTTCCTCTCTTCTTTGAGATTAGAAAGTTATTTCAAAACTTGCCTTTTTTTTTTTTTTCCTTGTTTTAAATCCTTATTCCTCTTTAAAGCTAACACGGATTTAATCAAGAAAATGTTGATTTTGTTTGCATGCTAATTCCCCTTGAAATACCTGTCCGAGTAGAGAAATACCATAAGAATAACACTGAACATTTTTCATAGTGAATTAGGAAAAGTATTGCAACTGTATCAGCTGTCTTTAAAAAATACTCCAGCTTGTGGGGATACAAATCCTTTCTGGCATGTAAATCAATAAATACAGAATTCCAAAATGGAAAGGTTATACAGTATTCCTTTCATGCACCATCAAATTAACATTGTGATGCTCACTTGCCTACCACCAAATTCTATTTTGATATTTCATTTTTATTAAATGTTGACAGTATGCCAAAGAGCAATCCAAATTCCTGCGTCCCCAGGAAGTTTAAGGACTCCATAGTGCTCTGAGGCTCTAAAAAGGCTGTCTGATTTCCATATTCAATCCTTTGGGAACAGAAATATAATCCTTTATAAAATATTTAGTATTCCTTTAGTTCTGGCCCAAGATTCTGATGGGAATAGCATTGAGGAGCCTTGCACACACTTCCCTTCACTTTGCTCGTACACTGCCTCATTCAGATTTCTCTTTTGTTGGTAAACCCCGGTAGCCAAACCTATCCCCTATTAATTAATTCAGTGTGGTTTCTGCAATATCTCTGGATGCCAGTAATTGTCCAATCTACAGCAGTAGTTGTCTAAAAACACCGTGAGCCCCACTGATATCTAATTATTTACCTGGAGCCAAATGCTGCTGTTAAACCCTTGAAAACATTTCCCCAGCACTAATTTTCACCATACTAATTTTCATTTACTTCCTATGGCAAATAACCAAGCTGCTGATCTTTACTTCCACTCCCCACTATCAATTATTTTGACTCCAGGACACCAAAGGCTGTGATTTAGAGGCAAGGGGAGCATATTAAAAACATGCACAAAACCTGTTTTCAAAGTATGTGCTCAAACCAGTACTCTACAGCCAAGCACTCTTTTAATCAGGTGAGAAAAACAGGAAAAGAAGGTTTTTTTTGACCAATTGACCAATTACGAATTAACCAACACTATTCAGATACTGAATGATCGTTGCTATACATTGAAAAAATTGCAAACCAGACCTTATTCCTTGATACAGGTAATTGTCATCGAAAAATTGCTAATTTCAGAGAAATACCACACTTCTACAAAGTGCAGACCAAGGAAAATGATGTTACATTAATTAGCTATAGGATAAGGTATGAATTATTTACCAAGCTTGATTCACATGCATAGTTCTTAACAGTCAAGCATGCAAATCAGATCAGATAATTCCACACAATCATATGATTACTAATTTCATATCCAATTACTTCATCAGTGTCTGTAATTGCATTACTTAGAGCTGCAGATCTGATAATATTCTTGTTTACATGTTCTACAGACAGCTAGTAGATTTTTGGAGTCTATGTAGATACTCTATATATAATTGTAAACCCCAATTTCTATACTTCAGATACAAAGATAAGGCCATATGCTCATAACAAAGGTTTTCATCTAACTGTAGAAGAGTATCTTCAGCTTCTATCTTCCTCTGGTTCATAAGGCATAAATTGCACTGTGTTACAAACCAGAGGGATTTTTCAATGGCAGAAAACATGTTTCAATATTTGTTTAAGAGAGGGTGGACAGCAAATGCAGAGTAGCCTTTTACTGAAGTCCTAACCATTGCCACCATTAAGTCTTAAGTATCAATCAAATTGCTGCTGTTGCTATACTTGACAGATTCAGGTAGAAACTTAAGAAAACTCTATTCCAATATTCAGAATTTCTGCTGATGGTTGTCTCCAACACACTGTTCTAATTTGCAGTTTCTGTGACTACTGGAGCAGCACTAATATCTTCAAATTAAAAGGAAACAGAATTCAATTTTGACATTTAAACAAGAACAGGCACAATTTTCTTTGAAAGCTGTTCCAGCAGATAGAGCATATATACATCTACATATATATCTCTATTTTAATGCAAAAAACACAGCCATATTTATTCAATTTCAAAGATTTAACAAAGCAGAGAAAAGCACAATTAATTTAAACAACATATTTTTTATGGATTAGGAAATCGTAGTACTGAAAGAACTGTACTTTTACCTTTTAAAACTATTCACTGCAAACCATGTGAATTTATTTTGAATTAAATAAAGCAATGAAAAAGAGCAGCATAAATATTGTATTTCATTGTCAAAGAGTTTCCTATACATCCTATATGATTATGAGGCTTAGAATCTTTTTTTCCCCGTATACTTACAGCTGTTATTTAATTTGAACTCCCTGAACCTAATGAAGAGAAGCACAAATATCTGTACAGCTGTTGTAAGATTATGACTCA
This sequence comes from Poecile atricapillus, assembly GCF_030490865.1. NCBI lineage: Eukaryota > Metazoa > Chordata > Aves > Passeriformes > Paridae > Poecile > Poecile atricapillus. The sequence goes on along the minus strand of NC_081249.1, from coordinate 118,539,500 downwards.
GTGTATTGATTTCAGTGGTACCAGTCATACATTTGTGTGATGCCTTTTCTAGTAACTACAGTTCCCTTAAATATATTGTGGTCTTAGCCGCAAAAGTTTAATGGCACCAGAAAAGCACACTCCCAAAATAAGCAAAGTTCATCATAGGCACTGAAGGTATTTGTCATTGAGAAATTGGTTATTTTTTGTGCTGTCTCTGCATAGCTTTAGCCTTACCCCTTGGTGGGTGTCCTTGCAGTGCCCTTGCACAGGGCAGCTGCTGCTCAGGGAATGAGCTCTGGGTAACCACAGAGCCCCCCAGCAAAGCACCTCAATGTCCTTGTTCCATGCCAGCTCACCTGCCCACTCTCCTTTCAAATACTGAGGGACTGGCATTGTAACTTGTAAACTTGTAAACTTGTAAACTTGTAACTTACTTCTGTCAGCAAAATCCTTTTCACTGGTTTCAAATAGCTCTTGGACCTGACAGTTCTTTGGAGAATGAATCAGATACGGGTTATCACTTGCTCTGGGGAAGAAGGCTGCTGGGTTTGCCTGTATGACATGTAATACACAAACCCAGTTAACACTGGTTATGTTTCCAAGATACACACAAACATTTTGTTAGCATGGGCTTATCTCTGGCTCAAGGCCTAAATATAATTATGGCTCGAGGCTAGAAATAGAAGAGCTGTCTTTGAGCATTGCAATGGAAACACAGTGAATAAGAAGGCAGAAATCTTGACAAATATGAAATACAATAACTTGTCAGGCAATAATGGCACATTGTAAAGCATGGCATGATTTGTTAATATAACAGCTAATGGAAAGTTTTATACAGCAAAGCCTCTTCCTCAGGAGTCAAATTTTGTTGCATACAATTAAATCAAGGAAAATTATCACCAACATCTTGAGAGTGGTAGAGAAGAAAATACAAACCATCCTCAGAATTCCATCTTCCTAAACTTATCAGGCTTTTCTTATAAAGAAATCCAGAAAGCTTGTTTTAATCTATTTACTTAATTGTTCTTGCAAAGAAAAAATGGATGAAAACTGTTATCTAGAGTGCCATATCAAATCTGGATTCAGAAAAATCCATCCAGCTTATCTAGTTCTACTGAAACATTTAGTATTGCTCTGAACATAGAAAAAGGAATTTCTGATTAAGGGAATTCTCATGAGATAGTACAGAGAGCAGAAAGATCTTGAAGGTCTAAACCAGATTTTAACTCTACACAGCCAATTCATAAACTGATAAAGCCATTCCCACCTGAAAGTGTATTTCAACAGTCCAGAGGGGTTATCTACTCCTTTTGAATAATCTAGCATGCAAAACTAATTTGGGAATTATGGTAGTGGGATTATGCCATTTTGAACTATTAAGTCGGAGAAGATACAAATTTATCCAACTGTGGTACACAAAAATTATTGCTAGTCTATTTAGGACAAGACCTAACTCAAAATCTAAAATTCACAGGAATTTACAGCTACTACAACTGACTTAATTCCTGTAATCTTTCAGGTTCTGCCAACTGAGCAAGCCTGGGTGTGATGAGGTTTCTTGCAAGTAACTACTGATATTTCTTCAGCTACATTACAATCTCTTAGAACCTGTAGCTGATGTTTGTTTTTATGCTGTGATCAGGTTTACTGCTTGTACTGTCCTCTGCATTCTGAAGCCTGTGTCCTTTATCTGAGTGTCAGAGACAAATGGTGCAGTACTATTGACCTTCATGGGGAATAGAGCAAAATGGTCAGCAAATCCCACATGGTGGTTACAGCTGGAGGCCGACTGGTGCACTCTCTAATGAATTGTTCCTGTACCAGTGATATATCAAACACAATCAGCTTGCTATTTTTTCAAGAAACCCTTCCTTGGCTACCTCAGTTACAGAGTGACTGAATTAGAATATGTTTATTGCTTCGATGATAAAGTTGAAAACTGAAGGCAAGAAAATAGAAAATAAAAATGGAACTTGAAATGCTTTCATTTCCTTTTCACACACTAATCACATTACTGACCCAGAATCTGTTTTTTCTACTTTTTCCCTCCTTTCTTCTTTAATTTCTGTGGTCTGATTTCCCAAGTAGCTATTTTTGACAAGACTGAGTGTTTTCTAGTTTCTCTTTCCAGGAGCCTTTTCTGCAAAATTAACAAGGAAAAAGCAGTCATAACGCAAGGGTGCAATCATAACACACACAGGGGGAAACAGAGACCAAATGATAAATCCTTGAACTCAAGGAATCCACAAATCCCTGCCCAGGTTTCCTTCTTAATGTCATTGAAGACTAAATTAAAGTAGAGCTGAGAAATTCCAAATCGTTCCCACTATCATTTATTTGAAGAGAGACGAATACTTTCAGAGTAACACCCTGTCTCTGGCTCTATTACAGATGCCAGAATGGCAAACCCAAACAGAAAGCCAGGACCACTATTAGTGACAGATGAACCGAGGACTTCCATCTAAGGGTTTTCAAGAAGCTCCATAAAACATATTGAAACTCTCAATAAAACTGTACTTAAAAATAGAGCAGAACCTAATAGACCTAAAAAAATATGCTTGCAACAATTATTTGACAGGTTGTTTTTATTTCTCTCAGAGGAAATGTATGAAGTTTATTTGGTTTTATATTCACCAGTGTTAATCATGAAAATAGTTCCATCAGATTTGTCCGCATACAAAGTCCATAGTGTGTAATTTATGGAAAGATTATATGATTCTCATGCCAGAAATGATCTCATCTCAAAACAGGTATTTTGAGTGATCCCTGTTTCTACTGAATCTTTTTTAGAACACCGAGGGAAGCTCTCTGTTTATATAACTGGGCACAATACCAAATGTCAGTGTAATCTTTTCCACTTACACCACCAACCTCAGAGAGTGGCCCGAGCCATCAGGTTAATTTTAGCTATAATGCTGCATATTACAGGTCCAGAACGAGGTTTACCTGAGATTGAACAAAACCAAAGCCGCTTGAGATTACTGAAACTGTATAAATGAGGCAAACTGCTGAAGACAGAGAAAGGAGTCAGAGAAGGTTTTACTGCAGGCTCTGCTATTCTTGCAGCCTTCAGTTTTGGTCATAGGTGCACATATCATGAATTTTCAGTCTGCCACAACAGTGGCATTCTTATGTTCTGAAATGACACGGAGAAAGTATTAAAACATTGCTCCATTTTGTAACCCAATAGCCATCACTGAATCTCCAACTCAGTAATCTTCAGCATCTTACTCCCTGATCTCCCAAGATTCCAGATTCAGCTAAAGATGTAGACACTTTTATTCAGACCATAAGAGATTCTAAAAAATTTTACCATTTAAGCTTAAAGCACTTAAAGCTTGTCTTACTGCTGTTTTCCATGTTTTAGTTTCAACTGGTGACCAGAAAAATTTCCCAAGTATTTACTGAGGAAGAGACACATCACCAAAACCTAGATAAAATATGGATTTCACTGATGAGATCTATTTTTATAAAATTCAAATTATTATGTCTGCAATCCCTAAATTATTTCAGGAAGAGTGCCAACATCATAAAATGCAGGAAACAATAATGAGGAGCCCTCTTGCCTCTGTGGTAGCACCATAAATTACTTTGGATGAATGAGGCAGGCTTCCCAAACTTCCATTCGGAAATCCAAGCCAATACTCAGACTGAATAAAATCAGTCTTGGCTCAGTTACAGTCTGGGGAAAAGAACCTTCAGTTTCCCTTTCCTTTCCCAGGACAGTTTTGCTCAGCAGCAAAACCCAGAGGACCCAGGCTGTGAGCTCCCAAAGCCATCTGCTCTTTAATCATCTCTGGGAACCATATGAGTACCTAACTAAGTGCTTTTCTCTTTTAGGCAGCTTCCTGTTCCTAGATTTCTTCAGCTTTTCCTCCATGAATATATTTAAATCTAAGCAGCTTTTCCATGCCTTTCTTGCCTTTACTTTGCATTTTAGTAATTTGAAGGACAGACAGATGAGTTTTTTCTTTTAAATAAGAGCTGCCAATAGTACATGTTTAGAAAGAGAATGAAAAAAGCTTGTGTTGAGAAATGAGAACAAAAAAAGGGCACATCCCCATTTGTTTCTGCCACAAGAAAGAGGAGCCACAGTCTCTTAGAGATGGAAATAAACTTATTACTGTGACCCTTTGTAAGTTCCCTAACTTCAGTCGCTGGTCATTCCCTGTTTTTCCCATTTACAGTATCAGTAAATAGCACAAGAACACGTGAGCTAGAGAAATACAAAACAGCCATTCAAAATACAGAACACTAATCTTTTTTATATTTATGTTTACAGTTTGTAAGGACTTCACAGCTCGCCACTGGTTCTGACAGACAGTCACTTTCTTCCACATTTTTGGAAGCAAATCAGCAGGAACAGCATCTGGGCTTTTTGGCTGTACCTCTGCCCTGCAACACCTGTCTGAGCTGACATCCTGCTCAGAAGCTGCACCAGTTCCCACTGCAGATCTGCCACACCAATGGAACAGCAAAAGAGGTCGATTTTGCAACATGTACCGGGAACATAAATTAATTATATGACTTACTTAAATCTGCATTGTTTCTCTACAACTGTGACCTTGGTGCAATCATGAGATAATGACACACAAGTCCTTCAATTCACTTTTTTGCTTATCTTGCTATCTGGTGACATTCAAATAAATTATTTTTTTTCATTGTTACAATTCAACTTACAAAGTTTACGTATTGCTGTTATCCTTTTGTTCTCCACTGCTGTTAAACTTTTAATATATGTGAAAACAGATGTTATTTGCTCAGCCCTTTGTACCTCTAAATTCCTAACTGAAAAAAATCTGAAGACAAAACTAAAGCTGTGGGTTTGGCTACAAATAAGCATAGACTGATCTACAGTATGAAATAAGAGGTACGAAATAAGAAGCTGATATTCAGTGTCTCAGAAGTGCATCAGGACCACTGACTCACGAGTCAAAAAGATGGTAAATGTCTATAGTTTTTGAAAAGTATAAATTGATTCAGTTCTGAGCACCCACTGACAGTTTCAGTTAAATAGATCTGGTCATAGAAGAGAAATGGATCCACTTTAAAGAGCTTAGGGAAAAACATAAAACGTGTCTTAGAATTATTAGGAATTTCAGACTGAGAAGAAAACTTCAGAACTGTTAGGGATAAACTACATTCTTCAGTGAAAAAGCAACCCCACTTACATCATTAGCAATGTGTAAACATCAATAATATCTCTGGATGTTATATATTGAATTACAGGAAGCAGTGGCAAATAATAGCACTTACTCCTCCAGATGTGCACCCATGCACCTGCATTTTCTTCCATTATCCTCTGAGTTCAGACAGGCCTATGGGATGTGTCCTAAGATCCAAACAATGTGCAAGTAACTAAGCTGTCGCATCAAGTATGAATGTTTTCATTTCTCAACAGTGCCAGGAAAAAAATGAAAGATTCCTGGTTAGGTTCATATTATAATATATAATATATATAATAATATATTAACCTGGTTAATATGGTGGAAGCACGCTAAAGGATGACTGAGGTGACATGAATGGTGGTAGAGAAAGAAGGTATAATCTGTCTCAGAAAAGGCATTTTCTATCAGTATCATTCGTAATTGGATGGCTCCTTTCCATATCCAAAATAATACTGCACACCCTAACAAGAAGAGCTGTGGAAGTGACTCCCTGCTGTGAGGGAAATGAATTCTTTCCATGTTATATAGAGAGAATTGGACAGAAGCATTTCTTTAAACAACAGGAAGGTGAAGATATATGCTGTTTTTAAATGTATACCAGAAACCAGGAATGGCTGTGAACACAGAAACTAAATTCAAGGCTTACATAAAAGCTTTTTCATAGCTGTGCATTTCCTTTGTAAAAGTTTAATGCACATAGGACAGTATTCCAGACCTATTGCTTCATTGCCATCTCCATCCCTCAGAAAATAAGGAATAGAACCCAGCTCTGGAAAAGGTGTGAAACAGGCTCCTTTTGACCAACCAGCTGTGCTCAGCTACAATCAGCACTGAAAAAGTCAGGTTCGTGTCAGCAGTCAGGCATGTATTACAAAATGTTATCTCTTGCCACAGATTGAATTCAACAATAATTGCAGCTGAATTCCATTCAAATCTATAATATTTGTCCAGGGACGTTTAATAAAACAATTACAACTTTAGGATACACTATAAATCATAAGGAAAGGAAGCAAGGAGAATTCATGTTACCATGAAATAAAATGGAAATGGGATACCAAGAAAATAAATGAGTCTGAAATAATGCAGATGGAAAAGGCACATGTGCTTTTCCTTTCTTTTTTTTTTCCCAGTGATTGTTTGGGAACTTCCTCCATTTCATTCATGTTAATTATTCTTAAATTTCTGCTGCCATTACTGGACATGAGCAAGGAGCTCCAGACTGCCAACAATTTAGACCATTTTTCCAGAAAATAATTTACAGTTCCTCATTTAAGTCTGGCTGTTACTTGGTTGAATAAAGAAACAATTTTTTTCATTTATCTTGTACTTATTTCAGCCTCTCTGAAGAACAATTCATATGTGAGTATTTGGGCGCCTTGTATCTCATTTAATAAGGAATTAGTCTCTACGGGATGAAGAAACAACATGAGTTAGGGACAAGAACAGGAGGAAATCCAAAGCCCGTAGAAATTTTCAATTCAGGATAAAAATCTCTCAATCTATAAATTTATATATCAAAAGTGCATGTGGTATAATCTGAAAGTCAGCTTATCATTAGGTCTGTATTACACAATGAAGCATAAACTTATTTTTGCATAAACCATGGAGTATTGGATCTTATTTTCACAGATCACCAGAACTGAAAGATGTCTGCTTCAATTACTTCTCTGAGATTTTCTGCAGATGTTTCGTAACCCATAAATGTCACTTTTCAAAGTGCAATTACATTGCCTCCTTGCCAACATCAACATTTGTCCTTATCTTCCATTTTCTGTCCTGCTCCAATCCCTTTTCCTTTCACTCCAGTTTCTTCCTCTCACTCCTTATTAACCCGCCAGGCTGCACTAGCTCAGTGCCCAGGGGTACCCCTGCAGCATCAGCTGGAGTGCTGGGAATAAGAGCGGCAGAAGAGCTGGCACAGCTCCTCTCTGGGGCAGGAACCTCTGGCAAGGACTAGGATGCATAAGGGCAACAGCAGAACTCCTAACTGCTCCCACTAAATCACCCAAATCCAACTATCAAAGTCCCCAAATTGTCTGGTATGACTCCAAAATACCAGTCCAGGCTTTAGGAGCAGAAGAGCCAACAACCATGACCCCCAAAAGGAGCTTCTCTTTAGAGCTGTCAGCTCAAACTCTGACCCAGTGACTGCAACCAGCACCAAAGACAGCTCTGAGCTGCCTCAGGACCCTGAAAAGCCTGAATGTCCCCTGAGACTGCCCTCAACAGCACAGCGAGCTCCTAAAAACACAGGGTTTGGAAAAATAAAACAGCCCTAGTGTATGTACTAGCAAACTGTGAGCAGTCAACACTCCTTCAATAGTGATGAAGTGTCCCAGAGTGCATGCTGAGGGCAGGGGAAAGGGAAAAAAAATCTTTTTCCTGACTCTCCACAAGTTTAAGATTGCCCTCACTGCCCTCTCACATCCTTTGGGGCAGGCAGCACTGATTAAAGGACTGGAGAAACATCTCATCTAAAGACCCTTGCCTGCAGGATGGGAGATGTAATGTGAAAAGGGAAGAAAACTTCCCTTTCTGTAGGACAGGGAAGGATACCAAGAATCCCAGGAGAGAGATTCATCCAAAATAGCAGCTCTGTCTGTATAAACACCTTTGAACCTCTGCAGCATAGGAAAAAAAGATATTTCAAGCAATAGGAATCTGGTTGGCTTTCAGTATAGGCAGTTCCTTTACATCCCAGAACATGCTCATCTAAACAACTTTTAAGGATTTTTAGATTTTGTCACAGATACAGTATATGGAAAAAGACTACATCATTAAGACAGCTTTATTCTGCAATAAAATCTAAGCACGTGATAAGAATTAGAACATATTCTATAGGTGATTGACTATAGAGAATTTTGTCAGTGTTACACCAATGCATATATAATGCAGAGATACTTCTTAAAACATTCAAAATCAACATTAAACCACGTCACAGCAATAACAAAAGCTTTTATAATGGACTAATTTCCCAAGAGTTTATGAAGCAAATGTTTATACAAAAGCTCAAAAGCTCAGGTCTACCTCCTAGCAGTCATTTTTAAAAATTGAAGTTGAGCTACAAATATGCACTCAAATGTCCAGAAAAAAAGAAGCAGGAAAGCTGAAAAACACTAATTAGATATTGGGGATGCTGATACACTGTGAATATGGAAAAATCCGTTTACAAGACAGGTGAAGAACAAAAGGAAACTCGGACAAGCTGCTCTGTCTTTACAATCTGTAAGTAATCTTACTCATATGTGCCTAAATACTTCTGGATATTTATTTTTCCTCCACAGTAATAGCTTCTTTTATTGGCTGGAGCGTGATTGTCTTACAAGCACTAAAAAGAAGTACATCTAAAAAAAATACCAACCAAAAACCTCTGCTCTTGTGCTGCAGTTATATCATGTTAGAACAGACTTTATACCTCAAGAAAGCCATAGAGAAGTGTCAACAATTTTTCTTAACAACCTGTTAATCAAGCACCTAGCTTTCATGAGCACAAAGCCAGAACTTGCTAACAATTAAGAAAATATAAACTACTTTAAAATATTTGATTCAGCAAAGTACTCGAATGTGAAATCCAAATTCCTTGGCTACAACAACCTATACAAACAAACACACTTTTCTTCCCATCAATTCCTAGATATGACTAAAAGCAGAAGATATGTATCTAAATGTCTAAAATCCCCTTTGAAATACTCAACTCACTAACATGAACCTTTGTGCAAGGACTTTTATATATAGTCAAGTGTAAACATTTTGACAGGTTTTTTTAGAATGTTATTCAATTTTAGAGTAGCTTGTTTTTCAAGTACAGCAGGTGCTGTGATTTAATAGGTTACTACTGTGTGTACTTAACCTTCTTCTTTGTGGTTTCAATGGCTTCTTACGAGAAATTCATGGGAGAATTCTTAAAAAGCTTTGGTTTGTGTCTTGTGGATTAAAAATTTATTTGGTAATGCAGTATTACTAGAATGGCCTTGAAATGCAATTATTTAAGAGATATTTTTTCCCCATACATCCATTCATGTCCCTGGCACACAGGCACAAACATTTATGTTTTATAAAGGCCCAGCTGTCCACCAGCTTGCAGCAGCTGCAGAAGCTTCTCATGTATAACCACAGCTGTATACCTGGTAATCAAACCAGCATCATCAGAAGTTCCTCTTTCAGCAGCTTTGATAGAAAGCATGATCAATACAAAAGATTAGAAGCAGACTTAATCTTTCCTTCTGCTGATATTTGTTCACACAATAACAGGCTACCTAGCAAGTAGTGTGTGTTTCTCTCTCCTGGGTGTAGCTCAGCAGAGCAGCAAAGCTATGAGGGCTCCAAAATGATAGAGGACAGTAATGACTAAAACATAAGTTCTGGCTCCTTGTGCCCAAACAGGTTTTGTTGTTGTTGTTGTTTTGGTTTTGGGTTTTTTATTTTAGAGTTTAAGCCCAGGGCTTGTGAAATTTTTGTTCTAAGTAGATCCCAAATCTCTGGCACATCAATGTGCTCTTATTCAAGGGTGCTATAAAAATTAAAGGCAGAGTTTAAATCCTAGAAACGCTAAATAAACCATACTTTAACACAGCAATTCCCAAATCATATAGATTTATAGAAAGAGGTTTAGAGATAAAATATCACTAGGTTCTTCTATGTTTACTTTTGCTGACCAGCTCTGACTGGTAGTAAGATCTAAGGCAAATTTACCACTAGAAATGTCTTGAAGTACACAGAATATCATGCCATGAAAAGGCAGCAATCTGGAACTCTCTGAGAATTAGGCCTGTAAAGAGCACCTCAGAAATTATGCTGTTTCTTTCACAGATAAAATTTGTTTGTGGACAAACATGGGAAAGAAGTGGCTTCTGAAGATTGTGTCAAAGAATGCCAAGGACGTAAGAAACAGAAAATTCCTGTGTCATGATGTCCCTGTTCTATCAATAAGCAAAGCATAAATATTCTGAGGTTTTCTGATCTGGTATCCTTCTATGGCTTTCTACTCATTGTAAGGTTTCTAATTAAAATAAAAACCAGTTATATCTAACCCTTTGCCTACTACCATCATTATTTGCTTTTCTTTACAAATTAAAGGCACTGAAGCAGAAATTTTTTAAATGATGTTATTAATTTAATTCTCTTGGATCTTTTACTTTTCTTGCAGAAATTAGTTGCCTGCATTACTTTCAGTGTCATCTCTCCTGAGAGGTGATCCAGTAGGTAAGTTATTTTTAATAATGCTTGGGTGTCAACTTTCTTTTAAAGCTTCTGCAGCGCTCACAATCCTGACTGCAAGGAAAAGGTTGGCACATCTAGATCTGGTATGGTGTTAAAAAAATGCTATCAACTTAAAATTTATGCTGAGCCACACCCAGGAAATATGAGTTTCTCCCTACTTAAACCAGAAGTCAGAAAAAGAACAACCACAAGAGGAAGAGAGATTATGCAGCAGGATTGGGAAAAATGCTGAAGACCACTGAAAAAAAACCACCCAAGAAGAAACTGAAACGTGGGAACGTGAGACAAAGCCAAAAAAATTATTTCCTCACATTGCTTACTGGTTGAAAGGGTATTTAAATCAAAATGAATGGAGGAAAGATGCATATATGTGTCCCGTGCTCTGGAAGTAGATGCATGGGCACTGACCTACCTGAGGAAAAAATCTCCATCATCTAGAACAGCAAAGATTTTCCTATGGGCTGTCTCAATATCATGTCCTGTTGATAAGTACTGTCACCACAGTGTTGAAAAGTTAATGGTTTTCTTTTTTATTAACTTATCACAAAGGGTATTACTGTGGGGACAATGGAGTTGGTTTCTTTCACTCCAAGGTCTCAGAAGAAAACATGTATGCTTACAGCATTCAAAGTCCTAAAGTAATTCAGCTGCAATATGAAAAACAGAAAAGAAATATGTATATCATTTAAATTGAGGAAATTTTCCGTTACAATCCATTTTAAGAAGATGATTTTGTTCACTAAATTGGACTTGGACTTCATGGTTTTGGAGGTCTTTTTCACCTTAATGATTACATGACACTTTATTCTGAAATTAACACCTCCTAGAAATTCCAGGATATCAGGTGTGTTTACATTTCCAAGTAGTGAGGTGCAAAGGAGGGGTGGGGATGGATGGGCTGCACTCCAGTGTGGTTTCAGGCCCCCACATCCACCCTGCATCTTTATCTGCAGTGAAGTTGTGCAAGCACAATGCAAACTGATACCCAAAAGAACCCCAGGGACCTGCAGCTCTTCTCCCAGCTCTCATCATCAGACAGTGCCATCACAGAGAGGCTGTGCCATTCTGACAGCGTGCTCAGCACAGCTTTCAGCCTGGTTTATGTGAGGAGTGGTGGCACATGTCAATCTGAGTGACGAGCCATCCAAAATGTTAAACATTGCTCTGACACCAACCCCATCTATGAGGTTTAACGAATGACTGCTTCAGCTTTCTCTCGGTAAGAAGCAATGAATTATCCCACAAGAGGGAATATGGGCCAGTAGGAGGTACTGGAGAGAGTAACTGTATCACTTAATAAACCTTGAGAGAACTGCAGTTCTCTTCTGAGTAGTCCTGTAATGCTTCACACACTCAGAAGTCTCTGCCTGCAGAAAGATCAAAGGACATCAGTATATTCTTTAGTCACAAAATGTAAGTACAACAACCATGTAGAAGATAAAATGAGATGAGCTATAGGATTACCTTGGAGGTTGTAACAAACTAGGACCAAAGACACAAACCAGTGAGAGGCAGAAGTTTCTGAGGATCATGCAAATCTCAGAGTTGAAAAAAGTGCTATCAATATTAAGAACTACTTGAAAGATTTCCTTGAAAAAGTATTCAGCTGGCTTCCTTCATCTGTACTTTCCAGTGCATACTAAGAGATATTGAATGAATATCCAACTTAGACCAGCTAACTTCTTTGTTTTCCCTCTGGAACTATCAGGGAAGTATCACTACCTAAAAAATGTTGCTTTAGAGATTGAAGTAAATTCCTGGTTAAATACTAAGCTCATCTTCTTCCTGTGGTCCTTTTCAAAAGAGGAGTCTAGAAAAATATTTTGAGAACCACAATAAAGAACATGCAAGCAATAACAGAGTTGATAAGTCATTTCTGAAAAATGTGAAGGGATAACATTTCCAAATGCCAATCCATTAATATAATAAATACATTTCATTTTAAAACAGACAATTAGATAACTCCCATACCCAATCCAGTGGGAAAATGTGAATTATGATGGCAGAAAGCAGGCAACCATGAAGTCCTTCAACCAGTTTCCTTAGGAAGGATATTATTCAGACAGAAAATAGGAGTCTGCCTACCTAATGTGATACAACCAGTGGATGGATTCAAGCTTCTTGAGAAATAGCCTGAATGGTCACATAAATTGAACTTTCCCTGCCTTTACATATCCATTAAATGGTGATCTCTACACAATGTAAATTCTTTGTTTGGTGTCTATAGTCCTGCATTTAAGAATTAGTTTAAGAATTACTAAGATTCACTGAATTTTACACAGTTAGTCATGACATTGTATAATTATTTTCCCTCTGCCTTTCCCCTGCCAGATGTTCTGATTTTACACACATTAAAAAACTCAAATAATCCAGAAGTGTACACAAACTAAAAGGGGTAAACGGGATTTTGTTTGACCATCAGTACTTAGTGAGTTACCCACAAGTTAACTCAGTCCTAAGAAAAGGACCAGAATCCAATGACAGTCTAGAACTGGGATTAGTACTTTGATGGTGTATTCAGATTCTGAGGTTTGCCAGTAGAAAGCAAGATCAAGGTCTGCTTAAACCAACAAAGAGGTTTCATCCTTCAGAAGCACTTTGGATCTGTTTCTTTATTCTCTGTGAAGAAAGAACAAGCCCATTTCTTATTTTTTAAAAAAAAGAAAATAAGCTGAACAAAATAGAGCAGTCCTCCACATTTACCAGCGAGAATTGGCTTGACAGAAAGACATCAAGGATTTTACTAACAAAGCAATAAAACCAAACAAACTGTGATAGCAAGCTGGAAGAAGCAGTAGGGCTAGAACTCCTACATTTTTTCCTGTAAGGTGCATTTCAGCACTGTACAAGTATAAGGTCTGCAAGCTTGTTTGAATTATTTCAAACTAACTGAGCTTTCTTTCAGAAAGAACCTCACAAGAACCCAATAGAGAATCAGGGACAACATCACACAAATAGACTTGAGCTCCTTCCTGCTTACAGTTCTTAATTTAGCTGCAGCATCAAACAGCAAACTAGACTTAAATAATATTCTTCTTATGGGGATTAAACAAAAGAGTAAGTATAATCAGCAAAATTGTAACTACCAGAGCAATTTTCCCATTCCAGCAACAAAGAGAGAAAGGCTGTAGTATAGACACTGGTTTCTTTCCCTCCAGGTTAAAAAACAACTAAAAAATGCAAAAAACATGAATAATTCAGGTTTTTACTTTCTTTATGTAAAAAAGGGCCCTGCCTGTAAATTCAAATGAGTCCCCCATTCACTGAAAAATCAACTCATTTACTTTCAGAACAGCAAATGGAGAAAATAATTTCCTTTCAGATGACTGCATTGTATGTCTGTTCTGCATCCTGTTGAACATGCAATTAAGAATTAACTGGCATAAACATCTCAGCCCCTACCCCAAAGGTAAGAAAAGCCCTGGCAAGAGCCTTCTCCATCTCTAATTTTGCTTTTCTAAGTAAGCATTCTTGCATAGACAAGATTGTCAAAAATTAGCACAACATATTAACAATAAATGAGGATAATTAGATCACATGCCAATATCAGTTTTTGTAACTCCAATGAAAGGAAAGCAATAAATAGAGTGACAAGGTCTCTGATGCTTTTGTTGCCTAGTTCTATAAAGCCATTTACTCACTTTTGAACAGCTACCAAAAGTAAAATGAAACAGCATTGGTGATGAATCACTGCCTTAGTTCTAAATTTTTCCTGCGGCATTTTTTGGTATTGGGATGCACACAGGACCCAAGATAGCAGATTTTAGCAGCAGAGAAAGCCAGAGACAGTAATATTCTTACTTCCCTTAGTTGCAGCCACTACAGTTTAATTTTTTCTCTACAACATTCGAAAATATCTAGATTTTGGACAAAACCTGAGTTTATTTTCACAATCATGATTTTAATCTGGTTTGCTAGATTCTGTACTCACATGAACCTAGAGAGTCACTAAACATCTGGGACGTTATTTCAACTATCCTTGAGATAAATGTTTTTGGCTAAGTCAAGTAAACAGCAAGTTGTAACAACAACCAATAGAATCCCCAAAGTTTTTATTTGTTGTTTAAAACCAAAGAGAAGTAAAACTGTCTTTTGGCTGAGGATGGGGACACCTGAAAGATCAAAGAATACTTTAATAAACAAAGATTAAGGGCTCCCATGCCCCCAGTGTGTCCCCATGCAAAGTGTTGCAGGAAGGGAGGAATGACAGGATTCCAGCATATCTGTACCAAATGGCAGCTCCTCCAGGTGGGAAAGGCAGGCACTCCACAACCCAGTCAGGGTTTTATCTGCATCATACACTGCTCAGAAATACTTCCACTACAGATAATGAAGAAATGGTGGCTGCCCAGAAAAGCCTCAGAAAGCTTCCTGCTGCAAACTCCCTGCAGTGGTCCCCTTGTGAATCCTCTGCTTCTCACTGTCAAAGGCTAACAGCCTCCATCATCTGAGCTGGACAGAAAGAAAGGCAACCAAAAATTACTGGAACATTAACAAAAAGAAGGAGTTCTAAATGCCCTAAAATACAAAGGGGGAGTGGAGGAGAGAGAAAAAACATAAACTCCTTTTTTCTGTTTCTATCATTTTTCTTTGTGCATTGCTTAAAAGAAAAAAGTCCTGTAGAAACACGCATGGATATTTTTTTCCTGCCAAAACACCAGGCAGTCTCCAGAGCATAGAGGGACTGTTATTCCAGTTCAGCAGTAGAGAGAAACAAAAAGGCCATCTGCTTCTGGATTTGAGTCACTGAGCTCCGGGAGCTGCAGTGAGTCATATGTTCCCTACATTTGCTGTGGGGTGTCACGGTAATGACTCCTGTCTGTCATTTTTCACTTTACCTCATGACTCCGTAGGATGAGCTGTGCTCACCTCAGCATGGGTAAGTGCATATTTATATGGCAGGCAAGGGAATAGCACTGCAATTTTTGCTTTTCCCCTCACTCCAATAGAAAGCAGTCTTCCATTCACATGGCAGCCTGTTAGAACATCTCTACTAAATGAAGAGAGCGGCTACTACAGGCACATCAGCCAGCCCAAAGCAAAAGAGAAAATCCAGCCTACAAGGACACAGTCAATTTATACACCCGCCCTCAAGAAAGGTGTAATGCCTAATTAATATTCAGTTGTTTTCTTACATATTTCAAAGTATAAGTGATGTCATACTTACCTTTAGGCATAAGTTCATGATTGTCTTGTGCCTTTTTAGCCTCTTAACCGCTGAGGATGTTGGCAGTCACACCTTCACTGTAGCTCAGGGCCTTGCATGAGTTCACTTGTTCACTGATACAGGTTCAAGGTATTTTCTAGCATCATGTTGTTATTTGCCCTGTACAGAAAGCCTTGGAAGCAGCACATGGACAGTGCCTGGCAGAAGCCACAGCCATGGTTAACTCTTTCAGCATTTCAATATGCTGGCTTTGTCAGACTTCTCTAAGCCCCTAACATTGTCATCTTGGATTGCCCAGACCAAAGTTTCTTATCTTAAAGTATGTGCCCTGGCATAAGTGTTCTGCAGAAAAAAAAAAAAAGAGCTTCAGGTTGGTTTGCCTGGAGCCATATTTTGACGAAGGGAAAGCATTTAAGGCAAATTGTCTCAGTGATCAGCAGCAGATGATTGCTCTGTTAGCTCCCACTCCTGAGGCTGACCAGGTTTATCAGAAAGAAAGAAAAGGAAAAGAAAAGAAAAGGAAAAGAAAAGGAAAAGAAAAGGAAAAGAAAAGGAAAAGGAAAGAAAAGAAGAGGAGAGGAGAGAAAGAGAGAATGAGAGAGAGAAAGAGAGAAAGAGAGAAAGAGAGAAAGAGAGAAAGAGAGAAAGAGAGAAAGAGAGAAAGAGAGAAAGAGAGAAAGAAAATATTAGTTTTTCTCACACTAACTATGCTTGCTTTTATCCAAAAGAGTTGTGAAATTCCTGTATCAGAGAAGAAAACACCAGGGAAAAGTTAGAGAAACATAAGAAAAATTAGTTTAGTTACTGAAGGACACAATCACATATTTCAGGAGAAGAAAAGGCCTTCTGGGTCACATAGCTCATATGCCTAGACAGCAGGACGGTTGCTGCATGGTCTCTAATGCGTTTTCATTGATTTTTCTCTTTTTTTAATAGTCCAGAGAGACAGCATCTCATCACACCACCCATGATAAATTCCTCTTTGTCCACTTAATTTACTGCAGAGCTGGAAACCTTTTCCTTGTGCCTGCAAACTTTAAAATTTTGAAATTATTTAAGCTCCTTTCTCTTCTGGTCCCTGGTTCATAAACTGAAAACCAGAGTTTCTTAGTCACCTACAGTCAACAGTTAACCTAGTACAATGATGACACAACTATTCGTAATAATGGTACAAGAAGTAAAAATAGAAGGGGTGTCATTATCGAGTTCAAGTCATCTCATCAGGCAGTAGGACACCAAGTTTTCACCCTTAAGCAACCAGGTTAAGATTCGGTGTGACTTTTAGATGACCATGCCTTAAATAGTTGCTGCATACAGACATAAATCAAATTTTACAATCCATCAGATTTTGAAATCAACTGTTATTAACAAATAAAAAAGCACAGAAAATGGTAACATGCACAAGGGCTACAACAGAGAGGAATGAAAAAGCATAAGAAAAGCAAATAACACTAAATTATTAAATTATAATTAATAATACATTAAATTATATAATTATTGAATTATATAAGTATAAACTTATAATCAGACTATGCATTCATCATATCACACTAAGCTTTCCTAACCTCCAATATAAAAATCTTTGCCTCTAACTATTAAGTCAGGAGATACTGTCTCCATACTTTTGAAGAGTTTTCTGCCATTCCAGTAGCATAGTTCCCAAATAGAATTTCAGGAACCTTCAAAGATTAAATGTTTGTGGATCCAGATCTCCAACATTACAGCAAATATAGAAGGACTTTATTCAAAAGTCTACAACAATAGGGGAAAAAAAACCACCAACATAAAACCAAATCAACACACACACACGTGTTGGTGTGAACCTCTTGTATTTCAACATGCAAGTCATACTGGCTTTTTAACTGCCCAGTCACATGAGAAACTCTTACCCAGTTCTGAGAACACAGCCTACTTCTGTGTGCAGGCTTCAGGAAATACTGCAGTTGGCATGTTTGTAGCCCCCAGTGCAAAGTATTCTTCTCTGCTGACTGAAATTAATACCATAAACTTTTTTCTTGCTTCCTACATGATTCAAATATCATAATTGAAAGCTTAGAAAACCTGGCATGCCATTAGACTCAGACACAATAAATGATGACCCAAAATGGTTTTGAGACATAATCCTCCAAAGGCAAGTATTCCACATAGAACCCCACAGTCCAAATTTCAGAATTAATTACTTTTGTCATTTGTGACAGGCATTATGAACCTGAATGAATTATATTAGGAATATCTGTAAACAGAGTAATGGCTTGAAGAAAGTAATTCCTTTTTTTAGAATTTGCCATGCATTTTGGATGCTGAAACATAGAATGTGGTTGGGGAACTAAGCTAAAGTTACCAAGGAAATTCATTGTATAATATTCTGTCCATAGATGAATATCTTTAAATTATTGGCTTGTAACAGACTATCATGAGAACAGGAACCTTTCTGACTGACAGCACGAGCATCATCACTCTCTTAAGAAAATGACCACCCCAAGGAGTTAATTCCTTGTTTTCCAAAGGCAGGCAGGTGTTCAGCCATCTCCAGGAGAGCAGGGCCCTGGTAACAGAGACTGGGGAAGACAAATGTCATCGCTTCAAATGTCCCCCCTTCCTCCTTCATCCCCCACCTGATATGCTGAGCGTGATGCCATGTGCTCTGGAAGGTCCCTTTGGTCACTTGGGGTCACCTGTCCTGGCTGTGTCCCCTCCCACCCTCCCTGGCACCCCCAACCCCCTCAGCAGCATAGCTCACTAAAAGCAGAGAAGGCCTTGGCTCTGTGCAAGCCCTGCTCAGCAACACAAAAACATCTCTGTGTTATTAGCCCAGTGTTCAGTACAAATCCAAAACACAGCCCCAGACCAGCCACCATGAGCAAAACTAACTGAATCCCAGCTGAAACCAGCACACCTACCTTCTGCAACAATGGCTGGACAGTTCCTGTATGTCAAAAATCTCCTAGTGGGTTGTTTATTTGTATTAAACAAAGTATTATCATTCAAAGTCAATGAGGATTTTTTGAAGTGTTTGGTTTTGGTATTACAGAAAAACCCTGTGATTTTTTTTTTACTCAGTTCACTCCTTTTAACATATAGAGAACATTTTCAAGGTGCTTTTATTCTGCTCTGGAACACTTCAAGGATTTCATAAAGTATTTTAAGATCTTTGTATAAGAAAGGTTGGGATTTTTCCACAGAAAATAAACAAAAAAATCCATTCAGTATGCAACATCTTTTTGAAGGGAAAAGGTAAAGATGTAGTTACAGCATATACACATTCACAAATCAGTATGGAATCCACCTTCAAGTTCTCACAGGATGCATGCTGGCTGCATTTTTATGATTTGATGTGTAAGGATCAAATCAATGTTTGGACAAGATACGGTCTTTTTTGAGCTTGAAAGATGAAATGGTACACCAGGACAAACAGATATCTACACATAAACCTCTAAGCCCTCCACACAGCTATGAAGAGCTAGAGGAAAGAGGACACCTAGAGGGAAAAAGTGTGACTGAGCTTGCAAACAAAACTGGGAGTGAAAGATGCTAACAGTCAGGCTGCCTTCTCTCTCAGTCACTGAGGATGAAAATCAGTGTCTATTCATCTGGTTTCTCTGTGCAGAAAGTAGAAAACTGTTCATCTCATGAATACACTTTTTATCAGGCAGCAAGCATAGCAGCCGAGGAAACTGCAGAGAAGTACACAGATTCTGTAAATTAGAGCAAGTCTTGCTTTGTGAACCTGGAAGCACCACAATGAAGTGTATATCTCTCAAATCAGAAACGTTTTCCCAATGTTTTCTTCTCCAAAGCTGAGCCATTAATCCCTGGCTGCTGTCAGAAAGATTCTCTCTGATTTGTTATGGTTTGCTTTTGCAATATTTTACAAGCAGCTACCTGAGAGCCCATTGAGCAGCCTTACTCAGCAAGATTGTCAAGTACCAAAGATCAACTTCTGCTCTCTCAACAGCAGGAGTTAATTATCTTGGCTGTGCCTCAGTGACAAGAAATACATAAGTAAAACAGGACAGAAAAATTTTAAAAGATACATATAAATATACCTCAGTGTTGGCTCTCAGTCCTAGTAGCTTCTTTCACAGCTGCTAACTTTGTCTTTAAAACATGAAACAACTACTCAACCATGCAAATTATAATTCACATCCATTTGTATCCATATAACAAGGAATTATCCATGTGTTGAAATGTCCAGAGTCCAGCCTCGTATTCCAGGGCATTGCTGCTGCTTCAGATTATAGCCATAAGCGATCATTCTCATCTATTGGATCCACCTTCAAATTAGGATTTGGATATTTTTTTTCCATGAAGAAGGTTGAGGCCACACCAGCTGCACCCATCTACTGAACACTGCATTAGTAAATATACACCTATCTACCCAATTGTTTACAGTTATTTGTACACCACTAACTTGGCAGAGTTTGAGTAAATCCGTGCTCAAGCACCTGTCTTACACTGCTAAGGAGGAGCATTTTGTGTCTCACGAGCTACTCAGAGGAGCACACACCATGGTCAGAGAGGTGGTGAGCACTCCTGGGAGCCATGATCAGTTAGCAAACCATCACCTATGCCATGAACTTTGGAAACAACAAACATAAAACAACACCAGAACAGCTTATTTTCCAGCTCTCTAATGCACACCTGGCCTGAGTTTGCCATGGTTTCTGTAAAACTGTTTGGATAAATTCTGCTGTTGGCTGCTCTTGTTTGTGTTTTCATATTAAGCAGTAAAGAAAGATTGGCGTTCTCCCAGCTCATACTTTCACTAATTTCCTTCAATGTGTGACTTTTATACTTCCTACCCAAGGACACAGACAGTAGCAGAAATATTCAAAATCAGGTACTTGAACTATTTCCTTTCTCTGCTACTTCAAGCACTGTGCTCAACAAATTAACTTTTTCGATTAAATCAAGCAGTTCAAATCATCTCCACATCAGATGAATACATATGTATGAAGAGGTCATCAAGAAAATGACCATCAAGAAGCTCTTCAAAAGGATGCATTGCACTTTGTTTTGTACATTTCATGTGCACTCAGTTTCACTATTTTATTGCCATAATCAATAATTTAATTTCTTCTTCAAATGTAAATATCTCAGAGCATGGGGTGGGGGGGAAGAAATATGCATCATCAAAGTAATGTTTAAGCAGACGAAAGTTATAGGTACGTATTGTATTGCTTAATATTGTTTTTAATTTGCTTATTTAATGTTCTTTCAATTTCTCCTGATTAGGACACAGGCCAAAATGCAACAGCTCAAATTCTAAATTTTTCACTTTCTAAAGAGTACTCTTTTCTAATTAAATATCTTTTAAAAACATAAACATTTTCTATGGAATATATTTATTCTCTAAATATAGAGATCTGGGTGAAAAAAAATCTCTCTGAATCAGTAGAAGCTCAATTGTATCTCTTCAGATGACACAGACTAGCAGGATAATCAACCAACTAGTAGTAGATTTATTACTGCTAAATAAAAAAAATACAAAAACCATATTTTATTCTCTTGCATGTGCTCTATCCCGTCACTCTGGTACACCATTAACGTTCATCAGGCTTAAAGCAGCTAGGAGAATTACAGTTCTTAAAACTGTAACTATGCATTGTGCTGGATCCTATAAATTCTTCCTAATTTCTAATTTCATTATCCTTGAGGGAGTCTATTTTTACAAATTCCAAGAAGTATGGCCGCCTACCTGACCAAAGTGGCCCATTTATCCAGATATACTACCCAGAGCTTAGACTTCAGATTTTTCATTGAGTTAAAAGGGGCTTGAAATGCTCCAGCCACCTTCAGGTTCCACAATTACTTTTTTGGTGCAGGGTTAGAAACCTGCCAGGCAAAAGAGAATAAATTCCAAACAGTCAGAAGCCTTTCACAGTCCAGAATTACATAATTCAGTTTTACTGTGGTTTCATGCCAGTAATATCTCCTCTTGGAAATAGGATGTCAGACTTGCTGATTAACTAGTCTTTGTTGTCATGACAAACTACAGACTTAATTTTTAACTCTGATTCTGAGCTAAACAGTATTATGCTTTACATGAATATGCAATTATCATCCTGCTTATGTAGGCTGCTTGCTTTTCTCTATTTAGCCTACAGCTCCTGCCAGTGGAATCTCTCATTTTCACATGGCTTTCAAAATTATATTTACTTTTTATAGTCGCTGACTGTCCATTTGTACTTCACCTATCTGCATATCCACAAATACCCATTTTATAATGTATATATATATATATATTTATTTTTTTTTTCTTTTTCTTATATAAGAAAAGGTAACATTGAAACAAAATGCACTTTTGCTAGGCTGACACCTCACCTTTCCATTCCTTTTTGCAGCCATTCTCTGCCCCACCATCAGGGTCAGGCACCGTGTGGGGTGAAGAGCAGGGTGTGACATGGGGGTGTGAGAGTCACTGGCCTTTCTGTTAACCCAGAAACATATTGTGCTGGCGTGTTTGCTGTCTAAGTCCTATCAACCTTGAAGGCATCTCTTGTTCTATGCCATTGGGAGGTGTCAAAAAAAGTAAATCATCCAATACCTATCACTACAAAACCATAGCACAGTCACACAGCTTCTCTATTTTGGATGCTCGGAAAGCAGATAAAAACTGAAAAGGTTTATTACACGGAAACTTTGAGAAAACACACTGAGGCACAACTGCATTCACTTAGCAAAGCAAACACCAGAAATTCTGGATACAAACTATTAAAATAAGGCTAAAATAAAAGCCAGGAACATAACAGGAAGTCCAGCTCAAACAAGTGCCAAATTACGCTTGGTTTTAATTCTACTGCCCATTCACAATTTTGTGAAGTGTTATTTACCTACCGATTGCCTTCCTTGGTTAGACCAAGTTAATTTTATTGATGTCAGATTCAGGCAGCTCACTGTTACTATTTATCTTTAATAGGTTTGATGCAACACATTTTTATTGCTGAGATAAGTATTGATTAAAGCCTCTGCTTTTGCTCATTTTGATTGCTTCGTGTAATTAGAAAGTCTAAAAAGAGACTTCTTTTTACTTCTTTTTACTTCTGCATGAAGTACAAATAACATTTTACATTTGCATGTGGATCTTAACAAATTGAATATGCTTTGAAAAACACCTGCCCTTGAGATGAAGGACAGAAAATAAACGAGAAGGCACAAAAAATAAAGATGCTATAAAGTGAAGTAGCATGGTGTGTTCAAGGTCTGGACAGAATAGAAGCCAAATCTAACCTGTGCTGCCTAACGGAACCAGGCAAAGTTTATACCATTTATGAGGATATATTTCTGATATTTTAAATTTGAAGTTTTTTAAGCAGTGCAGAAATTCCCAGAACTCCAATCCTACCCAGAACTCTGTGATGTGGGTGGGCAGTCACAAAGCTACGCCAAAGTAGTCAAGAGTTTATCCAAGGGCAGAAACACAACCACAGAAAGACAGCAGCAAAGTCTGGGCCCAGGCTCTCAGACAGGCAGAGGAGATTTGCCCTGACAGACCAGACAATTCATGTGTGTGAGCCAACATCCCATCAGCAGCAGCTTCCAACTCTTGTTGACTTAGCTTTGGCTGTAAATAAAAGGAATGCCTGATGTTATTTTTTCCCATAGCTTCCAAAAAACTAAAAATCAGATTTGCCACAGATAAAATCTCATTTGCTGGATATCCTTCCAGGTGACACCATAACAACATTTACTGACATTTGAATTTATGGAATTCCTGATAAGACTAAATTACAGGTATTAAGAAGAAAACTTCAAAACAGATTCCGTGAGTAGATGCAAAATATATTTTCAAATAAAGTATTTTTATTCCTGAACAGCTGTTTAATTAATTTTTTAACTTGAGGAATCAAGTTTGGAAAGCACCAAGCAGGCCTGTTTTCCTTCTCTCGCCTAGGGCAGGATGCATTACTCATTTACTGTGTTGTACTGTGTTTTCTAGCCCTGTCTCACTTTAAACACAACTTCAAAGATATGAAGCATCCCACACTTCCCATGGGAAACTACTCCAAAATAGAACAGAGGTTTATTTCTGACATTTAATATTATCTCTTCTCCTCAGCTTCATCCCATTACACTCAATATGTCACCTTCTAACAGAGTTTGAAAATAAGTAGACATGCTTTTTTCTGAAATCTTGTTTAAGTTTTGAGCACTGTCATCCATATTCTGAGAAAAACATGTTGTGCCACCCCAAGCCTATGCTGACTTATTTCTCAAATGCCACCTCCAAAGCCACACAGCCAGACTTACAGTCACCTTCCTCTCTCAAGGAGCTCCAGGGAAAAAGGAAATTAACAGCTTTTATTCCTACAGCTAAAGCTGGAAAAGGTTATAGAAGTACAGTCACAGTCAAAACATTTCTCTGTAGCCCTTCTTCAATCCCACAGAAACTGACCTATTAGATACCTCTGCTGATCCAAAAGAGCAGAGGACAACTTCGTGTCTATTTCTCACATGCAAATGGATATCCTGGCTTTTTCCAAAGGAAACCTGATATATCCTGTATCCTATAACATAGATTCATTTGACAGTGGGGTCCAATCTTAATAATAACAGAATTAATTCAATGAAGCAAAGGTGAAAGTGGTGAGATCTGCTGCATAGCAATAACTGAGGCTCCCAGCTCCCTGGATGCAGAGCTGCTCTATATTGTACCACGATATACAGCAAAAATTCTGCTTTCCACATCTGATAGGCAAGAGAATGGTAGCACTCCCTCCAGACTGGAAATGCAAAAAGATCAGAAGCTACAAGAAGTATTGCAATGATATGAGAATATACTTATTATTTGCTAATTATATACCTGTTACTAATTACATATATATACATGTACCTACACACACATACATACATATACATATACATCGTATAGGTATAGGTATAGGTTTAGGTATAGGCATACATATACATATACATATACATATACATATACATATAACATATATATAACATACATAACATACATATCATACATATACATATACATATACATATACATATACATATACATATACATATACATATACATATACATATACATATACATATACATATACATATACATATACATATACATATACATATACATATACATATACATATACATATACATATACATACACACACAAGAAGCTAATCCACCATGCCAACAGCTAATCCAAAATGCCGCCTTTACAGCAGCAAGTGGACTCTGGGATACCTTTCTGCTCTGTGAAAACACTCAAGGAAAACAGAAACAGATACAAAAAGCTCTTTAATATGTAACTCTTGCATAAACTCCTGATGTGCCACAGGGGGGACCCACATGCTTCTGCTCTATTTCTTTGGTAACTGCATACCTTAAAGGGGATTTGAAAGCACTTCAGCACAACAAGGGCTGCTCTAAAGGATCCTAGAGCAAAATGCAACATTTAATTACAAAACTACAAACCCGTCAGAAAAATTAACAACAGTTTTTGAGGGCTGACCAGCCCGTATATAACCTGATCCAAAGTAAAAAAATCCCTGTATTGTTGCTCATGGAGCAATGAACAACATTGAGCAGAAGAGTGCCAGTCAGAACTTGCATAAGGGGTGTAGGCTTTGATCTTACTTTCCCTTATGGGACCTATTTCCAATTAATACGTCTTTCCCACAGTGAAAATAATCTGATGAGATCTATAAAAAGGTTTTCTATGTCCAAAACATAGCCTTTTAAATTTTGTCAGCACTACCACTGAGATCAGAAAAAGTTCAAAATGTATGACTGAAAGTTTTCTGAATCATTATGGAGTCAAAATGAGAACTGGTACCAGATTTGGGGTGAATGGATGGCCTACTAAATTTTTGAATACATTTTTGATGAAAGCCAGACTTTCACTTTAAAATAAAACAATTTAAAAAAAAAATCAAGGTGTTGCTGCTGGACACGAAACAAGTCACAGGGACACAGCTCAAGGTGTGGTGAAGGAAGGAGAGAACTTTATTTTTTCTCTCAGAATTTATAGGTTTCTGACCATGGCCAGGGATTGGGTGGTCAGGTTAACACTTTCCCAACTGCACCAGCCGTGAGAGATGTCCATCACAAGACATGTATCAGAAAGAATGTACACATATCTATGTTTACACTTACTGTCCTGGGAAAGTCTTTAGAAACTATGTCAACAAGATCAAAAAACTGAGTTTTCAGGCTGACATCAAAGGAAGAGAAAAATGACAAAATTAAGACCTTTTAAGAAACTTTCAGTGACCCTGTTGCCTGAGTTTCCCATTGGATTTATCCTTCAATATTATTTATTTTTCCAAAAGGTCAGCACAGAGCCTAGCAGCAGCAGTAACCTCCTACGATACACAAAATTATGGTGCAATCAGGAATTCTTTCAAGGGCTGCAGCCTAATCACATGTGTGGTTTCAAAGGAAACAGTGCAATTCAATTACCTACAGGTACCAAACAGGGGCGTGGGGTTTTAAGCCTGTGATAACATGGTAGCAGGAATAAGACCTCTCTTACATGGAAGGAGATGGAAAAGGACACTGTTTAAAAAAGCACTCATGAGTACTTTGAGAGATCAAGCTCTAAGTGACTGTGGTGTTTGAAAGCTTGATCATAGTTATCCCTTCAGATATTCTGGAAAATCTTTGAGGCCTGATTATGGGTTGTGATGTATTTATCTGAAATACACTGTTCAGACATTTAGTACTGATAAAATAAATGTCATACCATGTAATGAAAACAGTACTGAAGACGAAGACTGCAAAATCATCAGAGACAAGCATATGCTGCTGCAAAAGACTGAGAAAGTTCTCAAAGGTAAAAAACTTTGCTGATATGGGACAAAAATAAACAACTTAATTCAGTTTTATGCCCTTTAATGGTTTAAATTCAAAATTCAGAGTATAGGTTGGAAGATCAACGAAGAAAATCTTCTCTGGTTAAACTCCTCCTGGATTTCAACATGCATGTAAAGACTTTCAGCAATCTATCCATAGGTTTTGAAAACAAATCCACCAGGACTGAGAAACCCAGAGACAAGTCTGTTCCAGTGTCCTTGCAGCCTTTGCTGTGAAATTTATGGCCGAGCCAAAGGCCCTGGAAGACCCAGTTATCAACCATTTAAAATTCATGTCCTCAGCTTGGAACAGCTCTTTTCCCCAGAAATTGGGTTGCTTTCTCTTAAGTGCATGCACAGATAGTCATGGCAATGAAGTATTAAGGATAAGAATATCTCCCAAGGAGAATCAAACATCTCAAAAACACTGCAGAATTCCGAAGTGAGGAAGTGCATGCTGGTGCACTAAGTCAGGGTGGCTGCTCTGCAGGGTTCTGTGACAGAATTACAGAACAACTTGGGGCAGAAGGGACCTTAGGAGGTCCCACAGCCCAGCCTCCAGAGCACGGCAGGGGCAGCTGTAAGATGCAGCAGAGGAGGCTGCTCTGGGCTGTGTCCAGCAAGGCCAGGAGGAGCTCCAGTGATGGTGATGGCACCACCTCTGCGGGCAGCCTGCTGCAATGCTTATCTCTCCTTGTGGTGAACTTTACAAGCAGTCTGAACAGATCTTATTTCTATTTATGACCATTCAGTTATGTGCCCCAAGACTCCATCTTAAATACGCGGCTTTAAAGAATTAATCTCTGTCCAAAGTTCATTTAAATTACAATACTTCACACAGTGTACAAACCTGCCTTCAGTACAGAATAATTTCCCTCTTAATACTGCTCCTAGGTCTTGTGGCTCAGCTGGTAGACTGAACTGCTGCCACAGTTCCAGTCTAGTTGCTGCTCAGGTCACCTACTTTCTCAAGAAACAGCTGGATGCTAATGCTAATGCCAAGAGATGAGCTAGAGTCACATGCGAAGTGCTGAAAAGGTAAGTTAAGTCACTTAATATCTTTCAGGTTAGTAGAAACAAAAGCAGAGGAAAACATTTTTCATTCAAAAATCTCCTCATGGAGAAGCCATTATCTGATTTTACTAATATGCCTAGACAGGTGGATTGTCTTTACCCCCTTATCCTCTTTCTCTGCAATTAACATTCTGATATTGCCCCTCTTTCTGAATCCTGACACAGATAGCCCTAATGCAAATTTCACATCTCAGATTCCACTGCTGAAATTTAGAGAACTGGTACAAAAATGTTTCTTTTCCCACAACTGATTAAAATCCTGTGGTTTACATAACTGTTATCAAGTACAGAGACAAGCTGACAAAAACATGGAAATATCTGTATAAGACATGCATGGAATAACTTCAGAAGACAAGAGGACAGAACTAGTACTTGTTCTCAAATTGGTAACAGTCCTAAGTTACAGTGCTTTGTCTCTGCACCCAAGCACATCCTTTTATTTATACATCTCTAACCTATAAAAGAAAAGCTAATCTAAAAATCTACTTGAGAAATTTTTAGATTTCCGCAGAAGAGCTTTTAGAACACTAAACAGGCCTATCCATAAAGATTTGATTTGAAGGAAAGTTTCTGTTCTTTTACTAGCCTTCAGTATTTAACTTGAAGCCCGTCCATACATCTCAGTGTAATTATATGATTATAGACATCTCATGCTCATGGAATCTTCGTGTGAAAATAGCTCTAGTTTATAAATAAAGATAAGGATGTGGATTGGACTGACAGCTGAGACTTCAGGGAGAAGCATTTGTGAACTAGCAGGCAATTTTCAAAGAGTCTTAAGCCACATTCAAATAAAGCAGCTATAAGTTCAGATGCTGAGCCAAATTTTACCCAATGTATTTTTCCAGAAAATCCAAATACTTGCCATGAAAGCTTCCTGAACATTACATAACTTCTTCCTTTGAGCAAGAGCAGTTGCCCAAAAGTAAAAAGGAAAGAACCATCCTCTCCTTAAAAACACATCCATCAGTTAAGTGAAATTCCTAAAACATCCAGGACTTTATTCCCATCTCCTTCTCTAAATTTAAATAAATTCAGAAATAATGAATATAGGTTTTTGCATACTTCTTTTCCTTTCAGCAGTAGGATGCAAGTGGAGACTCGATATTGGTTTAGTTAAAAAGCCAAAGCACAATTAAAACACATTTTTTTCTTTTAAGATGTGAATTGCCAACGTGTAAAATAAACATATTTTGCTTGTAAAATTCCCATTGGTAATTTGGTGGTGGAGGTGGTGATGGTGTCGTTGTTGTTAAGAAACTGTTCTCTTGCATTAAAGTACAAAGGGCCAAGATTGAAACCACCAATGTAATATTTACTTGAGCACAAGTTCATGGGGGAGGGGGGAGCCCTGAAATGGAACCCAGACAAGATTAATTTCCAATGATGCAGCTGAAGACAAAGTAAGTAAATTAGTTTGGGGATTTACCTGTCACTAGTAGAGAATGTTCTCACAGAAATCAAATCAGATAACTGAAATATTAGGAGAGCAGACATGCTACCCTTCAATTTGCTATATTATCAATCACAATTTTCAAGTTGTTTTCCATACTAGTTTAGACTTAGGGAATAATGTTGCAACTGCTGTAATAATCAATGTGGGACACACAGTGTAGCAGGAAAATTTTATGTCCTACTAATGGTAATGTCTCAGAAACATGTTCTACATACTTTCCTTTGAGCCAATTTTATAGCTCATTGTGCAGTCTGCCACAGACCCCAGAGCCGTCTTTCTCCATGGTGACAGTCACAAAGAAAAGGCTTCCTTCTAAATTAGACAGTTTTAAAAGGGGGTACAGGGTCATATTCATCTTGCAAGACAGAAATGAAGGACAGATTCCCCATTATGATATTTTGATTCAAAATTATACAGGAAATACCAGGGGAAAATAGCAAACCTCAGCACATGTAAAAAAAAAAAAGGGAAATTACATTACCTTAATATATGAATTAACTTTTTTGTCCTAGTTAAAAATAATAAACACACGCAAGTTCATATACTTGTTTATCAGCTGAAGAACAGTACTTTACCTGGG
Source organism: Poecile atricapillus (assembly GCF_030490865.1). NCBI lineage: Eukaryota > Metazoa > Chordata > Aves > Passeriformes > Paridae > Poecile > Poecile atricapillus. Next base: position 118,510,044 of record NC_081249.1, on the reverse strand, counting down.
CCCAGCTATACACAAATGTGGGAACACAGTTGTGGTGAGTGACTTTGTATCACACTTTCAGCTGTGCTCCTAATATATTGCCCAAGAGCTAAAGCTGTGTATTCTTGCTTTCACATGCTGTATATGTAAGAAGAAAGCAGACCAAGATTAAAAATACAGTAAAAGATGAAGTAACGTCTTAAAAGAAGGAATTCAAACCCGTTTATTGGAATATGCCTTATTTTCACTCTTCAGGGCAGATCCTTTCAATTATTTTGTTCAAGGAGTTGGATTCTACTGACATCAAAGTAAGGCAGTAAATCTAATGTTTCAGCACACAAAGGAGTAATGATATTTACTATTTACACGTAAGAGAGCATATGTCAAACTGTTAAACCACAGACCGTAGGCAGATCATGATGGTTAGAGATTTTTTAGGTCAAATCTGTACAAAGACAGATGAAGAAATACTCCCATTTTTGTACTTTCTAGCCTTTAGGATAAGAAAAATTCCAGAGCTGTAATGACAGCCATCCCAAAAAGAGACACAAGAGGAGAAACATCATCCCAGCTCTGCTGTAAACCACCACCACACAAATGTTCACAACTCTCAGTAATACCTTTCAAGAAATGCACTCCTAGTTAATATGAGCATCCAAATCCACACCTTCATGAGGCTTACAGATTTACTGCTAATGCTTTATAGGACAGCAATCCAAAAATACAGTGTCAAAGACCTTCCAAGACTAACAATGTGTTATTACAAAGACTTCAAAATTGAAGTCCCAATATGAGTTCATAAATCCTAAAGCAGAGAGGCATCCAAAACACCTATCACAGATGTCATACAATCTAATTTGAAATTTGGAGGAGTAGGCAAGTACATTTTTCAGTAACTAGGGGAAGATGAAGACTACACAGAATAGTCACGTATGTGTCTTTGAGGCACAGATGGTAACACAGCTTACTGTTCATCCTGCAGTTTAGTGCCACTCGATGTTGGAGACAGCCATGTTGAAAAGCCATGGCTACAGCATGTAGGTCCACCAACTGAGATGATCCACCCTCACAACCTTCTAAGGTTTGCCATTCATTTTCCTCTCTCCACGTTATGATGGCTTTTCCCATTTTCCCAGAACCATTGGTGAATACTGTAACACCCTTTAGGGGTGTGCGACTGTTCAGCGGTTTTAGGGGTACTTCAGTGGTCCCCCTCAAATGCAGAACTCTGTGGCTTGGTAGATGTTAATGAATTTGTCCTGAAAAATTTTGCAAGGCACTTGGTAAAGCTGTGCTGTTGGCAAAGCACCATTCAAATTGTTCTTGTGGTATGGGTATAATAATTTTGGAAAGATCTCTTATGCTTAATTGTAAACAGAGATGTCTCTGATGGCATTTGATGATTAATTGTGCAAATAACTTAAAGATGGTAGGTGCCATCTTTTTAGGCTAGTAAGGTAAGAACATCCATTCTAAAACTCTCAGAGGGTGGGTCCACTGAGTATTCATTCCACTGCCCAATAATCCCAGTAGGATGGAAACTGATGATGAAAATAACTACAGTGATGCACACCTCTGGGCATATCCGGTGAACCTGTCTGTTTGTAATAGCTTGTTCTATTATTTCAAGGGTGGCTTTTGCCTCCATGGTTAATTCTCTGGGAGAATTTTAATCAAGATCACCTCTTAGGATGTTAAATAAGGGTGCCAGTTGTGAGGTGGTCAATTCTAAATAGTGTCTGAGACAATTTATGGTACTTGAAAGTTTTTGTGCATCATTTAAAATTTGAATTTTTGTTGAGAGGCATGTTGTTTGGGGCTGTATTGCCTGATTTGCCAGCCCAGTCCCATGTTCTTAAGTCTAGGGCAGCTCTTTCAGTCGCGTGCAGTCCATTGTTCTCAGACCACATTAGCAGGGCTAGCAAAGCCCACTTGTCATATTTTATTCCCCACTTCTTTAAAAGAAGGGTCCATTCCTTAATAAAAGGGTCCTCATACACTGAAGCCCACACTCCCATATTTTCCCAGCGGCATTTTCTATTCACCAAAGGGGTCCGGTCCCACGCAGCTTTCCCCACTGCTCTCCGCAGCCCCACGGGCTGCAGGGGCAGCAATCCCCGCTGCCCTCCATCTCCCCACAGTACCCACAGCAGCTTGCTCTATCGTGTCGGCACTCACCACTCGTCGCCTGATTTTGGAGACAGGCAGGCAACAGAATACACCGAAGGTCATGTGCAGCAGGCAGCTTCACTGAGTGCTCTGCTCCTCATGTAGCTTTGAAGGTGTGTGCGGTGAGTCCCTACTGGCCTAAGCGATTGCCACCGGCCAACAACTGCCCGCGTCCCCAAAGGCTCTACCTGCTCCACGGCGGTCCTCACTGGTCCAGTTACATAACTGAGGTACTTATATAACTAGTTATATTTCAGTTATAAGATTAGGATTACTTATAACTGTGAGGCCTTCAGGCCAGCTGTTAGCCGTGGCAGTTTACTTGAAAATTAATCCAGAATTAATTCATAGTTAAACAATCCTAAATCCCAAGACATTAAGACTTTTCCCCACCCCGTCTAGCTAATTAGTGTTTTAACTGCTGCAGTTCTTTCTTCTTACCATGGCTTCAGTTTACACCAATGTGTTGGTTTTGCACAGCCTGATTTTTGGTAGCGTGGGGGCCACAGAGGTGGCTCCTGTGAGAAGCTGCTGGAAGCTTCCACCACATCTCGCAGAGCCAATGGCTCATGGCTCTGAAGATGGACATGTTGATGGCCAAAGCTGGGTCAAGTAGACATGATGGTAATGCCTCTGGGATAACATATTTAAGAAGAAAATCAAAGCAAGAAAGGGGCACAGTTTGAATTCCTAGTTAGAGAAGAGGAGGAAGTGAGAACATCTGAGGGAAACAACATGGAGACACCAAGGTCAGTGGGGAAGGAGGGCGCCCGAGCCGAGACTCCTCTGCAGGCTGTGGTGATGAACATGGTGAAGCAGCTGTGCCCCTGCAGCCCATGGGTCCAAGAGGGATGCAGAGATCCACTCACTGCCCCTGGGGGAGGTGCCCATGCCAGCAGGTGGATGCCTGGAGGAGGCTGTGATCCAGTGGACAGAGAGAGCCCTTGCCTCATGACTGGAGCAGCCTGTCCTTGGAAGACTGCACCTCCTGGGAAGAGAGACCCATGTCATAGCAGTCTTGGGAGGACTGTGCACCCATGAGAGGAATTCATGCTGTAGCAATCTGGGCAGGACTGCTGCTTGTGAGAGTGGACCCACGCTGGAGAAGTTCACAGAGAACTGTCTCCTGTGGGAGAGACTCCACGGCCTCACGGGGGAAGGACTCTTCTTCCTGAGCAGTGGAAGAGAACCTTGGTGGTGAACAGACCAAAACCCCTATACCCGGTCTCCCTGTGCTGTCAGTGGGAAGGAGGGAGGGCCTGGGGGGAAAAGGTGTTTGTAATGGCTTGTTTTACTTCTCATTATCCTCCTCTGATTCTGTTAGTAATAAATTCACTTTGTATCTCTAAGTCAAGCCTGTTTTGCCCTTGGAGTGTTTTTCCTGGTCCCTATCTCAACTCAGGAAGCCTTCATTAAATTTTTCTCTCTCAGCAGGGGAGGGTGAGTGAGTGACTTTCATGGGTGCCTGGCATCAGGCCTTGTTCTGAACAGCTCAGCCATAAATGCCATTGCAGGAAGAGCAGAAAATCCCACAGCTCCTGTGTATCACTTTTCTGCACTGATTTAGTGTTGCTGCCTAAGTCACGGGGTCTGAATTGCCTGCAGGCAGCCAGGCTCTGGAGACAACCCTGGCTTTGGAATGTTGTAGGGTCTTGTTCCCCCAAAGCCCATATCCAGAGCCCAGTGCTGGGAATAAAGTAATTCTTGGCTTTCCAGCACTGAAAATGCAGTACCAGAGGGTTCTGTTTTCCCAAGAATTTGGGGGTTATTCAGCAAAAATTTATGGTGGCCCAGGTTGGCCTGGGCTTTTAACACTCCCTGGATTCATGGGATTGGAGATTCCAGCATGTACCACACAGTTATTTTCAGGGAAATCCCTTGATCCCCAAGTCCATGTGAATTCAAAGCAAAAACCCTGGGAGCTGAACATGACAGGAAGTTTCCTGGGAATTCTGAAGCATTTGGTGTGTCCTAAATGTTAGGTTTGATTTAATGCAAATTTTCCAGGATTGTGTGTTCAGAGGTGCTGGTTTAGGAATGACCAAGTCTGGATTTGGATTTGTGGCACCTAGCATTCCTTGTGTCAGCTTTAGGTCTGGATTGGTGGGAATTGTCAGAGAAAAGAAAAGGGAATTGAAATGCACAGCTCCGTTCTCAGAGAAATGATCAGGATGGGAGAAAAGAGGCTGTGGAACTGCTGGGAGCACCTGGAGTGAGGGAATGAGCAGCAGATCCTTTCTACACCTCCCCTCACACTTGAACTGGCAGCAGCCCCAGGTGTGAGCAGTGATGATGAGGAGCAGGTGGTTTCTGCCCGGGGCTGTTTTAGGGGGAGGGTTTCCCTCAGTTCGCTTGGGCACGGAGCAGTTGGAGAAGAGGGGTTTATGGTGGGCTCCCCGGGAGTGTCTCATGGAACGATACCGGGAGCATCTTGTAGGGTCTGGGAGAACAGCTGGATGCACTTGGACATGGAGCATTGCTTAAAGGAGGTGCTGACAGACAAACCTTTGTGTCTGGAAGCAGCAGGTGAGCCAGTGTGGGTTTGCAGGGATTTGCAAAAGGGATTTTCCTTTTTGATTTCATTTTGCCATTCGCTCCCCAGTCCCCCCCAGAAAAAATGGGTATTATGAGGACAAAAGGGGCATAAATTGAGGGAAGAAACTCCTGTTATTATCTATTTTTAAACTGGGGGGAGTCCCCCTTCAGCTGTGATTTTAAGGGTAGTGATTGGAGGAAAACCTGCCTTTTCCAGGGTGTTAGGGTATCAGTGAACAGGGAATTCCCATGTTCCATTTTAAATGGAAGGAGGAAAATATTGTTGCCATTTTATGGGTTTGACTTGAGGGGAACCCCCCCACTTTCCATCATCCTGAGGTTTAAATTGAGGAGGAAGCCTTATTGTCACTACTTTTTAAGGGTCTGAATTGAGTGTTCCCCTTTTCCTATCATTTGAGAGACTTAAATCAAGGGAAAAACAACTTTTTACTTTTAGGGGATTAAATTGAAGGGGGGGAGCATTCATTTATTTGCCACTGTATTGGTTTAAGATGGCACGAACACCCCCCGTTGCCTCAGTTTCCTGGGTTCAATTGACGGGAACACCGGCTTTTCCAGCATTAGGCGGGTTCACATGGAGCCGTGCCGCTGCTTTTGAGAGAGCTTCTGCCCCCTTGCTCTCCTGCACGGCAGCGCTCCTGGCATTCCCTGGGGAATTGCTGAGGTGCAGCGGGAATCTGGCGGCTGGGCAGCCCCCAGGGAGCGACAGAGCCGTGCGGAGGCGATGCGAGCTCTGCCGGGCCGGCAGGCGGGAGCCGCGGCGCGGAGCTGTGTCCGTCCGGCCGCTCCGCCCGCTCCGGGCGCGGGGCTCGGGCACCGCGGGGGTCCCTTCGGGCCGGTCCCGGTGCCGCTGGGCGGGCCGGGCTCTCCCGGGGCCGGGGCCCCCCCCGCCGGAGGAGCCGCTTTCCTGCCGGGAGCCGCGCTCCGTCCGGGGCCGGGAGCGCGGGGCCGCCCCTGGGTGCCGAGTGCCGCTGCTGCCGGGGCTCGCGTGGCTCCCCCGGTCCCCCCGCACCTGGAGCGGCGCTAGCCCGGAAGCGAGTCCCGGCGAGGGCCGCTGGGGGACACCTGTGGCTCGTCAGCTGCAGAGTGCCCTGGCCAAAGCCGCTGGGAGGCGGGGAGGGGGAAAACCCCGACCTTCCCGCCTTTTTGTCTCGGGGCTTTGTCGGTGTTGCTCTTTAGCCGAGCCGCGCCTTTAAATAATGATGTGGCGCCTTCTAGAAACTGTGTCCAATACCTTTTGCACCCTCACGTGAGGGCTTCGAGCTCAGGTTTTTCCATTGCTGAGTTAATTGCAGGTCCAAGCTGGCAGCGTCCCGTGCATCTGGTGTGCGTGAATCTGTTTGTGATGTTCATTTCCTCTGGATGCAGAGTTGGGCTTGTTGGGCAGACCGTATGTCGTGGTTTTGAACCAGTAATTAACAAAAGGGGAAAAAAAAAGAATTATTTATGTCTTGCTGTGAGATATGGATTAAAATAAGAGCAAACCAGGCATAAAACTTAAAAGGAATAAAGAAAAGTTTATTGACAAACTACAAGAATAAGAACACCAGAATAAACTTTTAGAAAAAACCTTTTCATTTCTCACTGCTCACTATTCTTTTGTTCACATGACAACAGAGACAAAAACTGTATAATTTTGATGGTTTAAACAGTTTTAATTCTTTCTATAGTCTTTTCCTCAGTTTCTGTAGAGAAACAGAAGTTCCTTTCTGTTAATTTATGGAGTTTCTTACAAGAAAGCTACTTTGTTATAGTTTTCTGTCTCTCTGATATCAGCTGCTCAGAGCTACTGTTATTAAAGCCCACCCCTCCCATTCCACATCACTCTGAAATGTGTTATGGGTCATGAGTTTGAAGATAGCATTTTTAAGGATAAGTTAGTCAAAGGCAAAAAAGGATTCTTCATCTGCTTCTGTGAGCTTCACTAAGAAACAGTTTTCTCATTGCCTCTCAAGGCTTCAAATCTCTCAGCACTTCACTATACCACAATTACTTCACTTTTTACTCAAATTTACACTTTGAACACCTTATTCCTCTCCATACTCTATTATGAATTAAAGGGGTTTTTTTCAGGACTTCATTGTCCATTTCCATAGTTTTAACAGAAAGATATTTCAGCTTAATTAAAGCATCTCCTTAATTCTCTACCTTTCTTGAAGTCTCTTTTCTTTCTTGCTACTAGTAGTTTATAAAGTCTCTTTTCATGTTGGTTACTCTCCTTTTCTCTCTCTGGATGAAAAGATTAATCTGCAAGTTTCATCTGGATAAGAAAGAGTTAAAATCTTGCCCAGGCTTTTGTAGATGGTTCTGTGATCTCTGCCGGAGCAGCAGCTGGAGCTGTCTTCGATAGAAGATTCTTCATGGCTGCTCTGCAGTGTGGTTGCTGTCTCAGCCTGCCGCAGGTCCAGAGCTTTTCTTCTTTACTCGGCAGTTTTCTAGTAAATTCTATTACAGCAAGACCTGCAGCTAAGCCAGGAACCGGCCTGGCCCGGCTCAGCCCGGGGCAAGCCCCCGCCGGTCCCCATCTCCCGGCCGGGAGAACGGCAGGCTCAGCCCGGCTCCCCACCCAGGCCGCATGGCCTGGGCAGAGAACGGGAGGCCTGGAGCTCCGCCACCCTTCACAGCCAGGAAAACAAAGAACAACTACAGACTTCTGGGTGTACACTTTAAGGTGGGGTTCACAAGTTGATTCTACTTTTCAATGGCTAAAACTGCTGTCAATTCTCAGCAATGACCGATAATTGGTCAAGAGAAAAGACTCCCAAGAGACCCCAGCAACTTTAACTTTCTTAAAGGTAAAGGAACTCTATGACACCGTATTTCTCACACCTCGAGGCTTGTTAACCCTTGTACACGATTTTCTGGAGACGCGGGCTGGGGGAGAACTTTGTCTTGCTGCTGTACTAGGGAATGGAATGCAGGGGGTCCCCGCAATATCCCTGTGGAAGCTGGAATGTCCGAGGAAATGGATGTGACAATTCTCAGGGGTGAACCTGGCTCCCAGCGCTCTGCAGCGTAGGACGCGAGAGAGCAGGGCCGAGGGACAGCGGGGTAGGAACGGCGAGGTGCTTCGTGCTCTGGGTATGGTGTCGCTGATGTTTCCAGAGCCAGAGCAGGTTGATTTGGTTCTGGTGCACTGGAACGGGATCCAAACCTTGGAAAGGTCAGAGACCAATTGGGAGGAAATGTTTTAAAATGAATGTGTTTCTTAATAGAGGGAAGGTTTCAGTCCGTTTTTAAATAGATTTTAAAGGAAATTTTTTTTGAGGAAAAGTGAAAAAAAATGTTTCTTTTAATAAGTAGGGTGTAGGAAAAAGGATGAATAATGTTAGATAATTTCTTTGTTGTAGAGTAAAGATCAGGAGATTTAGAAGGTTGGTTTGTTTTTTTTTTCCACGTGTAGCTGGGATGTGGCGTGGGTCTTTTTGAGCTGTGGGGTGTTTTGGTGGTAGCTTGGGTTTTGGGATTGGAGCAAAGTTGAACAGTTTTAGAAGAAGAAGTTACTATGGTTTTGGCAATTATTTTGAATTCACTAATCAATGAGAAGTTATTTTTTAAAAAGTAAAAAATTAATTTTTTTGTTGTCTGTGTTAAAATATAGAGTTGAGAGAGAATTTGGGGTAAGCTGTATTAGTATTGTATACAGATTGTGTGTTCAAAGAATTTTTTTCTTTTATAGTTTTGAAGTTACAGAATTTATGTTTGGGCATAAAGCAGATGATGGGGATATAATATAATGTAATTTTAGAACATTTTATTCTTTATTGTATGTATTTGGCTTAATGGTCAAATTAATGTTTTTTAATTTTAGATACACTTTTATAGAGATAGAGGTAAATAAAAATAGTGGTAGTAATATTTAGTAAGCAGAGGTATTTATATGTGGTTTTTATTCAATATTAGGTTTTTTTTGGTGGTACACTGTGTTGTTTTATTTTTTTTGTGTTGTATACTAGGTGAAATTTGGTTTTTGAATAAAGATGATTTTATGAATGGGTTGGTTTGTCTTTTAGGTAGAATCAATTAAAATAGATTTTGATATCGATTAGTGGGTTTTGTTTATTCTATGTAGGGGTTCAGATTGGGTAGGGTTTGTTTGGTTAGCTGAGTTTTGGGTGTTATGTTGCTATATTTTATATATTAGTAAAGGCCTGTATGCACAAACCAGCCTTTGAAATAAGTCGTGATATTAAGAGCTAAAGTCCTTGAAACCTTCATGCTGAAGAGAGAGTAAAGCAAAACAATATCCCTGTGTGTAAGAGAAAAAATGTAAACTGTGTGTGTTAGCCAATAGTAACTTGCTCTGCCTGCAGACCCTGTAGAACCCTATAAAAGTGTGCTAAAGATAGAAATAAATTGGCATTCACAATTACTTCTGTGAAGACTGGTGAAGAGCTGGCGGTCTCTCAATATCTGGCGTCCGAACAGGGACACCCTGCGGGCAGGGGGACTTCAGTGGATCCACGCACGATGGGACGGAGCCTTGGACCGAGGTTGGTGGAGCGGATCTGAGTGCAGATAGATGCTGCCTTGGATCGGTACCAGATAGGCGGCTTGCGAATCAACGGGGGTGAGTCGCTGGGGGAGTCCGAAGGCAGGGGCGCGGTAGAAGGCTCGCAACCTTCCCCCCTGCCGCCGAGCCGCTAGCATGGAATTTGGGGCGGCAGATAAACTGCTTCTCTGCATCCTCGTTAAACGAGGCGGAGCAGCCAGGGAAAAGGACCTGAATATGCTCATTATATGGGCTAATTGTCATGAGCATTTGCAGTGCTCACTGCTTCTTGCGGTGCAAGAACAGACTGATATATATCGGCTCTGATATGGGAAATGGCAATTACGGAAAAGAGCAAGGACACTGTGTTTCTCGGTCGAACTTGGCAGATTGTAATTAATACCTTAAAAAACAGAAAAGTGAGATATGCTGAAGATGTGAGCCCAGTAATTCTACCTGCGTCACAGCGGCAGATGCCTTTACCTCCCACTGCTGGGGAAGCACTCCTATCATGCTGCCCTTGGAGAGAGGGAGGGAGAGTTAGGGAGAAGAAAATAATGAGAAAAAAAAGTTCCACAGCGAATGCTGAAACAACGAACAGAATCTGTTCAGTTATGGCAGGATGTGATACATCCAGAACTATTTGCTTCATTTTTGGAGTCACTTTTAGCACTACAACCTTATTTAAGTTCCATCTTTACCACCCTGGAAGAAAAGAAGCCAAATTTAAGTTGGTTTCCACCCGAACCAGGGGGACATGAGGGAGCGAGGTGGGCGCAGAGAACAAAGGCACCCTGGGGGTAGAAGCAGCGCAAGAAAAGTTCCAAGGCCACTCTGAACAATTACAGAAACAACTGAGCAGAAACAGGTGGCTCAGACAGCTTCAAAGAGAGACAAACTAGTCAAAAAATCTCAAACTATATGGTATCTAGCTCAAAATTCATCCTTGTAATTAGAAGCTGATAAACTGCAATGATCACCGTTGTTAGCACCTGGCCGTGAGAGACTTTTCGTGTAAAATCGCCTGCTTTTGCAAAATCGTGCCTTTTTTTCCTCTATCGGCGAACAACAAGAGAGATTGAGAGAAAAAACTGCATTTGTTAAAGTTAACTTTGTGAGGCTTTTTTTTTCTTTCTCTCCGTGTTTCCTCGCTGCGAGAGTATGTGGAGAATGTGAAGAAAGATAAGAGCAGAGCTGCAGCAGCGGCGGGGCGGGCGGTGGACCCCCCCGCTCCCTCTCTGGGGGAGGGCACTGGGATGGTGCCTGGTTTGTTGCAGGGTCGTGATTTATTGGGTTTTCGGAGTGTTTTTGTATACCCTTTTGGAGTTAATTTTGTGTTTTAAGTAATTATGAGTTTATGCAGTTGCAGCTTTTAGAGTTTTACTAGAGGAATTATTGTGGTTCTTTGAAGGTTTGAAAAAAAAAAAAAAGGGGAAAAAAGTGCTTAACAGAAGTTGCCTTGCAATAATTGGTTTTAGAACCCAAGGTTAAAATATGGTGTGATTTACAGCTTTTAGGAAAACCTTCTTCCAATTAGTGTTATCTACAGAAGAGATTTGTGGTTTAAAAAATAATTAGTTAAGAGAACTTTACTGCACAAGACAAAGCTAAGTTAAAGTATATATTATCCATTTGCTTGGTTTTTCCACAATTTTAATAAGGGAATTTTAATGTGAGTCCTTTGTTATATAAAACACATATAACTGCATATATACCAATTTGGATTTTAGATTTTAGATTAAGAATTGGACTTAATGTTTTTGAAAAGTGCTTACAAAAGCTGGATGGCAACTTGCCAAATCCTGTGTTGTGGTTTTTCTCTAGAAAAACTACACTTTAACATCCTAACCAATTTAAGCATATACTAGGCAAATTTCTATTATGAGTAAGTATTTTTAGTAACATTTGCAGTTATTGTGAGTTATTTTCAAAGCTAGATGACATAGAATTGTGATGTGTTTGCTACATTTTTATAATCTTTATAGTGAATCCATGTTATTGTTATGTTGTGTTTAAAAGGTATATATTAAACTTTTAGCTGCTTTTTTGTAGTAACAGAATAAGATTAAGTTATGTTTACATCTAATATAGATTAAGTGCTAATAGAATTAAGGATAGTCAAGTTTTACAATGTTTAAGCTTGAATGTTTTTAAGTTTTCTAATTTAGATATTCTTTTAAGGTTAAGTTTATTATTTCCTTTTGTCATATGTAATTATTGTTTGGTTTAGATATTGTTTAATTTAAATTGTTTTATGTTTTATTGGAGACAGTTGTTTAAACTGCAAAGTATAGTTGTTTTCCTAGAGAGAGGAGGACGGCCACAGCTGAGACAGCTGTGATGGAACACTGGTGAACACCTGCTTATGGATAGAAGTGAATGCAGTTTGTGACACCCTTGACTCCATCAGGAGTTCTATTGGTTGTTGCAATCTCTGCAGTTTTGTTTGTCATAGCTTTCTTATTTTCAGTGTTTCCAGAATTTTAAGAAGATGTACCATTGCTGAAGATCAGCTGCCATAGGAGAGGCTTCAGATTAAACCAACTGCTGCATGGTTTAATTAGTCTGGTACCTAAGGCTCCTGATCATTTGCTTTGTACAAATGCATTTTAACAGTTTGCTATGCTGTAAGCATCTCATAGCTGCTACTATTGAGAACCTTGTTTTAGAAATGAGTTAAGAGGCATCTTTCCAGTTTAAAGCCAGGCCCTGGCCAAGCCTTGACTTTACGTGGATAGAATGTTTGCCACCAGATCCAGATATTTTCTGTCCCAAATCAGTATTTGAGTCACTTTTTGACTCAGCTATTTGACCCTATTAATATGACAGCTGGATCAATTTTGAAGTGGGCTTGGAGAATCATTTCCGGAGGTGATGATCCAATCCTTCACTGATTTTTGTTTCTGTTTGTTTGCTAACTATGGGATGCTAGTGCAGTGTTTTAGTAATTAATAGTAGTTTTATAATATATACCCTATTAATAATGTTTAAGATTTAATTGATTTTTAACTAGTATAAGTTCTTATTAATTGTGTATATGGTTTTGTGTTGATGTTGTTGCTTATAACAGAAGTACATCTCATTTTTATTTTTTTTAAGAAGACGGGGGAGATTGATGCCCTAAAAGCATTTAATTAGTGTAATTCATTAACTTCAAGGAGAGAAGTGTCTGTGTTTTGTTGGCAGGTTCAGAAAGGTCACCTGTCCATCTGACCAGACTGTCTGCCTCTGAACACACAAGATCCAGTGAACAGAGATGTCATCACACAGCCTTGGTACTCCAGACATGGATCAGAAGTGGACCTGTCAGGACACAGTTGTATCTGAACACTATATAGACAGTTGCCAACAGAAATTCTATGTTGTTATTACGATGATGTTGTGTCTCTACCAATTTTTCAGGTATCCTTTGTTTTAAGATTTAGAAGGATCTGAAGAACAACTTGAACATCAAAGCCCTCAGTCACCGATCAACTGCCAGCTGACATCACAGGAGCAGTGAACGTTCCAGGACTGAATCGTGCTGGAGAAATTCTGTAGAAGATCTAAGAAGAGACTCCATTTAACTGTATATAAAGCAAGCTGTAGTTGTGTGTTTACTCTTTTAGCAAATTGCTTTCACGCTTAGACTACACATATACCAGAGCACGTGTGTTAAAAGTAGTTAGATAATAGTTTAAGTGTTTAGCTTGTGTAGTAATTGTTTTGTTAGTATAAAGTATAAGCATTCCCCCTTCAAGAGGTAGTGTAAGCATCTTTGAAAGTTCATTTAACGATTGAAGTTCTAGCTGTGAGTTTGCAAATATGGTGTCATTTACATGGTAAAATGCTTATGGTAATTGTGTTGTGTATAGTCCTGACCAACTGTCTGCTAACTAACATCCAAAAGTGACAGAACATATGGGTCACTCTGGCACATTGAACTGGCCAAAGGTCAATGTGTTTGAGCCTAGCCACCCCTGGAGATCCTTTCGCACCTGTCTCGTAGGAGTCCCTGAATGGGATCCCCCAGCATTTAAAGCTTTAATTAGTAATGAGACTCGACTGAATCAATTGGCAATGTTGCAAGAGTGTAGTCGCACTGTTGGCTTCACATTAAGACAACTTGAAGCCTGTTGGCAAGCAAAAATTACCAAAGTTCTTAATGTTACAACCCTCAGAAGAATTAGATTTGTTAAGTTCCACCAATACCTCAGGTGGATGGATAATGTTTGAACCCCCGACAAAAAGTCATTCTAACAAAGTAATGCAGCACTGGGCTGCAGTCAGCCCTATAGCTGATCTCGTTATTACCACTGTAAGTAAAGCCTTTATTCGTGGTGCAATCTCACAGGACAATTACCAAAACGATCACCTAGTTCCATATTCCTAATCTGTGGAGATAGAGCATGGAATTAGATTCCTGCTAATCCACATAGAAGACCCTGTTATCTTGGGAAACTCACTTTGTTCCACCCAAGCTTACATCAATTGTTGAAGGTAGCTAGCAAAATGAAGAACATCAAACAGTCAAAGCGAAGCCTGAATGAATTAAAGTTTAGCCACCCTAAAAAGGCTCGCTTGCTGGACTAGGAAAGAATTAAACTTAACATCCACAATGTTAAGTGAGCTTTCAGCCGATGTGAGTAGTGTATATCATGCAGTACTATGAAATCAAGTTGCAATTGACCTTTTGCTCTTAGCACATGGACATGGTTGTGGAGAGTTTGAAGGCATGTGCTGCTTGGATCTTACTGATCATTCAGCTTCCATCCATAAGCAACTACAACAGCTACAGGATGGGTTGCATGCCCTGAAAGAAGATAGTGATCCCATCGGAGGTTGGTTCGCCAGCTGGGGCATCACTAGATGGTTGAGGTCTCTTGTGCTAGAAGGGGGACGGACTTTACTTATAATGTTAATTGGGACGACAGTCTAAGTTGTATGTTATCTTATCCAAAGCCTGGTTTGTGCAAAAAGAGAAAGGGGGAATTGTTGCTATATTTTATATATTAGTAAAGGCCTGTATGAACAAACCAGCCTTTGAAATAAGTCGTGATATTAAGAGCTAAAGTCCTTGAAACCTTCATGCTGAAGGGAGAGTAAAGCAAAACAATATCCCTGTGTGTAAGAGAAAAAATGTAAACTGTGTGTGTTAGCCAATAGTAACTTGCTCTGCCTGCAGACCCTGTAGAACCCTATAAAAGTGTGCTAAAGATAGAAATAAATTGGCCTTCACAATTACTTCTGTGAAGACTGGTGAAGAGCTGGCGGTCTCTCAATAGTGTTAATTAGGTGGCTTTTGTTAGATGCAGTTTTTAATTTTTGAAAGTTTTTTATTGAGTGGTTTTAAGGTGATTTTTAGTAATTGATGGTATCATTTTATTTTGTTTGTAGTTGGTGTATAATGTATATGTTCTATTTATTTAACATTGTGCTTTTTAGTTTAGGTGTGGATAAGTTTGGATTCCTTTCTGTTGTGGTGTTTCTTAGTTTCATTTCTGGGGACACAGGCATTTATATGGTGGCTTTTTATAGGTATATTTTTGGGGGTGATGTTTTTTAACTTTTTAGTAGTTTAGATTTTTTTTTGTTTTTAATTAGTTATTAAGCATTTTTATAGAGTCTTGGTAATTATTTAGGTATTACTATAAGTGTAGAGCTTTGGGGTTTTTTTACTGATGTTTAGGGTTAGTCAAATGGTTTTGAGTTCAGTGACTTGGTTTGATTACTTTTTAATAGTTGGTGTGATTTGTTGTGTGGAGTTCAATAGGGTTGCTTTTTATTTATGTTTAACTTCACTGATGTGATAAGAACTGTTAGTGAAAGAGCATAGCATCTGTTTTGCTGGTAGTTGGTTGTAGGATGTGGGTTTTGTTTGTGTTACCTTTTTGGGGGTTTTTTTGTTAGTGAGATTAAACTTGATTTTGGGGTTAATTTGTGATTATTTTAAAGATTTTAGGGAAATTTAGATTTTTGATTTGGGGGTGATGTGAGTACTTTATTTGTTTTACGTGGTATTGGTGGTTTGGATAGAGGGAATATTTGTTTTGAAAATTTACTTCAGTATTGGTAGTTGAAGTGTTAGGATGAGTTGTGTTTCAGTGTTGAATCTTTTTGAGGTGGTTTGGATTTTTTCTGGGTTAAGATTTTTTTCCCTTGGTTGGTAGAGGTATTGTGATTTTATTGATGATATTGGTGGGAATTTGATGCTGTTTGGTTTTTTTGGTTATTTTATTTTTTAGGAATTGGATTTTTTCAGTAGGCCTGGAAGAATTCACTTTATTTCAAAACATATTAGTTTAGTGACGTAAAGGTTCCCATATTAACTCGTCAGTGTTTTCGATTCTTTTTCTCATTTAGGTTTCCCAGAATTTACCGTTAATTTAGCAATCAAGCAGGGATGGCACCCCATTTTTGAAAAGATGGCTATGGAAAAACCTGTGTCTAACAACACGTACCTGACGGAGGGCAACAATTTTGCTGTTATTACAGGGTCAAATACGAATGGCAAATGAACATTGGTATGGAGCTGCTGAAGGAGAGGAGTTTGTGGTGGGCTCCCAGTGGCATCTGATGGAATGATGGAATGATGGTGGAATCATAGGGTCTGGGGGAGCACCTGGATGCACTTGGATGTGGAGCACCGCTTAAAGGAGGTGGTGAGGGACAAAGCTTTTTGCCAGGAAGCAGCACCTGAACAGCTGAGCCAGTGTGGATTTGCAGGGGTGATCTTTCTCCTTTTCCCTTTTGATTTCGCCTTGGCAGTCCCTCCCCGGTGCCCTCAATCTGTCACAAGAATTCCATGAAAAAAAAAAGGCTGAGCAAACAGTGAAAAGAAGTGGTATAGGTAAGGTGGAGTTCAGGTGCACCCCACCCCAAACCCTAAACAGCAGCCCTAACAGTACCACCATTTACCTGAGACAGCTGCAGGCAGGAACCCTAAAGCAGCAGAGTGCCAGAACCCACGAGAGGTGCAGGCAGTTCCCTGGTGCTAGGGCCAGCCAGGAGATAGTGGGGGGACGATCCGTAGGGTTGGGGAAACAGGGGGTTTCCCGCCCCGCCCCACCCTGGGCTCTCGGTCCCTCCGCAGCCGGGGATTGCTCCCACCCCTCCTCGAGGCGGCGGTTGGTAAGGCTTCGTGCCTGGCCTCCGCAAAGAGTTCGGCTCTTTCAGCCTCTGCCCTGTCTCAGGGCCAAACTTAGGTAGGGTAGGGAGCAACTGTGGATTGCCTGGTCCGGGCTAAGGGACATCTCTTGGGGCCTATGGATAAGGAGCATCCCCGGTTGCAAGCGTAGGGTTGTAAGTTTGTAGGGTTCAGCGTGGGAGCTTGGCAGTGAGACTGAGAGGCTGAGGGAGGGCTTCAGAGGTCAAAAGCTCAAGGGCTGGAGACTAAGATTGAAAATAAAAGGGGTACAGGTTGGGATATTAAGGTAGAGTACAGGACTATTCAAACCCTAAACAGCAGCCCTAACAACACTCCCGTTTCCTTGAGGCAGCTGCAGGCAGGAGCCCTGAAGCAGCAGAGTGCCAGAACCCCTGAGAGCTGCAGGCAGTACCCCTGGTGCTAGGGCCAGCCAGGAAGAGATAGTGGGTGCTAGGGCCTACTGCTGTCATATAAGATGGGGTTTCCATCCTTGGGGTACCCTGGGTTCCCTGTCCCTCACTGACTGGAGAGTCTTCCTCCCCTCCTTGAGGTGGTGGTAATTTGGCTCTGTCAGCCAATACTGCTGTGAAACAAGCCTCTGCCTCCCTGTGAGGTGAAGTGTGCAGCCCATGAACCTGGGCATTCTCTAGAGAAGGTAAGTGCTGGGTTTTCACAGATGTGCCGCTAAGATCCTGCATTGATATTTGGTCTTCTTGATTGTAGCTGACCAGGAGACGACATCCTGGCGATGGCAGGAACTTCCGGGAGGATGGCAAGGCGGCCTTCCTTGGCGCTCCACGTGGATCCCCCCCACCGGGCATCTGAGAGCTAAGTTGAAGGCTACGACCCGCAGAGGGGATGAAAGCGGGGTGCCGGCTCGGGACTCGTGGCCGGGGATTTTTGAGTCAGCTTTGGGGACTGGGAGGTCCAGGCTGTGGCCCCTTAGGCCACACGGTGGGAGAGCCTCGCTTTTTTTCACAGTGCTGAGGTGTGCAGGACAGAGCAGTCCCGGAGCGTGTCGTATCACTTGTCCGTCGTGCCTTCTGTGTCTTTTGTGCTTCTCGTGTTGTATGTGCCTTGCCTTATCTCTCCTGGGGGCTTACCAGAAACCCCGGCGTCACTCCCTGCATCTCTGTTCTCTGGGCTCCTCAGCCCGACGCCATCGAAGCTTTGCCTTGGGAGCTCTCAGAGGCTTTGGAATCGCGTCTCTCTTTTAAAGGCATCTGATGGGATGTCTTTTAGAGGTCTTGTTCCGAGCTGTGTCGACAGCCGTGTGCCGCGAGGATCCATTGTTGCGGCTTAGGACTTGAAGAAATGCAGAGATAGGTAGGGGACTGTGGCCCTCAGATTCTCGGGCATCCATCTTGGCAGTTCCTGGGGTTAAGTGTTCCATCAGCATCTTCTTCCTCCCGGGTTCTGCGAGCTTCATCAGCTCGCCTTCATTCTCACCTGGCTCATCTCATTCTGCGTTCTCTCGGTCCTTGCGGCCATTCTTGTGGCCCAGAGCTGTGTCTTCCCATTGTGTCCCCTTGTCTGTTGTCTTGTGTGTCACGGGTGTCTGGGTGTAGTTGTCCTGGAGCTGCTCTGTCCTGCTGCCCAGCCTGGGTGTAGGTGTAAAAGGCCAAGTCCCAAGCCCCTGTAATTTGAAATTTGTCATGTAGGGTGTAGTTGGAGTCTAGAGGGTATTCCTACATGGATACAAGGTGTCTGGAGCTGCGAAGTTACCCTGCAGCACTTTGACTTTTGTCTTAGCTTTCTAAGCATTACATTATTTGCTGCCCAATGTGGGGTTCAAAAGAGTAAGAAAAACCTATACTGATTACGTTATATTGGTACTTCTGTGTGTTGGGATAAAGGACTTCGTAATGGTATTCCTTAAGTTCGTGTCTTTCAGGGTGGAGGTCTTCATGTGGTTCTAGTCTCTCAGCTTTTTTTGAGGTTTTAATGCCTTTCTTGTCCCTAAGTTTATTTTCTTATCCAAAAATAACTCGAATATTGTCCCTAATACATAACTTCCACAGTAAAAGGGCACAGATTAAAATAGCTGTTATGCTAAGCTCAGTAATAATGATTTATAAAAACTTTTAAAAAGTACTGAAGTTTGTACCAAATAGCTTTAGTTTATAGTTTCTTTGTCCTACCCTACATCCCAATCCCAGTAACATGTTTTGAAAGTGTATTAGTAATTATACCCAGGTTATTAGAAGAGGAGCAAAAACCCACACTACACTCTTTTTGCTAGTAATTCATACCACATCATAAAAGTAAAAAAAAAACCACAAAAAGCTATATAAAACTTAACACAACCAAATCTACTTAAAAAAACCTCAACAACTTACTAAACTCAAAACCATTCAATGAGCCCTAAACATTACTTAAAAAAACCTAACCAAATTGCTACCTTCTAATTTATAAATAATAATCAATGCTCTATAAAAATAACTAAAGACCTCATTAACAATAAAAAAATTAAATTACTAAAAAATAAGAAATTACTACAAAAACAAACTACCTGTAAAAATCCATCATATAAATATTCCTATCCCCAAAAATACAACTAATGAAAACCACCAAAGCAATAAACAGCTACATGCAACTCCAGCAATAAAAAAGGTCAAAAATAAACTGCAATTAACCATACAAAACCAAATTCTTCCTAACTCAATAATCTCATAATACCTTGATTCATCAAAATAAAAATACCGTCTCCAAATAAACACAAAACCAAAAAATAAATTTAACCATAAACAATATTTCTCACATTATCCATAAGTATAAAACATACTACAATCAAACAATTAAACCCCCTGTAAGAAACACTAATCCAAATAGAAATAGAAGAAACCTAACAAATTAACTACATTACTGTACCCCAAATACACCAAAATAAACACTACATACTCACAATAATAAAAAACATCACTAAATACATAAAAACCTACCCTATACCGCACACTGCTACTCAAAACATCATCCTTAATGTTAAAAAACAAGTCCTTTAAAAACATAATACCCCGAAAAAATTAAACCATAAAACTCATTTCAAAAACCTTATCAACACCTAAACTAAAAAACATGATATTCAGTAAATATATCCCCTACTGTGCACCAAGTACAAATAAAAAATACAATAAACTATTAAAAAACATCTCAAAAATATTAAATAAAAAAATCTTTCAAATATTAAAAAACATCTAGCAAATGCCACCTAATTCATTAACACCCCGACCTCCACCGAGCAAACTAACCCTACCCAATCTAAACCCTGACATATCATTAACAAAACCAAAATCCCAGTAACAAATATAAAAATGTATTTGAAAAAGAAATTAAAATCAATTCCAGGTTAAACAGAAAAAACTCCATAAAATTGTCTTTACTCAAAAACCAAATGACACGTGATAAATAGTACAAAAAAACCCCACAATATATACCTCGAAAAATATATACCTCAAAAAAATCTAATCATTAAATAAAAAATACATATAAACCTCGCTTTTTGCTCAATATCACTACTCTTATCTGTACATATATAACTAATTTCCAAAAGAAACAAAACACCCCACACAAGTTATTTTCAAAAACAACACTCACTCCCCCACATCCTTCTCCAAACGATATTATCTACAACAAAACAAAAGTCTCCCTTACTTTGAATTAATTTTTAACAAACTAAAACAAAAAAATTCTCCAAACTATGTGTATTTTTTCTTTCTCTTAAATCTATTCAAATGTACTCTAAACTAAAAACCCAAACACCAAAAACTTGCACATCCAGTCCTCGGGGGTCTGGGCCTCAACACTTTGCAACACCAAAACAACTGATATATAACTAAACAAACAAAATTACACTTCACAACAAGAACTTTCTTAATTGACCATCTCTTCAAACAATAACAAATTTTATTATTTATTATTATTCATTTGTTTATACATATAAATACTTTACTCATTGAATAAACTTTTCTTTCAACTTTCCTCCAAAGAAATCTTTTCCCAAACCAATTAAACAAACCAAAAAAACCACTTAAATTTTCTTTATTAAAAACCCCGTTCAAAACTTTTCTCCCAAATTTACCCTAAACCAGGACAAATGCCTATTGTGCATTATACATATATCAATGTAGTATATAAATATAAATTTGATAAAAATAGACATTAAAAAAATGTTTGATTACCATTTCAGGTAAAGGGGCTGTTTGGTGTTTATTTGGTTAGAGGTAGAGCTTTTAAATAAATAATATAGAAATTAAAATGTACAAATCTATAATAAATATATAAAGACATAGATATAAAAGAGAAATATAAGTAATATAAACATAGACACGTAGATTAATATTCAATATCAATAAGATATGTATAGATGTTATATATGCTTATATGTTATATATGCTGCTCCACCCCCCACCACAACGTCACCAATGACAGCAACACCCCCGCCATGTTCACCAAAATCATATTGCCAATATTTCCAATAAATAGTGCATACATCACGGCAGCCATGTAAATCCACCACACCTCATCAGCACATGCACGGCACCATACCATCCCCTAACCAACCCACACAGCCCTCCAAATAAACCACACCTCATCAGCACATACACACCACAATACCATCCACTAACCAACCCACACAGCCCTCCAAATAAACCACACCTCATCAGCACATGCACGGCACCATACCATCCCCTAAACAACCCACACAGCCCTCCAAATAAACCACACCTCATCAGCACATGCACACTGCCATACCATCCCCTAACCAACCCGCACAGCCCTCCAAAAAAGCCACACCACCAAAACACGCGTGGCACAGCATCCGGAAACCACACAAATGTACAGCACCGCATTTGGCCAGAAATGCATGCGCACAACCATTTTTAACCACAAATAAATGCACATCACCATATTCAACCCAAAATGCATCTGCAGACCACCATATCGAACCAGAAATACACATGCACCACCATAGTTAACTAAAACTAAATGCACAGCACCATATCTGAAACAGAAAAACACAACCACCACCATTTCAGGGGCTAGTGTCATGAATAAGGCCAGGGGGCCAAAATTCAGAGGGTCAAAGGTCAGGGTCAGGGGTCAAAAGTCAGGGGTCAAAGGTCAGGGTCAGGGGTCAAAAGTCAGGGGTCAAAGGTCAGGTATCAAAGATCAGGGGTCAAAGATCAAAGGTCAAGGGTCAAAGGTCAACTGTCAGGGAGTCAAAGGTCAGGGTTCAAAGGCCATAGGTCAGAGGTCATGAGTCACAGGTTATGGGGTCAAAGGACAGAGGGTCAAAGGACAGGAGGTCAAAGGTCCAAAGGTCAGGTGTCAAACATCAAAAGACCAGGGGTCAAGAGGTCAAAGGTCAAGTGTCAAAGTCAAAGGTCAGGGCTCAAAGGTCACTGGGTCAAATGTCAGGTGTCAAAGCTCAGGTATTCAAGGTCAGGGGGTAAAAGGTCAGGGCTCAAAAAAATCAGGAGTTCAAGGCCAAGGGTCAAAGGTCAGCAGCTCAAAGGGCAAAGGTCACAGGGTCAAAGGTCACGGGGTCCAAGGTCACGAGGTCAGAGGTCAAAGGTAATGGGGTCAACGGTCACTGGGTCAAAGGTCAAAGGTCACGAGGTCAAAGGTCACAGAGACAAAGGTCACGGGGTCAAAGGTCACGGGGTCAAAGGTCAATGGTAACGGGGTAAATGGTCATAGGTAATGGGGTCAATGGTCAAAGGTCACGGGGTCAAAGGTCATGGGATCAAAGGTCAAAGTTTTATGGGGTCGAAGGTCAAAGGTCACAAGGTCAAAGGTCACTGGGGCAAAGGTAACAGGGGCAAAGGTTCCGCTCGGCTCTGCTCGGCTTTGCCCGCGCCGGAGCACAGCTGCACTACCGCTCCAATTTACACCTCTCTGTGACACCACAGCGGTGACAGACTCATTATTCCCTTCTCTGTGACATCACAGCAGAGACAGAACCAATTCAAACCTCTCCCTGATACCATAGCCATGACATCCCCAACTGCATCCCCTCTGTGGCAACAGACACGTCAGAACACCTCTGTAACTTTCTCTCAGACTCCACAGCTGTGATAGCCTCTCTTTTCCCCTCTCTGGGACATCACAGCAGTGGGACACCCCAATCTACGCCTCTCTGGGACATCACAGCAGTGAAAGACCCAGTTTCCACCCTTGAAGACATCACAGCACTGACAGACCAAATTTCACCCTTTCTGTCACACCACACATGCAACAAGCCCAATTTACACCTATCTCTAACACCCCAGCGGTGACAGTGCCACGTTTCTCCTCTCCGTGACATAACATCAAAGACAAGTGGGAATTCATCCCCTCCTATAGGCCACAGCAGTGACAGCCTCAGTTTTCCTCTCTCTGGGAGATCACTGCACTGACAAGTCCAATTGACACCTCTCTGTGACACCACGGCGCTGAAAGACCCGTTATTCCCCTCTCTGGGACATCACATCAGAACCAATTTAAAACTCTCTGTCATACCACAGCCCTAACAACCCCAATTCCATCCCCTTTGTGGCAACAGACAAGTCATAGCACCTGTGCAACTTTCTCTGGGACTGCACAACAGTGATCACTCCACTTTTCCCCTCTCCGGGACACCACAGCAGTGACAGACTCACTTTTCCCCTCTTTGTGACACCACAGAAGTGACAGGCCCAATTGATGCCTCTCTGTGACACCAGTGCAGAGGCAGTCTCAGTTTTTTCCTCTCTCTGACATCACACCAATCAGGGACCCATTTTCCCCTCTCTATAACATCACTGCACTGACAACTCTCATTTACGCCTCTCTGTGACACCACAGTGCTGACAGAGGCATTATTCCCCTCTCTGGGACATCACAGTCATGACAGCCTCAAATTCATCCCCTCTGTAACACTGCAGCAGTGACTGATCCACTTTTCCTCCATTTGTGACATCAGAGCAGTGACAGGCCCAACTTACATCTGTTGATGACACCAAAGTGGTGGCAGCCTCAGTTTCTTCCTCTCTGTGACATCACAAAAATGAGTGACCCAGCTTCACCTCTCTGTGACATCACTGCAGTCAGTGACAAGTCCAATTTACACCTCTCTGTGACACCACAGTGGTGACAGACTAATTATTCCCTTCTCTGTGACATCACAGCAGAGACAGAACCAATTCAAACCTCTCCCTGATACCATAGCCATGACATCCCCAACCCTGCCTGTAACCGAATTTAAAAAAATATCCCCTTCACCTTAAATGGTTATTTAAATATTTCTAATGCTTATTTTTATCAAATTTATATACTATTTTGAACTAGCCCAGGGGCACCGGGACCGGCCCGAAGTGACCCCGGCGGTGCCTGAGACTCGTGCCCGGAGCGGACGGATCTGCTGCTCCTGCTGCTGCTCCTGCTGCTCCTGCTGCTGCTCCTGCTGCTGCTCCTGCTCCTGCTGCTCCTGCTGGCAGCCTCAGTGCTGGCAGCACAGGGCAATTTCTATGGGGTTGGGAGGAAATGTGCTGTTTCAAGCTGGGATCGCTGGCTCCTGTGGGTGGGGAAATCTTGAAGACTCAGCCGAGTCCTTCCTGGGAATTGCAAGGCTCGTGTCCCTGTGATTCTTGAGACAGGGTTTAAGTAGCTGCCATCGACTTGAGACAGCATCGAGTGGGTGTGTTCGAGTGGCAGAAATTATTTCTGTGCCTGGAATGAGGTGTCTTGGGATAAGCAACTCTCTTTGGTGGCAGAATGAACCGGTCTTTTTCCTTTTTCCTTCTTTTTCCTTCTAGATTGCGGAGCATTGGAGACCGGCGGCTCTGTGCTGCTGTTTGTTCACCTGTTGTGCTTGGAAGAGACGTGAAACTGCAGGGAAGCTGCGCTCGCCGTAGTGACCAGAGGGAGAAGCACCTTGTCCATCTCATCCATCTTGCCGGCCCCTGGCGTGGTCCTTTCCCCTCTGGCTCCTTGTTTCCCTCTTGGCCAATCAAGGACAGAATCCCTCTGTCCTTGCTGTGTGTTCTGCGCTCGGCCTTTTTCTGTGTCCTTCTCCGTGGCTCATTCACGTGCCCTTTTTAATTCCGTCTGTCTCTCTGCTCTTCCCCGTGCCCTTGTTTCCCAGTGGATCTTTGTGTCCCCTTCCTTGGCTCTGTTCTTTTTCAATCCCTCTCTGTCTTGCTGCCCATGCCAGGTTTTGGGTTTGGGTGGAAGTTTTGGTTTTTTGGTGATTTGGTTGTTTTTGTTTTTGGTGGTTTTTGGTGGGGTTTTTTTCAGTTTTGTTTTGTTTTTCTATTTCATCCTACAGCCCATTCTTTTGTTCTTTCTTTTCTTCCTGTGTCCTCTCTGCCACCACTCCCTCTTTCTGCCTCTGGCCTGTGCCTGGGGTTTTTGGGGAGGGATTTCTGGCACCTGCCCCCCTTTTCTTGTTGCAGCAGAGCTCCTTTTTGGGAGGGGGTCTAGTCCTAGAAGGGCTTCCAATAAAGCAGGGTGCTGCTGTCCAGGGCAGTTGGAGTTGTTCTGTGCCTTCTTTGGGGGTGAGGAGCAAAGGCTGAGGAGGACGGGGTGGGGACTGGGGGGCTCCCATGTCCCTTGGGGCACACCGAGGTCCCCGGCAGAGGGAGGCACGCGCTGCGCTCGAGGAGCAAGGTGAGCGGGGAATGGGAAGGGCTCGTGCCGGGTACCCTTGCCCAGAGGGGACCCCGAGCTGCCAGGAAATTCCCTGGGAGGGCTGGATGCAGAATCCAAAAACCTGTGGAGCTGTTCTGGTTTTTATGGTAGGCATTGGCAAGGAACAGGAATGGATCTCTCTAAATTCCATTGGAAAGAAACCCCCTCTCTGTGCACGCCGTCTTTAGGGTTTTGTTATGTCAGGAATGGCTTAGGGTTAAGAAAGTGGCTTTTGTTTTTCCACCTCTTACTTCCCTGTAAAAAGTGAGTGTATAAAACACATCTGTGCATCCATGAGGTACTAAAATGCACCGAGAGAAATTTCTGTGCCTAAGTTCCATAGTGACGAGCGCGTTCTGCACTCGGGGTTCACCAGGGCTTTATATTTTTGTCATTCTGAGCTGTCAGCTGAATGAATGGGTAGAGTTTCAAAGAGAAAGAAATGCAAATTTCAAAAAGCAGAACATTAGAAAGAGAAATATATACCTGTAAAAATAAATATAGGGGAGCTAGGTAGATATACATATATAGAGAGAGAGAGATAAAAAAGAAATAAATACAAGAAATCCATCTCTAGACAAGTAGATTAATAATCAGTATAAAAACTATATGGATAGATGCAAATATAATAAATTTTAATATCTGTTATGCAACATATCCATGTGTATAAATATAGAATATCAGTATGATAGAAGTAAATATTAAAAATATTTAAAGGAAGGGACTTTTTCTTTATTATTTGGATAGAGGCATGACATTTAAATGAATAATATAGAAATGAAAATATACACATCTATACTAAAGAAATAAATATAGGGAGATAGATAGATAGATAGATAGATAGATAGATAGCCATAAAATAGAAATCAATACAAGTAATCCAAATCTGGACAAGTAGATTAATAATCAGTATGAAAACTATATGGATAAATGGTAAAATATTTTATATCTGTTATGCATTACATCTGTGTGTATAAATATAGAAGATCAATATTATAGTAATAGATATTAAAAATATTTAAATGAGGGACTTTTTGTTTTTATTTGGTTAAAGGCATGGCATTTAAATGAATAATATAGAAATGAAAATATACACATCTATAATAAAGAAATGTATATAGGGAGATAGATAGATAGATAGATAGATAGATAGATAGATAGATATAGATATATACATAGCCATAAGAAAGAAATAAATACAAGTTATCTAAATCTAGAAAAGCAGGTTAATATTCAATATGAAAAATATACGGATAGATGGTAATGTATTTTAATACATGTTATGCATTGTATCTATATGTATAAATAAAGAAATCAGTATGATAGAAATAGATATTAAAAATATTTAAATCAAGGGACTTTTTGTTTATTATTTGGTTAGAGACATGGCATTTAAATGAATAATATAGAAATGAAAATATACACATCTATACTAAAGAAATAAATAGAGGGAGATATATATATATATGTATATATATTAATATATATAGCCATAAAAAAGAAATAAATACAAGTAATCCATATCTAGACAAGTAGATTAATATTCAGTATGCAAACTATATGGATAGATACTAATATAATATATTTTAATATTTGTTATGTATTATATCTATGTGTATAAATATAGAAGATCAATATGATAGAAATAGATATTAAAATTATTTAAATCAAGGGTCTTTTTATTTTTTATTTTGTTACAAGCAGGCTTTTGAATAAATAATATAGAAAGGAAAGTATACACATCTATACTCCAAAAATGAATATAGGGTGATACATATATATATTAATATATATAGCCATAAAAAAGAAATAAATACAAGTAATTTAATCTAGATAAGTAGATTAATATTCAGTATGAAAACTATATGGATAGATGTTTATATAATAAATTTTAATATCTATTTAATATCTATTATGCTAATATAATATATTTTAATATCTGTTATGTATTAAATCTATTTGTATAAATAAAGAAGTTCAATATGACAGAAATAGATATTAAAAATATTTAAATGAAGGGCCTTTTTGGTTTTTATTTGGTTAGAGGCAGGGCTTGCTAAGTTCCGATGGGGGGTTTTTTGGGGCGTTCCTTGTAGAAGGGTTTTTGGAAGGGGGTTGCACACGTTGTTTCTTGCCTGGCTTCTTTGCAGGTGCGGGGGCGCCCCCCGCCCAGCCCCGGGCTGAGCTCTGTGGCAGTGCTGCCACCTTGTGGTCACAGAGCGGTACTGCAGCTGTGCCCCGGCACGGGCGGGGCCGAGCCGAGCCGAGCGGAGCCGAACCGAGGCGTGCCGAGACGAGTCGAGCGGAGCCGAACCGAGGCGTGCCGAGACGAGCTGAGCGGAGCCGAACCGAGCCGAGCCGAGCGGAGCCGAGCGGAGCCGAGCCGAGCCGAGCCGAGCCGAACCGAGGCGTGCCGAGACGAGCCGAGCCAAGCCGAGCCGAATCGAGGCGTGCCGAGACGAGACGAGCGGAGCCGAACCGAGGCGTGCCGTGTCGAGCTGGGACCCCCCCCACAGGAGCTGGGTCGGGCTGATTGCCACACTGAAGTTTGTGGCCGGCCGGTAGGACCCCGGCAGAGGCTTCGACTCCAATGCCTGCCACCGCAGGCGCAGCCGCTGCCCAGCTACGGAGCCGCTGAGCCCCGCCGCCACCGTCCTCGCCCCTGGAAAGGTGGCGGAAAATCGGGCGGAGTGATCGGAGTCAGCCGGCTTCGTCTGGTTTTTCGTTCAGGCAAGTAAGCTAGACAGACGCGCTGAGAGCAGCGGGGGCCTTGATGGTGCCACAACAAAGATGGCCGCTCGGCTAGAAGTGGCTTCAGCCACAACAAAGATGGCGGCGAGGAAGGGCGGAAGTGACGTCACGCCACTCACAAGATGGCTGCCGAGTCGCAGGTGGCTTTGACCTACCAAGCATGGCGGCCAAAAAGGCGGGAAAATGCAAGGACCCGGGGCAGTGGGTGTCTACTCGACTGCCTGACAAACACCCTGACGCCGACGCCGCTCCGGCGCAATTTTCTGCGACTTTTCTGGCCGTGCTGACACGGGCTGTACGCTCAGTGACGCCGGGGCCGGACGCGAGCCAGCCGGCCGCCGACAGGCAGCGGTGAAGATGCCTCCCTCTGCCGGGGTCCTTGGCGCGGCCACGTTTTTGGGTTTGGCCCTCGCGGCAACCAGTACCATCCCGCCGCTCCTCTCGCTCCGTTCTCTCCCCCCGGCCCGGGAAATGGAGGAACCCCCGATGGCTTCAGGCCCGAACGGTCGCTCCCCGGCGCTGGGTCCAGAGCGGCGCGAGGAGGGGATCCTCTGTGTGCTATAGATGTGTACATATCTGTGGTAAGCCCGCTTGCTCATTTGACGTTAGATGTCACCTGCAAGAACTTCACCCGCATCTGGTTTATGCTGCTACCTGTTGTTAGGTGACAACAAGAGCACATGTAGCAAAAGCTTTTTCCTGCCTCCTTTTGAAAGGCCAAGCTCTTCTTTGGCACTTTAGTGCTTGCCAAACTCCTATGTTCATGCTGCTGCTTCCATCTGACAAGGAGCACAGCCTTCTGACAGCAGCTTTCAACTTGCCTAAGAAAGAGCTTGGCCATTTAGATGTGCTGCAAATCTGTGTGTGTGTAATGTGCAGGTGCAAGCTCCTGACAAAGGTGTTCTCCCGTGTTGGAGTCTGAGATACAGACTGTGTGCCCTTGCTTTTAATATTTAGTTCCAGGATTCAAAGAAACACTGAATTTCATATAATATGAAATTCATGTGCATGTTTTCATGGTGATACATGAAAACAAATGTTAAAGTTAGATAGGAAATGTGTAAATGTGTAGATTAGAAAGTTTCTTAAATCACTGGGTGAAAAAGTAGTTTAGAGAACAGGAGACAAGATGGAGGATTTAGGGTGTTGTCTCTTGTCCTTCTTCTTTCTTCTTTATGTTCTTCTCCTAGGGGTTTTTGGGTAGTAGTAAGTGATTGGGTAGAAAATGTCACAGTGCAGCACACAGGTGTTGGGTCATTGGGTCACTAAGAAAAATAGCTTAGTTGGCATCTGTTAATTGGGTAAATGGACATATAAAAGACCTTGAAGAAGATCTTTGTTAGCCATTTTACCCCTTTTCTATCATAGTGCACATAGCTCCTTGTACCTTGTAATGCTGATAAGAAAAAATAAACAACTGAGACCGAACAAGAGAAAAAATCGCCTCCCTCTCATCAATCTTCAGTTCAAAGGGAAAAAGAACCCAAATCTAAAAGTCCATAAACAGACACTCCCGGTTCAGTTTCTCCCTGCCAGACACATTGGAAATGTTTTCCTCTGGCATTCGCACCAAGAGTCGCAGACTGCTTAACTCAGGAGCTCTGAGAATGGAATGGCAAGAGGTGTTCCGCTTTCGTCATAAACACTGCTCCAGAGCGCTTGGCAACGGGCACAACGAATCGTGTGTGCGGGATAGTGACCATTAACGCCTAGTGCTGGCAATGCACAACCACTGTCAAAAGGCAAAGGAAGGCGCATAGCATCCGGCTTGTGCGCAAAGCTTTCAGACTGCCGGAGGACCGTAGCTGTGGTAAGCCGGCTTGCTCATTTGACGCTAGCTGTCACCTGCAAGAACTTCACCTGCATCTGGTTTATGCTGCTACCTGTTGTTAGGCGAAAACAAGGGCTGTCAGTGCTGTGATGTCTTAAAGGGTGGAAACTGGGTCTTTCACTGCTGTGATGTCCCAGAGAGGCATAGATTGGGGTGTCCCACTGCTGTGATGTCCCAGAGAGGGGAAAAGAGGGGCTATCACAGTTGTGGAGTCTGAGAGAAAGTTACAGAGGTGTTCTGACTTGTCTGTTGCCACAGAGGGGATGCAGTTGGGGATGTCATGGCTATGGTATCAGGGAGAGGTTTGAATTGGTTCTGTCTCTGCTGTGATGTCACAGAGAAGGGAATAATGAGTCTGTCACCACTGTGGTGTCCCAGAGAGGTGTAAATTGGACTTGTCACTGACTGCAGTGATGTCAGAGAGAGGTGAAACTGGGTCACTCATTTTTGTGATGTCACAGAGAGGAAAAAACTGAGGCTGCCGCCACTTTGGTGTCATCAACAGATGTAAGTTGGGCCTGTCACTGCTCTGATGTCACAAATGGAGGAAAAGTGGATCAGTCACTGCTGCAGTGTTACAGAGGGGATGAATTTGAGGCTGTCATGACTGTGATGTCCCAGAGAGGGGAATAATGCCTCTGTCAGCACTGTGGTGTCACAGAGAGGCGTAAATGAGAGTTGTCAGTGCAGTGATGTTATAGAGAGGGGAAAATGGGTCCCTGATTGGTGTGATGTCAGAGAGAGGAAAAAACTGAGACTGCCTCTGCACTGGTGTCACAGAGAGGCATCAATTGGGCCTGTCACTTCTGTGGTGTCACAAAGAGGGGAAAAGTGAGTCTGTCACTGCTGTGGTGTCCCGGAGAGGGGAAAAGTGGAGTGATCACTGTTGTGCAGTCCCAGAGAAAGTTGCACAGGTGCTATGACTTGTCTGTTGCCACAAAGGGGATGGAATTGGGGTTGTTAGGGCTGTGGTATGACAGAGAGTTTTAAATTGGTTCTGATGTGATGTCCCAGAGAGGGGAATAACGGGTCTTTCAGCGCCGTGGTGTCACAGAGAGGTGTCAATTGGACTTGTCAGTGCAGTGATCTCCCAGAGAGAGGAAAACTGAGGCTGTCACTGCTGTGGCCTATAGGAGGGGATGAATTCCCACTTGTCTTTGATGTTATGTCACGGAGAGGTGAAACCTGGCACTGTCACCGCTGGGGTGTTAGAGATAGGTGTAAATTGGGCTTGTTGCATCTGTGGTGTGACAGAAAGGGTGAAATTTGGTCTGCCAGTGCTGTGATGTCTTCAAGGGTGGAAACTGGGTCTTTCACTGCTGTGATGTCCCAGAGAGGCGTAGATTGGGGTGTCCCACTGCTGTGATGTCCCAGAGAGGGGAAAAGAGAGGCTATCACAGCTGTGGAGTCTGAGCGAAAGTTACAGAGGTGTTCTGACTTGTCTGTTGCCACAGAGGGGATGCAGTTGGGGATGTCATGGCTATGGTATCAGGGAGAGGTTTGAATTGGTTCTGTCTCTGCTGTGATGTCACAGAGAAGGGAATAATGAGTCTGTCACCACTGTGGTGTCCCAGAGAGGTGTAAATTGGACTTGTCACTGACTGCAGTGATGTCAGAGAGAGGTGAAACTGGGTCACTCATTTTTGTGATGTCACAGAGAGGAAAAAACTGAGGCTGCCGCCACTTTGGTGTCATCAACAGATGTAAGTTGGGCCTGTCACTGCTCTGATGTCACAAATGGAGGAAAAGTGGATCAGTCACTGCTGCAGTGTTACAGAGGGGATGAATTTGAGGCTGTCATGACTGTGATGTCCCAGAGAGGGGAATAATGCCTCTGTCAGCACTGTGGTGTCACAGAGAGGCGTAAATGAGAGTTGTCAGTGCAGTGATGTTATAGAGAGGGGAAAATGGGTCCCTGATTGGTGTGATGTCAGAGAGAGGAAAAAACTGAGACTGCCTCTGCACTGGTGTCACAGAGAGGCATCAATTGGGCCTGTCACTTCTGTGGTGTCACAAAGAGGGGAAAAGTGAGTCTGTCACTGCTGTGGTGTCCCGGAGAGGGGAAAAGTGGAGTGATCACTGTTGTGCAGTCCCAGAGAAAGTTGCACAGGTGCTATGACTTGTCTGTTGCCACAAAGGGGATGGAATTGGGGTTGTTAGGGCTGTGGTATGACAGAGAGTTTTAAATTGGTTCTGATGTGATGTCCCAGAGAGGGGAATAACGGGTCTTTCAGCGCCGTGGTGTCACAGAGAGGTGTCAATTGGACTTGTCAGTGCAGTGATCTCCCAGAGAGAGGAAAACTGAGGCTGTCACTGCTGTGGCCTATAGGAGGGGATGAATTCCCACTTGTCTTTGATGTTATGTCACGGAGAGGTGAAACCTGGCACTGTCACCGCTGGGGTGTTAGAGATAGGTGTAAATTGGGCTTGTTGCATCTGTGGTGTGACAGAAAGGGTGAAATTTGGTCTGCCAGTGCTGTGATGTCTTCAAGGGTGGAAACTGGGTCTTTCACTGCTGTGATGTCCCAGAGAGGCGTAGATTGGGGTGTCCCACTGCTGTGATGTCCCAGAGAGGGGAAAAGAGAGGCTATCACAGCTGTGGAGTCTGAGCGAAAGTTACAGAGGTGTTCTGACTTGTCTGTTGCCACAGAGGGGATGCAGTTGGGGATGTCATGGCTATGGTATCAGGGAGAGGTTTGAATTGGTTCTGTCTCTGCTGTGATGTCACAGAGAAGGGAATAATGAGTCTGTCACCACTGTGGTGTCCCAGAGAGGTGTAAATTGGACTTGTCACTGACTGCAGTGATGTCAGAGAGAGGTGAAACTGGGTCACTCATTTTTGTGATGTCACAGAGAGGAAAAAACTGAGGCTGCCGCCACTTTGGTGTCATCAACAGATGTAAGTTGGGCCTGTCACTGCTCTGATGTCACAAATGGAGGAAAAGTGGATCAGTCACTGCTGCAGTGTTACAGAGGGGATGAATTTGAGGCTGTCATGACTGTGATGTCCCAGAGAGGGGAATAATGCCTCTGTCAGCACTGTGGTGTCACAGAGAGGCGTAAATGAGAGTTGTCAGTGCAGTGATGTTATAGAGAGGGGAAAATGGGTCCCTGATTGGTGTGATGTCAGAGAGAGGAAAAAACTGAGACTGCCTCTGCACTGGTGTCACAGAGAGGCATCAATTGGGCCTGTCACTTCTGTGGTGTCACAAAGAGGGGAAAAGTGAGTCTGTCACTGCTGTGGTGTCCCGGAGAGGGGAAAAGTGGAGTGATCACTGTTGTGCAGTCCCAGAGAAAGTTGCACAGGTGCTATGACTTGTCTGTTGCCACAAAGGGGATGGAATTGGGGTTGTTAGGGCTGTGGTATGACAGAGAGTTTTAAATTGGTTCTGATGTGATGTCCCAGAGAGGGGAATAACGGGTCTTTCAGCGCCGTGGTGTCACAGAGAGGTGTCAATTGGACTTGTCAGTGCAGTGATCTCCCAGAGAGAGGAAAACTGAGGCTGTCACTGCTGTGGCCTATAGGAGGGGATGAATTCCCACTTGTCTTTGATGTTATGTCACGGAGAGGTGAAACCTGGCACTGTCACCGCTGGGGTGTTAGAGATAGGTGTAAATTGGGCTTGTTGCATCTGTGGTGTGACAGAAAGGGTGAAATTTGGTCTGCCAGTGCTGTGATGTCTTCAAGGGTGGAAACTGGGTCTTTCACTGCTGTGATGTCCCAGAGAGGCGTAGATTGGGGTGTCCCACTGCTGTGATGTCCCAGAGAGGGGAAAAGAGAGGCTATCACAGCTGTGGAGTCTGAGCGAAAGTTACAGAGGTGTTCTGACTTGTCTGTTGCCACAGAGGGGATGCAGTTGGGGATGTCATGGCTATGGTATCAGGGAGAGGTTTGAATTGGTTCTGTCTCTGCTGTGATGTCACAGAGAAGGGAATAATGAGTCTGTCACCACTGTGGTGTCCCAGAGAGGTGTAAATTGGACTTGTCACTGACTGCAGTGATGTCAGAGAGAGGTGAAACTGGGTCACTCATTTTTGTGATGTCACAGAGAGGAAAAAACTGAGGCTGCCGCCACTTTGGTGTCATCAACAGATGTAAGTTGGGCCTGTCACTGCTCTGATGTCACAAATGGAGGAAAAGTGGATCAGTCACTGCTGCAGTGTTACAGAGGGGATGAATTTGAGGCTGTCATGACTGTGATGTCCCAGAGAGGGGAATAATGCCTCTGTCAGCACTGTGGTGTCACAGAGAGGCGTAAATGAGAGTTGTCAGTGCAGTGATGTTATAGAGAGGGGAAAATGGGTCCCTGATTGGTGTGATGTCAGAGAGAGGAAAAAACTGAGACTGCCTCTGCACTGGTGTCACAGAGAGGCATCAATTGGGCCTGTCACTTCTGTGGTGTCACAAAGAGGGGAAAAGTGAGTCTGTCACTGCTGTGGTGTCCCGGAGAGGGGAAAAGTGGAGTGATCACTGTTGTGCAGTCCCAGAGAAAGTTGCACAGGTGCTATGACTTGTCTGTTGCCACAAAGGGGATGGAATTGGGGTTGTTAGGGCTGTGGTATGACAGAGAGTTTTAAATTGGTTCTGATGTGATGTCCCAGAGAGGGGAATAACGGGTCTTTCAGCGCCGTGGTGTCACAGAGAGGTGTCAATTGGACTTGTCAGTGCAGTGATCTCCCAGAGAGAGGAAAACTGAGGCTGTCACTGCTGTGGCCTATAGGAGGGGATGAATTCCCACTTGTCTTTGATGTTATGTCACGGAGAGGTGAAACCTGGCACTGTCACCGCTGGGGTGTTAGAGATAGGTGTAAATTGGGCTTGTTGCATCTGTGGTGTGACAGAAAGGGTGAAATTTGGTCTGCCAGTGCTGTGATGTCTTCAAGGGTGGAAACTGGGTCTTTCACTGCTGTGATGTCCCAGAGAGGCGTAGATTGGGGTGTCCCACTGCTGTGATGTCCCAGAGAGGGGAAAAGAGAGGCTATCACAGCTGTGGAGTCTGAGCGAAAGTTACAGAGGTGTTCTGACTTGTCTGTTGCCACAGAGGGGATGCAGTTGGGGATGTCATGGCTATGGTATCAGGGAGAGGTTTGAATTGGTTCTGTCTCTGCTGTGATGTCACAGAGAAGGGAATAATGAGTCTGTCACCACTGTGGTGTCCCAGAGAGGTGTAAATTGGACTTGTCACTGACTGCAGTGATGTCAGAGAGAGGTGAAACTGGGTCACTCATTTTTGTGATGTCACAGAGAGGAAAAAACTGAGGCTGCCGCCACTTTGGTGTCATCAACAGATGTAAGTTGGGCCTGTCACTGCTCTGATGTCACAAATGGAGGAAAAGTGGATCAGTCACTGCTGCAGTGTTACAGAGGGGATGAATTTGAGGCTGTCATGACTGTGATGTCCCAGAGAGGGGAATAATGCCTCTGTCAGCACTGTGGTGTCACAGAGAGGCGTAAATGAGAGTTGTCAGTGCAGTGATGTTATAGAGAGGGGAAAATGGGTCCCTGATTGGTGTGATGTCAGAGAGAGGAAAAAACTGAGACTGCCTCTGCACTGGTGTCACAGAGAGGCATCAATTGGGCCTGTCACTTCTGTGGTGTCACAAAGAGGGGAAAAGTGAGTCTGTCACTGCTGTGGTGTCCCGGAGAGGGGAAAAGTGGAGTGATCACAGTTGTGCAGTCCCAGAGAAAGTTGCACAGGTGCTATGACTTGTCTGTTGCCACAAAGGGGATGGAATTGGGGTTGTTAGGGCTGTGGTATGACAGAGAGTTTTAAATTGGTTCTGATGTGATGTCCCAGAGAGGGGAATAACGGGTCTTTCAGCGCCGTGGTGTCACAGAGAGGTGTCAATTGGACTTGTCAGTGCAGTGATCTCCCAGAGAGAGGAAAACTGAGGCTGTCACTGCTGTGGCCTATAGGAGGGGATGAATTCCCACTTGTCTTTGATGTTATGTCACGGAGAGGAGAAACCTGGCACTGTCACCGCTGGGGTGTTAGAGATAGGTGTAAATTGGGCTTGTTGCATCTGTGGTGTGACAGAAAGGGTGAAATTTGGTCTGCCAGTGCTGTGATGTCTTCAAGGGTGGAAACTGGGTCTTTCACTGCTGTGATGTCCCAGAGAGGCGTAGATTGGGGTGTCCCACTGCTGTGATGTCCCAGAGAGGGGAAAAGAGAGGCTATCACAGCTGTGGAGTCTGAGCGAAAGTTACAGAGGTGTTCTGACTTGTCTGTTGCCACAGAGGGGATGCAGTTGGGGATGTCATGGCTATGGTATCAGGGAGAGGTTTGAATTGGTTCTGTCTCTGCTGTGATGTCACAGAGAAGGGAATAATGAGTCTGTCACCACTGTGGTGTCCCAGAGAGGTGTAAATTGGACTTGTCACTGACTGCAGTGATGTCAGAGAGAGGTGAAACTGGGTCACTCATTTTTGTGATGTCACAGAGAGGAAAAAACTGAGGCTGCCGCCACTTTGGTGTCATCAACAGATGTAAGTTGGGCCTGTCACTGCTCTGATGTCACAAATGGAGGAAAAGTGGATCAGTCACTGCTGCAGTGTTACAGAGGGGATGAATTTGAGGCTGTCATGACTGTGATGTCCCAGAGAGGGGAATAATGCCTCTGTCAGCACTGTGGTGTCACAGAGAGGCGTAAATGAGAGTTGTCAGTGC
Source organism: Poecile atricapillus (assembly GCF_030490865.1). Taxonomy (NCBI): domain Eukaryota; kingdom Metazoa; phylum Chordata; class Aves; order Passeriformes; family Paridae; genus Poecile; species Poecile atricapillus. The sequence goes on along the minus strand of NC_081249.1, from coordinate 118,473,823 downwards.
AGTGATGTTATAGAGAGGGGAAAATGGGTCCCTGATTGGTGTGATGTCGGAGAGAGGAAAAAACTGAGACTGCCTCTGCACTGGTGTCACAGAGAGGCATCAATTGGGCCTGTCACTTCTGTGGTGTCACAAAGAGGGGAAAAGTGAGTCTGTCACTGCTGTGGTGTCCCGGAGAGGGGAAAAGTGGAGTGATCACTGTTGTGCAGTCCCAGAGAAAGTTGCACAGGTGCTATGACTTGTCTGTTGCCACAAAGGGGATGGAATTGGGGTTGTTAGGGCTGTGGTATGACAGAGAGTTTTAAATTGGTTCTGATGTGATGTCCCAGAGAGGGGAATAACGGGTCTTTCAGCGCCGTGGTGTCACAGAGAGGTGTCAATTGGACTTGTCAGTGCAGTGATCTCCCAGAGAGAGGAAAACTGAGGCTGTCACTGCTGTGGCCTATAGGAGGGGATGAATTCCCACTTGTCTTTGATGTTATGTCACGGAGAGGAGAAACCTGGCACTGTCACCGCTGGGGTGTTAGAGATAGGTGTAAATTGGGCTTGTTGCATGTGTGGTGTGACAGAAAGGGTGAAATTTGGTCTGTCAGTGCTGTGATGTCTTCAAGGGTGGAAACTGGGTCTTTCACTGCTGTGATGTCCCAGAGAGGCGTAGATTGGGGTGTCCCACTGCTGTGATGTCCCAGAGAGGGGAAAAGAGAGGCTATCACAGCTGTGGAGTCTGAGAGAAAGTTACAGAGGTGTTCTGACTTGTCTGTTGCCACAGAGGGGATGCAGTTGGGGATGTCATGGCTATGGTATCAGGGAGAGGTTTGAATTGGTTCTGTCTCTGCTGTGATGTCACAGAGAAGGGAATAATGAGTCTGTCACCACTGTGGTGTCCCAGAGAGGTGTAAATTGGACTTGTCACTGACTGCAGTGATGTCAGAGAGAGGTGAAACTGGGTCACTCATTTTTGTGATGTCACAGAGAGGAAAAAACTGAGGCTGCCGCCACTTTGGTGTCATCAACAGATGTAAGTTGGGCCTGTCACTGCTCTGATGTCACAAATGGAGGAAAAGTGGATCAGTCACTGCTGCAGTGTTACAGAGGGGATGAATTTGAGGCTGTCATGACTGTGATGTCCCAGAGAGGGGAATAATGCCTCTGTCAGCACTGTGGTGTCACAGAGAGGCGTAAATGAGAGTTGTCAGTGCAGTGATGTTATAGAGAGGGGAAAATGGGTCCCTGATTGGTGTGATGTCAGAGAGAGGAAAAAACTGAGACTGCCTCTGCACTGGTGTCACAGAGAGGCATCAATTGGGCCTGTCACTTCTGTGGTGTCACAAAGAGGGGAAAAGTGAGTCTGTCACTGCTGTGGTGTCCCGGAGAGGGGAAAAGTGGAGTGATCACTGTTGTGCAGTCCCAGAGAAAGTTGCACAGGTGCTATGACTTGTCTGTTGCCACAAAGGGGATGGAATTGGGGTTGTTAGGGCTGTGGTATGACAGAGAGTTTTAAATTGGTTCTGATGTGATGTCCCAGAGAGGGGAATAACGGGTCTTTCAGCGCCGTGGTGTCACAGAGAGGTGTCAATTGGACTTGTCAGTGCAGTGATCTCCCAGAGAGAGGAAAACTGAGGCTGTCACTGCTGTGGCCTATAGGAGGGGATGAATTCCCACTTGTCTTTGATGTTATGTCACGGAGAGGAGAAACCTGGCACTGTCACCGCTGGGGTGTTAGAGATAGGTGTAAATTGGGCTTGTTGCATCTGTGGTGTGACAGAAAGGGTGAAATTTGGTCTGTCAGTGCTGTGATGTCTTCAAGGGTGGAAACTGGGTCTTTCACTGCTGTGATGTCCCAGAGAGGCGTAGATTGGGGTGTCCCACTGCTGTGATGTCCCAGAGAGGGGAAAAGAGAGGCTATCACAGCTGTGGAGTCTGAGCGAAAGTTACAGAGGTGTTCTGACTTGTCTGTTGCCACAGAGGGGATGCAGTTGGGGATGTCATGGCTATGGTATCAGGGAGAGGTTTGAATTGGTTCTGTCTCTGCTGTGATGTCACAGAGAAGGGAATAATGAGTCTGTCACCACTGTGGTGTCCCAGAGAGGTGTAAATTGGACTTGTCACTGACTGCAGTGATGTCAGAGAGAGGTGAAACTGGGTCACTCATTTTTGTGATGTCACAGAGAGGAAAAAACTGAGGCTGCCGCCACTTTGGTGTCATCAACAGATGTAAGTTGGGCCTGTCACTGCTCTGATGTCACAAATGGAGGAAAAGTGGATCAGTCACTGCTGCAGTGTTACAGAGGGGATGAATTTGAGGCTGTCATGACTGTGATGTCCCAGAGAGGGGAATAATGCCTCTGTCAGCACTGTGGTGTCACAGAGAGGCGTAAATGAGAGTTGTCAGTGCAGTGATGTTATAGAGAGGGGAAAATGGGTCCCTGATTGGTGTGATGTCAGAGAGAGGAAAAAACTGAGACTGCCTCTGCACTGGTGTCACAGAGAGGCATCAATTGGGCCTGTCACTTCTGTGGTGTCACAAAGAGGGGAAAAGTGAGTCTGTCACTGCTGTGGTGTCCCGGAGAGGGGAAAAGTGGAGTGATCACTGTTGTGCAGTCCCAGAGAAAGTTGCACAGGTGCTATGACTTGTCTGTTGCCACAAAGGGGATGGAATTGGGGTTGTTAGGGCTGTGGTATGACAGAGAGTTTTAAATTGGTTCTGATGTGATGTCCCAGAGAGGGGAATAATGGGTCTTTCAGCGCCGTGGTGTCACAGAGAGGTGTCAATTGGACTTGTCAGTGCAGTGATCTCCCAGAGAGAGGAAAACTGAGGCTGTCACTGCTGTGGCCTATAGGAGGGGATGAATTCCCACTTGTCTTTGATGTTATGTCACGGAGAGGAGAAACCTGGCACTGTCACCGCTGGGGTGTTAGAGATAGGTGTAAATTGGGCTTGTTGCATCTGTGGTGTGACAGAAAGGGTGAAATTTGGTCTGTCAGTGCTGTGATGTCTTCAAGGGTGGAAACTGGGTCTTTCACTGCTGTGATGTCCCAGAGAGGCGTAGATTGGGGTGTCCCACTGCTGTGATGTCCCAGAGAGGGGAAAAGAGAGGCTATCACAGCTGTGGAGTCTGAGAGAAAGTTACAGAGGTGTTCTGACTTGTCTGTTGCCACAGAGGGGATGCAGTTGGGGATGTCATGGCTATGGTATCAGGGAGAGGTTTGAATTGGTTCTGTCTCTGCTGTGATGTCACAGAGAAGGGAATAATGAGTCTGTCACCACTGTGGTGTCCCAGAGAGGTGTAAATTGGACTTGTCACTGACTGCAGTGATGTCAGAGAGAGGTGAAACTGGGTCACTCATTTTTGTGATGTCACAGAGAGGAAAAAACTGAGGCTGCCGCCACTTTGGTGTCATAAACAGATGTAAGTTGGGCCTGTCACTGCTCTGATGTCACAAATGGAGGAAAAGTGGATCAGTCACTGCTGCAGTGTTACAGAGGGGATGAATTTGAGGCTGTCATGACTGTGATGTCCCAGAGAGGGGAATAATGCCTCTGTCAGCACTGTGGTGTCACAGAGAGGCGTAAATGAGAGTTGTCAGTGCAGTGATGTTATAGAGAGGGGAAAATGGGTCCCTGATTGGTGTGATGTCAGAGAGAGGAAAAAACTGAGACTGCCTCTGCACTGGTGTCACAGAGAGGCATCAATTGGGCCTGTCACTTCTGTGGTGTCACAAAGAGGGGAAAAGTGAGTCTGTCACTGCTGTGGTGTCCCGGAGAGGGGAAAAGTGGAGTGATCACTGTTGTGCAGTCCCAGAGAAAGTTGCACAGGTGCTATGACTTGTCTGTTGCCACAAAGGGGATGGAATTGGGGTTGTTAGGGCTGTGGTATGACAGAGAGTTTTAAATTGGTTCTGATGTGATGTCCCAGAGAGGGGAATAATGGGTCTTTCAGCGCCGTGGTGTCACAGAGAGGTGTCAATTGGACTTGTCAGTGCAGTGATCTCCCAGAGAGAGGAAAACTGAGGCTGTCACTGCTGTGGCCTATAGGAGGGGATGAATTCCCACTTGTCTTTGATGTTATGTCACGGAGAGGAGAAACCTGGCACTGTCACCGCTGGGGTGTTAGAGAGAGGTGTAAATTGGGCTTGTTGCATGTGTGGTGTGACAGAAAGGGTGAAATTTGGTCTGTCAGTGCTGTGATGTCTTAAAGGGTGGAAACTGGGTCTTTCACTGCTGTGATGTCCCAGAGAGGCGTAGATTGGGGTGTCCCACTGCTGTGATGTCCCAGAGAGGGGGAAAAGAGAGGCTATCACAGCTGTGGAGTCTGAGCGAAAGTTACAGAGGTGTTCTGACTTGTCTGTTGCCACAGAGGGGATGCAGTTGGGGATGTCATGGCTATGGTATCAGGGAGAGGTTTGAATTGGTTCTGTCTCTGCTGTGATGTCACAGAGAAGGGAATAATGAGTCTGTCACCACTGTGGTGTCCCAGAGAGGTGTAAATTGGACTTGTCACTGACTGCAGTGATGTCAGAGAGAGGTGAAACTGGGTCACTCATTTTTGTGATGTCACAGAGAGGAAAAAACTGAGGCTGCCGCCACTTTGGTGTCATCAACAGATGTAAGTTGGGCCTGTCACTGCTCTGATGTCACAAATGGAGGAAAAGTGGATCAGTCACTGCTGCAGTGTTACAGAGGGGATGAATTTGAGGCTGTCATGACTGTGATGTCCCAGAGAGGGGAATAATGCCTCTGTCAGCACTGTGGTGTCACAGAGAGGCGTAAATGAGAGTTGTCAGTGCAGTGATGTTATAGAGAGGGGAAAATGGGTCCCTGATTGGTGTGATGTCGGAGAGAGGAAAAAACTGAGACTGCCTCTGCACTGGTGTCACAGAGAGGCATCAATTGGGCCTGTCACTTCTGTGGTGTCACAAAGAGGGGAAAAGTGAGTCTGTCACTGCTGTGGTGTCCCGGAGAGGGGAAAAGTGGAGTGATCACTGTTGTGCAGTCCCAGAGAAAGTTGCACAGGTGCTATGACTTGTCTGTTGCCACAAAGGGGATGGAATTGGGGTTGTTAGGGCTGTGGTATGACAGAGAGTTTTAAATTGGTTCTGATGTGATGTCCCAGAGAGGGGAATAACGGGTCTTTCAGCGCCGTGGTGTCACAGAGAGGTGTCAATTGGACTTGTCAGTGCAGTGATCTCCCAGAGAGAGGAAAACTGAGGCTGTCACTGCTGTGGCCTATAGGAGGGGATGAATTCCCACTTGTCTTTGATGTTATGTCACGGAGAGGAGAAACCTGGCACTGTCACCGCTGGGGTGTTAGAGATAGGTGTAAATTGGGCTTGTTGCATGTGTGGTGTGACAGAAAGGGTGAAATTTGGTCTGTCAGTGCTGTGATGTCTTCAAGGGTGGAAACTGGGTCTTTCACTGCTGTGATGTCCCAGAGAGGCGTAGATTGGGGTGTCCCACTGCTGTGATGTCCCAGAGAGGGGAAAAGAGAGGCTATCACAGCTGTGGAGTCTGAGAGAAAGTTACAGAGGTGTTCTGACTTGTCTGTTGCCACAGAGGGGATGCAGTTGGGGATGTCATGGCTATGGTATCAGGGAGAGGTTTGAATTGGTTCTGTCTCTGCTGTGATGTCACAGAGAAGGGAATAATGAGTCTGTCACCACTGTGGTGTCCCAGAGAGGTGTAAATTGGACTTGTCACTGACTGCAGTGATGTCAGAGAGAGGTGAAACTGGGTCACTCATTTTTGTGATGTCACAGAGAGGAAAAAACTGAGGCTGCCGCCACTTTGGTGTCATAAACAGATGTAAGTTGGGCCTGTCACTGCTCTGATGTCACAAATGGAGGAAAAGTGGATCAGTCACTGCTGCAGTGTTAGAGAGGGGATGAATTTGAGGCTGTCATGACTGTGATGTCCCAGAGAGGGGAATAATGCCTCTGTCAGCACTGTGGTGTCACAGAGAGGCGTAAATGAGAGTTGTCAGTGCAGTGATGTTATAGAGAGGGGAAAATGGGTCCCTGATTGGTGTGATGTCAGAGAGAGGAAAAAACTGAGACTGCCTCTGCACTGGTGTCACAGAGAGGCATCAATTGGGCCTGTCACTTCTGTGGTGTCACAAAGAGGGGAAAAGTGAGTCTGTCACTGCTGTGGTGTCCCGGAGAGGGGAAAAGTGGAGTGATCACTGTTGTGCAGTCCCAGAGAAAGTTGCACAGGTGCTATGACTTGTCTGTTGCCACAAAGGGGATGGAATTGGGGTTGTTAGGGCTGTGGTATGACAGAGAGTTTTAAATTGGTTCTGATGTGATGTCCCAGAGAGGGGAATAATGGGTCTTTCAGCGCCGTGGTGTCACAGAGAGGTGTCAATTGGACTTGTCAGTGCAGTGATCTCCCAGAGAGAGGAAAACTGAGGCTGTCACTGCTGTGGCCTATAGGAGGGGATGAATTCCCACTTGTCTTTGATGTTATGTCACGGAGAGGAGAAACCTGGCACTGTCACCGCTGGGGTGTTAGAGAGAGGTGTAAATTGGGCTTGTTGCATGTGTGGTGTGACAGAAAGGGTGAAATTTGGTCTGTCAGTGCTGTGATGTCTTAAAGGGTGGAAACTGGGTCTTTCACTGCTGTGATGTCCCAGAGAGGCGTAGATTGGGGTGTCCCACTGCTGTGATGTCCCAGAGAGGGGGAAAAGAGAGGCTATCACAGCTGTGGAGTCTGAGAGAAAGTTACAGAGGTGTTCTGACTTGTCTGTTGCCACAGAGGGGATGCAGTTGGGGATGTCATGGCTATGGTATCAGGGAGAGGTTTGAATTGGTTCTGTCTCTGCTGTGATGTCACAGAGAAGGGAATAATGAGTCTGTCACCACTGTGGTGTCCCAGAGAGGTGTAAATTGGACTTGTCACTGACTGCAGTGATGTCAGAGAGAGGTGAAACTGGGTCACTCATTTTTGTGATGTCACAGAGAGGAAAAAACTGAGGCTGCCGCCACTTTGGTGTCATAAACAGATGTAAGTTGGGCCTGTCACTGCTCTGATGTCACAAATGGAGGAAAAGTGGATCAGTCACTGCTGCAGTGTTACAGAGGGGATGAATTTGAGGCTGTCATGACTGTGATGTCCCAGAGAGGGGAATAATGCCTCTGTCAGCACTGTGGTGTCACAGAGAGGCGTAAATGAGAGTTGTCAGTGCAGTGATGTTATAGAGAGGGGAAAATGGGTCCCTGATTGGTGTGATGTCAGAGAGAGGAAAAAACTGAGACTGCCTCTGCACTGGTGTCACAGAGAGGCATCAATTGGGCCTGTCACTTCTGTGGTGTCACAAAGAGGGGAAAAGTGAGTCTGTCACTGCTGTGGTGTCCCGGAGAGGGGAAAAGTGGAGTGATCACTGTTGTGCAGTCCCAGAGAAAGTTGCACAGGTGCTATGACTTGTCTGTTGCCACAAAGGGGATGGAATTGGGGTTGTTAGGGCTGTGGTATGACAGAGAGTTTTAAATTGGTTCTGATGTGATGTCCCAGAGAGGGGAATAATGGGTCTTTCAGCGCCGTGGTGTCACAGAGAGGTGTCAATTGGACTTGTCAGTGCAGTGATCTCCCAGAGAGAGGAAAACTGAGGCTGTCACTGCTGTGGCCTATAGGAGGGGATGAATTCCCACTTGTCTTTGATGTTATGTCACGGAGAGGAGAAACCTGGCACTGTCACCGCTGGGGTGTTAGAGAGAGGTGTAAATTGGGCTTGTTGCATGTGTGGTGTGACAGAAAGGGTGAAATTTGGTCTGTCAGTGCTGTGATGTCTTAAAGGGTGGAAACTGGGTCTTTCACTGCTGTGATGTCCCAGAGAGGCGTAGATTGGGGTGTCCCACTGCTGTGATGTCCCAGAGAGGGGGAAAAGAGAGGCTATCACAGCTGTGGAGTCTGAGCGAAAGTTACAGAGGTGTTCTGACTTGTCTGTTGCCACAGAGGGGATGCAGTTGGGGATGTCATGGCTATGGTATCAGGGAGAGGTTTGAATTGGTTCTGTCTCTGCTGTGATGTCACAGAGAAGGGAATAATGAGTCTGTCACCACTGTGGTGTCCCAGAGAGGTGTAAATTGGACTTGTCACTGACTGCAGTGATGTCAGAGAGAGGTGAAACTGGGTCACTCATTTTTGTGATGTCACAGAGAGGAAAAAACTGAGGCTGCCGCCACTTTGGTGTCATCAACAGATGTAAGTTGGGCCTGTCACTGCTCTGATGTCACAAATGGAGGAAAAGTGGATCAGTCACTGCTGCAGTGTTACAGAGGGGATGAATTTGAGGCTGTCATGACTGTGATGTCCCAGAGAGGGGAATAATGCCTCTGTCAGCACTGTGGTGTCACAGAGAGGCGTAAATGAGAGTTGTCAGTGCAGTGATGTTATAGAGAGGGGAAAATGGGTCCCTGATTGGTGTGATGTCGGAGAGAGGAAAAAACTGAGACTGCCTCTGCACTGGTGTCACAGAGAGGCATCAATTGGGCCTGTCACTTCTGTGGTGTCACAAAGAGGGGAAAAGTGAGTCTGTCACTGCTGTGGTGTCCCGGAGAGGGGAAAAGTGGAGTGATCACTGTTGTGCAGTCCCAGAGAAAGTTGCACAGGTGCTATGACTTGTCTGTTGCCACAAAGGGGATGGAATTGGGGTTGTTAGGGCTGTGGTATGACAGAGAGTTTTAAATTGGTTCTGATGTGATGTCCCAGAGAGGGGAATAACGGGTCTTTCAGCGCCGTGGTGTCACAGAGAGGTGTCAATTGGACTTGTCAGTGCAGTGATCTCCCAGAGAGAGGAAAACTGAGGCTGTCACTGCTGTGGCCTATAGGAGGGGATGAATTCCCACTTGTCTTTGATGTTATGTCACGGAGAGGAGAAACCTGGCACTGTCACCGCTGGGGTGTTAGAGATAGGTGTAAATTGGGCTTGTTGCATGTGTGGTGTGACAGAAAGGGTGAAATTTGGTCTGTCAGTGCTGTGATGTCTTCAAGGGTGGAAACTGGGTCTTTCACTGCTGTGATGTCCCAGAGAGGCGTAGATTGGGGTGTCCCACTGCTGTGATGTCCCAGAGAGGGGAAAAGAGAGGCTATCACAGCTGTGGAGTCTGAGAGAAAGTTACAGAGGTGTTCTGACTTGTCTGTTGCCACAGAGGGGATGCAGTTGGGGATGTCATGGCTATGGTATCAGGGAGAGGTTTGAATTGGTTCTGTCTCTGCTGTGATGTCACAGAGAAGGGAATAATGAGTCTGTCACCACTGTGGTGTCCCAGAGAGGTGTAAATTGGACTTGTCACTGACTGCAGTGATGTCAGAGAGAGGTGAAACTGGGTCACTCATTTTTGTGATGTCACAGAGAGGAAAAAACTGAGGCTGCCGCCACTTTGGTGTCATAAACAGATGTAAGTTGGGCCTGTCACTGCTCTGATGTCACAAATGGAGGAAAAGTGGATCAGTCACTGCTGCAGTGTTAGAGAGGGGATGAATTTGAGGCTGTCATGACTGTGATGTCCCAGAGAGGGGAATAATGCCTCTGTCAGCACTGTGGTGTCACAGAGAGGCGTAAATGAGAGTTGTCAGTGCAGTGATGTTATAGAGAGGGGAAAATGGGTCCCTGATTGGTGTGATGTCAGAGAGAGGAAAAAACTGAGACTGCCTCTGCACTGGTGTCACAGAGAGGCATCAATTGGGCCTGTCACTTCTGTGGTGTCACAAAGAGGGGAAAAGTGAGTCTGTCACTGCTGTGGTGTCCCGGAGAGGGGAAAAGTGGAGTGATCACTGTTGTGCAGTCCCAGAGAAAGTTGCACAGGTGCTATGACTTGTCTGTTGCCACAAAGGGGATGGAATTGGGGTTGTTAGGGCTGTGGTATGACAGAGAGTTTTAAATTGGTTCTGATGTGATGTCCCAGAGAGGGGAATAATGGGTCTTTCAGCGCCGTGGTGTCACAGAGAGGTGTCAATTGGACTTGTCAGTGCAGTGATCTCCCAGAGAGAGGAAAACTGAGGCTGTCACTGCTGTGGCCTATAGGAGGGGATGAATTCCCACTTGTCTTTGATGTTATGTCACGGAGAGGAGAAACCTGGCACTGTCACCGCTGGGGTGTTAGAGAGAGGTGTAAATTGGGCTTGTTGCATGTGTGGTGTGACAGAAAGGGTGAAATTTGGTCTGTCAGTGCTGTGATGTCTTAAAGGGTGGAAACTGGGTCTTTCACTGCTGTGATGTCCCAGAGAGGCGTAGATTGGGGTGTCCCACTGCTGTGATGTCCCAGAGAGGGGGAAAAGAGAGGCTATCACAGCTGTGGAGTCTGAGAGAAAGTTACAGAGGTGTTCTGACTTGTCTGTTGCCACAGAGGGGATGCAGTTGGGGATGTCATGGCTATGGTATCAGGGAGAGGTTTGAATTGGTTCTGTCTCTGCTGTGATGTCACAGAGAAGGGAATAATGAGTCTGTCACCACTGTGGTGTCCCAGAGAGGTGTAAATTGGACTTGTCACTGACTGCAGTGATGTCAGAGAGAGGTGAAACTGGGTCACTCATTTTTGTGATGTCACAGAGAGGAAAAAACTGAGGCTGCCGCCACTTTGGTGTCATAAACAGATGTAAGTTGGGCCTGTCACTGCTCTGATGTCACAAATGGAGGAAAAGTGGATCAGTCACTGCTGCAGTGTTAGAGAGGGGATGAATTTGAGGCTGTCATGACTGTGATGTCCCAGAGAGGGGAATAATGCCTCTGTCAGCACTGTGGTGTCACAGAGAGGCGTAAATGAGAGTTGTCAGTGCAGTGATGTTATAGAGAGGGGAAAATGGGTCCCTGATTGGTGTGATGTCAGAGAGAGGAAAAAACTGAGACTGCCTCTGCACTGGTGTCACAGAGAGGCATCAATTGGGCCTGTCACTTCTGTGGTGTCACAAAGAGGGGAAAAGTGAGTCTGTCACTGCTGTGGTGTCCCGGAGAGGGGAAAAGTGGAGTGATCACAGTTGTGCAGTCCCAGAGAAAGTTGCACAGGTGCTATGACTTGTCTGTTGCCACAAAGGGGATGGAATTGGGGTTGTTAGGGCTGTGGTATGACAGAGAGTTTTAAATTGGTTCTGATGTGATGTCCCAGAGAGGGGAATAATGGGTCTTTCAGCGCCGTGGTGTCACAGAGAGGTGTCAATTGGACTTGTCAGTGCAGTGATCTCCCAGAGAGAGGAAAACTGAGGCTGTCACTGCTGTGGCCTATAGGAGGGGATGAATTCCCACTTGTCTTTGATGTTATGTCATGGAGAGGAGAAACCTGGCACTGTCACCGCTGGGGTGTTAGAGATAGGTGTAAATTGGGCTTGTTGCATCTGTGGTGTGACAGAAAGGGTGAAATTTGGTCTGTCAGTGCTGTGATGTCTTAAAGGGTGGAAACTGGGTCTTTCACTGCTGTGATGTCCCAGAGAGGCGTAGATTGGGGTGTCCCACTGCTGTGATGTCCCAGAGAGGGGAAAAGAGAGGCTATCACAGCTGTGGAGTCTGAGAGAAAGTTACAGAGGTGTTCTGACTTGTCTGTTGCCACAGAGGGGATGCAGTTGGGGATGTCATGGCTATGGTATCAGGGAGAGGTTTGAATTGGTTCTGTCTCTGCTGTGATGTCACAGAGAAGGGAATAATGAGTCTGTCACCACTGTGGTGTCCCAGAGAGGTATAAATTGGACTTGTCACTGACTGCAGTGATGTCAGAGAGAGGTGAAACTGGGTCACTCATTTTTGTGATGTCACAGAGAGGAAAAAACTGAGGCTGCCGCCACTTTGGTGTCATAAACAGATGTAAGTTGGGCCTGTCACTGCTCTGATGTCACAAATGGAGGAAAAGTGGATCAGTCACTGCTGCAGTGTTACAGAGGGGATGAATTTGAGGCTGTCATGACTGTGATGTCCCAGAGAGGGGAATAATGCCTCTGTCAGCACTGTGGTGTCACAGAGAGGCGTAAATGAGAGTTGTCAGTGCAGTGATGTTATAGAGAGGGGAAAATGGGTCCCTGATTGGTGTGATGTCAGAGAGAGGAAAAAACTGAGACTGCCTCTGCACTGGTGTCACAGAGAGGCATCAATTGGGCCTGTCACTTCTGTGGTGTCACAAAGAGGGGAAAAGTGAGTCTGTCACTGCTGTGGTGTCCCGGAGAGGGGAAAAGTGGAGTGATCACAGTTGTGCAGTCCCAGAGAAAGTTGCACAGGTGCTATGACTTGTCTGTTGCCACAAAGGGGATGGAATTGGGGTTGTTAGGGCTGTGGTATGACAGAGAGTTTTAAATTGGTTCTGATGTGATGTCCCAGAGAGGGGAATAACGGGTCTTTCAGCGCCGTGGTGTCACAGAGAGGTGTCAATTGGACTTGTCAGTGCAGTGATCTCCCAGAGAGAGGAAAACTGAGGCTGTCACTGCTGTGGCCTATAGGAGGGGATGAATTCCCACTTGTCTTTGATGTTATGTCACGGAGAGGAGAAACCTGGCACTGTCACCGCTGGGGTGTTAGAGATAGGTGTAAATTGGGCTTGTTGCATGTGTGGTGTGACAGAAAGGGTGAAATTTGGTCTGTCAGTGCTGTGATGTCTTCAAGGGTGGAAACTGGGTCTTTCACTGCTGTGATGTCCCAGAGAGGCGTAGATTGGGGTGTCCCACTGCTGTGATGTCCCAGAGAGGGGAAAAGAGAGGCTATCACAGCTGTGGAGTCTGAGAGAAAGTTACAGAGGTGTTCTGACTTGTCTGTTGCCACAGAGGGGATGCAGTTGGGGATGTCATGGCTATGGTATCAGGGAGAGGTTTGAATTGGTTCTGTCTCTGCTGTGATGTCACAGAGAAGGGAATAATGAGTCTGTCACCACTGTGGTGTCCCAGAGAGGTGTAAATTGGACTTGTCACTGACTGCAGTGATGTCAGAGAGAGGTGAAACTGGGTCACTCATTTTTGTGATGTCACAGAGAGGAAAAAACTGAGGCTGCCGCCACTTTGGTGTCATAAACAGATGTAAGTTGGGCCTGTCACTGCTCTGATGTCACAAATGGAGGAAAAGTGGATCAGTCACTGCTGCAGTGTTACAGAGGGGATGAATTTGAGGCTGTCATGACTGTGATGTCCCAGAGAGGGGAATAATGCCTCTGTCAGCACTGTGGTGTCACAGAGAGGCGTAAATGAGAGTTGTCACTGCAGTGATGTTATAGAGAGGGGAAAATGGGTCCCTGATTGGTGTGATGTCAGAGAGAGGAAAAAACTGAGACTGCCTCTGCACTGGTGTCACAGAGAGGCATCAATTGGGCCTGTCACTTCTGTGGTGTCACAAAGAGGGGAAAAGTGAGTCTGTCACTGCTGTGGTGTCCCGGAGAGGGGAAAAGTGGAGTGATCACAGTTGTGCAGTCCCAGAGAAAGTTGCACAGGTGCTATGACTTGTCTGTTGCCACAAAGGGGATGGAATTGGGGTTGTTAGGGCTGTGGTATGACAGAGAGTTTTAAATTGGTTCTGATGTGATGTCCCAGAGAGGGGAATAATGGGTCTTTCAGCGCCGTGGTGTCACAGAGAGGTGTCAATTGGACTTGTCAGTGCAGTGATCTCCCAGAGAGAGGAAAACTGAGGCTGTCACTGCTGTGGCCTATAGGAGGGGATGAATTCCCACTTGTCTTTGATGTTATGTCATGGAGAGGAGAAACCTGGCACTGTCACCGCTGGGGTGTTAGAGATAGGTGTAAATTGGGCTTGTTGCATCTGTGGTGTGACAGAAAGGGTGAAATTTGGTCTGTCAGTGCTGTGATGTCTTAAAGGGTGGAAACTGGGTCTTTCACTGCTGTGATGTCCCAGAGAGGCGTAGATTGGGGTGTCCCACTGCTGTGATGTCCCAGAGAGGGGAAAAGAGAGGCTATCACAGCTGTGGAGTCTGAGAGAAAGTTACAGAGGTGTTCTGACTTGTCTGTTGCCACAGAGGGGATGCAGTTGGGGATGTCATGGCTATGGTATCAGGGAGAGGTTTGAATTGGTTCTGTCTCTGCTGTGATGTCACAGAGAAGGGAATAATGAGTCTGTCACCACTGTGGTGTCACAGAGAGGTATAAATTGGACTTGTCACTGACTGCAGTGATGTCAGAGAGAGGTGAAACTGGGTCACTCATTTTTGTGATGTCACAGAGAGGAAAAAACTGAGGCTGCCGCCACTTTGGTGTCATAAACAGATGTAAGTTGGGCCTGTCACTGCTCTGATGTCACAAATGGAGGAAAAGTGGATCAGTCACTGCTGCAGTGTTACAGAGGGGATGAATTTGAGGCTGTCATGACTGTGATGTCCCAGAGAGGGGAATAATGCCTCTGTCAGCACTGTGGTGTCACAGAGAGGCGTAAATGAGAGTTGTCAGTGCAGTGATGTTATAGAGAGGGGAAAATGGGTCCCTGATTGGTGTGATGTCAGAGAGAGGAAAAAACTGAGACTGCCTCTGCACTGGTGTCACAGAGAGGCATCAATTGGGCCTGTCACTTCTGTGGTGTCACAAAGAGGGGAAAAGTGAGTCTGTCACTGCTGTGGTGTCCCGGAGAGGGGAAAAGTGGAGTGATCACTGTTGTGCAGTCCCAGAGAAAGTTGCACAGGTGCTATGACTTGTCTGTTGCCACAAAGGGGATGGAATTGGGGTTGTTAGGGCTGTGGTATGACAGAGAGTTTTAAATTGGTTCTGATGTGATGTCCCAGAGAGGGGAATAATGGGTCTTTCAGCGCCGTGGTGTCACAGAGAGGTGTCAATTGGACTTGTCAGTGCAGTGATCTCCCAGAGAGAGGAAAACTGAGGCTGTCACTGCTGTGGCCTATAGGAGGGGATGAATTCCCACTTGTCTTTGATGTTATGTCACGGAGAGGAGAAACCTGGCACTGTCACCGCTGGGGTGTTAGAGAGAGGTGTAAATTGGGCTTGTTGCATCTGTGGTGTGACAGAAAGGGTGAAATTTGGTCTGTCAGTGCTGTGATGTCTTAAAGGGTGGAAACTGGGTCTTTCACTGCTGTGATGTCCCAGAGAGGCGTAGATTGGGGTGTCCCACTGCTGTGATGTCCCAGAGATAGGAAAAGAGGGGCTATCACAGCTGTGGAGTCTGAGAGAAAGTTACAGAGGTGTTCTGACTTGTCTGTTGCCACAGAGGGGATGCAGTTGGGGATGTCATGGCTATGGTATCAGGGAGAGGTTTGAATTGGTTCTGTCTCTGCTGTGATGTCACAGAGAAGGGAATAATGAGTCTGTCACCACTGTGGTGTCCCAGAGAGGTGTAAATTGGACTTGTCACTGACTGCAGTGATGTCAGAGAGAGGTGAAACTGGGTCACTCATTTTTGTGATGTCACAGAGAGGAAAAAACTGAGGCTGCCGCCACTTTGGTGTCATAAACAGATGTAAGTTGGGCCTGTCACTGCTCTGATGTCACAAATGGAGGAAAAGTGGATCAGTCACTGCTGCAGTGTTACAGAGGGGATGAATTTGAGGCTGTCATGACTGTGATGTCCCAGAGAGGGGAATAATGCCTCTGTCAGCACTGTGGTGTCACAGAGAGGCGTAAATGAGAGTTGTCAGTGCAGTGATGTTATAGAGAGGGGAAAATGGGTCCCTGATTGGTGTGATGTCAGAGAGAGGAAAAAACTGAGACTGCCTCTGCACTGGTGTCACAGAGAGGCATCAATTGGGCCTGTCACTTCTGTGGTGTCACAAAGAGGGGAAAAGTGAGTCTGTCACTGCTGTGGTGTCCCGGAGAGGGGAAAAGTGGAGTGATCACTGTTGTGCAGTCCCAGAGAAAGTTGCACAGGTGCTATGACTTGTCTGTTGCCACAAAGGGGATGGAATTGGGGTTGTTAGGGCTGTGGTATGACAGAGAGTTTTAAATTGGTTCTGATGTGATGTCCCAGAGAGGGGAATAATGGGTCTTTCAGCGCCGTGGTGTCACAGAGAGGTGTCAATTGGACTTGTCAGTGCAGTGATCTCCCAGAGAGAGGAAAACTGAGGCTGTCACTGCTGTGGCCTATAGGAGGGGATGAATTCCCACTTGTCTTTGATGTTATGTCACGGAGAGGAGAAACCTGGCACTGTCACCGCTGGGGTGTTAGAGAGAGGTGTAAATTGGGCTTGTTGCATCTGTGGTGTGACAGAAAGGGTGAAATTTGGTCTGTCAGTGCTGTGATGTCTTAAAGGGTGGAAACTGGGTCTTTCACTGCTGTGATGTCCCAGAGAGGCGTAGATTGGGGTGTCCCACTGCTGTGATGTCCCAGAGAGGGGAAAAGAGAGGCTATCACAGCTGTGGAGTCTGAGCGAAAGTTACAGAGGTGTTCTGACTTGTCTGTTGCCACAGAGGGGATGCAGTTGGGGATGTCATGGCTATGGTATCAGGGAGAGGTTTGAATTGGTTCTGTCTCTGCTGTGATGTCACAGAGAAGGGAATAATGAGTCTGTCACCACTGTGGTGTCCCAGAGAGGTGTAAATTGGACTTGTCACTGACTGCAGTGATGTCAGAGAGAGGTGAAACTGGGTCACTCATTTTTGTGATGTCACAGAGAGGAAAAAACTGAGGCTGCCGCCACTTTGGTGTCATAAACAGATATAAGTTGGGCCTGTCACTGCTCTGATGTCACAAATGGAGGAAAAGTGGATCAGTCACTGCTGCGGTGTTACAGAGGGGATGAATTTGAGGCTGTCATGACTGTGATGTCCCAGAGAGGGGAATAATGCCTCTGTCAGCACTGTGGTGTCACAGAGAGGCGTAAATGAGAGTTGTCAGTGCAGTGATGTTATAGAGAGGGGAAAATGGGTCCCTGATTGGTGTGATGTCAGAGAGAGGAAAAAACTGAGACTGCCTCTGCACTGGTGTCACAGAGAGGCATCAATTGGGCCTGTCACTTCTGTGGTGTCACAAAGAGGGGAAAAGTGAGTCTGTCACTGCTGTGGTGTCCCGGAGAGGGGAAAAGTGGAGTGATCACAGTTGTGCAGTCCCAGAGAAAGTTGCACAGGTGCTATGACTTGTCTGTTGCCACAAAGGGGATGGAATTGGGGTTGTTAGGGCTGTGGTATGACAGAGAGTTTTAAATTGGTTCTGATGTGATGTCCCAGAGAGGGGAATAACAGGTCTTTCAGCGCCGTGGTGTCACAAAGAGGTGTCAATTGGACTTGTCAGTGCAGTGATCTCCCAGAGAGAGGAAAACTGAGGCTGTCACTGCTGTGGCCTATAGGAGGGGATGAATTCCCACTTGTCTTTGATGTTATGTCACGGAGAGGAGAAACCTGGCACTGTCACCGCTGGGGTGTTAGAGAGAGGTGTAAATTGGGCTTGTTGCATCTGTGGTGTGACAGAAAGGGTGAAATTTGGTCTGTCAGTGCTGTGATGTCTTCAAGGGTGGAAACTGGGATTCTTTCACTGCTGTGATGTCCCAGAGAGGCGTAGATTGGGGTGTCCCACTGCTGTGATGTCCCAGAGAGGGGAAAAGAGGGGCTATCACAGCTGTGGAGTCTGAGAGAAAGTTACAGAGGTGTTCTGACTTGTCTGTTGCCACAGAGGGGATGCAGTTGGGGATGTCATGGCTATGGTATCAGGGAGAGGTTTGAATTGGTTCTGTCTCTGCTGTGATGTCACAGAGAAGGGAATAATGAGTCTGTCACCACTGTGGTGTCCCAGAGAGGTGTAAATTGGACTTGTCACTGACTGCAGTGATGTCAGAGAGAGGTGAAACTGGGTCACTCATTTTTGTGATGTCACAGAGAGGAAAAAACTGAGGCTGCCGCCACTTTGGTGTCATAAACAGATGTAAGTTGGGCCTGTCACTGCTCTGATGTCACAAATGGAGGAAAAGTGGATCAGTCACTGCTGCAGTGTTACAGAGGGGATGAATTTGAGGCTGTCATGACTGTGATGTCCCAGAGAGGGGAATAATGCCTCTGTCAGCACTGTGGTGTCACAGAGAGGCGTAAATGAGAGTTGTCAGTGCAGTGATGTTATAGAGAGGGGAAAATGGGTCCCTGATTGGTGTGATGTCAGAGAGAGGAAAAAACTGAGACTGCCTCTGCACTGGTGTCACAGAGAGGCATCAATTGGGCCTGTCACTTCTGTGGTGTCACAAAGAGGGGAAAAGTGAGTCTGTCACTGCTGTGGTGTCCCGGAGAGGGGAAAAGTGGAGTGATCACTGTTGTGCAGTCCCAGAGAAAGTTGCACAGGTGCTATGACTTGTCTGTTGCCACAAAGGGGATGGAATTGGGGTTGTTAGGGCTGTGGTATGACAGAGAGTTTTAAATTGGTTCTGATGTGATGTCCCAGAGAGGGGAATAACGGGTCTTTCAGCGCCGTGGTGTCACAAAGAGGTGTCAATTGGACTTGTCAGTGCAGTGATCTCCCAGAGAGAGGAAAACTGAGGCTGTCACTGCTGTGGCCTATAGGAGGGGATGAATTCCCACTTGTCTTTGATGTTATGTCACGGAGAGGAGAAACCTGGCACTGTCACCGCTGGGGTGTTAGAGATAGGTGTAAATTGGGCTTGTTGCATGTGTGGTGTGACAGAAAGGGTGAAATTTGGTCTGTCAGTGCTGTGATGTCTTCAAGGGTGGAAACTGGGTCTTTCACTGCTGTGATGTCCCAGAGAGGCGTAGATTGGGGTGTCCCACTGCTGTGATGTCCCAGAGAGGGGAAAAGAGAGGCTATCACAGCTGTGGAGTCTGAGAGAAAGTTACAGAGGTGTTCTGACTTGTCTGTTGCCACAGAGGGGATGCAGTTGGGGATGTCATGGCTATGGTATCAGGGAGAGGTTTGAATTGGTTCTGTCTCTGCTGTGATGTCACAGAGAAGGGAATAATGAGTCTGTCACCACTGTGGTGTCCCAGAGAGGTGTAAATTGGACTTGTCACTGACTGCAGTGATGTCAGAGAGAGGTGAAACTGGGTCACTCATTTTTGTGATGTCACAGAGAGGAAAAAACTGAGGCTGCCGCCACTTTGGTGTCATAAACAGATATAAGTTGGGCCTGTCACTGCTCTGATGTCACAAATGGAGGAAAAGTGGATCAGTCACTGCTGCGGTGTTACAGAGGGGATGAATTTGAGGCTGTCATGACTGTGATGTCCCAGAGAGGGGAATAATGCCTCTGTCAGCACTGTGGTGTCACAGAGAGGCGTAAATGAGAGTTGTCAGTGCAGTGATGTTATAGAGAGGGGAAAATGGGTCCCTGATTGGTGTGATGTCAGAGAGAGGAAAAAACTGAGACTGCCTCTGCACTGGTGTCACAGAGAGGCATCAATTGGGCCTGTCACTTCTGTGGTGTCACAAAGAGGGGAAAAGTGAGTCTGTCACTGCTGTGGTGTCCCGGAGAGGGGAAAAGTGGAGTGATCACTGTTGTGCAGTCCCAGAGAAAGTTGCACAGGTGCTATGACTTGTCTGTTGCCACAAAGGGGATGGAATTGGGGTTGTTAGGGCTGTGGTATGACAGAGAGTTTTAAATTGGTTCTGATGTGATGTCCCAGAGAGGGGAATAACGGGTCTTTCAGCGCCGTGGTGTCACAAAGAGGTGTCAATTGGACTTGTCAGTGCAGTGATCTCCCAGAGAGAGGAAAACTGAGGCTGTCACTGCTGTGGCCTATAGGAGGGGATGAATTCCCACTTGTCTTTGATGTTATGTCACGGAGAGGAGAAACCTGGCACTGTCACCGCTGGGGTGTTAGAGAGAGGTGTAAATTGGGCTTGTTGCATGTGTGGTGTGACAGAAAGGGTGAAATTTGGTCTGTCAGTGGTGTGATGTCTTCAAGGGTGGAAACTGGGTCTTTCACTGCTGTGATGTCCCAGAGAGGCGTAGATTGGGGTGTCCCACTGCTGTGATGTCCCAGAGAGGGGAAAAGAGGGGCTATCACAGCTGTGGAGTCTGAGAGAAAGTTACAGAGGTGTTCTGACTTGTCTGTTGCCACAGAGGGGATGCAGTTGGGGATGTCATGGCTATGGTATCAGGGAGAGGTTTGAATTGCTTCTGTCTCTGCTGTGATGTCACAGAGAAGGGAATAATGAGTCTGTCACCACTGTGGTGTCCCAGAGAGGTGTAAATTGGACTTGTCACTGACTGCAGTGATGTCAGAGAGAGGTGAAACTGGGTCACTCATTTTTGTGATGTCACAGAGAGGAAAAAACTGAGGCTGCCGCCACTTTGGTGTCATAAACAGATGTAAGTTGGGCCTGTCACTGCTCTGATGTCACAAATGGAGGAAAAGTGGATCAGTCACTGCTGCAGTGTTACAGAGGGGATGAATTTGAGGCTGTCATGACTGTGATGTCCCAGAGAGGGGAATAATGCCTCTGTCAGCACTGTGGTGTCACAGAGAGGCGTAAATGAGAGTTGTCAGTGCAGTGATGTTATAGAGAGGGGAAAATGGGTCCCTGATTGGTGTGATGTCAGAGAGAGGAAAAAACTGAGACTGCCTCTGCACTGGTGTCACAGAGAGGCATCAATTGGGCCTGTCACTTCTGTGGTGTCACAAAGAGGGGAAAAGTGAGTCTGTCACTGCTGTGGTGTCCCGGAGAGGGGAAAAGTGGAGTGATCACTGTTGTGCAGTCCCAGAGAAAGTTGCACAGGTGCTATGACTTGTCTGTTGCCACAAAGGGGATGGAATTGGGGTTGTTAGGGCTGTGGTATGACAGAGAGTTTTAAATTGGTTCTGATGTGATGTCCCAGAGAGGGGAATAACGGGTCTTTCAGCGCCGTGGTGTCACAAAGAGGTGTCAATTGGACTTGTCAGTGCAGTGATCTCCCAGAGAGAGGAAAACTGAGGCTGTCACTGCTGTGGCCTATAGGAGGGGATGAATTCCCACTTGTCTTTGATGTTATGTCACGGAGAGGAGAAACCTGGCACTGTCACCGCTGGGGTGTTAGAGATAGGTGTAAATTGGGCTTGTTGCATGTGTGGTGTGACAGAAAGGGTGAAATTTGGTCTGTCAGTGCTGTGATGTCTTCAAGGGTGGAAACTGGGTCTTTCACTGCTGTGATGTCCCAGAGAGGCGTAGATTGGGGTGTCCCACTGCTGTGATGTCCCAGAGAGGGGAAAAGAGAGGCTATCACAGCTGTGGAGTCTGAGAGAAAGTTACAGAGGTGTTCTGACTTGTCTGTTGCCACAGAGGGGATGCAGTTGGGGATGTCATGGCTATGGTATCAGGGAGAGGTTTGAATTGGTTCTGTCTCTGCTGTGATGTCACAGAGAAGGGAATAATGAGTCTGTCACCACTGTGGTGTCCCAGAGAGGTGTAAATTGGACTTGTCACTGACTGCAGTGATGTCAGAGAGAGGTGAAACTGGGTCACTCATTTTTGTGATGTCACAGAGAGGAAAAAACTGAGGCTGCCGCCACTTTGGTGTCATAAACAGATATAAGTTGGGCCTGTCACTGCTCTGATGTCACAAATGGAGGAAAAGTGGATCAGTCACTGCTGCGGTGTTACAGAGGGGATGAATTTGAGGCTGTCATGACTGTGATGTCCCAGAGAG
Organism: Poecile atricapillus; assembly: GCF_030490865.1. Taxonomy (NCBI): domain Eukaryota; kingdom Metazoa; phylum Chordata; class Aves; order Passeriformes; family Paridae; genus Poecile; species Poecile atricapillus. The sequence continues at coordinate 118,452,352 of NC_081249.1, read as the reverse complement.
GGGAATAATGCCTCTGTCAGCACTGTGGTGTCACAGAGAGGCGTAAATGAGAGTTGTCAGTGCAGTGATGTTATAGAGAGGGGAAAATGGGTCCCTGATTGGTGTGATGTCAGAGAGAGGAAAAAACTGAGACTGCCTCTGCACTGGTGTCACAGAGAGGCATCAATTGGGCCTGTCACTTCTGTGGTGTCACAAAGAGGGGAAAAGTGAGTCTGTCACTGCTGTGGTGTCCCGGAGAGGGGAAAAGTGGAGTGATCACTGTTGTGCAGTCCCAGAGAAAGTTGCACAGGTGCTATGACTTGTCTGTTGCCACAAAGGGGATGGAATTGGGGTTGTTAGGGCTGTGGTATGACAGAGAGTTTTAAATTGGTTCTGATGTGATGTCCCAGAGAGGGGAATAACGGGTCTTTCAGCGCCGTGGTGTCACAAAGAGGTGTCAATTGGACTTGTCAGTGCAGTGATCTCCCAGAGAGAGGAAAACTGAGGCTGTCACTGCTGTGGCCTATAGGAGGGGATGAATTCCCACTTGTCTTTGATGTTATGTCACGGAGAGGAGAAACCTGGCACTGTCACCGCTGGGGTGTTAGAGAGAGGTGTAAATTGGGCTTGTTGCATGTGTGGTGTGACAGAAAGGGTGAAATTTGGTCTGTCAGTGGTGTGATGTCTTCAAGGGTGGAAACTGGGTCTTTCACTGCTGTGATGTCCCAGAGAGGCGTAGATTGGGGTGTCCCACTGCTGTGATGTCCCAGAGAGGGGAAAAGAGGGGCTATCACAGCTGTGGAGTCTGAGAGAAAGTTACAGAGGTGTTCTGACTTGTCTGTTGCCACAGAGGGGATGCAGTTGGGGATGTCATGGCTATGGTATCAGGGAGAGGTTTGAATTGCTTCTGTCTCTGCTGTGATGTCACAGAGAAGGGAATAATGAGTCTGTCACCACTGTGGTGTCCCAGAGAGGTGTAAATTGGACTTGTCACTGACTGCAGTGATGTCAGAGAGAGGTGAAACTGGGTCACTCATTTTTGTGATGTCACAGAGAGGAAAAAACTGAGGCTGCCGCCACTTTGGTGTCATAAACAGATGTAAGTTGGGCCTGTCACTGCTCTGATGTCACAAATGGAGGAAAAGTGGATCAGTCACTGCTGCAGTGTTACAGAGGGGATGAATTTGAGGCTGTCATGACTGTGATGTCCCAGAGAGGGGAATAATGCCTCTGTCAGCACTGTGGTGTCACAGAGAGGCGTAAATGAGAGTTGTCAGTGCAGTGATGTTATAGAGAGGGGAAAATGGGTCCCTGATTGGTGTGATGTCAGAGAGAGGAAAAAACTGAGACTGCCTCTGCACTGGTGTCACAGAGAGGCATCAATTGGGCCTGTCACTTCTGTGGTGTCACAAAGAGGGGAAAAGTGAGTCTGTCACTGCTGTGGTGTCCCGGAGAGGGGAAAAGTGGAGTGATCACAGTTGTGCAGTCCCAGAGAAAGTTGCACAGGTGCTATGACTTGTCTGTTGCCACAAAGGGGATGGAATTGGGGTTGTTAGGGCTGTGGTATGACAGAGAGTTTGAAATTGGTTCTGATGTGATGTCCCAGAGAGGGGAATAACGGGTCTTTCAGCGCCGTGGTGTCACAAAGAGGTGTCAATTGGACTTGTCAGTGCAGTGATCTCCCAGAGAGAGGAAAACTGAGGCTGTCACTGCTGTGGCCTATAGGAGGGGATGAATTCCCACTTGTCTTTGATGTTATGTCACGGAGAGGAGAAACCTGGCACTGTCACCGCTGGGGTGTTAGAGATAGGTGTAAATTGGGCTTGTTGCATCTGTGGTGTGACAGAAAGGGTGAAATTTGGTCTGTCAGTGCTGTGATGTCTTAAAGGGTGGAAACTGGGTCTTTCACTGCTGTGATGTCCCAGAGAGGCGTAGATTGGGGTGTCCCACTGCTGTGATGTCCCAGAGAGGGGGAAAAGAGAGGCTATCACAGCTGTGGAGTCTGAGAGAAAGTTACAGAGGTGTTCTGACTTGTCTGTTGCCACAGAGGGGATGCAGTTGGGGATGTCATGGCTATGGTATCAGGGAGAGGTTTGAATTGGTTCTGTCTCTGCTGTGATGTCACAGAGAAGGGAATAATGAGTCTGTCACCACTGTGGTGTCACCGAGAGGTGTAAATTGGACTTGTCACTGACTGCAGTGATGTCAGAGAGAGGTGAAACTGGGTCACTCATTTTTGTGATGTCACGGAGAGGAAGAAACTGAGGCTGCCACCACTTTGGTGTCATAAACAGATGTAAGTTGGGCCTGTCACTGTTCTGATGTCACAAATGGAGGAAAAGTGGATCAGTCACTGCTGCAGTGTTACAGAGGGGATGAATTTGAGGCTGTCATGACTGTGATGTCCCAGAGAGGGGAATAATGCCTCTGTCAGCACTGTGGTGTCACAGAGAGGCATAAATGAGAGTTGTCAGTGCAGTGATGTTATAGAGAGGGGAAAATGGGTCCCTGATTGGTGTGATGTCAGAGAGAGGAAAAAACTGAGACTGCCTCTGCACTGGTGTCACAGAGAGGCATCAATTGGGCCTGTCACTTCTGTGGTGTCACAAAGAGGGGAAAAGTGAGTCTGTCACTGCTGTGGTGTCCCGGAGAGGGGAAAAGTGGAGTGATCACTGTTGTGCAGTCCCAGAGAAAGTTGCACAGGTGCTATGACTTGTCTGTTGCCACAAAGGGGATGGAATTGGGGTTGTTAGGGCTGTGGTATGACAGAGAGTTTTAAATTGGTTCTGATGTGATGTCCCAGAGAGGGGAATAACGGGTCTTTCAGCGCCGTGGTGTCACAGAGAGGTGTCAATTGGACTTGTCAGTGCAGTGATCTCCCAGAGAGAGGAAAACTGAGGCTGTCACTGCTGTGGCCTATAGGAGGGGATGAATTCCCACTTGTCTTTGATGTTATGTCACGGAGAGGAGAAACCTGGCACTGTCACCACTGGGGTGTTAGAGAGAGGTGTAAATTGGGCTTGTTGCATCTGTGGTGTGACAGAAAGGGTGAAATTTGGTCTGTCAGTGGTGTGATGTCTTCAAGGGTGGAAACTGGGATTCTTTCACTGCTGTGATGTCCCAGAGAGGCGTAGATTGGGGTGTCCCACTGCTGTGATGTCCCAGAGAGGGGAAAAGAGGGGCTATCACAGCTGTGGAGTCTGAGAGAAAGTTACAGAGGTGTTCTGACTTGTCTGTTGCCACAGAGGGGATGCAGTTGGGGATGTCATGGCTATGGTATCAGGGAGAGGTTTGAATTGGTTCTGTCTCTGCTGTGATGTCACAGAGAAGGGAATAATGAGTCTGTCACCACTGTGGTGTCCCAGAGAGGTGTAAATTGGACTTGTCACTGACTGCAGTGATGTCAGAGAGAGGTGAAACTGGGTCACTCATTTTTGTGATGTCACAGAGAGGAAAAAACTGAGGCTGCCGCCACTTTGGTGTCATAAACAGATGTAAGTTGGGCCTGTCACTGCTCTGATGTCACAAATGGAGGAAAAGTGGATCAGTCACTGCTGCAGTGTTAGAGAGGGGATGAATTTGAGGCTGTCATGACTGTGATGTCCCAGAGAGGGGAATAATGCCTCTGTCAGCACTGTGGTGTCACAGAGAGGCGTAAATGAGAGTTGTCAGTGCAGTGATGTTATAGAGAGGGGAAAATGGGTCCCTGATTGGTGTGATGTCAGAGAGAGGAAAAAACTGAGACTGCCTCTGCACTGGTGTCACAGAGAGGCATCAATTGGGCCTGTCACTTCTGTGGTGTCACAAAGAGGGGAAAAGTGAGTCTGTCACTGCTGTGGTGTCCCGGAGAGGGGAAAAGTGGAGTGATCACTGTTGTGCAGTCCCAGAGAAAGTTGCACAGGTGCTATGACTTGTCTGTTGCCACAAAGGGGATGGAATTGGGGTTGTTAGGGCTGTGGTATGACAGAGAGTTTTAAATTGGTTCTGATGTGATGTCCCAGAGAGGGGAATAACGGGTCTTTCAGCGCCGTGGTGTCACAAAGAGGTGTCAATTGGACTTGTCAGTGCAGTGATCTCCCAGAGAGAGGAAAACTGAGGCTGTCACTGCTGTGGCCTATAGGAGGGGATGAATTCCCACTTGTCTTTGATGTTATGTCACGGAGAGGAGAAACCTGGCACTGTCACCGCTGGGGTGTTAGAGATAGGTGTAAATTGGGCTTGTTGCATGTGTGGTGTGACAGAAAGGGTGAAATTTGGTCTGTCAGTGCTGTGATGTCTTCAAGGGTGGAAACTGGGTCTTTCACTGCTGTGATGTCCCAGAGAGGCGTAGATTGGGGTGTCCCACTGCTGTGATGTCCCAGAGAGGGGAAAAGAGAGGCTATCACAGCTGTGGAGTCTGAGAGAAAGTTACAGAGGTGTTCTGACTTGTCTGTTGCCACAGAGGGGATGCAGTTGGGGATGTCATGGCTATGGTATCAGGGAGAGGTTTGAATTGGTTCTGTCTCTGCTGTGATGTCACAGAGAAGGGAATAATGAGTCTGTCACCACTGTGGTGTCCCAGAGAGGTGTAAATTGGACTTGTCACTGACTGCAGTGATGTCAGAGAGAGGTGAAACTGGGTCACTCATTTTTGTGATGTCACAGAGAGGAAAAAACTGAGGCTGCCGCCACTTTGGTGTCATAAACAGATATAAGTTGGGCCTGTCACTGCTCTGATGTCACAAATGGAGGAAAAGTGGATCAGTCACTGCTGCGGTGTTACAGAGGGGATGAATTTGAGGCTGTCATGACTGTGATGTCCCAGAGAGGGGAATAATGCCTCTGTCAGCACTGTGGTGTCACAGAGAGGCGTAAATGAGAGTTGTCAGTGCAGTGATGTTATAGAGAGGGGAAAATGGGTCCCTGATTGGTGTGATGTCAGAGAGAGGAAAAAACTGAGACTGCCTCTGCACTGGTGTCACAGAGAGGCATCAATTGGGCCTGTCACTTCTGTGGTGTCACAAAGAGGGGAAAAGTGAGTCTGTCACTGCTGTGGTGTCCCGGAGAGGGGAAAAGTGGAGTGATCACTGTTGTGCAGTCCCAGAGAAAGTTGCACAGGTGCTATGACTTGTCTGTTGCCACAAAGGGGATGGAATTGGGGTTGTTAGGGCTGTGGTATGACAGAGAGTTTGAAATTGGTTCTGATGTGATGTCCCAGAGAGGGGAATAACGGGTCTTTCAGCGCCGTGGTGTCACAAAGAGGTGTCAATTGGACTTGTCAGTGCAGTGATCTCCCAGAGAGAGGAAAACTGAGGCTGTCACTGCTGTGGCCTATAGGAGGGGATGAATTCCCACTTGTCTTTGATGTTATGTCACGGAGAGGAGAAACCTGGCACTGTCACCGCTGGGGTGTTAGAGATAGGTGTAAATTGGGCTTGTTGCATCTGTGGTGTGACAGAAAGGGTGAAATTTGGTCTGTCAGTGCTGTGATGTCTTAAAGGGTGGAAACTGGGTCTTTCACTGCTGTGATGTCCCAGAGAGGCGTAGATTGGGGTGTCCCACTGCTGTGATGTCCCAGAGAGGGGGAAAAGAGAGGCTATCACAGCTGTGGAGTCTGAGAGAAAGTTACAGAGGTGTTCTGACTTGTCTGTTGCCACAGAGGGGATGCAGTTGGGGATGTCATGGCTATGGTATCAGGGAGAGGTTTGAATTGGTTCTGTCTCTGCTGTGATGTCACAGAGAAGGGAATAATGAGTCTGTCACCACTGTGGTGTCACCGAGAGGTGTAAATTGGACTTGTCACTGACTGCAGTGATGTCAGAGAGAGGTGAAACTGGGTCACTCATTTTTGTGATGTCACGGAGAGGAAGAAACTGAGGCTGCCACCACTTTGGTGTCATCAACAGATGTAAGTTGGGCCTGTCACTGTTCTGATGTCACAAATGGAGGAAAAGTGGATCAGTCACTGCTGCAGTGTTACAGAGGGGATGAATTTGAGGCTGTCATGACTGTGATGTCCCAGAGAGGGGAATAATGCCTCTGTCAGCACTGTGGTGTCACAGAGAGGCATAAATGAGAGTTGTCAGTGCAGTGATGTTATAGAGAGGGGAAAATGGGTCCCTGATTGGTGTGATGTCAGAGAGAGGAAAAAACTGAGACTGCCTCTGCACTGGTGTCACAGAGAGGCATCAATTGGGCCTGTCACTTCTGTGGTGTCACAAAGAGGGGAAAAGTGAGTCTGTCACTGCTGTGGTGTCCCGGAGAGGGGAAAAGTGGAGTGATCACTGTTGTGCAGTCCCAGAGAAAGTTGCACAGGTGCTATGACTTGTCTGTTGCCACAAAGGGGATGGAATTGGGGTTGTTAGGGCTGTGGTATGACAGAGAGTTTTAAATTGGTTCTGATGTGATGTCCCAGAGAGGGGAATAACGGGTCTTTCAGCGCCGTGGTGTCACAGAGAGGTGTCAATTGGACTTGTCAGTGCAGTGATCTCCCAGAGAGAGGAAAACTGAGGCTGTCACTGCTGTGGCCTATAGGAGGGGATGAATTCCCACTTGTCTTTGATGTTATGTCACGGAGAGGAGAAACCTGGCACTGTCACCACTGGGGTGTTAGAGATAGGTGTAAATTGGGCTTGTTGCATCTGTGGTGTGACAGAAAGGGTGAAATTTGGTCTGTCAGTGCTGTGATGTCTTAAAGGGTGGAAACTGGGTCTTTCACTGCTGTGATGTCCCAGAGAGGCGTAGATTGGGGTGTCCCACTGCTGTGATGTCCCAGAGAGGGGGAAAAGAGAGGCTATCACAGCTGTGGAGTCTGAGAGAAAGTTACAGAGGTGTTCTGACTTGTCTGTTGCCACAGAGGGGATGCAGTTGGGGATGTCATGGCTATGGTATCAGGGAGAGGTTTGAATTGGTTCTGTCTCTGCTGTGATGTCACAGAGAAGGGAATAATGAGTCTGTCACCACTGTGGTGTCACAGAGAGGTGTAAATTGGACTTGTCACTGACTGCAGTGATGTCAGAGAGAGGTGAAACTGGGTCACTCATTTTTGTGATGTCACAGAGAGGAAAAAACTGAGGCTGCCACTACTTTGGTGTCATAAACAGATGTAAGTTGGGCCTGTCACTGCTCTGATGTCACAAATGGAGGAAAAGTGGATCAGTCACTGCTGCAGTGTTACAGAGGGGATGAATTTGAGGCTGTCATGACTGTGATGTCCCAGAGAGGGGAATAATGCCTCTGTCAGCACTGTGGTGTCACAGAGAGGCGTAAATGAGAGTTGTCAGTGCAGTGATGTTATAGAGAGGGGAAAATGGGTCCCTGATTGGTGTGATGTCAGAGAGAGGAAAAAACTGAGACTGCCTCTGCACTGGTGTCACAGAGAGGCATCAATTGGGCCTGTCACTTCTGTGGTGTCACAAAGAGGGGAAAAGTGAGTCTGTCACTGCTGTGGTGTCCCGGAGAGGGGAAAAGTGGAGTGATCACTGTTGTGCAGTCCCAGAGAAAGTTGCACAGGTGCTATGACTTGTCTGTTGCCACAAAGGGGATGGAATTGGGGTTGTTAGGGCTGTGGTATGACAGAGAGTTTTAAATTGGTTCTGATGTGATGTCCCAGAGAGGGGAATAACGGGTCTTTCAGCGCCGTGGTGTCACAAAGAGGTGTCAATTGGACTTGTCAGTGCAGTGATCTCCCAGAGAGAGGAAAACTGAGGCTGTCACTGCTGTGGCCTATAGGAGGGGATGAATTCCCACTTGTCTTTGATGTTATGTCACGGAGAGGAGAAACCTGGCACTGTCACCGCTGGGGTGTTAGAGATAGGTGTAAATTGGGCTTGTTGCATCTGTGGTGTGACAGAAAGGGTGAAATTTGGTCTGTCAGTGCTGTGATGTCTTAAAGGGTGGAAACTGGGTCTTTCACTGCTGTGATGTCCCAGAGAGGCGTAGATTGGGGTGTCCCACTGCTGTGATGTCCCAGAGAGGGGAAAAGAGAGGCTATCACAGCTGTGGAGTCTGAGAGAAAGTTACAGAGGTGTTCTGACTTGTCTGTTGCCACAGAGGGGATGCAGTTGGGGATGTCATGGCTATGGTATCAGGGAGAGGTTTGAATTGGTTCTGTCTCTGCTGTGATGTCACAGAGAAGGGAATAATGAGTCTGTCACCACTGTGGTGTCCCAGAGAGGTGTAAATTGGACTTGTCACTGACTGCAGTGATGTCAGAGAGAGGTGAAACTGGGTCACTCATTTTTGTGATGTCACAGAGAGGAAAAAACTGAGGCTGCCGCCACTTTGGTGTCATCAACAGATGTAAGTTGGGCCTGTCACTGCTCTGATGTCACAAATGGAGGAAAAGTGGATCAGTCACTGCTGCAGTGTTACAGAGGGGATGAATTTGAGGCTGTCATGACTGTGATGTCCCAGAGAGGGGAATAATGCCTCTGTCAGCACTGTGGTGTCACAGAGAGGCATAAATGAGAGTTGTCAGTGCAGTGATGTTATAGAGAGGGGAAAATGGGTCCCTGATTGGTGTGATGTCAGAGAGAGGAAAAAACTGAGACTGCCTCTGCACTGGTGTCACAGAGAGGCATCAATTGGGCCTGTCACTTCTGTGGTGTCACAAAGAGGGGAAAAGTGAGTCTGTCACTGCTGTGGTGTCCCGGAGAGGGGAAAAGTGGAGTGATCACTGTTGTGCAGTCCCAGAGAAAGTTGCACAGGTGCTATGACTTGTCTGTTGCCACAAAGGGGATGGAATTGGGGTTGTTAGGGCTGTGGTATGACAGAGAGTTTTAAATTGGTTCTGATGTGATGTCCCAGAGAGGGGAATAACGGGTCTTTCAGCGCCGTGGTGTCACAGAGAGGTGTCAATTGGACTTGTCAGTGCAGTGATCTCCCAGAGAGAGGAAAACTGAGGCTGTCACTGCTGTGGCCTATAGGAGGGGATGAATTCCCACTTGTCTTTGATGTTATGTCACGGAGAGGAGAAACCTGGCACTGTCACCACTGGGGTGTTAGAGATAGGTGTAAATTGGGCTTGTTGCATCTGTGGTGTGACAGAAAGGGTGAAATTTGGTCTGTCAGTGCTGTGATGTCTTAAAGGGTGGAAACTGGGTCTTTCACTGCTGTGATGTCCCAGAGAGGCGTAGATTGGGGTGTCCCACTGCTGTGATGTCCCAGAGAGGGGGAAAAGAGAGGCTATCACAGCTGTGGAGTCTGAGAGAAAGTTACAGAGGTGTTCTGACTTGTCTGTTGCCACAGAGGGGATGCAGTTGGGGATGTCATGGCTATGGTATCAGGGAGAGGTTTGAATTGGTTCTGTCTCTGCTGTGATGTCACAGAGAAGGGAATAATGAGTCTGTCACCACTGTGGTGTCACAGAGAGGTGTAAATTGGACTTGTCACTGACTGCAGTGATGTCAGAGAGAGGTGAAACTGGGTCACTCATTTTTGTGATGTCACAGAGAGGAAAAAACTGAGGCTGCCACTACTTTGGTGTCATAAACAGATGTAAGTTGGGCCTGTCACTGCTCTGATGTCACAAATGGAGGAAAAGTGGATCAGTCACTGCTGCAGTGTTAGAGAGGGGATGAATTTGAGGCTGTCATGACTGTGATGTCCCAGAGAGGGGAATAATGCCTCTGTCAGCACTGTGGTGTCACAGAGAGGCGTAAATGAGAGTTGTCAGTGCAGTGATGTTATAGAGAGGGGAAAATGGGTCCCTGATTGGTGTGATGTCAGAGAGAGGAAAAAACTGAGACTGCCTCTGCACTGGTGTCACAGAGAGGCATCAATTGGGCCTGTCACTTCTGTGGTGTCACAAAGAGGGGAAAAGTGAGTCTGTCACTGCTGTGGTGTCCCGGAGAGGGGAAAAGTGGAGTGATCACTGTTGTGCAGTCCCAGAGAAAGTTGCACAGGTGCTATGACTTGTCTGTTGCCACAAAGGGGATGGAATTGGGGTTGTTAGGGCTGTGGTATGACAGAGAGTTTGAAATTGGTTCTGATGTGATGTCCCAGAGAGGGGAATAACGGGTCTTTCAGCGCCGTGGTGTCACAAAGAGGTGTCAATTGGACTTGTCAGTGCAGTGATCTCCCAGAGAGAGGAAAACTGAGGCTGTCACTGCTGTGGCCTATAGGAGGGGATGAATTCCCACTTGTCTTTGATGTTATGTCACGGAGAGGAGAAACCTGGCACTGTCACCGCTGGGGTGTTAGAGATAGGTGTAAATTGGGCTTGTTGCATCTGTGGTGTGACAGAAAGGGTGAAATTTGGTCTGTCAGTGCTGTGATGTCTTAAAGGGTGGAAACTGGGTCTTTCACTGCTGTGATGTCCCAGAGAGGCGTAGATTGGGGTGTCCCACTGCTGTGATGTCCCAGAGAGGGGAAAAGAGGGGCTATCACAGCTGTGGAGTCTGAGAGAAAGTTACAGAGGTGTTCTGACTTGTCTGTTGCCACAGAGGGGATGCAGTTGGGGATGTCATGGCTATGGTATCAGGGAGAGGTTTGAATTGGTTCTGTCTCTGCTGTGATGTCACAGAGAAGGGAATAATGAGTCTGTCACCACTGTGGTGTCCCAGAGAGGTGTAAATTGGACTTGTCACTGACTGCAGTGATGTCAGAGAGAGGTGAAACTGGGTCACTCATTTTTGTGATGTCACAGAGAGGAAAAAACTGAGGCTGCCGCCACTTTGTTGTCATAAACAGATGTAAGTTGGGCCTGTCACTGCTCTGATGTCACAAATGGAGGAAAAGTGGATCAGTCACTGCTGCAGTGTTACAGAGGGGATGAATTTGAGGCTGTCATGACTGTGATGTCCCAGAGAGGGGAATAATGCCTCTGTCAGCACTGTGGTGTCACAGAGAGGCGTAAATGAGAGTTGTCAGTGCAGTGATGTTATAGAGAGGGGAAAATGGGTCCCTGATTGGTGTGATGTCAGAGAGAGGAAAAAACTGAGACTGCCTCTGCACTGGTGTCACAGAGAGGCATCAATTGGGCCTGTCACTTCTGTGGTGTCACAAAGAGGGGAAAAGTGAGTCTGTCACTGCTGTGGTGTCCCGGAGAGGGGAAAAGTGGAGTGATCACTGTTGTGCAGTCCCAGAGAAAGTTGCACAGGTGCTATGACTTGTCTGTTGCCACAAAGGGGATGGAATTGGGGTTGTTAGGGCTGTGGTATGACAGAGAGTTTTAAATTGGTTCTGATGTGATGTCCCAGAGAGGGGAATAACGGGTCTTTCAGCGCCGTGGTGTCACAGAGAGGTGTCAATTGGACTTGTCAGTGCAGTGATCTCCCAGAGAGAGGAAAACTGAGGCTGTCACTGCTGTGGCCTATAGGAGGGGATGAATTCCCACTTGTCTTTGATGTTATGTCACGGAGAGGAGAAACCTGGCACTGTCACCACTGGGGTGTTAGAGATAGGTGTAAATTGGGCTTGTTGCATCTGTGGTGTGACAGAAAGGGTGAAATTTGGTCTGTCAGTGCTGTGATGTCTTAAAGGGTGGAAACTGGGTCTTTCACTGCTGTGATGTCCCAGAGAGGCGTAGATTGGGGTGTCCCACTGCTGTGATGTCCCAGAGAGGGGAAAAGAGAGGCTATCACAGCTGTGGAGTCTGAGAGAAAGTTACAGAGGTGTTCTGACTTGTCTGTTGCCACAGAGGGGATGCAGTTGGGGATGTCATGGCTATGGTATCAGGGAGAGGTTTGAATTGGTTCTGTCTCTGCTGTGATGTCACAGAGAAGGGAATAATGAGTCTGTCACCACTGTGGTGTCCCAGAGAGGTGTAAATTGGACTTGTCACTGACTGCAGTGATGTCAGAGAGAGGTGAAACTGGGTCACTCATTTTTGTGATGTCACAGAGAGGAAAAAACTGAGGCTGCCACTACTTTGGTGTCATAAACAGATGTAAGTTGGGCCTGTCACTGCTCTGATGTCACAAATGGAGGAAAAGTGGATCAGTCACTGCTGCAGTGTTACAGAGGGGATGAATTTGAGGCTGTCATGACTGTGATGTCCCAGAGAGGGGAATAATGCCTCTGTCAGCACTGTGGTGTCACAGAGAGGCGTAAATGAGAGTTGTCAGTGCAGTGATGTTATAGAGAGGGGAAAATGGGTCCCTGATTGGTGTGATGTCAGAGAGAGGAAAAAACTGAGACTGCCTCTGCACTGGTGTCACAGAGAGGCATCAATTGGGCCTGTCACTTCTGTGGTGTCACAAAGAGGGGAAAAGTGAGTCTGTCACTGCTGTGGTGTCCCGGAGAGGGGAAAAGTGGAGTGATCACTGTTGTGCAGTCCCAGAGAAAGTTGCACAGGTGCTATGACTTGTCTGTTGCCACAAAGGGGATGGAATTGGGGTTGTTAGGGCTGTGGTATGACAGAGAGTTTGAAATTGGTTCTGATGTGATGTCCCAGAGAGGGGAATAACGGGTCTTTCAGCGCCGTGGTGTCACAGAGAGGTGTCAATTGGACTTGTCAGTGCAGTGATCTCCCAGAGAGAGGAAAACTGAGGCTGTCACTGCTGTGGCCTATAGGAGGGGATGAATTCCCACTTGTCTTTGATGTTATGTCACGGAGAGGAGAAACCTGGCACTGTCACCGCTGGGGTGTTAGAGATAGGTGTAAATTGGGCTTGTTGCATGTGTGGTGTGACAGAAAGGGTGAAATTTGGTCTGTCAGTGCTGTGATGTCTTAAAGGGTGGAAACTGGGTCTTTCACTGCTGTGATGTCCCAGAGAGGCGTAGATTGGGGTGTCCCACTGCTGTGATGTCCCAGAGAGGGGAAAAGAGGGGCTATCACAGCTGTGGAGTCTGAGAGAAAGTTACAGAGGTGTTCTGACTTGTCTGTTGCCACAGAGGGGATGCAGTTGGGGATGTCATGGCTATGGTATCAGGGAGAGGTTTGAATTGGTTCTGTCTCTGCTGTGATGTCACAGAGAAGGGAATAATGAGTCTGTCACCACTGTGGTGTCCCAGAGAGGTGTAAATTGGACTTGTCACTGACTGCAGTGATGTCAGAGAGAGGTGAAACTGGGTCACTCATTTTTGTGATGTCACAGAGAGGAAAAAACTGAGGCTGCCGCCACTTTGTTGTCATAAACAGATGTAAGTTGGGCCTGTCACTGCTCTGATGTCACAAATGGAGGAAAAGTGGATCAGTCACTGCTGCAGTGTTACAGAGGGGATGAATTTGAGGCTGTCATGACTGTGATGTCCCAGAGAGGGGAATAATGCCTCTGTCAGCACTGTGGTGTCACAGAGAGGCGTAAATGAGAGTTGTCAGTGCAGTGATGTTATAGAGAGGGGAAAATGGGTCCCTGATTGGTGTGATGTCACAGAGAGGAAAAAACTGAGACTGCCTCTGCACTGGTGTCACAGAGAGGCATCAATTGGGCCTGTCACTTCTGTGGTGTCACAAAGAGGGGAAAAGTGAGTCTGTCACTGCTGTGGTGTCCCGGAGAGGGGAAAAGTGGAGTGATCACTGTTGTGCAGTCCCAGAGAAAGTTGCACAGGTGCTATGACTTGTCTGTTGCCACAAAGGGGATGGAATTGGGGTTGTTAGGGCTGTGGTATGACAGAGAGTTTTAAATTGGTTCTGATGTGATGTCCCAGAGAGGGGAATAACGGGTCTTTCAGCGCTGTGGTGTCACAAAGAGGTGTCAATTGGACTTGTCAGTGCAGTGATCTCCCAGAGAGAGGAAAACTGAGGCTGTCACTGCTGTGGCCTATAGGAGGGGATGAATTCCCACTTGTCTTTGATGTTATGTCACGGAGAGGAGAAACGTGGCACTGTCACCGCTGGGGTGTTAGAGATAGGTGTAAATTGGGCTTGTTGCATCTGTGGTGTGACAGAAAGGGTGAAATTTGGTCTGTCAGTGCTGTGATGTCTTAAAGGGTGGAAACTGGGTCTTTCACTGCTGTGATGTCCCAGAGAGGCGTAGATTGGGGTGTCCCACTGCTGTGATGTCCCAGAGAGGGGGAAAAGAGAGGCTATCACAGCTGTGGAGTCTGAGAGAAAGTTACAGAGGTGTTCTGACTTGTCTGTTGCCACAGAGGGGATGCAGTTGGGGATGTCATGGCTATGGTATCAGGGAGAGGTTTGAATTGGTTCTGTCTCTGCTGTGATGTCACAGAGAAGGGAATAATGAGTCTGTCACCACTGTGGTGTCCCAGAGAGGTGTAAATTGGACTTGTCACTGACTGCAGTGATGTCAGAGAGAGGTGAAACTGGGTCACTCATTTTTGTGATGTCACAGAGAGGAAAAAACTGAGGCTGCCGCCACTTTGGTGTCATAAACAGATGTAAGTTGGGCCTGTCACTGCTCTGATGTCACAAATGGAGGAAAAGTGGATCAGTCACTGCTGCAGTGTTACAGAGGGGATGAATTTGAGGCTGTCATGACTGTGATGTCCCAGAGAGGGGAATAATGCCTCTGTCAGCACTGTGGTGTCACAGAGAGGTGTAAATGAGAGTTGTCAGTGCAGTGATGTTATAGAGAGGGGAAAATGGGTCCCTGATTGGTGTGATGTCACAGAGAGGAAAAAACTGAGACTGCCTCTGCACTGGTGTCACAGAGAGGCATCAATTGGGCCTGTCACTTCTGTGGTGTCACAAAGAGGGGAAAAGTGAGTCTGTCACTGCTGTGGTGTCCCGGAGAGGGGAAAAGTGGAGTGATCACTGTTGTGCAGTCCCAGAGAAAGTTGCACAGGTGCTATGACTTGTCTGTTGCCACAAAGGGGATGGAATTGGGGTTGTTAGGGCTGTGGTATGACAGAGAGTTTTAAATTGGTTCTGATGTGATGTCCCAGAGAGGGGAATAACGGGTCTTTCAGCGCTGTGGTGTCACAAAGAGGTGTCAATTGGACTTGTCAGTGCAGTGATCTCCCAGAGAGAGGAAAACTGAGGCTGTCACTGCTGTGGCCTATAGGAGGGGATGAATTCCCACTTGTCTTTGATGTTATGTCACGGAGAGGAGAAACGTGGCACTGTCACCGCTGGGGTGTTAGAGATAGGTGTAAATTGGGCTTGTTGCATCTGTGGTGTGACAGAAAGGGTGAAATTTGGTCTGTCAGTGCTGTGATGTCTTAAAGGGTGGAAACTGGGTCTTTCACTGCTGTGATGTCCCAGAGAGGCGTAGATTGGGGTGTCCCACTGCTGTGATGTCCCAGAGAGGGGGAAAAGAGAGGCTATCACAGCTGTGGAGTCTGAGAGAAAGTTACAGAGGTGTTCTGACTTGTCTGTTGCCACAGAGGGGATGCAGTTGGGGATGTCATGGCTATGGTATCAGGGAGAGGTTTGAATTGGTTCTGTCTCTGCTGTGATGTCACAGAGAAGGGAATAATGAGTCTGTCACCACTGTGGTGTCCCAGAGAGGTGTAAATTGGACTTGTCACTGACTGCAGTGATGTCAGAGAGAGGTGAAACTGGGTCACTCATTTTTGTGATGTCACAGAGAGGAAAAAACTGAGGCTGCCGCCACTTTGGTGTCATAAACAGATGTAAGTTGGGCCTGTCACTGCTCTGATGTCACAAATGGAGGAAAAGTGGATCAGTCACTGCTGCAGTGTTACAGAGGGGATGAATTTGAGGCTGTCATGACTGTGATGTCCCAGAGAGGGGAATAATGCCTCTGTCAGCACTGTGGTGTCACAGAGAGGCATAAATGAGAGTTGTCAGTGCAGTGATGTTATAGAGAGGGGAAAATGGGTCCCTGATTGGTGTGATGTCAGAGAGAGGAAAAAACTGAGACTGCCTCTGCACTGGTGTCACAGAGAGGCATCAATTGGGCCTGTCACTTCTGTGGTGTCACAAAGAGGGGAAAAGTGAGTCTGTCACTGCTGTGGTGTCCCGGAGAGGGGAAAAGTGGAGTGATCACTGTTGTGCAGTCCCAGAGAAAGTTGCACAGGTGCTATGACTTGTCTGTTGCCACAAAGGGGATGGAATTGGGGTTGTTAGGGCTGTGGTATGACAGAGAGTTTTAAATTGGTTCTGATGTGATGTCCCAGAGAGGGGAATAACGGGTCTTTCAGCGCCGTGGTGTCACAAAGAGGTGTCAATTGGACTTGTCAGTGCAGTGATCTCCCAGAGAGAGGAAAATTGAGGCTGTCACTGCTGTGGCCTATAGGAGGGGATGAATTCCCACTTGTCTTTGATGTTATGTCACGGAGAGGAGAAACCTGGCACTGTCACCGCTGGGGTGTTAGAGATAGGTGTAAATTGGGCTTGTTGCATCTGTGGTGTGACAGAAAGGGTGAAATTTGGTCTGTCAGTGCTGTGATGTCTTAAAGGGTGGAAACTGGGTCTTTCACTGCTGTGATGTCCCAGAGAGGCGTAGATTGGGGTGTCCCACTGCTGTGATGTCCCAGAGAGGGGAAAAGAGAGGCTATCACAGCTGTGGAGTCTGAGAGAAAGTTACAGAGGTGTTCTGACTTGTCTGTTGCCACAGAGGGGATGCAGTTGGGGATGTCATGGCTATGGTATCAGGGAGAGGTTTGAATTGGTTCTGTCTCTGCTGTGATGTCACAGAGAAGGGAATAATGAGTCTGTCACCACTGTGGTGTCACAGAGAGGTGTAAATTGGACGTGTCACTGACTGCAGTGATGTCAGAGAGAGGTGAAACTGGGTCACTCATTTTTGTGATGTCACAGAGAGGAAAAAACTGAGGCTGCCGCCACTTTGGTGTCATAAACAGATGTAAGTTGGGCCTGTCACTGCTCTGATGTCACAAATGGAGGAAAAGTGGATCAGTCACTGCTGCAGTGTTACAGAGGGGATGAATTTGAGGCTGTCATGACTGTGATGTCCCAGAGAGGGGAATAATGCCTCTGTGACCACTGTGGTGTCACAGAGAGGCATAAATGAGAGTTGTCAGTGCAGTGATGTTATAGAGAGGGGAAAATGGGTCCCTGATTGGTGTGATGTCGGAGAGAGGAAAAAACTGAGACTGCCTCTGCACTGGTGTCACAGAGAGGCATCAATTGGGCCTGTCACTTCTGTGGTGTCACAAAGAGGGGAAAAGTGAGTCTGTCACTGCTGTGGTGTCCCGGAGAGGGGAAAAGTGGAGTGATCACTGTTGTGCAGTCCCAGAGAAAGTTGCACAGGTGCTATGACTTGTCTGTTGCCACAAAGGGGATGGAATTGGGGTTGTTAGGGCTGTGGTATGACAGAGAGTTTTAAATTGGTTCTGATGTGATGTCCCAGAGAGGGGAATAACGGGTCTTTCAGTGCCGTGGTGTCACAGAGAGGTGTCAATTGGACTTGTCAGTGCAGTGATCTCCCAGAGAGAGGAAAACTGAGGCTGTCACTGCTGTGGCCTATAGGAGGGGATGAATTCCCACTTGTCTTTGATGTTATGTCACGGAGAGGAGAAACCTGGCACTGTCACCGCTGGGGTGTTAGAGATAGGTGTAAATTGGGCTTGTTGCATCTGTGGTGTGACAGAAAGGGTGAAATTTGGTCTGTCAGTGCTGTGATGTCTTAAAGGGTGGAAACTGGGTCTTTCACTGCTGTGATGTCCCAGAGAGGCGTAGATTGGGGTGTCCCACTGCTGTGATGTCCCAGAGAGGGGAAAAGAGAGGCTATCACAGCTGTGGAGTCTGAGAGAAAGTTACAGAGGTGTTCTGACTTGTCTGTTGCCACAGAGGGGATGCAGTTGGGGATGTCATGGCTATGGTATCAGGGAGAGGTTTGAATTGGTTCTGTCTCTGCTGTGATGTCACAGAGAAGGGAATAATGAGTCTGTCACCACTGTGGTGTCACAGAGAGGTGTAAATTGGACTTGTCACTGACTGCAGTGATGTCAGAGAGAGGTGAAACTGGGTCACTCATTTTTGTGATGTCACAGAGAGGAAAAAACTGAGGCTGCCGCCACTTTGGTGTCATAAACAGATGTAAGTTGGGCCTGTCACTGCTCTGATGTCACAAATGGAGGAAAAGTGGATCAGTCACTGCTGCAGTGTTACAGAGGGGATGAATTTGAGGCTGTCATGACTGTGATGTCCCAGAGAGGGGAATAATGCCTCTGTGACCACTGTGGTGTCACAGAGAGGCATAAATGAGAGTTGTCAGTGCAGTGATGTTATAGAGAGGGGAAAATGGGTCCCTGATTGGTGTGATGTCGGAGAGAGGAAAAAACTGAGACTGCCTCTGCACTGGTGTCACAGAGAGGCATCAATTGGGCCTGTCACTTCTGTGGTGTCACAAAGAGGGGAAAAGTGAGTCTGTCACTGCTGTGGTGTCCCGGAGAGGGGAAAAGTGGAGTGATCACTGTTGTGCAGTCCCAGAGAAAGTTGCACAGGTGCTATGACTTGTCTGTTGCCACAAAGGGGATGGAATTGGGGTTGTTAGGGCTGTGGTATGACAGAGAGTTTTAAATTGGTTCTGATGTGATGTCCCAGAGAGGGGAATAACGGGTCTTTCAGTGCCGTGGTGTCACAGAGAGGTGTCAATTGGACTTGTCAGTGCAGTGATCTCCCAGAGAGAGGAAAACTGAGGCTGTCACTGCTGTGGCCTATAGGAGGGGATGAATTCCCACTTGTCTTTGATGTTATGTCACGGAGAGGAGAAACCTGGCACTGTCACCGCTGGGGTGTTAGAGATAGGTGTAAATTGGGCTTGTTGCATCTGTGGTGTGACAGAAAGGGTGAAATTTGGTCTGTCAGTGCTGTGATGTCTTAAAGGGTGGAAACTGGGTCTTTCACTGCTGTGATGTCCCAGAGAGGCGTAGATTGGGGTGTCCCACTGCTGTGATGTCCCAGAGAGGGGGAAAAGAGAGGCTATCACAGCTGTGGAGTCTGAGAGAAAGTTACAGAGGTGTTCTGACTTGTCTGTTGCCACAGAGGGGATGCAGTTGGGGATGTCATGGCTATGGTATCAGGGAGAGGTTTGAATTGGTTCTGTCTCTGCTGTGATGTCACAGAGAAGGGAATAATGAGTCTGTCACCACTGTGGTGTCCCAGAGAGGTGTAAATTGGACTTGTCACTGACTGCAGTGATGTCAGAGAGAGGTGAAACTGGGTCACTCATTTTTGTGATGTCACAGAGAGGAAAAAACTGAGGCTGCCGCCACTTTGTTGTCATAAACAGATGTAAGTTGGGCCTGTCACTGCTCTGATGTCACAAATGGAGGAAAAGTGGATCAGTCACTGCTGCAGTGTTACAGAGGGGATGAATTTGAGGCTGTCATGACTGTGATGTCCCAGAGAGGGGAATAATGCCTCTGTCAGCACTGTGGTGTCACAGAGAGGCGTAAATGAGAGTTGTCAGTGCAGTGATGTTATAGAGAGGGGAAAATGGGTCCCTGATTGGTGTGATGTCAGAGAGAGGAAAAAACTGAGACTGCCTCTGCACTGGTGTCACAGAGAGGCATCAATTGGGCCTGTCACTTCTGTGGTGTCACAAAGAGGGGAAAAGTGAGTCTGTCACTGCTGTGGTGTCCCGGAGAGGGGAAAAGTGGAGTGATCACTGTTGTGCAGTCCCAGAGAAAGTTGCACAGGTGCTATGACTTGTCTGTTGCCACAAAGGGGATGGAATTGGGGTTGTTAGGGCTGTGGTATGACAGAGAGTTTTAAATTGGTTCTGATGTGATGTCCCAGAGAGGGGAATAACGGGTCTTTCAGCGCCGTGGTGTCACAAAGAGGTGTCAATTGGACTTGTCAGTGCAGTGATCTCCCAGAGAGAGGAAAACTGAGGCTGTCACTGCTGTGGCCTATAGGAGGGGATGAATTCCCACTTGTCTTTGATGTTATGTCACGGAGAGGAGAAACCTGGCACTGTCACCGCTGGGGTGTTAGAGAGAGGTGTAAATTGGGCTTGTTGCATCTGTGGTGTGACAGAAAGGGTGAAATTTGGTCTGTCAGTGCTGTGATGTCTTAAAGGGTGGAAACTGGGTCTTTCACTGCTGTGATGTCCCAGAGAGGCGTAGATTGGGGTGTCCCACTGCTGTGATGTCCCAGAGAGGGGAAAAGAGGGGATATCACAGCTGTGGAGTCTGAGAGAAAGTTACAGAGGTGTTCTGACTTGTCTGTTGCCACAGAGGGGATGCAGTTGGGGATGTCATGGCTATGGTATCAGGGAGAGGTTTGAATTGGTTCTGTCTCTGCTGTGATGTCACAGAGAAGGGAATAATGAGTCTGTCACCACTGTGGTGTCCCAGAGAGGTGTAAATTGGACTTGTCACTGACTGCAGTGATGTCAGAGAGAGGTGAAACTGGGTCACTCATTTTTGTGATGTCACAGAGAGGAAAAAACTGAGGCTGCCGCCACTTTGGTGTCATAAACAGATGTAAGTTGGGCCTGTCACTGCTCTGATGTCACAAATGGAGGAAAAGTGGATCAGTCACTGCTGCAGTGTTACAGAGGGGATGAATTTGAGGCTGTCATGACTGTGATGTCCCAGAGAGGGGAATAATGCCTCTGTCAGCACTGTGGTGTCACAGAGAGGCGTAAATGAGAGTTGTCAGTGCAGTGATGTTATAGAGAGGGGAAAATGGGTCCCTGATTGGTGTGATGTCAGAGAGAGGAAAAAACTGAGACTGCCTCTGCACTGGTGTCACAGAGAGGCATCAATTGGGCCTGTCACTTCTGTGGTGTCACAAAGAGGGGAAAAGTGAGTCTGTCACTGCTGTGGTGTCCCGGAGAGGGGAAAAGTGGAGTGATCACTGTTGTGCAGTCCCAGAGAAAGTTGCACAGGTGCTATGACTTGTCTGTTGCCACAAAGGGGATGGAATTGGGGTTGTTAGGGCTGTGGTATGACAGAGAGTTTTAAATTGGTTCTGATGTGATGTCCCAGAGAGGGGAATAACGGGTCTTTCAGCGCTGTGGTGTCACAAAGAGGTGTCAATTGGACTTGTCAGTGCAGTGATCTCCCAGAGAGAGGAAAACTGAGGCTGTCACTGCTGTGGCCTATAGGAGGGGATGAATTCCCACTTGTCTTTGATGTTATGTCACGGAGAGGAGAAACGTGGCACTGTCACCGCTGGGGTGTTAGAGATAGGTGTAAATTGGGCTTGTTGCATGTGTGGTGTGACAGAAAGGGTGAAATTTGGTCTGTCAGTGCTGTGATGTCTTAAAGGGTGGAAACTGGGTCTTTCACTGCTGTGATGTCCCAGAGAGGCGTAGATTGGGGTGTCCCACTGCTGTGATGTCCCAGAGAGGGGGAAAAGAGAGGCTATCACAGCTGTGGAGTCTGAGAGAAAGTTACAGAGGTGTTCTGACTTGTCTGTTGCCACAGAGGGGATGCAGTTGGGGATGTCATGGCTATGGTATCAGGGAGAGGTTTGAATTGGTTCTGTCTCTGCTGTGATGTCACAGAGAAGGGAATAATGAGTCTGTCACCACTGTGGTGTCCCAGAGAGGTGTAAATTGGACTTGTCACTGACTGCAGTGATGTCAGAGAGAGGTGAAACTGGGTCACTCATTTTTGTGATGTCACAGAGAGGAAAAAACTGAGGCTGCCGCCACTTTGGTGTCATAAACAGATGTAAGTTGGGCCTGTCACTGCTCTGATGTCACAAATGGAGGAAAAGTGGATCAGTCACTGCTGCAGTGTTACAGAGGGGATGAATTTGAGGCTGTCATGACTGTGATGTCCCAGAGAGGGGAATAATGCCTCTGTCAGCACTGTGGTGTCACAGAGAGGCATAAATGAGAGTTGTCAGTGCAGTGATGTTATAGAGAGGGGAAAATGGGTCCCTGATTGGTGTGATGTCAGAGAGAGGAAAAAACTGAGACTGCCTCTGCACTGGTGTCACAGAGAGGCATCAATTGGGCCTGTCACTTCTGTGGTGTCACAAAGAGGGGAAAAGTGAGTCTGTCACTGCTGTGGTGTCCCGGAGAGGGGAAAAGTGGAGTGATCACTGTTGTGCAGTCCCAGAGAAAGTTGCACAGGTGCTATGACTTGTCTGTTGCCACAAAGGGGATGGAATTGGGGTTGTTAGGGCTGTGGTATGACAGAGAGTTTTAAATTGGTTCTGATGTGATGTCCCAGAGAGGGGAATAACGGGTCTTTCAGCGCCGTGGTGTCACAGAGAGGTGTCAATTGGACTTGTCAGTGCAGTGATCTCCCAGAGAGAGGAAAACTGAGGCTGTCACTGCTGTGGCCTATAGGAGGGGATGAATTCCCACTTGTCTTTGATGTTATGTCACGGAGAGGAGAAACCTGGCACTGTCACCGCTGGGGTGTTAGAGAGAGGTGTAAATTGGGCTTGTTGCATGTGTGGTGTGACAGAAAGGGTGAAATTTGGTCTGTCAGTGCTGTGATGTCTTAAAGGGTGGAAACTGGGTCTTTCACTGCTGTGATGTCCCAGAGAGGCGTAGATTGGGGTGTCCCACTGCTGTGATGTCCCAGAGAGGGGAAAAGAGGGGCTATCACAGCTGTGGAGTCTGAGAGAAAGTTACAGAGGTGTTCTGACTTGTCTGTTGCCACAGAGGGGATGCAGTTGGGGATGTCATGGCTATGGTATCAGGGAGAGGTTTGAATTGGTTCTGTCTCTGCTGTGATGTCACAGAGAAGGGAATAATGAGTCTGTCACCACTGTGGTGTCCCAGAGAGGTGTAAATTGGACTTGTCACTGACTGCAGTGATGTCAGAGAGAGGTGAAACTGGGTCACTCATTTTTGTGATGTCACAGAGAGGAAAAAACTGAGGCTGCCGCCACTTTGTTGTCATAAACAGATGTAAGTTGGGCCTGTCACTGCTCTGATGTCACAAATGGAGGAAAAGTGGATCAGTCACTGCTGCAGTGTTACAGAGGGGATGAATTTGAGGCTGTCATGACTGTGATGTCCCAGAGAGGGGAATAATGCCTCTGTCAGCACTGTGGTGTCACAGAGAGGCGTAAATGAGAGTTGTCAGTGCAGTGATGTTATAGAGAGGGGAAAATGGGTCCCTGATTGGTGTGATGTCAGAGAGAGGAAAAAACTGAGACTGCCTCTGCACTGGTGTCACAGAGAGGCATCAATTGGGCCTGTCACTTCTGTGGTGTCACAAAGAGGGGAAAAGTGAGTCTGTCACTGCTGTGGTGTCCCGGAGAGGGGAAAAGTGGAGTGATCACTGTTGTGCAGTCCCAGAGAAAGTTGCACAGGTGCTATGACTTGTCTGTTGCCACAAAGGGGATGGAATTGGGGTTGTTAGGGCTGTGGTATGACAGAGAGTTTTAAATTGGTTCTGATGTGATGTCCCAGAGAGGGGAATAACGGGTCTTTCAGCGCCGTGGTGTCACAGAGAGGTGTCAATTGGACTTGTCAGTGCAGTGATCTCCCAGAGAGAGGAAAACTGAGGCTGTCACTGCTGTGGCCTATAGGAGGGGATGAATTCCCACTTGTCTTTGATGTTATGTCACGGAGAGGAGAAACCTGGCACTGTCACCGCTGGGGTGTTAGAGAGAGGTGTAAATTGGGCTTGTTGCATGTGTGGTGTGACAGAAAGGGTGAAATTTGGTCTGTCAGTGCTGTGATGTCTTAAAGGGTGGAAACTGGGTCTTTCACTGCTGTGATGTCCCAGAGAGGCGTAGATTGGGGTGTCCCACTGCTGTGATGTCCCAGAGAGGGGGAAAAGAGAGGCTATCACAGCTGTGGAGTCTGAGAGAAAGTTACAGAGGTGTTCTGACTTGTCTGTTGCCACAGAGGGGATGCAGTTGGGGATGTCATGGCTATGGTATCAGGGAGAGGTTTGAATTGGTTCTGTCTCTGCTGTGATGTCACAGAGAAGGGAATAATGAGTCTGTCACCACTGTGGTGTCCCAGAGAGGTGTAAATTGGACTTGTCACTGACTGCAGTGATGTCAGAGAGAGGTGAAACTGGGTCACTCATTTTTGTGATGTCACAGAGAGGAAAAAACTGAGGCTGCCGCCACTTTGTTGTCATAAACAGATGTAAGTTGGGCCTGTCACTGCTCTGATGTCACAAATGGAGGAAAAGTGGATCAGTCACTGCTGCAGTGTTACAGAGGGGATGAATTTGAGGCTGTCATGACTGTGATGTCCCAGAGAGGGGAATAATGCCTCTGTCAGCACTGTGGTGTCACAGAGAGGCGTAAATGAGAGTTGTCAGTGCAGTGATGTTATAGAGAGGGGAAAATGGGTCCCTGATTGGTGTGATGTCAGAGAGAGGAAAAAACTGAGACTGCCTCTGCACTGGTGTCACAGAGAGGCATCAATTGGGCCTGTCACTTCTGTGGTGTCACAAAGAGGGGAAAAGTGAGTCTGTCACTGCTGTGGTGTCCCGGAGAGGGGAAAAGTGGAGTGATCA
The DNA here is from genome assembly GCF_030490865.1 of Poecile atricapillus. NCBI lineage: Eukaryota > Metazoa > Chordata > Aves > Passeriformes > Paridae > Poecile > Poecile atricapillus. The sequence continues at coordinate 118,428,163 of NC_081249.1, read as the reverse complement.
CTGTTGTGCAGTCCCAGAGAAAGTTGCACAGGTGCTATGACTTGTCTGTTGCCACAAAGGGGATGGAATTGGGGTTGTTAGGGCTGTGGTATGACAGAGAGTTTTAAATTGGTTCTGATGTGATGTCCCAGAGAGGGGAATAACGGGTCTTTCAGCGCCGTGGTGTCACAAAGAGGTGTCAATTGGACTTGTCAGTGCAGTGATCTCCCAGAGAGAGGAAAACTGAGGCTGTCACTGCTGTGGCCTATAGGAGGGGATGAATTCCCACTTGTCTTTGATGTTATGTCACGGAGAGGAGAAACCTGGCACTGTCACCGCTGGGGTGTTAGAGAGAGGTGTAAATTGGGCTTGTTGCATCTGTGGTGTGACAGAAAGGGTGAAATTTGGTCTGTCAGTGCTGTGATGTCTTAAAGGGTGGAAACTGGGTCTTTCACTGCTGTGATGTCCCAGAGAGGCGTAGATTGGGGTGTCCCACTGCTGTGATGTCCCAGAGAGGGGAAAAGAGGGGCTATCACAGCTGTGGAGTCTGAGAGAAAGTTACAGAGGTGTTCTGACTTGTCTGTTGCCACAGAGGGGATGCAGTTGGGGATGTCATGGCTATGGTATCAGGGAGAGGTTTGAATTGGTTCTGTCTCTGCTGTGATGTCACAGAGAAGGGAATAATGAGTCTGTCACCACTGTGGTGTCCCAGAGAGGTGTAAATTGGACTTGTCACTGACTGCAGTGATGTCAGAGAGAGGTGAAACTGGGTCACTCATTTTTGTGATGTCACAGAGAGGAAAAAACTGAGGCTGCCGCCACTTTGTTGTCATAAACAGATGTAAGTTGGGCCTGTCACTGCTCTGATGTCACAAATGGAGGAAAAGTGGATCAGTCACTGCTGCAGTGTTACAGAGGGGATGAATTTGAGGCTGTCATGACTGTGATGTCCCAGAGAGGGGAATAATGCCTCTGTCAGCACTGTGGTGTCACAGAGAGGCATAAATGAGAGTTGTCAGTGCAGTGATGTTATAGAGAGGGGAAAATGGGTCCCTGATTGGTGTGATGTCAGAGAGAGGAAAAAACTGAGACTGCCTCTGCACTGGTGTCACAGAGAGGCATCAATTGGGCCTGTCACTTCTGTGGTGTCACAAAGAGGGGAAAAGTGAGTCTGTCACTGCTGTGGTGTCCCGGAGAGGGGAAAAGTGGAGTGATCACTGTTGTGCAGTCCCAGAGAAAGTTGCACAGGTGCTATGACTTGTCTGTTGCCACAAAGGGGATGGAATTGGGGTTGTTAGGGCTGTGGTATGACAGAGAGTTTTAAATTGGTTCTGATGTGATGTCCCAGAGAGGGGAATAACGGGTCTTTCAGCGCCGTGGTGTCACAGAGAGGTGTCAATTGGACTTGTCAGTGCAGTGATCTCCCAGAGAGAGGAAAACTGAGGCTGTCACTGCTGTGGCCTATAGGAGGGGATGAATTCCCACTTGTCTTTGATGTTATGTCACGGAGAGGAGAAACCTGGCACTGTCACCGCTGGGGTGTTAGAGAGAGGTGTAAATTGGGCTTGTTGCATGTGTGGTGTGACAGAAAGGGTGAAATTTGGTCTGTCAGTGCTGTGATGTCTTAAAGGGTGGAAACTGGGTCTTTCACTGCTGTGATGTCCCAGAGAGGCGTAGATTGGGGTGTCCCACTGCTGTGATGTCCCAGAGAGGGGAAAAGAGGGGCTATCACAGCTGTGGAGTCTGAGAGAAAGTTACAGAGGTGTTCTGACTTGTCTGTTGCCACAGAGGGGATGCAGTTGGGGATGTCATGGCTATGGTATCAGGGAGAGGTTTGAATTGGTTCTGTCTCTGCTGTGATGTCACAGAGAAGGGAATAATGAGTCTGTCACCACTGTGGTGTCCCAGAGAGGTGTAAATTGGACTTGTCACTGACTGCAGTGATGTCAGAGAGAGGTGAAACTGGGTCACTCATTTTTGTGATGTCACAGAGAGGAAAAAACTGAGGCTGCCGCCACTTTGTTGTCATAAACAGATGTAAGTTGGGCCTGTCACTGCTCTGATGTCACAAATGGAGGAAAAGTGGATCAGTCACTGCTGCAGTGTTACAGAGGGGATGAATTTGAGGCTGTCATGACTGTGATGTCCCAGAGAGGGGAATAATGCCTCTGTCAGCACTGTGGTGTCACAGAGAGGCGTAAATGAGAGTTGTCAGTGCAGTGATGTTATAGAGAGGGGAAAATGGGTCCCTGATTGGTGTGATGTCACAGAGAGGAAAAAACTGAGACTGCCTCTGCACTGGTGTCACAGAGAGGCATCAATTGGGCCTGTCACTTCTGTGGTGTCACAAAGAGGGGAAAAGTGAGTCTGTCACTGCTGTGGTGTCCCGGAGAGGGGAAAAGTGGAGTGATCACTGTTGTGCAGTCCCAGAGAAAGTTGCACAGGTGCTATGACTTGTCTGTTGCCACAAAGGGGATGGAATTGGGGTTGTTAGGGCTGTGGTATGACAGAGAGTTTTAAATTGGTTCTGATGTGATGTCCCAGAGAGGGGAATAACGGGTCTTTCAGCGCCGTGGTGTCACAGAGAGGTGTCAATTGGACTTGTCAGTGCAGTGATCTCCCAGAGAGAGGAAAACTGAGGCTGTCACTGCTGTGGCCTATAGGAGGGGATGAATTCCCACTTGTCTTTGATGTTATGTCACGGAGAGGAGAAACCTGGCACTGTCACCGCTGGGGTGTTAGAGAGAGGTGTAAATTGGGCTTGTTGCATGTGTGGTGTGACAGAAAGGGTGAAATTTGGTCTGTCAGTGCTGTGATGTCTTAAAGGGTGGAAACTGGGTCTTTCACTGCTGTGATGTCCCAGAGAGGCGTAGATTGGGGTGTCCCACTGCTGTGATGTCCCAGAGAGGGGGAAAAGAGAGGCTATCACAGCTGTGGAGTCTGAGAGAAAGTTACAGAGGTGTTCTGACTTGTCTGTTGCCACAGAGGGGATGCAGTTGGGGATGTCATGGCTATGGTATCAGGGAGAGGTTTGAATTGCTTCTGTCTCTGCTGTGATGTCACAGAGAAGGGAATAATGAGTCTGTCACCACTGTGGTGTCCCAGAGAGGTGTAAATTGGACTTGTCACTGACTGCAGTGATGTCAGAGAGAGGTGAAACTGGGTCACTCATTTTTGTGATGTCACAGAGAGGAAAAAACTGAGGCTGCCGCCACTTTGTTGTCATAAACAGATGTAAGTTGGGCCTGTCACTGCTCTGATGTCACAAATCGAGGAAAAGTGGATCAGTCACTGCTGCAGTGTTACAGAGGGGATGAATTTGAGGCTGTCATGACTGTGATGTCCCAGAGAGGGGAATAATGCCTCTGTCAGCACTGTGGTGTCACAGAGAGGCGTAAATGAGAGTTGTCAGTGCAGTGATGTTATAGAGAGGGGAAAATGGGTCCCTGATTGGTGTGATGTCAGAGAGAGGAAAAAACTGAGACTGCCTCTGCACTGGTGTCACAGAGAGGCATCAATTGGGCCTGTCACTTCTGTGGTGTCACAAAGAGGGGAAAAGTGAGTCTGTCACTGCTGTGGTGTCCCGGAGAGGGGAAAAGTGGAGTGATCACTGTTGTGCAGTCCCAGAGAAAGTTGCACAGGTGCTATGACTTGTCTGTTGCCACAAAGGGGATGGAATTGGGGTTGTTAGGGCTGTGGTATGACAGAGAGTTTTAAATTGGTTCTGATGTGATGTCCCAGAGAGGGGAATAACGGGTCTTTCAGCGCCGTGGTGTCACAAAGAGGTGTCAATTGGACTTGTCAGTGCAGTGATCTCCCAGAGAGAGGAAAACTGAGGCTGTCACTGCTGTGGCCTATAGGAGGGGATGAATTCCCACTTGTCTTTGATGTTATGTCACGGAGAGGAGAAACCTGGCACTGTCACCGCTGGGGTGTTAGAGAGAGGTGTAAATTGGGCTTGTTGCATCTGTGGTGTGACAGAAAGGGTGAAATTTGGTCTGTCAGTGCTGTGATGTCTTAAAGGGTGGAAACTGGGTCTTTCACTGCTGTGATGTCCCAGAGAGGCGTAGATTGGGGTGTCCCACTGCTGTGATGTCCCAGAGAGGGGAAAAGAGGGGCTATCACAGCTGTGGAGTCTGAGAGAAAGTTACAGAGGTGTTCTGACTTGTCTGTTGCCACAGAGGGGATGCAGTTGGGGATGTCATGGCTATGGTATCAGGGAGAGGTTTGAATTGGTTCTGTCTCTGCTGTGATGTCACAGAGAAGGGAATAATGAGTCTGTCACCACTGTGGTGTCCCAGAGAGGTGTAAATTGGACTTGTCACTGACTGCAGTGATGTCAGAGAGAGGTGAAACTGGGTCACTCATTTTTGTGATGTCACAGAGAGGAAAAAACTGAGGCTGCCACCACTTTGGTGTCATAAACAGATGTAAGTTGGGCCTGTCACTGCTCTGATGTCACAAATGGAGGAAAAGTGGATCAGTCACTGCTGCAGTGTTACAGAGGGGATGAATTTGAGGCTGTCATGACTGTGATGTCCCAGAGAGGGGAATAATGCCTCTGTCAGCACTGTGGTGTCACAGAGAGGCGTAAATGAGAGTTGTCAGTGCAGTGATGTTATAGAGAGGGGAAAATGGGTCCCTGATTGGTGTGATGTCAGAGAGAGGAAAAAACTGAGACTGCCTCTGCACTGGTGTCACAGAGAGGCATCAATTGGGCCTGTCACTTCTGTGGTGTCACAAAGAGGGGAAAAGTGAGTCTGTCACTGCTGTGGTGTCCCGGAGAGGGGAAAAGTGGAGTGATCACTGTTGTGCAGTCCCAGAGAAAGTTGCACAGGTGCTATGACTTGTCTGTTGCCACAAAGGGGATGGAATTGGGGTTGTTAGGGCTGTGGTATGACAGAGAGTTTTAAATTGGTTCTGATGTGATGTCCCAGAGAGGGGAATAACGGGTCTTTCAGCGCTGTGGTGTCACAAAGAGGTGTCAATTGGACTTGTCAGTGCAGTGATCTCCCAGAGAGAGGAAAACTGAGGCTGTCACTGCTGTGGCCTATAGGAGGGGATGAATTCCCACTTGTCTTTGATGTTATGTCACGGAGAGGAGAAACGTGGCACTGTCACCGCTGGGGTGTTAGAGATAGGTGTAAATTGGGCTTGTTGCATGTGTGGTGTGACAGAAAGGGTGAAATTTGGTCTGTCAGTGCTGTGATGTCTTAAAGGGTGGAAACTGGGTCTTTCACTGCTGTGATGTCCCAGAGAGGCGTAGATTGGGGTGTCCCACTGCTGTGATGTCCCAGAGAGGGGGAAAAGAGAGGCTATCACAGCTGTGGAGTCTGAGAGAAAGTTACAGAGGTGTTCTGACTTGTCTGTTGCCACAGAGGGGATGCAGTTGGGGATGTCATGGCTATGGTATCAGGGAGAGGTTTGAATTGGTTCTGTCTCTGCTGTGATGTCACAGAGAAGGGAATAATGAGTCTGTCACCACTGTGGTGTCCCAGAGAGGTGTAAATTGGACTTGTCACTGACTGCAGTGATGTCAGAGAGAGGTGAAACTGGGTCACTCATTTTTGTGATGTCACAGAGAGGAAAAAACTGAGGCTGCCGCCACTTTGGTGTCATAAACAGATGTAAGTTGGGCCTGTCACTGCTCTGATGTCACAAATGGAGGAAAAGTGGATCAGTCACTGCTGCAGTGTTACAGAGGGGATGAATTTGAGGCTGTCATGACTGTGATGTCCCAGAGAGGGGAATAATGCCTCTGTCAGCACTGTGGTGTCACAGAGAGGCATAAATGAGAGTTGTCAGTGCAGTGATGTTATAGAGAGGGGAAAATGGGTCCCTGATTGGTGTGATGTCAGAGAGAGGAAAAAACTGAGACTGCCTCTGCACTGGTGTCACAGAGAGGCATCAATTGGGCCTGTCACTTCTGTGGTGTCACAAAGAGGGGAAAAGTGAGTCTGTCACTGCTGTGGTGTCCCGGAGAGGGGAAAAGTGGAGTGATCACTGTTGTGCAGTCCCAGAGAATGTTGCACAGGTGCTATGACTTGTCTGTTGCCACAAAGGGGATGGAATTGGGGTTGTTAGGGCTGTGGTATGACAGAGAGTTTTAAATTGGTTCTGATGTGATGTCCCAGAGAGGGGAATAACGGGTCTTTCAGCGCCGTGGTGTCACAGAGAGGTGTCAATTGGACTTGTCAGTGCAGTGATCTCCCAGAGAGAGGAAAACTGAGGCTGTCACTGCTGTGGCCTATAGGAGGGGATGAATTCCCACTTGTCTTTGATGTTATGTCACGGAGAGGAGAAACGTGGCACTGTCACCGCTGGGGTGTTAGAGATAGGTGTAAATTGGGCTTGTTGCATGTGTGGTGTGACAGAAAGGGTGAAATTTGGTCTGTCAGTGCTGTGATGTCTTAAAGGGTGGAAACTGGGTCTTTCACTGCTGTGATGTCCCAGAGAGGCGTAGATTGGGGTGTCCCACTGCTGTGATGTCCCAGAGAGGGGGAAAAGAGAGGCTATCACAGCTGTGGAGTCTGAGAGAAAGTTACAGAGGTGTTCTGACTTGTCTGTTGCCACAGAGGGGATGCAGTTGGGGATGTCATGGCTATGGTATCAGGGAGAGGTTTGAATTGGTTCTGTCTCTGCTGTGATGTCACAGAGAAGGGAATAATGAGTCTGTCACCACTGTGGTGTCCCAGAGAGGTGTAAATTGGACTTGTCACTGACTGCAGTGATGTCAGAGAGAGGTGAAACTGGGTCACTCATTTTTGTGATGTCACAGAGAGGAAAAAACTGAGGCTGCCGCCACTTTGGTGTCATAAACAGATGTAAGTTGGGCCTGTCACTGCTCTGATGTCACAAATGGAGGAAAAGTGGATCAGTCACTGCTGCAGTGTTACAGAGGGGATGAATTTGAGGCTGTCATGACTGTGATGTCCCAGAGAGGGGAATAATGCCTCTGTCAGCACTGTGGTGTCACAGAGAGGCGTAAATGAGAGTTGTCAGTGCAGTGATGTTATAGAGAGGGGAAAATGGGTCCCTGATTGGTGTGATGTCAGAGAGAGGAAAAAACTGAGACTGCCTCTGCACTGGTGTCACAGAGAGGCATCAATTGGGCCTGTCACTTCTGTGGTGTCACAAAGAGGGGAAAAGTGAGTCTGTCACTGCTGTGGTGTCCCGGAGAGGGGAAAAGTGGAGTGATCACTGTTGTGCAGTCCCAGAGAAAGTTGCACAGGTGCTATGACTTGTCTGTTGCCACAAAGGGGATGGAATTGGGGTTGTTAGGGCTGTGGTATGACAGAGAGTTTTAAATTGGTTCTGATGTGATGTCCCAGAGAGGGGAATAACGGGTCTTTCAGCGCCGTGGTGTCACAAAGAGGTGTCAATTGGACTTGTCAGTGCAGTGATCTCCCAGAGAGAGGAAAACTGAGGCTGTCACTGCTGTGGCCTATAGGAGGGGATGAATTCCCACTTGTCTTTGATGTTATGTCACGGAGAGGAGAAACCTGGCACTGTCACCGCTGGGGTGTTAGAGATAGGTGTAAATTGGGCTTGTTGCATCTGTGGTGTGACAGAAAGGGTGAAATTTGGTCTGTCAGTGCTGTGATGTCTTAAAGGGTGGAAACTGGGTCTTTCACTGCTGTGATGTCCCAGAGAGGCGTAGATTGGGGTGTCCCACTGCTGTGATGTCCCAGAGAGGGGAAAAGAGAGGCTATCACAGCTGTGGAGTCTGAGCGAAAGTTACAGAGGTGTTCTGACTTGTCTGTTGCCACAGAGGGGATGCAGTTGGGGATGTCATGGCTATGGTATCAGGGAGAGGTTTGAATTGGTTCTGTCTCTGCTGTGATGTCACAGAGAAGGGAATAATGAGTCTGTCACCACTGTGATGTCACAGAGAGGTGTAAATTGGACTTGTCACTGACTGCAGTGATGTCAGAGAGAGGTGAAACTGGGTCACTCATTTTTGTGATGTCACAGAGAGGAAAAAACTGAGGCTGCCACTACTTTGGTGTCATAAACAGATGTAAGTTGGGCCTGTCACTGCTCTGATGTCACAAATGGAGGAAAAGTGGATCAGTCACTGCTGCAGTGTTACAGAGGGGATGAATTTGAGGCTGTCATGACTGTGATGTCCCAGAGAGGGGAATAACGGGTCTTTCAGCGCCGTGGTGTCACAGAGAGGTGTCAATTGGACTTGTCAGTGCAGTGATCTCCCAGAGAGAGGAAAACTGAGGCTCTCACTGCTGTGGCCTATAGGAGGGGATGAATTCCCACTTGTCTTTGATGTTATGTCACGGAGAGGAGAAACCTGGCACTGTCACCGCTGGGGTGTTAGAGATAGGTGTAAATTGGGCTTGTTGCATCTGTGGTGTGACAGAAAGGGTGAAATTTGGTCTGTCAGTGCTGTGATGTCTTAAAGGGTGGAAACTGGGTCTTTCACTGCTGTGATGTCCCAGAGAGGCGTAGATTGGGGTGTCCCACTGCTGTGATGTCCCAGAGAGGGGGAAAAGAGAGGCTATCACAGCTGTGGAGTCTGAGAGAAAGTTACAGAGGTGTTCTGACTTGTCTGTTGCCACAGAGGGGATGCAGTTGGGGATGTCATGGCTATGGTATCAGGGAGAGGTTTGAATTGGTTCTGTCTCTGCTGTGATGTCACAGAGAAGGGAATAATGAGTCTGTCACCACTGTGGTGTCCCAGAGACGTGTAAATTGGACTTGTCACTGACTGCAGTGATGTCAGAGAGAGGTGAAACTGGGTCACTCATTTTTGTGATGTCACAGAGAGGAAAAAACTGAGGCTGCCGCCACTTTGTTGTCATAAACAGATGTAAGTTGGGCCTGTCACTGCTCTGATGTCACAAATGGAGGAAAAGTGGATCAGTCACTGCTGCAGTGTTACAGAGGGGATGAATTTGAGGCTGTCATGACTGTGATGTCCCAGAGAGGGGAATAATGCCTCTGTCAGCACTGTGGTGTCACAGAGAGGCGTAAATGAGAGTTGTCAGTGCAGTGATGTTATAGAGAGGGGAAAATGGGTCCCTGATTGGTGTGATGTCAGAGAGAGGAAAAAACTGAGACTGCCTCTGCACTGGTGTCACAGAGAGGCATCAATTGGGCCTGTCACTTCTGTGGTGTCACAAAGAGGGGAAAAGTGAGTCTGTCACTGCTGTGGTGTCCCGGAGAGGGGAAAAGTGGAGTGATCACAGTTGTGCAGTCCCAGAGAAAGTTGCACAGGTGCTATGACTTGTCTGTTGCCACAAAGGGGATGGAATTGGGGTTGTTAGGGCTGTGGTATGACAGAGAGTTTTAAATTGGTTCTGATGTGATGTCCCAGAGAGGGGAATAACGGGTCTTTCAGCGCCGTGGTGTCACAAAGAGGTGTCAATTGGACTTGTCAGTGCAGTGATCTCCCAGAGAGAGGAAAACTGAGGCTGTCACTGCTGTGGCCTATAGGAGGGGATGAATTCCCACTTGTCTTTGATGTTATGTCACGGAGAGGAGAAACCTGGCACTGTCACCGCTGGGGTGTTAGAGATAGGTGTAAATTGGGCTTGTTGCATGTGTGGTGTGACAGAAAGGGTGAAATTTGGTCTGTCAGTGCTGTGATATCTTAAAGGGTGGAAACTGGGTCTTTCACTGCTGTGATGTCCCAGAGAGGCGTAGATTGGGGTGTCCCACTGCTGTGATGTCCCAGAGAGGGGAAAAGAGAAACTATCACAGCTGTGGAGTCTGAGAGAAAGTTACAGAGGTGTTCTGACTTGTCTGTTGCCACAGAGGGGATGCAGTTGGGGATGTCATGGCTATGGTATCAGGGAGAGGTTTGAATTGGTTCTGTCTCTGCTGTGATGTCACAGAGAAGGGAATAATGAGTCTGTCACCACTGTGGTGTCCCAGAGAGGTGTAAATTGGACTTGTCACTGACTGCAGTGATGTCAGAGAGAGGTGAAACTGGGTCACTCATTTTTGTGATGTCACAGAGAGGAAAAAACTGAGGCTGCCGCCACTTTGGTGTCATAAACAGATATAATTTGGGCCTGTCACTGCTCTGATGTCACAAATGGAGGAAAAGTGGATCAGTCACTGCTGCAGTGTTACAGAGGGGATGAATTTGAGGCTGTCATGACTGTGATGTCCCAGAGAGGGGAATAATGCCTCTGTCAGCACTGTGGTGTCACAGAGAGGCGTAAATGAGAGTTGTCAGTGCAGTGATGTTATAGAGAGGGGAAAATGGGTCCCTGATTGGTGTGATGTCAGAGAGAGGAAAAAACTGAGACTGCCTCTGCACTGGTGTCACAGAGAGGCATCAATTGGGCCTGTCACTTCTGTGGTGTCACAAAGAGGGGAAAAGTGAGTCTGTCACTGCTGTGGTGTCCCGGAGAGGGGAAAAGTGGAGTGATCACAGTTGTGCAGTCCCAGAGAAAGTTGCACAGGTGCTATGACTTGTCTGTTGCCACAAAGGGGATGGAATTGGGGTTGTTAGGGCTGTGGTATGACAGAGAGTTTTAAATTGGTTCTGATGTGATGTCCCAGAGAGGGGAATAACGGGTCTTTCAGCGCCGTGGTGTCACAAAGAGGTGTCAATTGGACTTGTCAGTGCAGTGATCTCCCAGAGAGAGGAAAACTGAGGCTGTCACTGCTGTGGCCTATAGGAGGGGATGAATTCCCACTTGTCTTTGATGTTATGTCACGGAGAGGAGAAACCTGGCACTGTCACCGCTGGGGTGTTAGAGATAGGTGTAAATTGGGCTTGTTGCATCTGTGGTGTGACAGAAAGGGTGAAATTTGGTCTGTCAGTGCTGTGATGTCTTAAAGGGTGGAAACTGGGTCTTTCACTGCTGTGATGTCCCAGAGAGGCGTAGATTGGGGTGTCCCACTGCTGTGATGTCCCAGAGAGGGGAAAAGAGAGGCTATCACAGCTGTGGAGTCTGAGCGAAAGTTACAGAGGTGTTCTGACTTGTCTGTTGCCACAGAGGGGATGCAGTTGGGGATGTCATGGCTATGGTATCAGGGAGAGGTTTGAATTGGTTGTGTCTCTGCTGTGATGTCACAGAGAAGGGAATAATGAGTCTGTCACCACTGTGATGTCACAGAGAGGTGTAAATTGGACTTGTCACTGACTGCAGTGATGTCAGAGAGAGGTGAAACTGGGTCACTCATTTTTGTGATGTCACAGAGAGGAAAAAACTGAGGCTGCCACTACTTTGGTGTCATAAACAGATGTAAGTTGGGCCTGTCACTGCTCTGATGTCACAAATGGAGGAAAAGTGGATCAGTCACTGCTGCAGTGTTACAGAGGGGATGAATTTGAGGCTGTCATGACTGTGATGTCCCAGAGAGGGGAATAACGGGTCTTTCAGCGCCGTGGTGTCACAGAGAGGTGTCAATTGGACTTGTCAGTGCAGTGATCTCCCAGAGAGAGGAAAACTGAGGCTCTCACTGCTGTGGCCTATAGGAGGGGATGAATTCCCACTTGTCTTTGATGTTATGTCACGGAGAGGAGAAACCTGGCACTGTCACCGCTGGGGTGTTAGAGATAGGTGTAAATTGGGCTTGTTGCATCTGTGGTGTGACAGAAAGGGTGAAATTTGGTCTGTCAGTGCTGTGATGTCTTAAAGGGTGGAAACTGGGTCTTTCACTGCTGTGATGTCCCAGAGAGGCGTAGATTGGGGTGTCCCACTGCTGTGATGTCCCAGAGAGGGGGAAAAGAGAGGCTATCACAGCTGTGGAGTCTGAGAGAAAGTTACAGAGGTGTTCTGACTTGTCTGTTGCCACAGAGGGGATGCAGTTGGGGATGTCATGGCTATGGTATCAGGGAGAGGTTTGAATTGGTTCTGTCTCTGCTGTGATGTCACAGAGAAGGGAATAATGAGTCTGTCACCACTGTGGTGTCCCAGAGAGGTGTAAATTGGACTTGTCACTGACTGCAGTGATGTCAGAGAGAGGTGAAACTGGGTCACTCATTTTTGTGATGTCACAGAGAGGAAAAAACTGAGGCTGCCGCCACTTTGTTGTCATAAACAGATGTAAGTTGGGCCTGTCACTGCTCTGATGTCACAAATGGAGGAAAAGTGGATCAGTCACTGCTGCAGTGTTACAGAGGGGATGAATTTGAGGCTGTCATGACTGTGATGTCCCAGAGAGGGGAATAATGCCTCTGTCAGCACTGTGGTGTCACAGAGAGGCGTAAATGAGAGTTGTCAGTGCAGTGATGTTATAGAGAGGGGAAAATGGGTCCCTGATTGGTGTGATGTCAGAGAGAGGAAAAAACTGAGACTGCCTCTGCACTGGTGTCACAGAGAGGCATCAATTGGGCCTGTCACTTCTGTGGTGTCACAAAGAGGGGAAAAGTGAGTCTGTCACTGCTGTGGTGTCCCGGAGAGGGGAAAAGTGGAGTGATCACAGTTGTGCAGTCCCAGAGAAAGTTGCACAGGTGCTATGACTTGTCTGTTGCCACAAAGGGGATGGAATTGGGGTTGTTAGGGCTGTGGTATGACAGAGAGTTTTAAATTGGTTCTGATGTGATGTCCCAGAGAGGGGAATAACGGGTCTTTCAGCGCCGTGGTGTCACAAAGAGGTGTCAATTGGACTTGTCAGTGCAGTGATCTCCCAGAGAGAGGAAAACTGAGGCTGTCACTGCTGTGGCCTATAGGAGGGGATGAATTCCCACTTGTCTTTGATGTTATGTCACGGAGAGGAGAAACCTGGCACTGTCACCGCTGGGGTGTTAGAGATAGGTGTAAATTGGGCTTGTTGCATGTGTGGTGTGACAGAAAGGGTGAAATTTGGTCTGTCAGTGCTGTGATATCTTAAAGGGTGGAAACTGGGTCTTTCACTGCTGTGATGTCCCAGAGAGGCGTAGATTGGGGTGTCCCACTGCTGTGATGTCCCAGAGAGGGGAAAAGAGAAACTATCACAGCTGTGGAGTCTGAGAGAAAGTTACAGAGGTGTTCTGACTTGTCTGTTGCCACAGAGGGGATGCAGTTGGGGATGTCATGGCTATGGTATCAGGGAGAGGTTTGAATTGGTTCTGTCTCTGCTGTGATGTCACAGAGAAGGGAATAATGAGTCTGTCACCACTGTGGTGTCCCAGAGAGGTGTAAATTGGACTTGTCACTGACTGCAGTGATGTCAGAGAGAGGTGAAACTGGGTCACTCATTTTTGTGATGTCACAGAGAGGAAAAAACTGAGGCTGCCGCCACTTTGGTGTCATAAACAGATATAATTTGGGCCTGTCACTGCTCTGATGTCACAAATGGAGGAAAAGTGGATCAGTCACTGCTGCAGTGTTACAGAGGGGATGAATTTGAGGCTGTCATGACTGTGATGTCCCAGAGAGGGGAATAATGCCTCTGTCAGCACTGTGGTGTCACAGAGAGGCGTAAATGAGAGTTGTCAGTGCAGTGATGTTATAGAGAGGGGAAAATGGGTCCCTGATTGGTGTGATGTCAGAGAGAGGAAAAAACTGAGACTGCCTCTGCACTGGTGTCACAGAGAGGCATCAATTGGGCCTGTCACTTCTGTGGTGTCACAAAGAGGGGAAAAGTGAGTCTGTCACTGCTGTGGTGTCCCGGAGAGGGGAAAAGTGGAGTGATCACTGTTGTGCAGTCCCAGAGAAAGTTGCACAGGTGCTATGACTTGTCTGTTGCCACAAAGGGGATGGAATTGGGGTTGTTAGGGCTGTGGTATGACAGAGAGTTTTAAATTGGTTCTGATGTGATGTCCCAGAGAGGGGAATAACGGGTCTTTCAGCGCCGTGGTGTCACAGAGAGGTGTCAATTGGACTTGTCAGTGCAGTGATCTCCCAGAGAGAGGAAAACTGAGGCTGTCACTGCTGTGGCCTATAGGAGGGGATGAATTCCCACTTGTCTTTGATGTTATGTCACGGAGAGGAGAAACCTGGCACTGTCACCGCTGGGGTGTTAGAGATAGGTGTAAATTGGGCTTGTTGCATGTGTGGTGTGACAGAAAGGGTGAAATTTGGTCTGTCAGTGCTGTGATGTCTTCAAGGGTGGAAACTGGGTCTTTCACTGCTGTGATGTCCCAGAGAGGCGTAGATTGGGGTGTCCCACTGCTGTGATGTCCCAGAGAGGGGAAAAGAGAGGCTATCACAGCTGTGGAGTCTGAGAGAAAGTTACAGAGGTGTTCTGACTTGTCTGTTGCCACAGAGGGGAAGCAGTTGGGGATGTCATGGCTATGGTATCAGGGAGAGGTTTGAATTGGTTCTGTCTCTGCTGTGATGTCACAGAGAAGGGAATAATGTGTCTGTCACCACTGTGGTGTCCCAGAGAGGTGTAAATTGGACTTGTCACTGACTGCAGTGATGTCAGAGAGAGGTGAAACTGGGTCACTCATTTTTGTGATGTCACAGAGAGGAAAAAACTGAGGCTGCCGCCACTTTGGTGTCATAAACAGATATAATTTGGGCCTGTCACTGCTCTGATGTCACAAATGGAGGAAAAGTGGATCAGTCACTGCTGCAGTGTTACAGAGGGGATGAATTTGAGGCTGTCATGACTGTGATGTCCCAGAGAGGGGAATAATGCCTCTGTCAGCACTGTGGTGTCACAGAGAGGCGTAAATGAGAGTTGTCAGTGCAGTGATGTTATAGAGAGGGGAAAATGGGTCCCTGATTGGTGTGATGTCAGAGAGAGGAAAAAACTGAGACTGCCTCTGCACTGGTGTCACAGAGAGGCATCAATTGGGCCTGTCACTTCTGTGGTGTCACAAAGAGGGGAAAAGTGAGTCTGTCACTGCTGTGGTGTCCCGGAGAGGGGAAAAGTGGAGTGATCACAGTTGTGCAGTCCCAGAGAAAGTTGCACAGGTGCTATGACTTGTCTGTTGCCACAAAGGGGATGGAATTGGGGTTGTTAGGGCTGTGGTATGACAGAGAGTTTTAAATTGGTTCTGATGTGATGTCCCAGAGAGGGGAATAACGGGTCTTTCAGCGCCGTGGTGTCACAAAGAGGTGTCAATTGGACTTGTCAGTGCAGTGATCTCCCAGAGAGAGGAAAACTGAGGCTGTCACTGCTGTGGCCTATAGGAGGGGATGAATTCCCACTTGTCTTTGATGTTATGTCACGGAGAGGAGAAACCTGGCACTGTCACCGCTGGGGTGTTAGAGATAGGTGTAAATTGGGCTTGTTGCATCTGTGGTGTGACAGAAAGGGTGAAATTTGGTCTGTCAGTGCTGTGATGTCTTAAAGGGTGGAAACTGGGTCTTTCACTGCTGTGATGTCCCAGAGAGGCGTAGATTGGGGTGTCCCACTGCTGTGATGTCCCAGAGAGGGGAAAAGAGAGGCTATCACAGCTGTGGAGTCTGAGCGAAAGTTACAGAGGTGTTCTGACTTGTCTGTTGCCACAGAGGGGATGCAGTTGGGGATGTCATGGCTATGGTATCAGGGAGAGGTTTGAATTGGTTGTGTCTCTGCTGTGATGTCACAGAGAAGGGAATAATGAGTCTGTCACCACTGTGATGTCACAGAGAGGTGTAAATTGGACTTGTCACTGACTGCAGTGATGTCAGAGAGAGGTGAAACTGGGTCACTCATTTTTGTGATGTCACAGAGAGGAAAAAACTGAGGCTGCCACTACTTTGGTGTCATAAACAGATGTAAGTTGGGCCTGTCACTGCTCTGATGTCACAAATGGAGGAAAAGTGGATCAGTCACTGCTGCAGTGTTACAGAGGGGATGAATTTGAGGCTGTCATGACTGTGATGTCCCAGAGAGGGGAATAACGGGTCTTTCAGCGCCGTGGTGTCACAGAGAGGTGTCAATTGGACTTGTCAGTGCAGTGATCTCCCAGAGAGAGGAAAACTGAGGCTCTCACTGCTGTGGCCTATAGGAGGGGATGAATTCCCACTTGTCTTTGATGTTATGTCACGGAGAGGAGAAACCTGGCACTGTCACCGCTGGGGTGTTAGAGATAGGTGTAAATTGGGCTTGTTGCATCTGTGGTGTGACAGAAAGGGTGAAATTTGGTCTGTCAGTGCTGTGATGTCTTAAAGGGTGGAAACTGGGTCTTTCACTGCTGTGATGTCCCAGAGAGGCGTAGATTGGGGTGTCCCACTGCTGTGATGTCCCAGAGAGGGGGAAAAGAGAGGCTATCACAGCTGTGGAGTCTGAGAGAAAGTTACAGAGGTGTTCTGACTTGTCTGTTGCCACAGAGGGGATGCAGTTGGGGATGTCATGGCTATGGTATCAGGGAGAGGTTTGAATTGGTTCTGTCTCTGCTGTGATGTCACAGAGAAGGGAATAATGAGTCTGTCACCACTGTGGTGTCCCAGAGAGGTGTAAATTGGACTTGTCACTGACTGCAGTGATGTCAGAGAGAGGTGAAACTGGGTCACTCATTTTTGTGATGTCACAGAGAGGAAAAAACTGAGGCTGCCGCCACTTTGTTGTCATAAACAGATGTAAGTTGGGCCTGTCACTGCTCTGATGTCACAAATGGAGGAAAAGTGGATCAGTCACTGCTGCAGTGTTACAGAGGGGATGAATTTGAGGCTGTCATGACTGTGATGTCCCAGAGAGGGGAATAATGCCTCTGTCAGCACTGTGGTGTCACAGAGAGGCGTAAATGAGAGTTGTCAGTGCAGTGATGTTATAGAGAGGGGAAAATGGGTCCCTGATTGGTGTGATGTCAGAGAGAGGAAAAAACTGAGACTGCCTCTGCACTGGTGTCACAGAGAGGCATCAATTGGGCCTGTCACTTCTGTGGTGTCACAAAGAGGGGAAAAGTGAGTCTGTCACTGCTGTGGTGTCCCGGAGAGGGGAAAAGTGGAGTGATCACAGTTGTGCAGTCCCAGAGAAAGTTGCACAGGTGCTATGACTTGTCTGTTGCCACAAAGGGGATGGAATTGGGGTTGTTAGGGCTGTGGTATGACAGAGAGTTTTAAATTGGTTCTGATGTGATGTCCCAGAGAGGGGAATAACGGGTCTTTCAGCGCCGTGGTGTCACAAAGAGGTGTCAATTGGACTTGTCAGTGCAGTGATCTCCCAGAGAGAGGAAAACTGAGGCTGTCACTGCTGTGGCCTATAGGAGGGGATGAATTCCCACTTGTCTTTGATGTTATGTCACGGAGAGGAGAAACCTGGCACTGTCACCGCTGGGGTGTTAGAGATAGGTGTAAATTGGGCTTGTTGCATGTGTGGTGTGACAGAAAGGGTGAAATTTGGTCTGTCAGTGCTGTGATATCTTAAAGGGTGGAAACTGGGTCTTTCACTGCTGTGATGTCCCAGAGAGGCGTAGATTGGGGTGTCCCACTGCTGTGATGTCCCAGAGAGGGGAAAAGAGAAACTATCACAGCTGTGGAGTCTGAGAGAAAGTTACAGAGGTGTTCTGACTTGTCTGTTGCCACAGAGGGGATGCAGTTGGGGATGTCATGGCTATGGTATCAGGGAGAGGTTTGAATTGGTTCTGTCTCTGCTGTGATGTCACAGAGAAGGGAATAATGAGTCTGTCACCACTGTGGTGTCCCAGAGAGGTGTAAATTGGACTTGTCACTGACTGCAGTGATGTCAGAGAGAGGTGAAACTGGGTCACTCATTTTTGTGATGTCACAGAGAGGAAAAAACTGAGGCTGCCGCCACTTTGGTGTCATAAACAGATATAATTTGGGCCTGTCACTGCTCTGATGTCACAAATGGAGGAAAAGTGGATCAGTCACTGCTGCAGTGTTACAGAGGGGATGAATTTGAGGCTGTCATGACTGTGATGTCCCAGAGAGGGGAATAATGCCTCTGTCAGCACTGTGGTGTCACAGAGAGGCGTAAATGAGAGTTGTCAGTGCAGTGATGTTATAGAGAGGGGAAAATGGGTCCCTGATTGGTGTGATGTCAGAGAGAGGAAAAAACTGAGACTGCCTCTGCACTGGTGTCACAGAGAGGCATCAATTGGGCCTGTCACTTCTGTGGTGTCACAAAGAGGGGAAAAGTGAGTCTGTCACTGCTGTGGTGTCCCGGAGAGGGGAAAAGTGGAGTGATCACTGTTGTGCAGTCCCAGAGAAAGTTGCACAGGTGCTATGACTTGTCTGTTGCCACAAAGGGGATGGAATTGGGGTTGTTAGGGCTGTGGTATGACAGAGAGTTTTAAATTGGTTCTGATGTGATGTCCCAGAGAGGGGAATAACGGGTCTTTCAGCGCCGTGGTGTCACAGAGAGGTGTCAATTGGACTTGTCAGTGCAGTGATCTCCCAGAGAGAGGAAAACTGAGGCTGTCACTGCTGTGGCCTATAGGAGGGGATGAATTCCCACTTGTCTTTGATGTTATGTCACGGAGAGGAGAAACCTGGCACTGTCACCGCTGGGGTGTTAGAGATAGGTGTAAATTGGGCTTGTTGCATGTGTGGTGTGACAGAAAGGGTGAAATTTGGTCTGTCAGTGCTGTGATGTCTTCAAGGGTGGAAACTGGGTCTTTCACTGCTGTGATGTCCCAGAGAGGCGTAGATTGGGGTGTCCCACTGCTGTGATGTCCCAGAGAGGGGAAAAGAGAGGCTATCACAGCTGTGGAGTCTGAGAGAAAGTTACAGAGGTGTTCTGACTTGTCTGTTGCCACAGAGGGGAAGCAGTTGGGGATGTCATGGCTATGGTATCAGGGAGAGGTTTGAATTGGTTCTGTCTCTGCTGTGATGTCACAGAGAAGGGAATAATGTGTCTGTCACCACTGTGGTGTCCCAGAGAGGTGTAAATTGGACTTGTCACTGACTGCAGTGATGTCACAGAGAGGTGAAACTGGGTCACTCATTTTTGTGATGTCACAGAGAGGAAAAAACTGAGGCTGCCGCCACTTTGGTGTCATAAACAGATATAATTTGGGCCTGTCACTGCTCTGATGTCACAAATGGAGGAAAAGTGGATCAGTCACTGCTGCAGTGTTACAGAGGGGATGAATTTGAGGCTGTCATGACTGTGATGTCCCAGAGAGGGGAATAATGCCTCTGTCAGCACTGTGGTGTCACAGAGAGGCGTAAATGAGAGTTGTCAGTGCAGTGATGTTATAGAGAGGGGAAAATGGGTCCCTGATTGGTGTGATGTCAGAGAGAGGAAAAAACTGAGACTGCCTCTGCACTGGTGTCACAGAGAGGCATCAATTGGGCCTGTCACTTCTGTGGTGTCACAAAGAGGGGAAAAGTGAGTCTGTCACTGCTGTGGTGTCCCGGAGAGGGGAAAAGTGGAGTGATCACTGTTGTGCAGTCCCAGAGAAAGTTGCACAGGTGCTATGACTTGTCTGTTGCCACAAAGGGGATGGAATTGGGGTTGTTAGGGCTGTGGTATGACAGAGAGTTTTAAATTGGTTCTGATGTGATGTCCCAGAGAGGGGAATAACGGGTCTTTCAGCGCAGTGGTGTCACAGAGAGGTGTCAATTGGACTTGTCAGTGCAGTGATCTCCCAGAGAGAGGAAAACTGAGGCTGTCACTGCTGTGGCCTATAGGAGGGGATGAATTCCCACTTGTCTTTGATGTTATGTCACGGAGAGGAGAAACCTGGCACTGTCACCGCTGGGGTGTTAGAGATAGGTGTAAATTGGGCTTGTTGCATCTGTGGTGTGACAGAAAGGGTGAAATTTGGTCTGTCAGTGCTGTGATGTCTTAAAGGGTGGAAACTGGGTCTTTCACTGCTGTGATGTCCCAGAGAGGCGTAGATTGGGGTGTCCCACTGCTGTGATGTCCCAGAGAGGGGAAAAGAGAAACTATCACAGCTGTGGAGTCTGAGAGAAAGTTACAGAGGTGTTCTGACTTGTCTGTTGCCACAGAGGGGATGCAGTTGGGGATGTCATGGCTATGGTATCAGGGAGAGGTTTGAATTGGTTCTGTCTCTGCTGTGATGTCACAGAGAAGGGAATAATGAGTCTGTCACCACTGTGGTGTCCCAGAGAGGTGTAAATTGGACTTGTCACTGACTGCAGTGATGTCAGAGAGAGGTGAAACTGGGTCACTCATTTTTGTGATGTCACAGAGAGGAAAAAACTGAGGCTGCCGCCACTTTGGTGTCATAAACAGATATAATTTGGGCCTGTCACTGCTCTGATGTCACAAATGGAGGAAAAGTGGATCAGTCACTGCTGCAGTGTTACAGAGGGGATGAATTTGAGGCTGTCATGACTGTGATGTCCCAGAGAGGGGAATAATGCCTCTGTCAGCACTGTGGTGTCACAGAGAGGCGTAAATGAGAGTTGTCAGTGCAGTGATGTTATAGAGAGGGGAAAATGGGTCCCTGATTGGTGTGATGTCAGAGAGAGGAAAAAACTGAGACTGCCTCTGCACTGGTGTCACAGAGAGGCATCAATTGGGCCTGTCACTTCTGTGGTGTCACAAAGAGGGGAAAAGTGAGTCTGTCACTGCTGTGGTGTCCCGGAGAGGGGAAAAGTGGAGTGATCACTGTTGTGCAGTCCCAGAGAAAGTTGCACAGGTGCTATGACTTGTCTGTTGCCACAAAGGGGATGGAATTGGGGTTGTTAGGGCTGTGGTATGACAGAGAGTTTTAAATTGGTTCTGATGTGATGTCCCAGAGAGGGGAATAACGGGTCTTTCAGCGCCGTGGTGTCACAGAGAGGTGTCAATTGGACTTGTCAGTGCAGTGATCTCCCAGAGAGAGGAAAACTGAGGCTGTCACTGCTGTGGCCTATAGGAGGGGATGAATTCCCACTTGTCTTTGATGTTATGTCACGGAGAGGAGAAACCTGGCACTGTCACCGCTGGGGTGTTAGAGATAGGTGTAAATTGGGCTTGTTGCATGTGTGGTGTGACAGAAAGGGTGAAATTTGGTCTGTCAGTGCTGTGATG
This sequence comes from Poecile atricapillus, assembly GCF_030490865.1. Classification (NCBI taxonomy): domain Eukaryota; kingdom Metazoa; phylum Chordata; class Aves; order Passeriformes; family Paridae; genus Poecile; species Poecile atricapillus. Next base: position 118,407,403 of record NC_081249.1, on the reverse strand, counting down.
TCTTAAAGGGTGGAAACTGGGTCTTTCACTGCTGTGATGTCCCAGAGAGGCGTAGATTGGGGTGTCCCACTGCTGTGATGTCCCAGAGAGGGGGAAAAGAGAGGCTATCACAGCTGTGGAGTCTGAGAGAAAGTTACAGAGGTGTTCTGACTTGTCTGTTGCCACAGAGGGGATGCAGTTGGGGATGTCATGGCTATGGTATCAGGGAGAGGTTTGAATTGGTTCTGTCTCTGCTGTGATGTCACAGAGAAGGGAATAATGAGTCTGTCACCACTGTGGTGTCCCAGAGAGGTGTAAATTGGACTTGTCACTGACTGCAGTGATGTCACAGAGAGGTGAAACTGGGTCACTCATTTTTGTGATGTCACAGAGAGGAAAAAACTGAGGCTGCCGCCACTTTGTTGTCATAAACAGATGTAAGTTGGGCCTGTCACTGCTCTGATGTCACAAATGGAGGAAAAGTGGATCAGTCACTGCTGCAGTGTTACAGAGGGGATGAATTTGAGGCTGTCATGACTGTGATGTCCCAGAGAGGGGAATAATGCCTCTGTCAGCACTGTGGTGTCACAGAGAGGCGTAAATGAGAGTTGTCAGTGCAGTGATGTTATAGAGAGGGGAAAATGGGTCCCTGATTGGTGTGATGTCAGAGAGAGGAAAAAACTGAGACTGCCTCTGCACTGGTGTCACAGAGAGGCATCAATTGGGCCTGTCACTTCTGTGGTGTCACAAAGAGGGGAAAAGTGAGTCTGTCACTGCTGTGGTGTCCCGGAGAGGGGAAAAGTGGAGTGATCACTGTTGTGCAGTCCCAGAGAAAGTTGCACAGGTGCTATGACTTGTCTGTTGCCACAAAGGGGATGGAATTGGGGTTGTTAGGGCTGTGGTATGACAGAGAGTTTTAAATTGGTTCTGATGTGATGTCCCAGAGAGGGGAATAACGGGTCTTTCAGCGCCGTGGTGTCACAAAGAGGTGTCAATTGGACTTGTCAGTGCAGTGATCTCCCAGAGAGAGGAAAACTGAGGCTGTCACTGCTGTGGCCTATAGGAGGGGATGAATTCCCACTTGTCTTTGATGTTATGTCACGGAGAGGAGAAACCTGGCACTGTCACCGCTGGGGTGTTAGAGATAGGTGTAAATTGGGCTTGTTGCATGTGTGGTGTGACAGAAAGGGTGAAATTTGGTCTGTCAGTGCTGTGATGTCTTAAAGGGTGGAAACTGGGTCTTTCACTGCTGTGATGTCCCAGAGAGGCGTAGATTGGGGTGTCCCACTGCTGTGATGTCCCAGAGAGGGGAAAAGAGAAACTATCACAGCTGTGGAGTCTGAGAGAAAGTTACAGAGGTGTTCTGACTTGTCTGTTGCCACAGAGGGGATGCAGTTGGGGATGTCATGGCTATGGTATCAGGGAGAGGTTTGAATTGGTTCTGTCTCTGCTGTGATGTCACAGAGAAGGGAATAATGAGTCTGTCACCACTGTGGTGTCCCAGAGAGGTGTAAATTGGACTTGTCACTGACTGCAGTGATGTCACAGAGAGGTGAAACTGGGTCACTCATTTTTGTGATGTCACAGAGAGGAAAAAACTGAGGCTGCCGCCACTTTGGTGTCATAAACAGATATAATTTGGGCCTGTCACTGCTCTGATGTCACAAATGGAGGAAAAGTGGATCAGTCACTGCTGCAGTGTTACAGAGGGGATGAATTTGAGGCTGTCATGACTGTGATGTCCCAGAGAGGGGAATAATGCCTCTGTCAGCACTGTGGTGTCACAGAGAGGCGTAAATGAGAGTTGTCAGTGCAGTGATGTTATAGAGAGGGGAAAATGGGTCCCTGATTGGTGTGATGTCGGAGAGAGGAAAAAACTGAGACTGCCTCTGCACTGGTGTCACAGAGAGGCATCAATTGGGCCTGTCACTTCTGTGGTGTCACAAAGAGGGGAAAAGTGAGTCTGTCACTGCTGTGGTGTCCCGGAGAGGGGAAAAGTGGAGTGATCACTGTTGTGCAGTCCCAGAGAAAGTTGCACAGGTGCTATGACTTGTCTGTTGCCACAAAGGGGATGGAATTGGGGTTGTTAGGGCTGTGGTATGACAGAGAGTTTGAAATTGGTTCTGATGTGATGTCCCAGAGAGGGGAATAACGGGTCTTTCAGCGCCGTGGTGTCACAAAGAGGTGTCAATTGGACTTGTCAGTGCAGTGATCTCCCAGAGAGAGGAAAACTGAGGCTGTCACTGCTGTGGCCTATAGGAGGGGATGAATTCCCACTTGTCTTTGATGTTATGTCACGGAGAGGAGAAACCTGGCACTGTCACCGCTGGGGTGTTAGAGATAGGTGTAAATTGGGCTTGTTGCATCTGTGGTGTGACAGAAAGGGTGAAATTTGGTCTGTCAGTGCTGTGATGTCTTAAAGGGTGGAAACTGGGTCTTTCACTGCTGTGATGTCCCAGAGAGGCGTAGATTGGGGTGTCCCACTGCTGTGATGTCCCAGAGAGGGGAAAAGAGAGGCTATCACAGCTGTGGAGTCTGAGAGAAAGTTACAGAGGTGTTCTGACTTGTCTGTTGCCACAGAGGGGATGCAGTTGGGGATGTCATGGCTATGGTATCAGGGAGAGGTTTGAATTGGTTCTGTCTCTGCTGTGATGTCACAGAGAAGGGAATAATGAGTCTGTCACCACTGTGATGTCACAGAGAGGTGTAAATTGGACTTGTCACTGACTGCAGTGATGTCAGAGAGAGGTGAAACTGGGTCACTCATTTTTGTGATGTCACAGAGAGGAAAAAACTGAGGCTGCCACTACTTTGGTGTCATAAACAGATGTAAGTTGGGCCTGTCACTGCTCTGATGTCACAAATGGAGGAAAAGTGGATCAGTCACTGCTGCAGTGTTACAGAGGGGATGAATTTGAGGCTGTCATGACTGTGATGTCCCAGAGAGGGGAATAACGGGTCTTTCAGCGCCGTGGTGTCACAGAGAGGTGTCAATTGGACTTGTCAGTGCAGTGATCTCCCAGAGAGAGGAAAACTGAGGCTGTCACTGCTGTGGCCTATAGGAGGGGATGAATTCCCACTTGTCTTTGATGTTATGTCACGGAGAGGAGAAACCTGGCACTGTCACCGCTGGGGTGTTAGAGATAGGTGTAAATTGGGCTTGTTGCATGTGTGGTGTGACAGAAAGGGTGAAATTTGGTCTGTCAGTGCTGTGATGTCTTAAAGGGTGGAAACTGGGTCTTTCACTGCTGTGATGTCCCAGAGAGGCGTAGATTGGGGTGTCCCACTGCTGTGATGTCCCAGAGAGGGGGAAAAGAGAGGCTATCACAGCTGTGGAGTCTGAGAGAAAGTTACAGAGGTGTTCTGACTTGTCTGTTGCCACAGAGGGGATGCAGTTGGGGATGTCATGGCTATGGTATCAGGGAGAGGTTTGAATTGGTTCTGTCTCTGCTGTGATGTCACAGAGAAGGGAATAATGAGTCTGTCACCACTGTGGTGTCCCAGAGAGGTGTAAATTGGACTTGTCACTGACTGCAGTGATGTCACAGAGAGGTGAAACTGGGTCACTCATTTTTGTGATGTCACAGAGAGGAAAAAACTGAGGCTGCCGCCACTTTGTTGTCATAAACAGATGTAAGTTGGGCCTGTCACTGCTCTGATGTCACAAATGGAGGAAAAGTGGATCAGTCACTGCTGCAGTGTTACAGAGGGGATGAATTTGAGGCTGTCATGACTGTGATGTCCCAGAGAGGGGAATAATGCCTCTGTCAGCACTGTGGTGTCACAGAGAGGCGTAAATGAGAGTTGTCAGTGCAGTGATGTTATAGAGAGGGGAAAATGGGTCCCTGATTGGTGTGATGTCAGAGAGAGGAAAAAACTGAGACTGCCTCTGCACTGGTGTCACAGAGAGGCATCAATTGGGCCTGTCACTTCTGTGGTGTCACAAAGAGGGGAAAAGTGAGTCTGTCACTGCTGTGGTGTCCCGGAGAGGGGAAAAGTGGAGTGATCACTGTTGTGCAGTCCCAGAGAAAGTTGCACAGGTGCTATGACTTGTCTGTTGCCACAAAGGGGATGGAATTGGGGTTGTTAGGGCTGTGGTATGACAGAGAGTTTTAAATTGGTTCTGATGTGATGTCCCAGAGAGGGGAATAATGGGTCTTTCAGCGCCGTGGTGTCACAAAGAGGTGTCAATTGGACTTGTCAGTGCAGTGATCTCCCAGAGAGAGGAAAACTGAGGCTGTCACTGCTGTGGCCTATAGGAGGGGATGAATTCCCACTTGTCTTTGATGTTATGTCACGGAGAGGAGAAACCTGGCACTGTCACCGCTGGGGTGTTAGAGATAGGTGTAAATTGGGCTTGTTGCATGTGTGGTGTGACAGAAAGGGTGAAATTTGGTCTGTCAGTGCTGTGATGTCTTAAAGGGTGGAAACTGGGTCTTTCACTGCTGTGATGTCCCAGAGAGGCGTAGATTGGGGTGTCCCACTGCTGTGATGTCCCAGAGAGGGGGAAAAGAGAGGCTATCACAGCTGTGGAGTCTGAGAGAAAGTTACAGAGGTGTTCTGACTTGTCTGTTGCCACAGAGGGGATGCAGTTGGGGATGTCATGGCTATGGTATCAGGGAGAGGTTTGAATTGGTTCTGTCTCTGCTGTGATGTCACAGAGAAGGGAATAATGAGTCTGTCACCACTGTGGTGTCCCAGAGAGGTGTAAATTGGACTTGTCACTGACTGCAGTGATGTCACAGAGAGGTGAAACTGGGTCACTCATTTTTGTGATGTCACAGAGAGGAAAAAACTGAGGCTGCCGCCACTTTGGTGTCATAAACAGATGTAAGTTGGGCCTGTCACTGCTCTGATGTCACAAATGGAGGAAAAGTGGATCAGTCACTGCTGCAGTGTTACAGAGGGGATGAATTTGAGGCTGTCATGACTGTGATGTCCCAGAGAGGGGAATAATGCCTCTGTCAGCACTGTGGTGTCACAGAGAGGCGTAAATGAGAGTTGTCAGTGCAGTGATGTTATAGAGAGGGGAAAATGGGTCCCTGATTGGTGTGATGTCAGAGAGAGGAAAAAACTGAGACTGCCTCTGCACTGGTGTCACAGAGAGGCATCAATTGGGCCTGTCACTTCTGTGGTGTCACAAAGAGGGGAAAAGTGAGTCTGTCACTGCTGTGGTGTCCCGGAGAGGGGAAAAGTGGAGTGATCACTGTTGTGCAGTCCCAGAGAAAGTTGCACAGGTGCTATGACTTGTCTGTTGCCACAAAGGGGATGGAATTGGGGTTGTTAGGGCTGTGGTATGACAGAGAGTTTTAAATTGGTTCTGATGTGATGTCCCAGAGAGGGGAATAACGGGTCTTTCAGCGCCGTGGTGTCACAGAGAGGTGTCAATTGGACTTGTCAGTGCAGTGATCTCCCAGAGAGAGGAAAACTGAGGCTGTCACTGCTGTGGCCTATAGGAGGGGATGAATTCCCACTTGTCTTTGATGTTATGTCACGGAGAGGAGAAACCTGGCACTGTCACCGCTGGGGTGTTAGAGATAGGTGTAAATTGGGCTTGTTGCATGTGTGGTGTGACAGAAAGGGTGAAATTTGGTCTGTCAGTGCTGTGATGTCTTAAAGGGTGGAAACTGGGTCTTTCACTGCTGTGATGTCCCAGAGAGGCGTAGATTGGGGTGTCCCACTGCTGTGATGTCCCAGAGAGGGGAAAAGAGAAACTATCACAGCTGTGGAGTCTGAGAGAAAGTTACAGAGGTGTTCTGACTTGTCTGTTGCCACAGAGGGGATGCAGTTGGGGATGTCATGGCTATGGTATCAGGGAGAGGTTTGAATTGGTTCTGTCTCTGCTGTGATGTCACAGAGAAGGGAATAATGAGTCTGTCACCACTGTGGTGTCCCAGAGAGGTGTAAATTGGACTTGTCACTGACTGCAGTGATGTCAGAGAGAGGTGAAACTGGGTCACTCATTTTTGTGATGTCACAGAGAGGAAAAAACTGAGGCTGCCGCCACTTTGGTGTCATAAACAGATGTAAGTTGGGCCTGTCACTGCTCTGATGTCACAAATGGAGGAAAAGTGGATCAGTCACTGCTGCAGTGTTACAGAGGGGATGAATTTGAGGCTGTCATGACTGTGATGTCCCAGAGAGGGGAATAATGCCTCTGTCAGCACTGTGGTGTCACAGAGAGGCGTAAATGAGAGTTGTCAGTGCAGTGATGTTATAGAGAGGGGAAAATGGGTCCCTGATTGGTGTGATGTCAGAGAGAGGAAAAAACTGAGACTGCCTCTGCACTGGTGTCACAGAGAGGCATCAATTGGGCCTGTCACTTCTGTGGTGTCACAAAGAGGGGAAAAGTGAGTCTGTCACTGCTGTGGTGTCCCGGAGAGGGGAAAAGTGGAGTGATCACTGTTGTGCAGTCCCAGAGAAAGTTGCACAGGTGCTATGACTTGTCTGTTGCCACAAAGGGGATGGAATTGGGGTTGTTAGGGCTGTGGTATGACAGAGAGTTTTAAATTGGTTCTGATGTGATGTCCCAGAGAGGGGAATAACGGGTCTTTCAGCGCCGTGGTGTCACAGAGAGGTGTCAATTGGACTTGTCAGTGCAGTGATCTCCCAGAGAGAGGAAAACTGAGGCTGTCACTGCTGTGGCCTATAGGAGGGGATGAATTCCCACTTGTCTTTGATGTTATGTCACGGAGAGGAGAAACCTGGCACTGTCACCGCTGGGGTGTTAGAGAGAGGTGTAAATTGGGCTTGTTGCATGTGTGGTGTGACAGAAAGGGTGAAATTTGGTCTGTCAGTGCTGTGATGTCTTAAAGGGTGGAAACTGGGTCTTTCACTGCTGTGATGTCCCAGAGAGGCGTAGATTGGGGTGTCCCACTGCTGTGATGTCCCAGAGAGGGGAAAAGAGAGGCTATCACAGCTGTGGAGTCTGAGCGAAAGTTACAGAGGTGTTCTGACTTGTCTGTTGCCACAGAGGGGATGCAGTTGGGGATGTCATGGCTATGGTATCAGGGAGAGGTTTGAATTGGTTCTGTCTCTGCTGTGATGTCACAGAGAAGGGAATAATGAGTCTGTCACCACTGTGGTGTCCCAGAGAGGTGTAAATTGGACTTGTCACTGACTGCAGTGATGTCAGAGAGAGGTGAAACTGGGTCACTCATTTTTGTGATGTCACAGAGAGGAAAAAACTGAGGCTGCCGCCACTTTGGTGTCATAAACAGATATAATTTGGGCCTGTCACTGCTCTGATGTCACAAATGGAGGAAAAGTGGATCAGTCACTGCTGCAGTGTTACAGAGGGGATGAATTTGAGGCTGTCATGACTGTGATGTCCCAGAGAGGGGAATAATGCCTCTGTCAGCACTGTGGTGTCACAGAGAGGCGTAAATGAGAGTTGTCAGTGCAGTGATGTTATAGAGAGGGGAAAATGGGTCCCTGATTGGTGTGATGTCAGAGAGAGGAAAAAACTGAGACTGCCTCTGCACTGGTGTCACAGAGAGGCATCAATTGGGCCTGTCACTTCTGTGGTGTCACAAAGAGGGGAAAAGTGAGTCTGTCACTGCTGTGGTGTCCCGGAGAGGGGAAAAGTGGAGTGATCACTGTTGTGCAGTCCCAGAGAAAGTTGCACAGGTGCTATGACTTGTCTGTTGCCACAAAGGGGATGGAATTGGGGTTGTTAGGGCTGTGGTATGACAGAGAGTTTTAAATTGGTTCTGATGTGATGTCCCAGAGAGGGGAATAACGGGTCTTTCAGCGCCGTGGTGTCACAGAGAGGTGTCAATTGGACTTGTCAGTGCAGTGATCTCCCAGAGAGAGGAAAACTGAGGCTGTCACTGCTGTGGCCTATAGGAGGGGATGAATTCCCACTTGTCTTTGATGTTATGTCACGAAGAGGAGAAACCTGGCACTGTCACCGCTGGGGTGTTAGAGAGAGGTGTAAATTGGGCTTGTTGCATGTGTGGTGTGACAGAAAGGGTGAAATTTGGTCTGTCAGTGCTGTGATGTCTTCAAGGGTGGAAACTGGGTCTTTCACTGCTGTGATGTCCCAGAGAGGCGTAGATTGGGGTGTCCCACTGCTGTGATGTCCCAGAGAGGGGAAAAGAGAGGCTATCACAGCTGTGGAGTCTGAGCGAAAGTTACAGAGGTGTTCTGACTTGTCTGTTGCCACAGAGGGGATGCAGTTGGGGATGTCATGGCTATGGTATCAGGGAGAGGTTTGAATTGGTTCTGTCTCTGCTGTGATGTCACAGAGAAGGGAATAATGAGTCTGTCACCACTGTGGTGTCCCAGAGAGGTGTAAATTGGACTTGTCACTGACTGCAGTGATGTCAGAGAGAGGTGAAACTGGGTCACTCATTTTTGTGATGTCACAGAGAGGAAAAAACTGAGGCTGCCGCCACTTTGGTGTCATAAACAGATATAATTTGGGCCTGTCACTGCTCTGATGTCACAAATGGAGGAAAAGTGGATCAGTCACTGCTGCAGTGTTACAGAGGGGATGAATTTGAGGCTGTCATGACTGTGATGTCCCAGAGAGGGGAATAATGCCTCTGTCAGCACTGTGGTGTCACAGAGAGGCGTAAATGAGAGTTGTCAGTGCAGTGATGTTATAGAGAGGGGAAAATGGGTCCCTGATTGGTGTGATGTCAGAGAGAGGAAAAAACTGAGACTGGCTCTGCACTGGTGTCACAGAGAGGCATCAATTGGGCCTGTCACTTCTGTGGTGTCACAAAGAGGGGAAAAGTGAGTCTGTCACTGCTGTGGTGTCCCGGAGAGGGGAAAAGTGGAGTGATCACTGTTGTGCAGTCCCAGAGAATGTTGCACAGGTGCTATGACTTGTCTGTTGCCACAAAGGGGATGGAATTGGGGTTGTTAGGGCTGTGGTATGACAGAGAGTTTTAAATTGGTTCTGATGTGATGTCCCAGAGAGGGGAATAATGGGTCTTTCAGCGCCGTGGTGTCACAGAGAGGTGTCAATTGGACTTGTCAGTGCAGTGATCTCCCAGAGAGAGGAAAACTGAGGCTGTCACTGCTGTGGCCTATAGGAGGGGATGAATTCCCACTTGTCTTTGATGTTATGTCACGGAGAGGAGAAACCTGGCACTGTCACCGCTGGGGTGTTAGAGATAGGTGTAAATTGGGCTTGTTGCATCTGTGGTGTGACAGAAAGGGTGAAATTTGGTCTGTCAGTGCTGTGATGTCTTCAAGGGTGGAAACTGGGTCTTTCACTGCTGTGATGTCCCAGAGAGGCGTAGATTGGGGTGTCCCACTGCTGTGATGTCCCAGAGAGGGGAAAAGAGAAACTATCACAGCTGTGGAGTCTGAGAGAAAGTTACAGAGGTGTTCTGACTTGTCTGTTGCCACAGAGGGGATGCAGTTGGGGATGTCATGGCTATGGTATCAGGGAGAGGTTTGAATTGGTTCTGTCTCTGCTGTGATGTCACAGAGAAGGGAATAATGAGTCTGTCACCACTGTGGTGTCACAGAGAGGTGTAAATTGGACTTGTCACTGACTGCAGTGATGTCAGTGAGAGGTGAAACTGGGTCACTCATTTTTGTGATGTCACAGAGAGGAAAAAACTGAGGCTGCCGCCACTTTGGTGTCATAAACAGATGTAAGTTGGGCCTGTCACTGCTCTGATGACACAAATGGAGGAAAAGTGGATCAGTCACTGCTGCAGTGTTACAGAGGGGATGAATTTGAGGCTGTCATGACTGTGATGTCCCAGAGAGGGGAATAATGCCTCTGTCAGCACTGTGGTGTCACAGAGAGGCGTAAATGAGAGTTGTCAGTGCAGTGATGTTATAGAGAGGGGAAAATGGGTCCCTGATTGGTGTGATGTCGGAGAGAGGAAAAAACTGAGACTGCCTCTGCACTGGTGTCACAGAGAGGCATCAATTGGGCCTGTCACTTCTGTGGTGTCACAAAGAGGGGAAAAGTGAGTCTGTCACTGCTGTGGTGTCCCGGAGAGGGGAAAAGTGGAGTGATCACTGTTGTGCAGTCCCAGAGAATGTTGCACAGGTGCTATGACTTGTCTGTTGCCACAAAGGGGATGGAATTGGGGTTGTTAGGGCTGTGGTATGACAGAGAGTTTTAAATTGGTTCTGATGTGATGTCCCAGAGAGGGGAATAACGGGTCTTTCAGCGCCGTGGTGTCACAGAGAGGTGTCAATTGGACTTGTCAGTGCAGTGATCTCCCAGAGAGAGGAAAACTGAGGCTGTCACTGCTGTGGCCTATAGGAGGGGATGAATTCCCACTTGTCTTTGATGTTATGTCACGGAGAGGAGAAACCTGGCACTGTCACCGCTGGGGTGTTAGAGATAGGTGTAAATTGGGCTTGTTGCATGTGTGGTGTGACAGAAAGGGTGAAATTTGGTCTGTCAGTGCTGTGATGTCTTAAAGGGTGGAAACTGGGTCTTTCACTGCTGTGATGTCCCAGAGAGGCGTAGATTGGGGTGTCCCACTGCTGTGATGTCCCAGAGAGGGGGAAAAGAGAGGCTATCACAGCTGTGGAGTCTGAGAGAAAGTTACAGAGGTGTTCTGACTTGTCTGTTGCCACAGAGGGGATGCAGTTGGGGATGTCATGGCTATGGTATCAGGGAGAGGTTTGAATTGGTTCTGTCTCTGCTGTGATGTCACAGAGAAGGGAATAATGAGTCTGTCACCACTGTGGTGTCACAGAGAGGTGTAAATTGGACTTGTCAGTGCAGTGATCTCCCAGAGAGAGGAAAAAACTGAGACTGCCTCTGCACTGGTGTCACAGAGAGGCATCAATTGGGCCTGTCACTTCTGTGGTGTCACAAAGAGGGGAAAAGTGAGTCTGTCACTGCTGTGGTGTCCCGGAGAGGGGAAAAGTGGAGTGATCACTGTTGTGCAGTCCCAGAGAAAGTTGCACAGGTGCTATGACTTGTCTGTTGCCACAAAGGGGATGGAATTGGGGTTGTTAGGGCTGTGGTATGACAGAGAGTTTTAAATTGGTTCTGATGTGATGTCCCAGAGAGGGGAATAACGGGTCTTTCAGCGCTGTGGTGTCACAAAGAGGTGTCAATTGGACTTGTCAGTGCAGTGATCTCCCAGAGAGAGGAAAACTGAGGCTGTCACTGCTGTGGCCTATAGGAGGGGATGAATTCCCACTTGTCTTTGATGTTATGTCACGGAGAGGAGAAACGTGGCACTGTCACCGCTGGGGTGTTAGAGATAGGTGTAAATTGGGCTTGTTGCATCTGTGGTGTGACAGAAAGGGTGAAATTTGGTCTGTCAGTGCTGTGATGTCTTCAAGGGTGGAAACTGGGTCTTTCATTGCTGTGATGTCCCAGAGAGGCGTAGATTGGGGTGTCCCACTGCTGTGATGTCCCAGAGAGGGGAAAAGAGAGGCTATCACAGCTGTGGAGTCTGAGAGAAAGTTACAGAGGTGTTCTGACTTGTCTGTTGCCACAGAGGGGATGCAGTTGGGGATGTCATGGCTATGGTATCAGGGAGAGGTTTGAATTGGTTCTGTCTCTGCTGTGATGTCACAGAGAAGGAAATAATGAGTCTGTCACCACTGTGGTGTCCCAGAGAGGTGTAAATTGGACTTGTCACTGACTGCAGTGATGTCAGAGAGAGGTGAAACTGGGTCACTCATTTTTGTGATGTCACAGAGAGGAAAAAACTGAGGCTGCCGCCACTTTGGTGTCATAAACAGATGTAAGTTGGGCCTGTCACTGCTCTGATGTCACAAATGGAGGAAAAGTGGATCAGTCACTGCTGCAGTGTTACAGAGGGGATGAATTTGAGGCTGTCATGACTGTGATGTCCCAGAGAGGGGAATAATGCCTCTGTCAGCACTGTGGTGTCACAGAGAGGCATAAATGAGAGTTGTCAGTGCAGTGATGTTATAGAGAGGGGAAAATGGGTCCCTGATTGGTGTGATGTCAGAGAGAGGAAAAAACTGAGACTGCCTCTGCACTGGTGTCACAGAGAGGCATCAATTGGGCCTGTCACTTCTGTGGTGTCACAAAGAGGGGAAAAGTGAGTCTGTCACTGCTGTGGTGTCCCGGAGAGGGGAAAAGTGGAGTGATCACTGTTGTGCAGTCCCAGAGAAAGTTGCACAGGTGCTATGACTTGTCTGTTGCCACAAAGGGGATGGAATTGGGGTTGTTAGGGCTGTGGTATGACAGAGAGTTTTAAATTGGTTCTGATGTGATGTCCCAGAGAGGGGAATAACGGGTCTTTCAGCACAGTGGTGTCACAGAGAGGTGTCAATTGGACTTGTCAGTGCAGTGATCTCCCAGAGAGAGGAAAACTGAGGCTGTCACTGCTGTGGCCTATAGGAGGGGATGAATTCCCACTTGTCTTTGATGTTATGTCACGGAGAGGAGAAACCTGGCACTGTCACCGCTGGGGTGTTAGAGATAGGTGTAAATTGGGCTTGTTGCATCTGTGGTGTGACAGAAAGGGTGAAATTTGGTCTGTCAGTGCTGTGATGTCTTAAAGGGTGGAAACTGGGTCTTTCACTGCTGTGATGTCCCAGAGAGGCGTAGATTGGGGTGTCCCACTGCTGTGATGTCCCAGAGAGGGGAAAAGAGAAACTATCACAGCTGTGGAGTCTGAGAGAAAGTTACAGAGGTGTTCTGACTTGTCTGTTGCCACAGAGGGGATGCAGTTGGGGATGTCATGGCTATGGTATCAGGGAGAGGTTTGAATTGGTTCTGTCTCTGCTGTGATGTCACAGAGAAGGGAATAATGAGTCTGTCACCACTGTGGTGTCCCAGAGAGGTGTAAATTGGACTTGTCACTGACTGCAGTGATGTCACAGAGAGGTGAAACTGGGTCACTCATTTTTGTGATGTCACAGAGAGGAAAAAACTGAGGCTGCCGCCACTTTGGTGTCATAAACAGATATAATTTGGGCCTGTCACTGCTCTGATGTCACAAATGGAGGAAAAGTGGATCAGTCACTGCTGCAGTGTTACAGAGGGGATGAATTTGAGGCTGTCATGACTGTGATGTCCCAGAGAGGGGAATAATGCCTCTGTCAGCACTGTGGTGTCACAGAGAGGCGTAAATGAGAGTTGTCAGTGCAGTGATGTTATAGAGAGGGGAAAATGGGTCCCTGATTGGTGTGATGTCAGAGAGAGGAAAAAACTGAGACTGCCTCTGCACTGGTGTCACAGAGAGGCATCAATTGGGCCTGTCACTTCTGTGGTGTCACAAAGAGGGGAAAAGTGAGTCTGTCACTGCTGTGGTGTCCCGGAGAGGGGAAAAGTGGAGTGATCACTGTTGTGCAGTCCCAGAGAATGTTGCACAGGTGCTATGACTTGTCTGTTGCCACAAAGGGGATGGAATTGGGGTTGTTAGGGCTGTGGTATGACAGAGAGTTTTAAATTGGTTCTGATGTGATGTCCCAGAGAGGGGAATAATGGGTCTTTCAGCGCCGTGGTGTCACAGAGAGGTGTCAATTGGACTTGTCAGTGCAGTGATCTCCCAGAGAGAGGAAAACTGAGGCTGTCACTGCTGTGGCCTATAGGAGGGGATGAATTCCCACTTGTCTTTGATGTTATGTCACGGAGAGGAGAAACGTGGCACTGTCACCGCTGGGGTGTTAGAGATAGGTGTAAATTGGGCTTGTTGCATGTGTGGTGTGACAGAAAGGGTGAAATTTGGTCTGTCAGTGCTGTGATGTCTTAAAGGGTGGAAACTGGGTCTTTCACTGCTGTGATGTCCCAGAGAGGCGTAGATTGGGGTGTCCCACTGCTGTGATGTCCCAGAGAGGGGAAAAGAGAGGCTATCACAGCTGTGGAGTCTGAGAGAAAGTTACAGAGGTGTTCTGACTTGTCTGTTGCCACAGAGGGGATGCAGTTGGGGATGTCATGGCTATGGTATCAGGGAGAGGTTTGAATTGGTTCTGTCTCTGCTGTGATGTCACAGAGAAGGGAATAATGAGTCTGTCACCACTGTGGTGTCCCAGAGAGGTGTAAATTGGACTTGTCACTGACTGCAGTTATGTCAGAGAGAGGTGAAACTGGGTCACTCATTTTTGTGATGTCACAGAGAGGAAAAAACTGAGGCTGCCACCACTTTGGTGTCATAAACAGATGTAAGTTGGGCCTGTCACTGCTCTGATGTCACAAATGGAGGAAAAGTGGATCAGTCACTGCTGCAGTGTTACAGAGGGGATGAATTTGAGGCTGTCATGACTGTGATGTCCCAGAGAGGGGAATAATGCCTCTGTCAGCACTGTGGTGTCACAGAGAGGCATAAATGAGAGTTGTCAGTGCAGTGATGTTATAGAGAGGGGAAAATGGGTCCCTGATTGGTGTGATGTCAGAGAGAGGAAAAAACTGAGACTGCCTCTGCACTGGTGTCACAGAGAGGCATCAATTGGGCCTGTCACTTCTGTGGTGTCACAAAGAGGGGAAAAGTGAGTCTGTCACTGCTGTGGTGTCCCGGAGAGGGGAAAAGTGGAGTGATCACTGTTGTGCAGTCCCAGAGAAAGTTGCACAGGTGCTATGACTTGTCTGTTGCCACAAAGGGGATGGAATTGGGGTTGTTAGGGCTGTGGTATGACAGAGAGTTTTAAATTGGTTCTGATGTGATGTCCCAGAGAGGGGAATAACGGGTCTTTCAGCGCCGTGGTGTCACAGAGAGGTGTCAATTGGACTTGTCAGTGCAGTGATCTCCCAGAGAGAGGAAAACTGAGGCTGTCACTGCTGTGGCCTATAGGAGGGGATGAATTCCCACTTGTCTTTGATGTTATGTCACGGAGAGGAGAAACGTGGCACTGTCACCGCTGGGGTGTTAAAGATTGGTGTAAATTGGGCTTGTTGCATGTGTGGTGTGACAGAAAGGGTGAAATTTGGTCTGTCAGTGCTGTGATGTCTTAAAGGGTGGAAACTGGGTCTTTCACTGCTGTGATGTCCCAGAGAGGCGTAGATTGGGGTGTCCCACTGCTGTGATGTCCCAGAGAGGGGAAAAGAGAGGCTATCACAGCTGTGGAGTCTGAGAGAAAGTTACAGAGGTGTTCTGACTTGTCTGTTGCCACAGAGGGGATGCAGTTGGGGATGTCATGGCTATGGTATCAGGGAGAGGTTTGAACTGGTTCTGTCTCTGCTCTGATGTCACAGAGAAGGGAATAATGAGTCTGTCACCACTGTGGTGTCCCAGAGAGGTGTAAATTGGACTTGTCACTGACTGCAGTGATGTCAGAGAGAGGTGAAACTGGGTCACTCATTTTTGTGATGTCACAGAGAGGAAAAAACTGAGGCTGCCGCCACTTTGGTGTCATAAACAGATGTAAGTTGGGCCTGTCACTGCTCTGATGTCACAAATCGAGGAAAAGTGGATCAGTCACTGCTGCAGTGTTACAGAGGGGATGAATTTGAGGCTGTCATGACTGTGATGTCCCAGAGAGGGGAATAATGCCTCTGTCAGCACTGTGGTGTCACAGAGAGGCGTAAATGAGAGTTGTCAGTGCAGTGATGTTATAGAGAGGGGAAAATGGGTCCCTGATTGGTGTGATGTCAGAGAGAGGAAAAAACTGAGACTGCCTCTGCACTGGTGTCACAGAGAGGCATCAATTGGGCCTGTCACTTCTGTGGTGTCACAAAGAGGGGAAAAGTGAGTCTGTCACTGCTGTGGTGTCCCGGAGAGGGGAAAAGTGGAGTGATCACTGTTGTGCAGTCCCAGAGAAAATTGCACAGGTGCTATGACTTCTCTGTTGCCACAAAGGGGATGAAATTGGGGTTGTTAGGGCTGTGGTATGACAGAGAGTTTTAAATTGGTTCTGATGTGATGTCCCAGAGAGGGGAATAACGGGTCTTTCAGCGCCGTGGTGTCACAGAGAGGTGTCAATTGGACTTGTCAGTGCAGTGATCTCCCAGAGAGAGGAAAACTGAGGCTGTCACTGCTGTGGCCTATAGGAGGGGATGAATTCCCACTTGTCTTTGATGTTATGTCACGGAGAGGAGAAACCTGGCACTGTCACCGCTGGGGTGTTAGAGATAGGTGTAAATTGGGCTTGTTGCATGTGTGGTGTGACAGAAAGGGTGAAATTTGTTCTGTCAGTGCTGTGATGTCTTAAAGGGTGGAAACTGGGTCTTTCACTGCTGTGATGTCCCAGAGAGGCGTAGATTGGGGTGTCCCACTGCTGTGATGTCCCAGAGAGGGGAAAAGAGAGGCTATCACAGCTGTGGAGTCTGAGAGAAAGTTACAGAGGTGTTCTGACTTGTCTGTTGCCACAGAGGGGATGCAGTTGGGGATGTCATGGCTATGGTATCAGGGAGAGGTTTGAATTGGTTCTGTCTCTGCTGTGATGTCACAGAGAAGGGAATAATGAGTCTGTCACCACTGTGGTGTCCCAGAGAGGTGTAAATTGGACTTGTCACTGACTGCAGTGATGTCAGAGAGAGGTGAAACTGGGTCACTCATTTTTGTGATGTCACAGAGAGGAAAAAACTGAGGCTGCCGCCACTTTGGTGTCATAAACAGATGTAAGTTGGGCCTGTCACTGCTCTGATGTCACAAATGGAGGAAAAGTGGATCAGTCACTGCTGCAGTGTTACAGAGGGGATGAATTTGAGGCTGTCATGACTGTGATGTCCCAGAGAGGGGAATAATGCCTCTGTCAGCACTGTGGTGTCACAGAGAGGCGTAAATGAGAGTTGTCAGTGCAGTGATGTTATAGAGAGGGGAAAATGGGTCCCTGATTGGTGTGATGTCAGAGAGAGGAAAAAACTGAGACTGCCTCTGCACTGGTGTCACAGAGAGGCATCAATTGGGCCTGTCACTTCTGTGGTGTCACAAAGAGGGGAAAAGTGAGTCTGTCACTGCTGTGGTGTCCCGGAGAGGGGAAAAGTGGAGTGATCACTGTTGTGCAGTCCCAGAGAAAATTGCACAGGTGCTATGACTTCTCTGTTGCCACAAAGGGGATGGAATTGGGGTTGTTAGGGCTGTGGTATGACAGAGAGTTTTAAATTGGTTCTGATGTGATGTCCCAGAGAGGGGAATAACGGGTCTTTCAGCGCCGTGGTGTCACAGAGAGGTGTCAATTGGACTTGTCAGTGCAGTGATCTCCCAGAGAGAGGAAAACTGAGGCTGTCACTGCTGTGGCCTATAGGAGGGGATGAATTCCCACTTGTCTTTGATGTTATGTCACGGAGAGGAGAAACCTGGCACTGTCACCGCTGGGGTGTTAGAGATAGGTGTAAATTGGGCTTGTTGCATGTGTGGTGTGACAGAAAGGGTGAAATTTGGTCTGTCAGTGCTGTGATGTCTTAAAGGGTGGAAACTGGGTCTTTCACTGCTGTGATGTCCCAGAGAGGCGTAGATTGGGGTGTCCCACTGCTGTGATGTCCCAGAGAGGGGAATAATGCCTCTGTCAGCACTGTGGTGTCACAGAGAGGCGTAAATGAGAGTTGTCAGTGCAGTGATGTTATAGAGAGGGGAAAATGGGTCCCTGATTGGTGTGATGTCGGAGAGAGGAAAAAACTGAGACTGCCTCTGCACTGGTGTCACAGAGAGGCATCAATTGGGCCTGTCACTTCTGTGGTGTCACAAAGAGGGGAAAAGTGAGTCTGTCACTGCTGTGGTGTCCCGGAGAGGGGAAAAGTGGAGTGATCACTGTTGTGCAGTCCCAGAGAAAGTTGCACAGGTGCTATGACTTGTCTGTTGCCACAAAGGGGATGGAATTGGGGTTGTTAGGGCTGTGGTATGACAGAGAGTTTTAAATTGGTTCTGATGTGATGTCCCAGAGAGGGGAATAACGGGTCTTTCAGCGCCGTGGTGTCACAGAGAGGTGTCAATTGGACTTGTCAGTGCAGTGATCTCCCAGAGAGAGGAAAACTGAGGCTGTCACTGCTGTGGCCTATAGGAGGGGATGAATTCCCACTTGTCTTTGATGTTATGTCACGGAGAGGAGAAACCTGGCACTGTCACCGCTGGGGTGTTAGAGATAGGTGTAAATTGGGCTTGTTGCATGTGTGGTGTGACAGAAAGGGTGAAATTTGTTCTGTCAGTGCTGTGATGTCTTAAAGGGTGGAAACTGGGTCTTTCACTGCTGTGATGTCCCAGAGAGGCGTAGATTGGGGTGTCCCACTGCTGTGATGTCCCAGAGAGGGGAAAAGAGAGGCTATCACAGCTGTGGAGTCTGAGAGAAAGTTACAGAGGTGTTCTGACTTGTCTGTTGCCACAGAGGGGATGCAGTTGGGGATGTCATGGCTATGGTATCAGGGAGAGGTTTGAATTGGTTCTGTCTCTGCTGTGATGTCACAGAGAAGGGAATAATGAGTCTGTCACCACTCTGGTGTCCCAGAGAGGTGTAAATTGGACTTGTCACTGACTGCAGTGATGTCAGAGAGAGGTGAAACTGGGTCACTCATTTTTGTGATGTCACAGAGAGGAAAAAACTGAGGCTGCCGCCACTTTGGTGTCATAAACAGATGTAAGTTGGGCCTGTCACTGCTCTGATGTCACAAATGGAGGAAAAGTGGATCAGTCACTGCTGCAGTGTTACAGAGGGGATGAATTTGAGGCTGTCATGACTGTGATGTCCCAGAGAGGGGAATAATGCCTCTGTCAGCACTGTGGTGTCACAGAGAGGCGTAAATGAGAGTTGTCAGTGCAGTGATGTTATAGAGAGGGGAAAATGGGTCCCTGATTGGTGTGATGTCAGAGAGAGGAAAAAACTGAGACTGCCTCTGCACTGGTGTCACAGAGAGGCATCAATTGGGCCTGTCACTTCTGTGGTGTCACAAAGAGGGGAAAAGTGAGTCTGTCACTGCTGTGGTGTCCCGGAGAGGGGAAAAGTGGAGTGATCACTGTTGTGCAGTCCCAGAGAAAGTTGCACAGGTGCTATGACTTGTCTGTTGCCACAAAGGGGATGGAATTGGGGTTGTTAGGGCTGTGGTATGACAGAGAGTTTTAAATTGGTTCTGATGTGATGTCCCAGAGAGGGGAATAACGGGTCTTTCAGCGCCGTGGTGTCACAGAGAGGTGTCAATTGGACTTGTCAGTGCAGTGATCTCCCAGAGAGAGGAAAACTGAGGCTGTCACTGCTGTGGCCTATAGGAGGGGATGAATTCCCACTTGTCTTTGATGTTATGTCACGGAGAGGAGAAACCTGGCACTGTCACCGCTGGGGTGTTAGAGAGAGGTGTAAATTGGGCTTGTTGCATGTGTGGTGTGACAGAAAGGGTGAAATTTGGTCTGTCAGTGCTGTGATGTCTTCAAGGGTGGAAACTGGGTCTTTCACTGCTGTGATGTCCCAGAGAGGCGTAGATTGGGGTGTCCCACTGCTGTGATGTCCCAGAGAGGGGAAAAGAGAAACTATCACAGCTGTGGAGTCTGAGAGAAAGTTACAGAGGTGTTCTGACTTGTCTGTTGCCACAGAGGGGATGCAGTTGGGGATGTCATGGCTATGGTATCAGGGAGAGGTTTGAATTGGTTCTGTCTCTGCTGTGATGTCACAGAGAAGGGAATAATGAGTCTGTCACCACTGTGGTGTCACCGAGAGGTGTAAATTGGACTTGTCACTGACTGCAGTGATGTCACAGAGAGGTGAAACTGGGTCACTCATTTTTGTGATGTCACAGAGAGGAAAAAACTGAGGCTGCCGCCACTTTGGTGTCATAAACAGATATAATTTGGGCCTGTCACTGTTGTGATGTCACAAATGGAGGAAAAGTGGATCAGTCACTGCTGCAGTGTTACAGAGGGGATGAATTTGAGGCTGTCATGACTGTGATGTCCCAGAGAGGGGAATAATGCCTCTGTCAGCACTGTGGTGTCACAGAGAGGCATAAATGAGAGTTGTCAGTGCAGTGATGTTATAGAGAGGGGAAAATGGGTCCCTGATTGGTGTGATGTCAGAGAGAGGAAAAAACTGAGACTGCCTCTGCACTGGTGTCACAGAGAGGCATCAATTGGGCCTGTCACTTCTGTGGTGTCACAAAGAGGGGAAAAGTGAGTCTGTCACTGCTGTGGTGTCCCGGAGAGGGGAAAAGTGGAGTGATCACTGTTGTGCAGTCCCAGAGAAAGTTGCACAGGTGCTATGACTTGTCTGTTGCCACAAAGGGGATGGAATTGGGGTTGTTAGGGCTGTGGTATGACAGAGAGTTTTAAATTGGTTCTGATGTGATGTCCCAGAGAGGGGAATAACGGGTCTTTCAGCGCCGTGGTGTCACAAAGAGGTGTCAATTGGACTTGTCAGTGCAGTGATCTCCCAGAGAGAGGAAAACTGAGGCTGTCACTGCTGTGGCCTATAGGAGGGGATGAATTCCCACTTGTCTTTGATGTTATGTCACGGAGAGGAGAAACGTGGCACTGTCACCGCTGGGGTGTTAGAGATAGGTGTAAATTGGGCTTGTTGCATGTGTGGTGTGACAGAAAGGGTGAAATTTGGTCTGTCAGTGCTGTGATGTCTTAAAGGGTGGAAACTGGGTCTTTCACTGCTGTGATGTCCCAGAGAGGCGTAGATTGGGGTGTCCCACTGCTGTGATGTCCCAGAGAGGGGAAAAGAGAGGCTATCACAGCTGTGGAGTCTGAGAGAAAGTTACAGAGGTGTTCTGACTTGTCTGTTGCCACAGAGGGGATGCAGTTGGGGATGTCATGGCTATGGTATCAGGGAGAGGTTTGAATTGGTTCTGTCTCTGCTGTGATGTCACAGAGAAGGGAATAATGAGTCTGTCACCACTGTGGTGTCACCGAGAGGTGTAAATTGGACTTGTCAGTGCAGTGATCTCCCAGAGAGAGGAAAAAACTGAGACTGCCTCTGCACTGGTGTCACAGAGAGGCATCAATTGGGCCTGTCACTTCTGTGGTGTCACAAAGAGGGGAAAAGTGAGTCTGTCACTGCTGTGGTGTCCCGGAGAGGGGAAAAGTGGAGTGATCACTGTTGTGCAGTCCCAGAGAAAGTTGCACAGGTGCTATGACTTGTCTGTTGCCACAAAGGGGATGGAATTGGGGTTGTTAGGGCTGTGGTATGACAGAGAGTTTTAAATTGGTTCTGATGTGATGTCCCAGAGAGGGGAATAATGGGTCTTTCAGCGCCGTGGTGTCACAGAGAGGTGTCAATTTGACTTGTCAGTGCAGTGATCTCCCAGAGAGAGGAAAACTGAGGCTGTCACTGCTGTGGCCTATAGGAGGGGATGAATTCCCACTTGTCTTTGATGTTATGTCACGGAGAGGAGAAACCTGGCACTGTCACCGCTGGGGTGTTAGAGATAGGTGTAAATTGGGCTTGTTGCATATGTGGTGTGACAGAAAGGGTGAAATTTGGTCTGTCAGTGCTGTGATGTCTTAAAGGGTGGAAACTGGGTCTTTCACTGCTGTGATGTCCCAGAGAGGCGTAGATTGGGGTGTCCCACTGCTGTGATGTCCCAGAGAGGGGAAAAGAGAAACTATCACAGCTGTGGAGTCTGAGAGAAAGTTACAGAGGTGTTCTGACTTGTCTGTTGCCACAGAGAGGATGCAGTTGGGGATGTCATGGCTATGGTATCAGGGAGAGGTTTGAATTGGTTCTGTCTCTGCTGTGATGTCACAGAGAAGGGAATAATGAGTCTGTCACCACTGTGGTGTCCCAGAGAGGTGTAAATTGGACTTGTCACTGACTGCAGTGATGTCAGAGAGAGGTGAAACTGGGTCACTCATTTTTGTGATGTCACAGAGAGGAAAAAACTGAGGCTGCCACCACTTTGGTGTCATAAACAGAGGTAAGTTAGGCCTGTCACTGTTCTGATGTCACAAATGGAGGAAAAGTGGATCAGTCACTGCTGCAGTGTTACAGAGGGGATGAATTTGAGGCTGTCATGACTGTGATGTCCCAGAGAGGGGAATAATGCCTCTGTCAGCACTGTGGTGTCACAGAGAGGCGTAAATGAGAGTTGTCAGTGCAGTGATGTTATAGAGAGGGGAAAATGGGTCCCTGATTGGTGTGATGTCAGAGAGAGGAAAAAACTGAGACTGCCTCTGCACTGGTGTCACAGAGAGGCATCAATTGGGCCTGTCACTTCTGTGGTGTCACAAAGAGGGGAAAAGTGAGTCTGTCACTGCTGTGGTGTCCCGGAGAGGGGAAAAGTGGAGTGATCACTGTTGTGCAGTCCCAGAGAAAGTTGCACAGGTGCTATGACTTGTCTGTTGCCACAAAGGGGATGGAATTGGGGTTGTTAGGGCTGTGGTATGACAGAGAGTTTTAAATTGGTTCTGATGTGATGTCCCAGAGAGGGGAATAACGGGTCTTTCAGCGCCGTGGTGTCACAAAGAGGTGTCAATTGGACTTGTCAGTGCAGTGATCTCCCAGAGAGAGGAAAACTGAGGCTGTCACTGCTGTGGCCTATAGGAGGGGATGAATTCCCACTTGTCTTTGATGTTATGTCACGGAGAGGAGAAACCTGGCACTGTCACCGCTGGGGTGTTAGAGATAGGTGTAAATTGGGCTTGTTGCATGTGTGGTGTGACAGAAAGGGTGAAATTTGGTCTGTCAGTGCTGTGATGTCTTAAAGGGTGGAAACTGGGTCTTTCACTGCTGTGATGTCCCAGAGAGGCGTAGATTGGGGTGTCCCACTGCTGTGATGTCCCAGAGAGGGGAAAAGAGAGGCTATCACAGCTGTGGAGTCTGAGAGAAAGTTACAGAGGTGTTCTGACTTGTCTGTTGCCACAGAGGGGATGCAGTTGGGGATGTCATGGCTATGGTATCAGGGAGAGGTTTGAATTGGTTCTGTCTCTGCTGTGATGTCACAGAGAAGGGAATAATGAGTCTGTCACCACTGTGGTGTCACCGAGAGGTGTAAATTGGACTTGTCAGTGCAGTGATCTCCCAGAGAGAGGAAAAAACTGAGACTGCCTCTGCACTGGTGTCACAGAGAGGCATCAATTGGGCCTGTCACTTCTGTGGTGTCACAAAGAGGGGAAAAGTGAGTCTGTCACTGCTGTGGTGTCCCGGAGAGGGGAAAAGTGGAGTGATCACTGTTGTGCAGTCCCAGAGAAAGTTGCACAGGTGCTATGACTTGTCTGTTGCCACAAAGGGGATGGAATTGGGGTTGTTAGGGCTGTGGTATGACAGAGAGTTTTAAATTGGTTCTGATGTGATGTCCCAGAGAGGGGAATAATGGGTCTTTCAGCGCCGTGGTGTCACAGAGAGGTGTCAATTGGACTTGTCAGTGCAGTGATCTCCCAGAGAGAGGAAAACTGAGGCTGTCACTGCTGTGGCCTATAGGAGGGGATGAATTCCCACTTGTCTTTGATGTTATGTCACGGAGAGGAGAAACCTGGCACTGTCACCGCTGGGGTGTTAGAGATAGGTGTAAATTGGGCTTGTTGCATGTGTGGTGTGACAGAAAGGGTGAAATTTGGTCTGTCAGTGCTGTGATGTCTTAAAGGGTGGAAACTGGGTCTTTCACTGCTGTGATGTCCCAGAGAGGCGTAGATTGGGGTGTCCCACTGCTGTGATGTCCCAGAGAGGGGAAAAGAGAGGCTATCACAGCTGTGGAGTCTGAGAGAAAGTTACAGAGGTGTTCTGACTTGTCTGTTGCCACAGAGGGGATGCAGTTGGGGATGTCATGGCTATGGTATCAGGGAGAGGTTTGAATTGGTTCTGTCTCTGCTGTGATGTCACAGAGAAGGGAATAATGAGTCTGTCACCACTGTGGTGTCCCAGAGAGGTGTAAATTGGACTTGTCACTGACTGCTGTGATGTCAGAGAGGTGAAACTGGGTCACTCATTTTTGTGATGTCACAGAGAGGAAAAAACTGAGGCTGCCGCCACTTTGGTGTCATAAACAGATGTAAGTTGGGCCTGTCACTGCTCTGATGTCACAAATAGAGGAAAAGTGGATCAGTCACTGCTGCAGTGTTACAGAGGGGATGAATTTGAGGCTGTCATGACTGTGATGTCCCAGAGAGGGGAATAATGCCTCTGTCAGCACTGTGGTGTCACAGAGAGGCGTAAATGAGAGTTGTCACTGCAGTGATGTTATAGAGAGGGGAAAATGGGTCCCTGATTGGTGTGATGTCAGAGAGAGGAAAAAACTGAGACTGCCTCTGCACTGGTGTCACAGAGAGGCATCAATTGGGCCTGTCACTTCTGTGGTGTCACAAAGAGGGGAAAAGTGAGTCTGTCACTGCTGTGGTGTCCCGGAGAGGGGAAAAGTGGAGTGATCACTGTTGTGCAGTCCCAGAGAAAGTTGCACAGGTGCTATGACTTGTCTGTTGCCACAAAGGGGATGGAATTGGGGTTGTTAGGGCTGTGGTATGACAGAGAGTTTTAAATTGGTTCTGATGTGATGTCCCAGAGAGGGGAATAACGGGTCTTTCAGCGCCGTGGTGTCACAGAGAGGTGTCAATTGGACTTGTCAGTGCAGTGATCTCCCAGAGAGAGGAAAACTGAGGCTGTCACTGCTGTGGCCTATAGGAGGGGATGAATTCCCACTTGTCTTTGATGTTATGTCACGGAGAGGAGAAACCTGGCACTGTCACCGCTGGGGTGTTAGAGATAGGTGTAAATTGGGCTTGTTGCATGTGTGGTGTGACAGAAAGGGTGAAATTTGGTCTGTCAGTGCTGTGATGTCTTAAAGGGTGGAAACTGGGTCTTTCACTGCTGTGATGTCCCAGAGAGGCGTAGATTGGGGTGTCCCACTGCTGTGATGTCCCAGAGAGGGGAAAAGAGAGGCTATCACAGCTGTGGAGTCTGAGAGAAAGTTACAGAGGTGTTCTGACTTGTCTGTTGCCACAGAGGGGATGCAGTTGGGGATGTCATGGCTATGGTATCAGGGAGAGGTTTGAATTGGTTCTGTCTCTGCTGTGATGTCACAGAGAAGGGAATAATGAGTCTGTCACCACTGTGGTGTCCCAGAGAGGTGTAAATTGGACTTGTCACTGACTGCAGTGATGTCAGAGAGAGGTGAAACTGGGTCACTCATTTTTGTGATGTCACAGAGAGGAAAAAACTGAGGCTGCCGCCACTTTGGTGTCATAAACAGATATAAGTTGGGCCTGTCACTGCTCTGATGTCACAAATGGAGGAAAAGTGGATCAGTCACTGCTGCAGTGTTACAGAGGGGATGAATTTGAGGCTGTCATGACTGTGATGTCCCAGAGAGGGGAATAATGCCTCTGTCAGCACTGTGGTGTCACAGAGAGGCGTAAATGAGAGTTGTCAGTGCAGTGATGTTATAGAGAGGGGAAAATGGGTCCCTGATTGGTGTGATGTCAGAGAGAGGAAAAAACTGAGACTGCCTCTGCACTGGTGTCACAGAGAGGCATCAATTGGGCCTGTCACTTCTGTGGTGTCACAAAGAGGGGAAAAGTGAGTCTGTCACTGCTGTGGTGTCCCGGAGAGGGGAAAAGTGGAGTGATCACTGTTGTGCAGTCCCAGAGAAAGTTGCACAGGTGCTATGACTTGTCTGTTGCCACAAAGGGGATGGAATTGGGGTTGTTAGGGCTGTGGTATGACAGAGAGTTTTAAATTGGTTCTGATGTGATGTCCCAGAGAGGGGAATAACGGGTCTTTCAGCGCCGTGGTGTCACAGAGAGGTGTCAATTGGACTTGTCAGTGCAGTGATCTCCCAGAGAGAGGAAAACTGAGGCTGTCACTGCTGTGGCCTATAGGAGGGGATGAATTCCCACTTGTCTTTGATGTTATGTCACGGAGAGGAGAAACCTGGCACTGTCACCGCTGGGGTGTTAGAGATAGGTGTAAATTGGGCTTGTTGCATGTGTGGTGTGAC
This sequence comes from Poecile atricapillus, assembly GCF_030490865.1. NCBI lineage: Eukaryota > Metazoa > Chordata > Aves > Passeriformes > Paridae > Poecile > Poecile atricapillus. The sequence goes on along the minus strand of NC_081249.1, from coordinate 118,381,725 downwards.
AGAAAGGGTGAAATTTGGTCTGTCAGTGCTGTGATGTCTTAAAGGGTGGAAACTGGGTCTTTCACTGCTGTGATGTCCCAGAGAGGCGTAGATTGGGGTGTCCCACTGCTGTGATGTCCCAGAGAGGGGAAAAGAGAGGCTATCACAGCTGTGGAGTCTGAGAGAAAGTTACAGAGGTGTTCTGACTTGTCTGTTGCCACAGAGGGGATGCAGTTGGGGATGTCATGGCTATGGTATCAGGGAGAGGTTTGAATTGGTTCTGTCTCTGCTGTGATGTCACAGAGAAGGGAATAATGAGTCTGTCACCACTGTGGTGTCCCAGAGAGGTGTAAATTGGACTTGTCACTGACTGCTGTGATGTCAGAGAGGTGAAACTGGGTCACTCATTTTTGTGATGTCACAGAGAGGAAAAAACTGAGGCTGCCGCCACTTTGGTGTCATAAACAGATGTAAGTTGGGCCTGTCACTGCTCTGATGTCACAAATAGAGGAAAAGTGGATCAGTCACTGCTGCAGTGTTACAGAGGGGATGAATTTGAGGCTGTCATGACTGTGATGTCCCAGAGAGGGGAATAATGCCTCTGTCAGCACTGTGGTGTCACAGAGAGGCGTAAATGAGAGTTGTCACTGCAGTGATGTTATAGAGAGGGGAAAATGGGTCCCTGATTGGTGTGATGTCAGAGAGAGGAAAAAACTGAGACTGCCTCTGCACTGGTGTCACAGAGAGGCATCAATTGGGCCTGTCACTTCTGTGGTGTCACAAAGAGGGGAAAAGTGAGTCTGTCACTGCTGTGGTGTCCCGGAGAGGGGAAAAGTGGAGTGATCACTGTTGTGCAGTCCCAGAGAAAGTTGCACAGGTGCTATGACTTGTCTGTTGCCACAAAGGGGATGGAATTGGGGTTGTTAGGGCTGTGGTATGACAGAGAGTTTTAAATTGGTTCTGATGTGATGTCCCAGAGAGGGGAATAACGGGTCTTTCAGCGCCGTGGTGTCACAGAGAGGTGTCAATTGGACTTGTCAGTGCAGTGATCTCCCAGAGAGAGGAAAACTGAGGCTGTCACTGCTGTGGCCTATAGGAGGGGATGAATTCCCACTTGTCTTTGATGTTATGTCACGGAGAGGAGAAACCTGGCACTGTCACCGCTGGGGTGTTAGAGATAGGTGTAAATTGGGCTTGTTGCATGTGTGGTGTGACAGAAAGGGTGAAATTTGGTCTGTCAGTGCTGTGATGTCTTAAAGGGTGGAAACTGGGTCTTTCACTGCTGTGATGTCCCAGAGAGGCGTAGATTGGGGTGTCCCACTGCTGTGATGTCCCAGAGAGGGGAAAAGAGAGGCTATCACAGCTGTGGAGTCTGAGAGAAAGTTACAGAGGTGTTCTGACTTGTCTGTTGCCACAGAGGGGATGCAGTTGGGGATGTCATGGCTATGGTATCAGGGAGAGGTTTGAATTGGTTCTGTCTCTGCTGTGATGTCACAGAGAAGGGAATAATGAGTCTGTCACCACTGTGGTGTCCCAGAGAGGTGTAAATTGGACTTGTCACTGACTGCAGTGATGTCAGAGAGAGGTGAAACTGGGTCACTCATTTTTGTGATGTCACAGAGAGGAAAAAACTGAGGCTGCCGCCACTTTGGTGTCATAAACAGATGTAAGTTGGGCCTGTCACTGCTCTGATGTCACAAATGGAGGAAAAGTGGATCAGTCACTGCTGCAGTGTTACAGAGGGGATGAATTTGAGGCTGTCATGACTGTGATGTCCTAGAGAGGGGAATAATGCCTCTGTCAGCACTGTGGTGTCACAGAGAGGCGTAAATGAGAGTTGTCATTGCAGTGATGTTATAGAGAGGGGAAAATGGGTCCCTGATTGGTGTGATGTCAGAGAGAGGAAAAAACTGAGACTGCCTCTGCACTGGTGTCACAGAGAGGCATCAATTGGGCCTGTCACTTCTGTGGTGTCACAAAGAGGGGAAAAGTGAGTCTGTCACTGCTGTGGTGTCCCAGAGAGGGGAAAAGTGGAGTGATCACAGTTGTGCAGTCCCAGAGAAAGTTGCACAGGTGCTATGACTTGTCTGTTGCCACAAAGGGGATGGAATTGGGGTTGTTAGGGCTGTGGTATGACAGAGAGTTTTAAATTGGTTCTGATGTGATGTCCCAGAGAGGGGAATAATGGGTCTTTCAGCGCCGTGGTGTCACAGAGAGGTGTCAATTGGACTTGTCAGTGCAGTGATCTCCCAGAGAGAGGAAAACTGAGGCTGTCACTGCTGTGGCCTATAGGAGGGGATGAATTCCCACTTGTCTTTGATGTTATGTCACGGAGAGGAGAAACCTGGCACTGTCACCGCTGGGGTGTTAGAGATAGGTGTAAATTGGGCTTGTTGCATGTGTGGTGTGACAGAAAGGGTGAAATTTGGTCTGTCAGTGCTGTGATGTCTTAAAGGGTGGAAACTGGGTCTTTCACTGCTGTGATGTCCCAGAGAGGCGTAGATTGGGGTGTCCCACTGCTGTGATGTCCCAGAGAGGGGAAAAGAGAGGCTATCACAGCTGTGGAGTCTGAGAGAAAGTTACAGAGGTGTTCTGACTTGTCTGTTGCCACAGAGGGGATGCAGTTGGGGATGTCATGGCTATGGTATCAGGGAGAGGTTTGAATTGGTTCTGTCTCTGCTGTGATGTCACAGAGAAGGGAATAATGAGTCTGTCACCACTGTGGTGTCCCAGAGAGGTGTAAATTGGACTTGTCACTGACTGCAGTGATGTCAGAGAGAGGTGAAACTGGGTCACTCATTTTTGTGATGTCACAGAGGGGAAAAAACTGAGGCTGCCGCCACTTTGGTGTCATAAACAGATGTAAGTTGGGCCTGTCACTGCTCTGATGTCACAAATGGAGGAAAAGTGGATCAGTCACTGCTGCAGTGTTACAGAGGGGATGAATTTGAGGCTGTCATGACTGTGATGTCCCAGAGAGGGGAATAATGCCTCTGTCAGCACTGTGGTGTCACAGAGAGGCGTAAATGAGAGTTGTCAGTGCAGTGATGTTATAGAGAGGGGAAAATGGGTCCCTGATTGGTGTGATGTCAGAGAGAGGAAAAAACTGAGACTGCCTCTGCACTGGTGTCACAGAGAGGCATCAATTGGGCCTGTCACTTCTGTGGTGTCACAAAGAGGGGAAAAGTGAGTCTGTCACTGCTGTGGTGTCCCGGAGAGGGGAAAAGTGGAGTGATCACTGTTGTGCAGTCCCAGAGAAAGTTGCACAGGTGCTATGACTTGTCTGTTGCCACAAAGGGGATGGAATTGGGGTTGTTAGGGCTGTGGTATGACAGAGAGTTTTAAATTGGTTCTGATGTGATGTCCCAGAGAGGGGAATAACGGGTCTTTCAGCGCCGTGGTGTCACAGAGAGGTGTCAATTGGACTTGTCAGTGCAGTGATCTCCCAGAGAGAGGAAAACTGAGGCTGTCACTGCTGTGGCCTATAGGAGGGGATGAATTCCCACTTGTCTTTGATGTTATGTCACGGAGAGGAGAAACCTGGCACTGTCACCGCTGGGGTGTTAGAGATAGGTGTAAATTGGGCTTGTTGCATGTGTGGTGTGACAGAAAGGGTGAAATTTGGTCTGTCAGTGCTGTGATGTCTTAAAGGGTGGAAACTGGGTCTTTCACTGCTGTGATGTCCCAGAGAGGCGTAGATTGGGGTGTCCCACTGCTGTGATGTCCCAGAGAGGGGAAAAGAGAGGCTATCACAGCTGTGGAGTCTGAGAGAAAGTTACAGAGGTGTTCTGACTTGTCTGTTGCCACAGAGGGGATGCAGTTGGGGATGTCATGGCTATGGTATCAGGGAGAGGTTTGAATTGGTTCTGTCTCTGCTGTGATGTCACAGAGAAGGGAATAATGAGTCTGTCACCACTGTGGTGTCACAGAGAGGTGTAAATTGGACTTGTCACTGACTGCAGTGATGTCAGAGAGAGGTGAAACTGGGTCACTCATTTTTGTGATGTCACAGAGAGGAAAAAACTGAGGCTGCCGCCACTTTGGTGTCATCAACAGATGTAAGTTGGGCCTGTCACTGCTCTGATGTCACAAATGGAGGAAAAGTGGATCAGTCACTGCTGCAGTGTTACAGAGGGGATGAATTTGAGGCTGTCATGACTGTGATGTCCTAGAGAAGGGAATAATGCCTCTGTCAGCACTGTGGTGTCACAGAGAGGCGTAAATGAGAGTTGTCATTGCAGTGATGTTATAGAGAGGGGAAAATGGGTCCCTGATTGGTGTGATGTCAGAGAGAGGAAAAAACTGAGACTGCCTCTGCACTGGTGTCACAGAGAGGTATCAATTGGGCCTGTCACTTCTGTCGTGTCACAAAGAGGGGAAAAGTGAGTCTGTCACTGCTGTGGTGTCCCGGAGAGGGGAAAAGTGGAGTGATCACAGTTGTGCAGTCCCAGAGAAAGTTGCACAGGTGCTATGACTTGTCTGTTGCCACAAAGGGGATGGAATTGGGGTTGTTAGGGCTGTGGTATGACAGAGAGTTTTAAATTGGTTCTGATGTGATGTCCCAGAGAGGGGAATAACGGGTCTTTCAGCGCCGTGGTGTCACAGAGAGGTGTCAATTGGACTTGTCAGTGCAGTGATCTCCCAGAGAAAGGAAAACTGAGGCTGTCACTGCTGTGGCCTATAGGAGGGGATGAATTCCCACTTGTCTTTGATGTTATGTCACGGAGAGGAGAAACCTGGCACTGTCACCGCTGGGGTGTTAGAGATAGGTGTAAATTGGGCTTGTTGCATGTGTGGTGTGACAGAAAGGGTGAAATTTGGTCTGTCAGTGCTGTGATGTCTTCAAGGGTGGAAACTGGGTCTTTCACTGCTGTGATGTCCCAGAGAGGCGTAGATTGGGGTGTCCCACTGCTGTGATGTCCCAGAGAGGGGAAAAGAGAGGCTATCACAGCTGTGGAGTCTGAGAGAAAGTTACAGAGGTGTTCTGACTTGTCTGTTGCCACAGAGGGGATGCAGTTGGGGATGTCATGGCTATGGTATCAGGGAGAGGTTTGAATTGGTTCTGTCTCTGCTGTGATGTCACAGAGAAGGGAATAATGAGTCTGTCACCACTGTGGTGTCCCAGAGAGGTGTAAATTGGACTTGTCACTGACTGCAGTGATGTCAGAGAGAGGTGAAACTGGGTCACTCATTTTTGTGATGTCACAGAGAGGAAAAAACTGAGGCTGCCGCCACTTTGGTGTCATAAACAGATGTAAGTTGGGCCTGTCACTGTTCTGATGTCACAAATGGAGGAAAAGTGGATCAGTCACTGCTGCAGTGTTACAGAGGGGATGAATTTGAGGCTGTCATGACTGTGATGTCCCAGAGAGGGGAATAATGCCTCTGTCAGCACTGTGGTGTCACAGAGAGGCGTAAATGAGAGTTGTCACTGCAGTGATGTTATAGAGAGGGGAAAATGGGTCCCTGATTGGTGTGATGTCAGAGAGAGGAAAAAACTGAGACTGCCTCTGCACTGGTGTCACAGAGAGGCATCAATTGGGCCTGTCACTTCTGTGGTGTCACAAAGAGGGGAAAAGTGAGTCTGTCACTGCTGTGGTGTCCCGGAGAGGGGAAAAGTGGAGTGATCACTGTTGTGCAGTCCCAGAGAAAGTTGCACAGGTGCTATGACTTGTCTGTTGCCACAAAGGGGATGGAATTGGGGTTGTTAGGGCTGTGGTATGACAGAGTTTTAAATTGGTTCTGATGTGATGTCCCAGAGAGGGGAATAACGGGTCTTTCAGCGCCGTGGTGTCACAGAGAGGTGTCAATTGGACTTGTCAGTGCAGTGATCTCCCAGAGAGAGGAAAACTGAGGCTGTCACTGCTGTGGCCTATAGGAGGGGATGAATTCCCACTTGTCTTTGATGTTATGTCACGGAGAGGAGAAACCTGGCACTGTCACCGCTGGGGTGTTAGAGATAGGTGTAAATTGGGCTTGTTGCATGTGTGGTGTGACAGAAAGGGTGAAATTTGGTCTGTCAGTGCTGTGATGTCTTCAAGGGTGGAAACTGGGTCTTTCACTGCTGTGATGTCCCAGAGAGGCGTAGATTGGGGTGTCCCACTGCTGTGATGTCCCAGAGAGGGGAAAAGAGAAACTATCACAGCTGTGGAGTCTGAGAGAAAGTTACAGAGGTGTTCTGACTTGTCTGTTGCCACAGAGGGGATGCAGTTGGGGATGTCATGGCTATGGTATCAGGGAGAGGTTTGAATTGGTTCTGTCTCTGCTGTGATGTCACAGAGAAGGGAATAATGAGTCTGTCACCACTGTGGTGTCCCAGAGAGGTGTAAATTGGACTTGTCACTGACTGCAGTGATGTCAGAGGGAGGTGAAACTGGGTCACTCATTTTTGTGATGTCACAGAGAGGAAAAAACTGAGGCTGCCGCCACTTTGGTGTCATAAACAGATGTAAGTTGGGCCTGTCACTGCTCTGATGTCACAAATGGAGGAAAAGTGGATCAGTCACTGCTGCAGTGTTACAGAGGGGATGAATTTGAGGCTGTCATGACTGTGATGTCCTAGAGAGGGGAATAATGCCTCTGTCAGCACTGTGGTGTCACAGAGAGGCGTAAATGAGAGTTGTCATTGCAGTGATGTTATAGAGAGGGGAAAATGGGTCCCTGATTGGTGTGATGTCAGAGAGAGGAAAAAACTGAGACTGCCTCTGCACTGGTGTCACAGAGAGGCATCAATTGGGCCTGTCACTTCTGTGGTGTCACAAAGAGGGGAAAAGTGAGTCTGTCACTGCTGTGGTGTCCCAGAGAGGGGAAAAGTGGAGTGATCACAGTTGTGCAGTCCCAGAGAAAGTTGCACAGGTGCTATGACTTGTCTGTTGCCACAAAGGGGATGGAATTGGGGTTGTTAGGGCTGTGGTATGACAGAGAGTTTTAAATTGGTTCTGATGTGATGTCCCAGAGAGGGGAATAACGGGTCTTTCAGCGCCGTGGTGTCACAGAGAGGTGTCAATTGGACTTGTCAGTGCAGTGATCTCCCAGAGAGAGGAAAACTGAGGCTGTCACTGCTGTGGCCTATAGGAGGGGATGAATTCCCACTTGTCTTTGATGTTATGTCACGGAGAGGAGAAACCTGGCACTGTCACCGCTGGGGTGTTAGAGATAGGTGTAAATTGGGCTTGTTGCATGTGTGGTGTGACAGAAAGGGTGAAATTTGGTCTGTCAGTGCTGTGATGTCTTAAAGGGTGGAAACTGGGTCTTTCACTGCTGTGATGTCCCAGAGAGGCGTAGATTGGGGTGTCCCACTGCTGTGATGTCCCAGAGAGGGGAAAAGAGAGGCTATCACAGCTGTGGAGTCTGAGAGAAAGTTACAGAGGTGTTCTGACTTGTCTGTTGCCACAGAGGGGATGCAGTTGGGGATGTCATGGCTATGGTATCAGGGAGAGGTTTGAATTGGTTCTGTCTCTGCTGTGATGTCACAGAGAAGGGAATAATGAGTCTGTCACCACTGTGGTGTCCCAGAGAGGTGTAAATTGGACTTGTCACTGACTGCAGTGATGTCAGAGAGAGGTGAAACTGGGTCACTCATTTTTGTGATGTCACAGAGAGGAAAAAACTGAGGCTGCCGCCACTTTGGTGTCATAAACAGATATAAGTTGGGCCTGTCACTGCTCTGATGTCACAAATGGAGGAAAAGTGGATCAGTCACTGCTGCAGTGTTACAGAGGGGATGAATTTGAGGCTGTCATGACTGTGATGTCCCAGAGAGGGGAATAATGCCTCTGTCAGCACTGTGGTGTCACAGAGAGGCGTAAATGAGAGTTGTCAGTGCAGTGATGTTATAGAGAGGGGAAAATGGGTCCCTGATTGGTGTGATGTCAGAGAGAGGAAAAAACTGAGACTGCCTCTGCACTGGTGTCACAGAGAGGCATCAATTGGGCCTGTCACTTCTGTGGTGTCACAAAGAGGGGAAAAGTGAGTCTGTCACTGCTGTGGTGTCCCGGAGAGGGGAAAAGTGGAGTGATCACTGTTGTGCAGTCCCAGAGAAAGTTGCACAGGTGCTATGACTTGTCTGTTGCCACAAAGGGGATGGAATTGGGGTTGTTAGGGCTGTGGTATGACAGAGAGTTTTAAATTGGTTCTGATGTGATGTCCCAGAGAGGGGAATAACGGGTCTTTCAGCGCCGTGGTGTCACAGAGAGGTGTCAATTGGACTTGTCAGTGCAGTGATCTCCCAGAGAGAGGAAAACTGAGGCTGTCACTGCTGTGGCCTATAGGAGGGGATGAATTCCCACTTGTCTTTGATGTTATGTCACGGAGAGGAGAAACCTGGCACTGTCACCGCTGGGGTGTTAGAGATAGGTGTAAATTGGGCTTGTTGCATGTGTGGTGTGACAGAAAGGGTGAAATTTGGTCTGTCAGTGCTGTGATGTCTTAAAGGGTGGAAACTGGGTCTTTCACTGCTGTGATGTCCCAGAGAGGCGTAGATTGGGGTGTCCCACTGCTGTGATGTCCCAGAGAGGGGAAAAGAGAGGCTATCACAGCTGTGGAGTCTGAGAGAAAGTTACAGAGGTGTTCTGACTTGTCTGTTGCCACAGAGGGGATGCAGTTGGGGATGTCATGGCTATGGTATCAGGGAGAGGTTTGAATTGGTTCTGTCTCTGCTGTGATGTCACAGAGAAGGGAATAATGAGTCTGTCACCACTGTGGTGTCCCAGAGAGGTGTAAATTGGACTTGTCACTGACTGCAGTGATGTCAGAGAGAGGTGAAACTGGGTCACTCATTTTTGTGATGTCACAGAGAGGAAAAAACTGAGGCTGCCGCCACTTTGGTGTCATAAACAGATGTAAGTTGGGCCTGTCACTGCTCTGATGTCACAAATGGAGGAAAAGTGGATCAGTCACTGCTGCAGTGTTACAGAGGGGATGAATTTGAGGCTGTCATGACTGTGATGTCCTAGAGAGGGGAATAATGCCTCTGTCAGCACTGTGGTGTCACAGAGAGGCGTAAATGAGAGTTGTCATTGCAGTGATGTTATAGAGAGGGGAAAATGGGTCCCTGATTGGTGTGATGTCAGAGAGAGGAAAAAACTGAGACTGCCTCTGCACAGGTGTCACAGAGAGGCATCAATTGGGCCTGTCACTTCTGTGGTGTCACAAAGAGGGGAAAAGTGAGTCTGTCACTGCTGTGGTGTCCCAGAGAGGGGAAAAGTGGAGTGATCACAGTTGTGCAGTCCCAGAGAAAGTTGCACAGGTGCTATGACTTGTCTGTTGCCACAAAGGGGATGGAATTGGGGTTGTTAGGGCTGTGGTATGACAGAGAGTTTTAAATTGGTTCTGATGTGATGTCCCAGAGAGGGGAATAATGGGTCTTTCAGCGCCGTGGTGTCACAGAGAGGTGTCAATTGGACTTGTCAGTGCAGTGATCTCCCAGAGAGAGGAAAACTGAGGCTGTCACTGCTGTGGCCTATAGGAGGGGATGAATTCCCACTTGTCTTTGATGTTATGTCACGGAGAGGAGAAACCTGGCACTGTCACCGCTGGGGTGTTAGAGATAGGTGTAAATTGGGCTTGTTGCATGTGTGGTGTGACAGAAAGGGTGAAATTTGGTCTGTCAGTGCTGTGATGTCTTAAAGGGTGGAAACTGGGTCTTTCACTGCTGTGATGTCCCAGAGAGGCGTAGATTGGGGTGTCCCACTGCTGTGATGTCCCAGAGAGGGGAAAAGAGAGGCTATCACAGCTGTGGAGTCTGAGAGAAAGTTACAGAGGTGTTCTGACTTGTCTGTTGCCACAGAGGGGATGCAGTTGGGGATGTCATGGCTATGGTATCAGGGAGAGGTTTGAATTGGTTCTGTCTCTGCTGTGATGTCACAGAGAAGGGAATAATGAGTCTGTCACCACTGTGGTGTCCCAGAGAGGTGTAAATTGGACTTGTCACTGACTGCAGTGATGTCAGAGAGAGGTGAAACTGGGTCACTCATTTTTGTGATGTCACAGAGGGGAAAAAACTGAGGCTGCCGCCACTTTGGTGTCATAAACAGATGTAAGTTGGGCCTGTCACTGCTCTGATGTCACAAATGGAGGAAAAGTGGATCAGTCACTGCTGCAGTGTTACAGAGGGGATGAATTTGAGGCTGTCATGACTGTGATGTCCCAGAGAGGGGAATAATGCCTCTGTCAGCACTGTGGTGTCACAGAGAGGCGTAAATGAGAGTTGTCAGTGCAGTGATGTTATAGAGAGGGGAAAATGGGTCCCTGATTGGTGTGATGTCAGAGAGAGGAAAAAACTGAGACTGCCTCTGCACTGGTGTCACAGAGAGGCATCAATTGGGCCTGTCACTTCTGTGGTGTCACAAAGAGGGGAAAAGTGAGTCTGTCACTGCTGTGGTGTCCCGGAGAGGGGAAAAGTGGAGTGATCACTGTTGTGCAGTCCCAGAGAAAGTTGCACAGGTGCTATGACTTGTCTGTTGCCACAAAGGGGATGGAATTGGGGTTGTTAGGGCTGTGGTATGACAGAGAGTTTTAAATTGGTTCTGATGTGATGTCCCAGAGAGGGGAATAACGGGTCTTTCAGCGCCGTGGTGTCACAGAGAGGTGTCAATTGGACTTGTCAGTGCAGTGATCTCCCAGAGAGAGGAAAACTGAGGCTGTCACTGCTGTGGCCTATAGGAGGGGATGAATTCCCACTTGTCTTTGATGTTATGTCACGGAGAGGAGAAACCTGGCACTGTCACCGCTGGGGTGTTAGAGATAGGTGTAAATTGGGCTTGTTGCATGTGTGGTGTGACAGAAAGGGTGAAATTTGGTCTGTCAGTGCTGTGATGTCTTAAAGGGTGGAAACTGGGTCTTTCACTGCTGTGATGTCCCAGAGAGGCGTAGATTGGGGTGTCCCACTGCTGTGATGTCCCAGAGAGGGGAAAAGAGAGGCTATCACAGCTGTGGAGTCTGAGAGAAAGTTACAGAGGTGTTCTGACTTGTCTGTTGCCACAGAGGGGATGCAGTTGGGGATGTCATGGCTATGGTATCAGGGAGAGGTTTGAATTGGTTCTGTCTCTGCTGTGATGTCACAGAGAAGGGAATAATGAGTCTGTCACCACTGTGGTGTCACAGAGAGGTGTAAATTGGACTTGTCACTGACTGCAGTGATGTCAGAGAGAGGTGAAACTGGGTCACTCATTTTTGTGATGTCACAGAGAGGAAAAAACTGAGGCTGCCGCCACTTTGGTGTCATCAACAGATGTAAGTTGGGCCTGTCACTGCTCTGATGTCACAAATGGAGGAAAAGTGGATCAGTCACTGCTGCAGTGTTACAGAGGGGATGAATTTGAGGCTGTCATGATTGTGATGTCCTAGAGAAGGGAATAATGCCTCTGTCAGCACTGTGGTGTCACAGAGAGGCGTAAATGAGAGTTGTCATTGCAGTGATGTTATAGAGAGGGGAAAATGGGTCCCTGATTGGTGTGATGTCAGAGAGAGGAAAAAACTGAGACTGCCTCTGCACTGGTGTCACAGAGAGGTATCAATTGGGCCTGTCACTTCTGTCGTGTCACAAAGAGGGGAAAAGTGAGTCTGTCACTGCTGTGGTGTCCCGGAGAGGGGAAAAGTGGAGTGATCACAGTTGTGCAGTCCCAGAGAAAGTTGCACAGGTGCTATGACTTGTCTGTTGCCACAAAGGGGATGGAATTGGGGTTGTTAGGGCTGTGGTATGACAGAGAGTTTTAAATTGGTTCTGATGTGATGTCCCAGAGAGGGGAATAACGGGTCTTTCAGCGCCGTGGTGTCACAGAGAGGTGTCAATTGGACTTGTCAGTGCAGTGATCTCCCAGAGAAAGGAAAACTGAGGCTGTCACTGCTGTGGCCTATAGGAGGGGATGAATTCCCACTTGTCTTTGATGTTATGTCACGGAGAGGAGAAACCTGGCACTGTCACCGCTGGGGTGTTAGAGATAGGTGTAAATTGGGCTTGTTGCATGTGTGGTGTGACAGAAAGGGTGAAATTTGGTCTGTCAGTGCTGTGATGTCTTAAAGGGTGGAAACTGGGTCTTTCACTGCTGTGATGTCCCAGAGAGGCGTAGATTGGGGTGTCCCACTGCTGTGATGTCCCAGAGAGGGGAAAAGAGAGGCTATCACAGCTGTGGAGTCTGAGAGAAAGTTACAGAGGTGTTCTGACTTGTCTGTTGCCACAGAGGGGATGCAGTTGGGGATGTCATGGCTATGGTATCAGGGAGAGGTTTGAATTGGTTCTGTCTCTGCTGTGATGTCACAGAGAAGGGAATAATGAGTCTGTCACCACTGTGGTGTCCCAGAGAGGTGTAAATTGGACTTGTCACTGACTGCTGTGATGTCAGAGAGAGGTGAAACTGGGTCACTCATTTTTGTGATGTCACAGAGAGGAAAAAACTGAGGCTGCCGCCACTTTGGTGTCATAAACAGATGTAAGTTGGGCCTGTCACTGCTCTGATGTCACAAATGGAGGAAAAGTGGATCAGTCACTGCTGCAGTGTTACAGAGGGGATGAATTTGAGGCTGTCATGACTGTGATGTCCTAGAGAGGGGAATAATGCCTCTGTCAGCACTGTGGTGTCACAGAGAGGCGTAAATGAGAGTTGTCATTGCAGTGATGTTATAGAGAGGGGAAAATGGGTCCCTGATTGGTGTGATGTCAGAGAGAGGAAAAAACTGAGACTGCCTCTGCACTGGTGTCACAGAGAGGCATCAATTGGGCCTGTCACTTCTGTGGTGTCACAAAGAGGGGAAAAGTGAGTCTGTCACTGCTGTGGTGTCCCGGAGAGGGGAAAAGTGGAGTGATCACTGTTGTGCAGTCCCAGAGAAAGTTGCACAGGTGCTATGACTTGTCTGTTGCCACAAAGGGGATGGAATTGGGGTTGTTAGGGCTGTGGTATGACAGAGAGTTTTAAATTGGTTCTGATGTGATGTCCCAGAGAGGGGAATAACGGGTCTTTCAGCGCCGTGGTGTCACAGAGATGTCAATTGGACTTGTCAGTGCAGTGATCTCCCAGAGAGAGGAAAACTGAGGCTGTCACTGCTGTGGCCTATAGGAGGGGATGAATTCCCACTTGTCTTTGATGTTATGTCACGGAGAGGAGAAACCTGGCACTGTCACCGCTGGGGTGTTTAGATAGGTGTAAATTGGGCTTGTTGCATGTGTGGTGTGACAGAAAGGGTGAAATTTGGTCTGTCAGTGCTGTGATGTCTTCAAGGGTGGAAACTGGGTCTTTCACTGCTGTGATGTCCCAGAGAGGCGTAGATTGGGGTGTCCCACTGCTGTGATGTCCCAGAGAGGGGAAAAGAGAGGCTATCACAGCTGTGGAGTCTGAGAGAAAGTTACAGAGGTGTTCTGACTTGTCTGTTGCCACAGAGGGGATGCAGTTGGGGATGTCATGGCTATGGTATCAGGGAGAGGTTTGAATTGGTTCTGTCTCTGCTGTGATGTCACAGAGAAGGGAATAATGAGTCTGTCACCACTGTGGTGTCCCAGAGAGGTGTAAATTGGACTTGTCACTGACTGCAGTGATGTCAGAGAGAGGTGAAACTGGGTCACTCATTTTTGTGATGTCACAGAGAGGAAAAAACTGAGGCTGCCGCCACTTTGGTGTCATAAACAGATGTAAGTTGGGCCTGTCACTGTTCTGATGTCACAAATGGAGGAAAAGTGGATCAGTCACTGCTGCAGTGTTACAGAGGGGATGAATTTGAGGCTGTCATGACTGTGATGTCCCAGAGAGGGGAATAATGCCTCTGTCAGCACTGTGGTGTCACAGAGAGGCGTAAATGAGAGTTGTCAGTGCAGTGATGTTATAGAGAGGGGAAAATGGGTCCCTGATTGGTGTGATGTCAGAGAGAGGAAAAAACTGAGACTGCCTCTGCACTGGTGTCACAGAGAGGCATCAATTGGGCCTGTCACTTCTGTGGTGTCACAAAGAGGGGAAAAGTGAGTCTGTCACTGCTGTGGTGTCCCGGAGAGGGGAAAAGTGGAGTGATCACTGTTGTGCAGTCCCAGAGAAAGTTGCACAGGTGCTATGACTTGTCTGTTGCCACAAAGGGGATGGAATTGGGGTTGTTAGGGCTGTGGTATGACAGAGTTTTAAATTGGTTCTGATGTGATGTCCCAGAGAGGGGAATAACGGGTCTTTCAGCGCCGTGGTGTCACAGAGAGGTGTCAATTGGACTTGTCAGTGCAGTGATCTCCCAGAGAGAGGAAAACTGAGGCTGTCACTGCTGTGGCCTATAGGAGGGGATGAATTCCCACTTGTCTTTGATGTTATGTCACGGAGAGGAGAAACCTGGCACTGTCACCGCTGGGGTGTTAGAGATAGGTGTAAATTGGGCTTGTTGCATGTGTGGTGTGACAGAAAGGGTGAAATTTGGTCTGTCAGTGCTGTGATGTCTTAAAGGGTGGAAACTGGGTCTTTCACTGCTGTGATGTCCCAGAGAGGCGTAGATTGGGGTGTCCCACTGCTGTGATGTCCCAGAGAGGGGAAAAGAGAGGCTATCACAGCTGTGGAGTCTGAGAGAAAGTTACAGAGGTGTTCTGACTTGTCTGTTGCCACAGAGGGGATGCAGTTGGGGATGTCATGGCTATGGTATCAGGGAGAGGTTTGAATTGGTTCTGTCTCTGCTGTGATGTCACAGAGAAGGGAATAATGAGTCTGTCACCACTGTGGTGTCCCAGAGAGGTGTAAATTGGACTTGTCACTGACTGCAGTGATGTCAGAGAGAGGTGAAACTGGGTCACTCATTTTTGTGATGTCACAGAGAGGAAAAAACTGAGGCTGCCGCCACTTTGGTGTCATAAACAGATATAAGTTGGGCCTGTCACTGCTCTGATGTCACAAATGGAGGAAAAGTGGATCAGTCACTGCTGCAGTGTTACAGAGGGGATGAATTTGAGGCTGTCATGACTGTGATGTCCCAGAGAGGGGAATAATGCCTCTGTCAGCACTGTGGTGTCACAGAGAGGCGTAAATGAGAGTTGTCATTGCAGTGATGTTATAGAGAGGGGAAAATGGGTCCCTGATTGGTGTGATGTCAGAGAGAGGAAAAAACTGAGACTGCCTCTGCACTGGTGTCACAGAGAGGCATCAATTGGGTCTGTCACTTCTGTGGTGTCACAAAGAGGGGAAAAGTGAGTCTGTCACTGCTGTGGTGTCCCGGAGAGGGGAAAAGTGGAGTGATCACAGTTGTGCAGTCCCAGAGAAAGTTGCACAGGTGCTATGACTTGTCTGTTGCCACAAAGGGGATGGAATTGGGGTTGTTAGGGCTGTGGTATGACAGAGAGTTTTAAATTGGTTCTGATGTGATGTCCCAGAGAGGGGAATAACGGGTCTTTCAGCGCCGTGGTGTCACAGAGAGGTGTCAATTGGACTTGTCAGTGCAGTGATCTCCCAGAGAGAGGAAAACTGAGGCTGTCACTGCTGTGGCCTATAGGAGGGGATGAATTCCCACTTGTCTTTGATGTTATGTCACGGAGAGGAGAAACCTGGCACTGTCACCGCTGGGGTGTTAGAGATAGGTGTAAATTGGGCTTGTTGCATGTGTGGTGTGACAGAAAGGGTGAAATTTGGTCTGTCAGTGCTGTGATGTCTTCAAGGGTGGAAACTGGGTCTTTCACTGCTGTGATGTCCCAGAGAGGCGTAGATTGGGGTGTCCCACTGCTGTGATGTCCCAGAGAGGGGAAAAGAGAAACTATCACAGCTGTGGAGTCTGAGAGAAAGTTACAGAGGTGTTCTGACTTGTCTGTTGCCACAGAGGGGATGCAGTTGGGGATGTCATGGCTATGGTATCAGGGAGAGGTTTGAATTGGTTCTGTCTCTGCTGTGATGTCACAGAGAAGGGAATAATGAGTCTGTCACCACTGTGGTGTCCCAGAGAGGTGTAAATTGGACTTGTCACTGACTGCAGTGATGTCAGAGGGAGGTGAAACTGGGTCACTCATTTTTGTGATGTCACAGAGAGGAAAAAACTGAGGCTGCCGCCACTTTGGTGTCATAAACAGATGTAAGTTGGGCCTGTCACTGCTCTGATGTCACAAATGGAGGAAAAGTGGATCAGTCACTGCTGCAGTGTTACAGAGGGGATGAATTTGAGGCTGTCATGACTGTGATGTCCTAGAGAGGGGAATAATGCCTCTGTCAGCACTGTGGTGTCACAGAGAGGCGTAAATGAGAGTTGTCATTGCAGTGATGTTATAGAGAGGGGAAAATGGGTCCCTGATTGGTGTGATGTCAGAGAGAGGAAAAAACTGAGACTGCCTCTGCACTGGTGTCACAGAGAGGCATCAATTGGGCCTGTCACTTCTGTGGTGTCACAAAGAGGGGAAAAGTGAGTCTGTCACTGCTGTGGTGTCCCAGAGAGGGGAAAAGTGGAGTGATCACAGTTGTGCAGTCCCAGAGAAAGTTGCACAGGTGCTATGACTTGTCTGTTGCCACAAAGGGGATGGAATTGGGGTTGTTAGGGCTGTGGTATGACAGAGAGTTTTAAATTGGTTCTGATGTGATGTCCCAGAGAGGGGAATAACGGGTCTTTCAGCGCCGTGGTGTCACAGAGAGGTGTCAATTGGACTTGTCAGTGCAGTGATCTCCCAGAGAGAGGAAAACTGAGGCTGTCACTGCTGTGGCCTATAGGAGGGGATGAATTCCCACTTGTCTTTGATGTTATGTCACGGAGAGGAGAAACCTGGCACTGTCACCGCTGGGGTGTTAGAGATAGGTGTAAATTGGGCTTGTTGCATGTGTGGTGTGACAGAAAGGGTGAAATTTGGTCTGTCAGTGCTGTGATGTCTTAAAGGGTGGAAACTGGGTCTTTCACTGCTGTGATGTCCCAGAGAGGCGTAGATTGGGGTGTCCCACTGCTGTGATGTCCCAGAGAGGGGAAAAGAGAGGCTATCACAGCTGTGGAGTCTGAGAGAAAGTTACAGAGGTGTTCTGACTTGTCTGTTGCCACAGAGGGGATGCAGTTGGGGATGTCATGGCTATGGTATCAGGGAGAGGTTTGAATTGGTTCTGTCTCTGCTGTGATGTCACAGAGAAGGGAATAATGAGTCTGTCACCACTGTGGTGTCCCAGAGAGGTGTAAATTGGACTTGTCACTGACTGCAGTGATGTCAGAGAGAGGTGAAACTGGGTCACTCATTTTTGTGATGTCACAGAGAGGAAAAAACTGAGGCTGCCGCCACTTTGGTGTCATAAACAGATGTAAGTTGGGCCTGTCACTGCTCTGATGTCAAAAATGGAGGAAAAGTGGATCAGTCACTGCTGCAGTGTTACAGAGGGGATGAATTTGAGGCTGTCATGACTGTGATGTCCCAGAGAGGGGAATAATGCCTCTGTCAGCACTGTGGTGTCACAGAGAGGCGTAAATGAGAGTTGTCAGTGCAGTGATGTTATAGAGAGGGGAAAATGGGTCCCTGATTGGTGTGATGTCAGAGAGAGGAAAAAACTGAGACTGCCTCTGCACTGGTGTCACAGAGAGGCATCAATTGGGCCTGTCACTTCTGTGGTGTCACAAAGAGGGGAAAAGTGAGTCTGTCACTGCTGTGGTGTCCCGGAGAGGGGAAAAGTGGAGTGATCACTGTTGTGCAGTCCCAGAGAAAGTTGCACAGGTGCTATGACTTGTCTGTTGCCACAAAGGGGATGGAATTGGGGTTGTTAGGGCTGTGGTATGACAGAGAGTTTTAAATTGGTTCTGATGTGATGTCCCAGAGAGGGGAATAACGGGTCTTTCAGCGCCGTGGTGTCACAGAGAGGTGTCAATTGGACTTGTCAGTGCAGTGATCTCCCAGAGAGAGGAAAACTGAGGCTGTCACTGCTGTGGCCTATAGGAGGGGATGAATTCCCACTTGTCTTTGATGTTATGTCACGGAGAGGAGAAACCTGGCACTGTCACCGCTGGGGTGTTAGAGATAGGTGTAAATTGGGCTTGTTGCATGTGTGGTGTGACAGAAAGGGTGAAATTTGGTCTGTCAGTGCTGTGATGTCTTAAAGGGTGGAAACTGGGTCTTTCACTGCTGTGATGTCCCAGAGAGGCGTAGATTGGGGTGTCCCACTGCTGTGATGTCCCAGAGAGGGGAAAAGAGAAACTATCACAGCTGTGGAGTCTGAGAGAAAGTTACAGAGGTGTTCTGACTTGTCTGTTGCCACAGAGGGGATGCAGTTGGGGATGTCATGGCTATGGTATCAGGGAGAGGTTTGAATTGGTTCTGTCTCTGCTGTGATGTCACAGAGAAGGGAATAATGAGTCTGTCACCACTGTGGTGTCCCAGAGAGGTGTAAATTGGACTTGTCACTGACTGCAGTGATGTCAGAGAGAGGTGAAACTGGGTCACTCATTTTTGTGATGTCACAGAGAGGAAAAAACTGAGGCTGCCACCACTTTGGTGTCATAAACAGATGTAAGTTGGGCCTGTCACTGCTCTGATGTCACAAATGGAGGAAAAGTGGATCAGTCACTGCTGCAGTGTTACAGAGGGGATGAATTTGAGGCTGTCATGACTGTGATGTCCCAGAGAGGGGAATAATGCCTCTGTCAGCACTGTGGTGTCACAGAGAGGCATAAATGAGAGTTGTCAGTGCAGTGATGTTATAGAGAGGGGAAAATGGGTCCCTGATTGGTGTGATGTCAGAGAGAGGAAAAAACTGAGACTGCCTCTGCACTGGTGTCACAGAGAGGCATCAATTGGGCCTGTCACTTCTGTGGTGTCACAAAGAGGGGAAAAGTGAGTCTGTCACTGCTGTGGTGTCCCGGAGAGGGGAAAAGTGGAGTGATCACTGTTGTGCAGTCCCAGAGAAAGTTGCACAGGTGCTATGACTTGTCTGTTGCCACAAAGGGGATGGAATTGGGGTTGTTAGGGCTGTGGTATGACAGAGAGTTTTAAATTGGTTCTGATGTGATGTCCCAGAGAGGGGAATAACGGGTCTTTCAGCGCCGTGGTGTCACAGAGAGGTGTCAATTGGACTTGTCAGTGCAGTGATCTCCCAGAGAGAGGAAAACTGAGGCTGTCACTGCTGTGGCCTATAGGAGGGGATGAATTCCCACTTGTCTTTGATGTTATGTCACGGAGAGGAGAAACCTGGCACTGTCACCGCTGGGGTGTTAGAGATAGGTGTAAATTGGGCTTGTTGCATGTGTGGTGTGACAGAAAGGGTGAAATTTGGTCTGTCAGTGCTGTGATGTCTTAAAGGGTGGAAACTGGGTCTTTCACTGCTGTGATGTCCCAGAGAGGCGTAGATTGGGGTGTCCCACTGCTGTGATGTCCCAGAGAGGGGAAAAGAGAAACTATCACAGCTGTGGAGTCTGAGAGAAAGTTACAGAGGTGTTCTGACTTGTCTGTTGCCACAGAGGGGATGCAGTTGGGGATGTCATGGCTATGGTATCAGGGAGAGGTTTGAATTGGTTCTGTCTCTGCTGTGATGTCACAGAGAAGGGAATAATGAGTCTGTCACCACTGTGGTGTCACCGAGAGGTGTAAATTGGACTTGCCACTGACTGCAGTGATGTCAGAGAGAGGTGAAACTGGGTCACTCATTTTTGTGATGTCACAGAGAGGAAAAAACTGAGGCTGCCGCCACTTTGGTGTCATAAACAGATGTAAGTTGGGCCTGTCACTGCTCTGATGTCACAAATGGAGGAAAAGTGGATCAGTCACTGCTGCAGTGTTACAGAGGGGATGAATTTGAGGCTGTCATGACTGTGATGTCCCAGAGAGGGGAATAATGCCTCTGTCAGCACTGTGGTGTCACAGAGAGGCGTAAATGAGAGTTGTCAGTGCAGTGATGTTATAGAGAGGGGAAAATGGGTCCCTGATTGGTGTGATGTCAGAGAGAGGAAAAAACTGAGACTGCCTCTGCACTGGTGTCACAGAGAGGCATCAATTGGGCCTGTCACTTCTGTGGTGTCACAAAGAGGGGAAAAGTGAGTCTGTCACTGCTGTGGTGTCCCAGAGAGGGGAAAAGTGGAGTGATCACAGTTGTGCAGTCCCAGAGAAAGTTGCACAGGTGCTATGACTTGTCTGTTGCCACAAAGGGGATGGAATTGGGGTTGTTAGGGCTGTGGTATGACAGAGAGTTTTAAATTGGTTCTGATGTGATGTCCCAGAGAGGGGAATAATGGGTCTTTCAGCGCCGTGGTGTCACAGAGAGGTGTCAATTGGACTTGTCAGTGCAGTGATCTCCCAGAGAGAGGAAAACTGAGGCTGTCACTGCTGTGGCCTATAGGAGGGGATGAATTCCCACTTGTCTTTGATGTTATGTCACGGAGAGGAGAACCCTGGCACTGTCACCGCTGGGGTGTTAGAGATAGGTGTAAATTGGGCTTGTTGCATGTGTGGTGTGACAGAAAGGGTGAAATTTGGTCTGTCAGTGCTGTGATGTCTTCAAGGGTGGAAACTGGGTCTTTCACTGCTGTGATGTCCCAGAGAGGCGTAGATTGGGGTGTCCCACTGCTGTGATGTCCCAGAGAGGGGAAAAGAGAAACTATCACAGCTGTGGAGTCTGAGAGAAAGTTACAGAGGTGTTCTGACTTGTCTGTTGCCACAGAGGGGATGCAGTTGGGGATGTCATGGCTATGGTATCAGGGAGAGGTTTGAATTGGTTCTGTCTCTGCTGTGATGTCACAGAGAAGGGAATAATGAGTCTGTCACCACTGTGGTGTCCCAGAGAGGTGTAAATTGGACTTGTCACTGACTGCAGTGATGTCAGAGAGAGGTGAAACTGGGTCACTCATTTTTGTGATGTCACAGAGAGGAAAAAACTGAGGCTGCCTCCACTTTGGTGTCATAAACAGATGTAAGTTGGGCCTGTCACTGCTCTGATGTCACAAATGGAGGAAAAGTGGATCAGTCACTGCTGCAGTGTTACAGAGGGGATGAATTTGAGGCTGTCATGACTGTGATGTCCCAGAGAGGGGAATAATGCCTCTGTCAGCACTGTGGTGTCACAGAGAGGCGTAAATGAGAGTTGTCAGTGCAGTGATGTTATAGAGAGGGGAAAATGGGTCCCTGATTGGTGTGATGTCAGAGAGAGGAAAAAAACTGAGACTGCCTCTGCACTGGTGTCACAGAGAGGCATCAATTGGGCCTGTCACTTCTGTGGTGTCACAAAGAGGGGAAAAGTGAGTCTGTCACTGCTGTGGTGTCCCAGAGAGGGGAAAAGTGGAGTGATCACAGTTGTGCAGTCCCAGAGAAAGTTGCACAGGTGCTATGACTTGTCTGTTGCCACAAAGGGGATGGAATTGGGGTTGTTAGGGCTGTGGTATGACAGAGAGTTTGAAATTGGTTCTGATGTGATGTCCCAGAGAGGGGAATAACGGGTCTTTCAGCGCCGTGGTGTCACAGAGAGGTGTCAATTGGACTTGTCAGTGCAGTGATCTCCCAGAGAGAGGAAAACTGAGGCTGTCACTGCTGTGGCCTATAGGAGGGGATGAATTCCCACTTGTCTTTGATGTTATGTCACGGAGAGGAGAAACCTGGCACTGTCACCGCTGGGGTGTTAGAGATAGGTGTAAATTGGGCTTGTTGCATCTGTGGTGTGACAGAAAGGGTGAAATTTGGTCTGTCAGTGCTGTGATGTCTTAAAGGGTGGAAACTGGGTCTTTCACTGCTGTGATGTCCCAGAGAGGCGTAGATTGGGGTGTCCCACTGCTGTGATGTCCCAGAGAGGGGGAAAAGAGAGGCTATCACAGCTGTGGAGTCTGAGAGAAAGTTACAGAGGTGTTCTGACTTGTCTGTTGCCACAGAGGGGATGCAGTTGGGGATGTCATGGCTATGGTATCAGGGAGAGGTTTGAATTGGTTCTGTCTCTGCTGTGATGTCACAGAGAAGGGAATAATGAGTCTGTCACCACTGTGGTGTCACCGAGAGGTGTAAATTGGACTTGTCACTGACTGCAGTGATGTCAGAGAGAGGTGAAACTGGGTCACTCATTTTTGTGATGTCACAGAGAGGAAAAAACTGAGGCTGCCGCCACTTTGGTGTCATAAACAGATGTAAGTTGGGCCTGTCACTGCTCTGATGTCACAAATGGAGGAAAAGTGGATCAGTCACTGCTGCAGTGTTACAGAGGGGATGAATTTGAGGCTGTCATGACTGTGATGTCCCAGAGAGGGGAATAATGCCTCTGTCAGCACTGTGGTGTCACAGAGAGGCGTAAATGAGAGTTGTCAGTGCAGTGATGTTATAGAGAGGGGAAAATGGGTCCCTGATTGGTGTGATGTCAGAGAGAGGAAAAAACTGAGACTGCCTCTGCACTGGTGTCACAGAGAGGCATCAATTGGGCCTGTCACTTCTGTGGTGTCACAAAGAGGGGAAAAGTGAGTCTGTCACTGCTGTGGTGTCCCGGAGAGGGGAAAAGTGGAGTGATCACTGTTGTGCAGTCCCAGAGAAAGTTGCACAGGTGCTATGACTTGTCTGTTGCCACAAAGGGGATGGAATTGGGGTTGTTAGGGCTGTGGTATGACAGAGAGTTTTAAATTGGTTCTGATGTGATGTCCCAGAGAGGGGAATAATGGGTCTTTCAGCGCCATGGTGTCACAGAGAGGTGTCAATTGGACTTGTCAGTGCAGTGATCTCCCAGAGAGAGGAAAACTGAGGCTGTCACTGCTGTGGCCTATAGGAGGGGATGAATTCCCACTTGTCTTTGATGTTATGTCACGGAGAGGAGAAACCTGGCACTGTCACCGCTGGGGTGTTAGAGATAGGTGTAAATTGGGCTTGTTGCATGTGTGGTGTGACAGAAAGGGTGAAATTTGGTCTGTCAGTGCTGTGATGTCTTAAAGGGTGGAAACTGGGTCTTTCACTGCTGTGATGTCCCAGAGAGGCGTAGATTGGGGTGTCCCACTGCTGTGATGTCCCAGAGAGGGGAAAAGAGAGGCTATTACAGCTGTGGAGTCTGAGAGAAAGTTCCACAGGTGTTCTGACTTGTCTGTTGCCACAGAGGGGATGCAGTTGGGGATGTCATGGCTATGGTATCAGGGAGAGGTTTGAATTGGTTCTGTCTCTGCTGTGATGTCACAGAGAAGGGAATAATGAGTCTGTCACCACTATGGTGTCACAGAGAGGTGTAAATTGGACTTGTCACTGACTGCAGTGATGTCAGAGAGGTGAAACTGGGTCACTCATTTTTGTGATGTCACAGAGAGGAAGAAACTGAGGCTGCCACCACTTTGGTGTCATCAACAGATGTAAGTTGGGCCTGTCACTGCTCTGATGTCACAAATGGAGGAAAAGTGGATCAGTCACTGCTGCAGTGTTACAGAGGGGATGAATTTGAGGCTGTCATGACTGTGATGTCCCAGAGAGGGGAATAATGCCTCTGTCAGCACTGTGGTGTCACAGAGAGGCGTAAATGAGAGTTGTCAGTGCAGTGATGTTATAGAGAGGGGAAAATGGGTCCCTGATTGGTGTGATGTCAGAGAGAGGAAAAAACTGAGGCTGCCTCTGCACTGGTGTCACAGAGAGGCATCAATTGGGCCTGTCACTTCTGTGGTGTCACAAAGAGGGGAAAAGTGCGTCTGTCACTGCTGTGGTGTCCCGGAGAGGGGAAAAGTGGAGTGATCACTGTTGTGCAGTCCCAGAGAAAGTTGCACAGGTGCTATGACTTGTCTGTTGCCACAAAGGGGATGGAATTGGGGTTGTTAGGGCTGTGGTATGACAGAGAGTTTTAAATTGGTTCTGATGTGATGTCCCAGAGAGGGGAATAACGGGTCTTTCAGCGCCGTGGTGTCACAGAGAGGTGTCAATTGGACTTGTCAGTGCAGTGATCTCCCAGAGAGAGGAAAACTGAGGCTGTCACTGCTGTGGCCTATAGGAGGGGATGAATTCCCACTTGTCTTTGATGTTATGTCACGGAGAGGAGAAACCTGGCACTGTCACCGCTGGGGTGTTAGAGATAGGTGTAAATTGGGCTTGTTGCATCTGTGGTGTGACAGAAAGGGTGAAATTTGGTCTGTCAGTGCTATGATGTCTTC
The DNA here is from genome assembly GCF_030490865.1 of Poecile atricapillus. Lineage (NCBI taxonomy): Eukaryota > Metazoa > Chordata > Aves > Passeriformes > Paridae > Poecile > Poecile atricapillus. Next base: position 118,357,773 of record NC_081249.1, on the reverse strand, counting down.
AAGGGTGGAAACCGGGTCTTTCACTGCTGTGATGTCCCAGAGAGGCGTAGATTGGGGTGTCCCACTGCTGTGATGTCCCAGAGAGGGGAAAAGAGAGGCTATCACAGCTGTGGAGTCTGAGAGAAAGTTACAGAGGTGTTCTGACTTGTCTGTTGCCACAGAGGGGATGCAGTTGGGGATGTCATGGCTATGGTATCAGGGAGAGGTTTGAATTGGTTCTGTCTCTGCTGTGATGTCACAGAGAAGGGAATAATGAGTCTGTCACCACTGTGGTGTCCCAGAGAGGTGTAAATTGGACTTGTCACTGACTGCAGTGATGTCAGAGAGAGGTGAAACTGGGTCACTCATTTTTGTGATGTCACAGAGAGGAAAAAACTGAGGCTGCCGCCACTTTGGTGTCATAAACAGATGTAAGTTGGGCCTGTCACTGCTCTGATGTCACAAATGGAGGAAAAGTGAATCAGTCACTGCTGCAGTGTTACAGAGGGGATGAATTTGAGGCTGTCATGACTGTGATGTCCCAGAGAGGGGAATAATGCCTCTGTCAGCACTGTGGTGTCACAGAGAGGCGTAAATGAGAGTTGTCAGTGCAGTGATGTTATAGAGAGGGGAAAATGGGTCCCTGATTGGTGTGATGTCAGAGAGAGGAAAAAACTGAGACTGCCTCTGCACTGGTGTCACAGAGAGGCATCAATTGGGCCTGTCACTTCTGTGGTGTCACAAAGAGGGGAAAAGTGAGTCTGTCACTGCTGTGGTGTCCCGGAGAGGGGAAAAGTGGAGTGATCACTGTTGTGCAGTCCCAGAGAAAGTTGCACAGGTGCTATGACTTGTCTGTTGCCACAAAGGGGATGGAATTGGGGTTGTTAGGGCTGTGGTATGACAGAGAGTTTTAAATTGGTTCTGATGTGATGTCCCAGAGAGGGGAATAACGGGTCTTTCAGCGCCGTGGTGTCACAGAGAGGTGTCAATTGGACTTGTCAGTGCAGTGATCTCCCAGAGAGAGGAAAACTGAGGCTGTCACTGCTGTGGCCTATAGGAGGGGATGAATTCCCACTTGTCTTTGATGTTATGTCACGGAGAGGAGAAACCTGGCACTGTCACCGCTGGGGTGTTAGAGATAGGTGTAAATTGGGCTTGTTGCATGTGTGGTGTGACAGAAAGGGTGAAATTTGGTCTGTCAGTGCTGTGATGTCTTAAAGGGTGGAAACTGGGTCTTTCACTGCTGTGATGTCCCAGAGAGGCGTAGATTGGGGTGTCCCACTGCTGTGATGTCCCAGAGAGGGGAAAAGAGAAACTATCACAGCTGTGGAGTCTGAGAGAAAGTTACAGAGGTGTTCTGACTTGTCTGTTGCCACAGAGGGGATGCAGTTGGGGATGTCATGGCTATGGTATCAGGGAGAGGTTTGAATTGGTTCTGTCTCTGCTGTGATGTCACAGAGAAGGGAATAATGAGTCTGTCACCACTGTGGTGTCCCAGAGAGGTGTAAATTGGACTTGTCACTGACTGCAGTGATGTCAGAGAGAGGTGAAACTGGGTCACTCATTTTTGTGATGTCACAGAGAGGAAAAAACTGAGGCTGCCACCACTTTGGTGTCATAAACAGATGTAAGTTGGGCCTGTCACTGCTCTGATGTCACAAATGGAGGAAAAGTGGATCAGTCACTGCTGCAGTGTTACAGAGGGGATGAATTTGAGGCTGTCATGACTGTGATGTCCCAGAGAGGGGAATAATGCCTCTGTCAGCACTGTGGTGTCACAGAGAGGCATAAATGAGAGTTGTCAGTGCAGTGATGTTATAGAGAGGGGAAAATGGGTCCCTGATTGGTGTGATGTCAGAGAGAGGAAAAAACTGAGACTGCCTCTGCACTGGTGTCACAGAGAGGCATCAATTGGGCCTGTCACTTCTGTGGTGTCACAAAGAGGGGAAAAGTGAGTCTGTCACTGCTGTGGTGTCCCGGAGAGGGGAAAAGTGGAGTGATCACTGTTGTGCAGTCCCAGAGAAAGTTGCACAGGTGCTATGACTTGTCTGTTGCCACAAAGGGGATGGAATTGGGGTTGTTAGGGCTGTGGTATGACAGAGAGTTTTAAATTGGTTCTGATGTGATGTCCCAGAGAGGGGAATAACGGGTCTTTCAGCGCCGTGGTGTCACAGAGAGGTGTCAATTGGACTTGTCAGTGCAGTGATCTCCCAGAGAGAGGAAAACTGAGGCTGTCACTGCTGTGGCCTATAGGAGGGGATGAATTCCCACTTGTCTTTGATGTTATGTCACGGAGAGGAGAAACCTGGCACTGTCACCGCTGGGGTGTTAGAGATAGGTGTAAATTGGGCTTGTTGCATGTGTGGTGTGACAGAAAGGGTGAAATTTGGTCTGTCAGTGCTGTGATGTCTTAAAGGGTGGAAACTGGGTCTTTCACTGCTGTGATGTCCCAGAGAGGCGTAGATTGGGGTGTCCCACTGCTGTGATGTCCCAGAGAGGGGAAAAGAGAAACTATCACAGCTGTGGAGTCTGAGAGAAAGTTACAGAGGTGTTCTGACTTGTCTGTTGCCACAGAGGGGATGCAGTTGGGGATGTCATGGCTATGGTATCAGGGAGAGGTTTGAATTGGTTCTGTCTCTGCTGTGATGTCACAGAGAAGGGAATAATGAGTCTGTCACCACTGTGGTGTCACCGAGAGGTGTAAATTGGACTTGCCACTGACTGCAGTGATGTCAGAGAGAGGTGAAACTGGGTCACTCATTTTTGTGATGTCACAGAGAGGAAAAAACTGAGGCTGCCGCCACTTTGGTGTCATAAACAGATGTAAGTTGGGCCTGTCACTGCTCTGATGTCACAAATGGAGGAAAAGTGGATCAGTCACTGCTGCAGTGTTACAGAGGGGATGAATTTGAGGCTGTCATGACTGTGATGTCCCAGAGAGGGGAATAATGCCTCTGTCAGCACTGTGGTGTCACAGAGAGGCGTAAATGAGAGTTGTCAGTGCAGTGATGTTATAGAGAGGGGAAAATGGGTCCCTGATTGGTGTGATGTCAGAGAGAGGAAAAAACTGAGACTGCCTCTGCACTGGTGTCACAGAGAGGCATCAATTGGGCCTGTCACTTCTGTGGTGTCACAAAGAGGGGAAAAGTGAGTCTGTCACTGCTGTGGTGTCCCAGAGAGGGGAAAAGTGGAGTGATCACAGTTGTGCAGTCCCAGAGAAAGTTGCACAGGTGCTATGACTTGTCTGTTGCCACAAAGGGGATGGAATTGGGGTTGTTAGGGCTGTGGTATGACAGAGAGTTTTAAATTGGTTCTGATGTGATGTCCCAGAGAGGGGAATAATGGGTCTTTCAGCGCCGTGGTGTCACAGAGAGGTGTCAATTGGACTTGTCAGTGCAGTGATCTCCCAGAGAGAGGAAAACTGAGGCTGTCACTGCTGTGGCCTATAGGAGGGGATGAATTCCCACTTGTCTTTGATGTTATGTCACGGAGAGGAGAACCCTGGCACTGTCACCGCTGGGGTGTTAGAGATAGGTGTAAATTGGGCTTGTTGCATGTGTGGTGTGACAGAAAGGGTGAAATTTGGTCTGTCAGTGCTGTGATGTCTTCAAGGGTGGAAACTGGGTCTTTCACTGCTGTGATGTCCCAGAGAGGCGTAGATTGGGGTGTCCCACTGCTGTGATGTCCCAGAGAGGGGAAAAGAGAAACTATCACAGCTGTGGAGTCTGAGAGAAAGTTACAGAGGTGTTCTGACTTGTCTGTTGCCACAGAGGGGATGCAGTTGGGGATGTCATGGCTATGGTATCAGGGAGAGGTTTGAATTGGTTCTGTCTCTGCTGTGATGTCACAGAGAAGGGAATAATGAGTCTGTCACCACTGTGGTGTCCCAGAGAGGTGTAAATTGGACTTGTCACTGACTGCAGTGATGTCAGAGAGAGGTGAAACTGGGTCACTCATTTTTGTGATGTCACAGAGAGGAAAAAACTGAGGCTGCCTCCACTTTGGTGTCATAAACAGATGTAAGTTGGGCCTGTCACTGCTCTGATGTCACAAATGGAGGAAAAGTGGATCAGTCACTGCTGCAGTGTTACAGAGGGGATGAATTTGAGGCTGTCATGACTGTGATGTCCCAGAGAGGGGAATAATGCCTCTGTCAGCACTGTGGTGTCACAGAGAGGCGTAAATGAGAGTTGTCAGTGCAGTGATGTTATAGAGAGGGGAAAATGGGTCCCTGATTGGTGTGATGTCAGAGAGAGGAAAAAAACTGAGACTGCCTCTGCACTGGTGTCACAGAGAGGCATCAATTGGGCCTGTCACTTCTGTGGTGTCACAAAGAGGGGAAAAGTGAGTCTGTCACTGCTGTGGTGTCCCAGAGAGGGGAAAAGTGGAGTGATCACAGTTGTGCAGTCCCAGAGAAAGTTGCACAGGTGCTATGACTTGTCTGTTGCCACAAAGGGGATGGAATTGGGGTTGTTAGGGCTGTGGTATGACAGAGAGTTTGAAATTGGTTCTGATGTGATGTCCCAGAGAGGGGAATAACGGGTCTTTCAGCGCCGTGGTGTCACAGAGAGGTGTCAATTGGACTTGTCAGTGCAGTGATCTCCCAGAGAGAGGAAAACTGAGGCTGTCACTGCTGTGGCCTATAGGAGGGGATGAATTCCCACTTGTCTTTGATGTTATGTCACGGAGAGGAGAAACCTGGCACTGTCACCGCTGGGGTGTTAGAGATAGGTGTAAATTGGGCTTGTTGCATCTGTGGTGTGACAGAAAGGGTGAAATTTGGTCTGTCAGTGCTGTGATGTCTTAAAGGGTGGAAACTGGGTCTTTCACTGCTGTGATGTCCCAGAGAGGCGTAGATTGGGGTGTCCCACTGCTGTGATGTCCCAGAGAGGGGGAAAAGAGAGGCTATCACAGCTGTGGAGTCTGAGAGAAAGTTACAGAGGTGTTCTGACTTGTCTGTTGCCACAGAGGGGATGCAGTTGGGGATGTCATGGCTATGGTATCAGGGAGAGGTTTGAATTGGTTCTGTCTCTGCTGTGATGTCACAGAGAAGGGAATAATGAGTCTGTCACCACTGTGGTGTCACCGAGAGGTGTAAATTGGACTTGTCACTGACTGCAGTGATGTCAGAGAGAGGTGAAACTGGGTCACTCATTTTTGTGATGTCACAGAGAGGAAAAAACTGAGGCTGCCGCCACTTTGGTGTCATAAACAGATGTAAGTTGGGCCTGTCACTGCTCTGATGTCACAAATGGAGGAAAAGTGGATCAGTCACTGCTGCAGTGTTACAGAGGGGATGAATTTGAGGCTGTCATGACTGTGATGTCCCAGAGAGGGGAATAATGCCTCTGTCAGCACTGTGGTGTCACAGAGAGGCGTAAATGAGAGTTGTCAGTGCAGTGATGTTATAGAGAGGGGAAAATGGGTCCCTGATTGGTGTGATGTCAGAGAGAGGAAAAAACTGAGACTGCCTCTGCACTGGTGTCACAGAGAGGCATCAATTGGGCCTGTCACTTCTGTGGTGTCACAAAGAGGGGAAAAGTGAGTCTGTCACTGCTGTGGTGTCCCGGAGAGGGGAAAAGTGGAGTGATCACTGTTGTGCAGTCCCAGAGAAAGTTGCACAGGTGCTATGACTTGTCTGTTGCCACAAAGGGGATGGAATTGGGGTTGTTAGGGCTGTGGTATGACAGAGAGTTTTAAATTGGTTCTGATGTGATGTCCCAGAGAGGGGAATAATGGGTCTTTCAGCGCCATGGTGTCACAGAGAGGTGTCAATTGGACTTGTCAGTGCAGTGATCTCCCAGAGAGAGGAAAACTGAGGCTGTCACTGCTGTGGCCTATAGGAGGGGATGAATTCCCACTTGTCTTTGATGTTATGTCACGGAGAGGAGAAACCTGGCACTGTCACCGCTGGGGTGTTAGAGATAGGTGTAAATTGGGCTTGTTGCATCTGTGGTGTGACAGAAAGGGTGAAATTTGGTCTGTCAGTGCTGTGATGTCTTAAAGGGTGGAAACTGGGTCTTTCACTGCTGTGATGTCCCAGAGAGGCGTAGATTGGGGTGTCCCACTGCTGTGATGTCCCAGAGAGGGGAAAAGAGAGGCTATTACAGCTGTGGAGTCTGAGAGAAAGTTCCACAGGTGTTCTGACTTGTCTGTTGCCACAGAGGGGATGCAGTTGGGGATGTCATGGCTATGGTATCAGGGAGAGGTTTGAATTGGTTCTGTCTCTGCTGTGATGTCACAGAGAAGGGAATAATGAGTCTGTCACCACTATGGTGTCACAGAGAGGTGTAAATTGGACTTGTCACTGACTGCAGTGATGTCAGAGAGGTGAAACTGGGTCACTCATTTTTGTGATGTCACAGAGAGGAAGAAACTGAGGCTGCCACCACTTTGGTGTCATCAACAGATGTAAGTTGGGCCTGTCACTGCTCTGATGTCACAAATGGAGGAAAAGTGGATCAGTCACTGCTGCAGTGTTACAGAGGGGATGAATTTGAGGCTGTCATGACTGTGATGTCCCAGAGAGGGGAATAATGCCTCTGTCAGCACTGTGGTGTCACAGAGAGGCGTAAATGAGAGTTGTCAGTGCAGTGATGTTATAGAGAGGGGAAAATGGGTCCCTGATTGGTGTGATGTCAGAGAGAGGAAAAAACTGAGGCTGCCTCTGCACTGGTGTCACAGAGAGGCATCAATTGGGCCTGTCACTTCTGTGGTGTCACAAAGAGGGGAAAAGTGCGTCTGTCACTGCTGTGGTGTCCCGGAGAGGGGAAAAGTGGAGTGATCACTGTTGTGCAGTCCCAGAGAAAGTTGCACAGGTGCTATGACTTGTCTGTTGCCACAAAGGGGATGGAATTGGGGTTGTTAGGGCTGTGGTATGACAGAGAGTTTTAAATTGGTTCTGATGTGATGTCCCAGAGAGGGGAATAACGGGTCTTTCAGCGCCGTGGTGTCACAGAGAGGTGTCAATTGGACTTGTCAGTGCAGTGATCTCCCAGAGAGAGGAAAACTGAGGCTGTCACTGCTGTGGCCTATAGGAGGGGATGAATTCCCACTTGTCTTTGATGTTATGTCACGGAGAGGAGAAACCTGGCACTGTCACCGCTGGGGTGTTAGAGATAGGTGTAAATTGGGCTTGTTGCATCTGTGGTGTGACAGAAAGGGTGAAATTTGGTCTGTCAGTGCTATGATGTCTTCAAGGGTGGAAACCGGGTCTTTCACTGCTGTGATGTCCCAGAGAGGCGTAGATTGGGGTGTCCCACTGCTGTGATGTCCCAGAGAGGGGAAAAGAGAGGCTATCACAGCTGTGGAGTCTGAGAGAAAGTTACAGAGGTGTTCTGACTTGTCTGTTGCCACAGAGGGGATGCAGTTGGGGATGTCATGGCTATGGTATCAGGGAGAGGTTTGAATTGGTTCTGTCTCTGCTGTGATGTCACAGAGAAGGGAATAATGAGTCTGTCACCACTGTGGTGTCCCAGAGAGGTGTAAATTGGACTTGTCACTGACTGCAGTGATGTCAGAGAGAGGTGAAACTGGGTCACTCATTTTTGTGATGTCACAGAGAGGAAAAAACTGAGGCTGCCGCCACTTTGGTGTCATAAACAGATGTAAGTTGGGCCTGTCACTGCTCTGATGTCACAAATGGAGGAAAAGTGAATCAGTCACTGCTGCAGTGTTACAGAGGGGATGAATTTGAGGCTGTCATGACTGTGATGTCCCAGAGAGGGGAATAATGCCTCTGTCAGCACTGTGGTGTCACAGAGAGGCGTAAATGAGAGTTGTCAGTGCAGTGATGTTATAGAGAGGGGAAAATGGGTCCCTGATTGGTGTGATGTCAGAGAGAGGAAAAAACTGAGACTGCCTCTGCACTGGTGTCACAGAGAGGCATCAATTGGGCCTGTCACTTCTGTGGTGTCACAAAGAGGGGAAAAGTGAGTCTGTCACTGCTGTGGTGTCCCGGAGAGGGGAAAAGTGGAGTGATCACAGTTGTGCAGTCCCAGAGAAAGTTGCACAGGTGCTATGACTTGTCTGTTGCCACAAAGGGGATGGAATTGGGGTTGTTAGGGCTGTGGTATGACAGAGAGTTTTAAATTGGTTCTGATGTGATGTCCCAGAGAGGGGAATAACGGGTCTTTCAGCGCCGTGGTGTCACAGAGAGGTGTCAATTGGACTTGTCAGTGCAGTGATCTCCCAGAGAGAGGAAAACTGAGGCTGTCACTGCTGTGGCCTATAGGAGGGGATGAATTCCCGCTTGTCTTTGATGTTATGTCACGGAGAGGAGAAACCTGGCACTGCCACCGCTGGGGTGTTAGAGATAGGTGTAAGTTGGGCTTGTTGCATCTGTGGTGTGACAGAAAGGGTGAAATTTGGTCTGTCAGTGCTGTGATGTCTTCAAGGGTGGAAACTGGGGTTCTTTCACTGCTGTGATGTCCCAGAGAGGCGTAGATTGGGGTGTCCCACTGCTGTGATGTCCCAGAGAGGGGAAAAGAGAGGCTATCACAGCTGTGGAGTCTGAGAGAAAGTTCCACAGGTGTTCTGACTTGTCTGTTGCCACAGAGGGGATGCAGTTGGGGATGTCATGGCTATGGTATCAGGGAGAGGTTTGAATTGGTTCTGTCTCTGCTGTGATGTCACAGAGAAGAGAATAATGAGTCTGTCACCACTGTGGTGTCACAGAGAGGTGTAAATTGGACTTGTCACTGACTGCAGTGATGTCAGAGAGAGGTGAAACTGGGTCACTCATTTTTGTGATGTCACAGAGAGGAAAAAACTGAGGCTGCCACCACTTTGGTGTCATCAACAGATGTAAGTTGGGCCTGTCACTGCTCTGATGTCACAAATGGAGGAAAAGTGGATCAGTCACTGCTGCAGTGTTACAGAGGGGATGAATTTGAGGCTGTCATGACTGTGATGTCCCAGAGAGGGGAATAATGCCTCTGTCAGCACTGTGGTGTCACAGAGAGGCGTAAATGAGAGTTGTCACTGCAGTGATGTTATAGAGAGGGGAAAATGGGTCCCTGATTGGTGTGATGTCAGAGAGAGGAAAAAACTGAGACTGCCTCTGCACTGGTGTCACAGAGAGGCATCAATTGGGCCCGTCACTTCTGTGGTGTCACAAAGAGGGGAAAAGTGAGTCTGTCACTGCTGTGGTGTCCCGGAGAGGGGAAAAGTGGAGTGATCACTGTTGTGCAGTCCCAGAGAAAGTTGCACAGGTGCTATGACTTGTCTGTTGCCACAAAGGGGATGGAATTGGGGTTGTTAGGGCTGTGGTATGACAGAGAGTTTTAAATTGGTTCTGATGTGATGTCCCAGAGAGGGGAATAACGGGTCTTTCAGCGCCGTGGTGTCACAGAGAGGTGTCAATTGGACTTGTCAGTGCAGTGATCTCCCAGAGAGAGGAAAACTGAGGCTGTCACTGCTGTGGCCTATAGGAGGGGATGAATTCCCACTTGTCTTTGATGTTATGTCACGGAGAGGAGAAACCTGGCACTGTCACCGCTGGGGTGTTAGAGATAGGTGTAAATTGGGCTTGTTGCATCTGTGGTGTGACAGAAAGGGTGAAATTTGGTCTGTCAGTGCTGTGATGTCTTCAAGGGTGGAAACTGGGTCTTTCACTGCTGTGATGTCCCAGAGAGGCGTAGATTGGGGTGTCCCACTGCTGTGATGTCCCAGAGAGGGGAAAAGAGAGGCTATCACAGCTGTGGAGTCTGAGAGAAAGTTACAGAGGTGTTCTGACTTGTCTGTTGCCACAGAGGGGATGCAGTTGGGGATGTCATGGCTATGGTATCAGGGAGAGGTTTGAATTGGTTCTGTCTCTGCTGTGATGTCACAGAGAAGGGAATAATGAGTCTGTCACCACTGTGGTGTCCCAGAGAGGTGTAAATTGGACTTGTCACTGAATGCAGTGATGTCAGTGAGAGGTGAAACTGGGTCACTCATTTTTGTGATGTCACAGAGAGGAAAAAACTGAGGCTGCCTCCACTTTGGTGTCATAAACAGATGTAAGTTGGGCCTGTCACTGCTCTGATGTCACAAATGGAGGAAAAGTGGATCAGTCACTGCTGCAGTGTTACAGAGGGGATGAATTTGAGGCTGTCATGACTGTGATGTCCCAGAGAGGGGAATAATGCCTCTGTCAGCACTGTGGTGTCACAGAGAGGCGTAAATGAGAGTTGTCAGTGCAGTGATGTTATAGAGAGGGGAAAATGGGTCCCTGATTGGTGTGATGTCAGAGAGAGGAAAAAACTGAGACTGCCTCTGCACTGGTGTCACAGAGAGGCATCAATTGGGCCTGTCACTTCTGTGGTGTCACAAAGAGGGGAAAAGTGAGTCTGTCACTGCTGTGGTGTCCGGAGAGGGGAAAAGTGGAGTGATCACAGTGTGCAGTCCCAGAGAAAGTTGCACAGGTGCTATGACTTGTCTGTTGCCACAAAGGGGATGGAATTGGGGTTGTTAGGGCTGTGGTATGACAGAGAGTTTTAAATTGGTTCTGATGTGATGTCCCAGAGAGGGGAATAACGGGTCTTTCAGCGCCGTGGTGTCACAGAGAGGTGTCAATTGGACTTGTCAGTGCAGTGATCTCCCAGAGAGAGGAAAACTGAGGCTGTCACTGCTGTGGCCTATAGGAGGGGATGAATTCCCGCTTGTCTTTGATGTTATGTCACGGAGAGGAGAAACCTGGCACTGCCACCGCTGGGGTGTTAGAGATAGGTGTAAGTTGGGCTTGTTGCATCTGTGGTGTGACAGAAAGGGTGAAATTTGGTCTGTCAGTGCTGTGATGTCTTCAAGGGTGGAAACTGGGGTTCTTTCACTGCTGTGATGTCCCAGAGAGGCGTAGATTGGGGTGTCCCACTGCTGTGATGTCCCAGAGAGGGGAAAAGAGAGGCTATCACAGCTGTGGAGTCTGAGAGAAAGTTCCACAGGTGTTCTGACTTGTCTGTTGCCACAGAGGGGATGCAGTTGGGGATGTCATGGCTATGGTATCAGGGAGAGGTTTGAATTGGTTCTGTCTCTGCTGTGATGTCACAGAGAAGAGAATAATGAGTCTGTCACCACTGTGGTGTCACAGAGAGGTGTAAATTGGACTTGTCACTGACTGCAGTGATGTCACAGAGAGGTGAAACTGGGTCACTCATTTTTGTGATGTCACAGAGAGGAAGAAACTGAGGCTGCCACCACTTTGGTGTCATAAACAGATGTAAGTTGGGCCTGTCACTGCTCTGATGTCACAAATGGAGGAAAAGTGGATCAGTCACTGCTGCAGTGTTACAGAGGGGATGAATTTGAGGCTGTCATGACTGTGATGTCCCAGAGAGGGGAATAATGCCTCTGTCAGCACTGTGGTGTCACAGAGAGGCGTAAATGAGAGTTGTCACTGCAGTGATGTTATAGAGAGGGGAAAATGGGTCCCTGATTGGTGTGATGTCAGAGAGAGGAAAAAACTGAGACTGCCTCTGCACTGGTGTCACAGAGAGGCATCAATTGGGCCCGTCACTTCTGTGGTGTCACAAAGAGGGGAAAAGTGAGTCTGTCACTGCTGTGGTGTCCCGGAGAGGGGAAAAGTGGAGTGATCACTGTTGTGCAGTCCCAGAGAAAGTTGCACAGGTGCTATGACTTGTCTGTTGCCACAAAGGGGATGGAATTGGGGTTGTTAGGGCTGTGGTATGACAGAGAGTTTTAAATTGGTTCTGATGTGATGTCCCAGAGAGGGGAATAATGTGTCTTTCAGCGCCGTGGTGTCACAGAGAGGTGTCAATTGGACTTGTCAGTGCAGTGATCTCCCAGAGAGAGGAAAACTGAGGCTGTCACTGCTGTGGCCTATAGGAGGGGATGAATTCCCACTTGTCTTTGATGTTATGTCACGGAGAGGAGAAACGTGGCACTGTCACCGCTGGGGTGTTAGAGATAGGTGTAAATTGGGCTTGTTGCATGTGTGGTGTGACAGAAAGGGTGAAATTTGGTCTGTCAGTGCTGTGATGTCTTAAAGGGTGGAAACTGGGTCTTTCACTGCTGTGATATCCCAGAGAGGCGTAGATTGGGGTGTCCCACTGCTGTGATGTCCCAGAGAGGGGAAAAGAGAGGCTATCACAGCTGTGGAGTCTGAGAGAAAGTTACAGAGGTGCTCTGACTTGTCTGTTGCCACAGAGGGGATGCAGTTGGGGATGTCATGGCTATGGTATCAGGGAGAGGTTTGAATTGGTTCTGTCTCTGCTGTGATGTCACAGAGAAGGGAATAATGAGTCTGTCACCACTGTGGTGTCACCGAGAGGTGTAAATTGGACTTGTCACTGACTGCAGTGATGTCAGTGAGAGGTGAAACTGGGTCACTCATTTTTGTGATGTCACAGAGGGGAAAAAACTGAGGCTGCCGCCACTTTGGTGTCATAAACAGATGTAAGTTGGGCCTGTCACTGCTCTGATGTCACAAATGGAGGAAAAGTGGATCAGTCACTGCTGCAGTGTTACAGAGGGGATGAATTTGAGGCTGTCATGACTGTGATGTCCCAGAGAGGGGAATAATGCCTCTGTCAGCACTGTGGTGTCACAGAGAGGCGTAAATGAGAGTTGTCAGTGCAGTGATGTGATAGAGAGGGGAAAATGGGTCCCTGATTGGTGTGATGTCAGAGAGAGGAAAAAACTGAGACTGCCTCTGCACTGGTGTCACAGAGAGGCATCAATTGGGCCTGTCACTTCTGTGGTGTCACAAAGAGGGGAAAAGTGAGTCTGTCACTGCTGTGGTGTCCCGGAGAGGGGAAAAGTGGAGTGATCACTGTTGTGCAGTCCCAGAGAAAGTTGCACAGGTGCTATGACTTGTCTGTTGCCACAAAGGGGATGGAATTGGGGTTGTTAGGGCTGTGGTATGACAGAGAGTTTTAAATTGGTTCTGATGTGATGTCCCAGAGAGGGGAATAATGGGTCTTTCAGCACCGTGGTGTCACAGAGAGGTGTCAATTGGACTTGTCAGTGCAGTGATCTCCCAGAGAGAGGAAAACTGAGGCTGTCACTGCTGTGGCCTATAGGAGGGGATGAATTCCCACTTGTCTTTGATGTTATGTCACGGAGAGGAGAAACGTGGCACTGCCACCGCTGGGGTGTTAGAGATAGGTGTAAATTGGGCTTGTTGCATCTGTGGTGTGACAGAAAGGGTGAAATTTGGTCTGTCAGTGCTGTGATGTCTTCAAGGGTGGAAACTGGGTCTTTCACTGCTGTGATGTCCCAGAGAGGCGTAGATTGGGGTGTCCCACTGCTGTGATGTCCCAGAGAGGGGAAAAGAGAGGCTATCACAGCTGTGGAGTCTGAGAGAAAGTTACAGAGGTGTTCTGACTTGTCTGTTGCCACAGAGGGGATGCAGTTGGGGATGTCATGGCTATGGTATCAGGGAGAGGTTTGAATTGGTTCTGTCTCTGCTGTGATGTCACAGAGAAGGGAATAATGAGTCTGTCACCACTGTGGTGTCCCAGAGAGGTGTAAATTGGACTTGTCACTGACTGCAGTGATGTCAGAGAGAGGTGAAACTGGGTCACTCATTTTTGTGATGTCACAGAGAGGAAAAAACTGAGGCTGCCGCCACTTTGGTGTCATAAACAGATGTAAGTTGGGCCTGTCACTGCTCTGATGTCACAAATGGAGGAAAAGTGGATCAGTCACTGCTGCAGTGTTACAGAGGGGATGAATTTGAGGCTGTCATGACTGTGATGTCCCAGAGAGGGGAATAATGCCTCTGTCAGCACTGTGGTGTCACAGAGAGGCGTAAATGAGAGTTGTCAGTGCAGTGATGTGATAGAGAGGGGAAAATGGGTCCCTGATTGGTGTGATGTCAGAGAGAGGAAAAAACTGAGACTGCCTCTGCACTGGTGTCACAGAGAGGCATCAATTGGGCCTGTCACTTCTGTGGTGTCACAAAGAGGGGAAAAGTGAGTCTGTCACTGCTGTGGTGTCCCGGAGAGGGGAAAAGTGGAGTGATCACTGTTGTGCAGTCCCAGAGAAAGTTGCACAGGTGCTATGACTTGTCTGTTGCCACAAAGGGGATGGAATTGGGGTTGTTAGGGCTGTGGTATGACAGAGAGTTTTAAATTGGTTCTGATGTGATGTCCCAGAGAGGGGAATAATGGGTCTTTCAGCGCCGTGGTGTCACAGAGAGGTGTCAATTGGACTTGTCAGTGCAGTGATCTCCCAGAGAGAGGAAAACTGAGGCTGTCACTGCTGTGGCCTATAGGAGGGGATGAATTCCCACTTGTCTTTGATGTTATGTCACGGAGAGGAGAAACGTGGCACTGTCACCGCTGGGGTGTTAGAGATAGGTGTAAATTGGGCTTGTTGCATCTGTGGTGTGACAGAAAGGGTGAAATTTGGTCTGTCAGTGCTGTGATGTCTTCAAGGGTGGAAACTGGGTCTTTCACTGCTGTGATGTCCCAGAGAGGCGTAGATTGGGGTGTCCCACTGCTGTGATGTCCCAGAGAGGGGAAAAGAGAGGCTATCACAGCTGTGGAGTCTGAGAGAAAGTTACAGAGGTGTTCTGACTTGTCTGTTGCCACAGAGGGGATGCAGTTGGGGATGTCATGGCTATGGTATCAGGGAGAGGTTTGAATTGGTTCTGTCTCTGCTGTGATGTCACAGAGAAGGGAATAATGAGTCTGTCACCACTGTGGTGTCCCAGAGAGGTGTAAATTGGACTTGTCACTGACTGCAGTGATGTCAGAGAGAGGTGAAACTGGGTCACTCATTTTTGTGATGTCACAGAGAGGAAAAAACTGAGGCTGCCGCCACTTTGGTGTCATAAACAGATGTAAGTTGGGCCTGTCACTGCTCTGATGTCACAAATGGAGGAAAAGTGGATCAGTCACTGCTGCAGTGTTACAGAGGGGATGAATTTGAGGCTGTCATGACTGTGATGTCCCAGAGAGGGGAATAATGCCTCTGTCAGCACTGTGGTGTCACAGAGAGGCGTAAATGAGAGTTGTCAGTGCAGTGATGTTATAGAGAGGGGAAAATGGGTCCCTGATTGGTGTGATGTCAGAGAGAGGAAAAAACTGAGACTGCCTCTGCACTGGTGTCACAGAGAGGCATCAATTGGGCCTGTCACTTCTGTGGTGTCACAAAGAGGGGAAAAGTGAGTCTGTCACTGCTGTGGTGTCCCGGAGAGGGGAAAAGTGGAGTGATCACTGTTGTGCAGTCCCAGAGAAAGTTGCACAGGTGCTATGACTTGTCTGTTGCCACAAAGGGGATGGAATTGGGGTTGTTAGGGCTGTGGTATGACAGAGAGTTTTAAATTGGTTCTGATGTGATGTCCCAGAGAGGGGAATAATGGGTCTTTCAGCGCCGTGGTGTCACAGAGAGGTGTCAATTGGACTTGTCAGTGCAGTGATCTCCCAGAGAGAGGAAAACTGAGGCTGTCACTGCTGTGGCCTATAGGAGGGGATGAATTCCCACTTGTCTTTGATGTTATGTCACGGAGAGGAGAAACGTGGCACTGTCACCGCTGGGGTGTTAGAGATAGGTGTAAATTGGGCTTGTTGCATCTGTGGTGTGACAGAAAGGGTGAAATTTGGTCTGTCAGTGCTGTGATGTCTTCAAGGGTGGAAACTGGGTCTTTCACTGCTGTGATGTCCCAGAGAGGCGTAGATTGGGGTGTCCCACTGCTGTGATGTCCCAGAGAGGGGAAAAGAGAGGCTATCACAGCTGTGGAGTCTGAGAGAAAGTTACAGAGGTGTTCTGACTTGTCTGTTGCCACAGAGGGGATGCAGTTGGGGATGTCATGGCTATGGTATCAGGGAGAGGTTTGAATTGGTTCTGTCTCTGCTGTGATGTCACAGAGAAGGGAATAATGAGTCTGTCACCACTGTGGTGTCCCAGAGAGGTGTAAATTGGACTTGTCACTGACTGCAGTGATGTCAGAGAGAGGTGAAACTGGGTCACTCATTTTTGTGATGTCACAGAGAGGAAAAAACTGAGGCTGCCGCCACTTTGGTGTCATAAACAGATGTAAGTTGGGCCTGTCACTGCTCTGATGTCACAAATGGAGGAAAAGTGGATCAGTCACTGCTGCAGTGTTACAGAGGGGATGAATTTGAGGCTGTCATGACTGTGATGTCCCAGAGAGGGGAATAATGCCTCTGTCAGCACTGTGGTGTCACAGAGAGGCGTAAATGAGAGTTGTCAGTGCAGTGATGTTATAGAGAGGGGAAAATGGGTCCCTGATTGGTGTGATGTCAGAGAGAGGAAAAAACTGAGACTGCCTCTGCACTGGTGTCACAGAGAGGCATCAATTGGGCCTGTCACTTCTGTGGTGTCACAAAGAGGGGAAAAGTGAGTCTGTCACTGCTGTGGTGTCCCGGAGAGGGGAAAAGTGGAGTGATCACAGTTGTGCAGTCCCAGAGAAAGTTGCACAGGTGCTATGACTTGTCTGTTGCCACAAAGGGGATGGAATTGGGGTTGTTAGGGCTGTGGTATGACAGAGAGTTTTAAATTGGTTCTGATGTGATGTCCCAGAGAGGGGAATAATGGGTCTTTCAGCGCCGTGGTGTCACAGAGAGGTGTCAATTGGACTTGTCAGTGCAGTGATCTCCCAGAGAGAGGAAAACTGAGGCTGTCACTGCTGTGGCCTATAGGAGGGGATGAATTCCCACTTGTCTTTGATGTTATGTCACGGAGAGGAGAAACGTGGCACTGTCACCGCTGGGGTGTTAGAGATAGGTGTAAATTGGGCTTGTTGCATCTGTGGTGTGACAGAAAGGGTGAAATTTGGTCTGTCAGTGCTGTGATGTCTTAAAGGGTGGAAACTGGGTCTTTCACTGCTGTGATGTCCCAGAGAGGCGTAGATTGGGGTGTCCCACTGCTGTGATGTCCCAGAGAGGGGAAAAGAGAGGCTATCACAGCTGTGGAGTCTGAGAGAAAGTTACAGAGGTGTTCTGACTTGTCTGTTGCCACAGAGGGGATGCAGTTGGGGATGTCATGGCTATGGTATCAGGGAGAGGTTTGAATTGGTTCTGTCTCTGCTGTGATGTCACAGAGAAGGGAATAATGAGTCTGTCACCACTGTGGTGTCCCAGAGAGGTGTAAATTGGACTTGTCACTGACTGCAGTGATGTCAGTGAGAGGTGAAACTGGGTCACTCATTTTTGTGATGTCACAGAGAGGAAAAAACTGAGGCTGCCGCCACTTTGGTGTCATAAACAGATGTAAGTTGGGCCTGTCACTGCTCTGATGTCACAAATGGAGGAAAAGTGGATCAGTCACTGCTGCAGTGTTACAGAGGGGATGAATTTGAGGCTGTCATGACTGTGATGTCCCAGAGAGGGGAATAATGCCTCTGTCAGCACTGTGGTGTCACAGAGAGGCGTAAATGAGAGTTGTCACTGCAGTGATGTTATAGAGAGGGGAAAATGGGTCCCTGATTGGTGTGATGTCAGAGAGAGGAAAAAACTGAGACTGCCTCTGCACTGGTGTCACAGAGAGGCATCAATTGGGCCTGTCACTTCTGTGGTGTCACAAAGAGGGGAAAAGTGAGTCTGTCACTGCTGTGGTGTCCCGGAGAGGGGAAAAGTGGAGTGATCACTGTTGTGCAGTCCCAGAGAAAGTTGCACAGGTGCTATGACTTGTCTGTTGCCACAAAGGGGATGGAATTGGGGTTGTTAGGGCTGTGGTATGACAGAGAGTTTGAAATTGGTTCTGATGTGATGTCCCAGAGAGGGGAATAATGGGTCTTTCAGCGCCGTGGTGTCACAGAGAGGTGTCAATTGGACTTGTCAGTGCAGTGATCTCCCAGAGAGAGGAAAACTGAGGCTGTCACTGCTGTGGCCTATAGGAGGGGATGAATTCCCACTTGTCTTTGATGTTATGTCACGGAGAGGAGAAACCTGGCACTGTCACTGCTGGGGTGTTAGAGATAGGTGTAAATTGGGCTTGTTGCATGTGTGGTGTGACAGAAAGGGTGAAATTTGGTCTGTCAGTGCTGTGATGTCTTAAAGGGTGGAAACTGGGTCTTTCACTGCTGTGATGTCCCAGAGAGGCGTAGATTGGGGTGTCCCACTGCTGTGATGTCCCAGAGAGGGGAAAAGAGAAACTATCACAGCTGTGGAGTCTGAGAGAAAGTTCCACAGGTGTTCTGACTTGTCTGTTGCCACAGAGGGGATGCAGTTGGGGATGTCATGGCTATGGTATCAGGGAGAGGTTTGAATTGGTTCTGTCTCTGCTGTGATGTCACAGAGAAGGGAATAATGAGTCTGTCACCACTGTGGTGTCCCAGAGAGGTGTAAATTGGACTTGTCACTGACTGCAGTGATGTCAGTGAGAGGTGAAACTGGGTCACTCATTTTTGTGATGTCACAGAGAGGAAAAAACTGAGGCTGCCACCACTTTGGTGTCATAAACAGATGTAAGTTGGGCCTGTCACTGCTCTGATGTCACAAATGGAGGAAAAGTGGATCAGTCACTGCTGCAGTGTTACAGAGGGGATGAATTTGAGGCTGTCATGACTGTGATGTCCCAGAGAGGGGAATAATGCCTCTGTCAGCACTGTGGTGTCACAGAGAGGCGTAAATGAGAGTTGTCAGTGCAGTGATGTTATAGAGAGGGGAAAATGGGTCCCTGATTGGTGTGATGTCAGAGAGAGGAAAAAACTGAGACTGCCTCTGCACTGGTGTCACAGAGAGGCATCAATTGGGCCTGTCACTTCTGTGGTGTCACAAAGAGGGGAAAAGTGAGTCTGTCACTGCTGTGGTGTCCCGGAGAGGGGAAAAGTGGAGTGATCACTGTTGTGCAGTCCCAGAGAAAGTTGCACAGGTGCTATGACTTGTCTGTTGCCACAAAGGGGATGGAATTGGGGTTGTTAGGGCTGTGGTATGACAGAGAGTTTTAAATTGGTTCTGATGTGATGTCCCAGAGAGGGGAATAATGGGTCTTTCAGCGCCGTGGTGTCACAGAGAGGTGTCAATTGGATTTGTCAGTGCAGTGATCTCCCAGAGAGAGGAAAACTGAGGCTGTCACTGCTGTGGCCTATAGGAGGGGATGAATTCCCACTTGTCTTTGATGTTATGTCACGGAGAGGAGAAACGTGGCACTGTCACCGCTGGGGTGTTAGAGATAGGTGTAAATTGGGCTTGTTGCATGTGTGGTGTGACAGAAAGGGTGAAATTTGGTCTGTCAGTGCTGTGATGTCTTAAAGGGTGGAAACTGGGTCTTTCACTGCTGTGATGTCCCAGAGAGGCGTAGATTGGGGTGTCCCACTGCTGTGATGTCCCAGAGAGGGGAAAAGAGAGGCTATCACAGCTGTGGAGTCTGAGAGAAAGTTCCACAGGTGTTCTGACTTGTCTGTTGCCACAGAGGGGATGCAGTTGGGGATGTCATGGCTATGGTATCAGGGAGAGGTTTGAATTGGTTCTGTCTCTGCTGTGATGTCACAGAGAAGGGAATAATGAGTCTGTCACCACTGTGGTGTCACAGAGAGGTGTAAATTGGACTTGTCACTGACTGCAGTGATGTCAGTGAGAGGTGAAACTGGGTCACTCATTTTTGTGATGTCACAGAGAGGAAAAAACTGAGGCTGCCGCCACTTTGGTGTCATAAACAGATGTAAGTTGGGCCTGTCACTGCTCTGATGTCACAAATGGAGGAAAAGTGGATCAGTCACTGCTGCAGTGTTACAGAGGGGATGAATTTGAGGCTGTCATGACTGTGATGTCCCAGAGAGGGGAATAATGCCTCTGTCAGCACTGTGGTGTCACAGAGAGGCGTAAATGAGAGTTGTCAGTGCAGTGATGTTATAGAGAGGGGAAAATGGGTCCCTGATTGGTGTGATGTCAGAGAGAGGAAAAAACTGAGACTGCCTCTGCACTGGTGTCACAGAGAGGCATCAATTGGGCCTGTCACTTCTGTGGTGTCACAAAGAGGGGAAAAGTGAGTCTGTCACTGCTGTGGTGTCCCGGAGAGGGGAAAAGTGGAGTGATCACTGTTGTGCAGTCCCAGAGAAAGTTGCACAGGTGCTATGACTTGTCTGTTGCCACAAAGGGGATGGAATTGGGGTTGTTAGGGCTGTGGTATGACAGAGAGTTTTAAATTGGTTCTGATGTGATGTCCCAGAGAGGGGAATAATGGGTCTTTCAGCGCCGTGGTGTCACAGAGAGGTGTCAATTGGACTTGTCAGTGCAGTGATCTCCCAGAGAGAGGAAAACTGAGGCTGTCACTGCTGTGGCCTATAGGAGGGGATGAATTCCCACTTGTCTTTGATGTTATGTCACGGAGAGGAGAAACGTGGCACTGTCACCGCTGGGGTGTTAGAGATAGGTGTAAATTGGGCTTGTTGCATCTGTGGTGTGACAGAAAGGGTGAAATTTGGTCTGTCAGTGCTGTGATGTCTTCAAGGGTGGAAACTGGGTCTTTCACTGCTGTGATGTCCCAGAGAGGCGTAGATTGGGGTGTCCCACTGCTGTGATGTCCCAGAGAGGGGAAAAGAGAGGCTATCACAGCTGTGGAGTCTGAGAGAAAGTTACAGAGGTGTTCTGACTTGTCTGTTGCCACAGAGGGGATGCAGTTGGGGATGTCATGGCTATGGTATCAGGGAGAGGTTTGAATTGCTTCTGTCTCTGCTGTGATGTCACAGAGAAGGGAATAATGAGTCTGTCACCACTGTGGTGTCCCAGAGAGGTGTAAATTGGACTTGTCACTGACTGCAGTGATGTCAGTGAGAGGTGAAACTGGGTCACTCATTTTTGTGATGTCACAGAGAGGAAAAAACTGAGGCTGCCGCCACTTTGGTGTCATAAACAGATGTAAGTTGGGCCTGTCACTGCTCTGATGTCACAAATGGAGGAAAAGTGGATCAGTCACTGCTGCAGTGTTACAGAGGGGATGAATTTGAGGCTGTCATGACTGTGATGTCCCAGAGAGGGGAATAATGCCTCTGTCAGCACTGTGGTGTCACAGAGAGGCGTAAATGAGAGTTGTCAGTGCAGTGATGTTATAGAGAGGGGAAAATGGGTCCCTGATTGGTGTGATGTCAGAGAGAGGAAAAAACTGAGACTGCCTCTGCACTGGTGTCACAGAGAGGCATCAATTGGGCCTGTCACTTCTGTGGTGTCACAAAGAGGGGAAAAGTGAGTCTGTCACTGCTGTGGTGTCCCGGAGAGGGGAAAAGTGGAGTGATCACTGTTGTGCAGTCCCAGAGAAAGTTGCACAGGTGCTATGACTTGTCTGTTGCCACAAAGGGGATGGAATTGGGGTTGTTAGGGCTGTGGTATGACAGAGAGTTTTAAATTGGTTCTGATGTGATGTCCCAGAGAGGGGAATAATGGGTCTTTCAGCGCCGTGGTGTCACAGAGAGGTGTCAATTGGATTTGTCAGTGCAGTGATCTCCCAGAGAGAGGAAAACTGAGGCTGTCACTGCTGTGGCCTATAGGAGGGGATGAATTCCCACTTGTCTTTGATGTTATGTCACGGAGAGGAGAAACGTGGCACTGTCACCGCTGGGGTGTTAGAGATAGGTGTAAATTGGGCTTGTTGCATGTGTGGTGTGACAGAAAGGGTGAAATTTGGTCTGTCAGTGCTGTGATGTCTTAAAGGGTGGAAACTGGGTCTTTCACTGCTGTGATGTCCCAGAGAGGCGTAGATTGGGGTGTCCCACTGCTGTGATGTCCCAGAGAGGGGAAAAGAGAGGCTATCACAGCTGTGGAGTCTGAGAGAAAGTTCCACAGGTGTTCTGACTTGTCTGTTGCCACAGAGGGGATGCAGTTGGGGATGTCATGGCTATGGTATCAGGGAGAGGTTTGAATTGGTTCTGTCTCTGCTGTGATGTCACAGAGAAGGGAATAATGAGTCTGTCACCACTGTGGTGTCCCAGAGAGGTGTAAATTGGACTTGTCACTGACTGCAGTGATGTCAGTGAGAGGTGAAACTGGGTCACTCATTTTTGTGATGTCACAGAGAGGAAAAAACTGAGGCTGCCGCCACTTTGGTGTCATAAACAGATGTAAGTTGGGCCTGTCACTGCTCTGATGTCACAAATGGAGGAAAAGTGGATCAGTCACTGCTGCAGTGTTACAGAGGGGATGAATTTGAGGCTGTCATGACTGTGATGTCCCAGAGAGGGGAATAATGCCTCTGTCAGCACTGTGGTGTCACAGAGAGGCGTAAATGAGAGTTGTCACTGCAGTGATGTGATAGAGAGGGGAAAATGGGTCCCTGATTGGTGTGATGTCAGAGAGAGGAAAAAACTGAGACTGCCTCTGCACTGGTGTCACAGAGAGGCATCAATTGGGCCTGTCACTTCTGTGGTGTCACAAAGAGGGGAAAAGTGAGTCTGTCACTGCTGTGGTGTCCCGGAGAGGGGAAAAGTGGAGTGATCACAGTTGTGCAGTCCCAGAGAAAGTTGCACAGGTGCTATGACTTGTCTGTTGCCACAAAGGGGATGGAATTGGGGTTGTTAGGGCTGTGGTATGACAGAGAGTTTTAAATTGGTTCTGATGTGATGTCCCAGAGAGGGGAATAATGGGTCTTTCAGCGCCGTGGTGTCACAGAGAGGTGTCAATTGGACTTGTCAGTGCAGTGATCTCCCAGAGAGAGGAAAACTGAGGCTGTCACTGCTGTGGCCTATAGGAGGGGATGAATTCCCACTTGTCTTTGATGTTATGTCACGGAGAGGAGAAACCTGGCACTGTCACCGCTGGGGTGTTAGAGATAGGTGTAAATTGGGCTTGTTGCATCTGTGGTGTGACAGAAAGGTTGAAATTTGGTCTGTCAGTGCTGTGATGTCTTAAAGGGTGGAAACTGGGTCTTTCACTGCTGTGATGTCCCAGAGAGGCGTAGATTGGGGTGTCCCACTGCTGTGATGTCCCAGAGAGGGGAAAAGAGAGGCTATCACAGCTGTGGAGTCTGAGAGAAAGTTCCACAGGTGTTCTGACTTGTCTGTTGCCACAGAGGGGATGCAGTTGGGGATGTCATGGCTATGGTATCAGGGAGAGGTTTGAATTGGTTCTGTCTCTGCTGTGATGTCACAGAGAAGGGAATAATGAGTCTGTCACCACTGTGGTGTCCCAGAGAGGTGTAAATTGGACTTGTCACTGACTGCAGTGATGTCAGAGAGAGGTGAAACTGGGTCACTCATTTTTGTGATGTCACAGAGGGGAAAAAACTGAGGCTGCCACCACTTTGGTGTCATAAACAGATGTAAGTTGGGCCTGTCACTGCTCTGATGTCACAAATGGAGGAAAAGTGGATCAGTCACTGCTGCAGTGTTACAGAGGGGATGAATTTGAGGCTGTCATGACTGTGATGTCCCAGAGAGGGGAATAATGCCTCTGTCAGCACTGTGGTGTCACAGAGAGGCGTAAATGAGAGTTGTCACTGCAGTGATGTTATAGAGAGGGGAAAATGGGTCCCTGATTGGTGTGATGTCAGAGAGAGGAAAAAACTGAGACTGCCTCTGCACTGCTGTCACAGAGAGGCATCAATTGGGCCTGTCACTTCTGTGGTGTCACAAAGAGGGGAAAAGTGAGTCTGTCACTGCTGTGGTGTCCCGGAGAGGGGAAAAGTGGAGTGATCACAGTTGTGCAGTCCCAGAGAAAGTTGCACAGGTGCTATGACTTGTCTGTTGCCACAAAGGGGATGGAATTGGGGTTGTTAGGGCTGTGGTATGACAGAGAGTTTTAAATTGGTTCTGATGTGATGTCCCAGAGAGGGGAATAACGGGTCTTTCAGCGCCGTGGTGTCACAGAGAGGTGTCAATTGGACTTGTCAGTGCAGTGATCTCCCAGAGAGAGGAAAACTGAGGCTGTCACTGCTGTGGCCTATAGGAGGGGATGAATTCCCGCTTGTCTTTGATGTTATGTCACGGAGAGGAGAAACCTGGCACTGCCACCGCTGGGGTGTTAGAGATAGGTGTAAGTTGGGCTTGTTGCATCTGTGGTGTGACAGAAAGGGTGAAATTTGGTCTGTCAGTGCTGTGATGTCTTCAAGGGTGGAAACTGGGTCTTTCACTGCTGTGATGTCCCAGAGAGGGGAAAAGAGAGGCTATCACAGCTGTGGAGTCTGAGAGAAAGTTACAGAGGTGTTCTGACTTGTCTGTTGCCACAGAGGGGATGCAGTTGGGGATGTCATGGCTATGGTATCAGGGAGAGGTTTGAATTGGTTCTGTCTCTGCTGTGATGTC
The DNA here is from genome assembly GCF_030490865.1 of Poecile atricapillus. Taxonomy (NCBI): domain Eukaryota; kingdom Metazoa; phylum Chordata; class Aves; order Passeriformes; family Paridae; genus Poecile; species Poecile atricapillus. The sequence goes on along the minus strand of NC_081249.1, from coordinate 118,333,655 downwards.
ACAGAGAAGGGAATAATGAGTCTGTCACCACTGTGGTGTCCCAGAGAGGTGTAAATTGGACTTGTCACTGACTGCAGTGATGTCAGTGAGAGGTGAAACTGGGTCACTCATTTTTGTGATGTCACAGAGAGGAAAAAACTGAGGCTGCCGCCACTTTGGTGTCATAAACAGATGTAAGTTGGGCCTGTCACTGCTCTGATGTCACAAATGGAGGAAAAGTGGATCAGTCACTGCTGCAGTGTTACAGAGGGGATGAATTTGAGGCTGTCATGACTGTGATGTCCCAGAGAGGGGAATAATGCCTCTGTCAGCACTGTGGTGTCACAGAGAGGCGTAAATGAGAGTTGTCACTGCAGTGATGTGATAGAGAGGGGAAAATGGGTCCCTGATTGGTGTGATGTCAGAGAGAGGAAAAAACTGAGACTGCCTCTGCACTGGTGTCACAGAGAGGCATCAATTGGGCCTGTCACTTCTGTGGTGTCACAAAGAGGGGAAAAGTGAGTCTGTCACTGCTGTGGTGTCCCGGAGAGGGGAAAAGTGGAGTGATCACTGTTGTGCAGTCCCAGAGAAAGTTGCACAGGTACTATGACTTGTCTGTTGCCACAAAGGGGATGGAATTGGGGTTGTTAGGGCTGTGGTATGACAGAGAGTTTTAAATTGGTTCTGATGTGATGTCCCAGAGAGGGGAATAACGGGTCTTTCAGCGCCGTGGTGTCGCAAAGAGGTGTCAATTGGACTTGTCAGTGCAGTGATCTCCCAGAGAGAGGAAAACTGAGGCTGTCACTGCTGTGGCCTATAGGAGGGGATGAATTCCCACTTGTCTTTGATGTTATGTCACGGAGAGGAGAAACCTGGCACTGTCACCGCTGGGGTGTTAGAGATAGGTGTAAATTGGGCTTGTTGCATCTGTGGTGTGACAGAAAGGGTGAAATTTGGTCTGTCAGTGCTGTGATGTCTTAAAGGGTGGAAACTGGGTCTTTCACTGCTGTGATGTCCCAGAGAGGCGTAGATTGGGGTGTCCCACTGCTGTGATGTCCCAGAGAGGGGAAAAGAGAGGCTATCACAGCTGTGGAGTCTGAGAGAAAGTTACAGAGGTGTTCTGACTTGTCTGTTGCCACAGAGGGGATGCAGTTGGGGATGTCATGGCTATGGTATCAGGGAGAGGTTTGAATTGGTTCTGTCTCTGCTGTGATGTCACAGAGAAGGGAATAATGAGTCTGTCACCACTGTGGTGTCCCAGAGAGGTGTAAATTGGACTTGTCACTGACTGCAGTGATGTCAGAGAGAGGTGAAACTGGGTCACTCATTTTTGTGATGTCACAGAGAGGAAAAAACTGAGGCTGCCGCCACTTTGGTGTCATAAACAGATGTAAGTTGGGCCTGTCACTGCTCTGATGTCACAAATGGAGGAAAAGTGGATCAGTCACTGCTGCAGTGTTACAGAGGGGATGAATTTGAGGCTGTCATGACTGTGATGTCCCAGAGAGGGGAATAATGCCTCTGTCAGCACTGTGGTGTCACAGAGAGGCGTAAATGAGAGTTGTCAGTGCAGTGATGTTATAGAGAGGGGAAAATGGGTCCCTGATTGGTGTGATGTCAGAGAGAGGAAAAAACTGAGACTGCCTCTGCACTGGTGTCACAGAGAGGCATCAATTGGGCCTGTCACTTCTGTGGTGTCACAAAGAGGGGAAAAGTGAGTCTGTCACTGCTGTGGTGTCCCGGAGAGGGGAAAAGTGGAGTGATCACAGTTGTGCAGTCCCAGAGAAAGTTGCACAGGTGCTATGACTTGTCTGTTGCCACAAAGGGGATGGAATTGGGGTTGTTAGGGCTGTGGTATGACAGAGAGTTTTAAATTGGTTCTGATGTGATGTCCCAGAGAGGGGAATAACGGGTCTTTCAGCGCCGTGGTGTCACAGAGAGGTGTCAATTGGACTTGTCAGTGCAGTGATCTCCCAGAGAGAGGAAAACTGAGGCTGTCACTGCTGTGGCCTATAGGAGGGGATGAATTCCCACTTGTCTTTGATGTTATGTCACAGATTGGAGAAACCTGGCACTGCCACCGCTGGGGTGTTAGAGATAGGTGTAAGTTGGGCTTGTTGCATCTGTGGTGTGACAGAAAGGGTGAAATTTGGTCTGTCAGTGCTGTGATGTCTTAAAGGGTGGAAACTGGGTCTTTCACTGCTGTGATGTCCCAGAGAGGGGAAAAGAGAGGCTATCACAGCTGTGGAGTCTGAGAGAAAGTTACAGAGGTGTTCTGACTTGTCTGTTGCCACAGAGGGGATGCAGTTGGGGATGTCATGGCTATGGTATCAGGGAGAGGTTTGAATTGCTTCTGTCTCTGCTGTGATGTCACAGAGAAGGGAATAATGAGTCTGTCACCACTGTGGTGTCCCAGAGAGGTGTAAATTGGACTTGTCACTGACTGCAGTGATGTCAGTGAGAGGTGAAACTGGGTCACTCATTTTTGTGATGTCACAGAGAGGAAAAAACTGAGGCTGCCGCCACTTTGGTGTCATCAACAGATGTAAGTTGGGCCTGTCACTGCTCTGATGTCACAAATGGAGGAAAAGTGGATCAGTCACTGCTGCAGTGTTACAGAGGGGATGAATTTGAGGCTGTCATGACTGTGATGTCCCAGAGAGGGGAATAATGCCTCTGTCAGCACTGTGGTGTCACAGAGAGGCGTAAATGAGAGTTGTCAGTGCAGTGATGTTATAGAGAGGGGAAAATGGGTCCCTGATTGGTGTGATGTCGGAGAGAGGAAAAAACTGAGACTGCCTCTGCACTGGTGTCACAGAGAGGCATCAATTGGGCCCGTCACTTCTGTGGTGTCACAAAGAGGGGAAAAGTGAGTCTGTCACTGCTGTGGTGTCCCGGAGAGGGGAAAAGTGGAGTGATCACTGTTGTGCAGTCCCAGAGAAAGTTGCACAGGTGCTATGACTTGTCTGTTGCCACAAAGGGGATGGAATTGGGGTTGTTAGGGCTGTGGTATGACAGAGAGTTTTAAATTGGTTCTGATGTGATGTCCCAGAGAGGGGAATAATGGGTCTTTCAGCGCCGTGGTGTCACAGAGAGGTGTCAATTGGACTTGTCAGTGCAGTGATCTCCCAGAGAGAGGAAAACTGAGGCTGTCACTGCTGTGGCCTATAGGAGGGGATGAATTCCCACTTGTCTTTGATGTTATGTCACGGAGAGGAGAAACCTGGCACTGTCACCGCTGGGGTGTTAGAGATAGGTGTAAATTGGGCTTGTTGCATCTGTGGTGTGACAGAAAGGGTGAAATTTGGTCTGTCAGTGCTGTGATGTCTTAAAGGGTGGAAACTGGGTCTTTCACTGCTGTGATGTCCCAGAGAGGCGTAGATTGGGGTGTCCCACTGCTGTGATGTCCCAGAGAGGGGAAAAGAGAGGCTATCACAGCTGTGGAGTCTGAGAGAAAGTTACAGAGGTGTTCTGACTTGTCTGTTGCCACAGAGGGGATGCAGTTGGGGATGTCATGGCTATGGTATCAGGGAGAGGTTTGAATTGGTTCTGTCTCTGCTGTGATGTCACAGAGAAGGGAATAATGAGTCTGTCACCACTGTGGTGTCCCAGAGAGGTGTAAATTGGACTTGTCACTGACTGCAGTGATGTCAGTGAGAGGTGAAACTGGGTCACTCATTTTTGTGATGTCACAGAGAGGAAAAAACTGAGGCTGCCGCCACTTTGGTGTCATAAACAGATGTAAGTTGGGCCTGTCACTGCTCTGATGTCACAAATGGAGGAAAAGTGGATCAGTCACTGCTGCAGTGTTACAGAGGGGATGAATTTGAGGCTGTCATGACTGTGATGTCCCAGAGAGGGGAATAATGCCTCTGTCAGCACTGTGGTGTCACAGAGAGGCGTAAATGAGAGTTGTCACTGCAGTGATGTGATAGAGAGGGGAAAATGGGTCCCTGATTGGTGTGATGTCAGAGAGAGGAAAAAACTGAGACTGCCTCTGCACTGGTGTCACAGAGAGGCATCAATTGGGCCTGTCACTTCTGTGGTGTCACAAAGAGGGGAAAAGTGAGTCTGTCACTGCTGTGGTGTCCCGGAGAGGGGAAAAGTGGAGTGATCACTGTTGTGCAGTCCCAGAGAAAGTTGCACAGGTGCTATGACTTGTCTGTTGCCACAAAGGGGATGGAATTGGGGTTGTTAGGGCTGTGGTATGACAGAGAGTTTTAAATTGGTTCTGATGTGATGTCCCAGAGAGGGGAATAATGGGTCTTTCAGCGCCGTGGTGTCACAGAGAGGTGTCAATTGGATTTGTCAGTGCAGTGATCTCCCAGAGAGAGGAAAACTGAGGCTGTCACTGCTGTGGCCTATAGGAGGGGATGAATTCCCACTTGTCTTTGATGTTATGTCACGGAGAGGAGAAACGTGGCACTGTCACCGCTGGGGTGTTAGAGATAGGTGTAAATTGGGCTTGTTGCATGTGTGGTGTGACAGAAAGGGTGAAATTTGGTCTGTCAGTGCTGTGATGTCTTAAAGGGTGGAAACTGGGTCTTTCACTGCTGTGATGTCCCAGAGAGGCGTAGATTGGGGTGTCCCACTGCTGTGATGTCCCAGAGAGGGGAAAAGAGAGGCTATCACAGCTGTGGAGTCTGAGAGAAAGTTCCACAGGTGTTCTGACTTGTCTGTTGCCACAGAGGGGATGCAGTTGGGGATGTCATGGCTATGGTATCAGGGAGAGGTTTGAATTGGTTCTGTCTCTGCTGTGATGTCACAGAGAAGGGAATAATGAGTCTGTCACCACTGTGGTGTCCCAGAGAGGTGTAAATTGGACTTGTCACTGACTGCAGTGATGTCAGTGAGAGGTGAAACTGGGTCACTCATTTTTGTGATGTCACAGAGAGGAAAAAACTGAGGCTGCCGCCACTTTGGTGTCATAAACAGATGTAAGTTGGGCCTGTCACTGCTCTGATGTCACAAATGGAGGAAAAGTGGATCAGTCACTGCTGCAGTGTTACAGAGGGGATGAATTTGAGGCTGTCATGACTGTGATGTCCCAGAGAGGGGAATAATGCCTCTGTCAGCACTGTGGTGTCACAGAGAGGCGTAAATGAGAGTTGTCACTGCAGTGATGTGATAGAGAGGGGAAAATGGGTCCCTGATTGGTGTGATGTCAGAGAGAGGAAAAAACTGAGACTGCCTCTGCACTGGTGTCACAGAGAGGCATCAATTGGGCCTGTCACTTCTGTGGTGTCACAAAGAGGGGAAAAGTGAGTCTGTCACTGCTGTGGTGTCCCGGAGAGGGGAAAAGTGGAGTGATCACAGTTGTGCAGTCCCAGAGAAAGTTGCACAGGTGCTATGACTTGTCTGTTGCCACAAAGGGGATGGAATTGGGGTTGTTAGGGCTGTGGTATGACAGAGAGTTTTAAATTGGTTCTGATGTGATGTCCCAGAGAGGGGAATAATGGGTCTTTCAGCGCCGTGGTGTCACAGAGAGGTGTCAATTGGACTTGTCAGTGCAGTGATCTCCCAGAGAGAGGAAAACTGAGGCTGTCACTGCTGTGGCCTATAGGAGGGGATGAATTCCCACTTGTCTTTGATGTTACGTCACGGAGAGGAGAAACCTGGCACTGTCACCGCTGGGGTGTTAGAGATAGGTGTAAATTGGGCTTGTTGCATCTGTGGTGTGACAGAAAGGTTGAAATTTGGTCTGTCAGTGCTGTGATGTCTTAAAGGGTGGAAACTGGGTCTTTCACTGCTGTGATGTCCCAGAGAGGCGTAGATTGGGGTGTCCCACTGCTGTGATGTCCCAGAGAGGGGAAAAGAGAGGCTATCACAGCTGTGGAGTCTGAGAGAAAGTTCCACAGGTGTTCTGACTTGTCTGTTGCCACAGAGGGGATGCAGTTGGGGATGTCATGGCTATGGTATCAGGGAGAGGTTTGAATTGGTTCTGTCTCTGCTGTGATGTCACAGAGAAGGGAATAATGAGTCTGTCACCACTGTGGTGTCCCAGAGAGGTGTAAATTGGACTTGTCACTGACTGCAGTGATGTCAGAGAGAGGTGAAACTGGGTCACTCATTTTTGTGATGTCACAGAGGGGAAAAAACTGAGGCTGCCGCCACTTTGGTGTCATAAACAGATGTAAGTTGGGCCTGTCACTGCTCTGATGTCACAAATGGAGGAAAAGTGGATCAGTCACTGCTGCAGTGTTACAGAGGGGATGAATTTGAGGCTGTCATGACTGTGATGTCCCAGAGAGGGGAATAATGCCTCTGTCAGCACTGTGGTGTCACAGAGAGGCGTAAATGAGAGTTGTCACTGCAGTGATGTGATAGAGAGGGGAAAATGGGTCCCTGATTGGTGTGATGTCAGAGAGAGGAAAAAACTGAGACTGCCTCTGCACTGGTGTCACAGAGAGGCATCAATTGGGCCTGTCACTTCTGTGGTGTCACAAAGAGGGGAAAAGTGAGTCTGTCACTGCTGTGGTGTCCCGGAGAGGGGAAAAGTGGAGTGATCACTGTTGTGCAGTCCCAGAGAAAGTTGCACAGGTACTATGACTTGTCTGTTGCCACAAAGGGGATGGAATTGGGGTTGTTAGGGCTGTGGTATGACAGAGAGTTTTAAATTGGTTCTGATGTGATGTCCCAGAGAGGGGAATAACGGGTCTTTCAGCGCCGTGGTGTCGCAAAGAGGTGTCAATTGGACTTGTCAGTGCAGTGATCTCCCAGAGAGAGGAAAACTGAGGCTGTCACTGCTGTGGCCTATAGGAGGGGATGAATTCCCACTTGTCTTTGATGTTATGTCACGGAGAGGAGAAACCTGGCACTGTCACCGCTGGGGTGTTAGAGATAGGTGTAAATTGGGCTTGTTGCATCTGTGGTGTGACAGAAAGGGTGAAATTTGGTCTGTCAGTGCTGTGATGTCTTAAAGGGTGGAAACTGGGTCTTTCACTGCTGTGATGTCCCAGAGAGGCGTAGATTGGGGTGTCCCACTGCTGTGATGTCCCAGAGAGGGGAAAAGAGAGGCTATCACAGCTGTGGAGTCTGAGAGAAAGTTACAGAGGTGTTCTGACTTGTCTGTTGCCACAGAGGGGATGCAGTTGGGGATGTCATGGCTATGGTATCAGGGAGAGGTTTGAATTGGTTCTGTCTCTGCTGTGATGTCACAGAGAAGGGAATAATGAGTCTGTCACCACTGTGGTGTCCCAGAGAGGTGTAAATTGGACTTGTCACTGACTGCAGTGATGTCAGAGAGAGGTGAAACTGGGTCACTCATTTTTGTGATGTCACAGAGAGGAAAAAACTGAGGCTGCCGCCACTTTGGTGTCATAAACAGATGTAAGTTGGGCCCTGTCACTGCTCTGATGTCACAAATGGAGGAAAAGTGGATCAGTCACTGCTGCAGTGTTACAGAGGGGATGAATTTGAGGCTGTCATGACTGTGATGTCCCAGAGAGGGGAATAATGCCTCTGTCAGCACTGTGGTGTCACAGAGAGGCGTAAATGAGAGTTGTCAGTGCAGTGATGTTATAGAGAGGGGAAAATGGGTCCCTGATTGGTGTGATGTCAGAGAGAGGAAAAAACTGAGACTGCCTCTGCACTGGTGTCACAGAGAGGCATCAATTGGGCCTGTCACTTCTGTGGTGTCACAAAGAGGGGAAAAGTGAGTCTGTCACTGCTGTGGTGTCCCGGAGAGGGGAAAAGTGGAGTGATCACAGTTGTGCAGTCCCAGAGAAAGTTGCACAGGTGCTATGACTTGTCTGTTGCCACAAAGGGGATGGAATTGGGGTTGTTAGGGCTGTGGTATGACAGAGAGTTTAAATTGGTTCTGATGTGATGTCCCAGAGAGGGGAATAACGGGTCTTTCAGCGCCGTGGTGTCACAGAGAGGTGTCAATTGGACTTGTCAGTGCAGTGATCTCCCAGAGAGAGGAAAACTGAGGCTGTCACTGCTGTGGCCTATAGGAGGGGATGAATTCCCACTTGTCTTTGATGTTATGTCACAGATTGGAGAAACCTGGCACTGCCACCGCTGGGGTGTTAGAGATAGGTGTAAGTTGGGCTTGTTGCATCTGTGGTGTGACAGAAAGGGTGAAATTTGGTCTGTCAGTGCTGTGATGTCTTAAAGGGTGGAAACTGGGTCTTTCACTGCTGTGATGTCCCAGAGAGGGGAAAAGAGAGGCTATCACAGCTGTGGAGTCTGAGAGAAAGTTACAGAGGTGTTCTGACTTGTCTGTTGCCACAGAGGGGATGCAGTTGGGGATGTCATGGCTATGGTATCAGGGAGAGGTTTGAATTGCTTCTGTCTCTGCTGTGATGTCACAGAGAAGGGAATAATGAGTCTGTCACCACTGTGGTGTCCCAGAGAGGTGTAAATTGGACTTGTCACTGACTGCAGTGATGTCAGTGAGAGGTGAAACTGGGTCACTCATTTTTGTGATGTCACAGAGAGGAAAAAACTGAGGCTGCCGCCACTTTGGTGTCATCAACAGATGTAAGTTGGGCCTGTCACTGCTCTGATGTCACAAATGGAGGAAAAGTGGATCAGTCACTGCTGCAGTGTTACAGAGGGGATGAATTTGAGGCTGTCATGACTGTGATGTCCCAGAGAGGGGAATAATGCCTCTGTCAGCACTGTGGTGTCACAGAGAGGCGTAAATGAGAGTTGTCAGTGCAGTGATGTTATAGAGAGGGGAAAATGGGTCCCTGATTGGTGTGATGTCGGAGAGAGGAAAAAACTGAGACTGCCTCTGCACTGGTGTCACAGAGAGGCATCAATTGGGCCCGTCACTTCTGTGGTGTCACAAAGAGGGGAAAAGTGAGTCTGTCACTGCTGTGGTGTCCCGGAGAGGGGAAAAGTGGAGTGATCACTGTTGTGCAGTCCCAGAGAAAGTTGCACAGGTGCTATGACTTGTCTGTTGCCACAAAGGGGATGGAATTGGGGTTGTTAGGGCTGTGGTATGACAGAGAGTTTTAAATTGGTTCTGATGTGATGTCCCAGAGAGGGGAATAACGGGTCTTTCAGCGCCGTGTTGTCACAGAGAGGTGTCAATTGGACTTGTCAGTGCAGTGATCTCCCAGAGAGAGGAAAACTGAGGCTGTCACTGCTGTGGCCTATAGGAGGGGATGAATTCCCACTTGTCTTTGATGTTATGTCACGGAGAGGAGAAACCTGGCACTGTCACCGCTGGGGTGTTAGAGATAGGTGTAAATTGGGCTTGTTGCATCTGTGGTGTGACAGAAAGGGTGAAATTTGGTCTGTCAGTGCTGTGATGTCTTAAAGGGTGGAAACTGGGTCTTTCACTGCTGTGATGTCCCAGAGAGGCGTAGATTGGGGTGTCCCACTGCTGTGATGTCCCAGAGAGGGGAAAAGAGAGGCTATCACAGCTGTGGAGTCTGAGAGAAAGTTACAGAGGTGTTCTGACTTGTCTGTTGCCACAGAGGGGATGCAGTTGGGGATGTCATGGCTATGGTATCAGGGAGAGGTTTGAATTGGTTCTGTCTCTGCTGTGATGTCACAGAGAAGTGAATAATGAGTCTGTCACCACTGTGGTGTCCAGAGAGGTGTAAATTGGACTTGTCAATGACTGCAGTGATGTCAGTGAGAGGTGAAACTGGGTCACTCATTTTTGTGATGTCACAGAGAGGAAAAGACTGAGGCTGCCGCCACTTTGGTGTCATCAACAGATGTAAGTTGGGCCTGTCACTGCTCTGATGTCACAAATGGAGGAAAAGTGGATCAGTCACTGCTGCAGTGTTACAGAGGGGATGAATTTGAGGCTGTCATGACTGTGATGTCCCAGAGAGGGAATAATGCCTCTGTCAGCACTGTGGTGTCACAGAGAGGCGTAAATGAGAGTTGTCAGTGCAGTGATGTTATAGAGAGGGGAAAATGGGTCCCTGATTGGTGTGATGTCGGAGAGAGGAAAAAACTGAGACTGCCTCTGCACTGGTGTCACAGAGAGGCATCAATTGGGCCTGTCACTTCTGTGGTGTCACAAAGAGGGGAAAAGTGAGTCTGTCACTGCTGTGGTGTCCCGGAGAGGGGAAAAGTGGAGTGATCACTGTTGTGCAGTCCCAGAGAAAGTTGCACAGGTGCTATGACTTGTCTGTTGCCACAAAGGGGATGGAATTGGGGTTGTTAGGGCTGTGGTATGACAGAGAGTTTTAAATTGGTTCTGATGTGATGTCCCAGAGAGGGGAATAATGGGTCTTTCAGCGCCGTGGTGTCACAGAGAGGTGTCAATTGGACTTGTCAGTGCAGTGATCTCCAGAGAGAGGAAAACTGAGGCTGTCACTGCTGTGGCCTATAGGAGGGGATGAATTCCCACTTGTCTTTGATGTTATGTCACGGAGAGGAGAAACCTGGCACTGTCACCGCTGGGGTGTTAGAGATAGGTGTAAATTGGGCTTGTTGCATCTGTGGTGTGACAGAAAGGGGTGAAATTTGGTCTGTCAGTGCTGTGATGTCTTAAAGGGTGGAAACTGGGTCTTTCACTGCTGTGATGTCCCAGAGAGGCGTAGATTGGGGTGTCCCACTGCTGTGCATGTCCCAGAGAGGGGAAAAGAGAGGCTATCACAGCTGTGGAGTCTGAGAGAAAGTTACAGAGGTGTTCTGACTTGTCTGTTGCCACAGAGGGGATGCAGTTGGGGATGTCATGGCTATGGTATCAGGGAGAGGTTTGAATTGCTTCTGTCTCTGCTGTGATGTCACAGAGAAGGGAATAATGAGTCTGTCACCACTGTGGTGTCCAGAGAGGTGTAAATTGGACTTGTCACTGACTGCAGTGATGTCAGTGAGAGGTGAAACTGGGTCACTCATTTTTGTGATGTCACAGAGAGGAAAAAACTGAGGCTGCCGCCACTTTGGTGTCATAAACAGATGTAAGTTGGGCCTGTCACTGCTCTGATGTCACAAATGGAGGAAAAGTGGATCAGTCACTGCTGCAGTGTTACAGAGGGGATGAATTTGAGGCTGTCATGACTGTGATGTCCCAGAGAGGGGAATAATGCCTCTGTCAGCACTGTGGTGTCACAGAGAGGCGTAAATGAGAGTTGTCACTGCAGTGATGTGATAGAGAGGGAAAATGGGTCCCTGATTGTGTGATGTCAGAGAGAGGAAAAAACTGAGACTGCCTCTGCACTGGTGTCACAGAGAGGCATCAATTGGGCCTGTCACTTCTGTGGTGTCACAAAGAGGGGAAAAGTGAGTCTGTCACTGCTGTGGTGTCCCGGAGAGGGGAAAAGTGGAGTGATCACTGTTGTGCAGTCCCAGAGAAAGTTGCACAGGTACTATGACTTGTCTGTTGCCACAAAGGGGATGGAATTGGGGTTGTTAGGGCTGTGGTATGACAGAGAGTTTTAAATTGGTTCTGATGTGATGTCCCAGAGAGGGGAATAACGGGTCTTTCAGCGCCGTGGTGTCGCAAAGAGGTGTCAATTGGACTTGTCAGTGCAGTGATCTCCCAGAGAGAGGAAAACTGAGGCTGTCACTGCTGTGGCCTATAGGAGGGGATGAATTCCCACTTGTCTTTGATGTTATGTCACGGAGAGGAGAAACCTGGCACTGTCACCGCTGGGGTGTTAGAGATAGGTGTAATTGGGCTTGTTGCATCTGTGGTGTGACAGAAAGGGTGAAATTTGGTCTGTCAGTGCTGTGATGTCTTAAAGGGTGGAAACTGGGGTCTTTCACTGCTGTGATGTCCCAGAGAGGCGTAGATTGGGGTGTCCCACTGCTGTGATGTCCCAGAGAGGGGAAAAGAGAGGCTATCACAGCTGTGGAGTCTGAGAGAAAGTTACAGAGGTGTTCTGACTTGTCTGTTGCCACAGAGGGGATGCAGTTGGGGATGTCATGGCTATGGTATCAGGGAGAGGTTTGAATTGGTTCTGTCTCTGCTGTGATGTCACAGAGAAGGGAATAATGAGTCTGTCACCACTGTGGTGTCCCAGAGAGGTGTAAATTGGACTTGTCACTGACTGCAGTGATGTCAGAGAGAGGTGAAACTGGGTCACTCATTTTGTGATGTCACAGAGAGGAAAAAACTGAGGCTGCCGCCACTTTGGTGTCATAAACAGATGTAAGTTGGGCCTGTCACTGCTCTGATGTCACAAATGGAGGAAAAGTGGATCAGTCACTGCTGCAGTGTTACAGAGGGGATGAATTTGAGGCTGTCATGACTGTGATGTCCCAGAGAGGGGAATAATGCCTCTGTCAGCACTGTGGTGTCACAGAGAGGCGTAAATGAGAGTTGTCAGTGCAGTGATGTATAGAGAGGGGAAAATGGGTCCCTGATTGGTGTGATGTCAGAGAGAGGAAAAAACTGAGACTGCCTCTGCACTGGTGTCACAGAGAGGCATCAATTGGGCCTGTCACTTCTGTGGTGTCACAAAGAGGGGAAAAGTGAGTCTGTCACTGCTGTGGTGTCCCGGAGAGGGGAAAAGTGGAGTGATCACAGTTGTGCAGTCCCAGAGAAAGTTGCACAGGTGCTATGACTTGTCTGTTGCCACAAAGGGGATGGAATTGGGGTTGTTAGGGCTGTGGTATGACAGAGAGTTTTAAATTGGTTCTGATGTGATGTCCCAGAGAGGGGAATAACGGGTCTTTCAGCGCCGTGGTGTCACAGAGAGGTGTCAATTGGACTTGTCAGTGCAGTGATCTCCCAGAGAGAGGAAAACTGAGGCTGTCACTGCTGTGGCCTATAGGAGGGGATGAATTCCCACTTGTCTTTGATGTTATGTCACAGATTGGAGAAACCTGGCACTGCCACCGCTGGGGTGTTAGAGATAGGTGTAAGTTGGGCTTGTTGCATCTGTGGTGTGACAGAAAGGGTGAAATTTGGTCTGTCAGTGCTGTGATGTCTTAAAGGGTGGAAACTGGGTCTTTCACTGCTGTGATGTCCCAGAGAGGGGAAAAGAGAGGCTATCACAGCTGTGGAGTCTGAGAGAAAGTTACAGAGGTGTTCTGACTTGTCTGTTGCCACAGAGGGGATGCAGTTGGGGATGTCATGGCTATGGTATCAGGGAGAGGTTTGAATTGCTTCTGTCTCTGCTGTGATGTCACAGAGAAGGGAATAATGAGTCTGTCACCACTGTGGTGTCCCAGAGAGGTGTAAATTGGACTTGTCACTGACTGCAGTGATGTCAGTGAGAGGTGAAACTGGGTCACTCATTTTTGTGATGTCACAGAGAGGAAAAAACTGAGGCTGCCGCCACTTTGGTGTCATCAACAGATGTAAGTTGGGCCTGTCACTGCTCTGATGTCACAAATGGAGGAAAAGTGGATCAGTCACTGCTGCAGTGTTACAGAGGGGATGAATTTGAGGCTGTCATGACTGTGATGTCCCAGAGAGGGGAATAATGCCTCTGTCAGCACTGTGGTGTCACAGAGAGGCGTAAATGAGAGTTGTCAGTGCAGTGATGTTATAGAGAGGGGAAAATGGGTCCCTGATTGGTGTGATGTCGGAGAGAGGAAAAAACTGAGACTGCCTCTGCACTGGTGTCACAGAGAGGCATCAATTGGGCCCGTCACTTCTGTGGTGTCACAAAGAGGGGAAAAGTGAGTCTGTCACTGCTGTGGTGTCCCGGAGAGGGGAAAAGTGGAGTGATCACTGTTGTGCAGTCCCAGAGAAAGTTGCACAGGTGCTATGACTTGTCTGTTGCCACAAAGGGGATGGAATTGGGGTTGTTAGGGCTGTGGTATGACAGAGAGTTTTAAATTGGTTCTGATGTGATGTCCCAGAGAGGGGAATAACGGGTCTTTCAGCGCCGTGTTGTCACAGAGAGGTGTCAATTGGACTTGTCAGTGCAGTGATCTCCCAGAGAGAGGAAAACTGAGGCTGTCACTGCTGTGGCCTATAGGAGGGGATGAATTCCCACTTGTCTTTGATGTTATGTCACGGAGAGGAGAAACCTGGCACTGTCACCGCTGGGGTGTTAGAGATAGGTGTAAATTGGGCTTGTTGCATCTGTGGTGTGACAGAAAGGGTGAAATTTGGTCTGTCAGTGCTGTGATGTCTTAAAGGGTGGAAACTGGGTCTTTCACTGCTGTGATGTCCCAGAGAGGCGTAGATTGGGGTGTCCCACTGCTGTGATGTCCCAGAGAGGGGAAAAGAGAGGCTATCACAGCTGTGGAGTCTGAGAGAAAGTTACAGAGGTGTTCTGACTTGTCTGTTGCCACAGAGGGGATGCAGTTGGGGATGTCATGGCTATGGTATCAGGGAGAGGTTTGAATTGGTTCTGTCTCTGCTGTGATGTCACAGAGAAGGGAATAATGAGTCTGTCACCACTGTGGTGTCCCAGAGAGGTGTAAATTGGACTTGTCAATGACTGCAGTGATGTCAGTGAGAGGTGAAACTGGGTCACTCATTTTTGTGATGTCACAGAGAGGAAAAGACTGAGGCTGCCGCCACTTTGGTGTCATAAACAGATGTAAGTTGGGCCTGTCACTGCTCTGATGTCACAAATGGAGGAAAAGTGGATCAGTCACTGCTGCAGTGTTACAGAGGGGATGAATTTGAGGCTGTCATGACTGTGATGTCCCAGAGAGGGGAATAATGCCTCTGTCAGCACTGTGGTGTCACAGAGAGGCGTAAATGAGAGTTGTCAGTGCAGTGATGTTATAGAGAGGGGAAAATGGGTCCCTGATTGGTGTGATGTCGGAGAGAGGAAAAAACTGAGACTGCCTCTGCACTGGTGTCACAGAGAGGCATCAATTGGGCCTGTCACTTCTGTGGTGTCACAAAGAGGGGAAAAGTGAGTCTGTCACTGCTGTGGTGTCCCGGAGAGGGGAAAAGTGGAGTGATCACTGTTGTGCAGTCCCAGAGAAAGTTGCACAGGTGCTATGACTTGTCTGTTGCCACAAAGGGGATGGAATTGGGGTTGTTAGGGCTGTGGTATGACAGAGAGTTTTAAATTGGTTCTGATGTGATGTCCCAGAGAGGGGAATAATGGGTCTTTCAGCGCCGTGGTGTCACAGAGAGGTGTCAATTGGACTTGTCAGTGCAGTGATCTCCCAGAGAGAGGAAAACTGAGGCTGTCACTGCTGTGGCCTATAGGAGGGGATGAATTCCCACTTGTCTTTGATGTTATGTCACGGAGAGGAGAAACCTGGCACTGTCACCGCTGGGGTGTTAGAGATAGGTGTAAATTGGGCTTGTTGCATCTGTGGTGTGACAGAAAGGGTGAAATTTGGTCTGTCAGTGCTGTGATGTCTTAAAGGGTGGAAACTGGGTCTTTCACTGCTGTGATGTCCCAGAGAGGCGTAGATTGGGGTGTCCCACTGCTGTGATGTCCCAGAGAGGGGAAAAGAGAGGCTATCACAGCTGTGGAGTCTGAGAGAAAGTTACAGAGGTGTTCTGACTTGTCTGTTGCCACAGAGGGGATGCAGTTGGGGATGTCATGGCTATGGTATCAGGGAGAGGTTTGAATTGCTTCTGTCTCTGCTGTGATGTCACAGAGAAGGGAATAATGAGTCTGTCACCACTGTGGTGTCCCAGAGAGGTGTAAATTGGACTTGTCACTGACTGCAGTGATGTCAGTGAGAGGTGAAACTGGGTCACTCATTTTTGTGATGTCACAGAGAGGAAAAAACTGAGGCTGCCGCCACTTTGGTGTCATAAACAGATGTAAGTTGGGCCTGTCACTGCTCTGATGTCACAAATGGAGGAAAAGTGGATCAGTCACTGCTGCAGTGTTACAGAGGGGATGAATTTGAGGCTGTCATGACTGTGATGTCCCAGAGAGGGGAATAATGCCTCTGTCAGCACTGTGGTGTCACAGAGAGGCGTAAATGAGAGTTGTCACTGCAGTGATGTGATAGAGAGGGGAAAATGGGTCCCTGATTGGTGTGATGTCAGAGAGAGGAAAAAACTGAGACTGCCTCTGCACTGGTGTCACAGAGAGGCATCAATTGGGCCTGTCACTTCTGTGGTGTCACAAAGAGGGGAAAAGTGAGTCTGTCACTGCTGTGGTGTCCCGGAGAGGGGAAAAGTGGAGTGATCACTGTTGTGCAGTCCCAGAGAAAGTTGCACAGGTACTATGACTTGTCTGTTGCCACAAAGGGGATGGAATTGGGGTTGTTAGGGCTGTGGTATGACAGAGAGTTTTAAATTGGTTCTGATGTGATGTCCCAGAGAGGGGAATAACGGGTCTTTCAGCGCCGTGGTGTCGCAAAGAGGTGTCAATTGGACTTGTCAGTGCAGTGATCTCCCAGAGAGAGGAAAACTGAGGCTGTCACTGCTGTGGCCTATAGGAGGGGATGAATTCCCACTTGTCTTTGATGTTATGTCACGGAGAGGAGAAACCTGGCACTGTCACCGCTGGGGTGTTAGAGATAGGTGTAAATTGGGCTTGTTGCATCTGTGGTGTGACAGAAAGGGTGAAATTTGGTCTGTCAGTGCTGTGATGTCTTAAAGGGTGGAAACTGGGTCTTTCACTGCTGTGATGTCCCAGAGAGGCGTAGATTGGGGTGTCCCACTGCTGTGATGTCCCAGAGAGGGGAAAAGAGAGGCTATCACAGCTGTGGAGTCTGAGAGAAAGTTACAGAGGTGTTCTGACTTGTCTGTTGCCACAGAGGGGATGCAGTTGGGGATGTCATGGCTATGGTATCAGGGAGAGGTTTGAATTGGTTCTGTCTCTGCTGTGATGTCACAGAGAAGGGAATAATGAGTCTGTCACCACTGTGGTGTCCCAGAGAGGTGTAAATTGGACTTGTCACTGACTGCAGTGATGTCAGAGAGAGGTGAAACTGGGTCACTCATTTTTGTGATGTCACAGAGAGGAAAAAACTGAGGCTGCCGCCACTTTGGTGTCATAAACAGATGTAAGTTGGGCCTGTCACTGCTCTGATGTCACAAATGGAGGAAAAGTGGATCAGTCACTGCTGCAGTGTTACAGAGGGGATGAATTTGAGGCTGTCATGACTGTGATGTCCCAGAGAGGGGAATAATGCCTCTGTCAGCACTGTGGTGTCACAGAGAGGCGTAAATGAGAGTTGTCAGTGCAGTGATGTTATAGAGAGGGGAAAATGGGTCCCTGATTGGTGTGATGTCAGAGAGAGGAAAAAACTGAGACTGCCTCTGCACTGGTGTCACAGAGAGGCATCAATTGGGCCTGTCACTTCTGTGGTGTCACAAAGAGGGGAAAAGTGAGTCTGTCACTGCTGTGGTGTCCCGGAGAGGGGAAAAGTGGAGTGATCACAGTTGTGCAGTCCCAGAGAAAGTTGCACAGGTGCTATGACTTGTCTGTTGCCACAAAGGGGATGGAATTGGGGTTGTTAGGGCTGTGGTATGACAGAGAGTTTTAAATTGGTTCTGATGTGATGTCCCAGAGAGGGGAATAACGGGTCTTTCAGCGCCGTGGTGTCACAGAGAGGTGTCAATTGGACTTGTCAGTGCAGTGATCTCCCAGAGAGAGGAAAACTGAGGCTGTCACTGCTGTGGCCTATAGGAGGGGATGAATTCCCACTTGTCTTTGATGTTATGTCACAGATTGGAGAAACCTGGCACTGCCACCGCTGGGGTGTTAGAGATAGGTGTAAGTTGGGCTTGTTGCATCTGTGGTGTGACAGAAAGGGTGAAATTTGGTCTGTCAGTGCTGTGATGTCTTAAAGGGTGGAAACTGGGTCTTTCACTGCTGTGATGTCCCAGAGAGGGGAAAAGAGAGGCTATCACAGCTGTGGAGTCTGAGAGAAAGTTACAGAGGTGTTCTGACTTGTCTGTTGCCACAGAGGGGATGCAGTTGGGGATGTCATGGCTATGGTATCAGGGAGAGGTTTGAATTGCTTCTGTCTCTGCTGTGATGTCACAGAGAAGGGAATAATGAGTCTGTCACCACTGTGGTGTCCCAGAGAGGTGTAAATTGGACTTGTCACTGACTGCAGTGATGTCAGTGAGAGGTGAAACTGGGTCACTCATTTTTGTGATGTCACAGAGAGGAAAAAACTGAGGCTGCCGCCACTTTGGTGTCATCAACAGATGTAAGTTGGGCCTGTCACTGCTCTGATGTCACAAATGGAGGAAAAGTGGATCAGTCACTGCTGCAGTGTTACAGAGGGGATGAATTTGAGGCTGTCATGACTGTGATGTCCCAGAGAGGGGAATAATGCCTCTGTCAGCACTGTGGTGTCACAGAGAGGCGTAAATGAGAGTTGTCAGTGCAGTGATGTTATAGAGAGGGGAAAATGGGTCCCTGATTGGTGTGATGTCGGAGAGAGGAAAAAACTGAGACTGCCTCTGCACTGGTGTCACAGAGAGGCATCAATTGGGCCCGTCACTTCTGTGGTGTCACAAAGAGGGGAAAAGTGAGTCTGTCACTGCTGTGGTGTCCCGGAGAGGGGAAAAGTGGAGTGATCACTGTTGTGCAGTCCCAGAGAAAGTTGCACAGGTGCTATGACTTGTCTGTTGCCACAAAGGGGATGGAATTGGGGTTGTTAGGGCTGTGGTATGACAGAGAGTTTTAAATTGGTTCTGATGTGATGTCCCAGAGAGGGGAATAACGGGTCTTTCAGCGCCGTGTTGTCACAGAGAGGTGTCAATTGGACTTGTCAGTGCAGTGATCTCCCAGAGAGAGGAAAACTGAGGCTGTCACTGCTGTGGCCTATAGGAGGGGATGAATTCCCACTTGTCTTTGATGTTATGTCACGGAGAGGAGAAACCTGGCACTGTCACCGCTGGGGTGTTAGAGATAGGTGTAAATTGGGCTTGTTGCATCTGTGGTGTGACAGAAAGGGTGAAATTTGGTCTGTCAGTGCTGTGATGTCTTAAAGGGTGGAAACTGGGTCTTTCACTGCTGTGATGTCCCAGAGAGGCGTAGATTGGGGTGTCCCACTGCTGTGATGTCCCAGAGAGGGGAAAAGAGAGGCTATCACAGCTGTGGAGTCTGAGAGAAAGTTACAGAGGTGTTCTGACTTGTCTGTTGCCACAGAGGGGATGCAGTTGGGGATGTCATGGCTATGGTATCAGGGAGAGGTTTGAATTGGTTCTGTCTCTGCTGTGATGTCACAGAGAAGGGAATAATGAGTCTGTCACCACTGTGGTGTCCCAGAGAGGTGTAAATTGGACTTGTCAATGACTGCAGTGATGTCAGTGAGAGGTGAAACTGGGTCACTCATTTTTGTGATGTCACAGAGAGGAAAAGACTGAGGCTGCCGCCACTTTGGTGTCATAAACAGATGTAAGTTGGGCCTGTCACTGCTCTGATGTCACAAATGGAGGAAAAGTGGATCAGTCACTGCTGCAGTGTTACAGAGGGGATGAATTTGAGGCTGTCATGACTGTGATGTCCCAGAGAGGGGAATAATGCCTCTGTCAGCACTGTGGTGTCACAGAGAGGCGTAAATGAGAGTTGTCAGTGCAGTGATGTTATAGAGAGGGGAAAATGGGTCCCTGATTGGTGTGATGTCGGAGAGAGGAAAAAACTGAGACTGCCTCTGCACTGGTGTCACAGAGAGGCATCAATTGGGCCTGTCACTTCTGTGGTGTCACAAAGAGGGGAAAAGTGAGTCTGTCACTGCTGTGGTGTCCCGGAGAGGGGAAAAGTGGAGTGATCACTGTTGTGCAGTCCCAGAGAAAGTTGCACAGGTGCTATGACTTGTCTGTTGCCACAAAGGGGATGGAATTGGGGTTGTTAGGGCTGTGGTATGACAGAGAGTTTTAAATTGGTTCTGATGTGATGTCCCAGAGAGGGGAATAATGGGTCTTTCAGCGCCGTGGTGTCACAGAGAGGTGTCAATTGGACTTGTCAGTGCAGTGATCTCCCAGAGAGAGGAAAACTGAGGCTGTCACTGCTGTGGCCTATAGGAGGGGATGAATTCCCACTTGTCTTTGATGTTATGTCACGGAGAGGAGAAACCTGGCACTGTCACCGCTGGGGTGTTAGAGATAGGTGTAAATTGGGCTTGTTGCATCTGTGGTGTGACAGAAAGGGTGAAATTTGGTCTGTCAGTGCTGTGATGTCTTAAAGGGTGGAAACTGGGTCTTTCACTGCTGTGATGTCCCAGAGAGGCGTAGATTGGGGTGTCCCACTGCTGTGATGTCCCAGAGAGGGGAAAAGAGAGGCTATCACAGCTGTGGAGTCTGAGAGAAAGTTACAGAGGTGTTCTGACTTGTCTGTTGCCACAGAGGGGATGCAGTTGGGGATGTCATGGCTATGGTATCAGGGAGAGGTTTGAATTGCTTCTGTCTCTGCTGTGATGTCACAGAGAAGGGAATAATGAGTCTGTCACCACTGTGGTGTCCCAGAGAGGTGTAAATTGGACTTGTCACTGACTGCAGTGATGTCAGTGAGAGGTGAAACTGGGTCACTCATTTTTGTGATGTCACAGAGAGGAAAAAACTGAGGCTGCCGCCACTTTGGTGTCATAAACAGATGTAAGTTGGGCCTGTCACTGCTCTGATGTCACAAATGGAGGAAAAGTGGATCAGTCACTGCTGCAGTGTTACAGAGGGGATGAATTTGAGGCTGTCATGACTGTGATGTCCCAGAGAGGGGAATAATGCCTCTGTCAGCACTGTGGTGTCACAGAGAGGCGTAAATGAGAGTTGTCACTGCAGTGATGTGATAGAGAGGGGAAAATGGGTCCCTGATTGGTGTGATGTCAGAGAGAGGAAAAAACTGAGACTGCCTCTGCACTGGTGTCACAGAGAGGCATCAATTGGGCCTGTCACTTCTGTGGTGTCACAAAGAGGGGAAAAGTGAGTCTGTCACTGCTGTGGTGTCCCGGAGAGGGGAAAAGTGGAGTGATCACTGTTGTGCAGTCCCAGAGAAAGTTGCACAGGTACTATGACTTGTCTGTTGCCACAAAGGGGATGGAATTGGGGTTGTTAGGGCTGTGGTATGACAGAGAGTTTTAAATTGGTTCTGATGTGATGTCCCAGAGAGGGGAATAACGGGTCTTTCAGCGCCGTGGTGTCGCAAAGAGGTGTCAATTGGACTTGTCAGTGCAGTGATCTCCCAGAGAGAGGAAAACTGAGGCTGTCACTGCTGTGGCCTATAGGAGGGGATGAATTCCCACTTGTCTTTGATGTTATGTCACGGAGAGGAGAAACCTGGCACTGTCACCGCTGGGGTGTTAGAGATAGGTGTAAATTGGGCTTGTTGCATCTGTGGTGTGACAGAAAGGGTGAAATTTGGTCTGTCAGTGCTGTGATGTCTTAAAGGGTGGAAACTGGGTCTTTCACTGCTGTGATGTCCCAGAGAGGCGTAGATTGGGGTGTCCCACTGCTGTGATGTCCCAGAGAGGGGAAAAGAGAGGCTATCACAGCTGTGGAGTCTGAGAGAAAGTTACAGAGGTGTTCTGACTTGTCTGTTGCCACAGAGGGGATGCAGTTGGGGATGTCATGGCTATGGTATCAGGGAGAGGTTTGAATTGCTTCTGTCTCTGCTGTGATGTCACAGAGAAGGGAATAATGAGTCTGTCACCACTGTGGTGTCCCAGAGAGGTGTAAATTGGACTTGTCACTGACTGCAGTGATGTCAGTGAGAGGTGAAACTGGGTCACTCATTTTTGTGATGTCACAGAGAGGAAAAAACTGAGGCTGCCGCCACTTTGGTGTCATAAACAGATGTAAGTTGGGCCTGTCACTGCTCTGATGTCACAAATGGAGGAAAAGTGGATCAGTCACTGCTGCAGTGTTACAGAGGGGATGAATTTGAGGCTGTCATGACTGTGATGTCCCAGAGAGGGGAATAATGCCTCTGTCAGCACTGTGGTGTCACAGAGAGGCGTAAATGAGAGTTGTCAGTGCAGTGATGTTATAGAGAGGGGAAAATGGGTCCCTGATTGGTGTGATGTCAGAGAGAGGAAAAAACTGAGACTGCCTCTGCACTGGTGTCACAGAGAGGCATCAATTGGGCCTGTCACTTCTGTGGTGTCACAAAGAGGGGAAAAGTGAGTCTGTCACTGCTGTGGTGTCCCGGAGAGGGGAAAAGTGGAGTGATCACAGTTGTGCAGTCCCAGAGAAAGTTGCACAGGTGCTATGACTTGTCTGTTGCCACAAAGGGGATGGAATTGGGGTTGTTAGGGCTGTGGTATGACAGAGAGTTTTAAATTGGTTCTGATGTGATGTCCCAGAGAGGGGAATAACGGGTCTTTCAGCGCCGTGGTGTCACAGAGAGGTGTCAATTGGACTTGTCAGTGCAGTGATCTCCCAGAGAGAGGAAAACTGAGGCTGTCACTGCTGTGGCCTATAGGAGGGGATGAATTCCCACTTGTCTTTGATGTTATGTCACAGATTGGAGAAACCTGGCACTGCCACCGCTGGGGTGTTAGAGATAGGTGTAAGTTGGGCTTGTTGCATCTGTGGTGTGACAGAAAGGGTGAAATTTGGTCTGTCAGTGCTGTGATGTCTTAAAGGGTGGAAACTGGGTCTTTCACTGCTGTGATGTCCCAGAGAGGGGAAAAGAGAGGCTATCACAGCTGTGGAGTCTGAGAGAAAGTTACAGAGGTGTTCTGACTTGTCTGTTGCCACAGAGGGGATGCAGTTGGGGATGTCATGGCTATGGTATCAGGGAGAGGTTTGAATTGCTTCTGTCTCTGCTGTGATGTCACAGAGAAGGGAATAATGAGTCTGTCACCACTGTGGTGTCCCAGAGAGGTGTAAATTGGACTTGTCACTGACTGCAGTGATGTCAGTGAGAGGTGAAACTGGGTCACTCATTTTTGTGATGTCACAGAGAGGAAAAAACTGAGGCTGCCGCCACTTTGGTGTCATCAACAGATGTAAGTTGGGCCTGTCACTGCTCTGATGTCACAAATGGAGGAAAAGTGGATCAGTCACTGCTGCAGTGTTACAGAGGGGATGAATTTGAGGCTGTCATGACTGTGATGTCCCAGAGAGGGGAATAATGCCTCTGTCAGCACTGTGGTGTCACAGAGAGGCGTAAATGAGAGTTGTCAGTGCAGTGATGTTATAGAGAGGGGAAAATGGGTCCCTGATTGGTGTGATGTCGGAGAGAGGAAAAAACTGAGACTGCCTCTGCACTGGTGTCACAGAGAGGCATCAATTGGGCCCGTCACTTCTGTGGTGTCACAAAGAGGGGAAAAGTGAGTCTGTCACTGCTGTGGTGTCCCGGAGAGGGGAAAAGTGGAGTGATCACTGTTGTGCAGTCCCAGAGAAAGTTGCACAGGTGCTATGACTTGTCTGTTGCCACAAAGGGGATGGAATTGGGGTTGTTAGGGCTGTGGTATGACAGAGAGTTTTAAATTGGTTCTGATGTGATGTCCCAGAGAGGGGAATAACGGGTCTTTCAGCGCCGTGTTGTCACAGAGAGGTGTCAATTGGACTTGTCAGTGCAGTGATCTCCCAGAGAGAGGAAAACTGAGGCTGTCACTGCTGTGGCCTATAGGAGGGGATGAATTCCCACTTGTCTTTGATGTTATGTCACGGAGAGGAGAAACCTGGCACTGTCACCGCTGGGGTGTTAGAGATAGGTGTAAATTGGGCTTGTTGCATCTGTGGTGTGACAGAAAGGGTGAAATTTGGTCTGTCAGTGCTGTGATGTCTTAAAGGGTGGAAACTGGGTCTTTCACTGCTGTGATGTCCCAGAGAGGCGTAGATTGGGGTGTCCCACTGCTGTGATGTCCCAGAGAGGGGAAAAGAGAGGCTATCACAGCTGTGGAGTCTGAGAGAAAGTTACAGAGGTGTTCTGACTTGTCTGTTGCCACAGAGGGGATGCAGTTGGGGATGTCATGGCTATGGTATCAGGGAGAGGTTTGAATTGGTTCTGTCTCTGCTGTGATGTCACAGAGAAGGGAATAATGAGTCTGTCACCACTGTGGTGTCCCAGAGAGGTGTAAATTGGACTTGTCAATGACTGCAGTGATGTCAGTGAGAGGTGAAACTGGGTCACTCATTTTTGTGATGTCACAGAGAGGAAAAGACTGAGGCTGCCGCCACTTTGGTGTCATAAACAGATGTAAGTTGGGCCTGTCACTGCTCTGATGTCACAAATGGAGGAAAAGTGGATCAGTCACTGCTGCAGTGTTACAGAGGGGATGAATTTGAGGCTGTCATGACTGTGATGTCCCAGAGAGGGGAATAATGCCTCTGTCAGCACTGTGGTGTCACAGAGAGGCGTAAATGAGAGTTGTCAGTGCAGTGATGTTATAGAGAGGGGAAAATGGGTCCCTGATTGGTGTGATGTCGGAGAGAGGAAAAAACTGAGACTGCCTCTGCACTGGTGTCACAGAGAGGCATCAATTGGGCCTGTCACTTCTGTGGTGTCACAAAGAGGGGAAAAGTGAGTCTGTCACTGCTGTGGTGTCCCGGAGAGGGGAAAAGTGGAGTGATCACTGTTGTGCAGTCCCAGAGAAAGTTGCACAGGTGCTATGACTTGTCTGTTGCCACAAAGGGGATGGAATTGGGGTTGTTAGGGCTGTGGTATGACAGAGAGTTTTAAATTGGTTCTGATGTGATGTCCCAGAGAGGGGAATAATGGGTCTTTCAGCGCCGTGGTGTCACAGAGAGGTGTCAATTGGACTTGTCAGTGCAGTGATCTCCCAGAGAGAGGAAAACTGAGGCTGTCACTGCTGTGGCCTATAGGAGGGGATGAATTCCCACTTGTCTTTGATGTTATGTCACGGAGAGGAGAAACCTGGCACTGTCACCGCTGGGGTGTTAGAGATAGGTGTAAATTGGGCTTGTTGCATCTGTGGTGTGACAGAAAGGGTGAAATTTGGTCTGTCAGTGCTGTGATGTCTTAAAGGGTGGAAACTGGGTCTTTCACTGCTGTGATGTCCCAGAGAGGCGTAGATTGGGGTGTCCCACTGCTGTGATGTCCCAGAGAGGGGAAAAGAGAGGCTATCACAGCTGTGGAGTCTGAGAGAAAGTTACAGAGGTGTTCTGACTTGTCTGTTGCCACAGAGGGGATGCAGTTGGGGATGTCATGGCTATGGTATCAGGGAGAGGTTTGAATTGCTTCTGTCTCTGCTGTGATGTCACAGAGAAGGGAATAATGAGTCTGTCACCACTGTGGTGTCCCAGAGAGGTGTAAATTGGACTTGTCACTGACTGCAGTGATGTCAGTGAGAGGTGAAACTGGGTCACTCATTTTTGTGATGTCACAGAGAGGAAAAAACTGAGGCTGCCACCACTTTGGTGTCATAAACAGATGTAAGTTGGGCCTGTCACTGCTCTGATGTCACAAATGGAGGAAAAGTGGATCAGTCACTGCTGCAGTGTTACAGAGGGGATGAATTTGAGGCTGTCATGACTGTGATGTCCCAGAGAGGGGAATAATGCCTCTGTCAACACTGTGGTGTCACAGAGAGGCGTAAATGAGAGTTGTCAGTGCAGTGATGTTATAGAGAGGGGAAAATGGGTCCCTGATTGGTGTGATGTCAGAGAGAGGAAAAAACTGAGACTGCCTCTGCACTGGTGTCACAGAGAGGCATCAATTGGGCCTGTCACTTCTGTGGTGTCACAAAGAGGGGAAAAGTGAGTCTGTCACTGCTGTGGTGTCCCGGAGAGGGGAAAAGTGGAGTGATCGCAGTTGTGCAGTCCCAGAGAAAGTTGCACAGGTGCTATGACTTGTCTGTTGCCACAAAGGGGATGGAATTGGGGTTGTTAGGGCTGTGGTATGACAGAGAGTTTTAAATTGGTTCTGATGTGATGTCCCAGAGAGGGGAATAATGGGTCTTTCAGCGCCGTGGTGTCACAGAGAGGTGTCAATTGGACTTGTCAGTGCAGTGATCTCCCAGAGAGAGGAAAACTGAGGCTGTCACTGCTGTGGCCTATAGGAGGGGATGAATTCCCACTTGTCTTTGATGTTATGTCACGGAGAGGAGCAACGTGGCACTGTCACCGCTGGGGTGTTAGAGATAGGTGTAAGTTGGGCTTGTTGCATCTGTGGTGTGACAGAAAGGGTGAAATTTGGTCTGTCAGTGCTGTGATGTCTTAAAGGGTGGAAACTGGGTCTTTCACTGCTGTGATGTCCCAGAGAGGGGAAAAGAGAGGCTATCACAGCTGTGGAGTCTGAGAGAAAGTTACAGAGGTGTTCTGACTTGTCTGTTGCCACAGAGGGGATGCAGTTGGGGATGTCATGGCTATGGTATCAGGGAGAGGTTTGAATTGGTTCTGTCTCTGCTGTGATGTCACAGAGAAGGGAATAATGAGTCTGTCACCACTGTGGTGTCCCAGAGAGGTGTAAATTGGACTTGTCACTGACTGCAGTGATGTCAGTGAGAGGTGAAACTGGGTCACTCATTTTTGTGATGTCACAGAGAGGAAAAAACTGAGGCTGCCGCCACTTTGGTGTCATAAACAGATGTAAGTTGGGCCTGTCACTGCTCTGATGTCACAAATGGAGGAAAAGTGGATCAGTCACTGCTGCAGTGTTACAGAGGGGATGAATTTGAGGCTGTCATGACTGTGATGTCCCAGAGAGGGGAATAATGCCTCTGTCAGCACTGTGGTGTCACAGAGAGGCGTAAATGAGAGTTGTCAGTGCAGTGATGTGATAGAGAGGGGAAAATGGGTCCCTGATTGGTGTGATGTCAGAGAGAGGAAAAAACTGAGACTGCCTCTGCACTGGTGTCACAGAGAGGCATCAATTGGGCCTGTCACTTCTGTGGTGTCACAAAGAGGGGAAAAGTGAGTCTGTCACTGCTGTGGTGTCCCGGAGAGGGGAAAAGTGGAGTGATCACTGTTGTGCAGTCCCAGAGAAAGTTGCACAGGTACTATGACTTGTCTGTTGCCACAAAGGGGATGGAATTGGGGTTGTTAGGGCTGTGGTATGACAGAGAGTTTTAAATTGGTTCTGATGTGATGTCCCAGAGAGGGGAATAACGGGTCTTTCAGCGCCGTGGTGTCGCAAAGAGGTGTCAATTGGACTTGTCAGTGCAGTGATCTCCCAGAGAGAGGAAAACTGAGGCTGTCACTGCTGTGGCCTATAGGAGGGGATGAATTCCCACTTGTCTTTGATGTTATGTCACGGAGAGGAGAAACCTGGCACTGTCACCGCTGGGGTGTTAGAGATAGGTGTAAATTGGGCTTGTTGCATCTGTGGTGTGACAGAAAGGGTGAAATTTGGTCTGTCAGTGCTGTGATGTCTTAAAGGGTGGAAACTGGGTCTTTCACTGCTGTGATGTCCCAGAGAGGCGTAGATTGGGGTGTCCCACTGCTGTGATGTCCCAGAGAGGGGAAAAGAGAGGCTATCACAGCTGTGGAGTCTGAGAGAAAGTTACAGAGGTGTTCTGACTTGTCTGTTGCCACAGAGGGGATGCAGTTGGGGATGTCATGGCTATGGTATCAGGGAGAGGTTTGAATTGGTTCTGTCTCTGCTGTGATGTCACAGAGAAGGGAATAATGAGTCTGTCACCACTGTGGTGTCCCAGAGAGGTGTAAATTGGACTTGTCACTGACTGCAGTGATGTCAGAGAGAGGTGAAACTGGGTCACTCATTTTTGTGATGTCACAGAGAGGAAAAAACTGAGGCTGCCGCCACTTTGGTGTCATAAACAGATGTAAGTTGGGCCTGTCACTGCTCTGATGTCACAAATGGAGGAAAAGTGGATCAGTCACTGCTGCAGTGTTACAGAGGGGATGAATTTGAGGCTGTCATGACTGTGATGTCCCAGAGAGGGGAATAATGCCTCTGTCAGCACTGTGGTGTCACAGAGAGGCGTAAATGAGAGTTGTCAGTGCAGTGATGTTATAGAGAGGGGAAAATGGGTCCCTGATTGGTGTGATGTCAGAGAGAGGAAAAAACTGAGACTGCCTCTGCACTGGTGTCACAGAGAGGCATCAATTGGGCCTGTCACTTCTGTGGTGTCACAAAGAGGGG
This sequence comes from Poecile atricapillus, assembly GCF_030490865.1. NCBI lineage: Eukaryota > Metazoa > Chordata > Aves > Passeriformes > Paridae > Poecile > Poecile atricapillus. Next base: position 118,305,906 of record NC_081249.1, on the reverse strand, counting down.
AAAAGTGAGTCTGTCACTGCTGTGGTGTCCCGGAGAGGGGAAAAGTGGAGTGATCACTGTTGTGCAGTCCCAGAGAAAGTTGCACAGGTGCTATGACTTGTCTGTTGCCACAAAGGGGATGGAATTGGGGTTGTTAGGGCTGTGGTATGACAGAGAGTTTTAAATTGGTTCTGATGTGATGTCCCAGAGAGGGGAATAATGGGTCTTTCAGCGCCGTGGTGTCACAGAGAGGTGTCAATTGGACTTGTCAGTGCAGTGATCTCCCAGAGAGAGGAAAACTGAGGCTGTCACTGCTGTGGCCTATAGGAGGGGATGAATTCCCACTTGTCTTTGATGTTATGTCACGGAGAGGAGAAACGTGGCACTGTCACCGCTGGGGTGTGTCAGATAGGTGTAAGTTGGGCTTGTTGCATCTGTGGTGTGACAGAAAGGGTGAAATTTGGTCTGTCAGTGCTGTGATGTCTTAAAGGGTGGAAACTGGGGTTCTTTCACTGCTGTGATGTCCCAGAGAGGCGTAGATTGGGGTGTCCCACTGCTGTGATGTCCCAGAGAGGGGAAAAGAGAGGCTATCACAGCTGTGGAGTCTGAGAGAAAGTTCCACAGGTGTTCTGACTTGTCTGTTGCCACAGAGGGGATGCAGTTGGGGATGTCATGGCTATGGTATCAGGGAGAGGTTTGAATTGGTTCTGTCTCTGCTGTGATGTCACAGAGAAGGGAATAATTAGTCTGTCACCGCTGTGGTGTCCCAGAGAGGTGTAAATTGGACTTGTCACTGACTGCAGTGATGTCAGAGAGAGGTGAAGCTGGGTCACTCATTTTTGTGATGTCACAGAGAGGAAGAAACTGAGGCTGCCACCACTTTGGTGTCATAAACAGATGTAAGTTGGGCCTGTCACTGCTCTGATGACACAAATGGAGGAAAAGTGGATCAGTCAGTGCTGCGGTGTTAGAGAGGGGATGAATTTGAGGCTGTCATGACTGTGATGTCCCAGAGAGGGGAATAATGCCTCTGTTAGCACTGTGGTGTCACAGAGAGGCGTAAATGAGAGTTGTCACTGCAGTGATGTTATAGAGAGGGGAAAATGGGTCCCTGATTGGTGTGATGTCAGAGAGAGGAAAAAACTGAGACTGCCTCTGCACTGGTGTCACAGAGAGGCATCAATTGGGCCTGTCACTTCTGTGGTGTCACAAAGAGGGGAAAAGTGAGTCTGTCACTGCTGTGGTGTCCCGGAGAGGGGAAAAGTGGAGTGATCACAGTTGTGCAGTCCCAGAGAAAGTTGCACAGGTGCTATGACTTGTCTGTTGCCACAAAGGGGATGGAATTGGGGTTGTTAGGGCTGTGGTATGACAGAGAGTTTTAAATTGGTTCTGATGTGATGTCCCAGAGAGGGGAATAATGGGTCTTTCAGCGCCGTGGTGTCACAGAGAGGTGTCAATTGGACTTGTCAGTGCAGTGATCTCCCAGAGAGAGGAAAACTGAGGCTGTCACTGCTGTGGCCTATAGGAGGGGATGAATTCCCGCTTGTCTTTGATGTTATGTCACGGAGTGGAGAAACCTGGCACTGTCACCGCTGGGGTGTTAGAGATAGGTGTAAGTTGGGCTTGTTGCATCTGTGGTGTGACAGAAAGGGTGAAATTTGGTCTGTCAGTGCTGTGATGTCTTAAAGGGTGGAAACTGGGGTTCTTTCACTGCTGTGATGTCCCAGAGAGGCGTAGATTGGGGTGTCCCACTGCTGTGATGTCCCAGAGAGGGGAAAAGAGAGGCTATCACAGCTGTGGAGTCTGAGAGAAAGTTCCACAGGTGTTCTGACTTGTCTGTTGCCACAGAGGGGATGCAGTTGGGGATGTCATGGCTATGGTATCAGGGAGAGGTTTGAATTGGTTCTGTCTCTGCTGTGATGTCACAGAGAAGGGAATAATGAGTCTGTCACCACTGTGGTGTCCCAGAGAGGTGTAAATTGGACTTGTCACTGACTGCAGTGATGTCAGAGAGAGGTGAAACTGGGTCACTCATTTTTGTGATGTCACAGAGAGGAAGAAACTGAGGCTGCCACCACTTTGGTGTCATCAACAGATGTAAGTTGGGCCTGTCACTGCTCTGATGACACAAATGGAGGAAAAGTGGATCAGTCAGTGCTGCGGTGTTACAGAGGGGATGAATTTGAGGCTGTCATGACTGTGATGTCCCAGAGAGGGGAATAATGCCTCTGTTAGCACTGTGGTGTCACAGAGAGGCGTAAATGAGAGTTGTCAGTGCAGTGATGTTATAGAGAGGGGAAAATGGGTCCCTGATTGGTGTGATGTCAGAGAGAGGAAAAAACTGAGACTGCCTCTGCACTGGTGTCACAGAGAGGCATCAATTGGGCCTGTCACTTCTGTGGTGTCACAAAGAGGGGAAAAGTGAGTCTGTCACTGCTGTGGTGTCCCGGAGAGGGGAAAAGTGGAGTGATCACAGTTGTGCAGTCCCAGAGAAAGTTGCACAGGTGCTATGACTTGTCTGTTGCCACAAAGGGGATGGAATTGGGGTTGTTAGGGCTGTGGTATGACAGAGAGTTTTAAATTGGTTCTGATGTGATGTCCCAGAGAGGGGAATAATGGGTCTTTCAGCGCCCTGGTGTCACAGAGAGGTGTCAATTGGACTTGTCAGTGCAGTGATCTCCCAGAGAGAGGAAAACTGAGGCTGTCACTGCTGTGGCCTATAGGAGGGGATGAATTCCCACTTGTCTTTGATGTTATGTCACGGAGAGGAGAAACCTGGCACTGTCACCGCTGGGGTGTTAGAGATAGGTGTAAATTGGGCTTGTTGCATGTGTGGTGTGACAGAAAGGGTGAAATTTGGTCTGTCAGTGCTGTGATGTCTTAAAGGGTGGAAACTTGGTCTTTCACTGCTGTGATGTCCCAGAGAGGCGTAGATTGGGGTGTCCCACTGCTGTGATGTCCCAGAGAGGGGAAAAGAGGGGCTATCACAGCTGTGGAGTCTGAGAGAAAGTTCCACAGGTGTTCTGACTTGTCTGTTGCCACAGAGGGGATGCAGTTGGGGATGTCATGGCTATGGTATCAGGGAGAGGTTTGAATTGGTTCTGTCTCTGCTGTGATGTCACAGAGAAGGGAATAATGAGTCTGTCACCACTGTGGTGTCCCAGAGAGGTGTAAATTGGACTTGTCACTGACTGCAGTGATGTCAGAGAGAGGTGAAACTGGGTCACTCATTTTTGTGATGTCACAGAGAGGAAGAAACTGAGGCTGCCACCACTTTGGTGTCATAAACAGATGTAAGTTGGGCCTGTCACTGCTCTGATGACACAAATGGAGGAAAAGTGGATCAGTCAGTGCTGCGGTGTTACAGAGGGGATGAATTTGAGGCTGTCATGACTGTGATGTCCCAGAGAGGGGAATAATGCCTCTGTTAGCACTGTGGTGTCACAGAGAGGCGTAAATGAGAGTTGTCACTGCAGTGATGTTATAGAGAGGGGAAAATGGGTCCCTGATTGGTGTGATGTCAGAGAGAGGAAAAAACTGAGACTGCCTCTGCACTGGTGTCACAGAGAGGCATCAATTGGGCCTGTCACTTCTGTGGTGTCACAAAGAGGGGAAAAGTGAGTCTGTCACTGCTGTGGTGTCCCGGAGAGGGGAAAAGTGGAGTGATCACAGTTGTGCAGTCCCAGAGAAAGTTGCACAGGTGCTATGACTTGTCTGTTGCCACAAAGGGGATGGAATTGGGGTTGTTAGGGCTGTGGTATGACAGAGAGTTTTAAATTGGTTCTGATGTGATGTCCCAGAGAGGGGAATAACGGGTCTTTCAGCGCCGTGGTGTCACAGAGAGGTGTCAATTGGACTTGTCAGTGCAGTGATCTCCCAGAGAGAGGAAAACTGAGGCTGTCACTGCTGTGGCCTATAGGAGGGGATGAATTCCCACTTGTCTTTGATGTTATGTCACGGAGAGGAGAACCCTGGCACTGTCACCGCTGGGGTGTGTCAGATAGGTGTAAATTGGGCTTGTTGCATCTGTGGTGTGACAGAAAGGGTGAAATTTGGTCTGTCAGTGCTGTGATGTCTTCAAGGGTGGAAACTGGGGTTCTTTCACTGCTGTGATGTCCCAGAGAGGCGTAGATTGGGGTGTCCCACTGCTGTGATGTCCCAGAGAGGGGAAAAGAGAGGCTATCACAGCTGTGGAGTCTGAGAGAAAGTTCCACAGGTGTTCTGACTTGTCTGTTGCCACAGAGGGGATGCAGTTGGGGATGTCATGGCTATGGTATCAGGGAGAGGTTTGAATTGCTTCTGTCTCTGCTGTGATGTCACAGAGAAGAGAATAATGAGTCTGTCACCACTGTGGTGTCCCAGAGAGGTGTAAATTGGACTTGTCACTGACTGCAGTGATGTCAGAGAGAGGTGAAACTGGGTCACTCATTTTTGTGATGTCACAGAGAGGAAGAAACTGAGGCTGCCACCACTTTGGTGTCATCAACAGATGTAAGTTGGGCCTGTCACTGCTCTGATGTCACAAATGGAGGAAAAGTGGATCAGTCAGTGCTGCGGTGTTACAGAGGGGATGAATTTGAGGCTGTCATGACTGTGATGTCCCAGAGAGGGGAATAATGCCTCTGTCAGCACTGTGGTGTCACAGAGAGGCGTAAATGAGAGTTGTCAGTGCAGTGATGTGATAGAGAGGGGAAAATGGGTCCCTGATTGGTGTGATGTCACAGAGAGGAAAAAACTGAGACTGCCTCTGCACTGGTGTCACAGAGAGGCATCAATTGGGCCTGTCACTTCTGTGGTGTCACAAAGAGGGGAAAAGTGAGTCTGTCACTGCTGTGGTGTCCCAGAGAGGGGAAAAGTGGAGTGATCACAGTTGTGCAGTCCCAGAGAAAGTTGCACAGGTGCTATGACTTGTCTGTTGCCACAAAGGGGATGGAATTGGGGTTGTTAGGGCTGTGGTATGACAGAGAGTTTTAAATTGGTTCTGATGTGATGTCCCAGAGAGGGGAATAATGGGTCTTTCAGCGCCGTGGTGTCACAGAGAGGTGTCAATTGGACTTGTCAGTGCAGTGATCTCCCAGAGAGAGGAAAACTGAGGCTGTCACTGCTGTGGCCTATAGGAGGGGATGAATTCCCACTTGTCTTTGATGTTATGTCACGGAGAGGAGAAACGTGGCACTGTCACCGCTGGGGTGTTAGAGATAGGTGTAAATTGGGCTTGTTGCATCTGTGGTGTGACAGAAAGGGTGAAATTTGGTCTGTCAGTGCTGTGATGTCTTAAAGGGTGGAAACTGGGTCTTTCACTGCTGTGATGTCCCAGAGAGGCGTAGATTGGGGTGTCCCACTGCTGTGATGTCCCAGAGAGGGGAAAAGAGAGGCTATCACAGCTGTGGAGTCTGAGAGAAAGTTACAGAGGTGTTCTGACTTGTCTGTTGCCACAGAGGGGATGCAGTTGGGGATGTCATGGCTATGGTATCAGGGAGAGGTTTGAATTGGTTCTGTCTCTGCTGTGATGTCACAGAGAAGGGAATAATGAGTCTGTCACCACTGTGGTGTCCCAGAGAGGTGTAAATTGGACTTGTCACTGACTGCAGTGATGTCAGAGAGAGGTGAAACTGGGTCACTCATTTTTGTGATGTCACAGAGAGGAAAAAACTGAGGCTGCCGCCACTTTGGTGTCATCAACAGATGTAAGTTGGGCCTGTCACTGCTCTGATGTCACAAATGGAGGAAAAGTGGATCAGTCACTGCTGCAGTGTTACAGAGGGGATGAATTTGAGGCTGTCATGACTGTGATGTCCCAGAGAGGGGAATAATGCCTCTGTCAGCACTGTGGTGTCACAGAGAGGCGTAAATGAGAGTTGTCAGTGCAGTGATGTTATAGAGAGGGGAAAATGGGTCCCTGATTGGTGTGATGTCAGAGAGAGGAAAAAACTGAGACTGCCTCTGCACTGCTGTCACAGAGAGGCATCAATTGGGCCTGTCACTTCTGTGGTGTCACAAAGAGGGGAAAAGTGAGTCTGTCACTGCTGTGGTGTCCCAGAGAGGGGAAAAGTGGAGTGATCACAGTTGTGCAGTCCCAGAGAAAGTTGCACAGGTGCTATGACTTGTCTGTTGCCACAAAGGGGATGGAATTGGGGTTGTTAGGGCTGTGGTATGACAGAGAGTTTTAAATTGGTTCTGATGTGATGTCCCAGAGAGGGGAATAATGGGTCTTTCAGCGCCGTGGTGTCACAGAGAGGTGTCAATTGGACTTGTCAGTGCAGTGATCTCCCAGAGAGAGGAAAACTGAGGCTGTCACTGCTGTGGCCTATAGGAGGGGATGAATTCCCACTTGTCTTTGATGTTATGTCACGGAGAGGAGAAACGTGGCACTGTCACCGCTGGGGTGTTAGAGATAGGTGTAAATTGGGCTTGTTGCATCTGTGGTGTGACAGTATTGAGAAGACCCCCGAGCTGTTCACCACTCTTCACAGAAGTAATTGTGAATGCCAGTTTATTTCTATCTTTAGCACACCTTTATAGGGTTCTACAGGGTCTGCGAGCAGAACGAGCTACTATTGGCTAACACACACAGTTTACATTTTTCTTCTTACACACAAGGATATTGTTTTGCTTTACTCTCTCTTCTGCATGAAGGTTTCAAGGACTTTAGCCCTTAATATCACGACTTAGTTCAAAGGCTGGTTTGTGCATACAGGCCTTTACTAATATATAAAATATAGCAACAAATCCCCCTTTCTCTTTTGCACAAACCAGGCTTTGGATAAGATAACCTACAACTTAGACTGTCATCCCAATTAACATTATAAGTAAAGTCCGTCCCCCCTCTAGCATAAGAGACTTCAACCATCCAGTGATGCCCCAGCTGGCGAACCAATTTCCAATGGGATCACTATCTTCTTTCAGGGCATGCAACCCATCCTGTAGCTGTTGTAGTTGCTCATGGATGGAAGCTGAATGATCAGTAAGATCCAAGCAGCACATGCCTTCAAACTCTCCACAACCATGTCCTTGTGCTAAGAGCAAAAGGTCAATTGCAACTTGATTTCATAGTACTGCATGATACACACTACTCACATCGGCTGAAAGCTCACTTAACATTGTGGATGTTAAGTTTAATTCTTTCCTAGTCCAGCAAGTGAGCCTTTTTAGGGTGGCTAAACTTTAATTCATTCAGGCTTCGCTTTGACTGTTTGATGTTCTTCATTTTGCTAGCTATATTCAACAATAGATGTAAGCTTGGGTGGAACAAAGTGAGTTTCCCAAGATAACAGGGTCTTCCATGTGGATTAGCAGGAATCTAATTCCATGCTCTATCTCCACAGATTAGGAATATGGAACTAGGTAATCACTTTGGTAATTGTCCTGTGAGATTGCACCAAGAATAAAGGCTTTACTTTCAATGGTAGTAACGAGATCAGCTATAGGGTTGACTGCAACCCAGTGCTGTATTACTTTGTTAGAATGACTTTTTGTCGGGGGTTCAAACATTATCCATCCACCCGAGGTATTGGTGGAACATAACAAATCCAATTCTTCTGAGGGTTGTAACATTAAGAACTTTGGTAATTTTTGCTTGCTAACAGGCTTCAAGTTGTCTTAATGTGAAGCCAGCAGTGCGACTGCACTCTTGCAACATTGCCAATCGATTCAGTTGAGTCTCATTACTAATTAAACTTTTAAATGCTTGAGGATCCCATTCAGGGACTCCTATGAGACAGGTGCGAAAGGATCTCCAGGGGTGGCTAGGCTCAAACACATTGACCTTTGGCCAGTTCAATGTGCCAGAGTGACCCATATGTTCTGTCACTTTTGGATGTTAGTTAGCAGACAGTTGGTCACGACTATACACAACACAATTACCATAAGCATTTTACCATGTAAATGACACCATATTTGCAAACTCACAGCTAGAACTTCAATCGTTAAATGAACTTTCAAAGATGCTTACACTACCTCTTGAGGGGGGAATACTTCTACTTTATACTAACATAACAATTACTACACAAGCTAAACACTTAAACTATTATCTAACTACTTTTAACACAGGTGCTCTGGTATATATGTAGTCTAAGCGTGAAAGCAATTTGCTAAAAGGGTAAACACACAACTACAATTTGCCTTATATACAATTAAATGGAGTCTCTACACTTCTTAGATCTTCTACAGAATTTCTCCAGCATGATTCAGTCCTGGAACGTTCACTGCTCCTGTGATGTCAGCTGGCAGTTGATCGGTGACTGAGGGCTTTGATGTTCAAGTTGTTCTTCAGATCCTTCTAAATCTTAAAACAAAGGATACCTGAAAAATTGGTAGAGACACAACATCATAATAACAACATAAAATTTCTGTTGGCAACTGTCTATATAGTGTTCAGACACAACTGTGTCCTGACAGGTCCACTTCTGATCCATGTCTGGAGTACCAAGGCTGTGTGATGACATCTCTGTTCACTGGATCTCATGTGTTCAGAGACAGACAGTCTGGTCAGATGGACAGGTGACCTTTTTGAACCTGCCAACAAAACACAGACACTTCTCTCCTTGAAGTTAATAAATTATACTAATTAAATGCTTTTAGGACATCAATCTCCCCCGTCTTCTTAAAAAAAAATAAAAATGAGATGCATTTCTGTTCAACATTAACACAAAACCATATACACAATTAATAAGAACTTATACTAGTTAAAAATCAATTAAATCTTAAACATTATTAATAACATATATAATATAAAACTGCTATTAATTACTAAAACACTGCACCAGCATCCCATAGTTAGCAAACAAACAGAAACAAAAAATCAGTGAAGGATTGGATCATCACCTCCGGAAAATGACTCTCCAAGCCCACTTCAAAATTGATCCAGCTGTCATATTAATAGGGTCAAATTGCTGAGTCAAAAAGTGACTCAAATACTGATTTGGGACAGAAAATATCTGGATCTGTTGGCAAACATTCTATCCAGGTAAAGTCAAGGCTTGGCCAGGGCCTAGGCTTTAAACTGGAAAGATGCCTCTTAACTTATTTCTAAAACAAGGTTCTCAATAGTAGCAGCTATGAGATGCTTACAGCATAGCAAACTGTTCTAAACTCCACAATAATTATATATGACAAAAGGAAATAACAAACTTAACCTTAAAAGAACATCTAAGTTAGAAAACTTAACTTAAAAACATTCAAGCCTAAACATTATAAAACTTGACTATCCTTAATTCTATTAACACTTAATCTATATTAAATGAAAACATAACTTAATCTTATTCTGTTACTACAAAAAAGCAACTAAAATTTTAATATATACCTTTTAAACACAATATAACAATAACATGGATTCACTAAAAAGATTATAAAGGTGTAGCAAACACATCACAATTCTATGTCATCTAGCTTTGAAAATAACTCACAATAACTGCAAATGTTACTAAAAATACTTATTCATAATAGAAATTTGCCTAGTATATGCTTAAATTGGTTAGGATGTTAAAGTGCAGTTTTTCTAGAGAAAAACCACAACAACAACATGGGATTTGGCAAGTTGCCATCCAGCTTTTGTAGCACTTTTCAAAAACATTAAGTCCAATTTTTAAACTAAAATCTAAAATCCAAATTGGTATATATGCAGTTATATGTGCTTATATAACAAAGGACTCACATTAAAATTCCCTTATTAAAATTGTGGAAAAACCAAGCAAATAGATAATATATACCTTAACTTAACTTTGTCTTATACAGTAAAATTCTCTTGACTAATTATTTTTTAAACCACAAATCTCTTCTGTAGATAACACTAATTGGAAGAAGGTTTTCCTAAAAGCTATAAATCATACCATGTTTTAACCTTGGATTCTAAAACCAATTATTGCAAAGCAACTTCTGTTAGTATTCACCTTAAACACTTTTTTTTTTTTTTTTTTTTCTTTTCTTTTCTTAACTTTCAAAGAACCACAATAATTTCTCTAGTAAAACTCTAAAAACTGCAATTGCATAAACTCATAATTACTTAAAACACAAAATTAACTCTACAATGGTATATAAAAACACTCCGAAAACCCAATAAATCACGACCCTGCAACAAACTGGGCACCATCTCAGTGCCCCCACCGAGAGAGGGAGCGGGGGGGTCGACCGCCCGCCCCGCCGCTGCTGCAGCTCTGCTCTTATCTTTCTTCACATTCTCCACATACTCTCGCAGCGAGGAAAAACGGAGAGAAAGAAAAAAAAAAGCTTCACAAAGTTAACTTTAACAAATGCAGTTTTTTCTCTCAATCTCTCTTGTTGTTTGCTGATAGAGGAAAAAAGGGCATGATTATGCAAAAGCAGGCGATTTTACACGAAAAGTCTCTCACGGCCAGGTGCTAGCAACGGCGATCAGAGGCCTTGGAACTTTTCTTGCGCTGCTTCTACCCCCAGGGTGCCTTTGTTCCCTGCGCTCACCTCGCTCCCTCATATCTTCCTGGTTCGGGTGGAAAACAATTTAAATTTGGCTTCTTTTCTTCCAGGGTGGTAAAGATGGAACTTAAATAAGATAGCAATGTTAAAAATGACTCCAAAAATGAAGCAAATAGTTCTGGATGTATCACATCCTGCCATAACTGAACAGATTCTGTTCGTTGTTTCAGCGTTCCCTGTGGAACTTTTTTCTCATTATTTTTTTTTTTCCTAACTCTCCCTCCCTCTCTCCATGGGCAATATAGATAGGAGAGCTTGCCCAGCAGTGGGAGGTAAAGGCATCTGCCGCTGTGACGCAGGTAGAATTACGGAGCTCATAGCCTCAGCATATCTCACTTTTCTGTTTTTTAAGGTATTAATTACAATCTGCCAAGTTCGACCGAGAAACACAGTGTCCTTGCTCTTTTCCGTAATTGCCGTTTCCCATATCAGAGCCGATATATCAGTCCGTTCTTGCCCCGCAAGAAGCAGTGAGCACTGCAAATGCTCATGACAATTAGCCCATATAATGAGCATATTCAGGTCCCTTTCCTGGGCTGCTTCGCCTCGTTTAACGAGGATGCTGAGAAGCAGTTGATTTACTGCCGCAAATTCCACATCCATGACGACAGCACCCGCAAGAGGGAAGGTTGCGACCCTTCTACACACGCCCTTGCCTTCTGGGCCCCCCCCCAGCAGCCCTACTTCCACGTCTAACCGCTCCGCGTCTCACCGCGCTCAGGCTGCCTATCTGGTGCCGATCCAAGCCCTCGACGATTAATGCCCAGATCCACTCCGATGACTCCAGAGTCCTTCTGCCCGCAGGGTGTCTCTGGTCGGAGCGCCAAATATTGAGAAGACCCCCGAGCTGTTCACCACTCTTCACAGAAGTAATTGTGAATGCCAGTTTATTTCTATCTTTAGCACACCTTTATAGGGTTCTACAGGGTCTGCGAGCAGAACGAGCTACTATTGGCTAACACACACAGTTTACATTTTTCTTCTTACACACAAGGATATTGTTTTGCTTTACTCTCTCTTCTGCATGAAGGTTTCAAGGACTTTAGCCCTTAATATCACGACTTAGTTCAAAGGCTGGTTTGTGCATACAGGCCTTTACTAATATATAAAATATAGCAACATGACAGAAAGGGTGAAATTTGGTCTGTCAGTGCTGTGATGTCTTAAAGGGTGGAAACTGGGTCTTTCACTGCTGTGATGTCCCAGAGAGGCGTAGATTGGGGTGTCCCACTGCTGTGATGTCCCAGAGAGGGGAAAAGAGAGGCTATCACAGCTGTGGAGTCTGAGAGAAAGTTACAGAGGTGTTCTGACTTGTCTGTTGCCACAGAGGGGATGCAGTTGGGGATGTCATGGCTATGGTATCAGGGAGAGGTTTGAATTGGTTCTGTCTCTGCTGTGATGTCACAGAGAAGGGAATAATGAGTCTGTCACCACTGTGGTGTCCCAGAGAGGTGTAAATTGGACTTGTCACTGACTGCAGTGATGTCAGAGAGAGGTGAAACTGGGTCACTCATTTTTGTGATGTCACAGAGAGGAAAAAACTGAGGCTGCCGCCACTTTGGTGTCATAAACAGATGTAAGTTGGGCCTGTCACTGCTCTGATGTCACAAATGGAGGAAAAGTGGATCAGTCACTGCTGCAGTGTTACAGAGGGGATGAATTTGAGGCTGTCATGACTGTGATGTCCCAGAGAGGGGAATAATGCCTCTGTCAGCACTGTGGTGTCACAGAGAGGCGTAAATGAGAGTTGTCAGTGCAGTGATGTTATAGAGAGGGGAAAATGGGTCCCTGATTGGTGTGATGTCAGAGAGAGGAAAAAACTGAGACTGCCTCTGCACTGCTGTCACAGAGAGGCATCAATTGGGCCTGTCACTTCTGTGGTGTCACAAAGAGGGGAAAAGTGAGTCTGTCACTGCTGTGGTGTCCCAGAGAGGGGAAAAGTGGAGTGATCACAGTTGTGCAGTCCCAGAGAAAGTTGCACAGGTGCTATGACTTGTCTGTTGCCACAAAGGGGATGGAATTGGGGTTGTTAGGGCTGTGGTATGACAGAGAGTTTTAAATTGGTTCTGATGTGATGTCCCAGAGAGGGGAATAATGGGTCTTTCAGCGCCGTGGTGTCACAGAGAGGTGTCAATTGGACTTGTCAGTGCAGTGATCTCCCAGAGAGAGGAAAACTGAGGCTGTCACTGCTGTGGCCTATAGGAGGGGATGAATTCCCACTTGTCTTTGATGTTATGTCACGGAGAGGAGAAACGTGGCACTGTCACCGCTGGGGTGTTAGAGATAGGTGTAAATTGGGCTTGTTGCATGTGTGGTGTGACAGAAAGGGTGAAATTTGGTCTGTCAGTGCTGTGATGTCTTAAAGGGTGGAAACTGGGTCTTTCACTGCTGTGATGTCCCAGAGAGGCGTAGATTGGGGTGTCCCACTGCTGTGATGTCCCAGAGAGGGGAAAAGAGAGGCTATCACAGCTGTGGAGTCTGAGAGAAAGTTACAGAGGTGTTCTGACTTGTCTGTTGCCACAGAGGGGATGCAGTTGGGGATGTCATGGCTATGGTATCAGGGAGAGGTTTGAATTGGTTCTGTCTCTGCTGTGATGTCACAGAGAAGGGAATAATGAGTCTGTCACCACTGTGGTGTCCCAGAGAGGTGTAAATTGGACTTGTCACTGACTGCAGTGATGTCAGAGAGAGGTGAAACTGGGTCACTCATTTTTGTGATGTCACAGAGAGGAAAAAACTGAGGCTGCCACCACTTTGGTGTCATAAACAGATGTAAGTTGGGCCTGTCACTGCTCTGATGTCACAAATGGAGGAAAAGTGGATCAGTCACTGCTGCAGTGTTACAGAGGGGATGAATTTGAGGCTGTCATGACTGTGATGTCCCAGAGAGGGGAATAATGCCTCTGTCAGCACTGTGGTGTCACAGAGAGGCGTAAATGAGAGTTGTCAGTGCAGTGATGTGATAGAGAGGGGAAAATGGGTCCCTGATTGGTGTGATGTCAGAGAGAGGAAAAAACTGAGACTGCCTCTGCACTGCTGTCACAGAGAGGCATCAATTGGGCCTGTCACTTCTGTGGTGTCACAAAGAGGGGAAAAGTGAGTCTGTCACTGCTGTGGTGTCCCAGAGAGGGGAAAAGTGGAGTGATCACAGTTGTGCAGTCCCAGAGAAAGTTGCACAGGTGCTATGACTTGTCTGTTGCCACAAAGGGGATGGAATTGGGGTTGTTAGGGCTGTGGTATGACAGAGAGTTTTAAATTGGTTCTGATGTGATGTCCCAGAGAGGGGAATAACGGGTCTTTCAGCGCTGTGGTGTCACAGAGAGGTGTCAATTGGACTTGTCAGTGCAGTGATCTCCCAGAGAGAGGAAAACTGAGGCTGTCACTGCTGTGGCCTATAGGAGGGGATGAATTCCCACTTGTCTTTGATGTTATGTCACGGAGAGGAGAACCCTGGCACTGTCACCGCTGGGGTGTTAGAGAGAGGTGTAAATTGGGCTTGTTGCATCTGTGGTGTGACAGAAAGGGTGAAATTTGGTCTGTCAGTGCTGTGATGTCTTCAAGGGTGGAAACTGGGGTTCTTTCACTGCTGTGATGTCCCAGAGAGGCGTAGATTGGGGTGTCCCACTGCTGTGATGTCCCAGAGAGGGGAAAAGAGAGGCTATCACAGCTGTGGAGTCTGAGAGAAAGTTCCACAGGTGTTCTGACTTGTCTGTTGCCACAGAGGGGATGCAGTTGGGGATGTCATGGCTATGGTATCAGGGAGAGGTTTGAATTGGTTCTGTCTCTGCTGTGATGTCACAGAGAAGAGAATAATGAGTCTGTCACCACTGTGGTGTCCCAGAGAGGTGTAAATTGGACTTGTCACTGACTGCAGTGATGTCAGAGAGAGGTGAAACTGGGTCACTCATTTTTGTGATGTCACAGAGAGGAAAAAACTGAGGCTGCCGCCACTTTGGTGTCATAAACAGATGTAAGTTGGGCCTGTCACTGCTCTGATGACACAAATGGAGGAAAAGTGGATCAGTCACTGCTGCAGTGTTACAGAGGGGATGAATTTGAGGCTGTCATGACTGTGATGTCCCAGAGAGGGGAATAATGCCTCTGTCAGCACTGTGGTGTCACAGAGAGGCGTAAATGAGAGTTGTCAGTGCAGTGATGTTATAGAGAGGGGAAAATGGGTCCCTGATTGGTGTGATGTCAGAGAGAGGAAAAAACTGAGACTGCCTCTGCACTGCTGTCACAGAGAGGCATCAATTGGGCCTGTCACTTCTGTGGTGTCACAAAGAGGGGAAAAGTGAGTCTGTCACTGCTGTGGTGTCCCAGAGAGGGGAAAAGTGGAGTGATCACAGTTGTGCAGTCCCAGAGAAAGTTGCACAGGTGCTATGACTTGTCTGTTGCCACAAAGGGGATGGAATTGGGGTTGTTAGGGCTGTGGTATGACAGAGAGTTTTAAATTGGTTCTGATGTGATGTCCCAGAGAGGGGAATAACGGGTCTTTCAGCGCCGTGGTGTCACAGAGAGGTGTCAATTGGACTTGTCAGTGCAGTGATCTCCCAGAGAGAGGAAAACTGAGGCTGTCACTGCTGTGGCCTATAGGAGGGGATGAATTCCCACTTGTCTTTGATGTTATGTCACGGAGAGGAGAACCCTGGCACTGTCACCGCTGGGGTGTTAGAGAGAGGTGTAAATTGGGCTTGTTGCATCTGTGGTGTGACAGAAAGGGTGAAATTTGGTCTGTCAGTGCTGTGATGTCTTCAAGGGTGGAAACTGGGTCTTTCACTGCTGTGATGTCCCAGAGAGGCGTAGATTGGGGTGTCCCACTGCTGTGATGTCCCAGAGAGGGGAAAAGAGAGGCTATCACAGCTGTGGAGTCTGAGAGAAAGTTCCACAGGTGTTCTGACTTGTCTGTTGCCACAGAGGGGATGCAGTTGGGGATGTCATGGCTATGGTATCAGGGAGAGGTTTGAATTGGTTCTGTCTCTGCTGTGATGTCACAGAGAAGAGAATAATGAGTCTGTCACCACTGTGGTGTCCCAGAGAGGTGTAAATTGGTCTTGTCACTGACTGCAGTGATGTCAGAGAGAGGTGAAACTGGGTCACTCATTTTTGTGATGTCACAGAGAGGAAGAAACTGAGGCTGCCACCACTTTGGTGTCATCAACAGATGTAAGTTGGGCCTGTCACTGCTCTGATGACACAAATGGAGGAAAAGTGGATCAGTCAGTGCTGCGGTGTTACAGAGGGGATGAATTTGAGGCTGTCATGACTGTGATGTCCCAGAGAGGGGAATAATGCCTCTGTCAGCACTGTGGTGTCACAGAGAGGCGTAAATGAGAGTTGTCAGTGCAGTGATGTTATAGAGAGGGGAAAATGGGTCCCTGATTGGTGTGATGTCAGAGAGAGGAAAAAACTGAGACTGCCTCTGCACTGGTGTCACAGAGAGGCATCAATTGGGCCTGTCACTTCTGTGGTGTCACAAAGAGGGGAAAAGTGAGTCTGTCACTGCTGTGGTGTCCCAGAGAGGGGAAAAGTGGAGTGATCACAGTTGTGCAGTCCCAGAGAAAGTTGCACAGGTGCTATGACTTGTCTGTTGCCACAAAGGGGATGGAATTGGGGTTGTTAGGGCTGTGGTATGACAGAGAGTTTTAAATTGGTTCTGATGTGATGTCCCAGAGAGGGGAATAATGGGTCTTTCAGCGCCGTGGTGTCACAGAGAGGTGTCAATTGGACTTGTCAGTGCAGTGATCTCCCAGAGAGAGGAAAACTGAGGCTGTCACTGCTGTGGCCTATAGGAGGGGATGAATTCCCACTTGTCTTTGATGTTATGTCACGGAGAGGAGAAACCTGGCACTGTCACCGCTGGGGTGTTAGAGATAGGTGTAAATTGGGCTTGTTGCATCTGTGGTGTGACAGAAAGGGTGAAATTTGGTCTGTCAGTGCTGTGATGTCTTAAAGGGTGGAAACTGGGTCTTTCACTGCTGTGATGTCCCAGAGAGGCGTAGATTGGGGTGTCCCACTGCTGTGATGTCCCAGAGAGGGGAAAAGAGAGGCTATCACAGCTGTGGAGTCTGAGAG
This sequence comes from Poecile atricapillus, assembly GCF_030490865.1. Classification (NCBI taxonomy): domain Eukaryota; kingdom Metazoa; phylum Chordata; class Aves; order Passeriformes; family Paridae; genus Poecile; species Poecile atricapillus. Next base: position 118,289,403 of record NC_081249.1, on the reverse strand, counting down.
AAAGTTACAGAGGTGTTCTGACTTGTCTGTTGCCACAGAGGGGATGCAGTTGGGGATGTCATGGCTATGGTATCAGGGAGAGGTTTGAATTGGTTCTGTCTCTGCTGTGATGTCACAGAGAAGGGAATAATGAGTCTGTCACCACTGTGGTGTCCCAGAGAGGTGTAAATTGGACTTGTCACTGACTGCAGTGATGTCAGAGAGAGGTGAAACTGGGTCACTCATTTTTGTGATGTCACAGAGAGGAAAAAACTGAGGCTGCCGCCACTTTGGTGTCATAAACAGATGTAAGTTGGGCCTGTCACTGCTCTGATGTCACAAATGGAGGAAAAGTGGATCAGTCACTGCTGCAGTGTTACAGAGGGGATGAATTTGAGGCTGTCATGACTGTGATGTCCCAGAGAGGGGAATAATGCCTCTGTCAGCACTGTGGTGTCACAGAGAGGCGTAAATGAGAGTTGTCACTGCAGTGATGTTATAGAGAGGGGAAAATGGGTCCCTGATTGGTGTGATGTCGGAGAGAGGAAAAAACTGAGACTGCCTCTGCACTGGTGTCACAGAGAGGCATCAATTGGGCCTGTCACTTCTGTGGTGTCACAAAGAGGGGAAAAGTGAGTCTGTCACTGCTGTGGTGTCCCAGAGAGGGGAAAAGTGGAGTGATCACAGTTGTGCAGTCCCAGAGAAAGTTGCACAGGTGCTATGACTTGTCTGTTGCCACAAAGGGGATGGAATTGGGGTTGTTAGGGCTGTGGTATGACAGAGAGTTTTAAATTGGTTCTGATGTGATGTCCCAGAGAGGGGAATAACGGGTCTTTCAGCGCCGTGGTGTCACAGAGAGGTGTCAATTGGACTTGTCAGTGCAGTGATCTCCCAGAGAGAGGAAAACTGAGGCTGTCACTGCTGTGGCCTATAGGAGGGGATGAATTCCCACTTGTCTTTGATGTTATGTCACGGAGAGGAGAACCCTGGCACTGTCACCGCTGGGGTGTTAGAGATAGGTGTAAATTGGGCTTGTTGCATCTGTGGTGTGACAGAAAGGGTGAAATTTGGTCTGTCAGTGCTGTGATGTCTTAAAGGGTGGAAACTGGGTCTTTCACTGCTGTGATGTCCCAGAGAGGCGTAGATTGGGGTGTCCCACTGCTGTGATGTCCCAGAGAGGGGAAAAGAGAGGCTATCACAGCTGTGGAGTCTGAGAGAAAGTTACAGAGGTGTTCTGACTTGTCTGTTGCCACAGAGGGGATGCAGTTGGGGATGTCATGCCTATGGTATCAGAGAGAGGTTTGAATTGGTTCTGTCTCTGCTGTGATGTCACAGAGAAGAGAATAATGAGTCTGTCACAACTGTGGTGTCCCAGAGAGGTGTAAATTGGACTTGTCACTGACTGCAGTGATGTCAGAGAGAGGTGAAGCTGGGTCACTCATTTTTGTGATGTCACAGAGAGGAAGAAACTGAGGCTGCCACCACTTTGGTGTCATCAACAGATGTAAGTTGGGCCTGTCACTGCTCTGATGACACAAATGGAGGAAAAGTGGATCAGTCAGTGCTGCGGTGTTACAGAGGGGATGAATTTGAGGCTGTCATGACTGTGATGTCCCAGAGGGGAATAATGCCTCTGTTAGCACCGTGGTGTCACAGAGAGGCGTAAATGAGAGTTGTCAGTGCAGTGATGTTATAGAGAGGGGAAAATGGGTCCCTGATTGGTGTGATGTCAGAGAGAGGAAAAAACTGAGACTGCCTCTGCACTGGTGTCACAGAGAGGCATCAATTGGGCCTGTCACTTCTGTGGTGTCACAAAGAGGGGAAAAGTGAGTCTGTCACTGCTGTGGTGTCCCGGAGAGGGGAAAAGTGGAGTGATCACAGTTGTGCAGTCCCAGAGAAAGTTGCACAGGTGCTATGACTTGTCTGTTGCCACAAAGGGGATGGAATTGGGGTTGTTAGGGCTGTGGTATGACAGAGAGTTTTAAATTGGTTCTGATGTGATGTCCCAGAGAGGGGAATAATGGGTCTTTCAGCGCCGTGGTGTCACAGAGAGGTGTCAATTGGACTTGTCAGTGCAGTGATCTCCCAGAGAGAGGAAAACTGAGGCTGTCACTGCTGTGGCCTATAGGAGGGGATGAATTCCCACTTGTCTTTGATGTTATGTCACGGAGAGGAGAAACCTGGCACTGTCACCGCTGGGGTGTGTCACATAGGTGTAAGTTGGGCTTGTTGCATCTGTGGTGTGACAGAAAGGGTGAAATTTGGTCTGTCAGTGCTGTGATGTCTTAAAGGGTGGAAACTTGGTCTTTCACTGCTGTGATGTCCCAGAGAGGCGTAGATTGGGGTGTCCCACTGCTGTGATGTCCCAGAGAGGGGAAAAGAGGGGCTATCACAGCTGTGGAGTCTGAGAGAAAGTTCCACAGGTGTTCTGACTTGTCTGTTGCCACAGAGGGGATGCAGTTGGGGATGTCATGGCTATGGTATCAGGGAGAGGTTTGAATTGGTTCTGTCTCTGCTGTGATGTCACAGAGAAGGGAATAATGAGTCTGTCACCACTGTGGTGTCCCAGAGAGGTGTAAATTGGACTTGTCACTGACTGCAGTGATGTCAGAGAGAGGTGAAACTGGGTCACTCATTTTTGTGATGTCACAGAGAGGAAGAAACTGAGGCTGCCACCACTTTGGTGTCATAAACAGATGTAAGTTGGGCCTGTCACTGCTCTGATGACACAAATGGAGGAAAAGTGGATCAGTCAGTGCTGCGGTGTTAGAGAGGGGATGAATTTGAGGCTGTCATGACTGTGATGTCCCAGAGAGGGGAATAATGCCTCTGTCAGCACTGTGGTGTCACAGAGAGGCGTAAATGAGAGTTGTCAGTGCAGTGATGTGATAGAGAGGGGAAAATGGGTCCCTGATTGGTGTGATGTCAGAGAGAGGAAAAAACTGAGACTGCCTCTGCACTGGTGTCACAGAGAGGCATCAATTGGGCCTGTCACTTCTGTGGTGTCACAAAGAGGGGAAAAGTGAGTCTGTCACTGCTGTGGTGTCCCGGAGAGGGGAAAAGTGGAGTGATCACAGTTGTGCAGTCCCAGAGAAAGTTGCACAGGTGCTATGACTTGTCTGTTGCCACAAAGGGGATGGAATTGGGGTTGTTAGGGCTGTGGTATGACAGAGAGTTTTAAATTGGTTCTGATGTGATGTCCCAGAGAGGGGAATAATGGGTCTTTCAGCGCCGTGGTGTCACAGAGAGGTGTCAATTGGACTTGTCAGTGCAGTGATCTCCCAGAGAGAGGAAAACTGAGGCTGTCACTGCTGTGGCCTATAGGAGGGGATGAATTCCCACTTGTCTTTGATGTTATGTCACGGAGAGGAGAACCCTGGCACTGTCACCGCTGGGGTGTTAGAGATAGGTGTAAGTTGGGCTTGTTGCATGTGTGGTGTGACAGAAAGGGTGAAATTTGGTCTGTCAGTGCTGTGATGTCTTAAAGGGTGGAAACTGGGGTTCTTTCACTGCTGTGATGTCCCAGAGAGGCGTAGATTGGGGTGTCCCACTGCTGTGATGTCCCAGAGAGGGGGAAAAGAGAGGCTATCACAGCTGTGGAGTCTGAGAGAAAGTTCCACAGGTGTTCTGACTTGTCTGTTGCCACAGAGGGGATGCAGTTGGGGATGTCATGGCTATGGTATCAGGGAGAGGTTTGAATTGGTTCTGTCTCTGCTGTGATGTCACAGAGAAGAGAATAATGAGTCTGTCACCACTGTGGTGTCCCAGAGAGGTGTAAATTGGACTTGTCACTGACTGCAGTGATGTCAGAGAGAGGTGAAACTGGGTCACTCATTTTTGTGATGTCACAGAGAGGAAGAAACTGAGGCTGCCACCACTTTGGTGTCATCAACAGATGTAAGTTGGGCCTGTCACTGCTCTGATGTCACAAATGGAGGAAAAGTGGATCAGTCAGTGCTGCGGTGTTACAGAGGGGATGAATTTGAGGCTGTCATGACTGTGATGTCCCAGAGAGGGGAATAATGCCTCTGTCAGCACTGTGGTGTCACAGAGAGGCGTAAATGAGAGTTGTCAGTGCAGTGATGTTATAGAGAGGGGAAAATGGGTCCCTGATTGGTGTGATGTCAGAGAGAGGAAAAAACGGAGACTGCCTCTGCACTGGTGTCACAGAGAGGCATCAATTGGGCCTGTCACTTCTGTGGTGTCACAAAGAGGGGAAAAGTGAGTCTGTCACTGCTGTGGTGTCCCGGAGAGGGGAAAAGTGGAGTGATCACAGTTGTGCAGTCCCAGAGAAAGTTGCACAGGTGCTATGACTTGTCTGTTGCCACAAAGGGGATGGAATTGGGGTTGTTAGGGCTGTGGTATGACAGAGAGTTTTAAATTGGTTCTGATGTGATGTCCCAGAGAGGGGAATAATGGGTCTTTCAGCGCCGTGGTGTCACAGAGAGGTGTCAATTGGACTTGTCAGTGCAGTGATCTCCCAGAGAGAGGAAAACTGAGGCTGTCACTGCTGTGGCCTATAGGAGGGGATGAATTCCCACTTGTCTTTGATGTTATGTCACGGAGAGGAGAAACCTGGCACTGCCACCGCTGGGGTGTTAGAGAGAGGTGTAAATTGGGCTTGTTGCATGTGTGGTGTGACAGAAAGGGTGAAATTTGGTCTGTCAGTGCTGTGATGTCTTCAAGGGTGGAAACTGGGGTTCTTTCACTGCTGCGATGTCCCAGAGAGGCGTAGATTGGGGTGTCCCACTGCTGTGATGTCCCAGAGAGGGGAAAAGAGAGGCTATCACAGCTGTGGAGTCTGAGAGAAAGTTACAGAGGTGTTCTGACTTGTCTGTTGCCACAGAGGGGATGCAGTTGGGGATGTCATGGCTATGGTATCAGGGAGAGGTTTGAATTGGTTCTGTCTCTGCTGTGATGTCACAGAGAAGAGAATAATGAGTCTGTCACAACTGTGGTGTCACAGAGAGGTGTAAATTGGACTTGTCATTGACTGCAGTGATGTCACAGAGAGGTGAAACTGGGTCACTCATTTTTGTGATGTCACAGAGAGGAAGAAACTGAGGCTGCCACCACTTTGGTGTCATCAACAGATGTAAGTTGGGCCTGTCACTGCTCTGATGACACAAATGGAGGAAAAGTGGATCAGTCAGTGCTGCGGTGTTACAGAGGGGATGAATTTGAGGCTGTCATGACTGTGATGTCCCAGAGAGGGGAATAATGCCTCTGTCAGCACTGTGGTGTCACAGAGAGGCGTAAATGAGAGTTGTCAGTGCAGTGATGTTATAGAGAGGGGAAAATGGGTCCCTGATTGGTGTGATGTCAGAGAGAGGAAAAAACTGAGACTGCCTCTGCACTGCTGTCACAGAGAGGCATCAATTGGGCCTGTCACTTCTGTGGTGTCACAAAGAGGGGAAAAGTGAGTCTGTCACTGCTGTGGTGTCCCGGAGAGGGGAAAAGTGGAGTGATCACAGTTGTGCAGTCCCAGAGAAAGTTGCACAGGTGCTATGACTTGTCTGTTGCCACAAAGGGGATGGAATTGGGGTTGTTAGGGCTGTGGTATGACAGAGAGTTTTAAATTGGTTCTGATGTGATGTCCCAGAGAGGGGAATAATGGGTCTTTCAGCGCCGTGGTGTCACAGAGAGGTGTCAATTGGACTTGTCAGTGCAGTGATCTCCCAGAGAGAGGAAAACTGAGGCTGTCACTGCTGTGGCCTATAGGAGGGGATGAATTCCCACTTGTCTTTGATGTTATGTCACGGAGAGGAGAAACCTGGCACTGTCACCGCTGGGGTGTTAGAGATAGGTGTAAATTGGGCTTGTTGCATGTGTGGTGTGACAGAAAGTGTGAAATTTGGTCTGTCAGTGCTGTGATGTCTTCAAGGGTGGAAACTGGGGTTCTTTCACTGCTGTGATGTCCCAGAGAGGCGTAGATTGGGGTGTCCCACTGCTGTGATGTCCCAGAGAGGGGAAAAGAGAGGCTATCACAGCTGTGGAGTCTGAGAGAAAGTTCCACAGGTGTTCTGACTTGTCTGTTGCCACAGAGGGGATGCAGTTGGGGATGTCATGGCTATGGTATCAGGGAGAGGTTTGAATTGGTTCTGTCTCTGCTGTGATGTCACAGAGAAGAGAATAATGAGTCTGTCACAACTGTGGTGTCACAGAGAGGTGTAAATTGGACTTGTCACTGACTGCAGTGATGTCAGAGAGAGGTGAAGCTGGGTCACTCATTTTTGTGATGTCACAGAGAGGAAGAAACTGAGGCTGCCACCACTTTGGTGTCATCAACAGATGTAAGTTGGGCCTGTCACTGCTCTGATGACACAAATGGAGGAAAAGTGGATCAGTCAGTGCTGCGGTGTTACAGAGGGGATGAATTTGAGGCTGTCATGACTGTGATGTCCCAGAGGGGAATAATGCCTCTGTTAGCACCGTGGTGTCACAGAGAGGCGTAAATGAGAGTTGTCAGTGCAGTGATGTTATAGAGAGGGGAAAATGGGTCCCTGATTGGTGTGATGTCAGAGAGAGGAAAAAACTGAGACTGCCTCTGCACTGGTGTCACAGAGAGGCATCAATTGGGCCTGTCACTTCTGTGGTGTCACAAAGAGGGGAAAAGTGAGTCTGTCACTGCTGTGGTGTCCCGGAGAGGGGAAAAGTGGAGTGATCACAGTTGTGCAGTCCCAGAGAAAGTTGCACAGGTGCTATGACTTGTCTGTTGCCACAAAGGGGATGGAATTGGGGTTGTTAGGGCTGTGGTATGACAGAGAGTTTTAAATTGGTTCTGATGTGATGTCCCAGAGAGGGGAATAATGGGTCTTTCAGTGCCGTGGTGTCACAGAGAGGTGTCAATTGGACTTGTCAGTGCAGTGATCTCCCAGAGAGAGGAAAACTGAGGCTGTCACTGCTGTGGCCTATAGGAGGGGATGAATTCCCACTTGTCTTTGATGTTATGTCACGGAGAGGAGAAACGTGGCACTGCCACCGCTGGGGTGTTAGAGATAGGTGTAAGTTGGGCTTGTTCCATCTGTGGTGTGACAGAAAGGGTGAAATTTGGTCTGTCAGTGCTGTGATGTCTTAAAGGGTGGAAACTTGGTCTTTCACTGCTGTGATGTCCCAGAGAGGCGTAGATTGGGGTGTCCCACTGTTGTGATGTCCCAGAGAGGGGAAAAGAGGGGCTATCACAGCTGTGGAGTCTGAGAGAAAGTTCCACAGGTGTTCTGACTTGTCTGTTGCCACAGAGGGGATGCAGTTGGGGATGTCATGGCTATGGTATCAGGGAGAGGTTTGAATTGGTTCTGTCTCTGCTGTGATGTCACAGAGAAGGGAATAATGAGTCTGTCACCACTGTGGTGTCCCAGAGAGGTGTAAATTGGACTTGTCACTGACTGCAGTGATGTCAGAGAGAGGTGAAGCTGGGTCACTCATTTTTGTGATGTCACAGAGAGGAAGAAACTGAGGCTGCCACCACTTTGGTGTCATCAACAGATGTAAGTTGGGCCTGTCACTGCTCTAATGACACAAATGGAGGAAAAGTGGATCAGTCAGTGCTGCGGTGTTACAGAGGGGATGAATTTGAGGCTGTCATGACTGTGATGTCCCAGAGAGGGGAATAATGCCTCTGTCAGCACTGTGGTGTCACAGAGAGGCGTAAATGAGAGTTGTCAGTGCAGTGATGTTATAGAGAGGGGAAAATGGGTCCCTGATTGGTGTGATGTCAGAGAGAGGAAAAAACTGAGACTGCCTCTGCACTGGTGTCACAGAGAGGCATCAATTGGGCCTGTCACTTCTGTGGTGTCACAAAGAGGGGAAAAGTGAGTCTGTCACTGCTGTGGTGTCCCGGAGAGGGGAAAAGTGGAGTGATCACAGTTGTGCAGTCCCAGAGAAAGTTGCACAGGTGCTATGACTTGTCTGTTGCCACAAAGGGGATGGAATTGGGGTTGTTAGGGCTGTGGTATGACAGAGAGTTTTAAATTGGTTCTGATGTGATGTCCCAGAGAGGGGAATAATGGGTCTTTCAGCGCCGTGTTGTCACAGAGAGGTGTCAATTGGACTTGTCAGTGCAGTGATCTCCCAGAGAGAGGAAAACTGAGGCTGTCACTGCTGTGGCCTATAGGAGGGGATGAATTCCCACTTGTCTTTGATGTTATGTCACGGAGAGGAGAAACCTGGCACTGTCACCGCTGGGGTGTTAGAGAGAGGTGTAAATTGGGCTTGTTGTATCGGTGGTGTGACAGAAAGGGTGAAATTTGGTCTGTCAGTGCTGTGATGTCTTAAAGGGTGGAAACTTGGTCTTTCACTGCTGTGATGTCCCAGAGAGGCGTAGATTGGGGTGTCCCACTGCTGTGATGTCCCAGAGAGGGGAAAAGAGGGGCTATCACAGCTGTGCAGTCTGAGAGAAAGTTCCACAGGTGTTCTGACTTGTCTGTTGCCACAGAGGGGATGCAGTTGGGGATGTCATGGCTATGGTATCAGGGAGAGGTTTGAATTGGTTCTGTCTCTGCTGTGATGTCACAGAGAAGGGAATAATGAGTCTGTCACCGCTGTGGTGTCCCAGAGAGGTGTAAATTGGACTTGTCACTGACTGCAGTGATGTCAGAGAGAGGTGAAGCTGGGTCACTCATTTTTGTGATGTCACAGAGAGGAAGAAACTGAGGCTGCCACCACTTTGGTGTCATCAACAGATGTAAGTTGGGCCTGTCACTGCTCTGATGACACAAATGGAGAAAAAGTGGATCAGTCACTGCTGCGGTGTTACAGAGGGGATGAATTTGAGGCTGTCATGACTGTGATGTCCCAGAGAGGGGAATAATGCCTCTGTTAGCACTGTGGTGTCACAGAGAGGCATAAATGAGAGTTGTCACTGCAGTGATGTTATAGAGAGGGGAAAATGGGTCCCTGATTGGTGTGATGTCAGAGAGAGGAAAAAACTGAGACTGCCTCTGCACTGGTGTCACAGAGAGGCATCAATTGGGCCTGTCACTTCTGTGGTGTCACAAAGAGGGGAAAAGTGAGTCTGTCACTGCTGTGGTGTCCCGGAGAGGGGAAAAGTGGAGTGATCACAGTTGTGCAGTCCCAGAGAAAGTTGCACAGGTGCTACGACTTGTCTGTTGCCACAAAGGGGATGGAATTGGGGTTGTTAGGGCTGTGGTATGACAGAGAGTTTTAAATTGGTTCTGATGTGATGTCCCAGAGAGGGGAATAATGGGTCTTTCAGCGCCGTGGTGTCACAGAGAGGTGTCAATTGGACTTGTCAGTGCAGTGATCTCCCAGAGAGAGGAAAACTGAGGCTGTCACTGCTGTGGCCTATAGGAGGGGATGAATTCCCACTTGTCTTTGATGTTATGTCACGGAGAGGAGAAACCTGGCACTGTCACCGCTGGGGTGTTAGAGATAGGTGTAAATTGGGCTTGTTGTATCGGTGGTGTGACAGAAAGGGTGAAATTTGGTCTGTCAGTGCTGTGATGTCTTAAAGGGTGGAAACTTGGTCTTTCACTGCTGTGATGTCCCAGAGAGGCGTAGATTGGGGTGTCCCACTGCTGTGATGTCCCAGAGAGGGGGAAAAGAGAGGCTATCACAGCTGTGGAGTCTGAGAGAAAGTTACAGAGGTGTTCTGACTTGTCTGTTGCCACAGAGGGGATGCAGTTGGGGATGTCATGGCTATGGTATCAGGGAGAGGTTTGAATTGGTTCTGTCTCTGCTGTGATGTCACAGAGAAGGGAATAATGAGTCTGTCACCGCTGTGGTGTCCCAGAGAGGTGTAAATTGGACTTGTCACTGACTGCAGTGATGTCAGAGAGAGGTGAAGCTGGGTCACTCATTTTTGTGATGTCACAGAGAGGAAGAAACTGAGGCTGCCACCACTTTGGTGTCATCAACAGATGTAAGTTGGGCCTGTCACTGCTCTGATGTCATAAATGGAGGAAAAGTGGATCAGTCAGTGCTGCGGTGTTACAGAGGGGATGAATTTGAGGCTGTCATGACTGTGATGTCCCAGAGGGGAATAATGCCTCTGTTAGCACCGTGGTGTCACAGAGAGGCGTAAATGAGAGTTGTCAGTGCAGTGATGTTATAGAGAGGGGAAAATGGGTCCCTGATTGGTGTGATGTCAGAGAGAGGAAAAAACTGAGACTGCCTCTGCACTGGTGTCACAGAGAGGCATCAATTGGGCCTGTCACTTCTGTGGTGTCACAAAGAGGGGAAAAGTGAGTCTGTCACTGCTGTGGTGTCCCGGAGAGGGGAAAAGTGGAGTGATCACAGTTGTGCAGTCCCAGAGAAAGTTGCACAGGTGCTATGACTTGTCTGTTGCCACAAAGGGGATGGAATTGGGGTTGTTAGGGCTGTGGTATGACAGAGAGTTTTAAATTGGTTCTGATGTGATGTCCCAGAGAGGGGAATAATGGGTCTTTCAGTGCCGTGGTGTCACAGAGAGGTGTCAATTGGACTTGTCAGTGCAGTGATCTCCCAGAGAGAGGAAAACTGAGGCTGTCACTGCTGTGGCCTATAGGAGGGGATGAATTCCCACTTGTCTTTGATGTTATGTCACGGAGAGGAGAAACGTGGCACTGCCACCGCTGGGGTGTTAGAGATAGGTGTAAGTTGGGCTTGTTCCATCTGTGGTGTGACAGAAAGGGTGAAATTTGGTCTGTCAGTGCTGTGATGTCTTAAAGGGTGGAAACTTGGTCTTTCACTGCTGTGATGTCCCAGAGAGGCGTAGATTGGGGTGTCCCACTGTTGTGATGTCCCAGAGAGGGGAAAAGAGGGGCTATCACAGCTGTGGAGTCTGAGAGAAAGTTCCACAGGTGTTCTGACTTGTCTGTTGCCACAGAGGGGATGCAGTTGGGGATGTCATGGCTATGGTATCAGGGAGAGGTTTGAATTGGTTCTGTCTCTGCTGTGATGTCACAGAGAAGGGAATAATGAGTCTGTCACCACTGTGGTGTCCCAGAGAGGTGTAAATTGGACTTGTCACTGACTGCAGTGATGTCAGAGAGAGGTGAAGCTGGGTCACTCATTTTTGTGATGTCACAGAGAGGAAGAAACTGAGGCTGCCACCACTTTGGTGTCATCAACAGATGTAAGTTGGGCCTGTCACTGCTCTAATGACACAAATGGAGGAAAAGTGGATCAGTCAGTGCTGCGGTGTTACAGAGGGGATGAATTTGAGGCTGTCATGACTGTGATGTCCCAGAGAGGGGAATAATGCCTCTGTCAGCACTGTGGTGTCACAGAGAGGCGTAAATGAGAGTTGTCAGTGCAGTGATGTTATAGAGAGGGGAAAATGGGTCCCTGATTGGTGTGATGTCAGAGAGAGGAAAAAACTGAGACTGCCTCTGCACTGGTGTCACAGAGAGGCATCAATTGGGCCTGTCACTTCTGTGGTGTCACAAAGAGGGGAAAAGTGAGTCTGTCACTGCTGTGGTGTCCCGGAGAGGGGAAAAGTGGAGTGATCACAGTTGTGCAGTCCCAGAGAAAGTTGCACAGGTGCTATGACTTGTCTGTTGCCACAAAGGGGATGGAATTGGGGTTGTTAGGGCTGTGGTATGACAGAGAGTTTTAAATTGGTTCTGATGTGATGTCCCAGAGAGGGGAATAATGGGTCTTTCAGCGCCGTGTTGTCACAGAGAGGTGTCAATTGGACTTGTCAGTGCAGTGATCTCCCAGAGAGAGGAAAACTGAGGCTGTCACTGCTGTGGCCTATAGGAGGGGATGAATTCCCACTTGTCTTTGATGTTATGTCACGGAGAGGAGAAACCTGGCACTGTCACCGCTGGGGTGTTAGAGAGAGGTGTAAATTGGGCTTGTTGTATCGGTGGTGTGACAGAAAGGGTGAAATTTGGTCTGTCAGTGCTGTGATGTCTTAAAGGGTGGAAACTTGGTCTTTCACTGCTGTGATGTCCCAGAGAGGCGTAGATTGGGGTGTCCCACTGCTGTGATGTCCCAGAGAGGGGAAAAGAGGGGCTATCACAGCTGTGCAGTCTGAGAGAAAGTTCCACAGGTGTTCTGACTTGTCTGTTGCCACAGAGGGGATGCAGTTGGGGATGTCATGGCTATGGTATCAGGGAGAGGTTTGAATTGGTTCTGTCTCTGCTGTGATGTCACAGAGAAGGGAATAATGAGTCTGTCACCGCTGTGGTGTCCCAGAGAGGTGTAAATTGGACTTGTCACTGACTGCAGTGATGTCAGAGAGAGGTGAAGCTGGGTCACTCATTTTTGTGATGTCACAGAGAGGAAGAAACTGAGGCTGCCACCACTTTGGTGTCATCAACAGATGTAAGTTGGGCCTGTCACTGCTCTGATGACACAAATGGAGAAAAAGTGGATCAGTCACTGCTGCGGTGTTACAGAGGGGATGAATTTGAGGCTGTCATGACTGTGATGTCCCAGAGAGGGGAATAATGCCTCTGTTAGCACTGTGGTGTCACAGAGAGGCATAAATGAGAGTTGTCACTGCAGTGATGTTATAGAGAGGGGAAAATGGGTCCCTGATTGGTGTGATGTCAGAGAGAGGAAAAAACTGAGACTGCCTCTGCACTGGTGTCACAGAGAGGCATCAATTGGGCCTGTCACTTCTGTGGTGTCACAAAGAGGGGAAAAGTGAGTCTGTCACTGCTGTGGTGTCCCGGAGAGGGGAAAAGTGGAGTGATCACAGTTGTGCAGTCCCAGAGAAAGTTGCACAGGTGCTACGACTTGTCTGTTGCCACAAAGGGGATGGAATTGGGGTTGTTAGGGCTGTGGTATGACAGAGAGTTTTAAATTGGTTCTGATGTGATGTCCCAGAGAGGGGAATAATGGGTCTTTCAGCGCCGTGGTGTCACAGAGAGGTGTCAATTGGACTTGTCAGTGCAGTGATCTCCCAGAGAGAGGAAAACTGAGGCTGTCACTGCTGTGGCCTATAGGAGGGGATGAATTCCCACTTGTCTTTGATGTTATGTCACGGAGAGGAGAAACCTGGCACTGTCACCGCTGGGGTGTTAGAGATAGGTGTAAATTGGGCTTGTTGTATCGGTGGTGTGACAGAAAGGGTGAAATTTGGTCTGTCAGTGCTGTGATGTCTTAAAGGGTGGAAACTTGGTCTTTCACTGCTGTGATGTCCCAGAGAGGCGTAGATTGGGGTGTCCCACTGCTGTGATGTCCCAGAGAGGGGGAAAAGAGAGGCTATCACAGCTGTGGAGTCTGAGAGAAAGTTACAGAGGTGTTCTGACTTGTCTGTTGCCACAGAGGGGATGCAGTTGGGGATGTCATGGCTATGGTATCAGGGAGAGGTTTGAATTGGTTCTGTCTCTGCTGTGATGTCACAGAGAAGGGAATAATGAGTCTGTCACCGCTGTGGTGTCCCAGAGAGGTGTAAATTGGACTTGTCACTGACTGCAGTGATGTCAGAGAGAGGTGAAGCTGGGTCACTCATTTTTGTGATGTCACAGAGAGGAAGAAACTGAGGCTGCCACCACTTTGGTGTCATCAACAGATGTAAGTTGGGCCTGTCACTGCTCTGATGTCATAAATGGAGGAAAAGTGGATCAGTCAGTGCTGCGGTGTTACAGAGGGGATGAATTTGAGGCTGTCATGACTGTGATGTCCCAGAGAGGGGAATAATGCCTCTGTCAGCACTGTGGTGTCACAGAGAGGCGTAAATGAGAGTTGTCACTGCAGTGATGTGATAGAGAGGGGAAAATGGGTCCCTGATTGGTGTGATGTCAGAGAGAGGAAAAAACTGAGACTGCCTCTGCACTGGTGTCACAGAGAGGCATCAATTGGGCCTGTCACTTCTGTGGTGTCACAAAGAGGGGAAAAGTGAGTCTGTCACTGCTGTGGTGTCCCAGAGAGGGGAAAAGTGGAGTGATCACAGTTGTGCAGTCCCAGAGAAAGTTGCACAGGTGCTATGACTTGTCTGTTGCCACAAAGGGGATGGAATTGGGGTTGTTAGGGCTGTGGTATGACAGAGAGTTTTAAATTGGTTCTGATGTGATGTCCCAGAGAGGGGAATAATGGGTCTTTCAGCGCCGTGGTGTCACAGAGAGGTGTCAATTGGACTTGTCAGTGCAGTGATCTCCCAGAGAGAGGAAAACTGAGGCTGTCACTGCTGTGGCCTATAGGAGGGGATGAATTCCCACTTGTCTTTGATGTTATGTCACGGAGAGGAGAAACCTGGCACTGTCACCGCTGGGGTGTTAGAGAGAGGTGTAAATTGGGCTTGTTGTATCGGTGGTGTGACAGAAAGGGTGAAATTTGGTCTGTCAGTGCTGTGATGTCTTAAAGGGTGGAAACTTGGTCTTTCACTGCTGTGATGTCCCAGAGAGGCGTAGATTGGGGTGTCCCACTGCTGTGATGTCCCAGAGAGGGGAAAAGAGGGGCTATCACAGCTGTGGAGTCTGAGAGAAAGTTCCACAGGTGTTCTGACTTGTCTGTTGCCACAGAGGGGATGCAGTTGGGGATGTCATGGCTATGGTATCAGGAAGAGGTTTGAATTGGTTCTGTCTCTGCTGTGATGTCACAGAGAAGGGAATAATGAGTCTGTCACCGCTGTGGTGTCCCAGAGAGGTGTAAATTGGACTTGTCACTGACTGCAGTGATGTCAGAGAGAGGTGAAGCTGGGTCACTCATTTTTGTGATGTCACAGAGAGGAAGAAACTGAGGCTGCCACCACTTTGGTGTCATCAACAGATGTAAGTTGGGCCTGTCACTGCTCTGATGACACAAATGGAGAAAAAGTGGATCAGTCAGTGCTGCGGTGTTACAGAGGGGATGAATTTGAGGCTGTCATGACTGTGATGTCCCAGAGAGGGGAATAATGCCTCTGTCAGCACTGTGGTGTCACAGAGAGGCGTAAATGAGAGTTGTCAGTGCAGTGATGTGATAGAGAGGGGAAAATGGGTCCCTGATTGGTGTGATGTCAGAGAGAGGAAAAAACTGAGACTGCCTCTGCACTGGTGTCACAGAGAGGCATCAATTGGGCCTGTCACTTCTGTGGTGTCACAAAGAGGGGAAAAGTGAGTCTGTCACTGCTGTGGTGTCCCGGAGAGGGGAAAAGTGGAGTGATCACAGTTGTGCAGTCCCAGAGAAAGTTGCACAGGTGCTATGACTTGTCTGTTGCCACAAAGGGGATGGAATTGGGGTTGTTAGGGCTGTGGTATGACAGAGAGTTTTAAATTGGTTCTGATGTGATGTCCCAGAGAGGGGAATAATGGGTCTTTCAGCGCCGTGGTGTCACAGAGAGGTGTCAATTGGACTTGTCAGTGCAGTGATCTCCCAGAGAGAGGAAAACTGAGGCTGTCACTGCTGTGGCCTATAGGAGGGGATGAATTCCCACTTGTCTTTGATGTTATGTCACGGAGAGGAGAAACCTGGCACTGTCACCGCTGGGGTGTTAGAGAGAGGTGTAAATTGGGCTTGTTGTATCGGTGGTGTGACAGAAAGGGTGAAATTTGGTCTGTCAGTGCTGTGATGTCTTAAAGGGTGGAAACTTGGTCTTTCACTGCTGTGATGTCCCAGAGAGGCGTAGATTGGGGTGTCCCACTGCTGTGATGTCCCAGAGAGGGGAAAAGAGGGGCTATCACAGCTGTGGAGTCTGAGAGAAAGTTCCACAGGTGTTCTGACTTGTCTGTTGCCACAGAGGGGATGCAGTTGGGGATGTCATGGCTATGGTATCAGGAAGAGGTTTGAATTGGTTCTGTCTCTGCTGTGATGTCACAGAGAAGGGAATAATGAGTCTGTCACCGCTGTGGTGTCCCAGAGAGGTGTAAATTGGACTTGTCACTGACTGCAGTGATGTCAGAGAGAGGTGAAGCTGGGTCACTCATTTTTGTGATGTCACAGAGAGGAAGAAACTGAGGCTGCCACCACTTTGGTGTCATCAACAGATGTAAGTTGGGCCTGTCACTGCTCTGATGACACAAATGGAGAAAAAGTGGATCAGTCACTGCTGCGGTGTTAGAGAGGGGATGAATTTGAGGCTGTCATGACTGTGATGTCCCAGAGAGGGGAATAATGCCTCTGTTAGCACTGTGGTGTCACAGAGAGGCATAAATGAGAGTTGTCACTGCAGTGATGTTATAGAGAGGGGAAAATGGGTCCCTGATTGGTGTGATGTCAGAGAGAGGAAAAAACTGAGACTGCCTCTGCACTGGTGTCACAGAGAGGCATCAATTGGGCCTGTCACTTCTGTGGTGTCACAAAGAGGGGAAAAGTGAGTCTGTCACTGCTGTGGTGTCCCGGAGAGGGGAAAAGTGGAGTGATCACAGTTGTGCAGTCCCAGAGAAAGTTGCACAGGTGCTACGACTTGTCTGTTGCCACAAAGGGGATGGAATTGGGGTTGTTAGGGCTGTGGTATGACAGAGAGTTTTAAATTGGTTCTGATGTGATGTCCCAGAGAGGGGAATAATGGGTCTTTCAGCGCCGTGGTGTCACAGAGAGGTGTCAATTGGACTTGTCAGTGCAGTGATCTCCCAGAGAGAGGAAAACTGAGGCTGTCACTGCTGTGGCCTATAGGAGGGGATGAATTCCCACTTGTCTTTGATGTTATGTCACGGAGAGGAGAAACCTGGCACTGTCACCGCTGGGGTGTTAGAGAGAGGTGTAAATTGGGCTTGTTGTATCGGTGGTGTGACAGAAAGGGTGAAATTTGGTCTGTCAGTGCTGTGATGTCTTAAAGGGTGGAAACTTGGTCTTTCACTGCTGTGATGTCCCAGAGAGGCGTAGATTGGGGTGTCCCACTGCTGTGATGTCCCAGAGAGGGGAAAAGAGAGGCTATCACAGCTGTGGAGTCTGAGAGAAAGTTACAGAGGTGTTCTGACTTGTCTGTTGCCACAGAGGGGATGCAGTTGGGGATGTCATGGCTATGGTATCAGGGAGAGGTTTGAATTGGTTCTGTCTCTGCTGTGATGTCACAGAGAAGGGAATAATGAGTCTGTCACCACTGTGGTGTCCCAGAGAGGTGTAAATTGGACTTGTCACTGACTGCAGTGATGTCAGAGAGAGGTGAAGCTGGGTCACTCATTTTTGTGATGTCACAGAGAGGAAGAAACTGAGGCTGCCACCACTTTGGTGTCATCAACAGATGTAAGTTGGGCCTGTCACTGCTCTGATGACACAAATGGAGAAAAAGTGGATCAGTCACTGCTGCGGTGTTACAGAGGGGATGAATTTGAGGCTGTCATGACTGTGATGTCCCAGAGAGGGGAATAATGCCTCTGTTAGCACTGTGGTGTCACAGAGAGGCGTAAATGAGAGTTGTCACTGCAGTGATGTTATAGAGAGGGGAAAATGGGTCCCTGATTGGTGTGATGTCAGAGAGAGGAAAAAACTGAGACTGCCTCTGCACTGGTGTCACAGAGAGGCATCAATTGGGCCTGTCACTTCTGTGGTGTCACAAAGAGGGGAAAAGTGAGTCTGTCACTGCTGTGGTGTCCCGGAGAGGGGAAAAGTGGAGTGATCACAGTTGTGCAGTCCCAGAGAAAGTTGCACAGGTGCTACGACTTGTCTGTTGCCACAAAGGGGATGGAATTGGGGTTGTTAGGGCTGTGGTATGACAGAGAGTTTTAAATTGGTTCTGATGTGATGTCCCAGAGAGGGGAATAATGGGTCTTTCAGCGCCGTGGTGTCACAGAGAGGTGTCAATTGGACTTGTCAGTGCAGTGATCTCCCAGAGAGAGGAAAACTGAGGCTGTCACTGCTGTGGCCTATAGGAGGGGATGAATTCCCACTTGTCTTTGATGTTATGTCACGGAGAGGAGAAACCTGGCACTGCCACCGCTGGGGTGTTAGAGAGAGGTGTAAATTGGGCTTGTTGCATCTGTGGTGTGACAGAAAGGGTGAAATTTGGTCTGTCAGTGCTGTGATGTCTTCAAGGGTGGAAACTGGGGTTCTTTCACTGCTGTGATGTCCCAGAGAGGCGTAGATTGGGGTGTCCCACTGCTGTGATGTCCCAGAGAGGGGAAAAGAGAGGCTATCACAGCTGTGGAGTCTGAGAGAAAGTTCCACAGGTGTTCTGACTTGTCTGTTGCCACAGAGGGGATGCAGTTGGGGATGTCATGGCTATGGTATCAGGAAGAGGTTTGAATTGGTTCTGTCTCTGCTGTGATGTCACAGAGAAGGGAATAATGAGTCTGTCACCGCTGTGGTGTCCCAGAGAGGTGTAAATTGGACTTGTCACTGACTGCAGTGATGTCAGAGAGAGGTGAAGCTGGGTCACTCATTTTTGTGATGTCACAGAGAGGAAGAAACTGAGGCTGCCACCACTTTGGTGTCATCAACAGATGTAAGTTGGGCCTGTCACTGCTCTGATGACACAAATGGAGAAAAAGTGGATCAGTCACTGCTGCGGTGTTACAGAGGGGATGAATTTGAGGCTGTCATGACTGTGATGTCCCAGAGAGGGGAATAATGCCTCTGTTAGCACTGTGGTGTCACAGAGAGGCGTAAATGAGAGTTGTCACTGCAGTGATGTTATAGAGAGGGGAAAATGGGTCCCTGATTGGTGTGATGTCAGAGAGAGGAAAAAACTGAGACTGCCTCTGCACTGGTGTCACAGAGAGGCATCAATTGGGCCTGTCACTTCTGTGGTGTCACAAAGAGGGGAAAAGTGAGTCTGTCACTGCTGTGGTGTCCCGGAGAGGGGAAAAGTGGAGTGATCACAGTTGTGCAGTCCCAGAGAAAGTTGCACAGGTGCTACGACTTGTCTGTTGCCACAAAGGGGATGGAATTGGGGTTGTTAGGGCTGTGGTATGACAGAGAGTTTTAAATTGGTTCTGATGTGATGTCCCAGAGAGGGGAATAATGGGTCTTTCAGCGCCGTGGTGTCACAGAGAGGTGTCAATTGGACTTGTCAGTGCAGTGATCTCCCAGAGAGAGGAAAACTGAGGCTGTCACTGCTGTGGCCTATAGGAGGGGATGAATTCCCACTTGTCTTTGATGTTATGTCACGGAGAGGAGAAACCTGGCACTGCCACCGCTGGGGTGTTAGAGAGAGGTGTAAATTGGGCTTGTTGCATCTGTGGTGTGACAGAAAGGGTGAAATTTGGTCTGTCAGTGCTGTGATGTCTTCAAGGATGGAAACTGGGGTTCTTTCACTGCTGTGATGTCCCAGAGAGGCGTAGATTGGGGTGTCCCACTGCTGTGATGTCCCAGAGAGGGGAAAAGAGAGGCTATCACAGCTGTGGAGTCTGAGAGAAAGTTCCACAGGTGTTCTGACTTGTCTGTTGCCACAGAGGGGATGCAGTTGGGGATGTCATGGCTATGGTATCAGGAAGAGGTTTGAATTGGTTCTGTCTCTGCTGTGATGTCACAGAGAAGGGAATAATGAGTCTGTCACCGCTGTGGTGTCCCAGAGAGGTGTAAATTGGACTTGTCACTGACTGCAGTGATGTCAGAGAGAGGTGAAGCTGGGTCACTCATTTTTGTGATGTCACAGAGAGGAAGAAACTGAGGCTGCCACCACTTTGGTGTCATCAACAGATGTAAGTTGGGCCTGTCACTGCTCTGATGACACAAATGGAGAAAAAGTGGATCAGTCACTGCTGCGGTGTTACAGAGGGGATGAATTTGAGGCTGTCATGACTGTGATGTCCCAGAGAGGGGAATAATGCCTCTGTTAGCACTGTGGTGTCACAGAGAGGCATAAATGAGAGTTGTCAGTGCAGTGATGTTATAGAGAGGGGAAAATGGGTCCCTGATTGGTGTGATGTCAGAGAGAGGAAAAAACTGAGACTGCCTCTGCACTGGTGTCACAGAGAGGCATCAATTGGGCCTGTCACTTCTGTGGTGTCACAAAGAGGGGAAAAGTGAGTCTGTCACTGCTGTGGTGTCCCGGAGAGGGGAAAAGTGGAGTGATCACAGTTGTGCAGTCCCAGAGAAAGTTGCACAGGTGCTACGACTTGTCTGTTGCCACAAAGGGGATGGAATTGGGGTTGTTAGGGCTGTGGTATGACAGAGAGTTTTAAATTGGTTCTGATGTGATGTCCCAGAGAGGGGAATAATGGGTCTTTCAGCGCCGTGGTGTCACAGAGAGGTGTCAATTGGACTTGTCAGTGCAGTGATCTCCCAGAGAGAGGAAAACTGAGGCTGTCACTGCTGTGGCCTATAGGAGGGGATGAATTCCCACTTGTCTTTGATGTTATGTCACGGAGAGGAGAAACCTGGCACTGTCACCGCTGGGGTGTTAGAGAGAGGTGTAAATTGGGCTTGTTGTATCGGTGGTGTGACAGAAAGGGTGAAATTTGGTCTGTCAGTGCTGTGATGTCTTAAAGGGTGGAAACTTGGTCTTTCACTGCTGTGATGTCCCAGAGAGGCGTAGATTGGGGTGTCCCACTGCTGTGATGTCCCAGAGAGGGGAAAAGAGGGGCTATCACAGCTGTGGAGTCTGAGAGAAAGTTCCACAGGTGTTCTGACTTGTCTGTTGCCACAGAGGGGATGCAGTTGGGGATGTCATGGCTATGGTATCAGGGAGAGGTTTGAATTGGTTCTGTCTCTGCTGTGATGTCACAGAGAAGGGAATAATTAGTCTGTCACCGCTGTGGTGTCCCAGAGAGGTGTAAATTGGACTTGTCACTGACTGCAGTGATGTCAGAGGGAGGTGAAACTGGGTCACTCATTTTTGTGATGTCACAGAGAGGAAGAAACTGAGGCTGCCACCACTTTGGTGTCATCAACAGATGTAAGTTGGGCCTGTCACTGCTCTGATGACACAAATGGAGGAAAAGTGGATCAGTCAGTGCTGCGGTGTTACAGAGGGGATGAATTTGAGGCTGTCATGACTGTGATGTCCCAGAGAGGGGAATAATGCCTCTGTTAGCACTGTGGTGTCACAGAGAGGCGTAAATTCGAGTTGTCAGTGCAGTGATGTGATAGAGAGGGGAAAATGGGTCCCTGATTGGTGTGATGTCAGAGAGAGGAAAAAACTGAGACTGCCTCTGCACTGGTGTCACAGAGAGGCATCAATTGGGCCTGTCACTTCTGTGGTGTCACAAAGAGGGGAAAAGTGAGTCTGTCACTGCTGTGGTGTCCCGGAGAGGGGAAAAGTGGAGTGATCACAGTTGTGCAGTCCCAGAGAAAGTTGCACAGGTGCTATGACTTGTCTGTTGCCACAAAGGGGATGGAATTGGGGTTGTTAGGGCTGTGATATGACAGAGAGTTTTAAATTGGTTCTGATGTGATGTCCCAGAGAGGGGAATAATGGGTCTTTCAACGCCCTGGTGTCACAGAGAGGTGTCAATTGGACTTGTCAGTGCAGTGATCTCCCAGAGAGAGGAAAACTGAGGCTGTCACTGCTGTGGCCTATAGGAGGGGATGAATTCCCACTTGTCTTTGATGTTATGTCACGGAGAGGAGAAACCTGGCACTGTCACCGCTGGGGTGTTAGAGATAGGTGTAAATTGGGCTTGTTGCATGTGTGGTGTGACAGAAAGGGTGAAATTTGGTCTGTCAGTGCTGTGATGTCTTAAAGGGTGGAAACTGGGTCTTTCACTGCTGTGATGTCCCAGAGAGGCGTAGATTGGGGTGTCCCACTGCTGTGATGTCCCAGAGAAAGGAAAAGAGAGGCTATCACAGCTGTGGAGTCTGAGAGAAAGTTACAGAGGTGTTCTGACTTGTCTGTTGCCACAGAGGGGATGCAGTTGGGGATGTCATGGCTATGGTATCAGGGAGAGGTTTGAATTGGTTCAGTCTCTGCTGTGATGTCACGGAGAAGGGAATAATGAGTCTGTCAACACTGTGGTGTCCCAGAGAGGTGTAAATTGGACTTGTCACTGACTGCAGTGATGTCAGAGAGAGGTGAAGCTGGGTCACTCATTTTTGTGATGTCACAGAGAGGAAGAAACTGAGGCTGCCACCACTTTGGTGTCATCAACAGATGTAAGTTGGGCCTGTCACTGCTCTGATGACACAAATGGAGGAAAAGTGGATCAGTCAGTGCTGCGGTGTTACAGAGGGGATGAATTTGAGGCTGTCATGACTGTGATGTCCCAGAGAGGGGAATAATGCCTCTGTTAGCACTGTGGTGTCACAGAGAGGCGTAAATGAGAGTTGTCACTGCAGTGATGTTATAGAGAGGGGAAAATGGGTCCCTGATTGGTGTGATGTCAGAGAGAGGAAAAAACTGAGACTGCCTCTGCACTGGTGTCACAGAGAGGCATCAATTGGGCCTGTCACTTCTGTGGTGTCACAAAGAGGGGAAAAGTGAGTCTGTCACTGCTGTGGTGTCCCGGAGAGGGGAAAAGTGGAGTGATCACAGTTGTGCAGTCCCAGAGAAAGTTGCACAGGTGCTATGACTTGTCTGTTGCCACAAAGGGGATGGAATTGGGGTTGTTAGGGCTGTGGTATGACAGAGAGTTTTAAATTGGTTCTGATGTGATGTCCCAGAGAGGGGAATAACGGGTCTTTCAGCGCCGTGTTGTCACAGAGAGGTGTCAATTGGACTTGTCAGTGCAGTGATCTCCCAGAGAGAGGAAAACTGAGGCTGTCACTGCTGTGGCCTATAGGAGGGGATGAATTCCCACTTGTCTTTGATGTTATGTCACGGAGAGGAGAAACCTGGCACTGTCACCGCTGGGGTGTTAGAGATAGGTGTAAATTGGGCTTGTTGCATCTGTGGTGTGACAGAAAGGGTGAAATTTGGTCTGTCAGTGCTGTGATGTCTTAAAGGGTGGAAACTGGGTCTTTCACTGCTGTGATGTCCCAGAGAGGCGTAGATTGGGGTGTCCCACTGCTGTGATGTCCCAGAGAGGGGAAAAGAGAGGCTATCACAGCTGTGGAGTCTGAGAGAAAGTTACAGAGGTGTTCTGACTTGTCTGTTACCACAGAGGGGATGCAGTTGGGGATGTCATGGCTATGGTATCAGGGAGAGGTTTGAATTGGTTCTGTCTCTGCTGTGATGTCACAGAGAAGGGAATAATTAGTTTGTCACCACTGTGGTGTCCCAGAGAGGTGTAAATTGGACTTGTCACTGACTGCAGTGATGTCACAGAGAGGAGAAGCTGGGTCACTCATTTTTGTGATGTCACAGAGAGGAAGAAACTGAGGCTGCCACCACTTTGGTGTCATCAACAGATGTAAGTTGGGCCTGTCACTGCTCTGATGACACAAATGGAGGAAAAGTGGATCAGTCAGTGCTGCGGTGTTACAGAGGGGATGAATTTGAGGCTGTCATGACTGTGATGTCCCAGAGAGGGGAATAATGCCTCTGTCAGCACTGTGGTGTCACAGAGAGGCGTAAATGAGAGTTGTCAGTGCAGTGATGTGATAGAGAGGGGAAAATGGGTCCCTGATTGGTGTGATGTCAGAGAGAGGAAAAAACTGAGACTGCCTCTGCACTGGTGTCACAGAGAGGCATCAATTGGGCCTGTCACTTCTGTGGTGTCACAAAGAGGGGAAAAGTGAGTCTGTCACTGCTGTGGTGTCCCGGAGAGGGGAAAAGTGGAGTGATCACAGTTGTGCAGTCCCAGAGAAAGTTGCACAGGTGCTATGACTTGTCTGTTGCCACAAAGGGGATGGAATTGGGGTTGTTAGGGCTGTGGTATGACAGAGAGTTTTAAATTGGTTCTGATGTGATGTCCCAGAGAGGGGAATAATGGGTCTTTCAGTGCCGTGGTGTCACAGAGAGGTGTCAATTGGACTTGTCAGTGCAGTGATCTCCCAGAGAGAGGAAAACTGAGGCTGTCACTGCTGTGCCCTATAGGAGGGGATGAATTCCCACTTGTCTTTGATGTTATGTCACGGAGAGGAGAACCCTGGCACTGTCACCGCTGGGGTGTTAGAGATAGGTGTAAATTGGGCTTGTTCCATCTGTGGTGTGACAGAAGGGGTGAAATTTGGTCTGTCAGTGCTGTGATGTCTTAAAGGGTGGAAACTGGGATTCTTTCACTGCTGTGATGTCCCAGAGAGGCGTAGATTGGGGTGTCCCACTGCTGTGATGTCCCAGAGAGGGGAAAAGAGAGGCTATCACAGCTGTGGAGTCTGAGAGAAAGTTACAGAGGTGTTCTGACTTGTCTGTTGCCACAGAGGGGATGCAGTTGGGGATGTCATGGCTATGGTATCAGGGAGAGGTTTGAATTGGTTCTGTCTCTGCTGTGATGCCACAGAGAAGGGAATAATTAGTCTGTCACCGCTGTGGTGTCCCAGAGAGGTGTAAATTGGACTTGTCACTGACTGCAGTGATGTCAGAGAGAGGTGAAGCTGGGTCACTCATTTTTGTGATGTCACAGAGAGGAAGAAACTGAGGCTGCCACCACTTTGGTGTCATCAACAGATGTAAGTTGGGCCTGTCACTGCTCTGATGACACAAATGGAGGAAAAGTGGATCAGTCAGTGCTGCGGTGTTACAGAGGGGATGAATTTGAGGCTGTCATGACTGTGATGTCCCAGAGAGGGGAATAATGCCTCTGTCAGCACTGTGGTGTCACAGAGAGGCGTAAATGAGAGTTGTCAGTGCAGTGATGTGATAGAGAGGGGAAAATGGGTCCCTGATTGGTGTGATGTCAGAGAGAGGAAAAAACTGAGACTGCCTCTGCACTGGTGTCACAGAGAGGCATCAATTGGGCCTGTCACTTCTGTGGTGTCACAAAGAGGGGAAAAGTGAGTCTGTCACTGCTGTGGTGTCCCGGAGAGGGGAAAAGTGGAGTGATCACAGTTGTGCAGTCCCAGAGAAAGTTGCACAGGTGCTATGACTTGTCTGTTGCCACAAAGGGGATGGAATTGGGGTTGTTAGGGCTGTGGTATGACAGAGAGTTTTAAATTGGTTCTGATGTGATGTCCCAGAGAGGGGAATAATGGGTCTTTCAACGCCCTGGTGTCACAGAGAGGTGTCAATTGGACTTGTCAGTGCAGTGATCTCCCAGAGAGTGGAAAACTGAGGCTGTCACTACTGTGGCCTATAGGAGGGGATGAATTCCCACTTGTCTTTGATGTTATGTCATGGAGAGGAGAACCCTGGCACTGTCACCGCTGGGGTGTTAGAGAGAGGTGTAAATTGGGCTTGTTGTATCGGTGGTGTGACAGAAAGGGTGAAATTTGGTCTGTCAGTGCTGTGATGTCTTAAAGGGTGGAAACTGGGTCTTTCACTGCTGTGATGTCCCAGAGAGGCGTAGATTGGGGTGTCCCACTGCTGTGATGTCCCAGAGAAAGGAAAAGAGAGGCTATCACAGCTGTGGAGTCAGAGAGAAAGTTAGAGGTGTTCTGACTTGTCTGTTGCCACAGAGGGGATGCAGTTGGGGATGTCATGGCTATGGTATCAGGGAGAGGTTTGAATTGGTTCTGTCTCTGCTGTGATGTCACAGAGAAGGGAATAATTAGTCTGTCACCGCTGTGGTGTCCCAGAGAGGTGTAAATTGGACTTGTCACTGACTGCAGTGATGTCAGAGAGAGGTGAAACTGGGTCACTCATTTTTGTGATGTCACAGAGAGGAAGAAACTGAGGCTGCCACCACTTTGGTGTCATCAACAGATGTAAGTTGGGCCTGTCACTGCTCTGATGACACAAATGGAGGAAAAGTGGATCAGTCAGTGCTGCGGTGTTACAGAGGGGATGAATTTGAGGCTGTCATGACTGTGATGTCCCAGAGAGGGGAATAATGCCTCTGTCAGCACTGTGGTGTCACAGAGAGGCGTAAATGAGAGTTGTCAGTGCAGTGATGTGATAGAGAGGGGAAAATGGGTCCCTGATTGGTGTGATGTCAGAGAGAGGAAAAAACTGAGACTGCCTCTGCACTGGTGTCACAGAGAGGCATCAATTGGGCCTGTCACTTCTGTGGTGTCACAAAGAGGGGAAAAGTGAGTCTGTCACTGCTGTGGTGTCCCGGAGAGGGGAAAAGTGGAGTGATCACAGTTGTGCAGTCCCAGAGAAAGTTGCACAGGTGCTATGACTTGTCTGTTGCCACAAAGGGGATGGAATTGGGGTTGTTAGGGCTGTGGTATGACAGAGAGTTTTAAATTGGTTCTGATGTGATGTCCCAGAGAGGGGAATAATGGGTCTTTCAGTGCCGTGGTGTCACAGAGAGGTGTCAATTGGACTTGTCAGTGCAGTGATCTCCCAGAGAGAGGAAAACTGAGGCTGTCACTGCTGTGGCCTATAGGAGGGGATGAATTCCCACTTGTCTTTGATGTTATGTCACGGAGAGGAGAAACCTGGCACTGCCACCGCTGGGGTGTTAGAGATAGGTGTAAGTTGGGCTTGTTCCATCTGTGGTGTGACAGAAAGGGTGAAATTTGGTCTGTCAGTGCTGTGATGTCTTCAAGGGTGGAAACTTGGTCTTTCACTGCTGTGATGTCCCAGAGAGGCGTAGATTGGGGTGTCCCACTGTTGTGATGTCCCAGAGAGGGGAAAAGAGGGGCTATCACAGCTGTGGAGTCTGAGAGAAAGTTCCACAGGTGTTCTGACTTGTCTGTTGCCACAGAGGGGATGCAGTTGGGGATGTCATGGCTATGGTATCAGGGAGAGGTTTGAATTGGTTCTGTCTCTGCTGTGATGTCACAGAGAAGAGAATAATGAGTCTGTCACAACTGTGGTGTCCCAGAGAGGTGTAAATTGGACTTGTCACCGACTGCAGTGATGTCAGAGAGAGGTGAAGCTGGGTCACTCATTTTTGTGATGTCACAGAGAGGAAGAAACTGAGGCTGCCACCACTTTGGTGTCATCAACAGATGTAAGTTGGGCCTGTCACTGCTCTGATGACACAAATGGAGGAAAAGTGGATCAGTCACTGCTGCGGTGTTAGAGAGGGGATGAATTTGAGGCTGTCATGACTGTGATGTCCCAGAGAGGGGAATAATGCCTCTGTTAGCACTGTGGTGTCACAGAGAGGCGTAAATGAGAGTTGTCACTGCAGTGATGTTATAGAGAGGGGAAAATGGGTCCCTGATTGGTGTGATGTCAGAGAGAGGAAAAAACTGAGACTGCCTCTGCACTGGTGTCACAGAGAGGCATCAATTGGGCCTGTCACTTCTGTGGTGTCACAAAGAGGGGAAAAGTGAGTCTGTCACTGCTGTGGTGTCCCGGAGAGGGGAAAAGTGGAGTGATCACAGTTGTGCAGTCCCAGAGAAAGTTGCACAGGTGCTATGACTTGTCTGTTGCCACAAAGGGGATGGAATTGGGGTTGTTAGGGCTGTGGTATGACAGAGAGTTTTAAATTGGTTCTGATGTGATGTCCCAGAGAGGGGAATAATGGGTCTTTCAGCGCCGTGGTGTCACAGAGAGGTGTCAATTGGACTTGTCAGTGCAGTGATCTCCCAGAGAGAGGAAAACTGAGGCTGTCACTGCTGTGGCCTATAGGAGGGGATGAATTCCCACTTGTCTTTGATGTTATGTCACGGAGAGGAGAAACGTGGCACTGCCACCGCTGGGGTGTTAGAGATAGGTGTAAGTTGGGCTTGTTCCATCTGTGGTGTGACAGAAAGGGTGAAATTTGGTCTGTCAGTGCTGTGATGTCTTAAAGGGTGGAAACTTGGTCTTTCACTGCTGTGATGTCCCAGAGAGGCGTAGATTGGGGTGTCCCACTGCTGTGATGTCCCAGAGAGGGGAAAAGAGAGGCTATCACAGCTGTGGAGTCTGAGAGAAAGTTACAGAGGTGTTCTGACTTGTCTGTTGCCACAGAGGGGATGCAGTTGGGGATGTCATGGCTATGGTATCAGGGAGAGGTTTGAATTGGTTCTGTCTCTGCTGTGATGTCACAGAGAAGGGAATAATGAGTCTGTCACCGCTGTGGTGTCCCAGAGAGGTGTAAATTGGACTTGTCACTGACTGCAGTGATGTCAGAGAGAGGTGAAGCTGGGTCACTCATTTTTGTGATGTCACAGAGAGGAAGAAACTGAGGCTGCCACCACTTTGGTGTCATCAACAGATGTAAGTTGGGCCTGTCACTGCTCTGATGACACAAATGGAGGAAAAGTGGATCAGTCAGTGCTGCGGTGTTACAGAGGGGATGAATTTGAGGCTGTCATGACTGTGATGTCCCAGAGAGGGGAATAATGCCTCTGTCAGCACTGTGGTGTCACAGAGAGGCGTAAATGAGAGTTGTCACTGCAGTGATGTGATAGAGAGGGGAAAATGGGTCCCTGATTGGTGTGATGTCAGAGAGAGGAAAAAACTGAGACTGCCTCTGCACTGGTGTCACAGAGAGGCATCAATTGGGCCTGTCACTTCTGTGGTGTCACAAAGAGGGGAAAAGTGAGTCTGTCACTGCTGTGGTGTCCCGGAGAGGGGAAAAGTGGAGTGATCACAGTTGTGCAGTCCCAGAGAAAGTTGCACAGGTGCTATGACTTGTCTGTTGCCACAAAGGGGATGGAATTGGGGTTGTTAGGGCTGTGGTATGACAGAGAGTTTTAAATTGGTTCTGATGTGATGTCCCAGAGAGGGGAATAATGGGTCTTTCAGTGCCGTGGTGTCACAGAGAGGTGTCAATTGGACTTGTCAGTGCAGTGATCTCCCAGAGAGAGGAAAACTGAGGCTGTCACTGCTGTGGCCTATAGGAGGGGATGAATTCCCACTTGTCTTTGATGTTATGTCACGGAGAGGAGAACCCTGGCACTGCCACCGCTGGGGTGTTAGAGATAGGTGTAAGTTGGGCTTGTTCCATCTGTGGTGTGACAGAAAGGGTGAAATTTGGTCTGTCAGTGCTGTGATGTCTTAAAGGGTGGAAACTGGGATTCTTTCACTGCTGTGATGTCCCAGAGAGGCGTAGATTGGGGTGTCCCACTGCTGTGATGTCCCAGAGAGGGGAAAAGAGAGGCTATCACAGCTGTGGAGTCTGAGAGAAAGTTACAGAGGTGTTCTGACTTGTCTGTTGCCACAGAGGTGATGCAGTTGGGGATGTCATGGCTATGGTATCAGGGAGAGGTTTGAATTGGTTCTGTCTCTGCTGTGATGTCACAGAGAAGGGAATAATTAGTCTGTCACCGCTGTGGTGTCCCAGAGAGGTGTAAATTGGACTTGTCACTGACTGCAGTGATGTCAGAGAGAGGTGAAACTGGGTCACTCATTTTTGTGATGTCACAGAGAGGAAGAAACTGAGGCTGCCACCACTTTGGTGTCATCAACAGATGTAAGTTGGGCCTGTCACTGCTCTGATGACACAAATGGAGGAAAAGTGGATCAGTCAGTGCTGCGGTGTTACAGAGGGGATGAATTTGAGGCTGTCATGACTGTGATGTCCCAGAGAGGGGAATAATGCCTCTGTCAGCACTGTGGTGTCACAGAGAGGCGTAAATGAGAGTTGTCAGTGCAGTGATGTGATAGAGAGGGGAAAATGGGTCCCTGATTGGTGTGATGTCAGAGAGAGGAAAAAACTGAGACTGCCTCTGCACTGGTGTCACAGAGAGGCATCAATTGGGCCTGTCACTTCTGTGGTGTCACAAAGAGGGGAAAAGTGAGTCTGTCACTGCTGTGGTGTCCCGGAGAGGGGAAAAGTGGAGTGATCACAGTTGTGCAGTCCCAGAGAAAGTTGCACAGGTGCTATGACTTGTCTGTTGCCACAAAGGGGATGGAATTGGGGTTGTTAGGGCTGTGGTATGACAGAGAGTTTTAAATTGGTTCTGATGTGATGTCCCAGAGAGGGGAATAATGGGTCTTTCAGTGCCGTGGTGTCACAGAGAGGTGTCAATTGGACTTGTCAGTGCAGTGATCTCCCAGAGAGAGGAAAACTGAGGCTGTCACTGCTGTGGCCTATAGGAGGGGATGAATTCCCACTTGTCTTTGATGTTATGTCACGGAGAGGAGAAACGTGGCACTGCCATTGCTGGGGTGTTAGAGATAGGTGTAAGTTGGGCTTGTTCCATCTGTGGTGTGACAGAAAGGGTGAAATTTGGTCTGTCAGTGCTGTGATGTCTTAAAGGGTGGAAACTGGGGTTCTTTCACTGCTGTGATGTCCCAGAGAGGCGTAGATTGGGGTGTCCCACTGCTGTGATGTCCCAGAGAAAGGAAAAGAGAGGCTATCACAGCTGTGGAGTCTGAGAGAAAGTTACAGAGGTGTTCTGACTTGTCTGTTGCCACAGAGGGGATGCAGTTGGGGATGTCATGGCTATGGTATCAGGGAGAGGTTTGAATTGGTTCAGTCTCTGCTGTGATGTCACGGAGAAGGGAATAATGAGTCTGTCAACACTGTGGTGTCCCAGAGAGGTGTAAATTGGACTTGTCACTGACTGCAGTGATGTCAGAGAGAGGTGAAGCTGGGTCACTCATTTTTGTGATGTCACAGAGAGGAAGAAACTGAGGCTGCCACCACTTTGGTGTCATCAACACATGTAAGTTGGGCCTGTCACTGCTCTGATGACACAAATGGAGGAAAAGTGGATCAGTCAGTGCTGCGGTGTTACAGAGGGGATGAATTTGAGGCTGTCATGACTGTGATGTCCCAGAGAGGGGAATAATGCCTCTGTTAGCACTGTGGTGTCACAGAGAGGCGTAAATGAGAGTTGTCAGTGCAGTGATGTTATAGAGAGGGGAAAATGGGTCCCTGATTGGTGTGATGTCAGAGAGAGGAAAAAACTGAGACTGCCTCTGCACTGGTGTCACAGAGAGGCATCAATTGGGCCTGTCACTTCTGTGGTGTCACAAAGAGGGGAAAAGTGAGTCTGTCACTGCTGTGGTGTCCCGGAGAGGGGAAAAGTGGAGTGATCACAGTTGTGCAGTCCCAGAGAAAGTTGCACAGGTGCTATGAC
This sequence comes from Poecile atricapillus, assembly GCF_030490865.1. Lineage (NCBI taxonomy): Eukaryota > Metazoa > Chordata > Aves > Passeriformes > Paridae > Poecile > Poecile atricapillus. Next base: position 118,258,788 of record NC_081249.1, on the reverse strand, counting down.
TTGTCTGTTGCCACAAAGGGGATGGAATTGGGGTTGTTAGGGCTGTGGTATGACAGAGAGTTTTAAATTGGTTCTGATGTGATGTCCCAGAGAGGGGAATAATGGGTCTTTCAGCGCCCTGGTGTCACAGAGAGGTGTCAATTGGACTTGTCAGTGCAGCGATCTCCCAGAGAGAGGAAAACTGAGGCTGTCACTGCTGTGGCCTATAGGAGGGGATGAATTCCCACTTGTCTTTGATGTTATGTCATGGAGAGGAGAAACGTGGCACTGTCACCGCTGGGGTGTTAGAGAGAGGTGTAAATTGGGCTTGTTGTATCGGTGGTGTGACAGAAAGGGTGAAATTTGGTCTGTCAGTGCTGTGATGTCTTAAAGGGTGGAAACTGGGTCTTTCACTGCTGTGATGTCCCAGAGAGGCGTAGATTGGGGTGTCCCACTGCTGTGATGTCCCAGAGAGGGGAAAAGAGAGGCTATCACAGCTGTGGAGTCAGAGAGAAAGTTAGAGGTGTTCTGACTTGTCTGTTGCCACAGAGGGGATGCAGTTGGGGATGTCATGGCTATGGTATCAGGGAGAGGTTTGAATTGGTTCTGTCTCTGCTGTGATGTCACAGAGAAGGGAATAATGAGTCTGTCACCGCTGTGGTGTCCCAGAGAGGTGTAAATTGGACTTGTCACTGACTGCAGTGATGTCAGAGAGAGGTGAAGCTGGGTCACTCATTTTTGTGATGTCACAGAGAGGAAGAAACTGAGGCTGCCACCACTTTGGTGTCATCAACAGATGTAAGTTGGGCCTGTCACTGCTCTGATGACACAAATGGAGGAAAAGTGGATCAGTCAGTGCTGCGGTGTTAGAGAGGGGATGAATTTGAGGCTGTCATGACTGTGATGTCCCAGAGAGGGGAATAATGCCTCTGTCAGCACTGTGGTGTCACAGAGAGGCGTAAATGAGAGTTGTCAGTGCAGTGATGTGATAGAGAGGGGAAAATGGGTCCCTGATTGGTGTGATGTCAGAGAGAGGAAAAAACTGAGACTGCCTCTGCACTGGTGTCACAGAGAGGCATCAATTGGGCCTGTCACTTCTGTGGTGTCACAAAGAGGGGAAAAGTGAGTCTGTCACTGCTGTGGTGTCCCGGAGAGGGGAAAAGTGGAGTGATCACTGTTGTGCAGTCCCAGAGAAAGTTGCACAGGTGCTATGACTTGTCTGTTGCCACAAAGGGGATGGAATTGGGGTTGTTAGGGCTGTGGTATGACAGAGAGTTTTAAATTGGTTCTGATGTGATGTCCCAGAGAGGGGAATAATGGGTCTTTCAGTGCCGTGGTGTCACAGAGAGGTGTCAATTGGACTTGTCAGTGCAGTGATCTCCCAGAGAGAGGAAAACTGAGGCTGTCACTGCTGTGGCCTATAGGAGGGGATGAATTCCCACTTGTCTTTGATGTTATGTCACGGAGAGGAGAAACGTGGCACTGCCACCGCTGGGGTGTTAGAGATAGGTGTAAGTTGGGCTTGTTCCATCTGTGGTGTGACAGAAAGGGTGAAATTTGGTCTGTCAGTGCTGTGATGTCTTAAAGGGTGGAAACTGGGGTTCTTTCACTGCTGTGATGTCCCAGAGAGGCGTAGATTGGGGTGTCCCACTGCTGTGATGTCCCAGAGAGAGGAAAACAGGGGCTATCACAGCTGTGGAGTCTGAGAGAAAGTTCCACAGGTGTTCTGACTTGTCTGTTGCCACAGAGGGGATGCAGTTGGGGATGTCATGGCTATGGTATCAGGGAGAGGTTTGAATTGGTTCTGTCTCTGCTGTGATGTCACAGAGAAGGGAATAATTAGTCTGTCACCACTGTGGTGTCCCAGAGAGGTGTAAATTGGACTTGTCACTGACTGCAGTGATGTCACAGAGAGGAGAAGCTGGGTCACTCATTTTTGTGATGTCACAGAGAGGAAGAAACTGAGGCTGCCACCACTTTGGTGTCATCAACAGATGTAAGTTGGGCCTGTCACTGCTCTGATGTCATAAATGGAGGAAAAGTGGATCAGTCAGTGCTGCGGTGTTACAGAGGGGATGAATTTGAGGCTGTCATGACTGTGATGTCCCAGAGAGGGGAATAATGCCTCTGTCAGCACTGTGGTGTCACAGAGAGGTGTAAATGAGAGTTGTCAGTGCAGTGATGTTATAGAGAGGGGAAAATGGGTCCCTGATTGGTGTGATGTCAGAGAGAGGAAAAAACTGAGACTGCCTCTGCACTGGTGTCACAGAGAGGCATCAATTGGGCCTGTCACTTCTGTGGTGTCACAAAGAGGGGAAAAGTGAGTCTGTCACTGCTGTGGTGTCCCGGAGAGGGGAAAAGTGGAGTGATCACTGTTGTGCAGTCCCAGAGAAAGTTCCACAGGTGCTATGACTTGTCTGTTGCCACAAAGGGGATGGAATTGGGGTTGTTAGGGCTGTGGTATGACAGAGAGTTTTAAATTGGTTCTGATGTGATGTCCCAGAGAGGGGAATAACGGGTCTTTCAGCGCCGTGGTGTCACAGAGAGGTGTCAATTGGACTTGTCAGTGCAGCGATCTCCCAGAGAGAGTAAAACTGAGGCTGTCACTGCTGTGGCCTATAGGAGGGGATGAATTCCCACTTGTCTTTGATGTTATGTCACGGAGAGGAGAAACCTGGCACTGTCACCGCTGGGGTGTTACAGATAGGTGTAAATTGGGCTTGTTGCATGTGTGGTGTGACAGAAAGGGTGAAATTTGGTCTGTCAGTGCTGTGATGTCTTAAAGGGTGGAAACTTGGTCTTTCACTGCTGTGATGTCCCAGAGAGGCGTAGATTGGGGTGTCCCACTGCTGTGATGTCCCAGAGAGGGGAAAAGAGAGGCTATCACAGCTGTGGAGTCTGAGAGAAAGTTACAGAGGTGTTCTGACTTGTCTGTTGCCACAGAGGGGATGCAGTTGGGGATGTCATGGCTATGGTATCAGGGAGAGGTTTGAATTGGTTCTGTCTCTGCTGTGATGTCACAGAGAAGAGAATAATGAGTCTGTCACAACTGTGGTGTCCCAGAGAGGTGTAAATTGGACTTGTCACTGACTGCAGTGATGTCAGAGAGAGGTGAAACTGGGTCACTCATTTTTGTGATGTCACAGAGAGGAAGAAACTGAGGCTGCCACCACTTTGGTGTCATCAACAGATGTAAGTTGGGCCTGTCACTGCTCTGATGACACAAATGGAGGAAAAGTGGATCAGTCAGTGCTGCGGTGTTACAGAGGGGATGAATTTGAGGCTGTCATGACTGTGATGTCCCAGAGAGGGGAATAATGCCTCTGTTAGCACTGTGGTGTCACAGAGAGGCGTAAATGAGAGTTGTCACTGCAGTGATGTGATAGAGAGGGGAAAATGGGTCCCTGATTGGTGTGATGTCAGAGAGAGGAAAAAACTGAGACTGCCTCTGCACTGGTGTCACAGAGAGGCATCAATTGGGCCTGTCACTTCTGTGGTGTCACAAAGAGGGGAAAAGTGAGTCTGTCACTGCTGTGGTGTCCCGGAGAGGGGAAAAGTGGAGTGATCACAGTTGTGCAGTCCCAGAGAAAGTTGCACAGGTGCTATGACTTGTCTGTTGCCACAAAGGGGATGGAATTGGGGTTGTTAGGGCTGTGGTATGACAGAGAGTTTTAAATTGGTTCTGATGTGATGTCCCAGAGAGGGGAATAATGGGTCTTTCAGTGCCGTGGTGTCACAGAGAGGTGTCAATTGGACTTGTCAGTGCAGTGATCTCCCAGAGAGAGTAAAACTGAGGCTGTCACTGCTGTGGCCTATAGGAGGGGATGAATTCCCACTTGTCTTTGATGTTATGTCACGGAGAGGAGAAACCTGGCACTGCCACCGCTGGGGTGTTAGAGATAGGTGTAAGTTGGGCTTGTTCCATCTGTGGTGTGACAGAAAGGGTGAAATTTGGTCTGTCAGTGCTGTGATGTCTTAAAGGGTGGAAACTTGGTCTTTCACTGCTGTGATGTCCCAGAGAGGCGTAGATTGGGGTGTCCCACTGTTGTGATGTCCCAGAGAGGGGAAAAGAGGGGCTATCACAGCTGTGGAGTCTGAGAGAAAGTTCCACAGGTGTTCTGACTTGTCTGTTGCCACAGAGGGGATGCAGTTGGGGATGTCATGGCTATGGTATCAGGGAGAGGTTTGAATTGGTTCTGTCTCTGCTGTGATGTCACAGAGAAGAGAATAATGAGTCTGTCACAACTGTGGTGTCCCAGAGAGGTGTAAATTGGACTTGTCACTGACTGCAGTGATGTCAGAGAGAGGTGAAGCTGGGTCACTCATTTTTGTGATGTCACAGAGAGGAAGAAACTGAGGCTGCCACCACTTTGGTGTCATCAACAGATGTAAGTTGGGCCTGTCACTGCTCTGATGACACAAATGGAGGAAAAGTGGATCAGTCAGTGCTGCGGTGTTACAGAGGGGATGAATTTGAGGCTGTCATGACTGTGATGTCCCAGAGAGGGGAATAATGCCTCTGTCAGCACTGTGGTGTCACAGAGAGGCGTAAATGAGAGTTGTCAGTGCAGTGATGTGATAGAGAGGGGAAAATGGGTCCCTGATTGGTGTGATGTCAGAGAGAGGAAAAAACTGAGACTGCCTCTGCACTGGTGTCACAGAGAGGCATCAATTGGGCCTGTCACTTCTGTGGTGTCACAAAGAGGGGAAAAGTGAGTCTGTCACTGCTGTGGTGTCCCGGAGAGGGGAAAAGTGGAGTGATCACTGTTGTGCAGTCCCAGAGAAAGTTGCACAGGTGCTATGACTTGTCTGTTGCCACAAAGGGGATGGAATTGGGGTTGTTAGGGCTGTGGTATGACAGAGAGTTTTAAATTGGTTCTGATGTGATGTCCCAGAGAGGGGAATAATGGGTCTTTCAGTGCCGTGGTGTCACAGAGAGGTGTCAATTGGACTTGTCAGTGCAGTGATCTCCCAGAGAGAGGAAAACTGAGGCTGTCACTGCTGTGGCCTATAGGAGGGGATGAATTCCCACTTGTCTTTGATGTTATGTCACGGAGAGGAGAAACGTGGCACTGCCACCGCTGGGGTGTTAGAGATAGGTGTAAGTTGGGCTTGTTCCATCTGTGGTGTGACAGAAAGGGTGAAATTTGGTCTGTCAGTGCTGTGATGTCTTAAAGGGTGGAAACTGGGGTTCTTTCACTGCTGTGATGTCCCAGAGAGGCGTAGATTGGGGTGTCCCACTGCTGTGATGTCCCAGAGAGAGGAAAACAGGGGCTATCACAGCTGTGGAGTCTGAGAGAAAGTTACAGAGCTGTTCTGACTTGTCTGTTGCCACAGAGGGGATGCAGTTGGGGATGTCATGGCTATGGTATCAGGGAGAGGTTTGAATTGGTTCTGTCTCTGCTGTGATGTCACAGAGAAGGGAATAATTAGTCTGTCACCGCTGTGGTGTCCCAGAGAGGTGTAAATTGGACTTGTCACTGACTGCAGTGATGTCACAGAGAGGTGAAACTGGGTCACTCATTTTTGTGATGTCACAGAGAGGAAGAAACTGAGGCTGCCACCACTTTGGTGTCATCAACAGATGTAAGTTGGGCCTGTCACTGCTCTGATGTCATAAATGGAGGAAAAGTGGATCAGTCAGTGCTGCGGTGTTACAGAGGGGATGAATTTGAGGCTGTCATGACTGTGATGTCCCAGAGAGGGGAATAATGCCTCTGTTAGCACTGTGGTGTCACAGAGAGGCGTAAATGAGAGTTGTCAGTGCAGTGATGTGATAGAGAGGGGAAAATGGGTCCCTGATTGGTGTGATGTCAGAGAGAGGAAAAAACTGAGACTGCCTCTGCACTGGTGTCACAGAGAGGCATCAATTGGGCCTGTCACTTCTGTGGTGTCACAAAGAGGGGAAAAGTGAGTCTGTCACTGCTGTGGTGTCCCGGAGAGGGGAAAAGTGGAGTGATCACAGTTGTGCAGTCCCAGAGAAAGTTGCACAGGTGCTATGACTTGTCTGTTGCCACAAAGGGGATGGAATTGGGGTTGTTAGGGCTGTGGTATGACAGAGAGTTTTAAATTGGTTCTGATGTGATGTCCCAGAGAGGGGAATAACGGGTCTTTCAGCGCCGTGGTGTCACAGAGAGGTGTCAATTGGACTTGTCAGTGCAGTGATCTCCCAGAGAGAGGAAAACTGAGGCTGTCACTGCTGTGGCCTATAGGAGGGGATGAATTCCCACTTGTCTTTGATGTTATGTCACGGAGAGGAGAAACCTGGCACTGCCACCGCTGGGGTGTTAGAGATAGGTGTAAGTTGGGCTTGTTGCATCTGTGGTGTGACAGAAAGGGTGAAATTTGGTCTGTCAGTGCTGTGATGTCTTAAAGGGTGGAAACTGGGGTTCTTTCACTGCTGTGATGTCCCAGAGAGGTGTAGATTGGGGTGTCCCACTGCTGTGATGTCCCAGAGAGGGGAAAAGAGAGGCTATCACAGCTGTGGAGTCTGAGAGAAAGTTACAGAGGTGTTCTGACTTGTCTGTTGCCACAGAGGGGATGCAGTTGGGGATGTCATGGCTATGGTATCAGGGAGAGGTTTGAATTGGTTCTGTCTCTGCTGTGATGTCACAGAGAAGAGAATAATGAGTGTGTCACAACTGTGGTGTCACAGAGAGGTGTAAATTGGATTTGTCACTGACTGCAGTGATGTCAGAGAGAGGTGAAACTGGGTCACTCATTTTTGTGATGTCACAGAGAGGAAGAAACTGAGGCTGCCACCACTTTGGTGTCATCAACAGATGTAAGTTGGGCCTGTCACTGCTCTGATGACACAAATGGAGAAAAAGTGGATCAGTCAGTGCTGCGGTGTTACAGAGGGGATGAATTTGAGGCTGTCATGACTGTGATGTCCCAGAGAGGGGAATAATGCCTCTGTTAGCACTGTGGTGTCACAGAGAGGCGTAAATGAGAGTTGTCACTGCAGTGATGTGATAGAGAGGGGAAAATGGGTCCCTGATTGGTGTGATGTCAGAGAGAGGAAAAAACTGAGACTGCCTCTGCACTGGTGTCACAGAGAGGCATCAATTGGGCCTGTCACTTCTGTGGTGTCACAAAGAGGGGAAAAGTGAGTCTGTCACTGCTGTGGTGTCCCGGAGAGGGGAAAAGTGGAGTGATCACAGTTGTGCAGTCCCAGAGAAAGTTGCACAGGTGCTATGACTTGTCTGTTGCCACAAAGGGGATGGAATTGGGGTTGTTAGGGCTGTGGTATGACAGAGAGTTTTAAATTGGTTCTGATGTGATGTCCCAGAGAGGGGAATAATGGGTCTTTCAGCGCCGTGGTGTCACAGAGAGGTGTCAATTGGACTTGTCAGTGCAGCGATCTCCCAGAGAGAGGAAAACTGAGGCTGTCACTGCTGTGGCCTATAGGAGGGGATGAATTCCCACTTGTCTTTGATGTTATGTCATGGAGAGGAGAACCCTGGCACTGTCACCGCTGGGGTGTTAGAGAGAGGTGTAAATTGGGCTTGTTGTATCGGTGGTGTGACAGAAAGGGTGAAATTTGGTCTGTCAGTGCTGTGATGTCTTAAAGGGTGGAAACTGGGTCTTTCACTGCTGTGATGTCCCAGAGAGGCGTAGATTGGGGTGTCCCACTGCTGTGATGTCCCAGAGAAAGGAAAAGAGAGGCTATCACAGCTGTGGAGTCTGAGAGAAAGTTACAGAGGTGTTCTGACTTGTCTGTTGCCACAGAGGGGATGCAGTTGGGGATGTCATGGCTATGGTATCAGGGAGAGGTTTGAATTGGTTCTGTCTCTGCTGTGATGTCACAGAGAAGGGAATAATGAGTCTGTCACCGCTGTGGTGTCCCAGAGAGGTGTAAATTGGACTTGTCACTGACTGCAGTGATGTCAGAGAGAGGTGAAGCTGGGTCACTCATTTTTGTGATGTCACAGAGAGGAAGAAACTGAGGCTGCCACCACTTTGGTGTCATCAACAGATGTAAGTTGGGCCTGTCACTGCTCTGATGACACAAATGGAGAAAAAGTGGATCACTCACTGCTGCGGTGTTAGAGAGGGGATGAATTTGAGGCTGTCATGACTGTGATGTCCCAGAGAGGGGAATAATGCCTCTGTCAGCACTGTGGTGTCACAGAGAGGCGTAAATGAGAGTTGTCACTGCAGTGATGTGATAGAGAGGGGAAAATGGGTCCCTGATTGGTGTGATGTCAGAGAGAGGAAAAAACTGAGACTGCCTCTGCACTGGTGTCACAGAGAGGCATCAATTGGGCCTGTCACTTCTGTGGTGTCACAAAGAGGGGAAAAGTGAGTCTGTCACTGCTGTGGTGTCCCGGAGAGGGGAAAAGTGGAGTGATCACAGTTGTGCAGTCCCAGAGAAAGTTGCACAGGTGCTATGACTTGTCTGTTGCCACAAAGGGGATGGAATTGGGGTTGTTAGGGCTGTGGTATGACAGAGAGTTTTAAATTGGTTCTGATGTGATGTCCCAGAGAGGGGAATAATGGGTCTTTCAACGCCCTGGTGTCACAGAGAGGTGTCAATTGGACTTGTCAGTGCAGTGATCTCCCAGAGAGAGGAAAACTGAGGCTGTCACTGCTGTGGCCTATAGGAGGGGATGAATTCCCACTTGTCTTTGATGTTATGTCATGGAGAGGAGAACCCTGGCACTGTCACCGCTGGGGTGTTAGAGAGAGGTGTAAATTGGGCTTGTTGTATCGGTGGTGTGACAGAAAGGGTGAAATTTGGTCTGTCAGTGCTGTGATGTCTTAAAGGGTGGAAACTGGGTCTTTCACTGCTGTGATGTCCCAGAGAGGCGTAGATTGGGGTGTCCCACTGCTGTGATGTCCCAGAGAAAGGAAAAGAGAGGCTATCACAGCTGTGGAGTCAGAGAGAAAGTTAGAGGTGTTCTGACTTGTCTGTTGCCACAGAGGGGATGCAGTTGGGGATGTCATGGCTATGGTATCAGGGAGAGGTTTGAATTGGTTCTGTCTCTGCTGTGATGTCACAGAGAAGGGAATAATTAGTCTGTCACCGCTGTGGTGTCCCAGAGAGGTGTAAATTGGACTTGTCACTGACTGCAGTGATGTCAGAGAGAGGTGAAGCTGGGTCACTCATTTTTGTGATGTCACAGAGAGGAAGAAACTGAGGCTGCCACCACTTTGGTGTCATCAACAGATGTAAGTTGGGCCTGTCACTGCTCTGATGACACAAATGGAGGAAAAGTGGATCAGTCAGTGCTGCGGTGTTAGAGAGGGGATGAATTTGAGGCTGTCATGACTGTGATGTCCCAGAGAGGGGAATAATGCCTCTGTCAGCACTGTGGTGTCACAGAGAGGCGTAAATGAGAGTTGTCAGTGCAGTGATGTGATAGAGAGGGGAAAATGGGTCCCTGATTGGTGTGATGTCAGAGAGAGGAAAAAACTGAGACTGCCTCTGCACTGGTGTCACAGAGAGGCATCAATTGGGCCTGTCACTTCTGTGGTGTCACAAAGAGGGGAAAAGTGAGTCTGTCACTGCTGTGGTGTCCCGGAGAGGGGAAAAGTGGAGTGATCACAGTTGTGCAGTCCCAGAGAAAGTTGCACAGGTGCTATGACTTGTCTGTTGCCACAAAGGGGATGGAATTGGGGTTGTTAGGGCTGTGGTATGACAGAGAGTTTTAAATTGGTTCTGATGTGATGTCCCAGAGAGGGGAATAATGGGTCTTTCAACGCCCTGGTGTCACAGAGAGGTGTCAATTGGACTTGTCAGTGCAGTGATCTCCCAGAGAGAGGAAAACTGAGGCTGTCACTGCTGTGGCCTATAGGAGGGGATGAATTCCCACTTGTCTTTGATGTTATGTCATGGAGAGGAGAACCCTGGCACTGTCACCGCTGGGGTGTTAGAGAGAGGTGTAAATTGGGCTTGTTGTATCGGTGGTGTGACAGAAAGGGTGAAATTTGGTCTGTCAGTGCTGTGATGTCTTAAAGGGTGGAAACTGGGTCTTTCACTGCTGTGATGTCCCAGAGAGGCGTAGATTGGGGTGTCCCACTGCTGTGATGTCCCAGAGAAAGGAAAAGAGAGGCTATCACAGCTGTGGAGTCAGAGAGAAAGTTAGAGGTGTTCTGACTTGTCTGTTGCCACAGAGGGGATGCAGTTGGGGATGTCATGGCTATGGTATCAGGGAGAGGTTTGAATTGGTTCTGTCTCTGCTGTGATGTCACAGAGAAGGGAATAATGAGTCTGTCACCGCTGTGGTGTCCCAGAGAGGTGTAAATTGGACTTGTCACTGACTGCAGTGATGTCAGAGAGAGGTGAAGCTGGGTCACTCATTTTTGTGATGTCACAGAGAGGAAGAAACTGAGGCTGCCACCACTTTGGTGTCATCAACAGATGTAAGTTGGGCCTGTCACTGCTCTGATGACACAAATGGAGGAAAAGTGGATCAGTCAGTGCTGCGGTGTTAGAGAGGGGATGAATTTGAGGCTGTCATGACTGTGATGTCCCAGAGAGGGGAATAATGCCTCTGTCAGCACTGTGGTGTCACAGAGAGGCGTAAATGAGAGTTGTCACTGCAGTGATGTGATAGAGAGGGGAAAATGGGTCCCTGATTGGTGTGATGTCAGAGAGAGGAAAAAACTGAGACTGCCTCTGCACTGGTGTCACAGAGAGGCATCAATTGGGCCTGTCACTTCTGTGGTGTCACAAAGAGGGGAAAAGTGAGTCTGTCACTGCTGTGGTGTCCCGGAGAGGGGAAAAGTGGAGTGATCACAGTTGTGCAGTCCCAGAGAAAGTTGCACAGGTGCTATGACTTGTCTGTTGCCACAAAGGGGATGGAATTGGGGTTGTTAGGGCTGTGGTATGACAGAGAGTTTTAAATTGGTTCTGATGTGATGTCCCAGAGAGGGGAATAATGGGTCTTTCAACGCCCTGGTGTCACAGAGAGGTGTCAATTGGACTTGTCAGTGCAGTGATCTCCCAGAGAGAGGAAAACTGAGGCTGTCACTGCTGTGGCCTATAGGAGGGGATGAATTCCCACTTGTCTTTGATGTTATGTCATGGAGAGGAGAACCCTGGCACTGTCACCGCTGGGGTGTTAGAGAGAGGTGTAAATTGGGCTTGTTGTATCGGTGGTGTGACAGAAAGGGTGAAATTTGGTCTGTCAGTGCTGTGATGTCTTAAAGGGTGGAAACTGGGTCTTTCACTGCTGTGATGTCCCAGAGAGGCGTAGATTGGGGTGTCCCACTGCTGTGATGTCCCAGAGAAAGGAAAAGAGAGGCTATCACAGCTGTGGAGTCAGAGAGAAAGTTAGAGGTGTTCTGACTTGTCTGTTGCCACAGAGGGGATGCAGTTGGGGATGTCATGGCTATGGTATCAGGGAGAGGTTTGAATTGGTTCTGTCTCTGCTGTGATGTCACAGAGAAGGGAATAATGAGTCTGTCACCGCTGTGGTGTCCCAGAGAGGTGTAAATTGGACTTGTCACTGACTGCAGTGATGTCAGAGAGAGGTGAAGCTGGGTCACTCATTTTTGTGATGTCACAGAGAGGAAGAAACTGAGGCTGCCACCACTTTGGTGTCATCAACAGATGTAAGTTGGGCCTGTCACTGCTCTGATGACACAAATGGAGGAAAAGTGGATCAGTCAGTGCTGCGGTGTTAGAGAGGGGATGAATTTGAGGCTGTCATGACTGTGATGTCCCAGAGAGGGGAATAATGCCTCTGTCAGCACTGTGGTGTCACAGAGAGGCGTAAATGAGAGTTGTCAGTGCAGTGATGTGATAGAGAGGGGAAAATGGGTCCCTGATTGGTGTGATGTCAGAGAGAGGAAAAAACTGAGACTGCCTCTGCACTGGTGTCACAGAGAGGCATCAATTGGGCCTGTCACTTCTGTGGTGTCACAAAGAGGGGAAAAGTGAGTCTGTCACTGCTGTGGTGTCCCGGAGAGGGGAAAAGTGGAGTGATCACAGTTGTGCAGTCCCAGAGAAAGTTGCACAGGTGCTATGACTTGTCTGTTGCCACAAAGGGGATGGAATTGGGGTTGTTAGGGCTGTGGTATGACAGAGAGTTTTAAATTGGTTCTGATGTGATGTCCCAGAGAGGGGAATAATGGGTCTTTCAACGCCCTGGTGTCACAGAGAGGTGTCAATTGGACTTGTCAGTGCAGTGATCTCCCAGAGAGAGGAAAACTGAGGCTGTCACTGCTGTGGCCTATAGGAGGGGATGAATTCCCACTTGTCTTTGATGTTATGTCATGGAGAGGAGAACCCTGGCACTGTCACCGCTGGGGTGTTAGAGATAGGTGTAAATTGGGCTTGTTGTATCGGTGGTGTGACAGAAAGGGTGAAATTTGGTCTGTCAGTGCTGTGATGTCTTAAAGGGTGGAAACTGGGTCTTTCACTGCTGTGATGTCCCAGAGAGGCGTAGATTGGGGTGTCCCACTGCTGTGATGTCCCAGAGAAAGGAAAAGAGAGGCTATCACAGCTGTGGAGTCAGAGAGAAAGTTAGAGGTGTTCTGACTTGTCTGTTGCCACAGAGGGGATGCAGTTGGGGATGTCATGGCTATGGTATCAGGGAGAGGTTTGAATTGGTTCTGTCTCTGCTGTGATGTCACAGAGAAGGGAATAATGAGTCTGTCACCGCTGTGGTGTCCCAGAGAGGTGTAAATTGGACTTGTCACTGACTGCAGTGATGTCAGAGAGAGGTGAAGCTGGGTCACTCATTTTTGTGATGTCACAGAGAGGAAGAAACTGAGGCTGCCACCACTTTGGTGTCATCAACAGATGTAAGTTGGGCCTGTCACTGCTCTGATGACACAAATGGAGGAAAAGTGGATCAGTCAGTGCTGCGGTGTTACAGAGGGGATGAATTTGAGGCTGTCATGACTGTGATGTCCCAGAGAGGGGAATAATGCCTCTGTCAGCACTGTGGTGTCACAGAGAGGCGTAAATGAGAGTTGTCACTGCAGTGATGTGATAGAGAGGGGAAAATGGGTCCCTGATTGGTGTGATGTCAGAGAGAGGAAAAAACTGAGACTGCCTCTGCACTGGTGTCACAGAGAGGCATCAATTGGGCCTGTCACTTCTGTGGTGTCACAAAGAGGGGAAAAGTGAGTCTGTCACTGCTGTGGTGTCCCGGAGAGGGGAAAAGTGGAGTGATCACAGTTGTGCAGTCCCAGAGAAAGTTGCACAGGTGCTATGACTTGTCTGTTGCCACAAAGGGGATGGAATTGGGGTTGTTAGGGCTGTGGTATGACAGAGAGTTTTAAATTGGTTCTGATGTGATGTCCCAGAGAGGGGAATAATGGGTCTTTCAACGCCCTGGTGTCACAGAGAGGTGTCAATTGGACTTGTCAGTGCAGTGATCTCCCAGAGAGAGGAAAACTGAGGCTGTCACTGCTGTGGCCTATAGGAGGGGATGAATTCCCACTTGTCTTTGATGTTATGTCATGGAGAGGAGAACCCTGGCACTGTCACCGCTGGGGTGTTAGAGAGAGGTGTAAATTGGGCTTGTTGTATCGGTGGTGTGACAGAAAGGGTGAAATTTGGTCTGTCAGTGCTGTGATGTCTTAAAGGGTGGAAACTGGGTCTTTCACTGCTGTGATGTCCCAGAGAGGCGTAGATTGGGGTGTCCCACTGCTGTGATGTCCCAGAGAAAGGAAAAGAGAGGCTATCACAGCTGTGGAGTCAGAGAGAAAGTTAGAGGTGTTCTGACTTGTCTGTTGCCACAGAGGGGATGCAGTTGGGGATGTCATGGCTATGGTATCAGGGAGAGGTTTGAATTGGTTCTGTCTCTGCTGTGATGTCACAGAGAAGGGAATAATGAGTCTGTCACCGCTGTGGTGTCCCAGAGAGGTGTAAATTGGACTTGTCACTGACTGCAGTGATGTCAGAGAGAGGTGAAGCTGGGTCACTCATTTTTGTGATGTCACAGAGAGGAAGAAACTGAGGCTGCCACCACTTTGGTGTCATCAACAGATGTAAGTTGGGCCTGTCACTGCTCTGATGACACAAATGGAGGAAAAGTGGATCAGTCAGTGCTGCGGTGTTAGAGAGGGGATGAATTTGAGGCTGTCATGACTGTGATGTCCCAGAGAGGGGAATAATGCCTCTGTCAGCACTGTGGTGTCACAGAGAGGCGTAAATGAGAGTTGTCAGTGCAGTGATGTGATAGAGAGGGGAAAATGGGTCCCTGATTGGTGTGATGTCAGAGAGAGGAAAAAACTGAGACTGCCTCTGCACTGGTGTCACAGAGAGGCATCAATTGGGCCTGTCACTTCTGTGGTGTCACAAAGAGGGGAAAAGTGAGTCTGTCACTGCTGTGGTGTCCCGGAGAGGGGAAAAGTGGAGTGATCACAGTTGTGCAGTCCCAGAGAAAGTTGCACAGGTGCTATGACTTGTCTGTTGCCACAAAGGGGATGGAATTGGGGTTGTTAGGGCTGTGGTATGACAGAGAGTTTTAAATTGGTTCTGATGTGATGTCCCAGAGAGGGGAATAATGGGTCTTTCAACGCCCTGGTGTCACAGAGAGGTGTCAATTGGACTTGTCAGTGCAGTGATCTCCCAGAGAGAGGAAAACTGAGGCTGTCACTGCTGTGGCCTATAGGAGGGGATGAATTCCCACTTGTCTTTGATGTTATGTCACGGAGAGGAGAAACCTGGCACTGCCACCGCTGGGGTGTTAGAGATAGGTGTAAGTTGGGCTTGTTCCATCTGTGGTGTGACAGAAAGGGTGAAATTTGGTCTGTCAGTGCTGTGATGTCTTAAAGGGTGGAAACTGGGATTCTTTCACTGCTGTGATGTCCCAGAGAGGCGTAGATTGGGGTGTCCCACTGCTGTGATGTCCCAGAGAGGGGAAAAGAGAGGCTATCACAGCTGTGGAGTCTGAGAGAAAGTTACAGAGGTGTTCTGACTTGTCTGTTGCCACAGAGGGGATGCAGTTGGGGATGTCATGGCTATGGTATCAGGGAGAGGTTTGAATTGGTTCTGTCTCTGCTGTGATGTCACAGAGAAGGGAATAATTAGTCTGTCACCGCTGTGGTGTCCCAGAGAGGTGTAAATTGGACTTGTCACTGACTGCAGTGATGTCAGAGAGAGGTGAAGCTGGGTCACTCATTTTTGTGATGTCACAGAGAGGAAGAAACTGAGGCTGCCACCACTTTGGTGTCATCAACAGATGTAAGTTGGGCCTGTCACTGCTCTGATGACACAAATGGAGGAAAAGTGGATCAGTCAGTGCTGCGGTGTTAGAGAGGGGATGAATTTGAGGCTGTCATGACTGTGATGTCCCAGAGAGGGGAATAATGCCTCTGTCAGCACTGTGGTGTCACAGAGAGGCGTAAATGAGAGTTGTCACTGCAGTGATGTGATAGAGAGGGGAAAATGGGTCCCTGATTGGTGTGATGTCAGAGAGAGGAAAAAACTGAGACTGCCTCTGCACTGGTGTCACAGAGAGGCATCAATTGGGCCTGTCACTTCTGTGGTGTCACAAAGAGGGGAAAAGTGAGTCTGTCACTGCTGTGGTGTCCCGGAGAGGGGAAAAGTGGAGTGATCACAGTTGTGCAGTCCCAGAGAAAGTTGCACAGGTGCTATGACTTGTCTGTTGCCACAAAGGGGATGGAATTGGGGTTGTTAGGGCTGTGGTATGACAGAGAGTTTTAAATTGGTTCTGATGTGATGTCCCAGAGAGGGGAATAATGGGTCTTTCAACGCCCTGGTGTCACAGAGAGGTGTCAATTGGACTTGTCAGTGCAGTGATCTCCCAGAGAGAGGAAAACTGAGGCTGTCACTGCTGTGGCCTATAGGAGGGGATGAATTCCCACTTGTCTTTGATGTTATGTCACGGAGAGGAGAACCCTGGCACTGCCACCGCTGGGGTGTTAGAGATAGGTGTAAGTTGGGCTTGTTGCATCGGTGGTGTGACAGAAAGGGTGAAATTTGGTCTGTCAGTGCTGTGATGTCTTAAAGGGTGGAAACTGGGATTCTTTCACTGCTGTGATGTCCCAGAGAGGCGTAGATTGGGGTGTCCCACTGCTGTGATGTCCCAGAGAGGGGAAAAGAGAGGCTATCACAGCTGTGGAGTCTGAGAGAAAGTTACAGAGGTGTTCTGACTTGTCTGTTGCCACAGAGGGGATGCAGTTGGGGATGTCATGGCTATGGTATCAGGGAGAGGTTTGAATTGGTTCTGTCTCTGCTGTGATGTCACAGAGAAGGGAATAATTAGTCTGTCACCGCTGTGGTGTCCCAGAGAGGTGTAAATTGGACTTGTCACTGACTGCAGTGATGTCAGAGAGAGGTGAAGCTGGGTCACTCATTTTTGTGATGTCACAGAGAGGAAGAAACTGAGGCTGCCACCACTTTGGTGTCATCAACAGATGTAAGTTGGGCCTGTCACTGCTCTGATGACACAAATGGAGGAAAAGTGGATCAGTCAGTGCTGCGGTGTTAGAGAGGGGATGAATTTGAGGCTGTCATGACTGTGATGTCCCAGAGAGGGGAATAATGCCTCTGTCAGCACTGTGGTGTCACAGAGAGGCGTAAATGAGAGTTGTCAGTGCAGTGATGTGATAGAGAGGGGAAAATGGGTCCCTGATTGGTGTGATGTCAGAGAGAGGAAAAAACTGAGACTGCCTCTGCACTGGTGTCACAGAGAGGCATCAATTGGGCCTGTCACTTCTGTGGTGTCACAAAGAGGGGAAAAGTGAGTCTGTCACTGCTGTGGTGTCCCGGAGAGGGGAAAAGTGGAGTGATCACAGTTGTGCAGTCCCAGAGAAAGTTGCACAGGTGCTATGACTTGTCTGTTGCCACAAAGGGGATGGAATTGGGGTTGTTAGGGCTGTGGTATGACAGAGAGTTTTAAATTGGTTCTGATGTGATGTCCCAGAGAGGGGAATAATGGGTCTTTCAACGCCCTGGTGTCACAGAGAGGTGTCAATTGGACTTGTCAGTGCAGTGATCTCCCAGAGAGAGGAAAACTGAGGCTGTCACTGCTGTGGCCTATAGGAGGGGATGAATTCCCACTTGTCTTTGATGTTATGTCACGGAGAGGAGAACCCTGGCACTGCCACCGCTGGGGTGTTAGAGATAGGTGTAAGTTGGGCTTGTTGCATCTGTGGTGTGACAGAAAGGGTGAAATTTGGTCTGTCAGTGCTGTGATGTCTTAAAGGGTGGAAACTGGGATTCTTTCACTGCTGTGATGTCCCAGAGAGGCGTAGATTCGGGTGTCCCACTGCTGTGATGTCCCAGAGAGGGGAAAAGAGAGGCTATCACAGCTGTGGAGTCTGAGAGAAAGTTACAGAGGTGTTCTGACTTGTCTGTTGCCACAGAGGGGATGCAGTTGGGGATGTCATGGCTATGGTATCAGGGAGAGGTTTGAATTGGTTCTGTCTCTGCTGTGATGTCACAGAGAAGGGAATAATTAGTCTGTCACCGCTGTGGTGTCCCAGAGAGGTGTAAATTGGACTTGTCACTGACTGCAGTGATGTCAGAGAGAGGTGAAGCTGGGTCACTCATTTTTGTGATGTCACAGAGAGGAAGAAACTGAGGCTGCCACCACTTTGGTGTCATCAACAGATGTAAGTTGGGCCTGTCACTGCTCTGATGACACAAATGGAGGAAAAGTGGATCAGTCAGTGCTGCGGTGTTAGAGAGGGGATGAATTTGAGGCTGTCATGACTGTGATGTCCCAGAGAGGGGAATAATGCCTCTGTCAGCACTGTGGTGTCACAGAGAGGCGTAAATGAGAGTTGTCACTGCAGTGATGTGATAGAGAGGGGAAAATGGGTCCCTGATTGGTGTGATGTCAGAGAGAGGAAAAAACTGAGACTGCCTCTGCACTGGTGTCACAGAGAGGCATCAATTGGGCCTGTCACTTCTGTGGTGTCACAAAGAGGGGAAAAGTGAGTCTGTCACTGCTGTGGTGTCCCGGAGAGGGGAAAAGTGGAGTGATCACAGTTGTGCAGTCCCAGAGAAAGTTGCACAGGTGCTATGACTTGTCTGTTGCCACAAAGGGGATGGAATTGGGGTTGTTAGGGCTGTGGTATGACAGAGAGTTTTAAATTGGTTCTGATGTGATGTCCCAGAGAGGGGAATAATGGGTCTTTCAACGCCCTGGTGTCACAGAGAGGTGTCAATTGGACTTGTCAGTGCAGTGATCTCCCAGAGAGAGGAAAACTGAGGCTGTCACTGCTGTGGCCTATAGGAGGGGATGAATTCCCACTTGTCTTTGATGTTATGTCACGGAGAGGAGAACCCTGGCACTGCCACCGCTGGGGTGTTAGAGATAGGTGTAAGTTGGGCTTGTTGCATCTGTGGTGTGACAGAAAGGGTGAAATTTGGTCTGTCAGTGCTGTGATGTCTTAAAGGGTGGAAACTGGGATTCTTTCACTGCTGTGATGTCCCAGAGAGGCGTAGATTGGGGTGTCCCACTGCTGTGATGTCCCAGAGAGGGGAAAAGAGAGGCTATCACAGCTGTGGAGTCTGAGAGAAAGTTACAGAGGTGTTCTGACTTGTCTGTTGCCACAGAGGGGATGCAGTTGGGGATGTCATGGCTATGGTATCAGGGAGAGGTTTGAATTGGTTCTGTCTCTGCTGTGATGTCACAGAGAAGGGAATAATTAGTCTGTCACCGCTGTGGTGTCCCAGAGAGGTGTAAATTGGACTTGTCACTGACTGCAGTGATGTCAGAGAGAGGTGAAGCTGGGTCACTCATTTTTGTGATGTCACAGAGAGGAAGAAACTGAGGCTGCCACCACTTTGGTGTCATCAACAGATGTAAGTTGGGCCTGTCACTGCTCTGATGACACAAATGGAGGAAAAGTGGATCAGTCAGTGCTGCGGTGTTAGAGAGGGGATGAATTTGAGGCTGTCATGACTGTGATGTCCCAGAGAGGGGAATAATGCCTCTGTCAGCACTGTGGTGTCACAGAGAGGCGTAAATGAGAGTTGTCAGTGCAGTGATGTGATAGAGAGGGGAAAATGGGTCCCTGATTGGTGTGATGTCAGAGAGAGGAAAAAACTGAGACTGCCTCTGCACTGGTGTCACAGAGAGGCATCAATTGGGCCTGTCACTTCTGTGGTGTCACAAAGAGGGGAAAAGTGAGTCTGTCACTGCTGTGGTGTCCCGGAGAGGGGAAAAGTGGAGTGATCACAGTTGTGCAGTCCCAGAGAAAGTTGCACAGGTGCTATGACTTGTCTGTTGCCACAAAGGGGATGGAATTGGGGTTGTTAGGGCTGTGGTATGACAGAGAGTTTTAAATTGGTTCTGATGTGATGTCCCAGAGAGGGGAATAATGGGTCTTTCAACGCCCTGGTGTCACAGAGAGGTGTCAATTGGACTTGTCAGTGCAGTGATCTCCCAGAGAGAGGAAAACTGAGGCTGTCACTGCTGTGGCCTATAGGAGGGGATGAATTCCCACTTGTCTTTGATGTTATGTCATGGAGAGGAGAACCCTGGCACTGTCACCGCTGGGGTGTTAGAGAGAGGTGTAAATTGGGCTTGTTGTATCGGTGGTGTGACAGAAAGGGTGAAATTTGGTCTGTCAGTGCTGTGATGTCTTAAAGGGTGGAAACTGGGTCTTTCACTGCTGTGATGTCCCAGAGAGGCGTAGATTGGGGTGTCCCACTGCTGTGATGTCCCAGAGAAAGGAAAAGAGAGGCTATCACAGCTGTGGAGTCAGAGAGAAAGTTAGAGGTGTTCTGACTTGTCTGTTGCCACAGAGGGGATGCAGTTGGGGATGTCATGGCTATGGTATCAGGGAGAGGTTTGAATTGGTTCTGTCTCTGCTGTGATGTCACAGAGAAGGGAATAATTAGTCTGTCACCGCTGTGGTGTCCCAGAGAGGTGTAAATTGGACTTGTCACTGACTGCAGTGATGTCAGAGAGAGGTGAAGCTGGGTCACTCATTTTTGTGATGTCACAGAGAGGAAGAAACTGAGGCTGCCACCACTTTGGTGTCATCAACAGATGTAAGTTGGGCCTGTCACTGCTCTGATGACACAAATGGAGGAAAAGTGGATCAGTCAGTGCTGCGGTGTTAGAGAGGGGATGAATTTGAGGCTGTCATGACTGTGATGTCCCAGAGAGGGGAATAATGCCTCTGTCAGCACTGTGGTGTCACAGAGAGGCGTAAATGAGAGTTGTCACTGCAGTGATGTGATAGAGAGGGGAAAATGGGTCCCTGATTGGTGTGATGTCAGAGAGAGGAAAAAACTGAGACTGCCTCTGCACTGGTGTCACAGAGAGGCATCAATTGGGCCTGTCACTTCTGTGGTGTCACAAAGAGGGGAAAAGTGAGTCTGTCACTGCTGTGGTGTCCCGGAGAGGGGAAAAGTGGAGTGATCACAGTTGTGCAGTCCCAGAGAAAGTTGCACAGGTGCTATGACTTGTCTGTTGCCACAAAGGGGATGGAATTGGGGTTGTTAGGGCTGTGGTATGACAGAGAGTTTTAAATTGGTTCTGATGTGATGTCCCAGAGAGGGGAATAATGGGTCTTTCAACGCCCTGGTGTCACAGAGAGGTGTCAATTGGACTTGTCAGTGCAGTGATCTCCCAGAGAGAGGAAAACTGAGGCTGTCACTGCTGTGGCCTATAGGAGGGGATGAATTCCCACTTGTCTTTGATGTTATGTCATGGAGAGGAGAACCCTGGCACTGTCACCGCTGGGGTGTTAGAGAGAGGTGTAAATTGGGCTTGTTGTATCGGTGGTGTGACAGAAAGGGTGAAATTTGGTCTGTCAGTGCTGTGATGTCTTAAAGGGTGGAAACTGGGTCTTTCACTGCTGTGATGTCCCAGAGAGGCGTAGATTGGGGTGTCCCACTGCTGTGATGTCCCAGAGAAAGGAAAAGAGAGGCTATCACAGCTGTGGAGTCAGAGAGAAAGTTAGAGGTGTTCTGACTTGTCTGTTGCCACAGAGGGGATGCAGTTGGGGATGTCATGGCTATGGTATCAGGGAGAGGTTTGAATTGGTTCTGTCTCTGCTGTGATGTCACAGAGAAGGGAATAATGAGTCTGTCACCGCTGTGGTGTCCCAGAGAGGTGTAAATTGGACTTGTCACTGACTGCAGTGATGTCAGAGAGAGGTGAAGCTGGGTCACTCATTTTTGTGATGTCACAGAGAGGAAGAAACTGAGGCTGCCACCACTTTGGTGTCATCAACAGATGTAAGTTGGGCCTGTCACTGCTCTGATGACACAAATGGAGGAAAAGTGGATCAGTCAGTGCTGCGGTGTTACAGAGGGGATGAATTTGAGGCTGTCATGACTGTGATGTCCCAGAGAGGGGAATAATGCCTCTGTCAGCACTGTGGTGTCACAGAGAGGCGTAAATGAGAGTTGTCAGTGCAGTGATGTGATAGAGAGGGGAAAATGGGTCCCTGATTGGTGTGATGTCAGAGAGAGGAAAAAACTGAGACTGCCTCTGCACTGGTGTCACAGAGAGGCATCAATTGGGCCTGTCACTTCTGTGGTGTCACAAAGAGGGGAAAAGTGAGTCTGTCACTGCTGTGGTGTCCCGGAGAGGGGAAAAGTGGAGTGATCACAGTTGTGCAGTCCCAGAGAAAGTTGCACAGGTGCTATGACTTGTCTGTTGCCACAAAGGGGATGGAATTGGGGTTGTTAGGGCTGTGGTATGACAGAGAGTTTTAAATTGGTTCTGATGTGATGTCCCAGAGAGGGGAATAATGGGTCTTTCAACGCCCTGGTGTCACAGAGAGGTGTCAATTGGACTTGTCAGTGCAGTGATCTCCCAGAGAGAGGAAAACTGAGGCTGTCACTGCTGTGGCCTATAGGAGGGGATGAATTCCCACTTGTCTTTGATGTTATGTCATGGAGAGGAGAACCCTGGCACTGTCACCGCTGGGGTGTTAGAGAGAGGTGTAAATTGGGCTTGTTGTATCGGTGGTGTGACAGAAAGGGTGAAATTTGGTCTGTCAGTGCTGTGATGTCTTAAAGGGTGGAAACTGGGTCTTTCACTGCTGTGATGTCCCAGAGAGGCGTAGATTGGGGTGTCCCACTGCTGTGATGTCCCAGAGAAAGGAAAAGAGAGGCTATCACAGCTGTGGAGTCAGAGAGAAAGTTAGAGGTGTTCTGACTTGTCTGTTGCCACAGAGGGGATGCAGTTGGGGATGTCATGGCTATGGTATCAGGGAGAGGTTTGAATTGGTTCTGTCTCTGCTGTGATGTCACAGAGAAGGGAATAATGAGTCTGTCACCGCTGTGGTGTCCCAGAGAGGTGTAAATTGGACTTGTCACTGACTGCAGTGATGTCAGAGAGAGGTGAAGCTGGGTCACTCATTTTTGTGATGTCACAGAGAGGAAGAAACTGAGGCTGCCACCACTTTGGTGTCATCAACAGATGTAAGTTGGGCCTGTCACTGCTCTGATGACACAAATGGAGGAAAAGTGGATCAGTCAGTGCTGCGGTGTTAGAGAGGGGATGAATTTGAGGCTGTCATGACTGTGATGTCCCAGAGAGGGGAATAATGCCTCTGTCAGCACTGTGGTGTCACAGAGAGGCGTAAATGAGAGTTGTCACTGCAGTGATGTGATAGAGAGGGGAAAATGGGTCCCTGATTGGTGTGATGTCAGAGAGAGGAAAAAACTGAGACTGCCTCTGCACTGGTGTCACAGAGAGGCATCAATTGGGCCTGTCACTTCTGTGGTGTCACAAAGAGGGGAAAAGTGAGTCTGTCACTGCTGTGGTGTCCCGGAGAGGGGAAAAGTGGAGTGATCACAGTTGTGCAGTCCCAGAGAAAGTTGCACAGGTGCTATGACTTGTCTGTTGCCACAAAGGGGATGGAATTGGGGTTGTTAGGGCTGTGGTATGACAGAGAGTTTTAAATTGGTTCTGATGTGATGTCCCAGAGAGGGGAATAATGGGTCTTTCAACGCCCTGGTGTCACAGAGAGGTGTCAATTGGACTTGTCAGTGCAGTGATCTCCCAGAGAGAGGAAAACTGAGGCTGTCACTGCTGTGGCCTATAGGAGGGGATGAATTCCCACTTGTCTTTGATGTTATGTCATGGAGAGGAGAACCCTGGCACTGTCACCGCTGGGGTGTTAGAGAGAGGTGTAAATTGGGCTTGTTGTATCGGTGGTGTGACAGAAAGGGTGAAATTTGGTCTGTCAGTGCTGTGATGTCTTAAAGGGTGGAAACTGGGTCTTTCACTGCTGTGATGTCCCAGAGAGGCGTAGATTGGGGTGTCCCACTGCTGTGATGTCCCAGAGAAAGGAAAAGAGAGGCTATCACAGCTGTGGAGTCAGAGAGAAAGTTAGAGGTGTTCTGACTTGTCTGTTGCCACAGAGGGGATGCAGTTGGGGATGTCATGGCTATGGTATCAGGGAGAGGTTTGAATTGGTTCTGTCTCTGCTGTGATGTCACAGAGAAGGGAATAATTAGTCTGTCACCGCTGTGGTGTCCCAGAGAGGTGTAAATTGGACTTGTCACTGACTGCAGTGATGTCAGAGAGAGGTGAAGCTGGGTCACTCATTTTTGTGATGTCACAGAGAGGAAGAAACTGAGGCTGCCACCACTTTGGTGTCATCAACAGATGTAACTTGGGCCTGTCACTGCTCTGATGACACAAATGGAGGAAAAGTGGATCAGTCAGTGCTGCGGTGTTACAGAGGGGATGAATTTGAGGCTGTCATGACTGTGATGTCCCAGAGAGGGGAATAATGCCTCTGTCAGCACTGTGGTGTCACAGAGAGGCGTAAATGAGAGTTGTCACTGCAGTGATGTGATAGAGAGGGGAAAATGGGTCCCTGATTGGTGTGATGTCAGAGAGAGGAAAAAACTGAGACTGCCTCTGCACTGGTGTCACAGAGAGGCAACAATTGGGCCTGTCACTTCTGTGGTGTCACAAAGAGGGGAAAAGTGAGTCTGTCACTGCTGTGGTGTCCCGGAGAGGGGAAAAGTGGAGTGATCACAGTTGTGCAGTCCCAGAGAAAGTTGCACAGGTGCTATGACTTGTCTGTTGCCACAAAGGGGATGGAATTGGGGTTGTTAGGGCTGTGGTATGACAGAGAGTTTTAAATTGGTTCTGATGTGATGTCCCAGAGAGGGGAATAATGGGTCTTTCAACGCCCTGGTGTCACAGAGAGGTGTCAATTGGACTTGTCAGTGCAGTGATCTCCCAGAGAGAGGAAAACTGAGGCTGTCACTGCTGTGGCCTATAGGAGGGGATGAATTCCCACTTGTCTTTGATGTTATGTCATGGAGAGGAGAACCCTGGCACTGTCACCGCTGGGGTGTTAGAGATAGGTGTAAATTGGGCTTGTTGTATCGGTGGTGTGACAGAAAGGGTGAAATTTGGTCTGTCAGTGCTGTGATGTCTTAAAGGGTGGAAACTGGGTCTTTCACTGCTGTGATGTCCCAGAGAGGCGTAGATTGGGGTGTCCCACTGCTGTGATGTCCCAGAGAAAGGAAAAGAGAGGCTATCACAGCTGTGGAGTCAGAGAGAAAGTTAGAGGTGTTCTGACTTGTCTGTTGCCACAGAGGGGATGCAGTTGGGGATGTCATGGCTATGGTATCAGGGAGAGGTTTGAATTGGTTCTGTCTCTGCTGTGATGTCACAGAGAAGGGAATAATTAGTCTGTCACCGCTGTGGTGTCCCAGAGAGGTGTAAATTGGACTTGTCACTGACTGCAGTGATGTCAGAGAGAGGTGAAGCTGGGTCACTCATTTTTGTGATGTCACAGAGAGGAAGAAACTGAGGCTGCCACCACTTTGGTGTCATCAACAGATGTAAGTTGGGCCTGTCACTGCTCTGATGACACAAATGGAGGAAAAGTGGATCAGTCAGTGCTGCGGTGTTAGAGAGGGGATGAATTTGAGGCTGTCATGACTGTGATGTCCCAGAGAGGGGAATAATGCCTCTGTCAGCACTGTGGTGTCACAGAGAGGCGTAAATGAGAGTTGTCACTGCAGTGATGTGATAGAGAGGGGAAAATGGGTCCCTGATTGGTGTGATGTCAGAGAGAGGAAAAAACTGAGACTGCCTCTGCACTGGTGTCACAGAGAGGCATCAATTGGGCCTGTCACTTCTGTGGTGTCACAAAGAGGGGAAAAGTGAGTCTGTCACTGCTGTGGTGTCCCGGAGAGGGGAAAAGTGGAGTGATCACAGTTGTGCAGTCCCAGAGAAAGTTGCACAGGTGCTATGACTTGTCTGTTGCCACAAAGGGGATGGAATTGGGGTTGTTAGGGCTGTGGTATGACAGAGAGTTTTAAATTGGTTCTGATGTGATGTCCCAGAGAGGGGAATAATGGGTCTTTCAACGCCCTGGTGTCACAGAGAGGTGTCAATTGGACTTGTCAGTGCAGTGATCTCCCAGAGAGAGGAAAACTGAGGCTGTCACTGCTGTGGCCTATAGGAGGGGATGAATTCCCACTTGTCTTTGATGTTATGTCATGGAGAGGAGAACCCTGGCACTGTCACCGCTGGGGTGTTAGAGAGAGGTGTAAATTGGGCTTGTTGTATCGGTGGTGTGACAGAAAGGGTGAAATTTGGTCTGTCAGTGCTGTGATGTCTTAAAGGGTGGAAACTGGGTCTTTCACTGCTGTGATGTCCCAGAGAGGCGTAGATTGGGGTGTCCCACTGCTGTGATGTCCCAGAGAAAGGAAAAGAGAGGCTATCACAGCTGTGGAGTCAGAGAGAAAGTTAGAGGTGTTCTGACTTGTCTGTTGCCACAGAGGGGATGCAGTTGGGGATGTCATGGCTATGGTATCAGGGAGAGGTTTGAATTGGTTCTGTCTCTGCTGTGATGTCACAGAGAAGGGAATAATGAGTCTGTCACCGCTGTGGTGTCCCAGAGAGGTGTAAATTGGACTTGTCACTGACTGCAGTGATGTCAGAGAGAGGTGAAGCTGGGTCACTCATTTTTGTGATGTCACAGAGAGGAAGAAACTGAGGCTGCCACCACTTTGGTGTCATCAACAGATGTAAGTTGGGCCTGTCACTGCTCTGATGACACAAATGGAGGAAAAGTGGATCAGTCAGTGCTGCGGTGTTACAGAGGGGATGAATTTGAGGCTGTCATGACTGTGATGTCCCAGAGAGGGGAATAATGCCTCTGTCAGCACTGTGGTGTCACAGAGAGGCGTAAATGAGAGTTGTCAGTGCAGTGATGTGATAGAGAGGGGAAAATGGGTCCCTGATTGGTGTGATGTCAGAGAGAGGAAAAAACTGAGACTGCCTCTGCACTGGTGTCACAGAGAGGCATCAATTGGGCCTGTCACTTCTGTGGTGTCACAAAGAGGGGAAAAGTGAGTCTGTCACTGCTGTGGTGTCCCGGAGAGGGGAAAAGTGGAGTGATCACAGTTGTGCAGTCCCAGAGAAAGTTGCACAGGTGCTATGACTTGTCTGTTGCCACAAAGGGGATGGAATTGGGGTTGTTAGGGCTGTGGTATGACAGAGAGTTTTAAATTGGTTCTGATGTGATGTCCCAGAGAGGGGAATAATGGGTCTTTCAACGCCCTGGTGTCACAGAGAGGTGTCAATTGGACTTGTCAGTGCAGTGATCTCCCAGAGAGAGGAAAACTGAGGCTGTCACTGCTGTGGCCTATAGGAGGGGATGAATTCCCACTTGTCTTTGATGTTATGTCATGGAGAGGAGAACCCTGGCACTGTCACCGCTGGGGTGTTAGAGAGAGGTGTAAATTGGGCTTGTTGTATCGGTGGTGTGACAGAAAGGGTGAAATTTGGTCTGTCAGTGCTGTGATGTCTTAAAGGGTGGAAACTGGGTCTTTCACTGCTGTGATGTCCCAGAGAGGCGTAGATTGGGGTGTCCCACTGCTGTGATGTCCCAGAGAAAGGAAAAGAGAGGCTATCACAGCTGTGGAGTCAGAGAGAAAGTTAGAGGTGTTCTGACTTGTCTGTTGCCACAGAGGGGATGCAGTTGGGGATGTCATGGCTATGGTATCAGGGAGAGGTTTGAATTGGTTCTGTCTCTGCTGTGATGTCACAGAGAAGGGAATAATGAGTCTGTCACCGCTGTGGTGTCCCAGAGAGGTGTAAATTGGACTTGTCACTGACTGCAGTGATGTCAGAGAGAGGTGAAGCTGGGTCACTCATTTTTGTGATGTCACAGAGAGGAAGAAACTGAGGCTGCCACCACTTTGGTGTCATCAACAGATGTAAGTTGGGCCTGTCACTGCTCTGATGACACAAATGGAGGAAAAGTGGATCAGTCAGTGCTGCGGTGTTAGAGAGGGGATGAATTTGAGGCTGTCATGACTGTGATGTCCCAGAGAGGGGAATAATGCCTCTGTCAGCACTGTGGTGTCACAGAGAGGCGTAAATGAGAGTTGTCACTGCAGTGATGTGATAGAGAGGGGAAAATGGGTCCCTGATTGGTGTGATGTCAGAGAGAGGAAAAAACTGAGACTGCCTCTGCACTGGTGTCACAGAGAGGCATCAATTGGGCCTGTCACTTCTGTGGTGTCACAAAGAGGGGAAAAGTGAGTCTGTCACTGCTGTGGTGTCCCGGAGAGGGGAAAAGTGGAGTGATCACAGTTGTGCAGTCCCAGAGAAAGTTGCACAGGTGCTATGACTTGTCTGTTGCCACAAAGGGGATGGAATTGGGGTTGTTAGGGCTGTGGTATGACAGAGAGTTTTAAATTGGTTCTGATGTGATGTCCCAGAGAGGGGAATAATGGGTCTTTCAACGCCCTGGTGTCACAGAGAGGTGTCAATTGGACTTGTCAGTGCAGTGATCTCCCAGAGAGAGGAAAACTGAGGCTGTCACTGCTGTGGCCTATAGGAGGGGATGAATTCCCACTTGTCTTTGATGTTATGTCATGGAGAGGAGAACCCTGGCACTGTCACCGCTGGGGTGTTAGAGAGAGGTGTAAATTGGGCTTGTTGTATCGGTGGTGTGACAGAAAGGGTGAAATTTGGTCTGTCAGTGCTGTGATGTCTTAAAGGGTGGAAACTGGGTCTTTCACTGCTGTGATGTCCCAGAGAGGCGTAGATTGGGGTGTCCCACTGCTGTGATGTCCCAGAGAAAGGAAAAGAGAGGCTATCACAGCTGTGGAGTCAGAGAGAAAGTTAGAGGTGTTCTGACTTGTCTGTTGCCACAGAGGGGATGCAGTTGGGGATGTCATGGCTATGGTATCAGGGAGAGGTTTGAATTGGTTCTGTCTCTGCTGTGATGTCACAGAGAAGGGAATAATTAGTCTGTCACCGCTGTGGTGTCCCAGAGAGGTGTAAATTGGACTTGTCACTGACTGCAGTGATGTCAGAGAGAGGTGAAGCTGGGTCACTCATTTTTGTGATGTCACAGAGAGGAAGAAACTGAGGCTGCCACCACTTTGGTGTCATCAACAGATGTAACTTGGGCCTGTCACTGCTCTGATGACACAAATGGAGGAAAAGTGGATCAGTCAGTGCTGCGGTGTTACAGAGGGGATGAATTTGAGGCTGTCATGACTGTGATGTCCCAGAGAGGGGAATAATGCCTCTGTCAGCACTGTGGTGTCACAGAGAGGCGTAAATGAGAGTTGTCACTGCAGTGATGTGATAGAGAGGGGAAAATGGGTCCCTGATTGGTGTGATGTCAGAGAGAGGAAAAAACTGAGACTGCCTCTGCACTGGTGTCACAGAGAGGCAACAATTGGGCCTGTCACTTCTGTGGTGTCACAAAGAGGGGAAAAGTGAGTCTGTCACTGCTGTGGTGTCCCGGAGAGGGGAAAAGTGGAGTGATCACAGTTGTGCAGTCCCAGAGAAAGTTGCACAGGTGCTATGACTTGTCTGTTGCCACAAAGGGGATGGAATTGGGGTTGTTAGGGCTGTGGTATGACAGAGAGTTTTAAATTGGTTCTGATGTGATGTCCCAGAGAGGGGAATAATGGGTCTTTCAACGCCCTGGTGTCACAGAGAGGTGTCAATTGGACTTGTCAGTGCAGTGATCTCCCAGAGAGAGGAAAACTGAGGCTGTCACTGCTGTGGCCTATAGGAGGGGATGAATTCCCACTTGTCTTTGATGTTATGTCATGGAGAGGAGAACCCTGGCACTGTCACCGCTGGGGTGTTAGAGATAGGTGTAAATTGGGCTTGTTGTATCGGTGGTGTGACAGAAAGGGTGAAATTTGGTCTGTCAGTGCTGTGATGTCTTAAAGGGTGGAAACTGGGTCTTTCACTGCTGTGATGTCCCAGAGAGGCGTAGATTGGGGTGTCCCACTGCTGTGATGTCCCAGAGAAAGGAAAAGAGAGGCTATCACAGCTGTGGAGTCAGAGAGAAAGTTAGAGGTGTTCTGACTTGTCTGTTGCCACAGAGGGGATGCAGTTGGGGATGTCATGGCTATGGTATCAGGGAGAGGTTTGAATTGGTTCTGTCTCTGCTGTGATGTCACAGAGAAGGGAATAATTAGTCTGTCACCGCTGTGGTGTCCCAGAGAGGTGTAAATTGGACTTGTCACTGACTGCAGTGATGTCAGAGAGAGGTGAAGCTGGGTCACTCATTTTTGTGATGTCACAGAGAGGAAGAAACTGAGGCTGCCACCACTTTGGTGTCATCAACAGATGTAACTTGGGCCTGTCACTGCTCTGATGACACAAATGGAGGAAAAGTGGATCAGTCAGTGCTGCGGTGTTACAGAGGGGATGAATTTGAGGCTGTCATGACTGTGATGTCCCAGAGAGGGGAATAATGCCTCTGTCAGCACTGTGGTGTCACAGAGAGGCGTAAATGAGAGTTGTCAGTGCAGTGATGTGATAGAGAGGGGAAAATGGGTCCCTGATTGGTGTGATGTCAGAGAGAGGAAAAAACTGAGACTGCCTCTGCACTGGTGTCACAGAGAGGCAACAATTGGGCCTGTCACTTCTGTGGTGTCACAAAGAGGGGAAAAGTGAGTCTGTCACTGCTGTGGTGTCCCGGAGAGGGGAAAAGTGGAGTGATCACAGTTGTGCAGTCCCAGAGAAAGTTGCACAGGTGCTATGACTTGTCTGTTGCCACAAAGGGGATGGAATTGGGGTTGTTAGGGCTGTGGTATGACAGAGAGTTTTAAATTGGTTCTGATGTGATGTCCCAGAGAGGGGAATAATGGGTCTTTCAGTGCCGTGGTGTCACAGAGAGGTGTCAATTGGACTTGTCAGTGCAGCGATCTCCCAGAGAGAGGAAAACTGAGGCTGTCACTGCTGTGGCCTATAGGAGGGGATGAATTCCCACTTGTCTTTGATGTTATGTCATGGAGAGGAGAACCCTGGCACTGCCACCGCTGGGGTGTTAGAGAGAGGTGTAAATTGGGCTTGTTGTATCGGTGGTGTGACAGAAAGGGTGAAATTTGGTCTGTCAGTGCTGTGATGTCTTAAAGGGTGGAAACTGGGTCTTTCACTGCTGTGATGTCCCAGAGAGGCGTAGATTGGGGTGTCCCACTGCTGTGATGTCCCAGAGAAAGGAAAAGAGAGGCTATCACAGCTGTGGAGTCTGAGAGAAAGTTACAGAGGTGTTCTGACTTGTCTGTTGCCACAGAGGGGATGCAGTTGGGGATGTCATGGCTATGGTATCAGGGAGAGGTTTGAATTGGTTCTGTCTCTGCTGTGATGTCACAGAGAAGGGAATAATGAGTCTGTCACCGCTGTGGTGTCCCAGAGAGGTGTAAATTGGACTTGTCACTGACTGCAGTGATGTCAGAGAGAGGTGAAGCTGGGTCACTCATTTTTGTGATGTCACAGAGAGGAAGAAACTGAGGCTGCCACCACTTTGGTGTCATCAACAGATGTAAGTTGGGCCTGTCACTGCTCTGATGACACAAATGGAGGAAAAGTGGATCAGTCAGTGCTGCGGTGTTAGAGAGGGGATGAATTTGAGGCTGTCATGACTGTGATGTCCCAGAGAGGGGAATAATGCCTCTGTCAGCACTGTGGTGTCACAGAGAGGCGTAAATGAGAGTTGTCAGTGCAGTGATGTGATAGAGAGGGGAAAATGGGTCCCTGATTGGTGTGATGTCAGAGAGAGGAAAAAACTGAGACTGCCTCTGCACTGGTGTCACAGAGAGGCATCAATTGGGCCTGTCACTTCTGTGGTGTCACAAAGAGGGGAAAAGTGAGTCTGTCACTGCTGTGGTGTCCCGGAGAGGGGAAAAGTGGAGTGATCACAGTTGTGCAGTCCCAGAGAAAGTTGCACAGGTGCTATGACTTGTCTGTTGCCACAAAGGGGATGGAATTGGGGTTGTTAGGGCTGTGGTATGACAGAGAGTTTTAAATTGGTTCTGATGTGATGTCCCAGAGAGGGGAATAATGGGTCTTTCAGTGCCGTGGTGTCACAGAGAGGTGTCAATTGGACTTGTCAGTGCAGTGATCTCCCAGAGAGAGGAAAACTGAGGCTGTCACTGCTGTGGCCTATAGGAGGGGATGAATTCCCACTTGTCTTTGATGTTATGTCACGGAGAGGAGAAACCTGGCACTGCCACCGCTGGGGTGTTAGAGATAGGTGTAAGTTGGGCTTGTTCCATCTGTGGTGTGACAGAAAGGGTGAAATTTGGTCTGTCAGTGCTGTGATGTCTTAAAGGGTGGAAACTGGGATTCTTTCACTGCTGTGATGTCCCAGAGAGGCGTAGATTGGGGTGTCCCACTGCTGTGATGTCCCAGAGAGGGGAAAAGAGAGGCTATCACAGCTGTGGAGTCTGAGAGAAAGTTACAGAGGTGTTCTGACTTGTCTGTTGCCACAGAGGGGATGCAGTTGGGGATGT
Source organism: Poecile atricapillus (assembly GCF_030490865.1). Taxonomy (NCBI): domain Eukaryota; kingdom Metazoa; phylum Chordata; class Aves; order Passeriformes; family Paridae; genus Poecile; species Poecile atricapillus. The sequence continues at coordinate 118,227,155 of NC_081249.1, read as the reverse complement.
CATGGCTATGGTATCAGGGAGAGGTTTGAATTGGTTCTGTCTCTGCTGTGATGTCACAGAGAAGGGAATAATGAGTCTGTCACCGCTGTGGTGTCCCAGAGAGGTGTAAATTGGACTTGTCACTGACTGCAGTGATGTCAGAGAGAGGTGAAGCTGGGTCACTCATTTTTGTGATGTCACAGAGAGGAAGAAACTGAGGCTGCCACCACTTTGGTGTCATCAACAGATGTAAGTTGGGCCTGTCACTGCTCTGATGACACAAATGGAGGAAAAGTGGATCAGTCAGTGCTGCGGTGTTACAGAGGGGATGAATTTGAGGCTGTCATGACTGTGATGTCCCAGAGAGGGGAATAATGCCTCTGTCAGCACTGTGGTGTCACAGAGAGGCGTAAATGAGAGTTGTCAGTGCAGTGATGTGATAGAGAGGGGAAAATGGGTCCCTGATTGGTGTGATGTCAGAGAGAGGAAAAAACTGAGACTGCCTCTGCACTGGTGTCACAGAGAGGCATCAATTGGGCCTGTCACTTCTGTGGTGTCACAAAGAGGGGAAAAGTGAGTCTGTCACTGCTGTGGTGTCCCGGAGAGGGGAAAAGTGGAGTGATCACAGTTGTGCAGTCCCAGAGAAAGTTGCACAGGTGCTATGACTTGTCTGTTGCCACAAAGGGGATGGAATTGGGGTTGTTAGGGCTGTGGTATGACAGAGAGTTTTAAATTGGTTCTGATGTGATGTCCCAGAGAGGGGAATAATGGGTCTTTCAGTGCCGTGGTGTCACAGAGAGGTGTCAATTGGACTTGTCAGTGCAGTGATCTCCCAGAGAGAGGAAAACTGAGGCTGTCACTGCTGTGGCCTATAGGAGGGGATGAATTCCCACTTGTCTTTGATGTTATGTCACGGAGAGGAGAAACCTGGCACTGCCACCGCTGGGGTGTTAGAGATAGGTGTAAGTTGGGCTTGTTCCATCTGTGGTGTGACAGAAAGGGTGAAATTTGGTCTGTCAGTGCTGTGATGTCTTAAAGGGTGGAAACTGGGATTCTTTCACTGCTGTGATGTCCCAGAGAGGCGTAGATTGGGGTGTCCCACTGCTGTGATGTCCCAGAGAGGGGAAAAGAGAGGCTATCACAGCTGTGGAGTCTGAGAGAAAGTTACAGAGGTGTTCTGACTTGTCTGTTGCCACAGAGGGGATGCAGTTGGGGATGTCATGGCTATGGTATCAGGGAGAGGTTTGAATTGGTTCTGTCTCTGCTGTGATGTCACAGAGAAGGGAATAATTAGTCTGTCACCGCTGTGGTGTCCCAGAGAGGTGTAAATTGGACTTGTCACTGACTGCAGTGATGTCAGAGAGAGGTGAAGCTGGGTCACTCATTTTTGTGATGTCACAGAGAGGAAGAAACTGAGGCTGCCACCACTTTGGTGTCATCAACAGATGTAAGTTGGGCCTGTCACTGCTCTGATGACACAAATGGAGGAAAAGTGGATCAGTCAGTGCTGCGGTGTTAGAGAGGGGATGAATTTGAGGCTGTCATGACTGTGATGTCCCAGAGAGGGGAATAATGCCTCTGTCAGCACTGTGGTGTCACAGAGAGGCGTAAATGAGAGTTGTCAGTGCAGTGATGTGATAGAGAGGGGAAAATGGGTCCCTGATTGGTGTGATGTCAGAGAGAGGAAAAAACTGAGACTGCCTCTGCACTGGTGTCACAGAGAGGCATCAATTGGGCCTGTCACTTCTGTGGTGTCACAAAGAGGGGAAAAGTGAGTCTGTCACTGCTGTGGTGTCCCGGAGAGGGGAAAAGTGGAGTGATCACAGTTGTGCAGTCCCAGAGAAAGTTGCACAGGTGCTATGACTTGTCTGTTGCCACAAAGGGGATGGAATTGGGGTTGTTAGGGCTGTGGTATGACAGAGAGTTTTAAATTGGTTCTGATGTGATGTCCCAGAGAGGGGAATAATGGGTCTTTCAACGCCCTGGTGTCACAGAGAGGTGTCAATTGGACTTGTCAGTGCAGTGATCTCCCAGAGAGAGGAAAACTGAGGCTGTCACTGCTGTGGCCTATAGGAGGGGATGAATTCCCACTTGTCTTTGATGTTATGTCACGGAGAGGAGAACCCTGGCACTGCCACCGCTGGGGTGTTAGAGATAGGTGTAAGTTGGGCTTGTTGCATCTGTGGTGTGACAGAAAGGGTGAAATTTGGTCTGTCAGTGCTGTGATGTCTTAAAGGGTGGAAACTGGGATTCTTTCACTGCTGTGATGTCCCAGAGAGGCGTAGATTGGGGTGTCCCACTGCTGTGATGTCCCAGAGAGGGGAAAAGAGAGGCTATCACAGCTGTGGAGTCTGAGAGAAAGTTACAGAGGTGTTCTGACTTGTCTGTTGCCACAGAGGGGATGCAGTTGGGGATGTCATGGCTATGGTATCAGGGAGAGGTTTGAATTGGTTCTGTCTCTGCTGTGATGTCACAGAGAAGGGAATAATTAGTCTGTCACCGCTGTGGTGTCCCAGAGAGGTGTAAATTGGACTTGTCACTGACTGCAGTGATGTCAGAGAGAGGTGAAGCTGGGTCACTCATTTTTGTGATGTCACAGAGAGGAAGAAACTGAGGCTGCCACCACTTTGGTGTCATCAACAGATGTAAGTTGGGCCTGTCACTGCTCTGATGACACAAATGGAGGAAAAGTGGATCAGTCAGTGCTGCGGTGTTAGAGAGGGGATGAATTTGAGGCTGTCATGACTGTGATGTCCCAGAGAGGGGAATAATGCCTCTGTCAGCACTGTGGTGTCACAGAGAGGCGTAAATGAGAGTTGTCAGTGCAGTGATGTGATAGAGAGGGGAAAATGGGTCCCTGATTGGTGTGATGTCAGAGAGAGGAAAAAACTGAGACTGCCTCTGCACTGGTGTCACAGAGAGGCATCAATTGGGCCTGTCACTTCTGTGGTGTCACAAAGAGGGGAAAAGTGAGTCTGTCACTGCTGTGGTGTCCCGGAGAGGGGAAAAGTGGAGTGATCACAGTTGTGCAGTCCCAGAGAAAGTTGCACAGGTGCTATGACTTGTCTGTTGCCACAAAGGGGATGGAATTGGGGTTGTTAGGGCTGTGGTATGACAGAGAGTTTTAAATTGGTTCTGATGTGATGTCCCAGAGAGGGGAATAATGGGTCTTTCAACGCCCTGGTGTCACAGAGAGGTGTCAATTGGACTTGTCAGTGCAGTGATCTCCCAGAGAGAGGAAAACTGAGGCTGTCACTGCTGTGGCCTATAGGAGGGGATGAATTCCCACTTGTCTTTGATGTTATGTCACGGAGAGGAGAACCCTGGCACTGCCACCGCTGGGGTGTTAGAGATAGGTGTAAGTTGGGCTTGTTGCATCTGTGGTGTGACAGAAAGGGTGAAATTTGGTCTGTCAGTGCTGTGATGTCTTAAAGGGTGGAAACTGGGATTCTTTCACTGCTGTGATGTCCCAGAGAGGCGTAGATTGGGGTGTCCCACTGCTGTGATGTCCCAGAGAGGGGAAAAGAGAGGCTATCACAGCTGTGGAGTCTGAGAGAAAGTTACAGAGGTGTTCTGACTTGTCTGTTGCCACAGAGGGGATGCAGTTGGGGATGTCATGGCTATGGTATCAGGGAGAGGTTTGAATTGGTTCTGTCTCTGCTGTGATGTCACAGAGAAGGGAATAATTAGTCTGTCACCGCTGTGGTGTCCCAGAGAGGTGTAAATTGGACTTGTCACTGACTGCAGTGATGTCAGAGAGAGGTGAAGCTGGGTCACTCATTTTTGTGATGTCACAGAGAGGAAGAAACTGAGGCTGCCACCACTTTGGTGTCATCAACAGATGTAAGTTGGGCCTGTCACTGCTCTGATGACACAAATGGAGGAAAAGTGGATCAGTCAGTGCTGCGGTGTTAGAGAGGGGATGAATTTGAGGCTGTCATGACTGTGATGTCCCAGAGAGGGGAATAATGCCTCTGTCAGCACTGTGGTGTCACAGAGAGGCGTAAATGAGAGTTGTCACTGCAGTGATGTGATAGAGAGGGGAAAATGGGTCCCTGATTGGTGTGATGTCAGAGAGAGGAAAAAACTGAGACTGCCTCTGCACTGGTGTCACAGAGAGGCATCAATTGGGCCTGTCACTTCTGTGGTGTCACAAAGAGGGGAAAAGTGAGTCTGTCACTGCTGTGGTGTCCCGGAGAGGGGAAAAGTGGAGTGATCACAGTTGTGCAGTCCCAGAGAAAGTTGCACAGGTGCTATGACTTGTCTGTTGCCACAAAGGGGATGGAATTGGGGTTGTTAGGGCTGTGGTATGACAGAGAGTTTTAAATTGGTTCTGATGTGATGTCCCAGAGAGGGGAATAATGGGTCTTTCAACGCCCTGGTGTCACAGAGAGGTGTCAATTGGACTTGTCAGTGCAGTGATCTCCCAGAGAGAGGAAAACTGAGGCTGTCACTGCTGTGGCCTATAGGAGGGGATGAATTCCCACTTGTCTTTGATGTTATGTCATGGAGAGGAGAACCCTGGCACTGTCACCGCTGGGGTGTTAGAGAGAGGTGTAAATTGGGCTTGTTGTATCGGTGGTGTGACAGAAAGGGTGAAATTTGGTCTGTCAGTGCTGTGATGTCTTAAAGGGTGGAAACTGGGTCTTTCACTGCTGTGATGTCCCAGAGAGGCGTAGATTGGGGTGTCCCACTGCTGTGATGTCCCAGAGAAAGGAAAAGAGAGGCTATCACAGCTGTGGAGTCAGAGAGAAAGTTAGAGGTGTTCTGACTTGTCTGTTGCCACAGAGGGGATGCAGTTGGGGATGTCATGGCTATGGTATCAGGGAGAGGTTTGAATTGGTTCTGTCTCTGCTGTGATGTCACAGAGAAGGGAATAATTAGTCTGTCACCGCTGTGGTGTCCCAGAGAGGTGTAAATTGGACTTGTCACTGACTGCAGTGATGTCAGAGAGAGGTGAAGCTGGGTCACTCATTTTTGTGATGTCACAGAGAGGAAGAAACTGAGGCTGCCACCACTTTGGTGTCATCAACAGATGTAAGTTGGGCCTGTCACTGCTCTGATGACACAAATGGAGGAAAAGTGGATCAGTCAGTGCTGCGGTGTTAGAGAGGGGATGAATTTGAGGCTGTCATGACTGTGATGTCCCAGAGAGGGGAATAATGCCTCTGTCAGCACTGTGGTGTCACAGAGAGGCGTAAATGAGAGTTGTCAGTGCAGTGATGTGATAGAGAGGGGAAAATGGGTCCCTGATTGGTGTGATGTCAGAGAGAGGAAAAAACTGAGACTGCCTCTGCACTGGTGTCACAGAGAGGCATCAATTGGGCCTGTCACTTCTGTGGTGTCACAAAGAGGGGAAAAGTGAGTCTGTCACTGCTGTGGTGTCCCGGAGAGGGGAAAAGTGGAGTGATCACAGTTGTGCAGTCCCAGAGAAAGTTGCACAGGTGCTATGACTTGTCTGTTGCCACAAAGGGGATGGAATTGGGGTTGTTAGGGCTGTGGTATGACAGAGAGTTTTAAATTGGTTCTGATGTGATGTCCCAGAGAGGGGAATAATGGGTCTTTCAACGCCCTGGTGTCACAGAGAGGTGTCAATTGGACTTGTCAGTGCAGTGATCTCCCAGAGAGAGGAAAACTGAGGCTGTCACTGCTGTGGCCTATAGGAGGGGATGAATTCCCACTTGTCTTTGATGTTATGTCATGGAGAGGAGAACCCTGGCACTGTCACCGCTGGGGTGTTAGAGAGAGGTGTAAATTGGGCTTGTTGTATCGGTGGTGTGACAGAAAGGGTGAAATTTGGTCTGTCAGTGCTGTGATGTCTTAAAGGGTGGAAACTGGGTCTTTCACTGCTGTGATGTCCCAGAGAGGCGTAGATTGGGGTGTCCCACTGCTGTGATGTCCCAGAGAAAGGAAAAGAGAGGCTATCACAGCTGTGGAGTCAGAGAGAAAGTTAGAGGTGTTCTGACTTGTCTGTTGCCACAGAGGGGATGCAGTTGGGGATGTCATGGCTATGGTATCAGGGAGAGGTTTGAATTGGTTCTGTCTCTGCTGTGATGTCACAGAGAAGGGAATAATGAGTCTGTCACCGCTGTGGTGTCCCAGGGAGGTGTAAATTGGACTTGTCACTGACTGCAGTGATGTCAGAGAGAGGTGAAGCTGGGTCACTCATTTTTGTGATGTCACAGAGAGGAAGAAACTGAGGCTGCCACCACTTTGGTGTCATCAACAGATGTAACTTGGGCCTGTCACTGCTCTGATGACACAAATGGAGGAAAAGTGGATCAGTCAGTGCTGCGGTGTTACAGAGGGGATGAATTTGAGGCTGTCATGACTGTGATGTCCCAGAGAGGGGAATAATGCCTCTGTCAGCACTGTGGTGTCACAGAGAGGCGTAAATGAGAGTTGTCAGTGCAGTGATGTGATAGAGAGGGGAAAATGGGTCCCTGATTGGTGTGATGTCAGAGAGAGGAAAAAACTGAGACTGCCTCTGCACTGGTGTCACAGAGAGGCATCAATTGGGCCTGTCACTTCTGTGGTGTCACAAAGAGGGGAAAAGTGAGTCTGTCACTGCTGTGGTGTCCCGGAGAGGGGAAAAGTGGAGTGATCACAGTTGTGCAGTCCCAGAGAAAGTTGCACAGGTGCTATGACTTGTCTGTTGCCACAAAGGGGATGGAATTGGGGTTGTTAGGGCTGTGGTATGACAGAGAGTTTTAAATTGGTTCTGATGTGATGTCCCAGAGAGGGGAATAATGGGTCTTTCAACGCCCTGGTGTCACAGAGAGGTGTCAATTGGACTTGTCAGTGCAGTGATCTCCCAGAGAGAGGAAAACTGAGGCTGTCACTGCTGTGGCCTATAGGAGGGGATGAATTCCCACTTGTCTTTGATGTTATGTCATGGAGAGGAGAACCCTGGCACTGTCACCGCTGGGGTGTTAGAGAGAGGTGTAAATTGGGCTTGTTGTATCGGTGGTGTGACAGAAAGGGTGAAATTTGGTCTGTCAGTGCTGTGATGTCTTAAAGGGTGGAAACTGGGTCTTTCACTGCTGTGATGTCCCAGAGAGGCGTAGATTGGGGTGTCCCACTGCTGTGATGTCCCAGAGAAAGGAAAAGAGAGGCTATCACAGCTGTGGAGTCAGAGAGAAAGTTAGAGGTGTTCTGACTTGTCTGTTGCCACAGAGGGGATGCAGTTGGGGATGTCATGGCTATGGTATCAGGGAGAGGTTTGAATTGGTTCTGTCTCTGCTGTGATGCCACAGAGAAGGGAATAATTAGTCTGTCACCGCTGTGGTGTCCCAGAGAGGTGTAAATTGGACTTGTCACTGACTGCAGTGATGTCAGAGAGAGGTGAAGCTGGGTCACTCATTTTTGTGATGTCACAGAGAGGAAGAAACTGAGGCTGCCACCACTTTGGTGTCATCAACAGATGTAAGTTGGGCCTGTCACTGCTCTGATGACACAAATGGAGGAAAAGTGGATCAGTCAGTGCTGCGGTGTTACAGAGGGGATGAATTTGAGGCTGTCATGACTGTGATGTCCCAGAGAGGGGAATAATGCCTCTGTCAGCACTGTGGTGTCACAGAGAGGCGTAAATGAGAGTTGTCAGTGCAGTGATGTGATAGAGAGGGGAAAATGGGTCCCTGATTGGTGTGATGTCAGAGAGAGGAAAAAACTGAGACTGCCTCTGCACTGGTGTCACAGAGAGGCATCAATTGGGCCTGTCACTTCTGTGGTGTCACAAAGAGGGGAAAAGTGAGTCTGTCACTGCTGTGGTGTCCCGGAGAGGGGAAAAGTGGAGTGATCACAGTTGTGCAGTCCCAGAGAAAGTTGCACAGGTGCTATGACTTGTCTGTTGCCACAAAGGGGATGGAATTGGGGTTGTTAGGGCTGTGGTATGACAGAGAGTTTTAAATTGGTTCTGATGTGATGTCCCAGAGAGGGGAATAATGGGTCTTTCAACGCCCTGGTGTCACAGAGAGGTGTCAATTGGACTTGTCAGTGCAGTGATCTCCCAGAGAGAGGAAAACTGAGGCTGTCACTGCTGTGGCCTATAGGAGGGGATGAATTCCCACTTGTCTTTGATGTTATGTCATGGAGAGGAGAACCCTGGCACTGTCACCGCTGGGGTGTTAGAGAGAGGTGTAAATTGGGCTTGTTGTATCGGTGGTGTGACAGAAAGGGTGAAATTTGGTCTGTCAGTGCTGTGATGTCTTAAAGGGTGGAAACTGGGTCTTTCACTGCTGTGATGTCCCAGAGAGGCGTAGATTGGGGTGTCCCACTGCTGTGATGTCCCAGAGAAAGGAAAAGAGAGGCTATCACAGCTGTGGAGTCAGAGAGAAAGTTAGAGGTGTTCTGACTTGTCTGTTGCCACAGAGGGGATGCAGTTGGGGATGTCATGGCTATGGTATCAGGGAGAGGTTTGAATTGGTTCTGTCTCTGCTGTGATGTCACAGAGAAGGGAATAATGAGTCTGTCACCGCTGTGGTGTCCCAGAGAGGTGTAAATTGGACTTGTCACTGACTGCAGTGATGTCAGAGAGAGGTGAAGCTGGGTCACTCATTTTTGTGATGTCACAGAGAGGAAGAAACTGAGGCTGCCACCACTTTGGTGTCATCAACAGATGTAAGTTGGGCCTGTCACTGCTCTGATGACACAAATGGAGGAAAAGTGGATCAGTCAGTGCTGCGGTGTTACAGAGGGGATGAATTTGAGGCTGTCATGACTGTGATGTCCCAGAGAGGGGAATAATGCCTCTGTCAGCACTGTGGTGTCACAGAGAGGCGTAAATGAGAGTTGTCACTGCAGTGATGTGATAGAGAGGGGAAAATGGGTCCCTGATTGGTGTGATGTCAGAGAGAGGAAAAAACTGAGACTGCCTCTGCACTGGTGTCACAGAGAGGCATCAATTGGGCCTGTCACTTCTGTGGTGTCACAAAGAGGGGAAAAGTGAGTCTGTCACTGCTGTGGTGTCCCGGAGAGGGGAAAAGTGGAGTGATCACAGTTGTGCAGTCCCAGAGAAAGTTGCACAGGTGCTATGACTTGTCTGTTGCCACAAAGGGGATGGAATTGGGGTTGTTAGGGCTGTGGTATGACAGAGAGTTTTAAATTGGTTCTGATGTGATGTCCCAGAGAGGGGAATAATGGGTCTTTCAGTGCCGTGGTGTCACAGAGAGGTGTCAATTGGACTTGTCAGTGCAGTGATCTCCCAGAGAGAGGAAAACTGAGGCTGTCACTGCTGTGGCCTATAGGAGGGGATGAATTCCCACTTGTCTTTGATGTTATGTCACGGAGAGGAGAACCCTGGCACTGCCACCGCTGGGGTGTTAGAGATAGGTGTAAGTTGGGCTTGTTCCATCTGTGGTGTGACAGAAAGGGTGAAATTTGGTCTGTCAGTGCTGTGATGTCTTAAAGGGTGGAAACTGGGATTCTTTCACTGCTGTGATGTCCCAGAGAGGCGTAGATTGGGGTGTCCCACTGCTGTGATGTCCCAGAGAGGGGAAAAGAGAGGCTATCACAGCTGTGGAGTCTGAGAGAAAGTTCCACAGGTGTTCTGACTTGTCTGTTGCCACAGAGGGGATGCAGTTGGGGATGTCATGGCTATGGTATCAGGGAGAGGTTTGAATTGGTTCTGTCTCTGCTGTGATGTCACAGAGAAGGGAATAATTAGTCTGTCACCGCTGTGGTGTCCCAGAGAGGTGTAAATTGGACTTGTCACTGACTGCAGTGATGTCAGAGAGAGGTGAAGCTGGGTCACTCATTTTTGTGATGTCACAGAGAGGAAGAAACTGAGGCTGCCACCACTTTGGTGTCATCAACAGATGTAACTTGGGCCTGTCACTGCTCTGATGACACAAATGGAGGAAAAGTGGATCAGTCAGTGCTGCGGTGTTAGAGAGGGGATGAATTTGAGGCTGTCATGACTGTGATGTCCCAGAGAGGGGAATAATGCCTCTGTCAGCACTGTGGTGTCACAGAGAGGCGTAAATGAGAGTTGTCACTGCAGTGATGTGATAGAGAGGGGAAAATGGGTCCCTGATTGGTGTGATGTCAGAGAGAGGAAAAAACTGAGACTGCCTCTGCACTGGTGTCACAGAGAGGCATCAATTGGGCCTGTCACTTCTGTGGTGTCACAAAGAGGGGAAAAGTGAGTCTGTCACTGCTGTGGTGTCCCGGAGAGGGGAAAAGTGGAGTGATCACAGTTGTGCAGTCCCAGAGAAAGTTGCACAGGTGCTATGACTTGTCTGTTGCCACAAAGGGGATGGAATTGGGGTTGTTAGGGCTGTGGTATGACAGAGAGTTTTAAATTGGTTCTGATGTGATGTCCCAGAGAGGGGAATAATGGGTCTTTCAACGCCCTGGTGTCACAGAGAGGTGTCAATTGGACTTGTCAGTGCAGTGATCTCCCAGAGAGAGGAAAACTGAGGCTGTCACTGCTGTGGCCTATAGGAGGGGATGAATTCCCACTTGTCTTTGATGTTATGTCATGGAGAGGAGAACCCTGGCACTGTCACCGCTGGGGTGTTAGAGAGAGGTGTAAATTGGGCTTGTTGTATCGGTGGTGTGACAGAAAGGGTGAAATTTGGTCTGTCAGTGCTGTGATGTCTTAAAGGGTGGAAACTGGGGTTCTTTCACTGCTGTGATGTCCCAGAGAGGCGTAGATTGGGGTGTCCCACTGCTGTGATGTCCCAGAGAAAGGAAAAGAGAGGCTATCACAGCTGTGGAGTCAGAGAGAAAGTTAGAGGTGTTCTGACTTGTCTGTTGCCACAGAGGGGATGCAGTTGGGGATGTCATGGCTATGGTATCAGGGAGAGGTTTGAATTGGTTCTGTCTCTGCTGTGATGTCACAGAGAAGGGAATAATGAGTCTGTCACCGCTGTGGTGTCCCAGAGAGGTGTAAATTGGACTTGTCACTGACTGCAGTGATGTCAGAGAGAGGTGAAGCTGGGTCACTCATTTTTGTGATGTCACAGAGAGGAAGAAACTGAGGCTGCCACCACTTTGGTGTCATCAACAGATGTAAGTTGGGCCTGTCACTGCTCTGATGACACAAATGGAGGAAAAGTGGATCAGTCAGTGCTGCGGTGTTAGAGAGGGGATGAATTTGAGGCTGTCATGACTGTGATGTCCCAGAGAGGGGAATAATGCCTCTGTCAGCACTGTGGTGTCACAGAGAGGCGTAAATGAGAGTTGTCACTGCAGTGATGTGATAGAGAGGGGAAAATGGGTCCCTGATTGGTGTGATGTCAGAGAGAGGAAAAAACTGAGACTGCCTCTGCACTGGTGTCACAGAGAGGCATCAATTGGGCCTGTCACTTCTGTGGTGTCACAAAGAGGGGAAAAGTGAGTCTGTCACTGCTGTGGTGTCCCGGAGAGGGGAAAAGTGGAGTGATCACAGTTGTGCAGTCCCAGAGAAAGTTGCACAGGTGCTATGACTTGTCTGTTGCCACAAAGGGGATGGAATTGGGGTTGTTAGGGCTGTGGTATGACAGAGAGTTTTAAATTGGTTCTGATGTGATGTCCCAGAGAGGGGAATAATGGGTCTTTCAACGCCCTGGTGTCACAGAGAGGTGTCAATTGGACTTGTCAGTGCAGTGATCTCCCAGAGAGAGGAAAACTGAGGCTGTCACTGCTGTGGCCTATAGGAGGGGATGAATTCCCACTTGTCTTTGATGTTATGTCACGGAGAGGAGAACCCTGGCACTGCCACCGCTGGGGTGTTAGAGAGAGGTGTAAATTGGGCTTGTTGCATGTGTGGTGTGACAGAAAGGGTGAAATTTGGTCTGTCAGTGCTGTGATGTCTTAAAGGGTGGAAACTGGGTCTTTCACTGCTGTGATGTCCCAGAGAGGCGTAGATTGGGGTGTCCCACTGCTGTGATGTCCCAGAGAAAGGAAAAGAGAGGCTATCACAGCTGTGGAGTCTGAGAGAAAGTTACAGAGGTGTTCTGACTTGTCTGTTGCCACAGAGGGGATGCAGTTGGGGATGTCATGGCTATGGTATCAGGGAGAGGTTTGAATTGGTTCTGTCTCTGCTGTGATGTCACAGAGAAGGGAATAATTAGTCTGTCACCGCTGTGGTGTCCCAGAGAGGTGTAAATTGGACTTGTCACTGACTGCAGTGATGTCAGAGAGAGGTGAAGCTGGGTCACTCATTTTTGTGATGTCACAGAGAGGAAGAAACTGAGGCTGCCACCACTTTGGTGTCATCAACAGATGTAAGTTGGGCCTGTCACTGCTCTGATGACACAAATGGAGGAAAAGTGGATCAGTCAGTGCTGCGGTGTTACAGAGGGGATGAATTTGAGGCTGTCATGACTGTGATGTCCCAGAGAGGGGAATAATGCCTCTGTCAGCACTGTGGTGTCACAGAGAGGCGTAAATGAGAGTTGTCAGTGCAGTGATGTGATAGAGAGGGGAAAATGGGTCCCTGATTGGTGTGATGTCAGAGAGAGGAAAAAACTGAGACTGCCTCTGCACTGGTGTCACAGAGAGGCATCAATTGGGCCTGTCACTTCTGTGGTGTCACAAAGAGGGGAAAAGTGAGTCTGTCACTGCTGTGGTGTCCCGGAGAGGGGAAAAGTGGAGTGATCACAGTTGTGCAGTCCCAGAGAAAGTTGCACAGGTGCTATGACTTGTCTGTTGCCACAAAGGGGATGGAATTGGGGTTGTTAGGGCTGTGGTATGACAGAGAGTTTTAAATTGGTTCTGATGTGATGTCCCAGAGAGGGGAATAATGGGTCTTTCAGTGCCGTGGTGTCACAGAGAGGTGTCAATTGGACTTGTCAGTGCAGTGATCTCCCAGAGAGAGGAAAACTGAGGCTGTCACTGCTGTGGCCTATAGGAGGGGATGAATTCCCACTTGTCTTTGATGTTATGTCACGGAGAGGAGAAACGTGGCACTGCCACCGCTGGGGTGTTAGAGATAGGTGTAAGTTGGGCTTGTTCCATCTGTGGTGTGACAGAAAGGGTGAAATTTGGTCTGTCAGTGCTGTGATGTCTTAAAGGGTGGAAACTGGGGTTCTTTCACTGCTGTGATGTCCCAGAGAGGCGTAGATTGGGGTGTCCCACTGCTGTGATGTCCCAGAGAGGGGAAAAGAGAGGCTATCACAGCTGTGGAGTCTGAGAGAAAGTTACAGAGGTGTTCTGACTTGTCTGTTGCCACAGAGGGGATGCAGTTGGGGATGTCATGGCTATGGTATCACGGAGAGGTTTGAATTGGTTCTGTCTCTGCTGTGATGTCACAGAGAAGGGAATAATTAGTCTGTCACCACTGTGGTGTCCCAGAGAGGTGTAAATTGGACTTGTCACTGACTGCAGTGATGTCACAGAGAGGAGAAGCTGGGTCACTCATTTTTGTGATGTCACAGAGAGGAAGAAACTGAGGCTGCCACCACTTTGGTGTCATCAACAGATGTAAGTTGGGCCTGTCACTGCTCTGATGACACAAATGGAGGAAAAGTGGATCAGTCAGTGCTGCGGTGTTACAGAGGGGATGAATTTGAGGCTGTCATGACTGTGATGTCCCAGAGAGGGGAATAATGCCTCTGTCAGCACTGTGGTGTCACAGAGAGGTGTAAATGAGAGTTGTCAGTGCAGTGATGTTATAGAGAGGGGAAAATGGGTCCCTGATTGGTGTGATGTCAGAGAGAGGAAAAAACTGAGACTGCCTCTGCACTGGTGTCACAGAGAGGCATCAATTGGGCCTGTCACTTCTGTGGTGTCACAAAGAGGGGAAAAGTGAGTCTGTCACTGCTGTGGTGTCCCGGAGAGGGGAAAAGTGGAGTGATCACTGTTGTGCAGTCCCAGAGAAAGTTCCACAGGTGCTATGACTTGTCTGTTGCCACAAAGGGGATGGAATTGGGGTTGTTAGGGCTGTGGTATGACAGAGAGTTTTAAATTGGTTCTGATGTGATGTCCCAGAGAGGGGAATAATGGGTCTTTCAGCGCCGTGGTGTCACAGAGAGGTGTCAATTGGACTTGTCAGTGCAGCGATCTCCCAGAGAGAGGAAAACTGAGGCTGTCACTGCTGTGGCCTATAGGAGGGGATGAATTCCCACTTGTCTTTGATGTTATGTCACGGAGAGGAGAAACCTGGCACTGTCACCGCTGGGGTGTTAGAGATAGGTGTAAATTGGGCTTGTTGCATGTGTGGTGTGACAGAAAGGGTGAAATTTGGTCTGTCAGTGCTGTGATGTCTTAAAGGGTGGAAACTTGGTCTTTCACTGCTGTGATGTCCCAGAGAGGCGTAGATTGGGGTGTCCCACTGCTGTGATGTCCCAGAGAGGGGAAAAGAGAGGCTATCACAGCTGTGGAGTCTGAGAGAAAGTTACAGAGGTGTTCTGACTTGTCTGTTGCCACAGAGGGGATGCAGTTGGGGATGTCATGGCTATGGTATCAGGGAGAGGTTTGAATTGGTTCTGTCTCTGCTGTGATGTCACAGAGAAGGGAATAATTAGTCTGTCACAACTGTGGTGTCCCAGAGAGGTGTAAATTGGACTTGTCACTGACTGCAGTGATGTCAGAGAGAGGTGAAACTGGGTCACTCATTTTTGTGATGTCACAGAGAGGAAGAAACTGAGGCTGCCACCACTTTGGTGTCATCAACAGATGTAAGTTGGGCCTGTCACTGCTCTGATGACACAAATGGAGGAAAAGTGGATCAGTCAGTGCTGCGGTGTTACAGAGGGGATGAATTTGAGGCTGTCATGACTGTGATGTCCCAGAGAGGGGAATAATGCCTCTGTTAGCACTGTGGTGTCACAGAGAGGCGTAAATGAGAGTTGTCAGTGCAGTGATGTGATAGAGAGGGGAAAATGGGTCCCTGATTGGTGTGATGTCAGAGAGAGGAAAAAACTGAGACTGCCTCTGCACTGGTGTCACAGAGAGGCATCAATTGGGCCTGTCACTTCTGTGGTGTCACAAAGAGGGGAAAAGTGAGTCTGTCACTGCTGTGGTGTCCCAGAGAGGGGAAAAGTGGAGTGATCACAGTTGTGCAGTCCCAGAGAAAGTTGCACAGGTGCTATGACTTGTCTGTTGCCACAAAGGGGATGGAATTGGGGTTGTTAGGGCTGTGGTATGACAGAGAGTTTTAAATTGGTTCTGATGTGATGTCCCAGAGAGGGGAATAATGGGTCTTTCAGCGCCCTGGTGTCACAGAGAGGTGTCAATTGGACTTGTCAGTGCAGCGATCTCCCAGAGAGAGGAAAACTGAGGCTGTCACTGCTGTGGCCTATAGGAGGGGATGAATTCCCACTTGTCTTTGATGTTATGTCACGGAGAGGAGAACCCTGGCACTGTCACCGCTGGGGTGTTAGAGAGAGGTGTAAATTGGGCTTGTTGTATCGGTGGTGTGACAGAAAGGGTGAAATTTGGTCTGTCAGTGCTGTGATGTCTTAAAGGGTGGAAACTGGGTCTTTCACTGCTGTGATGTCCCAGAGAGGCGTAGATTGGGGTGTCCCACTGCTGTGATGTCCCAGAGAAAGGAAAAGAGAGGCTATCACAGCTGTGGAGTCTGAGAGAAAGTTACAGAGGTGTTCTGACTTGTCTGTTGCCACAGAGGGGATGCAGTTGGGGATGTCATGGCTATGGTATCAGGGAGAGGTTTGAATTGGTTCAGTCTCTGCTGTGATGTCACGGAGAAGGGAATAATGAGTCTGTCAACACTGTGGTGTCCCAGAGAGGTGTAAATTGGACTTGTCACTGACTGCAGTGATGTCAGAGAGAGGTGAAACTGGGTCACTCATTTTTGTGATGTCACAGAGAGGAAGAAACTGAGGCTGCCACCACTTTGGTGTCATCAACAGATGTAAGTTGGGCCTGTCACTGCTCTGATGACACAAATGGAGGAAAAGTGGATCAGTCAGTGCTGCGGTGTTACAGAGGGGATGAATTTGAGGTTGTCATGACTGTGATGTCCCAGAGAGGGGAATAATGCCTCTGTTAGCACTGTGGTGTCACAGAGAGGCGTAAATGAGAGTTGTCAGTGCAGTGATGTTATAGAGAGGGGAAAATGGGTCCCTGATTGGTGTGATGTCAGAGAGAGGAAAAAACTGAGACTGCCTCTGCACTGGTGTCACAGAGAGGCATCAATTGGGCCTGTCACTTCTGTGGTGTCACAAAGAGGGGAAAAGTGAGTCTGTCACTGCTGTGGTGTCCCGGAGAGGGGAAAAGTGGAGTGATCACAGTTGTGCAGTCCCAGAGAAAGTTGCACAGGTGCTATGACTTGTCTGTTGCCACAAAGGGGATGGAATTGGGGTTGTTAGGGCTGTGGTATGACAGAGAGTTTTAAATTGGTTCTGATGTGATGTCCCAGAGAGGGGAATAATGGGTCTTTCAGTGCCGTGGTGTCACAGAGAGGTGTCAATTGGACTTGTCAGTGCAGCGATCTCCCAGAGAGAGGAAAACTGAGGCTGTCACTGCTGTGGCCTATAGGAGGGGATGAATTCCCACTTGTCTTTGATGTTATGTCATGGAGAGGAGAACCCTGGCACTGTCACCGCTGGGGTGTTAGAGAGAGGTGTAAATTGGGCTTGTTGTATCGGTGGTGTGACAGAAAGGGTGAAATTTGGTCTGTCAGTGCTGTGATGTCTTAAAGGGTGGAAACTGGGTCTTTCACTGCTGTGATGTCCCAGAGAGGCGTAGATTGGGGTGTCCCACTGCTGTGATGTCCCAGAGAGGGGAAAAGAGAGGCTATCACAGCTGTGGAGTCTGAGAGAAAGTTCCACAGGTGTTCTGACTTGTCTGTTGCCACAGAGGGGATGCAGTTGGGGATGTCATGGCTATGGTATCAGGGAGAGGTTTGAATTGGTTCTGTCTCTGCTGTGATGTCACAGAGAAGGGAATAATTAGTCTGTCACCGCTGTGGTGTCCCAGAGAGGTGTAAATTGGACTTGTCACTGACTGCAGTGATGTCAGAGAGAGGTGAAGCTGGGTCACTCATTTTTGTGATGTCACAGAGAGGAAGAAACTGAGGCTGCCACCACTTTGGTGTCATCAACAGATGTAAGTTGGGCCTGTCACTGCTCTGATGACACAAATGGAGGAAAAGTGGATCAGTCAGTGCTGCGGTGTTACAGAGGGGATGAATTTGAGGCTGTCATGACTGTGATGTCCCAGAGAGGGGAATAATGCCTCTGTCAGCACTGTGGTGTCACAGAGAGGCGTAAATGAGAGTTGTCACTGCAGTGATGTGATAGAGAGGGGAAAATGGGTCCCTGATTGGTGTGATGTCAGAGAGAGGAAAAAACTGAGACTGCCTCTGCACTGGTGTCACAGAGAGGCATCAATTGGGCCTGTCACTTCTGTGGTGTCACAAAGAGGGGAAAAGTGAGTCTGTCACTGCTGTGGTGTCCCGGAGAGGGGAAAAGTGGAGTGATCACAGTTGTGCAGTCCCAGAGAAAGTTCCACAGGTGCTATGACTTGTCTGTTGCCACAAAGGGGATGGAATTGGGGTTGTTAGGGCTGTGGTATGACAGAGAGTTTTAAATTGGTTCTGATGTGATGTCCCAGAGAGGGGAATAATGGGTCTTTCAACGCCCTGGTGTCACAGAGAGGTGTCAATTGGACTTGTCAGTGCAGTGATCTCCCAGAGAGAGGAAAACTGAGGCTGTCACTGCTGTGGCCTATAGGAGGGGATGAATTCCCACTTGTCTTTGATGTTATGTCATGGAGAGGAGAACCCTGGCACTGTCACCGCTGGGGTGTTAGAGAGAGGTGTAAATTGGGCTTGTTGTATCGGTGGTGTGACAGAAAGGGTGAAATTTGGTCTGTCAGTGCTGTGATGTCTTAAAGGGTGGAAACTGGGGTTCTTTCACTGCTGTGATGTCCCAGAGAGGCGTAGATTGGGGTGTCCCACTGCTGTGATGTCCCAGAGAAAGGAAAAGAGAGGCTATCACAGCTGTGGAGTCAGAGAGAAAGTTAGAGGTGTTCTGACTTGTCTGTTGCCACAGAGGGGATGCAGTTGGGGATGTCATGGCTATGGTATCAGGGAGAGGTTTGAATTGGTTCTGTCTCTGCTGTGATGTCACAGAGAAGGGAATAATGAGTCTGTCACCGCTGTGGTGTCCCAGAGAGGTGTAAATTGGACTTGTCACTGACTGCAGTGATGTCAGAGAGAGGTGAAGCTGGGTCACTCATTTTTGTGATGTCACAGAGAGGAAGAAACTGAGGCTGCCACCACTTTGGTGTCATCAACAGATGTAAGTTGGGCCTGTCACTGCTCTGATGACACAAATGGAGGAAAAGTGGATCAGTCAGTGCTGCGGTGTTAGAGAGGGGATGAATTTGAGGCTGTCATGACTGTGATGTCCCAGAGAGGGGAATAATGCCTCTGTCAGCACTGTGGTGTCACAGAGAGGCGTAAATGAGAGTTGTCACTGCAGTGATGTGATAGAGAGGGGAAAATGGGTCCCTGATTGGTGTGATGTCAGAGAGAGGAAAAAACTGAGACTGCCTCTGCACTGGTGTCACAGAGAGGCATCAATTGGGCCTGTCACTTCTGTGGTGTCACAAAGAGGGGAAAAGTGAGTCTGTCACTGCTGTGGTGTCCCGGAGAGGGGAAAAGTGGAGTGATCACAGTTGTGCAGTCCCAGAGAAAGTTGCACAGGTGCTATGACTTGTCTGTTGCCACAAAGGGGATGGAATTGGGGTTGTTAGGGCTGTGGTATGACAGAGAGTTTTAAATTGGTTCTGATGTGATGTCCCAGAGAGGGGAATAATGGGTCTTTCAACGCCCTGGTGTCACAGAGAGGTGTCAATTGGACTTGTCAGTGCAGTGATCTCCCAGAGAGAGGAAAACTGAGGCTGTCACTGCTGTGGCCTATAGGAGGGGATGAATTCCCACTTGTCTTTGATGTTATGTCACGGAGAGGAGAAACCTGGCACTGCCACCGCTGGGGTGTTAGAGAGAGGTGTAAATTGGGCTTGTTGCATGTGTGGTGTGACAGAAAGGGTGAAATTTGGTCTGTCAGTGCTGTGATGTCTTAAAGGGTGGAAACTGGGTCTTTCACTGCTGTGATGTCCCAGAGAGGCGTAGATTGGGGTGTCCCACTGCTGTGATGTCCCAGAGAAAGGAAAAGAGAGGCTATCACAGCTGTGGAGTCAGAGAGAAAGTTAGAGGTGTTCTGACTTGTCTGTTGCCACAGAGGGGATGCAGTTGGGGATGTCATGGCTATGGTATCAGGGAGAGGTTTGAATTGGTTCTGTCTCTGCTGTGATGTCACAGAGAAGGGAATAATTAGTCTGTCACCGCTGTGGTGTCCCAGAGAGGTGTAAATTGGACTTGTCACTGACTGCAGTGATGTCAGAGAGAGGTGAAGCTGGGTCACTCATTTTTGTGATGTCACAGAGAGGAAGAAACTGAGGCTGCCACCACTTTGGTGTCATCAACAGATGTAAGTTGGGCCTGTCACTGCTCTGATGACACAAATGGAGGAAAAGTGGATCAGTCAGTGCTGCGGTGTTAGAGAGGGGATGAATTTGAGGCTGTCATGACTGTGATGTCCCAGAGAGGGGAATAATGCCTCTGTCAGCACTGTGGTGTCACAGAGAGGCGTAAATGAGAGTTGTCAGTGCAGTGATGTGATAGAGAGGGGAAAATGGGTCCCTGATTGGTGTGATGTCAGAGAGAGGAAAAAACTGAGACTGCCTCTGCACTGGTGTCACAGAGAGGCATCAATTGGGCCTGTCACTTCTGTGGTGTCACAAAGAGGGGAAAAGTGAGTCTGTCACTGCTGTGGTGTCCCGGAGAGGGGAAAAGTGGAGTGATCACAGTTGTGCAGTCCCAGAGAAAGTTCCACAGGTGCTATGACTTGTCTGTTGCCACAAAGGGGATGGAATTGGGGTTGTTAGGGCTGTGGTATGACAGAGAGTTTTAAATTGGTTCTGATGTGATGTCCCAGAGAGGGGAATAATGGGTCTTTCAGTGCCGTGGTGTCACAGAGAGGTGTCAATTGGACTTGTCAGTGCAGTGATCTCCCAGAGAGAGGAAAACTGAGGCTGTCACTGCTGTGGCCTATAGGAGGGGATGAATTCCCACTTGTCTTTGATGTTATGTCACGGAGAGGAGAAACCTGGCACTGCCACCGCTGGGGTGTTAGAGATAGGTGTAAGTTGGGCTTGTTGCATCTGTGGTGTGACAGAAAGGGTGAAATTTGGTCTGTCAGTGCTGTGATGTCTTAAAGGGTGGAAACTGGGATTCTTTCACTGCTGTGATGTCCCAGAGAGGCGTAGATTGGGGTGTCCCACTGCTGTGATGTCCCAGAGAGGGGAAAAGAGAGGCTATCACAGCTGTGGAGTCTGAGAGAAAGTTACAGAGGTGTTCTGACTTGTCTGTTGCCACAGAGGGGATGCAGTTGGGGATGTCATGGCTATGGTATCAGGGAGAGGTTTGAATTGGTTCTGTCTCTGCTGTGATGTCACAGAGAAGGGAATAATTAGTCTGTCACAACTGTGGTGTCCCAGAGAGGTGTAAATTGGACTTGTCACTGACTGCAGTGATGTCAGAGAGAGGTGAAACTGGGTCACTCATTTTTGTGATGTCACAGAGAGGAAGAAACTGAGGCTGCCACCACTTTGGTGTCATCAACAGATGTAACTTGGGCCTGTCACTGCTCTGATGACACAAATGGAGGAAAAGTGGATCAGTCAGTGCTGCGGTGTTACAGAGGGGATGAATTTGAGGCTGTCATGACTGTGATGTCCCAGAGAGGGGAATAATGCCTCTGTTAGCACTGTGGTGTCACAGAGAGGCGTAAATGAGAGTTGTCAGTGCAGTGATGTGATAGAGAGGGGAAAATGGGTCCCTGATTGGTGTGATGTCAGAGAGAGGAAAAAACTGAGACTGCCTCTGCACTGGTGTCACAGAGAGGCATCAATTGGGCCTGTCACTTCTGTGGTGTCACAAAGAGGGGAAAAGTGAGTCTGTCACTGCTGTGGTGTCCCAGAGAGGGGAAAAGTGGAGTGATCACAGTTGTGCAGTCCCAGAGAAAGTTGCACAGGTGCTATGACTTGTCTGTTGCCACAAAGGGGATGGAATTGGGGTTGTTAGGGCTGTGGTATGACAGAGAGTTTTAAATTGGTTCTGATGTGATGTCCCAGAGAGGGGAATAATGGGTCTTTCAGCGCCCTGGTGTCACAGAGAGGTGTCAATTGGACTTGTCAGTGCAGCGATCTCCCAGAGAGAGGAAAACTGAGGCTGTCACTGCTGTGGCCTATAGGAGGGGATGAATTCCCACTTGTCTTTGATGTTATGTCACGGAGAGGAGAACCCTGGCACTGCCACCGCTGGGGTGTTAGAGATAGGTGTAAATTGGGCTTGTTGTATCGGTGGTGTGACAGAAAGGGTGAAATTTGGTCTGTCAGTGCTGTGATGTCTTAAAGGGTGGAAATTGGGTCTTTCACTGCTGTGATGTCCCAGAGAGGCGTAGATTGGGGTGTCCCACTGCTGTGATGTCCCAGAGAAAGGAAAAGAGAGGCTATCACAGCTGTGGAGTCTGAGAGAAAGTTACAGAGGTGTTCTGACTTGTCTGTTGCCACAGAGGGGATGCAGTTGGGGATGTCATGGCTATGGTATCAGGGAGAGGTTTGAATTGGTTCAGTCTCTGCTGTGATGTCACGGAGAAGGGAATAATGAGTCTGTCAACACTGTGGTGTCCCAGAGAGGTGTAAATTGGACTTGTCACTGACTGCAGTGATGTCAGAGAGAGGTGAAGCTGGGTCACTCATTTTTGTGATGTCACAGAGAGGAAGAAACTGAGGCTGCCACCACTTTGGTGTCATCAACAGATGTAAGTTGGGCCTGTCACTGCTCTGATGACACAAATGGAGGAAAAGTGGATCAGTCAGTGCTGCGGTGTTACAGAGGGGATGAATTTGAGGCTGTCATGACTGTGATGTCCCAGAGAGGGGAATAATGCCTCTGTTAGCACTGTGGTGTCACAGAGAGGCGTAAATGAGAGTTGTCAGTGCAGTGATGTTATAGAGAGGGGAAAATGGGTCCCTGATTGGTGTGATGTCAGAGAGAGGAAAAAACTGAGACTGCCTCTGCACTGGTGTCACAGAGAGGCATCAATTGGGCCTGTCACTTCTGTGGTGTCACAAAGAGGGGAAAAGTGAGTCTGTCACTGCTGTGGTGTCCCGGAGAGGGGAAAAGTGGAGTGATCACAGTTGTGCAGTCCCAGAGAAAGTTGCACAGGTGCTATGACTTGTCTGTTGCCACAAAGGGGATGGAATTGGGGTTGTTAGGGCTGTGGTATGACAGAGAGTTTTAAATTGGTTCTGATGTGATGTCCCAGAGAGGGGAATAATGGGTCTTTCAGTGCCGTGGTGTCACAGAGAGGTGTCAATTGGACTTGTCAGTGCAGCGATCTCCCAGAGAGAGGAAAACTGAGGCTGTCACTGCTGTGGCCTATAGGAGGGGATGAATTCCCACTTGTCTTTGATGTTATGTCATGGAGAGGAGAACCCTGGCACTGTCACCGCTGGGGTGTTAGAGAGAGGTGTAAATTGGGCTTGTTGTATCGGTGGTGTGACAGAAAGGGTGAAATTTGGTCTGTCAGTGCTGTGATGTCTTAAAGGGTGGAAACTGGGTCTTTCACTGCTGTGATGTCCCAGAGAGGCGTAGATTGGGGTGTCCCACTGCTGTGATGTTCCAGAGAAAGGAAAAGAGAGGCTATCACAGCTGTGGAGTCAGAGAGAAAGTTAGAGGTGTTCTGACTTGTCTGTTGCCACAGAGGGGATGCAGTTGGGGATGTCATGGCTATGGTATCAGGGAGAGGTTTGAATTGGTTCTGTCTCTGCTGTGATGTCACAGAGAAGGGAATAATGAGTCTGTCACCACTGTGGTGTCCCAGAGAGGTGTAAATTGGACTTGTCACTGACTGCAGTGATGTCAGAGAGAGGTGAAGCTGGGTCACTCATTTTTGTGATGTCACAGAGAGGAAGAAACTGAGGCTGCCACCACTTTGGTGTCATCAACAGATGTAAGTTGGGCCTGTCACTGCTCTGATGACACAAATGGAGGAAAAGTGGATCAGTCAGTGCTGCGGTGTTAGAGAGGGGATGAATTTGAGGCTGTCATGACTGTGATGTCCCAGAGAGGGGAATAATGCCTCTGTCAGCACTGTGGTGTCACAGAGAGGCGTAAATGAGAGTTGTCAGTGCAGTGATGTGATAGAGAGGGGAAAATGGGTCCCTGATTGGTGTGATGTCAGAGAGAGGAAAAAACTGAGACTGCCTCTGCACTGGTGTCACAGAGAGGCATCAATTGGGCCTGTCACTTCTGTGGTGTCACAAAGAGGGGAAAAGTGAGTCTGTCACTGCTGTGGTGTCCCGGAGAGGGGAAAAGTGGAGTGATCACAGTTGTGCAGTCCCAGAGAAAGTTGCACAGGTGCTATGACTTGTCTGTTGCCACAAAGGGGATGGAATTGGGGTTGTTAGGGCTGTGGTATGACAGAGAGTTTGAAATTGGTTCTGATGTGATGTCCCAGAGAGGGGAATAACGGGTCTTTCAGTGCCGTGGTGTCACAGAGAGGTGTCAATTGGACTTGTCAGTGCAGTGATCTCCCAGAGAGAGGAAAACTGAGGCTGTCACTGCTGTGGCCTATAGGAGGGGATGAATTCCCACTTGTCTTTGATGTTATGTCACGGAGAGGAGAACCCTGGCACTGCCACCGCTGGGGTGTTAGAGATAGGTGTAAGTTGGGCTTGTTCCATCTGTGGTGTGACAGAAAGGGTGAAATTTGGTCTGTCAGTGCTGTGATGTCTTAAAGGGTGGAAACTGGGATTCTTTCACTGCTGTGATGTCCCAGAGAGGCGTAGATTGGGGTGTCCCACTGCTGTGATGTCCCAGAGAGGGGAAAAGAGAGGCTATCACAGCTGTGGAGTCTGAGAGAAAGTTACAGAGGTGTTCTGACTTGTCTGTTGCCACAGAGGGGATGCAGTTGGGGATGTCATGGCTATGGTATCACGGAGAGGTTTGAATGGGTTCTGTCTCTGCTGTGATGTCACAGAGAAGGGAATAATTAGTCTGTCACAACTGTGGTGTCCCAGAGAGGTGTAAATTGGACTTGTCACTGACTGCAGTGATGTCAGAGAGAGGTGAAACTGGGTCACTCATTTTTGTGATGTCACAGAGAGGAAGAAACTGAGGCTGCCACCACTTTGGTGTCATCAACAGATGTAACTTGGGCCTGTCACTGCTCTGATGACACAAATGGAGGAAAAGTGGATCAGTCAGTGCTGCGGTGTTACAGAGGGGATGAATTTGAGGCTGTCATGACTGTGATGTCCCAGAGAGGGGAATAATGCCTCTGTTAGCACTGTGGTGTCACAGAGAGGCGTAAATGAGAGTTGTCAGTGCAGTGATGTGATAGAGAGGGGAAAATGGGTCCCTGATTGGTGTGATGTCAGAGAGAGGAAAAAACTGAGACTGCCTCTGCACTGGTGTCACAGAGAGGCATCAATTGGGCCTGTCACTTCTGTGGTGTCACAAAGAGGGGAAAAGTGAGTCTGTCACTGCTGTGGTGTCCCAGAGAGGGGAAAAGTGGAGTGATCACAGTTGTGCAGTCCCAGAGAAAGTTGCACAGGTGCTATGACTTGTCTGTTGCCACAAAGGGGATGGAATTGGGGTTGTTAGGGCTGTGGTATGACAGAGAGTTTTAAATTGGTTCTGATGTGATGTCCCAGAGAGGGGAATAATGGGTCTTTCAGCGCCCTGGTGTCACAGAGAGGTGTCAATTGGACTTGTCAGTGCAGCGATCTCCCAGAGAGAGGAAAACTGAGGCTGTCACTGCTGTGGCCTATAGGAGGGGATGAATTCCCACTTGTCTTTGATGTTATGTCACGGAGAGGAGAACCCTGGCACTGTCACCGCTGGGGTGTTAGAGAGAGGTGTAAATTGGGCTTGTTGTATCGGTGGTGTGACAGAAAGGGTGAAATTTGGTCTGTCAGTGCTGTGATGTCTTAAAGGGTGGAAATTGGGTCTTTCACTGCTGTGATGTCCCAGAGAGGCGTAGATTGGGGTGTCCCACTGCTGTGATGTCCCAGAGAAAGGAAAAGAGAGGCTATCACAGCTGTGGAGTCTGAGAGAAAGTTACAGAGGTGTTCTGACTTGTCTGTTGCCACAGAGGGGATGCAGTTGGGGATGTCATGGCTATGGTATCAGGGAGAGGTTTGAATTGGTTCAGTCTCTGCTGTGATGTCACGGAGAAGGGAATAATGAGTCTGTCAACACTGTGGTGTCCCAGAGAGGTGTAAATTGGACTTGTCACTGACTGCAGTGATGTCAGAGAGAGGTGAAGCTGGGTCACTCATTTTTGTGATGTCACAGAGAGGAAGAAACTGAGGCTGCCACCACTTTGGTGTCATCAACACATGTAAGTTGGGCCTGTCACTGCTCTGATGACACAAATGGAGGAAAAGTGGATCAGTCAGTGCTGCGGTGTTAGAGAGGGGATGAATTTGAGGCTGTCATGACTGTGATGTCCCAGAGAGGGGAATAATGCCTCTGTTAGCACTGTGGTGTCACAGAGAGGCGTAAATGAGAGTTGTCAGTGCAGTGATGTGATAGAGAGGGGAAAATGGGTCCCTGATTGGTGTGATGTCAGAGAGAGGAAAAAACTGAGACTGCCTCTGCACTGGTGTCACAGAGAGGCATCAATTGGGCCTGTCACTTCTGTGGTGTCACAAAGAGGGGAAAAGTGAGTCTGTCACTGCTGTGGTGTCCCGGAGAGGGGAAAAGTGGAGTGATCACAGTTGTGCAGTCCCAGAGAAAGTTGCACAGGTGCTATGACTTGTCTGTTGCCACAAAGGGGATGGAATTGGGGTTGTTAGGGCTGTGGTATGACAGAGAGTTTTAAATTGGTTCTGATGTGATGTCCCAGAGAGGGGAATAATGGGTCTTTCAGTGCCGTGGTGTCACAGAGAGGTGTCAATTGGACTTGTCAGTGCAGCGATCTCCCAGAGAGAGGAAAACTGAGGCTGTCACTGCTGTGGCCTATAGGAGGGGATGAATTCCCACTTGTCTTTGATGTTATGTCATGGAGAGGAGAACCCTGGCACTGTCACCGCTGGGGTGTTAGAGAGAGGTGTAAATTGGGCTTGTTGTATCGGTGGTGTGACAGAAAGGGTGAAATTTGGTCTGTCAGTGCTGTGATGTCTTAAAGGGTGGAAACTGGGTCTTTCACTGCTGTGATGTCCCAGAGAGGCGTAGATTGGGGTGTCCCACTGCTGTGATGTTCCAGAGAAAGGAAAAGAGAGGCTATCACAGCTGTGGAGTCAGAGAGAAAGTTAGAGGTGTTCTGACTTGTCTGTTGCCACAGAGGGGATGCAGTTGGGGATGTCATGGCTATGGTATCAGGGAGAGGTTTGAATTGGTTCTGTCTCTGCTGTGATGTCACAGAGAAGGGAATAATGAGTCTGTCACCACTGTGGTGTCCCAGAGAGGTGTAAATTGGACTTGTCACTGACTGCAGTGATGTCAGAGAGAGGTGAAGCTGGGTCACTCATTTTTGTGATGTCACAGAGAGGAAGAAACTGAGGCTGCCACCACTTTGGTGTCATCAACAGATGTAAGTTGGGCCTGTCACTGCTCTGATGACACAAATGGAGGAAAAGTGGATCAGTCAGTGCTGCGGTGTTACAGAGGGGATGAATTTGAGGCTGTCATGACTGTGATGTCCCAGAGAGGGGAATAATGCCTCTGTCAGCACTGTGGTGTCACAGAGAGGCGTAAATGAGAGTTGTCACTGCAGTGATGTGATAGAGAGGGGAAAATGGGTCCCTGATTGGTGTGATGTCAGAGAGAGGAAAAAACTGAGACTGCCTCTGCACTGGTGTCACAGAGAGGCATCAATTGGGCCTGTCACTTCTGTGGTGTCACAAAGAGGGGAAAAGTGAGTCTGTCACTGCTGTGGTGTCCCGGAGAGGGGAAAAGTGGAGTGATCACAGTTGTGCAGTCCCAGAGAAAGTTGCACAGGTGCTATGACTTGTCTGTTGCCACAAAGGGGATGGAATTGGGGTTGTTAGGGCTGTGGTATGACAGAGAGTTTTAAATTGGTTCTGATGTGATGTCCCAGAGAGGGGAATAATGGGTCTTTCAGTGCCGTGGTGTCACAGAGAGGTGTCAATTGGACTTGTCAGTGCAGCGATCTCCCAGAGAGAGGAAAACTGAGGCTGTCACTGCTGTGGCCTATAGGAGGGGATGAATTCCCACTTGTCTTTGATGTTATGTCATGGAGAGGAGAACCCTGGCACTGTCACCGCTGGGGTGTTAGAGAGAGGTGTAAATTGGGCTTGTTGTATCGGTGGTGTGACAGAAAGGGTGAAATTTGGTCTGTCAGTGCTGTGATGTCTTAAAGGGTGGAAACTGGGTCTTTCACTGCTGTGATGTCCCAGAGAGGCGTAGATTGGGGTGTCCCACTGCTGTGATGTTCCAGAGAAAGGAAAAGAGAGGCTATCACAGCTGTGGAGTCAGAGAGAAAGTTAGAGGTGTTCTGACTTGTCTGTTGCCACAGAGGGGATGCAGTTGGGGATGTCATGGCTATGGTATCAGGGAGAGGTTTGAATTGGTTCTGTCTCTGCTGTGATGTCACAGAGAAGGGAATAATGAGTCTGTCACCACTGTGGTGTCCCAGAGAGGTGTAAATTGGACTTGTCACTGACTGCAGTGATGTCAGAGAGAGGTGAAGCTGGGTCACTCATTTTTGTGATGTCACAGAGAGGAAGAAACTGAGGCTGCCACCACTTTGGTGTCATCAACAGATGTAAGTTGGGCCTGTCACTGCTCTGATGACACAAATGGAGGAAAAGTGGATCAGTCAGTGCTGCGGTGTTAGAGAGGGGATGAATTTGAGGCTGTCATGACTGTGATGTCCCAGAGAGGGGAATAATGCCTCTGTCAGCACTGTGGTGTCACAGAGAGGCGTAAATGAGAGTTGTCAGTGCAGTGATGTGATAGAGAGGGGAAAATGGGTCCCTGATTGGTGTGATGTCAGAGAGAGGAAAAAACTGAGACTGCCTCTGCACTGGTGTCACAGAGAGGCATCAATTGGGCCTGTCACTTCTGTGGTGTCACAAAGAGGGGAAAAGTGAGTCTGTCACTGCTGTGGTGTCCCGGAGAGGGGAAAAGTGGAGTGATCACAGTTGTGCAGTCCCAGAGAAAGTTGCACAGGTGCTATGACTTGTCTGTTGCCACAAAGGGGATGGAATTGGGGTTGTTAGGGCTGTGGTATGACAGAGAGTTTGAAATTGGTTCTGATGTGATGTCCCAGAGAGGGGAATAACGGGTCTTTCAGTGCCGTGGTGTCACAGAGAGGTGTCAATTGGACTTGTCAGTGCAGTGATCTCCCAGAGAGAGGAAAACTGAGGCTGTCACTGCTGTGGCCTATAGGAGGGGATGAATTCCCACTTGTCTTTGATGTTATGTCACGGAGAGGAGAACCCTGGCACTGCCACCGCTGGGGTGTTAGAGATAGGTGTAAGTTGGGCTTGTTCCATCTGTGGTGTGACAGAAAGGGTGAAATTTGGTCTGTCAGTGCTGTGATGTCTTAAAGGGTGGAAACTGGGATTCTTTCACTGCTGTGATGTCCCAGAGAGGCGTAGATTGGGGTGTCCCACTGCTGTGATGTCCCAGAGAGGGGAAAAGAGAGGCTATCACAGCTGTGGAGTCTGAGAGAAAGTTACAGAGGTGTTCTGACTTGTCTGTTGCCACAGAGGGGATGCACTTGGGGATGTCATGGCTATGGTATCACGGAGAGGTTTGAATTGGTTCTGTCTCTGCTGTGATGTCACAGAGAAGGGAATAATTAGTCTGTCACAACTGTGGTGTCCCAGAGAGGTGTAAATTGGACTTGTCACTGACTGCAGTGATGTCAGAGAGAGGTGAAACTGGGTCACTCATTTTTGTGATGTCACAGAGAGGAAGAAACTGAGGCTGCCACCACTTTGGTGTCATCAACAGATGTAACTTGGGCCTGTCACTGCTCTGATGACACAAATGGAGGAAAAGTGGATCAGTCAGTGCTGCGGTGTTACAGAGGGGATGAATTTGAGGCTGTCATGACTGTGATGTCCCAGAGAGGGGAATAATGCCTCTGTTAGCACTGTGGTGTCACAGAGAGGCGTAAATGAGAGTTGTCAGTGCAGTGATGTGATAGAGAGGGGAAAATGGGTCCCTGATTGGTGTGATGTCAGAGAGAGGAAAAAACTGAGACTGCCTCTGCACTGGTGTCACAGAGAGGCATCAATTGGGCCTGTCACTTCTGTGGTGTCACAAAGAGGGGAAAAGTGAGTCTGTCACTGCTGTGGTGTCCCAGAGAGGGGAAAAGTGGAGTGATCACAGTTGTGCAGTCCCAGAGAAAGTTGCACAGGTGCTATGACTTGTCTGTTGCCACAAAGGGGATGGAATTGGGGTTGTTAGGGCTGTGGTATGACAGAGAGTTTTAAATTGGTTCTGATGTGATGTCCCAGAGAGGGGAATAATGGGTCTTTCAGCGCCCTGGTGTCACAGAGAGGTGTCAATTGGACTTGTCAGTGCAGCGATCTCCCAGAGAGAGGAAAACTGAGGCTGTCACTGCTGTGGCCTATAGGAGGGGATGAATTCCCACTTGTCTTTGATGTTATGTCACGGAGAGGAGAACCCTGGCACTGTCACCGCTGGGGTGTTAGAGAGAGGTGTAAATTGGGCTTGTTGTATCGGTGGTGTGACAGAAAGGGTGAAATTTGGTCTGTCAGTGCTGTGATGTCTTAAAGGGTGGAAATTGGGTCTTTCACTGCTGTGATGTCCCAGAGAGGCGTAGATTGGGGTGTCCCACTGCTGTGATGTCCCAGAGAAAGGAAAAGAGAGGCTATCACAGCTGTGGAGTCTGAGAGAAAGTTACAGAGGTGTTCTGACTTGTCTGTTGCCACAGAGGGGATGCAGTTGGGGATGTCATGGCTATGGTATCAGGGAGAGGTTTGAATTGGTTCAGTCTCTGCTGTGATGTCACGGAGAAGGGAATAATGAGTCTGTCAACACTGTGGTGTCCCAGAGAGGTGTAAATTGGACTTGTCACTGACTGCAGTGATGTCAGAGAGAGGTGAAGCTGGGTCACTCATTTTTGTGATGTCACAGAGAGGAAGAAACTGAGGCTGCCACCACTTTGGTGTCATCAACACATGTAAGTTGGGCCTGTCACTGCTCTGATGACACAAATGGAGGAAAAGTGGATCAGTCAGTGCTGCGGTGTTACAGAGGGGATGAATTTGAGGCTGTCATGACTGTGATGTCCCAGAGAGGGGAATAATGCCTCTGTTAGCACTGTGGTGTCACAGAGAGGCGTAAATGAGAGTTGTCAGTGCAGTGATGTGATAGAGAGGGGAAAATGGGTCCCTGATTGGTGTGATGTCAGAGAGAGGAAAAAACTGAGACTGCCTCTGCACTGGTGTCACAGAGAGGCATCAATTGGGCCTGTCACTTCTGTGGTGTCACAAAGAGGGGAAAAGTGAGTCTGTCACTGCTGTGGTGTCCCGGAGAGGGGAAAAGTGGAGTGATCACAGTTGTGCAGTCCCAGAGAAAGTTGCACAGGTGCTATGACTTGTCTGTTGCCACAAAGGGGATGGAATTGGGGTTGTTAGGGCTGTGGTATGACAGAGAGTTTTAAATTGGTTCTGATGTGATGTCCCAGAGAGGGGAATAATGGGTCTTTCAGTGCCGTGGTGTCACAGAGAGGTGTCAATTGGACTTGTCAGTGCAGCGATCTCCCAGAGAGAGGAAAACTGAGGCTGTCACTGCTGTGGCCTATAGGAGGGGATGAATTCCCACTTGTCTTTGATGTTATGTCATGGAGAGGAGAACCCTGGCACTGTCACCGCTGGGGTGTTAGAGAGAGGTGTAAATTGGGCTTGTTGTATCGGTGGTGTGACAGAAAGGGTGAAATTTGGTCTGTCAGTGCTGTGATGTCTTAAAGGGTGGAAACTGGGATTCTTTCACTGCTGTGATGTCCCAGAGAGGCGTAGATTGGGGTGTCCCACTGCTGTGATGTCCCAGAGAGGGGAAAAGAGAGGCTATCACAGCTGTGGAGTCTGAGAGAAAGTTACAGAGGTGTTCTGACTTGTCTGTTGCCACAGAGGGGATGCAGTTGGGGATGTCATGGCTATGGTATCAGGGAGAGGTTTGAATTGGTTCTGTCTCTGCTGTGATGTCACAGAGAAGGGAATAATGAGTCTGTCACCGCTGTGGTGTCCCAGAGAGGTGTAAATTGGACTTGTCACTGACTGCAGTGATGTCAGAGAGAGGTGAAGCTGGGTCACTCATTTTTGTGATGTCACAGAGAGGAAGAAACTGAGGCTGCCACCACTTTGGTGTCATCAACAGATGTAAGTTGGGCCTGTCACTGCTCTGATGACACAAATGGAGGAAAAGTGGATCAGTCAGTGCTGCGGTGTTAGAGAGGGGATGAATTTGAGGCTGTCATGACTGTGATGTCCCAGAGAGGGGAATAATGCCTCTGTCAGCACTGTGGTGTCACAGAGAGGCGTAAATGAGAGTTGTCAGTGCAGTGATGTGATAGAGAGGGGAAAATGGGTCCCTGATTGGTGTGATGTCAGAGAGAGGAAAAAACTGAGACTGCCTCTGCACTGGTGTCACAGAGAGGCATCAATTGGGCCTGTCACTTCTGTGGTGTCACAAAGAGGGGAAAAGTGAGTCTGTCACTGCTGTGGTGTCCCGGAGAGGGGAAAAGTGGAGTGATCACAGTTGTGCAGTCCCAGAGAAAGTTGCACAGGTGCTATGACTTGTCTGTTGCCACAAAGGGGATGGAATTGGGGTTGTTAGGGCTGTGGTATGACAGAGAGTTTTAAATTGGTTCTGATGTGATGTCCCAGAGAGGGGAATAATGGGTCTTTCAGCGCCGTGGTGTCACAGAGAGGTGTCAATTGGACTTGTCAGTGCAGCGATCTCCCAGAGAGAGGAAAACTGAGGCTGTCACTGCTGTGGCCTATAGGAGGGGATGAATTCCCACTTGTCTTTGATGTTATGTCACGGAGAGGAGAACCCTGGCACTGTCACCGCTGGGGTGTTAGAGAGAGGTGTAAATTGGGCTTGTTGTATCGGTGGTGTGACAGAAAGGGTGAAATTTGGTCTGTCAGTGCTGTGATGTCTTAAAGGGTGGAAATTGGGTCTTTCACTGCTGTGATGTCCCAGAGAGGCGTAGATTGGGGTGTCCCACTGCTGTGATGTTCCAGAGAAAGGAAAAGAGAGGCTATCACAGCTGTGGAGTCAGAGAGAAAGTTAGAGGTGTTCTGACTTGTCTGTTGCCACAGAGGGGATGCAGTTGGGGATGTCATGGCTATGGTATCAGGGAGAGGTTTGAATTGGTTCTGTCTCTGCTGTGATGTCACAGAGAAGGGAATAATGAGTCTGTCACCGCTGTGGTGTCCCAGAGAGGTGTAAATTGGACTTGTCACTGACTGCAGTGATGTCAGAGAGAGGTGAAGCTGGGTCACTCATTTTTGTGATGTCACAGAGAGGAAGAAACTGAGGCTGCCACCACTTTGGTGTCATCAACAGATGTAAGTTGGGCCTGTCACTGCTCTGATGACACAAATGGAGGAAAAGTGGATCAGTCAGTGCTGCGGTGTTAGAGAGGGGATGAATTTGAGGCTGTCATGACTGTGATGTCCCAGAGAGGGGAATAATGCCTCTGTCAGCACTGTGGTGTCACAGAGAGGCGTAAATGAGAGTTGTCAGTGCAGTGATGTGATAGAGAGGGGAAAATGGGTCCCTGATTGGTGTGATGTCAGAGAGAGGAAAAAACGGAGACTGCCTCTGCACTGGTGTCACAGAGAGGCATCAATTGGGCCTGTCACTTCTGTGGTGTCACAAAGAGGGGAAAAGTGAGTCTGTCACTGCTGTGGTGTCCCGGAGAGGGGAAAAGTGGAGTGATCACAGTTGTGCAGTCCCAGAGAAAGTTGCACAGGTGCTATGACTTGTCTGTTGCCACAAAGGGGATGGAATTGGGGTTGTTAGGGCTGTGGTATGACAGAGAGTTTTAAATTGGTTCTGATGTGATGTCCCAGAGAGGGGAATAATGGGTCTTTCAGTGCCGTGGTGTCACAGAGAGGTGTCAATTGGACTTGTCAGTGCAGTGATCTCCCAGAGAGAGGAAAACTGAGGCTGTCACTGCTGTGGCCTATAGGAGGGGATGAATTCCCACTTGTCTTTGATGTTATGTCACGGAGAGGAGAACCCTGGCACTGTCACCGCTGGGGTGTTAGAGATAGGTGTAAGTTGGGCTTGTTCCATCTGTGGTGTGACAGAAAGGGTGAAATTTGGTCTGTCAGTGCTGTGATGTCTTAAAGGGTGGAAACTGGGATTCTTTCACTGCTGTGATGTCCCAGAGAGGCGTAGATTGGGGTGTCCCACTGCTGTGATGTCCCAGAGAGGGGAAAAGAGAGGCTATCACAGCTGTGGAGTCTGAGAGAAAGTTACAGAGGTGTTCTGACTTGTCTGTTGCCACAGAGGGGATGCAGTTGGGGATGTCATGGCTATGGTATCAGGGAGAGGTTTGAATTGGTTCTGTCTCTGCTGTGATGTCACAGAGAAGGGAATAATGAGTCTGTCACCGCTGTGGTGTCCCAGAGAGGTGTAAATTGGACTTGTCACTGACTGCAGTGATGTCAGAGAGAGGTGAAGCTGGGTCACTCATTTTTGTGATGTCACAGAGAGGAAGAAACTGAGGCTGCCACCACTTTGGTGTCATCAACAGATGTAAGTTGGGCCTGTCACTGCTCTGATGACACAAATGGAGGAAAAGTGGATCAGTCAGTGCTGCGGTGTTACAGAGGGGATGAATTTGAGGCTGTCATGACTGTGATGTCCCAGAGAGGGGAATAATGCCTCTGTCAGCACTGTGGTGTCACAGAGAGGCGTAAGTGAGAGTTGTCAGTGCAGTGATGTGATAGAGAGGGGAAAATGGGTCCCTGATTGGTGTGATGTCAGAGAGAGGAAAAAACTGAGACTGCCTCTGCACTGGTGTCACAGAGAGGCATCAATTGGGCCTGTCACTTCTGTGGTGTCACAAAGAGGGGAAAAGTGAGTCTGTCACTGCTGTGGTGTCCCGGAGAGGGGAAAAGTGGAGTGATCACAGTTGTGCAGTCCCAGAGAAAGTTGCACAGGTGCTATGACTTGTCTGTTGCCACAAAGGGGATGGAATTGGGGTTGTTAGGGCTGTGGTATGACAGAGAGTTTTAAATTGGTTCTGATGTGATGTCCCAGAGAGGGGAATAATGGGTCTTTCAGTGCCGTGGTGTCACAGAGAGGTGTCAATTGGACTTGTCAGTGCAGTGATCTCCCAGAGAGAGGAAAACTGAGGCTGTCACTGCTGTGGCCTATAGGAGGGGATGAATTCCCACTTGTCTTTGATGTTATGTCACGGAGAGGAGAACCCTGGCACTGTCACCGCTGGGGTGTTAGAGAGAGGTGTAAATTGGGCTTGTTGTATCGGTGGTGTGACAGAAAGGGTGAAATTTGGTCTGTCAGTGCTGTGATGTCTTAAAGGGTGGAAACTGGGTCTTTCACTGCTGTGATGTCCCAGAGAGGCGTAGATTGGGGTGTCCCACTGCTGTGATGTCCCAGAGAAAGGAAAAGAGAGGCTATCACAGCTGTGGAGTCTGAGAGAAAGTTACAGAGGTGTTCTGACTTGTCTGTTGCCACAGAGGGGATGCAGTTGGGGATGTCATGGCTATGGTATCAGGGAGAGGTTTGAATTGGTTCTGTCTCTGCTGTGATGTCACGGAGAAGGGAATAATGAGTCTGTCAACACTGTGGTGTCCCAGAGAGGTGTAAATTGGACTTGTCACTGACTGCAGTGTCAGAGAGAGGTGAAGCTGGGTCACTCATTTTTGTGATGTCACAGAGAGGAAGAAACTGAGGCTGCCACCACTTTGGTGTCATCAACAGATGTAAGTTGGGCCTGTCACTGCTCTGATGACACAAATGGAGGAAAAGTGGATCAGTCAGTGCTGCGGTGTTACAGAGGGGATGAATTGGAGGCTGTCATGACTGTGATGTCCCAGAGAGGGGAATAATGCCTCTGTCAGCACTGTGGTGTCACAGAGAGGCGTAAATGAGAGTTGTCACTGCAGTGATGTGATAGAGAGGGGAAAATGGGTCCCTGATTGGTGTGATGTCAGAGAGAGGAAAAAACTGAGACTGCCTCTGCACTGGTGTCACAGAGAGGCATCAATTGGGCCTGTCACTTCTGTGGTGTCACAAAGAGGGGAAAAGTGAGTCTGTCACTGCTGTGGTGTCCCGGAGAGGGGAAAAGTGGAGTGATCACTGTTGTGCAGTCCCAGAGAAAGTTGCACAGGTGCTATGACTTGTCTGTTGCCACAAAGGGGATGGAATTGGGGTTGTTAGGGCTGTGGTATGACAGAGAGTTTTAAATTGGTTCTGATGTGATGTCCCAGAGAGGGGAATAATGGGTCTTTCAACGCCCTGGTGTCACAGAGAGGTGTCAATTGGATTTGTCAGTGCAGTGATCTCCCAGAGAGAGGAAAACTGAGGCTGTCACTGCTGTGGCCTATAGGAGGGGATGAATTCCCACTTGTCTTTGATGTTATGTCATGGAGAGGAGAACCCTGGCACTGTCACCGCTGGGGTGTTAGAGAGAGGTGTAAATTGGGCTTGTTGTATCGGTGGTGTGACAGAAAGGGTGAAATTTGGTCTGTCAGTGCTGTGATGTCTTAAAGGGTGGAAACTGGGTCTTTCACTGCTGTGATGTCCCAGAGAGGCGTAGATTGGGGTGTCCCACTGCTGTGATGTCCCAGAGAGGGGAAAAGAGAGGCTATCACAGCTGTGGAGTCTGAGAGAAAGTTACAGAGGTGTTCTGACTTGTCTGTTGCCACAGAGGGGATGCAGTTGGGGATGTCATGGCTATGGTATCAGGGAGAGGTTTGAATTGGTTCAGTCTCTGCTGTGATGTCATGGAGAAGGGAATAATGAGTCTGTCAACACTGTGGTGTCCCAGAGAGGTGTAAATTGGACTTGTCACTGACTGCAGTGATGTCAGAGAGAGGTGAAGCTGGGTCACTCATTTTTGTGATGTCACAGAGAGGAAGAAACTGAGGCTGCCACCACTTTGGTGTCATCAACAGATGTAAGTTGGGCCTGTCACTGCTCTGATGACACAAATGGAGGAAAAGTGGATCAGTCAGTGCTGCGGTGTTAGAGAGGGGATGAATTTGAGGCTGTCATGACTGTGATGTCCCAGAGAGGGGAATAATGCCTCTGTTAGCACTGTGGTGTCACAGAGAGGCGTAAATGAGAGTTGTCAGTGCAGTGATGTTATAGAGAGGGGAAAATGGGTCCCTGATTGGTGTGATGTCAGAGAGAGGAAAAAACTGAGACTGCCTCTGCACTGGTGTCACAGAGAGGCATCAATTGGGCCTGTCACTTCTGTGGTGTCACAAAGAGGGGAAAAGTGAGTCTGTCACTGCTGTGGTGTCCCGGAGAGGGGAAAAGTGGTGTGATCACAGTTGTGCAGTCCCAGAGAAAGTTGCACAGGTGCTATGACTTGTCTGTTGCCACAAAGGGGATGGAATTGGGGTTGTTAGGGCTGTGGTATGACAGAGAGTTTTAAATTGGTTCTGATGTGATGTCCCAGAGAGGGGAATAATGGGTCTTTCAGCGCCCTGGTGTCACAGAGAGGTGTCAATTGGACTTGTCAGTGCAGCGATCTCCCAGAGAGAGGAAAACTGAGGCTGTCACTGCTGTGGCCTATAGGAGGGGATGAATTCCCACTTGTCTTTGATGTTATGTCATGGAGAGGAGAACCCTGGCACTGTCACCGCTGGGGTGTTAGAGATAGGTGTAAGTTGGGCTTGTTCCATCTGTGGTGTGACAGAAAGGGTGAAATTTGGTCTGTCAGTGCTGTGATGTCTTAAAGGGTGGAAACTGGGGTTCTTTCACTGCTGTGATGTCCCAGAGAGGCGTAGATTGGGGTGTCCCACTGCTGTGATGTCCCAGAGAGGGGAAAAGAGAGGCTATCACAGCTGTGGAGTCTGAGAGAAAGTTACAGAGGTGTTCTGACTTGTCTGTTGCCACAGAGGGGATGCAGTTGGGGATGTCATGGCTATGGTATCAGGGAGAGGTTTGAATTGGTTCTGTCTCTGCTGTGATGTCACAGAGAAGGGAATAATGAGTCTGTCACCGCTGTGGTGTCCCAGAGAGGTGTAAATTGGACTTGTCACTGACTGCAGTGATGTCAGAGAGAGGTGAAGCTGGGTCACTCATTTTTGTGATGTCACAGAGAGGAAGAAACTGAGGCTGCCACCACTTTGGTGTCATCAACAGATGTAAGTTGGGCCTGTCACTGCTCTGATGACACAAATGGAGGAAAAGTGGATCAGTCAGTGCTGCGGTGTTACAGAGGGGATGAATTTGAGGCTGTCATGACTGTGATGTCCCAGAGAGGGGAATAATGCCTCTGTCAGCACTGTGGTGTCACAGAGAGGCGTAAATGAGAGTTGTCAGTGCAGTGATGTGATAGAGAGGGGAAAATGGGTCCCTGATTGGTGTGATGTCAGAGAGAGGAAAAAACTGAGACTGCCTCTGCACTGGTGTCACAGAGAGGCATCAATTGGGCCTGTCACTTCTGTGGTGTCACAAAGAGGGGAAAAGTGAGTCTGTCACTGCTGTGGTGTCCCGGAGAGGGGAAAAGTGGAGTGATCACAGTTGTGCAGTCCCAGAGAAAGTTGCACAGGTGCTATGACTTGTCTGTTGCCACAAAGGGGATGGAATTGGGGTTGTTAGGGCTGTGGTATGACAGAGAGTTTTAAATTGGTTCTGATGTGATGTCCCAGAGAGGGGAATAATGGGTCTTTCAGTGCCGTGGTGTCACAGAGAGGTGTCAATTGGACTTGTCAGTGCAGTGATCTCCCAGAGAGAGGAAAACTGAGGCTGTCACTGCTGTGGCCTATAGGAGGGGATGAATTCCCACTTGTCTTTGATGTTATGTCACGGAGAGGAGAACCCTGGCACTGCCACCGCTGGGGTGTTAGAGATAGGTGTAAGTTTGGCTTGTTGCATCTGTGGTGTGACAGAAAGGGTGAAATTTGGTCTGTCAGTGCTGTGATGTCTTAAAGGGTGGAAACTGGGATTCTTTCACTGCTGTGATGTCCCAGAGAGGCGTAGATTGGGGTGTCCCACTGCTGTGATGTCCCAGAGAGGGGAAAAGAGGGGCTATCACAGCTGTGGAGTCTGAGAGAAAGTTACAGAGGTGTTCTGACTTGTCTGTTGCCACAGAGGGGATGCAGTTGGGGATGTCATGGCTATGGTATCAGGGAGAGGTTTGAATTGGTTCTGTCTCTGCTGTGATGTCACAGAGAAGGGAATAATTAGTCTGTCACCGCTGTGGTGTCCCAGAGAGGTGTAAATTGGACTTGTCACTGACTGCAGTGATGTCAGAGAGAGGTGAAGCTGGGTCACTCATTTTTGTGATGTCACAGAGAGGAAGAAACTGAGGCTGCCACCACTTTGGTGTCATCAACAGATGTAACTTGGGCCTGTCACTGCTCTGATGACACAAATGGAGGAAAAGTGGATCAGTCAGTGCTGCGGTGTTAGAGAGGGGATGAATTTGAGGCTGTCATGACTGTGATGTCCCAGAGAGGGGAATAATGCCTCTGTCAGCACTGTGGTGTCACAGAGAGGCGTAAATGAGAGTTGTCAGTGCAGTGATGTGATAGAGAGGGGAAAATGGGTCCCTGATTGGTGTGATGTCAGAGAGAGGAAAAAACGGAGACTGCCTCTGCACTGGTGTCACAGAGAGGCATCAATTGGGCCTGTCACTTCTGTGGTGTCACAAAGAGGGGAAAAGTGAGTCTGTCACTGCTGTGGTGTCCCGGAGAGGGGAAAAGTGGAGTGATCACAGTTGTGCAGTCCCAGAGAAAGTTGCACAGGTGCTATGACTTGTCTGTTGCCACAAAGGGGATGGAATTGGGGTTGTTAGGGCTGTGGTATGACAGAGAGTTTTAAATTGGTTCTGATGTGATGTCCCAGAGAGGGGAATAATGGGTCTTTCAACGCCCTGGTGTCACAGAGAGGTGTCAATTGGACTTGTCAGTGCAGTGATCTCCCAGAGAGAGGAAAACTGAGGCTGTCACTGCTGTGGCCTATAGGAGGGGATGAATTCCCACTTGTCTTTGATGTTATGTCATGGAGAGGAGAACCCTGGCACTGTCACCGCTGGGGTGTTAGAGAGAGGTGTAAATTGGGCTTGTTGTATCGGTGGTGTGACAGAAAGGGTGAAATTTGGTCTGTCAGTGCTGTGATGTCTTAAAGGGTGGAAACTGGGTCTTTCACTGCTGTGATGTCCCAGAGAGGCGTAGATTGGGGTGTCCCACTGCTGTGATGTTCCAGAGAAAGGAAAAGAGAGGCTATCACAGCTGTGGAGTCAGAGAGAAAGTTAGAGGTGTTCTGACTTGTCTGTTGCCACAGAGGGGATGCAGTTGGGGATGTCATGGCTATGGTATCAGGGAGAGGTTTGAATTGGTTCTGTCTCTGCTGTGATGTCACGGAGAAGGGAATAATGAGTCTGTCAACACTGTGGTGTCCCAGAGAGGTGTAAATTGGACTTGTCACTGACTGCAGTGATGTCAGAGAGAGGTGAAGCTGGGTCACTCATTTTTGTGATGTCACAGAGAGGAAGAAACTGAGGCTGCCACCACTTTGGTGTCATCAACAGATGTAAGTTGGGCCTGTCACTGCTCTGATGACACAAATGGAGGAAAAGTGGATCAGTCAGTGCTGCGGTGTTAGAGAGGGGATGAATTTGAGGCTGTCATGACTGTGATGTCCCAGAGAGGGGAATAATGCCTCTGTTAGCACTGTGGTGTCACAGAGAGGCGTAAATGAGAGTTGTCACTGCAGTGATGTTATAGAGAGGGGAAAATGGGTCCCTGATTGGTGTGATGTCAGAGAGAGGAAAAAACTGAGACTGCCTCTGCACTGGTGTCACAGAGAGGCATCAATTGGGCCTGTCACTTCTGTGGTGTCACAAAGAGGGGAAAAGTGAGTCTGTCACTGCTGTGGTGTCCCGGAGAGGGGAAAAGTGGAGTGATCACTGTTGTGCAGTCCCAGAGAAAGTTGCACAGGTGCTATGACTTGTCTGTTGCCACAAAGGGGATGGAATTGGGGTTGTTAGGGCTGTGGTATGACAGAGAGTTTGAAATTGGTTCTGATGTGATGTCCCAGAGAGGGGAATAATGGGTCTTTCAGTGCCGTGGTGTCACAGAGAGGTGTCAATTGGACTTGTCAGTGCAGTGATCTCCCAGAGAGAGGAAAACTGAGGCTGTCACTGCTGTGGCCTATAGGAGGGGATGAATTCCCACTTGTCTTTGATGTTATGTCACGGAGAGGAGAACCCTGGCACTGCCACCGCTGGGGTGTTAGAGATAGGTGTAAGTTGGGCTTGTTCCATCTGTGGTGTGACAGAAAGGGTGAAATTTGGTCTGTCAGTGCTGTGATGTCTTAAAGGGTGGAAACTGGGATTCTTTCACTGCTGTGATGTCCCAGAGAGGCGTAGATTGGGGTGTCCCACTGCTGTGATGTCCCAGAGAGGGGAAAAGAGAGGCTATCACAGCTGTGGAGTCTGAGAGAAAGTTACAGAGGTGTTCTGACTTGTCTGTTTCCACAGAGGGGATGCAGTTGGGGATGTCATGGCTATGGTATCAGGGAGAGGTTTGAATTGGTTCTGTCTCTGCTGTGATGTCACAGAGAAGGGAATAATTAGTCTGTCACCGCTGTGGTGTCCCAGAGAGGTGTAAATTGGACTTGTCACTGACTGCAGTGATGTCAGAGAGAGGTGAAGCTGGGTCACTCATTTTTGTGATGTCACAGAGAGGAAGAAACTGAGGCTGCCACCACTTTGGTGTCATCAACAGATGTAAGTTGGGCCTGTCACTGCTCTGATGACACAAATGGAGGAAAAGTGGATCAGTCAGTGCTGCGGTGTTACAGAGGGGATGAATTTGAGGCTGTCATGACTGTGATGTCCCAGAGAGGGGAATAATGCCTCTGTCAGCACTGTGGTGTCACAGAGAGGCGTAAATGAGAGTTGTCAGTGCAGTGATGTGATAGAGAGGGGAAAATGGGTCCCTGATTGGTGTGATGTCAGAGAGAGGAAAAAACTGAGACTGCCTCTGCACTGGTGTCACAGAGAGGCATCAATTGGGCCTGTCACTTCTGTGGTGTCACAAAGAGGGGAAAAGTGAGTCTGTCACTGCTGTGGTGTCCCGGAGAGGGGAAAAGTGGAGTGATCACAGTTGTGCAGTCCCAGAGAAAGTTGCACAGGTGCTATGACTTGTCTGTTGCCACAAAGGGGATGGAATTGGGGTTGTTAGGGCTGTGGTATGACAGAGAGTTTTAAATTGGTTCTGATGTGATGTCCCAGAGAGGGGAATAATGGGTCTTTCAGCGCCGTGGTGTCACAGAGAGGTGTCAATTGGACTTGTCAGTGCAGTGATCTCCCAGAGAGAGGAAAACTGAGGCTGTCACTGCTGTGGCCTATAGGAGGGGATGAATTCCCACTTGTCTTTGATGTTATGTCATGGAGAGGAGAACCCTGGCACTGTCACCGCTGGGGTGTTAGAGAGAGGTGTAAATTGGGCTTGTTGTATCGGTGGTGTGACAGAAAGGGTGAAATTTGGTCTGTCAGTGCTGTGATGTCTTAAAGGGTGGAAACTGGGTCTTTCACTGCTGTGATGTCCCAGAGAGGCGTAGATTGGGGTGTCCCACTGCTGTGATGTCCCAGAGAAAGGAAAAGAGAGGCTATCACAGCTGTGGAGTCTGAGAGAAAGTTACAGAGGTGTTCTGACTTGTCTGTTGCCACAGAGGGGATGCAGTTGGGGATGTCATGGCTATGGTATCAGGGAGAGGTTTGAATTGGTTCAGTCTCTGCTGTGATGTCACGGAGAAGGGAATAATGAGTCTGTCACCACTGTGGTGTCCCAGAGAGGTGTAAATTGGACTTGTCACTGACTGCAGTGATGTCAGAGAGAGGTGAAGCTGGGTCACTCATTTTTGTGATGTCACAGAGAGGAAGAAACTGAGGCTGCCACCACTTTGGTGTCATCAACAGATGTAAGTTGGGCCTGTCACTGCTCTGATGACACAAATGGAGGAAAAGTGGATCAGTCAGTGCTGCGGTGTTAGAGAGGGGATGAATTTGAGGCTGTCATGACTGTGATGTCCCAGAGAGGGGAATAATGCCTCTGTTAGCACTGTGGTGTCACAGAGAGGCGTAAATGAGAGTTGTCAGTGCAGTGATGTTATAGAGAGGGGAAAATGGGTCCCTGATTGGTGTGATGTCAGAGAGAGGAAAAAACTGAGACTGCCTCTGCACTGGTGTCACAGAGAGGCATCAATTGGGCCTGTCACTTCTGTGGTGTCACAAAGAGGGGAAAAGTGAGTCTGTCACTGCTGTGGTGTCCCGGAGAGGGGAAAAGTGGAGTGATCACAGTTGTGCAGTCCCAGAGAAAGTTGCACAGGTGCTATGACTTGTCTGTTGCCACAAAGGGGATGGAATTGGGGTTGTTAGGGCTGTGGTATGACAGAGAGTTTTAAATTGGTTCTGATGTGATGTCCCAGAGAGGGGAATAATGGGTCTTTCAGCGCCCTGGTGTCACAGAGAGGTGTCAATTGGACTTGTCAGTGCAGCGATCTCCCAGAGAGAGGAAAACTGAGGCTGTCACTGCTGTGGCCTATAGGAGGGGATGAATTCCCACTTGTCTTTGATGTTATGTCATGGAGAGGAGAACCCTGGCACTGTCACCGCTGGGGTGTTAGAGAGAGGTGTAAATTGGGCTTGTTGTATCGGTGGTGTGACAGAAAGGGTGAAATTTGGTCTGTCAGTGCTGTGATGTCTTAAAGGGTGGAAACTGGGTCTTTCACTGCTGTGATGTCCCAGAGAGGCGTAGATTGGGGTGTCCCACTGCTGTGATGTCCCAGAGAAAGGAAAAGAGAGGCTATCACAGCTGTGGAGTCTGAGAGAAAGTTACAGAGGTGTTCTGACTTGTCTGTTGCCACAGAGGGGATGCAGTTGGGGATGTCATGGCTATGGTATCAGGGAGAGGTTTGAATTGGTTCTGTCTCTGCTGTGATGTCACAGAGAAGGGAATAATGAGTCTGTCACCGCTGTGGTGTCCCAGAGAGGTGTAAATTGGACTTGTCACTGACTGCAGTGATGTCAGAGAGAGGTGAAGCTGGGTCACTCATTTTTGTGATGTCACAGAGAGGAAGAAACTGAGGCTGCCACCACTTTGGTGTCATCAACAGATGTAAGTTGGGCCTGTCACTGCTCTGATGACACAAATGGAGGAAAAGTGGATCAGTCAGTGCTGCGGTGTTAGAGAGGGGATGAATTTGAGGCTGTCATGACTGTGATGTCCCAGAGAGGGGAATAATGCCTCTGTCAGCACTGTGGTGTCACAGAGAGGCGTAAATGAGAGTTGTCAGTGCAGTGATGTGATAGAGAGGGGAAAATGGGTCCCTGATTGGTGTGATGTCAGAGAGAGGAAAAAACTGAGACTGCCTCTGCACTGGTGTCACAGAGAGGCATCAATTGGGCCTGTCACTTCTGTGGTGTCACAAAGAGGGGAAAAGTGAGTCTGTCACTGCTGTGGTGTCCCGGAGAGGGGAAAAGTGGAGTGATCACAGTTGTGCAGTCCCAGAGAAAGTTGCACAGGTGCTATGACTTGTCTGTTGCCACAAAGGGGATGGAATTGGGGTTGTTAGGGCTGTGGTATGACAGAGAGTTTTAAATTGGTTCTGATGTGATGTCCCAGAGAGGGGAATAATGGGTCTTTCAGTGCCGTGGTGTCACAGAGAGGTGTCAATTGGACTTGTCAGTGCAGTGATCTCCCAGAGAGAGGAAAACTGAGGCTGTCACTGCTGTGGCCTATAGGAGGGGATGAATTCCCACTTGTCTTTGATGTTATGTCACGGAGAGGAGAACCCTGGCACTGCCACCGCTGGGGTGTTAGAGATAGGTGTAAGTTGGGCTTGTTCCATCTGTGGTGTGACAGAAAGGGTGAAATTTGGTCTGTCAGTGCTGTGATGTCTTAAAGGGTGGAAACTGGGATTCTTTCACTGCTGTGATGTCCCAGAGAGGCGTAGATTGGGGTGTCCCACTGCTGTGATGTCCCAGAGAGGGGAAAAGAGAGGCTATCACAGCTGTGGAGTCAGAGAGAAAGTTACAGAGGTGTTCTGACTTGTCTGTTGCCACAGAGGGGATGCAGTTGGGGATGTCATGGCTATGGTATCAGGGAGAGGTTTGAATTGGTTCTGTCTCTGCTGTGATGTCACGGAGAAGGGAATAATGAGTCTGTCACCGCTGTGGTGTCCCAGAGAGGTGTAAATTGGACTTGTCACTGACTGCAGTGATGTCAGAGAGAGGTGAAGCTGGGTCACTCATTTTTGTGATGTCACAGAGAGGAAGAAACTGAGGCTGCCACCACTTTGGTGTCATCAACAGATGTAACTTGGGCCTGTCACTGCTCTGATGACACAAATGGAGGAAAAGTGGATCAGTCAGTGCTGCGGTGTTAGAGAGGGGATGAATTTGAGGCTGTCATGACTGTGATGTCCCAGAGAGGGGAATAATGCCTCTGTTAGCACTGTGGTGTCACAGAGAGGCGTAAATG
This sequence comes from Poecile atricapillus, assembly GCF_030490865.1. Lineage (NCBI taxonomy): Eukaryota > Metazoa > Chordata > Aves > Passeriformes > Paridae > Poecile > Poecile atricapillus. Next base: position 118,182,503 of record NC_081249.1, on the reverse strand, counting down.
AGAGTTGTCAGTGCAGTGATGTGATAGAGAGGGGAAAATGGGTCCATGATTGGTGTGATGTCAGAGAGAGGAAAAAACTGAGACTGCCTCTGCACTGGTGTCACAGAGAGGCATCAATTGGGCCTGTCACTTCTGTGGTGTCACAAAGAGGGGAAAAGTGAGTCTGTCACTGCTGTGGTGTCCCGGAGAGGGGAAAAGTGGAGTGATCACAGTTGTGCAGTCCCAGAGAAAGTTGCACAGGTGCTATGACTTGTCTGTTACCACAAAGGGGATGGAATTGGGGTTGTTAGGGCTGTGGTATGACAGAGAGTTTTAAATTGGTTCTGACGTGATGTCCCAGAGAGGGGAATAATGGGTCTTTCAGCGCCCTGGTGTCACAGAGAGGTGTCAATTGGACTTGTCAGTGCAGCGATCTCCCAGAGAGAGGAAAACTGAGGCTGTCACTGCTGTGGCCTATAGGAGGGGATGAATTCCCACTTGTCTTTGATGTTATGTCATGGAGAGGAGAACCCTGGCACTGTCACCGCTGGGGTGTTAGAGAGAGGTGTAAATTGGGCTTGTTGTATCGGTGGTGTGACAGAAAGGGTGAAATTTGGTCTGTCAGTGCTGTGATGTCTTAAAGGGTGGAAACTGGGTCTTTCACTGCTGTGATGTCCCAGAGAGGCGTAGATTGGGGTGTCCCACTGCTGTGATGTTCCAGAGAAAGGAAAAGAGAGGCTATCACAGCTGTGGAGTCAGAGAGAAAGTTAGAGGTGTTCTGACTTGTCTGTTGCCACAGAGGGGATGCAGTTGGGGATGTCATGGCTATGGTATCAGGGAGAGGTTTGAATTGGTTCTGTCTCTGCTGTGATGTCACAGAGAAGGGAATAATGAGTCTGTCACCGCTGTGGTGTCCCAGAGAGGTGTAAATTGGACTTGTCACTGACTGCAGTGATGTCAGAGAGAGGTGAAGCTGGGTCACTCATTTTTGTGATGTCACAGAGAGGAAGAAACTGAGGCTGCCACCACTTTGGTGTCATCAACAGATGTAAGTTGGGCCTGTCACTGCTCTGATGACACAAATGGAGGAAAAGTGGATCAGTCAGTGCTGCGGTGTTACAGAGGGGATGAATTTGAGGCTGTCATGACTGTGATGTCCCAGAGAGGGGAATAATGCCTCTGTCAGCACTGTGGTGTCACAGAGAGGCGTAAATGAGAGTTGTCACTGCAGTGATGTGATAGAGAGGGGAAAATGGGTCCCTGATTGGTGTGATGTCAGAGAGAGGAAAAAACTGAGACTGCCTCTGCACTGGTGTCACAGAGAGGCATCAATTGGGCCTGTCACTTCTGTGGTGTCACAAAGAGGGGAAAAGTGAGTCTGTCACTGCTGTGGTGTCCCGGAGAGGGGAAAAGTGGAGTGATCACAGTTGTGCAGTCCCAGAGAAAGTTGCACAGGTGCTATGACTTGTCTGTTGCCACAAAGGGGATGGAATTGGGGTTGTTAGGGCTGTGGTATGACAGAGAGTTTGAAATTGGTTCTGATGTGATGTCCCAGAGAGGGGAATAATGGGTCTTTCAGTGCCGTGGTGTCACAGAGAGGTGTCAATTGGACTTGTCAGTGCAGTGATCTCCCAGAGAGAGGAAAACTGAGGCTGTCACTGCTGTGGCCTATAGGAGGGGATGAATTCCCACTTGTCTTTGATGTTATGTCACGGAGAGGAGAACCCTGGCACTGCCACCGCTGGGGTGTTAGAGATAGGTGTAAGTTGGGCTTGTTGCATCTGTGGTGTGACAGAAAGGGTGAAATTTGGTCTGTCAGTGCTGTGATGTCTTAAAGGGTGGAAACTGGGATTCTTTCACTGCTGTGATGTCCCAGAGAGGCGTAGATTGGGGTGTCCCACTGCTGTGATGTCCCAGAGAGGGGAAAAGAGAGGCTATCACAGCTGTGGAGTCTGAGAGAAAGTTACAGAGGTGTTCTGACTTGTCTGTTGCCACAGAGGGGATGCAGTTGGGGATGTCATGGCTATGGTATCAGGGAGAGGTTTGAATTGGTTCTGTCTCTGCTGTGATGTCACAGAGAAGGGAATAATTAGTCTGTCACCGCTGTGGTGTCCCAGAGAGGTGTAAATTGGACTTGTCACTGACTGCAGTGATGTCAGAGAGAGGTGAAGCTGGGTCACTCATTTTTGTGATGTCACAGAGAGGAAGAAACTGAGGCTGCCACCACTTTGGTGTCATCAACAGATGTAAGTTGGGCCTGTCACTGCTCTGATGACACAAATGGAGGAAAAGTGGATCAGTCAGTGCTGCGGTGTTAGAGAGGGGATGAATTTGAGGCTGTCATGACTGTGATGTCCCAGAGAGGGGAATAATGCCTCTGTCAGCACTGTGGTGTCACAGAGAGGCGTAAATGAGAGTTGTCAGTGCAGTGATGTGATAGAGAGGGGAAAATGGGTCCCTGATTGGTGTGATGTCAGAGAGAGGAAAAAACTGAGACTGCCTCTGCACTGGTGTCACAGAGAGGCATCAATTGGGCCTGTCACTTCTGTGGTGTCACAAAGAGGGGAAAAGTGAGTCTGTCACTGCTGTGGTGTCCCGGAGAGGGGAAAAGTGGAGTGATCACAGTTGTGCAGTCCCAGAGAAAGTTGCACAGGTGCTATGACTTGTCTGTTGCCACAAAGGGGATGGAATTGGGGTTGTTAGGGCTGTGGTATGACAGAGAGTTTTAAATTGGTTCTGATGTGATGTCCCAGAGAGGGGAATAATGGGTCTTTCAACGCCCTGGTGTCACAGAGAGGTGTCAATTGGACTTGTCAGTGCAGTGATCTCCCAGAGAGAGGAAAACTGAGGCTGTCACTGCTGTGGCCTATAGGAGGGGATGAATTCCCACTTGTCTTTGATGTTATGTCATGGAGAGGAGAAACCTGGCACTGTCACCGCTGGGGTGTTAGAGAGAGGTGTAAATTGGGCTTGTTGTATCGGTGGTGTAACAGAAAGGGTGAAATTTGGTCTGTCAGTGCTGTGATGTCTTAAAGGGTGGAAACTGGGTCTTTCACTGCTGTGATGTCCCAGAGAGGCGTAGATTGGGGTGTCCCACTGCTGTGATGTCCCAGAGAGGGGAAAAGAGAGGCTATCACAGCTGTGGAGTCTGAGAGAAAGTTACAGAGGTGTTCTGACTTGTCTGTTGCCACAGAGGGGATGCAGTTGGGGATGTCATGGCTATGGTATCAGGGAGAGGTTTGAATTGGTTCAGTCTCTGCTGTGATGTCACGGAGAAGGGAATAATGAGTCTGTCACCGCTGTGGTGTCCCAGAGAGGTGTAAATTGGACTTGTCACTGACTGCAGTGATGTCAGAGAGAGGTGAAGCTGGGTCACTCATTTTTGTGATGTCACAGAGAGGAAGAAACTGAGGCTGCCACCACTTTGGTGTCATCAACAGATGTAAGTTGGGCCTGTCACTGCTCTGATGACACAAATGGAGGAAAAGTGGATCAGTCAGTGCTGCGGTGTTAGAGAGGGGATGAATTTGAGGCTGTCATGACTGTGATGTCCCAGAGAGGGGAATAATGCCTCTGTCAGCACTGTGGTGTCACAGAGAGGCGTAAATGAGAGTTGTCAGTGCAGTGATGTGATAGAGAGGGGAAAATGGGTCCCTGATTGGTGTGATGTCAGAGAGAGGAAAAAACTGAGACTGCCTCTGCACTGGTGTCACAGAGAGGCATCAATTGGGCCTGTCACTTCTGTGGTGTCACAAAGAGGGGAAAAGTGAGTCTGTCACTGCTGTGGTGTCCCGGAGAGGGGAAAAGTGGAGTGATCACAGTTGTGCAGTCCCAGAGAAAGTTGCACAGGTGCTATGACTTGTCTGTTGCCACAAAGGGGATGGAATTGGGGTTGTTAGGGCTGTGGTATGACAGAGAGTTTTAAATTGGTTCTGATGTGATGTCCCAGAGAGGGGAATAATGGGTCTTTCAGTGCCGTGGTGTCACAGAGAGGTGTCAATTGGACTTGTCAGTGCAGTGATCTCCCAGAGAGAGGAAAACTGAGGCTGTCACTGCTGTGGCCTATAGGAGGGGATGAATTCCCACTTGTCTTTGATGTTATGTCACGGAGAGGAGAACCCTGGCACTGCCACCGCTGGGGTGTTAGAGATAGGTGTAAGTTGGGCTTGTTCCATCTGTTGTGTGACAGAAAGGGTGAAATTTGGTCTGTCAGTGCTGTGATGTCTTAAAGGGTGGAAACTGGGATTCTTTCACTGCTGTGATGTCCCAGAGAGGCGTAGATTGGGGTGTCCCACTGCTGTGATGTCCCAGAGAGGGGAAAAGAGAGGCTATCACAGCTGTGGAGTCTGAGAGAAAGTTCCACAGGTGTTCTGACTTGTCTGTTGCCACAGAGGGGATGCAGTTGGGGATGTCATGGCTATGGTATCAGGGAGAGGTTTGAATTGGTTCTGTCTCTGCTGTGATGTCACAGAGAAGGGAATAATTAGTCTGTCACCGCTGTGGTGTCCCAGAGAGGTGTAAATTGGACTTGTCACTGACTGCAGTGATGTCAGAGAGAGGTGAAGCTGGGTCACTCATTTTTGTGATGTCACAGAGAGGAAGAAACTGAGGCTGCCACCACTTTGGTGTCATCAACAGATGTAAGTTGGGCCTGTCACTGCTCTGATGACACAAATGGAGGAAAAGTGGATCAGTCAGTGCTGCGGTGTTAGAGAGGGGATGAATTTGAGGCTGTCATGACTGTGATGTCCCAGAGAGGGGAATAATGCCTCTGTCAGCACTGTGGTGTCACAGAGAGGCGTAAATGAGAGTTGTCAGTGCAGTGATGTGATAGAGAGGGGAAAATGGGTCCCTGATTGGTGTGATGTCAGAGAGAGGAAAAAACTGAGACTGCCTCTGCACTGGTGTCACAGAGAGGCATCAATTGGGCCTGTCACTTCTGTGGTGTCACAAAGAGGGGAAAAGTGAGTCTGTCACTGCTGTGGTGTCCCGGAGAGGGGAAAAGTGGAGTGATCACAGTTGTGCAGTCCCAGAGAAAGTTGCACAGGTGCTATGACTTGTCTGTTGCCACAAAGGGGATGGAATTGGGGTTGTTAGGGCTGTGGTATGACAGAGAGTTTTAAATTGGTTCTGATGTGATGTCCCAGAGAGGGGAATAATGGGTCTTTCAACGCCCTGGTGTCACAGAGAGGTGTCAATTGGACTTGTCAGTGCAGTGATCTCCCAGAGAGAGGAAAACTGAGGCTGTCACTGCTGTGGCCTATAGGAGGGGATGAATTCCCACTTGTCTTTGATGTTATGTCATGGAGAGGAGAACCCTGGCACTGTCACCGCTGGGGTGTTAGAGAGAGGTGTAAATTGGGCTTGTTGTATCGGTGGTGTGACAGAAAGGGTGAAATTTGGTCTGTCAGTGCTGTGATGTCTTAAAGGGTGGAAACTGGGTCTTTCACTGCTGTGATGTCCCAGAGAGGCGTAGATTGGGGTGTCCCACTGCTGTGATGTTCCAGAGAAAGGAAAAGAGAGGCTATCACAGCTGTGGAGTCAGAGAGAAAGTTAGAGGTGTTCTGACTTGTCTGTTGCCACAGAGGGGATGCAGTTGGGGATGTCATGGCTATGGTATCAGGGAGAGGTTTGAATTGGTTCTGTCTCTGCTGTGATGTCACAGAGAAGGGAATAATTAGTCTGTCACCGCTGTGGTGTCCCAGAGAGGTGTAAATTGGACTTGTCACTGACTGCAGTGATGTCAGAGAGAGGTGAAGCTGGGTCACTCATTTTTGTGATGTCACAGAGAGGAAGAAACTGAGGCTGCCACCACTTTGGTGTCATCAACAGATGTAAGTTGGGCCTGTCACTGCTCTGATGACACAAATGGAGGAAAAGTGGATCAGTCAGTGCTGCGGTGTTAGAGAGGGGATGAATTTGAGGCTGTCATGACTGTGATGTCCCAGAGAGGGGAATAATGCCTCTGTCAGCACTGTGGTGTCACAGAGAGGCGTAAATGAGAGTTGTCAGTGCAGTGATGTGATAGAGAGGGGAAAATGGGTCCCTGATTGGTGTGATGTCAGAGAGAGGAAAAAACTGAGACTGCCTCTGCACTGGTGTCACAGAGAGGCATCAATTGGGCCTGTCACTTCTGTGGTGTCACAAAGAGGGGAAAAGTGAGTCTGTCACTGCTGTGGTGTCCCGGAGAGGGGAAAAGTGGAGTGATCACAGTTGTGCAGTCCCAGAGAAAGTTGCACAGGTGCTATGACTTGTCTGTTGCCACAAAGGGGATGGAATTGGGGTTGTTAGGGCTGTGGTATGACAGAGAGTTTTAAATTGGTTCTGATGTGATGTCCCAGAGAGGGGAATAATGGGTCTTTCAACGCCCTGGTGTCACAGAGAGGTGTCAATTGGACTTGTCAGTGCAGTGATCTCCCAGAGAGAGGAAAACTGAGGCTGTCACTGCTGTGGCCTATAGGAGGGGATGAATTCCCACTTGTCTTTGATGTTATGTCATGGAGAGGAGAACCCTGGCACTGTCACCGCTGGGGTGTTAGAGAGAGGTGTAAATTGGGCTTGTTGTATCGGTGGTGTGACAGAAAGGGTGAAATTTGGTCTGTCAGTGCTGTGATGTCTTAAAGGGTGGAAACTGGGTCTTTCACTGCTGTGATGTCCCAGAGAGGCGTAGATTGGGGTGTCCCACTGCTGTGATGTTCCAGAGAAAGGAAAAGAGAGGCTATCACAGCTGTGGAGTCAGAGAGAAAGTTAGAGGTGTTCTGACTTGTCTGTTGCCACAGAGGGGATGCAGTTGGGGATGTCATGGCTATGGTATCAGGGAGAGGTTTGAATTGGTTCTGTCTCTGCTGTGATGTCACAGAGAAGGGAATAATTAGTCTGTCACCGCTGTGGTGTCCCAGAGAGGTGTAAATTGGACTTGTCACTGACTGCAGTGATGTCAGAGAGAGGTGAAGCTGGGTCACTCATTTTTGTGATGTCACAGAGAGGAAGAAACTGAGGCTGCCACCACTTTGGTGTCATCAACAGATGTAAGTTGGGCCTGTCACTGCTCTGATGACACAAATGGAGGAAAAGTGGATCAGTCAGTGCTGCGGTGTTAGAGAGGGGATGAATTTGAGGCTGTCATGACTGTGATGTCCCAGAGAGGGGAATAATGCCTCTGTCAGCACTGTGGTGTCACAGAGAGGCGTAAATGAGAGTTGTCAGTGCAGTGATGTGATAGAGAGGGGAAAATGGGTCCCTGATTGGTGTGATGTCAGAGAGAGGAAAAAACTGAGACTGCCTCTGCACTGGTGTCACAGAGAGGCATCAATTGGGCCTGTCACTTCTGTGGTGTCACAAAGAGGGGAAAAGTGAGTCTGTCACTGCTGTGGTGTCCCGGAGAGGGGAAAAGTGGAGTGATCACAGTTGTGCAGTCCCAGAGAAAGTTGCACAGGTGCTATGACTTGTCTGTTGCCACAAAGGGGATGGAATTGGGGTTGTTAGGGCTGTGGTATGACAGAGAGTTTTAAATTGGTTCTGATGTGATGTCCCAGAGAGGGGAATAATGGGTCTTTCAGCGCCGTGGTGTCACAGAGAGGTGTCAATTGGACTTGTCAGTGCAGTGATCTCCCAGAGAGAGGAAAACTGAGGCTGTCACTGCTGTGGCCTATAGGAGGGGATGAATTCCCACTTGTCTTTGATGTTATGTCATGGAGAGGAGAACCCTGGCACTGTCACCGCTGGGGTGTTAGAGAGAGGTGTAAATTGGGCTTGTTGTATCGGTGGTGTGACAGAAAGGGTGAAATTTGGTCTGTCAGTGCTGTGATGTCTTAAAGGGTGGAAACTGGGTCTTTCACTGCTGTGATGTCCCAGAGAGGCGTAGATTGGGGTGTCCCACTGCTGTGATGTCCCAGAGAGGGGAAAAGAGAGGCTATCACAGCTGTGGAGTCTGAGAGAAAGTTACAGAGGTGTTCTGACTTGTCTGTTGCCACAGAGGGGATGCAGTTGGGGATGTCATGGCTATGGTATCAGGGAGAGGTTTGAATTGGTTCAGTCTCTGCTGTGATGTCACGGAGAAGGGAATAATGAGTCTGTCACCGCTGTGGTGTCCCAGAGAGGTGTAAATTGGACTTGTCACTGACTGCAGTGATGTCAGAGAGAGGTGAAGCTGGGTCACTCATTTTTGTGATGTCACAGAGAGGAAGAAACTGAGGCTGCCACCACTTTGGTGTCATCAACAGATGTAACTTGGGCCTGTCACTGCTCTGATGACACAAATGGAGGAAAAGTGGATCAGTCAGTGCTGCGGTGTTAGAGAGGGGATGAATTTGAGGCTGTCATGACTGTGATGTCCCAGAGAGGGGAATAATGCCTCTGTCAGCACTGTGGTGTCACAGAGAGGCGTAAATGAGAGTTGTCAGTGCAGTGATGTGATAGAGAGGGGAAAATGGGTCCCTGATTGGTGTGATGTCAGAGAGAGGAAAAAACTGAGACTGCCTCTGCACTGGTGTCACAGAGAGGCATCAATTGGGCCTGTCACTTCTGTGGTGTCACAAAGAGGGGAAAAGTGAGTCTGTCACTGCTGTGGTGTCCCGGAGAGGGGAAAAGTGGAGTGATCACAGTTGTGCAGTCCCAGAGAAAGTTGCACAGGTGCTATGACTTGTCTGTTGCCACAAAGGGGATGGAATTGGGGTTGTTAGGGCTGTGGTATGACAGAGAGTTTTAAATTGGTTCTGATGTGATGTCCCAGAGAGGGGAATAATGGGTCTTTCAGCGCCGTGGTGTCACAGAGAGGTGTCAATTGGACTTGTCAGTGCAGTGATCTCCCAGAGAGAGGAAAACTGAGGCTGTCACTGCTGTGGCCTATAGGAGGGGATGAATTCCCACTTGTCTTTGATGTTATGTCATGGAGAGGAGAACCCTGGCACTGTCACCGCTGGGGTGTTAGAGAGAGGTGTAAATTGGGCTTGTTGTATCGGTGGTGTGACAGAAAGGGTGAAATTTGGTCTGTCAGTGCTGTGATGTCTTAAAGGGTGGAAACTGGGATTCTTTCACTGCTGTGATGTCCCAGAGAGGCGTAGATTGGGGTGTCCCACTGCTGTGATGTCCCAGAGAGGGGAAAAGAGAGGCTATCACAGCTGTGGAGTCTGAGAGAAAGTTACAGAGGTGTTCTGACTTGTCTGTTGCCACAGAGGGGATGCAGTTGGGGATGTCATGGCTATGGTATCAGGGAGAGGTTTGAATTGGTTCTGTCTCTGCTGTGATGTCACAGAGAAGGGAATAATTAGTCTGTCACCGCTGTGGTGTCCCAGAGAGGTGTAAATTGGACTTGTCACTGACTGCAGTGATGTCAGAGAGAGGTGAAGCTGGGTCACTCATTTTTGTGATGTCACAGAGAGGAAGAAACTGAGGCTGCCACCACTTTGGTGTCATCAACAGATGTAAGTTGGGCCTGTCACTGCTCTGATGACACAAATGGAGGAAAAGTGGATCAGTCAGTGCTGCGGTGTTAGAGAGGGGATGAATTTGAGGCTGTCATGACTGTGATGTCCCAGAGAGGGGAATAATGCCTCTGTCAGCACTGTGGTGTCACAGAGAGGCGTAAATGAGAGTTGTCAGTGCAGTGATGTGATAGAGAGGGGAAAATGGGTCCCTGATTGGTGTGATGTCAGAGAGAGGAAAAAACTGAGACTGCCTCTGCACTGGTGTCACAGAGAGGCATCAATTGGGCCTGTCACTTCTGTGGTGTCACAAAGAGGGGAAAAGTGAGTCTGTCACTGCTGTGGTGTCCCGGAGAGGGGAAAAGTGGAGTGATCACAGTTGTGCAGTCCCAGAGAAAGTTGCACAGGTGCTATGACTTGTCTGTTGCCACAAAGGGGATGGAATTGGGGTTGTTAGGGCTGTGGTATGACAGAGAGTTTTAAATTGGTTCTGATGTGATGTCCCAGAGAGGGGAATAATGGGTCTTTCAACGCCCTGGTGTCACAGAGAGGTGTCAATTGGACTTGTCAGTGCAGTGATCTCCCAGAGAGAGGAAAACTGAGGCTGTCACTGCTGTGGCCTATAGGAGGGGATGAATTCCCACTTGTCTTTGATGTTATGTCATGGAGAGGAGAAACCTGGCACTGTCACCGCTGGGGTGTTAGAGAGAGGTGTAAATTGGGCTTGTTGTATCGGTGGTGTGACAGAAAGGGTGAAATTTGGTCTGTCAGTGCTGTGATGTCTTAAAGGGTGGAAACTGGGTCTTTCACTGCTGTGATGTCCCAGAGAGGCGTAGATTGGGGTGTCCCACTGCTGTGATGTCCCAGAGAAAGGAAAAGAGAGGCTATCACAGCTGTGGAGTCTGAGAGAAAGTTACAGAGGTGTTCTGACTTGTCTGTTGCCACAGAGGGGATGCAGTTGGGGATGTCATGGCTATGGTATCAGGGAGAGGTTTGAATTGGTTCAGTCTCTGCTGTGATGTCACGGAGAAGGGAATAATGAGTCTGTCACCGCTGTGGTGTCCCAGAGAGGTGTAAATTGGACTTGTCACTGACTGCAGTGATGTCAGAGAGAGGTGAAGCTGGGTCACTCATTTTTGTGATGTCACAGAGAGGAAGAAACTGAGGCTGCCACCACTTTGGTGTCATCAACAGATGTAACTTGGGCCTGTCACTGCTCTGATGACACAAATGGAGGAAAAGTGGATCAGTCAGTGCTGCGGTGTTAGAGAGGGGATGAATTTGAGGCTGTCATGACTGTGATGTCCCAGAGAGGGGAATAATGCCTCTGTCAGCACTGTGGTGTCACAGAGAGGCGTAAATGAGAGTTGTCAGTGCAGTGATGTGATAGAGAGGGGAAAATGGGTCCCTGATTGGTGTGATGTCAGAGAGAGGAAAAAACTGAGACTGCCTCTGCACTGGTGTCACAGAGAGGCATCAATTGGGCCTGTCACTTCTGTGGTGTCACAAAGAGGGGAAAAGTGAGTCTGTCACTGCTGTGGTGTCCCGGAGAGGGGAAAAGTGGAGTGATCACAGTTGTGCAGTCCCAGAGAAAGTTGCACAGGTGCTATGACTTGTCTGTTGCCACAAAGGGGATGGAATTGGGGTTGTTAGGGCTGTGGTATGACAGAGAGTTTTAAATTGGTTCTGATGTGATGTCCCAGAGAGGGGAATAATGGGTCTTTCAGCGCCGTGGTGTCACAGAGAGGTGTCAATTGGACTTGTCAGTGCAGTGATCTCCCAGAGAGAGGAAAACTGAGGCTGTCACTGCTGTGGCCTATAGGAGGGGATGAATTCCCACTTGTCTTTGATGTTATGTCATGGAGAGGAGAACCCTGGCACTGTCACCGCTGGGGTGTTAGAGAGAGGTGTAAATTGGGCTTGTTGTATCGGTGGTGTGACAGAAAGGGTGAAATTTGGTCTGTCAGTGCTGTGATGTCTTAAAGGGTGGAAACTGGGTCTTTCACTGCTGTGATGTCCCAGAGAGGCGTAGATTGGGGTGTCCCACTGCTGTGATGTTCCAGAGAAAGGAAAAGAGAGGCTATCACAGCTGTGGAGTCAGAGAGAAAGTTAGAGGTGTTCTGACTTGTCTGTTGCCACAGAGGGGATGCAGTTGGGGATGTCATGGCTATGGTATCAGGGAGAGGTTTGAATTGGTTCTGTCTCTGCTGTGATGTCACAGAGAAGGGAATAATTAGTCTGTCACCGCTGTGGTGTCCCAGAGAGGTGTAAATTGGACTTGTCACTGACTGCAGTGATGTCAGAGAGAGGTGAAGCTGGGTCACTCATTTTTGTGATGTCACAGAGAGGAAGAAACTGAGGCTGCCACCACTTTGGTGTCATCAACAGATGTAAGTTGGGCCTGTCACTGCTCTGATGACACAAATGGAGGAAAAGTGGATCAGTCAGTGCTGCGGTGTTAGAGAGGGGATGAATTTGAGGCTGTCATGACTGTGATGTCCCAGAGAGGGGAATAATGCCTCTGTCAGCACTGTGGTGTCACAGAGAGGCGTAAATGAGAGTTGTCAGTGCAGTGATGTGATAGAGAGGGGAAAATGGGTCCCTGATTGGTGTGATGTCAGAGAGAGGAAAAAACTGAGACTGCCTCTGCACTGGTGTCACAGAGAGGCATCAATTGGGCCTGTCACTTCTGTGGTGTCACAAAGAGGGGAAAAGTGAGTCTGTCACTGCTGTGGTGTCCCGGAGAGGGGAAAAGTGGAGTGATCACAGTTGTGCAGTCCCAGAGAAAGTTGCACAGGTGCTATGACTTGTCTGTTGCCACAAAGGGGATGGAATTGGGGTTGTTAGGGCTGTGGTATGACAGAGAGTTTTAAATTGGTTCTGATGTGATGTCCCAGAGAGGGGAATAATGGGTCTTTCAACGCCCTGGTGTCACAGAGAGGTGTCAATTGGACTTGTCAGTGCAGTGATCTCCCAGAGAGAGGAAAACTGAGGCTGTCACTGCTGTGGCCTATAGGAGGGGATGAATTCCCACTTGTCTTTGATGTTATGTCATGGAGAGGAGAACCCTGGCACTGTCACCGCTGGGGTGTTAGAGAGAGGTGTAAATTGGGCTTGTTGTATCGGTGGTGTGACAGAAAGGGTGAAATTTGGTCTGTCAGTGCTGTGATGTCTTAAAGGGTGGAAACTGGGTCTTTCACTGCTGTGATGTCCCAGAGAGGCGTAGATTGGGGTGTCCCACTGCTGTGATGTTCCAGAGAAAGGAAAAGAGAGGCTATCACAGCTGTGGAGTCAGAGAGAAAGTTAGAGGTGTTCTGACTTGTCTGTTGCCACAGAGGGGATGCAGTTGGGGATGTCATGGCTATGGTATCAGGGAGAGGTTTGAATTGGTTCTGTCTCTGCTGTGATGTCACAGAGAAGGGAATAATTAGTCTGTCACCGCTGTGGTGTCCCAGAGAGGTGTAAATTGGACTTGTCACTGACTGCAGTGATGTCAGAGAGAGGTGAAGCTGGGTCACTCATTTTTGTGATGTCACAGAGAGGAAGAAACTGAGGCTGCCACCACTTTGGTGTCATCAACAGATGTAAGTTGGGCCTGTCACTGCTCTGATGACACAAATGGAGGAAAAGTGGATCAGTCAGTGCTGCGGTGTTAGAGAGGGGATGAATTTGAGGCTGTCATGACTGTGATGTCCCAGAGAGGGGAATAATGCCTCTGTCAGCACTGTGGTGTCACAGAGAGGCGTAAATGAGAGTTGTCAGTGCAGTGATGTGATAGAGAGGGGAAAATGGGTCCCTGATTGGTGTGATGTCAGAGAGAGGAAAAAACTGAGACTGCCTCTGCACTGGTGTCACAGAGAGGCATCAATTGGGCCTGTCACTTCTGTGGTGTCACAAAGAGGGGAAAAGTGAGTCTGTCACTGCTGTGGTGTCCCGGAGAGGGGAAAAGTGGAGTGATCACAGTTGTGCAGTCCCAGAGAAAGTTGCACAGGTGCTATGACTTGTCTGTTGCCACAAAGGGGATGGAATTGGGGTTGTTAGGGCTGTGGTATGACAGAGAGTTTTAAATTGGTTCTGATGTGATGTCCCAGAGAGGGGAATAATGGGTCTTTCAGCGCCGTGGTGTCACAGAGAGGTGTCAATTGGACTTGTCAGTGCAGTGATCTCCCAGAGAGAGGAAAACTGAGGCTGTCACTGCTGTGGCCTATAGGAGGGGATGAATTCCCACTTGTCTTTGATGTTATGTCATGGAGAGGAGAACCCTGGCACTGTCACCGCTGGGGTGTTAGAGAGAGGTGTAAATTGGGCTTGTTGTATCGGTGGTGTGACAGAAAGGGTGAAATTTGGTCTGTCAGTGCTGTGATGTCTTAAAGGGTGGAAACTGGGTCTTTCACTGCTGTGATGTCCCAGAGAGGCGTAGATTGGGGTGTCCCACTGCTGTGATGTCCCAGAGAGGGGAAAAGAGAGGCTATCACAGCTGTGGAGTCTGAGAGAAAGTTACAGAGGTGTTCTGACTTGTCTGTTGCCACAGAGGGGATGCAGTTGGGGATGTCATGGCTATGGTATCAGGGAGAGGTTTGAATTGGTTCAGTCTCTGCTGTGATGTCACGGAGAAGGGAATAATGAGTCTGTCACCGCTGTGGTGTCCCAGAGAGGTGTAAATTGGACTTGTCACTGACTGCAGTGATGTCAGAGAGAGGTGAAGCTGGGTCACTCATTTTTGTGATGTCACAGAGAGGAAGAAACTGAGGCTGCCACCACTTTGGTGTCATCAACAGATGTAACTTGGGCCTGTCACTGCTCTGATGACACAAATGGAGGAAAAGTGGATCAGTCAGTGCTGCGGTGTTAGAGAGGGGATGAATTTGAGGCTGTCATGACTGTGATGTCCCAGAGAGGGGAATAATGCCTCTGTCAGCACTGTGGTGTCACAGAGAGGCGTAAATGAGAGTTGTCAGTGCAGTGATGTGATAGAGAGGGGAAAATGGGTCCCTGATTGGTGTGATGTCAGAGAGAGGAAAAAACTGAGACTGCCTCTGCACTGGTGTCACAGAGAGGCATCAATTGGGCCTGTCACTTCTGTGGTGTCACAAAGAGGGGAAAAGTGAGTCTGTCACTGCTGTGGTGTCCCGGAGAGGGGAAAAGTGGAGTGATCACAGTTGTGCAGTCCCAGAGAAAGTTGCACAGGTGCTATGACTTGTCTGTTGCCACAAAGGGGATGGAATTGGGGTTGTTAGGGCTGTGGTATGACAGAGAGTTTTAAATTGGTTCTGATGTGATGTCCCAGAGAGGGGAATAATGGGTCTTTCAGCGCCGTGGTGTCACAGAGAGGTGTCAATTGGACTTGTCAGTGCAGTGATCTCCCAGAGAGAGGAAAACTGAGGCTGTCACTGCTGTGGCCTATAGGAGGGGATGAATTCCCACTTGTCTTTGATGTTATGTCATGGAGAGGAGAACCCTGGCACTGTCACCGCTGGGGTGTTAGAGAGAGGTGTAAATTGGGCTTGTTGTATCGGTGGTGTGACAGAAAGGGTGAAATTTGGTCTGTCAGTGCTGTGATGTCTTAAAGGGTGGAAACTGGGATTCTTTCACTGCTGTGATGTCCCAGAGAGGCGTAGATTGGGGTGTCCCACTGCTGTGATGTCCCAGAGAGGGGAAAAGAGAGGCTATCACAGCTGTGGAGTCTGAGAGAAAGTTACAGAGGTGTTCTGACTTGTCTGTTGCCACAGAGGGGATGCAGTTGGGGATGTCATGGCTATGGTATCAGGGAGAGGTTTGAATTGGTTCTGTCTCTGCTGTGATGTCACAGAGAAGGGAATAATTAGTCTGTCACCGCTGTGGTGTCCCAGAGAGGTGTAAATTGGACTTGTCACTGACTGCAGTGATGTCAGAGAGAGGTGAAGCTGGGTCACTCATTTTTGTGATGTCACAGAGAGGAAGAAACTGAGGCTGCCACCACTTTGGTGTCATCAACAGATGTAAGTTGGGCCTGTCACTGCTCTGATGACACAAATGGAGGAAAAGTGGATCAGTCAGTGCTGCGGTGTTAGAGAGGGGATGAATTTGAGGCTGTCATGACTGTGATGTCCCAGAGAGGGGAATAATGCCTCTGTCAGCACTGTGGTGTCACAGAGAGGCGTAAATGAGAGTTGTCAGTGCAGTGATGTGATAGAGAGGGGAAAATGGGTCCCTGATTGGTGTGATGTCAGAGAGAGGAAAAAACTGAGACTGCCTCTGCACTGGTGTCACAGAGAGGCATCAATTGGGCCTGTCACTTCTGTGGTGTCACAAAGAGGGGAAAAGTGAGTCTGTCACTGCTGTGGTGTCCCGGAGAGGGGAAAAGTGGAGTGATCACAGTTGTGCAGTCCCAGAGAAAGTTGCACAGGTGCTATGACTTGTCTGTTGCCACAAAGGGGATGGAATTGGGGTTGTTAGGGCTGTGGTATGACAGAGAGTTTTAAATTGGTTCTGATGTGATGTCCCAGAGAGGGGAATAATGGGTCTTTCAACGCCCTGGTGTCACAGAGAGGTGTCAATTGGACTTGTCAGTGCAGTGATCTCCCAGAGAGAGGAAAACTGAGGCTGTCACTGCTGTGGCCTATAGGAGGGGATGAATTCCCACTTGTCTTTGATGTTATGTCATGGAGAGGAGAAACCTGGCACTGTCACCGCTGGGGTGTTAGAGAGAGGTGTAAATTGGGCTTGTTGTATCGGTGGTGTGACAGAAAGGGTGAAATTTGGTCTGTCAGTGCTGTGATGTCTTAAAGGGTGGAAACTGGGTCTTTCACTGCTGTGATGTCCCAGAGAGGCGTAGATTGGGGTGTCCCACTGCTGTGATGTCCCAGAGAAAGGAAAAGAGAGGCTATCACAGCTGTGGAGTCTGAGAGAAAGTTACAGAGGTGTTCTGACTTGTCTGTTGCCACAGAGGGGATGCAGTTGGGGATGTCATGGCTATGGTATCAGGGAGAGGTTTGAATTGGTTCAGTCTCTGCTGTGATGTCACGGAGAAGGGAATAATGAGTCTGTCACCGCTGTGGTGTCCCAGAGAGGTGTAAATTGGACTTGTCACTGACTGCAGTGATGTCAGAGAGAGGTGAAGCTGGGTCACTCATTTTTGTGATGTCACAGAGAGGAAGAAACTGAGGCTGCCACCACTTTGGTGTCATCAACAGATGTAACTTGGGCCTGTCACTGCTCTGATGACACAAATGGAGGAAAAGTGGATCAGTCAGTGCTGCGGTGTTAGAGAGGGGATGAATTTGAGGCTGTCATGACTGTGATGTCCCAGAGAGGGGAATAATGCCTCTGTCAGCACTGTGGTGTCACAGAGAGGCGTAAATGAGAGTTGTCAGTGCAGTGATGTGATAGAGAGGGGAAAATGGGTCCCTGATTGGTGTGATGTCAGAGAGAGGAAAAAACTGAGACTGCCTCTGCACTGGTGTCACAGAGAGGCATCAATTGGGCCTGTCACTTCTGTGGTGTCACAAAGAGGGGAAAAGTGAGTCTGTCACTGCTGTGGTGTCCCGGAGAGGGGAAAAGTGGAGTGATCACAGTTGTGCAGTCCCAGAGAAAGTTGCACAGGTGCTATGACTTGTCTGTTGCCACAAAGGGGATGGAATTGGGGTTGTTAGGGCTGTGGTATGACAGAGAGTTTTAAATTGGTTCTGATGTGATGTCCCAGAGAGGGGAATAATGGGTCTTTCAGCGCCGTGGTGTCACAGAGAGGTGTCAATTGGACTTGTCAGTGCAGTGATCTCCCAGAGAGAGGAAAACTGAGGCTGTCACTGCTGTGGCCTATAGGAGGGGATGAATTCCCACTTGTCTTTGATGTTATGTCATGGAGAGGAGAACCCTGGCACTGTCACCGCTGGGGTGTTAGAGAGAGGTGTAAATTGGGCTTGTTGTATCGGTGGTGTGACAGAAAGGGTGAAATTTGGTCTGTCAGTGCTGTGATGTCTTAAAGGGTGGAAACTGGGTCTTTCACTGCTGTGATGTCCCAGAGAGGCGTAGATTGGGGTGTCCCACTGCTGTGATGTTCCAGAGAAAGGAAAAGAGAGGCTATCACAGCTGTGGAGTCAGAGAGAAAGTTAGAGGTGTTCTGACTTGTCTGTTGCCACAGAGGGGATGCAGTTGGGGATGTCATGGCTATGGTATCAGGGAGAGGTTTGAATTGGTTCTGTCTCTGCTGTGATGTCACAGAGAAGGGAATAATTAGTCTGTCACCGCTGTGGTGTCCCAGAGAGGTGTAAATTGGACTTGTCACTGACTGCAGTGATGTCAGAGAGAGGTGAAGCTGGGTCACTCATTTTTGTGATGTCACAGAGAGGAAGAAACTGAGGCTGCCACCACTTTGGTGTCATCAACAGATGTAAGTTGGGCCTGTCACTGCTCTGATGACACAAATGGAGGAAAAGTGGATCAGTCAGTGCTGCGGTGTTAGAGAGGGGATGAATTTGAGGCTGTCATGACTGTGATGTCCCAGAGAGGGGAATAATGCCTCTGTCAGCACTGTGGTGTCACAGAGAGGCGTAAATGAGAGTTGTCAGTGCAGTGATGTGATAGAGAGGGGAAAATGGGTCCCTGATTGGTGTGATGTCAGAGAGAGGAAAAAACTGAGACTGCCTCTGCACTGGTGTCACAGAGAGGCATCAATTGGGCCTGTCACTTCTGTGGTGTCACAAAGAGGGGAAAAGTGAGTCTGTCACTGCTGTGGTGTCCCGGAGAGGGGAAAAGTGGAGTGATCACAGTTGTGCAGTCCCAGAGAAAGTTGCACAGGTGCTATGACTTGTCTGTTGCCACAAAGGGGATGGAATTGGGGTTGTTAGGGCTGTGGTATGACAGAGAGTTTTAAATTGGTTCTGATGTGATGTCCCAGAGAGGGGAATAATGGGTCTTTCAGTGCCGTGGTGTCACAGAGAGGTGTCAATTGGACTTGTCAGTGCAGTGATCTCCCAGAGAGAGGAAAACTGAGGCTGTCACTGCTGTGGCCTATAGGAGGGGATGAATTCCCACTTGTCTTTGATGTTATGTCACGGAGAGGAGAACCCTGGCACTGCCACCGCTGGGGTGTTAGAGATAGGTGTAAGTTGGGCTTGTTCCATCTGTGGTGTGACAGAAAGGGTGAAATTTGGTCTGTCAGTGCTGTGATGTCTTAAAGGGTGGAAACTGGGATTCTTTCACTGCTGTGATGTCCCAGAGAGGCGTAGATTGGGGTGTCCCACTGCTGTGATGTCCCAGAGAGGGGAAAAGAGAGGCTATCACAGCTGTGGAGTCTGAGAGAAAGTTACAGAGGTGTTCTGACTTGTCTGTTGCCACAGAGGGGATGCAGTTGGGGATGTCATGGCTATGGTATCAGGGAGAGGTTTGAATTGGTTCTGTCTCTGCTGTGATGTCACAGAGAAGGGAATAATTAGTCTGTCACCGCTGTGGTGTCCCAGAGAGGTGTAAATTGGACTTGTCACTGACTGCAGTGATGTCAGAGAGAGGTGAAGCTGGGTCACTCATTTTTGTGATGTCACAGAGAGGAAGAAACTGAGGCTGCCACCACTTTGGTGTCATCAACAGATGTAACTTGGGCCTGTCACTGCTCTGATGACACAAATGGAGGAAAAGTGGATCAGTCAGTGCTGCGGTGTTAGAGAGGGGATGAATTTGAGGCTGTCATGACTGTGATGTCCCAGAGAGGGGAATAATGCCTCTGTCAGCACTGTGGTGTCACAGAGAGGCGTAAATGAGAGTTGTCAGTGCAGTGATGTGATAGAGAGGGGAAAATGGGTCCCTGATTGGTGTGATGTCAGAGAGAGGAAAAAACTGAGACTGCCTCTGCACTGGTGTCACAGAGAGGCATCAATTGGGCCTGTCACTTCTGTGGTGTCACAAAGAGGGGAAAAGTGAGTCTGTCACTGCTGTGGTGTCCCGGAGAGGGGAAAAGTGGAGTGATCACAGTTGTGCAGTCCCAGAGAAAGTTGCACAGGTGCTATGACTTGTCTGTTGCCACAAAGGGGATGGAATTGGGGTTGTTAGGGCTGTGGTATGACAGAGAGTTTTAAATTGGTTCTGATGTGATGTCCCAGAGAGGGGAATAATGGGTCTTTCAACGCCCTGGTGTCACAGAGAGGTGTCAATTGGACTTGTCAGTGCAGTGATCTCCCAGAGAGAGGAAAACTGAGGCTGTCACTGCTGTGGCCTATAGGAGGGGATGAATTCCCACTTGTCTTTGATGTTATGTCATGGAGAGGAGAAACCTGGCACTGTCACCGCTGGGGTGTTAGAGAGAGGTGTAAATTGGGCTTGTTGTATCGGTGGTGTAACAGAAAGGGTGAAATTTGGTCTGTCAGTGCTGTGATGTCTTAAAGGGTGGAAACTGGGTCTTTCACTGCTGTGATGTCCCAGAGAGGCGTAGATTGGGGTGTCCCACTGCTGTGATGTCCCAGAGAAAGGAAAAGAGAGGCTATCACAGCTGTGGAGTCTGAGAGAAAGTTACAGAGGTGTTCTGACTTGTCTGTTGCCACAGAGGGGATGCAGTTGGGGATGTCATGGCTATGGTATCAGGGAGAGGTTTGAATTGGTTCAGTCTCTGCTGTGATGTCACGGAGAAGGGAATAATGAGTCTGTCACCGCTGTGGTGTCCCAGAGAGGTGTAAATTGGACTTGTCACTGACTGCAGTGATGTCAGAGAGAGGTGAAGCTGGGTCACTCATTTTTGTGATGTCACAGAGAGGAAGAAACTGAGGCTGCCACCACTTTGGTGTCATCAACAGATGTAAGTTGGGCCTGTCACTGCTCTGATGACACAAATGGAGGAAAAGTGGATCAGTCAGTGCTGCGGTGTTAGAGAGGGGATGAATTTGAGGCTGTCATGACTGTGATGTCCCAGAGAGGGGAATAATGCCTCTGTCAGCACTGTGGTGTCACAGAGAGGCGTAAATGAGAGTTGTCAGTGCAGTGATGTGATAGAGAGGGGAAAATGGGTCCCTGATTGGTGTGATGTCAGAGAGAGGAAAAAACTGAGACTGCCTCTGCACTGGTGTCACAGAGAGGCATCAATTGGGCCTGTCACTTCTGTGGTGTCACAAAGAGGGGAAAAGTGAGTCTGTCACTGCTGTGGTGTCCCGGAGAGGGGAAAAGTGGAGTGATCACAGTTGTGCAGTCCCAGAGAAAGTTGCACAGGTGCTATGACTTGTCTGTTGCCACAAAGGGGATGGAATTGGGGTTGTTAGGGCTGTGGTATGACAGAGAGTTTTAAATTGGTTCTGATGTGATGTCCCAGAGAGGGGAATAATGGGTCTTTCAACGCCCTGGTGTCACAGAGAGGTGTCAATTGGACTTGTCAGTGCAGTGATCTCCCAGAGAGAGGAAAACTGAGGCTGTCACTGCTGTGGCCTATAGGAGGGGATGAATTCCCACTTGTCTTTGATGTTATGTCATGGAGAGGAGAACCCTGGCACTGTCACCGCTGGGGTGTTAGAGAGAGGTGTAAATTGGGCTTGTTGTATCGGTGGTGTGACAGAAAGGGTGAAATTTGGTCTGTCAGTGCTGTGATGTCTTAAAGGGTGGAAACTGGGTCTTTCACTGCTGTGATGTCCCAGAGAGGCGTAGATTGGGGTGTCCCACTGCTGTGATGTTCCAGAGAAAGGAAAAGAGAGGCTATCACAGCTGTGGAGTCAGAGAGAAAGTTAGAGGTGTTCTGACTTGTCTGTTGCCACAGAGGGGATGCAGTTGGGGATGTCATGGCTATGGTATCAGGGAGAGGTTTGAATTGGTTCTGTCTCTGCTGTGATGTCACAGAGAAGGGAATAATTAGTCTGTCACCGCTGTGGTGTCCCAGAGAGGTGTAAATTGGACTTGTCACTGACTGCAGTGATGTCAGAGAGAGGTGAAGCTGGGTCACTCATTTTTGTGATGTCACAGAGAGGAAGAAACTGAGGCTGCCACCACTTTGGTGTCATCAACAGATGTAAGTTGGGCCTGTCACTGCTCTGATGACACAAATGGAGGAAAAGTGGATCAGTCAGTGCTGCGGTGTTAGAGAGGGGATGAATTTGAGGCTGTCATGACTGTGATGTCCCAGAGAGGGGAATAATGCCTCTGTCAGCACTGTGGTGTCACAGAGAGGCGTAAATGAGAGTTGTCAGTGCAGTGATGTGATAGAGAGGGGAAAATGGGTCCCTGATTGGTGTGATGTCAGAGAGAGGAAAAAACTGAGACTGCCTCTGCACTGGTGTCACAGAGAGGCATCAATTGGGCCTGTCACTTCTGTGGTGTCACAAAGAGGGGAAAAGTGAGTCTGTCACTGCTGTGGTGTCCCGGAGAGGGGAAAAGTGGAGTGATCACAGTTGTGCAGTCCCAGAGAAAGTTGCACAGGTGCTATGACTTGTCTGTTGCCACAAAGGGGATGGAATTGGGGTTGTTAGGGCTGTGGTATGACAGAGAGTTTTAAATTGGTTCTGATGTGATGTCCCAGAGAGGGGAATAATGGGTCTTTCAGTGCCGTGGTGTCACAGAGAGGTGTCAATTGGACTTGTCAGTGCAGTGATCTCCCAGAGAGAGGAAAACTGAGGCTGTCACTGCTGTGGCCTATAGGAGGGGATGAATTCCCACTTGTCTTTGATGTTATGTCACGGAGAGGAGAACCCTGGCACTGCCACCGCTGGGGTGTTAGAGATAGGTGTAAGTTGGGCTTGTTCCATCTGTTGTGTGACAGAAAGGGTGAAATTTGGTCTGTCAGTGCTGTGATGTCTTAAAGGGTGGAAACTGGGATTCTTTCACTGCTGTGATGTCCCAGAGAGGCGTAGATTGGGGTGTCCCACTGCTGTGATGTCCCAGAGAGCGGAAAAGAGAGGCTATCACAGCTGTGGAGTCTGAGAGAAAGTTCCACAGGTGTTCTGACTTGTCTGTTGCCACAGAGGGGATGCAGTTGGGGATGTCATGGCTATGGTATCAGGGAGAGGTTTGAATTGGTTCTGTCTCTGCTGTGATGTCACAGAGAAGGGAATAATTAGTCTGTCACCGCTGTGGTGTCCCAGAGAGGTGTAAATTGGACTTGTCACTGACTGCAGTGATGTCAGAGAGAGGTGAAGCTGGGTCACTCATTTTTGTGATGTCACAGAGAGGAAGAAACTGAGGCTGCCACCACTTTGGTGTCATCAACAGATGTAAGTTGGGCCTGTCACTGCTCTGATGACACAAATGGAGGAAAAGTGGATCAGTCAGTGCTGCGGTGTTAGAGAGGGGATGAATTTGAGGCTGTCATGACTGTGATGTCCCAGAGAGGGGAATAATGCCTCTGTCAGCACTGTGGTGTCACAGAGAGGCGTAAATGAGAGTTGTCAGTGCAGTGATGTGATAGAGAGGGGAAAATGGGTCCCTGATTGGTGTGATGTCAGAGAGAGGAAAAAACTGAGACTGCCTCTGCACTGGTGTCACAGAGAGGCATCAATTGGGCCTGTCACTTCTGTGGTGTCACAAAGAGGGGAAAAGTGAGTCTGTCACTGCTGTGGTGTCCCGGAGAGGGGAAAAGTGGAGTGATCACAGTTGTGCAGTCCCAGAGAAAGTTGCACAGGTGCTATGACTTGTCTGTTGCCACAAAGGGGATGGAATTGGGGTTGTTAGGGCTGTGGTATGACAGAGAGTTTTAAATTGGTTCTGATGTGATGTCCCAGAGAGGGGAATAATGGGTCTTTCAACGCCCTGGTGTCACAGAGAGGTGTCAATTGGACTTGTCAGTGCAGTGATCTCCCAGAGAGAGGAAAACTGAGGCTGTCACTGCTGTGGCCTATAGGAGGGGATGAATTCCCACTTGTCTTTGATGTTATGTCATGGAGAGGAGAACCCTGGCACTGTCACCGCTGGGGTGTTAGAGAGAGGTGTAAATTGGGCTTGTTGTATCGGTGGTGTGACAGAAAGGGTGAAATTTGGTCTGTCAGTGCTGTGATGTCTTAAAGGGTGGAAACTGGGTCTTTCACTGCTGTGATGTCCCAGAGAGGCGTAGATTGGGGTGTCCCACTGCTGTGATGTTCCAGAGAAAGGAAAAGAGAGGCTATCACAGCTGTGGAGTCAGAGAGAAAGTTAGAGGTGTTCTGACTTGTCTGTTGCCACAGAGGGGATGCAGTTGGGGATGTCATGGCTATGGTATCAGGGAGAGGTTTGAATTGGTTCTGTCTCTGCTGTGATGTCACAGAGAAGGGAATAATTAGTCTGTCACCGCTGTGGTGTCCCAGAGAGGTGTAAATTGGACTTGTCACTGACTGCAGTGATGTCAGAGAGAGGTGAAGCTGGGTCACTCATTTTTGTGATGTCACAGAGAGGAAGAAACTGAGGCTGCCACCACTTTGGTGTCATCAACAGATGTAAGTTGGGCCTGTCACTGCTCTGATGACACAAATGGAGGAAAAGTGGATCAGTCAGTGCTGCGGTGTTAGAGAGGGGATGAATTTGAGGCTGTCATGACTGTGATGTCCCAGAGAGGGGAATAATGCCTCTGTCAGCACTGTGGTGTCACAGAGAGGCGTAAATGAGAGTTGTCAGTGCAGTGATGTGATAGAGAGGGGAAAATGGGTCCCTGATTGGTGTGATGTCAGAGAGAGGAAAAAACTGAGACTGCCTCTGCACTGGTGTCACAGAGAGGCATCAATTGGGCCTGTCACTTCTGTGGTGTCACAAAGAGGGGAAAAGTGAGTCTGTCACTGCTGTGGTGTCCCGGAGAGGGGAAAAGTGGAGTGATCACAGTTGTGCAGTCCCAGAGAAAGTTGCACAGGTGCTATGACTTGTCTGTTGCCACAAAGGGGATGGAATTGGGGTTGTTAGGGCTGTGGTATGACAGAGAGTTTTAAATTGGTTCTGATGTGATGTCCCAGAGAGGGGAATAATGGGTCTTTCAGCGCCGTGGTGTCACAGAGAGGTGTCAATTGGACTTGTCAGTGCAGTGATCTCCCAGAGAGAGGAAAACTGAGGCTGTCACTGCCGTGGCCTATAGGAGGGGATGAATTCCCACTTGTCTTTGATGTTATGTCATGGAGAGGAGAACCCTGGCACTGTCACCGCTGGGGTGTTAGAGAGAGGTGTAAATTGGGCTTGTTGTATCGGTGGTGTGACAGAAAGGGTGAAATTTGGTCTGTCAGTGCTGTGATGTCTTAAAGGGTGGAAACTGGGTCTTTCACTGCTGTGATGTCCCAGAGAGGCGTAGATTGGGGTGTCCCACTGCTGTGATGTCCCAGAGAGGGGAAAAGAGAGGCTATCACAGCTGTGGAGTCTGAGAGAAAGTTACAGAGGTGTTCTGACTTGTCTGTTGCCACAGAGGGGATGCAGTTGGGGATGTCATGGCTATGGTATCAGGGAGAGGTTTGAATTGGTTCTGTCTCTGCTGTGATGTCACAGAGAAGGGAATAATTAGTCTGTCACCGCTGTGGTGTCCCAGAGAGGTGTAAATTGGACTTGTCACTGACTGCAGTGATGTCAGAGAGAGGTGAAGCTGGGTCACTCATTTTTGTGATGTCACAGAGAGGAAGAAACTGAGGCTGCCACCACTTTGGTGTCATCAACAGATGTAACTTGGGCCTGTCACTGCTCTGATGACACAAATGGAGGAAAAGTGGATCAGTCAGTGCTGCGGTGTTACAGAGGGGATGAATTTGAGGCTGTCATGACTGTGATGTCCCAGAGAGGGGAATAATGCCTCTGTCAGCACTGTGGTGTCACAGAGAGGCGTAAATGAGAGTTGTCAGTGCAGTGATGTGATAGAGAGGGGAAAATGGGTCCCTGATTGGTGTGATGTCAGAGAGAGGAAAAAACTGAGACTGCCTCTGCACTGGTGTCACAGAGAGGCATCAATTGGGCCTGTCACTTCTGTGGTGTCACAAAGAGGGGAAAAGTGAGTCTGTCACTGCTGTGGTGTCCCGGAGAGGGGAAAAGTGGAGTGATCACAGTTGTGCAGTCCCAGAGAAAGTTGCACAGGTGCTATGACTTGTCTGTTGCCACAAAGGGGATGGAATTGGGGTTGTTAGGGCTGTGGTATGACAGAGAGTTTTAAATTGGTTCTGATGTGATGTCCCAGAGAGGGGAATAATGGGTCTTTCAGCGCCGTGGTGTCACAGAGAGGTGTCAATTGGACTTGTCAGTGCAGTGATCTCCCAGAGAGAGGAAAACTGAGGCTGTCACTGCTGTGGCCTATAGGAGGGGATGAATTCCCACTTGTCTTTGATGTTATGTCATGGAGAGGAGAACCCTGGCACTGTCACCGCTGGGGTGTTAGAGAGAGGTGTAAATTGGGCTTGTTGTATCGGTGGTGTAACAGAAAGGGTGAAATTTGGTCTGTCAGTGCTGTGATGTCTTAAAGGGTGGAAACTGGGTCTTTCACTGCTGTGATGTCCCAGAGAGGCGTAGATTGGGGTGTCCCACTGCTGTGATGTCCCAGAGAAAGGAAAAGAGAGGCTATCACAGCTGTGGAGTCTGAGAGAAAGTTACAGAGGTGTTCTGACTTGTCTGTTGCCACAGAGGGGATGCAGTTGGGGATGTCATGGCTATGGTATCAGGGAGAGGTTTGAATTGGTTCAGTCTCTGCTGTGATGTCACAGAGAAGGGAATAATGAGTCTGTCACCGCTGTGGTGTCCCAGAGAGGTGTAAATTGGACTTGTCACTGACTGCAGTGATGTCAGAGAGAGGTGAAGCTGGGTCACTCATTTTTGTGATGTCACAGAGAGGAAGAAACTGAGGCTGCCACCACTTTGGTGTCATCAACAGATGTAAGTTGGGCCTGTCACTGCTCTGATGACACAAATGGAGGAAAAGTGGATCAGTCAGTGCTGCGGTGTTAGAGAGGGGATGAATTTGAGGCTGTCATGACTGTGATGTCCCAGAGAGGGGAATAATGCCTCTGTCAGCACTGTGGTGTCACAGAGAGGCGTAAATGAGAGTTGTCAGTGCAGTGATGTGATAGAGAGGGGAAAATGGGTCCCTGATTGGTGTGATGTCAGAGAGAGGAAAAAACTGAGACTGCCTCTGCACTGGTGTCACAGAGAGGCATCAATTGGGCCTGTCACTTCTGTGGTGTCACAAAGAGGGGAAAAGTGAGTCTGTCACTGCTGTGGTGTCCCGGAGAGGGGAAAAGTGGAGTGATCACAGTTGTGCAGTCCCAGAGAAAGTTGCACAGGTGCTATGACTTGTCTGTTGCCACAAAGGGGATGGAATTGGGGTTGTTAGGGCTGTGGTATGACAGAGAGTTTTAAATTGGTTCTGATGTGATGTCCCAGAGAGGGGAATAATGGGTCTTTCAGTGCCGTGGTGTCACAGAGAGGTGTCAATTGGACTTGTCAGTGCAGTGATCTCCCAGAGAGAGGAAAACTGAGGCTGTCACTGCTGTGGCCTATAGGAGGGGATGAATTCCCACTTGTCTTTGATGTTATGTCACGGAGAGGAGAACCCTGGCACTGCCACCGCTGGGGTGTTAGAGATAGGTGTAAGTTGGGCTTGTTCCATCTGTGGTGTGACAGAAAGGGTGAAATTTGGTCTGTCAGTGCTGTGATGTCTTAAAGGGTGGAAACTGGGATTCTTTCACTGCTGTGATGTCCCAGAGAGGCGTAGATTGGGGTGTCCCACTGCTGTGATGTCCCAGAGAGGGGAAAAGAGAGGCTATCACAGCTGTGGAGTCTGAGAGAAAGTTCCACAGGTGTTCTGACTTGTCTGTTGCCACAGAGGGGATGCAGTTGGGGATGTCATGGCTATGGTATCAGGGAGAGGTTTGAATTGGTTCTGTCTCTGCTGTGATGTCACAGAGAAGGGAATAATTAGTCTGTCACCGCTGTGGTGTCCCAGAGAGGTGTAAATTGGACTTGTCACTGACTGCAGTGATGTCAGAGAGAGGTGAAGCTGGGTCACTCATTTTTGTGATGTCACAGAGAGGAAGAAACTGAGGCTGCCACCACTTTGGTGTCATCAACAGATGTAAGTTGGGCCTGTCACTGCTCTGATGACACAAATGGAGGAAAAGTGGATCAGTCAGTGCTGCGGTGTTAGAGAGGGGATGAATTTGAGGCTGTCATGACTGTGATGTCCCAGAGAGGGGAATAATGCCTCTGTCAGCACTGTGGTGTCACAGAGAGGCGTAAATGAGAGTTGTCAGTGCAGTGATGTGATAGAGAGGGGAAAATGGGTCCCTGATTGGTGTGATGTCAGAGAGAGGAAAAAACTGAGACTGCCTCTGCACTGGTGTCACAGAGAGGCATCAATTGGGCCTGTCACTTCTGTGGTGTCACAAAGAGGGGAAAAGTGAGTCTGTCACTGCTGTGGTGTCCCGGAGAGGGGAAAAGTGGAGTGATCACAGTTGTGCAGTCCCAGAGAAAGTTGCACAGGTGCTATGACTTGTCTGTTGCCACAAAGGGGATGGAATTGGGGTTGTTAGGGCTGTGGTATGACAGAGAGTTTTAAATTGGTTCTGATGTGATGTCCCAGAGAGGGGAATAATGGGTCTTTCAACGCCCTGGTGTCACAGAGAGGTGTCAATTGGACTTGTCAGTGCAGTGATCTCCCAGAGAGAGGAAAACTGAGGCTGTCACTGCTGTGGCCTATAGGAGGGGATGAATTCCCACTTGTCTTTGATGTTATGTCATGGAGAGGAGAAACCTGGCACTGTCACCGCTGGGGTGTTAGAGAGAGGTGTAAATTGGGCTTGTTGTATCGGTGGTGTAACAGAAAGGGTGAAATTTGGTCTGTCAGTGCTGTGATGTCTTAAAGGGTGGAAACTGGGTCTTTCACTGCTGTGATGTCCCAGAGAGGCGTAGATTGGGGTGTCCCACTGCTGTGATGTCCCAGAGAAAGGAAAAGAGAGGCTATCACAGCTGTGGAGTCTGAGAGAAAGTTACAGAGGTGTTCTGACTTGTCTGTTGCCACAGAGGGGATGCAGTTGGGGATGTCATGGCTATGGTATCAGGGAGAGGTTTGAATTGGTTCTGTCTCTGCTGTGATGTCACAGAGAAGGGAATAATTAGTCTGTCACCGCTGTGGTGTCCCAGAGAGGTGTAAATTGGACTTGTCACTGACTGCAGTGATGTCAGAGAGAGGTGAAGCTGGGTCACTCATTTTTGTGATGTCACAGAGAGGAAGAAACTGAGGCTGCCACCACTTTGGTGTCATCAACAGATGTAACTTGGGCCTGTCACTGCTCTGATGACACAAATGGAGGAAAAGTGGATCAGTCAGTGCTGCGGTGTTAGAGAGGGGATGAATTTGAGGCTGTCATGACTGTGATGTCCCAGAGAGGGGAATAATGCCTCTGTCAGCACTGTGGTGTCACAGAGAGGCGTAAATGAGAGTTGTCAGTGCAGTGATGTGATAGAGAGGGGAAAATGGGTCCCTGATTGGTGTGATGTCAGAGAGAGGAAAAAACTGAGACTGCCTCTGCACTGGTGTCACAGAGAGGCATCAATTGGGCCTGTCACTTCTGTGGTGTCACAAAGAGGGGAAAAGTGAGTCTGTCACTGCTGTGGTGTCCCGGAGAGGGGAAAAGTGGAGTGATCACAGTTGTGCAGTCCCAGAGAAAGTTGCACAGGTGCTATGACTTGTCTGTTGCCACAAAGGGGATGGAATTGGGGTTGTTAGGGCTGTGGTATGACAGAGAGTTTTAAATTGGTTCTGATGTGATGTCCCAGAGAGGGGAATAATGGGTCTTTCAGTGCCGTGGTGTCACAGAGAGGTGTCAATTGGACTTGTCAGTGCAGTGATCTCCCAGAGAGAGGAAAACTGAGGCTGTCACTGCTGTGGCCTATAGGAGGGGATGAATTCCCACTTGTCTTTGATGTTATGTCATGGAGAGGAGAACCCTGGCACTGTCACCGCTGGGGTGTTAGAGAGAGGTGTAAATTGGGCTTGTTGTATCGGTGGTGTGACAGAAAGGGTGAAATTTGGTCTGTCAGTGCTGTGATGTCTTAAAGGGTGGAAACTGGGTCTTTCACTGCTGTGATGTCCCAGAGAGGCGTAGATTGGGGTGTCCCACTGCTGTGATGTTCCAGAGAAAGGAAAAGAGAGGCTATCACAGCTGTGGAGTCAGAGAGAAAGTTAGAGGTGTTCTGACTTGTCTGTTGCCACAGAGGGGATGCAGTTGGGGATGTCATGGCTATGGTATCAGGGAGAGGTTTGAATTGGTTCTGTCTCTGCTGTGATGTCACAGAGAAGGGAATAATTAGTCTGTCACCGCTGTGGTGTCCCAGAGAGGTGTAAATTGGACTTGTCACTGACTGCAGTGATGTCAGAGAGAGGTGAAGCTGGGTCACTCATTTTTGTGATGTCACAGAGAGGAAGAAACTGAGGCTGCCACCACTTTGGTGTCATCAACAGATGTAAGTTGGGCCTGTCACTGCTCTGATGACACAAATGGAGGAAAAGTGGATCAGTCAGTGCTGCGGTGTTACAGAGGGGATGAATTTGAGGCTGTCATGACTGTGATGTCCCAGAGAGGGGAATAATGCCTCTGTCAGCACTGTGGTGTCACAGAGAGGCGTAAATGAGAGTTGTCAGTGCAGTGATGTGATAGAGAGGGGAAAATGGGTCCCTGATTGGTGTGATGTCAGAGAGAGGAAAAAACTGAGACTGCCTCTGCACTGGTGTCACAGAGAGGCATCAATTGGGCCTGTCACTTCTGTGGTGTCACAAAGAGGGGAAAAGTGAGTCTGTCACTGCTGTGGTGTCCCGGAGAGGGGAAAAGTGGAGTGATCACAGTTGTGCAGTCCCAGAGAAAGTTGCACAGGTGCTATGACTTGTCTGTTGCCACAAAGGGGATGGAATTGGGGTTGTTAGGGCTGTGGTATGACAGAGAGTTTTAAATTGGTTCTGATGTGATGTCCCAGAGAGGGGAATAATGGGTCTTTCAGTGCCGTGGTGTCACAGAGAGGTGTCAATTGGACTTGTCAGTGCAGTGATCTCCCAGAGAGAGGAAAACTGAGGCTGTCACTGCTGTGGCCTATAGGAGGGGATGAATTCCCACTTGTCTTTGATGTTATGTCACGGAGAGGAGAACCCTGGCACTGCCACCGCTGGGGTGTTAGAGATAGGTGTAAGTTGGGCTTGTTCCATCTGTGGTGTGACAGAAAGGGTGAAATTTGGTCTGTCAGTGCTGTGATGTCTTAAAGGGTGGAAACTGGGTCTTTCACTGCTGTGATGTCCCAGAGAGGCGTAGATTGGGGTGTCCCACTGCTGTGATGTCCCAGAGAGGGGAAAAGAGAGGCTATCACAGCTGTGGAGTCTGAGAGAAAGTTACAGAGGTGTTCTGACTTGTCTGTTGCCACAGAGGGGATGCAGTTGGGGATGTCATGGCTATGGTATCAGGGAGAGGTTTGAATTGGTTCTGTCTCTGCTGTGATGTCACAGAGAAGGGAATAATTAGTCTGTCACCGCTGTGGTGTCCCAGAGAGGTGTAAATTGGACTTGTCACTGACTGCAGTGATGTCAGAGAGAGGTGAAGCTGGGTCACTCATTTTTGTGATGTCACAGAGAGGAAGAAACTGAGGCTGCCACCACTTTGGTGTCATCAACAGATGTAAGTTGGGCCTGTCACTGCTCTGATGACACAAATGGAGGAAAAGTGGATCAGTCAGTGCTGCGGTGTTAGAGAGGGGATGAATTTGAGGCTGTCATGACTGTGATGTCCCAGAGAGGGGAATAATGCCTCTGTCAGCACTGTGGTGTCACAGAGAGGCGTAAATGAGAGTTGTCAGTGCAGTGATGTGATAGAGAGGGGAAAATGGGTCCCTGATTGGTGTGATGTCAGAGAGAGGAAAAAACTGAGACTGCCTCTGCACTGGTGTCACAGAGAGGCATCAATTGGGCCTGTCACTTCTGTGGTGTCACAAAGAGGGGAAAAGTGAGTCTGTCACTGCTGTGGTGTCCCGGAGAGGGGAAAAGTGGAGTGATCACAGTTGTGCAGTCCCAGAGAAAGTTGCACAGGTGCTATGACTTGTCTGTTGCCACAAAGGGGATGGAATTGGGGTTGTTAGGGCTGTGGTATGACAGAGAGTTTTAAATTGGTTCTGATGTGATGTCCCAGAGAGGGGAATAATGGGTCTTTCAACGCCCTGGTGTCACAGAGAGGTGTCAATTGGACTTGTCAGTGCAGTGATCTCCCAGAGAGAGGAAAACTGAGGCTGTCACTGCTGTGGCCTATAGGAGGGGATGAATTCCCACTTGTCTTTGATGTTATGTCATGGAGAGGAGAAACCTGGCACTGTCACCGCTGGGGTGTTAGAGAGAGGTGTAAATTGGGCTTGTTGTATCGGTGGTGTAACAGAAAGGGTGAAATTTGGTCTGTCAGTGCTGTGATGTCTTAAAGGGTGGAAACTGGGTCTTTCACTGCTGTGATGTCCCAGAGAGGCGTAGATTGGGGTGTCCCACTGCTGTGATGTCCCAGAGAAAGGAAAAGAGAGGCTATCACAGCTGTGGAGTCTGAGAGAAAGTTACAGAGGTGTTCTGACTTGTCTGTTGCCACAGAGGGGATGCAGTTGGGGATGTCATGGCTATGGTATCAGGGAGAGGTTTGAATTGGTTCAGTCTCTGCTGTGATGTCACGGAGAAGGGAATAATGAGTCTGTCACCGCTGTGGTGTCCCAGAGAGGTGTAAATTGGACTTGTCACTGACTGCAGTGATGTCAGAGAGAGGTGAAGCTGGGTCACTCATTTTTGTGATGTCACAGAGAGGAAGAAACTGAGGCTGCCACCACTTTGGTGTCATCAACAGATGTAAGTTGGGCCTGTCACTGCTCTGATGACACAAATGGAGGAAAAGTGGATCAGTCAGTGCTGCGGTGTTACAGAGGGGATGAATTTGAGGCTGTCATGACTGTGATGTCCCAGAGAGGGGAATAATGCCTCTGTCAGCACTGTGGTGTCACAGAGAGGCGTAAATGAGAGTTGTCAGTGCAGTGATGTGATAGAGAGGGGAAAATGGGTCCCTGATTGGTGTGATGTCAGAGAGAGGAAAAAACTGAGACTGCCTCTGCACTGGTGTCACAGAGAGGCATCAATTGGGCCTGTCACTTCTGTGGTGTCACAAAGAGGGGAAAAGTGAGTCTGTCACTGCTGTGGTGTCCCGGAGAGGGGAAAAGTGGAGTGATCACAGTTGTGCAGTCCCAGAGAAAGTTGCACAGGTGCTATGACTTGTCTGTTGCCACAAAGGGGATGGAATTGGGGTTGTTAGGGCTGTGGTATGACAGAGAGTTTGAAATTGGTTCTGATGTGATGTCCCAGAGAGGGGAATAATGGGTCTTTCAACGCCCTGGTGTCACAGAGAGGTGTCAATTGGACTTGTCAGTGCAGTGATCTCCCAGAGAGAGGAAAACTGAGGCTGTCACTGCTGTGGCCTATAGGAGGGGATGAATTCCCACTTGTCTTTGATGTTATGTCATGGAGAGGAGAACCCTGGCACTGTCACCGCTGGGGTGTTAGAGAGAGGTGTAAATTGGGCTTGTTGTATCGGTGGTGTGACAGAAAGGGTGAAATTTGGTCTGTCAGTGCTGTGATGTCTTAAAGGGTGGAAACTGGGTCTTTCACTGCTGTGATGTCCCAGAGAGGCGTAGATTGGGGTGTCCCACTGCTGTGATGTTCCAGAGAAAGGAAAAGAGAGGCTATCACAGCTGTGGAGTCAGAGAGAAAGTTAGAGGTGTTCTGACTTGTCTGTTGCCACAGAGGGGATGCAGTTGGGGATGTCATGGCTATGGTATCAGGGAGAGGTTTGAATTGGTTCTGTCTCTGCTGTGATGTCACAGAGAAGGGAATAATTAGTCTGTCACCGCTGTGGTGTCCCAGAGAGGTGTAAATTGGACTTGTCACTGACTGCAGTGATGTCAGAGAGAGGTGAAGCTGGGTCACTCATTTTTGTGATGTCACAGAGAGGAAGAAACTGAGGCTGCCACCACTTTGGTGTCATCAACAGATGTAAGTTGGGCCTGTCACTGCTCTGATGACACAAATGGAGGAAAAGTGGATCAGTCAGTGCTGCGGTGTTAGAGAGGGGATGAATTTGAGGCTGTCATGACTGTGATGTCCCAGAGAGGGGAATAATGCCTCTGTCAGCACTGTGGTGTCACAGAGAGGCGTAAATGAGAGTTGTCACTGCAATGATGTGATAGAGAGGGGAAAATGGGTCCCTGATTGGTGTGATGTCAGAGAGAGGAAAAAACTGAGACTGCCTCTGCACTGGTGTCACAGAGAGGCATCAATTGGGCCTGTCACTTCTGTGGTGTCACAAAGAGGGGAAAAGTGAGTCTGTCACTGCTGTGGTGTCCCGGAGAGGGGAAAAGTGGAGTGATCACAGTTGTGCAGTCCCAGAGAAAGTTGCACAGGTGCTATGACTTGTCTGTTGCCACAAAGGGGATGGAATTGGGGTTGTTAGGGCTGTGGTATGACAGAGAGTTTGAAATTGGTTCTGATGTGATGTCCCAGAGAGGGGAATAATGGGTCTTTCAGTGCCGTGGTGTCACAGAGAGGTGTCAATTGGACTTGTCAGTGCAGTGATCTCCCAGAGAGAGGAAAACTGAGGCTGTCACTGCTGTGGCCTATAGGAGGGGATGAATTCCCACTTGTCTTTGATGTTATGTCACGGAGAGGAGAACCCTGGCACTGCCACCGCTGGGGTGTTAGAGATAGGTGTAAGTTGGGCTTGTTCCATCTGTGGTGTGACAGAAAGGGTGAAATTTGGTCTGTCAGTGCTGTGATGTCTTAAAGGGTGGAAACTGGGATTCTTTCACTGCTGTGATGTCCCAGAGAGGCGTAGATTGGGGTGTCCCACTGCTGTGATGTCCCAGAGAGGGGAAAAGAGAGGCTATCACAGCTGTGGAGTCTGAGAGAAAGTTCCACAGGTGTTCTGACTTGTCTGTTGCCACAGAGGGGATGCAGTTGGGGATGTCATGGCTATGGTATCAGGGAGAGGTTTGAATTGGTTCTGTCTCTGCTGTGATGTCACAGAGAAGGGAATAATTAGTCTGTCACCGCTGTGGTGTCCCAGAGAGGTGTAAATTGGACTTGTCACTGACTGCAGTGATGTCAGAGAGAGGTGAAGCTGGGTCACTCATTTTTGTGATGTCACAGAGAGGAAGAAACTGAGGCTGCCACCACTTTGGTGTCATCAACAGATGTAAGTTGGGCCTGTCACTGCTCTGATGACACAAATGGAGGAAAAGTGGATCAGTCAGTGCTGCGGTGTTAGAGAGGGGATGAATTTGAGGCTGTCATGACTGTGATGTCCCAGAGAGGGGAATAATGCCTCTGTCAGCACTGTGGTGTCACAGAGAGGCGTAAATGAGAGTTGTCAGTGCAGTGATGTGATAGAGAGGGGAAAATGGGTCCCTGATTGGTGTGATGTCAGAGAGAGGAAAAAACTGAGACTGCCTCTGCACTGGTGTCACAGAGAGGCATCAATTGGGCCTGTCACTTCTGTGGTGTCACAAAGAGGGGAAAAGTGAGTCTGTCACTGCTGTGGTGTCCCGGAGAGGGGAAAAGTGGAGTGATCACAGTTGTGCAGTCCCAGAGAAAGTTGCACAGGTGCTATGACTTGTCTGTTGCCACAAAGGGGATGGAATTGGGGTTGTTAGGGCTGTGGTATGACAGAGAGTTTTAAATTGGTTCTGATGTGATGTCCCAGAGAGGGGAATAATGGGTCTTTCAACGCCCTGGTGTCACAGAGAGGTGTCAATTGGACTTGTCAGTGCAGTGATCTCCCAGAGAGAGGAAAACTGAGGCTGTCACTGCTGTGGCCTATAGGAGGGGATGAATTCCCACTTGTCTTTGATGTTATGTCATGGAGAGGAGAACCCTGGCACTGTCACCGCTGGGGTGTTAGAGAGAGGTGTAAATTGGGCTTGTTGTATCGGTGGTGTGACAGAAAGGGTGAAATTTGGTCTGTCAGTGCTGTGATGTCTTAAAGGGTGGAAACTGGGTCTTTCACTGCTGTGATGTCCCAGAGAGGCGTAGATTGGGGTGTCCCACTGCTGTGATGTCCCAGAGAAAGGAAAAGAGAGGCTATCACAGCTGTGGAGTCAGAGAGAAAGTTACAGAGGTGTTCTGACTTGTCTGTTGCCACAGAGGGGATGCAGTTGGGGATGTCATGGCTATGGTATCAGGGAGAGGTTTGAATTGGTTCTGTCTCTGCTGTGATGTCACAGAGAAGGGAATAATGAGTCTGTCACCGCTGTGGTGTCCCAGAGAGGTGTAAATTGGACTTGTCACTGACTGCAGTGATGTCAGAGAGAGGTGAAGCTGGGTCACTCATTTTTGTGATGTCACAGAGAGGAAGAAACTGAGGCTGCCACCACTTTGGTGTCATCAACAGATGTAAGTTGGGCCTGTCACTGCTCTGATGACACAAATGGAGGAAAAGTGGATCAGTCAGTGCTGCGGTGTTAGAGAGGGGATGAATTTGAGGCTGTCATGACTGTGATGTCCCAGAGAGGGGAATAATGCCTCTGTCAGCACTGTGGTGTCACAGAGAGGCGTAAATGAGAGTTGTCAGTGCAGTGATGTGATAGAGAGGGGAAAATGGGTCCCTGATTGGTGTGATGTCAGAGAGAGGAAAAAACTGAGACTGCCTCTGCACTGGTGTCACAGAGAGGCATCAATTGGGCCTGTCACTTCTGTGGTGTCACAAAGAGGGGAAAAGTGAGTCTGTCACTGCTGTGGTGTCCCGGAGAGGGGAAAAGTGGAGTGATCACAGTTGTGCAGTCCCAGAGAAAGTTGCACAGGTGCTATGACTTGTCTGTTGCCACAAAGGGGATGGAATTGGGGTTGTTAGGGCTGTGGTATGACAGAGAGTTTTAAATTGGTTCTGATGTGATGTCCCAGAGAGGGGAATAATGGGTCTTTCAGTGCCGTGGTGTCACAGAGAGGTGTCAATTGGACTTGTCAGTGCAGTGATCTCCCAGAGAGAGGAAAACTGAGGCTGTCACTGCTGTGGCCTATAGGAGGGGATGAATTCCCACTTGTCTTTGATGTTATGTCACGGAGAGGAGAACCCTGGCACTGCCACCGCTGGGGTGTTAGAGATAGGTGTAAGTTGGGCTTGTTCCATCTGTGGTGTGACAGAAAGGGTGAAATTTGGTCTGTCAGTGCTGTGATGTCTTAAAGGGTGGAAACTGGGTCTTTCACTGCTGTGATGTCCCAGAGAGGCGTAGATTGGGGTGTCCCACTGCTGTGATGTTCCAGAGAAAGGAAAAGAGAGGCTATCACAGCTGTGGAGTCAGAGAGAAAGTTAGAGGTGTTCTGACTTGTCTGTTGCCACAGAGGGGATGCAGTTGGGGATGTCATGGCTATGGTATCAGGGAGAGGTTTGAATTGGTTCTGTCTCTGCTGTGATGTCACAGAGAAGGGAATAATTAGTCTGTCACCGCTGTGGTGTCCCAGAGAGGTGTAAATTGGACTTGTCACTGACTGCAGTGATGTCAGAGAGAGGTGAAGCTGGGTCACTCATTTTTGTGATGTCACAGAGAGGAAGAAACTGAGGCTGCCACCACTTTGGTGTCATCAACAGATGTAAGTTGGGCCTGTCACTGCTCTGATGACACAAATGGAGGAAAAGTGGATCAGTCAGTGCTGCGGTGTTACAGAGGGGATGAATTTGAGGCTGTCATGACTGTGATGTCCCAGAGAGGGGAATAATGCCTCTGTCAGCACTGTGGTGTCACAGAGAGGCGTAAATGAGAGTTGTCACTGCAGTGATGTGATAGAGAGGGGAAAATGGGTCCCTGATTGGTGTGATGTCAGAGAGAGGAAAAAACTGAGACTGCCTCTGCACTGGTGTCACAGAGAGGCATCAATTGGGCCTGTCACTTCTGTGGTGTCACAAAGAGGGGAAAAGTGAGTCTGTCACTGCTGTGGTGTCCCGGAGAGGGGAAAAGTGGAGTGATCACAGTTGTGCAGTCCCAGAGAAAGTTGCACAGGTGCTATGACTTGTCTGTTGCCACAAAGGGGATGGAATTGGGGTTGTTAGGGCTGTGGTATGACAGAGAGTTTGAAATTGGTTCTGATGTGATGTCCCAGAGAGGGGAATAATGGGTCTTTCAGTGCCGTGGTGTCACAGAGAGGTGTCAATTGGACTTGTCAGTGCAGTGATCTCCCAGAGAGAGGAAAACTGAGGCTGTCACTGCTGTGGCCTATAGGAGGGGATGAATTCCCACTTGTCTTTGATGTTATGTCACGGAGAGGAGAACCCTGGCACTGCCACCGCTGGGGTGTTAGAGATAGGTGTAAGTTGGGCTTGTTCCATCTGTGGTGTGACAGAAAGGGTGAAATTTGGTCTGTCAGTGCTGTGATGTCTTAAAGGGTGGAAACTGGGATTCTTTCACTGCTGTGATGTCCCAGAGAGGCGTAGATTGGGGTGTCCCACTGCTGTGATGTCCCAGAGAGGGGAAAAGAGAGGCTATCACAGCTGTGGAGTCTGAGAGAAAGTTCCACAGGTGTTCTGACTTGTCTGTTGCCACAGAGGGGATGCAGTTGGGGATGTCATGGCTATGGTATCAGGGAGAGGTTTGAATTGGTTCTGTCTCTGCTGTGATGTCACAGAGAAGGGAATAATGAGTCTGTCACCGCTGTGGTGTCCCAGAGAGGTGTAAATTGGACTTGTCACTGACTGCAGTGATGTCAGAGAGAGGTGAAGCTGGGTCACTCATTTTTGTGATGTCACAGAGAGGAAGAAACTGAGGCTGCCACCACTTTGGTGTCATCAACAGATGTAAGTTGGGCCTGTCACTGCTCTGATGACACAAATGGAGGAAAAGTGGATCAGTCAGTGCTGCGGTGTTAGAGAGGGGATGAATTTGAGGCTGTCATGACTGTGATGTCCCAGAGAGGGGAATAATGCCTCTGTCAGCACTGTGGTGTCACAGAGAGGCGTAAATGAGAGTTGTCAGTGCAGTGATGTGATAGAGAGGGGAAAATGGGTCCCTGATTGGTGTGATGTCAGAGAGAGGAAAAAACTGAGACTGCCTCTGCACTGGTGTCACAGAGAGGCATCAATTGGGCCTGTCACTTCTGTGGTGTCACAAAGAGGGGAAAAGTGAGTCTGTCACTGCTGTGGTGTCCCGGAGAGGGGAAAAGTGGAGTGATCACAGTTGTGCAGTCCCAGAGAAAGTTGCACAGGTGCTATGACTTGTCTGTTGCCACAAAGGGGATGGAATTGGGGTTGTTAGGGCTGTGGTATGACAGAGAGTTTTAAATTGGTTCTGATGTGATGTCCCAGAGAGGGGAATAATGGGTCTTTCAGTGCCGTGGTGTCACAGAGAGGTGTCAATTGGACTTGTCAGTGCAGTGATCTCCCAGAGAGAGGAAAACTGAGGCTGTCACTGCTGTGGCCTATAGGAGGGGATGAATTCCCACTTGTCTTTGATGTTATGTCACGGAGAGGAGAACCCTGGCACTGCCACCGCTGGGGTGTTAGAGATAGGTGTAAGTTGGGCTTGTTCCATCTGTGGTGTGACAGAAAGGGTGAAATTTGGTCTGTCAGTGCTGTGATGTCTTAAAGGGTGGAAACTGGGATTCTTTCACTGCTGTGATGTCCCAGAGAGGCGTAGATTGGGGTGTCCCACTGCTGTGATGTCCCAGAGAGGGGAAAAGAGAGGCTATCACAGCTGTGGAGTCTGAGAGAAAGTTCCACAGGTGTTCTGACTTGTCTGTTGCCACAGAGGGGATGCAGTTGGGGATGTCATGGCTATGGTATCAGGGAGAGGTTTGAATTGGTTCTGTCTCTGCTGTGATGTCACAGAGAAGGGAATAATTAGTCTGTCACCGCTGTGGTGTCCCAGAGAGGTGTAAATTGGACTTGTCACTGACTGCAGTGATGTCAGAGAGAGGTGAAGCTGGGTCACTCATTTTTGTGATGTCACAGAGAGGAAGAAACTGAGGCTGCCACCACTTTGGTGTCATCAACAGATGTAAGTTGGGCCTGTCACTGCTCTGATGACACAAATGGAGGAAAAGTGGATCAGTCAGTGCTGCGGTGTTAGAGAGGGGATGAATTTGAGGCTGTCATGACTGTGATGTCCCAGAGAGGGGAATAATGCCTCTGTTAGCACTGTGGTGTCACAGAGAGGCGTAAATGAGAGTTGTCAGTGCAGTGATGTGATAGAGAGGGGAAAATGGGTCCCTGATTGGTGTGATGTCAGAGAGAGGAAAAAACTGAGACTGCCTCTGCACTGGTGTCACAGAGAGGCATCAATTGGGCCTGTCACTTCTGTGGTGTCACAAAGAGGGGAAAAGTGAGTCTGTCACTGCTGTGGTGTCCCGGAGAGGGGAAAAGTGGAGTGATCACAGTTGTGCAGTCCCAGAGAAAGTTGCACAGGTGCTATGACTTGTCTGTTGCCACAAAGGGGATGGAATTGGGGTTGTTAGGGCTGTGGTATGACAGAGAGTTTTAAATT
Organism: Poecile atricapillus; assembly: GCF_030490865.1. NCBI lineage: Eukaryota > Metazoa > Chordata > Aves > Passeriformes > Paridae > Poecile > Poecile atricapillus. The sequence continues at coordinate 118,142,718 of NC_081249.1, read as the reverse complement.
GGTTCTGATGTGATGTCCCAGAGAGGGGAATAATGGGTCTTTCAACGCCCTGGTGTCACAGAGAGGTGTCAATTGGACTTGTCAGTGCAGTGATCTCCCAGAGAGAGGAAAACTGAGGCTGTCACTGCTGTGGCCTATAGGAGGGGATGAATTCCCACTTGTCTTTGATGTTATGTCATGGAGAGGAGAAACCTGGCACTGTCACCGCTGGGGTGTTAGAGAGAGGTGTAAATTGGGCTTGTTGTATCGGTGGTGTGACAGAAAGGGTGAAATTTGGTCTGTCAGTGCTGTGATGTCTTAAAGGGTGGAAACTGGGTCTTTCACTGCTGTGATGTCCCAGAGAGGCGTAGATTGGGGTGTCCCACTGCTGTGATGTTCCAGAGAAAGGAAAAGAGAGGCTATCACAGCTGTGGAGTCAGAGAGAAAGTTAGAGGTGTTCTGACTTGTCTGTTGCCACAGAGGGGATGCAGTTGGGGATGTCATGGCTATGGTATCAGGGAGAGGTTTGAATTGGTTCTGTCTCTGCTGTGATGTCACAGAGAAGGGAATAATGAGTCTGTCACCGCTGTGGTGTCCCAGAGAGGTGTAAATTGGACTTGTCACTGACTGCAGTGATGTCAGAGAGAGGTGAAGCTGGGTCACTCATTTTTGTGATGTCACAGAGAGGAAGAAACTGAGGCTGCCACCACTTTGGTGTCATCAACAGATGTAACTTGGGCCTGTCACTGCTCTGATGACACAAATGGAGGAAAAGTGGATCAGTCAGTGCTGCGGTGTTAGAGAGGGGATGAATTTGAGGCTGTCATGACTGTGATGTCCCAGAGAGGGGAATAATGCCTCTGTCAGCACTGTGGTGTCACAGAGAGGCGTAAATGAGAGTTGTCAGTGCAGTGATGTGATAGAGAGGGGAAAATGGGTCCCTGATTGGTGTGATGTCAGAGAGAGGAAAAAACTGAGACTGCCTCTGCACTGGTGTCACAGAGAGGCATCAATTGGGCCTGTCACTTCTGTGGTGTCACAAAGAGGGGAAAAGTGAGTCTGTCACTGCTGTGGTGTCCCGGAGAGGGGAAAAGTGGAGTGATCACAGTTGTGCAGTCCCAGAGAAAGTTGCACAGGTGCTATGACTTGTCTGTTGCCACAAAGGGGATGGAATTGGGGTTGTTAGGGCTGTGGTATGACAGAGAGTTTGAAATTGGTTCTGATGTGATGTCCCAGAGAGGGGAATAATGGGTCTTTCAGTGCCGTGGTGTCACAGAGAGGTGTCAATTGGACTTGTCAGTGCAGTGATCTCCCAGAGAGAGGAAAACTGAGGCTGTCACTGCTGTGGCCTATAGGAGGGGATGAATTCCCACTTGTCTTTGATGTTATGTCACGGAGAGGAGAACCCTGGCACTGCCACCGCTGGGGTGTTAGAGATAGGTGTAAGTTGGGCTTGTTCCATCTGTGGTGTGACAGAAAGGGTGAAATTTGGTCTGTCAGTGCTGTGATGTCTTAAAGGGTGGAAACTGGGATTCTTTCACTGCTGTGATGTCCCAGAGAGGCGTAGATTGGGGTGTCCCACTGCTGTGATGTCCCAGAGAGGGGAAAAGAGAGGCTATCACAGCTGTGGAGTCTGAGAGAAAGTTCCACAGGTGTTCTGACTTGTCTGTTGCCACAGAGGGGATGCAGTTGGGGATGTCATGGCTATGGTATCAGGGAGAGGTTTGAATTGGTTCTGTCTCTGCTGTGATGTCACAGAGAAGGGAATAATTAGTCTGTCACCGCTGTGGTGTCCCAGAGAGGTGTAAATTGGACTTGTCACTGACTGCAGTGATGTCAGAGAGAGGTGAAGCTGGGTCACTCATTTTTGTGATGTCACAGAGAGGAAGAAACTGAGGCTGCCACCACTTTGGTGTCATCAACAGATGTAAGTTGGGCCTGTCACTGCTCTGATGACACAAATGGAGGAAAAGTGGATCAGTCAGTGCTGCGGTGTTAGAGAGGGGATGAATTTGAGGCTGTCATGACTGTGATGTCCCAGAGAGGGGAATAATGCCTCTGTCAGCACTGTGGTGTCACAGAGAGGCGTAAATGAGAGTTGTCAGTGCAGTGATGTGATAGAGAGGGGAAAATGGGTCCCTGATTGGTGTGATGTCAGAGAGAGGAAAAAACTGAGACTGCCTCTGCACTGGTGTCACAGAGAGGCATCAATTGGGCCTGTCACTTCTGTGGTGTCACAAAGAGGGGAAAAGTGAGTCTGTCACTGCTGTGGTGTCCCGGAGAGGGGAAAAGTGGAGTGATCACAGTTGTGCAGTCCCAGAGAAAGTTGCACAGGTGCTATGACTTGTCTGTTGCCACAAAGGGGATGGAATTGGGGTTGTTAGGGCTGTGGTATGACAGAGAGTTTTAAATTGGTTCTGATGTGATGTCCCAGAGAGGGGAATAATGGGTCTTTCAACGCCCTGGTGTCACAGAGAGGTGTCAATTGGACTTGTCAGTGCAGTGATCTCCCAGAGAGAGGAAAACTGAGGCTGTCACTGCTGTGGCCTATAGGAGGGGATGAATTCCCACTTGTCTTTGATGTTATGTCATGGAGAGGAGAACCCTGGCACTGTCACCGCTGGGGTGTTAGAGAGAGGTGTAAATTGGGCTTGTTGTATCGGTGGTGTGACAGAAAGGGTGAAATTTGGTCTGTCAGTGCTGTGATGTCTTAAAGGGTGGAAACTGGGTCTTTCACTGCTGTGATGTCCCAGAGAGGCGTAGATTGGGGTGTCCCACTGCTGTGATGTCCCAGAGAAAGGAAAAGAGAGGCTATCACAGCTGTGGAGTCAGAGAGAAAGTTAGAGGTGTTCTGACTTGTCTGTTGCCACAGAGGGGATGCAGTTGGGAATGTCATGGCTATGGTATCAGGGAGAGGTTTGAATTGGTTCTGTCTCTGCTGTGATGTCACAGAGAAGGGAATAATGAGTCTGTCACCGCTGTGGTGTCCCAGAGAGGTGTAAATTGGACTTGTCACTGACTGCAGTGATGTCAGAGAGAGGTGAAGCTGGGTCACTCATTTTTGTGATGTCACAGAGAGGAAGAAACTGAGGCTGCCACCACTTTGGTGTCATCAACAGATGTAAGTTGGGCCTGTCACTGCTCTGATGACACAAATGGAGGAAAAGTGGATCAGTCAGTGCTGCGGTGTTAGAGAGGGGATGAATTTGAGGCTGTCATGACTGTGATGTCCCAGAGAGGGGAATAATGCCTCTGTCAGCACTGTGGTGTCACAGAGAGGCGTAAATGAGAGTTGTCAGTGCAGTGATGTGATAGAGAGGGGAAAATGGGTCCCTGATTGGTGTGATGTCAGAGAGAGGAAAAAACTGAGACTGCCTCTGCACTGGTGTCACAGAGAGGCATCAATTGGGCCTGTCACTTCTGTGGTGTCACAAAGAGGGGAAAAGTGAGTCTGTCACTGCTGTGGTGTCCCGGAGAGGGGAAAAGTGGAGTGATCACAGTTGTGCAGTCCCAGAGAAAGTTGCACAGGTGCTATGACTTGTCTGTTGCCACAAAGGGGATGGAATTGGGGTTGTTAGGGCTGTGGTATGACAGAGAGTTTTAAATTGGTTCTGATGTGATGTCCCAGAGAGGGGAATAATGGGTCTTTCAACGCCCTGGTGTCACAGAGAGGTGTCAATTGGACTTGTCAGTGCAGTGATCTCCCAGAGAGAGGAAAACTGAGGCTGTCACTGCTGTGGCCTATAGGAGGGGATGAATTCCCACTTGTCTTTGATGTTATGTCATGGAGAGGAGAACCCTGGCACTGTCACCGCTGGGGTGTTAGAGAGAGGTGTAAATTGGGCTTGTTGTATCGGTGGTGTGACAGAAAGGGTGAAATTTGGTCTGTCAGTGCTGTGATGTCTTAAAGGGTGGAAACTGGGTCTTTCACTGCTGTGATGTCCCAGAGAGGCGTAGATTGGGGTGTCCCACTGCTGTGATGTTCCAGAGAAAGGAAAAGAGAGGCTATCACAGCTGTGGAGTCAGAGAGAAAGTTAGAGGTGTTCTGACTTGTCTGTTGCCACAGAGGGGATGCAGTTGGGGATGTCATGGCTATGGTATCAGGGAGAGGTTTGAATTGGTTCTGTCTCTGCTGTGATGTCACAGAGAAGGGAATAATTAGTCTGTCACCGCTGTGGTGTCCCAGAGAGGTGTAAATTGGACTTGTCACTGACTGCAGTGATGTCAGAGAGAGGTGAAGCTGGGTCACTCATTTTTGTGATGTCACAGAGAGGAAGAAACTGAGGCTGCCACCACTTTGGTGTCATCAACAGATGTAAGTTGGGCCTGTCACTGCTCTGATGACACAAATGGAGGAAAAGTGGATCAGTCAGTGCTGCGGTGTTACAGAGGGGATGAATTTGAGGCTGTCATGACTGTGATGTCCCAGAGAGGGGAATAATGCCTCTGTCAGCACTGTGGTGTCACAGAGAGGCGTAAATGAGAGTTGTCACTGCAATGATGTGATAGAGAGGGGAAAATGGGTCCCTGATTGGTGTGATGTCAGAGAGAGGAAAAAACTGAGACTGCCTCTGCACTGGTGTCACAGAGAGGCATCAATTGGGCCTGTCACTTCTGTGGTGTCACAAAGAGGGGAAAAGTGAGTCTGTCACTGCTGTGGTGTCCCGGAGAGGGGAAAAGTGGAGTGATCACAGTTGTGCAGTCCCAGAGAAAGTTGCACAGGTGCTATGACTTGTCTGTTGCCACAAAGGGGATGGAATTGGGGTTGTTAGGGCTGTGGTATGACAGAGAGTTTGAAATTGGTTCTGATGTGATGTCCCAGAGAGGGGAATAATGGGTCTTTCAGTGCCGTGGTGTCACAGAGAGGTGTCAATTGGACTTGTCAGTGCAGTGATCTCCCAGAGAGAGGAAAACTGAGGCTGTCACTGCTGTGGCCTATAGGAGGGGATGAATTCCCACTTGTCTTTGATGTTATGTCACGGAGAGGAGAACCCTGGCACTGCCACCGCTGGGGTGTTAGAGATAGGTGTAAGTTGGGCTTGTTCCATCTGTGGTGTGACAGAAAGGGTGAAATTTGGTCTGTCAGTGCTGTGATGTCTTAAAGGGTGGAAACTGGGATTCTTTCACTGCTGTGATGTCCCAGAGAGGCGTAGATTGGGGTGTCCCACTGCTGTGATGTCCCAGAGAGGGGAAAAGAGAGGCTATCACAGCTGTGGAGTCTGAGAGAAAGTTCCACAGGTGTTCTGACTTGTCTGTTGCCACAGAGGGGATGCAGTTGGGGATGTCATGGCTATGGTATCAGGGAGAGGTTTGAATTGGTTCTGTCTCTGCTGTGATGTCACAGAGAAGGGAATAATTAGTCTGTCACCGCTGTGGTGTCCCAGAGAGGTGTAAATTGGACTTGTCACTGACTGCAGTGATGTCAGAGAGAGGTGAAGCTGGGTCACTCATTTTTGTGATGTCACAGAGAGGAAGAAACTGAGGCTGCCACCACTTTGGTGTCATCAACAGATGTAAGTTGGGCCTGTCACTGCTCTGATGACACAAATGGAGGAAAAGTGGATCAGTCAGTGCTGCGGTGTTAGAGAGGGGATGAATTTGAGGCTGTCATGACTGTGATGTCCCAGAGAGGGGAATAATGCCTCTGTCAGCACTGTGGTGTCACAGAGAGGCGTAAATGAGAGTTGTCAGTGCAGTGATGTGATAGAGAGGGGAAAATGGGTCCCTGATTGGTGTGATGTCAGAGAGAGGAAAAAACTGAGACTGCCTCTGCACTGGTGTCACAGAGAGGCATCAATTGGGCCTGTCACTTCTGTGGTGTCACAAAGAGGGGAAAAGTGAGTCTGTCACTGCTGTGGTGTCCCGGAGAGGGGAAAAGTGGAGTGATCACAGTTGTGCAGTCCCAGAGAAAGTTGCACAGGTGCTATGACTTGTCTGTTGCCACAAAGGGGATGGAATTGGGGTTGTTAGGGCTGTGGTATGACAGAGAGTTTTAAATTGGTTCTGATGTGATGTCCCAGAGAGGGGAATAATGGGTCTTTCAACGCCCTGGTGTCACAGAGAGGTGTCAATTGGACTTGTCAGTGCAGTGATCTCCCAGAGAGAGGAAAACTGAGGCTGTCACTGCTGTGGCCTATAGGAGGGGATGAATTCCCACTTGTCTTTGATGTTATGTCATGGAGAGGAGAACCCTGGCACTGTCACCGCTGGGGTGTTAGAGAGAGGTGTAAATTGGGCTTGTTGTATCGGTGGTGTGACAGAAAGGGTGAAATTTGGTCTGTCAGTGCTGTGATGTCTTAAAGGGTGGAAACTGGGTCTTTCACTGCTGTGATGTCCCAGAGAGGCGTAGATTGGGGTGTCCCACTGCTGTGATGTCCCAGAGAAAGGAAAAGAGAGGCTATCACAGCTGTGGAGTCAGAGAGAAAGTTACAGAGGTGTTCTGACTTGTCTGTTGCCACAGAGGGGATGCAGTTGGGGATGTCATGGCTATGGTATCAGGGAGAGGTTTGAATTGGTTCTGTCTCTGCTGTGATGTCACAGAGAAGGGAATAATGAGTCTGTCACCGCTGTGGTGTCCCAGAGAGGTGTAAATTGGACTTGTCACTGACTGCAGTGATGTCAGAGAGAGGTGAAGCTGGGTCACTCATTTTTGTGATGTCACAGAGAGGAAGAAACTGAGGCTGCCACCACTTTGGTGTCATCAACAGATGTAAGTTGGGCCTGTCACTGCTCTGATGACACAAATGGAGGAAAAGTGGATCAGTCAGTGCTGCGGTGTTAGAGAGGGGATGAATTTGAGGCTGTCATGACTGTGATGTCCCAGAGAGGGGAATAATGCCTCTGTCAGCACTGTGGTGTCACAGAGAGGCGTAAATGAGAGTTGTCAGTGCAGTGATGTGATAGAGAGGGGAAAATGGGTCCCTGATTGGTGTGATGTCAGAGAGAGGAAAAAACTGAGACTGCCTCTGCACTGGTGTCACAGAGAGGCATCAATTGGGCCTGTCACTTCTGTGGTGTCACAAAGAGGGGAAAAGTGAGTCTGTCACTGCTGTGGTGTCCCGGAGAGGGGAAAAGTGGAGTGATCACAGTTGTGCAGTCCCAGAGAAAGTTGCACAGGTGCTATGACTTGTCTGTTGCCACAAAGGGGATGGAATTGGGGTTGTTAGGGCTGTGGTATGACAGAGAGTTTTAAATTGGTTCTGATGTGATGTCCCAGAGAGGGGAATAATGGGTCTTTCAGTGCCGTGGTGTCACAGAGAGGTGTCAATTGGACTTGTCAGTGCAGTGATCTCCCAGAGAGAGGAAAACTGAGGCTGTCACTGCTGTGGCCTATAGGAGGGGATGAATTCCCACTTGTCTTTGATGTTATGTCACGGAGAGGAGAACCCTGGCACTGCCACCGCTGGGGTGTTAGAGATAGGTGTAAGTTGGGCTTGTTCCATCTGTGGTGTGACAGAAAGGGTGAAATTTGGTCTGTCAGTGCTGTGATGTCTTAAAGGGTGGAAACTGGGTCTTTCACTGCTGTGATGTCCCAGAGAGGCGTAGATTGGGGTGTCCCACTGCTGTGATGTTCCAGAGAAAGGAAAAGAGAGGCTATCACAGCTGTGGAGTCAGAGAGAAAGTTAGAGGTGTTCTGACTTGTCTGTTGCCACAGAGGGGATGCAGTTGGGGATGTCATGGCTATGGTATCAGGGAGAGGTTTGAATTGGTTCTGTCTCTGCTGTGATGTCACAGAGAAGGGAATAATTAGTCTGTCACCGCTGTGGTGTCCCAGAGAGGTGTAAATTGGACTTGTCACTGACTGCAGTGATGTCAGAGAGAGGTGAAGCTGGGTCACTCATTTTTGTGATGTCACAGAGAGGAAGAAACTGAGGCTGCCACCACTTTGGTGTCATCAACAGATGTAAGTTGGGCCTGTCACTGCTCTGATGACACAAATGGAGGAAAAGTGGATCAGTCAGTGCTGCGGTGTTACAGAGGGGATGAATTTGAGGCTGTCATGACTGTGATGTCCCAGAGAGGGGAATAATGCCTCTGTCAGCACTGTGGTGTCACAGAGAGGCGTAAATGAGAGTTGTCACTGCAGTGATGTGATAGAGAGGGGAAAATGGGTCCCTGATTGGTGTGATGTCAGAGAGAGGAAAAAACTGAGACTGCCTCTGCACTGGTGTCACAGAGAGGCATCAATTGGGCCTGTCACTTCTGTGGTGTCACAAAGAGGGGAAAAGTGAGTCTGTCACTGCTGTGGTGTCCCGGAGAGGGGAAAAGTGGAGTGATCACAGTTGTGCAGTCCCAGAGAAAGTTGCACAGGTGCTATGACTTGTCTGTTGCCACAAAGGGGATGGAATTGGGGTTGTTAGGGCTGTGGTATGACAGAGAGTTTGAAATTGGTTCTGATGTGATGTCCCAGAGAGGGGAATAATGGGTCTTTCAGTGCCGTGGTGTCACAGAGAGGTGTCAATTGGACTTGTCAGTGCAGTGATCTCCCAGAGAGAGGAAAACTGAGGCTGTCACTGCTGTGGCCTATAGGAGGGGATGAATTCCCACTTGTCTTTGATGTTATGTCACGGAGAGGAGAACCCTGGCACTGCCACCGCTGGGGTGTTAGAGATAGGTGTAAGTTGGGCTTGTTCCATCTGTGGTGTGACAGAAAGGGTGAAATTTGGTCTGTCAGTGCTGTGATGTCTTAAAGGGTGGAAACTGGGATTCTTTCACTGCTGTGATGTCCCAGAGAGGCGTAGATTGGGGTGTCCCACTGCTGTGATGTCCCAGAGAGGGGAAAAGAGAGGCTATCACAGCTGTGGAGTCTGAGAGAAAGTTCCACAGGTGTTCTGACTTGTCTGTTGCCACAGAGGGGATGCAGTTGGGGATGTCATGGCTATGGTATCAGGGAGAGGTTTGAATTGGTTCTGTCTCTGCTGTGATGTCACAGAGAAGGGAATAATGAGTCTGTCACCGCTGTGGTGTCCCAGAGAGGTGTAAATTGGACTTGTCACTGACTGCAGTGATGTCAGAGAGAGGTGAAGCTGGGTCACTCATTTTTGTGATGTCACAGAGAGGAAGAAACTGAGGCTGCCACCACTTTGGTGTCATCAACAGATGTAAGTTGGGCCTGTCACTGCTCTGATGACACAAATGGAGGAAAAGTGGATCAGTCAGTGCTGCGGTGTTAGAGAGGGGATGAATTTGAGGCTGTCATGACTGTGATGTCCCAGAGAGGGGAATAATGCCTCTGTCAGCACTGTGGTGTCACAGAGAGGCGTAAATGAGAGTTGTCAGTGCAGTGATGTGATAGAGAGGGGAAAATGGGTCCCTGATTGGTGTGATGTCAGAGAGAGGAAAAAACTGAGACTGCCTCTGCACTGGTGTCACAGAGAGGCATCAATTGGGCCTGTCACTTCTGTGGTGTCACAAAGAGGGGAAAAGTGAGTCTGTCACTGCTGTGGTGTCCCGGAGAGGGGAAAAGTGGAGTGATCACAGTTGTGCAGTCCCAGAGAAAGTTGCACAGGTGCTATGACTTGTCTGTTGCCACAAAGGGGATGGAATTGGGGTTGTTAGGGCTGTGGTATGACAGAGAGTTTTAAATTGGTTCTGATGTGATGTCCCAGAGAGGGGAATAATGGGTCTTTCAACGCCCTGGTGTCACAGAGAGGTGTCAATTGGACTTGTCAGTGCAGTGATCTCCCAGAGAGAGGAAAACTGAGGCTGTCACTGCTGTGGCCTATAGGAGGGGATGAATTCCCACTTGTCTTTGATGTTATGTCATGGAGAGGAGAACCCTGGCACTGTCACCGCTGGGGTGTTAGAGAGAGGTGTAAATTGGGCTTGTTGTATCGGTGGTGTGACAGAAAGGGTGAAATTTGGTCTGTCAGTGCTGTGATGTCTTAAAGGGTGGAAACTGGGTCTTTCACTGCTGTGATGTCCCAGAGAGGCGTAGATTGGGGTGTCCCACTGCTGTGATGTCCCAGAGAAAGGAAAAGAGAGGCTATCACAGCTGTGGAGTCAGAGAGAAAGTTAGAGGTGTTCTGACTTGTCTGTTGCCACAGAGGGGATGCAGTTGGGGATGTCATGGCTATGGTATCAGGGAGAGGTTTGAATTGGTTCTGTCTCTGCTGTGATGTCACAGAGAAGGGAATAATGAGTCTGTCACCGCTGTGGTGTCCCAGAGAGGTGTAAATTGGACTTGTCACTGACTGCAGTGATGTCAGAGAGAGGTGAAGCTGGGTCACTCATTTTTGTGATGTCACAGAGAGGAAGAAACTGAGGCTGCCACCACTTTGGTGTCATCAACAGATGTAAGTTGGGCCTGTCACTGCTCTGATGACACAAATGGAGGAAAAGTGGATCAGTCAGTGCTGCGGTGTTAGAGAGGGGATGAATTTGAGGCTGTCATGACTGTGATGTCCCAGAGAGGGGAATAATGCCTCTGTCAGCACTGTGGTGTCACAGAGAGGCGTAAATGAGAGTTGTCAGTGCAGTGATGTGATAGAGAGGGGAAAATGGGTCCCTGATTGGTGTGATGTCAGAGAGAGGAAAAAACTGAGACTGCCTCTGCACTGGTGTCACAGAGAGGCATCAATTGGGCCTGTCACTTCTGTGGTGTCACAAAGAGGGGAAAAGTGAGTCTGTCACTGCTGTGGTGTCCCGGAGAGGGGAAAAGTGGAGTGATCACAGTTGTGCAGTCCCAGAGAAAGTTGCACAGGTGCTATGACTTGTCTGTTGCCACAAAGGGGATGGAATTGGGGTTGTTAGGGCTGTGGTATGACAGAGAGTTTTAAATTGGTTCTGATGTGATGTCCCAGAGAGGGGAATAATGGGTCTTTCAGTGCCGTGGTGTCACAGAGAGGTGTCAATTGGACTTGTCAGTGCAGTGATCTCCCAGAGAGAGGAAAACTGAGGCTGTCACTGCTGTGGCCTATAGGAGGGGATGAATTCCCACTTGTCTTTGATGTTATGTCACGGAGAGGAGAACCCTGGCACTGCCACCGCTGGGGTGTTAGAGATAGGTGTAAGTTGGGCTTGTTCCATCTGTGGTGTGACAGAAAGGGTGAAATTTGGTCTGTCAGTGCTGTGATGTCTTAAAGGGTGGAAACTGGGATTCTTTCACTGCTGTGATGTCCCAGAGAGGCGTAGATTGGGGTGTCCCACTGCTGTGATGTCCCAGAGAGGGGAAAAGAGAGGCTATCACAGCTGTGGAGTCTGAGAGAAAGTTCCACAGGTGTTCTGACTTGTCTGTTGCCACAGAGGGGATGCAGTTGGGGATGTCATGGCTATGGTATCAGGGAGAGGTTTGAATTGGTTCTGTCTCTGCTGTGATGTCACAGAGAAGGGAATAATTAGTCTGTCACCGCTGTGGTGTCCCAGAGAGGTGTAAATTGGACTTGTCACTGACTGCAGTGATGTCAGAGAGAGGTGAAGCTGGGTCACTCATTTTTGTGATGTCACAGAGAGGAAGAAACTGAGGCTGCCACCACTTTGGTGTCATCAACAGATGTAAGTTGGGCCTGTCACTGCTCTGATGACACAAATGGAGGAAAAGTGGATCAGTCAGTGCTGCGGTGTTAGAGAGGGGATGAATTTGAGGCTGTCATGACTGTGATGTCCCAGAGAGGGGAATAATGCCTCTGTTAGCACTGTGGTGTCACAGAGAGGCGTAAATGAGAGTTGTCAGTGCAGTGATGTGATAGAGAGGGGAAAATGGGTCCCTGATTGGTGTGATGTCAGAGAGAGGAAAAAACTGAGACTGCCTCTGCACTGGTGTCACAGAGAGGCATCAATTGGGCCTGTCACTTCTGTGGTGTCACAAAGAGGGGAAAAGTGAGTCTGTCACTGCTGTGGTGTCCCGGAGAGGGGAAAAGTGGAGTGATCACAGTTGTGCAGTCCCAGAGAAAGTTCCACAGGTGCTATGACTTGTCTGTTGCCACAAAGGGGATGGAATTGGGGTTGTTAGGGCTGTGGTATGACAGAGAGTTTTAAATTGGTTCTGATGTGATGTCCCAGAGAGGGGAATAATGGGTCTTTCAACGCCCTGGTGTCACAGAGAGGTGTCAATTGGACTTGTCAGTGCAGTGATCTCCCAGAGAGAGGAAAACTGAGGCTGTCACTGCTGTGGCCTATAGGAGGGGATGAATTCCCACTTGTCTTTGATGTTATGTCATGGAGAGGAGAAACCTGGCACTGTCACCGCTGGGGTGTTAGAGAGAGGTGTAAATTGGGCTTGTTGTATCGGTGGTGTGACAGAAAGGGTGAAATTTGGTCTGTCAGTGCTGTGATGTCTTAAAGGGTGGAAACTGGGTCTTTCACTGCTGTGATGTCCCAGAGAGGCGTAGATTGGGGTGTCCCACTGCTGTGATGTTCCAGAGAAAGGAAAAGAGAGGCTATCACAGCTGTGGAGTCAGAGAGAAAGTTAGAGGTGTTCTGACTTGTCTGTTGCCACAGAGGGGATGCAGTTGGGGATGTCATGGCTATGGTATCAGGGAGAGGTTTGAATTGGTTCTGTCTCTGCTGTGATGTCACAGAGAAGGGAATAATGAGTCTGTCACCGCTGTGGTGTCCCAGAGAGGTGTAAATTGGACTTGTCACTGACTGCAGTGATGTCAGAGAGAGGTGAAGCTGGGTCACTCATTTTTGTGATGTCACAGAGAGGAAGAAACTGAGGCTGCCACCACTTTGGTGTCATCAACAGATGTAAGTTGGGCCTGTCACTGCTCTGATGACACAAATGGAGGAAAAGTGGATCAGTCAGTGCTGCGGTGTTAGAGAGGGGATGAATTTGAGGCTGTCATGACTGTGATGTCCCAGAGAGGGGAATAATGCCTCTGTCAGCACTGTGGTGTCACAGAGAGGCGTAAATGAGAGTTGTCAGTGCAGTGATGTGATAGAGAGGGGAAAATGGGTCCCTGATTGGTGTGATGTCAGAGAGAGGAAAAAACTGAGACTGCCTCTGCACTGGTGTCACAGAGAGGCATCAATTGGGCCTGTCACTTCTGTGGTGTCACAAAGAGGGGAAAAGTGAGTCTGTCACTGCTGTGGTGTCCCGGAGAGGGGAAAAGTGGAGTGATCACAGTTGTGCAGTCCCAGAGAAAGTTGCACAGGTGCTATGACTTGTCTGTTGCCACAAAGGGGATGGAATTGGGGTTGTTAGGGCTGTGGTATGACAGAGAGTTTGAAATTGGTTCTGATGTGATGTCCCAGAGAGGGGAATAATGGGTCTTTCAGTGCCGTGGTGTCACAGAGAGGTGTCAATTGGACTTGTCAGTGCAGTGATCTCCCAGAGAGAGGAAAACTGAGGCTGTCACTGCTGTGGCCTATAGGAGGGGATGAATTCCCACTTGTCTTTGATGTTATGTCACGGAGAGGAGAACCCTGGCACTGCCACCGCTGGGGTGTTAGAGATAGGTGTAAGTTGGGCTTGTTCCATCTGTGGTGTGACAGAAAGGGTGAAATTTGGTCTGTCAGTGCTGTGATGTCTTAAAGGGTGGAAACTGGGATTCTTTCACTGCTGTGATGTCCCAGAGAGGCGTAGATTGGGGTGTCCCACTGCTGTGATGTCCCAGAGAGGGGAAAAGAGAGGCTATCACAGCTGTGGAGTCTGAGAGAAAGTTCCACAGGTGTTCTGACTTGTCTGTTGCCACAGAGGGGATGCAGTTGGGGATGTCATGGCTATGGTATCAGGGAGAGGTTTGAATTGGTTCTGTCTCTGCTGTGATGTCACAGAGAAGGGAATAATTAGTCTGTCACCGCTGTGGTGTCCCAGAGAGGTGTAAATTGGACTTGTCACTGACTGCAGTGATGTCAGAGAGAGGTGAAGCTGGGTCACTCATTTTTGTGATGTCACAGAGAGGAAGAAACTGAGGCTGCCACCACTTTGGTGTCATCAACAGATGTAAGTTGGGCCTGTCACTGCTCTGATGACACAAATGGAGGAAAAGTGGATCAGTCAGTGCTGCGGTGTTAGAGAGGGGATGAATTTGAGGCTGTCATGACTGTGATGTCCCAGAGAGGGGAATAATGCCTCTGTCAGCACTGTGGTGTCACAGAGAGGCGTAAATGAGAGTTGTCAGTGCAGTGATGTGATAGAGAGGGGAAAATGGGTCCCTGATTGGTGTGATGTCAGAGAGAGGAAAAAACTGAGACTGCCTCTGCACTGGTGTCACAGAGAGGCATCAATTGGGCCTGTCACTTCTGTGGTGTCACAAAGAGGGGAAAAGTGAGTCTGTCACTGCTGTGGTGTCCCGGAGAGGGGAAAAGTGGAGTGATCACAGTTGTGCAGTCCCAGAGAAAGTTGCACAGGTGCTATGACTTGTCTGTTGCCACAAAGGGGATGGAATTGGGGTTGTTAGGGCTGTGGTATGACAGAGAGTTTTAAATTGGTTCTGATGTGATGTCCCAGAGAGGGGAATAATGGGTCTTTCAACGCCCTGGTGTCACAGAGAGGTGTCAATTGGACTTGTCAGTGCAGTGATCTCCCAGAGAGAGGAAAACTGAGGCTGTCACTGCTGTGGCCTATAGGAGGGGATGAATTCCCACTTGTCTTTGATGTTATGTCATGGAGAGGAGAACCCTGGCACTGTCACCGCTGGGGTGTTAGAGAGAGGTGTAAATTGGGCTTGTTGTATCGGTGGTGTGACAGAAAGGGTGAAATTTGGTCTGTCAGTGCTGTGATGTCTTAAAGGGTGGAAACTGGGTCTTTCACTGCTGTGATGTCCCAGAGAGGCGTAGATTGGGGTGTCCCACTGCTGTGATGTCCCAGAGAAAGGAAAAGAGAGGCTATCACAGCTGTGGAGTCAGAGAGAAAGTTAGAGGTGTTCTGACTTGTCTGTTGCCACAGAGGGGATGCAGTTGGGAATGTCATGGCTATGGTATCAGGGAGAGGTTTGAATTGGTTCTGTCTCTGCTGTGATGTCACAGAGAAGGGAATAATGAGTCTGTCACCGCTGTGGTGTCCCAGAGAGGTGTAAATTGGACTTGTCACTGACTGCAGTGATGTCAGAGAGAGGTGAAGCTGGGTCACTCATTTTTGTGATGTCACAGAGAGGAAGAAACTGAGGCTGCCACCACTTTGGTGTCATCAACAGATGTAAGTTGGGCCTGTCACTGCTCTGATGACACAAATGGAGGAAAAGTGGATCAGTCAGTGCTGCGGTGTTAGAGAGGGGATGAATTTGAGGCTGTCATGACTGTGATGTCCCAGAGAGGGGAATAATGCCTCTGTCAGCACTGTGGTGTCACAGAGAGGCGTAAATGAGAGTTGTCAGTGCAGTGATGTGATAGAGAGGGGAAAATGGGTCCCTGATTGGTGTGATGTCAGAGAGAGGAAAAAACTGAGACTGCCTCTGCACTGGTGTCACAGAGAGGCATCAATTGGGCCTGTCACTTCTGTGGTGTCACAAAGAGGGGAAAAGTGAGTCTGTCACTGCTGTGGTGTCCCGGAGAGGGGAAAAGTGGAGTGATCACAGTTGTGCAGTCCCAGAGAAAGTTCCACAGGTGCTATGACTTGTCTGTTGCCACAAAGGGGATGGAATTGGGGTTGTTAGGGCTGTGGTATGACAGAGAGTTTTAAATTGGTTCTGATGTGATGTCCCAGAGAGGGGAATAATGGGTCTTTCAGTGCCGTGGTGTCACAGAGAGGTGTCAATTGGACTTGTCAGTGCAGTGATCTCCCAGAGAGAGGAAAACTGAGGCTGTCACTGCTGTGGCCTATAGGAGGGGATGAATTCCCACTTGTCTTTGATGTTATGTCACGGAGAGGAGAACCCTGGCACTGCCACCGCTGGGGTGTTAGAGATAGGTGTAAGTTGGGCTTGTTCCATCTGTGGTGTGACAGAAAGGGTGAAATTTGGTCTGTCAGTGCTGTGATGTCTTAAAGGGTGGAAACTGGGATTCTTTCACTGCTGTGATGTCCCAGAGAGGCGTAGATTGGGGTGTCCCACTGCTGTGATGTCCCAGAGAGGGGAAAAGAGAGGCTATCACAGCTGTTGGGTCTGAGAGAAAGTTCCACAGGTGTTCTGACTTGTCTGTTGCCACAGAGGGGATGCAGTTGGGGATGTCATGGCTATGGTATCAGGGAGAGGTTTGAATTGGTTCTGTCTCTGCTGTGATGTCACAGAGAAGGGAATAATGAGTCTGTCACCGCTGTGGTGTCCCAGAGAGGTGTAAATTGGACTTGTCACTGACTGCAGTGATGTCAGAGAGAGGTGAAGCTGGGTCACTCATTTTTGTGATGTCACAGAGAGGAAGAAACTGAGGCTGCCACCACTTTGGTGTCATCAACAGATGTAAGTTGGGCCTGTCACTGCTCTGATGACACAAATGGAGGAAAAGTGGATCAGTCAGTGCTGCGGTGTTACAGAGGGGATGAATTTGAGGCTGTCATGACTGTGATGTCCCAGAGAGGGGAATAATGCCTCTGTCAGCACTGTGGTGTCACAGAGAGGCGTAAATGAGAGTTGTCAGTGCAGTGATGTGATAGAGAGGGGAAAATGGGTCCCTGATTGGTGTGATGTCAGAGAGAGGAAAAAACTGAGACTGCCTCTGCACTGGTGTCACAGAGAGGCATCAATTGGGCCTGTCACTTCTGTG
The DNA here is from genome assembly GCF_030490865.1 of Poecile atricapillus. Classification (NCBI taxonomy): domain Eukaryota; kingdom Metazoa; phylum Chordata; class Aves; order Passeriformes; family Paridae; genus Poecile; species Poecile atricapillus. Next base: position 118,126,158 of record NC_081249.1, on the reverse strand, counting down.
GTGTCACAAAGAGGGGAAAAGTGAGTCTGTCACTGCTGTGGTGTCCCGGAGAGGGGAAAAGTGGAGTGATCACAGTTGTGCAGTCCCAGAGAAAGTTGCACAGGTGCTATGACTTGTCTGTTGCCACAAAGGGGATGGAATTGGGGTTGTTAGGGCTGTGGTATGACAGAGAGTTTTAAATTGGTTCTGATGTGATGTCCCAGAGAGGGGAATAATGGGTCTTTCAGTGCCCTGGTGTCACAGAGAGGTGTCAATTGGACTTGTCAGTGCAGTGATCTCCCAGAGAGAGGAAAACTGAGGCTGTCACTGCTGTGGCCTATAGGAGGGGATGAATTCCCACTTGTCTTTGATGTTATGTCACGGAGAGGAGAACCCTGGCACTGCCACCGCTGGGGTGTTAGAGATAGGTGTAAGTTGGGCTTGTTCCATCTGTGGTGTGACAGAAAGGGTGAAATTTGGTCTGTCAGTGCTGTGATGTCTTAAAGGGTGGAAACTGGGATTCTTTCACTGCTGTGATGTCCCAGAGAGGCGTAGATTGGGGTGTCCCACTGCTGTGATGTCCCAGAGAGGGGAAAAGAGAGGCTATCACAGCTGTGGAGTCTGAGAGAAAGTTCCACAGGTGTTCTGACTTGTCTGTTGCCACAGAGGGGATGCAGTTGGGGATGTCATGGCTATGGTATCAGGGAGAGGTTTGAATTGGTTCTGTCTCTGCTGTGATGTCACAGAGAAGGGAATAATGAGTCTGTCACCGCTGTGGTGTCCCAGAGAGGTGTAAATTGGACTTGTCACTGACTGCAGTGATGTCAGAGAGAGGTGAAGCTGGGTCACTCATTTTTGTGATGTCACAGAGAGGAAGAAACTGAGGCTGCCACCACTTTGGTGTCATCAACAGATGTAAGTTGGGCCTGTCACTGCTCTGATGACACAAATGGAGGAAAAGTGGATCAGTCAGTGCTGCGGTGTTAGAGAGGGGATGAATTTGAGGCTGTCATGACTGTGATGTCCCAGAGAGGGGAATAATGCCTCTGTCAGCACTGTGGTGTCACAGAGAGGCGTAAATGAGAGTTGTCAGTGCAGTGATGTGATAGAGAGGGGAAAATGGGTCCCTGATTGGTGTGATGTCAGAGAGAGGAAAAAACTGAGACTGCCTCTGCACTGGTGTCACAGAGAGGCATCAATTGGGCCTGTCACTTCTGTGGTGTCACAAAGAGGGGAAAAGTGAGTCTGTCACTGCTGTGGTGTCCCGGAGAGGGGAAAAGTGGAGTGATCACAGTTGTGCAGTCCCAGAGAAAGTTGCACAGGTGCTATGACTTGTCTGTTGCCACAAAGGGGATGGAATTGGGGTTGTTAGGGCTGTGGTATGACAGAGAGTTTTAAATTGGTTCTGATGTGATGTCCCAGAGAGGGGAATAATGGGTCTTTCAACGCCCTGGTGTCACAGAGAGGTGTCAATTGGACTTGTCAGTGCAGTGATCTCCCAGAGAGAGGAAAACTGAGGCTGTCACTGCTGTGGCCTATAGGAGGGGATGAATTCCCACTTGTCTTTGATGTTATGTCATGGAGAGGAGAACCCTGGCACTGTCACCGCTGGGGTGTTAGAGAGAGGTGTAAATTGGGCTTGTTGTATCGGTGGTGTGACAGAAAGGGTGAAATTTGGTCTGTCAGTGCTGTGATGTCTTAAAGGGTGGAAACTGGGATTCTTTCACTGCTGTGATGTCCCAGAGAGGCGTAGATTGGGGTGTCCCACTGCTGTGATGTCCCAGAGAGGGGAAAAGAGAGGCTATCAAAGCTGTGGAGTCTGAGAGAAAGTTCCACAGGTGTTCTGACTTGTCTGTTGCCACAGAGGGGATGCAGTTGGGGATGTCATGGCTATGGTATCAGGGAGAGGTTTGAATTGGTTCTGTCTCTGCTGTGATGTCACAGAGAAGGGAATAATGAGTCTGTCACCGCTGTGGTGTCCCAGAGAGGTGTAAATTGGACTTGTCACTGACTGCAGTGATGTCAGAGAGAGGTGAAGCTGGGTCACTCATTTTTGTGATGTCACAGAGAGGAAGAAACTGAGGCTGCCACCACTTTGGTGTCATCAACAGATGTAAGTTGGGCCTGTCACTGCTCTGATGACACAAATGGAGGAAAAGTGGATCAGTCAGTGCTGCGGTGTTAGAGAGGGGATGAATTTGAGGCTGTCATGACTGTGATGTCCCAGAGAGGGGAATAATGCCTCTGTCAGCACTGTGGTGTCACAGAGAGGCGTAAATGAGAGTTGTCAGTGCAGTGATGTGATAGAGAGGGGAAAATGGGTCCCTGATTGGTGTGATGTCAGAGAGAGGAAAAAACTGAGACTGCCTCTGCACTGGTGTCACAGAGAGGCATCAATTGGGCCTGTCACTTCTGTGGTGTCACAAAGAGGGGAAAAGTGAGTCTGTCACTGCTGTGGTGTCCCGGAGAGGGGAAAAGTGGAGTGATCACAGTTGTGCAGTCCCAGAGAAAGTTCCACAGGTGCTATGACTTGTCTGTTGCCACAAAGGGGATGGAATTGGGGTTGTTAGGGCTGTGGTATGACAGAGAGTTTTAAATTGGTTCTGATGTGATGTCCCAGAGAGGGGAATAATGGGTCTTTCAACGCCCTGGTGTCACAGAGAGGTGTCAATTGGACTTGTCAGTGCAGTGATCTCCCAGAGAGAGGAAAACTGAGGCTGTCACTGCTGTGGCCTATAGGAGGGGATGAATTCCCACTTGTCTTTGATGTTATGTCATGGAGAGGAGAAACCTGGCACTGTCACCGCTGGGGTGTTAGAGAGAGGTGTAAATTGGGCTTGTTGTATCGGTGGTGTGACAGAAAGGGTGAAATTTGGTCTGTCAGTGCTGTGATGTCTTAAAGGGTGGAAACTGGGTCTTTCACTGCTGTGATGTCCCAGAGAGGCGTAGATTGGGGTGTCCCACTGCTGTGATGTTCCAGAGAAAGGAAAAGAGAGGCTATCACAGCTGTGGAGTCAGAGAGAAAGTTAGAGGTGTTCTGACTTGTCTGTTGCCACAGAGGGGATGCAGTTGGGGATGTCATGGCTATGGTATCAGGGAGAGGTTTGAATTGGTTCTGTCTCTGCTGTGATGTCACAGAGAAGGGAATAATGAGTCTGTCACCGCTGTGGTGTCCCAGAGAGGTGTAAATTGGACTTGTCACTGACTGCAGTGATGTCAGAGAGAGGTGAAGCTGGGTCACTCATTTTTGTGATGTCACAGAGAGGAAGAAACTGAGGCTGCCACCACTTTGGTGTCATCAACAGATGTAACTTGGGCCTGTCACTGCTCTGATGACACAAATGGAGGAAAAGTGGATCAGTCAGTGCTGCGGTGTTAGAGAGGGGATGAATTTGAGGCTGTCATGACTGTGATGTCCCAGAGAGGGGAATAATGCCTCTGTCAGCACTGTGGTGTCACAGAGAGGCGTAAATGAGAGTTGTCACTGCAGTGATGTGATAGAGAGGGGAAAATGGGTCCCTGATTGGTGTGATGTCAGAGAGAGGAAAAAACTGAGACTGCCTCTGCACTGGTGTCACAGAGAGGCATCAATTGGGCCTGTCACTTCTGTGGTGTCACAAAGAGGGGAAAAGTGAGTCTGTCACTGCTGTGGTGTCCCGGAGAGGGGAAAAGTGGAGTGATCACAGTTGTGCAGTCCCAGAGAAAGTTGCACAGGTGCTATGACTTGTCTGTTGCCACAAAGGGGATGGAATTGGGGTTGTTAGGGCTGTGGTATGACAGAGAGTTTGAAATTGGTTCTGATGTGATGTCCCAGAGAGGGGAATAATGGGTCTTTCAGTGCCGTGGTGTCACAGAGAGGTGTCAATTGGACTTGTCAGTGCAGTGATCTCCCAGAGAGAGGAAAACTGAGGCTGTCACTGCTGTGGCCTATAGGAGGGGATGAATTCCCACTTGTCTTTGATGTTATGTCACGGAGAGGAGAACCCTGGCACTGCCACCGCTGGGGTGTTAGAGATAGGTGTAAGTTGGGCTTGTTCCATCTGTGGTGTGACAGAAAGGGTGAAATTTGGTCTGTCAGTGCTGTGATGTCTTAAAGGGTGGAAACTGGGATTCTTTCACTGCTGTGATGTCCCAGAGAGGCGTAGATTGGGGTGTCCCACTGCTGTGATGTCCCAGAGAGGGGAAAAGAGAGGCTATCACAGCTGTGGAGTCTGAGAGAAAGTTCCACAGGTGTTCTGACTTGTCTGTTGCCACAGAGGGGATGCAGTTGGGGATGTCATGGCTATGGTATCAGGGAGAGGTTTGAATTGGTTCTGTCTCTGCTGTGATGTCACAGAGAAGGGAATAATTAGTCTGTCACCGCTGTGGTGTCCCAGAGAGGTGTAAATTGGACTTGTCACTGACTGCAGTGATGTCAGAGAGAGGTGAAGCTGGGTCACTCATTTTTGTGATGTCACAGAGAGGAAGAAACTGAGGCTGCCACCACTTTGGTGTCATCAACAGATGTAAGTTGGGCCTGTCACTGCTCTGATGACACAAATGGAGGAAAAGTGGATCAGTCAGTGCTGCGGTGTTAGAGAGGGGATGAATTTGAGGCTGTCATGACTGTGATGTCCCAGAGAGGGGAATAATGCCTCTGTCAGCACTGTGGTGTCACAGAGAGGCGTAAATGAGAGTTGTCAGTGCAGTGATGTGATAGAGAGGGGAAAATGGGTCCCTGATTGGTGTGATGTCAGAGAGAGGAAAAAACTGAGACTGCCTCTGCACTGGTGTCACAGAGAGGCATCAATTGGGCCTGTCACTTCTGTGGTGTCACAAAGAGGGGAAAAGTGAGTCTGTCACTGCTGTGGTGTCCCGGAGAGGGGAAAAGTGGAGTGATCACAGTTGTGCAGTCCCAGAGAAAGTTGCACAGGTGCTATGACTTGTCTGTTGCCACAAAGGGGATGGAATTGGGGTTGTTAGGGCTGTGGTATGACAGAGAGTTTTAAATTGGTTCTGATGTGATGTCCCAGAGAGGGGAATAATGGGTCTTTCAACGCCCTGGTGTCACAGAGAGGTGTCAATTGGACTTGTCAGTGCAGTGATCTCCCAGAGAGAGGAAAACTGAGGCTGTCACTGCTGTGGCCTATAGGAGGGGATGAATTCCCACTTGTCTTTGATGTTATGTCATGGAGAGGAGAACCCTGGCACTGTCACCGCTGGGGTGTTAGAGAGAGGTGTAAATTGGGCTTGTTGTATCGGTGGTGTGACAGAAAGGGTGAAATTTGGTCTGTCAGTGCTGTGATGTCTTAAAGGGTGGAAACTGGGTCTTTCACTGCTGTGATGTCCCAGAGAGGCGTAGATTGGGGTGTCCCACTGCTGTGATGTCCCAGAGAAAGGAAAAGAGAGGCTATCACAGCTGTGGAGTCAGAGAGAAAGTTAGAGGTGTTCTGACTTGTCTGTTGCCACAGAGGGGATGCAGTTGGGAATGTCATGGCTATGGTATCAGGGAGAGGTTTGAATTGGTTCTGTCTCTGCTGTGATGTCACAGAGAAGGGAATAATGAGTCTGTCACCGCTGTGGTGTCCCAGAGAGGTGTAAATTGGACTTGTCACTGACTGCAGTGATGTCAGAGAGAGGTGAAGCTGGGTCACTCATTTTTGTGATGTCACAGAGAGGAAGAAACTGAGGCTGCCACCACTTTGGTGTCATCAACAGATGTAAGTTGGGCCTGTCACTGCTCTGATGACACAAATGGAGGAAAAGTGGATCAGTCAGTGCTGCGGTGTTACAGAGGGGATGAATTTGAGGCTGTCATGACTGTGATGTCCCAGAGAGGGGAATAATGCCTCTGTCAGCACTGTGGTGTCACAGAGAGGCGTAAATGAGAGTTGTCAGTGCAGTGATGTGATAGAGAGGGGAAAATGGGTCCCTGATTGGTGTGATGTCAGAGAGAGGAAAAAACTGAGACTGCCTCTGCACTGGTGTCACAGAGAGGCATCAATTGGGCCTGTCACTTCTGTGGTGTCACAAAGAGGGGAAAAGTGAGTCTGTCACTGCTGTGGTGTCCCGGAGAGGGGAAAAGTGGAGTGATCACAGTTGTGCAGTCCCAGAGAAAGTTGCACAGGTGCTATGACTTGTCTGTTGCCACAAAGGGGATGGAATTGGGGTTGTTAGGGCTGTGGTATGACAGAGAGTTTTAAATTGGTTCTGATGTGATGTCCCAGAGAGGGGAATAATGGGTCTTTCAGTGCCGTGGTGTCACAGAGAGGTGTCAATTGGACTTGTCAGTGCAGTGATCTCCCAGAGAGAGGAAAACTGAGGCTGTCACTGCTGTGGCCTATAGGAGGGGATGAATTCCCACTTGTCTTTGATGTTATGTCACGGAGAGGAGAACCCTGGCACTGCCACCGCTGGGGTGTTAGAGATAGGTGTAAGTTGGGCTTGTTCCATCTGTGGTGTGACAGAAAGGGTGAAATTTGGTCTGTCAGTGCTGTGATGTCTTAAAGGGTGGAAACTGGGATTCTTTCACTGCTGTGATGTCCCAGAGAGGCGTAGATTGGGGTGTCCCACTGCTGTGATGTCCCAGAGAGGGGAAAAGAGAGGCTATCACAGCTGTTGGGTCTGAGAGAAAGTTCCACAGGTGTTCTGACTTGTCTGTTGCCACAGAGGGGATGCAGTTGGGGATGTCATGGCTATGGTATCAGGGAGAGGTTTGAATTGGTTCTGTCTCTGCTGTGATGTCACAGAGAAGGGAATAATGAGTCTGTCACCGCTGTGGTGTCCCAGAGAGGTGTAAATTGGACTTGTCACTGACTGCAGTGATGTCAGAGAGAGGTGAAGCTGGGTCACTCATTTTTGTGATGTCACAGAGAGGAAGAAACTGAGGCTGCCACCACTTTGGTGTCATCAACAGATGTAAGTTGGGCCTGTCACTGCTCTGATGACACAAATGGAGGAAAAGTGGATCAGTCAGTGCTGCGGTGTTAGAGAGGGGATGAATTTGAGGCTGTCATGACTGTGATGTCCCAGAGAGGGGAATAATGCCTCTGTCAGCACTGTGGTGTCACAGAGAGGCGTAAATGAGAGTTGTCAGTGCAGTGATGTGATAGAGAGGGGAAAATGGGTCCCTGATTGGTGTGATGTCAGAGAGAGGAAAAAACTGAGACTGCCTCTGCACTGGTGTCACAGAGAGGCATCAATTGGGCCTGTCACTTCTGTGGTGTCACAAAGAGGGGAAAAGTGAGTCTGTCACTGCTGTGGTGTCCCGGAGAGGGGAAAAGTGGAGTGATCACAGTTGTGCAGTCCCAGAGAAAGTTGCACAGGTGCTATGACTTGTCTGTTGCCACAAAGGGGATGGAATTGGGGTTGTTAGGGCTGTGGTATGACAGAGAGTTTTAAATTGGTTCTGATGTGATGTCCCAGAGAGGGGAATAATGGGTCTTTCAGTGCCCTGGTGTCACAGAGAGGTGTCAATTGGACTTGTCAGTGCAGTGATCTCCCAGAGAGAGGAAAACTGAGGCTGTCACTGCTGTGGCCTATAGGAGGGGATGAATTCCCACTTGTCTTTGATGTTATGTCACGGAGAGGAGAACCCTGGCACTGCCACCGCTGGGGTGTTAGAGATAGGTGTAAGTTGGGCTTGTTCCATCTGTGGTGTGACAGAAAGGGTGAAATTTGGTCTGTCAGTGCTGTGATGTCTTAAAGGGTGGAAACTGGGATTCTTTCACTGCTGTGATGTCCCAGAGAGGCGTAGATTGGGGTGTCCCACTGCTGTGATGTCCCAGAGAGGGGAAAAGAGAGGCTATCACAGCTGTGGAGTCTGAGAGAAAGTTCCACAGGTGTTCTGACTTGTCTGTTGCCACAGAGGGGATGCAGTTGGGGATGTCATGGCTATGGTATCAGGGAGAGGTTTGAATTGGTTCTGTCTCTGCTGTGATGTCACAGAGAAGGGAATAATGAGTCTGTCACCGCTGTGGTGTCCCAGAGAGGTGTAAATTGGACTTGTCACTGACTGCAGTGATGTCAGAGAGAGGTGAAGCTGGGTCACTCATTTTTGTGATGTCACAGAGAGGAAGAAACTGAGGCTGCCACCACTTTGGTGTCATCAACAGATGTAAGTTGGGCCTGTCACTGCTCTGATGACACAAATGGAGGAAAAGTGGATCAGTCAGTGCTGCGGTGTTAGAGAGGGGATGAATTTGAGGCTGTCATGACTGTGATGTCCCAGAGAGGGGAATAATGCCTCTGTCAGCACTGTGGTGTCACAGAGAGGCGTAAATGAGAGTTGTCAGTGCAGTGATGTGATAGAGAGGGGAAAATGGGTCCCTGATTGGTGTGATGTCAGAGAGAGGAAAAAACTGAGACTGCCTCTGCACTGGTGTCACAGAGAGGCATCAATTGGGCCTGTCACTTCTGTGGTGTCACAAAGAGGGGAAAAGTGAGTCTGTCACTGCTGTGGTGTCCCGGAGAGGGGAAAAGTGGAGTGATCACAGTTGTGCAGTCCCAGAGAAAGTTGCACAGGTGCTATGACTTGTCTGTTGCCACAAAGGGGATGGAATTGGGGTTGTTAGGGCTGTGGTATGACAGAGAGTTTTAAATTGGTTCTGATGTGATGTCCCAGAGAGGGGAATAATGGGTCTTTCAGTGCCGTGGTGTCACAGAGAGGTGTCAATTGGACTTGTCAGTGCAGTGATCTCCCAGAGAGAGGAAAACTGAGGCTGTCACTGCTGTGGCCTATAGGAGGGGATGAATTCCCACTTGTCTTTGATGTTATGTCACGGAGAGGAGAACCCTGGCACTGCCACCGCTGGGGTGTTAGAGATAGGTGTAAGTTGGGCTTGTTCCATCTGTGGTGTGACAGAAAGGGTGAAATTTGGTCTGTCAGTGCTGTGATGTCTTAAAGGGTGGAAACTGGGATTCTTTCACTGCTGTGATGTCCCAGAGAGGCGTAGATTGGGGTGTCCCACTGCTGTGATGTCCCAGAGAGGGGAAAAGAGAGGCTATCACAGCTGTGGAGTCTGAGAGAAAGTTCCACAGGTGTTCTGACTTGTCTGTTGCCACAGAGGGGATGCAGTTGGGGATGTCATGGCTATGGTATCAGGGAGAGGTTTGAATTGGTTCTGTCTCTGCTGTGATGTCACAGAGAAGGGAATAATTAGTCTGTCACCGCTGTGGTGTCCCAGAGAGGTGTAAATTGGACTTGTCACTGACTGCAGTGATGTCAGAGAGAGGTGAAGCTGGGTCACTCATTTTTGTGATGTCACAGAGAGGAAGAAACTGAGGCTGCCACCACTTTGGTGTCATCAACAGATGTAAGTTGGGCCTGTCACTGCTCTGATGACACAAATGGAGGAAAAGTGGATCAGTCAGTGCTGCGGTGTTAGAGAGGGGATGAATTTGAGGCTGTCATGACTGTGATGTCCCAGAGAGGGGAATAATGCCTCTGTCAGCACTGTGGTGTCACAGAGAGGCGTAAATGAGAGTTGTCAGTGCAGTGATGTGATAGAGAGGGGAAAATGGGTCCCTGATTGGTGTGATGTCAGAGAGAGGAAAAAACTGAGACTGCCTCTGCACTGGTGTCACAGAGAGGCATCAATTGGGCCTGTCACTTCTGTGGTGTCACAAAGAGGGGAAAAGTGAGTCTGTCACTGCTGTGGTGTCCCGGAGAGGGGAAAAGTGGAGTGATCACAGTTGTGCAGTCCCAGAGAAAGTTGCACAGGTGCTATGACTTGTCTGTTGCCACAAAGGGGATGGAATTGGGGTTGTTAGGGCTGTGGTATGACAGAGAGTTTTAAATTGGTTCTGATGTGATGTCCCAGAGAGGGGAATAATGGGTCTTTCAACGCCCTGGTGTCACAGAGAGGTGTCAATTGGACTTGTCAGTGCAGTGATCTCCCAGAGAGAGGAAAACTGAGGCTGTCACTGCTGTGGCCTATAGGAGGGGATGAATTCCCACTTGTCTTTGATGTTATGTCATGGAGAGGAGAAACCTGGCACTGTCACCGCTGGGGTGTTAGAGAGAGGTGTAAATTGGGCTTGTTGTATCGGTGGTGTGACAGAAAGGGTGAAATTTGGTCTGTCAGTGCTGTGATGTCTTAAAGGGTGGAAACTGGGTCTTTCACTGCTGTGATGTCCCAGAGAGGCGTAGATTGGGGTGTCCCACTGCTGTGATGTTCCAGAGAAAGGAAAAGAGAGGCTATCACAGCTGTGGAGTCAGAGAGAAAGTTAGAGGTGTTCTGACTTGTCTGTTGCCACAGAGGGGATGCAGTTGGGGATGTCATGGCTATGGTATCAGGGAGAGGTTTGAATTGGTTCTGTCTCTGCTGTGATGTCACAGAGAAGGGAATAATGAGTCTGTCACAGCTGTGGTGTCCCAGAGAGGTGTAAATTGGACTTGTCACTGACTGCAGTGATGTCAGAGAGAGGTGAAGCTGGGTCACTCATTTTTGTGATGTCACAGAGAGGAAGAAACTGAGGCTGCCACCACTTTGGTGTCATCAACAGATGTAACTTGGGCCTGTCACTGCTCTGATGACACAAATGGAGGAAAAGTGGATCAGTCAGTGCTGCGGTGTTACAGAGGGGATGAATTTGAGGCTGTCATGACTGTGATGTCCCAGAGAGGGGAATAATGCCTCTGTCAGCACTGTGGTGTCACAGAGAGGCGTAAATGAGAGTTGTCAGTGCAGTGATGTGATAGAGAGGGGAAAATGGGTCCCTGATTGGTGTGATGTCAGAGAGAGGAAAAAACTGAGACTGCCTCTGCACTGGTGTCACAGAGAGGCATCAATTGGGCCTGTCACTTCTGTGGTGTCACAAAGAGGGGAAAAGTGAGTCTGTCACTGCTGTGGTGTCCCGGAGAGGGGAAAAGTGGAGTGATCACAGTTGTGCAGTCCCAGAGAAAGTTGCACAGGTGCTATGACTTGTCTGTTGCCACAAAGGGGATGGAATTGGGGTTGTTAGGGCTGTGGTATGACAGAGAGTTTTAAATTGGTTCTGATGTGATGTCCCAGAGAGGGGAATAATGGGTCTTTCAGTGCCGTGGTGTCACAGAGAGGTGTCAATTGGACTTGTCAGTGCAGTGATCTCCCAGAGAGAGGAAAACTGAGGCTGTCACTGCTGTGGCCTATAGGAGGGGATGAATTCCCACTTGTCTTTGATGTTATGTCACGGAGAGGAGAACCCTGGCACTGCCACCGCTGGGGTGTTAGAGATAGGTGTAAGTTGGGCTTGTTCCATCTGTGGTGTGACAGAAAGGGTGAAATTTGGTCTGTCAGTGCTGTGATGTCTTAAAGGGTGGAAACTGGGATTCTTTCACTGCTGTGATGTCCCAGAGAGGCGTAGATTGGGGTGTCCCACTGCTGTGATGTCCCAGAGAGGGGAAAAGAGAGGCTATCACAGCTGTGGAGTCTGAGAGAAAGTTCCACAGGTGTTCTGACTTGTCTGTTGCCACAGAGGGGATGCAGTTGGGGATGTCATGGCTATGGTATCAGGGAGAGGTTTGAATTGGTTCTGTCTCTGCTGTGATGTCACAGAGAAGGGAATAATTAGTCTGTCACCGCTGTGGTGTCCCAGAGAGGTGTAAATTGGACTTGTCACTGACTGCAGTGATGTCAGAGAGAGGTGAAGCTGGGTCACTCATTTTTGTGATGTCACAGAGAGGAAGAAACTGAGGCTGCCACCACTTTGGTGTCATCAACAGATGTAAGTTGGGCCTGTCACTGCTCTGATGACACAAATGGAGGAAAAGTGGATCAGTCAGTGCTGCGGTGTTACAGAGGTGATGAATTTGAGGCTGTCATGACTGTGATGTCCCAGAGAGGGGAATAATGCCTCTGTTAGCACTGTGGTGTCACAGAGAGGCGTAAATGAGAGTTGTCAGTGCAGTGATGTGATAGAGAGGGGAAAATGGGTCCCTGATTGGTGTGATGTCAGAGAGAGGAAAAAACTGAGACTGCCTCTGCACTGGTGTCACAGAGAGGCATCAATTGGGCCTGTCACTTCTGTGGTGTCACAAAGAGGGGAAAAGTGAGTCTGTCACTGCTGTGGTGTCCCGGAGAGGGGAAAAGTGGAGTGATCACAGTTGTGCAGTCCCAGAGAAAGTTGCACAGGTGCTATGACTTGTCTGTTGCCACAAAGGGGATGGAATTGGGGTTGTTAGGGCTGTGGTATGACAGAGAGTTTTAAATTGGTTCTGATGTGATGTCCCAGAGAGGGGAATAATGGGTCTTTCAACGCCCTGGTGTCACAGAGAGGTGTCAATTGGACTTGTCAGTGCAGTGATCTCCCAGAGAGAGGAAAACTGAGGCTGTCACTGCTGTGGCCTATAGGAGGGGATGAATTCCCACTTGTCTTTGATGTTATGTCATGGAGAGGAGAAACCTGGCACTGTCACCGCTGGGGTGTTAGAGAGAGGTGTAAATTGGGCTTGTTGTATCGGTGGTGTGACAGAAAGGGTGAAATTTGGTCTGTCAGTGCTGTGATGTCTTAAAGGGTGGAAACTGGGTCTTTCACTGCTGTGATGTCCCAGAGAGGCGTAGATTGGGGTGTCCCACTGCTGTGATGTCCCAGAGAGGGGAAAAGAGAGGCTATCACAGCTGTGGAGTCTGAGAGAAAGTTCCACAGGTGTTCTGACTTGTCTGTTGCCACAGAGGGGATGCAGTTGGGGATGTCATGGCTATGGTATCAGGGAGAGGTTTGAATTGGTTCTGTCTCTGCTGTGATGTCACAGAGAAGGGAATAATTAGTCTGTCACCGCTGTGGTGTCCCAGAGAGGTGTAAATTGGACTTGTCACTGACTGCAGTGATGTCAGAGAGAGGTGAAGCTGGGTCACTCATTTTTGTGATGTCACAGAGAGGAAGAAACTGAGGCTGCCACCACTTTGGTGTCATCAACAGATGTAAGTTGGGCCTGTCACTGCTCTGATGACACAAATGGAGGAAAAGTGGATCAGTCAGTGCTGCGGTGTTAGAGAGGGGATGAATTTGAGGCTGTCATGACTGTGATGTCCCAGAGAGGGGAATAATGCCTCTGTCAGCACTGTGGTGTCACAGAGAGGCGTAAATGAGAGTTGTCAGTGCAGTGATGTGATAGAGAGGGGAAAATGGGTCCCTGATTGGTGTGATGTCAGAGAGAGGAAAAAACTGAGACTGCCTCTGCACTGGTGTCACAGAGAGGCATCAATTGGGCCTGTCACTTCTGTGGTGTCACAAAGAGGGGAAAAGTGAGTCTGTCACTGCTGTGGTGTCCCGGAGAGGGGAAAAGTGGAGTGATCACAGTTGTGCAGTCCCAGAGAAAGTTGCACAGGTGCTATGACTTGTCTGTTGCCACAAAGGGGATGGAATTGGGGTTGTTAGGGCTGTGGTATGACAGAGAGTTTTAAATTGGTTCTGATGTGATGTCCCAGAGAGGGGAATAATGGGTCTTTCAACGCCCTGGTGTCACAGAGAGGTGTCAATTGGACTTGTCAGTGCAGTGATCTCCCAGAGAGAGGAAAACTGAGGCTGTCACTGCTGTGGCCTATAGGAGGGGATGAATTCCCACTTGTCTTTGATGTTATGTCATGGAGAGGAGAACCCTGGCACTGTCACCGCTGGGGTGTTAGAGAGAGGTGTAAATTGGGCTTGTTGTATCGGTGGTGTGACAGAAAGGGTGAAATTTGGTCTGTCAGTGCTGTGATGTCTTAAAGGGTGGAAACTGGGTCTTTCACTGCTGTGATGTCCCAGAGAGGCGTAGATTGGGGTGTCCCACTGCTGTGATGTCCCAGAGAAAGGAAAAGAGAGGCTATCACAGCTGTGGAGTCAGAGAGAAAGTTAGAGGTGTTCTGACTTGTCTGTTGCCACAGAGGGGATGCAGTTGGGGATGTCATGGCTATGGTATCAGGGAGAGGTTTGAATTGGTTCTGTCTCTGCTGTGATGTCACAGAGAAGGGAATAATGAGTCTGTCACCGCTGTGGTGTCCCAGAGAGGTGTAAATTGGACTTGTCACTGACTGCAGTGATGTCAGAGAGAGGTGAAGCTGGGTCACTCATTTTTGTGATGTCACAGAGAGGAAGAAACTGAGGCTGCCACCACTTTGGTGTCATCAACAGATGTAAGTTGGGCCTGTCACTGCTCTGATGACACAAATGGAGGAAAAGTGGATCAGTCAGTGCTGCGGTGTTACAGAGGGGATGAATTTGAGGCTGTCATGACTGTGATGTCCCAGAGAGGGGAATAATGCCTCTGTCAGCACTGTGGTGTCACAGAGAGGCGTAAATGAGAGTTGTCAGTGCAGTGATGTGATAGAGAGGGGAAAATGGGTCCCTGATTGGTGTGATGTCAGAGAGAGGAAAAAACTGAGACTGCCTCTGCACTGGTGTCACAGAGAGGCATCAATTGGGCCTGTCACTTCTGTGGTGTCACAAAGAGGGGAAAAGTGAGTCTGTCACTGCTGTGGTGTCCCGGAGAGGGGAAAAGTGGAGTGATCACAGTTGTGCAGTCCCAGAGAAAGTTGCACAGGTGCTATGACTTGTCTGTTGCCACAAAGGGGATGGAATTGGGGTTGTTAGGGCTGTGGTATGACAGAGAGTTTTAAATTGGTTCTGATGTGATGTCCCAGAGAGGGGAATAATGGGTCTTTCAGTGCCGTGGTGTCACAGAGAGGTGTCAATTGGACTTGTCAGTGCAGTGATCTCCCAGAGAGAGGAAAACTGAGGCTGTCACTGCTGTGGCCTATAGGAGGGGATGAATTCCCACTTGTCTTTGATGTTATGTCACGGAGAGGAGAACCCTGGCACTGCCACCGCTGGGGTGTTAGAGATAGGTGTAAGTTGGGCTTGTTCCATCTGTGGTGTGACAGAAAGGGTGAAATTTGGTCTGTCAGTGCTGTGATGTCTTAAAGGGTGGAAACTGGGATTCTTTCACTGCTGTGATGTCCCAGAGAGGCGTAGATTGGGGTGTCCCACTGCTGTGATGTCCCAGAGAGGGGAAAAGAGAGGCTATCACAGCTGTTGGGTCTGAGAGAAAGTTCCACAGGTGTTCTGACTTGTCTGTTGCCACAGAGGGGATGCAGTTGGGGATGTCATGGCTATGGTATCAGGGAGAGGTTTGAATTGGTTCTGTCTCTGCTGTGATGTCACAGAGAAGGGAATAATTAGTCTGTCACCGCTGTGGTGTCCCAGAGAGGTGTAAATTGGACTTGTCACTGACTGCAGTGATGTCAGAGAGAGGTGAAGCTGGGTCACTCATTTTTGTGATGTCACAGAGAGGAAGAAACTGAGGCTGCCACCACTTTGGTGTCATCAACAGATGTAACTTGGGCCTGTCACTGCTCTGATGACACAAATGGAGGAAAAGTGGATCAGTCAGTGCTGCGGTGTTACAGAGGGGATGAATTTGAGGCTGTCATGACTGTGATGTCCCAGAGAGGGGAATAATGCCTCTGTCAGCACTGTGGTGTCACAGAGAGGCGTAAATGAGAGTTGTCAGTGCAGTGATGTGATAGAGAGGGGAAAATGGGTCCCTGATTGGTGTGATGTCAGAGAGAGGAAAAAACTGAGACTGCCTCTGCACTGGTGTCACAGAGAGGCATCAATTGGGCCTGTCACTTCTGTGGTGTCACAAAGAGGGGAAAAGTGGAGTGATCACAGTTGTGCAGTCCCAGAGAAAGTTGCACAGGTGCTATGACTTGTCTGTTGCCACAAAGGGGATGGAATTGGGGTTTTTAGGGCTGTGGTATGACAGAGAGTTTTAAATTGGTTCTGATGTGATGTCCCAGAGAGGGGAATAATGGGTCTTTCAACGCCCTGGTGTCACAGAGAGTTGTCAATTGGACTTGTCAGTGCAGTGATCTCCCAGAGAGAGGAAAACTGAGGCTGTCACTGCTGTGGCCTATAGGAGGGGATGAATTCCCACTTGTCTTTGATGTTATGTCATGGAGAGGAGAACCCTGGCACTGTCACCGCTGGGGTGTTAGAGAGAGGTGTAAATTGGGCTTGTTGTATCGGTGGTGTGACAGAAAGGGTGAAATTTGGTCTGTCAGTGCTGTGATGTCTTAAAGGGTGGAAACTGGGTCTTTCACTGCTGTGATGTCCCAGAGAGGCGTAGATTGGGGTGTCCCACTGCTGTGATGTCCCAGAGAAAGGAAAAGAGAGGCTATCACAGCTGTGGAGTCTGAGAGAAAGTTACAGAGGTGTTCTGACTTGTCTGTTGCCACAGAGGGGATGCAGTTGGGGATGTCATGGCTATGGTATCAGGGAGAGGTTTGAATTGGTTCAGTCTCTGCTGTGATGTCACGGAGAAGGGAATAATGAGTCTGTCAACACTGTGGTGTCCCAGAGAGGTGTAAATTGGACTTGTCACTGACTGCAGTGATGTCAGAGAGAGGTGAAGCTGGGTCACTCATTTTTGTGATGTCACAGAGAGGAAGAAACTGAGGCTGCCACCACTTTGGTGTCATCAACACATGTAAGTTGGGCCTGTCACTGCTCTGATGACACAAATGGAGGAAAAGTGGATCAGTCAGTGCTGCGGTGTTACAGAGGTGATGAATTTGAGGCTGTCATGACTGTGATGTCCCAGAGAGGGGAATAATGCCTCTTTTAGCACTGTGGTGTCACAGAGAGGCGTAAATGAGAGTTGTCACTGCAGTGATGTTATAGAGAGGGGAAAATGGGTCCCTGATTGGTGTGATGTCAGAGAGAGGAAAAAACTGAGACTGCCTCTGCACTGGTGTCACAGAGAGGCATCAATTGGGCCTGTCACTTCTGTGGTGTCACAAAGAGGGGAAAAGTGAGTCTGTCACTGCTGTGGTGTCCCGGAGAGGGGAAAAGTGGAGTGATCACAGTTGTGCAGTCCCAGAGAAAGTTGCACAGGTGCTATGACTTGTCTGTTGCCACAAAGGGGATGGAATTGGGGTTGTTAGGGCTGTGGTATGACAGAGAGTTTTAAATTGGTTCTGATGTGATGTCCCAGAGAGGGGAATAATGGGTCTTTCAGCGCCCTGGTGTCACAGAGAGGTGTCAATTGGACTTGTCAGTGCAGCGATCTCCCAGACAGAGGAAAACTGAGGCTGTCACTGCTGTGGCCTATAGGAGGGGATGAATTCCCACTTGTCTTTGATGTTATGTCATGGAGAGGAGAACCCTGGCACTGTCACCGCTGGGGTGTTAGAGAGAGGTGTAAATTGGGCTTGTTGTATCGGTGGTGTGACAGAAAGGGTGAAATTTGGTCTGTCAGTGCTGTGATGTCTTAAAGGGTGGAAACTGGGTCTTTCACTGCTGTGATGTCCCAGAGAGGCGTAGATTGGGGTGTCCCACTGCTGTGATGTCCCAGAGAAAGGAAAAGAGAGGCTATCACAGCTGTGGAGTCTGAGAGAATGTTAGAGGTGTTCTGACTTGTCTGTTGCCACAGAGGGGATGCAGTTGGGGATGTCATGGCTATGGTATCAGGGAGAGGTTTGAATTGGTTCTGTCTCTGCTGTGATGTCACAGAGAAGGGAATAATGAGTCTGTCACCGCTGTGGTGTCCCAGAGAGGTGTAAATTGGACTTGTCACTGACTGCAGTGATGTCAGAGAGAGGTGAAGCTGGGTCACTCATTTTTGTGATGTCACAGAGAGGAAGAAACTGAGGCTGCCACCACTTTGGTGTCATCAACAGATGTAAGTTGGGCCTGTCACTGCTCTGATGACACAAATGGAGGAAAAGTGGATCAGTCAGTGCTGCGGTGTTACAGAGGGGATGAATTTGAGGCTGTCATGACTGTGATGTCCCAGAGAGGGGAATAATGCCTCTGTCAGCACTGTGGTGTCACAGAGAGGCGTAAATGAGAGTTGTCAGTGCAGTGATGTGATAGAGAGGGGAAAATGGGTCCCTGATTGGTGTGATGTCAGAGAGAGGAAAAAACTGAGACTGCCTCTGCACTGGTGTCACAGAGAGGCATCAATTGGGCCTGTCACTTCTGTGGTGTCACAAAGAGGGGAAAAGTGAGTCTGTCACTGCTGTGGTGTCCCGGAGAGGGGAAAAGTGGAGTGATCACAGTTGTGCAGTCCCAGAGAAAGTTGCACAGGTGCTATGACTTGTCTGTTGCCACAAAGGGGATGGAATTGGGGTTGTTAGGGCTGTGGTATGACAGAGAGTTTGAAATTGGTTCTGATGTGATGTCCCAGAGAGGGGAATAATGGGTCTTTCAGTGCCGTGGTGTCACAGAGAGGTGTCAATTGGACTTGTCAGTGCAGTGATCTCCCAGAGAGAGGAAAACTGAGGCTGTCACTGCTGTGGCCTATAGGAGGGGATGAATTCCCACTTGTCTTTGATGTTATGTCACGGAGAGGAGAACCCTGGCACTGCCACCGCTGGGGTGTTAGAGATAGGTGTAAGTTGGGCTTGTTCCATCTGTGGTGTGACAGAAAGGGTGAAATTTGGTCTGTCAGTGCTGTGATGTCTTAAAGGGTGGAAACTGGGATTCTTTCACTGCTGTGATGTCCCAGAGAGGCGTAGATTGGGGTGTCCCACTGCTGTGATGTCCCAGAGAGGGGAAAAGAGAGGCTATCACAGCTGTTGGGTCTGAGAGAAAGTTCCACAGGTGTTCTGACTTGTCTGTTGCCACAGAGGGGATGCAGTTGGGGATGTCATGGCTATGGTATCAGGGAGAGGTTTGAATTGGTTCTGTCTCTGCTGTGATGTCACAGAGAAGGGAATAATTAGTCTGTCACCGCTGTGGTGTCCCAGAGAGGTGTAAATTGGACTTGTCACTGACTGCAGTGATGTCAGAGAGAGGTGAAGCTGGGTCACTCATTTTTGTGATGTCACAGAGAGGAAGAAACTGAGGCTGCCACCACTTTGGTGTCATCAACAGATGTAACTTGGGCCTGTCACTGCTCTGATGACACAAATGGAGGAAAAGTGGATCAGTCAGTGCTGCGGTGTTACAGAGGGGATGAATTTGAGGCTGTCATGACTGTGATGTCCCAGAGAGGGGAATAATGCCTCTGTCAGCACTGTGGTGTCACAGAGAGGCGTAAATGAGAGTTGTCAGTGCAGTGATGTGATAGAGAGGGGAAAATGGGTCCCTGATTGGTGTGATGTCAGAGAGAGGAAAAAACTGAGACTGCCTCTGCACTGGTGTCACAGAGAGGCATCAATTGGGCCTGTCACTTCTGTGGTGTCACAAAGAGGGGAAAAGTGGAGTGATCACAGTTGTGCAGTCCCAGAGAAAGTTGCACAGGTGCTATGACTTGTCTGTTGCCACAAAGGGGATGGAATTGGGGTTTTTAGGGCTGTGGTATGACAGAGAGTTTTAAATTGGTTCTGATGTGATGTCCCAGAGAGGGGAATAATGGGTCTTTCAACGCCCTGGTGTCACAGAGAGTTGTCAATTGGACTTGTCAGTGCAGTGATCTCCCAGAGAGAGGAAAACTGAGGCTGTCACTGCTGTGGCCTATAGGAGGGGATGAATTCCCACTTGTCTTTGATGTTATGTCATGGAGAGGAGAACCCTGGCACTGTCACCGCTGGGGTGTTAGAGAGAGGTGTAAATTGGGCTTGTTGTATCGGTGGTGTGACAGAAAGGGTGAAATTTGGTCTGTCAGTGCTGTGATGTCTTAAAGGGTGGAAACTGGGTCTTTCACTGCTGTGATGTCCCAGAGAGGCGTAGATTGGGGTGTCCCACTGCTGTGATGTCCCAGAGAAAGGAAAAGAGAGGCTATCACAGCTGTGGAGTCTGAGAGAAAGTTACAGAGGTGTTCTGACTTGTCTGTTGCCACAGAGGGGATGCAGTTGGGGATGTCATGGCTATGGTATCAGGGAGAGGTTTGAATTGGTTCAGTCTCTGCTGTGATGTCACGGAGAAGGGAATAATGAGTCTGTCAACACTGTGGTGTCCCAGAGAGGTGTAAATTGGACTTGTCACTGACTGCAGTGATGTCAGAGAGAGGTGAAGCTGGGTCACTCATTTTTGTGATGTCACAGAGAGGAAGAAACTGAGGCTGCCACCACTTTGGTGTCATCAACACATGTAAGTTGGGCCTGTCACTGCTCTGATGACACAAATGGAGGAAAAGTGGATCAGTCAGTGCTGCGGTGTTACAGAGGTGATGAATTTGAGGCTGTCATGACTGTGATGTCCCAGAGAGGGGAATAATGCCTCTTTTAGCACTGTGGTGTCACAGAGAGGCGTAAATGAGAGTTGTCACTGCAGTGATGTTATAGAGAGGGGAAAATGGGTCCCTGATTGGTGTGATGTCAGAGAGAGGAAAAAACTGAGACTGCCTCTGCACTGGTGTCACAGAGAGGCATCAATTGGGCCTGTCACTTCTGTGGTGTCACAAAGAGGGGAAAAGTGAGTCTGTCACTGCTGTGGTGTCCCGGAGAGGGGAAAAGTGGAGTGATCACAGTTGTGCAGTCCCAGAGAAAGTTGCACAGGTGCTATGACTTGTCTGTTGCCACAAAGGGGATGGAATTGGGGTTGTTAGGGCTGTGGTATGACAGAGAGTTTTAAATTGGTTCTGATGTGATGTCCCAGAGAGGGGAATAATGGGTCTTTCAGCGCCCTGGTGTCACAGAGAGGTGTCAATTGGACTTGTCAGTGCAGCGATCTCCCAGACAGAGGAAAACTGAGGCTGTCACTGCTGTGGCCTATAGGAGGGGATGAATTCCCACTTGTCTTTGATGTTATGTCATGGAGAGGAGAACCCTGGCACTGTCACCGCTGGGGTGTTAGAGAGAGGTGTAAATTGGGCTTGTTGTATCGGTGGTGTGACAGAAAGGGTGAAATTTGGTCTTTCACTGCTGTGATGTCCCAGAGAGGCGTAGATTGGGGTGTCCCACTGCTGTGATGTCCCAGAGAAAGGAAAAGAGAGGCTATCACAGCTGTGGAGTCAGAGAGAAAGTTAGAGGTGTTCTGACTTGTCTGTTGCCACAGAGGGGATGCAGTTGGGGATGTCATGGCTATGGTATCAGGGAGAGGTTTGAATTGGTTCTGTCTCTGCTGTGATGTCACAGAGAAGGGAATAATGAGTCTGTCACCGCTGTGGTGTCCCAGAGAGGTGTAAATTGGACTTGTCACTGACTGCAGTGATGTCAGAGAGAGGTGAAGCTGGGTCACTCATTTTTGTGATGTCACAGAGAGGAAGAAACTGAGGCTGCCACCACTTTGGTGTCATCAACAGATGTAAGTTGGGCCTGTCACTGCTCTGATGACACAAATGGAGGAAAAGTGGATCAGTCAGTGCTGCGGTGTTACAGAGGGGATGAATTTGAGGCTGTCATGACTGTGATGTCCCAGAGAGGGGAATAATGCCTCTGTCAGCACTGTGGTGTCACAGAGAGGCGTAAATGAGAGTTGTCAGTGCAGTGATGTGATAGAGAGGGGAAAATGGGTCCCTGATTGGTGTGATGTCAGAGAGAGGAAAAAACTGAGACTGCCTCTGCACTGGTGTCACAGAGAGGCATCAATTGGGCCTGTCACTTCTGTGGTGTCACAAAGAGGGGAAAAGTGAGTCTGTCACTGCTGTGGTGTCCCGGAGAGGGGAAAAGTGGAGTGATCACAGTTGTGCAGTCCCAGAGAAAGTTGCACAGGTGCTATGACTTGTCTGTTGCCACAAAGGGGATGGAATTGGGGTTGTTAGGGCTGTGGTATGACAGAGAGTTTGAAATTGGTTCTGATGTGATGTCCCAGAGAGGGGAATAATGGGTCTTTCAGTGCCGTGGTGTCACAGAGAGGTGTCAATTGGACTTGTCAGTGCAGTGATCTCCCAGAGAGAGGAAAACTGAGGCTGTCACTGCTGTGGCCTATAGGAGGGGATGAATTCCCACTTGTCTTTGATGTTATGTCACGGAGAGGAGAACCCTGGCACTGCCACCGCTGGGGTGTTAGAGATAGGTGTAAGTTGGGCTTGTTCCATCTGTGGTGTGACAGAAAGGGTGAAATTTGGTCTGTCAGTGCTGTGATGTCTTAAAGGGTGGAAACTGGGATTCTTTCACTGCTGTGATGTCCCAGAGAGGCGTAGATTGGGGTGTCCCACTGCTGTGATGTCCCAGAGAGGGGAAAAGAGAGGCTATCACAGCTGTGGAGTCTGAGAGAAAGTTACAGAGGTGTTCTGACTTGTCTGTTGCCACAGAGGGGATGCAGTTGGGGATGTCATGGCTATGGTATCAGGGAGAGGTTTGAATTGGTTCTGTCTCTGCTGTGATGTCACAGAGAAGGGAATAATGAGTCTGTCACCGCTGTGGTGTCCCAGAGAGGTGTAAATTGGACTTGTCACTGACTGCAGTGATGTCAGAGAGAGGTGAAGCTGGGTCACTCATTTTTGTGATGTCACAGAGAGGAAGAAACTGAGGCTGCCACCACTTTGGTGTCATCAACAGATGTAACTTGGGCCTGTCACTGCTCTGATGACACAAATGGAGGAAAAGTGGATCAGTCAGTGCTGCGGTGTTAGAGAGGGGATGAATTTGAGGCTGTCATGACTGTGATGTCCCAGAGAGGGGAATAATGCCTCTGTCAGCACTGTGGTGTCACAGAGAGGCGTAAATGAGAGTTGTCAGTGCAGTGATGTGATAGAGAGGGGAAAATGGGTCCCTGATTGGTGTGATGTCAGAGAGAGGAAAAAACTGAGACTGCCTCTGCACTGGTGTCACAGAGAGGCATCAATTGGGCCTGTCACTTCTGTGGTGTCACAAAGAGGGGAAAAGTGAGTCTGTCACTGCTGTGGTGTCCCGGAGAGGGGAAAAGTGGAGTGATCACAGTTGTGCAGTCCCAGAGAAAGTTGCACAGGTGCTATGACTTGTCTGTTGCCACAAAGGGGATGGAATTGGGGTTGTTAGGGCTGTGGTATGACAGAGAGTTTTAAATTGGTTCTGATGTGATGTCCCAGAGAGGGGAATAATGGGTCTTTCAGTGCCGTGGTGTCACAGAGAGGTGTCAATTGGACTTGTCAGTGCAGTGATCTCCCAGAGAGAGGAAAACTGAGGCTGTCACTGCTGTGGCCTATAGGAGGGGATGAATTCCCACTTGTCTTTGATGTTATGTCACGGAGAGGAGAACCCTGGCACTGCCACCGCTGGGGTGTTAGAGATAGGTGTAAGTTGGGCTTGTTCCATCTGTGGTGTGACAGAAAGGGTGAAATTTGGTCTGTCAGTGCTGTGATGTCTTAAAGGGTGGAAACTGGGGTTCTTTCACTGCTGTGATGTCCCAGGGAGGCGTAGATTGGGGTGTCCCACTGCTGTGATGTCCCAGAGAAAGGAAAAGAGAGGCTATCACAGCTGTGGAGTCAGAGAGAAAGTTACAGAGGTGTTCTGACTTGTCTGTTGCCACAGAGGGGATGCAGTTGGGGATGTCATGGCTATGGTATCAGGGAGAGGTTTGAATTGGTTCTGTCTCTGCTGTGATGTCACAGAGAAGGGAATAATGAGTCTGTCACCGCTGTGGTGTCCCAGAGAGGTGTAAATTGGACTTGTCACTGACTGCAGTGATGTCAGAGAGAGGTGAAGCTGGGTCACTCATTTTTGTGATGTCACAGAGAGGAAGAAACTGAGGCTGCCACCACTTTGGTGTCATCAACAGATGTAAGTTGGGCCTGTCACTGCTCTGATGACACAAATGGAGGAAAAGTGGATCAGTCAGTGCTGCGGTGTTACAGAGGGGATGAATTTGAGGCTGTCATGACTGTGATGTCCCAGAGAGGGGAATAATGCCTCTGTCAGCACTGTGGTGTCACAGAGAGGCGTAAATGAGAGTTGTCACTGCAGTGATGTGATAGAGAGGGGAAAATGGGTCCCTGATTGGTGTGATGTCAGAGAGAGGAAAAAACTGAGACTGCCTCTGCACTGGTGTCACAGAGAGGCATCAATTGGGCCTGTCACTTCTGTGGTGTCACAAAGAGGGGAAAAGTGAGTCTGTCACTGCTGTGGTGTCCCGGAGAGGGGAAAAGTGGAGTGATCACAGTTGTGCAGTCCCAGAGAAAGTTGCACAGGTGCTATGACTTGTCTGTTGCCACAAAGGGGATGGAATTGGGGTTGTTAGGGCTGTGGTATGACAGAGAGTTTTAAATTGGTTCTGATGTGATGTCCCAGAGAGGGGAATAATGGGTCTTTCAGCGCCCTGGTGTCACAGAGAGGTGTCAATTGGACTTGTCAGTGCAGCGATCTCCCAGAGAGAGGAAAACTGAGGCTGTCACTGCTGTGGCCTATAGGAGGGGATGAATTCCCACTTGTCTTTGATGTTATGTCACGGAGAGGAGAACCCTGGCACTGTCACCGCTGGGGTGTTAGAGAGAGGTGTAAATTGGGCTTGTTGTATCGGTGGTGTGACAGAAAGGGTGAAATTTGGTCTGTCAGTGCTGTGATGTCTTAAAGGGTGGAAACTTGGTCTTTCACTGCTGTGATGTCCCAGAGAGGCGTAGATTGGGGTGTCCCACTGCTGTGATGTCCCAGAGAAAGGAAAAGAGAGGCTATCACAGCTGTGGAGTCTGAGAGAAAGTTAGAGGTGTTCTGACTTGTCTGTTGCCACAGAGGGGATGCAGTTGGGGATGTCATGGCTATGTTATCAGGGAGAGGTTTGAATTGGTTCTGTCTCTGCTGTGATGTCACAGAGAAGGGAATAATGAGTCTGTCACCGCTGTGGTGTCCCAGAGAGGTGTAAATTGGACTTGTCACTGACTGCAGTGATGTCAGAGAGAGGTGAAGCTGGGTCACTCATTTTTGTGATGTCACAGAGAGGAAGAAACTGAGGCTGCCACCACTTTGGTGTCATCAACAGATGTAAGTTGGGCCTGTCACTGCTCTGATGACACAAATGGAGGAAAAGTGGATCAGTCAGTGCTGCGGTGTTACAGAGGTGATGAATTTGAGGCTGTCATGACTGTGATGTCCCAGAGAGGGGAATAATGCCTCTGTTAGCACTGTGGTGTCACAGAGAGGCGTAAATGAGAGTTGTCACTGCAGTGATGTTATAGAGAGGGGAAAATGGGTCCCTGATTGGTGTGATGTCAGAGAGAGGAAAAAACTGAGACTGCCTCTGCACTGGTGTCACAGAGAGGCATCAATTGGGCCTGTCACTTCTGTGGTGTCACAAAGAGGGGAAAAGTGAGTCTGTCACTGCTGTGGTGTCCCGGAGAGGGGAAAAGTGGAGTGATCACAGTTGTGCAGTCCCAGAGAAAGTTGCACAGGTGCTATGACTTGTCTGTTGCCACAAAGGGGATGGAATTGGGGTTGTTAGGGCTGTGGTATGACAGAGAGTTTTAAATTGGTTCTGATGTGATGTCCCAGAGAGGGGAATAATGGGTCTTTCAGCGCCCTGGTGTCACAGAGAGGTGTCAATTGGACTTGTCAGTGCAGCGATCTCCCAGAGAGAGGAAAACTGAGGCTGTCACTGCTGTGGCCTATAGGAGGGGATGAATTCCCACTTGTCTTTGATGTTATGTCATGGAGAGGAGAACCCTGGCACTGTCACCGCTGGGGTGTTAGAGAGAGGTGTAAATTGGGCTTGTTGTATCGGTGGTGTGACAGAAAGGGTGAAATTTGGTCTGTCAGTGCTGTGATGTCTTAAAGGGTGGAAACTGGGTCTTTCACTGCTGTGATGTCCCAGAGAGGCGTAGATTGGGGTGTCCCACTGCTGTGATGTCCCAGAGAAAGGAAAAGAGAGGCTATCACAGCTGTGGAGTCTGAGAGAATGTTAGAGGTGTTCTGACTTGTCTGTTGCCACAGAGGGGATGCAGTTGGGGATGTCATGGCTATGGTATCAGGGAGAGGTTTGAATTGGTTCTGTCTCTGCTGTGATGTCACAGAGAAGGGAATAATGAGTCTGTCACCGCTGTGGTGTCCCAGAGAGGTGTAAATTGGACTTGTCACTGACTGCAGTGATGTCAGAGAGAGGTGAAGCTGGGTCACTCATTTTTGTGATGTCACAGAGAGGAAGAAACTGAGGCTGCCACCACTTTGGTGTCATCAACAGATGTAAGTTGGGCCTGTCACTGCTCTGATGACACAAATGGAGGAAAAGTGGATCAGTCAGTGCTGCGGTGTTACAGAGGGGATGAATTTGAGGCTGTCATGACTGTGATGTCCCAGAGAGGGGAATAATGCCTCTGTCAGCACTGTGGTGTCACAGAGAGGCGTAAATGAGAGTTGTCAGTGCAGTGATGTGATAGAGAGGGGAAAATGGGTCCCTGATTGGTGTGATGTCAGAGAGAGGAAAAAACTGAGACTGCCTCTGCACTGGTGTCACAGAGAGGCATCAATTGGGCCTGTCACTTCTGTGGTGTCACAAAGAGGGGAAAAGTGAGTCTGTCACTGCTGTGGTGTCCCGGAGAGGGGAAAAGTGGAGTGATCACAGTTGTGCAGTCCCAGAGAAAGTTGCACAGGTGCTATGACTTGTCTGTTGCCACAAAGGGGATGGAATTGGGGTTGTTAGGGCTGTGGTATGACAGAGAGTTTTAAATTGGTTCTGATGTGATGTCCCAGAGAGGGGAATAATGGGTCTTTCAGTGCCGTGGTGTCACAGAGAGGTGTCAATTGGACTTGTCAGTGCAGTGATCTCCCAGAGAGAGGAAAACTGAGGCTGTCACTGCTGTGGCCTATAGGAGGGGATGAATTCCCACTTGTCTTTGATGTTATGTCACGGAGAGGAGAACCCTGGCACTGCCACCGCTGGGGTGTTAGAGATAGGTGTAAGTTGGGCTTGTTGTATCTGTGGTGTGACAGAAAGGGTGAAATTTGGTCTGTCAGTGCTGTGATGTCTTAAAGGGTGGAAACTGGGGTTCTTTCACTGCTGTGATGTCCCAGGGAGGCGTAGATTGGGGTGTCCCACTGCTGTGATGTCCCAGAGAAAGGAAAAGAGAGGCTATCACAGCTGTGGAGTCAGAGAGAAAGTTACAGAGGTGTTCTGACTTGTCTGTTGCCACAGAGGGGATGCAGTTGGGGATGTCATGGCTATGGTATCAGGGAGAGGTTTGAATTGGTTCTGTCTCTGCTGTGATGTCACAGAGAAGGGAATAATGAGTCTGTCACCGCTGTGGTGTCCCAGAGAGGTGTAAATTGGACTTGTCACTGACTGCAGTGATGTCAGAGAGAGGTGAAGCTGGGTCACTCATTTTTGTGATGTCACAGAGAGGAAGAAACTGAGGCTGCCACCACTTTGGTGTCATCAACAGATGTAAGTTGGGCCTGTCACTGCTCTGATGACACAAATGGAGGAAAAGTGGATCAGTCAGTGCTGCGGTGTTACAGAGGGGATGAATTTGAGGCTGTCATGACTGTGATGTCCCAGAGAGGGGAATAATGCCTCTGTCAGCACTGTGGTGTCACAGAGAGGCGTAAATGAGAGTTGTCAGTGCAGTGATGTGATAGAGAGGGGAAAATGGGTCCCTGATTGGTGTGATGTCAGAGAGAGGAAAAAACTGAGACTGCCTCTGCACTGGTGTCACAGAGAGGCATCAATTGGGCCTGTCACTTCTGTGGTGTCACAAAGAGGGGAAAAGTGAGTCTGTCACTGCTGTGGTGTCCCGGAGAGGGGAAAAGTGGAGTGATCACAGTTGTGCAGTCCCAGAGAAAGTTGCACAGGTGCTATGACTTGTCTGTTGCCACAAAGGGGATGGAATTGGGGTTGTTAGGGCTGTGGTATGACAGAGAGTTTTAAATTGGTTCTGATGTGATGTCCCAGAGAGGGGAATAATGGGTCTTTCAGCGCCCTGGTGTCACAGAGAGGTGTCAATTGGACTTGTCAGTGCAGCGATCTCCCAGAGAGAGGAAAACTGAGGCTGTCACTGCTGTGGCCTATAGGAGGGGATGAATTCCCACTTGTCTTTGATGTTATGTCACGGAGAGGAGAACCCTGGCACTGTCACCGCTGGGGTGTTAGAGAGAGGTGTAAATTGGGCTTGTTGTATCGGTGGTGTGACAGAAAGGGTGAAATTTGGTCTGTCAGTGCTGTGATGTCTTAAAGGGTGGAAACTTGGTCTTTCACTGCTGTGATGTCCCAGAGAGGCGTAGATTGGGGTGTCCCACTGCTGTGATGTCCCAGAGAAAGGAAAAGAGAGGCTATCACAGCTGTGGAGTCAGAGAGAAAGTTAGAGGTGTTCTGACTTGTCTGTTGCCACAGAGGGGATGCAGTTGGGGATGTCATGGCTATGGTATCAGGGAGAGGTTTGAATTGGTTCTGTCTCTGCTGTGATGTCACAGAGAAGGGAATAATGAGTCTGTCACCGCTGTGGTGTCCCAGAGAGGTGTAAATTGGACTTGTCACTGACTGCAGTGATGTCAGAGAGAGGTGAAGCTGGGTCACTCATTTTTGTGATGTCACAGAGAGGAAGAAACTGAGGCTGCCACCACTTTGGTGTCATCAACAGATGTAAGTTGGGCCTGTCACTGCTCTGATGACACAAATGGAGGAAAAGTGGATCAGTCAGTGCTGCGGTGTTACAGAGGTGATGAATTTGAGGCTGTCATGACTGTGATGTCCCAGAGAGGGGAATAATGCCTCTGTTAGCACTGTGGTGTCACAGAGAGGCGTAAATGAGAGTTGTCACTGCAGTGATGTTATAGAGAGGGGAAAATGGGTCCCTGATTGGTGTGATGTCAGAGAGAGGAAAAACTGAGACTGCCTCTGCACTGGTGTCACAGAGAGGCATCAATTGGGCCTGTCACTTCTGTGGTGTCACAAAGAGGGGAAAAGTGAGTCTGTCACTGCTGTGGTGTCCCGGAGAGGGGAAAAGTGGAGTGATCACAGTTGTGCAGTCCCAGAGAAAGTTGCACAGGTGCTATGACTTGTCTGTTGCCACAAAGGGGATGGAATTGGGGTTGTTAGGGCTGTGGTATGACAGAGAGTTTTAAATTGGTTCTGATGTGATGTCCCAGAGAGGGGAATAATGGGTCTTTCAGCGCCCTGGTGTCACAGAGAGGTGTCAATTGGACTTGTCAGTGCAGCGATCTCCCAGAGAGAGGAAAACTGAGGCTGTCACTGCTGTGGCCTATAGGAGGGGATGAATTCCCACTTGTCTTTGATGTTATGTCATGGAGAGGAGAACCCTGGCACTGTCACCGCTGGGGTGTTAGAGAGAGGTGTAAATTGGGCTTGTTGTATCGGTGGTGTGACAGAAAGGGTGAAATTTGGTCTGTCAGTGCTGTGATGTCTTAAAGGGTGGAAACTGGGTCTTTCACTGCTGTGATGTCCCAGAGAGGCGTAGATTGGGGTGTCCCACTGCTGTGATGTCCCAGAGAAAGGAAAAGAGAGGCTATCACAGCTGTGGAGTCTGAGAGAATGTTAGAGGTGTTCTGACTTGTCTGTTGCCACAGAGGGGATGCAGTTGGGGATGTCATGGCTATGGTATCAGGGAGAGGTTTGAATTGGTTCTGTCTCTGCTGTGATGTCACAGAGAAGGGAATAATGAGTCTGTCACCGCTGTGGTGTCCCAGAGAGGTGTAAATTGGACTTGTCACTGACTGCAATGATGTCAGAGAGAGGTGAAGCTGGGTCACTCATTTTTGTGATGTCACAGAGAGGAAGAAACTGAGGCTGCCACCACTTTGGTGTCATCAACAGATGTAAGTTGGGCCTGTCACTGCTCTGATGACACAAATGGAGGAAAAGTGGATCAGTCAGTGCTGCGGTGTTACAGAGGGGATGAATTTGAGGCTGTCATGACTGTGATGTCCCAGAGAGGGGAATAATGCCTCTGTCAGCACTGTGGTGTCACAGAGAGGCGTAAATGAGAGTTGTCAGTGCAGTGATGTGATAGAGAGGGGAAAATGGGTCCCTGATTGGTGTGATGTCAGAGAGAGGAAAAAACTGAGACTGCCTCTGCACTGGTGTCACAGAGAGGCATCAATTGGGCCTGTCACTTCTGTGGTGTCACAAAGAGGGGAAAAGTGAGTCTGTCACTGCTGTGGTGTCCCGGAGAGGGGAAAAGTGGAGTGATCACAGTTGTGCAGTCCCAGAGAAAGTTGCACAGGTGCTATGACTTGTCTGTTGCCACAAAGGGGATGGAATTGGGGTTGTTAGGGCTGTGGTATGACAGAGAGTTTTAAATTGGTTCTGATGTGATGTCCCAGAGAGGGGAATAATGGGTCTTTCAGTGCCGTGGTGTCACAGAGAGGTGTCAATTGGACTTGTCAGTGCAGTGATCTCCCAGAGAGAGGAAAACTGAGGCTGTCACTGCTGTGGCCTATAGGAGGGGATGAATTCCCACTTGTCTTTGATGTTATGTCACGGAGAGGAGAACCCTGGCACTGCCACCGCTGGGGTGTTAGAGATAGGTGTAAGTTGGGCTTGTTCCATCTGTGGTGTGACAGAAAGGGTGAAATTTGGTCTGTCAGTGCTGTGATGTCTTAAAGGGTGGAAACTGGGGTTCTTTCACTGCTGTGATGTCCCAGGGAGGCGTAGATTGGGGTGTCCCACTGCTGTGATGTCCCAGAGAAAGGAAAAGAGAGGCTATCACAGCTGTGGAGTCAGAGAGAAAGTTACAGAGGTGTTCTGACTTGTCTGTTGCCACAGAGGGGATGCAGTTGGGGATGTCATGGCTATGGTATCAGGGAGAGGTTTGAATTGGTTCTGTCTCTGCTGTGATGTCACAGAGAAGGGAATAATGAGTCTGTCACCGCTGTGGTGTCCCAGAGAGGTGTAAATTGGACTTGTCACTGACTGCAGTGATGTCAGAGAGAGGTGAAGCTGGGTCACTCATTTTTGTGATGTCACAGAGAGGAAGAAACTGAGGCTGCCACCACTTTGGTGTCATCAACAGATGTAAGTTGGGCCTGTCACTGCTCTGATGACACAAATGGAGGAAAAGTGGATCAGTCAGTGCTGCGGTGTTACAGAGGGGATGAATTTGAGGCTGTCATGACTGTGATGTCCCAGAGAGGGGAATAATGCCTCTGTCAGCACTGTGGTGTCACAGAGAGGCGTAAATGAGAGTTGTCAGTGCAGTGATGTGATAGAGAGGGGAAAATGGGTCCCTGATTGGTGTGATGTCAGAGAGAGGAAAAAACTGAGACTGCCTCTGCACTGGTGTCACAGAGAGGCATCAATTGGGCCTGTCACTTCTGTGGTGTCACAAAGAGGGGAAAAGTGAGTCTGTCACTGCTGTGGTGTCCCGGAGAGGGGAAAAGTGGAGTGATCACAGTTGTGCAGTCCCAGAGAAAGTTGCACAGGTGCTATGACTTGTCTGTTGCCACAAAGGGGATGGAATTGGGGTTGTTAGGGCTGTGGTATGACAGAGAGTTTTAAATTGGTTCTGATGTGATGTCCCAGAGAGGGGAATAATGGGTCTTTCAGCGCCCTGGTGTCACAGAGAGGTGTCAATTGGACTTGTCAGTGCAGCGATCTCCCAGAGAGAGGAAAACTGAGGCTGTCACTGCTGTGGCCTATAGGAGGGGATGAATTCCCACTTGTCTTTGATGTTATGTCATGGAGAGGAGAACCCTGGCACTGTCACCGCTGGGGTGTTAGAGAGAGGTGTAAATTGGGCTTGTTGTATCGGTGGTGTGACAGAAAGGGTGAAATTTGGTCTGTCAGTGCTGTGATGTCTTAAAGGGTGGAAACTGGGTCTTTCACTGCTGTGATGTCCCAGAGAGGCGTAGATTGGGGTGTCCCACTGCTGTGATGTTCCAGAGAAAGGAAAAGAGAGGCTATCACAGCTGTGGAGTCAGAGAGAAAGTTAGAGGTGTTCTGACTTGTCTGTTGCCACAGAGGGGATGCAGTTGGGGATGTCATGGCTATGGTATCAGGGAGAGGTTTGAATTGGTTCAGTCTCTGCTGTGATGTCACAGAGAAGGGAATAATGAGTCTGTCACCGCTGTGGTGTCCCAGAGAGGTGTAAATTGGACTTGTCACTGACTGCAGTGATGTCAGAGAGAGGTGAAGCTGGGTCACTCATTTTTGTGATGTCACAGAGAGGAAGAAACTGAGGCTGCCACCACTTTGGTGTCATCAACAGATGTAAGTTGGGCCTGTCACTGCTCTGATGACACAAATGGAGGAAAAGTGGATCAGTCAGTGCTGCGGTGTTACAGAGGGGATGAATTTGAGGCTGTCATGACTGTGATGTCCCAGAGAGGGGAATAATGCCTCTGTCAGCACTGTGGTGTCACAGAGAGGCGTAAATGAGAGTTGTCAGTGCAGTGATGTGATAGAGAGGGGAAAATGGGTCCCTGATTGGTGTGATGTCAGAGAGAGGAAAAAACTGAGACTGCCTCTGCACTGGTGTCACAGAGAGGCATCAATTGGGCCTGTCACTTCTGTGGTGTCACAAAGAGGGGAAAAGTGAGTCTGTCACTGCTGTGGTGTCCCGGAGAGGGGAAAAGTGGAGTGATCACAGTTGTGCAGTCCCAGAGAAAGTTGCACAGGTGCTATGACTTGTCTGTTGCCACAAAGGGGATGGAATTGGGGTTGTTAGGGCTGTGGTATGACAGAGAGTTTTAAATTGGTTCTGATGTGATGTCCCAGAGAGGGGAATAATGGGTCTTTCAACGCCCTGGTGTCACAGAGAGGTGTCAATTGGACTTGTCAGTGCAGTGATCTCCCAGAGAGAGGAAAACTGAGGCTGTCACTGCTGTGGCCTATAGGAGGGGATGAATTCCCACTTGTCTTTGATGTTATGTCATGGAGAGGAGAACCCTGGCACTGTCACCGCTGGGGTGTTAGAGAGAGGTGTAAATTGGGCTTGTTGTATCGGTGGTGTGACAGAAAGGGTGAAATTTGGTCTGTCAGTGCTGTGATGTCTTAAAGGGTGGAAACTGGGTCTTTCACTGCTGTGATGTCCCAGAGAGGCGTAGATTGGGGTGTCCCACTGCTGTGATGTCCCAGAGAAAGGAAAAGAGAGGCTATCACAGCTGTGGAGTCTGAGAGAATGTTAGAGGTGTTCTGACTTGTCTGTTGCCACAGAGGGGATGCAGTTGGGGATGTCATGGCTATGGTATCAGGGAGAGGTTTGAATTGGTTCTGTCTCTGCTGTGATGTCACAGAGAAGGGAATAATGAGTCTGTCACCGCTGTGGTGTCCCAGAGAGGTGTAAATTGGACTTGTCACTGACTGCAGTGATGTCAGAGAGAGGTGAAGCTGGGTCACTCATTTTTGTGATGTCACAGAGAGGAAGAAACTGAGGCTGCCACCACTTTGGTGTCATCAACAGATGTAAGTTGGGCCTGTCACTGCTCTGATGACACAAATGGAGGAAAAGTGGATCAGTCAGTGCTGCGGTGTTAGAGAGGGGATGAATTTGAGGCTGTCATGACTGTGATGTCCCAGAGAGGGGAATAATGCCTCTGTCAGCACTGTGGTGTCACAGAGAGGCGTAAATGAGAGTTGTCACTGCAGTGATGTGATAGAGAGGGGAAAATGGGTCCCTGATTGGTGTGATGTCAGAGAGAGGAAAAAACTGAGACTGCCTCTGCACTGGTGTCACAGAGAGGCATCAATTGGGCCTGTCACTTCTGTGGTGTCACAAAGAGGGGAAAAGTGAGTCTGTCACTGCTGTGGTGTCCCGGAGAGGGGAAAAGTGGAGTGATCACAGTTGTGCAGTCCCAGAGAAAGTTGCACAGGTGCTATGACTTGTCTGTTGCCACAAAGGGGATGGAATTGGGGTTGTTAGGGCTGTGGTATGACAGAGAGTTTTAAATTGGTTCTGATGTGATGTCCCAGAGAGGGGAATAATGGGTCTTTCAGTGCCGTGGTGTCACAGAGAGGTGTCAATTGGACTTGTCAGTGCAGTGATCTCCCAGAGAGAGGAAAACTGAGGCTGTCACTGCTGTGGCCTATAGGAGGGGATGAATTCCCACTTGTCTTTGATGTTATGTCACGGAGAGGAGAACCCTGGCACTGCCACCGCTGGGGTGTTAGAGATAGGTGTAAGTTGGGCTTGTTCCATCTGTGGTGTGACAGAAAGGGTGAAATTTGGTCTGTCAGTGCTGTGATGTCTTAAAGGGTGGAAACTGGGATTCTTTCACTGCTGTGATGTCCCAGAGAGGCGTAGATTGGGGTGTCCCACTGCTGTGATGTCCCAGAGAGGGGAAAAGAGAGGCTATCACAGCTGTGGAGTCTGAGAGAAAGTTACAGAGGTGTTCTGACTTGTCTGTTGCCACAGAGGGGATGCAGTTGGGGATGTCATGGCTATGGTATCAGGGAGAGGTTTGAATTGGTTCTGTCTCTGCTGTGATGTCACAGAGAAGGGAATAATTAGTCTGTCACCGCTGTGGTGTCCCAGAGAGGTGTAAATTGGACTTGTCACTGACTGCAGTGATGTCAGAGAGAGGTGAAGCTGGGTCACTCATTTTTGTGATGTCACAGAGAGGAAGAAACTGAGGCTGCCACCACTTTGGTGTCATCAACAGATGTAAGTTGGGCCTGTCACTGCTCTGATGACACAAATGGAGGAAAAGTGGATCAGTCAGTGCTGCGGTGTTAGAGAGGGGATGAATTTGAGGCTGTCATGACTGTGATGTCCCAGAGAGGGGAATAATGCCTCTGTCAGCACTGTGGTGTCACAGAGAGGCGTAAATGAGAGTTGTCAGTGCAGTGATGTGATAGAGAGGGGAAAATGGGTCCCTGATTGGTGTGATGTCAGAGAGAGGAAAAAACTGAGACTGCCTCTGCACTGGTGTCACAGAGAGGCATCAATTGGGCCTGTCACTTCTGTGGTGTCACAAAGAGGGGAAAAGTGAGTCTGTCACTGCTGTGGTGTCCCGGAGAGGGGAAAAGTGGAGTGATCACAGTTGTGCAGTCCCAGAGAAAGTTGCACAGGTGCTATGACTTGTCTGTTGCCACAAAGGGGATGGAATTGGGGTTGTTAGGGCTGTGGTATGACAGAGAGTTTTAAATTGGTTCTGATGTGATGTCCCAGAGAGGGGAATAATGGGTCTTTCAGTGCCGTGGTGTCACAGAGAGGTGTCAATTGGACTTGTCAGTGCAGTGATCTCCCAGAGAGAGGAAAACTGAGGCTGTCACTGCTGTGGCCTATAGGAGGGGATGAATTCCCACTTGTCTTTGATGTTATGTCACGGAGAGGAGAACCCTGGCACTGCCACCGCTGGGGTGTTAGAGATAGGTGTAAGTTGGGCTTGTTCCATCTGTGGTGTGACAGAAAGGGTGAAATTTGGTCTGTCAGTGCTGTGATGTCTTAAAGGGTGGAAACTGGGGTTCTTTCACTGCTGTGATGTCCCAGGGAGGCGTAGATTGGGGTGTCCCACTGCTGTGATGTCCCAGAGAAAGGAAAAGAGAGGCTATCACAGCTGTGGAGTCTGAGAGAAAGTTACAGAGGTGTTCTGACTTGTCTGTTGCCACAGAGGGGATGCAGTTGGGGATGTCATGGCTATGGTATCAGGGAGAGGTTTGAATTGGTTCTGTCTCTGCTGTGATGTCACAGAGAAGGGAATAATGAGTCTGTCACCGCTGTGGTGTCCCAGAGAGGTGTAAATTGGACTTGTCACTGACTGCAGTGATGTCAGAGAGAGGTGAAGCTGGGTCACTCATTTTTGTGATGTCACAGAGAGGAAGAAACTGAGGCTGCCACCACTTTGGTGTCATCAACAGATGTAAGTTGGGCCTGTCACTGCTCTGATGACACAAATGGAGGAAAAGTGGATCAGTCAGTGCTGCGGTGTTAGAGAGGGGATGAATTTGAGGCTGTCATGACTGTGATGTCCCAGAGAGGGGAATAATGCCTCTGTCAGCACTGTGGTGTCACAGAGAGGCGTAAATGAGAGTTGTCAGTGCAGTGATGTGATAGAGAGGGGAAAATGGGTCCCTGATTGGTGTGATGTCAGAGAGAGGAAAAAACTGAGACTGCCTCTGCACTGGTGTCACAGAGAGGCATCAATTGGGCCTGTCACTTCTGTGGTGTCACAAAGAGGGGAAAAGTGAGTCTGTCACTGCTGTGGTGTCCCGGAGAGGGGAAAAGTGGAGTGATCACAGTTGTGCAGTCCCAGAGAAAGTTGCACAGGTGCTATGACTTGTCTGTTGCCACAAAGGGGATGGAATTGGGGTTGTTAGGGCTGTGGTATGACAGAGAGTTTTAAATTGGTTCTGATGTGATGTCCCAGAGAGGGGAATAATGGGTCTTTCAGCGCCCTGGTGTCACAGAGAGGTGTCAATTGGACTTGTCAGTGCAGTGATCTCCCAGAGAGAGGAAAACTGAGGCTGTCACTGCTGTGGCCTATAGGAGGGGATGAATTCCCACTTGTCTTTGATGTTATGTCACGGAGAGGAGAACCCTGGCACTGTCACCGCTGGGGTGTTAGAGATAGGTGTAAATTGGGCTTGTTGCATGTGTGGTGTGACAGAAAGGGTGAAATTTGGTCTGTCAGTGCTGTGATGTCTTAAAGGGTGGAAACTTGGTCTTTCACTGCTGTGATGTCCCAGAGAGGCGTAGATTGGGGTGTCCCACTGCTGTGATGTCCCAGAGAAAGGAAAAGAGAGGCTATCACAGCTGTGGAGTCAGAGAGAAAGTTAGAGGTGTTCTGACTTGTCTGTTGCCACAGAGGGGATGCAGTTGGGGATGTCATGGCTATGGTATCAGGGAGAGGTTTGAATTGGTTCTGTCTCTGCTGTGATGTCACAGAGAAGGGAATAATGAGTCTGTCACCACTGTGGTGTCCCAGAGAGGTGTAAATTGGACTTGTCACTGACTGCAGTGATGTCAGAGAGAGGTGAAGCTGGGTCACTCATTTTTGTGATGTCACAGAGAGGAAGAAACTGAGGCTGCCACCACTTTGGTGTCATCAACAGATGTAAGTTGGGCCTGTCACTGCTCTGATGACACAAATGGAGGAAAAGTGGATCAGTCAGTGCTGCGGTGTTACAGAGGGGATGAATTTGAGGCTGTCATGACTGTGATGTCCCAGAGAGGGGAATAATGCCTCTGTCAGTACTGTGGTGTCACAGAGAGGCGTAAATGAGAGTTGTCACTGCAGTGATGTGATAGAGAGGGGAAAATGGGTCCCTGATTGGTGTGATGTCAGAGAGAGGAAAAAACTGAGACTGCCTCTGCACTGGTGTCACAGAGAGGCATCAATTGGGCCTGTCACTTCTGTGGTGTCACAAAGAGGGGAAAAGTGAGTCTGTCACTGCTGTGGTGTCCCGGAGAGGGGAAAAGTGGAGTGATCACAGTTGTGCAGTCCCAGAGAAAGTTGCACAGGTGCTATGACTTGTCTGTTGCCACAAAGGGGATGGAATTGGGGTTGTTAGGGCTGTGGTATGACAGAGAGTTTTAAATTGGTTCTGATGTGATGTCCCAGAGAGGGGAA
Source organism: Poecile atricapillus (assembly GCF_030490865.1). Lineage (NCBI taxonomy): Eukaryota > Metazoa > Chordata > Aves > Passeriformes > Paridae > Poecile > Poecile atricapillus. The sequence continues at coordinate 118,088,986 of NC_081249.1, read as the reverse complement.
TAATGGGTCTTTCAGCGCCCTGGTGTCACAGAGAGGTGTCAATTGGACTTGTCAGTGCAGTGATCTCCCAGAGAGAGGAAAACTGAGGCTGTCACTGCTGTGGCCTATAGGAGGGGATGAATTCCCACTTGTCTTTGATGTTATGTCACGGAGAGGAGAACCCTGGCACTGTCACCGCTGGGGTGTTAGAGATAGGTGTAAATTGGGCTTGTTGCATGTGTGGTGTGACAGAAAGGGTGAAATTTGGTCTGTCAGTGCTGTGATGTCTTAAAGGGTGGAAACTTGGTCTTTCACTGCTGTGATGTCCCAGAGAGGCGTAGATTGGGGTGTCCCACTGCTGTGATGTCCCAGAGAAAGGAAAAGAGAGGCTATCACAGCTGTGGAGTCAGAGAGAAAGTTAGAGGTGTTCTGACTTGTCTGTTGCCACAGAGGGGATGCAGTTGGGGATGTCATGGCTATGGTATCAGGGAGAGGTTTGAATTGGTTCTGTCTCTGCTGTGATGTCACAGAGAAGGGAATAATGAGTCTGTCACCGCTGTGGTGTCCCAGAGAGGTGTAAATTGGACTTGTCACTGACTGCAGTGATGTCAGAGAGAGGTGAAGCTGGGTCACTCATTTTTGTGATGTCACAGAGAGGAAGAAACTGAGGCTGCCACCACTTTGGTGTCATCAACAGATGTAAGTTGGGCCTGTCACTGCTCTGATGACACAAATGGAGGAAAAGTGGATCAGTCAGTGCTGCGGTGTTACAGAGGGGATGAATTTGAGGCTGTCATGACTGTGATGTCCCAGAGAGGGGAATAATGCCTCTGTCAGCACTGTGGTGTCACAGAGAGGCGTAAATGAGAGTTGTCACTGCAGTGATGTGATAGAGAGGGGAAAATGGGTCCCTGATTGGTGTGATGTCAGAGAGAGGAAAAAACTGAGACTGCCTCTGCACTGGTGTCACAGAGAGGCATCAATTGGGCCTGTCACTTCTGTGGTGTCACAAAGAGGGGAAAAGTGAGTCTGTCACTGCTGTGGTGTCCCGGAGAGGGGAAAAGTGGAGTGATCACTGTTGTGCAGTCCCAGAGAAAGTTCCACAGGTGCTATGACTTGTCTGTTGCCACAAAGGGGATGGAATTGGGGTTGTTAGGGCTGTGGTATGACAGAGAGTTTTAAATTGGTTCTGATGTGATGTCCCAGAGAGGGGAATAATGGGTCTTTCAGTGCCGTGGTGTCACAGAGAGGTGTCAATTGGACTTGTCAGTGCAGTGATCTCCCAGAGAGAGGAAAACTGAGGCTGTCACTGCTGTGGCCTATAGGAGGGGATGAATTCCCACTTGTCTTTGATGTTATGTCACGGAGAGGAGAACCCTGGCACTGCCACCGCTGGGGTGTTAGAGATAGGTGTAAGTTGGGCTTGTTCCATCTGTGGTGTGACAGAAAGGGTGAAATTTGGTCTGTCAGTGCTGTGATGTCTTAAAGGGTGGAAACTGGGGTTCTTTCACTGCTGTGATGTCCCAGAGAGGCGTAGATTGGGGTGTCCCACTGCTGTGATGTCCCAGAGAGGGGAAAAGAGAGGCTATCACAGCTGTGGAGTCTGAGAGAAAGTTACAGAGGTGTTCTGACTTGTCTGTTGCCACAGAGGGGATGCAGTTGGGGATGTCATGGCTATGGTATCAGGGAGAGGTTTGAATTGGTTCTGTCTCTGCTGTGATGTCACAGAGAAGGGAATAATGAGTCTGTCACCACTGTGGTGTCCCAGAGAGGTGTAAATTGGACTTGTCACTGACTGCAGTGATGTCACAGAGAGGTGAAGCTGGGTCACTCATTTTTGTGATGTCACAGAGAGGAAGAAACTGAGGCTGCCACCACTTTGGTGTCATCAACAGATGTAAGTTGGGCCTGTCACTGCTCTGATGTCACAAATGGAGGAAAAGTGGATCAGTCAGTGCTGCGGTGTTAGAGAGGGGATGAATTTGAGGCTGTCATGACTGTGATGTCCCAGAGAGGGGAATAATGCCTCTGTCAGCACTGTGGTGTCACAGAGAGGTGTAAATGAGAGTTGTCAGTGCAGTGATGTTATAGAGAGGGGAAAATGGGTCCCTGATTGGTGTGATGTCAGAGAGAGGAAAAAACTGAGACTGCCTCTGCACTGGTGTCACAGAGAGGCATCAATTGGGCCTGTCACTTCTGTGGTGTCACAAAGAGGGGAAAAGTGAGTCTGTCACTGCTGTGGTGTCCCGGAGAGGGGAAAAGTGGAGTGATCACTGTTGTGCAGTCCCAGAGAAAGTTGCACAGGTGCTATGACTTGTCTGTTGCCACAAAGGGGATGGAATTGGGGTTGTTAGGGCTGTGGTATGACAGAGAGTTTTAAATTGGTTCTGATGTGATGTCCCAGAGAGGAGAATAATGGGTCTTTCAGCGCCGTGGTGTCACAGAGAGGTGTCAATTGGACTTGTCAGTGCAGCGATCTCCCAGAGAGAGGAAAACTGAGGCTGTCACTGCTGTGGCCTATAGGAGGGGATGAATTCCCACTTGTCTTTGATGTTATGTCACGGAGAGGAGAACCCTGGCACTGTCACCGCTGGGGTGTTAGAGATAGGTGTAAATTGGGCTTGTTGCATGTGTGGTGTGACAGAAAGGGTGAAATTTGGTCTGTCAGTGCTGTGATGTCTTAAAGGGTGGAAACTTGGTCTTTCACTGCTGTGATGTCCCAGAGAGGCGTAGATTGGGGTGTCCCACTGCTGTGATGTCCCAGAGAAAGGAAAAGAGAGGCTATCACAGCTGTGGAGTCAGAGAGAAAGTTAGAGGTGTTCTGACTTGTCTGTTGCCACAGAGGGGATGCAGTTGGGGATGTCATGGCTATGGTATCAGGGAGAGGTTTGAATTGGTTCTGTCTCTGCTGTGATGTCACAGAGAAGGGAATAATGAGTCTGTCACCGCTGTGGTGTCCCAGAGAGGTGTAAATTGGACTTGTCACTGACTGCAGTGATGTCAGAGAGAGGTGAAGCTGGGTCACTCATTTTTGTGATGTCACAGAGAGGAAGAAACTGAGGCTGCCACCACTTTGGTGTCATCAACAGATGTAAGTTGGGCCTGTCACTGCTCTGATGACACAAATGGAGGAAAAGTGGATCAGTCAGTGCTGCGGTGTTAGAGAGGGGATGAATTTGAGGCTGTCATGACTGTGATGTCCCAGAGAGGGGAATAATGCCTCTGTCAGCACTGTGGTGTCACAGAGAGGCGTAAATGAGAGTTGTCACTGCAGTGATGTTATAGAGAGGGGAAAATGGGTCCCTGATTGGTGTGATGTCAGAGAGAGGAAAAAACTGAGACTGCCTCTGCACTGGTGTCACAGAGAGGCATCAATTGGGCCTGTCACTTCTGTGGTGTCACAAAGAGGGGAAAAGTGAGTCTGTCACTGCTGTGGTGTCCCGGAGAGGGGAAAAGTGGAGTGATCACAGTTGTGCAGTCCCAGAGAAAGTTGCACAGGTGCTATGACTTGTCTGTTGCCACAAAGGGGATGGAATTGGGGTTGTTAGGGCTGTGGTATGACAGAGAGTTTTAAATTGGTTCTGATGTGATGTCCCAGAGAGGGGAATAATGGGTCTTTCAGTGCCGTGGTGTCACAGAGAGGTGTCAATTGGACTTGTCAGTGCAGTGATCTCCCAGAGAGAGGAAAACTGAGGCTGTCACTGCTGTGGCCTATAGGAGGGGATGAATTCCCACTTGTCTTTGATGTTATGTCACGGAGAGGAGAACCCTGGCACTGCCACCGCTGGGGTGTTAGAGATAGGTGTAAGTTGGGCTTGTTCCATCTGTGGTGTGACAGAAAGGGTGAAATTTGGTCTGTCAGTGCTGTGATGTCTTCAAGGGTGGAAACTGGGGTTCTTTCACTGCTGTGATGTCCCAGAGAGGCGTAGATTGGGGTGTCCCACTGCTGTGATGTCCCAGAGAGGGGAAAAGAGAGGCTATCACAGCTGTGGAGTCTGAGAGAAAGTTACAGAGGTGTTCTGACTTGTCTGTTGCCACAGAGGGGATGCAGTTGGGGATGTCATGGCTATGGTATCAGGGAGAGGTTTGAATTGGTTCTGTCTCTGCTGTGATGTCACAGAGAAGGGAATAATGAGTCTGTCACCACTGTGGTGTCCCAGAGAGGTGTAAATTGGACTTGTCACTGACTGCAGTGATGTCACAGAGAGGAGAAGCTGGGTCACTCATTTTTGTGATGTCACAGAGAGGAAGAAACTGAGGCTGCCACCACTTTGGTGTCATAAACAGATGTAAGTTGGGCCTGTCACTGCTCTGATGTCACAAATGGAGGAAAAGTGGATCAGTCAGTGCTGCGGTGTTAGAGAGGGGATGAATTTGAGGCTGTCATGACTGTGATGTCCCAGAGAGGGGAATAATGCCTCTGTCAGCACTGTGGTGTCACAGAGAGGTGTAAATGAGAGTTGTCAGTGCAGTGATGTGATAGAGAGGGGAAAATGGGTCCCTGATTGGTGTGATGTCAGAGAGAGGAAAAAACTGAGACTGCCTCTGCACTGGTGTCACAGAGAGGCATCAATTGGGCCTGTCACTTCTGTGGTGTCACAAAGAGGGGAAAAGTGAGTCTGTCACTGCTGTGGTGTCCTGGAGAGGGGAAAAGTGGAGTGATCACTGTTGTGCAGTCCCAGAGAAAGTTCCACAGGTGCTATGACTTGTCTGTTGCCACAAAGGGGATGGAATTGGGGTTGTTAGGGCTGTGGTATGACAGAGAGTTTTAAATTGGTTCTGATGTGATGTCCCAGAGAGGAGAATAATGGGTCTTTCAGCGCCGTGGTGTCACAGAGAGGTGTCAATTGGACTTGTCAGTGCAGCGATCTCCCAGAGAGAGGAAAACTGAGGCTGTCACTGCTGTGGCCTATAGGAGGGGATGAATTCCCACTTGTCTTTGATGTTATGTCACGGAGAGGAGAAACGTGGCACTGTCACCGCTGGGGTGTTAGAGATAGGTGTAAATTGGGCTTGTTGCATGTGTGGTGTGACAGAAAGGGTGAAATTTGGTCTGTCAGTGCTGTGATGTCTTAAAGGGTGGAAACTTGGTCTTTCACTGCTGTGATGTCCCAGAGAGGCGTAGATTGGGGTGTCCCACTGCTGTGATGTCCCAGAGAAAGGAAAAGAGAGGCTATCACAGCTGTGGAGTCAGAGAGAAAGTTAGAGGTGTTCTGACTTGTCTGTTGCCACAGAGGGGATGCAGTTGGGGATGTCATGGCTATGGTATCAGGGAGAGGTTTGAATTGGTTCTGTCTCTGCTGTGATGTCACAGAGAAGGGAATAATGAGTCTGTCACCGCTGTGGTGTCCCAGAGAGGTGTAAATTGGACTTGTCACTGACTGCAGTGATGTCAGAGAGAGGTGAAGCTGGGTCACTCATTTTTGTGATGTCACAGAGAGGAAGAAACTGAGGCTGCCACCACTTTGGTGTCATCAACAGATGTAAGTTGGGCCTGTCACTGCTCTGATGACACAAATGGAGGAAAAGTGGATCAGTCAGTGCTGCGGTGTTACAGAGGGGATGAATTTGAGGCTGTCATGACTGTGATGTCCCAGAGAGGGGAATAATGCCTCTGGTAGCTCTGTGGTGTCACAGAGAGGCGTAAATGAGAGTTGTCACTGCAGTGATGTTATAGAGAGGGGAAAATGGGTCCCTGATTGGTGTGATGTCAGAGAGAGGAAAAAACTGAGACTGCCTCTGCACTGGTGTCACAGAGAGGCATCAATTGGGCCTGTCACTTCTGTGGTGTCACAAAGAGGGGAAAAGTGAGTCTGTCACTGCTGTGGTGTCCCGGAGAGGGGAAAAGTGGAGTGATCACTGTTGTGCAGTCCCAGAGAAAGTTGCACAGGTGCTATGACTTGTCTGTTGCCACAAAGGGGATGGAATTGGGGTTGTTAGGGCTGTGGTATGACAGAGAGTTTTAAATTGGTTCTGATGTGATGTCCCAGAGAGGGGAATAATGGGTCTTTCAGTGCCGTGGTGTCACAGAGAGGTGTCAATTGGACTTGTCAGTGCAGTGATCTCCCAGAGAGAGGAAAACTGAGGCTGTCACTGCTGTGGCCTATAGGAGGGGATGAATTCCCACTTGTCTTTGATGTTATGTCACGGAGAGGAGAACCCTGGCACTGCCACCGCTGGGGTGTTAGAGATAGGTGTAAGTTGGGCTTGTTCCATCTGTGGTGTGACAGAAAGGGTGAAATTTGGTCTGTCAGTGCTGTGATGTCTTAAAGGGTGGAAACTGGGGTTCTTTCACTGCTGTGATGTCCCAGAGAGGCGTAGATTGGGGTGTCCCACTGCTGTGATGTCCCAGAGAGGGGAAAAGAGAGGCTATCACAGCTGTGGAGTCTGAGAGAAAGTTACAGAGGTGTTCTGACTTGTCTGTTGCCACAGAGGGGATGCAGTTGGGGATGTCATGGCTATGGTATCAGGGAGAGGTTTGAATTGGTTCTGTCTCTGCTGTGATGTCACAGAGAAGGGAATAATGAGTCTGTCACCACTGTGGTGTCCCAGAGAGGTGTAAATTGGACTTGTCACTGACTGCAGTGATGTCACAGAGAGGAGAAGCTGGGTCACTCATTTTTGTGATGTCACAGAGAGGAAGAAACTGAGGCTGCCACCACTTTGGTGTCATAAACAGATGTAAGTTGGGCCTGTCACTGCTCTGATGTCACAAATGGAGGAAAAGTGGATCAGTCAGTGCTGCGGTGTTAGAGAGGGGATGAATTTGAGGCTGTCATGACTGTGATGTCCCAGAGAGGGGAATAATGCCTCTGTCAGCACTGTGGTGTCACAGAGAGGTGTAAATGAGAGTTGTCAGTGCAGTGATGTTATAGAGAGGGGAAAATGGGTCCCTGATTGGTGTGATGTCAGAGAGAGGAAAAAACTGAGACTGCCTCTGCACTGGTGTCACAGAGAGGCATCAATTGGGCCTGTCACTTCTGTGGTGTCACAAAGAGGGGAAAAGTGAGTCTGTCACTGCTGTGGTGTCCCGGAGAGGGGAAAAGTGGAGTGATCACTGTTGTGCAGTCCCAGAGAAAGTTCCACAGGTGCTATGACTTGTCTGTTGCCACAGAGGGGATGGAATTGGGGTTGTTAGGGCTGTGGTATGACAGAGAGTTTTAAATTGGTTCTGATGTGATGTCCCAGAGAGGAGAATAATGGGTCTTTCAGCGCCGTGGTGTCACAGAGAGGTGTCAATTGGACTTGTCAGTGCAGCGATCTCCCAGAGAGAGGAAAACTGAGGCTGTCACTGCTGTGGCCTATAGGAGGGGATGAATTCCCACTTGTCTTTGATGTTATGTCACGGAGAGGAGAACCCTGGCACTGTCACCGCTGGGGTGTTAGAGAGAGGTGTAAATTGGGCTTGTTGTATCGGTGGTGTGACAGAAAGGGTGAAATTTGGTCTGTCAGTGCTGTGATGTCTTAAAGGGTGGAAACTTGGTCTTTCACTGCTGTGATGTCCCAGAGAGGCGTAGATTGGGGTGTCCCACTGCTGTGATGTCCCAGAGAGGGGAAAAGAGAGGCTATCACAGCTGTGGAGTCTGAGAGAAAGTTCCACAGGTGTTCTGACTTGTCTGTTGCCACAGAGGGGATGCAGTTGGGGATGTCATGGCTATGGTATCAGGGAGAGGTTTGAATTGGTTCTGTCTCTGCTGTGATGTCACAGAGAAGGGAATAATGAGTCTGTCACCACTGTGGTGTCTCAGAGAGGTGTAAATTGGACTTGTCACTGACTGCAGTGATGTCACAGAGAGGTGAAGCTGGGTCACTCATTTTTGTGATGTCACAGAGAGGAAGAAACTGAGGCTGCCACCACTTTGGTGTCATCAACAGATGTAAGTTGGGCCTGTCACTGCTCTGATGTCACAAATGGAGGAAAAGTGGATCAGTCAGTGCTGCGGTGTTAGAGAGGGAATGAATTTGAGGCTGTCATGACTGTGATGTCCCAGAGAGGGGAATAATGCCTCTGTCAGCACTGTGGTGTCACAGAGAGGTGTAAATGAGAGTTGTCACTGCAGTGATGTTATAGAGAGGGGAAAATGGGTCCCTGATTGGTGTGATGTCAGAGAGAGGAAAAAACTGAGACTGCCTCTGCACTGGTGTCACAGAGAGGCATCAATTGGGCCTGTCACTTCTGTGGTGTCACAAAGAGGGGAAAAGTGAGTCTGTCACTGCTGTGGTGTCCCGGAGAGGGGAAAAGTGGAGTGATCACTGTTGTGCAGTCCCAGAGAAAGTTCCACAGGTGCTATGACTTGTCTGTTGCCACAAAGGGGATGGAATTGGGGTTGTTAGGGCTGTGGTATGACAGAGAGTTTTAAATTGGTTCTGATGTGATGTCCCAGAGAGGAGAATAATGGGTCTTTCAGCGCCGTGGTGTCACAGAGAAGTGTCAATTGGACTTGTCAGTGCAGCGATCTCCCAGAGAGAGGAAAACTGAGGCTGTCACTGCTGTGGCCTATAGGAGGGGATGAATTCCCACTTGTCTTTGATGTTATGTCACGGAGAGGAGAACCCTGGCACTGTCACCGCTGGGGTGTTAGAGATAGGTGTAAATTGGGCTTGTTGCATGTGTGGTGTGACAGAAAGGGTGAAATTTGGTCTGTCAGTGCTGTGATGTCTTAAAGGGTGGAAACTTGGTCTTTCACTGCTGTGATGTCCCAGAGAGGCGTAGATTGGGGTGTCCCACTGCTGTGATGTCCCAGAGAAAGGAAAAGAGAGGCTATCACAGCTGTGGAGTCAGAGAGAAAGTTAGAGGTGTTCTGACTTGTCTGTTGCCACAGAGGGGATGCAGTTGGGGATGTCATGGCTATGGTATCAGGGAGAGGTTTGAATTGGTTCTGTCTCTGCTGTGATGTCACAGAGAAGGGAATAATGAGTCTGTCACCGCTGTGGTGTCCCAGAGAGGTGTAAATTGGACTTGTCACTGACTGCAGTGATGTCAGAGAGAGGTGAAGCTGGGTCACTCATTTTTGTGATGTCACAGAGAGGAAGAAACTGAGGCTGCCACCACTTTGGTGTCATCAACAGATGTAAGTTGGGCCTGTCACTGCTCTGATGACACAAATGGAGGAAAAGTGGATCAGTCAGTGCTGCGGTGTTAGAGAGGGGATGAATTTGAGGCTGTCATGACTGTGATGTCCCAGAGAGGGGAATAATGCCTCTGTCAGCACTGTGGTGTCACAGAGAGGCGTAAATGAGAGTTGTCAGTGCAGTGATGTGATAGAGAGGGGAAAATGGGTCCCTGATTGGTGTGATGTCAGAGAGAGGAAAAAACTGAGACTGCCTCTGCACTGGTGTCACAGAGAGGCATCAATTGGGCCTGTCACTTCTGTGGTGTCACAAAGAGGGGAAAAGTGAGTCTGTCACTGCTGTGGTGTCCCGGAGAGGGGAAAAGTGGAGTGATCACTGTTGTGCAGTCCCAGAGAAAGTTGCACAGGTGCTATGACTTGTCTGTTGCCACAAAGGGGATGGAATTGGGGTTGTTAGGGCTGTGGTATGACAGAGAGTTTTAAATTGGTTCTGATGTGATGTCCCAGAGAGGGGAATAATGGGTCTTTCAGCGCCGTGGTGTCACAGAGAGGTGTCAATTGGACTTGTCAGTGCAGCGATCTCCCAGAGAGAGGAAAACTGAGGCTGTCACTGCTGTGGCCTATAGGAGGGGATGAATTCCCACTTGTCTTTGATGTTATGTCACGGAGAGGAGAACCCTGGCACTGTCACCGCTGGGGTGTTAGAGATAGGTGTAAATTGGGCTTGTTGCATGTGTGGTGTGACAGAAAGGGTGAAATTTGGTCTGTCAGTGCTGTGATGTCTTAAAGGGTGGAAACTTGGTCTTTCACTGCTGTGATGTCCCAGAGAGGCGTAGATTGGGGTGTCCCACTGCTGTGATGTCCCAGAGAGGGGAAAAGAGAGGCTATCACAGCTGTGGAGTCTGAGAGAAAGTTACAGAGGTGTTCTGACTTGTCTGTTGCCACAGAGGGGATGCAGTTGGGGATGTCATGGCTATGGTATCAGGGAGAGGTTTGAATTGGTTCTGTCTCTGCTGTGATGTCACAGAGAAGAGAATAATGAGTCTGTCACAACTGTGGTGTCCCAGAGAGGTGTAAATTGGACTTGTCACTGACTGCAGTGATGTCAGAGAGAGGTGAAACTGGGTCACTCATTTTTGTGATGTCACAGAGAGGAAGAAACTGAGGCTGCCACCACTTTGGTGTCATCAACAGATGTAAGTTGGGCCTGTCACTGCTCTGATGACACAAATGGAGGAAAAGTGGATCAGTCAGTGCTGCGGTGTTAGAGAGGGGATGAATTTGAGGCTGTCATGACTGTGATGTCCCAGAGAGGGGAATAATGCCTCTGTCAGCACTGTGGTGTCACAGAGAGGCGTAAATGAGAGTTGTCAGTGCAGTGATGTGATAGAGAGGGGAAAATGGGTCCCTGATTGGTGTGATGTCAGAGAGAGGAAAAAACTGAGACTGCCTCTGCACTGGTGTCACAGAGAGGCATCAATTGGGCCTGTCACTTCTGTGGTGTCACAAAGAGGGGAAAAGTGAGTCTGTCACTGCTGTGGTGTCCCGGAGAGGGGAAAAGTGGAGTGATCACTGTTGTGCAGTCCCAGAGAAAGTTCCACAGGTGCTATGACTTGTCTGTTGCCACAAAGGGGATGGAATTGGGGTTGTTAGGGCTGTGGTATGACAGAGAGTTTTAAATTGGTTCTGATGTGATGTCCCAGAGAGGGGAATAATGGGTCTTTCAGCGCCGTGGTGTCACAGAGAGGTGTCAATTGGACTTGTCAGTGCAGCGATCTCCCAGAGAGAGGAAAACTGAGGCTGTCACTGCTGTGGCCTATAGGAGGGGATGAATTCCCACTTGTCTTTGATGTTATGTCACGGAGAGGAGAACCCTGGCACTGTCACCGCTGGGGTGTTAGAGATAGGTGTAAATTGGGCTTGTTGCATGTGTGGTGTGACAGAAAGGGTGAAATTTGGTCTGTCAGTGCTGTGATGTCTTAAAGGGTGGAAACTTGGTCTTTCACTGCTGTGATGTCCCAGAGAGGCGTAGATTGGGGTGTCCCACTGCTGTGATGTCCCAGAGAGGGGAAAAGAGAGGCTATCACAGCTGTGGAGTCTGAGAGAAAGTTACAGAGGTGTTCTGACTTGTCTGTTGCCACAGAGGGGATGCAGTTGGGGATGTCATGGCTATGGTATCAGGGAGAGGTTTGAATTGGTTCTGTCTCTGCTGTGATGTCACAGAGAAGAGAATAATGAGTCTGTCACAACTGTGGTGTCCCAGAGAGGTGTAAATTGGACTTGTCACTGACTGCAGTGATGTCAGAGAGAGGTGAAACTGGGTCACTCATTTTTGTGATGTCACAGAGAGGAAGAAACTGAGGCTGCCACCACTTTGGTGTCATCAACAGATGTAAGTTGGGCCTGTCACTGCTCTGATGACACAAATGGAGGAAAAGTGGATCAGTCAGTGCTGCGGTGTTACAGAGGGGATGAATTTGAGGCTGTCATGACTGTGATGTCCCAGAGAGGGGAATAATGCCTCTGTTAGCACTGTGGTGTCACAGAGAGGCGTAAATGAGAGTTGTCACTGCAGTGATGTGATAGAGAGGGGAAAATGGGTCCCTGATTGGTGTGATGTCAGAGAGAGGAAAAAACTGAGACTGCCTCTGCACTGGTGTCACAGAGAGGCATCAATTGGGCCTGTCACTTCTGTGGTGTCACAAAGAGGGGAAAAGTGAGTCTGTCACTGCTGTGGTGTCCCAGAGAGGGGAAAAGTGGAGTGATCACAGTTGTGCAGTCCCAGAGAAAGTTGCACAGGTGCTATGACTTGTCTGTTGCCACAAAGGGGATGGAATTGGGGTTGTTAGGGCTGTGGTATGACAGAGAGTTTTAAATTGGTTCTGATGTGATGTCCCAGAGAGGAGAATAATGGGTCTTTCAGCGCCGTGGTGTCACAGAGAGGTGTCAATTGGACTTGTCAGTGCAGCGATCTCCCAGAGAGAGGAAAACTGAGGCTGTCACTGCTGTGGCCTATAGGAGGGGATGAATTCCCACTTGTCTTTGATGTTATGTCACGGAGAGGAGAACCCTGGCACTGTCACCGCTGGGGTGTTAGAGATAGGTGTAAATTGGGCTTGTTGCATGTGTGGTGTGACAGAAAGGGTGAAATTTGGTCTGTCAGTGCTGTGATGTCTTAAAGGGTGGAAACTTGGTCTTTCACTGCTGTGATGTCCCAGAGAGGCGTAGATTGGGGTGTCCCACTGCTGTGATGTCCCAGAGAAAGGAAAAGAGAGGCTATCACAGCTGTGGAGTCAGAGAGAAAGTTAGAGGTGTTCTGACTTGTCTGTTGCCACAGAGGGGATGCAGTTGGGGATGTCATGGCTATGGTATCAGGGAGAGGTTTGAATTGGTTCTGTCTCTGCTGTGATGTCACAGAGAAGGGAATAATGAGTCTGTCACCGCTGTGGTGTCCCAGAGAGGTGTAAATTGGACTTGTCACTGACTGCAGTGATGTCAGAGAGAGGTGAAGCTGGGTCACTCATTTTTGTGATGTCACAGAGAGGAAGAAACTGAGGCTGCCACCACTTTGGTGTCATCAACAGATGTAAGTTGGGCCTGTCACTGCTCTGATGACACAAATGGAGGAAAAGTGGATCAGTCAGTGCTGCGGTGTTAGAGAGGGGATGAATTTGAGGCTGTCATGACTGTGATGTCCCAGAGAGGGGAATAATGCCTCTGTTAGCACTGTGGTGTCACAGAGAGGCGTAAATGAGAGTTGTCACTGCAGTGATGTTATAGAGAGGGGAAAATGGGTCCCTGATTGGTGTGATGTCAGAGAGAGGAAAAAACTGAGACTGCCTCTGCACTGGTGTCACAGAGAGGCATCAATTGGGCCTGTCACTTCTGTGGTGTCACAAAGAGGGGAAAAGTGAGTCTGTCACTGCTGTGGTGTCCCGGAGAGGGGAAAAGTGGAGTGATCACTGTTGTGCAGTCCCAGAGAAAGTTGCACAGGTGCTATGACTTGTCTGTTGCCACAAAGGGGATGGAATTGGGGTTGTTAGGGCTGTGGTATGACAGAGAGTTTTAAATTGGTTCTGATGTGATGTCCCAGAGAGGGGAATAATGGGTCTTTCAGTGCCGTGGTGTCACAGAGAGGTGTCAATTGGACTTGTCAGTGCAGTGATCTCCCAGAGAGAGGAAAACTGAGGCTGTCACTGCTGTGGCCTATAGGAGGGGATGAATTCCCACTTGTCTTTGATGTTATGTCACGGAGAGGAGAACCCTGGCACTGCCACCGCTGGGGTGTTAGAGATAGGTGTAAGTTGGGCTTGTTCCATCTGTGGTGTGACAGAAAGGGTGAAATTTGGTCTGTCAGTGCTGTGATGTCTTAAAGGGTGGAAACTGGGGGTCTTTCACTGCTGTGATGTCCCAGAGAGGCGTAGATTGGGGTGTCCCACTGCTGTGATGTCCCAGAGAGGGGAAAAGAGAGGCTATCACAGCTGTGGAGTCTGAGAGAAAGTTCCACAGGTGTTCTGACTTGTCTGTTGCCACAGAGGGGATGCAGTTGGGGATGTCATGGCTATGGTATCAGGGAGAGGTTTGAATTGGTTCTGTCTCTGCTGTGATGTCACAGAGAAGGGAATAATGAGTCTGTCACCACTGTGGTGTCCCAGAGAGGTGTAAATTGGACTTGTCACTGACTGCAGTGATGTCACAGAGAGGAGAAGCTGGGTCACTCATTTTTGTGATGTCACAGAGAGGAAGAAACTGAGGCTGCCACCACTTTGGTGTCATAAACAGATGTAAGTTGGGCCTGTCACTGCTCTGATGTCACAAATGGGGGAAAAGTGGATCAGTCAGTGCTGCGGTGTTAGAGAGGGGATGAATTTGAGGCTGTCATGACTGTGATGTCCCAGAGAGGGGAATAATGCCTCTGTCAGCACTGTGGTGTCACAGAGAGGTGTAAATGAGAGTTGTCAGTGCAGTGATGTTATAGAGAGGGGAAAATGGGTCCCTGATTGGTGTGATGTCAGAGAGAGGAAAAAACTGAGACTGCCTCTGCACTGGTGTCACAGAGAGGCATCAATTGGGCCTGTCACTTCTGTGGTGTCACAAAGAGGGGAAAAGTGAGTCTGTCACTGCTGTGGTGTCCCGGAGAGGGGAAAAGTGGAGTGATCACTGTTGTGCAGTCCCAGAGAAAGTTGCACAGGTGCTATGACTTGTCTGTTGCCACAAAGGGGATGGAATTGGGGTTGTTAGGGCTGTGGTATGACAGAGAGTTTTAAATTGGTTCTGATGTGATGTCCCAGAGAGGAGAATAACGGGTCTTTCAGCGCCGTGGTGTCACAGAGAGGTGTCAATTGGACTTGTCAGTGCAGCGATCTCCCAGAGAGAGGAAAACTGAGGCTGTCACTGCTGTGGCCTATAGGAGGGGATGAATTCCCACTTGTCTTTGATGTTATGTCACGGAGAGGAGAACCCTGGCACTGTCACCGCTGGGGTGTTAGAGATAGGTGTAAATTGGGCTTGTTGCATCTGTGGTGTGACAGAAAGGGTGAAATTTGGTCTGTCAGTGCTGTGATGTCTTAAAGGGTGGAAACTTGGTCTTTCACTGCTGTGATGTCCCAGAGAGGCGTAGATTGGGGTGTCCCACTGCTGTGATGTCCCAGAGAAAGGAAAAGAGAGGCTATCACAGCTGTGGAGTCAGAGAGAAAGTTAGAGGTGTTCTGACTTGTCTGTTGCCACAGAGGGGATGCAGTTGGGGATGTCATGGCTATGGTATCAGGGAGAGGTTTGAATTGGTTCTGTCTCTGCTGTGATGTCACAGAGAAGGGAATAATGAGTCTGTCACCGCTGTGGTGTCCCAGAGAGGTGTAAATTGGACTTGTCACTGACTGCAGTGATGTCACAGAGAGGTGAAGCTGGGTCACTCATTTTTGTGATGTCACAGAGAGGAAGAAACTGAGGCTGCCACCACTTTGGTGTCATCAACAGATGTAAGTTGGGCCTGTCACTGCTCTGATGACACAAATGGAGGAAAAGTGGATCAGTCAGTGCTGCGGTGTTACAGAGGGGATGAATTTGAGGCTGTCATGACTGTGATGTCCCAGAGAGGGGAATAATGCCTCTGTTAGCACTGTGGTGTCACAGAGAGGCGTAAATGAGAGTTGTCACTGCAGTGATGTTATAGAGAGGGGAAAATGGGTCCCTGATTGGTGTGATGTCAGAGAGAGGAAAAAACTGAGACTGCCTCTGCACTGGTGTCACAGAGAGGCATCAATTGGGCCTGTCACTTCTGTGGTGTCACAAAGAGGGGAAAAGTGAGTCTGTCACTGCTGTGGTGTCCCGGAGAGGGGAAAAGTGGAGTGATCACTGTTGTGCAGTCCCAGAGAAAGTTGCACAGGTGCTATGACTTGTCTGTTGCCACAAAGGGGATGGAATTGGGGTTGTTAGGGCTGTGGTATGACAGAGAGTTTTAAATTGGTTCTGATGTGATGTCCCAGAGAGGGGAATAATGGGTCTTTCAGTGCCGTGGTGTCACAGAGAGGTGTCAATTGGACTTGTCAGTGCAGTGATCTCCCAGAGAGAGGAAAACTGAGGCTGTCACTGCTGTGGCCTATAGGAGGGGATGAATTCCCACTTGTCTTTGATGTTATGTCACGGAGAGGAGAACCCTGGCACTGCCACCGCTGGGGTGTTAGAGATAGGTGTAAGTTGGGCTTGTTCCATCTGTGGTGTGACAGAAAGGGTGAAATTTGGTCTGTCAGTGCTGTGATGTCTTAAAGGGTGGAAACTGGGGTTCTTTCACTGCTGTGATGTCCCAGAGAGGCGTAGATTGGGGTGTCCCACTGCTGTGATGTCCCAGAGAGGGGAAAAGAGAGGCTATCACAGCTGTGGAGTCTGAGAGAAAGTTCCACAGGTGTTCTGACTTGTCTGTTGCCACAGAGGGGATGCAGTTGGGGATGTCATGGCTATGGTATCAGGGAGAGGTTTGAATTGGTTCTGTCTCTGCTGTGATGTCACAGAGAAGGGAATAATGAGTCTGTCACCACTGTGGTGTCCCAGAGAGGTGTAAATTGGACTTGTCACTGACTGCAGTGATGTCACAGAGAGGAGAAGCTGGGTCACTCATTTTTGTGATGTCACAGAGAGGAAGAAACTGAGGCTGCCACCACTTTGGTGTCATAAACAGATGTAAGTTGGGCCTGTCACTGCTCTGATGTCACAAATGGAGGAAAAGTGGATCAGTCAGTGCTGCGGTGTTAGAGAGGGGATGAATTTGAGGCTGTCATGACTGTGATGTCCCAGAGAGGGGAATAATGCCTCTGTCAGCACTGTGGTGTCACAGAGAGGTGTAAATGAGAGTTGTCAGTGCAGTGATGTTATAGAGAGGGGAAAATGGGTCCCTGATTGGTGTGATGTCAGAGAGAGGAAAAAACTGAGACTGCCTCTGCACTGGTGTCACAGAGAGGCATCAATTGGGCCTGTCACTTCTGTGGTGTCACAAAGAGGGGAAAAGTGAGTCTGTCACTGCTGTGGTGTCCCGGAGAGGGGAAAAGTGGAGTGATCACTGTTGTGCAGTCCCAGAGAAAGTTGCACAGGTGCTATGACTTGTCTGTTGCCACAAAGGGGATGGAATTGGGGTTGTTAGGGCTGTGGTATGACAGAGAGTTTTAAATTGGTTCTGATGTGATGTCCCAGAGAGGAGAATAATGGGTCTTTCAGCGCCGTGGTGTCACAGAGAGGTGTCAATTGGACTTGTCAGTGCAGCGATCTCCCAGAGAGAGGAAAACTGAGGCTGTCACTGCTGTGGCCTATAGGAGGGGATGAATTCCCACTTGTCTTTGATGTTATGTCACGGAGAGGAGAACCCTGGCACTGTCACCGCTGGGGTGTTAGAGATAGGTGTAAATTGGGCTTGTTGCATGTGTGGTGTGACAGAAAGGGTGAAATTTGGTCTGTCAGTGCTGTGATGTCTTAAAGGGTGGAAACTTGGTCTTTCACTGCTGTGATGTCCCAGAGAGGCGTAGATTGGGGTGTCCCACTGCTGTGATGTCCCAGAGAAAGGAAAAGAGAGGCTATCACAGCTGTGGAGTCAGAGAGAAAGTTAGAGGTGTTCTGACTTGTCTGTTGCCACAGAGGGGATGCAGTTGGGGATGTCATGGCTATGGTATCAGGGAGAGGTTTGAATTGGTTCTGTCTCTGCTGTGATGTCACAGAGAAGGGACTAATGAGTCTGTCACCGCTGTGGTGTCCCAGAGAGGTGTAAATTGGACTTGTCACTGACTGCAGTGATGTCAGAGAGAGGTGAAGCTGGGTCACTCATTTTTGTGATGTCACAGAGAGGAAGAAACTGAGGCTGCCACCACTTTGGTGTCATGAACAGATGTAAGTTGGGCCTGTCACTGCTCTGATGACACAAATGGAGGAAAAGTGGATCAGTCAGTGCTGCGGTGTTAGAGAGGGGATGAATTTGAGGCTGTCATGACTGTGATGTCCCAGAGAGGGGAATAATGCCTCTGTCAGCACTGTGGTGTCACAGAGAGGCGTAAATGAGAGTTGTCAGTGCAGTGATGTGATAGAGAGGGGAAAATGGGTCCCTGATTGGTGTGATGTCAGAGAGAGGAAAAAACTGAGACTGCCTCTGCACTGGTGTCACAGAGAGGCATCAATTGGGCCTGTCACTTCTGTGGTGTCACAAAGAGGGGAAAAGTGAGTCTGTCACTGCTGTGGTGTCCCGGAGAGGGGAAAAGTGGAGTGATCACTGTTGTGCAGTCCCAGAGAAAGTTGCACAGGTGCTATGACTTGTCTGTTGCCACAAAGGGGATGGAATTGGGGTTGTTAGGGCTGTGGTATGACAGAGAGTTTTAAATTGGTTCTGATGTGATGTCCCAGAGAGGGGAATAATGGGTCTTTCAGTGCCGTGGTGTCACAGAGAGGTGTCAATTGGACTTGTCAGTGCAGTGATCTCCCAGAGAGAGGAAAACTGAGGCTGTCACTGCTGTGGCCTATAGGAGGGGATGAATTCCCACTTGTCTTTGATGTTATGTCACGGAGAGGAGAACCCTGGTACTGCCACCGCTGGGGTGTTAGAGATAGGTGTAAGTTGGGCTTGTTCCATCTGTGGTGTGACAGAAAGGGTGAAATTTGGTCTGTCAGTGCTGTGATGTCTTAAAGGGTGGAAACTGGGGTTCTTTCACTGCTGTGATGTCCCAGAGAGGCGTAGATTGGGGTGTCCCACTGCTGTGATGTCCCAGAGAGGGGAAAAGAGAGGCTATCACAGCTGTGGAGTCTGAGAGAAAGTTACAGAGGTGTTCTGACTTGTCTGTTGCCACAGAGGGGATGCAGTTGGGGATGTCATGGCTATGGTATCAGGGAGAGGTTTGAATTGGTTCTGTCTCTGCTGTGATGTCACAGAGAAGGGAATAATGAGTCTGTCACCACTGTGGTGTCCCAGAGAGGTGTAAATTGGACTTGTCACTGACTGCAGTGATGTCACAGAGAGGAGAAGCTGGGTCACTCATTTTTGTGATGTCACAGAGAGGAAGAAACTGAGGCTGCCACCACTTTGGTGTCATAAACAGATGTAAGTTGGGCCTGTCACTGCTCTGATGTCACAAATGGAGGAAAAGTGGATCAGTCAGTGCTGCGGTGTTAGAGAGGGGATGAATTTGAGGCTGTCATGACTGTGATGTCCCAGAGAGGGGAATAATGCCTCTGTCAGCACTGTGGTGTCACAGAGAGGTGTAAATGAGAGTTGTCAGTGCAGTGATGTGATAGAGAGGGGAAAATGGGTCCCTGATTGGTGTGATGTCAGAGAGAGGAAAAAACTGAGACTGCCTCTGCACTGGTGTCACAGAGAGGCATCAATTGGGCCTGTCACTTCTGTGGTGTCACAAAGAGGGGAAAAGTGAGTCTGTCACTGCTGTGGTGTCCCGGAGAGGGGAAAAGTGGAGTGATCACTGTTGTGCAGTCCCAGAGAAAGTTCCACAGGTGCTATGACTTGTCTGTTGCCACAAAGGGGATGGAATTGGGGTTGTTAGGGCTGTGGTATGACAGAGAGTTTTAAATTGGTTCTGATGTGATGTCCCAGAGAGGAGAATAATGGGTCTTTCAGCGCCGTGGTGTCACAGAGAGGTGTCAATTGGACTTGTCAGTGCAGCGATCTCCCAGAGAGAGGAAAACTGAGGCTGTCACTGCTGTGGCCTATAGGAGGGGATGAATTCCCACTTGTCTTTGATGTTATGTCACGGAGAGGAGAACCCTGGCACTGTCACCGCTGGGGTGTTAGAGATAGGTGTAAATTGGGCTTGTTGCATGTGTGGTGTGACAGAAAGGGTGAAATTTGGTCTGTCAGTGCTGTGATGTCTTAAAGGGTGGAAACTTGGTCTTTCACTGCTGTGATGTCCCAGAGAGGCGTAGATTGGGGTGTCCCACTGCTGTGATGTCCCAGAGAAAGGAAAAGAGAGGCTATCACAGCTGTGGAGTCAGAGAGAAAGTTAGAGGTGTTCTGACTTGTCTGTTGCCACAGAGGGGATGCAGTTGGGGATGTCATGGCTATGGTATCAGGGAGAGGTTTGAATTGGTTCTGTCTCTGCTGTGATGTCACAGAGAAGGGAATAATGAGTCTGTCACCGCTGTGGTGTCCCAGAGAGGTGTAAATTGGACTTGTCACTGACTGCAGTGATGTCAGTGAGAGGTGAAGCTGGGTCACTCATTTTTGTGATGTCACAGAGAGGAAGAAACTGAGGCTGCCACCACTTTGGTGTCATCAACAGATGTAAGTTGGGCCTGTCACTGCTCTGATGACACAAATGGAGGAAAAGTGGATCAGTCAGTGCTGCGGTGTTACAGAGGGGATGAATTTGAGGCTGTCATGACTGTGATGTCCCAGAGAGGGGAATAATGCCTCTGGTAGCTCTGTGGTGTCACAGAGAGGCGTAAATGAGAGTTGTCACTGCAGTGATGTTATAGAGAGGGGAAAATGGGTCCCTGATTGGTGTGATGTCAGAGAGAGGAAAAAACTGAGACTGCCTCTGCACTGGTGTCACAGAGAGGCATCAATTGGGCCTGTCACTTCTGTGGTGTCACAAAGAGGGGAAAAGTGAGTCTGTCACTGCTGTGGTGTCCCGGAGAGGGGAAAAGTGGAGTGATCACTGTTGTGCAGTCCCAGAGAAAGTTGCACAGGTGCTATGACTTGTCTGTTGCCACAAAGGGGATGGAATTGGGGTTGTTAGGGCTGTGGTATGACAGAGAGTTTTAAATTGGTTCTGATGTGATGTCCCAGAGAGGGGAATAATGGGTCTTTCAGTGCCGTGGTGTCACAGAGAGGTGTCAATTGGACTTGTCAGTGCAGTGATCTCCCAGAGAGAGGAAAACTGAGGCTGTCACTGCTGTGGCCTATAGGAGGGGATGAATTCCCACTTGTCTTTGATGTTATGTCACGGAGAGGAGAACCCTGGCACTGCCACCGCTGGGGTGTTAGAGATAGGTGTAAGTTGGGCTTGTTCCATCTGTGGTGTGACAGAAAGGGTGAAATTTGGTCTGTCAGTGCTGTGATGTCTTAAAGGGTGGAAACTGGGGTTCTTTCACTGCTGTGATGTCCCAGAGAGGCGTAGATTGGGGTGTCCCACTGCTGTGATGTCCCAGAGAGGGGAAAAGAGAGGCTATCACAGCTGTGGAGTCTGAGAGAAAGTTACAGAGGTGTTCTGACTTGTCTGTTGCCACAGAGGGGATGCAGTTGGGGATGTCATGGCTATGGTATCAGGGAGAGGTTTGAATTGGTTCTGTCTCTGCTGTGATGTCACAGAGAAGGGAATAATGAGTCTGTCACCACTGTGGTGTCCCAGAGAGGTGTAAATTGGACTTGTCACTGACTGCAGTGATGTCACAGAGAGGAGAAGCTGGGTCACTCATTTTTGTGATGTCACAGAGAGGAAGAAACTGAGGCTGCCACCACTTTGGTGTCATAAACAGATGTAAGTTGGGCCTGTCACTGCTCTGATGTCACAAATGGAGGAAAAGTGGATCAGTCAGTGCTGCGGTGTTAGAGAGGGGATGAATTTGAGGCTGTCATGACTGTGATGTCCCAGAGAGGGGAATAATGCCTCTGTCAGCACTGTGGTGTCACAGAGAGGTGTAAATGAGAGTTGTCAGTGCAGTGATGTTATAGAGAGGGGAAAATGGGTCCCTGATTGGTGTGATGTCAGAGAGAGGAAAAAACTGAGACTGCCTCTGCACTGGTGTCACAGAGAGGCATCAATTGGGCCTGTCACTTCTGTGGTGTCACAAAGAGGGGAAAAGTGAGTCTGTCACTGCTGTGGTGTCCCGGAGAGGGGAAAAGTGGAGTGATCACTGTTGTGCAGTCCCAGAGAAAGTTGCACAGGTGCTATGACTTGTCTGTTGCCACAAAGGGGATGGAATTGGGGTTGTTAGGGCTGTGGTATGACAGAGAGTTTTAAATTGGTTCTGATGTGATGTCCCAGAGAGGAGAATAATGGGTCTTTCAGCGCCGTGGTGTCACAGAGAGGTGTCAATTGGACTTGTCAGTGCAGCGATCTCCCAGAGAGAGGAAAACTGAGGCTGTCACTGCTGTGGCCTATAGGAGGGGATGAATTCCCACTTGTCTTTGATGTTATGTCACGGAGAGGAGAACCCTGGCACTGTCACCGCTGGGGTGTTAGAGATAGGTGTAAATTGGGCTTGTTGCATGTGTGGTGTGACAGAAAGGGTGAAATTTGGTCTGTCAGTGCTGTGATGTCTTAAAGGGTGGAAACTTGGTCTTTCACTGCTGTGATGTCCCAGAGAGGCGTAGATTGGGGTGTCCCACTGCTGTGATGTCCCAGAGAAAGGAAAAGAGAGGCTATCACAGCTGTGGAGTCAGAGAGAAAGTTAGAGGTGTTCTGACTTGTCTGTTGCCACAGAGGGGATGCAGTTGGGGATGTCATGGCTATGGTATCAGGGAGAGGTTTGAATTGGTTCTGTCTCTGCTGTGATGTCACAGAGAAGGGAATAATGAGTCTGTCACCGCTGTGGTGTCCCAGAGAGGTGTAAATTGGACTTGTCACTGACTGCAGTGATGTCAGAGAGAGGTGAAGCTGGGTCACTCATTTTTGTGATGTCACAGAGAGGAAGAAACTGAGGCTGCCACCACTTTGGTGTCATCAACAGATGTAAGTTGGGCCTGTCACTGCTCTGATGACACAAATGGAGGAAAAGTGGATCAGTCAGTGCTGCGGTGTTAGAGAGGGGATGAATTTGAGGCTGTCATGACTGTGATGTCCCAGAGAGGGGAATAATGCCTCTGTCAGCACTGTGGTGTCACAGAGAGGCGTAAATGAGAGTTGTCAGTGCAGTGATGTGATAGAGAGGGGAAAATGGGTCCCTGATTGGTGTGATGTCAGAGAGAGGAAAAAACTGAGACTGCCTCTGCACTGGTGTCACAGAGAGGCATCAATTGGGCCTGTCACTTCTGTGGTGTCACAAAGAGGGGAAAAGTGAGTCTGTCACTGCTGTGGTGTCCCGGAGAGGGGAAAAGTGGAGTGATCACTGTTGTGCAGTCCCAGAGAAAGTTGCACAGGTGCTATGACTTGTCTGTTGCCACAAAGGGGATGGAATTGGGGTTGTTAGGGCTGTGGTATGACAGAGAGTTTTAAATTGGTTCTGATGTGATGTCCCAGAGAGGGGAATAATGGGTCTTTCAACGCCCTGGTGTCACAGAGAGGTGTCAATTGGACTTGTCAGTGCAGTGATCTCCCAGAGAGAGGAAAACTGAGGCTGTCACTGCTGTGGCCTATAGGAGGGGATGAATTCCCACTTGTCTTTGATGTTATGTCACGGAGAGGAGAACCCTGGCACTGTCACCGCTGGGGTGTTAGAGAGAGGTGTAAATTGGGCTTGTTGTATCGGTGGTGTGACAGAAAGGGTGAAATTTGGTCTGTCAGTGCTGTGATGTCTTAAAGGGTGGAAACTTGGTCTTTCACTGCTGTGATGTCCCAGAGAGGCGTAGATTGGGGTGTCCCACTGCTGTGATGTCCCAGAGAAAGGAAAAGAGAGGCTATCACAGCTGTGGAGTCAGAGAGAAAGTTAGAGGTGTTCTGACTTGTCTGTTGCCACAGAGGGGATGCAGTTGGGGATGTCATGGCTATGGTATCAGGGAGAGGTTTGAATTGGTTCTGTCTCTGCTGTGATGTCACAGAGAAGGGAATAATGAGTCTGTCACCGCTGTGGTGTCCCAGAGAGGTGTAAATTGGACTTGTCACTGACTGCAGTGATGTCACAGAGAGGTGAAGCTGGGTCACTCATTTTTGTGATGTCACAGAGAGGAAGAAACTGAGGCTGCCACCACTTTGGTGTCATCAACAGATGTAAGTTGGGCCTGTCACTGCTCTGATGACACAAATGGAGGAAAAGTGGATCAGTCAGTGCTGCGGTGTTACAGAGGGGATGAATTTGAGGCTGTCATGACTGTGATGTCCCAGAGAGGGGAATAATGCCTCTGTCAGCACTGTGGTGTCACAGAGAGGCGTAAATGAGAGTTGTCACTGCAGTGATGTGATAGAGAGGGGAAAATGGGTCCCTGATTGGTGTGATGTCAGAGAGAGGAAAAAACTGAGACTGCCTCTGCACTGGTGTCACAGAGAGGCATCAATTGGGCCTGTCACTTCTGTGGTGTCACAAAGAGGGGAAAAGTGAGTCTGTCACTGCTGTGGTGTCCCGGAGAGGGGAAAAGTGGAGTGATCACAGTTGTGCAGTCCCAGAGAAAGTTGCACAGGTGCTATGACTTGTCTGTTGCCACAAAGGGGATGGAATTGGGGTTGTTAGGGCTGTGGTATGACAGAGAGTTTTAAATTGGTTCTGATGTGATGTCCCAGAGAGGGGAATAATGGGTCTTTCAGCGCCGTGGTGTCACAGAGAGGTGTCAATTGGACTTGTCAGTGCAGCGATCTCCCAGAGAGAGGAAAACTGAGGCTGTCACTGCTGTGGCCTATAGGAGGGGATGAATTCCCACTTGTCTTTGATGTTATGTCACGGAGAGGAGAACCCTGGCACTGTCACCGCTGGGGTGTTAGAGATAGGTGTAAATTGGGCTTGTTGCATGTGTGGTGTGACAGAAAGGGTGAAATTTGGTCTGTCAGTGCTGTGATGTCTTAAAGGGTGGAAACTTGGTCTTTCACTGCTGTGATGTCCCAGAGAGGCGTAGATTGGGGTGTCCCACTGCTGTGATGTCCCAGAGAGGGGAAAAGAGAGGCTATCAAAGCTGTGGAGTCTGAGAGAAAGTTACAGAGGTGTTCTGACTTGTCTGTTGCCACAGAGGGGATGCAGTTGGGGATGTCATGGCTATGGTATCAGGGAGAGGTTTGAATTGGTTCTGTCTCTGCTGTGATGTCACAGAGAAGAGAATAATGAGTCTGTCACAACTGTGGTGTCCCAGAGAGGTGTAAATTGGACTTGTCACTGACTGCAGTGATGTCAGAGAGAGGTGAAACTGGGTCACTCATTTTTGTGATGTCACAGAGAGGAAGAAACTGAGGCTGCCACCACTTTGGTGTCATCAACAGATGTAAGTTGGGCCTGTCACTGCTCTGATGACACAAATGGAGGAAAAGTGGATCAGTCAGTGCTGCGGTGTTAGAGAGGGGATGAATTTGAGGCTGTCATGACTGTGATGTCCCAGAGAGGGGAATAATGCCTCTGTCAGCACTGTGGTGTCACAGAGAGGTGTAAATGAGAGTTGTCAGTGCAGTGATGTTATAGAGAGGGGAAAATGGGTCCCTGATTGGTGTGATGTCAGAGAGAGGAAAAAACTGAGACTGCCTCTGCACTGGTGTCACAGAGAGGCATCAATTGGGCCTGTCACTTCTGTGGTGTCACAAAGAGGGGAAAAGTGAGTCTGTCACTGCTGTGGTGTCCCGGAGAGGGGAAAAGTGGAGTGATCACTGTTGTGCAGTCCCAGAGAAAGTTGCACAGGTGCTATGACTTGTCTGTTGCCACAAAGGGGATGGAATTGGGGTTGTTAGGGCTGTGGTATGACAGAGAGTTTTAAATTGGTTCTGATGTGATGTCCCAGAGAGGAGAATAATGGGTCTTTCAGCGCCGTGGTGTCACAGAGAGGTGTCAATTGGACTTGTCAGTGCAGCGATCTCCCAGAGAGAGGAAAACTGAGGCTGTCACTGCTGTGGCCTATAGGAGGGGATGAATTCCCACTTGTCTTTGATGTTATGTCACGGAGAGGAGAACCCTGGCACTGTCACCGCTGGGGTGTTAGAGATAGGTGTAAATTGGGCTTGTTGCATGTGTGGTGTGACAGAAAGGGTGAAATTTGGTCTGTCAGTGCTGTGATGTCTTAAAGGGTGGAAACTTGGTCTTTCACTGCTGTGATGTCCCAGAGAGGCGTAGATTGGGGTGTCCCACTGCTGTGATGTCCCAGAGAGGGGAAAAGAGAGGCTATCACAGCTGTGGAGTCTGAGAGAAAGTTACAGAGGTGTTCTGACTTGTCTGTTGCCACAGAGGGGATGCAGTTGGGGATGTCATGGCTATGGTATCAGGGAGAGGTTTGAATTGGTTCTGTCTCTGCTGTGATGTCACAGAGAAGAGAATAATGACTCTGTCAACACTGTGGTGTCCCAGAGAGGTGTAAATTGTACTTGTCACTGACTGCAGTGATGTCACAGAGAGGTGAAGCTGGGTCACTCATTTTTGTGATGTCACAGAGAGGAAGAAACTGAGGCTGCCACCACTTTGGTGTCATCAACAGATGTAAGTTGGGCCTGTCACTGCTCTGATGACACAAATGGAGGAAAAGTGGATCAGTCAGTGCTGCGGTGTTAGAGAGGGGATGAATTTGAGGCTGTCATGACTGTGATGTCCCAGAGAGGGGAATAATGCCTCTGTTAGCACTGTGGTGTCACAGAGAGGCGTAAATGAGAGTTGTCACTGCAGTGATGTTATAGAGAGGGGAAAATGGGTCCCTGATTGGTGTGATGTCAGAGAGAGGAAAAAACTGAGACTGCCTCTGCACTGGTGTCACAGAGAGGCATCAATTGGGCCTGTCACTTCTGTGGTGTCACAAAGAGGGGAAAAGTGAGTCTGTCACTGCTGTGGTGTCCCGGAGAGGGGAAAAGTGGAGTGATCACTGTTGTGCAGTCCCAGAGAAAGTTGCACAGGTGCTATGACTTGTCTGTTGCCACAAAGGGGATGGAATTGGGGTTGTTAGGGCTGTGGTATGACAGAGAGTTTTAAATTGGTTCTGATGTGATGTCCCAGAGAGGGGAATAATGGGTCTTTCAACGCCCTGGTGTCACAGAGAGGTGTCAATTGGACTTGTCAGTGCAGTGATCTCCCAGAGAGAGGAAAACTGAGGCTGTCACTGCTGTGGCCTATAGGAGGGGATGAATTCCCACTTGTCTTTGATGTTATGTCACGGAGAGGAGAACCCTGGCACTGTCACCGCTGGGGTGTTAGAGATAGGTGTAAATTGGGCTTGTTGCATGTGTGGTGTGACAGAAAGGGTGAAATTTGGTCTGTCAGTGCTGTGATGTCTTAAAGGGTGGAAACTTGGTCTTTCACTGCTGTGATGTCCCAGAGAGGCGTAGATTGGGGTGTCCCACTGCTGTGATGTCCCAGAGAGGGGAAAAGAGAGGCTATCACAGCTGTGGAGTCTGAGAGAAAGTTACAGAGGTGTTCTGACTTGTCTGTTGCCACAGAGGGGATGCAGTTGGGGATGTCATGGCTATGGTATCAGGGAGAGGTTTGAATTGGTTCTGTCTCTGCTGTGATGTCACAGAGAAGGGAATAATGAGTCTGTCACCACTGTGGTGTCCCAGAGAGGTGTAAATTGGACGTGTCACTGACTGCAGTGATGTCAGAGAGAGGTGAAACTGGGTCACTCATTTTTGTGATGTCACAGAGAGGAAAAAACTGAGGCTGCCACCACTTTGGTGTCATCAACAGATGTAAGTTGGGCCTGTCACTGCTCTGATGACACAAATGGAGGAAAAGTGGATCAGTCAGTGCTGCGGTGTTAGAGAGGGGATGAATTTGAGGCTGTCATGACTGTGATGTCCCAGAGAGGGGAATAATGCCTCTGTTAGCACTGTGGTGTCACAGAGAGGCGTAAATGAGAGTTGTCACTGCAGTGATGTTATAGAGAGGGGAAAATGGGTCCCTGATTGGTGTGATGTCAGAGAGAGGAAAAAACTGAGACTGCCTCTGCACTGGTGTCACAGAGAGGCATCAATTGGGCCTGTCACTTCTGTGGTGTCACAAAGAGGGGAAAAGTGAGTCTGTCACTGCTGTGGTGTCCCGGAGAGGGGAAAAGTGGAGTGATCACAGTTGTGCAGTCCCAGAGAAAGTTGCACAGGTGCTATGACTTGTCTGTTGCCACAAAGGGGATGGAATTGGGGTTGTTAGGGCTGTGGTATGACAGAGAGTTTTAAATTGGTTCTGATGTGATGTCCCAGAGAGGGGAATAATGGGTCTTTCAACGCCCTGGTGTCACAGAGAGGTGTCAATTGGACTTGTCAGTGCAGTGATCTCCCAGAGAGAGGAAAACTGAGGCTGTCACTGCTGTGGCCTATAGGAGGGGATGAATTCCCACTTGTCTTTGATGTTATGTCACGGAGAGGAGAACCCTGGCACTGTCACCGCTGGGGTGTTAGAGAGAGGTGTAAATTGGGCTTTTTGCATGTGTGGTGTGACAGAAAGGGTGAAATTTGGTCTGTCAGTGCTGTGATGTCTTAAAGGGTGGAAACTGGGTCTTTCACTGCTGTGATGTCCCAGAGAGGGGAAAAGAGGGGCTATCACAGCTGTGGAGTCTGAGAGAAAGTTCCACAGGTGTTCTGACTTGTCTGTTGCCACAGAGGGGATGCAGTTGGGGATGTCATGGCTATGGTATCAGGGAGAGGTTTGAATTGGTTCTGTCTCTGCTGTGATGTCACAGAGAAGAGAATAATGAGTCT
Source organism: Poecile atricapillus (assembly GCF_030490865.1). Lineage (NCBI taxonomy): Eukaryota > Metazoa > Chordata > Aves > Passeriformes > Paridae > Poecile > Poecile atricapillus. The sequence continues at coordinate 118,060,995 of NC_081249.1, read as the reverse complement.
GTCACCGCTGTGGTGTCACAGAGAGGTGTAAATTGGACGTGTCACTGACTGCAGTGATGTCAGAGAGAGGTGAAACTGGGTCACTCATTTTTGTGATGTCACAGAGAGGAAGAAACTGAGGCTGCCACCACTTTGGTGTCATCAACAGATGTAAGTTGGGCCTGTCACTGCTCTGATGACACAAATGGAGGAAAAGTGTATCAGTCAGTGCTGCGGTGTTAGAGAGGGGATGAATTTGAGGCTGTCATGACTGTGATGTCCCAGAGAGGGGAATAATGCCTCTGTTAGCACTGTGGTGTCACAGAGAGGCGTAAATGAGAGTTGTCACTGCAGTGATGTTATAGAGAGGGGAAAATGGGTCCCTGATTGGTGTGATGTCAGAGAGAGGAAAAAACTGAGACTGCCTCTGCACTGGTGTCACAGAGAGGCATCAATTGGGCCTGTCACTTCTGTGGTGTCACAAAGAGGGGAAAAGTGAGTCTGTCACTGCTGTGGTGTCCCAGAGAGGGGAAAAGTGGAGTGATCACTGTTGTGCAGTCCCAGAGAAAGTTGCACAGGTGCTATGACTTGTCTGTTGCCACAAAGGGGATGGAATTGGGGTTGTTAGGGCTGTGGTATGACAGAGAGTTTTAAATTGGTTCTGATGTGATGTCCCAGAGAGGGGAATAATGGGTCTTTCAACGCCCTGGTGTCACAGAGAGGTGTCAATTGGACTTGTCAGTGCAGTGATCTCCCAGAGAGAGGAAAACTGAGGCTGTCACTGCTGTGGCCTATAGGAGGGGATGAATTCCCACTTGTCTTTGATGTTATGTCACGGAGAGGAGAACCCTGGCACTGTCACCGCTGGGGTGTTAGAGAGAGGTGTAAATTGGGCTTGTTGTATCGGTGGTGTGACAGAAAGGGTGAAATTTGGTCTGTCAGTGCTGTGATGTCTTAAAGGGTGGAAACTTGGTCTTTCACTGCTGTGATGTCCCAGAGAGGCGTAGATTGGGGTGTCCCACTGCTGTGATGTCCCAGAGAGGGGAAAAGAGGGGCTATCACAGCTGTGGAGTCTGAGAGAAAGTTCCACAGGTGTTCTGACTTGTCTGTTGCCACAGAGGGGATGCAGTTGGGGATGTCATGGCTATGGTATCAGGGAGAGGTTTGAATTGGTTCTGTCTCTGCTGTGATGTCACAGAGAAGGGAATAATGAGTCTGTCACCACTGTGGTGTCCCAGAGAGGTGTAAATTGGACTTGTCACTGACTGCAGTGATGTCAGAGAGAGGTGAAACTGGGTCACTCATTTTTGTGATGTCACAGAGAGGAAAAACCTGAGGCTGCCGCCACTTTGGTGTCATCAACAGATGTAAGCTGGGCCTGTCACTGCTCTGATGTCACAAATGGAGGAAAAGTGGATCAGTCAGTGCTGCGGTGTTAGAGAGGGGATGAATTTGAGGCTGTCATGACTGTGATGTCCCAGAGAGGGGAATAATGCCTCTGTCAGCACTGTGGTGTCACAGAGAGGCGTAAATGAGAGTTGTCACTGCAGTGATGTTATAGAGAGGGGAAAATGGGTCCCTGATTGGTGTGATGTCAGAGAGAGGAAAAAACTGAGACTGCCTCTGCACTGGTGTCACAGAGAGGCATCAATGGGGCCTGTCACTTCTGTGGTGTCACAAAGAGGGGAAAAGTGAGTCTCTCACTGCTGTGGTGTCCCAGAGAGGGGAAAAGTGGAGTGATCACTGTTGTGCAGTCCCAGAGAAAGTTGCACAGGTGCTATGACTTGTCTGTTGCCACAAAGGGGATGGAATTGGGGTTGTTAGGGCTGTGGTATGACAGAGAGTTTTAAATTGGTTCTGATGTGATGTCCCAGAGAGGGGAATAATGGGTCTTTCAACGCCCTGGTGTCACAGAGAGGTGTCAATTGGACTTGTCAGTGCAGTGATCTCCCAGAGAGAGGAAAACTGAGGCTGTCACTGCTGTGGCCTATAGGAGGGGATGAATTCCCACTTGTCTTTGATGTTATGTCACGGAGAGGAGAAACCTGGCACTGTCACCGCTGGGGTGTTAGAGAGAGGTGTAAATTGGGCTTGTTGTATCGGTGGTGTGACAGAAAGGGTGAAATTTGGTCTGTCAGTGCTGTGATGTCTTAAAGGGTGGAAACTTGGTCTTTCACTGCTGTGATGTCCCAGAGAGGCGTAGATTGGGGTGTCCCACTGCTGTGATGTCCCAGAGAGGGGAAAAGAGGGGCTATCACAGCTGTGGAGTCTGAGAGAAAGTTCCACAGGTGTTCTGACTTGTCTGTTGCCACAGAGGGGATGCAGTTGGGGATGTCATGGCTATGGTATCAGGGAGAGGTTTGAATTGGTTCTGTCTCTGCTGTGATGTCACAGAGAAGAGAATAATGAGTCTGTCACCGCTGTGGTGTCACAGAGAGGTGTAAATTGGACGTGTCACTGACTGCAGTGATGTCAGAGAGAGGTGAAACTGGGTCACTCATTTTTGTGATGTCACAGAGAGGAAGAAACTGAGGCTGCCACCACTTTGGTGTCATCAACAGATGTAAGTTGGGCCTGTCACTGCTCTGATGACACAAATGGAGGAAAAGTGGATCAGTCAGTGCTGCGGTGTTAGAGAGGGGATGAATTTGAGGCTGTCATGACTGTGATGTCCCAGAGAGGGGAATAATGCCTCTGTTAGCACTGTGGTGTCACAGAGAGGCGTAAATGAGAGTTGTCAGTGCAGTGATGTTATAGAGAGGGGAAAATGGGTCCCTGATTGGTGTGATGTCAGAGAGAGGAAAAAACTGAGACTGCCTCTGCACTGGTGTCACAGAGAGGCATCAATTGGGCCTGTCACTTCTGTGGTGTCACAAAGAGGGGAAAAGTGAGTCTGTCACTGCTGTGGTGTCCCGGAGAGGGGAAAAGTGGAGTGATCACAGTTGTGCAGTCCCAGAGAAAGTTCCACAGGTGCTATGACTTGTCTGTTGCCACAAAGGGGATGGAATTGGGGTTGTTAGGGCTGTGGTATGACAGAGAGTTTTAAATTGGTTCTGATGTGATGTCCCAGAGAGGGGAATAATGGGTCTTTCAACGCCCTGGTGTCACAGAGAGGTGTCAATTGGACTTGTCAGTGCAGTGATCTCCCAGAGAGAGGAAAACTGAGGCTGTCACTGCTGTGGCCTATAGGAGGGGATGAATTCCCACTTGTCTTTGATGTTATGTCATGGAGAGGAGAAACCTGGCACTGTCACCGCTGGGGTGTTAGAGAGAGGTGTAAATTGGGCTTGTTGTATCGGTGGTGTGACAGAAAGGGTGAAATTTGGTCTGTCAGTGCTGTGATGTCTTAAAGGGTGGAAACTTGGTCTTTCACTGCTGTGATGTCCCAGAGAGGCGTAGATTGGGGTGTCCCACTGCTGTGATGTCCCAGAGAGGGGAAAAGAGGGGCTATCACAGCTGTGGAGTCTGAGAGAAAGTTCCACAGGTGTTCTGACTTGTCTGTTGCCACAGAGGGGATGCAGTTGGGGATGTCATGGCTATGGTATCAGGGAGAGGTTTGAATTGGTTCTGTCTCTGCTGTGATGTCACAGAGAAGGGAATAATGAGTCTGTCACCACTGTGGTGTCCCAGAGAGGTGTAAATTGGACTTGTCACTGACTGCAGTGATGTCAGAGAGAGGTGAAACTGGGTCACTCATTTTTGTGATGTCACAGAGAGGAAAAACCTGAGGCTGCCGCCACTTTGGTGTCATCAACAGATGTAAGCTGGGCCTGTCACTGCTCTGATGTCACAAATGGAGGAAAAGTGGATCAGTCAGTGCTGCGGTGTTACAGAGGGGATGAATTTGAGGCTGTCATGACTGTGATGTCCCAGAGAGGGGAATAATGCCTCTGTTAGCACTGTGGTGTCACAGAGAGGCGTAAATGAGAGTTGTCACTGCAGTGATGTTATAGAGAGGGGAAAATGGGTCCCTGATTGGTGTGATGTCAGAGAGAGGAAAAAACTGAGACTGCCTCTGCACTGGTGTCACAGAGAGGCATCAATTGGGCCTGTCACTTCTGTGGTGTCACAAAGAGGGGAAAAGCGAGTCTGTCACTGCTGTGGTGTCCCGGAGAGGGGAAAAGTGGAGTGATCACAGTTGTGCAGTCCCAGAGAAAGTTGCACAGGTGCTATGACTTGTCTGTTGCCACAAAGGGGATGGAATTGGGGTTGTTAGGGCTGTGGTATGACAGAGAGTTTTAAATTGGTTCTGATGTGATGTCCCAGAGAGGGGAATAATGGGTCTTTCAGCGCCCTGGTGTCACAGAGAGGTGTCAATTGGACTTGTCAGTGCAGTGATCTCCCAGAGAGAGGAAAACTGAGGCTGTCACTGCTGTGGCCTATAGGAGGGGATGAATTCCCACTTGTCTTTGATGTTATGTCACGGAGAGGAGAAACGTGGCACTGTCACCGCTGGGGTGTTAGAGAGAGGTGTAAATTGGGCTTGTTGTATCGGTGGTGTGACAGAAAGGGTGAAATTTGGTCTGTCAGTGCTGTGATGTCTTAAAGGGTGGAAACTGGGTCTTTCACTGCTGTGATGTCCCAGAGAGGCGTAGATTGGGGTGTCCCACTGCTGTGATGTCCCAGAGAGGGGAAAAGAGGGGCTATCACAGCTGTGGAGTCTGAGAGAAAGTTCCACAGGTGTTCTGACTTGTCTGTTGCCACAGAGGGCATGCAGTTGGGGATGTCATGGCTATGGTATCAGGGAGAGGTTTGAATTGGTTCTGTCTCTGCTGTGATGTCACAGAGAAGAGAATAATGAGTCTGTCACCACTGTGGTGTCCCAGAGAGGTGTAAATTGGACGTGTCACTGACTGCAGTGATGTCAGAGAGAGGTGAAACTGGGTCACTCATTTTTGTGATGTCACAGAGAGGAAGAAACTGAGGCTGCCACCACTTTGGTGTCATCAACAGATGTAAGTTGGGCCTGTCACTGCTCTGATGACACAAATGGAGGAAAAGTGGATCAGTCAGTGCTGCGGTGTTAGAGAGGGGATGAATTTGAGGCTGTCATGACTGTGATGTCCCAGAGAGGGGAATAATGCCTCTGTCAGCACTGTGGTGTCACAGAGAGGCGTAAATGAGAGTTGTCACTGCAGTGATGTTATAGAGAGGGGAAAATGGGTCCCTGATTGGTGTGATGTCAGAGAGAGGAAAAAACTGAGACTGCCTCTGCACTGGTGTCACAGAGAGGCATCAATTGGGCCTGTCACTTCTGTGGTGTCACAAAGAGGGGAAAAGTGAGTCTGTCACTGCTGTGGTGTCCCGGAGAGGGGAAAAGTGGAGTGATCACAGTTGTGCAGTCCCAGAGAAAGTTGCACAGGTGCTATGACTTGTCTGTTGCCACAAAGGGGATGGAATTGGGGTTGTTAGGGCTGTGGTATGACAGAGAGTTTTAAATTGGTTCTGATGTGATGTCCCAGAGAGGGGAATAATGGGTCTTTCAACGCCCTGGTGTCACAGAGAGGTGTCAATTGGACTTGTCAGTGCAGTGATCTCCCAGAGAGAGGAAAACTGAGGCTGTCACTGCTGTGGCCTATAGGAGGGGATGAATTCCCACTTGTCTTTGATGTTATGTCACGGAGAGGAGAACCCTGGCACTGTCACCGCTGGGGTGTTAGAGAGAGGTGTAAATTGGGCTTGTTGTATCGGTGGTGTGACAGAAAGGGTGAAATTTGGTCTGTCAGTGCTGTGATGTCTTAAAGGGTGGAAACTGGGTCTTTCACTGCTGTGATGTCCCAGAGAGGCGTAGATTGGGGTGTCCCACTGCTGTGATGTCCCAGAGAGGGGAAAAGAGAGGCTATCACAGCTGTGGAGTCTGAGAGAAAGTTACAGAGGTGTTCTGAATTGTCTGTTGCCACAGAGGGGATGCAGTTGGGGATGTCATGGCTATGGTATCAGGGAGAGGTTTGAATTGGTTCTGTCTCTGCTGTGATGTCACAGAGAAGAGAATAATGAGTCTGTCACCACTGTGGTGTCCCAGAGAGGTGTAAATTGGACTTGTCACTGACTGCAGTGATGTCAGAGAGAGGTGAAACTGGGTCACTCATTTTTGTGATGTCACAGAGAGGAAAAAACTGAGGCTGCCACCACTTTGGTGTCATCAACAGATGTAAGTTGGGCCTGTCACTGCTCTGATGACACAAATGGAGGAAAAGTGGATCAGTCAGTGCTGCGGTGTTAGAGAGGGGATGAATTTGAGGCTGTCATGACTGTGATGTCCCAGAGAGGGGAATAATGCCTCTGTTAGCACTGTGGTGTCACAGAGAGGCGTAAATGAGAGTTGTCACTGCAGTGATGTTATAGAGAGGGGAAAATGGGTCCCTGATTGGTGTGATGTCAGAGAGAGGAAAAAACTGAGACTGCCTCTGCACTGGTGTCACAGAGAGGCATCAATTGGGCCTGTCACTTCTGTGGTGTCACAAAGAGGGGAAAAGTGAGTCTGTCACTGCTGTGGTGTCCCGGAGAGGGGAAAAGTGGAGTGATCACTGTTGTGCAGTCCCAGAGAAAGTTGCACAGGTGCTATGACTTGTCTGTTGCCACAAAGGGGATGGAATTGGGGTTGTTAGGGCTGTGGTATGACAGAGAGTTTTAAATTGGTTCTGATGTGATGTCCCAGAGAGGGGAATAATGGGTCTTTCAGTGCCGTGGTGTCACAGAGAGGTGTCAATTGGACTTGTCAGTGCAGCGATCTCCCAGAGAGAGGAAAACTGAGGCTGTCACTGCTGTGGCCTATAGGAGGGGATGAATTCCCACTTGTCTTTGATGTTATGTCACGGAGAGGAGAACCCTGGCACTGCCACCGCTGGGGTGTTAGAGATAGGTGTAAGTTGGGCTTGTTCCATCTGTGGTGTGACAGAAAGGGTGAAATTTGGTCTGTCAGTGCTGTGATGTCTTAAAGGGTGGAAACTGGGGTTCTTTCACTGCTGTGATGTCCCAGAGAGGCGTAGATTGGGGTGTCCCACTGCTGTGATGTCCCAGAGAGGGGAAAAGAGAGGCTATCACAGCTGTGGAGTCTGAGAGAAAGTTACAGAGGTGTTCTGACTTGTCTGTTGCCACAGAGGGGATGCAGTTGGGGATGTCATGGCTATGGTATCAGGGAGAGGTTTGAATTGGTTCTGTCTCTGCTGTGATGTCACAGAGAAGGGAATAATGAGTCTGTCACCACTGTGGTGTCCCAGAGAGGTGTAAATTGGACTTGTCACTGACTGCAGTGATGTCAGAGAGAGGTGAAGCTGGGTCACTCATTTTTGTGATGTCACAGAGAGGAAGAAACTGAGGCTGCCACCACTTTGGTGTCATAAACAGATGTAAGTTGGGCCTGTCACTGCTCTGATGTCACAAATGGAGGAAAAGTGGATCAGTCAGTGCTGCGGTGTTAGAGAGGGGATGAATTTGAGGCTGTCATGACTGTGATGTCCCAGAGAGGGGAATAATGCCTCTGTCAGCACTGTGGTGTCACAGAGAGGTGTAAATGAGAGTTGTCAGTGCAGTGATGTGATAGAGAGGGGAAAATGGGTCCCTGATTGGTGTGATGTCAGAGAGAGGAAAAAACTGAGACTGCCTCTGCACTGGTGTCACAGAGAGGCATCAATTGGGCCTGTCACTTCTGTGGTGTCACAAAGAGGGGAAAAGTGAGTCTGTCACTGCTGTGGTGTCCCGGAGAGGGGAAAAGTGGAGTGATCACTGTTGTGCAGTCCCAGAGAAAGTTCCACAGGTGCTATGACTTGTCTGTTGCCACAAAGGGGATGGAATTGGGGTTGTTAGGGCTGTGGTATGACAGAGAGTTTTAAATTGGTTCTGATGTGATGTCCCAGAGAGGAGAATAATGGGTCTTTCAGCGCCGTGGTGTCACAGAGAGGTGTCAATTGGACTTGTCAGTGCAGCGATCTCCCAGAGAGAGGAAAACTGAGGCTGTCACTGCTGTGGCCTATAGGAGGGGATGAATTCCCACTTGTCTTTGATGTTATGTCACGGAGAGGAGAACCCTGGCACTGTCACCGCTGGGGTGTTAGAGATAGGTGTAAATTGGGCTTGTTGCATGTGTGGTGTGACAGAAAGGGTGAAATTTGGTCTGTCAGTGCTGTGATGTCTTAAAGGGTGGAAACTTGGTCTTTCACTGCTGTGATGTCCCAGAGAGGCGTAGATTGGGGTGTCCCACTGCTGTGATGTCCCAGAGAAAGGAAAAGAGAGGCTATCACAGCTGTGGAGTCAGAGAGAAAGTTAGAGGTGTTCTGACTTGTCTGTTGCCACAGAGGGGATGCAGTTGGGGATGTCATGGCTATGGTATCAGGGAGAGGTTTGAATTGGTTCTGTCTCTGCTGTGATGTCACAGAGAAGGGAATAATGAGTCTGTCACCGCTGTGGTGTCCCAGAGAGGTGTAAATTGGACTTGTCACTGACTGCAGTGATGTCAGAGAGAGGTGAAGCTGGGTCACTCATTTTTGTGATGTCACAGAGAGGAAGAAACTGAGGCTGCCACCACTTTGGTGTCATCAACAGATGTAAGTTGGGCCTGTCACTGCTCTGATGACACAAATGGAGGAAAAGTGGATCAGTCAGTGCTGCGGTGTTAGAGAGGGGATGAATTTGAGGCTGTCATGACTGTGATGTCCCAGAGAGGGGAATAATGCCTCTGGTAGCTCTGTGGTGTCACAGAGAGGCGTAAATGAGAGTTGTCACTGCAGTGATGTTATAGAGAGGGGAAAATGGGTCCCTGATTGGTGTGATGTCAGAGAGAGGAAAAAACTGAGACTGCCTCTGCACTGGTGTCACAGAGAGGCATCAATTGGGCCTGTCACTTCTGTGGTGTCACAAAGAGGGGAAAAGTGAGTCTGTCACTGCTGTGGTGTCCCGGAGAGGGGAAAAGTGGAGTGATCACTGTTGTGCAGTCCCAGAGAAAGTTGCACAGGTGCTATGACTTGTCTGTTGCCACAAAGGGGATGGAATTGGGGTTGTTAGGGCTGTGGTATGACAGAGAGTTTTAAATTGGTTCTGATGTGATGTCCCAGAGAGGGGAATAATGGGTCTTTCAGTGCCGTGGTGTCACAGAGAGGTGTCAATTGGACTTGTCAGTGCAGTGATCTCCCAGAGAGAGGAAAACTGAGGCTGTCACTGCTGTGGCCTATAGGAGGGGATGAATTCCCACTTGTCTTTGATGTTATGTCACGGAGAGGAGAACCCTGGCACTGCCACCGCTGGGGTGTTAGAGATAGGTGTAAGTTGGGCTTGTTCCATCTGTGGTGTGACAGAAAGGGTGAAATTTGGTCTGTCAGTGCTGTGATGTCTTAAAGGGTGGAAACTTGGTCTTTCACTGCTGTGATGTCCCAGAGAGGCGTAGATTGGGGTGTCCCACTGCTGTGATGTCCCAGAGAGGGGAAAAGAGAGGCTATCAAAGCTGTGGAGTCTGAGAGAAAGTTCCACAGGTGTTCTGACTTGTCTGTTGCCACAGAGGGGATGCAGTTGGGGATGTCATGGCTATGGTATCAGGGAGAGGTTTGAATTGGTTCTGTCTCTGCTGTGATGTCACAGAGAAGAGAATAATGAGTCTGTCACAACTGTGGTGTCCCAGAGAGGTGTAAATTGGACTTGTCACTGACTGCAGTGATGTCAGAGAGAGGTGAAACTGGGTCACTCATTTTTGTGATGTCACAGAGAGGAAGAAACTGAGGCTGCCACCACTTTGGTGTCATCAACAGATGTAAGTTGGGCCTGTCACTGCTCTGATGACACAAATGGAGGAAAAGTGGATCAGTCAGTGCTGCGGTGTTACAGAGGGGATGAATTTGAGGCTGTCATGACTGTGATGTCCCAGAGAGGGGAATAATGCCTCTGTTAGCACTGTGGTGTCACAGAGAGGCGTAAATGAGAGTTGTCAGTGCAGTGATGTGATAGAGAGGGGAAAATGGGTCCCTGATTGGTGTGATGTCAGAGAGAGGAAAAAACTGAGACTGCCTCTGCACTGGTGTCACAGAGAGGCATCAATTGGGCCTGTCACTTCTGTGGTGTCACAAAGAGGGGAAAAGTGAGTCTGTCACTGCTGTGGTGTCCCAGAGAGGGGAAAAGTGGAGTGATCACAGTTGTGCAGTCCCAGAGAAAGTTGCACAGGTGCTATGACTTGTCTGTTGCCACAAAGGGGATGGAATTGGGGTTGTTAGGGCTGTGGTATGACAGAGAGTTTTAAATTGGTTCTGATGTGATGTCCCAGAGAGGGGAATAATGGGTCTTTCAGCGCCCTGGTGTCACAGAGAGGTGTCAATTGGACTTGTCAGTGCAGCGATCTCCCAGAGAGAGGAAAACTGAGGCTGTCACTGCTGTGGCCTATAGGAGGGGATGAATTCCCACTTGTCTTTGATGTTATGTCACGGAGAGGAGAACCCTGGCACTGTCACCGCTGGGGTGTTAGAGAGAGGTGTAAATTGGGCTTGTTGTATCGGTGGTGTGACAGAAAGGGTGAAATTTGGTCTGTCAGTGCTGTGATGTCTTAAAGGGTGGAAATTGGGTCTTTCACTGCTGTGATGTCCCAGAGAGGCGTAGATTGGGGTGTCCCACTGCTGTGATGTCCCAGAGAAAGGAAAAGAGAGGCTATCACAGCTGTGGAGTCTGAGAGAAAGTTACAGAGGTGTTCTGACTTGTCTGTTGCCACAGAGGGGATGCAGTTGGGGATGTCATGGCTATGGTATCAGGGAGAGGTTTGAATTGGTTCTGTCTCTGCTGTGATGTCACGGAGAAGGGAATAATGAGTCTGTCAACACTGTGGTGTCCCAGAGAGGTGTAAATTGGACTTGTCACTGACTGCAGTGATGTCACAGAGAGGTGAAGCTGGGTCACTCATTTTTGTGATGTCACAGAGAGGAAGAAACTGAGGCTGCCACCACTTTGGTGTCATCAACAGATGTAAGTTGGGCCTGTCACTGCTCTGATGACACAAATGGAGGAAAAGTGGATCAGTCAGTGCTGCGGTGTTAGAGAGGGGATGAATTTGAGGCTGTCATGACTGTGATGTCCCAGAGAGGGGAATAATGCCTCTGTCAGCACTGTGGTGTCACAGAGAGGTGTAAATGAGAGTTGTCAGTGCAGTGATGTTATAGAGAGGGGAAAATGGGTCCCTGATTGGTGTGATGTCAGAGAGAGGAAAAAACTGAGACTGCCTCTGCACTGGTGTCACAGAGAGGCATCAATTGGGCCTGTCACTTCTGTGGTGTCACAAAGAGGGGAAAAGTGAGTCTGTCACTGCTGTGGTGTCCCGGAGAGGGGAAAAGTGGAGTGATCACTGTTGTGCAGTCCCAGAGAAAGTTGCACAGGTGCTATGACTTGTCTGTTGCCACAAAGGGGATGGAATTGGGGTTGTTAGGGCTGTGGTATGACAGAGAGTTTGAAATTGGTTCTGATGTGATGTCCCAGAGAGGAGAATAATGGGTCTTTCAGCGCCGTGGTGTCACAGACAAGTGTCAATTGGACTTGTCAGTGCAGTGATCTCCCAGAGAGAGGAAAACTGAGGCTGTCACTGCTGTGGCCTATAGGAGGGGATGAATTCCCACTTGTCTTTGATGTTATGTCACGGAGAGGAGAACCCTGGCACTGTCACCGCTGGGGTGTTAGAGAGAGGTGTAAATTGGGCTTGTTGTATCGGTGGTGTGACAGAAAGGGTGAAATTTGGTCTGTCAGTGCTGTGATGTCTTAAAGGGTGGAAACTGGGTCTTTCACTGCTGTGATGTCCCAGAGAGGCGTAGATTGGGGTGTCCCACTGCTGTGATGTCCCAGAGAGGGGAAAAGAGAGGCTATCACAGCTGTGGAGTCTGAGAGAAAGTTACAGAGGTGTTCTGAATTGTCTGTTGCCACAGAGGGGATGCAGTTGGGGATGTCATGGCTATGGTATCAGGGAGAGGTTTGAATTGGTTCTGTCTCTGCTGTGATGTCACAGAGAAGAGAATAATGAGTCTGTCACCACTGTGGTGTCCCAGAGAGGTGTAAATTGGACTTGTCACTGACTGCAGTGATGTCAGAGAGAGGTGAAACTGGGTCACTCATTTTTGTGATGTCACAGAGAGGAAAAAACTGAGGCTGCCACCACTTTGGTGTCATCAACAGATGTAAGTTGGGCCTGTCACTGCTCTGATGACACAAATGGAGGAAAAGTGGATCAGTCAGTGCTGCGGTGTTAGAGAGGGGATGAATTTGAGGCTGTCATGACTGTGATGTCCCAGAGAGGGGAATAATGCCTCTGTTAGCACTGTGGTGTCACAGAGAGGCGTAAATGAGAGTTGTCAGTGCAGTGATGTTATAGAGAGGGGAAAATGGGTCCCTGATTGGTGTGATGTCAGAGAGAGGAAAAAACTGAGACTGCCTCTGCACTGGTGTCACAGAGAGGCATCAATTGGGCCTGTCACTTCTGTGGTGTCACAAAGAGGGGAAAAGTGAGTCTGTCACTGCTGTGGTGTCCCGGAGAGGGGAAAAGTGGAGTGATCACTGTTGTGCAGTCCCAGAGAAAGTTGCACAGGTGCTATGACTTGTCTGTTGCCACAAAGGGGATGGAATTGGGGTTGTTAGGGCTGTGGTATGACAGAGAGTTTTAAATTGGTTCTGATGTGATGTCCCAGAGAGGGGAATAATGGGTCTTTCAGTGCCGTGGTGTCACAGAGAGGTGTCAATTGGACTTGTCAGTGCAGCGATCTCCCAGAGAGAGGAAAACTGAGGCTGTCACTGCTGTGGCCTATAGGAGGGGATGAATTCCCACTTGTCTTTGATGTTATGTCACGGAGAGGAGAACCCTGGCACTGCCACCGCTGGGGTGTTAGAGATAGGTGTAAGTTGGGCTTGTTCCATCTGTGGTGTGACAGAAAGGGTGAAATTTGGTCTGTCAGTGCTGTGATGTCTTAAAGGGTGGAAACTGGGGTTCTTTCACTGCTGTGATGTCCCAGAGAGGCGTAGATTGGGGTGTCCCACTGCTGTGATGTCCCAGAGAGGGGAAAAGAGAGGCTATCAAAGCTGTGGAGTCTGAGAGAAAGTTACAGAGGTGTTCTGACTTGTCTGTTGCCACAGAGGGGATGCAGTTGGGGATGTCATGGCTATGGTATCAGGGAGAGGTTTGAATTGGTTCTGTCTCTGCTGTGATGTCACAGAGAAGGGAATAATGAGTCTGTCACCACTGTGGTGTCCCAGAGAGGTGTAAATTGGACTTGTCACTGACTGCAGTGATGTCAGAGAGAGGTGAAGCTGGGTCACTCATTTTTGTGATGTCACAGAGAGGAAGAAACTGAGGCTGCCACCACTTTGGTGTCATAAACAGATGTAAGTTGGGCCTGTCACTGCTCTGATGTCACAAATGGAGGAAAAGTGGATCAGTCAGTGCTGCGGTGTTAGAGAGGGGATGAATTTGAGGCTGTCATGACTGTGATGTCCCAGAGAGGGGAATAATGCCTCTGTCAGCACTGTGGTGTCACAGAGAGGTGTAAATGAGAGTTGTCAGTGCAGTGATGTGATAGAGAGGGGAAAATGGGTCCCTGATTGGTGTGATGTCAGAGAGAGGAAAAAACTGAGACTGCCTCTGCACTGGTGTCACAGAGAGGCATCAATTGGGCCTGTCACTTCTGTGGTGTCACAAAGAGGGGAAAAGTGAGTCTGTCACTGCTGTGGTGTCCCGGAGAGGGGAAAAGTGGAGTGATCACTGTTGTGCAGTCCCAGAGAAAGTTCCACAGGTGCTATGACTTGTCTGTTGCCACAAAGGGGATGGAATTGGGGTTGTTAGGGCTGTGGTATGACAGAGAGTTTTAAATTGGTTCTGATGTGATGTCCCAGAGAGGAGAATAATGGGTCTTTCAGCGCCGTGGTGTCACAGAGAGGTGTCAATTGGACTTGTCAGTGCAGCGATCTCCCAGAGAGAGGAAAACTGAGGCTGTCACTGCTGTGGCCTATAGGAGGGGATGAATTCCCACTTGTCTTTGATGTTATGTCACGGAGAGGAGAACCCTGGCACTGTCACCGCTGGGGTGTTAGAGATAGGTGTAAATTGGGCTTGTTGCATGTGTGGTGTGACAGAAAGGGTGAAATTTGGTCTGTCAGTGCTGTGATGTCTTAAAGGGTGGAAACTTGGTCTTTCACTGCTGTGATGTCCCAGAGAGGCGTAGATTGGGGTGTCCCACTGCTGTGATGTCCCAGAGAAAGGAAAAGAGAGGCTATCACAGCTGTGGAGTCAGAGAGAAAGTTAGAGGTGTTCTGACTTGTCTGTTGCCACAGAGGGGATGCAGTTGGGGATGTCATGGCTATGGTATCAGGGAGAGGTTTGAATTGGTTCTGTCTCTGCTGTGATGTCACAGAGAAGGGAATAATGAGTCTGTCACCGCTGTGGTGTCCCAGAGAGGTGTAAATTGGACTTGTCACTGACTGCAGTGATGTCAGAGAGAGGTGAAGCTGGGTCACTCATTTTTGTGATGTCACAGAGAGGAAGAAACTGAGGCTGCCACCACTTTGGTGTCATCAACACATGTAAGTTGGGCCTGTCACTGCTCTGATGACACAAATGGAGGAAAAGTGGATCAGTCAGTGCTGCGGTGTTACAGAGGGGATGAATTTGAGGCTGTCATGACTGTGATGTCCCAGAGAGGGGAATAATGCCTCTGGTAGCTCTGTGGTGTCACAGAGAGGCGTAAATGAGAGTTGTCACTGCAGTGATGTTATAGAGAGGGGAAAATGGGTCCCTGATTGGTGTGATGTCAGAGAGAGGAAAAAACTGAGACTGCCTCTGCACTGGTGTCACAGAGAGGCATCAATTGGGCCTGTCACTTCTGTGGTGTCACAAAGAGGGGAAAAGTGAGTCTGTCACTGCTGTGGTGTCCCGGAGAGGGGAAAAGTGGAGTGATCACTGTTGTGCAGTCCCAGAGAAAGTTGCACAGGTGCTATGACTTGTCTGTTGCCACAAAGGGGATGGAATTGGGGTTGTTAGGGCTGTGGTATGACAGAGAGTTTTAAATTGGTTCTGATGTGATGTCCCAGAGAGGGGAATAATGGGTCTTTCAGTGCCGTGGTGTCACAGAGAGGTGTCAATTGGACTTGTCAGTGCAGTGATCTCCCAGAGAGAGGAAAACTGAGGCTGTCACTGCTGTGGCCTATAGGAGGGGATGAATTCCCACTTGTCTTTGATGTTATGTCACGGAGAGGAGAACCCTGGCACTGCCACCGCTGGGGTGTTAGAGATAGGTGTAAGTTGGGCTTGTTCCATCTGTGGTGTGACAGAAAGGGTGAAATTTGGTCTGTCAGTGCTGTGATGTCTTAAAGGGTGGAAACTTGGTCTTTCACTGCTGTGATGTCCCAGAGAGGCGTAGATTGGGGTGTCCCACTGCTGTGATGTCCCAGAGAGGGGAAAAGAGAGGCTATCAAAGCTGTGGAGTCTGAGAGAAAGTTCCACAGGTGTTCTGACTTGTCTGTTGCCACAGAGGGGATGCAGTTGGGGATGTCATGGCTATGGTATCAGGGAGAGGTTTGAATTGGTTCTGTCTCTGCTGTGATGTCACAGAGAAGAGAATAATGAGTCTGTCACAACTGTGGTGTCCCAGAGAGGTGTAAATTGGACTTGTCACTGACTGCAGTGATGTCAGAGAGAGGTGAAACTGGGTCACTCATTTTTGTGATGTCACAGAGAGGAAGAAACTGAGGCTGCCACCACTTTGGTGTCATCAACAGATGTAAGTTGGGCCTGTCACTGCTCTGATGACACAAATGGAGGAAAAGTGGATCAGTCAGTGCTGCGGTGTTACAGAGGGGATGAATTTGAGGCTGTCATGACTGTGATGTCCCAGAGAGGGGAATAATGCCTCTGTTAGCACTGTGGTGTCACAGAGAGGCGTAAATGAGAGTTGTCAGTGCAGTGATGTTATAGAGAGGGGAAAATGGGTCCCTGATTGGTGTGATGTCAGAGAGAGGAAAAAACTGAGACTGCCTCTGCACTGGTGTCACAGAGAGGCATCAATTGGGCCTGTCACTTCTGTGGTGTCACAAAGAGGGGAAAAGTGAGTCTGTCACTGCTGTGGTGTCCCGGAGAGGGGAAAAGTGGAGTGATCACTGTTGTGCAGTCCCAGAGAAAGTTGCACAGGTGCTATGACTTGTCTGTTGCCACAAAGGGGATGGAATTGGGGTTGTTAGGGCTGTGGTATGACAGAGAGTTTTAAATTGGTTCTGATGTGATGTCCCAGAGAGGGGAATAATGGGTCTTTCAACGCCCTGGTGTCACAGAGAGGTGTCAATTGGACTTGTCAGTGCAGTGATCTCCCAGAGAGAGGAAAACTGAGGCTGTCACTGCTGTGGCCTATAGGAGGGGATGAATTCCCACTTGTCTTTGATGTTATGTCACGGAGAGGAGAACCCTGGCACTGTCACCGCTGGGGTGTTAGAGAGAGGTGTAAATTGGGCTTGTTGTATCGGTGGTGTGACAGAAAGTGTGAAATTTGGTCTGTCAGTGCTGTGATGCCTTAAAGGGTGGAAACTTGGTCTTTCACTGCTGTGATGTCCCAGAGAGGCGTAGATTGGGGTGTCCCACTGCTGTGATGTCCCAGAGAGGGGAAAAGAGAGGCTATCACAGCTGTGGAGTCTGAGAGAAAGTTCCACAGGTGTTCTGACTTGTCTGTTGCCACAGAGGGGATGCAGTTGGGGATGTCATGGCTATGGTATCAGGGAGAGGTTTGAATTGGTTCTGTCTCTGCTGTGATGTCACAGAGAAGGGAATAATGAGTCTGTCACCACTGTGGTGTCCCAGAGAGGTGTAAATTGGACGTGTCACTGACTGCAGTGATGTCAGAGAGAGGTGAAACTGGGTCACTCATTTTTGTGATGTCACAGAGAGGAAAAAACTGAGGCTGCCACCACTTTGGTGTCATCAACAGATGTAAGTTGGGCCTGTCACTGCTCTGATGACACAAATGGAGGAAAAGTGGATCAGTCAGTGCTGCGGTGTTAGAGAGGGGATGAATTTGAGGCTGTCATGACTGTGATGTCCCAGAGAGGGGAATAATGCCTCTGTCAGCACTGTGGTGTCACAGAGAGGTGTAAATGAGAGTTGTCAGTGCAGTGATGTTATAGAGAGGGGAAAATGGGTCCCTGATTGGTGTGATGTCAGAGAGAGGAAAAAACTGAGACTGCCTCTGCACTGGTGTCACAGAGAGGGATCAATTGGGCCTGTCACTTCTGTGGTGTCACAAAGAGGGGAAAAGTGAGTCTGTCACTGCTGTGGTGTCCCGGAGAGGGGAAAAGTGGAGTGATCACTGTTGTGCAGTCCCAGAGAAAGTTGCACAGGTGCTATGACTTGTCTGTTGCCACAAAGGGGATGGAATTGGGGTTGTTAGGGCTGTGGTATGACAGAGAGTTTTAAATTGGTTCTGATGTGATGTCCCAGAGAGGAGAATAATGGGTCTTTCAGCGCCGTGGTGTCACAGAGAGGTGTCAATTGGACTTGTCAGTGCAGCGATCTCCCAGAGAGAGGAAAACTGAGGCTGTCACTGCTGTGGCCTATAGGAGGGGATGAATTCCCACTTGTCTTTGATGTTATGTCACGGAGAGGAGAACCCTGGCACTGTCACCGCTGGGGTGTTAGAGATAGGTGTAAATTGGGCTTGTTGCATGTGTGGTGTGACAGAAAGGGTGAAATTTGGTCTGTCAGTGCTGTGATGTCTTAAAGGGTGGAAACTTGGTCTTTCACTGCTGTGATGTCCCAGAGAGGCGTAGATTGGGGTGTCCCACTGCTGTGATGTCCCAGAGAGGGGAAAAGAGAGGCTATCACAGCTGTGGAGTCTGAGAGAAAGTTACAGAGGTGTTCTGACTTGTCTGTTGCCACAGAGGGGATGCAGTTGGGGATGTCATGGCTATGGTATCAGGGAGAGGTTTGAATTGGTTCTGTCTCTGCTGTGATGTCACAGAGAAGAGAATAATGAGTCTGTCACAACTGTGGTGTCCCAGAGAGGTGTAAATTGGACTTGTCACTGACTGCAGTGATGTCAGAGAGAGGTGAAGCTGGGTCACTCATTTTTGTGATGTCACAGAGAGGAAGAAACTGAGGCTGCCACCACTTTGGTGTCATCAACAGATGTAAGTTGGGCCTGTCACTGCTCTGATGACACAAATGGAGGAAAAGTGGATCAGTCAGTGCTGCGGTGTTACAGAGGGGATGAATTTGAGGCTGTCATGACTGTGATGTCCCAGAGAGGGGAATAATGCCTCTGTTAGCACTGTGGTGTCACAGAGAGGCGTAAATGAGAGTTGTCACTGCAGTGATGTTATAGAGAGGGGAAAATGGGTCCCTGATTGGTGTGATGTCAGAGAGAGGAAAAAACTGAGACTGCCTCTGCACTGGTGTCACAGAGAGGCATCAATTGGGCCTGTCACTTCTGTGGTGTCACAAAGAGGGGAAAAGTGAGTCTGTCACTGCTGTGGTGTCCCGGAGAGGGGAAAAGTGGAGTGATCACTGTTGTGCAGTCCCAGAGAAAGTTGCACAGGTGCTATGACTTGTCTGTTGCCACAAAGGGGATGGAATTGGGGTTGTTAGGGCTGTGGTATGACAGAGAGTTTTAAATTGGTTCTGATGTGATGTCCCAGAGAGGGGAATAATGGGTCTTTCAGTGCCGTGGTGTCACAGAGAGGTGTCAATTGGACTTGTCAGTGCAGCGATCTCCCAGAGAGAGGAAAACTGAGGCTGTCACTGCTGTGGCCTATAGGAGGGGATGAATTCCCACTTGTCTTTGATGTTATGTCACGGAGAGGAGAACCCTGGCACTGCCACCGCTGGGGTGTTAGAGATAGGTGTAAGTTGGGCTTGTTCCATCTGTGGTGTGACAGAAAGGGTGAAATTTGGTCTGTCAGTGCTGTGATGTCTTAAAGGGTGGAAACTGGGGTTCTTTCACTGCTGTGATGTCCCAGAGAGGCGTAGATTGGGGTGTCCCACTGCTGTGATGTCCCAGAGAGGGGAAAAGAGAGGCTATCAAAGCTGTGGAGTCTGAGAGAAAGTTACAGAGGTGTTCTGACTTGTCTGTTGCCACAGAGGGGATGCAGTTGGGGATGTCATGGCTATGGTATCAGGGAGAGGTTTGAATTGGTTCTGTCTCTGCTGTGATGTCACAGAGAAGGGAATAATGAGTCTGTCACCACTGTGGTGTCCCAGAGAGGTGTAAATTGGACTTGTCACTGACTGCAGTGATGTCAGAGAGAGGTGAAGCTGGGTCACTCATTTTTGTGATGTCACAGAGAGGAAGAAACTGAGGCTGCCACCACTTTGGTGTCATAAACAGATGTAAGTTGGGCCTGTCACTGCTCTGATGTCACAAATGGAGGAAAAGTGGATCAGTCAGTGCTGCGGTGTTAGAGAGGGGATGAATTTGAGGCTGTCATGACTGTGATGTCCCAGAGAGGGGAATAATGCCTCTGTCAGCACTGTGGTGTCACAGAGAGGTGTAAATGAGAGTTGTCAGTGCAGTGATGTGATAGAGAGGGGAAAATGGGTCCCTGATTGGTGTGATGTCAGAGAGAGGAAAAAACTGAGACTGCCTCTGCACTGGTGTCACAGAGAGGCATCAATTGGGCCTGTCACTTCTGTGGTGTCACAAAGAGGGGAAAAGTGAGTCTGTCACTGCTGTGGTGTCCCGGAGAGGGGAAAAGTGGAGTGATCACTGTTGTGCAGTCCCAGAGAAAGTTCCACAGGTGCTATGACTTGTCTGTTGCCACAAAGGGGATGGAATTGGGGTTGTTAGGGCTGTGGTATGACAGAGAGTTTTAAATTGGTTCTGATGTGATGTCCCAGAGAGGAGAATAATGGGTCTTTCAGCGCCGTGGTGTCACAGAGAGGTGTCAATTGGACTTGTCAGTGCAGCGATCTCCCAGAGAGAGGAAAACTGAGGCTGTCACTGCTGTGGCCTATAGGAGGGGATGAATTCCCACTTGTCTTTGATGTTATGTCACGGAGAGGAGAACCCTGGCACTGTCACCGCTGGGGTGTTAGAGATAGGTGTAAATTGGGCTTGTTGCATGTGTGGTGTGACAGAAAGGGTGAAATTTGGTCTGTCAGTGCTGTGATGTCTTAAAGGGTGGAAACTTGGTCTTTCACTGCTGTGATGTCCCAGAGAGGCGTAGATTGGGGTGTCCCACTGCTGTGATGTCCCAGAGAAAGGAAAAGAGAGGCTATCACAGCTGTGGAGTCAGAGAGAAAGTTAGAGGTGTTCTGACTTGTCTGTTGCCACAGAGGGGATGCAGTTGGGGATGTCATGGCTATGGTATCAGGGAGAGGTTTGAATTGGTTCTGTCTCTGCTGTGATGTCACAGAGAAGGGAATAATGAGTCTGTCACCGCTGTGGTGTCCCAGAGAGGTGTAAATTGGACTTGTCACTGACTGCAGTGATGTCAGAGAGAGGTGAAGCTGGGTCACTCATTTTTGTGATGTCACAGAGAGGAAGAAACTGAGGCTGCCACCACTTTGGTGTCATCAACACATGTAAGTTGGGCCTGTCACTGCTCTGATGACACAAATGGAGGAAAAGTGGATCAGTCAGTGCTGCGGTGTTACAGAGGGGATGAATTTGAGGCTGTCATGACTGTGATGTCCCAGAGAGGGGAATAATGCCTCTGGTAGCTCTGTGGTGTCACAGAGAGGCGTAAATGAGAGTTGTCACTGCAGTGATGTTATAGAGAGGGGAAAATGGGTCCCTGATTGGTGTGATGTCAGAGAGAGGAAAAAACTGAGACTGCCTCTGCACTGGTGTCACAGAGAGGCATCAATTGGGCCTGTCACTTCTGTGGTGTCACAAAGAGGGGAAAAGTGAGTCTGTCACTGCTGTGGTGTCCCGGAGAGGGGAAAAGTGGAGTGATCACTGTTGTGCAGTCCCAGAGAAAGTTGCACAGGTGCTATGACTTGTCTGTTGCCACAAAGGGGATGGAATTGGGGTTGTTAGGGCTGTGGTATGACAGAGAGTTTTAAATTGGTTCTGATGTGATGTCCCAGAGAGGGGAATAATGGGTCTTTCAGTGCCGTGGTGTCACAGAGAGGTGTCAATTGGACTTGTCAGTGCAGTGATCTCCCAGAGAGAGGAAAACTGAGGCTGTCACTGCTGTGGCCTATAGGAGGGGATGAATTCCCACTTGTCTTTGATGTTATGTCACGGAGAGGAGAACCCTGGCACTGCCACCGCTGGGGTGTTAGAGATAGGTGTAAGTTGGGCTTGTTCCATCTGTGGTGTGACAGAAAGGGTGAAATTTGGTCTGTCAGTGCTGTGATGTCTTAAAGGGTGGAAACTTGGTCTTTCACTGCTGTGATGTCCCAGAGAGGCGTAGATTGGGGTGTCCCACTGCTGTGATGTCCCAGAGAGGGGAAAAGAGAGGCTATCAAAGCTGTGGAGTCTGAGAGAAAGTTCCACAGGTGTTCTGACTTGTCTGTTGCCACAGAGGGGATGCAGTTGGGGATGTCATGGCTATGGTATCAGGGAGAGGTTTGAATTGGTTCTGTCTCTGCTGTGATGTCACAGAGAAGAGAATAATGAGTCTGTCACAACTGTGGTGTCCCAGAGAGGTGTAAATTGGACTTGTCACTGACTGCAGTGATGTCAGAGAGAGGTGAAACTGGGTCACTCATTTTTGTGATGTCACAGAGAGGAAGAAACTGAGGCTGCCACCACTTTGGTGTCATCAACAGATGTAAGTTGGGCCTGTCACTGCTCTGATGACACAAATGGAGGAAAAGTGGATCAGTCAGTGCTGCGGTGTTACAGAGGGGATGAATTTGAGGCTGTCATGACTGTGATGTCCCAGAGAGGGGAATAATGCCTCTGTTAGCACTGTGGTGTCACAGAGAGGCGTAAATGAGAGTTGTCAGTGCAGTGATGTTATAGAGAGGGGAAAATGGGTCCCTGATTGGTGTGATGTCAGAGAGAGGAAAAAACTGAGACTGCCTCTGCACTGGTGTCACAGAGAGGCATCAATTGGGCCTGTCACTTCTGTGGTGTCACAAAGAGGGGAAAAGTGAGTCTGTCACTGCTGTGGTGTCCCGGAGAGGGGAAAAGTGGAGTGATCACTGTTGTGCAGTCCCAGAGAAAGTTGCACAGGTGCTATGACTTGTCTGTTGCCACAAAGGGGATGGAATTGGGGTTGTTAGGGCTGTGGTATGACAGAGAGTTTTAAATTGGTTCTGATGTGATGTCCCAGAGAGGGGAATAATGGGTCTTTCAACGCCCTGGTGTCACAGAGAGGTGTCAATTGGACTTGTCAGTGCAGTGATCTCCCAGAGAGAGGAAAACTGAGGCTGTCACTGCTGTGGCCTATAGGAGGGGATGAATTCCCACTTGTCTTTGATGTTATGTCACGGAGAGGAGAACCCTGGCACTGTCACCGCTGGGGTGTTAGAGAGAGGTGTAAATTGGGCTTGTTGTATCGGTGGTGTGACAGAAAGTGTGAAATTTGGTCTGTCAGTGCTGTGATGCCTTAAAGGGTGGAAACTTGGTCTTTCACTGCTGTGATGTCCCAGAGAGGCGTAGATTGGGGTGTCCCACTGCTGTGATGTCCCAGAGAGGGGAAAAGAGAGGCTATCACAGCTGTGGAGTCTGAGAGAAAGTTCCACAGGTGTTCTGACTTGTCTGTTGCCACAGAGGGGATGCAGTTGGGGATGTCATGGCTATGGTATCAGGGAGAGGTTTGAATTGGTTCTGTCTCTGCTGTGATGTCACAGAGAAGGGAATAATGAGTCTGTCACCACTGTGGTGTCCCAGAGAGGTGTAAATTGGACGTGTCACTGACTGCAGTGATGTCAGAGAGAGGTGAAACTGGGTCACTCATTTTTGTGATGTCACAGAGAGGAAAAAACTGAGGCTGCCACCACTTTGGTGTCATCAACAGATGTAAGTTGGGCCTGTCACTGCTCTGATGACACAAATGGAGGAAAAGTGGATCAGTCAGTGCTGCGGTGTTAGAGAGGGGATGAATTTGAGGCTGTCATGACTGTGATGTCCCAGAGAGGGGAATAATGCCTCTGTCAGCACTGTGGTGTCACAGAGAGGTGTAAATGAGAGTTGTCAGTGCAGTGATGTTATAGAGAGGGGAAAATGGGTCCCTGATTGGTGTGATGTCAGAGAGAGGAAAAAACTGAGACTGCCTCTGCACTGGTGTCACAGAGAGGGATCAATTGGGCCTGTCACTTCTGTGGTGTCACAAAGAGGGGAAAAGTGAGTCTGTCACTGCTGTGGTGTCCCGGAGAGGGGAAAAGTGGAGTGATCACTGTTGTGCAGTCCCAGAGAAAGTTGCACAGGTGCTATGACTTGTCTGTTGCCACAAAGGGGATGGAATTGGGGTTGTTAGGGCTGTGGTATGACAGAGAGTTTTAAATTGGTTCTGATGTGATGTCCCAGAGAGGAGAATAATGGGTCTTTCAGCGCCGTGGTGTCACAGAGAGGTGTCAATTGGACTTGTCAGTGCAGCGATCTCCCAGAGAGAGGAAAACTGAGGCTGTCACTGCTGTGGCCTATAGGAGGGGATGAATTCCCACTTGTCTTTGATGTTATGTCACGGAGAGGAGAACCCTGGCACTGTCACCGCTGGGGTGTTAGAGATAGGTGTAAATTGGGCTTGTTGCATGTGTGGTGTGACAGAAAGGGTGAAATTTGGTCTGTCAGTGCTGTGATGTCTTAAAGGGTGGAAACTTGGTCTTTCACTGCTGTGATGTCCCAGAGAGGCGTAGATTGGGGTGTCCCACTGCTGTGATGTCCCAGAGAGGGGAAAAGAGAGGCTATCACAGCTGTGGAGTCTGAGAGAAAGTTACAGAGGTGTTCTGACTTGTCTGTTGCCACAGAGGGGATGCAGTTGGGGATGTCATGGCTATGGTATCAGGGAGAGGTTTGAATTGGTTCTGTCTCTGCTGTGATGTCACAGAGAAGAGAATAATGAGTCTGTCACAACTGTGGTGTCCCAGAGAGGTGTAAATTGGACTTGTCACTGACTGCAGTGATGTCAGAGAGAGGTGAAGCTGGGTCACTCATTTTTGTGATGTCACAGAGAGGAAGAAACTGAGGCTGCCACCACTTTGGTGTCATCAACAGATGTAAGTTGGGCCTGTCACTGCTCTGATGACACAAATGGAGGAAAAGTGGATCAGTCAGTGCTGCGGTGTTACAGAGGGGATGAATTTGAGGCTGTCATGACTGTGATGTCCCAGAGAGGGGAATAATGCCTCTGTTAGCACTGTGGTGTCACAGAGAGGCGTAAATGAGAGTTGTCACTGCAGTGATGTGATAGAGAGGGGAAAATGGGTCCCTCATTGGTGTGATGTCAGAGAGAGGAAAAAACTGAGACTGCCTCTGCACTGGTGTCACAGAGAGGCATCAATTGGGCCTGTCACTTCTGTGGTGTCACAAAGAGGGGAAAAGTGAGTCTGTCACTGCTGTGGTGTCCCGGAGAGGGGAAAAGTGGAGTGATCACTGTTGTGCAGTCCCAGAGAAAGTTGCACAGGTGCTATGACTTGTCTGTTGCCACAAAGGGGATGGAATTGGGGTTGTTAGGGCTGTGGTATGACAGAGAGTTTTAAATTGGTTCTGATGTGATGTCCCAGAGAGGGGAATAATGGGTCTTTCAACGCCCTGGTGTCACAGAGAGGTGTCAATTGGACTTGTCAGTGCAGTGATCTCCCAGAGAGAGGAAAACTGAGGCTGTCACTGCTGTGGCCTATAGGAGGGGATGAATTCCCACTTGTCTTTGATGTTATGTCACGGAGAGGAGAACCCTGGCACTGTCACCGCTGGGGTGTTAGAGAGAGGTGTAAATTGGGCTTGTTGTATCGGTGGTGTGACAGAAAGGGTGAAATTTGGTCTGTCAGTGCTGTGATGTCTTAAAGGGTGGAAACTTGGTCTTTCACTGCTGTGATGTCCCAGAGAGGCGTAGATTGGGGTGTCCCACTGCTGTGATGTCCCAGAGAGGGGAAAAGAGGGGCTATCACAACTGTGGAGTCTGAGAGAAAGTTCCACAGGTGTTCTGACTTGTCTGTTGCCACAGAGGGGATGCAGTTGGGGATGTCATGGCTATGGTATCAGGGAGAGGTTTGAATTGGTTCTGTCTCTGCTGTGATGTCACAGAGAAGGGAATAATGAGTCTGTCACCACTGTGGTGTCCCAGAGAGGTGTAAATTGGACTTGTCACTGACTGCAGTGATGTCAGAGAGAGGTGAAACTGGGTCACTCATTTTTGTGATGTCACAGAGAGGAAAAACCTGAGGCTGCCGCCACTTTGGTGTCATCAACAGATGTAAGCTGGGCCTGTCACTGCTCTGATGTCACAAATGGAGGAAAAGTGGATCAGTCAGTGCTGCGGTGTTAGAGAGGGGATGAATTTGAGGCTGTCATGACTGTGATGTCCCAGAGAGGGGAATAATGCCTCTGTCAGCACTGTGGTGTCACAGAGAGGCGTAAATGAGAGTTGTCACTGCAGTGATGTTATAGAGAGGGGAAAATGGGTCCCTGATTGGTGTGATGTCAGAGAGAGGAAAAAACTGAGACTGCCTCTGCACTGGTGTCACAGAGAGGCATCAATTGGGCCTGTCACTTCTGTGGTGTCACAAAGAGGGGAAAAGTGAGTCTGTCACTGCTGTGGTGTCCCGGAGAGGGGAAAAGTGGAGTGATCACAGTTGTGCAGTCCCAGAGAAAGTTGCACAGGTGCTATGACTTGTCTGTTGCCACAAAGGGGATGGAATTGGGGTTGTTAGGGCTGTGGTATGACAGAGAGTTTTAAATTGGTTCTGATGTGATGTCCCAGAGAGGGGAATAATGGGTCTTTCAACGCCCTGGTGTCAAAGAGAGGTGTCAATTGGACTTGTCAGTGCAGTGATCTCCCAGAGAGAGGAAAACTGAGGCTGTCACTGCTGTGGCCTATAGGAGGGGATGAATTCCCACTTGTCTTTGATGTTATGTCACGGAGAGGAGAACCCTGGCACTGTCACCGCTGGGGTGTTAGAGAGAGGTGTAAATTGGGCTTGTTGTATCGGTGGTGTGACAGAAAGGGTGAAATTTGGTCTGTCAGTGCTGTGATGTCTTAAAGGGTGGAAACTGGGTCTTTCACTGCTGTGATGTCCCAGAGAGGCGTAGATTGGGGTGTCCCACTGCTGTGATGTCCCAGAGAGGGGAAAAGAGGGGCTATCACAGCTGTGGAGTCTGAGAGAAAGTTCCACAGGTGTTCTGACTTGTCTGTTGCCACAGAGGAGATGCAGTTGGGGATGTCATGGCTATGGTATCAGGGAGAGGTTTGAATTGGTTCTGTCTCTGCTGTGATGTCACAGAGAAGGGAATAATGAGTCTGTCACCACTGTGGTGTCCCAGAGAGGTGTAAATTGGACTTGTCACTGACTGCAGTGATGTCACAGAGAGGTGAAACTGGGTCACTCATTTTTGTGATGTCACAGAGAGGAAGAAACTGAGGCTGCCACCACTTTGGTGTCATCAACAGATGTAAGTTGGGCCTGTCACTGCTCTGATGTCACAAATGGAGGAAAACTGAATCAGTCAGTGCTGCGGTGTTAGAGAGGGGATGAATTTGAGGCTGTCATGACTGTGATGTCCCAGAGAGGGGAATAATGCCTCTGTTAGCACTGTGGTGTCACAGAGAGGCGTAAATGAGAGTTGTCAGTGCAGTGATGTGATAGAGAGGGGAAAATGGGTCCCTGATTGGTGTGATGTCAGAGAGAGGAAAAAACTGAGACTGCCTCTGCACTGGTGTCACAGAGAGGCATCAATTGGGCCTGTCACTTCTGTGGTGTCACAAAGAGGGGAAAAGCGAGTCTGTCACTGCTGTGGTGTCCCGGAGAGGGGAAAAGTGGAGTGATCACAGTTGTGCAGTATTGAAGAACCCCCGAGCAATTCACCAGTCTTCACAGAAGTAATTGTGAACGCCAGTTTATTTCTATTATCAGCACACTTTTATAGGGTTCTACAGGGTTTGCAGGCAGAGTGAGCTACTATTGGTTAACACACACAGTTTACATTCTTGTCTTATTACACAAGAACATTGTTTTACTTTCTGCAGGTAAGTTTCAAGGATTTTAGCCCTTAATATCACGACTTATTTCAAAGGCTGGTTTGTGCATACAGGCCTTTACTAATATATAAAATATAGCAACAAATCCCCCTTTCTCTTTTTGCACAAACCAGGCTTTGGATAAGATAACATACAACTTAGACTGTCATCCCAATTAACATTATAAGTAAAGTCTGTCCCCCTTCTAGCATAAGAGACTTCAACCATCTAGTGATGCCTCAGCTGGCGAACCAACTTTCAATGGGATCACTGTCTTCCTTCAGGGCATGTAACCCATCCTGTAGCTGATGTAGTTGCTCATGGATGGAAGCTGAATGATCAGTAAGATCCAAGCAGCACATGCCTTCAAACTCTCCACAACCATGTCCTTGTGCTAAGAGCAAAAAGTCAATTGCAACTTGATTTCATAATACTGCATGATACACACTACTCACATCAGCTGAAAGCTCACTTAACATTGTGGATGTTAAGTTTAATTCTTTCCTAGTCCAGCAAGCGAGCCCTTTTAGGGTGACTAAACTTTAATTCATTCAGGCTTCGCTTTGACTGTTTGATGTTCTTCATTTTGCTAGCTATATTCAACAATTGATGTAAGCTTGGGTGGAACAAAGTGAGTTTTCCAAGATAACAGGGTCTTCCATGTGGATTAGCAAGAATCTAATTCCATGCTCTATCTCTACAGATTAGGAATATGGAACTAGGTGATCGTTTTGGTAATTGTCTTGTGAGATTGCACCACAAATAAAGGCTTTACTTACAGTGGTAGTAACGAGATCAGCTATAGGGTTGACTGCAACCCAGTGCTGTATTACTTTGTTAGAATGACTTTTTGTCGGGGGTTTAAACATTATCCATCCACGTGAGGTATTGGTGGAACATAACAAATCTAATTCTTCTGAGGGTTGTAACATTAAGAACTTTGGTAATTTTTGTTTGCTAACAGGCTTCAAATTGTCTTAATGTGAAGCCAACAGTGCGACTGCACTCTTGCAACACTGCCAATCGATTCATTTGAGTCTCATTACTAATTAAACTTTAAATGCTGGAGGATCCCATTCAGGGACTCCTACGAGACAGGTGCGAAAGGATCTCCAGGGGTGGCTAAGCTCAGACACATTGACCTTTGGCCAGTTCAATGTGCCAGAGTGACCCATATGTTCTGTCACTTTTGGATGTTAGTTAGCAGACAGTTGGTCATGACTATACACAACACAATTACCATAAGCATTTTACCATGTAAATGACACCATATTTGCAGACTCACAGCTAGAACTTCAATCGTTAAATGAACTTTCAAAGATGCTTACACTACCTCTTGAAGAGGGAATGCTTATACTTTATACTAATATAACAATTACTACACAAGCTAAACACTTAAACTATTATCTAACTACTTTTAACACACGTGCTCTGGTATATATGTAGTCTAAGCGTAAAAGCAATTTGCTAAAAGGGTAAACACACAACTACAATTTACTTTATATACAATTAAATGGAGTCTCTACACTTCTTAGATCTTCTACAGAATTTCTCCAGCACGATTCAGTCCTGGAACGTTCACTGCTCCTATGATGTCAGCTGGCAGTTGATCGGTGACTGAGGGCTTTGATGTTCAAGTTGTTCTTCAGATCTTTTTAAATCTTAAAACAAAGGATACCTGAAAAATTGGTAGAGACACAACATCATAATAACAACATAGAATTTCTGTTGGCAACTGTCTATATAGTGTTCAGACACAACTGTGTCCTGACAGGTCCACTTCTGATCCATGGCTGGAATACCAAGGCTGTGTGATGACTTCTCTGTTCACTGGATCTCATGTGTTCAGAGGCAGACAGTCTGGTCAGATGGACAGGTGACCTTTTTGAACCTGCCAACAAAACACAGACACTTCTCTCCTTGAAGTTAATGAATTACACTAATTAAATGCTTGTGGGGCATCCATTTCCCCCCGTTTTTCTTAAAAAAAAATAAAAATGAGATGTACTTTTGTTATAAGCAACAACATCAACACAAAACTTTATACACAATTAATAAGAACTTATACTAGTTAAAAATCAATTAAATTTTAAACATTATTAATAACATATATAATATAAAACTACTATTAATTATTAAAACACTGCACTAGCATCCCATAGTTAGCAAACAAACAGAAACAAAAATCAGTGAAGGATTGGATAATCACCTCCGGAAAATGATTCTCCAAGCCCACTTCAGAATTGATCCAGCTGTCATATTAATAGGGTCAAATTGCTGAGTCAAAAAGTGACTCAAATACTGATTTGGGACAGAAAATATCTGGATTTGTTGGCAAACATTCTGTCCAGGTAAAGTCAAGGCTTGGCCAGGGCCTAGGCTTTAAACTGGAAAGATGTCTCTTAACTTATTTTTAAAACAAGGTTCTCAATAGTAGCAGCTATGAGATGCTTATAGCATAGCAAACTGTTAAAATGCATTTGTATAAAGCAAATGATCAGAAGCCGTAGGTACCAGACCAATTAAACCATGCAGCAGTTGGTTTAATCTGAAGCCTCTCCTATGGCAGCTGATCCTCAACAATGGCACATCTTCTTAAAATTCTGGAAACACTGAAAATAAGAAAGCTATGACAAACAAAACTGCAGAAATTGCAACAACCAATAGAACTCCTGATAAAGTCAAGGGTGTCACAGACTGCATTCACTTCCATCCACAAGCAGGTGTTCACCAGTGCTCCATCACAGCTGTCTCAGCTGTGGCCGTCCTCCTCTCTCTAGGAAAACAGCTATACTTTACAGTTTAAACAAGTGTCTCCAAAAAAACATAAAACAATTTAAATTAAACAATATCTAAACTTAACAATAATTATATATGATAAAAGGAAATAACAAACTTAACCTTAAAAAAATATCTAAGTTAAAAAACTTAACTTAAAAGCATTCAAGCCTAAATATTATAAAACTTGACTATCTTTAATTTTATTAACACTTAATCTATATTAAATGAAAACATAACTTAATCTTATTCTGTTATTATAAAAGAGCAACTAAAAATTTGATATATACCTTTTAAACACAATATAACAATAACATAAATTCACTATAAAGATTATAAAAATGTACCAAACATGTCACAATTTTATGTCATCTAGCTTTAAAAATAACTCACAATAACTGCAAATGTTACTAAAAATACTTATTCATAATAGAAATTTGCCTAATATATGCTTAAATTGGTTAGGATGTTAAAGTGCAGTTTTTCTAAAGAAAAACCACCACAACAACATGGGATTTGGCAAGTTGCCATCCAGCTTTTGTAGCACTTTTCAAAAACATTAAGTCCAGTTTTTAAACTAAAACCCAAAATCCAAATTGGTAAATATACAGTTATATGTGTTTTATATAGCAAAAAAAAAACTTACATTAAAACTACCTTATTAAAATTGTGGAAAAAAACGAACAAATGGATAATATATACTTTAACTTAGCTTTATCTTATACAGTAAAATTCTCTTAACTAATTATTGTTTAAACCACAAATCTCTTCTATAAATAACATTAATTAGAAGGTTTTCCTAGAAGCTGTAAATCACACCATGTTTTAACCTTGGGTTCTAAAACCAATTATTGCAAGGCAACTTTTATTAGTATTCACCTTAAACACTTTTTTTTTTTTTTTTCTTAACTTTTAAAAACCACAATAATTTCTATAGTAAAATCCTAAAAACTACAATTGCATAAACTCATAATTACTTAAAACACAAAATTAACTCTACAATGGTATATAAAAACATTTTGAAAACCCAATAAATCACGACTCTGCAACAAGCCAGGCACCGTCCCAGTGCCCCCCCCCCGAGAGAGGGAGCGGGGGGGTGGACTGCCCGCCCCGCCGCTGCTGCAGCTCTGCTCTTATCTTTCTTCACATTCTCCACATACTCTTGCAGCGAGGAAAAACGGAGAGAAAGAAAAAAAAAAAAAAGCCTCACAAAGTTAACTTTAACAAATGCAGTTTTTTCCCTCAATCTCTCTTGTTGTTTGCTGATAGAGGAAAAAGGCATGATTTTGCAAAAGCAGGAGATTTTACACGAAAAGTCTCTCACGGCCAGGTGCTAGCAACGGTGATCATTGCGGTTTATCAGCTTCTAATTACAAGGATGAATTTTGAACTAGATACCATTTAGTTTGAGATTTTTTGACTAGTTTGTCTCTCTTTGAAGCTGTCTGAGCCACCTGTTTTTGCTCAGTTGTTTCCGTAATTGTTCAGAGTGGCCTTGGAACTTTTCTTGCGCTGCTTCTACCCCCAGGGTGCCTTTGTTCTTTGCGCTCACCTCGCTGCTCCCTCATTTCCCCCTGGTTTAGGTGGAAACCAGTCCAAATCCGGCTTCTTTTCTTTCAGGGTGGTAAAGATGGAACTTAAATAAGGTTGTAGTGCTAAAAGTGACTCCAAAAATGAAGCAAATAGTTCTGGATGTATCACATCCTGCCATAACTGAACAGATTCTGTTCGTTGTTTCAGCGTTCCCTGTGGAACTTTTTTTCTCATTATTTTCTTTTCCCTAACTCTCCCTCCCTCTCTCCATGGGCAATATAAATAGGAGAGCTTGCCCAGCAGTGGGAGGTAAAGGCATTTGCCGCTGTGACGCAGGTAGAACCACGGAGCTCACAGCTTCAGCATATCTCACTTTTCTGTTTTTTAGGGTATTAATTACAATCTGCCAAGTTCGACCGAGAAACACAGTGTCCTTGCTCTTTTCCGTAATTGCCGTTTCCCATATCAGTGCCGATCTATCAGTCCGTTCTTGCCCCGCAAGAAGCAGTGAGCACTGCAAATGCTCAAGACAATTAGCCCATATAATGAGCATATCCAGGTCCCTTTCCTGGGCTGCTTCGCCTCGTTTAACGAGGATGCAGAGAAGCAGTTTTTTCGCTGTCGCAAATTCTGTCTCCATGCCGACAGCACCCGCAAGTCGGAAGGTCGCGATCCCTCTCACACGCACTTGCCTCCTGGGTCCCCCCCGGCAGCCCTACTTCCACGTCTAACCGCTCCGCGTCTCACCGCGCTCAGGCTGCCTATCTGGTGCCGATCCGAGCCCGCGACGATTAATGCCCAGATCCACTCCGCTGACTCCAAAGCCCCTCTGCCTGCAGGGGTGGCCTTGGTCGGAGCGCCAAATATTGAAGAACCCCCGAGCAATTCACCAGTCTTCACAGAAGTAATTGTGAACGCCAGTTTATTTCTATTATCAGCACACTTTTATAGGGTTCTACAGGGTTTGCAGGCAGAGTGAGCTACTATTGGTTAACACACACAGTTTACATTCTTGTCTTATTGCACAAGAACATTGTTTTACTTTCTGCAGGTAAGTTTCAAGGATTTTAGCCCTTAATATCACGACTTATTTCAAAGGCTGGTTTGTGCATACAGGCCTTTACTAATATATAAAATATAGCAACAGTGCAGTCCCAGAGAAAGTTGCACAGGTGCTATGACTTGTCTGTTGCCACAAAGGGGATGGAATTGGGGTTGTTAGGGCTGTGGTATGACAGAGAGTTTTAAATTGGTTCTGATGTGATGTCCCAGAGAGGGGAATAATGGGTCTTTCAGCGCCCTGGTGTCACAGAGAGGTGTCAATTGGACTTGTCAGTGCAGTGATCTCCCAGAGAGAGGAAAACTGAGGCTGTCACTGCTGTGGCCTATAGGAGGGGATGAATTCCCACTTGTCTTTGATGTTATGTCACGGAGAGGAGAAACGTGGCACTGTCACCGCTGGGGTGTTAGAGAGAGGTGTAAATTGGGCTTGTTGTATCGGTGGTGTGACAGAAAGGGTGAAATTTGGTCTGTCAGTGCTGTGATGTCTTAAAGGGTGGAAACTGGGTCTTTCACTGCTGTGATGTCCCAGAGAGGCGTAGATTGGGGTGTCCCACTGCTGTGATGTCCCAGAGAGGGGAAAAGAGGGGCTATCACAGCTGTGGAGTCTGAGAGAAAGTTCCACAGGTGTTCTGACTTGTCTGTTGCCACAGAGGGGATGCAGTTGGGGATGTCATGGCTATGGTATCAGGGAGAGGTTTGAATTGGTTCTGTCTCTGCTGTGATGTCACAGAGAAGAGAATAATGAGTCTGTCACCGCTGTGGTGTCACAGAGAGGTGTAAATTGGACGTGTCACTGACTGCAGTGATGTCAGAGAGAGGTGAAACTGGGTCACTCATTTTTGTGATGTCACAGAGAGGAAGAAACTGAGGCTGCCACCACTTTGGTGTCATCAACAGATGTAAGTTGGGCCTGTCACTGCTCTGATGACACAAATGGAGGAAAAGTGGATCAGTCAGTGCTGCGGTGTTACAGAGGGGATGAATTTGAGGCTGTCATGACTGTGATGTCCCAGAGAGGGGAATAATGCCTCTGTTAGCACTGTGGTGTCACAGAGAGGCGTAAATGAGAGTTGTCACTGCAGTGATGTTATAGAGAGGGGAAAATGGGTCCCTGATTGGTGTGATGTCAGAGAGAGGAAAAAACTGAGACTGCCTCTGCACTGGTGTCACAGAGAGGCATCAATTGGGCCTGTCACTTCTGTGGTGTCACAAAGAGGGGAAAAGTGAGTCTGTCACTGCTGTGGTGTCCCGGAGAGGGGAAAAGTGGAGTGATCACAGTTGTGCAGTCCCAGAGAAAGTTGCACAGGTGCTATGACTTGTCTGTTGCCACAAAGGGGATGGAATTGGGGTTGTTAGGGCTGTGGTATGACAGAGAGTTTTAAATTGGTTCTGATGTGATGTCCCAGAGAGGGGAATAATGGGTCTTTCAACGCCCTGGTGTCACAGAGAGGTGTCAATTGGACTTGTCAGTGCAGTGATCTCCCAGAGAGAGGAAAACTGAGGCTGTCACTGCTGTGGCCTATAGGAGGGGATGAATTCCCACTTGTCTTTGATGTTATGTCACGGAGAGGAGAACCCTGGCACTGTCACCGCTGGGGTGTTAGAGAGAGGTGTAAATTGGGCTTGTTGTATCTGTGGTGTGACAGAAAGGGTGAAATTTGGTCTGTCAGTGCTGTGATGTCTTAAAGGGTGGAAACTTGGTCTTTCACTGCTGTGATGTCCCAGAGAGGCGTAGATTGGGGTGTCCCACTGCTGTGATGTCCCAGAGAGGGGAAAAGAGAGGCTATCACAGCTGTGGAGTCTGAGAGAAAGTTCCACAGGTGTTCTGACTTGTCTGTTGCCACAGAGGGGATGCAGTTGGGGATGTCATGGCTATGGTATCAGGGAGAGGTTTGAATTGGTTCTGTCTCTGCTGTGATGTCACAGAGAAGGGAATAATGAGTCTGTCACCACTGTGGTGTCCCAGAGAGGTGTAAATTGGACTTGTCACTGACTGCAGTGATGTCAGAGAGAGGTGAAACTGGGTCACTCATTTTTGTGATGTCACAGAGAGGAAGAAACTGAGGCTGCCACCACTTTGGTGTCATCAACAGATGTAAGTTGGGCCTGTCACTGCTCTGATGACACAAATGGAGGAAAAGTGGATCAGTCAGTGCTGCGGTGTTACAGAGGGGATGAATTTGAGGCTGTCATGACTGTGATGTCCCAGAGAGGGGAATAATGCCTCTGTCAGCACTGTGGTGTCACAGAGAGGCGTAAATGAGAGTTGTCACTGCAGTGATGTGATAGAGAGGGGAAAATGGGTCCCTGATTGGTGTGATGTCAGAGAGAGGAAAAAACTGAGACTGCCTCTGCACTGGTGTCACAGAGAGGCATCAATTGGGCCTGTCACTTCTGTGGTGTCACAAAGAGGGGAAAAGTGAGTCTGTCACTGCTGTGGTGTCCCGGAGAGGGGAAAAGTGGAGTGATCACAGTTGTGCAGTCCCAGAGAAAGTTGCACAGGTGCTATGACTTGTCTGTTGCCACAAAGGGGATGGAATTGGGGTTGTTAGGGCTGTGGTATGACAGAGAGTTTTAAATTGGTTCTGATGTGATGTCCCAGAGAGGGGAATAATGGGTCTTTCAGCGCCCTGGTGTCACAGAGAGGTGTCAATTGGACTTGTCAGTGCAGTGATCTCCCAGAGAGAGGAAAACTGAGGCTGTCACTGCTGTGGCCTATAGGAGGGGATGAATTCCCACTTGTCTTTGATGTTATGTCACGGAGAGGAGAACCCTGGCACTGTCACCGCTGGGGTGTTAGAGAGAGGTGTAAATTGGGCTTGTTGTATCGGTGGTGTGACAGAAAGGGTGAAATTTGGTCTGTCAGTGCTGTGATGTCTTAAAGGGTGGAAATTGGGTCTTTCACTGCTGTGATGTCCCAGAGAGGCGTAGATTGGGGTGTCCCACTGCTGTGATGTCCCAGAGAAAGGAAAAGAGAGGCTATCACAGCTGTGGAGTCTGAGAGAAAGTTACAGAGGTGTTCTGACTTGTCTGTTGCCACAGAGGGGATGCAGTTGGGGATGTCATGGCTATGGTATCAGGGAGAGGTTTGAATTGGTTCTGTCTCTGCTGTGATGTCACGGAGAAGGGAATAATGAGTCTGTCACCACTGTGGTGTCCCAGAGAGGTGTAAATTGGACTTGTCACTGACTGCAGTGATGTCACAGAGAGGTGAAGCTGGGTCACTCATTTTTGTGATGTCACAGAGAGGAAAAAACTGAGGCTGCCACCACTTTGGTGTCATCAACAGATGTAAGTTGGGCCTGTCACTGCTCTGATGACACAAATGGAGGAAAAGTGGATCAGTCAGTGCTGCGGTGTTACAGAGGTGATGAATTTGAGGCTGTCATGACTGTGATGTCCCAGAGAGGGGAATAATGCCTCTGTCAGCACTGTGGTGTCACAGAGAGGCGTAAATGAGAGTTGTCACTGCAGTGATGTGATAGAGAGGGGAAAATGGGTCCCTGATTGGTGTGATGTCAGAGAGAGGAAAAAACTGAGACTGCCTCTGCACTGTTGTCACAGAGAGGCATCAATTGGGCCTGTCACTTCTGTGGTGTCACAAAGAGGGGAAAAGTGAGTCTGTCACTGCTGTGGTGTCCCGGAGAGGGGAAAAGTGGAGTGATCACAGTTGTGCAGTCCCAGAGAAAGTTGCACAGGTGCTATGACTTGTCTGTTGCCACAAAGGGGATGGAATTGGGGTTGTTAGGGCTGTGGTATGACAGAGAGTTTTAAATTGGTTCTGATGTGATGTCCCAGAGAGGGGAATAATGGGTCTTTCAACGCCCTGGTGTCACAGAGAGGTGTCAATTGGACTTGTCAGTGCAGTGATCTCCCAGAGAGAGGAAAACTGAGGCTGTCACTGCTGTGGCCTATAGGAGGGGATGAATTCCCACTTGTCTTTGATGTTATGTCACGGAGAGGAGAAACGTGGCACTGTCACCGCTGGGGTGTTAGAGAGAGGTGTAAGTTGGGCTTGTTCCATCTGTGGTGTGACAGAAAGGGTGAAATTTGGTCTGTCAGTGCTGTGATGTCTTAAAGGGTGGAAACTTGGTCTTTCACTGCTGTGATGTCCCAGAGAGGCGTAGATTGGGGTGTCCCACTGCTGTGATGTCCCAGAGAGGGGAAAAGAGGGGCTATCACAGCTGTGGAGTCTGAGAGAAAGTTCCACAGGTGTTCTGACTTGTCTGTTGCCACAGAGGGGATGCAGTTGGGGATGTCATGGCTATGGTATCAGGGAGAGGTTTGAATTGGTTCTGTCTCTGCTGTGATGTCACAGAGAAGGGAATAATGAGTCTGTCACAACTGTGGTGTCCCTGAGAGGTGTAAATTGGACTTGTCACTGACTGCAGTGATGTCAGAGAGAGGTGAAGCTGGGTCACTCATTTTTGTGATGTCACAGAGAGGAAGAAACTGAGGCTGCCACCACTTTGGTGTCATCAACAGATGTAAGTTGGGCCTGTCACTGCTCTGATGACACAAATGGAGGAAAAGTGGATCAGTCAGTGCTGCGGTGTTAGAGAGGGGATGAATTTGAGGCTGTCATGACTGTGATGTCCCAGAGAGGGGAATAATGCCTCTGTTAGCACTGTGGTGTCACAGAGGCGTAAATGAGAGTTGTCACTGCAGTGATGTGATAGAGAGGGGAAAATGGGTCCCTGATTGGTGTGATGTCAGAGAGAGGAAAAAACTGAGACTGCCTCTGCACTGGTGTCACAGAGAGGCATCAATTGGGCCTGTCACTTCTGTGGTGTCACAAAGAGGGGAAAAGTGAGTCTGTCACTGCAGTGGTGTCCCGGAGAGGGGAAAAGTGGAGTGATCACAGTTGTGCAGTCCCAGAGAAAGTTGCACAGGTGCTATGACTTGTCTGTTGCCACAAAGGGGATGGAATTGGGGTTGTTAGGGCTGTGGTATGACAGAGAGTTTTAAATTGGTTCTGATGTGATGTCCCAGAGAGGGGAATAATGGGTCTTTCAACGCCCTGGTGTCACAGAGAGGTGTCAATTGGACTTGTCAGTGCAGTGATCTCCCAGAGAGAGGAAAACTGAGGCTGTCACTGCTGTGGCCTATAGGAGGGGATGAATTCCCACTTGTCTTTGATGTTATGTCACGGAGAGGAGAACCCTGGCACTGCCACCGCTGGGGTGTTAGAGAGAGGTGTAAGTTGGGCTTGTTCCATCTGTGGTGTGACAGAAAGGGTGAAATTTGGTCTGTCAGTGCTGTGATGTCTTAAAGGGTGGAAACTTGGTCTTTCACTGCTGTGATGTCCCAGAGAGGCGTAGATTGGGGTGTCCCACTGCTGTGATGTCCCAGAGAGGGGAAAAGAGGGGCTATCACAGCTGTGGAGTCTGAGAGAAAGTTCCACAGGTGTTCTGACTTGTCTGTTGCCACAGAGGGGATGCAGTTGGGGATGTCATGGCTATGGTATCAGGGAGAGGTTTGAATTGGTTCTGTCTCTGCTGTGATGTCACAGAGAAGGGAATAATGAGTCTGTCACAACTGTGGTGTCCCTGAGAGGTGTAAATTGGACTTGTCACTGACTGCAGTGATGTCAGAGAGAGGTGAAGCTGGGTCACTCATTTTTGTGATGTCACAGAGAGGAAGAAACTGAGGCTGCCACCACTTTGGTGTCATCAACAGATGTAAGTTGGGCCTGTCACTGCTCTGATGACACAAATGGAGGAAAAGTGGATCAGTCAGTGCTGCGGTGTTAGAGAGGGGATGAATTTGAGGCTGTCATGACTGTGATGTCCCAGAGAGGGGAAT
The DNA here is from genome assembly GCF_030490865.1 of Poecile atricapillus. Taxonomy (NCBI): domain Eukaryota; kingdom Metazoa; phylum Chordata; class Aves; order Passeriformes; family Paridae; genus Poecile; species Poecile atricapillus. The sequence continues at coordinate 118,022,787 of NC_081249.1, read as the reverse complement.
AATGCCTCTGTTAGCACTGTGGTGTCACAGAGGCGTAAATGAGAGTTGTCAGTGCAGTGATGTGATAGAGAGGGGAAAATGGGTCCCTGATTGGTGTGATGTCAGAGAGAGGAAAAAACTGAGACTGCCTCTGCACTGGTGTCACAGAGAGGCATCAATTGGGCCTGTCACTTCTGTGGTGTCACAAAGAGGGGAAAAGTGAGTCTGTCACTGCTGTGGTGTCCCGGAGAGGGGAAAAGTGGAGTGATCACAGTTGTGCAGTCCCAGAGAAAGTTGCACAGGTGCTATGACTTGTCTGTTGCCACAAAGGGGATGGAATTGGGGTTGTTAGGGCTGTGGTATGACAGAGAGTTTTAAATTGGTTCTGATGTGATGTCCCAGAGAGGGGAATAATGGGTCTTTCAACGCCCTGGTGTCACAGAGAGGTGTCAATTGGACTTGTCAGTGCAGTGATCTCCCAGAGAGAGGAAAACTGAGGCTGTCACTGCTGTGGCCTATAGGAGGGGATGAATTCCCACTTGTCTTTGATGTTATGTCACGGAGAGGAGAACCCTGGCACTGTCACCGCTGGGGTGTTAGAGAGAGGTGTAAATTGGGCTTGTTGCATCTGTGGTGTGACAGAAAGGGTGAAATTTGGTCTGTCAGTGCTGTGATGTCTTAAAGGGTGGAAACTTGGTCTTTCACTGCTGTGATGTCCCAGAGAGGCGTAGATTGGGGTGTCCCACTGCTGTGATGTCCCAGAGAGGGGAAAAGAGGGGCTATCACAGCTGTGGAGTCTGAGAGAAAGTTCCACAGGTGTTCTGACTTGTCTGTTGCCACAGAGGGGATGCAGTTGGGGATGTCATGGCTATGGTATCAGGGAGAGGTTTGAATTGGTTCTGTCTCTGCTGTGATGTCACAGAGAAGGGAATAATGAGTCTGTCACAACTGTGGTGTCCCTGAGAGGTGTAAATTGGACTTGTCACTGACTGCAGTGATGTCAGAGAGAGGTGAAGCTGGGTCACTCATTTTTGTGATGTCACAGAGAGGAAGAAACTGAGGCTGCCACCACTTTGGTGTCATCAACAGATGTAAGTTGGGCCTGTCACTGCTCTGATGACACAAATGGAGGAAAAGTGGATCAGTCAGTGCTGCGGTGTTAGAGAGGGGATGAATTTGAGGCTGTCATGACTGTGATGTCCCAGAGAGGGGAATAATGCCTCTGTTAGCACTGTGGTGTCACAGAGGCGTAAATGAGAGTTGTCACTGCAGTGATGTGATAGAGAGGGGAAAATGGGTCCCTGATTGGTGTGATGTCAGAGAGAGGAAAAAACTGAGACTGCCTCTGCACTGGTGTCACAGAGAGGCATCAATTGGGCCTGTCACTTCTGTGGTGTCACAAAGAGGGGAAAAGTGAGTCTGTCACTGCTGTGGTGTCCCGGAGAGGGGAAAAGTGGAGTGATCACAGTTGTGCAGTCCCAGAGAAAGTTGCACAGGTGCTATGACTTGTCTGTTGCCACAAAGGGGATGGAATTGGGGTTGTTAGGGCTGTGGTATGACAGAGAGTTTTAAATTGGTTCTGATGTGATGTCCCAGAGAGGGGAATAATGGGTCTTTCAACGCCCTGGTGTCACAGAGAGGTGTCAATTGGACTTGTCAGTGCAGTGATCTCCCAGAGAGAGGAAAACTGAGGCTGTCACTGCTGTGGCCTATAGGAGGGGATGAATTCCCACTTGTCTTTGATGTTATGTCACGGAGAGGAGAACCCTGGCACTGTCACCGCTGGGGTGTTAGAGAGAGGTGTAAATTGGGCTTGTTGTATCGGTGGTGTGACAGAAAGGGTGAAATTTGGTCTGTCAGTGCTGTGATGTCTTAAAGGGTGGAAACTGGGTCTTTCACTGCTGTGATGTCCCAGAGAGGCGTAGATTGGGGTGTCCCACTGCTGTGATGTCCCAGAGAGGGGAAAAGAGGGGCTATCACAGCTGTGGAGTCTGAGAGAAAGTTCCACAGGTGTTCTGACTTGTCTGTTGCCACAGAGGGGATGCAGTTGGGGATGTCATGGCTATGGTATCAGGGAGAGGTTTGAATTGGTTCTGTCTCTGCTGTGATGTCACAGAGAAGGGAATAATGAGTCTGTCACCACTGTGGTGTCCCAGAGAGGTGTAAATTGGACTTGTCACTGACTGCAGTGATGTCAGAGAGAGGTGAAACTGGGTCACTCATTTTTGTGATGTCACAGAGAGGAAGAAACTGAGGCTGCCACCACTTTGGTGTCATCAACAGATGTAAGTTGGGCCTGTCACTGCTCTGATGTCACAAATGGAGGAAAAGTGGATCAGTCAGTGCTGCGGTGTTAGAGAGGGGATGAATTTGAGGCTGTCATGACTGTGATGTCCCAGAGAGGGGAATAATGCCTCTGTTAGCACTGTGGTGTCACAGAGAGGCGTAAATGAGAGTTGTCAGTGCAGTGATGTTATAGAGAGGGGAAAATGGGTCCCTGATTGGTGTGATGTCAGAGAGAGGAAAAAACTGAGACTGCCTCTGCACTGTTGTCACAAAGAGGCATCAATTGGGCCTGTCACTTCTGTGGTGTCACAAAGAGGGGAAAAGTGAGTCTGTCACTGCTGTGGTGTCCCGGAGAGGGGAAAAGTGGAGTGATCACAGTTGTGCAGTCCCAGAGAAAGTTGCACAGGTGCTATGACTTGTCTGTTGCCACAAAGGGGATGGAATTGGGGTTGTTAGGGCTGTGGTATGACAGAGAGTTTTAAATTGGTTCTGATGTGATGTCCCAGAGAGGGGAATAATGGGTCTTTCAACGCCCTGGTGTCACAGAGAGGTGTCAATTGGACTTGTCAGTGCAGTGATCTCCCAGAGAGAGGAAAACTGAGGCTGTCACTGCTGTGGCCTATAGGAGGGGATGAATTCCCACTTGTCTTTGATGTTAAGTCACGGAGAGGAGAAACCTGGCACTGTCACCGCTGGGGTGTTACAGATAGGTGTAAATTGGGCTTGTTGCATCTGTGGTGTGACAGAAAGGGTGAAATTTGGTCTGCCAGTGCTGTGATGTCTTAAAGGGTGGAAACTGGGTCTTTCACTGCTGTGATGTCCCAGAGAGGCGTAGATTGGGGTGTCCCACTGCTGTGATGTCCCAGAGAGGGGAAAAGAGAGGCTATCACAGCTGTGGAGTCTGAGAGAAAGTTCCACAGGTGTTCTGACTTGTCTGTTGCCACAGAGGGGATGCAGTTGGGGATGTCATGGCTATGGTATCAGGGAGAGGTTTGAATTGGTTCTGTCTCTGCTGTGATGTCACAGAGAAGAGAATAATGAGTCTGTCACCACTGTGGTGTCCCAGAGAGGTGTAAATTGGACTTGTCACTGACTGCAGTGATGTCACAGAGAGGTGAAACTGGGTCACTCATTTTTGTGATGTCACAGAGAGGAAGAAACTGAGGCTGCCACCACTTTGGTGTCATCAACAGATGTAAGTTGGGCCTGTCACTGCTCTGATGACACAAATGGAGGAAAAGTGGATCAGTCAGTGCTGCGGTGTTACAGAGGGGATGAATTTGAGGCTGTCATGACTGTGATGTCCCAGAGAGGGGAATAATGCCTCTGTTAGCACTGTGGTGTCACAGAGAGGCGTAAATGAGAGTTGTCACTGCAGTGATGTTATAGAGAGGGGAAAATGGGTCCCTGATTGGTGTGATGTCAGAGAGAGGAAAAAACTGAGACTGCCTCTGCACTGGTGTCACAGAGAGGCATCAATTGGGCCTGTCACTTCTGTGGTGTCACAAAGAGGGGAAAAGTGAGTCTGTCACTGCTGTGGTGTCCCGGAGAGGGGAAAAGTGGAGTGATCACAGTTGTGCAGTCCCAGAGAAAGTTGCACAGGTGCTATGACTTGTCTGTTGCCACAAAGGGGATGGAATTGGGGTTGTTAGGGCTGTGGTATGACAGAGAGTTTTAAATTGGTTCTGATGTGATGTCCCAGAGAGGGGAATAATGGGTCTTTCAACGCCCTGGTGTCACAGAGAGGTGTCAATTGGACTTGTCAGTGCAGTGATCTCCCAGAGAGAGGAAAACTGAGGCTGTCACTGCTGTGGCCTATAGGAGGGGATGAATTCCCACTTGTCTTTGATGTTATGTCACGGAGAGGAGAACCCTGGCACTGTCACCGCTGGGGTGTTAGAGAGAGGTGTAAATTGGGCTTGTTGTATCGGTGGTGTGACAGAAAGGGTGAAATTTGGTCTGTCAGTGCTGTGATGTCTTAAAGGGTGGAAACTGGGTCTTTCACTGCTGTGATGTCCCAGAGAGGCGTAGATTGGGGTGTCCCACTGCTGTGATGTCCCAGAGAGGGGAAAAGAGAGGCTATCACAGCTGTGGAGTCTGAGAGAAAGTTCCACAGGTGTTCTGACTTGTCTGTTGCCACAGAGGGGATGCAGTTGGGGATGTCATGGCTATGGTATCAGGGAGAGGTTTGAATTGGTTCTGTCTCTGCTGTGATGTCACAGAGAAGAGAATAATGAGTCTGTCACCACTGTGGTGTCCCAGAGAGGTGTAAATTGGACTTGTCACTGACTGCAGTGATGTCAGAGAGAGGTGAAACTGGGTCACTCATTTTTGTGATGTCACAGAGAGGAAGAAACTGAGGCTGCCACCACTTTGGTGTCATCAACAGATGTAAGTTGGGCCTGTCACTGCTCTGATGTCACAAATGGAGGAAAAGTGGATCAGTCAGTGCTGCGGTGTTAGAGAGGGGATGAATTTGAGGCTGTCATGACTGTGATGTCCCAGAGAGGGGAATAATGCCTCTGTTAGCACTGTGGTGTCACAGAGAGGCGTAAATGAGAGTTGTCAGTGCAGTGATGTTATAGAGAGGGGAAAATGGGTCCCTGATTGGTGTGATGTCAGAGAGAGGAAAAAACTGAGACTGCCTCTGCACTGGTGTCACAGAGAGGCATCAATTGGGCCTGTCACTTCTGTGGTGTCACAAAGAGGGGAAAAGTGAGTCTGTCACTGCTGTGGTGTCCCGGAGAGGGGAAAAGTGGAGTGATCACAGTTGTGCAGTCCCAGAGAAAGTTGCACAGGTGCTATGACTTGTCTGTTGCCACAAAGGGGATGGAATTGGGGTTGTTAGGGCTGTGGTATGACAGAGAGTTTTAAATTGGTTCTGATGTGATGTCCCAGAGAGGGGAATAATGGGTCTTTCAACGCCCTGGTGTCACAGAGAGGTGTCAATTGGACTTGTCAGTGCAGTGATCTCCCAGAGAGAGGAAAACTGAGGCTGTCACTGCTGTGGCCTATAGGAGGGGATGAATTCCCACTTGTCTTTGATGTTAAGTCACGGAGAGGAGAAACCTGGCACTGTCACCGCTGGGGTGTTACAGATAGGTGTAAATTGGGCTTGTTGCATCTGTGGTGTGACAGAAAGGGTGAAATTTGGTCTGCCAGTGCTGTGATGTCTTAAAGGGTGGAAACTGGGTCTTTCACTGCTGTGATGTCCCAGAGAGGCGTAGATTGGGGTGTCCCACTGCTGTGATGTCCCAGAGAGGGGAAAAGAGAGGCTATCACAGCTGTGGAGTCTGAGAGAAAGTTCCACAGGTGTTCTGACTTGTCTGTTGCCACAGAGGGGATGCAGTTGGGGATGTCATGGCTATGGTATCAGGGAGAGGTTTGAATTGGTTCTGTCTCTGCTGTGATGTCACAGAGAAGAGAATAATGAGTCTGTCACCACTGTGGTGTCCCAGAGAGGTGTAAATTGGACTTGTCACTGACTGCAGTGATGTCACAGAGAGGTGAAACTGGGTCACTCATTTTTGTGATGTCACAGAGAGGAAGAAACTGAGGCTGCCACCACTTTGGTGTCATCAACAGATGTAAGTTGGGCCTGTCACTGCTCTGATGACACAAATGGAGGAAAAGTGGATCAGTCAGTGCTGCGGTGTTACAGAGGGGATGAATTTGAGGCTGTCATGACTGTGATGTCCCAGAGAGGGGAATAATGCCTCTGTTAGCACTGTGGTGTCACAGAGAGGCGTAAATGAGAGTTGTCAGTGCAGTGATGTTATAGAGAGGGGAAAATGGGTCCCTGATTGGTGTGATGTCAGAGAGAGGAAAAAACTGAGACTGCCTCTGCACTGGTGTCACAGAGAGGCATCAATTGGGCCTGTCACTTCTGTGGTGTCACAAAGAGGGGAAAAGTGAGTCTGTCACTGCTGTGGTGTCCCGGAGAGGGGAAAAGTGGAGTGATCACAGTTGTGCAGTCCCAGAGAAAGTTGCACAGGTGCTATGACTTGTCTGTTGCCACAAAGGGGATGGAATTGGGGTTGTTAGGGCTGTGGTATGACAGAGAGTTTTAAATTGGTTCTGATGTGATGTCCCAGAGAGGGGAATAATGGGTCTTTCAGCGCCCTGGTGTCACAGAGAGGTGTCAATTGGACTTGTCAGTGCAGTGATCTCCCAGAGAGAGGAAAACTGAGGCTGTCACTGCTGTGGCCTATAGGAGGGGATGAATTCCCACTTGTCTTTGATGTTAAGTCACGGAGAGGAGAAACCTGGCACTGTCACCGCTGGGGTGTTACAGATAGGTGTAAATTGGGCTTGTTGCATCTGTGGTGTGACAGAAAGGGTGAAATTTGGTCTGCCAGTGCTGTGATGTCTTCAAGGGTGGAAACTGGGTCTTTCACTGCTGTGATGTCCCAGAGAGGCGTAGATTGGGGTGTCCCACTGCTGTGATGTCCCAGAGAGGGGAAAAGAGGGGCTATCACAGCTGTGGAGTCTGAGAGAAAGTTCCACAGGTGTTCTGACTTGTCTGTTGCCACAGAGGGGATGCAGTTGGGGATGTCATGGCTATGGTATCAGGGAGAGGTTTGAATTGGTTCTGTCTCTGCTGTGATGTCACAGAGAAGAGAATAATGAGTCTGTCACCACTGTGGTGTCCCAGAGAGGTGTAAATTGGACTTGTCACTGACTGCAGTGATGTCAGAGAGAGGTGAAACTGGGTCACTCATTTTTGTGATGTCACAGAGAGGAAGAAACTGAGGCTGCCACCACTTTGGTGTCATCAACAGATGTAAGTTGGGCCTGTCACTGCTCTGATGACACAAATGGAGGAAAAGTGGATCAGTCAGTGCTGCGGTGTTAGAGAGGGGATGAATTTGAGGCTGTCATGACTGTGATGTCCCAGAGAGGGGAATAATGCCTCTGTTAGCACTGTGGTGTCACAGAGAGGCGTAAATGAGAGTTGTCAGTGCAGTGATGTTATAGAGAGGGGAAAATGGGTCCCTGATTGGTGTGATGTCAGAGAGAGGAAAAAACTGAGACTGCCTCTGCACTGGTGTCACAGAGAGGCATCAATTGGGCCTGTCACTTCTGTGGTGTCACAAAGAGGGGAAAAGTGAGTCTGTCACTGCTGTGGTGTCCCGGAGAGGGGAAAAGTGGAGTGATCACAGTTGTGCAGTCCCAGAGAAAGTTGCACAGGTGCTATGACTTGTCTGTTGCCACAAAGGGGATGGAATTGGGGTTGTTAGGGCTGTGGTATGACAGAGAGTTTTAAATTGGTTCTGATGTGATGTCCCAGAGAGGGGAATAATGGGTCTTTCAGCGCCCTGGTGTCACAGAGAGGTGTCAATTGGACTTGTCAGTGCAGTGATCTCCCAGAGAGAGGAAAACTGAGGCTGTCACTGCTGTGGCCTATAGGAGGGGATGAATTCCCACTTGTCTTTGATGTTAAGTCACGGAGAGGAGAAACCTGGCACTGTCACCGCTGGGGTGTTACAGATAGGTGTAAATTGGGCTTGTTGCATCTGTGGTGTGACAGAAAGGGTGAAATTTGGTCTGCCAGTGCTGTGATGTCTTCAAGGGTGGAAACTGGGTCTTTCACTGCTGTGATGTCCCAGAGAGGCGTAGATTGGGGTGTCCCACTGCTGTGATGTCCCAGAGAGGGGAAAAGAGGGGCTATCACAGCTGTGGAGTCTGAGAGAAAGTTCCACAGGTGTTCTGACTTGTCTGTTGCCACAGAGGGGATGCAGTTGGGGATGTCATGGCTATGGTATCAGGGAGAGGTTTGAATTGGTTCTGTCTCTGCTGTGATGTCACAGAGAAGAGAATAATGAGTCTGTCACCACTGTGGTGTCCCAGAGAGGTGTAAATTGGACTTGTCACTGACTGCAGTGATGTCAGAGAGAGGTGAAACTGGGTCACTCATTTTTGTGATGTCACAGAGAGGAAGAAACTGAGGCTGCCACCACTTTGGTGTCATCAACAGATGTAAGTTGGGCCTGTCACTGCTCTGATGACACAAATGGAGGAAAAGTGGATCAGTCAGTGCTGCGGTGTTAGAGAGGGGATGAATTTGAGGCTGTCATGACTGTGATGTCCCAGAGAGGGGAATAATGCCTCTGTTAGCACTGTGGTGTCACAGAGAGGCGTAAATGAGAGTTGTCAGTGCAGTGATGTTATAGAGAGGGGAAAATGGGTCCCTGATTGGTGTGATGTCAGAGAGAGGAAAAAACTGAGACTGCCTCTGCACTGGTGTCACAGAGAGGCATCAATTGGGCCTGTCACTTCTGTGGTGTCACAAAGAGGGGAAAAGTGAGTCTGTCACTGCTGTGGTGTCCCGGAGAGGGGAAAAGTGGAGTGATCACAGTTGTGCAGTCCCAGAGAAAGTTCCACAGGTGCTATGACTTGTCTGTTGCCACAAAGGGGATGGAATTGGGGTTGTTAGGGCTGTGGTATGACAGAGAGTTTTAAATTGGTTCTGATGTGATGTCCCAGAGAGGGGAATAATGGGTCTTTCAGCGCCGTGGTGTCACAGAGAGGTGTCAATTGGACTTGTCAGTGCAGTGATCTCCCAGAGAGAGGAAAACTGAGGCTGTCACTGCTGTGGCCTATAGGAGGGGATGAATTCCCACTTGTCTTTGATGTTATGTCACGGAGAGGAGAACCCTGGCACTGTCACCGCTGGGGTGTTAGAGAGAGGTGTAAATTGGGCTTGTTGTATCGGTGGTGTGACAGAAAGGGTGAAATTTGGTCTGTCAGTGCTGTGATGTCTTCAAGGGTGGAAACTGGGTCTTTCACTGCTGTGATGTCCCAGAGAGGCGTAGATTGGGGTGTCCCACTGCTGTGATGTCCCAGAGAGGGGAAAAGAGGGGCTATCACAGCTGTGGAGTCTGAGAGAAAGTTCCACAGGTGTTCTGACTTGTCTGTTGCCACAGAGGGGATGCAGTTGGGGATGTCATGGCTATGGTATCAGGGAGAGGTTTGAATTGGTTCTGTCTCTGCTGTGATGTCACAGAGAAGAGAATAATGAGTCTGTCACCACTGTGGTGTCCCAGAGAGGTGTAAATTGGACTTGTCACTGACTGCAGTGATGTCAGAGAGAGGTGAAACTGGGTCACTCATTTTTGTGATGTCACAGAAAGGAAGAAACTGAGGCTGCCACCACTTTGGTGTCATCAACAGATGTAAGTTGGGCCTGTCACTGCTCTGATGACACAAATGGAGGAAAAGTGGATCAGTCAGTGCTGCGGTGTTACAGAGGGAATGAATTTGAGGCTGTCATGACTGTGATGTCCCAGAGAGGGGAATAATGCCTCTGTTAGCACTGTGGTGTCACAGAGAGGCGTAAATGAGAGTTGTCAGTGCAGTGATGTTATAGAGAGGGGAAAATGGGTCCCTGATTGGTGTGATGTCAGAGAGAGGAAAAAACTGAGACTGCCTCTGCACTGGTGTCACAGAGAGGCATCAATTGGGCCTGTCACTTCTGTGGTGTCACAAAGAGGGGAAAAGTGAGTCTGTCACTGCTGTGGTGTCCCGGAGAGGGGAAAAGTGGAGTGATCACAGTTGTGCAGTCCCAGAGAAAGTTCCACAGGTGCTATGACTTGTCTGTTGCCACAAAGGGGATGGAATTGGGGTTGTTAGGGCTGTGGTATGACAGAGAGTTTTAAATTGGTTCTGATGTGATGTCCCAGAGAGGGGAATAATGGGTCTTTCAGCGCCGTGGTGTCACAGAGAGGTGTCAATTGGACTTGTCAGTGCAGTGATCTCCCAGAGAGAGGAAAACTGAGGCTGTCACTGCTGTGGCCTATAGGAGGGGATGAATTCCCACTTGTCTTTGATGTTATGTCACGGAGAGGAGAACCCTGGCACTGTCACCGCTGGGGTGTTAGAGAGAGGTGTAAATTGGGCTTGTTGTATCGGTGGTGTGACAGAAAAGGTGAAATTTGGTCTGTCAGTGCTGTGATGTCTTAAAGGGTGGAAACTGGGTCTTTCACTGCTGTGATGTCCCAGAGAGGCGTAGATTGGGGTGTCCCACTGCTGTGATGTCCCAGAGAGGGGAAAAGAGGGGCTATCACAGCTGTGGAGTCTGAGAGAAAGTTCCACAGGTGTTCTGACTTGTCTGTTGCCACAGAGGGGATGCAGTTGGGGATGTCATGGCTATGGTATCAGGGAGAGGTTTGAATTGGTTCTGTCTCTGCTGTGATGTCACAGAGAAGGGAATAATGAGTCTGTCACCACTGTGGTGTCCCAGAGAGGTGTAAATTGGACTTGTCACTGACTGCAGTGATGTCAGAGAGAGGTGAAACTGGGTCACTCATTTTTGTGATGTCACAGAGAGGAAGAAACTGAGGCTGCCACCACTTTGGTGTCATGAACAGATGTAAGTTGGGCCTGTCACTGCTCTGATGACACAAATGGAGGAAAAGTGGATCAGTCAGTGCTGCGGTGTTACAGAGGGGATGAATTTGAGGCTGTCATGACTGTGATGTCCCAGAGAGGGGAATAATGCCTCTGTTAGCACTGTGGTGTCACAGAGAGGCGTAAATGAGAGTTGTCAGTGCAGTGATGTTATAGAGAGGGGAAAATGGGTCCCTGATTGGTGTGATGTCAGAGAGAGGAAAAAACTGAGACTGCCTCTGCACTGGTGTCACAGAGAGGCATCAATTGGGCCTGTCACTTCTGTGGTGTCACAAAGAGGGGAAAAGTGAGTCTGTCACTGCTGTGGTGTCCCGGAGAGGGGAAAAGTGGAGTGATCACAGTTGTGCAGTCCCAGAGAAAGTTCCACAGGTGCTATGACTTGTCTGTTGCCACAAAGGGGATGGAATTGGGGTTGTTAGGGCTGTGGTATGACAGAGAGTTTTAAATTGGTTCTGATGTGATGTCCCAGAGAGGGGAATAATGGGTCTTTCAACGCCCTGGTGTCACAGAGAGGTGTCAATTGGACTTGTCAGTGCAGTGATCTCCCAGAGAGAGGAAAACTGAGGCTGTCACTGCTGTGGCCTATAGGAGGGGATGAATTCCCACTTGTCTTTGATGTTAAGTCACGGAGAGGAGAAACCTGGCACTGTCACCGCTGGGGTGTTAGAGATAGGTGTAAATTGGGCTTGTTGCATCTGTGGTGTGACAGAAAGGGTGAAATTTGGTCTGCCAGTGCTGTGATGTCTTCAAGGGTGGAAACTGGGTCTTTCACTGCTGTGATGTCCCAGAGAGGCGTAGATTGGGGTGTCCCACTGCTGTGATGTCCCAGAGAGGGGAAAAGAGGGGCTATCACAGCTGTGGAGTCTGAGAGAAAGTTCCACAGGTGTTCTGACTTGTCTGTTGCCACAGAGGGGATGCAGTTGGGGATGTCATGGCTATGGTATCAGGGAGAGGTTTGAATTGGTTCTGTCTCTGCTGTGATGTCACAGAGAAGAGAATAATGAGTCTGTCACCACTGTGGTGTCCCAGAGAGGTGTAAATTGGACTTGTCACTGACTGCAGTGATGTCAGAGAGAGGTGAAACTGGGTCACTCATTTTTGTGATGTCACAGAGAGGAAGAAACTGAGGCTGCCACCACTTTGGTGTCATCAACAGATGTAAGTTGGGCCTGTCACTGCTCTGATGACACAAATGGAGGAAAAGTGGATCAGTCAGTGCTGCGGTGTTAGAGAGGGGATGAATTTGAGGCTGTCATGACTGTGATGTCCCAGAGAGGGGAATAATGCCTCTGTTAGCACTGTGGTGTCACAGAGAGGCGTAAATGAGAGTTGTCACTGCAGTGATGTTATAGAGAGGGGAAAATGGGTCCCTGATTGGTGTGATGTCAGAGAGAGGAAAAAACTGAGACTGCCTCTGCACTGGTGTCACAGAGAGGCATCAATTGGGCCTGTCACTTCTGTGGTGTCACAAAGAGGGGAAAAGTGAGTCTGTCACTGCTGTGGTGTCCCGGAGAGGGGAAAAGTGGAGTGATCACAGTTGTGCAGTCCCAGAGAAAGTTCCACAGGTGCTATGACTTGTCTGTTGCCACAAAGGGGATGGAATTGGGGTTGTTAGGGCTGTGGTATGACAGAGAGTTTTAAATTGGTTCTGATGTGATGTCCCAGAGAGGGGAATAATGGGTCTTTCAACGCCCTGGTGTCACAGAGAGGTGTCAATTGGACTTGTCAGTGCAGTGATCTCCCAGAGAGAGGAAAACTGAGGCTGTCACTGCTGTGGCCTATAGGAGGGGATGAATTCCCACTTGTCTTTGATGTTAAGTCACGGAGAGGAGAAACCTGGCACTGTCACCGCTGGGGTGTTACAGATAGGTGTAAATTGGGCTTGTTGCATCTGTGGTGTGACAGAAAGGGTGAAATATGGTCTGCCAGTGCTGTGATGTCTTAAAGGGTGGAAACTGGGTCTTTCACTGCTGTGATGTCCCAGAGAGGCGTAGATTGGGGTGTCCCACTGCTGTGATGTCCCAGAGAGGGGAAAAGAGAGGCTATCACAGCTGTGGAGTCTGAGAGAAAGTTCCACAGGTGTTCTGACTTGTCTGTTGCCACAGAGGGGATGCAGTTGGGGATGTCATGGCTATGGTATCAGGGAGAGGTTTGAATTGGTTCTGTCTCTGCTGTGATGTCACAGAGAAGAGAATAATGAGTCTGTCACCACTGTGGTGTCCCAGAGAGGTGTAAATTGGACTTGTCACTGACTGCAGTGATGTCAGAGAGAGGTGAAACTGGGTCACTCATTTTTGTGATGTCACAGAGAGGAAGAAACTGAGGCTGCCACCACTTTGGTGTCATCAACAGATGTAAGTTGGGCCTGTCACTGCTCTGATGACACAAATGGAGGAAAAGTGGATCAGTCAGTGCTGCGGTGTTAGAGAGGGGATGAATTTGAGGCTGTCATGACTGTGATGTCCCAGAGAGGGGAATAATGCCTCTGTTAGCACTGTGGTGTCACAGAGAGGCGTAAATGAGAGTTGTCACTGCAGTGATGTTATAGAGAGGGGAAAATGGGTCCCTGATTGGTGTGATGTCAGAGAGAGGAAAAAACTGAGACTGCCTCTGCACTGGTGTCACAGAGAGGCATCAATTGGGCCTGTCACTTCTGTGGTGTCACAAAGAGGGGAAAAGTGAGTCTGTCACTGCTGTGGTGTCCCGGAGAGGGGAAAAGTGGAGTGATCACAGTTGTGCAGTCCCAGAGAAAGTTGCACAGGTGCTATGACTTGTCTGTTGCCACAAAGGGGATGGAATTGGGGTTGTTAGGGCTGTGGTATGACAGAGAGTTTTAAATTGGTTCTGATGTGATGTCCCAGAGAGGGGAATAATGGGTCTTTCAACGCCCTGGTGTCACAGAGAGGTGTCAATTGGACTTGTCAGTGCAGTGATCTCCCAGAGAGAGGAAAACTGAGGCTGTCACTGCTGTGGCCTATAGGAGGGGATGAATTCCCACTTGTCTTTGATGTTATGTCACGGAGAGGAGAACCCTGGCACTGTCACCGCTGGGGTGTTAGAGAGAGGTGTAAATTGGGCTTGTTGTATCGGTGGTGTGACAGAAAGGGTGAAATTTGGTCTGTCAGTGCTGTGATGTCTTCAAGGGTGGAAACTGGGTCTTTCACTGCTGTGATGTCCCAGAGAGGCGTAGATTGGGGTGTCCCACTGCTGTGATGTCCCAGAGAGGGGAAAAGAGGGGCTATCACAGCTGTGGAGTCTGAGAGAAAGTTCCACAGGTGTTCTGACTTGTCTGTTGCCACAGAGGGGATGCAGTTGGGGATGTCATGGCTATGGTATCAGGGAGAGGTTTGAATTGGTTCTGTCTCTGCTGTGATGTCACAGAGAAGAGAATAATGAGTCTGTCACCACTGTGGTGTCCCAGAGAGGTGTAAATTGGACTTGTCACTGACTGCAGTGATGTCAGAGAGAGGTGAAACTGGGTCACTCATTTTTGTGATGTCACAGAGAGGAAGAAACTGAGGCTGCCACCACTTTGGTGTCATCAACAGATGTAAGTTGGGCCTGTCACTGCTCTGATGACACAAATGGAGGAAAAGTGGATCAGTCAGTGCTGCGGTGTTACAGAGGGGATGAATTTGAGGCTGTCATGACTGTGATGTCCCAGAGAGGGGAATAATGCCTCTGTTAGCACTGTGGTGTCACAGAGAGGCGTAAATGAGAGTTGTCAGTGCAGTGATGTTATAGAGAGGGGAAAATGGGTCCCTGATTGGTGTGATGTCAGAGAGAGGAAAAAACTGAGACTGCCTCTGCACTGGTGTCACAGAGAGGCATCAATTGGGCCTGTCACTTCTGTGGTGTCACAAAGAGGGGAAAAGTGAGTCTGTCACTGCTGTGGTGTCCCGGAGAGGGGAAAAGTGGAGTGATCACAGTTGTGCAGTCCCAGAGAAAGTTGCACAGGTGCTATGACTTGTCTGTTGCCACAAAGGGGATGGAATTGGGGTTGTTAGGGCTGTGGTATGACAGAGAGTTTTAAATTGGTTCTGATGTGATGTCCCAGAGAGGGGAATAATGGGTCTTTCAGCGCCGTGGTGTCACAGAGAGGTGTCAATTGGACTTGTCAGTGCAGTGATCTCCCAGAGAGAGGAAAACTGAGGCTGTCACTGCTGTGGCCTATAGGAGGGGATGAATTCCCACTTGTCTTTGATGTTATGTCACGGAGAGGAGAAACGTGGCACTGTCACCGCTGGGGTGTTAGAGAGAGGTGTAAATTGGGCTTGTTGTATCGGTGGTGTGACAGAAAGGGTGAAATTTGGTCTGTCAGTGCTGTGATGTCTTAAAGGGTGGAAACTGGGTCTTTCACTGCTGTGATGTCCCAGAGAGGCGTAGATTGGGGTGTCCCACTGCTGTGATGTCCCAGAGAGGGGAAAAGAGGGGCTATCACAGCTGTGGAGTCTGAGAGAAAGTTCCACAGGTGTTCTGACTTGTCTGTTGCCACAGAGGGGATGCAGTTGGGGATGTCATGGCTATGGTATCAGGGAGAGGTTTGAATTGGTTCTGTCTCTGCTGTGATGTCACAGAGAAGAGAATAATGAGTCTGTCACCACTGTGGTGTCCCAGAGAGGTGTAAATTGGACTTGTCACTGACTGCAGTGATGTCAGAGAGAGGTGAAACTGGGTCACTCATTTTTGTGATGTCACAGAAAGGAAGAAACTGAGGCTGCCACCACTTTGGTGTCATCAACAGATGTAAGTTGGGCCTGTCACTGCTCTGATGACACAAATGGAGGAAAAGTGGATCAGTCAGTGCTGCGGTGTTACAGAGGGGATGAATTTGAGGCTGTCATGACTGTGATGTCCCAGAGAGGGGAATAATGCCTCTGTTAGCACTGTGGTGTCACAGAGAGGCGTAAATGAGAGTTGTCACTGCAGTGATGTTATAGAGAGGGGAAAATGGGTCCCTGATTGGTGTGATGTCAGAGAGAGGAAAAAACTGAGACTGCCTCTGCACTGGTGTCACAGAGAGGCATCAATTGGGCCTGTCACTTCTGTGGTGTCACAAAGAGGGGAAAAGTGAGTCTGTCACTGCTGTGGTGTCCCAGAGAGGGGAAAAGTGGAGTGATCACAGTTGTGCAGTCCCAGAGAAAGTTGCACAGGTGCTATGACTTGTCTGTTGCCACAAAGGGGATGGAATTGGGGTTGTTAGGGCTGTGGTATGACAGAGAGTTTTAAATTGGTTCTGATGTGATGTCCCAGAGAGGGGAATAATGGGTCTTTCAGCGCCGTGGTGTCACAGAGAGGTGTCAATTGGACTTGTCAGTGCAGTGATCTCCCAGAGAGAGGAAAACTGAGGCTGTCACTGCTGTGGCCTATAGGAGGGGATGAATTCCCACTTGTCTTTGATGTTATGTCACGGAGAGGAGAACCCTGGCACTGTCACCGCTGGGGTGTTAGAGAGAGGTGTAAATTGGGCTTGTTGTATCGGTGGTGTGACAGAAAAGGTGAAATTTGGTCTGTCAGTGCTGTGATGTCTTCAAGGGTGGAAACTGGGTCTTTCACTGCTGTGATGTCCCAGAGAGGCGTAGATTGGGGTGTCCCACTGCTGTGATGTCCCAGAGAGGGGAAAAGAGGGGCTATCACAGCTGTGGAGTCTGAGAGAAAGTTCCACAGGTGTTCTGACTTGTCTGTTGCCACAGAGGGGATGCAGTTGGGGATGTCATGGCTATGGTATCAGGGAGAGGTTTGAATTGGTTCTGTCTCTGCTGTGATGTCACAGAGAAGGGAATAATGAGTCTGTCACCACTGTGGTGTCCCAGAGAGGTGTAAATTGGACTTGTCACTGACTGCAGTGATGTCAGAGAGAGGTGAAACTGGGTCACTCATTTTTGTGATGTCACAGAGAGGAAGAAACTGAGGCTGCCACCACTTTGGTGTCATCAACAGATGTAAGTTGGGCCTGTCACTGCTCTGATGACACAAATGGAGGAAAAGTGGATCAGTCAGTGCTGTGGTGTTAGAGAGGGGATGAATTTGAGGCTGTCATGACTGTGATGTCCCAGAGAGGGGAATAATGCCTCTGTTAGCACTGTGGTGTCACAGAGAGGCGTAAATGAGAGTTGTCACTGCAGTGATGTTATAGAGAGGGGAAAATGGGTCCCTGATTGGTGTGATGTCAGAGAGAGGAAAAAACTGAGACTGCCTCTGCACTGGTGTCACAGAGAGGCATCAATTGGGCCTGTCACTTCTGTGGTGTCACAAAGAGGGGAAAAGTGAGTCTGTCACTGCTGTGGTGTCCCGGAGAGGGGAAAAGTGGAGTGATCACAGTTGTGCAGTCCCAGAGAAAGTTGCACAGGTGCTATGACTTGTCTGTTGCCACAAAGGGGATGGAATTGGGGTTGTTAGGGCTGTGGTATGACAGAGAGTTTTAAATTGGTTCTGATGTGATGTCCCAGAGAGGGGAATAATGGGTCTTTCAACGCCCTGGTGTCACAGAGAGGTGTCAATTGGACTTGTCAGTGCAGTGATCTCCCAGAGAGAGGAAAACTGAGGCTGTCACTGCTGTGGCCTATAGGAGGGGATGAATTCCCACTTGTCTTTGATGTTATGTCACGGAGAGGAGAACCCTGGCACTGTCACCGCTGGGGTGTTAGAGAGAGGTGTAAATTGGGCTTGTTGTATCGGTGGTGTGACAGAAAGGGTGAAATTTGGTCTGTCAGTGCTGTGATGTCTTCAAGGGTGGAAACTGGGTCTTTCACTGCTGTGATGTCCCAGAGAGGCGTAGATTGGGGTGTCCCACTGCTGTGATGTCCCAGAGAGGGGAAAAGAGGGGCTATCACAGCTGTGGAGTCTGAGAGAAAGTTCCACAGGTGTTCTGACTTGTCTGTTGCCACAGAGGGGATGCAGTTGGGGATGTCATGGCTATGGTATCAGGGAGAGGTTTGAATTGGTTCTGTCTCTGCTGTGATGTCACAGAGAAGAGAATAATGAGTCTGTCACCACTGTGGTGTCCCAGAGAGGTGTAAATTGGACTTGTCACTGACTGCAGTGATGTCAGAGAGAGGTGAAACTGGGTCACTCATTTTTGTGATGTCACAGAGAGGAAGAAACTGAGGCTGCCACCACTTTGGTGTCATCAACAGATGTAAGTTGGGCCTGTCACTGCTCTGATGACACAAATGGAGGAAAAGTGGATCAGTCAGTGCTGCGGTGTTAGAGAGGGGATGAATTTGAGGCTGTCATGACTGTGATGTCCCAGAGAGGGGAATAATGCCTCTGTTAGCACTGTGGTGTCACAGAGAGGCGTAAATGAGAGTTGTCAGTGCAGTGATGTTATAGAGAGGGGAAAATGGGTCCCTGATTGGTGTGATGTCAGAGAGAGGAAAAAACTGAGACTGCCTCTGCACTGGTGTCACAGAGAGGCATCAATTGGGCCTGTCACTTCTGTGGTGTCACAAAGAGGGGAAAAGTGAGTCTGTCACTGCTGTGGTGTCCCGGAGAGGGGAAAAGTGGAGTGATCACAGTTGTGCAGTCCCAGAGAAAGTTGCACAGGTGCTATGACTTGTCTGTTGCCACAAAGGGGATGGAATTGGGGTTGTTAGGGCTGTGGTATGACAGAGAGTTTTAAATTGGTTCTGATGTGATGTCCCAGAGAGGGGAATAATGGGTCTTTCAGCGCCCTGGTGTCACAGAGAGGTGTCAATTGGACTTGTCAGTGCAGTGATCTCCCAGAGAGAGGAAAACTGAGGCTGTCACTGCTGTGGCCTATAGGAGGGGATGAATTCCCACTTGTCTTTGATGTTAAGTCACGGAGAGGAGAAACCTGGCACTGTCACCGCTGGGGTGTTACAGATAGGTGTAAATTGGGCTTGTTGCATCTGTGGTGTGACAGAAAGGGTGAAATTTGGTCTGCCAGTGCTGTGATGTCTTCAAGGGTGGAAACTGGGTCTTTCACTGCTGTGATGTCCCAGAGAGGCGTAGATTGGGGTGTCCCACTGCTGTGATGTCCCAGAGAGGGGAAAAGAGAGGCTATCACAGCTGTGGAGTCTGAGAGAAAGTTCCACAGGTGTTCTGACTTGTCTGTTGCCACAGAGGGGATGCAGTTGGGGATGTCATGGCTATGGTATCAGGGAGAGGTTTGAATTGGTTCTGTCTCTGCTGTGATGTCACAGAGAAGAGAATAATGAGTCTGTCACCACTGTGGTGTCCCAGAGAGGTGTAAATTGGACTTGTCACTGACTGCAGTGATGTCAGAGAGAGGTGAAACTGGGTCACTCATTTTTGTGATGTCACAGAGAGGAAGAAACTGAGGCTGCCACCACTTTGGTGTCATCAACAGATGTAAGTTGGGCCTGTCACTGCTCTGATGACACAAATGGAGGAAAAGTGGATCAGTCAGTGCTGCGGTGTTAGAGAGGGGATGAATTTGAGGCTGTCATGACTGTGATGTCCCAGAGAGGGGAATAATGCCTCTGTTAGCACTGTGGTGTCACAGAGAGGCGTAAATGAGAGTTGTCACTGCAGTGATGTTATAGAGAGGGGAAAATGGGTCCCTGATTGGTGTGATGTCAGAGAGAGGAAAAAACTGAGACTGCCTCTGCACTGGTGTCACAGAGAGGCATCAATTGGGCCTGTCACTTCTGTGGTGTCACAAAGAGGGGAAAAGTGAGTCTGTCACTGCTGTGGTGTCCCGGAGAGGGGAAAAGTGGAGTGATCACAGTTGTGCAGTCCCAGAGAAAGTTGCACAGGTGCTATGACTTGTCTGTTGCCACAAAGGGGATGGAATTGGGGTTGTTAGGGCTGTGGTATGACAGAGAGTTTTAAATTGGTTCTGATGTGATGTCCCAGAGAGGGGAATAATGGGTCTTTCAACGCCCTGGTGTCACAGAGAGGTGTCAATTGGACTTGTCAGTGCAGTGATCTCCCAGAGAGAGGAAAACTGAGGCTGTCACTGCTGTGGCCTATAGGAGGGGATGAATTCCCACTTGTCTTTGATGTTATGTCACGGAGAGGAGAACCCTGGCACTGTCACCGCTGGGGTGTTAGAGAGAGGTGTAAATTGGGCTTGTTGTATCGGTGGTGTGACAGAAAGGGTGAAATTTGGTCTGTCAGTGCTGTGATGTCTTAAAGGGTGGAAACTGGGTCTTTCACTGCTGTGATGTCCCAGAGAGGCGTAGATTGGGGTGTCCCACTGCTGTGATGTCCCAGAGAGGGGAAAAGAGGGGCTATCACAGCTGTGGAGTCTGAGAGAAAGTTCCACAGGTGTTCTGACTTGTCTGTTGCCACAGAGGGGATGCAGTTGGGGATGTCATGGCTATGGTATCAGGGAGAGGTTTGAATTGGTTCTGTCTCTGCTGTGATGTCACAGAGAAGAGAATAATGAGTCTGTCACCACTGTGGTGTCCCAGAGAGGTGTAAATTGGACTTGTCACTGACTGCAGTGATGTCAGAGAGAGGTGAAACTGGGTCACTCATTTTTGTGATGTCACAGAGAGGAAGAAACTGAGGCTGCCACCACTTTGGTGTCATCAACAGATGTAAGTTGGGCCTGTCACTGCTCTGATGACACAAATGGAGGAAAAGTGGATCAGTCAGTGCTGCGGTGTTACAGAGGGGATGAATTTGAGGCTGTCATGACTGTGATGTCCCAGAGAGGGGAATAATGCCTCTGTTAGCACTGTGGTGTCACAGAGAGGCGTAAATGAGAGTTGTCAGTGCAGTGATGTTATAGAGAGGGGAAAATGGGTCCCTGATTGGTGTGATGTCAGAGAGAGGAAAAAACTGAGACTGCCTCTGCACTGGTGTCACAGAGAGGCATCAATTGGGCCTGTCACTTCTGTGGTGTCACAAAGAGGGGAAAAGTGAGTCTGTCACTGCTGTGGTGTCCCGGAGAGGGGAAAAGTGGAGTGATCACAGTTGTGCAGTCCCAGAGAAAGTTGCACAGGTGCTATGACTTGTCTGTTGCCACAAAGGGGATGGAATTGGGGTTGTTAGGGCTGTGGTATGACAGAGAGTTTTAAATTGGTTCTGATGTGATGTCCCAGAGAGGGGAATAATGGGTCTTTCAGCGCCCTGGTGTCACAGAGAGGTGTCAATTGGACTTGTCAGTGCAGTGATCTCCCAGAGAGAGGAAAACTGAGGCTGTCACTGCTGTGGCCTATAGGAGGGGATGAATTCCCACTTGTCTTTGATGTTAAGTCACGGAGAGGAGAAACCTGGCACTGTCACCGCTGGGGTGTTACAGATAGGTGTAAATTGGGCTTGTTGCATCTGTGGTGTGACAGAAAGGGTGAAATTTGGTCTGCCAGTGCTGTGATGTCTTCAAGGGTGGAAACTGGGTCTTTCACTGCTGTGATGTCCCAGAGAGGCGTAGATTGGGGTGTCCCACTGCTGTGATGTCCCAGAGAGGGGAAAAGAGAGGCTATCACAGCTGTGGAGTCTGAGAGAAAGTTCCACAGGTGTTCTGACTTGTCTGTTGCCACAGAGGGGATGCAGTTGGGGATGTCATGGCTATGGTATCAGGGAGAGGTTTGAATTGGTTCTGTCTCTGCTGTGATGTCACAGAGAAGAGAATAATGAGTCTGTCACCACTGTGGTGTCCCAGAGAGGTGTAAATTGGACTTGTCACTGACTGCAGTGATGTCAGAGAGAGGTGAAACTGGGTCACTCATTTTTGTGATGTCACAGAGAGGAAGAAACTGAGGCTGCCACCACTTTGGTGTCATCAACAGATGTAAGTTGGGCCTGTCACTGCTCTGATGACACAAATGGAGGAAAAGTGGATCAGTCAGTGCTGCGGTGTTACAGAGGGGATGAATTTGAGGCTGTCATGACTGTGATGTCCCAGAGAGGGGAATAATGCCTCTGTTAGCACTGTGGTGTCACAGAGAGGCGTAAATGAGAGTTGTCACTGCAGTGATGTTATAGAGAGGGGAAAATGGGTCCCTGATTGGTGTGATGTCAGAGAGAGGAAAAAACTGAGACTGCCTCTGCACTGGTGTCACAGAGAGGCATCAATTGGGCCTGTCACTTCTGTGGTGTCACAAAGAGGGGAAAAGTGAGTCTGTCACTGCTGTGGTGTCCCGGAGAGGGGAAAAGTGGAGTGATCACAGTTGTGCAGTCCCAGAGAAAGTTGCACAGGTGCTATGACTTGTCTGTTGCCACAAAGGGGATGGAATTGGGGTTGTTAGGGCTGTGGTATGACAGAGAGTTTTAAATTGGTTCTGATGTGATGTCCCAGAGAGGGGAATAATGGGTCTTTCAACGCCCTGGTGTCACAGAGAGGTGTCAATTGGACTTGTCAGTGCAGTGATCTCCCAGAGAGAGGAAAACTGAGGCTGTCACTGCTGTGGCCTATAGGAGGGGATGAATTCCCACTTGTCTTTGATGTTATGTCACGGAGAGGAGAACCCTGGCACTGTCACCGCTGGGGTGTTAGAGAGAGGTGTAAATTGGGCTTGTTGTATCGGTGGTGTGACAGAAAGGGTGAAATTTGGTCTGTCAGTGCTGTGATGTCTTCAAGGGTGGAAACTGGGTCTTTCACTGCTGTGATGTCCCAGAGAGGCGTAGATTGGGGTGTCCCACTGCTGTGATGTCCCAGAGAGGGGAAAAGAGGGGCTATCACAGCTGTGGAGTCTGAGAGAAAGTTCCACAGGTGTTCTGACTTGTCTGTTGCCACAGAGGGGATGCAGTTGGGGATGTCATGGCTATGGTATCAGGGAGAGGTTTGAATTGGTTCTGTCTCTGCTGTGATGTCACAGAGAAGAGAATAATGAGTCTGTCACCACTGTGGTGTCCCAGAGAGGTGTAAATTGGACTTGTCACTGACTGCAGTGATGTCAGAGAGAGGTGAAACTGGGTCACTCATTTTTGTGATGTCACAGAGAGGAAGAAACTGAGGCTGCCACCACTTTGGTGTCATCAACAGATGTAAGTTGGGCCTGTCACTGCTCTGATGACACAAATGGAGGAAAAGTGGATCAGTCAGTGCTGCGGTGTTACAGAGGGGATGAATTTGAGGCTGTCATGACTGTGATGTCCCAGAGAGGGGAATAATGCCTCTGTTAGCACTGTGGTGTCACAGAGAGGCGTAAATGAGAGTTGTCACTGCAGTGATGTTATAGAGAGGGGAAAATGGGTCCCTGATTGGTGTGATGTCAGAGAGAGGAAAAAACTGAGACTGCCTCTGCACTGGTGTCACAGAGAGGCATCAATTGGGCCTGTCACTTCTGTGGTGTCACAAAGAGGGGAAAAGTGAGTCTGTCACTGCTGTGGTGTCCCGGAGAGGGGAAAAGTGGAGTGATCACAGTTGTGCAGTCCCAGAGAAAGTTGCACAGGTGCTATGACTTGTCTGTTGCCACAAAGGGGATGGAATTGGGGTTGTTAGGGCTGTGGTATGACAGAGAGTTTTAAATTGGTTCTGATGTGATGTCCCAGAGAGGGGAATAATGGGTCTTTCAGCGCCCTGGTGTCACAGAGAGGTGTCAATTGGACTTGTCAGTGCAGTGATCTCCCAGAGAGAGGAAAACTGAGGCTGTCACTGCTGTGGCCTATAGGAGGGGATGAATTCCCACTTGTCTTTGATGTTAAGTCACGGAGAGGAGAAACCTGGCACTGTCACCGCTGGGGTGTTACAGATAGGTGTAAATTGGGCTTGTTGCATCTGTGGTGTGACAGAAAGGGTGAAATTTGGTCTGCCAGTGCTGTGATGTCTTCAAGGGTGGAAACTGGGTCTTTCACTGCTGTGATGTCCCAGAGAGGCGTAGATTGGGGTGTCCCACTGCTGTGATGTCCCAGAGAGGGGAAAAGAGAGGCTATCACAGCTGTGGAGTCTGAGAGAAAGTTCCACAGGTGTTCTGACTTGTCTGTTGCCACAGAGGGGATGCAGTTGGGGATGTCATGGCTATGGTATCAGGGAGAGGTTTGAATTGGTTCTGTCTCTGCTGTGATGTCACAGAGAAGAGAATAATGAGTCTGTCACCACTGTGGTGTCCCAGAGAGGTGTAAATTGGACTTGTCACTGACTGCAGTGATGTCAGAGAGAGGCGAAACTGGGTCACTCATTTTTGTGATGTCACAGAGAGGAAGAAACTGAGGCTGCCACCACTTTGGTGTCATCAACAGATGTAAGTTGGGCCTGTCACTGCTCTGATGACACAAATGGAGGAAAAGTGGATCAGTCAGTGCTGCGGTGTTAGAGAGGGGATGAATTTGAGGCTGTCATGACTGTGATGTCCCAGAGAGGGGAATAATGCCTCTGTTAGCACTGTGGTGTCACAGAGAGGCGTAAATGAGAGTTGTCACTGCAGTGATGTTATAGAGAGGGGAAAATGGGTCCCTGATTGGTGTGATGTCAGAGAGAGGAAAAAACTGAGACTGCCTCTGCACTGGTGTCACAGAGAGGCATCAATTGGGCCTGTCACTTCTGTGGTGTCACAAAGAGGGGAAAAGTGAGTCTGTCACTGCTGTGGTGTCCCGGAGAGGGGAAAAGTGGAGTGATCACAGTTGTGCAGTCCCAGAGAAAGTTGCACAGGTGCTATGACTTGTCTGTTGCCACAAAGGGGATGGAATTGGGGTTGTTAGGGCTGTGGTATGACAGAGAGTTTTAAATTGGTTCTGATGTGATGTCCCAGAGAGGGGAATAATGGGTCTTTCAGCGCCCTGGTGTCACAGAGAGGTGTCAATTGGACTTGTCAGTGCAGTGATCTCCCAGAGAGAGGAAAACTGAGGCTGTCACTGCTGTGGCCTATAGGAGGGGATGAATTCCCACTTGTCTTTGATGTTATGTCACGGAGAGGAGAACCCTGGCACTGTCACCGCTGGGGTGTTAGAGAGAGGTGTAAATTGGGCTTGTTGTATCGGTGGTGTGACAGAAAGGGTGAAATTTGGTCTGTCAGTGCTGTGATGTCTTAAAGGGTGGAAACTGGGTCTTTCACTGCTGTGATGTCCCAGAGAGGCGTAGATTGGGGTGTCCCACTGCTGTGATGTCCCAGAGAGGGGAAAAGAGGGGCTATCACAGCTGTGGAGTCTGAGAGAAAGTTCCACAGGTGTTCTGACTTGTCTGTTGCCACAGAGGGGATGCAGTTGGGGATGTCATGGCTATGGTATCAGGGAGAGGTTTGAATTGGTTCTGTCTCTGCTGTGATGTCACAGAGAAGAGAATAATGAGTCTGTCACCACTGTGGTGTCCCAGAGAGGTGTAAATTGGACTTGTCACTGACTGCAGTGATGTCAGAGAGAGGTGAAACTGGGTCACTCATTTTTGTGATGTCACAGAGAGGAAGAAACTGAGGCTGCCACCACTTTGGTGTCATCAACAGATGTAAGTTGGGCCTGTCACTGCTCTGATGACACAAATGGAGGAAAAGTGGATCAGTCAGTGCTGCGGTGTTAGAGAGGGGATGAATTTGAGGCTGTCATGACTGTGATGTCCCAGAGAGGGGAATAATGCCTCTGTTAGCACTGTGGTGTCACAGAGAGGCGTAAATGAGAGTTGTCAGTGCAGTGATGTTATAGAGAGGGGAAAATGGGTCCCTGATTGGTGTGATGTCAGAGAGAGGAAAAAACTGAGACTGCCTCTGCACTGGTGTCACAGAGAGGCATCAATTGGGCCTGTCACTTCTGTGGTGTCACAAAGAGGGGAAAAGTGAGTCTGTCACTGCTGTGGTGTCCCGGAGAGGGGAAAAGTGGAGTGATCACAGTTGTGCAGTCCCAGAGAAAGTTGCACAGGTGCTATGACTTGTCTGTTGCCACAAAGGGGATGGAATTGGGGTTGTTAGGGCTGTGGTATGACAGAGAGTTTTAAATTGGTTCTGATGTGATGTCCCAGAGAGGGGAATAATGGGTCTTTCAACGCCCTGGTGTCACAGAGAGGTGTCAATTGGACTTGTCAGTGCAGTGATCTCCCAGAGAGAGGAAAACTGAGGCTGTCACTGCTGTGGCCTATAGGAGGGGATGAATTCCCACTTGTCTTTGATGTTAAGTCACGGAGAGGAGAAACCTGGCACTGTCACCGCTGGGGTGTTACAGATAGGTGTAAATTGGGCTTGTTGCATCTGTGGTGTGACAGAAAGGGTGAAATTTGGTCTGCCAGTGCTGTGATGTCTTCAAGGGTGGAAACTGGGTCTTTCACTGCTGTGATGTCCCAGAGAGGCGTAGATTGGGGTGTCCCACTGCTGTGATGTCCCAGAGAGGGGAAAAGAGAGGCTATCACAGCTGTGGAGTCTGAGAGAAAGTTCCACAGGTGTTCTGACTTGTCTGTTGCCACAGAGGGGATGCAGTTGGGGATGTCATGGCTATGGTATCAGGGAGAGGTTTGAATTGGTTCTGTCTCTGCTGTGATGTCACAGAGAAGAGAATAATGAGTCTGTCACCACTGTGGTGTCCCAGAGAGGTGTAAATTGGACTTGTCACTGACTGCAGTGATGTCAGAGAGAGGTGAAACTGGGTCACTCATTTTTGTGATGTCACAGAGAGGAAGAAACTGAGGCTGCCACCACTTTGGTGTCATCAACAGATGTAAGTTGGGCCTGTCACTGCTCTGATGACACAAATGGAGGAAAAGTGGATCAGTCAGTGCTGCGGTGTTAGAGAGGGGATGAATTTGAGGCTGTCATGACTGTGATGTCCCAGAGAGGGGAATAATGCCTCTGTTAGCACTGTGGTGTCACAGAGAGGCGTAAATGAGAGTTGTCACTGCAGTGATGTTATAGAGAGGGGAAAATGGGTCCCTGATTGGTGTGATGTCAGAGAGAGGAAAAAACTGAGACTGCCTCTGCACTGGTGTCACAGAGAGGCATCAATTGGGCCTGTCACTTCTGTGGTGTCACAAAGAGGGGAAAAGTGAGTCTGTCACTGCTGTGGTGTCCCGGAGAGGGGAAAAGTGGAGTGATCACAGTTGTGCAGTCCCAGAGAAAGTTGCACAGGTGCTATGACTTGTCTGTTGCCACAAAGGGGATGGAATTGGGGTTGTTAGGGCTGTGGTATGACAGAGAGTTTTAAATTGGTTCTGATGTGATGTCCCAGAGAGGGGAATAATGGGTCTTTCAACGCCCTGGTGTCACAGAGAGGTGTCAATTGGACTTGTCAGTGCAGTGATCTCCCAGAGAGAGGAAAACTGAGGCTGTCACTGCTGTGGCCTATAGGAGGGGATGAATTCCCACTTGTCTTTGATGTTATGTCACGGAGAGGAGAACCCTGGCACTGTCACCGCTGGGGTGTTAGAGAGAGGTGTAAATTGGGCTTGTTGTATCGGTGGTGTGACAGAAAGGGTGAAATTTGGTCTGTCAGTGCTGTGATGTCTTCAAGGGTGGAAACTGGGTCTTTCACTGCTGTGATGTCCCAGAGAGGCGTAGATTGGGGTGTCCCACTGCTGTGATGTCCCAGAGAGGGGAAAAGAGGGGCTATCACAGCTGTGGAGTCTGAGAGAAAGTTCCACAGGTGTTCTGACTTGTCTGTTGCCACAGAGGGGATGCAGTTGGGGATGTCATGGCTATGGTATCAGGGAGAGGTTTGAATTGGTTCTGTCTCTGCTGTGATGTCACAGAGAAGAGAATAATGAGTCTGTCACCACTGTGGTGTCCCAGAGAGGTGTAAATTGGACTTGTCACTGACTGCAGTGATGTCAGAGAGAGGTGAAACTGGGTCACTCATTTTTGTGATGTCACAGAGAGGAAGAAACTGAGGCTGCCACCACTTTGGTGTCATCAACAGATGTAAGTTGGGCCTGTCACTGCTCTGATGACACAAATGGAGGAAAAGTGGATCAGTCAGTGCTGCGGTGTTAGAGAGGGGATGAATTTGAGGCTGTCATGACTGTGATGTCCCAGAGAGGGGAATAATGCCTCTGTTAGCACTGTGGTGTCACAGAGAGGCGTAAATGAGAGTTGTCAGTGCAGTGATGTTATAGAGAGGGGAAAATGGGTCCCTGATTGGTGTGATGTCAGAGAGAGGAAAAAACTGAGACTGCCTCTGCACTGGTGTCACAGAGAGGCATCAATTGGGCCTGTCACTTCTGTGGTGTCACAAAGAGGGGAAAAGTGAGTCTGTCACTGCTGTGGTGTCCCGGAGAGGGGAAAAGTGGAGTGATCACAGTTGTGCAGTCCCAGAGAAAGTTGCACAGGTGCTATGACTTGTCTGTTGCCACAAAGGGGATGGAATTGGGGTTGTTAGGGCTGTGGTATGACAGAGAGTTTTAAATTGGTTCTGATGTGATGTCCCAGAGAGGGGAATAATGGGTCTTTCAGCGCCGTGGTGTCACAGAGAGGTGTCAATTGGACTTGTCAGTGCAGTGATCTCCCAGAGAGAGGAAAACTGAGGCTGTCACTGCTGTGGCCTATAGGAGGGGATGAATTCCCACTTGTCTTTGATGTTATGTCACGGAGAGGAGAAACGTGGCACTGTCACCGCTGGGGTGTTAGAGAGAGGTGTAAATTGGGCTTGTTGTATCGGTGGTGTGACAGAAAGGGTGAAATTTGGTCTGTCAGTGCTGTGATGTCTTAAAGGGTGGAAACTGGGTCTTTCACTGCTGTGATGTCCCAGAGAGGCGTAGATTGGGGTGTCCCACTGCTGTGATGTCCCAGAGAGGGGAAAAGAGGGGCTATCACAGCTGTGGAGTCTGAGAGAAAGTTCCACAGGTGTTCTGACTTGTCTGTTGCCACAGAGGGGATGCAGTTGGGGATGTCATGGCTATGGTATCAGGGAGAGGTTTGAATTGGTTCTGTCTCTGCTGTGATGTCACAGAGAAGAGAATAATGAGTCTGTCACCACTGTGGTGTCCCAGAGAGGTGTAAATTGGACTTGTCACTGACTGCAGTGATGTCAGAGAGAGGTGAAACTGGGTCACTCATTTTTGTGATGTCACAGAAAGGAAGAAACTGAGGCTGCCACCACTTTGGTGTCATCAACAGATGTAAGTTGGGCCTGTCACTGCTCTGATGACACAAATGGAGGAAAAGTGGATCAGTCAGTGCTGCGGTGTTACAGAGGGGATGAATTTGAGGCTGTCATGACTGTGATGTCCCAGAGAGGGGAATAATGCCTCTGTTAGCACTGTGGTGTCACAGAGAGGCGTAAATGAGAGTTGTCACTGCAGTGATGTTATAGAGAGGGGAAAATGGGTCCCTGATTGGTGTGATGTCAGAGAGAGGAAAAAACTGAGACTGCCTCTGCACTGGTGTCACAGAGAGGCATCAATTGGGCCTGTCACTTCTGTGGTGTCACAAAGAGGGGAAAAGTGAGTCTGTCACTGCTGTGGTGTCCCGGAGAGGGGAAAAGTGGAGTGATCACAGTTGTGCAGTCCCAGAGAAAGTTGCACAGGTGCTATGACTTGTCTGTTGCCACAAAGGGGATGGAATTGGGGTTGTTAGGGCTGTGGTATGACAGAGAGTTTTAAATTGGTTCTGATGTGATGTCCCAGAGAGGGGAATAATGGGTCTTTCAGCGCCGTGGTGTCACAGAGAGGTGTCAATTGGACTTGTCAGTGCAGTGATCTCCCAGAGAGAGGAAAACTGAGGCTGTCACTGCTGTGGCCTATAGGAGGGGATGAATTCCCACTTGTCTTTGATGTTATGTCACGGAGAGGAGAACCCTGGCACTGTCACCGCTGGGGTGTTAGAGAGAGGTGTAAATTGGGCTTGTTGTATCGGTGGTGTGACAGAAAAGGTGAAATTTGGTCTGTCAGTGCTGTGATGTCTTAAAGGGTGGAAACTGGGTCTTTCACTGCTGTGATGTCCCAGAGAGGCGTAGATTGGGGTGTCCCACTGCTGTGATGTCCCAGAGAGGGGAAAAGAGGGGCTATCACAGCTGTGGAGTCTGAGAGAAAGTTCCACAGGTGTTCTGACTTGTCTGTTGCCACAGAGGGGATGCAGTTGGGGATGTCATGGCTATGGTATCAGGGAGAGGTTTGAATTGGTTCTGTCTCTGCTGTGATGTCACAGAGAAGGGAATAATGAGTCTGTCACCACTGTGGTGTCCCAGAGAGGTGTAAATTGGACTTGTCACTGACTGCAGTGATGTCAGAGAGAGGTGAAACTGGGTCACTCATTTTTGTGATGTCACAGAGAGGAAGAAACTGAGGCTGCCACCACTTTGGTGTCATCAACAGATGTAAGTTGGGCCTGTCACTGCTCTGATGACACAAATGGAGGAAAAGTGGATCAGTCAGTGCTGTGGTGTTACAGAGGGGATGAATTTGAGGCTGTCATGACTGTGATGTCCCAGAGAGGGGAATAATGCCTCTGTTAGCACTGTGGTGTCACAGAGAGGCGTAAATGAGAGTTGTCAGTGCAGTGATGTTATAGAGAGGGGAAAATGGGTCCCTGATTGGTGTGATGTCAGAGAGAGGAAAAAACTGAGACTGCCTCTGCACTGGTGTCACAGAGAGGCATCAATTGGGCCTGTCACTTCTGTGGTGTCACAAAGAGGGGAAAAGTGAGTCTGTCACTGCTGTGGTGTCCCGGAGAGGGGAAAAGTGGAGTGATCACAGTTGTGCAGTCCCAGAGAAAGTTGCACAGGTGCTATGACTTGTCTGTTGCCACAAAGGGGATGGAATTGGGGTTGTTAGGGCTGTGGTATGACAGAGAGTTTTAAATTGGTTCTGATGTGATGTCCCAGAGAGGGGAATAATGGGTCTTTCAACGCCCTGGTGTCACAGAGAGGTGTCAATTGGACTTGTCAGTGCAGTGATCTCCCAGAGAGAGGAAAACTGAGGCTGTCACTGCTGTGGCCTATAGGAGGGGATGAATTCCCACTTGTCTTTGATGTTATGTCACGGAGAGGAGAACCCTGGCACTGTCACCGCTGGGGTGTTAGAGAGAGGTGTAAATTGGGCTTGTTGTATCGGTGGTGTGACAGAAAGGGTGAAATTTGGTCTGTCAGTGCTGTGATGTCTTCAAGGGTGGAAACTGGGTCTTTCACTGCTGTGATGTCCCAGAGAGGCGTAGATTGGGGTGTCCCACTGCTGTGATGTCCCAGAGAGGGGAAAAGAGGGGCTATCACAGCTGTGGAGTCTGAGAGAAAGTTCCACAGGTGTTCTGACTTGTCTGTTGCCACAGAGGGGATGCAGTTGGGGATGTCATGGCTATGGTATCAGGGAGAGGTTTGAATTGGTTCTGTCTCTGCTGTGATGTCACAGAGAAGAGAATAATGAGTCTGTCACCACTGTGGTGTCCCAGAGAGGTGTAAATTGGACTTGTCACTGACTGCAGTGATGTCAGAGAGAGGTGAAACTGGGTCACTCATTTTTGTGATGTCACAGAGAGGAAGAAACTGAGGCTGCCACCACTTTGGTGTCATCAACAGATGTAAGTTGGGCCTGTCACTGCTCTGATGACACAAATGGAGGAAAAGTGGATCAGTCAGTGCTGCGGTGTTAGAGAGGGGATGAATTTGAGGCTGTCATGACTGTGATGTCCCAGAGAGGGGAATAATGCCTCTGTTAGCACTGTGGTGTCACAGAGAGGCGTAAATGAGAGTTGTCAGTGCAGTGATGTTATAGAGAGGGGAAAATGGGTCCCTGATTGGTGTGATGTCAGAGAGAGGAAAAAACTGAGACTGCCTCTGCACTGGTGTCACAGAGAGGCATCAATTGGGCCTGTCACTTCTGTGGTGTCACAAAGAGGGGAAAAGTGAGTCTGTCACTGCTGTGGTGTCCCGGAGAGGGGAAAAGTGGAGTGATCACAGTTGTGCAGTCCCAGAGAAAGTTGCACAGGTGCTATGACTTGTCTGTTGCCACAAAGGGGATGGAATTGGGGTTGTTAGGGCTGTGGTATGACAGAGAGTTTTAAATTGGTTCTGATGTGATGTCCCAGAGAGGGGAATAATGGGTCTTTCAGCGCCCTGGTGTCACAGAGAGGTGTCAATTGGACTTGTCAGTGCAGTGATCTCCCAGAGAGAGGAAAACTGAGGCTGTCACTGCTGTGGCCTATAGGAGGGGATGAATTCCCACTTGTCTTTGATGTTAAGTCACGGAGAGGAGAAACCTGGCACTGTCACCGCTGGGGTGTTACAGATAGGTGTAAATTGGGCTTGTTGCATCTGTGGTGTGACAGAAAGGGTGAAATTTGGTCTGCCAGTGCTGTGATGTCTTCAAGGGTGGAAACTGGGTCTTTCACTGCTGTGATGTCCCAGAGAGGCGTAGATTGGGGTGTCCCACTGCTGTGATGTCCCAGAGAGGGGAAAAGAGAGGCTATCACAGCTGTGGAGTCTGAGAGAAAGTTCCACAGGTGTTCTGACTTGTCTGTTGCCACAGAGGGGATGCAGTTGGGGATGTCATGGCTATGGTATCAGGGAGAGGTTTGAATTGGTTCTGTCTCTGCTGTGATGTCACAGAGAAGAGAATAATGAGTCTGTCACCACTGTGGTGTCCCAGAGAGGTGTAAATTGGACTTGTCACTGACTGCAGTGATGTCAGAGAGAGGTGAAACTGGGTCACTCATTTTTGTGATGTCACAGAGAGGAAGAAACTGAGGCTGCCACCACTTTGGTGTCATCAACAGATGTAAGTTGGGCCTGTCACTGCTCTGATGACACAAATGGAGGAAAAGTGGATCAGTCAGTGCTGCGGTGTTAGAGAGGGGATGAATTTGAGGCTGTCATGACTGTGATGTCCCAGAGAGGGGAATAATGCCTCTGTTAGCACTGTGGTGTCACAGAGAGGCGTAAATGAGAGTTGTCACTGCAGTGATGTTATAGAGAGGGGAAAATGGGTCCCTGATTGGTGTGATGTCAGAGAGAAGAAAAAACTGAGACTGCCTCTGCACTGGTGTCACAGAGAGGCATCAATTGGGCCTGTCACTTCTGTGGTGTCACAAAGAGGGGAAAAGTGAGTCTGTCACTGCTGTGGTGTCCCGGAGAGGGGAAAAGTGGAGTGATCACAGTTGTGCAGTCCCAGAGAAAGTTGCACAGGTGCTATGACTTGTCTGTTGCCACAAAGGGGATGGAATTGGGGTTGTTAGGGCTGTGGTATGACAGAGAGTTTGAAATTGGTTCTGATGTGATGTCCCAGAGAGGGGAATAATGGGTCTTTCAACGCCCTGGTGTCACAGAGAGGTGTCAATTGGACTTGTCAGTGCAGTGATCTCCCAGAGAGAGGAAAACTGAGGCTGTCACTGCTGTGGCCTATAGGAGGGGATGAATTCCCACTTGTCTTTGATGTTATGTCACGGAGAGGAGAACCCTGGCACTGTCACCGCTGGGGTGTTAGAGAGAGGTGTAAATTGGGCTTGTTGTATCGGTGGTGTGACAGAAAGGGTGAAATTTGGTCTGTCAGTGCTGTGATGTCTTCAAGGGTGGAAACTGGGTCTTTCACTGCTGTGATGTCCCAGAGAGGCGTAGATTGGGGTGTCCCACTGCTGTGATGTCCCAGAGAGGGGAAAAGAGGGGCTATCACAGCTGTGGAGTCTGAGAGAAAGTTCCACAGGTGTTCTGACTTGTCTGTTGCCACAGAGGGGATGCAGTTGGGGATGTCATGGCTATGGTATCAGGGAGAGGTTTGAATTGGTTCTGTCTCTGCTGTGATGTCACAGAGAAGAGAATAATGAGTCTGTCACCACTGTGGTGTCCCAGAGAGGTGTAAATTGGACTTGTCACTGACTGCAGTGATGTCAGAGAGAGGTGAAACTGGGTCACTCATTTTTGTGATGTCACAGAGAGGAAGAAACTGAGGCTGCCACCACTTTGGTGTCATCAACAGATGTAAGTTGGGCCTGTCACTGCTCTGATGACACAAATGGAGGAAAAGTGGATCAGTCAGTGCTGCGGTGTTACAGAGGGGATGAATTTGAGGCTGTCATGACTGTGATGTCCCAGAGAGGGGAATAATGCCTCTGTTAGCACTGTGGTGTCACAGAGAGGCGTAAATGAGAGTTGTCAGTGCAGTGATGTTATAGAGAGGGGAAAATGGGTCCCTGATTGGTGTGATGTCAGAGAGAGGAAAAAACTGAGACTGCCTCTGCACTGGTGTCACAGAGAGGCATCAATTGGGCCTGTCACTTCTGTGGTGTCACAAAGAGGGGAAAAGTGAGTCTGTCACTGCTGTGGTGTCCCGGAGAGGGGAAAAGTGGAGTGATCACAGTTGTGCAGTCCCAGAGAAAGTTGCACAGGTGCTATGACTTGTCTGTTGCCACAAAGGGGATGGAATTGGGGTTGTTAGGGCTGTGGTATGACAGAGAGTTTTAAATTGGTTCTGATGTGATGTCCCAGAGAGGGGAATAATGGGTCTTTCAGCGCCCTGGTGTCACAGAGAGGTGTCAATTGGACTTGTCAGTGCAGTGATCTCCCAGAGAGAGGAAAACTGAGGCTGTCACTGCTGTGGCCTATAGGAGGGGATGAATTCCCACTTGTCTTTGATGTTAAGTCACGGAGAGGAGAAACCTGGCACTGTCACCGCTGGGGTGTTACAGATAGGTGTAAATTGGGCTTGTTGCATCTGTGGTGTGACAGAAAGGGTGAAATTTGGTCTGCCAGTGCTGTGATGTCTTCAAGGGTGGAAACTGGGTCTTTCACTGCTGTGATGTCCCAGAGAGGCGTAGATTGGGGTGTCCCACTGCTGTGATGTCCCAGAGAGGGGAAAAGAGAGGCTATCACAGCTGTGGAGTCTGAGAGAAAGTTCCACAGGTGTTCTGACTTGTCTGTTGCCACAGAGGGGATGCAGTTGGGGATGTCATGGCTATGGTATCAGGGAGAGGTTTGAATTGGTTCTGTCTCTGCTGTGATGTCACAGAGAAGAGAATAATGAGTCTGTCACCACTGTGGTGTCCCAGAGAGGTGTAAATTGGACTTGTCACTGACTGCAGTGATGTCAGAGAGAGGTGAAACTGGGTCACTCATTTTTGTGATGTCACAGAGAGGAAGAAACTGAGGCTGCCACCACTTTGGTGTCATCAACAGATGTAAGTTGGGCCTGTCACTGCTCTGATGACACAAATGGAGGAAAAGTGGATCAGTCAGTGCTGCGGTGTTACAGAGGGGATGAATTTGAGGCTGTCATGACTGTGATGTCCCAGAGAGGGGAATAATGCCTCTGTTAGCACTGTGGTGTCACAGAGAGGCGTAAATGAGAGTTGTCAGTGCAGTGATGTTATAGAGAGGGGAAAATGGGTCCCTGATTGGTGTGATGTCAGAGAGAGGAAAAAACTGAGACTGCCTCTGCACTGGTGTCACAGAGAGGCATCAATTGGGCCTGTCACTTCTGTGGTGTCACAAAGAGGGGAAAAGTGAGTCTGTCACTGCTGTGGTGTCCCGGAGAGGGGAAAAGTGGAGTGATCACAGTTGTGCAGTCCCAGAGAAAGTTGCACAGGTGCTATGACTTGTCTGTTGCCACAAAGGGGATGGAATTGGGGTTGTTAGGGCTGTGGTATGACAGAGAGTTTTAAATTGGTTCTGATGTGATGTCCCAGAGAGGGGAATAATGGGTCTTTCAACGCCCTGGTGTCACAGAGAGGTGTCAATTGGACTTGTCAGTGCAGTGATCTCCCAGAGAGAGGAAAACTGAGGCTGTCACTGCTGTGGCCTATAGGAGGGGATGAATTCCCACTTGTCTTTGATGTTATGTCACGGAGAGGAGAACCCTGGCACTGTCACCGCTGGGGTGTTAGAGAGAGGTGTAAATTGGGCTTGTTGTATCGGTGGTGTGACAGAAAGGGTGAAATTTGGTCTGTCAGTGCTGTGATGTCTTCAAGGGTGGAAACTGGGTCTTTCACTGCTGTGATGTCCCAGAGAGGCGTAGATTGGGGTGTCCCACTGCTGTGATGTCCCAGAGAGGGGAAAAGAGGGGCTATCACAGCTGTGGAGTCTGAGAGAAAGTTCCACAGGTGTTCTGACTTGTCTGTTGCCACAGAGGGGATGCAGTTGGGGATGTCATGGCTATGGTATCAGGGAGAGGTTTGAATTGGTTCTGTCTCTGCTGTGATGTCACAGAGAAGAGAATAATGAGTCTGTCACCACTGTGGTGTCCCAGAGAGGTGTAAATTGGACTTGTCACTGACTGCAGTGATGTCAGAGAGAGGTGAAACTGGGTCACTCATTTTTGTGATGTCACAGAGAGGAAGAAACTGAGGCTGCCACCACTTTGGTGTCATCAACAGATGTAAGTTGGGCCTGTCACTGCTCTGATGACACAAATGGAGGAAAAGTGGATCAGTCAGTGCTGCGGTGTTACAGAGGGGATGAATTTGAGGCTGTCATGACTGTGATGTCCCAGAGAGGGGAATAATGCCTCTGTTAGCACTGTGGTGTCACAGAGAGGCGTAAATGAGAGTTGTCAGTGCAGTGATGTTATAGAGAGGGGAAAATGGGTCCCTGATTGGTGTGATGTCAGAGAGAGGAAAAAACTGAGACTGCCTCTGCACTGGTGTCACAGAGAGGCATCAATTGGGCCTGTCACTTCTGTGGTGTCACAAAGAGGGGAAAAGTGAGTCTGTCACTGCTGTGGTGTCCCGGAGAGGGGAAAAGTGGAGTGATCACAGTTGTGCAGTCCCAGAGAAAGTTGCACAGGTGCTATGACTTGTCTGTTGCCACAAAGGGGATGGAATTGGGGTTGTTAGGGCTGTGGTATGACAGAGAGTTTTAAATTGGTTCTGATGTGATGTCCCAGAGAGGGGAATAATGGGTCTTTCAGCGCCCTGGTGTCACAGAGAGGTGTCAATTGGACTTGTCAGTGCAGTGATCTCCCAGAGAGAGGAAAACTGAGGCTGTCACTGCTGTGGCCTATAGGAGGGGATGAATTCCCACTTGTCTTTGATGTTAAGTCACGGAGAGGAGAAACCTGGCACTGTCACCGCTGGGGTGTTACAGATAGGTGTAAATTGGGCTTGTTGCATCTGTGGTGTGACAGAAAGGGTGAAATTTGGTCTGCCAGTGCTGTGATGTCTTCAAGGGTGGAAACTGGGTCTTTCACTGCTGTGATGTCCCAGAGAGGCGTAGATTGGGGTGTCCCACTGCTGTGATGTCCCAGAGAGGGGAAAAGAGAGGCTATCACAGCTGTGGAGTCTGAGAGAAAGTTCCACAGGTGTTCTGACTTGTCTGTTGCCACAGAGGGGATGCAGTTGGGGATGTCATGGCTATGGTATCAGGGAGAGGTTTGAATTGGTTCTGTCTCTGCTGTGATGTCACAGAGAAGAGAATAATGAGTCTGTCACCACTGTGGTGTCCCAGAGAGGTGTAAATTGGACTTGTCACTGACTGCAGTGATGTCAGAGAGAGGCGAAACTGGGTCACTCATTTTTGTGATGTCACAGAGAGGAAGAAACTGAGGCTGCCACCACTTTGGTGTCATCAACAGATGTAAGTTGGGCCTGTCACTGCTCTGATGACACAAATGGAGGAAAAGTGGATCAGTCAGTGCTGCGGTGTTAGAGAGGGGATGAATTTGAGGCTGTCATGACTGTGATGTCCCAGAGAGGGGAATAATGCCTCTGTTAGCACTGTGGTGTCACAGAGAGGCGTAAATGAGAGTTGTCACTGCAGTGATGTTATAGAGAGGGGAAAATGGGTCCCTGATTGGTGTGATGTCAGAGAGAGGAAAAAACTGAGACTGCCTCTGCACTGGTGTCACAGAGAGGCATCAATTGGGCCTGTCACTTCTGTGGTGTCACAAAGAGGGGAAAAGTGAGTCTGTCACTGCTGTGGTGTCCCGGAGAGGGGAAAAGTGGAGTGATCACAGTTGTGCAGTCCCAGAGAAAGTTGCACAGGTGCTATGACTTGTCTGTTGCCACAAAGGGGATGGAATTGGGGTTGTTAGGGCTGTGGTATGACAGAGAGTTTTAAATTGGTTCTGATGTGATGTCCCAGAGAGGGGAATAATGGGTCTTTCAGCGCCCTGGTGTCACAGAGAGGTGTCAATTGGACTTGTCAGTGCAGTGATCTCCCAGAGAGAGGAAAACTGAGGCTGTCACTGCTGTGGCCTATAGGAGGGGATGAATTCCCACTTGTCTTTGATGTTAAGTCACGGAGAGGAGAAACCTGGCACTGTCACCGCTGGGGTGTTACAGATAGGTGTAAATTGGGCTTGTTGCATCTGTGGTGTGACAGAAAGGGTGAAATTTGGTCTGCCAGTGCTGTGATGTCTTAAAGGGTGGAAACTGGGTCTTTCACTGCTGTGATGTCCCAGAGAGGCGTAGATTGGGGTGTCCCACTGCTGTGATGTCCCAGAGAGGGGAAAAGAGGGGCTATCACAGCTGTGGAGTCTGAGAGAAAGTTCCACAGGTGTTCTGACTTGTCTGTTGCCACAGAGGGGATGCAGTTGGGGATGTCATGGCTATGGTATCAGGGAGAGGTTTGAATTGGTTCTGTCTCTGCTGTGATGTCACAGAGAAGAGAATAATGAGTCTGTCACCACTGTGGTGTCCCAGAGAGGTGTAAATTGGACTTGTCACTGACTGCAGTGATGTCAGAGAGAGGTGAAACTGGGTCACTCATTTTTGTGATGTCACAGAGAGGAAGAAACTGAGGCTGCCACCACTTTGGTGTCATCAACAGATGTAAGTTGGGCCTGTCACTGCTCTGATGACACAAATGGAGGAAAAGTGGATCAGTCAGTGCTGCGGTGTTAGAGAGGGGATGAATTTGAGGCTGTCATGACTGTGATGTCCCAGAGAGGGGAATAATGCCTCTGTTAGCACTGTGGTGTCACAGAGAGGCGTAAATGAGAGTTGTCAGTGCAGTGATGTTATAGAGAGGGGAAAATGGGTCCCTGATTGGTGTGATGTCAGAGAGAGGAAAAAACTGAGACTGCCTCTGCACTGGTGTCACAGAGAGGCATCAATTGGGCCTGTCACTTCTGTGGTGTCACAAAGAGGGGAAAAGTGAGTCTGTCACTGCTGTGGTGTCCCGGAGAGGGGAAAAGTGGAGTGATCACAGTTGTGCAGTCCCAGAGAAAGTTGCACAGGTGCTATGACTTGTCTGTTGCCACAAAGGGGATGGAATTGGGGTTGTTAGGGCTGTGGTATGACAGAGAGTTTTAAATTGGTTCTGATGTGATGTCCCAGAGAGGGGAATAATGGGTCTTTCAGCGCCCTGGTGTCACAGAGAGGTGTCAATTGGACTTGTCAGTGCAGTGATCTCCCAGAGAGAGGAAAACTGAGGCTGTCACTGCTGTGGCCTATAGGAGGGGATGAATTCCCACTTGTCTTTGATGTTATGTCACGGAGAGGAGAAACCTGGCACTGTCACCGCTGGGGTGTTAGAGATAGGTGTAAGTTGGGCTTGTTGCATCTGTGGTGTGACAGAAAGGGTGAAATTTGGTCTGCCAGTGCTGTGATGTCTTCAAGGGTGGAAACTGGGTCTTTCACTGCTGT
The DNA here is from genome assembly GCF_030490865.1 of Poecile atricapillus. Lineage (NCBI taxonomy): Eukaryota > Metazoa > Chordata > Aves > Passeriformes > Paridae > Poecile > Poecile atricapillus. The sequence continues at coordinate 117,983,827 of NC_081249.1, read as the reverse complement.
GATGTCCCAGAGAGGCGTAGATTGGGGTGTTCCACTGCTGTGATGTCCCAGAGAGGGGAAAAGAGGGGCTATCACAGCTGTGGAGTCTGAGAGAAAGTTCCACAGGTGTTCTGACTTGTCTGTTGCCACAGAGGGGATGCAGTTGGGGATGTCATGGCTATGGTATCAGGGAGAGGTTTGAATTGGTTCTGTCTCTGCTGTGATGTCACAGAGAAGAGAATAATGAGTCTGTCACCACTGTGGTGTCCCAGAGAGGTGTAAATTGGACTTGTCACTGACTGCAGTGATGTCAGAGAGAGGTGAAACTGGGTCACTCATTTTTGTGATGTCACAGAGAGGAAGAAACTGAGGCTGCCACCACTTTGGTGTCATCAACAGATGTAAGTTGGGCCTGTCACTGCTCTGATGACACAAATGGAGGAAAAGTGGATCAGTCAGTGCTGCGGTGTTAGAGAGGGGATGAATTTGAGGCTGTCATGACTGTGATGTCCCAGAGAGGGGAATAATGCCTCTGTTAGCACTGTGGTGTCACAGAGAGGCGTAAATGAGAGTTGTCAGTGCAGTGATGTTATAGAGAGGGGAAAATGGGTCCCTGATTGGTGTGATGTCAGAGAGAGGAAAAAACTGAGACTGCCTCTGCACTGGTGTCACAGAGAGGCATCAATTGGGCCTGTCACTTCTGTGGTGTCACAAAGAGGGGAAAAGTGAGTCTGTCACTGCTGTGGTGTCCCGGAGAGGGGAAAAGTGGAGTGATCACAGTTGTGCAGTCCCAGAGAAAGTTGCACAGGTGCTATGACTTGTCTGTTGCCACAAAGGGGATGGAATTGGGGTTGTTAGGGCTGTGGTATGACAGAGAGTTTTAAATTGGTTCTGATGTGATGTCCCAGAGAGGGGAATAATGGGTCTTTCAGCGCCCTGGTGTCACAGAGAGGTGTCAATTGGACTTGTCAGTGCAGTGATCTCCCAGAGAGAGGAAAACTGAGGCTGTCACTGCTGTGGCCTATAGGAGGGGATGAATTCCCACTTGTCTTTGATGTTAAGTCACGGAGAGGAGAAACCTGGCACTGTCACCGCTGGGGTGTTACAGATAGGTGTAAATTGGGCTTGTTGCATCTGTGGTGTGACAGAAAGGGTGAAATTTGGTCTGCCAGTGCTGTGATGTCTTCAAGGGTGGAAACTGGGTCTTTCACTGCTGTGATGTCCCAGAGAGGCGTAGATTGGGGTGTCCCACTGCTGTGATGTCCCAGAGAGGGGAAAAGAGAGGCTATCACAGCTGTGGAGTCTGAGAGAAAGTTCCACAGGTGTTCTGACTTGTCTGTTGCCACAGAGGGGATGCAGTTGGGGATGTCATGGCTATGGTATCAGGGAGAGGTTTGAATTGGTTCTGTCTCTGCTGTGATGTCACAGAGAAGAGAATAATGAGTCTGTCACCACTGTGGTGTCCCAGAGAGGTGTAAATTGGACTTGTCACTGACTGCAGTGATGTCAGAGAGAGGTGAAACTGGGTCACTCATTTTTGTGATGTCACAGAGAGGAAGAAACTGAGGCTGCCACCACTTTGGTGTCATCAACAGATGTAAGTTGGGCCTGTCACTGCTCTGATGACACAAATGGAGGAAAAGTGGATCAGTCAGTGCTGCGGTGTTAGAGAGGGGATGAATTTGAGGCTGTCATGACTGTGATGTCCCAGAGAGGGGAATAATGCCTCTGTTAGCACTGTGGTGTCACAGAGAGGCGTAAATGAGAGTTGTCAGTGCAGTGATGTTATAGAGAGGGGAAAATGGGTCCCTGATTGGTGTGATGTCAGAGAGAGGAAAAAACTGAGACTGCCTCTGCACTGGTGTCACAGAGAGGCATCAATTGGGCCTGTCACTTCTGTGGTGTCACAAAGAGGGGAAAAGTGAGTCTGTCACTGCTGTGGTGTCCCGGAGAGGGGAAAAGTGGAGTGATCACAGTTGTGCAGTCCCAGAGAAAGTTGCACAGGTGCTATGACTTGTCTGTTGCCACAAAGGGGATGGAATTGGGGTTGTTAGGGCTGTGGTATGACAGAGAGTTTTAAATTGGTTCTGATGTGATGTCCCAGAGAGGGGAATAATGGGTCTTTCAGCGCCCTGGTGTCACAGAGAGGTGTCAATTGGACTTGTCAGTGCAGTGATCTCCCAGAGAGAGGAAAACTGAGGCTGTCACTGCTGTGGCCTATAGGAGGGGATGAATTCCCACTTGTCTTTGATGTTATGTCACGGAGAGGAGAAACCTGGCACTGTCACCGCTGGGGTGTTACAGATAGGTGTAAATTGGGCTTGTTGCATCTGTGGTGTGACAGAAAGGGTGAAATTTGGTCTGCCAGTGCTGTGATGTCTTCAAGGGTGGAAACTGGGTCTTTCACTGCTGTGATGTCCCAGAGAGGCGTAGATTGGGGTGTCCCACTGCTGTGATGTCCCAGAGAGGGGAAAAGAGAGGCTATCACAGCTGTGGAGTCTGAGAGAAAGTTCCACAGGTGTTCTGACTTGTCTGTTGCCACAGAGGGGATGCAGTTGGGGATGTCATGGCTATGGTATCAGGGAGAGGTTTGAATTGGTTCTGTCTCTGCTGTGATGTCACAGAGAAGAGAATAATGAGTCTGTCACCACTGTGGTGTCCCAGAGAGGTGTAAATTGGACTTGTCACTGACTGCAGTGATGTCAGAGAGAGGTGAAACTGGGTCACTCATTTTTGTGATGTCACAGAGAGGAAGAAACTGAGGCTGCCACCACTTTGGTGTCATCAACAGATGTAAGTTGGGCCTGTCACTGCTCTGATGACACAAATGGAGGAAAAGTGGATCAGTCAGTGCTGCGGTGTTAGAGAGGGGATGAATTTGAGGCTGTCATGACTGTGATGTCCCAGAGAGGGGAATAATGCCTCTGTTAGCACTGTGGTGTCACAGAGAGGCGTAAATGAGAGTTGTCAGTGCAGTGATGTTATAGAGAGGGGAAAATGGGTCCCTGATTGGTGTGATGTCAGAGAGAGGAAAAAACTGAGACTGCCTCTGCACTGGTGTCACAGAGAGGCATCAATTGGGCCTGTCACTTCTGTGGTGTCACAAAGAGGGGAAAAGTGAGTCTGTCACTGCTGTGGTGTCCCGGAGAGGGGAAAAGTGGAGTGATCACAGTTGTGCAGTCCCAGAGAAAGTTGCACAGGTGCTATGACTTGTCTGTTGCCACAAAGGGGATGGAATTGGGGTTGTTAGGGCTGTGGTATGACAGAGAGTTTTAAATTGGTTCTGATGTGATGTCCCAGAGAGGGGAATAATGGGTCTTTCAACGCCCTGGTGTCACAGAGAGGTGTCAATTGGACTTGTCAGTGCAGTGATCTCCCAGAGAGAGGAAAACTGAGGCTGTCACTGCTGTGGCCTATAGGAGGGGATGAATTCCCACTTGTCTTTGATGTTATGTCACGGAGAGGAGAACCCTGGCACTGTCACCGCTGGGGTGTTAGAGAGAGGTGTAAATTGGGCTTGTTGTATCGGTGGTGTGACAGAAAGGGTGAAATTTGGTCTGTCAGTGCTGTGATGTCTTCAAGGGTGGAAACTGGGTCTTTCACTGCTGTGATGTCCCAGAGAGGCGTAGATTGGGGTGTCCCACTGCTGTGATGTCCCAGAGAGGGGAAAAGAGGGGCTATCACAGCTGTGGAGTCTGAGAGAAAGTTCCACAGGTGTTCTGACTTGTCTGTTGCCACAGAGGGGATGCAGTTGGGGATGTCATGGCTATGGTATCAGGGAGAGGTTTGAATTGGTTCTGTCTCTGCTGTGATGTCACAGAGAAGAGAATAATGAGTCTGTCACCACTGTGGTGTCCCAGAGAGGTGTAAATTGGACTTGTCACTGACTGCAGTGATGTCAGAGAGAGGCGAAACTGGGTCACTCATTTTTGTGATGTCACAGAGAGGAAGAAACTGAGGCTGCCACCACTTTGGTGTCATCAACAGATGTAAGTTGGGCCTGTCACTGCTCTGATGACACAAATGGAGGAAAAGTGGATCAGTCAGTGCTGCGGTGTTACAGAGGGGATGAATTTGAGGCTGTCATGACTGTGATGTCCCAGAGAGGGGAATAATGCCTCTGTTAGCACTGTGGTGTCACAGAGAGGCGTAAATGAGAGTTGTCAGTGCAGTGATGTTATAGAGAGGGGAAAATGGGTCCCTGATTGGTGTGATGTCAGAGAGAGGAAAAAACTGAGACTGCCTCTGCACTGGTGTCACAGAGAGGCATCAATTGGGCCTGTCACTTCTGTGGTGTCACAAAGAGGGGAAAAGTGAGTCTGTCACTGCTGTGGTGTCCCGGAGAGGGGAAAAGTGGAGTGATCACAGTTGTGCAGTCCCAGAGAAAGTTGCACAGGTGCTATGACTTGTCTGTTGCCACAAAGGGGATGGAATTGGGGTTGTTAGGGCTGTGGTATGACAGAGAGTTTTAAATTGGTTCTGATGTGATGTCCCAGAGAGGGGAATAATGGGTCTTTCAGCGCCCTGGTGTCACAGAGAGGTGTCAATTGGACTTGTCAGTGCAGTGATCTCCCAGAGAGAGGAAAACTGAGGCTGTCACTGCTGTGGCCTATAGGAGGGGATGAATTCCCACTTGTCTTTGATGTTAAGTCACGGAGAGGAGAAACCTGGCACTGTCACCGCTGGGGTGTTACAGATAGGTGTAAATTGGGCTTGTTGCATCTGTGGTGTGACAGAAAGGGTGAAATTTGGTCTGCCAGTGCTGTGATGTCTTCAAGGGTGGAAACTGGGTCTTTCACTGCTGTGATGTCCCAGAGAGGCGTAGATTGGGGTGTCCCACTGCTGTGATGTCCCAGAGAGGGGAAAAGAGAGGCTATCACAGCTGTGGAGTCTGAGAGAAAGTTCCACAGGTGTTCTGACTTGTCTGTTGCCACAGAGGGGATGCAGTTGGGGATGTCATGGCTATGGTATCAGGGAGAGGTTTGAATTGGTTCTGTCTCTGCTGTGATGTCACAGAGAAGAGAATAATGAGTCTGTCACCACTGTGGTGTCCCAGAGAGGTGTAAATTGGACTTGTCACTGACTGCAGTGATGTCAGAGAGAGGTGAAACTGGGTCACTCATTTTTGTGATGTCACAGAGAGGAAGAAACTGAGGCTGCCACCACTTTGGTGTCATCAACAGATGTAAGTTGGGCCTGTCACTGCTCTGATGACACAAATGGAGGAAAAGTGGATCAGTCAGTGCTGCGGTGTTAGAGAGGGGATGAATTTGAGGCTGTCATGACTGTGATGTCCCAGAGAGGGGAATAATGCCTCTGTTAGCACTGTGGTGTCACAGAGAGGCGTAAATGAGAGTTGTCAGTGCAGTGATGTTATAGAGAGGGGAAAATGGGTCCCTGATTGGTGTGATGTCAGAGAGAGGAAAAAACTGAGACTGCCTCTGCACTGGTGTCACAGAGAGGCATCAATTGGGCCTGTCACTTCTGTGGTGTCACAAAGAGGGGAAAAGTGAGTCTGTCACTGCTGTGGTGTCCCGGAGAGGGGAAAAGTGGAGTGATCACAGTTGTGCAGTCCCAGAGAAAGTTGCACAGGTGGTATGACTTGTCTGTTGCCACAAAGGGGATGGAATTGGGGTTGTTAGGGCTGTGGTATGACAGAGAGTTTTAAATTGGTTCTGATGTGATGTCCCAGAGAGGGGAATAATGGGTCTTTCAACGCCCTGGTGTCACAGAGAGGTGTCAATTGGACTTGTCAGTGCAGTGATCTCCCAGAGAGAGGAAAACTGAGGCTGTCACTGCTGTGGCCTATAGGAGGGGATGAATTCCCACTTGTCTTTGATGTTATGTCACGGAGAGGAGAACCCTGGCACTGTCACCGCTGGGGTGTTAGAGAGAGGTGTAAATTGGGCTTGTTGTATCGGTGGTGTGACAGAAAGGGTGAAATTTGGTCTGTCAGTGCTGTGATGTCTTAAAGGGTGGAAACTGGGTCTTTCACTGCTGTGATGTCCCAGAGAGGCGTAGATTGGGGTGTCCCACTGCTGTGATGTCCCAGAGAGGGGAAAAGAGGGGCTATCACAGCTGTGGAGTCTGAGAGAAAGTTCCACAGGTGTTCTGACTTGTCTGTTGCCACAGAGGGGATGCAGTTGGGGATGTCATGGCTATGGTATCAGGGAGAGGTTTGAATTGGTTCTGTCTCTGCTGTGATGTCACAGAGAAGAGAATAATGAGTCTGTCACCACTGTGGTGTCCCAGAGAGGTGTAAATTGGACTTGTCACTGACTGCAGTGATGTCAGAGAGAGGCGAAACTGGGTCACTCATTTTTGTGATGTCACAGAGAGGAAGAAACTGAGGCTGCCACCACTTTGGTGTCATCAACAGATGTAAGTTGGGCCTGTCACTGCTCTGATGACACAAATGGAGGAAAAGTGGATCAGTCAGTGCTGCGGTGTTAGAGAGGGGATGAATTTGAGGCTGTCATGACTGTGATGTCCCAGAGAGGGGAATAATGCCTCTGTTAGCACTGTGGTGTCACAGAGAGGCGTAAATGAGAGTTGTCAGTGCAGTGATGTTATAGAGAGGGGAAAATGGGTCCCTGATTGGTGTGATGTCAGAGAGAGGAAAAAACTGAGACTGCCTCTGCACTGGTGTCACAGAGAGGCATCAATTGGGCCTGTCACTTCTGTGGTGTCACAAAGAGGGGAAAAGTGAGTCTGTCACTGCTGTGGTGTCCCGGAGAGGGGAAAAGTGGAGTGATCACAGTTGTGCAGTCCCAGAGAAAGTTGCACAGGTGCTATGACTTGTCTGTTGCCACAAAGGGGATGGAATTGGGGTTGTTAGGGCTGTGGTATGACAGAGAGTTTTAAATTGGTTCTGATGTGATGTCCCAGAGAGGGGAATAATGGGTCTTTCAGCGCCCTGGTGTCACAGAGAGGTGTCAATTGGACTTGTCAGTGCAGTGATCTCCCAGAGAGAGGAAAACTGAGGCTGTCACTGCTGTGGCCTATAGGAGGGGATGAATTCCCACTTGTCTTTGATGTTAAGTCACGGAGAGGAGAAACCTGGCACTGTCACCGCTGGGGTGTTACAGATAGGTGTAAATTGGGCTTGTTGCATCTGTGGTGTGACAGAAAGGGTGAAATTTGGTCTGCCAGTGCTGTGATGTCTTCAAGGGTGGAAACTGGGTCTTTCACTGCTGTGATGTCCCAGAGAGGCGTAGATTGGGGTGTCCCACTGCTGTGATGTCCCAGAGAGGGGAAAAGAGAGGCTATCACAGCTGTGGAGTCTGAGAGAAAGTTCCACAGGTGTTCTGACTTGTCTGTTGCCACAGAGGGGATGCAGTTGGGGATGTCATGGCTATGGTATCAGGGAGAGGTTTGAATTGGTTCTGTCTCTGCTGTGATGTCACAGAGAAGAGAATAATGAGTCTGTCACCACTGTGGTGTCCCAGAGAGGTGTAAATTGGACTTGTCACTGACTGCAGTGATGTCAGAGAGAGGTGAAACTGGGTCACTCATTTTTGTGATGTCACAGAGAGGAAGAAACTGAGGCTGCCACCACTTTGGTGTCATCAACAGATGTAAGTTGGGCCTGTCACTGCTCTGATGACACAAATGGAGGAAAAGTGGATCAGTCAGTGCTGCGGTGTTAGAGAGGGGATGAATTTGAGGCTGTCATGACTGTGATGTCCCAGAGAGGGGAATAATGCCTCTGTTAGCACTGTGGTGTCACAGAGAGGCGTAAATGAGAGTTGTCACTGCAGTGATGTTATAGAGAGGGGAAAATGGGTCCCTGATTGGTGTGATGTCAGAGAGAGGAAAAAACTGAGACTGCCTCTGCACTGGTGTCACAGAGAGGCATCAATTGGGCCTGTCACTTCTGTGGTGTCACAAAGAGGGGAAAAGTGAGTCTGTCACTGCTGTGGTGTCCCGGAGAGGGGAAAAGTGGAGTGATCACAGTTGTGCAGTCCCAGAGAAAGTTGCACAGGTGCTATGACTTGTCTGTTGCCACAAAGGGGATGGAATTGGGGTTGTTAGGGCTGTGGTATGACAGAGAGTTTTAAATTGGTTCTGATGTGATGTCCCAGAGAGGGGAATAATGGGTCTTTCAACGCCCTGGTGTCACAGAGAGGTGTCAATTGGACTTGTCAGTGCAGTGATCTCCCAGAGAGAGGAAAACTGAGGCTGTCACTGCTGTGGCCTATAGGAGGGGATGAATTCCCACTTGTCTTTGATGTTATGTCACGGAGAGGAGAACCCTGGCACTGTCACCGCTGGGGTGTTAGAGAGAGGTGTAAATTGGGCTTGTTGTATCGGTGGTGTGACAGAAAGGGTGAAATTTGGTCTGTCAGTGCTGTGATGTCTTAAAGGGTGGAAACTGGGTCTTTCACTGCTGTGATGTCCCAGAGAGGCGTAGATTGGGGTGTCCCACTGCTGTGATGTCCCAGAGAGGGGAAAAGAGGGGCTATCACAGCTGTGGAGTCTGAGAGAAAGTTCCACAGGTGTTCTGACTTGTCTGTTGCCACAGAGGGGATGCAGTTGGGGATGTCATGGCTATGGTATCAGGGAGAGGTTTGAATTGGTTCTGTCTCTGCTGTGATGTCACAGAGAAGAGAATAATGAGTCTGTCACCACTGTGGTGTCCCAGAGAGGTGTAAATTGGACTTGTCACTGACTGCAGTGATGTCAGAGAGAGGCGAAACTGGGTCACTCATTTTTGTGATGTCACAGAGAGGAAGAAACTGAGGCTGCCACCACTTTGGTGTCATCAACAGATGTAAGTTGGGCCTGTCACTGCTCTGATGACACAAATGGAGGAAAAGTGGATCAGTCAGTGCTGCGGTGTTACAGAGGGGATGAATTTGAGGCTGTCATGACTGTGATGTCCCAGAGAGGGGAATAATGCCTCTGTTAGCACTGTGGTGTCACAGAGAGGCGTAAATGAGAGTTGTCAGTGCAGTGATGTTATAGAGAGGGGAAAATGGGTCCCTGATTGGTGTGATGTCAGAGAGAGGAAAAAACTGAGACTGCCTCTGCACTGGTGTCACAGAGAGGCATCAATTGGGCCTGTCACTTCTGTGGTGTCACAAAGAGGGGAAAAGTGAGTCTGTCACTGCTGTGGTGTCCCGGAGAGGGGAAAAGTGGAGTGATCACAGTTGTGCAGTCCCAGAGAAAGTTGCACAGGTGCTATGACTTGTCTGTTGCCACAAAGGGGATGGAATTGGGGTTGTTAGGGCTGTGGTATGACAGAGAGTTTTAAATTGGTTCTGATGTGATGTCCCAGAGAGGGGAATAATGGGTCTTTCAACGCCCTGGTGTCACAGAGAGGTGTCAATTGGACTTGTCAGTGCAGTGATCTCCCAGAGAGAGGAAAACTGAGGCTGTCACTGCTGTGGCCTATAGGAGGGGATGAATTCCCACTTGTCTTTGATGTTAAGTCACGGAGAGGAGAAACCTGGCACTGTCACCGCTGGGGTGTTACAGATAGGTGTAAATTGGGCTTGTTGCATCTGTGGTGTGACAGAAAGGGTGAAATTTGGTCTGTCAGTGCTGTGATGTCTTAAAGGGTGGAAACTGGGTCTTTCACTGCTGTGATGTCCCAGAGAGGCGTAGATTGGGGTGTTCCACTGCTGTGATGTCCCAGAGAGGGGAAAAGAGGGGCTATCACAGCTGTGGAGTCTGAGAGAAAGTTCCACAGGTGTTCTGACTTGTCTGTTGCCACAGAGGGGATGCAGTTGGGGATGTCATGGCTATGGTATCAGGGAGAGGTTTGATTTGGTTCTGTCTCTGCTGTGATGTCACAGAGAAGAGAATAATGAGTCTGTCACCACTGTGGTGTCCCAGAGAGGTGTAAATTGGACTTGTCACTGACTGCAGTGATGTCAGAGAGAGGTGAAACTGGGTCACTCATTTTTGTGATGTCACAGAGAGGAAGAAACTGAGGCTGCCACCACTTTGGTGTCATCAACAGATGTAAGTTGGGCCTGTCACTGCTCTGATGACACAAATGGAGGAAAAGTGGATCAGTCAGTGCTGCGGTGTTAGAGAGGGGATGAATTTGAGGCTGTCATGACTGTGATGTCCCAGAGAGGGGAATAATGCCTCTGTTAGCACTGTGGTGTCACAGAGAGGCGTAAATGAGAGTTGTCACTGCAGTGATGTTATAGAGAGGGGAAAATGGGTCCCTGATTGGTGTGATGTCAGAGAGAGGAAAAAACTGAGACTGCCTCTGCACTGGTGTCACAGAGAGGCATCAATTGGGCCTGTCACTTCTGTGGTGTCACAAAGAGGGGAAAAGTGAGTCTGTCACTGCTGTGGTGTCCCGGAGAGGGGAAAAGTGGAGTGATCACAGTTGTGCAGTCCCAGAGAAAGTTGCACAGGTGCTATGACTTGTCTGTTGCCACAAAGGGGATGGAATTGGGGTTGTTAGGGCTGTGGTATGACAGAGAGTTTTAAATTGGTTCTGATGTGATGTCCCAGAGAAAGGAATAATGGGTCTTTCAACGCCCTGGTGTCACAGAGAGGTGTCAATTGGACTTGTCAGTGCAGTGATCTCCCAGAGAGAGGAAAACTGAGGCTGTCACTGCTGTGGCCTATAGGAGGGGATGAATTCCCACTTGTCTTTGATGTTATGTCACGGAGAGGAGAACCCTGGCACTGTCACCGCTGGGGTGTTAGAGAGAGGTGTAAATTGGGCTTGTTGTATCGGTGGTGTGACAAAAAGGGTGAAATTTGGTCTGTCAGTGCTGTGATGTCTTAAAGGGTGGAAACTGGGTCTTTCACTGCTGTGATGTCCCAGAGAGGCGTAGATTGGGGTGTCCCACTGCTGTGATGTCCCAGAGAGGGGAAAAGAGGGGCTATCACAGCTGTGGAGTCTGAGAGAAAGTTCCACAGGTGTTCTGACTTGTCTGTTGCCACAGAGGGGATGCAGTTGGGGATGTCATGGCTATGGTATCAGGGAGAGGTTTGAATTGGTTCTGTCTCTGCTGTGATGTCACAGAGAAGAGAATAATGAGTCTGTCACCACTGTGGTGTCCCAGAGAGGTGTAAATTGGACTTGTCACTGACTGCAGTGATGTCAGAGAGAGGTGAAACTGGGTCACTCATTTTTGTGATGTCACAGAGAGGAAGAAACTGAGGCTGCCACCACTTTGGTGTCATCAACAGATGTAAGTTGGGCCTGTCACTGCTCTGATGACACAAATGGAGGAAAAGTGGATCAGTCAGTGCTGCGGTGTTAGAGAGGGGATGAATTTGAGGCTGTCATGACTGTGATGTCCCAGAGAGGGGAATAATGCCTCTGTTAGCACTGTGGTGTCACAGAGAGGCGTAAATGAGAGTTGTCAGTGCAGTGATGTTATAGAGAGGGGAAAATGGGTCCCTGATTGGTGTGATGTCAGAGAGAGGAAAAAACTGAGACTGCCTCTGCACTGGTGTCACAGAGAGGCATCAATTGGGCCTGTCACTTCTGTGGTGTCACAAAGAGGGGAAAAGTGAGTCTGTCACTGCTGTGGTGTCCCGGAGAGGGGAAAAGTGGAGTGATCACAGTTGTGCAGTCCCAGAGAAAGTTGCACAGGTGCTATGACTTGTCTGTTGCCACAAAGGGGATGGAATTGGGGTTGTTAGGGCTGTGGTATGACAGAGAGTTTTAAATTGGTTCTGATGTGATGTCCCAGAGAGGGGAATAATGGGTCTTTCAACGCCCTGGTGTCACAGAGAGGTGTCAATTGGACTTGTCAGTGCAGTGATCTCCCAGAGAGAGGAAAACTGAGGCTGTCACTGCTGTGGCCTATAGGAGGGGATGAATTCCCACTTGTCTTTGATGTTAAGTCACGGAGAGGAGATACCTGGCACTGTCACCGCTGGGGTGTTAGAGATAGGTGTAAATTGGGCTTGTTGCATCTGTGGTGTGACAGAAAGGGTGAAATTTGGTCTGCCAGTGCTGTGATGTCTTCAAGGGTGGAAACTGGGTCTTTCACTGCTGTGATGTCCCAGAGAGGCGTAGATTGGGGTGTCCCACTGCTGTGATGTCCCAGAGAGGGGAAAAGAGAGGCTATCACAGCTGTGGAGTCTGAGAGAAAGTTCCACAGGTGTTCTGACTTGTCTGTTGCCACAGAGGGGATGCAGTTGGGGATGTCATGGCTATGGTATCAGGGAGAGGTTTGAATTGGTTCTGTCTCTGCTGTGATGTCACAGAGAAGAGAATAATGAGTCTGTCACCACTGTGGTGTCCCAGAGAGGTGTAAATTGGACTTGTCACTGACTGCAGTGATGTCAGAGAGAGGTGAAACTGGGTCACTCATTTTTGTGATGTCACAGAGAGGAAGAAACTGAGGCTGCCACCACTTTGGTGTCATCAACAGATGTAAGTTGGGCCTGTCACTGCTCTGATGACACAAATGGAGGAAAAGTGGATCAGTCAGTGCTGCGGTGTTAGAGAGGGGATGAATTTGAGGCTGTCATGACTGTGATGTCCCAGAGAGGGGAATAATGCCTCTGTTAGCACTGTGGTGTCACAGAGAGGCGTAAATGAGAGTTGTCAGTGCAGTGATGTTATAGAGAGGGGAAAATGGGTCCCTGATTGGTGTGATGTCAGAGAGAGGAAAAAACTGAGACTGCCTCTGCACTGGTGTCACAGAGAGGCATCAATTGGGCCTGTCACTTCTGTGGTGTCACAAAGAGGGGAAAAGTGAGTCTGTCACTGCTGTGGTGTCCCGGAGAGGGGAAAAGTGGAGTGATCACAGTTGTGCAGTCCCAGAGAAAGTTGCACAGGTGCTATGACTTGTCTGTTGCCACAAAGGGGATGGAATTGGGGTTGTTAGGGCTGTGGTATGACAGAGAGTTTTAAATTGGTTCTGATGTGATGTCCCAGAGAGGGGAATAATGGGTCTTTCAACGCCCTGGTGTCACAGAGAGGTGTCAATTGGACTTGTCAGTGCAGTGATCTCCCAGAGAGAGGAAAACTGAGGCTGTCACTGCTGTGGCCTATAGGAGGGGATGAATTCCCACTTGTCTTTGATGTTATGTCACGGAGAGGAGAACCCTGGCACTGTCACCGCTGGGGTGTTAGAGAGAGGTGTAAATTGGGCTTGTTGTATCGGTGGTGTGACAGAAAGGGTGAAATTTGGTCTGTCAGTGCTGTGATGTCTTAAAGGGTGAAAACTTGGTCTTTCACTGCTGTGATGTCCCAGAGAGGCGTAGATTGGGGTGTCCCACTGCTGTGATGTCCCAGAGAGGGGAAAAGAGGGGCTATCACAGCTGTGGAGTCTGAGAGAAAGTTCCACAGGTGTTCTGACTTGTCTGTTGCCACAGAGGGGATGCAGTTGGGGATGTCATGGCTATGGTATCAGGGAGAGGTTTGAATTGGTTCTGTCTCTGCTGTGATGTCACAGAGAAGGGAATAATGAGTCTGTCACCACTGTGGTGTCCCAGGGAGGTGTAAATTGGACTTGTCACTGACTGCAGTGATGTCAGAGAGAGGTGAAACTGGGTCACTCATTTTTGTGATGTCACAGAGAGGAAGAAACTGAGGCTGCCACCACTTTGGTGTCATCAACAGATGTAAGTTGGGCCTGTCACTGCTCTGATGACACAAATGGAGGAAAAGTGGATCAGTCAGTGCTGCGGTGTTAGAGAGGGGATGAATTTGAGGCTGTCATGACTGTGATGTCCCAGAGAGGGGAATAATGCCTCTGTTAGCACTGTGGTGTCACAGAGAGGCGTAAATGAGAGTTGTCAGTGCAGTGATGTTATAGAGAGGGGAAAATGGGTCCCTGATTGGTGTGATGTCAGAGAGAGGAAAAAACTGAGACTGCCTCTGCACTGGTGTCACAGAGAGGCATCAATTGGGCCTGTCACTTCTGTGGTGTCACAAAGAGGGGAAAAGTGAGTCTGTCACTGCTGTGGTGTCCCGGAGAGGGGAAAAGTGGAGTGATCACAGTTGTGCAGTCCCAGAGAAAGTTCCACAGGTGCTATGACTTGTCTGTTGCCACAAAGGGGATGGAATTGGGGTTGTTAGGGCTGTGGTATGACAGAGAGTTTTAAATTGGTTCTGATGTGATGTCCCAGAGAGGGGAATAATGGGTCTTTCAACGCCCTGGTGTCACAGAGAGGTGTCAATTGGACTTGTCAGTGCAGTGATCTCCCAGAGAGAGGAAAACTGAGGCTGTCACTGCTGTGGCCTATAGGAGGGGATGAATTCCCACTTGTCTTTGATGTTATGTCACGGAGAGGAGAACCCTGGCACTGTCACCGCTGGGGTGTTAGAGAGAGGTGTAAATTGGGCTTGTTGTATCGGTGGTGTGACAGAAAGGGTGAAATTTGGTCTGTCAGTGCTGTGATGTCTTAAAGGGTGGAAACTTGGTCTTTCACTGCTGTGATGTCCCAGAGAGGCGTAGATTGGGGTGTCCCACTGCTGTGATGTCCCAGAGAGGGGAAAAGAGGGGCTATCACAGCTGTGGAGTCTGAGAGAAAGTTCCACAGGTGTTCTGACTTGTCTGTTGCCACAGAGGGGATGCAGTTGGGGATGTCATGGCTATGGTATCAGGGAGAGGTTTGAATTGGTTCTGTCTCTGCTGTGATGTCACAGAGAAGGGAATAATGAGTCTGTCACCACTGTGGTGTCCCAGGGAGGTGTAAATTGGACTTGTCACTGACTGCAGTGATGTCAGAGAGAGGTGAAACTGGGTCACTCATTTTTGTGATGTCACAGAGAGGAAGAAACTGAGGCTGCCACCACTTTGGTGTCATCAACAGATGTAAGTTGGGCCTGTCACTGCTCTGATGACACAAATGGAGGAAAAGTGGATCAGTCAGTGCTGCGGTGTTAGAGAGGGGATGAATTTGAGGCTGTCATGACTGTGATGTCCCAGAGAGGGGAATAATGCCTCTGTTAGCACTGTGGTGTCACAGAGAGGCGTAAATGAGAGTTGTCACTGCAGTGATGTTATAGAGAGGGGAAAATGGGTCCCTGATTGGTGTGATGTCAGAGAGAGGAAAAAACTGAGACTGCCTCTGCACTGGTGTCACAGAGAGGCATCAATTGGGCCTGTCACTTCTGTGGTGTCACAAAGAGGGGAAAAGTGAGTCTGTCACTGCTGTGGTGTCCCGGAGAGGGGAAAAGTGGAGTGATCACAGTTGTGCAGTCCCAGAGAAAGTTCCACAGGTGCTATGACTTGTCTGTTGCCACAAAGGGGATGGAATTGGGGTTGTTAGGGCTGTGGTATGACAGAGAGTTTTAAATTGGTTCTGATGTGATGTCCCAGAGAGGGGAATAATGGGTCTTTCAACGCCCTGGTGTCACAGAGAGGTGTCAATTGGACTTGTCAGTGCAGTGATCTCCCAGAGAGAGGAAAACTGAGGCTGTCACTGCTGTGGCCTATAGGAGGGGATGAATTCCCACTTGTCTTTGATGTTATGTCACGGAGAGGAGAACCCTGGCACTGTCACCGCTGGGGTGTTAGAGAGAGGTGTAAATTGGGCTTGTTGTATCGGTGGTGTGACAGAAAGGGTGAAATTTGGTCTGTCAGTGCTGTGATGTCTTAAAGGGTGGAAACTTGGTCTTTCACTGCTGTGATGTCCCAGAGAGGCGTAGATTGGGGTGTCCCACTGCTGTGATGTCCCAGAGAGGGGAAAAGAGGGGCTATCACAGCTGTGGAGTCTGAGAGAAAGTTCCACAGGTGTTCTGACTTGTCTGTTGCCACAGAGGGGATGCAGTTGGGGATGTCATGGCTATGGTATCAGGGAGAGGTTTGAATTGGTTCTGTCTCTGCTGTGATGTCACAGAGAAGGGAATAATGAGTCTGTCACCACTGTGGTGTCCCAGAGAGGTGTAAATTGGACTTGTCACTGACTGCAGTGATGTCAGAGAGAGGTGAAACTGGGTCACTCATTTTTGTGATGTCACAGAGAGGAAGAAACTGAGGCTGCCACCACTTTGGTGTCATCAACAGATGTAAGTTGGGCCTGTCACTGCTCTGATGACACAAATGGAGGAAAAGTGGATCAGTCAGTGCTGCGGTGTTAGAGAGGGGATGAATTTGAGGCTGTCATGACTGTGATGTCCCAGAGAGGGGAATAATGCCTCTGTTAGCACTGTGGTGTCACAGAGAGGCGTAAATGAGAGTTGTCACTGCAGTGATGTTATAGAGAGGGGAAAATGGGTCCCTGATTGGTGTGATGTCAGAGAGAGGAAAAAACTGAGACTGCCTCTGCACTGGTGTCACAGAGAGGCATCAATTGGGGCTGTCACTTCTGTGGTGTCACAAAGAGGGGAAAAGTGAGTCTGTCACTGCTGTGGTGTCCCGGAGAGGGGAAAAGTGGAGTGATCACAGTTGTGCAGTCCCAGAGAAAGTTGCACAGGTGCTATGACTTGTCTGTTGCCACAAAGGGGATGGAATTGGGGTTGTTAGGGCTGTGGTATGACAGAGAGTTTTAAATTGGTTCTGATGTGATGTCCCAGAGAGGGGAATAATGGGTCTTTCAACGCCCTGGTGTCACAGAGAGGTGTCAATTGGACTTGTCAGTGCAGTGATCTCCCAGAGAGAGGAAAACTGAGGCTGTCACTGCTGTGGCCTATAGGAGGGGATGAATTCCCACTTGTCTTTGATGTTAAGTCACGGAGAGGAGAAACCTGGCACTGTCACCGCTGGGGTGTTACAGATAGGTGTAAATTGGGCTTGTTGCATCTGTGGTGTGACAGAAAGGGTGAAATTTGGTCTGCCAGTGCTGTGATGTCTTAAAGGGTGGAAACTGGGTCTTTCACTGCTGTGATGTCCCAGAGAGGCGTAGATTGGGGTGTCCCACTGCTGTGATGTCCCAGAGAGGGGAAAAGAGGGGCTATCACAGCTGTGGAGTCTGAGAGAAAGTTCCACAGGTGTTCTGACTTGTCTGTTGCCACAGAGGGGATGCAGTTGGGGATGTCATGGCTATGGTATCAGGGAGAGGTTTGAATTGGTTCTGTCTCTGCTGTGATGTCACAGAGAAGAGAATAATGAGTCTGTCACCACTGTGGTGTCCCAGAGAGGTGTAAATTGGACTTGTCACTGACTGCAGTGATGTCAGAGAGAGGTGAAACTGGGTCACTCATTTTTGTGATGTCACAGAGAGGAAGAAACTGAGGCTGCCACCACTTTGGTGTCATCAACAGATGTAAGTTGGGCCTGTCACTGCTCTGATGACACAAATGGAGGAAAAGTGGATCAGTCAGTGCTGCGGTGTTAGAGAGGGGATGAATTTGAGGCTGTCATGACTGTGATGTCCCAGAGAGGGGAATAATGCCTCTGTTAGCACTGTGGTGTCACAGAGAGGCGTAAATGAGAGTTGTCACTGCAGTGATGTTATAGAGAGGGGAAAATGGGTCCCTGATTGGTGTGATGTCAGAGAGAGGAAAAAACTGAGACTGCCTCTGCACTGGTGTCACAGAGAGGCATCAATTGGGCCTGTCACTTCTGTGGTGTCACAAAGAGGGGAAAAGTGAGTCTGTCACTGCTGTGGTGTCCCGGAGAGGGGAAAAGTGGAGTGATCACAGTTGTGCAGTCCCAGAGAAAGTTCCACAGGTGCTATGACTTGTCTGTTGCCACAAAGGGGATGGAATTGGGGTTGTTAGGGCTGTGGTATGACAGAGAGTTTGAAATTGGTTCTGATGTGATGTCCCAGAGAGGGGAATAATGGGTCTTTCAGCGCCCTGGTGTCACAGAGAGGTGTCAATTGGACTTGTCAGTGCAGTGATCTCCCAGAGAGAGGAAAACTGAGGCTGTCACTGCTGTGGCCTATAGGAGGGGATGAATTCCCACTTGTCTTTGATGTTATGTCACGGAGAGGAGAACCCTGGCACTGTCACCGCTGGGGTGTTAGAGAGAGGTGTAAATTGGGCTTGTTGTATCGGTGGTGTGACAGAAAGGGTGAAATTTGGTCTGTCAGTGCTGTGATGTCTTCAAGGGTGGAAACTGGGTCTTTCACTGCTGTGATGTCCCAGAGAGGCGTAGATTGGGGTGTCCCACTGCTGTGATGTCCCAGAGAGGGGAAAAGAGGGGCTATCACAGCTGTGGAGTCTGAGAGAAAGTTCCACAGGTGTTCTGACTTGTCTGTTGCCACAGAGGGGATGCAGTTGGGGATGTCATGGCTATGGTATCAGGGAGAGGTTTGAATTGGTTCTGTCTCTGCTGTGATGTCACAGAGAAGAGAATAATGAGTCTGTCACCACTGTGGTGTCCCAGAGAGGTGTAAATTGGACTTGTCACTGACTGCAGTGATGTCAGAGAGAGGTGAAACTGGGTCACTCATTTTTGTGATGTCACAGAGAGGAAGAAACTGAGGCTGCCACCACTTTGGTGTCATGAACAGATGTAAGTTGGGCCTGTCACTGCTCTGATGACACAAATGGAGGAAAAGTGGATCAGTCAGTGCTGCGGTGTTAGAGAGGGGATGAATTTGAGGCTGTCATGACTGTGATGTCCCAGAGAGGGGAATAATGCCTCTGTTAGCACTGTGGTGTCACAGAGAGGCGTAAATGAGAGTTGTCAGTGCAGTGATGTGATAGAGAGGGGAAAATGGGTCCCTGATTGGTGTGATGTCAGAGAGAGGAAAAAACTGAGACTGCCTCTGCACTGGTGTCACAGAGAGGCATCAATTGGGCCTGTCACTTCTGTGGTGTCACAAAGAGGGGAAAAGTGAGTCTGTCACTGCTGTGGTGTCTAGGAGAGGGGAAAAGTGGAGTGATCACAGTTGTGCAGTCCCAGAGAAAGTTGCACAGGTGCTATGACTTGTCTGTTGCCACAAAGGGGATGGAATTGGGGTTGTTAGGGCTGTGGTATGACAGAGAGTTTTAAATTGGTTCTGATGTGATGTCCCAGAGAGGGGAATAATGGGTCTTTCAACGCCCTGGTGTCACAGAGAGGTGTCAATTGGACTTGTCAGTGCAGTGATCTCCCAGAGAGAGGAAAACTGAGGCTGTCACTGCTGTGGCCTATAGGAGGGGATGAATTCCCACTTGTCTTTGATGTTAAGTCACGGAGAGGAGAAACCTGGCACTGTCACCGCTGGGGTGTTACAGATAGGTGTAAATTGGGCTTGTTGCATCTGTGGTGTGACAGAAAGGGTGAAATTTGGTCTGCCAGTGCTGTGATGTCTTAAAGGGTGGAAACTGGGTCTTTCACTGCTGTGATGTCCCAGAGAGGCGTAGATTGGGGTGTCCCACTGCTGTGATGTCCCAGAGAGGGGAAAAGAGGGGCTATCACAGCTGTGGAGTCTGAGAGAAAGTTCCACAGGTGTTCTGACTTGTCTGTTGCCACAGAGGGGATGCAGTTGGGGATGTCATGGCTATGGTATCAGGGAGAGGTTTGAATTGGTTCTGTCTCTGCTGTGATGTCACAGAGAAGAGAATAATGAGTCTGTCACCACTGTGGTGTCCCAGAGAGGTGTAAATTGGACTTGTCACTGACTGCAGTGATGTCAGAGAGAGGTGAAACTGGGTCACTCATTTTTGTGATGTCACAGAGAGGAAGAAACTGAGGCTGCCACCACTTTGGTGTCATCAACAGATGTAAGTTGGGCCTGTCACTGCTCTGATGACACAAATGGAGGAAAAGTGGATCAGTCAGTGCTGCGGTGTTACAGAGGGGATGAATTTGAGGCTGTCATGACTGTGATGTCCCAGAGAGGGGAATAATGCCTCTGTTAGCACTGTGGTGTCACAGAGAGGCGTAAATGAGAGTTGTCAGTGCAGTGATGTTATAGAGAGGGGAAAATGGGTCCCTGATTGGTGTGATGTCAGAGAGAGGAAAAAACTGAGACTGCCTCTGCACTGGTGTCACAGAGAGGCATCAATTGGGCCTGTCACTTCTGTGGTGTCACAAAGAGGGGAAAAGTGAGTCTGTCACTGCTGTGGTGTCCCGGAGAGGGGAAAAGTGGAGTGATCACAGTTGTGCAGTCCCAGAGAAAGTTGCACAGGTGCTATGACTTGTCTGTTGCCACAAAGGGGATGGAATTGGGGTTGTTAGGGCTGTGGTATGACAGAGAGTTTTAAATTGGTTCTGATGTGATGTCCCAGAGAGGGGAATAATGGGTCTTTCAACGCCCTGGTGTCACAGAGAGGTGTCAATTGGACTTGTCAGTGCAGTGATCTCCCAGAGAGAGGAAAACTGAGGCTGTCACTGCTGTGGCCTATAGGAGGGGATGAATTCCCACTTGTCTTTGATGTTATGTCACGGAGAGGAGAACCCTGGCACTGTCACCGCTGGGGTGTTAGAGAGAGGTGTAAATTGGGCTTGTTGTATCGGTGGTGTGACAGAAAGGGTGAAATTTGGTCTGTCAGTGCTGTGATGTCTTCAAGGGTGGAAACTTGGTCTTTCACTGCTGTGATGTCCCAGAGAGGCGTAGATTGGGGTGTCCCACTGCTGTGATGTCCCAGAGAGGGGAAAAGAGGGGCTATCACAGCTGTGGAGTCTGAGAGAAAGTTCCACAGGTGTTCTGACTTGTCTGTTGCCACAGAGGGGATGCAGTTGGGGATGTCATGGCTATGGTATCAGGGAGAGGTTTGAATTGGTTCTGTCTCTGCTGTGATGTCACAGAGAAGAGAATAATGAGTCTGTCACCACTGTGGTGTCCCAGAGAGGTGTAAATTGGACTTGTCACTGACTGCAGTGATGTCAGAGAGAGGTGAAACTGGGTCACTCATTTTTGTGATGTCACAGAGAGGAAGAAACTGAGGCTGCCACCACTTTGGTGTCATCAACAGATGTAAGTTGGGCCTGTCACTGCTCTGATGACACAAATGGAGGAAAAGTGGATCAGTCAGTGCTGCGGTGTTAGAGAGGGGATGAATTTGAGGCTGTCATGACTGTGATGTCCCAGAGAGGGGAATAATGCCTCTGTTAGCACTGTGGTGTCACAGAGAGGCGTAAATGAGAGTTGTCACTGCAGTGATGTTATAGAGAGGGGAAAATGGGTCCCTGATTGGTGTGATGTCAGAGAGAGGAAAAAACTGAGACTGCCTCTGCACTGGTGTCACAGAGAGGCATCAATTGGGCCTGTCACTTCTGTGGTGTCACAAAGAGGGGAAAAGTGAGTCTGTCACTGCTGTGGTGTCCCGGAGAGGGGAAAAGTGGAGTGATCACAGTTGTGCAGTCCCAGAGAAAGTTGCACAGGTGCTATGACTTGTCTGTTGCCACAAAGGGGATGGAATTGGGGTTGTTAGGGCTGTGGTATGACAGAGAGTTTTAAATTGGTTCTGATGTGATGTCCCAGAGAGGGGAATAATGGGTCTTTCAACGCCCTGGTGTCACAGAGAGGTGTCAATTGGACTTGTCAGTGCAGTGATCTCCCAGAGAGAGGAAAACTGAGGCTGTCACTGCTGTGGCCTATAGGAGGGGATGAATTCCCACTTGTCTTTGATGTTAAGTCACGGAGAGGAGAAACCTGGCACTGTCACCGCTGGGGTGTTACAGATAGGTGTAAATTGGGCTTGTTGCATCTGTGGTGTGACAGAAAGGGTGAAATTTGGTCTGCCAGTGCTGTGATGTCTTCAAGGGTGGAAACTGGGTCTTTCACTGCTGTGATGTCCCAGAGAGGCGTAGATTGGGGTGTCCCACTGCTGTGATGTCCCAGAGAGGGGAAAAGAGAGGCTATCACAGCTGTGGAGTCTGAGAGAAAGTTCCACAGGTGTTCTGACTTGTCTGTTGCCACAGAGGGGATGCAGTTGGGGATGTCATGGCTATGGTATCAGGGAGAGGTTTGAATTGGTTCTGTCTCTGCTGTGATGTCACAGAGAAGAGAATAATGAGTCTGTCACCACTGTGGTGTCCCAGAGAGGTGTAAATTGGACTTGTCACTGACTGCAGTGATGTCAGAGAGAGGTGAAACTGGGTCACTCATTTTTGTGATGTCACAGAGAGGAAGAAACTGAGGCTGCCACCACTTTGGTGTCATCAACAGATGTAAGTTGGGCCTGTCACTGCTCTGATGACACAAATGGAGGAAAAGTGGATCAGTCAGTGCTGCGGTGTTAGAGAGGGGATGAATTTGAGGCTGTCATGACTGTGATGTCCCAGAGAGGGGAATAATGCCTCTGTTAGCACTGTGGTGTCACAGAGAGGCGTAAATGAGAGTTGTCAGTGCAGTGATGTTATAGAGAGGGGAAAATGGGTCCCTGATTGGTGTGATGTCAGAGAGAGGAAAAAACTGAGACTGCCTCTGCACTGGTGTCACAGAGAGGCATCAATTGGGCCTGTCACTTCTGTGGTGTCACAAAGAGGGGAAAAGTGAGTCTGTCACTGCTGTGGTGTCCCGGAGAGGGGAAAAGTGGAGTGATCACAGTTGTGCAGTCCCAGAGAAAGTTGCACAGGTGCTATGACTTGTCTGTTGCCACAAAGGGGATGGAATTGGGGTTGTTAGGGCTGTGGTATGACAGAGAGTTTTAAATTGGTTCTGATGTGATGTCCCAGAGAGGGGAATAATGGGTCTTTCAACGCCCTGGTGTCACAGAGAGGTGTCAATTGGACTTGTCAGTGCAGTGATCTCCCAGAGAGAGGAAAACTGAGGCTGTCACTGCTGTGGCCTATAGGAGGGGATGAATTCCCACTTGTCTTTGATGTTATGTCACGGAGAGGAGAACCCTGGCACTGTCACCGCTGGGGTGTTAGAGAGAGGTGTAAATTGGGCTTGTTGTATCGGTGGTGTGACAGAAAGGGTGAAATTTGGTCTGTCAGTGCTGTGATGTCTTAAAGGGTGGAAACTGGGTCTTTCACTGCTGTGATGTCCCAGAGAGGCGTAGATTGGGGTGTCCCACTGCTGTGATGTCCCAGAGAAAGGAAAAGAGAGGCTATCACAGCTGTGGAGTCTGAGAGAAAGTTCCACAGGTGTTCTGACTTGTCTGTTGCCACAGAGGGGATGCAGTTGGGGATGTCATGGCTATGGTATCAGGGAGAGGTTTGAATTGGTTCTGTCTCTGCTGTGATGTCACAGAGAAGGGAATAATTAGTCTGTCACCGTTGTCGTGTCCCAGAGAGGTGTAAATTGGACTTGTCACTGACTGCAGTGATGTCACAGAGAGGTGAAGCTGGGTCACTCATTTTTGTGATGTCACAGAGAGGAAGAAACTGAGGCTGCCACCACTTTGGTGTCATCAACAGATGTAAGTTGGGCCTGTCACTGCTCTGATGTCACAAATGGAGGAAAAGTGGATCAGTCACTGCTGCAGTGTTACAGAGGGGATGAATTTGAGGCTGTCATGACTGTGATGTCCCAGAGAGGGGAGTAATGCCTCTGTCGGCACTGTGGTGTCACAGAGAGGCGTAAATGAGAGTTGTCAGTGCAGTGATGTGATAGAGAGGGGAAAATGTGTCCCTGATTGGTGTGATGTCAGAGAGAGGAAAAAACTGAGACTGCCTCTGCACTGGTGTCACAGAGAGGCATCAATTGGGCCTGTCACTTCTGTGGTGTCACAAAGAGGGGAAAAGTGAGTCTGTCACTGCTGTGGTGTCCCGGAGAGGGGAAAAGTGGAGTGATCACTGTTGTGCAGTCCCAGAGAAAGTTGCACAGGTGCTATGACTTGTCTGTTGCCACAAAGGGGATGGAATTGGGGTTGTTAGGGCTGTGGTATGACAGAGAGTTTTAAATTGGTTCTGATGTGATGTCCCAGAGAGGGGAATAATGGGTCTTTCAGCGCCGTGGTGTCACAGAGAGGTGTCAATTGGACTTGTCAGTGCAGTGATCTCCCAGAGAGAGGAAAACTGAGGCTGTCACTGCTGTGGCCTATAGGAGGGGATGAATTCCCACTTGTCTTTGATGTTAAGTCACGGAGAGGAGAAACCTGGCACTGTCACCGCTGGGGTGTTAGAGAGAGGTGTAAATTGGGCTTGTTGCATCTGTGGTGTGACAGAAAGGGTGAAATTTGGTCTGCCAGTGCTGTGATGTCTTAAAGGGTGGAAACTGGGTCTTTCACTGCTGTGATGTCCCAGAGAGGCGTAGATTGGGGTGTCCCACTGCTGTGATGTCCCAGAGAGGGGAAAAGAGAGGCTATCACAGCTGTGGAGTCTGAGAGAAAGTTCCACAGGTGTTCTGACTTGTCTGTTGCCACAGAGGGGATGCAGTTGGGGATGTCATGGCTATGGTATCAGGGAGAGGTTTGAATTGGTTCTGTCTCTGCTGTGATGTCACAGAGAAGAGAATAATGAGTCTGTCACCACTGTGGTGTCCCAGAGAGGTGTAAATTGGACTTGTTGTATCGGTGGTGTGACAGAAAGGGTGAAATTTGGTCTGTCAGTGCTGTGATGTCTTAAAGGGTGGAAACTTGGTCTTTCACTGCTGTGATGTCCCAGAGAGGGGAAAAGAGGGGCTATCACAGCTGTGGAGTCTGAGAGAAAGTTCCACAGGTGTTCTGACTTGTCTGTTGCCACAGAGGGGATGCAGTTGGGGATGTCATGGCTATGGTATCAGGGAGAGGTTTGAATTGGTTCTGTCTCTGCTGTGATGTCACAGAGAAGGGAATAATGAGTCTGTCACCACTAAGGTGTCCCAGAGAGGTGTAAATTGGACTTGTCACTGACTGCAGTGATGTCAGAGAGAGGTGAAACTGGGTCACTCATTTTTGTGATGTCACAGAGAGGAAGAAACTGAGGCTGCCACCACTTTGGTGTCATCAACAGATGTAAGTTGGGCCTGTCACTGCTCTGATGACACAAATGGAGGAAAAGTGGATCAGTCAGTGCTGCGGTGTTAGAGAGGGGATGAATTTGAGGCTGTCATGACTGTGATGTCCCAGAGAGGGGAATAATGCCTCTGTTAGCACTGTGGTGTCACAGAGAGGCGTAAATGAGAGTTGTCACTGCAGTGATGTTATAGAGAGGGGAAAATGGGTCCCTGATTGGTGTGATGTCAGAGAGAGGAAAAAACTGAGACTGCCTCTGCACTGGTGTCACAGAGAGGCATCAATTGGGCCTGTCACTTCTGTGGTGTCACAAAGAGGGGAAAAGTGAGTCTGTCACTGCTGTGGTGTCCCGGAGAGGGGAAAAGTGGAGTGATCACAGTTGTGCAGTCCCAGAGAAAGTTGCACAGGTGCTATGACTTGTCTGTTGCCACAAAGGGGATGGAACTGGGGTTGTTAGGGCTGTGGTATGACAGAGAGTTTTAAATTGGTTCTGATGTGATGTCCCAGAGAGGGGAATAATGGGTCTTTCAACGCCCTGGTGTCACAGAGAGGTGTCAATTGGACTTGTCAGTGCAGTGATCTCCCAGAGAGAGGAAAACTGAGGCTGTCACTGCTGTGGCCTATAGGAGGGGATGAATTCCCACTTGTCTTTGATGTTAAGTCACGGAGAGGAGAAACCTGGCACTGTCACCGCTGGGGTGTTACAGATAGGTGTAAATTGGGCTTGTTGTATCGGTGGTGTGACAGAAAGGGTGAAATTTGGTCTGTCAGTGCTGTGATGTCTTAAAGGGTGGAAACTGGGTCTTTCACTGCTGTGATGTCCCAGAGAGGCGTAGATTGGGGTGTCCCACTGCTGTGATGTCCCAGAGAAAGGAAAAGAGGGGCTATCACAGCTGTGGAGTCTGAGAGAAAGTTCCACAGGTGTTCTGACTTGTCTGTTGCCACAGAGGGGATGCAGTTGGGGATGTCATGGCTATGGTATCAGGGAGAGGTTTGAATTGGTTCTGTCTCTGCTGTGATGTCACAGAGAAGGGAATAATTAGTCTGTCACCGTTGTCGTGTCCCAGAGAGTTGTAAATTGGACTTGTCACTGACTGCAGTGATGTCAGAGAGAGGTGAAGCTGGGTCACTCATTTTTGTGATGTCACAGAGAGGAAGAAACTGAGGCTGCCACCACTTTGGTGTCATCAACAGATGTAAGTTGGGCCTGTCACTGCTCTGATGTCACAAATGGAGGAAAAGTGGATCAGTCACTGCTGCAGTGTTACAGAGGGGATGAATTTGAGGCTGTCATGACTGTGATGTCCCAGAGAGGGGAGTAATGCCTCTGTCGGCACTGTGGTGTCACAGAGAGGCGTAAATGAGAGTTGTCAGTGCAGTGATGTGATAGAGAGGGGAAAATGGGTCCCTGATTGGTGTGATGTCAGAGAGAGGAAAAAACTGAGACTGCCTCTGCACTGGTGTCACAGAGAGGCATCAATTGGGCCTGTCACTTCTGTGGTGTCACAAAGAGGGGAAAAGTGAGTCTGTCACTGCTGTGGTGTCCCGGAGAGGGGAAAAGTGGAGTGATCACTGTTGTGCAGTCCCAGAGAAAGTTCCACAGGTGCTATGACTTGTCTGTTGCCACAAAGGGGATGGAATTGGGGTTGTTAGGGCTGTGGTATGACAGAGAGTTTTAAATTGGTTCTGATGTGATGTCCCAGAGAGGGGAATAATGGGTCTTTCAGCGCCGTGGTGTCACAGAGAGGTGTCAATTGGACTTGTCAGTGCAGTGATCTCCCAGAGAGAGGAAAACTGAGGCTGTCACTGCTGTGGCCTATAGGAGGGGATGAATTCCCACTTGTCTTTGATGTTATGTCACGGAGAGGAGAACCCTGGCACTGTCACCGCTGGGGTGTTAGAGATAGGTGTAAATTGGGCTTGTTGCATCTGTGGTGTGACAGAAAGAGTGAAATTAGGTCTGTCAGTGCTGTGATGTCTTAAAGGGTGGAAACTGGGTCTTTCACTGCTGTGATGTCCCAGAGAGGCGTAGATTGGGGTGTCCCACTGCTGTGATGTCCCAGAGAGGGGAAAAGAGAGGCTATCACAGCTGTGGAGTCTGAGAGAAAGTTCCACAGGTGTTCTGACTTGTCTGTTGCCACAGAGGGGATGCAGTTGGGGATGTCATGGCTATGGTATCAGGGAGAGGTTTGAATTGGTTCTGTCTCTGCTGTGATGTCACAGAGAAGAGAATAATGAGTCTGTCACCACTGTGGTGTCCCAGAGAGGTGTAAATTGGACTTGTCACTGACTGCAGTGATGTCAGAGAGAGGTGAAACTGGGTCACTCATTTTTGTGATGTCACAGAGAGGAAGAAACTGAGGCTGCCACCACTTTGGTGTCATAAACAGATGTAAGTTGGGCCTGTCACTGCTCTGATGACACAAATGGAGGAAAAGTGGATCAGTCAGTGCTGCGGTGTTAGAGAGGGGATGAATTTGAGGCTGTCATGACTGTGATGTCCCAGAGAGGGGAATAATGCCTCTGTTAGCACTGTGGTGTCACAGAGAGGCGTAAATGAGAGTTGTCAGTGCAGTGATGTTATAGAGAGGGGAAAATGGGTCCCTGATTGGTGTGATGTCAGAGAGAGGAAAAAACTGAGACTGCCTCTGCACTGGTGTCACAGAGAGGCATCAATTGGGCCTGTCACTTCTGTGGTGTCACAAAGAGGGGAAAAGTGAGTCTGTCACTGCTGTGGTGTCCCGGAGAGGGGAAAAGTGGAGTGATCACAGGTGTGCAGTCCCAGAGAAAGTTGCACAGGTGCTATGACTTGTCTGTTGCCACAAAGGGGATGGAATTGGGGTTGTTAGGGCTGTGGTATGACAGAGTTTTAAATTGGTTCTGATGTGATGTCCCAGAGAGGGGAATAATGGGTCTTTCAACGCCCTGGTGTCACAGAGAGGTGTCAATTGGACTTGTCAGTGCAGTGATCTCCCAGAGAGAGGAAAACTGAGGCTGTCACTGCTGTGGCCTATAGGAGGGGATGAATTCCCACTTGTCTTTGATGTTATGTCACGGAGAGGAGAACCCTGGCACTGTCACCGCTGGGGTGTTAGAGAGAGGTGTAAATTGGGCTTGTTGTATCGGTGGTGTGACAGAAAGGGTGAAATTTGGTCTGTCAGTGCTGTGATGTCTTAAAGGGTGGAAACTGGGTCTTTCACTGCTGTGATGTCCCAGAGAGGCGTAGATTGGGGTGTCCCACTGCTGTGATGTCCCAGAGAAAGGAAAAGAGAGGCTATCACAGCTGTGGAGTCTGAGAGAAAGTTCCACAGGTGTTCTGACTTGTCTGTTGCCACAGAGGGGATGCAGTTGGGGATGTCATGGCTATGGTATCAGGGAGAGGTTTGAATTGGTTCTGTCTCTGCTGGGATGTCACAGAGAAGGGAATAATTAGTCTGTCACCGTTGTCGTGTCCCAGAGAGGTGTAAATTGGACTTGTCACTGACTGCAGTGATGTCACAGAGAGGTGAAGCTGGGTCACTCATTTTTGTGATGTCACAGAGAGGAAGAAACTGAGGCTGCCACCACTTTGGTGTCATCAACAGATGTAAGTTGGGCCTGTCACTGCTCTGATGTCACAAATGGAGGAAAAGTGGATCAGTCACTGCTGCAGTGTTACAGAGGGGATGAATTTGAGGCTGTCATGACTGTGATGTCCCAGAGAGGGGAGTAATGCCTCTGTCGGCACTGTGGTGTCACAGAGAGGCGTAAATGAGAGTTGTCAGTGCAGTGATGTGATAGAGAGGGGAAAATGTGTCCCTGATTGGTGTGATGTCAGAGAGAGGAAAAAACTGAGACTGCCTCTGCACTGGTGTCACAGAGAGGCATCAATTGGGCCTGTCACTTCTGTGGTGTCACAAAGAGGGGAAAAGTGAGTCTGTCACTGCTGTGGTGTCCCGGAGAGGGGAAAAGTGGAGTGATCACAGTTGTGCAGTCCCAGAGAAAGTTGCACAGGTGCTATGACTTGTCTGTTGCCACAAAGGGGATGGAATTGGGGTTGTTAGGGCTGTGGTATGACAGAGAGTTTTAAATTGGTTCTGATGTGATGTCCCAGAGAGGGGAATAATGGGTCTTTCAGCGCCGTGGTGTCACAGAGAGGTGTCAATTGGACTTGTCAGTGCAGTGATCTCCCAGAGAGAGGAAAACTGAGGCTGTCACTGCTGTGGCCTATAGGAGGGGATGAATTCCCACTTGTCTTTGATGTTAAGTCACGGAGAGGAGAAACCTGGCACTGTCACCGCTGGGGTGTTAGAGAGAGGTGTAAATTGGGCTTGTTGCATCTGTGGTGTGACAGAAAGGGTGAAATTTGGTCTGCCAGTGCTGTGATGTCTTAAAGGGTGGAAACTGGGTCTTTCACTGCTGTGATGTCCCAGAGAGGCGTAGATTGGGGTGTCCCACTGCTGTGATGTCCCAGAGAGGGGAAAAGAGAGGCTATCACAGCTGTGGAGTCTGAGAGAAAGTTCCACAGGTGTTCTGACTTGTCTGTTGCCACAGAGGGGATGCAGTTGGGGATGTCATGGCTATGGTATCAGGGAGAGGTTTGAATTGGTTCTGTCTCTGCTGTGATGTCACAGAGAAGAGAATAATGAGTCTGTCACCACTGTGGTGTCCCAGAGAGGTGTAAATTGGACTTGTTGTATCGGTGGTGTGACAGAAAGGGTGAAATTTGGTCTGTCAGTGCTGTGATGTCTTAAAGGGTGGAAACTTGGTCTTTCACTGCTGTGATGTCCCAGAGAGGGGAAAAGAGGGGCTATCACAGCTGTGGAGTCTGAGAGAAAGTTCCACAGGTGTTCTGACTTGTCTGTTGCCACAGAGGGGATGCAGTTGGGGATGTCATGGCTATGGTATCAGGGAGAGGTTTGAATTGGTTCTGTCTCTGCTGTGATGTCACAGAGAAGGGAATAATGAGTCTGTCACCACTAAGGTGTCCCAGAGAGGTGTAAATTGGACTTGTCACTGACTGCAGTGATGTCAGAGAGAGGTGAAACTGGGTCACTCATTTTTGTGATGTCACAGAGAGGAAGAAACTGAGGCTGCCACCACTTTGGTGTCATCAACAGATGTAAGTTGGGCCTGTCACTGCTCTGATGACACAAATGGAGGAAAAGTGGATCAGTCAGTGCTGCGGTGTTAGAGAGGGGATGAATTTGAGGCTGTCATGACTGTGATGTCCCAGAGAGGGGAATAATGCCTCTGTTAGCACTGTGGTGTCACAGAGAGGCGTAAATGAGAGTTGTCACTGCAGTGATGTTATAGAGAGGGGAAAATGGGTCCCTGATTGGTGTGATGTCAGAGAGAGGAAAAAACTGAGACTGCCTCTGCACTGGTGTCACAGAGAGGCATCAATTGGGCCTGTCACTTCTGTGGTGTCACAAAGAGGGGAAAAGTGAGTCTGTCACTGCTGTGGTGTCCCGGAGAGGGGAAAAGTGGAGTGATCACAGTTGTGCAGTCCCAGAGAAAGTTGCACAGGTGCTATGACTTGTCTGTTGCCACAAAGGGGATGGAACTGGGGTTGTTAGGGCTGTGGTATGACAGAGAGTTTTAAATTGGTTCTGATGTGATGTCCCAGAGAGGGGAATAATGGGTCTTTCAACGCCCTGGTGTCACAGAGAGGTGTCAATTGGACTTGTCAGTGCAGTGATCTCCCAGAGAGAGGAAAACTGAGGCTGTCACTGCTGTGGCCTATAGGAGGGGATGAATTCCCACTTGTCTTTGATGTTAAGTCACGGAGAGGAGAAACCTGGCACTGTCACCGCTGGGGTGTTACAGATAGGTGTAAATTGGGCTTGTTGTATCGGTGGTGTGACAGAAAGGGTGAAATTTGGTCTGTCAGTGCTGTGATGTCTTAAAGGGTGGAAACTGGGTCTTTCACTGCTGTGATGTCCCAGAGAGGCGTAGATTGGGGTGTCCCACTGCTGTGATGTCCCAGAGAAAGGAAAAGAGGGGCTATCACAGCTGTGGAGTCTGAGAGAAAGTTCCACAGGTGTTCTGACTTGTCTGTTGCCACAGAGGGGATGCAGTTGGGGATGTCATGGCTATGGTATCAGGGAGAGGTTTGAATTGGTTCTGTCTCTGCTGTGATGTCACAGAGAAGGGAATAATTAGTCTGTCACCGTTGTCGTGTCCCAGAGAGTTGTAAATTGGACTTGTCACTGACTGCAGTGATGTCAGAGAGAGGTGAAGCTGGGTCACTCATTTTTGTGATGTCACAGAGAGGAAGAAACTGAGGCTGCCACCACTTTGGTGTCATCAACAGATGTAAGTTGGGCCTGTCACTGCTCTGATGTCACAAATGGAGGAAAAGTGGATCAGTCACTGCTGCAGTGTTACAGAGGGGATGAATTTGAGGCTGTCATGACTGTGATGTCCCAGAGAGGGGAGTAATGCCTCTGTCGGCACTGTGGTGTCACAGAGAGGCGTAAATGAGAGTTGTCAGTGCAGTGATGTGATAGAGAGGGGAAAATGGGTCCCTGATTGGTGTGATGTCAGAGAGAGGAAAAAACTGAGACTGCCTCTGCACTGGTGTCACAGAGAGGCATCAATTGGGCCTGTCACTTCTGTGGTGTCACAAAGAGGGGAAAAGTGAGTCTGTCACTGCTGTGGTGTCCCGGAGAGGGGAAAAGTGGAGTGATCACTGTTGTGCAGTCCCAGAGAAAGTTCCACAGGTGCTATGACTTGTCTGTTGCCACAAAGGGGATGGAATTGGGGTTGTTAGGGCTGTGGTATGACAGAGAGTTTTAAATTGGTTCTGATGTGATGTCCCAGAGAGGGGAATAATGGGTCTTTCAGCGCCGTGGTGTCACAGAGAGGTGTCAATTGGACTTGTCAGTGCAGTGATCTCCCAGAGAGAGGAAAACTGAGGCTGTCACTGCTGTGGCCTATAGGAGGGGATGAATTCCCACTTGTCTTTGATGTTATGTCACGGAGAGGAGAACCCTGGCACTGTCACCGCTGGGGTGTTAGAGATAGGTGTAAATTGGGCTTGTTGCATCTGTGGTGTGACAGAAAGAGTGAAATTAGGTCTGTCAGTGCTGTGATGTCTTAAAGGGTGGAAACTGGGTCTTTCACTGCTGTGATGTCCCAGAGAGGCGTAGATTGGGGTGTCCCACTGCTGTGATGTCCCAGAGAAAGGAAAAGAGGGGCTATCACAGCTGTGGAGTCTGAGAGAAAGTTCCACAGGTGTTCTGACTTGTCTGTTGCCACAGAGGGGATGCAGTTGGGGATGTCATGGCTATGGTATCAGGGAGAGGTTTGAATTGGTTCTGTCTCTGCTGTGATGTCACAGAGATGGGAATAATGAGTCTGTCACCGTTGTCGTGTCCCAGAGAGGTGTAAATTGGACTTGTCACTGACTGCAGTGATGTCAGAGAGAGGTGAAGCTGGGTCACTCATTTTTGTGATGTCACAGAGAGGAAGAAACTGAGGCTGCCACCACTTTGGTGTCATCAACAGATGTAAGTTGGGCCTGTCACTGCTCTGATGTCACAAATGGAGGAAAAGTGGATCAGTCACTGCTGCAGTGTTACAGAGGGGATGAATTTTTGGCTGTCATGACTGTGATGTCCCAGAGAGGGGAGTAATGCCTCTGTCGGCACTGTGGTGTCACAGAGAGGCGTAAATGAGAGTTGTCAGTGCAGTGATGTTATAGAGAGGGGAAAATGGGTCCCTGATTGGTGTGATGTCAGAGAGAGGAAAAAACTGAGACTGCCTCTGCACTGGTGTCACAGAGAGGCATCAATTGGGCCTGTCACTTCTGTGGTGTCACAAAGAGGGGAAAAGTGAGTCTGTCACTGCTGTGGTGTCCCGGAGAGGGGAAAAGTGGAGTGATCACAGTTGTGCAGTCCCAGAGAAAGTTGCACAGGTGCTATGACTTGTCTGTTGCCACAAAGGGGATGGAATTGGGGTTGTTAGGGCTGTGGTATGACAGAGAGTTTTAAATTGGTTCTGATGTGATGTCCCAGAGAGGGGAATAATGGGTCTTTCAACGCCCTGGTGTCACAGAGAGGTGTCAATTGGACTTGTCAGTGCAGTGATCTCCCAGAGAGAGGAAAACTGAGGCTGTCACTGCTGTGGCCTATAGGAGGGCATGAATTCCCACTTGTCTTTGATGTTATGTCACGGAGAGGAGAAACGTGGCACTGCCACCGCTGGGGTGTTAGAGATAGGTGTAAATTGGGCTTGTTGCATCTGTGGTGTGACAGAAAGAGTGAAATTAGGTCTGTCAGTGCTGTGATGTCTTAAAGGGTGGAAACTGGAGTTCTTTCACTGCTGTGATGTCCCAGAGAGGCGTAGATTGGGGTGTCCCACTGCTGTGATGTCCCAGAGAGGGGAAAAGAGAGGCTATCACAGCTGTGGAGTCTGAGAGAAAGTTACAGAGGTGTTCTGACTTGTCTGTTGCCACAGAGGGGATGCAGTTGGGGATGTCATGGCTATGGTATCAGGGAGAGGTTTGAATTGGTTCTGTCTCTGCTGTGATGTCACAGAGAAGGGAATAATGAGTCTGTCACCGCTGTGGTGTCCCAGAGAGTCGTAAATTGGACTTGTCACTGACTGCAGTGATGTCAGAGAGAGGTGAAGCTGGGTCACTCATTTTTGTGATGTCACAGAGAGGAAGAAACTGAGGCTGCCACCACTTTGGTGTCATCAACAGATGTAAGTTGGGCCTGTCACTGCTCTGATGTCACAAATGGAGGAAAAGTGGATCAGTCACTGCTGCGGTGTTACAGAGGGGATGAATTTGAGGCTGTCATGACTGTGATGTCCCAGAGAGGGGAATAATGCCTCTGTCAGCACTGTGGTGTCACAGAGAGGCGTAAATGAGAGTTGTCACTGCAGTGATGTGATAGAGAGGGGAAAATGGGTCCCTGATTGGTGTGATGTCACAGAGAGGAAAAAACTGAGACTGCCTCTGCACTGGTGTCACAGAGAGGCATCAATTGGGCCTGTCACTTCTGTGGTGTCACAAAGAGGGGAAAAGTGAGTCTGTCACTGCTGTGGTGTCCCGGAGAGGGGAAAAGTGGAGTGATCACAGTTGTGCAGTCCCAGAGAAAGTTCCACAGGTGCTATGACTTGTCTGTTGCCACAAAGGGGATGGAATTGGGGTTGTTAGGGCTGTGGTATGACAGAGAGTTTTAAATTGGTTCTGATGTGATGTCCCAGAGAGGGGAATAATGGGTCTTTCAGCGCCGTGGTGTCACAGAGAGGTGTCAATTGGACTTGTCAGTGCAGTGATCTCCCAGAGAGAGGAAAACTGAGGCTGTCACTGCTGTGGCCTATAGGAGGGCATGAATTCCCACTTGTCTTTGATGTTATGTCACGAAGAGGAGAAACGTGGCACTGTCACCGCTGGGGTGTTAGAGATAGGTGTAAGTTGGGCTTGTTGCATCTGTGGTGTGACAGAAAGGGTGAAATTTGGTCTGTCAGTGCTGTGATGTCTTCAAGGGTGGAAACTGGGTCTTTCACTGCTGTGATGTCCCAGAGAGGCGTAGATTGGGGTGTCCCACTGCTGTGATGTCCCAGAGAGGGGAAAAGAGGGGCTATCACAGCTGTGGAGTCTGAGAGAAAGTTCCACAGGTGTTCTGACTTGTCTGTTGCCACAGAGGGGATGCAGTTGGGGATGTCATGGCTATGGTATCAGGGAGAGGTTTGAATTGGTTCTGTCTCTGCTGTGATGTCACAGAGAAGGGAATAATGAGTCTGTCACCGCTGTGGTGTCACAGAGAGGTGTAAATTGGACTTGTCACTGACTGCAGTGATGTCACAGAGAGGTGAAACTGGGTCACTCATTTTTGTGATGTCACAGAGAGGAAGAAACTGAGGCTGTCGCCACTTTGGTGTCATCAACAGATGTAAGTTGGGCCTGTCACTGCTCTGATGTCACAAATGGAGGAAAAGTGGATCAGTCAGTGCTGCGGTGTTAGAGAGGGGATGAATTTGAGGCTGTCATGACTGTGATGTCCCAGAGAGGGGAATAATGCCTCTGTCAGCACTGTGGTGTCACAGAGAGGCGTAAATGAGAGTTGTCACTGCAGTGATGTGATAGAGAGGGGAAAATGGGTCCCTGATTGGTGTGATGTCAGAGAGAGGAAAAAACTGAGACTGCCTCTGCACTGTTGTCACAGAGAGGTATCAATTGGGCCTGTCACTTTTGTGGTGTCACAAAGAGGGGAAAAGTGAGTCTGTCACTGCTGTGGTGTCCCGGAGAGGGGAAAAGTGGAGTGATCACAGTTGTGCAGTCCCAGAGAAAGTTGCACAGGTACTATGACTTGTCTGTTGCCACAAAGGGGATGGAATTGGGGTTGTTAGGGCTGTGGTATGACAGAGAGTTTTAAATTGGTTCTGATGTGATGCCCCAGAGAGGGGAATAATGGGTCTTTCAACGCCCTGGTGTCACAGAGAGGTGTCAATTGGACTTGTCAGTGCAGTGATCTCCCAGAGAGAGGAAAACTGAGGCTGTCACTGCTGTGGCCTATAGGAGGGGATGAATTCCCACTTGTCTTTGATGTTATGTCACGGAGAGGAGAAACGTGGCACTGTCACCGCTGGGGTGTTAGAGATAGGTGTAAATTGGGCTTGTTGCATCTGTGGTGTGACAGAAAGGGTGAAATTTGGTCTGTCAGTGCTGTGATGTCTTCAAGGGTGGAAACTGGGGTTCTTTCACTGCTGTGATGTCCCAGAGAGGCGTAGATTGGGGTGTCCCACTGCTGTGATGTCCCAGAGAGGGGAAAAGAGAGGCTATCACAGCTGTGGAGTCTGAGAGAAAGTTCCACAGGTGTTCTGACTTGTCTGTTGCCACAGAGGGGATGCAGTTGGGGATGTCATGGCTATGGTATCAGGGAGAGGTTTGAATTGGTTCTGTCTCTGCTGTGATGTCACAGAGAAGGGAATAATGAGTCTGTCACAACTGTGGTGTCGCAGAGAGGTGTAAATTGGACTTGTCACTGACTGCAGTGATGTCAGAGAGAGGTGAAACTGGGTCACTCATTTTTGTGATGTCACAGAGAGGAAGAAACTGAGGCTGCCACCACTTTGGTGTCATCAACAGATGTAAGTTGGGCCTGTCACTGCTCTGATGTCACAAATGGAGGAAAAGTGGATCAGTCACTGCTGCAGTGTTACAGAGGGGATGAATTTGAGGCTGTCATGACTGTGATGTCCCAGAGAGGGGAATAATGCCTCTGTCAGCACTGTGGTGTCACAGAGAGGCGTAAATGAGAGTTGTCAGTGCAGTGATGTGATAGAGAGGGGAAAATGGGTCCCTGATTGGTGTGATGTCGGAGAGAGGAAAAAACTGAGACTGCCTCTGCACTGGTGTCACAGAGAGGCATCAATTGGGCCTGTCACTTCTGTGGTGTCACAAAGAGGGGAAAAGTGAGTCTGTCACTGCTGTGGTGTCCCGGAGAGGGGAAAAGTGGAGTGATCACAGTTGTGCAGTCCCAGAGAAAGTTCCACAGGTGCTATGACTTGTCTGTTGCCACAAAGGGGATGGAATTGGGGTTGTTAGGGCTGTGGTATGACAGAGAGTTTTAAATTGGTTCTGATGTGATGTCCCAGAGAGGGGAATAATGGGTCTTTCAGCGCCGTGGTGTCACAGAGAGGTGTCAATTGGACTTGTCAGTGCAGTGATCTCCCAGAGAGAGGAAAACTGAGGCTGTCACTGCTGTGGCCTATAGGAGGGGATGAATTCCCACTTGTCTTTGATGTTATGTCACGGAGAGGAGAAACGTGGCACTGTCACCGCTGGGGTGTTAGAGAGAGGTGTAAATTGGGCTTGTTGCATCTGTGGTGTGACAGAAAGGGTTAAATTTGGTCTGTCAGTGCTGTGATGTCTTAAAGGGTGGAAACTGGGGTTCTTTCACTGCTGTGATGTCCCAGAGAGGCGTAGATTGGGGTGTCCCACTGCTGTGATGTCCCAGAGAGGGGAAAAGAGAGGCTATCACAGCTGTGGAGTCTGAGAGAAAGTTACAGAGGTGTTCTGACTTGTCTGTTGCCACAGAGGGGATGCAGTTGGGGATGTCATGGCTATGGTATCAGGGAGAGGTTTGAATTGGTTCTGTCTCTGCTGTGATGTCACAGAGAAGGGAATAATGAGTCTGTCACCGCTGTGGTGTCCCAGAGAGGTGTAAATTGGACTTGTCACTGACTGCAGTGATGTCACAGAGAGGTGAAGCTGGGTCACTCATTTTTGTGATGTCACAGAGAGGAAGAAACTGAGGCTGCCACCACTTTGGTGTCATCAACAGATGTAAGTTGGGCCTGTCACTGCTCTGATGTCACAAATGGAGGAAAAGTGGATCAGTCAGTGCTGCGGTGTTAGAGAGGGGATGAATTTGAGGCTGTCATGACTGTGATGTCCCAGAGAGGGGAATAATGCCTCTGTCAGCACTGTGGTGTCACAGAGAGGCGTAAATGAGAGTTGTCACTGCAGTGATGTTATAGAGAGGGGAAAATGGGTCCCTGATTGGTGTGATGTCAGAGAGAGGAAAAAACTGAGACTGCCTCTGCACTGGTGTCACAGAGAGGCATCAATTGGGCCTGTCACTTCTGTGGTGTCACAAAGAGGGGAAAAGTGAGTCTGTCACTGCTGTGGTGTCCCGGAGAGGGGAAAAGTGGAGTGATCACAGTTGTGCAGTCCCAGAGAAAGTTGCACAGGTGCTATGACTTGTCTGTTGCCACAAAGGGGATGGAATTGGGGTTGTTAGGGCTGTGGTATGACAGAGAGTTTTAAATTGGTTCTGATGTGATGTCCCAGAGAGGGGAATAATGGGTCTTTCAACGCCGTGGTGTCACAGAGAGGTGTCAATTGGACTTGTCAGTGCAGTGATCTCCCAGAGAGAGGAAAACTGAGGCTGTCACTGCTGTGGCCTATAGGAGGGCATGAATTCCCACTTGTCTTTGATGTTATGTCACGGAGAGGAGAAACCTGGCACTGTCACCGCTGGGGTGTTAGAGATAGGTGTAAGTTGGGCTTGTTGCATCTGTGGTGTGACAGAAAGAGTGAAATTTGGTCTGTCAGTGCTGTGATGTCTTCAAGGGTGGAAACTGGGTCTTTCACTGCTGTGATGTCCCAGAGAGGCGTAGATTGGGGTGTCCCACTGCTGTGATGTCCCAGAGAAAGGAAAAGAGGGGCTATCACAGCTGTGGAGTCTGAGAGAAAGTTCCACAGGTGTTCTGACTTGTCTGTTGCCACAGAGGGGATGCAGTTGGGGATGTCATGGCTATGGTATCAGGGAGAGGTTTGAATTGGTTCTGTCTCTGCTGTGATGTCACAGAGAAGGGAATAATGAGTCTGTCACAACTGTGGTGTCGCAGAGAGGTGTAAATTGGACTTGTCACTGACTGCAGTGATGTCAGAGAGAGGTGAAACTGGGTCACTCATTTTTGTGATGTCACAGAGAGGAAGAAACTGAGGCTGCCACCACTTTGGTGTCATCAACAGATGTAAGTTGGGCCTGTCACTGCTCTGATGTCACAAATGGAGGAAAAGTGGATCAGTCAGTGCTGCAGTGTTACAGAGGGGATGAATTTGAGGCTGTCATGACTGTGATGTCCCAGAGAGGGGAATAATGCCTCTGTTAGCACTGTGGTGTCACAGAGAGGCGTAAATGAGAGTTGTCACTACAGTGATGTTATAGAGAGGGGAAAATGGGTCCCTGATTGGTGTGATGTCAGAGAGAGGAAAAAACTGAGACTGCCTCTGCACTGGTGTCACAGAGAGGCATCAATTGGGCCTGTCACTTCTGTGATGTCACAAAGAGGGGAAAAGTGAGTCTGTCACTGCTGTGGTGTCTTGGAGAGGGGAAAAGTGGAGTGATCACAGTTGTGCAGTCCCAGAGAAAGTTCCACAGGTGCTATGACTTGTCTGTTGCCTCAAAGGGGATGGAATTGGGGTTGTTAGGGCTGTGGTATGACAGAGAGTTTTAAATTGGTTCTGATGTGATGTCCCAGAGAGGGGAATAATGGGTCTTTCAGCGCCGTGGTGTCACAGAGAGGTGTCAATTGGACTTGTCAGTGCAGTGATCTCCCAGAGAGAGGAAAACTGAAGCTGTCACTGCTGTGGCCTATAGGAGGGGATGAATTCCCACTTGTCTTTGATGTTATGTCACGGAGAGGAGAAACCTGGCACTGTCACCACTGGGGTGTCAGAGATAGGTGTAAGTTGGGCTTGTTGCATCTGTGGTGTGACAGAAAGAGTGAAATTTGGTCTGTCAGTGCTGTGATGTCTTAAAGGGTGGAAACTGGGTCTTTCACTGCTGTGATGTCCCAGAGAGGCGTAGATTGGGGTGTCCCACTGCTGTGATGTCCCAGAGAAAGGAAAAGAGGGGCTATCACAGCTGTGGAGTCTGAGAGAAAGTTCCACAGGTGTTCTGACTTGTCTGTTGCCACAGAGGGGATGCAGTTGGGGATGTCATGGCTGTGGTATCAGGGAGAGGTTTGAATTGGTTCTGTCTCTGCTGTGATGTCACAGAGAAAGGAATAAGTAGTCTGTCACCGTTGTCGTGTCCCAGAGAGGTGTAAATTGGACTTGTCACTGACTGCAGTGATGTCACAGAGAGGTGAAGCTGGGTCACTCATTTTTGTGATGTCACAGAGAGGAAGAAACTGAGGCTGCCACCACTTTGGTGTCAACAGATGTAAGTTGGGCCTGTCACTGCTCTGATGACACAAATGGAGAAAAAGTGGATCAGTCACTGCTGCGGTGTTACAGAGGGGATGAATTTGAGGCTGTCATGACTGTGATGTCCCAGAGAGGGGAATAATGCCTCTGTCAGCACTGTGGTGTCACAGAGAGGTGTAAATGAGAGTTGTCACTGCAGTGATGTTATAGAGAGGGGAAAATGGGTCCCTGATTGGTGTGATGTCAGAGAGAGGAAAAAACTGAGACTGCCTCTGCACTGGTGTCACAGAGAGGCATCAATTGGGCCTGTCACTTCTGTGGTGTCACAAAGAGGGGAAAAGTGAGTCTGTCACTGCTGTGGTGTCCCGGAGAGGGGAAAAGTGGAGTGATCACAGTTGTGCAGTCCCAGAGAAAGTTCCACAGGTGCTATGACTTCTCTGTTGCCACAAAGGGGATGGAATTGGGGTTGTTAGGGCTGTGGTATGACAGAGAGTTTGAAATTGGTTCTGATGTGATGTCCCAGAGAGGGGAATAATGGGTCTTTCAGCGCCGTGGTGTCACAGAGAGGTGTCAATTGGACTTGTCAGTGCAGTGATCTCCCAGAGAGAGGAAAACTGAGGCTGTCACTGCTGTGGCCTATAGGAGGGGATGAATTCCCACTTGTCTTTGATGTTATGTCACGGAGAGGAGAAACGTGGCACTGCCACCGCTGGGGTGTTAGAGATAGGTGTAAATTGGGCTTGTTGCATCTGTGGTGTGACAGAAAGGGTGAAATTTGGTCTGTCAGTGCTGTGATGTCTTAAAGGGTGGAAACTGGGTCTTTCACTGCAGTGATGTCCCAGAGAGGCGTAGATTGGGGTGTCCCACTGCTGTGATGTCCCAGAGAAAGGAAAAGAGGGGCTATCACAGCTGTGGAGTCTGAGAGAAAGTTCCACAGGTGTTCTGACTTGTCTGTTGCCACAGAGGGGATGCAGTTGGGGATGTCATGGCTATGGTATCAGGGAGAGGTTTGAATTGGTTCTGTCTCTGCTGTGATGTCACAGAGAAGGGAATAATGAGTCTGTCACCGCTGTGGTGTCACAGAGAGGTGTAAATTGGACTTGTCACTGAATGCAGTGATGTCAGAGAGAGGTGAAACTGGGTCACTCATTTTTGTGATGTCACAGAGAGGAAGAAACTGAGGCTGTCGCCACTTTGGTGTCATCAACAGATGTAAGTTGGGCCTGTCACTGCTCTGATGTCACAAATGGAGGAAAAGTGGATCAGTCAGTGCTGCGGTGTTAGAGAGGGGATGAATTTGAGGCTGTCATGACTGTGATGTCCCAGAGAGGGGAATAATGCCTCTGTCAGCACTGTGGTGTCACAGAGAGGCGTAAATGAGAGTTGTCACTGCAGTGATGTGATAGAGAGGGGAAAATGGGTCCCTGATTGGTGTGATGTCAGAGAGAGGAAAAAACTGAGACTGCCTCTGCACTGTTGTCACAGAGAGGTATCAATTGGGCCTGTCACTTTTGTGGTGTCACAAAGAGGGGAAAAGTGAGTCTGTCACTGCTGTGGTGTCCCGGAGAGGGGAAAAGTGGAGTGATCACAGTTGTGCAGTCCCAGAGAAAGTTCCACAGGTGCTATGACTTGTCTGTTGCCACAAAGGGGATGGAATTGGGGTTGTTAGGGCTGTGGTATGACAGAGAGTTTTAAATTGGTTCTGATGTGATGTCTCAGAGAGGGGAATAACGGGTCTTTCAGCGCCGTGGTGTCACAGAGAGGTGTCAATTGGACTTGTCAGTGCAGTGATCTCCCAGAGAGAGGAAAACTGAGGCTGTCACTGCTGTGGCCTATAGGAGGGGATGAATTCCCACTTGTCTTTGATGTTATGTCACGGAGAGGAGAAACGTGGCACTGTCACCGCTGGGGTGTTACAGATAGGTGTAAATTGGGCTTGTTGCATCTGTGGTGTGACAGAAAGGGTGAAATTTGGTCTGCCAGTGCTGTGATGTCTTAAAGGGTGGAAACTGGGTCTTTCACTGCTGTGATGTCCCAGAGAGGCGTAGATTGGGGTGTCCCACTGCTGTGATGTCCCAGAGAGGGGAAAAGAGAGGCTATCACAGCTGTGGAGTCTGAGAGAAAGTTCCACTGGTGTTCTGACTTGTCTGTTGCCACAGAGGGGATGCAGTTGGGTATGTCATGGCTATGGTATCAGGGAGAGGTTTGAATTGGTTCTGTCTCTGCTGTGATGTCACAGAGAAGGGAATAATGAGTCTGTCACCGCTGTGGTGTCCCAGAGAGTCGTAAATTGGACTTGTCACTGACTGCAGTGATGTCAGAGAGAGGTGAAGCTGGGTCACTCATTTTTGTGATGTCACAGAGAGGAAGAAACTGAGGCTGCCACCACTTTGGTGTCATCAACAGATGTAAGTTGGGCCTGTCACTGCTCTGATGTCACAAATGGAGGAAAAGTGGATCAGTCAGTGCTGCGGTGTTACAGAGGGGATGAATTTGAGGCTGTCATGACTGTGATGTCCCAGAGAGGGGAGTAATGCCTCTGTCAGCACTGTGGTGTCACAGAGAGGCGTAAATGAGAGTTGTCACTGCAGTGATGTGATAGAGAGGGGAAAATGGGTCGCTGATTGGTGTGATGTCAGAGAGAGGAAAAAACTGAGACTGCCTCTGCACTGGTGTCACAGAGAGGCATCAATTGGGCCTGTCACTTCTGTGGTGTCACAAAGAGGGGAAAAGTGAGTCTGTCACTGCTGTGGTGTCCCGGAGAGGGGAAAAGTGGAGTGATCACTGTTGTGCAGTCCCAGAGAAAGTTCCACAGGTGCTATGACTTGTCTGTTGCCACAAAGGGGATGGAATTGGGGTTGTTAGGGCTGTGGTATTACAGAGAGTTTTAAATTGGTTCTGATGTGATGTCCCAGAGAGGGGAATAATGGGTCTTTCAGCGCCGTGGTGTCACAGAGATGTGTCAATTGGACTTGGCAGTGCAGTGATCTCCCAGAGAGAGGAAAACTGAGGCTGTCACTGCTGTGGCCTATAGGAGGGGATGAATTCCCACTTGTCTTTGATGTTATGTCACGGAGAGGAGAAACGTGGCACTGTCACCGCTGGGGTGTTAGAGATAGGTGTAAATTGGGCTTGTTGCATCTGTGGTGTGACAGAAAGGGTTAAATTTGGTCTGTCAGTGCTGTGATGTCTTAAAGGGTGGAAACTGGGGTTCTTTCACTGCTGTGATGTCCCAGAGAGGCGTAGATTGGGGTGTCCCACTGCTGTGATGTCCCAGAGAGGGGAAAAGAGAGGCTATCACAGCTGTGGAGTCTGAGAGAAAGTTCCACTGGTGTTCTGACTTGTCTGTTGCCACAGAGGGGATGCAGTTGGGGATGTCATGGCTATGGTATCAGGGAGAGGTTTGAATTGGTTCTGTCTCTGCTGTGATGTCACAGAGAAGGGAATAATGAGTCTGTCACCGCTGTGGTGTCCCAGAGAGGTGTAAATTGGACTTGTCACTGACTGCAGTGATGTCACAGAGAGGTGAAGCTGGGTCACTCATTTTTGTGATGTCACAGAGAGGAAGAAACTGAGGCTGCCACCACTTTGGTGTCATCAACAGATGTAAGTTGGGCCTGTCACTGCTCTGATGTCACAAATGGAGGAAAAGTGGATCAGTCAGTGCTGCGGTGTTAGAGAGGGGATGAATTTGAGGCTGTCATGACTGTGATGTCCCAGAGAGGGGAATAATGCCTCTGTCAGCACTGTGGTGTCACAGAGAGGCGTAAATGAGAGTTGTCACTGCAGTGATGTTATAGAGAGGGGAAAATGGGTCCCTGATTGGTGTGATGTCAGAGAGAGGAAAAAACTGAGACTGCCTCTGCACTGGTGTCACAGAGAGGCATCAATTGGGCCTGTCACTTCTGTGGTGTCACAAAGAGGGGAAAAGTGAGTCTGTCACTGCTGTGGTGTCCCGGAGAGGGGAAAAGTGGAGTGATCACAGTTGTGCAGTCCCAGAGAAAGTTGCACAGGTGCTATGACTTGTCTGTTGCCACAAAGGGGATGGAATTGGGGTTGTTAGGGCTGTGGTATGACAGAGAGTTTTAAATTGGTTCTGATGTGATGTCCCAGAGAGGGGAATAATGGGTCTTTCAACGCCGTGGTGTCACAGAGAGGTGTCAATTGGACTTGTCAGTGCAGTGATCTCCCAGAGAGAGGAAAACTGAGGCTGTCACTGCTGTGGCCTATAGGAGGGGATGAATTCCCACTTGTCTTTGATGTTATGTCACGGAGAGGAGAAACCTGGCACTGTCACCGCTGGGGTGTTAGAGATAGGTGTAAGTTGGGCTTGTTGCATCTGTGGTGTGACAGAAAGAGTGAAATTTGGTCTGTCAGTGCTGTGATGTCTTCAAGGGTGGAAACTGGGTCTTTCACTGCTGTGATGTCCCAGAGAGGCGTAGATTGGGGTGTCCCACTGCTGTGATGTCCCAGAGAAAGGAAAAGAGGGGCTATCACAGCTGTGGAGTCTGAGAGAAAGTTCCACAGGTGTTCTGACTTGTCTGTTGCCACAGAGGGGATGCAGTTGGGGATGTCATGGCTATAGTATCAGGGAGAGGTTTGAATTGGTTCTGTCTCTGCTGTGATGTCACAGAGAAGGGAATAATGAGTCTGTCACAACTGTGGTGTCGCAGAGAGGTGTAAATTGGACTTGTCACTGACTGCAGTGATGTCAGAGAGAGGTGAAACTGGGTCACTCATTTT
This sequence comes from Poecile atricapillus, assembly GCF_030490865.1. Lineage (NCBI taxonomy): Eukaryota > Metazoa > Chordata > Aves > Passeriformes > Paridae > Poecile > Poecile atricapillus. The sequence continues at coordinate 117,939,809 of NC_081249.1, read as the reverse complement.
TGTGATGTCACAGAGAGGAAGAAACTGAGGCTGCCACCACTTTGGTGTCATCAACAGATGTAAGTTGGGCCTGTCACTGCTCTGATGTCACAAATGGAGGAAAAGTGGATCAGTCAGTGCTGCAGTGTTACAGAGGGGATGAATTTGAGGCTGTCATGACTGTGATGTCCCAGAGAGGGGAATAATGCCTCTGTTAGCACTGTGGTGTCACAGAGAGGCGTAAATGAGAGTTGTCACTACAGTGATGTTATAGAGAGGGGAAAATGGGTCCCTGATTGGTGTGATGTCAGAGAGAGGAAAAAACTGAGACTGCCTCTGCACTGGTGTCACAGAGAGGCATCAATTGGGCCTGTCACTTCTGTGATGTCACAAAGAGGGGAAAAGTGAGTCTGTCACTGCTGTGGTGTCTTGGAGAGGGGAAAAGTGGAGTGATCACAGTTGTGCAGTCCCAGAGAAAGTTCCACAGGTGCTATGACTTGTCTGTTGCCTCAAAGGGGATGGAATTGGGGTTGTTAGGGCTGTGGTATGACAGAGAGTTTTAAATTGGTTCTGATGTGATGTCCCAGAGAGGGGAATAATGGGTCTTTCAGCGCCGTGGTGTCACAGAGAGGTGTCAATTGGACTTGTCAGTGCAGTGATCTCCCAGAGAGAGGAAAACTGAAGCTGTCACTGCTGTGGCCTATAGGAGGGGATGAATTCCCACTTGTCTTTGATGTTATGTCACGGAGAGGAGAAACCTGGCACTGTCACCACTGGGGTGTCAGAGATAGGTGTAAGTTGGGCTTGTTGCATCTGTGGTGTGACAGAAAGAGTGAAATTTGGTCTGTCAGTGCTGTGATGTCTTAAAGGGTGGAAACTGGGTCTTTCACTGCTGTGATGTCCCAGAGAGGCGTAGATTGGGGTGTCCCACTGCTGTGATGTCCCAGAGAAAGGAAAAGAGGGGCTATCACAGCTGTGGAGTCTGAGAGAAAGTTCCACAGGTGTTCTGACTTGTCTGTTGCCACAGAGGGGATGCAGTTGGGGATGTCATGGCTATGGTATCAGGGAGAGGTTTGAATTGGTTCTGTCTCTGCTGTGATGTCACAGAGAAGGGAATAATGAGTCTGTCACCGCTGTGGTGTCCCAGAGAGGTGTAAATTGGACTTGTCACTGACTGCAGTGATGTCAGAGAGAGGTGAAGCTGGGTCACTCATTTTTGTGATGTCACAGAGAGGAAGAAACTGAGGCTGCCACCACTTTGGTGTCATCAACAGATGTAAGTTGGGCCTGTCACTGCTCTGATGACACAAATGGAGGAAAAGTGGATCAGTCAGTGCTGCGGTGTTAGAGAGGGGATGAATTTTTGGCTGTCATGACTGTGATGTCCCAGAGAGGGGAGTAATGCCTCTGTCGGCACTGTGGTGTCACAGAGAGGCGTAAATGAGAGTTGTCAGTGCAGTGATGTGATAGAGAGGGGAAAATGGGTCCCTGATTGGTGTGATGTCAGAGAGAGGAAAAAACTGAGACTGCCTCTGCACTGGTGTCACAGAGAGGCATCAATTGGGCCTGTCACTTCTGTGGTGTCACAAAGAGGGGAAAAGTGAGTCTGTCACTGCTGTGGTGTCCCGGAGAGGGGAAAAGTGGAGTGATCACAGTTGTGCAGTCCCAGAGAAAGTTCCACAGGTGCTATGACTTGTCTGTTGCCACAAAGGGGATGGAATTGGGGTTGTTAGGGCTGTGGTATGACAGAGAGTTTTAAATTGGTTCTGATGTGATGTCCCAGAGAGGGGAATAACGGGTCTTTCAGCGCCGTGGTGTCACAGAGAGGTGTCAATTGGACTTGTCAGTGCAGTGATCTCCCAGAGAGAGGAAAACTGAGGCTGTCACTGCTGTGGCCTATAGGAGGGGATGAATTCCCACTTGTCTTTGATGTTATGTCACGGAGAGGAGAAACGTGGCACTGCCACCGCTGGGGTGTTAGAGATAGGTGTAGGTTGGGCTTGTTGCATCTGTGGTGTGACAGAAAGAGTGAAATTTGGTCTGTCAGTGCTGTGATGTCTTCAAGGGTGGAAACTGGGTCTTTCACTGCTGTGATGTCCCAGAGAGGCGTAGATTGGGGTGTCCCACTGCTGTGATGACCCAGAGAGGGGAAAAGAGGGGCTATCACAGCTGTGGAGTCTGAGAGAAAGTTCCACAGGTGTTCTGACTTGTCTGTGTCCACAGAGGGGATGCAGTTTGGGATGTCATGGCTATGGTATCAGAGAGAGGTTTGAATTGGTTCTGTCTCTGCAGTGATGTCACAGGGAAGAGAATAATGAGTCTGTCACAACTGTGGTGTCCCAGAGAGGTGTAAATTGGACTTGTCACTGACTGCAGTGATGTCAGAGAGAGGTGAAACTGGGTCACTCATTTTTGTGATGTCACAGAGAGGAAGAAACTGAGGCTGCCACCACTTTGGTGTCATCAACAGATGTAAGTTGGGCCTGTCACTGCTCTGATGACACAAATGGAGGAAAAGTGGATCAGTCAGTGCTGCGGTGTTAGAGAGGGGATGAATTTGAGGCTGTCATGACTGTGATGTCCCAGAGAGGGGAATAATGCCTCTGTCGGCACTGTGGTGTCACAGAGAGGCGTAAATGAGAGTTGTCAGTGCAGTGATGTGATAGAGAGGGGAAAATGGGTCCCTGATTGGTGTGATGTCAGAGAGAGGAAAAAACTGAGACTGCCTCTGCACTGGTGTCACAGAGAGGCATCAATTGGGCCTGTCACTTCTGTGATGTCACAAAGAGGGGAAAAGTGAGTCTGTCACTGCTGTGGTGTCTTGGAGAGGGGAAAAGTGGAGTGATCACAGTTGTGCAGTCCCAGAGAAAGTTCCACAGGTGCTATGACTTGTCTGTTGCCTCAAAGGGGATGGAATTGGGGTTGTTAGGGCTGTGGTATGACAGAGAGTTTTAAATTGGTTCTGATGTGATGTCCCAGAGAGGGGAATAACGGGTCTTTCAGCGCCGTGGTGTCACAGAGAGGTGTCAATTGGACTTGTCAGTGCAGTGATCTCCCAGAGAGAGGAAAACTGAGGCTGTCACTGCTGTGGCCTATAGGAGGGGATGAATTCCCACTTGTCTTTGATGTTATGTCACGGAGAGGAGAAACGTGGCACTGCCACCGCTGGGGTGTTAGAGATAGGTGTAGGTTGGGCTTGTTGCATCTGTGGTGTGACAGAAAGAGTGAAATTTGGTCTGTCAGTGCTGTGATGTCTTCAAGGGTGGAAACTGGGTCTTTCACTGCTGTGATGTCCCAGAGAGGCGTAGATTGGGGTGTCCCACTGCTGTGATGACCCAGAGAGGGGAAAAGAGGGGCTATCACAGCTGTGGAGTCTGAGAGAAAGTTCCACAGGTGTTCTGACTTGTCTGTGTCCACAGAGGGGATGCAGTTTGGGATGTCATGGCTATGGTATCAGAGAGAGGTTTGAATTGGTTCTGTCTCTGCAGTGATGTCACAGGGAAGAGAATAATGAGTCTGTCACAACTGTGGTGTCCCAGAGAGGTGTAAATTGGACTTGTCACTGACTGCAGTGATGTCAGAGAGAGGTGAAACTGGGTCACTCATTTTTGTGATGTCACAGAGAGGAAGAAACTGAGGCTGCCACCACTTTGGTGTCATCAACAGATGTAAGTTGGGCCTGTCACTGCTCTGATGACACAAATGGAGGAAAAGTGGATCAGTCAGTGCTGCGGTGTTAGAGAGGGGATGAATTTGAGGCTGTCATGACTGTGATGTCCCAGAGAGGGGAATAATGCCTCTGTCAGCACTGTGGTGTCACAGAGAGGCGTAAATGAGAGTTGTCAGTGCAGTGATGTGATAGAGAGGGGAAAATGGGTCCCTGATTGGTGTGATGTCGGAGAGAGGAAAAAACTGAGACTGCCTCTGCACTGGTGTCACAGAGAGGCATCAATTGGGCCTGTCACTTCTGTGGTGTCACAAAGAGGGGAAAAGTGAGTCTGTCACTGCTGTGGTGTCCCGGAGAGGGGAAAAGTGGAGTGATCACAGTTGTGCAGTCCCAGAGAAAGTTCCACAGGTGCTATGACTTCTCTGTTGCCACAAAGGGGATGGAATTGGGGTTGTTAGGGCTGTGGTATGACAGAGAGTTTGAAATTGGTTCTGATGTGATGTCCCAGAGAGGGGAATAATGGGTCTTTCAGCGCCGTGGTGTCACAGAGAGGTGTCAATTGGACTTGTCAGTGCAGTGATCTCCCAGAGAGAGGAAAACTGAGGCTGTCACTGCTGTGGCCTATAGGAGGGGATGAATTCCCACTTGTCTTTGATGTTATGTCACGGAGAGGAGAAACGTGGCACTGCCACCGCTGGGGTGTTAGAGATAGGTGTAAATTGGGCTTGTTGCATCTGTGGTGTGACAGAAAGGGTGAAATTTGGTCTGTCAGTGCTGTGATGTCTTAAAGGGTGGAAACTGGGTCTTTCACTGCAGTGATGTCCCAGAGAGGCGTAGATTGGGGTGTCCCACTGCTGTGATGTCCCAGAGAAAGGAAAAGAGGGGCTATCACAGCTGTGGAGTCTGAGAGAAAGTTCCACAGGTGTTCTGACTTGTCTGTTGCCACAGAGGGGATGCAGTTGGGGATGTCATGGCTATGGTATCAGGGAGAGGTTTGAATTGGTTCTGTCTCTGCTGTGATGTCACAGAGAAGGGAATAATGAGTCTGTCACCGCTGTGGTGTCACAGAGAGGTGTAAATTGGACTTGTCACTGAATGCAGTGATGTCAGAGAGAGGTGAAACTGGGTCACTCATTTTTGTGATGTCACAGAGAGGAAGAAACTGAGGCTGTCGCCACTTTGGTGTCATCAACAGATGTAAGTTGGGCCTGTCACTGCTCTGATGTCACAAATGGAGGAAAAGTGGATCAGTCAGTGCTGCGGTGTTAGAGAGGGGATGAATTTGAGGCTGTCATGACTGTGATGTCCCAGAGAGGGGAATAATGCCTCTGTCAGCACTGTGGTGTCACAGAGAGGCGTAAATGAGAGTTGTCACTGCAGTGATGTGATAGAGAGGGGAAAATGGGTCCCTGATTGGTGTGATGTCAGAGAGAGGAAAAAACTGAGACTGCCTCTGCACTGTTGTCACAGAGAGGTATCAATTGGGCCTGTCACTTTTGTGGTGTCACAAAGAGGGGAAAAGTGAGTCTGTCACTGCTGTGGTGTCCCGGAGAGGGGAAAAGTGGAGTGATCACAGTTGTGCAGTCCCAGAGAAAGTTCCACAGGTGCTATGACTTGTCTGTTGCCACAAAGGGGATGGAATTGGGGTTGTTAGGGCTGTGGTATGACAGAGAGTTTTAAATTGGTTCTGATGTGATGTCTCAGAGAGGGGAATAACGGGTCTTTCAGCGCCGTGGTGTCACAGAGAGGTGTCAATTGGACTTGTCAGTGCAGTGATCTCCCAGAGAGAGGAAAACTGAGGCTGTCACTGCTGTGGCCTATAGGAGGGGATGAATTCCCACTTGTCTTTGATGTTATGTCACGGAGAGGAGAAACGTGGCACTGTCACCGCTGGGGTGTTACAGATAGGTGTAAATTGGGCTTGTTGCATCTGTGGTGTGACAGAAAGGGTGAAATTTGGTCTGCCAGTGCTGTGATGTCTTAAAGGGTGGAAACTGGGTCTTTCACTGCTGTGATGTCCCAGAGAGGCGTAGATTGGGGTGTCCCACTGCTGTGATGTCCCAGAGAGGGGAAAAGAGAGGCTATCACAGCTGTGGAGTCTGAGAGAAAGTTCCACTGGTGTTCTGACTTGTCTGTTGCCACAGAGGGGATGCAGTTGGGTATGTCATGGCTATGGTATCAGGGAGAGGTTTGAATTGGTTCTGTCTCTGCTGTGATGTCACAGAGAAGGGAATAATGAGTCTGTCACCGCTGTGGTGTCCCAGAGAGTCGTAAATTGGACTTGTCACTGACTGCAGTGATGTCAGAGAGAGGTGAAGCTGGGTCACTCATTTTTGTGATGTCACAGAGAGGAAGAAACTGAGGCTGCCACCACTTTGGTGTCATCAACAGATGTAAGTTGGGCCTGTCACTGCTCTGATGTCACAAATGGAGGAAAAGTGGATCAGTCAGTGCTGCGGTGTTACAGAGGGGATGAATTTGAGGCTGTCATGACTGTGATGTCCCAGAGAGGGGAGTAATGCCTCTGTCAGCACTGTGGTGTCACAGAGAGGCGTAAATGAGAGTTGTCAGTGCAGTGATGTGATAGAGAGGGGAAAATGGGTCGCTGATTGGTGTGATGTCAGAGAGAGGAAAAAACTGAGACTGCCTCTGCACTGGTGTCACAGAGAGGCATCAATTGGGCCTGTCACTTCTGTGGTGTCACAAAGAGGGGAAAAGTGAGTCTGTCACTGCTGTGGTGTCCCGGAGAGGGGAAAAGTGGAGTGATCACAGTTGTGCAGTCCCAGAGAAAGTTCCACAGGTGCTATGACTTGTCTGTTGCCACAAAGGGGATGGAATTGGGGTTGTTAGGGCTGTGGTATTACAGAGAGTTTTAAATTGGTTCTGATGTGATGTCCCAGAGAGGGGAATAATGGGTCTTTCAGCGCCGTGGTGTCACAGAGATGTGTCAATTGGACTTGGCAGTGCAGTGATCTCCCAGAGAGAGGAAAACTGAGGCTGTCACTGCTGTGGCCTATAGGAGGGGATGAATTCCCACTTGTCTTTGATGTTATGTCACGGAGAGGAGAAACGTGGCACTGTCACCGCTGGGGTGTTAGAGATAGGTGTAAATTGGGCTTGTTGCATCTGTGGTGTGACAGAAAGGGTTAAATTTGGTCTGTCAGTGCTGTGATGTCTTAAAGGGTGGAAACTGGGGTTCTTTCACTGCTGTGATGTCCCAGAGAGGCGTAGATTGGGGTGTCCCACTGCTGTGATGTCCCAGAGAGGGGAAAAGAGAGGCTATCACAGCTGTGGAGTCTGAGAGAAAGTTCCACTGGTGTTCTGACTTGTCTGTTGCCACAGAGGGGATGCAGTTGGGGATGTCATGGCTATGGTATCAGGGAGAGGTTTGAATTGGTTCTGTCTCTGCTGTGATGTCACAGAGAAGGGAATAATGAGTCTGTCACCGCTGTGGTGTCCCAGAGAGGTGTAAATTGGACTTGTCACTGACTGCAGTGATGTCACAGAGAGGTGAAGCTGGGTCACTCATTTTTGTGATGTCACAGAGAGGAAGAAACTGAGGCTGCCACCACTTTGGTGTCATCAACAGATGTAAGTTGGGCCTGTCACTGCTCTGATGTCACAAATGGAGGAAAAGTGGATCAGTCAGTGCTGCGGTGTTAGAGAGGGGATGAATTTGAGGCTGTCATGACTGTGATGTCCCAGAGAGGGGAATAATGCCTCTGTCAGCACTGTGGTGTCACAGAGAGGCGTAAATGAGAGTTGTCACTGCAGTGATGTTATAGAGAGGGGAAAATGGGTCCCTGATTGGTGTGATGTCAGAGAGAGGAAAAAACTGAGACTGCCTCTGCACTGGTGTCACAGAGAGGCATCAATTGGGCCTGTCACTTCTGTGGTGTCACAAAGAGGGGAAAAGTGAGTCTGTCACTGCTGTGGTGTCCCGGAGAGGGGAAAAGTGGAGTGATCACAGTTGTGCAGTCCCAGAGAAAGTTGCACAGGTGCTATGACTTGTCTGTTGCCACAAAGGGGATGGAATTGGGGTTGTTAGGGCTGTGGTATGACAGAGAGTTTTAAATTGGTTCTGATGTGATGTCCCAGAGAGGGGAATAATGGGTCTTTCAACGCCGTGGTGTCACAGAGAGGTGTCAATTGGACTTGTCAGTGCAGTGATCTCCCAGAGAGAGGAAAACTGAGGCTGTCACTGCTGTGGCCTATAGGAGGGGATGAATTCCCACTTGTCTTTGATGTTATGTCACGGAGAGGAGAAACCTGGCACTGTCACCGCTGGGGTGTTAGAGATAGGTGTAAGTTGGGCTTGTTGCATCTGTGGTGTGACAGAAAGAGTGAAATTTGGTCTGTCAGTGCTGTGATGTCTTCAAGGGTGGAAACTGGGTCTTTCACTGCTGTGATGTCCCAGAGAGGCGTAGATTGGGGTGTCCCACTGCTGTGATGTCCCAGAGAAAGGAAAAGAGGGGCTATCACAGCTGTGGAGTCTGAGAGAAAGTTCCACAGGTGTTCTGACTTGTCTGTTGCCACAGAGGGGATGCAGTTGGGGATGTCATGGCTATAGTATCAGGGAGAGGTTTGAATTGGTTCTGTCTCTGCTGTGATGTCACAGAGAAGGGAATAATGAGTCTGTCACAACTGTGGTGTCGCAGAGAGGTGTAAATTGGACTTGTCACTGACTGCAGTGATGTCAGAGAGAGGTGAAACTGGGTCACTCATTTTTGTGATGTCACAGAGAGGAAGAAACTGAGGCTGCCACCACTTTGGTGTCATCAACAGATGTAAGTTGGGCCTGTCACTGCTCTGATGTCACAAATGGAGGAAAAGTGGATCAGTCAGTGCTGCAGTGTTACAGAGGGGATGAATTTGAGGCTGTCATGACTGTGATGTCCCAGAGAGGGGAATAATGCCTCTGTTAGCACTGTGGTGTCACAGAGAGGCGTAAATGAGAGTTGTCACTACAGTGATGTTATAGAGAGGGGAAAATGGGTCCCTGATTGGTGTGATGTCAGAGAGAGGAAAAAACTGAGACTGCCTCTGCACTGGTGTCACAGAGAGGCATCAATTGGGCCTGTCACTTCTGTGATGTCACAAAGAGGGGAAAAGTGAGTCTGTCACTGCTGTGGTGTCTTGGAGAGGGGAAAAGTGGAGTGATCACAGTTGTGCAGTCCCAGAGAAAGTTCCACAGGTGCTATGACTTGTCTGTTGCCTCAAAGGGGATGGAATTGGGGTTGTTAGGGCTGTGGTATGACAGAGAGTTTTAAATTGGTTCTGATGTGATGTCCCAGAGAGGGGAATAATGGGTCTTTCAGCGCCGTGGTGTCACAGAGAGGTGTCAATTGGACTTGTCAGTGCAGTGATCTCCCAGAGAGAGGAAAACTGAAGCTGTCACTGCTGTGGCCTATAGGAGGGGATGAATTCCCACTTGTCTTTGATGTTATGTCACGGAGAGGAGAAACCTGGCACTGTCACCACTGGGGTGTCAGAGATAGGTGTAAGTTGGGCTTGTTGCATCTGTGGTGTGACAGAAAGAGTGAAATTTGGTCTGTCAGTGCTGTGATGTCTTAAAGGGTGGAAACTGGGTCTTTCACTGCTGTGATGTCCCAGAGAGGCGTAGATTGGGGTGTCCCACTGCTGTGATGTCCCAGAGAAAGGAAAAGAGGGGCTATCACAGCTGTGGAGTCTGAGAGAAAGTTCCACAGGTGTTCTGACTTGTCTGTTGCCACAGAGGGGATGCAGTTGGGGATGTCATGGCTATGGTATCAGGGAGAGGTTTGAATTGGTTCTGTCTCTGCTGTGATGTCACAGAGAAGGGAATAATGAGTCTGTCACCGCTGTGGTGTCCCAGAGAGGTGTAAATTGGACTTGTCACTGACTGCAGTGATGTCAGAGAGAGGTGAAGCTGGGTCACTCATTTTTGTGATGTCACAGAGAGGAAGAAACTGAGGCTGCCACCACTTTGGTGTCATCAACAGATGTAAGTTGGGCCTGTCACTGCTCTGATGACACAAATGGAGGAAAAGTGGATCAGTCAGTGCTGCGGTGTTAGAGAGGGGATGAATTTTTGGCTGTCATGACTGTGATGTCCCAGAGAGGGGAGTAATGCCTCTGTCGGCACTGTGGTGTCACAGAGAGGCGTAAATGAGAGTTGTCAGTGCAGTGATGTGATAGAGAGGGGAAAATGGGTCCCTGATTGGTGTGATGTCAGAGAGAGGAAAAAACTGAGACTGCCTCTGCACTGGTGTCACAGAGAGGCATCAATTGGGCCTGTCACTTCTGTGGTGTCACAAAGAGGGGAAAAGTGAGTCTGTCACTGCTGTGGTGTCCCGGAGAGGGGAAAAGTGGAGTGATCACAGTTGTGCAGTCCCAGAGAAAGTTCCACAGGTGCTATGACTTGTCTGTTGCCACAAAGGGGATGGAATTGGGGTTGTTAGGGCTGTGGTATGACAGAGAGTTTTAAATTGGTTCTGATGTGATGTCCCAGAGAGGGGAATAACGGGTCTTTCAGCGCCGTGGTGTCACAGAGAGGTGTCAATTGGACTTGTCAGTGCAGTGATCTCCCAGAGAGAGGAAAACTGAGGCTGTCACTGCTGTGGCCTATAGGAGGGGATGAATTCCCACTTGTCTTTGATGTTATGTCACGGAGAGGAGAAACGTGGCACTGCCACCGCTGGGGTGTTAGAGATAGGTGTAGGTTGGGCTTGTTGCATCTGTGGTGTGACAGAAAGAGTGAAATTTGGTCTGTCAGTGCTGTGATGTCTTCAAGGGTGGAAACTGGGTCTTTCACTGCTGTGATGTCCCAGAGAGGCGTAGATTGGGGTGTCCCACTGCTGTGATGACCCAGAGAGGGGAAAAGAGGGGCTATCACAGCTGTGGAGTCTGAGAGAAAGTTCCACAGGTGTTCTGACTTGTCTGTGTCCACAGAGGGGATGCAGTTTGGGATGTCATGGCTATGGTATCAGAGAGAGGTTTGAATTGGTTCTGTCTCTGCAGTGATGTCACAGGGAAGAGAATAATGAGTCTGTCACAACTGTGGTGTCCCAGAGAGGTGTAAATTGGACTTGTCACTGACTGCAGTGATGTCAGAGAGAGGTGAAACTGGGTCACTCATTTTTGTGATGTCACAGAGAGGAAGAAACTGAGGCTGCCACCACTTTGGTGTCATCAACAGATGTAAGTTGGGCCTGTCACTGCTCTGATGACACAAATGGAGGAAAAGTGGATCAGTCAGTGCTGCGGTGTTAGAGAGGGGATGAATTTGAGGCTGTCATGACTGTGATGTCCCAGAGAGGGGAATAATGCCTCTGTCGGCACTGTGGTGTCACAGAGAGGCGTAAATGAGAGTTGTCAGTGCAGTGATGTGATAGAGAGGGGAAAATGGGTCCCTGATTGGTGTGATGTCAGAGAGAGGAAAAAACTGAGACTGCCTCTGCACTGGTGTCACAGAGAGGCATCAATTGGGCCTGTCACTTCTGTGATGTCACAAAGAGGGGAAAAGTGAGTCTGTCACTGCTGTGGTGTCTTGGAGAGGGGAAAAGTGGAGTGATCACAGTTGTGCAGTCCCAGAGAAAGTTCCACAGGTGCTATGACTTGTCTGTTGCCTCAAAGGGGATGGAATTGGGGTTGTTAGGGCTGTGGTATGACAGAGAGTTTTAAATTGGTTCTGATGTGATGTCCCAGAGAGGGGAATAACGGGTCTTTCAGCGCCGTGGTGTCACAGAGAGGTGTCAATTGGACTTGTCAGTGCAGTGATCTCCCAGAGAGAGGAAAACTGAGGCTGTCACTGCTGTGGCCTATAGGAGGGGATGAATTCCCACTTGTCTTTGATGTTATGTCACGGAGAGGAGAAACGTGGCACTGCCACCGCTGGGGTGTTAGAGATAGGTGTAGGTTGGGCTTGTTGCATCTGTGGTGTGACAGAAAGAGTGAAATTTGGTCTGTCAGTGCTGTGATGTCTTCAAGGGTGGAAACTGGGTCTTTCACTGCTGTGATGTCCCAGAGAGGCGTAGATTGGGGTGTCCCACTGCTGTGATGACCCAGAGAGGGGAAAAGAGGGGCTATCACAGCTGTGGAGTCTGAGAGAAAGTTCCACAGGTGTTCTGACTTGTCTGTGTCCACAGAGGGGATGCAGTTTGGGATGTCATGGCTATGGTATCAGAGAGAGGTTTGAATTGGTTCTGTCTCTGCAGTGATGTCACAGGGAAGAGAATAATGAGTCTGTCACAACTGTGGTGTCCCAGAGAGGTGTAAATTGGACTTGTCACTGACTGCAGTGATGTCAGAGAGAGGTGAAACTGGGTCACTCATTTTTGTGATGTCACAGAGAGGAAGAAACTGAGGCTGCCACCACTTTGGTGTCATCAACAGATGTAAGTTGGGCCTGTCACTGCTCTGATGACACAAATGGAGGAAAAGTGGATCAGTCAGTGCTGCGGTGTTAGAGAGGGGATGAATTTGAGGCTGTCATGACTGTGATGTCCCAGAGAGGGGAATAATGCCTCTGTCAGCACTGTGGTGTCACAGAGAGGCGTAAATGAGAGTTGTCAGTGCAGTGATGTGATAGAGAGGGGAAAATGGGTCCCTGATTGGTGTGATGTCGGAGAGAGGAAAAAACTGAGACTGCCTCTGCACTGGTGTCACAGAGAGGCATCAATTGGGCCTGTCACTTCTGTGGTGTCACAAAGAGGGGAAAAGTGAGTCTGTCACTGCTGTGGTGTCCCGGAGAGGGGAAAAGTGGAGTGATCACAGTTGTGCAGTCCCAGAGAAAGTTCCACAGGTGCTATGACTTGTCTGTTGCCACAAAGGGGATGGAATTGGGGTTGTTAGGGCTGTGGTATGACAGAGAGTTTTAAATTGGTTCTGATGTGATGTCTCAGAGAGGGGAATAACGGGTCTTTCAGCGCCGTGGTGTCACAGAGAGGTGTCAATTGGACTTGTCAGTGCAGTGATCTCCCAGAGAGAGGAAAACTGAGGCTGTCACTGCTGTGGCCTATAGGAGGGGATGAATTCCCACTTGTCTTTGATGTTATGTCACGGAGAGGAGAAACGTGGCACTGTCACCGCTGGGGTGTTACAGATAGGTGTAAATTGGGCTTGTTGCATCTGTGGTGTGACAGAAAGGGTGAAATTTGGTCTGCCAGTGCTGTGATGTCTTAAAGGGTGGAAACTGGGTCTTTCACTGCTGTGATGTCCCAGAGAGGCGTAGATTGGGGTGTCCCACTGCTGTGATGTCCCAGAGAGGGGAAAAGAGAGGCTATCACAGCTGTGGAGTCTGAGAGAAAGTTACAGAGGTGTTCTGACTTGTCTGTTGCCACAGAGGGGATGCAGTTGGGGATGTCATGGCTATGGTATCAGGGAGAGGTTTGAATTGGTTCTGTCTCTGCTGTGATGTCACAGAGAAGGGAATAATGAGTCTGTCACCGCTGTGGTGTCCCAGAGAGGTGTAAATTGGACTTGTCACTGACTGCAGTGATGTCACAGAGAGGTGAAGCTGGGTCACTCATTTTTGTGATGTCACAGAGAGGAAGAAACTGAGGCTGCCACCACTTTGGTGTCATCAACAGATGTAAGTTGGGCCTGTCACTGCTCTGATGTCACAAATGGAGGAAAAGTGGATCAGTCAGTGCTGCGGTGTTAGAGAGGGGATGAATTTGAGGCTGTCATGACTGTGATGTCCCAGAGAGGGGAATAATGCCTCTGTCAGCACTGTGGTGTCACAGAGAGGCGTAAATGAGAGTTGTCACTGCAGTGATGTTATAGAGAGGGGAAAATGGGTCCCTGATTGGTGTGATGTCAGAGAGAGGAAAAAACTGAGACTGCCTCTGCACTGGTGTCACAGAGAGGCATCAATTGGGCCTGTCACTTCTGTGGTGTCACAAAGAGGGGAAAAGTGAGTCTGTCACTGCTGTGGTGTCCCGGAGAGGGGAAAAGTGGAGTGATCACAGTTGTGCAGTCCCAGAGAAAGTTGCACAGGTGCTATGACTTGTCTGTTGCCACAAAGGGGATGGAATTGGGGTTGTTAGGGCTGTGGTATGACAGAGAGTTTTAAATTGGTTCTGATGTGATGTCCCAGAGAGGGGAATAATGGGTCTTTCAACGCCGTGGTGTCACAGAGAGGTGTCAATTGGACTTGTCAGTGCAGTGATCTCCCAGAGAGAGGAAAACTGAGGCTGTCACTGCTGTGGCCTATAGGAGGGGATGAATTCCCACTTGTCTTTGATGTTATGTCACGGAGAGGAGAAACCTGGCACTGTCACCGCTGGGGTGTTAGAGATAGGTGTAAGTTGGGCTTGTTGCATCTGTGGTGTGACAGAAAGAGTGAAATTTGGTCTGTCAGTGCTGTGATGTCTTCAAGGGTGGAAACTGGGTCTTTCACTGCTGTGATGTCCCAGAGAGGCGTAGATTGGGGTGTCCCACTGCTGTGATGTCCCAGAGAAAGGAAAAGAGGGGCTATCACAGCTGTGGAGTCTGAGAGAAAGTTCCACAGGTGTTCTGACTTGTCTGTTGCCACAGAGGGGATGCAGTTGGGGATGTCATGGCTATGGTATCAGGGAGAGGTTTGAATTGGTTCTGTCTCTGCTGTGATGTCACAGAGAAGGGAATAATGAGTCTGTCACAACTGTGGTGTCGCAGAGAGGTGTAAATTGGACTTGTCACTGACTGCAGTGATGTCAGAGAGAGGTGAAACTGGGTCACTCATTTTTGTGATGTCACAGAGAGGAAGAAACTGAGGCTGCCACCACTTTGGTGTCATCAACAGATGTAAGTTGGGCCTGTCACTGCTCTGATGTCACAAATGGAGGAAAAGTGGATCAGTCAGTGCTGCAGTGTTACAGAGGGGATGAATTTGAGGCTGTCATGACTGTGATGTCCCAGAGAGGGGAATAATGCCTCTGTTAGCACTGTGGTGTCACAGAGAGGCGTAAATGAGAGTTGTCACTACAGTGATGTTATAGAGAGGGGAAAATGGGTCCCTGATTGGTGTGATGTCAGAGAGAGGAAAAAACTGAGACTGCCTCTGCACTGGTGTCACAGAGAGGCATCAATTGGGCCTGTCACTTCTGTGATGTCACAAAGAGGGGAAAAGTGAGTCTGTCACTGCTGTGGTGTCTTGGAGAGGGGAAAAGTGGAGTGATCACAGTTGTGCAGTCCCAGAGAAAGTTCCACAGGTGCTATGACTTGTCTGTTGCCTCAAAGTAGATGGAATTGGGGTTGTTAGGGCTGTGGTATGACAGAGAGTTTTAAATTGGTTCTGATGTGATGTCCCAGAGAGGGGAATAATGGGTCTTTCAGCGCCGTGGTGTCACAGAGAGGTGTCAATTGGACTTGTCAGTGCAGTGATCTCCCAGAGAGAGGAAAACTGAAGCTGTCACTGCTGTGGCCTATAGGAGGGGATGAATTCCCACTTGTCTTTGATGTTATGTCACGGAGAGGAGAAACCTGGCACTGTCACCACTGGGGTGTCAGAGATAGGTGTAAGTTGGGCTTGTTGCATCTGTGGTGTGACAGAAAGAGTGAAATTTGGTCTGTCAGTGCTGTGATGTCTTAAAGGGTGGAAACTGGGTCTTTCACTGCTGTGATGTCCCAGAGAGGCGTAGATTGGGGTGTCCCACTGCTGTGATGTCCCAGAGAAAGGAAAAGAGGGGCTATCACAGCTGTGGAGTCTGAGAGAAAGTTCCACAGGTGTTCTGACTTGTCTGTTGCCACAGAGGGGATGCAGTTGGGGATGTCATGGCTATGGTATCAGGGAGAGGTTTGAATTGGTTCTGTCTCTGCTGTGATGTCACAGAGAAGGGAATAATGAGTCTGTCACCGCTGTGGTGTCACAGAGAGGTGTAAATTGGACTTGTCACTGACTGCAGTGATGTCAGAGAGAGGTGAAGCTGGGTCACTCATTTTTGTGATGTCACAGAGAGGAAGAAACTGAGGCTGCCACCACTTTGGTGTCATCAACAGATGTAAGTTGGGCCTGTCACTGCTCTGATGACACAAATGGAGGAAAAGTGGATCAGTCAGTGCTGCGGTGTTAGAGAGGGGATGAATTTTTGGCTGTCATGACTGTGATGTCCCAGAGAGGGGAGTAATGCCTCTGTCGGCACTGTGGTGTCACAGAGAGGCGTAAATGAGAGTTGTCAGTGCAGTGATGTGATAGAGAGGGGAAAATGGGTCCCTGATTGGTGTGATGTCAGAGAGAGGAAAAAACTGAGACTGCCTCTGCACTGGTGTCACAGAGAGGCATCAATTGGGCCTGTCACTTCTGTGGTGTCACAAAGAGGGGAAAAGTGAGTCTGTCACTGCTGTGGTGTCCCGGAGAGGGGAAAAGTGGAGTGATCACAGTTGTGCAGTCCCAGAGAAAGTTGCACAGGTGCTATGACTTGTCTGTTGCCACAAAGGGGATGGAATTGGGGTTGTTAGGGCTGTGGTATGACAGAGAGTTTTAAATTGGTTCTGATGTGATGTCCCAGAGAGGGGAATAACGGGTCTTTCAGCGCCGTGGTGTCACAGAGAGGTGTCAATTGGACTTGTCAGTGCAGTGATCTCCCAGAGAGAGGAAAACTGAGGCTGTCACTGCTGTGGCCTATAGGAGGGGATGAATTCCCACTTGTCTTTGATGTTATGTCACGGAGAGGAGAAACGTGGCACTGCCACCGCTGGGGTGTTAGAGATAGGTGTAGGTTGGGCTTGTTGCATCTGTGGTGTGACAGAAAGAGTGAAATTTGGTCTGTCAGTGCTGTGATGTCTTCAAGGGTGGAAACTGGGTCTTTCACTGCTGTGATGTCCCAGAGAGGCGTAGATTGGGGTGTCCCACTGCTGTGATGACCCAGAGAGGGGAAAAGAGGGGCTATCACAGCTGTGGAGTCTGAGAGAAAGTTCCACAGGTGTTCTGACTTGTCTGTGTCCACAGAGGGGATGCAGTTTGGGATGTCATGGCTATGGTATCAGAGAGAGGTTTGAATTGGTTCTGTCTCTGCAGTGATGTCACAGGGAAGAGAATAATGAGTCTGTCACAACTGTGGTGTCCCAGAGAGGTGTAAATTGGACTTGTCACTGACTGCAGTGATGTCAGAGAGAGGTGAAACTGGGTCACTCATTTTTGTGATGTCACAGAGAGGAAGAAACTGAGGCTGCCACCACTTTGGTGTCATCAACAGATGTAAGTTGTGCCTGTCACTGCTCTGATGACACAAATGGAGGAAAAGTGGATCAGTCAGTGCTGCGGTGTTAGAGAGGGGATGAATTTGAGGCTGTCATGACTGTGATGTCCCAGAGAGGGGAATAATGCCTCTGTCGGCACTGTGGTGTCACAGAGAGGCGTAAATGAGAGTTGTCAGTGCAGTGATGTGATAGAGAGGGGAAAATGGGTCCCTGATTGGTGTGATGTCAGAGAGAGGAAAAAACTGAGACTGCCTCTGCACTGGTGTCACAGAGAGGCATCAATTGGGCCTGTCACTTCTGTGATGTCACAAAGAGGGGAAAAGTGAGTCTGTCACTGCTGTGGTGTCTTGGAGAGGGGAAAAGTGGAGTGATCACAGTTGTGCAGTCCCAGAGAAAGTTCCACAGGTGCTATGACTTGTCTGTTGCCTCAAAGGGGATGGAATTGGGGTTGTTAGGGCTGTGGTATGACAGAGAGTTTTAAATTGGTTCTGATGTGATGTCCCAGAGAGGGGAATAACGGGTCTTTCAGCGCCGTGGTGTCACAGAGAGGTGTCAATTGGACTTGTCAGTGCAGTGATCTCCCAGAGAGAGGAAAACTGAGGCTGTCACTGCTGTGGCCTATAGGAGGGGATGAATTCCCACTTGTCTTTGATGTTATGTCACGGAGAGGAGAAACGTGGCACTGCCACCGCTGGGGTGTTAGAGATAGGTGTAGGTTGGGCTTGTTGCATCTGTGGTGTGACAGAAAGAGTGAAATTTGGTCTGTCAGTGCTGTGATGTCTTCAAGGGTGGAAACTGGGTCTTTCACTGCTGTGATGTCCCAGAGAGGCGTAGATTGGGGTGTCCCACTGCTGTGATGACCCAGAGAGGGGAAAAGAGGGGCTATCACAGCTGTGGAGTCTGAGAGAAAGTTCCACAGGTGTTCTGACTTGTCTGTGTCCACAGAGGGGATGCAGTTTGGGATGTCATGGCTATGGTATCAGAGAGAGGTTTGAATTGGTTCTGTCTCTGCAGTGATGTCACAGGGAAGAGAATAATGAGTCTGTCACAACTGTGGTGTCCCAGAGAGGTGTAAATTGGACTTGTCACTGACTGCAGTGATGTCAGAGAGAGGTGAAACTGGGTCACTCATTTTTGTGATGTCACAGAGAGGAAGAAACTGAGGCTGCCACCACTTTGGTGTCATCAACAGATGTAAGTTGGGCCTGTCACTGCTCTGATGACACAAATGGAGGAAAAGTGGATCAGTCAGTGCTGCGGTGTTAGAGAGGGGATGAATTTGAGGCTGTCATGACTGTGATGTCCCAGAGAGGGGAATAATGCCTCTGTCGGCACTGTGGTGTCACAGAGAGGCGTAAATGAGAGTTGTCAGTGCAGTGATGTGATAGAGAGGGGAAAATGGGTCCCTGATTGGTGTGATGTCAGAGAGAGGAAAAAACTGAGACTGCCTCTGCACTGGTGTCACAGAGAGGCATCAATTGGGCCTGTCACTTCTGTGATGTCACAAAGAGGGGAAAAGTGAGTCTGTCACTGCTGTGGTGTCTTGGAGAGGGGAAAAGTGGAGTGATCACAGTTGTGCAGTCCCAGAGAAAGTTCCACAGGTGCTATGACTTGTCTGTTGCCTCAAAGGGGATGGAATTGGGGTTGTTAGGGCTGTGGTATGACAGAGAGTTTTAAATTGGTTCTGATGTGATGTCCCAGAGAGGGGAATAATGGGTCTTTCAGCGCCGTGGTGTCACAGAGAGGTGTCAATTGGACTTGTCAGTGCAGTGATCTCCCAGAGAGAGGAAAACTGAGGCTGTCACTGCTGTGGCCTATAGGAGGGGATGAATTCCCACTTGTCTTTGATGTTATGTCACGGAGAGGAGAAACCTGGCACTGTCACCACTGGGGTGTTAGAGATAGGTGTAAGTTTGGCTTGTTGCATCTGTGGTGTGACAGAAAGAGTGAAATTTGGTCTGTCAGTGCTGTGATGTCTTAAAGGGTGGAAACTGGGTCTTTCACTGCTGTGATGTCCCAGAGAGGCGTAGATTGGGGTGTCCCACTGCTGTGATGTCCCAGAGAGGGGAAAAGAGGGGCTATCACAGCTGTGGAGTCTGAGAGAAAGTTCCACAGGTGTTCTGACTTGTCTGTTGCCACAGAGGGGATGCAGTTGGGGATGTCATGGCTATGTGTCTTGGTTCTAGAAGACAGGTGTCTGCTAGGGAGAGCAGGAGCCTCCCTTGCGATGAAAGAATGTAGACCCCCTCCCTCCGAATTATTATAATTTTGAAATCAAAGGGTTTTCAGGCAGCGATCTGGGGATAGGAATAACAGTTCTTTACTAGTATAACCAGGTAAACAAACAAACAATAACTACAGCAATAACAAGAAAACAGAACCAGGGACCCCGGGACAGCTTTCTCGGCTGAGACGGGATGGAGGAGAGGCTTGGTTTTCACAAACCTCTCGGGCAGTCAGTCCTGGTGCTCCTGCAGGGCTCCGAGGAAAGAGTCAGCTGGAACAGCAGGGACGAGCTGCGATCCTGGGCTGGTGGATGAGGTGTATCAGCAGCTCCACGGCGATGCCTGGCAGGACAGGGGGTGCGAGGCTACTAACCAAAGAGGGGAGAAGGAGAGGCAGCAGCTCCGCGACCCAGCGCACGAACGTCCTTCTTCCCCGAAGCCGAGGAAAAAAAGACAGCCAAAAACTGTCCTCACCTTCCTTTTCTGCCCCCTTCCCCGCCACCTTGGGCCCGGCTACTCTTTGTCTTTCGTGAGCACTCTTAAGTACCGGTAGTTAGGCTTTTCAGTACATAATGGGTAAAAATTCCCACCTAACCTTCAACACTATCCACCCCGAATTTTTTCCCATACCAAAATGTTACATCAAATATTAAACCTTTAAATTATACACTAACACATACTACTTTAACTATATACATATGTACATGCAGATACAGATACAAGCACAGTGTCATGGGTTGTTTACCTTAAAACCAGGTCTCTTTGGGGTATGCACCGGGTCTCTCTATCTTTTTGCATCACTCACCAAGTGCAACCCGGTCCTTGAGCAAAGACAACCCCACGGATTGGATTGTCTTTGCTGGAGGCAGAATTAACCCAAACAGTTTTTCTCAGCATACTTCTCATATGTACTACTGGAACTTTATCTCTATCTGTCGTTCTAAAGGGCTCAGATTGGGCAGGGCCTGCTCGGTTAGTGGAACCTCGGGTGTTCACTAACCATGTGGCTTTTGCTAAATTAATCTCTCAGTTCTTGAAAGTTTCCCCACCCAGCGCTTTCAAGCTGGTTTTAAGCAGGCCATTGCACCGTTTAACTTTTCTAGCAGCGGGTGCATGGTAGGGGATATGATACACCCACTCAATGCCATGTTTCCTAGCCCAGCTGTTTATAAGGCTGTTCTTGAAATGAGTCTTATTGTCTGACTCAATCTTCTCAGGGGTGCCATGCCTCTAAAGGACCTGCTTTTCAAGTTTCAGGATGGTGTTCTGGGCAGTGGCATGAGGCACAGGGTAGGTTTCCAGCTATTCAGTGGTGGCTTCTACTATGGTGAGCACGTAGCGCTTGCTTTGGCGGGTTTGGGGCAGTGTGATGTAGTCAATCTGCCAGGCCTCCCCATACTTGTATCTGGACCACTGCTCACCGTACCAGAGGGGCTTTAACTGCTTGGCCTGCTTGATCGTGGCACACGTCTCACAGTCATGGATAACCTGAGAAATACTGTCTATGGTTAGATCTACTCCTCGGTCTCGTGCTCACTTATAGGTGGCATCTCTACCCTGATGACCTGAGGCATCATGGGCCTATCGAGCTAGGAACAACTTTCCCTTGTGTTGCTAATCTAAGTCTGTCTTTGACACTTTCATCTTTGCAGCTTGATCTACCTGCTCATTGTTTCGGTGCTCTTCATTAGCCCTACTCTTGGGGACATGGGCATTTACATGACGGACCCTCACAGACAGTTTCTCTACCCTGGTGGCGATGTTTTTCCACTCATCAGCAGCCCAGATTGGCTTTCTTCTGCGTTGCCAGTTGGCTTTTTTCTACTTTTCTAACTATCTCCACAGAGCATTGGCTACCATCTATGAATCAGTGTAGAGGTAGAGCTTTGGCCACTTCTCTTTTTCAGCAATGTCCAGGGCTAGTTGAACAGCTTTGAGTTCAGCAAGTTGGCTTGATCCACTTTCTCTTTCAGTGGTTTCTGCGACTTGTCGTGTGGGGCTCTATACGGCTGCTTTCCACTTCCGGTTCATCTCTACGATGCGACAGGAACTATCAGTGAACAGAGCGTAGCGTGCTTCTTCTGCTGGCAGCTGGTTATACGGTGGAGCTTCTTCAGCCCGTGTCACTTGTTCTTGCTCCTCTTCATCAGTGAGATCAAAGTTTTCACTTTCAGGCCAGTTTGTAATTATCTCTAAAATCCCAGGGCGATTTGGGTTTCTAATACGGGCGCGCTGCGTGATGAGGGCGATCTACTTGCTCTATGTAGCGTCAGTGGCGTGGTGAGTAGCAGGAACTTTTCTTTTGAACATCCACCCTAGCACTGGCAGTCGGGGTGCCAGGAGGAGTTGTGCTTTTGTGCTAATTACTTTTGAGGCGGCTTGGACTCCTTCATAGGCAGCTAAGATTTCCTTTTCTGTGGGAGTGTAGTTGGCTTCGGACTTTTTGTAGTTTCGGCTCCAGAATCTCAGTGGTCGGCCTCGAGTCTCTCCAGGCACTTTTTGCCAAAGGCTCCAGGACAAACTATTGTTCTCGGCTGCAGAGTAGAGCACGTTTTTCACATCTGGTCCTGTCTTGACTGGGCCAAGGGCTACTGCATGAGCAATCTCTTGTTTGATCTGAGCAAAGGCTTGCTGCTGTTCAGGGCCCCAGTGGAAATCATTCTTTTTTCGGGTAACCAGGTAGAGAGGGCTCACGATCTGGCTGTACTCAGGAATGTGCATTTTCCAAAAACTTATGGCACTTAGGAAAGCTTGTGTTTCTTTCTTGTTGGCTGGTGGAGATATTGCAGTGATCTTATTGACAACTTCAGTGGGAATCTGACGCCGTCCATTTTGCCACTTTACTTTCAGGAACTGGATCTCTCGAGCAGGTCTTTTGACTTTGTTCTTCTTGATGGCAAAGCCGGCTTCTAGCAGAATCTGGATGATCTTTTCTCCTTTCTCAAATACTTTCACTGCTGTGTTCCCCCACACAATGATGTCATTAATGTACTGCAGATGTTCTGGAGCTTCACTTTTTTCTAGGGCAGCCTGGATCAGTCTATGGTAGATGGTGGGGCTGTGCTTCCACCCCTGGGGCAGTCGGTTCTAGGTGTACTGCACTCCCCTCTACGTGAAGGCAAACTGAGGCCTGCATTCTGCTGCCAAGGGAATGGAGAAAAATGCATTAGCAATGTCAATAGTGGCGTACCACTTCGCTGCTTTGGACTCCAGCTCGTACTGGAGCTCCAGCATGTCCGGCACGGCAGCGCTCAGCGGTGGAGTTACTTCATTCAATGCACGATAGTCCACAGTTAATCTCTATTTTCTGTCAGACTTGCGCACAGGCTAGATGGGGCTGTTGAAGGGTGAGTGGGTTTTGCTGACCACCCCTTGGCTTTCTAGTTCTCGGATCATCTTGTGGATGGGGATCACAGCATCTCGATTTGTCCTATACTGTCGGCGGTGCACCGTCGAGGTGGCAATTGGCACTCGCTGTTCTTCTACTTTCAGGAGTCCTACTGCAGATGGGTTCTCTGATAGTCCAGGCAAGGTGTTCAATTGCTTAATGTCTTCTGCCTCCACAGCAGCTATTCCAAAAGCCCACCTGAGTTCTTTTGGGTCTTTGTAATAGCCATTTCGAAGGAAGTTCATGCCTAGAATACACGGGGCCTCTGGGCCAGTCACAATGGGATGTTTCTGCCACTCTTTCCTAGTCAGGCTCACCTCAGCTTCTAACAGAGTCAACTGCTGCGATCCCCCCGTCACCCCAGCAATGGAAACAGGTTCTGCCCCCACATGTCTTGATGGCATTAGGGTACACTGTGCACCAGTATCAACTAAAGCTTCGTATTTTTGTGGCTCTGATGTGCCAGGCCATCGGATCCACACCGTCTAAAAGACCTGGTTTTTCCGTGCTTCTTTCTGGCTAGAGGCAGGGCCCCTCTAGCACTGGTCATTTTCTCCTCTTTGGGCATACATGCTAGAGGTTCCTTCAAGGGGATCATCTTCTTTTCTGTAATATCTGGCAGTTTTATCACGGGAGGTTGAAGCTACCTTCACTTTAGTGGAACTTTTCTGGTTACTGGTTCTCTGCTTGAGTTGACGCACTCGTGCTGCCAGGGCAGAAGTGGGTTTCCCATCCCACTTTCCCATGTCTTCCTTATGGTCACGTAGAAAGAACCACAGCTCAGTTCGTGAGGTGTACCTTCTCTCTCTAGCTGGGGGACGTGGGGCTTGGAGTTTTGGGCTTGTGACTCGCACTGGTGCCATATGGGAACTGCTCTTCCTCATCTTTTCTCTCATTTCCTTCATCTCTTCTTTGAGTTCTTTAATCACAGCAGAAATCTTAGCCTGATGTGGGCCATGGACCATACTGTCATAATTTTTAAGCCTGGTGGCAACAGAACTCACTGTCTCTCGGCTGTTATCGGCATTAATCGTTGCAATATAGGTGGTGTAGTCACGTGGCCCTAGATTTGCTAGACTCCACAACATCTGCTCAGTGCACCTGACTTTGTCGGGGTCATTATCATGCTGTCCACCCCTTCTAAAAAGGACTTCTAATATTGCCACTTCTCTCAGCTGTTGGATCTCTTTTTCAATGGTTTTTCATTCTCTTTTATGATAGTGTTCTTCCATTTTTTTTTTATGGACAAACCTTTCTCTTACACTCATTAAAAGCCGTTCTCAGAGGGAAAGGGGCCCTTGCTCCCTGACGAATATCTGATTCACACCTGAGTCCTGCGTCAAGGGTCCCACATTTTTCGCTTCACTACTATCCAGCTGCACGCCTGTACTCATAAGGTCCCAGACCTGAAGTAACTAGGTGGTATAAGGCTCACGCCCTCGCTTCACAATGTCTTTTTGTAACTTACGGAGACTGTCATATGTCAGAGACTCAGTAATGATTTTAACTTCTGGCTCCCCTGTGGGTTGTGAGGACTCTCCTTTCTTATCTTTATCAGCAGGGTGCTGTGATTTCATTTTAGACTTTCTTGTTTCTACAGGGGCAACAGCTGCTGGCTGTGACTGCCCTTGTGGTTCAGCTGGAACCTGGATGGTTGTAACATCTGTGGGTTCTACTGCTGCACCATCAGACTCTCTCTTTTTGGGGCAGGGGAAGGGTTTCCCAGCAGCTGAGTAAATGCACTCTTTTAGCATCTGGCCCATCTCATGCATCTCTTTCACCAGCACCCCCACCCACTCTGGGTGGTTCATTTCTGAGGTGGGCTGTGGGGCAGGGGCAGGCTCTGGAGCAGCACTTTCTGGGGCAGGGGCAGGCTCTGGAGCAGCACTCCCTGTCTCTGGGGCAGGGGCAGGCTCTGGAGCAGAACCCTTAGTTTCTGGGGCAGGGGCAGGCTCTGGAGCACCACTCCCTGTCTCTGGGGCAGGGGCAGGCTCTGGGGCAGCACCTCCGGTCTCTTTCCCTTTGTCTCTGAAGGCTAGGTAGAACAGGCTTATTAGCAACACCAGCTACTGTATGATGTCATTAGCATTCAGAGAAGATTTTAGCTCTTTGAAAACTGGCGGGGTAGGCTTAAGGAACTGGGTGAAAGGTTGGGAGAAAATTTCCCCAGCTGTCTTTTTTTCCCAGTAGGTACCATTATTAAAGTAACCTGAAAACCATGCAGTTAGTGTGTGACAGCTCTGAATCCATGAGCCCGCCGTCCAGAGGACGTTAAACATTCATGAATTCCTCACTTTATTAACTCACAAAACAAGCTGGATAATAGCCACAGTAGCTTTAGTTATAGGACCCATATTTAGGTAAGGTGCAGCAAATGGGAGAAATATAGCTGTGACCACATGGCCCACGAACCTGGGTAAGCTAAACAACATGGTTCTACCTAACAAGGTTTCTAAATCCAGCACACAAAAGTTAGGTTATTTAAGAACTGTTATTCCTTTTTTGCCCTTTTTCTCTCAGTGCCCCACGTTGGGCGCCAAAATCTGTCTTGGTTCTAGAAGACAGGTGTCTGCTAGGGAGAGCAGGAGCCTCCCTTGCGATGAAAGAATGTAGACCCCCTCCCTCCGAATTATTATAATTTTGAAATCAAAGGGTTTTCAGGCAGCGATCTGGGGATAAGAATAACAGTTCTTTACTAGTATAACCAGGTAAACAAACAAACAATAACTACAGCAATAACAAGAAAACAGAACCAGGGACCCCGGGACAGCTTTCTCGGCTGAGACGGGATGGAGGAGAGGCTTGGTTTTCACAAACCTCTCGGGCAGTCAGTCCTGGTGCTCCTGCAGGGCTCCGAGGAAAGAGTCAGCTGGAACAGCAGGGACGAGCTGCGATCCTGGGCTGGTGGATGAGGTGTATCAGCAGCTCCACGGCGATGCCTGGCAGGACAGGGGGTGCGAGGCTACTAACCAAAGAGGGGAGAAGGAGAGGCAGCAGCTCCGCGACCCAGCGCACGAACGTCCTTCTTCCCCGAAGCCGAGGAAAAAAAGACAGCCAAAAACTGTCCTCACCTTCCTTTTCTGCCCCCTTCCCCGCCACCTTGGGCCCGGCTACTCTTTGTCTTTCGTGAGCACTCTTAAGTACCGGTAGTTAGGCTTTTCAGTACATAATGGGTAAAAATTCCCACCTAACCTTCAACACTATGGTATCAGGGAGAGGTTTGAATTGGTTCTGTCTCTGCTGTGATGTCACAGAGAAGGGAATAATTAGTCTGTCACCGTTGTCGTGTCCCAGAGAGGTGTAAATTGGACTTGTCACTGACTGCAGTGATGTCACAGAGAGGTGAAGCTGGGTCACTCATTTTTGTGATGTCACAGAGAGGAAGAAACTGAGGCTGCCACCACTTTGGTGTCAACAGATGTAAGTTGGGCCTGTCACTGCTCTGATGACACAAATGGAGAAAAAGTGGATCAGTCACTGCTGCGGTGTTACAGAGGGGATGAATTTGAGGCTGTCATGACTGTGATGTCCCAGAGAGGGGAATAATGCCTCTGTCAGCACTGTGGTGTCACAGAGAGGCGTAAATGAGAGTTGTCACTGCAGTGATGTTATAGAGAGGGGAAAATGGGTCCCTGATTGGTGTGATGTCAGAGAGAGGAAAAAACTGAGACTGCCTCTGCACTGGTGTCACAGAGAGGCATCAATTGGGCCTGTCACTTCTGTGGTGTCACAAAGAGGGGAAAAGTGAGTCTGTCACTGCTGTGGTGTCCCGGAGAGGGGAAAAGTGGAGTGATCACAGTTGTGCAGTCCCAGAGAAAGTTCCACAGGTGCTATGACTTGTCTGTTGCCACAAAGGGGATGGAATTGGGGTTGTTAGGGCTGTGGTATGACAGAGAGTTTGAAATTGGTTCTGATGTGATGTCCCAGAGAGGGGAATAATGGGTCTTTCAGCGCCGTGGTGTCACAGAGAGGTGTCAATTGGACTTGTCAGTGCAGTGATCTCCCAGAGAGAGGAAAACTGAGGCTGTCACTGCTGTGGCCTATAGGAGGGGATGAATTCCCACTTGTCTTTGATGTTATGTCACGGAGAGGAGAAACCTGGCACTGTCACCGCTGGGGTGTTAGAGATAGGTGTAAGTTGGGCTTGTTGCATCTGTGGTGTGACAGAAAGAGTGAAATTTGGTCTGTCAGTGCTGTGATGTCTTAAAGGGTGGAAACTGGGTCTTTCACTGCTGTGATGTCCCAGAGAGGCGTAGATTGGGGTGTCCCACTGCTGTGATGACCCAGAGAGGGGAAAAGAGGGGCTATCACAGCTGTGGAGTCTGAGAGAAAGTTCCACAGGTGTTCTGACTTGTCTGTTGCCACAGAGGGGATGCAGTTTGGGATGTCATGGCTATGGTATCAGAGAGAGGTTTGAATTGGTTCTGTCTCTGCTGTGATGTCACAGAGAAGGGAATAATTAGTCTGTCACCGCTCTGGTGTCCCAGAGAGTTGTAAATTGGACTTGTCACTGACTGCAGTGATGTCAGAGAGAGGTGAAGCTGGGTCACTCATTTTTGTGATGTCACAGAGAGGAAGAAACTGAGGCTGCCACCACTTTGGTGTCAACAGATGTAAGTTGGGCCTGTCACTGCTCTGATGACACAAATGGAGAAAAAGTGGATCAGTCAGTGCTGCGGTGTTACAGAGGGGATGAATTTGAGGCTGTCATGACTGTGATGTCCCAGAGAGGGGAATAATGCCTCTGTCAGCACTGTGGTGTCACAGAGAGGTGTAAATGAGAGTTGTCACTGCAGTGATGTTATAGAGAGGGGAAAATGGGTCCCTGATTGGTGTGATGTCAGAGAGAGGAAAAAACTGAGACTGCCTCTGCACTGGTGTCACAGAGAGGCATCAATTGGGCCTGTCACTTCTGTGGTGTCACAAAGAGGGGAAAAGTGAGTCTGTCACTGCTGTGGTGTCCCGGAGAGGGGAAAAGTGGAGTGATCACAGTTGTGCAGTCCCAGAGAAAGTTCCACAGGTGCTATGACTTGTGTGTTGCCACAAAGGGGATGGAATTGGGGTTGTTAGGGCTGTGGTATGACAGAGAGTTTTAAATTGGTTCTGATGTGATGTCCCAGAGAGGGGAATAATGGGTCTTTCAGCGCCGTGGTGTCACAGAGAGGTGTCAATTGGACTTGTCAGTGCAGTGATCTCCCAGAGAGAGGAAAACTGAGGCTGTCACTGCTGTGGCCTATAGGAGGGGATGAATTCCCACTTGTCTTTGATGTTATGTCACGGAGAGGAGAAACCTGGCACTGCCACCGCTGGGGTGTTAGAGATAGGTGTAAATTGGGCTTGTTGCATCTGTGGTGTGACAGAAAGAGTGAAATTTGGTCTGTCAGTGCTGTGATGTCTTAAAGGGTGGAAACTTGGTCTTTCACTGCTGTGATGTCCCAGAGAGGCGTAGATTGGGGTGTCCCACTGCTGTGATGTCCCAGAGAAAGGAAAAGAGGGGCTATCACAGCTGTGGAGTCTGAGAGAAAGTTCCACAGGTGTTCTGACTTGTCTGTTGCCACAGAGGGGATGCAGTTGGGGATGTCATGGCTATGGTATCAGGGAGAGGTTTGAATTGGTTCTGTCTCTGCTGTGATGTCACAGAGAAGGGAATAATGAGTCTGTCATTGTTGTCGTGTCCCAAAGAGGTGTAAATTGGACTTGTCACTGACTGCAGTGATGTCACAGAGAGGTGAAGCTGGGTCACTCATTTTTGTGATGTCACAGAGAGGAAGAAACTGAGGCTGCCACCACTTTGGTGTCATCAACAGATGTAAGTTGGGCCTGTCACTGCTCTGATGTCACAAATGGAGGAAAAGTGGATCAGTCAGTGCTGCAGTGTTACAGAGGGGATGAATTTTTGGCTGTCATGACTGTGATGTCCCAGAGAGGGGAGTAATGCCTCTGTCGGCACTGTGGTGTCACAGAGAGGCGTAAATGAGAGTTGTCAGTGCAGTGATGTGATAGAGAGGGGAAAATGGGTCCCTGATTGGTGTGATGTCAGAGAGAGGAAAAAACTGAGACTGCCTCTGCACTGGTGTCACAGAGAGGCATCAATTGGGCCTGTCACTTCTGTGGTGTCACAAAGAGGGGAAAAGTGAGTCTGTCACTGCTGTGGTGTCCCGGAGAGGGGAAAAGTGGAGTGATCACAGTTGTGCAGTCCCAGAGAAAGTTGCACAGGTGCTATGACTTGTCTGTTGCCACAAAGGGGATGGAATTGGGGTTGTTAGGGCTGTGGTATGACAGAGAGTTTTAAATTGGTTCTGATGTGATGTCCCAGAGAGGGGAATAATGGGTCTTTCAGCGCCGTGGTGTCACAGAGAGGTGTCAATTGGACTTGTCAGTGCAGTGATCTCCCAGAGAGAGGAAAACTGAGGCTGTCACTGCTGTGGCCTATAGGAGGGGATGAATTCCCACTTGTCTTTGATGTTATGTCACGGAGAGGAGAAACCTGGCACTGTCACCGCTGGGGTGTTAGAGATAGGTGTAAATTGGGCTTGTTGCATCTGTGGTGTGACAGAAAGGGTGAAATTTGGTCTGTCAGTGCTGTGATGTCTTAAAGGGTGGAAACTGGGTCTTTCACTGCTGTGATGTCCCAGAGAGGCGTAGATTGGGGTGTCCCACTGCTGTGATGTCCCAGAGAGGGGAAAAGAGGGGCTATCACAGCTGTGGAGTCTGAGAGAAAGTTCCACAGGTGTTCTGACTTGTCTGTTGCCACAGAGGGGATGCAGTTCGGGATGTCATGGCTATGGTATCAGGGAGAGGTTTGAATTGGTTCTGTCTCTGCTGTGATGTCACAGAGAAGGGAATAATGAGTCTGTCACCGCTGTGGTGTCCCAGAGAGGTGTAAATTGGACTTGTCACTGACTGCAGTGATGTCACAGAGAGGTGAAGCTGGGTCACTCATTTTTGTGATGTCACAGAGAGGAAAAAACTGAGGCTGCCACCACTTTGGTGTCATCAACAGATGTAAGTTGGGCCTGTCACTGCTCTGATGTCACAAATGGAGGAAAACTGGATCAGTCACTGCTGCAGTGTTACAGAGGGGATGAATTTGAGGCTGTCATGACTGTGATGTCCCAGAGAGGGGAATAATGCCTCTGTCAGCACTGTGGTGTCACAGAGAGGCGTAAATGAGAGTTGTCACTGCAGTGATGTGATAGAGAGGGGAAAATGGGTCCCTGATTGGTGTGATGTCAGAGAGAGGAAAAAACTGAGACTGCCTCTGCACTGGTGTCACAGAGAGGCATCAATTGGGCCTGTCACTTCTGTGGTGTCACAAAGAGGGGAAAAGTGAGTCTGTCACTGCTGTGGTGTCCCGGAGAGGGGAAAAGTGGAGTGATCACAGTTGTGCAGTCCCAGAGAAAGTTGCACAGGTGCTATGACTTGTCTGTTGCCACAAAGGGGATGGAATTGGGGTTGTTAGGGCTGTGGTATGACAGAGAGTTTTAAATTGGTTCTGATGTGATGTCCCAGAGAGGGGAATAACGGGTCTTTCAGCGCCGTGGTGTCACAGAGAGGTGTCAATTGGACTTGTCAGTGCAGTGATCTCCCAGAGAGAGGAAAACTGAGGCTGTCACTGCTGTGGCCTATAGGAGGGGATGAATTCCCACTTGTCTTTGATGTTATGTCACGGAGAGGAGAAACCTGGCACTGTCACCGCTGGGGTGTTAGAGATAGGTGTAAATTGGGCTTGTTGCATCTGTGGTGTGACAGAAAGGGTGAAATTTGGTCTGTCAGTGCTGTGATGTCTTCAAGGGTGGAAACTGGGTCTTTCACTGCTGTGATGTCCCAGAGAGGCGTAGATTGGGGTGTCCCACTGCTGTGATGTCCCAGAGAGGGGAAAAGAGAGGCTATCACAGCTGTGGAGTCTGAGAGAAAGTTACAGAGGTGTTCTGACTTGTCTGTTGCCACAGAGGGGATGCAGTTGGGGATGTCATGGCTATGGTATCAGGGAGAGGTTTGAATTGGTTCTGTCTCTGCTGTGATGTCACAGAGAAGGGAATAATGAGTCTGTCACCGCTGTGGTGTCCCAGAGAGGTGTAAATTGGACTTGTCACTGACTGCAGTGATGTCACAGAGAGGTGAAGCTGGGTCACTCATTTTTGTGATGTCACAGAGAGGAAAAAACTGAGGCTGCCACCACTTTGGTGTCATCAACAGATGTAAGTTGGGCCTGTCACTGCTCTGATGTCACAAATGGAGGAAAAGTGGATCAGTCACTGCTGCAGTGTTACAGAGGGGATGAATTTGAGGCTGTCATGACTGTGATGTCCCAGAGAGGGGAATAATGCCTCTGTCAGCACTGTGGTGTCACAGAGAGGCGTAAATGAGAGTTGTCACTGCAGTGATGTGATAGAGAGGGGAAAATGGGTCCCTGATTGGTGTGATGTCAGAGAGAGGAAAAAACTGAGACTGCCTCTGCACTGGTGTCACAGAGAGGCATCAATTGGGCCTGTCACTTCTGTGGTGTCACAAAGAGGGGAAAAGTGAGTCTGTCACTGCTGTGGTGTCCCGGAGAGGGGAAAAGTGGAGTGATCACAGTTGTGCAGTCCCAGAGAAAGTTCCACAGGTGCTATGACTTGTCTGTTGCCACAAAGGGGATGGAATTGGGGTTGTTAGGGCTGTGGTATGACAGAGAGTTTGAAATTGGTTCTGATGTGATGTCCCAGAGAGGGGAATAACGGGTCTTTCAGCGCCGTGGTGTCACAGAGAGGTGTCAATTGGACTTGTCAGTGCAGTGATCTCCCAGAGAGAGGAAAACTGAGGCTGTCACTGCTGTGGCCTATAGGAGGGGATGAATTCCCACTTGTCTTTGATGTTATGTCACGGAGAGGAGAAACGTGGCACTGTCACCGCTGGGGTGTTAGAGATAGGTGTAAATTGGGCTTGTTGCATCTGTGGTGTGACAGAAAGGGTGAAATTTGGTCTGTCAGTGCTGTGATGTCTTAAAGGGTGGAAACTGGGTCTTTCACTGCTGTGATGTCCCAGAGAGGGGAAAAGAGAGGCTATCACAGCTGTGGAGTCTGAGAGAAAGTTCCACAGGTGTTCTGACTTGTCTGTTGCCACAGAGGGGATGCAGTTGGGGATGTCATGGCTATGGTATCAGGGAGAGGTTTGAATTGGTTCTGTCTCTGCTGTGATGTCACAGAGAAGGGAATAATGAGTCTGTCACCGCTGTGGTGTCCCAGAGAGGTGTAAATTGGACTTGTCACTGACTGCAGTGATGTCAGAGAGAGGTGAAGCTGGGTCACTCATTTTTGTGATGTCACAGAGAGGAAGAAACTGAGGCTGCCACCACTTTGGTGTCATCAACAGATGTAAGTTGGGCCTGTCACTGCTCTGATGTCACAAATGGAGGAAAAGTGGATCAGTCACTGCTGCGGTGTTACAGAGGGGATGAATTTGAGGCTGTCATGACTGTGATGTCCCAGAGAGGGGAATAATGCCTCTGTCACCACTGTGGTGTCACAGAGAGGCGTAAATGAGAGTTGTCACTGCAGTGATGTTATAGAGAGGGGAAAATGGGTCCCTGATTGGTGTGATGTCAGAGAGAGGAAAAAACTGAGACTGCCTCTGCACTGGTGTCACAGAGAGGCATCAATTGGGCCTGTCACTTCTGTGATGTCACAAAGAGGGGAAAAGTGAGTCTGTCACTGCTGTGGTGTCCCGGAGAGGGGAAAAGTGGAGTGATCACGGTTGTGCAGTCCCAGAGAAAGTTCCACAGGTGCTATGACTTGTCTGTTGCCACAAAGGGGATGGAATTGGGGTTGTTAGGGCTGTGGTATGACAGAGAGTTTGAAATTGGTTCTGATGTGATGTCCCAGAGAGGGGAATAATGGGTCTTTCAGCGCCGTGGTGTCACAGAGAGGTGTCAATTGGACTTGTCAGTGCAGTGATCTCCCAGAGAGAGGAAAACTGAGGCTGTCACTGCTGTGGCCTATAGGAGGGGATGAATTCCCACTTGTCTTTGATGTTATGTCACGGAGAGGAGAAACCTGGCACTGTCACCGCTGGGGTGTTAGAGATAGGTGTAAATTGGGCTTGTTGCATCTGTGGTGTGACAGAAAGGGTGAAATTTGGTCTGTCAGTGCTGTGATGTCTTCAAGGGTGGAAACTGGGTCTTTCACTGCTGTGATGTCCCAGAGAGGGGAAAAGAGAGGCTATCACAGCTGTGGAGTCTGAGAGAAAGTTCCACAGGTGTTCTGACTTGTCTGTTGCCACAGAGGGGATGCAGTTGGGGATGTCATGGCTATGGTATCAGGGAGAGGTTTGAATTGGTTCTGTCTCTGCTGTGATGTCACAGAGAAGGGAATAATGAGTCTGTCACCGCTGTGGTGTCCCAGAGAGGTGTAAATTGGACTTGTCACTGACTGCAGTGATGTCACAGAGAGGTGAAGCTGGGTCACTCATTTTTGTGATGTCACAGAGAGGAAGAAACTGAGGCTGCCACCACTTTGGTGTCATCAACAGATGTAAGTTGGGCCTGTCACTGCTCTGATGTCACAAATGGAGGAAAAGTGGATCAGTCACTGCTGCAGTGTTACAGAGGGGATGAATTTTTGGCTGTCATGACTGTGATGTCCCAGAGAGGGGAGTAATGCCTCTGTCGGCACTGTGGTGTCACAGAAAGGAGTAAATGAGAGTTGTCAGTGCAGTGATGTGATAGAGAGGGGAAAATGGGTCCCTGATTGGTGTGATGTCAGAGAGAGGAAAAAACTGAGACTGCCTCTGCACTGGTGTCACAGAGAGGCATCAATTGGGCCTGTCACTTCTGTGGTGTCACAAAGAGGGGAAAAGTGAGTCTGTCACTGCTGTGGTGTCCCGGAGAGGGGAAAAGTGGAGTGATCACAGTTGTGCAGTCCCAGAGAAAGTTGCACAGGTGCTATGACTTGTCTGTTGCCACAAAGGGGATGGAATTGGGGTTGTTAGGGCTGTGGTATGACAGAGAGTTTTAAATTGGTTCTGATGTGATGTCCCAGAGAGGGGAATAACGGGTCTTTCAGCGCCGTGGTGTCACAGAGAGGTGTCAATTGGACTTGTCAGTGCAGTGATCTCCCAGAGAGAGGAAAACTGAGGCTGTCACTGCTGTGGCCTATAGGAGGGGATGAATTCCCACTTGTCTTTGATGTTATGTCACGGAGAGGAGAAACCTGGCACTGTCACCGCTGGGGTGTTAGAGATAGGTGTAAATTGGGCTTGTTGCATCTGTGGTGTGACAGAAAGGGTGAAATTTGGTCTGTCAGTGCTGTGATGTCTTCAAGGGTGGAAACTGGGGTTCTTTCACTGCTGTGATGTCCCAGAGAGGCGTAGATTGGGGTGTCCCACTGCTGTGATGTCCCAGAGAGGGGAAAAGAGGGGCTATCACAGCTGTGGAGTCTGAGAGAAAGTTCCACAGGTGTTCTGACTTGTCTGTTGCCACAGAGGGGATGCAGTTGGGGATGTCATGGCTATGGTATCAGGGAGAGGTTTGAATTGGTTCTGTCTCTGCTGTGATGTCACAGAGAAGGGAATAATGAGTCTGTCACCACTGTGGTGTCACAGAGAGGTGTAAATTGGACTTGTCACTGACTGCAGTGATGTCAGAGAGAGGTGAAGCTGGGTCACTCATTTTTGTGATGTCACAGAGAGGAAAAAACTGAGGCTGCCACCACTTTGGTGTCATCAACAGATGTAAGTTGGGCCTGTCACTGCTCTGATGTCACAAATGGAGGAAAAGTGGATCAGTCAGTGCTGCGGTGTTAGAGAGGGGATGAATTTGAGGCTGTCATGACTGTGATGTCCCAGAGAGGGGAATAATGCCTCTGTCACCACTGTGGTGTCACAGAGAGGCGTAAATGAGAGTTGTCAGTGCAGTGATGTGATAGAGAGGGGAAAATGGGTCCCTGATTGGTGTGATGTCAGAGAGAGGAAAAAACTGAGACTGCCTCTGCACTGGTGTCACAGAGAGGCATCAATTGGGCCTGTCACTTCTGTGGTGTCACAAAGAGGGGAAAAGTGAGTCTGTCACTGCTGTGGTGTCCCGGAGAGGGGAAAAGTGGAGTGATCACAGTTGTGCAGTCCCAGAGAAAGTTGCACAGGTGCTATGACTTGTCTGTTGCCACAAAGGGGATGGAATTGGGGTTGTTAGGGCTGTGGTATGACAGAGAGTTTGAAATTGGTTCTGATGTGATGTCCCAGAGAGGGGAATAACGGGTCTTTCAGCGCCGTGGTGTCACAGAGAGGTGTCAATTGGACTTGTCAGTGCAGTGATCTCCCAGAGAGAGGAAAACTGAGGCTGTCACTGCTGTGGCCTATAGGAGGGGATGAATTCCCACTTGTCTTTGATGTTATGTCACGGAGAGGAGAAACCTGGCACTGTCACCGCTGGGGTGTTAGAGATAGGTGTAAATTGGGCTTGTTGCATCTGTGGTGTGACAGAAAGGGTGAAATTTGGTCTGTCAGTGCTGTGATGTCTTAAAGGGTGGAAACTGGGTCTTTCACTGCTGTGATGTCCCAGAGAGGCGTAGATTGGGGTGCCCCACTGCTGTGATGTCCCAGAGAGGGGAAAAGAGGGGCTATCACAGCTGTGGAGTCTGAGAGAAAGTTCCACAGGTGTTCTGACTTGTCTGTTGCCACAGAGGGGATGCAGTTGGGGATGTCATGGCTATGGTATCAGGGAGAGGTTTGAATTGGTTCTGTCTCTGCTGTGATGTCACAGAGAAGGGAATAATTAGTCTGTCACCGTTGTCGTGTCACAGAGAGGTGTAAATTGGACTTGTCACTGACTGCAGTGATGTCAGAGAGAGGTGAAGCTGGGTCACTCATTTTTGTGATGTCACAGAGAGGAAGAAACTGAGGCTGCCACCACTTTGGTGTCATCAACAGATGTAAGTTGGGCCTGTCACTGCTCTGATGTCACAAATGGAGGAAAAGTGGATCAGTCAGTGCTGCGGTGTTACAGAGGTGATGAATTTTTGGCTGTCATGACTGTGATGTCCCAGAGAGGGGAGTAATGCCTCTGTCGGCACTGTGGTGTCACAGAGAGGCGTAAATGAGAGTTGTCAGTGCAGTGATGTGATAGAGAGGGGAAAATGGGTCCCTGATTGGTGTGATGTCAGAGAGAGGAAAAAACTGAGACTGCCTCTGCACTGGTGTCACAGAGAGGCATCAATTGGGCCTGTCACTTCTGTGGTGTCACAAAGAGGGGAAAAGTGAGTCTGTCACTGCTGTGGTGTCCCGGAGAGGGGAAAAGTGGAGTGATCACAGTTGTGCAGTCCCAGAGAAAGTTGCACAGGTGCTATGACTTGTCTGTTGCCACAAAGGGGATGGAATTGGGGTTGTTAGGGCTGTGGTATGACAGAGAGTTTTAAATTGGTTCTGATGTGATGTCCCAGAGAGGGGAATAACGGGTCTTTCAGCGCCGTGGTGTCACAGAGAGGTGTCAATTGGACTTGTCAGTGCAGTGATCTCCCAGAGAGAGGAAAACTGAGGCTGTCACTGCTGTGGCCTATAGGAGGGGATGAATTCCCACTTGTCTTTGATGTTATGTCACGGAGAGGAGAAACCTGGCACTGTCACCGCTGGGGTGTTAGAGAGAGGTGTAAATTGGGCTTGTTGCATCTGTGGTGTGACAGAAAGGGTGAAATTTGGTCTGTCAGTGCTGTGATGTCTTAAAGGGTGGAAACTGGGTCTTTCACTGCTGTGATGTCCCAGAGAGGCGTAGATTGGGGTGTCCCACTGCTGTGATGTCCCAGAGAGGGGAAAAGAGGGGCTATCACAGCTGTGGAGTCTGAGAGAAAGTTACAGAGGTGTTCTGACTTGTCTGTTGCCACAGAGGGGATGCAGTTGGGGATGTCATGGCTATGGTATCAGGGAGAGGTTTGAATTGGTTCTGTCTCTGCTGTGATGTCACAGAGAAGGGAATAATGAGTCTGTCACCGCTGTGGTGTCCCAGAGAGGTGTAAATTGGACTTGTCACCGACTGCAGTGATGTCACAGAGAGGTGAAGCTGGGTCACTCATTTTTGTGATGTCACAGAGAGGAAGAAACTGAGGCTGCCACCACTTTGGTGTCATCAACAGATGTAAGTTGGGCCTGTCACTGCTCTGATGTCACAAATGGAGGAAAAGTGGATCAGTCACTGCTGCAGTGTTACAGAGGGGATGAATTTGAGGCTGTCATGACTGTGATGTCCCAGAGAGGGGAATAATGCCTCTGTCAGCACTGTGGTGTCACAGAGAGGCGTAAATGAGAGTTGTCAGTGCAGTGATGTTATAGAGAGGGGAAAATGGGTCCCTGATTGGTGTGATGTCAGAGAGAGGAAAAAACTGAGACTGCCTCTGCACTGGTGTCACAGAGAGGCATCAATTGGGCCTGTCACTTCTGTGGTGTCACAAAGAGGGGAAAAGTGAGTCTGTCACTGCTGTGGTGTCCCGGAGAGGGGAAAAGTGGAGTGATCACTGTTGTGCAGTCCCAGAGAAAGTTCCACAGGTGCTATGACTTGTCTGTTGCCACAAAGGGGATGGAATTGGGGTTGTTAGGGCTGTGGTATGACAGAGAGTTTGAAATTGGTTCTGATGTGATGTCCCAGAGAGGGGAATAACGGGTCTTTCAGCGCCGTGGTGTCACAGAGAGGTGTCAATTGGACTTGTCAGTGCAGTGATATCCCAGAGAGAGGAAAACTGAGGCTGTCACTGCTGTGGCCTATAGGAGGGGATGAATTCCCACTTGTCTTTGATGTTATGTCACGGAGAGGAGAAACCTGGCACTGTCACCGCTGGGGTGTTAGAGATAGGTGTAAATTGGGCTTGTTCCATCTGTGGTGTGACAGAAAGGGTGAAATTTGGTCTGTCAGTGCTGTGATGTCTTCAAGGGTGGAAACTGGGTCTTTCACTGCTGTGATGTCCCAGAGAGGCGTAGATTGGGGTGTCCCACTGCTGTGATGTCCCAGAGAGGGGAAAAGAGAGGCTATCACAGCTGTGGAGTCTGAGAGAAAGTTCCACAGGTGTTCTGACTTGTCTGTTGCCACAGAGGGGATGCAGTTGGGGATGTCATGGCTATGGTATCAGGGAGAGGTTTGAATTGGTTCTGTCTCTGCTGTGATGTCACAGAGAAGGGAATAATGAGTCTGTCACCGCTGTGGTGTCCCAGAGAGGTGTAAATTGGACTTGTCACTGACTGCAGTGATGTCAGAGAGAGGTGAAGCTGGGTCACTCATTTTTGTGATGTCACAGAGAGGAAGAAACTGAGGCTGCCACCACTTTGGTGTCATCAACAGATGTAAGTTGGGCCTGTCACTGCTCTGATGTCACAAATGGAGGAAAAGTGGATCAGTCAGTGCTGCGGTGTTACAGAGGGGATGAATTTGAGGCTGTCATGACTGTGATGTCCCAGAGAGGGGAATAATGCCTCTGTCAGCACTGTGGTGTCACAGAGAGGCGTAAATGAGAGTTGTCAGTGCAGTGATGTGATAGAGAGGGGAAAATGGGTCCCTGATTGGTGTGATGTCAGAGAGAGGAAAAAACTGAGACTGCCTCTGCACTGGTGTCACAGAGAGGTATCAATTGGGCCTGTCACTTCTGTGGTGTCACAAAGAGGGGAAAAGTGAGTCTGTCACTGCTGTGGTGTCCCGGAGAGGGGAAAAGTGGAGTGATCACTAATGTGCAGTCCCAGAGAAAGTTCCACAGGTGCTATGACTTGTCTGTTGCCACAAAGGGGATGGAATTGGGGTTGTTAGGGCTGTGGTATGACAGAGAGTTTGAAATTGGTTCTGATGTGATGTCCCAGAGAGGGGAATAATGGGTCTTTCAGCGCCGTGGTGTCACAGAGAGGTGTCAATTGGACTTGTCAGTGCAGTGATCTCCCAGAGAGAGGAAAACTGAGGCTGTCACTGCTGTGGCCTATAGGAGGGGATGAATTCCCACTTGTCTTTGATGTTATGTCACGGAGAGGAGAAACCTGGCACTGTCACCGCTGGGGTGTTAGAGATAGGTGTAAATTGGGCTTGTTGCATCTGTGGTGTGACAGAAAGGGTGAAATTTGGTCTGTCAGTGCTGTGATGTCTTCAAGGGTGGAAACTGGGTCTTTCACTGCTGTGATGTCCCAGAGAGGCGTAGATTGGGGTGTCCCACTGCTGTGATGTCCCAGAGAGGGGAAAAGAGGGGCTATCACAGCTGTGGAGTCTGAGAGAAAGTTCCACAGGTGTTCTGACTTGTCTGTTGCCACAGAGGGGATGCAGTTGGGGATGTCATGGCTATGGTATCAGGGAGAGGTTTGAATTGGTTCTGTCTCTGCTGTGATGTCACAGAGAAGGGAATAATGAGTCTGTCACCGCTGTGGTGTCGCAGAGAGGTGTAAATTGGACTTGTCACTGACTGCAGTGATGTCAGAGAGAGGTGAAGCTGGGTCACTCATTTTTGTGATGTCACAGAGAGGAAGAAACTGAGGCTGCCACCACTTTGGTGTCATCAACAGATGTAAGTTGGGCCTGTCACTGCTCTGATGTCACAAATGGAGGAAAAGTGGATCAGTCAGTGCTGCGGTGTTAGAGAGGGGATGAATTTGAGGCTGTCATGACTGTGATGTCCCAGAGAGGGGAATAATGCCTCTGTCAGCACTGTGGTGTCACAGAGAGGCGTAAATGAGAGTTGTCACTGCAGTGATGTTATAGAGAGGGGAAAATGGGTCCCTGATTGGTGTGATGTCAGAGAGAGGAAAAAACTGAGACTGCCTCTGCACTGGTGTCACAGAGAGGCATCAATTGGGCCTGTCACTTCTGTGGTGTCACAAAGAGGGGAAAAGTGAGTCTGTCACTGCTGTGGTGTCCCGGAGAGGGGAAAAGTGGAGTGATCACAGTTGTGCAGTCCCAGAGAAAGTTCCACAGGTGCTATGACTTGTCTGTTGCCACAAAGGGGATGGAATTGGGGTTGTTAGGGCTGTGGTATGACAGAGAGTTTTAAACTGGTTCTGATGTGATGTCCCAGAGAGGGAAATAATGGGTCTTTCAGCGCCGTGGTGTCACAGAGAGGTGTCAATTGGACTTGTCAGTGCAGTGATATCCCAGAGAGAGGAAAACTGAGGCTGTCACTGCTGTGGCCTATAGGAGGGGATGAATTCCCACTTGTCTTTGATGTTATGTCACGGAGAGGAGAAACCTGGCACTGTCACTGCTGGGGTGTTAGAGATAGGTGTAAATTGGGCTTGTTGCATCTGTGGTGTGACAGAAAGGGTGAAATTTGGTCTGTCAGTGCTGTGATGTCTTCAAGGGTGGAAACTGGGTCTTTCACTGCTGTGATGTCCCAGAGAGGCGTAGATTGGGGTGTCCCACTGCTGTGATGTCCCAGAGAGGGGAAAAGAGAGGCTATCACAGCTGTGGAGTCTGAGAGAAAGTTACAGAGGTGTTCTGACTTGTCTGTTGCCACAGAGGGGATGCAGTTGGGGATGTCATGGCTATGGTATCAGGGAGAGGTTTGAATTGGTTCTGTCTCTGCTGTGATGTCACAGAGAAGGGAATAATGAGTCTGTCACCGCTGTGGTGTCCCAGAGAGGTGTAAATTGGACTTGTCACTGAGTGCAGTGATGTCACAGAGAGGTGAAGCTGGGTCACTCATTTTTGTGATGTCACAGAGAGGAAGAAACTGAGGCTGCCAACACTTTGGTGTCATCAACAGATGTAAGTTGGGCCTGTCACTGCTCTGATGTCACAAATGGAGGAAAAGTGGATCAGTCAGTGCTGCGGTGTTAGAGAGGGGATGAATTTGAGGCTGTCATGACTGTGATGTCCCAGAGAGGGGAATAATGCCTCTGTCAGCACTGTGGTGTCACAGAGAGGCGTAAATGAGAGTTGTCAGTGCAGTGATGTTATAGAGAGGGGAAAATGGGTCCCTGATTGGTGTGATGTCAGAGAGAGGAAAAAACTGAGACTGCCTCTGCACTGGTGTCACAGAGAGGCATCAATTGGGCCTGTCACTTCTGTGGTGTCACAAAGAGGGGAAAAGTGAGTCTGTCACTGCTGTGGTGTCCCGGAGAGGGGAAAAGTGGAGTGATCACAGTTGTGCAGTCCCAGAGAAAGTTCCACAGGTGCTATGACTTGTCTGTTGCCACAAAGGGGATGGAATTGGGGTTGTTAGGGCTGTGGTATGACAGAGAGTTTTAAACTGGTTCTGATGTGATGTCCCAGAGAGGGAAATAATGGGTCTTTCAGCGCCGTGGTGTCACAGAGAGGTGTCAATTGGACTTGTCAGTGCAGTGATATCCCAGAGAGAGGAAAACTGAGGCTGTCACTGCTGTGGCCTATAGGAGGGGATGAATTCCCACTTGTCTTTGATGTTATGTCACGGAGAGGAGAACCCTGGCACTGTCACCGCTGGGGTGTTAGAGAGAGGTGTAAATTGGGCTTGTTGCATGTGTGGTGTGACAGAAAGGGTGAAATTTGGTCTGTCAGTGCTGTGATGTCTTCAAGGGTGGAAACTGGGTCTTTCACTGCTGTGATGTCCCAGAGAGGCGTAGATTGGGGTGTCCCACTGCTGTGATGTCCCAGAGAAAGGAAAAGAGGGGCTATCACAGCTGTGGAGTCTGAGAGAAAGTTACAGAGGTGTTCTGACTTGTCTGTTGCCACAGAGGGGATGCAGTTGGGGATGTCATGGCTATGGTATCAGGGAGAGGTTTGAATTGGTTCTGTCTCTGCTGTGATGTCACAGAGAAGGGAATAATGAGTCTGTCACCGCTGTGGTGTCCCAGAGAGGTGTAAATTGGACTTGTCACTGACTGCAGTGATGTCAGAGAGAGGTGAAGCTGGGTCACTCATTTTTGTGATGTCACAGAGAGGAAGAAACTGAGGCTGCCACCACTTTGGTGTCATCAACAGATGTAAGTTGGGCCTGTCACTGCTCTGATGTCACAAATGGAGGAAAAGTGGATCAGTCACTGCTGCGGTGTTACAGAGGGGATGAATTTGAGGCTGTGATGACTGTGATGTCCCAGAGAGGGGAATAATGCCTCTGTCAGCACTGTGGTGTCACAGAGAGGCGTAAATGAGAGTTGTCAGTGCAGTGATGTGATAGAGAGGGGAAAATGGGTCCCTGATTGGTGTGATGTCAGAGAGAGGAAAAAACTGAGACTGCCTCTGCACTGGTGTCACAGAGAGGTATCAATTGGGCCTGTCACTTCTGTGGTGTCACAAAGAGGGGAAAAGTGAGTCTGTCACTGCTGTGGTGTCCCGGAGAGGGGAAAAGTGGAGTGATCACTGTTGTGCAGTCCCAGAGAAAGTTCCACAGGTGCTATGACTTGTCTGTTGCCACAAAGGGGATGGAATTGGGGTTGTTAGGGCTGTGGTATGACAGAGAGTTTGAAATTGGTTCTGATGTGATGTCCCAGAGAGGGGAATAACGGGTCTTTCAGCGCCGTGGTGTCACAGAGAGGTGTCAATTGGACTTGTCAGTGCAGTGATCTCCCAGAGAGAGGAAAACTGAGGCTGTCACTGCTGTGGCCTATAGGAGGGGATGAATTCCCACTTGTCTTTGATGTTATGTCACGGAGAGGAGAAACCTGGCACTGTCACCGCTGGGGTGTTAGAGATAGGTGTAAATTTGGCTTGTTGCATCTGTGGTGTGACAGAAAGGGTGAAATTTGGTCTGTCAGTGCTGTGATGTCTTAAAGGGTGGAAACTGGGTCTTTCACTGCTGTGATGTCCCAGAGAGGCGTAGATTGGGGTGTCCCACTGCTGTGATGTCCCAGAGAGGGGAAAAGAGAGGCTATCACAGCTGTGGAGTCTGAGAGAAAGTTACAGAGGTGTTCTGACTTGTCTGTTGCCACAGAGGGGATGCAGTTGGGGATGTCATGGCTATGGTATCAGGGAGAGGTTTGAATTGGTTCTGTCTCTGCTGTGATGTCACAGAGAAGGGAATAATGAGTCTGTCACCGCTGTGGTGTCCCAGAGAGGTGTAAATTGGACTTGTCACTGACTGCAGTGATGTCAGAGAGAGGTGAAGCTGGGTCACTCATTTTTGTGATGTCACAGAGAGGAAGAAACTGAGGCTGCCACCACTTTGGTGTCATCAACAGATGTAAGTTGGGCCTGTCACTGCTCTGATGTCACAAATGGAGGAAAAGTGGATCAGTCAGTGCTG
Organism: Poecile atricapillus; assembly: GCF_030490865.1. Lineage (NCBI taxonomy): Eukaryota > Metazoa > Chordata > Aves > Passeriformes > Paridae > Poecile > Poecile atricapillus. The sequence goes on along the minus strand of NC_081249.1, from coordinate 117,897,245 downwards.
CGGTGTTACAGAGGTGATGAATTTTTGGCTGTCATGACTGTGATGTCCCAGAGAGGGGAGTAATGCCTCTGTCGGCACTGTGGTGTCACAGAGAGGCGTAAATGAGAGTTGTCAGTGCAGTGATGTGATAGAGAGGGGAAAATGGGTCCCTGACTGGTGTGATGTCAGAGAGAGGAAAAAACTGAGACTGCCTCTGCACTGGTGTCACAGAGAGGCATCAATTGGGCCTGTCACTTCTGTGGTGTCACAAAGAGGGGAAAAGTGAGTCTGTCACTGCTGTGGTGTCCCGGAGAGGGGAAAAGTGGAGTGATCACAGTTGTGCAGTCCCAGAGAAAGTTCCACAGGTGCTATGACTTGTCTGTTGCCACAAAGGGGATGGAATTGGGGTTGTTAGGGCTGTGGTATGACAGAGAGTTTTAAACTGGTTCTGATGTGATGTCCCAGAGAGGGAAATAATGGGTCTTTCAGCGCCGTGGTGTCACAGAGAGGTGTCAATTGGACTTGTCAGTGCAGTGATATCCCAGAGAGAGGAAAACTGAGGCTGTCACTGCTGTGGCCTATAGGAGGGGATGAATTCCCACTTGTCTTTGATGTTATGTCACGGAGAGGAGAACCCTGGCACTGTCACCGCTGGGGTGTTAGAGAGAGGTGTAAATTGGGCTTGTTGCATGTGTGGTGTGACAGAAAGGGTGAAATTTGGTCTGTCAGTGCTGTGATGTCTTCAAGGGTGGAAACTGGGTCTTTCACTGCTGTGATGTCCCAGAGAGGCGTAGATTGGGGTGTCCCACTGCTGTGATGTCCCAGAGAAAGGAAAAGAGGGGCTATCACAGCTGTGGAGTCTGAGCGAAAGTTACAGAGGTGTTCTGACTTGTCTGTTGCCACAGAGGGGATGCAGTTGGGGATGTCATGGCTATGGTATCAGGGAGAGGTTTGAATTGGTTCTGTCTCTGCTGTGATGTCACAGAGAAGGGAATAATGAGTCTGTCACCGCTGTGGTGTCCCAGAGAGGTGTAAATTGGACTTGTCACTGACTGCAGTGATGTCAGAGAGAGGTGAAGCTGGGTCACTCATTTTTGTGATGTCACAGAGAGGAAGAAACTGAGGCTGCCACCACTTTGGTGTCATCAACAGATGTAAGTTGGGCCTGTCACTGCTCTGATGTCACAAATGGAGGAAAAGTGGATCAGTCACTGCTGCAGTGTTACAGAGGGGATGAATTTTTGGCTGTCATGACTGTGATGTCCCAGAGAGGGGAGTAATGCCTCTGTCGGCACTGTGGTGTCACAGAGAGGAGTAAATGAGAGTTGTCAGTGCAGTGATGTGATAGAGAGGGGAAAATGGGTCCCTGATTGGTGTGATGTCAGAGAGAGGAAAAAACTGAGACTGCCTCTGCACTGGTGTCACAGAGAGGCATCAATTGGGCCTGTCACTTCTGTGGTGTCACAAAGAGGGGAAAAGTGAGTCTGTCACTGCTGTGGTGTCCCGGAGAGGGGAAAAGTGGAGTGATCACAGTTGTGCAGTCCCAGAGAAAGTTCCACAGGTGCTATGACTTGTCTGTTGCCACAAAGGGGATGGAATTGGGGTTGTTAGGGCTGTGGTATGACAGAGAGTTTTAAATTGGTTCTGATGTGATGTCCCAGAGAGGGGAATAATGGGTCTTTCAGCGCCGTGGTGTCACAGAGAGGTGTCAATTGGACTTGTCAGTGCAGTGATCTCCCAGAGAGAGGAAAACTGAGGCTGTCACTGCTGTGGCCTATAGGAGGGGATGAATTCCCACTTGTCTTTGATGTTATGTCACGGAGAGGAGAAACCTGGCACTGTCACCGCTGGGGTGTTAGAGATAGGTGTAAATTGGGCTTGTTGCATCTGTGGTGTGACAGAAAGGGTGAAATTTGGTCTGTCAGTGCTGTGATGTCTTAAAGGGTGGAAACTGGGTCTTTCACTGCTGTGATGTCCCAGAGAGGCGTAGATTGGGGTGCCCCACTGCTGTGATGTCCCAGAGAGGGGAAAAGAGGGGCTATCACAGCTGTGGAGTCTGAGAGAAAGTTCCACAGGTGTTCTGACTTGTCTGTTGCCACAGAGGGGATGCAGTTGGGGATGTCATGGCTATGGTATCAGGGAGAGGTTTGAATTGGTTCTGTCTCTGCTGTGATGTCACAGAGAAGGGAATAATTAGTCTGTCACCGTTGTCGTGTCACAGAGAGGTGTAAATTGGACTTGTCACTGACTGCAGTGATGTCAGAGAGAGGTGAAGCTGGGTCACTCATTTTTGTGATGTCACAGAGAGGAAGAAACTGAGGCTGCCACCACTTTGGTGTCATCAACAGATGTAAGTTGGGCCTGTCACTGCTCTGATGTCACAAATGGAGGAAAAGTGGATCAGTCAGTGCTGCGGTGTTACAGAGGTGATGAATTTTTGGCTGTCATGACTGTGATGTCCCAGAGAGGGGAGTAATGCCTCTGTCGGCACTGTGGTGTCACAGAGAGGCGTAAATGAGAGTTGTCAGTGCAGTGATGTGATAGAGAGGGGAAAATGGGTCCCTGACTGGTGTGATGTCAGAGAGAGGAAAAAACTGAGACTGCCTCTGCACTGGTGTCACAGAGAGGCATCAATTGGGCCTGTCACTTCTGTGGTGTCACAAAGAGGGGAAAAGTGAGTCTGTCACTGCTGTGGTGTCCCGGAGAGGGGAAAAGTGGAGTGATCACAGTTGTGCAGTCCCAGAGAAAGTTCCACAGGTGCTATGACTTGTCTGTTGCCACAAAGGGGATGGAATTGGGGTTGTTAGGGCTGTGGTATGACGGAGAGTTTTAAACTGGTTCTGATGTGATGTCCCAGAGAGGGAAATAATGGGTCTTTCAGCGCCGTGGTGTCACAGAGAGGTGTCAATTGGACTTGTCAGTGCAGTGATATCCCAGAGAGAGGAAAACTGAGGCTGTCACTGCTGTGGCCTATAGGAGGGGATGAATTCCCACTTGTCTTTGATGTTATGTCACGGAGAGGAGAACCCTGGCACTGTCACCGCTGGGGTGTTAGAGAGAGGTGTAAATTGGGCTTGTTGCATGTGTGGTGTGACAGAAAGGGTGAAATTTGGTCTGTCAGTGCTGTGATGTCTTCAAGGGTGGAAACTGGGTCTTTCACTGCTGTGATGTCCCAGAGAGGCGTAGATTGGGGTGTCCCACTGCTGTGATGTCCCAGAGAAAGGAAAAGAGGGGCTATCACAGCTGTGGAGTCTGAGCGAAAGTTACAGAGGTGTTCTGACTTGTCTGTTGCCACAGAGGGGATGCAGTTGGGGATGTCATGGCTATGGTATCAGGGAGAGGTTTGAATTGGTTCTGTCTCTGCTGTGATGTCACAGAGAAGGGAATAATGAGTCTGTCACCGCTGTGGTGTCCCAGAGAGGTGTAAATTGGACTTGTCACTGACTGCAGTGATGTCAGAGAGAGGTGAAGCTGGGTCACTCATTTTTGTGATGTCACAGAGAGGAAGAAACTGAGGCTGCCACCACTTTGGTGTCATCAACAGATGTAAGTTGGGCCTGTCACTGCTCTGATGTCACAAATGGAGGAAAAGTGGATCAGTCACTGCTGCAGTGTTACAGAGGGGATGAATTTTTGGCTGTCATGACTGTGATGTCCCAGAGAGGGGAGTAATGCCTCTGTCGGCACTGTGGTGTCACAGAGAGGCGTAAATGAGAGTTGTCAGTGCAGTGATGTGATAGAGAGGGGAAAATGGGTCCCTGATTGGTGTGATGTCAGAGAGAGGAAAAAACTGAGACTGCCTCTGCACTGGTGTCACAGAGAGGCATCAATTGGGCCTGTCACTTCTGTGGTGTCACAAAGAGGGGAAAAGTGAGTCTGTCACTGCTGTGGTGTCCCGGAGAGGGGAAAAGTGGAGTGATCACAGTTGTGCAGTCCCAGAGAAAGTTCCACAGGTGCTATGACTTGTCTGTTGCCACAAAGGGGATGGAATTGGGGTTGTTAGGGCTGTGGTATGACAGAGAGTTTTAAATTGGTTCTGATGTGATGTCCCAGAGAGGGGAATAATGGGTCTTTCAGCGCCGTGGTGTCACAGAGAGGTGTCAATTGGACTTGTCAGTGCAGTGATCTCCCAGAGAGAGGAAAACTGAGGCTGTCACTGCTGTGGCCTATAGGAGGGGATGAATTCCCACTTGTCTTTGATGTTATGTCACGGAGAGGAGAAACCTGGCACTGTCACCGCTGGGGTGTTAGAGATAGGTGTAAATTGGGCTTGTTGCATGTGTGGTGTGACAGAAAGGGTGAAATTTGGTCTGTCAGTGCTGTGATGTCTTCAAGGGTGGAAACTGGGTCTTTCACTGCTGTGATGTCCCAGAGAGGCGTAGATTGGGGTGTCCCACTGCTGTGATGTCCCAGAGAAAGGAAAAGAGGGGCTATCACAGCTGTGGAGTCTGAGCGAAAGTTACAGAGGTGTTCTGACTTGTCTGTTGCCACAGAGGGGATGCAGTTGGGGATGTCATGGCTATGGTATCAGGGAGAGGTTTGAATTGGTTCTGTCTCTGCTGTGATGTCACAGAGAAGGGAATAATGAGTCTGTCACCGCTGTGGTGTCCCAGAGAGGTGTAAATTGGACTTGTCACTGACTGCAGTGATGTCAGAGAGAGGTGAAGCTGGGTCACTCATTTTTGTGATGTCACAGAGAGGAAGAAACTGAGGCTGCCAACACTTTGGTGTCATCAACAGATGTAAGTTGGGCCTGTCACTGCTCTGATGTCACAAATGGAGGAAAAGTGGATCAGTCAGTGCTGCGGTGTTAGAGAGGGGATGAATTTGAGGCTGTCATGACTGTGATGTCCCAGAGAGGGGAATAATGCCTCTGTCACCACTGTGGTGTCACAGAGAGGCGTAAATGAGAGTTGTCAGTGCAGTGATGTGATAGAGAGGGGAAAATGGGTCCCTGATTGGTGTGATGTCAGAGAGAGGAAAAAACTGAGACTGCCTCTGCACTGGTGTCACAGAGAGGTATCAATTGGGCCTGTCACTTCTGTGGTGTCACAAAGAGGGGAAAAGTGAGTCTGTCACTGCTGTGGTGTCCCGGAGAGGGGAAAAGTGGAGTGATCACAGTTGTGCAGTCCCAGAGAAAGTTGCACAGGTGCTATGACTTGTCTGTTGCCACAAAGGGGATGGAATTGGGGTTGTTAGGGCTGTGGTATGACAGAGAGTTTTAAATTGGTTCTGATGTGATGTCCCAGAGAGGGGAATAACGGGTCTTTCAGCGCCGTGGTGTCACAGAGAGGTGTCAATTGGACTTGTCAGTGCAGTGATCTCCCAGAGAGAGGAAAACTGAGGCTGTCACTGCTGTGGCCTATAGGAGGGGATGAATTCCCACTTGTCTTTGATGTTATGTCACGGAGAGGAGAAACCTGGCACTGTCACCGCTGGGGTGTTAGAGATAGGTGTAAATTGAGCTTGTTGCATCTGTGGTGTGACAGAAAGGGTGAAATTTGGTCTGTCAGTGCTGTGATGTCTTCAAGGGTGGAAACTGGGTCTTTCACTGCTGTGATGTCCCAGAGAGGGGAAAAGAGAGGCTATCACAGCTGTGGAGTCTGAGAGAAAGTTCCACAGGTGTTCTGACTTGTCTGTTGCCACAGAGGGGATGCAGTTGGGGATGTCATGGCTATGGTATCAGGGAGAGGTTTGAATTGGTTCTGTCTCTGCTGTGATGTCACAGAGAAGGGAATAATGAGTCTGTCACCGCTGTGGTGTCCCAGAGAGGTGTAAATTGGACTTGTCACTGACTGCAGTGATGTCAGAGAGAGGTGAAGCTGGGTCACTCATTTTTGTGATGTCACAGAGAGGAAGAAACTGAGGCTGCCACCACTTTGGTGTCATCAACAGATGTAAGTTGGGCCTGTCACTGCTCTGATGTCACAAATGGAGGAAAAGTGGATCAGTCACTGCTGCAGTGTTACAGAGGGGATGAATTTTTGGCTGTCATGACTGTGATGTCCCAGATAGTGGAGTAATGCCTCTGTCGGCACTGTGGTGTCACAGAGAGGAGTAAATGAGAGTTGTCAGTGCAGTGATGTGATAGAGAGGGGAAAATGGGTCCCTGATTGGTGTGATGTCAGAGAGAGGAAAAAACTGAGACTGCCTCTGCACTGGTGTCACAGAGAGGCATCAATTGGGCCTGTCACTTCTGTGGTGTCACAAAGAGGGGAAAAGTGAGTCTGTCACTGCTGTGGTGTCCCGGAGAGGGGAAAAGTGGAGTGATCACAGTTGTGCAGTCCCAGAGAAAGTTCCACAGGTGCTATGACTTGTCTGTTGCCACAAAGGGGATGGAATTGGGGTTGTTAGGGCTGTGGTATGACAGAGAGTTTTAAATTGGTTCTGATGTGATGTCCCAGAGAGGGGAATAATGGGTCTTTCAGCGCCGTGGTGTCACAGAGAGGTGTCAATTGGACTTGTCAGTGCAGTGATCTCCCAGAGAGAGGAAAACTGAGGCTGTCACTGCTGTGGCCTATAGGAGGGGATGAATTCCCACTTGTCTTTGATGTTATGTCACGGAGAGGAGAAACCTGGCACTGTCACCGCTGGGGTGTTAGAGATAGGTGTAAATTGGGCTTGTTGCATCTGTGGTGTGACAGAAAGGGTGAAATTTGGTCTGTCAGTGCTGTGATGTCTTCAAGGGTGGAAACTGGGTCTTTCACTGCTGTGATGTCCCAGAGAGGGGAAAAGAGAGGCTATCACAGCTGTGGAGTCTGAGAGAAAGTTCCACAGGTGTTCTGACTTGTCTGTTGCCACAGAGGGGATGCAGTTGGGGATGTCATGGCTATGGTATCAGGGAGAGGTTTGAATTGGTTCTGTCTCTGCTGTGATGTCACAGAGAAGGGAATAATGAGTCTGTCACCGCTGTGGTGTCACAGAGAGGCGTAAATTGGACTTGTCACTGACTGCAGTGATGTCACAGAGAGGTGAAGCTGGGTCACTCATTTTTGTGATGTCACAGAGAGGAAGAAACTGAGGCTGCCACCACTTTGGTGTCATCAACAGATGTAAGTTGGGCCTGTCACTGCTCTGATGTCACAAATGGAGGAAAAGTGGATCAGTCACTGCTGCAGTGTTACAGAGGGGATGAATTTGAGGCTGTCATGACTGTGATGTCCCAGAGAGGGGAATAATGCCTCTGTCACCACTGTGGTGTCACAGAGAGGCGTAAATGAGAGTTGTCAGTGCAGTGATGTGATAGAGAGGGGAAAATGGGTCCCTGATTGGTGTGATGTCAGAGAGAGGAAAAAACTGAGACTGCCTCTGCACTGGTGTCACAGAGAGGCATCAATTGGGCCTGTCACTTCTGTGGTGTCACAAAGAGGGGAAAAGTGAGTCTGTCACTGCTGTGGTGTCCCGGAGAGGGGAAAAGTGGAGTGATCACTGTTGTGCAGTCCCAGAGAAAGTTGCACAGGTGCTATGACTTGTCTGTTGCCACAAAGGGGATGGAATTGGGGTTGTTAGGGCTGTGGTATGACAGAGAGTTTGAAATTGGTTCTGATGTGATGTCCCAGAGAGGGGAATAACGGGTCTTTCAGCGCCGTGGTGTCACAGAGAGGTGTCAATTGGACTTGTCAGTGCAGTGATATCCCAGAGAGAGGAAAACTGAGGCTGTCACTGCTGTGGCCTATAGGAGGGGATGAATTCCCGCTTGTCTTTGATGTTATGTCATGGAGAGGAGAAACCTGGCACTGTCACCGCTGGGGTGTTAGAGATAGGTGTAAATTGGGCTTGTTGCATCTGTGGTGTGACAGAAAGGGTGAAATTTGGTCTGTCAGTGCTGTGATGTCTTCAAGGGTGGAAACTGGGTCTTTCACTGCTGTGATGTCCCAGAGAGGGGAAAAGAGAGGCTATCACAGCTGTGGAGTCTGAGAGAAAGTTCCACAGGTGTTCTGACTTGTCTGTTGCCACAGAGGGGATGCAGTTGGGGATGTCATGGCTATGGTATCAGGGAGAGGTTTGAATTGGTTCTGTCTCTGCTGTGATGTCACAGAGAAGGGAATAATGAGTCTGTCACCGCTGTGGTGTCCCAGAGAGGTGTAAATTGGACTTGTCACTGACTGCAGTGATGTCACAGAGAGGTGAAGCTGGGTCACTCATTTTTGTGATGTCACAGAGAGGAAGAAACTGAGGCTGCCACCACTTTGGTGTCATCAACAGATGTAAGTTGGGCCTGTCACTGCTCTGATGTCACAAATGGAGGAAAAGTGGATCAGTCACTGCTGCAGTGTTACAGAGGGGATGAATTTGAGGCTGTCATGACTGTGATGTCCCAGAGAGGGGAATAATGCCTCTGTCAGCACTGTGGTGTCACAGAGAGGCGTAAATGAGAGTTGTCAGTGCAGTGATGTGATAGAGAGGGGAAAATGGGTCCCTGATTGGTGTGATGTCAGAGAGAGGAAAAAACTGAGACTGCCTCTGCACTGGTGTCACAGAGAGGCATCAATTGGGCCTGTCACTTCTGTGGTGTCACAAAGAGGGGAAAAGTGAGTCTGTCACTGCTGTGGTGTCCCGGAGAGGGGAAAAGTGGAGTGATCACAGTTGTGCAGTCCCAGAGAAAGTTGCACAGGTGCTATGACTTGTCTGTTGCCACAAAGGGGATGGAACTGGGGTTGTTAGGGCTGTGGTATGACAGAGAGTTTGAAATTGGTTCTGATGTGATGTCCCAGAGAGGGGAATAACGGGTCTTTCAGCGCCGTGGTGTCACAGAGAGGTGTCAATTGGACTTGTCAGTGCAGTGATCTCCCAGAGAGAGGAAAACTGAGGCTGTCACTGCTGTGGCCTATAGGAGGGGATGAATTCCCGCTTGTCTTTGATGTTATGTCATGGAGAGGAGAAACCTGGCACTGTCACCGCTGGGGTGTTAGAGATAGGTGTAAATTGGGCTTGTTGCATCTGTGGTGTGACAGAAAGGGTGAAATTTGGTCTGTCAGTGCTGTGATGTCTTCAAGGGTGGAAACTGGGTCTTTCACTGCTGTGATGTCCCAGAGAGGCGTAGATTGGGGTGTCCCACTGCTGTGATGTCCCAGAGAGGGGAAAAGAGAGGCTATCACAGCTGTGGAGTCTGAGAGAAAGTTCCACAGGTGTTCTGACTTGTCTGTGTCCACAGAGGAGATGCAGTTGGGGATGTCATGGCTATGGTATCAGGGAGAGGTTTGAATTGGTTCTGTCTCTGCTGTGATGTCACAGAGAAGGGAATAATGAGTCTGTCACCACTGTGGTGTCACAGAGAGGCGTAAATTGGACTTGTCACTGACTGCAGTGATGTCACAGAGAGGTGAAGCTGGGTCACTCATTTTTGTGATGTCACAGAGAGGAAGAAACTGAGGCTGCCACCACTTTGGTGTCATCAACAGATGTAAGTTGGGCCTGTCACTGCTCTGATGTCACAAATGGAGGAAAAGTGGATCAGTCACTGCTGCAGTGTTACAGAGGGGATGAATTTGAGGCTGTCATGACTGTGATGTCCCAGAGAGGGGAATAATGCCTCTGTCAGCACTGTGGTGTCACAGAGAGGCGTAAATGAGAGTTGTCAGTGCAGTGATGTGATAGAGAGGGGAAAATGGGTCCCTGATTGGTGTGATGTCAGAGAGAGGAAAAAACTGAGACTGCCTCTGCACTGGTGTCACAGAGAGGTATCAATTGGGCCTGTTACTTCTGTGGTGTCACAAAGAGGGGAAAAGTGAGTCTGTCACTGCTGTGGTGTCCCGGAGAGGGGAAAAGTGGAGTGATCACTAATGTGCAGTCCCAGAGAAAGTTGCACAGGTGCTATGACTTGTCTGTTGCCACAAAGGGGATGGAATTGGGGTTGTTAGGGCTGTGGTATGACAGAGAGTTTTAAATTGGTTCTGATGTGATGTCCCAGAGAGGGGAATAACGGGTCTTTCAGCGCCGTGGTGTCACAGAGAGGTGTCAATTGGACTTGTCAGTGCAGTGATCTCCCAGAGAGAGGAAAACTGAGGCTGTCACTGCTGTGGCCTATAGGAGGGGATGAATTCCCACTTGTCTTTGATGTTATGTCACGGAGAGGAGAAACCTGGCACTGTCACCGCTGGGGTGTTAGAGATAGGTGTAAATTGGGCTTGTTGCATCTGTGGTGTGACAGAAAGGGTGAAATTTGGTCTGTCAGTGCTGTGATGTCTTAAAGGGTGGAAACTGGGTCTTTCACTGCTGTGATGTCCCAGAGAGGCGTAGATTGGGGTGTCCCACTGCTGTGATGTCCCAGAGAGGGGAAAAGAGAGGCTATCACAGCTGTGGAGTCTGAGAGAAAGTTACAGAGGTGTTCTGACTTGTCTGTTGCCACAGAGGGGATGCAGTTGGGGATGTCATGGCTATGGTATCAGGGAGAGGTTTGAATTGGTTCTGTCTCTGCTGTGATGTCACAGAGAAGGGAATAATGAGTCTGTCACCGCTGTGGTGTCCCAGAGAGGTGTAAATTGGACTTGTCACTGAGTGCAGTGATGTCACAGAGAGGTGAAGCTGGGTCACTCATTTTTGTGATGTCACAGAGAGGAAGAAACTGAGGCTGCCAACACTTTGGTGTCATCAACAGATGTAAGTTGGGCCTGTCACTGCTCTGATGTCACAAATGGAGGAAAAGTGGATCAGTCAGTGCTGCGGTGTTAGAGAGGGGATGAATTTGAGGCTGTCATGACTGTGATGTCCCAGAGAGGGGAATAATGCCTCTGTCACCACTGTGGTGTCACAGAGAGGCGTAAATGAGAGTTGTCAGTGCAGTGATGTGATAGAGAGGGGAAAATGGGTCCCTGATTGGTGTGATGTCAGAGAGAGGAAAAAACTGAGACTGCCTCTGCACTGGTGTCACAGAGAGGCATCAATTGGGCCTGTCACTTCTGTGGTGTCACAAAGAGGGGAAAAGTGAGTCTGTCACTGCTGTGGTGTCCCGGAGAGGGGAAAAGTGGAGTGATCACAGTTGTGCAGTCCCAGAGAAAGTTCCACAGGTGCTATGACTTGTCTGTTGCCACAAAGGGGATGGAATTGGGGTTGTTAGGGCTGTGGTATGACAGAGAGTTTTAAATTGGTTCTGATGTGATGTCCCAGAGAGGGGAATAACGGGTCTTTCAGCGCCGTGGTGTCACAGAGAGGTGTCAATTGGACTTGTCAGTGCAGTGATCTCCCAGAGAGAGGAAAACTGAGGCTGTCACTGCTGTGGCCTATAGGAGGGGATGAATTCCCACTTGTCTTTGATGTTATGTCACGGAGAGGAGAAACCTGGCACTGTCACCGCTGGGGTGTTAGAGATAGGTGTAAATTGGGCTTGTTGCATCTGTGGTGTGACAGAAAGGGTGAAATTTGGTCTGTCAGTGCTGTGATGTCTTCAAGGGTGGAAACTGGGTCTTTCACTGCTGTGATGTCCCAGAGAGGGGAAAAGAGAGGCTATCACAGCTGTGGAGTCTGAGAGAAAGTTCCACAGGTGTTCTGACTTGTCTGTTGCCACAGAGGGGATGCAGTTGGGGATGTCATGGCTATGGTATCAGGGAGAGGTTTGAATTGGTTCTGTCTCTGCTGTGATGTCACAGAGAAGGGAATAATGAGTCTGTCACCGCTGTGGTGTCCCAGAGAGGTGTAAATTGGACTTGTCACTGACTGCAGTGATGTCAGAGAGAGGTGAAGCTGGGTCATTCATTTTTGTGATGTCACAGAGAGGAAGAAACTGAGGCTGCCACCACTTTGGTGTCATCAACAGATGTAAGTTGGGCCTGTCACTGCTCTGATGTCACAAATGGAGGAAAAGTGGATCAGTCACTGCTGCAGTGTTACAGAGGGGATGAATTTTTGGCTGTCATGACTGTGATGTCCCAGAGAGGGGAGTAATGCCTCTGTCGGCACTGTGGTGTCACAGAAAGGAGTAAATGAGAGTTGTCAGTGCAGTGATGTGATAGAGAGGGGAAAATGGGTCCCTGATTGGTGTGATGTCAGAGAGAGGAAAAAACTGAGACTGCCTCTGCACTGGTGTCACAGAGAGGCATCAATTGGGCCTGTCACTTCTGTGGTGTCACAAAGAGGGGAAAAGTGAGTCTGTCACTGCTGTGGTGTCCCGGAGAGGGGAAAAGTGGAGTGATCACTAATGTGCAGTCCCAGAGAAAGTTGCACAGGTGCTATGACTTGTCTGTTGCCACAAAGGGGATGGAATTGGGGTTGTTAGGGCTGTGGTATGACAGAGAGTTTGAAATTGGTTCTGATGTGATGTCCCAGAGAGGGGAATAATGGGTCTTTCAGCGCCGTGGTGTCACAGAGAGGTGTCAATTGGACTTGTCAGTGCAGTGATCTCCCAGAGAGAGGAAAACTGAGGCTGTCACTGCTGTGGCCTATAGGAGGGGATGAATTCCCACTTGTCTTTGATGTTATGTCACGGAGAGGAGAAACCTGGCACTGTCACCGCTGGGGTGTTAGAGATAGGTGTAAATTGGGCTTGTTGCATCTGTGGTGTGACAGAAAGGGTGAAATTTGGTCTGTCAGTGCTGTGATGTCTTAAAGGGTGGAAACTGGGTCTTTCACTGCTGTGATGTCCCAGAGAGGCGTAGATTGGGGTGCCCCACTGCTGTGATGTCCCAGAGAGGGGAAAAGAGGGGCTATCACAGCTGTGGAGTCTGAGAGAAAGTTCCACAGGTGTTCTGACTTGTCTGTTGCCACAGAGGGGATGCAGTTGGGGATGTCATGGCTATGGTATCAGGGAGAGGTTTGAATTGGTTCTGTCTCTGCTGTGATGTCACAGAGAAGGGAATAATGAGTCTGTCACCGCTGTGGTGTCCCAGAGAGGTGTAAATTGGACTTGTCACTGACTGCAGTGATGTCAGAGAGAGGTGAAGCTGGGTCACTCATTTTTGTGATGTCACAGAGAGGAAGAAACTGAGGCTGCCACCACTTTGGTGTCATCAACAGATGTAAGTTGGGCCTGTCACTGCTCTGATGTCACAAATGGAGGAAAAGTGGATCAGTCAGTGCTGCGGTGTTACAGAGGTGATGAATTTTTGGCTGTCATGACTGTGATGTCCCAGAGAGGGGAGTAATGCCTCTGTCGGCACTGTGGTGTCACAGAGAGGCGTAAATGAGAGTTGTCAGTGCAGTGATGTGATAGAGAGGGGAAAATGGGTCCCTGATTGGTGTGATGTCAGAGAGAGGAAAAAACTGAGACTGCCTCTGCACTGGTGTCACAGAGAGGCATCAATTGGGCCTGTCACTTCTGTGGTGTCACAAAGAGGGGAAAAGTGAGTCTGTCACTGCTGTGGTGTCCCGGAGAGGGGAAAAGTGGAGTGATCACAGTTGTGCAGTCCCAGAGAAAGTTCCACAGGTGCTATGACTTGTCTGTTGCCACAAAGGGGATGGAATTGGGGTTGTTAGGGCTGTGGTATGACAGAGAGTTTGAAATTGGTTCTGATGTGATGTCCCAGAGAGGGGAATAATGGGTCTTTCAGCGCCGTGGTGTCACAGAGAGGTGTCAATTGGACTTGTCAGTGCAGTGATCTCCCAGAGAGAGGAAAACTGAGGCTGTCACTGCTGTGGCCTATAGGAGGGGATGAATTCCCACTTGTCTTTGATGTTATGTCACGGAGAGGAGAAACCTGGCACTGTCACCGCTGGGGTGTTAGAGATAGGTGTAAATTGGGCTTGTTGCATCTGTGGTGTGACAGAAAGGGTGAAATTTGGTCTGTCAGTGCTGTGATGTCTTCAAGGGTGGAAACTGGGTCTTTCACTGCTGTGATGTCCCAGAGAGGGGAAAAGAGAGGCTATCACAGCTGTGGAGTCTGAGAGAAAGTTCCACAGGTGTTCTGACTTGTCTGTTGCCACAGAGGGGATGCAGTTGGGGATGTCATGGCTATGGTATCAGGGAGAGGTTTGAATTGGTTCTGTCTCTGCTGTGATGTCACAGAGAAGGGAATAATGAGTCTGTCACCGCTGTGGTGTCCCAGAGAGGTGTAAATTGGACTTGTCACTGACTGCAGTGATGTCACAGAGAGGTGAAGCTGGGTCACTCATTTTTGTGATGTCACAGAGAGGAAGAAACTGAGGCTGCCACCACTTTGGTGTCATCAACAGATGTAAGTTGGGCCTGTCACTGCTCTGATGTCACAAATGGAGGAAAAGTGGATCAGTCACTGCTGCAGTGTTACAGAGGGGATGAATTTGAGGCTGTCATGACTGTGATGTCCCAGAGAGGGGAATAATGCCTCTGTCAGCACTGTGGTGTCACAGAGAGGCGTAAATGAGAGTTGTCAGTGCAGTGATGTGATAGAGAGGGGAAAATGGGTCCCTGATTGGTGTGATGTCAGAGAGAGGAAAAAACTGAGACTGCCTCTGCACTGGTGTCACAGAGAGGCATCAATTGGGCCTGTCACTTCTGTGGTGTCACAAAGAGGGGAAAAGTGAGTCTGTCACTGCTGTGGTGTCCCGGAGAGGGGAAAAGTGGAGTGATCACAGTTGTGCAGTCCCAGAGAAAGTTGCACAGGTGCTATGACTTGTCTGTTGCCACAAAGGGGATGGAACTGGGGTTGTTAGGGCTGTGGTATGACAGAGAGTTTGAAATTGGTTCTGATGTGATGTCCCAGAGAGGGGAATAATGGGTCTTTCAGCGCCGTGGTGTCACAGAGAGGTGTCAATTGGACTTGTCAGTGCAGTGATCTCCCAGAGAGAGGAAAACTGAGGCTGTCACTGCTGTGGCCTATAGGAGGGGATGAATTCCCGCTTGTCTTTGATGTTATGTCACGGAGAGGAGAAACCTGGCACTGTCACCGCTGGGGTGTTAGAGATAGGTGTAAATTGGGCTTGTTGCATCTGTGGTGTGACAGAAAGGGTGAAATTTGGTCTGTCAGTGCTGTGATGTCTTCAAGGGTGGAAACTGGGTCTTTCACTGCTGTGATGTCCCAGAGAGGCGTAGATTGGGGTGTCCCACTGCTGTGATGTCCCAGAGAGGGGAAAAGAGAGGCTATCACAGCTGTGGAGTCTGAGAGAAAGTTCCACAGGTGTTCTGACTTGTCTGTTGCCACAGAGGAGATGCAGTTGGGGATGTCATGGCTATGGTATCAGGGAGAGGTTTGAATTGGTTCTGTCTCTGCTGTGATGTCACAGAGAAGGGAATAATGAGTCTGTCACCACTGTGGTGTCACAGAGAGGCGTAAATTGGACTTGTCACTGACTGCAGTGATGTCAGAGAGAGGTGAAGCTGGGTCACTCATTTTTGTGATGTCACAGAGAGGAAGAAACTGAGGCTGCCACCACTTTGGTGTCATCAACAGATGTAAGTTGGGCCTGTCACTGCTCTGATGTCACAAATGGAGGAAAAGTGGATCAGTCACTGCTGCGGTGTTACAGAGGGGATGAATTTGAGGCTGTCATGACTGTGATGTCCCAGAGAGGGGAATAATGCCTCTGTCAGCACTGTGGTGTCACAGAGAGGCGTAAATGAGAGTTGTCAGTGCAGTGATGTGATAGAGAGGGGAAAATGGGTCCCTGATTGGTGTGATGTCAGAGAGAGGAAAAAACTGAGACTGCCTCTGCACTGTTGTCACAGAGAGGCATCAATTGGGCCTGTCACTTCTGTGGTGTCACAAAGAGGGGAAAAGTGAGTCTGTCACTGCTGTGGTGTCCCGGAGAGGGGAAAAGTGGAGTGATCACAGTTGTGCAGTCCCAGAGAAAGTTGCACAGGTGCTATGACTTGTCTGTTGCCACAAAGGGGATGGAATTGGGGTTGTTAGGGCTGTGGTATGACAGAGAGTTTGAAATTGGTTCTGATGTGATGTCCCAGAGAGGGGAATAACGGGTCTTTCAGCGCCGTGGTGTCACAGAGAGGTGTCAATTGGACTTGTCAGTGCAGTGATCTCCCAGAGAGAGGAAAACTGAGGCTGTCACTGCTGTGGCCTATAGGAGGGGATGAATTCCCACTTGTCTTTGATGTTATGTCACGGAGAGGAGAAACCTGGCACTGTCACCGCTGGGGTGTTAGAGATAGGTGTAAATTGGGCTTGTTGCATCTGTGGTGTGACAGAAAGGGTGAAATTTGGTCTGTCAGTGCTGTGATGTCTTCAAGGGTGGAAACTGGGTCTTTCACTGCTGTGATGTCCCAGAGAGGCGTAGATTGGGGTGTCCCACTGCTGTGATGTCCCAGAGAGGGGAAAAGAGAGGCTATCACAGCTGTGGAGTCTGAGAGAAAGTTCCACAGGTGTTCTGACTTGTCTGTTGCCACAGAGGGGATGCAGTTGGGGATGTCATGGCTATGGTATCAGGGAGAGGTTTGAATTGGTTCTGTCTCTGCTGTGATGTCACAGAGAAGGGAATAATGAGTCTGTCACCGCTGTGGTGTCCCAGAGAGGTGTAAATTGGACTTGTCACTGACTGCAGTGATGTCAGAGAGAGGTGAAGCTGGGTCACTCATTTTTGTGATGTCACAGAGAGGAAGAAACTGAGGCTGACGCCACTTTGGTGTCATCAACAGATGTAAGTTGGGCCTGTCACTGCTCTGATGTCACAAATGGAGGAAAAGTGGATCAGTCAGTGCTGCGGTGTTAGAGAGGGGATGAATTTGAGGCTGTCATGACTGTGATGTCCCAGAGAGGGGAATAATGCCTCTGTCAGCACTGTGGTGTCACAGAGAGGCGTAAATGAGAGTTGTCAGTGCAGTGATGTGATAGAGAGGGGAAAATGGGTCCCTGATTGGTGTGATGTCAGAGAGAGGAAAAAACTGAGACTGCCTCTGCACTGGTGTCACAGAGAGGTATCAATTGGGCCTGTCACTTCTGTGGTGTCACAAAGAGGGGAAAAGTGAGTCTGTCACTGCTGTGGTGTCCCGGAGAGGGGAAAAGTGGAGTGATCACTAATGTGCAGTCCCAGAGAAAGTTGCACAGGTGCTATGACTTGTCTGTTGCCACAAAGGGGATGGAATTGGGGTTGTTAGGGCTGTGGTATGACAGAGAGTTTTAAATTGGTTCTGATGTGATGTCCCAGAGAGGGGAATAATGGGTCTTTCAGCGCCGTGGTGTCACAGAGAGGTGTCAATTGGACTTGTCAGTGCAGTGATCTCCCAGAGAGAGGAAAACTGAGGCTGTCACTGCTGTGGCCTATAGGAGGGGATGAATTCCCACTTGTCTTTGATGTTATGTCACGGAGAGGAGAAACCTGGCACTGTCACCGCTGGGGTGTTAGAGATAGGTGTAAATTGGGCTTGTTGCATCTGTGGTGTGACAGAAAGGGTGAAATTTGGTCTGTCAGTGCTGTGATGTCTTAAAGGGTGGAAACTGGGTCTTTCACTGCTGTGATGTCCCAGAGAGGCGTAGATTGGGGTGTCCCACTGCTGTGATGTCCCAGAGAGGGGAAAAGAGGGGCTATCACAGCTGTGGAGTCTGAGAGAAAGTTACAGAGGTGTTCTGACTTGTCTGTTGCCACAGAGGGGATGCAGTTGGGGATGTCATGGCTATGGTATCAGGGAGAGGTTTGAATTGGTTCTGTCTCTGCTGTGATGTCACAGAGAAGGGAATAATGAGTCTGTCACCGCTGTGGTGTCCCAGAGAGGTGTAAATTGGACTTGTCACTGACTGCAGTGATGTCAGAGAGAGGTGAAGCTGGGTCACTCATTTTTGTGATGTCACAGAGAGGAAGAAACTGAGGCTGCCACCACTTTGGTGTCATCAACAGATGTAAGTTGGGCCTGTCACTGCTCTGATGTCACAAATGGAGGAAAAGTGGATCAGTCAGTGCTGCGGTGTTAGAGAGGGGATGAATTTGAGGCTGTCATGACTGTGATGTCCCAGAGAGGGGAATAATGCCTCTGTCAGCACTGTGGTGTCACAGAGAGGCGTAAATGAGAGTTGTCAGTGCAGTGATGTGATAGAGAGGGGAAAATGGGTCCCTGATTGGTGTGATGTCAGAGAGAGGAAAAAACTGAGACTGCCTCTGCACTGGTGTCACAGAGAGGCATCAATTGGGCCTGTCACTTCTGTGGTGTCACAAAGAGGGGAAAAGTGAGTCTGTCACTGCTGTGGTGTCCTGGAGAGGGGAAAAGTGGAGTGATCACTGTTGTGCAGTCCCAGAGAAAGTTGCACAGGTGCTATGACTTGTCTGTTGCCACAAAGGGGATGGAATTGGGGTTGTTAGGGCTGTGGTATGACAGAGAGTTTGAAATTGGTTCTGATGTGATGTCCCAGAGAGGGGAATAATGGGTCTTTCAGCGCCGTGGTGTCACAGAGAGGTGTCAATTGGACTTGTCAGTGCAGTGATCTCCCAGAGAGAGGAAAACTGAGGCTGTCACTGCTGTGGCCTATAGGAGGGGATGAATTCCCGCTTGTCTTTGATGTTATGTCACGGAGAGGAGAAACGTGGCACTGTCACCGCTGGGGTGTTAGAGATAGGTGTAAATTGGGCTTGTTGCATCTGTGGTGTGACAGAAAGGGTGAAATTTGGTCTGTCAGTGCTGTGATGTCTTCAAGGGTGGAAACTGGGTCTTTCACTGCTGTGATGTCCCAGAGAGGCGTAGATTGGGGTGTCCCACTGCTGTGATGTCCCAGAGAGGGGAAAAGAGGGGCTATCACAGCTGTGGAGTCTGAGAGAAAGTTACAGAGGTGTTCTGACTTGTCTGTTGCCACAGAGGGGATGCAGTTGGGGATGTCATGGCTATGGTATCAGGGAGAGGTTTGAATTGGTTCTGTCTCTGCTGTGATGTCACAGAGAAGGGAATAATGAGTCTGTCACCGCTGTGGTGTCCCAGAGAGGTGTAAATTGGACTTGTCACTGACTGCAGTGATGTCAGAGAGAGGTGAAGCTGGGTCACTCATTTTTGTGATGTCACAGAGAGGAAGAAACTGAGGCTGCCACCACTTTGGTGTCATCAACAGATGTAAGTTGGGCCTGTCACTGCTCTGATGTCACAAATGGAGGAAAAGTGGATCAGTCAGTGCTGCGGTGTTAGAGAGGGGATGAATTTGAGGCTGTCATGACTGTGATGTCCCAGAGAGGGGAATAATGCCTCTGTCAGCACTGTGGTGTCACAGAGAGGCGTAAATGAGAGTTGTCAGTGCAGTGATGTGATAGAGAGGGGAAAATGGGTCCCTGATTGGTGTGATGTCAGAGAGAGGAAAAAACTGAGACTGCCTCTGCACTGGTGTCACAGAGAGGTATCAATTGGGCCTGTCACTTCTGTGGTGTCACAAAGAGGGGAAAAGTGAGTCTGTCACTGCTGTGGTGTCCCGGAGAGGGGAAAAGTGGAGTGATCACTGTTGTGCAGTCCCAGAGAAAGTTCCACAGGTGCTATGACTTGTCTGTTGCCACAAAGGGGATGGAATTGGGGTTGTTAGGGCTGTGGTATGACAGAGAGTTTGAAATTGGTTCTGATGTGATGTCCCAGAGAGGGGAATAACGGGTCTTTCAGCGCCGTGGTGTCACAGAGAGGTGTCAATTGGACTTGGCAGTGCAGTGATCTCCCAGAGAGAGGAAAACTGAGGCTGTCACTGCTGTGGCCTATAGGAGGGGATGAATTCCCACTTGTCTTTGATGTTATGTCACGGAGAGGAGAAACCTGGCACTGTCACCGCTGGGGTGTTAGAGATAGGTGTAAATTGGGCTTGTTGCATCTGTGGTGTGACAGAAAGGGTGAAATTTGGTCTGTCAGTGCTGTGATGTCTTAAAGGGTGGAAACTGGGTCTTTCACTGCTGTGATGTCCCAGAGAGGCGTAGATTGGGGTGTCCCACTGCTGTGATGTCCCAGAGAGGGGAAAAGAGAGGCTATCACAGCTGTGGAGTCTGAGAGAAAGTTACAGAGGTGTTCTGACTTGTCTGTTACCACAGAGGGGATGCAGTTGGGGATGTCATGGCTATGGTATCAGGGAGAGGTTTGAATTGGTTCTGTCTCTGCTGTGATGTCACAGAGAAGGGAATAATGAGTCTGTCACCGCTGTGGTGTCACAGAGAGGTGTAAATTGGACTTGTCACTGACTGCAGTGATGTCACAGAGAGGTGAAGCTGGGTCACTCATTTTTGTGATGTCACAGAGAGGAAGAAACTGAGGCTGCCAACACTTTGGTGTCATCAACAGATGTAAGTTGGGCCTGTCACTGCTCTGATGTCACAAATGGAGGAAAAGTGGATCAGTCAGTGCTGCGGTGTTAGAGAGGGGATGAATTTGAGGCTGTCATGACTGTGATGTCCCAGAGAGGGGAATAATGCCTCTGTCAGCACTGTGGTGTCACAGAGAGGCGTAAATGAGAGTTGTCAGTGCAGTGATGTTATAGAGAGGGGAAAATGGGTCCCTGATTGGTGTGATGTCAGAGAGAGGAAAAAACTGAGACTGCCTCTGCACTGGTGTCACAGAGAGGCATCAATTGGGCCTGTCACTTCTGTGGTGTCACAAAGAGGGGAAAAGTGAGTCTGTCACTGCTGTGGTGTCCCGGAGAGGGGAAAAGTGGAGTGATCACAGTTGTGCAGTCCCAGAGAAAGTTGCACAGGTGCTATGACTTGTCTGTTGCCACAAAGGGGATGGAATTGGGGTTGTTAGGGCTGTGGTATGACAGAGAGTTTTAAACTGGTTCTGATGTGATGTCCCAGAGAGGGAAATAATGGGTCTTTCAGCGCCGTGGTGTCACAGAGAGGTGTCAATTGGACTTGTCAGTGCAGTGATCTCCCAGAGAGAGGAAAACTGAGGCTGTCACTGCTGTGGCCTATAGGAGGGGATGAATTCCCACTTGTCTTTGATGTTATGTCACGGAGAGGAGAAACCTGGCACTGTCACCGCTGGGGTGTTAGAGATAGGTGTAAATTGGGCTTGTTGCATCTGTGGTGTGACAGAAAGGGTGAAATTTGGTCTGTCAGTGCTGTGATGTCTTCAAGGGTGGAAACTGGGTCTTTCACTGCTGTGATGTCCCAGAGAGGCGTAGATTGGGGTGTCCCACTGCTGTGATGTCCCAGAGAGGGGAAAAGAGAGGCTATCACAGCTGTGGAGTCTGAGAGAAAGTTCCACAGGTGTTCTGACTTGTCTGTTGCCACAGAGGGGATGCAGTTGGGGATGTCATGGCTATGGTATCAGGGAGAGGTTTGAATTGGTTCTGTCTCTGCTGTGATGTCACAGAGAAGGGAATAATGAGTCTGTCACCGCTGTGATGTCCCAGAGAGGTGTAAATTGGACTTGTCACTGACTGCAGTGATGTCAGAGAGAGGTGAAGCTGGGTCACTCATTTTTGTGATGTCACAGAGAGGAAGAAACTGAGGCTGCCACCACTTTGGTGTCATCAACAGATGTAAGTTGGGCCTGTCACTGCTCTGATGTCACAAATGGAGGAAAAGTGGATCAGTCAGTGCTGCGGTGTTAGAGAGGGGATGAATTTGAGGCTGTCATGACTGTGATGTCCCAGAGAGGGGAATAATGCCTCTGTCAGCACTGTGGTGTCACAGAGAGGCGTAAATGAGAGTTGTCAGTGCAGTGATGTGATAGAGAGGGGAAAATGGGTCCCTGATTGGTGTGATGTCAGAGAGAGGAAAAAACTGAGACTGCCTCTGCACTGGTGTCACAGAGAGGCATCAATTGGGCCTGTCACTTCTGTGGTGTCACAAAGAGGGGAAAAGTGAGTCTGTCACTGCTGTGGTGTCCCGGAGAGGGGAAAAGTGGAGTGATCACAGTTGTGCAGTCCCAGAGAAAGTTGCACAGGTGCTATGACTTGTCTGTTGCCACAAAGGGGATGGAATTGGGGTTGTTAGGGCTGTGGTATGACAGAGAGTTTGAAATTGGTTCTGATGTGATGTCCCAGAGAGGGGAATAACGGGTCTTTCAGCGCCGTGGTGTCACAGAGAGGTGTCAATTGGACTTGTCAGTGCAGTGATCTCCCAGAGAGAGGAAAACTGAGGCTGTCACTGCTGTGGCCTATAGGAGGGGATGAATTCCCACTTGTCTTTGATGTTATGTCACGGAGAGGAGAAACCTGGCACTGTCACCGCTGGGGTGTTAGAGATAGGTGTAAATTTGGCTTGTTGCATCTGTGGTGTGACAGAAAGGGTGAAATTTGGTCTGTCAGTGCTGTGATGTCTTAAAGGGTGGAAACTGGGTCTTTCACTGCTGTGATGTCCCAGAGAGGCGTAGATTGGGGTGTCCCACTGCTGTGATGTCCCAGAGAGGGGAAAAGAGAGGCTATCACAGCTGTGGAGTCTGAGAGAAAGTTACAGAGGTGTTCTGACTTGTCTGTTGCCACAGAGGGGATGCAGTTGGGGATGTCATGGCTATGGTATCAGGGAGAGGTTTGAATTGGTTCTGTCTCTGCTGTGATGTCACAGAGAAGGGAATAATGAGTCTGTCACCGCTGTGGTGTCCCAGAGAGGTGTAAATTGGACTTGTCACTGACTGCAGTGATGTCAGAGAGAGGTGAAGCTGGGTCACTCATTTTTGTGATGTCACAGAGAGGAAGAAACTGAGGCTGCCACCACTTTGGTGTCATCAACAGATGTAAGTTGGGCCTGTCACTGCTCTGATGTCACAAATGGAGGAAAAGTGGATCAGTCAGTGCTGCGGTGTTACAGAGGGGATGAATTTGAGGCTGTCATGACTGTGATGTCCCAGAGAGGGGAATAATGCCTCTGTCAGCACTGTGGTGTCACAGAGAGGCGTAAATGAGAGTTGTCAGTGCAGTGATGTGATAGAGAGGGGAAAATGGGTCCCTGATTGGTGTGATGTCAGAGAGAGGAAAAAACTGAGACTGCCTCTGCACTGGTGTCACAGAGAGGCATCAATTGGGCCTGTCACTTCTGTGGTGTCACAAAGAGGGGAAAAGTGAGTCTGTCACTGCTGTGGTGTCCCAGAGAGGGGAAAAGTGGAGTGATCACAGTTGTGCAGTCCCAGAGAAAGTTGCACAGGTGCTATGACTTGTCTGTTGCCACAAAGGGGATGGAATTGGGGTTGTTAGGGCTGTGGTATGACAGAGAGTTTTAAATTGGTTCTGATGTGATGTCCCAGAGAGGGGAATAACGGGTCTTTCAGCGCCGTGGTGTCACAGAGAGGTGTCAATTGGACTTGTCAGTGCAGTGATCTCCCAGAGAGAGGAAAACTGAGGCTGTCACTGCTGTGGCCTATAGGAGGGGATGAATTCCCACTTGTCTTTGATGTTATGTCACGGAGAGGAGAAACCTGGCACTGTCACCGCTGGGGTGTTAGAGATAGGTGTAAATTGGGCTTGTTGCATCTGTGGTGTGACAGAAAGGGTGAAATTTGGTCTGTCAGTGCTGTGATGTCTTCAAGGGTGGAAACTGGGTCTTTCACTGCTGTGATGTCCTAGAGAGGGGAAAAGAGAGGCTATCACAGCTGTGGAGTCTGAGAGAAAGTTACAGAGGTGTTCTGACTTGTCTGTTGCCACAGAGGGGATGCAGTTGGGGATGTCATGGCTATGGTATCAGGGAGAGGTTTGAATTGGTTCTGTCTCTGCTGTGATGTCACAGAGAAGGGAATAATGAGTCTGTCACCGCTGTGGTGTCCCAGAGAGGTGTAAATTGGACTTGTCACTGACTGCAGTGATGTCAGAGAGAGGTGAAGCTGGGTCACTCATTTTTGTGATGTCACAGAGAGGAAGAAACTGAGGCTGCCACCACTTTGGTGTCATCAACAGATGTAAGTTGGGCCTGTCACTGCTCTGATGTCACAAATGGAGGAAAAGTGGATCAGTCAGTGCTGCGGTGTTACAGAGGGGATGAATTTGAGGCTGTCATGACTGTGATGTCCCAGAGAGGGGAATAATGCCTCTGTCAGCACTGTGGTGTCACAGAGAGGCGTAAATGAGAGTTGTCAGTGCAGTGATGTGATAGAGAGGGGAAAATGGGTCCCTGATTGGTGTGATGTCAGAGAGAGGAAAAAACTGAGACTGCCTCTGCACTGGTGTCACAGAGAGGTATCAATTGGGCCTGTCACTTCTGTGGTGTCACAAAGAGGGGAAAA
This sequence comes from Poecile atricapillus, assembly GCF_030490865.1. Taxonomy (NCBI): domain Eukaryota; kingdom Metazoa; phylum Chordata; class Aves; order Passeriformes; family Paridae; genus Poecile; species Poecile atricapillus. The sequence goes on along the minus strand of NC_081249.1, from coordinate 117,873,310 downwards.
GTGAGTCTGTCACTGCTGTGGTGTCCCGGAGAGGGGAAAAGTGGAGTGATCACTGTTGTGCAGTCCCAGAGAAAGTTCCACAGGTGCTATGACTTGTCTGTTGCCACAAAGGGGATGGAATTGGGGTTGTTAGGGCTGTGGTATGACAGAGAGTTTTAAATTGGTTCTGATGTGATGTCCCAGAGAGGGGAATAACGGGTCTTTCAGCGCCGTGGTGTCACAGAGAGGTGTCAATTGGACTTGGCAGTGCAGTGATCTCCCAGAGAGAGGAAAACTGAGGCTGTCACTGCTGTGGCCTATAGGAGGGGATGAATTCCCACTTGTCTTTGATGTTATGTCACGGAGAGGAGAAACCTGGCACTGTCACCGCTGGGGTGTTAGAGATAGGTGTAAATTGGGCTTGTTGCATCTGTGGTGTGACAGAAAGGGTGAAATTTGGTCTGTCAGTGCTGTGATGTCTTAAAGGGTGGAAACTGGGTCTTTCACTGCTGTGATGTCCCAGAGAGGCGTAGATTGGGGTGTCCCACTGCTGTGATGTCCCAGAGAGGGGAAAAGAGAGGCTATCACAGCTGTGGAGTCTGAGAGAAAGTTACAGAGGTGTTCTGACTTGTCTGTTGCCACAGAGGGGATGCAGTTGGGGATGTCATGGCTATGGTATCAGGGAGAGGTTTGAATTGGTTCTGTCTCTGCTGTGATGTCACAGAGAAGGGAATAATGAGTCTGTCACCGCTGTGGTGTCACAGAGAGGTGTAAATTGGACTTGTCACTGACTGCAGTGATGTCACAGAGAGGTGAAACTGGGTCACTCATTTTTGTGATGTCACAGAGAGGAAGAAACTGAGGCTGCCACCACTTTGGTGTCATCAACAGATGTAAGTTGGGCCTGTCACTGCTCTGATGTCACAAATGGAGGAAAAGTGGATCAGTCAGTGCTGCGGTGTTACAGAGGGGATGAATTTGAGGCTGTCATGACTGTGATGTCCCAGAGAGGGGAATAATGCCTCTGTCAGCACTGTGGTGTCACAGAGAGGCGTAAATGAGAGTTGTCAGTGCAGTGATGTGATAGAGAGGGGAAAATGGGTCCCTGATTGGTGTGATGTCAGAGAGAGGAAAAAACTGAGACTGCCTCTGCACTGGTGTCACAGAGAGGTATCAATTGGGCCTGTCACTTCTGTGGTGTCACAAAGAGGGGAAAAGTGAGTCTGTCACTGCTGTGGTGTCCCGGAGAGGGGAAAAGTGGAGTGATCACTGTTGTGCAGTCCCAGAGAAAGTTCCACAGGTGCTATGACTTGTCTGTTGCCACAAAGGGGATGGAATTGGGGTTGTTAGGGCTGTGGTATGACAGAGAGTTTTAAATTGGTTCTGATGTGATGTCCCAGAGAGGGGAATAACGGGTCTTTCAGCGCCGTGGTGTCACAGAGAGGTGTCAATTGGACTTGTCAGTGCAGTGATATCCCAGAGAGAGGAAAACTGAGGCTGTCACTGCTGTGGCCTATAGGAGGGGATGAATTCCCACTTGTCTTTGATGTTATGTCACGGAGAGGAGAAACCTGGCACTGTCACCGCTGGGGTGTTAGAGATAGGTGTAAATTGGGCTTGTTGCATCTGTGGTGTGACAGAAAGGGTGAAATTTGGTCTGTCAGTGCTGTGATGTCTTCAAGGGTGGAAACTGGGTCTTTCACTGCTGTGATGTCCCAGAGAGGCGTAGATTGGGGTGTCCCACTGCTGTGATGTCCCAGAGAGGGGAAAAGAGAGGCTATCACAGCTGTGGAGTCTGAGAGAAAGTTACAGAGGTGTTCTGACTTGTCTGTTGCCACAGAGGGGATGCAGTTGGGGATGTCATGGCTATGGTATCAGGGAGAGGTTTGAATTGGTTCTGTCTCTGCTGTGATGTCACAGAGAAGGGAATAATGAGTCTGTCACCGCTGTGGTGTCCCAGAGAGGTGTAAATTGGACTTGTCACTGAGTGCAGTGATGTCAGAGAGAGGTGAAGCTGGGTCACTCATTTTTGTGATGTCACAGAGAGGAAGAAACTGAGGCTGCCAACACTTTGGTGTCATCAACAGATGTAAGTTGGGCCTGTCACTGCTCTGATGTCACAAATGGAGGAAAAGTGGATCAGTCAGTGCTGCGGTGTTAGAGAGGGGATGAATTTGAGGCTGTCATGACTGTGATGTCCCAGAGAGGGGAATAATGCCTCTGTCAGCACTGTGGTGTCACAGAGAGGCGTAAATGAGAGTTGTCACTGCAGTGATGTTATAGAGAGGGGAAAATGGGTCCCTGATTGGTGTGATGTCAGAGAGAGGAAAAAACTGAGACTGCCTCTGCACTGGTGTCACAGAGAGGCATCAATTGGGCCTGTCACTTCTGTGGTGTCACAAAGAGGGGAAAAGTGAGTCTGTCACTGCTGTGGTGTCCCGGAGAGGGGAAAAGTGGAGTGATCACAGTTGTGCAGTCCCAGAGAAAGTTGCACAGGTGCTATGACTTGTCTGTTGCCACAAAGGGGATGGAATTGGGGTTGTTAGGGCTGTGGTATGACAGAGAGTTTTAAATTGGTTCTGATGTGATGTCTCAGAGAGGGGAATAACGGGTCTTTCAGCGCCGTGGTGTCACAGAGAGGTGTCAATTGGACTTATCAGTGCAGTGATCTCCCAGAGAGAGGAAAACTGAGGCTGTCACTGCTGTGGCCTATAGGAGGGGATGAATTCCCACTTGTCTTTGATGTTATGTCACGGAGAGGAGAAACCTGGCACTGTCACCGCTGGGGTGTTAGAGATAGGTGTAAATTGGGCTTGTTGCATCTATGGTGTGACAGAAAGGGTGAAATTTGGTCTGTCAGTGCTGTGATGTCTTCAAGGGTGGAAACTGGGTCTTTCACTGCTGTGATGTCCCAGAGAGGCGTAGATTGGGGTGTCCCACTGCTGTGATGTCCCAGAGAAAGGAAAAGAGGGGCTATCACAGCTGTGGAGTCTGAGAGAAAGTTACAGAGGTGTTCTGACTTGTCTGTTGCCACAGAGGGGATGCAGTTGGGGATGTCATGGCTATGGTATCAGGGAGAGGTTTGAATTGGTTCTGTCTCTGCTGTGATGTCACAGAGAAGGGAATAATGAGTCTGTCACCGCTGTGGTGTCCCAGAGAGGTGTAAATTGGACTTGTCACTGACTGCAGTGATGTCAGAGAGAGGTGAAGCTGGGTCACTCATTTTTGTGATGTCACAGAGAGGAAAAAACTGAGGCTGCCACCACTTTGGTGTCATCAACAGATGTAAGTTGGGCCTGTCACTGCTCTGATGTCACAAATGGAGGAAAAGTGGATCAGTCACTGCTGCAGTGTTACAGAGGGGATGAATTTGAGGCTGTGATGACTGTGATGTCCCAGAGAGGGGTATAATGCCTCTGTTAGCACTGTGGTGTCACAGAGAGGCGTAAATGAGAGTTGTCACTGCAGTGATGTTATAGAGAGGGGAAAATGGGTCCCTGATTGGTGTGATGTCAGAGAGAGGAAAAAACTGAGACTGCCTCTGCACTGGTGTCACAGAGAGGTATCAATTGGGCCTGTCACTTCTGTGGTGTCACAAAGAGGGGAAAAGTGAGTCTGTCACTGCTGTGGTGTCCCGGAGAGGGGAAAAGTGGAGTGATCACAGTTGTGCAGTCCCAGAGAAAGTTGCACAGGTGCTATGACTTGTCTGTTGCCACAAAGGGGATGGAATTGGGGTTGTTAGGGCTGTGGTATGACAGAGAGTTTTAAATTGGTTCTGATGTGATGTCTCAGAGAGGGGAATAACGGGTCTTTCAGCGCCGTGGTGTCACAGAGAGGTGTCAATTGGACTTGTCAGTGCAGTGATCTCCCAGAGAGAGGAAAACTGAGGCTGTCACTGCTGTGGCCTATAGGAGGGGATGAATTCCCACTTGTCTTTGATGTTATGTCACGGAGAGGAGAAACGTGGCACTGTCACCGCTGGGGTGTTAGAGATAGGTGTAAATTGGGCTTGTTGCATCTGTGGTGTGACAGAAAGGGTGAAATTTGGTCTGTCAGTGCTGTGATGTCTTCAAGGGTGGAAACTGGGTCTTTCACTGCTGTGATGTCCCAGAGAGGCGTAGATTGGGGTGTCCCACTGCTGTGATGTCCCAGAGAGGGGAAAAGAGAGGCTATCACAGCTGTGGAGTCTGAGAGAAAGTTACAGAGGTGTTCTGACTTGTCTGGTACCACAGAGGGGATGCAGTTGGGGATGTCATGGCTATGGTATCAGGGAGAGGTTTTAATTGGTTCTGTCTCTGCTGTGATGTCACAGAGAAGGGAATAATGAGTCTGTCACCGCTGTGGTGTCCCAGAGAGGTGTAAATTGGACTTGTCACTGACTGCAGTGATGTCAGAGAGAGGTGAAGCTGGGTCACTCATTTTTGTGATGTCACAGAGAGGAAGAAACTGAGGCTGCCACCACTTTGGTGTCATCAACAGATGTAAGTTGGGCCTGTCACTGCTCTGATGTCACAAATGGAGGAAAAGTGGATCAGTCAGTGCTGCGGTGTTACAGAGGGGATGAATTTGAGGCTGTCATGACTGTGATGTCCCAGAGAGGGGAATAATGCCTCTGTCAGCACTGTGGTGTCACAGAGAGGCGTAAATGAGAGTTGTCAGTGCAGTGATGTTATAGAGAGGGGAAAATGGGTCCCTGATTGGTGTGATGTCAGAGAGAGGAAAAAACTGAGACTGCCTCTGCACTGGTGTCACAGAGAGGCATCAATTGGGCCTGTCACTTCTGTGGTGTCACAAAGAGGGGAAAAGTGAGTCTGTCACTGCTGTGGTGTCCCGGAGAGGGGAAAAGTGGAGTGATCACAGTTGTGCAGTCCCAGAGAAAGTTCCACAGGTGCTATGACTTGTCTGTTGCCACAAAGGGGATGGAATTGGGGTTGTTAGGGCTGTGGTATGACAGAGAGTTTTAAACTGGTTCTGATGTGATGTCCCAGAGAGGGAAATAATGGGTCTTTCAGCGCCGTGGTGTCACAGAGAGGTGTCAATTGGACTTGTCAGTGCAGTGATCTCCCAGAGAGAGGAAAACTGAGGCTGTCACTGCTGTGGCCTATAGGAGGGGATGAATTCCCACTTGTCTTTGATGTTATGTCACGGAGAGGAGAAACGTGGCACTGTCACCGCTGGGGTGTTAGAGATAGGTGTAAATTGGGCTTGTTGCATCTGTGGTGTGACAGAAAGGGTGAAATTTGGTCTGTCAGTGCTGTGATGTCTTAAAGGGTGGAAACTGGGTCTTTCACTGCTGTGATGTCCCAGAGAGGCGTAGATTGGGGTGTCCCACTGCTGTGATGTCCCAGAGAAAGGAAAAGAGGGGCTATCACAGCTGTGGAGTCTGAGAGAAAGTTACAGAGGTGTTCTGACTTCTCTGTTGCCACAGAGGGGATGCAGTTGGGGATGTCATGGCTATGGTATCAGGGAGAGGTTTGAATTGGTTCTGTCTCTGCTGTGATGTCACAGAGAAGGGAATAATGAGTCTGTCACCACTGTGGTGTCACAGAGAGGTGTAAATTGGACTTGTCACTGACTGCAGTGATGTCACAGAGAGGTGAAGCTGGGTCACTCATTTTTGTGATGTCACAGAGAGGAAGAAACTGAGGCTGCCAACACTTTGGTGTCATCAACAGATGTAAGTTGGGCCTGTCACTGCTCTGATGTCACAAATGGAGGAAAAGTGGATCAGTCAGTGCTGCGGTGTTACAGAGGGGATGAATTTGAGGCTGTGATGACTGTGATGTCCCAGAGAGGGGTATAATGCCTCTGTCAGCACTGTGGTGTCACAGAGAGGCGTAAATGAGAGTTGTCAGTGCAGTGATGTTATAGAGAGGGGAAAATGGGTCCCTGATTGGTGTGATGTCAGAGAGAGGAAAAAACTGAGACTGCCTCTGCACTGGTGTCACAGAGAGGTATCAATTGGGCCTGTCACTTCTGTGGTGTCACAAAGAGGGGAAAAGTGAGTCTGTCACTGCTGTGGTGTCCCGGAGAGGGGAAAAGTGGAGTGATCACAGTTGTGCAGTCCCAGAGAAAGTTGCACAGGTGCTATGACTTGTCTGTTGCCACAAAGGGGATGGAATTGGGGTTGTTAGGGCTGTGGTATGACAGAGAGTTTTAAATTGGTTCTGATGTGATGTCTCAGAGAGGGGAATAACGGGTCTTTCAGCGCCGTGGTGTCACAGAGAGGTGTCAATTGGACTTATCAGTGCAGTGATCTCCCAGAGAGAGGAAAACTGAGGCTGTCACTGCTGTGGCCTATAGGAGGGGATGAATTCCCACTTGTCTTTGATGTTATGTCACGGAGAGGAGAAACGTGGCACTGTCACCGCTGGGGTGTTAGAGATAGGTGTAAATTGGGCTTGTTGCATCTGTGGTGTGACAGAAAGGGTGAAATTTGGTCTGTCAGTGCTGTGATGTCTTCAAGGGTGGAAACTGGGTCTTTCACTGCTGTGATGTCCCAGAGAGGCGTAGATTGGGGTGTCCCACTGCTGTGATGTCCCAGAGAAAGGAAAAGAGGGGCTATCACAGCTGTGGAGTCTGAGAGAAAGTTACAGAGGTGTTCTGACTTGTCTGTTGCCACAGAGGGGATGCAGTTGGGGATGTCATGGCTATGGTATCAGGGAGAGGTTTGAATTGGTTCTGTCTCTGCTGTGATGTCACAGAGAAGGGAATAATGAGTCTGTCACCGCTGTGGTGTCCCAGAGAGGTGTAAATTGGACTTGTCACTGACTGCAGTGATGTCAGAGAGAGGTGAAGCTGGGTCACTCATTTTTGTGATGTCACAGAGAGGAAAAAACTGAGGCTGCCACCACTTTGGTGTCATCAACAGATGTAAGTTGGGCCTGTCACTGCTCTGATGTCACAAATGGAGGAAAAGTGGATCAGTCACTGCTGCAGTGTTACAGAGGGGATGAATTTGAGGCTGTGATGACTGTGATGTCCCAGAGAGGGGTATAATGCCTCTGTTAGCACTGTGGTGTCACAGAGAGGCGTAAATGAGAGTTGTCACTGCAGTGATGTTATAGAGAGGGGAAAATGGGTCCCTGATTGGTGTGATGTCAGAGAGAGGAAAAAACTGAGACTGCCTCTGCACTGGTGTCACAGAGAGGTATCAATTGGGCCTGTCACTTCTGTGGTGTCACAAAGAGGGGAAAAGTGAGTCTGTCACTGCTGTGGTGTCCCGGAGAGGGGAAAAGTGGAGTGATCACAGTTGTGCAGTCCCAGAGAAAGTTGCACAGGTGCTATGACTTGTCTGTTGCCACAAAGGGGATGGAATTGGGGTTGTTAGGGCTGTGGTATGACAGAGAGTTTTAAATTGGTTCTGATGTGATGTCTCAGAGAGGGGAATAACGGGTCTTTCAGCGCCGTGGTGTCACAGAGAGGTGTCAATTGGACTTGTCAGTGCAGTGATCTCCCAGAGAGAGGAAAACTGAGGCTGTCACTGCTGTGGCCTATAGGAGGGGATGAATTCCCACTTGTCTTTGATGTTATGTCACGGAGAGGAGAAACCTGGCACTGTCACCGCTGGGGTGTTAGAGATAGGTGTAAATTGGGCTTGTTGCATGTGTGGTGTGACAGAAAGGGTGAAATTTGGTCTGTCAGTGCTGTGATGTCTTCAAGGGTGGAAACTGGGTCTTTCACTGCTGTGATGTCCCAGAGAGGCGTAGATTGGGGTGTCCCACTGCTGTGATGTCCCAGAGAGGGGAAAAGAGAGGCTATCACAGCTGTGGAGTCTGAGAGAAAGTTACAGAGGTGTTCTGACTTGTCTGGTACCACAGAGGGGATGCAGTTGGGGATGTCATGGCTATGGTATCAGGGAGAGGTTTGAATTGGTTCTGTCTCTGCTGTGATGTCACAGAGAAGGGAATAATGAGTCTGTCACCGCTGTGGTGTCACAGAGAGGTGTAAATTGGACTTGTCACTGACTGCAGTGATGTCACAGAGAGGTGAAGCTGGGTCACTCATTTTTGTGATGTCACAGAGAGGAAGAAACTGAGGCTGCCAACACTTTGGTGTCATCAACAGATGTAAGTTGGGCCTGTCACTGCTCTGATGTCACAAATGGAGGAAAAGTGGATCAGTCAGTGCTGCGGTGTTACAGAGGGGATGAATTTGAGGCTGTCATGACTGTGATGTCCCAGAGAGGGGAATAATGCCTCTGTCAGCACTGTGGTGTCACAGAGAGGCGTAAATGAGAGTTGTCAGTGCAGTGATGTTATAGAGAGGGGAAAATGGGTCCCTGATTGGTGTGATGTCAGAGAGAGGAAAAAACTGAGACTGCCTCTGCACTGGTGTCACAGAGAGGCATCAATTGGGCCTGTCACTTCTGTGGTGTCACAAAGAGGGGAAAAGTGAGTCTGTCACTGCTGTGGTGTCCCGGAGAGGGGAAAAGTGGAGTGATCACAGTTGTGCAGTCCCAGAGAAAGTTCCACAGGTGCTATGACTTGTCTGTTGCCACAAAGGGGATGGAATTGGGGTTGTTAGGGCTGTGGTATGACAGAGAGTTTTAAACTGGTTCTGATGTGATGTCCCAGAGAGGGGAATAATGGGTCTTTCAGCGCCGTGGTGTCACAGAGAGGTGTCAATTGGACTTGTCAGTGCAGTGATCTCCCAGAGAGAGGAAAACTGAGGCTGTCACTGCTGTGGCCTATAGGAGGGGATGAATTCCCACTTGTCTTTGATGTTATGTCACGGAGAGGAGAAACGTGGCACTGTCACCGCTGGGGTGTTAGAGATAGGTGTAAATTGGGCTTGTTGCATCTGTGGTGTGACAGAAAGGGTGAAATTTGGTCTGTCAGTGCTGTGATGTCTTCAAGGGTGGAAACTGGGTCTTTCACTGCTGTGATGTCCCAGAGAGGCGTAGATTGGGGTGTCCCACTGCTGTGATGTCCCAGAGAAAGGAAAAGAGGGGCTATCACAGCTGTGGAGTCTGAGAGAAAGTTACAGAGGTGTTCTGACTTGTCTGTTGCCACAGAGGGGATGCAGTTGGGGATGTCATGGCTATGGTATCAGGGAGAGGTTTGAATTGGTTCTGTCTCTGCTGTGATGTCACAGAGAAGGGAATAATGAGTCTGTCACCGCTGTGGTGTCCCAGAGAGGTGTAAATTGGACTTGTCACTGACTGCAGTGATGTCAGAGAGAGGTGAAGCTGGGTCACTCATTTTTGTGATGTCACAGAGAGGAAGAAACTGAGGCTGCCACCACTTTGGTGTCATCAACAGATGTAAGTTGGGCCTGTCACTGCTCTGATGTCACAAATGGAGGAAAAGTGGATCAGTCAGTGCTGCGGTGTTAGAGAGGGGATGAATTTGAGGCTGTCATGACTGTGATGTCCCAGAGAGGGGAATAATGCCTCTGTCACCACTGTGGTGTCACAGAGAGGCGTAAATGAGAGTTGTCAGTGCAGTGATGTTATAGAGAGGGGAAAATGGGTCCCTGATAGGTGTGATGTCAGAGAGAGGAAAAAACTGAGACTGCCTCTGCACTGGTGTCACAGAGAGGCATCAATTGGGCCTGTCACTTCTGTGGTGTCACAAAGAGGGGAAAAGTGAGTCTGTCACTGCTGTGGTGTCCCGGAGAGGGGAAAAGTGGAGTGATCACAGTTGTGCAGTCCCAGAGAAAGTTGCACAGGTGCTATGACTTGTCTGTTGCCACAAAGGGGATGGAATTGGGGTTGTTAGGGCTGTGGTATGACAGAGAGTTTGAAATTGGTTCTGATGTGATGTCTCAGAGAGGGGAATAACGGGTCTTTCAGCGCCGTGGTGTCACAGAGAGGTGTCAATTGGACTTATCAGTGCAGTGATCTCCCAGAGAGAGGAAAACTGAGGCTGTCACTGCTGTGGCCTATAGGAGGGGATGAATTCCCACTTCTCTTTGATGTTATGTCACGGAGAGGAGAAACCTGGCACTGTCACCGCTGGGGTGTTAGAGATAGGTGTAAATTGGGCTTGTTGCATCTGTGGTGTGACAGAAAGGGTGAAATTTGGTCTGTCAGTGCTGTGATGTCTTAAAGGGTGGAAACTGGGTCTTTCACTGCTGTGATGTCCCAGAGAGGCGTAGATTGGGGTGTCCCACTGCTGTGATGTCTTAGAGAGGGGAAAAGAGAGGCTATCACAGCTGTGGAGTCTGAGAGAAAGTTACAGAGGTGTTCTGACTTGTCTGTTGCCACAGAGGGGATGCAGTTGGGGATGTCATGGCTATGGTATCAGGGAGAGGTTTGAATTGGTTCTGTCTCTGCTGTGATGTCACAGAGAAGGGAATAATGAGTCTGTCACCGCTGTGGTGTCCCAGAGAGGTGTAAATTGGACTTGTCACTGACTGCAGTGATGTCAGAGAGAGGTGAAGCTGGGTCACTCATTTTTGTGATGTCACAGAGAGGAAGAAACTGAGGCTGCCACCACTTTGGTGTCATCAACAGATGTAAGTTGGGCCTGTCACTGCTCTGATGTCACAAATGGAGGAAAAGTGGATCAGTCAGTGCTGCGGTGTTAGAGAGGGGATGAATTTGAGGCTGTCATGACTGTGATGTCCCAGAGAGGGGAATAATGCCTCTGTCAGCACTGTGGTGTCACAGAGAGGCGTAAATGAGAGTTGTCACTGCAGTGATGTTATAGAGAGGGGAAAATGGGTCCCTGATTGGTGTGATGTCAGAGAGAGGAAAAAACTGAGACTGCCTCTGCACTGGTGTCACAGAGAGGCATCAATTGGGCCTGTCACTTCTGTGGTGTCACAAAGAGGGGAAAAGTGAGTCTGTCACTGCTGTGGTGTCCCGGAGAGGGGAAAAGTGGAGTGATCACAGTTGTGCAGTCCCAGAGAAAGTTGCACAGGTGCTATGACTTGTCTGTTGCCACAAAGGGGATGGAATTGGGGTTGTTAGGGCTGTGGTATGACAGAGAGTTTTAAACTGGTTCTGATGTGATGTCCCAGAGAGGGGAATAATGGGTCTTTCAGCGCCGTGGTGTCACAGAGAGGTGTCAATTGGACTTGTCAGTGCAGTGATCTCCCAGAGAGAGGAAAACTGAGGCTGTCACTGCTGTGGCCTATAGGAGGGGATGAATTCCCACTTGTCTTTGATGTTATGTCACGGAGAGGAGAAACCTGGCACTGTCACCGCTGGGGTGTCAGAGATAGGTGTAAATTGGGCTTGTTGCATCTGTGGTGTGACAGAAAGGGTGAAATTTGGTCTGTCAGTGCTGTGATGTCTTCAAGGGTGGAAACTGGGTCTTTCACTGCTGTGATGTCCCAGAGAGGCGTAGATTGGGGTGTCCCACTGCTGTGATGTCCCAGAGAAAGGAAAAGAGGGGCTATCACAGCTGTGGAGTCTGAGAGAAAGTTACAGAGGTGTTCTGACTTGTCTGTTGCCACAGAGGGGATGCAGTTGGGGATGTCATGGCTATGGTATCAGGGAGAGGTTTGAATTGGTTCTGTCTCTGCTGTGATGTCACAGAGAAGGGAATAATGAGTCTGTCACCGCTGTGGTGTCCCAGAGAGGTGTAAATTGGACTTGTCACTGACTGCAGTGATGTCAGAGAGAGGTGAAGCTGGGTCACTCATTTTTGTGATGTCACAGAGAGGAAGAAACTGAGGCTGCCACCACTTTGGTGTCATCAACAGATGTAAGTTGGGCCTGTCACTGCTCTGATGTCACAAATGGAGGAAAAGTGGATCAGTCAGTGCTGCGGTGTTACAGAGGGGATGAATTTGAGGCTGTCATGACTGTGATGTCCCAGAGAGGGGAATAATGCCTCTGTCAGCACTGTGGTGTCACAGAGAGGCGTAAATGAGAGTTGTCAGTGCAGTGATGTTATAGAGAGGGGAAAATGGGTCCCTGATTGGTGTGATGTCAGAGAGAGGAAAAAACTGAGACTGCCTCTGCACTGGTGTCACAGAGAGGCATCAATTGGGCCTGTCACTTCTGTGGTGTCACAAAGAGGGGAAAAGTGAGTCTGTCACTGCTGTGGTGTCCCGGAGAGGGGAAAAGTGGAGTGATCACAGTTGTGCAGTCCCAGAGAAAGTTGCACAGGTGCTATGTCTTGTCTGTTGCCACAAAGGGGATGGAATTGGGGTTGTTAGGGCTGTGGTATGACAGAGAGTTTTAAACTGGTTCTGATGTGATGTCCCAGAGAGGGAAATAATGGGTCTTTCAGCGCCGTGGTGTCACAGAGAGGTGTCAATTGGACTTGTCAGTGCAGTGATATCCCAGAGAGAGGAAAACTGAGGCTGTCACTGCTGTGGCCTATAGGAGGGGATGAATTCCCACTTGTCTTTGATGTTATGTCACGGAGAGGAGAAACGTGGCACTGTCACCGCTGGGGTGTTAGAGATAGGTGTAAATTGGGCTTGTTGCATCTGTGGTGTGACAGAAAGGGTGAAATTTGGTCTGTCAGTGCTGTGATGTCTTCAAGGGTGGAAACTGGGTCTTTCACTGCTGTGATGTCCCAGAGAGGCGTAGATTGGGGTGTCCCACTGCTGTGATGTCCCAGAGAAAGGAAAAGAGGGGCTATCACAGCTGTGGAGTCTGAGAGAAAGTTACAGAGGTGTTCTGACTTGTCTGTTGCCACAGAGGGGATGCAGTTGGGGATGTCATGGCTATGGTATCAGGGAGAGGTTTGAATTGGTTCTGTCTCTGCTGTGATGTCACAGAGAAGGGAATAATGAGTCTGTCACCGCTGTGGTGTCCCAGAGAGGTGTAAATTGGACTTGTCACTGACTGCAGTGATGTCAGAGAGAGGTGAAGCTGGGTCACTCATTTTTGTGATGTCACAGAGAGGAAAAAACTGAGGCTGCCACCACTTTGGTGTCATCAACAGATGTAAGTTGGGCCTGTCACTGCTCTGATGTCACAAATGGAGGAAAAGTGGATCAGTCACTGCTGCAGTGTTACAGAGGGGATGAATTTGAGGCTGTGATGACTGTGATGTCCCAGAGAGGGGAATAATGCCTCTGTCAGCACTGTGGTGTCACAGAGAGGCGTAAATGAGAGTTGTCACTGCAGTGATGTTATAGAGAGGGGAAAATGGGTCCCTGATTGGTGTGATGTCAGAGAGAGGAAAAAACTGAGACTGCCTCTGCACTGGTGTCACAGAGAGGTATCAATTGGGCCTGTCACTTCTGTGGTGTCACAAAGAGGGGAAAAGTGAGTCTGTCACTGCTGTGGTGTCCCGGAGAGGGGAAAAGTGGAGTGATCACAGTTGTGCAGTCCCAGAGAAAGTTGCACAGGTGCTATGACTTGTCTGTTGCCACAAAGGGGATGGAATTGGGGTTGTTAGGGCTGTGGTATGACAGAGAGTTTTAAATTGGTTCTGATGTGATGTCTCAGAGAGGGGAATAACGGGTCTTTCAGCGCCGTGGTGTCACAGAGAGGTGTCAATTGGACTTGTCAGTGCAGTGATCTCCCAGAGAGAGGAAAACTGAGGCTGTCACTGCTGTGGCCTATAGGAGGGGATGAATTCCCACTTGTCTTTGATGTTATGTCACGGAGAGGAGAAACGTGGCACTGTCACCGCTGGGGTGTTAGAGATAGGTGTAAATTGGGCTTGTTGCATCTGTGGTGTGACAGAAAGGGTGAAATTTGGTCTGTCAGTGCTGTGATGTCTTCAAGGGTGGAAACTGGGTCTTTCACTGCTGTGATGTCCCAGAGAGGCGTAGATTGGGGTGTCCCACTGCTGTGATGTCCCAGAGAAAGGAAAAGAGGGGCTATCACAGCTGTGGAGTCTGAGAGAAAGTTACAGAGGTGTTCTGACTTGTCTGTTGCCACAGAGGGGATGCAGTTGGGGATGTCATGGCTATGGTATCAGGGAGAGGTTTGAATTGGTTCTGTCTCTGCTGTGATGTCACAGAGAAGGGAATAATGAGTCTGTCACCGCTGTGGTGTCCCAGAGAGGTGTAAATTGGACTTGTCACTGACTGCAGTGATGTCAGAGAGAGGTGAAGCTGGGTCACTCATTTTTGTGATGTCACAGAGAGGAAAAAACTGAGGCTGCCACCACTTTGGTGTCATCAACAGATGTAAGTTGGGCCTGTCACTGCTCTGATGTCACAAATGGAGGAAAAGTGGATCAGTCAGTGCTGCGGTGTTACAGAGGGGATGAATTTGAGGCTGTCATGACTGTGATGTCCCAGAGAGGGGAATAATGCCTCTGTCAGCACTGTGGTGTCACAGAGAGGCGTAAATGAGAGTTGTCACTGCAGTGATGTTATAGAGAGGGGAAAATGGGTCCCTGATTGGTGTGATGTCAGAGAGAGGAAAAAACTGAGACTGCCTCTGCACTGGTGTCACAGAGAGGCATCAATTGGGCCTGTCACTTCTGTGGTGTCACAAAGAGGGGAAAAGTGAGTCTGTCACTGCTGTGGTGTCCCGGAGAGGGGAAAAGTGGAGTGATCACTGTTGTGCAGTCCCAGAGAAAGTTCCACAGGTGCTATGACTTGTCTGTTGCCACAAAGGGGATGGAATTGGGGTTGTTAGGGCTGTGGTATGACAGAGAGTTTGAAATTGGTTCTGATGTGATGTCCCAGAGAGGGGAATAACGGGTCTTTCAGCGCCGTGGTGTCACAGAGAGGTGTCAATTGGACTTGTCAGTGCAGTGATCTCCCAGAGAGAGGAAAACTGAGGCTGTCACTGCTGTGGCCTATAGGAGGGGATGAATTCCCACTTGTCTTTGATGTTATGTCACGGAGAGGAGAAACCTGGCACTGTCACCGCTGGGGTGTTAGAGATAGGTGTAAATTGGGCTTGTTGCATCTGTGGTGTGACAGAAAGGGTGAAATTTGGTCTGTCAGTGCTGTGATGTCTTAAAGGGTGGAAACTGGGTCTTTCACTGCTGTGATGTCCCAGAGAGGCGTAGATTGGGGTGTCCCACTGCTGTGATGTCCCAGAGAGGGGAAAAGAGAGGCTATCACAGCTGTGGAGTCTGAGAGAAAGTTACAGAGGTGTTCTGACTTGTCTGTTGCCACAGAGGGGATGCAGTTGGGGATGTCATGGCTATGGTATCAGGGAGAGGTTTGAATTGGTTCTGTCTCTGCTGTGATGTCACAGAGAAGGGAATAATGAGTCTGTCACCGCTGTGGTGTCCCAGAGAGGTGTAAATTGGACTTGTCACTGACTGCAGTGATGTCAGAGAGAGGTGAAGCTGGGTCACTCATTTTTGTGATGTCACAGAGAGGAAGAAACTGAGGCTGCCAACACTTTGGTGTCATCAACAGATGTAAGTTGGGCCTGTCACTGCTCTGATGTCACAAATGGAGGAAAAGTGGATCAGTCAGTGCTGCGGTGTTACAGAGGGGATGAATTTGAGGCTGTCATGACTGTGATGTCCCAGAGAGGGGAATAATGCCTCTGTCAGCACTGTGGTGTCACAGAGAGGCGTAAATGAGAGTTGTCACTGCAGTGATGTTATAGAGAGGGGAAAATGGGTCCCTGATTGGTGTGATGTCAGAGAGAGGAAAAAACTGAGACTGCCTCTGCACTGGTGTCACAGAGAGGCATCAATTGGGCCTGTCACTTCTGTGGTGTCACAAAGAGGGGAAAAGTGAGTCTGTCACTGCTGTGGTGTCCCGGAGAGGGGAAAAGTGGAGTGATCACAGTTGTGCAGTCCCAGAGAAAGTTGCACAGGTGCTATGACTTGTCTGTTGCCACAAAGGGGATGGAATTGGGGTTGTTAGGGCTGTGGTATGACAGAGAGTTTTAAACTGGTTCTGATGTGATGTCCCAGAGAGGGGAATAATGGGTCTTTCAGCGCCATGGTGTCACAGAGAGGTGTCAATTGGACTTGTCAGTGCAGTGATATCCCAGAGAGAGGAAAACTGAGGCTGTCACTGCTGTGGCCTATAGGAGGGGATGAATTCCCACTTGTCTTTGATGTTATGTCACGGAGAGGAGAAACGTGGCACTGTCACCGCTGGGGTGTTAGAGATAGGTGTAAATTGGGCTTGTTGCATCTGTGGTGTGACAGAAAGGGTGAAATTTGGTCTGTCAGTGCTGTGATGTCTTAAAGGGTGGAAACTGGGTCTTTCACTGCTGTGATGTCCCAGAGAGGCGTAGATTGGGGTGTCCCACTGCTGTGATGTCCCAGAGAGGGGAAAAGAGAGGCTATCACAGCTGTGGAGTCTGAGAGAAAGTTACAGAGGTGTTCTGACTTGTCTGTTGCCACAGAGGGGATGCAGTTGGGGATGTCATGGCTATGGTATCAGGGAGAGGTTTGAATTGGTTCTGTCTCTGCTGTGATGTCACAGAGAAGGGAATAATGAGTCTGTCACCGCTGTGGTGTCCCAGAGAGGTGTAAATTGGACTTGTCACTGACTGCAGTGATGTCAGAGAGAGGTGAAACTGGGTCACTCATTTTTGTGATGTCACAGAGAGGAAAAAACTGAGGCTGCCACCACTTTGGTGTCATCAACAGATGTAAGTTGGGCCTGTCACTGCTCTGATGTCACAAATGGAGGAAAAGTGGATCAGTCACTGCTGCAGTGTTACAGAGGGGATGAATTTGAGGCTGTGATGACTGTGATGTCCCAGAGAGGGGAATAATGCCTCTGTCAGCACTGTGGTGTCACAGAGAGGCGTAAATGAGAGTTGTCAGTGCAGTGATGTTATAGAGAGGGGAAAATGGGTCCCTGATTGGTGTGATGTCAGAGAGAGGAAAAAACTGAGACTGCCTCTGCACTGGTGTCACAGAGAGGCATCAATTGGGCCTGTCACTTCTGTGGTGTCACAAAGAGGGGAAAAGTGAGTCTGTCACTGCTGTGGTGTCCCGGAGAGGGGAAAAGTGGAGTGATCACAGTTGTGCAGTCCCAGAGAAAGTTGCACAGGTGCTATGTCTTGTCTGTTGCCACAAAGGGGATGGAATTGGGGTTGTTAGGGCTGTGGTATGACAGAGAGTTTTAAACTGGTTCTGATGTGATGTCCCAGAGAGGGAAATAATGGGTCTTTCAGCGCCGTGGTGTCACAGAGAGGTGTCAATTGGACTTGTCAGTGCAGTGATATCCCAGAGAGAGGAAAACTGAGGCTGTCACTGCTGTGGCCTATAGGAGGGGATGAATTCCCACTTGTCTTTGATGTTATGTCACGGAGAGGAGAAACGTGGCACTGTCACCGCTGGGGTGTTAGAGATAGGTGTAAATTGGGCTTGTTGCATCTGTGGTGTGACAGAAAGGGTGAAATTTGGTCTGTCAGTGCTGTGATGTCTTCAAGGGTGGAAACTGGGTCTTTCACTGCTGTGATGTCCCAGAGAGGCGTAGATTGGGGTGTCCCACTGCTGTGATGTCCCAGAGAAAGGAAAAGAGGGGCTATCACAGCTGTGGAGTCTGAGAGAAAGTTACAGAGGTGTTCTGACTTGTCTGTTGCCACAGAGGGGATGCAGTTGGGGATGTCATGGCTATGGTATCAGGGAGAGGTTTGAATTGGTTCTGTCTCTGCTGTGATGTCACAGAGAAGGGAATAATGAGTCTGTCACCGCTGTGGTGTCCCAGAGAGGTGTAAATTGGACTTGTCACTGACTGCAGTGATGTCAGAGAGAGGTGAAGCTGGGTCACTCATTTTTGTGATGTCACAGAGAGGAAAAAACTGAGGCTGCCACCACTTTGGTGTCATCAACAGATGTAAGTTGGGCCTGTCACTGCTCTGATGTCACAAATGGAGGAAAAGTGGATCAGTCACTGCTGCAGTGTTACAGAGGGGATGAATTTGAGGCTGTGATGACTGTGATGTCCCAGAGAGGGGAATAATGCCTCTGTCAGCACTGTGGTGTCACAGAGAGGCGTAAATGAGAGTTGTCACTGCAGTGATGTTATAGAGAGGGGAAAATGGGTCCCTGATTGGTGTGATGTCAGAGAGAGGAAAAAACTGAGACTGCCTCTGCACTGGTGTCACAGAGAGGTATCAATTGGGCCTGTCACTTCTGTGGTGTCACAAAGAGGGGAAAAGTGAGTCTGTCACTGCTGTGGTGTCCCGGAGAGGGGAAAAGTGGAGTGATCACAGTTGTGCAGTCCCAGAGAAAGTTGCACAGGTGCTATGACTTGTCTGTTGCCACAAAGGGGATGGAATTGGGGTTGTTAGGGCTGTGGTATGACAGAGAGTTTTAAATTGGTTCTGATGTGATGTCTCAGAGAGGGGAATAACGGGTCTTTCAGCGCCGTGGTGTCACAGAGAGGTGTCAATTGGACTTGTCAGTGCAGTGATCTCCCAGAGAGAGGAAAACTGAGGCTGTCACTGCTGTGGCCTATAGGAGGGGATGAATTCCCACTTGTCTTTGATGTTATGTCACGGAGAGGAGAAACCTGGCACTGTCACCGCTGGGGTGTTAGAGATAGGTGTAAATTGGGCTTGTTGCATCTGTGGTGTGACAGAAAGGGTGAAATTTGGTCTGTCAGTGCTGTGATGTCTTAAAGGGTGGAAACTGGGTCTTTCACTGCTGTGATGTCCCAGAGAGGCGTAGATTGGGGTGTCCCACTGCTGTGATGTCCCAGAGAAAGGAAAAGAGGGGCTATCACAGCTGTGGAGTCTGAGAGAAAGTTACAGAGGTGTTCTGACTTGTCTGTTGCCACAGAGGGGATGCAGTTGGGGATGTCATGGCTATGGTATCAGGGAGAGGTTTGAATTGGTTCTGTCTCTGCTGTGATGTCACAGAGAAGGGAATAATGAGTCTGTCACCGCTGTGGTGTCACAGAGAGGTGTAAATTGGACTTGTCACTGACTGCAGTGATGTCAGAGAGAGGTGAAGCTGGGTCACTCATTTTTGTGATGTCACAGAGAGGAAGAAACTGAGGCTGCCAACACTTTGGTGTCATCAACAGATGTAAGTTGGGCCTGTCACTGCTCTGATGTCACAAATGGAGGAAAAGTGGATCAGTCAGTGCTGCGGTGTTAGAGAGGGGATGAATTTGAGGCTGTCATGACTGTGATGTCCCAGAGAGGGGAATAATGCCTCTGTCAGCACTGTGGTGTCACAGAGAGGCGTAAATGAGAGTTGTCAGTGCAGTGATGTTATAGAGAGGGGAAAATGGGTCCCTGATTGGTGTGATGTCAGAGAGAGGAAAAAACTGAGACTGCCTCTGCACTGGTGTCACAGAGAGGCATCAATTGGGCCTGTCACTTCTGTGGTGTCACAAAGAGGGGAAAAGTGAGTCTGTCACTGCTGTGGTGTCCCGGAGAGGGGAAAAGTGGAGTGATCACAGTTGTGCAGTCCCAGAGAAAGTTGCACAGGTGCTATGACTTGTCTGTTGCCACAAAGGGGATGGAATTGGGGTTGTTAGGGCTGTGGTATGACAGAGAGTTTTAAACTGGTTCTGATGTGATGTCCCAGAGAGGGAAATAATGGGTCTTTCAGCGCCGTGGTGTCACAGAGAGGTGTCAATTGGACTTGTCAGTGCAGTGATATCCCAGAGAGAGGAAAACTGAGGCTGTCACTGCTGTGGCCTATAGGAGGGGATGAATTCCCACTTGTCTTTGATGTTATGTCACGGAGAGGAGAAACGTGGCACTGTCACCGCTGGGGTGTTAGAGATAGGTGTAAATTGGGCTTGTTGCATCTGTGGTGTGACAGAAAGGGTGAAATTTGGTCTGTCAGTGCTGTGATGTCTTCAAGGGTGGAAACTGGGTCTTTCACTGCTGTGATGTCCCAGAGAGGCGTAGATTGGGGTGTCCCACTGCTGTGATGTCCCAGAGAAAGGAAAAGAGGGGCTATCACAGCTGTGGAGTCTGAGAGAAAGTTACAGAGGTGTTCTGACTTGTCTGTTGCCACAGAGGGGATGCAGTTGGGGATGTCATGGCTATGGTATCAGGGAGAGGTTTGAATTGGTTCTGTCTCTGCTGTGATGTCACAGAGAAGGGAATAATGAGTCTGTCACCGCTGTGGTGTCCCAGAGAGGTGTAAATTGGACTTGTCACTGACTGCAGTGATGTCAGAGAGAGGTGAAGCTGGGTCACTCATTTTTGTGATGTCACAGAGAGGAAAAAACTGAGGCTGCCACCACTTTGGTGTCATCAACAGATGTAAGTTGGGCCTGTCACTGCTCTGATGTCACAAATGGAGGAAAAGTGGATCAGTCAGTGCTGCGGTGTTACAGAGGGGATGAATTTGAGGCTGTCATGACTGTGATGTCCCAGAGAGGGGAATAATGCCTCTGTCAGCACTGTGGTGTCACAGAGAGGCGTAAATGAGAGTTGTCACTGCAGTGATGTTATAGAGAGGGGAAAATGGGTCCCTGATTGGTGTGATGTCAGAGAGAGGAAAAAACTGAGACTGCCTCTGCACTGGTGTCACAGAGAGGCATCAATTGGGCCTGTCACTTCTGTGGTGTCACAAAGAGGGGAAAAGTGAGTCTGTCACTGCTGTGGTGTCCCGGAGAGGGGAAAAGTGGAGTGATCACTGTTGTGCAGTCCCAGAGAAAGTTCCACAGGTGCTATGACTTGTCTGTTGCCACAAAGGGGATGGAATTGGGGTTGTTAGGGCTGTGGTATGACAGAGAGTTTGAAATTGGTTCTGATGTGATGTCCCAGAGAGGGGAATAACGGGTCTTTCAGCGCCGTGGTGTCACAGAGAGGTGTCAATTGGACTTGTCAGTGCAGTGATCTCCCAGAGAGAGGAAAACTGAGGCTGTCACTGCTGTGGCCTATAGGAGGGGATGAATTCCCACTTGTCTTTGATGTTATGTCACGGAGAGGAGAAACCTGGCACTGTCACCGCTGGGGTGTTAGAGATAGGTGTAAATTGGGCTTGTTGCATCTGTGGTGTGACAGAAAGGGTGAAATTTGGTCTGTCAGTGCTGTGATGTCTTAAAGGGTGGAAACTGGGTCTTTCACTGCTGTGATGTCCCAGAGAGGCGTAGATTGGGGTGTCCCACTGCTGTGATGTCCCAGAGAGGGGAAAAGAGAGGCTATCACAGCTGTGGAGTCTGAGAGAAAGTTACAGAGGTGTTCTGACTTGTCTGTTGCCACAGAGGGGATGCAGTTGGGGATGTCATGGCTATGGTATCAGGGAGAGGTTTGAATTGGTTCTGTCTCTGCTGTGATGTCACAGAGAAGGGAATAATGAGTCTGTCACCGCTGTGGTGTCCCAGAGAGGTGTAAATTGGACTTGTCACTGACTGCAGTGATGTCAGAGAGAGGTGAAGCTGGGTCACTCATTTTTGTGATGTCACAGAGAGGAAGAAACTGAGGCTGCCAACACTTTGGTGTCATCAACAGATGTAAGTTGGGCCTGTCACTGCTCTGATGTCACAAATGGAGGAAAAGTGGATCAGTCAGTGCTGCGGTGTTACAGAGGGGATGAATTTGAGGCTGTCATGACTGTGATGTCCCAGAGAGGGGAATAATGCCTCTGTCAGCACTGTGGTGTCACAGAGAGGCGTAAATGAGAGTTGTCACTGCAGTGATGTTATAGAGAGGGGAAAATGGGTCCCTGATTGGTGTGATGTCAGAGAGAGGAAAAAACTGAGACTGCCTCTGCACTGGTGTCACAGAGAGGCATCAATTGGGCCTGTCACTTCTGTGGTGTCACAAAGAGGGGAAAAGTGAGTCTGTCACTGCTGTGGTGTCCCGGAGAGGGGAAAAGTGGAGTGATCACAGTTGTGCAGTCCCAGAGAAAGTTGCACAGGTGCTATGACTTGTCTGTTGCCACAAAGGGGATGGAATTGGGGTTGTTAGGGCTGTGGTATGACAGAGAGTTTTAAACTGGTTCTGATGTGATGTCCCAGAGAGGGGAATAATGGGTCTTTCAGCGCCATGGTGTCACAGAGAGGTGTCAATTGGACTTGTCAGTGCAGTGATATCCCAGAGAGAGGAAAACTGAGGCTGTCACTGCTGTGGCCTATAGGAGGGGATGAATTCCCACTTGTCTTTGATGTTATGTCACGGAGAGGAGAAACGTGGCACTGTCACCGCTGGGGTGTTAGAGATAGGTGTAAATTGGGCTTGTTGCATCTGTGGTGTGACAGAAAGGGTGAAATTTGGTCTGTCAGTGCTGTGATGTCTTAAAGGGTGGAAACTGGGTCTTTCACTGCTGTGATGTCCCAGAGAGGCGTAGATTGGGGTGTCCCACTGCTGTGATGTCCCAGAGAGGGGAAAAGAGAGGCTATCACAGCTGTGGAGTCTGAGAGAAAGTTACAGAGGTGTTCTGACTTGTCTGTTGCCACAGAGGGGATGCAGTTGGGGATGTCATGGCTATGGTATCAGGGAGAGGTTTGAATTGGTTCTGTCTCTGCTGTGATGTCACAGAGAAGGGAATAATGAGTCTGTCACCGCTGTGGTGTCCCAGAGAGGTGTAAATTGGACTTGTCACTGACTGCAGTGATGTCAGAGAGAGGTGAAACTGGGTCACTCATTTTTGTGATGTCACAGAGAGGAAAAAACTGAGGCTGCCACCACTTTGGTGTCATCAACAGATGTAAGTTGGGCCTGTCACTGCTCTGATGTCACAAATGGAGGAAAAGTGGATCAGTCACTGCTGCAGTGTTACAGAGGGGATGAATTTGAGGCTGTGATGACTGTGATGTCCCAGAGAGGGGAATAATGCCTCTGTCAGCACTGTGGTGTCACAGAGAGGCGTAAATGAGAGTTGTCACTGCAGTGATGTTATAGAGAGGGGAAAATGGGTCCCTGATTGGTGTGATGTCAGAGAGAGGAAAAAACTGAGACTGCCTCTGCACTGGTGTCACAGAGAGGTATCAATTGGGCCTGTCACTTCTGTGGTGTCACAAAGAGGGGAAAAGTGAGTCTGTCACTGCTGTGGTGTCCCGGAGAGGGGAAAAGTGGAGTGATCACAGTTGTGCAGTCCCAGAGAAAGTTGCACAGGTGCTATGACTTGTCTGTTGCCACAAAGGGGATGGAATTGGGGTTGTTAGGGCTGTGGTATGACAGAGAGTTTTAAATTGGTTCTGATGTGATGTCTCAGAGAGGGGAATAACGGGTCTTTCAGCGCCGTGGTGTCACAGAGAGGTGTCAATTGGACTTGTCAGTGCAGTGATCTCCCAGAGAGAGGAAAACTGAGGCTGTCACTGCTGTGGCCTATAGGAGGGGATGAATTCCCACTTGTCTTTGATGTTATGTCACGGAGAGGAGAAACCTGGCACTGTCACCGCTGGGGTGTTAGAGATAGGTGTAAATTGGGCTTGTTGCATCTGTGGTGTGACAGAAAGGGTGAAATTTGGTCTGTCAGTGCTGTGATGTCTTAAAGGGTGGAAACTGGGTCTTTCACTGCTGTGATGTCCCAGAGAGGCGTAGATTGGGGTGTCCCACTGCTGTGATGTCCCAGAGAAAGGAAAAGAGGGGCTATCACAGCTGTGGAGTCTGAGAGAAAGTTACAGAGGTGTTCTGACTTGTCTGTTGCCACAGAGGGGATGCAGTTGGGGATGTCATGGCTATGGTATCAGGGAGAGGTTTGAATTGGTTCTGTCTCTGCTGTGATGTCACAGAGAAGGGAATAATGAGTCTGTCACCGCTGTGGTGTCACAGAGAGGTGTAAATTGGACTTGTCACTGACTGCAGTGATGTCAGAGAGAGGTGAAGCTGGGTCACTCATTTTTGTGATGTCACAGAGAGGAAGAAACTGAGGCTGCCAACACTTTGGTGTCATCAACAGATGTAAGTTGGGCCTGTCACTGCTCTGATGTCACAAATGGAGGAAAAGTGGATCAGTCAGTGCTGCGGTGTTAGAGAGGGGATGAATTTGAGGCTGTCATGACTGTGATGTCCCAGAGAGGGGAATAATGCCTCTGTCAGCACTGTGGTGTCACAGAGAGGCGTAAATGAGAGTTGTCAGTGCAGTGATGTTATAGAGAGGGGAAAATGGGTCCCTGATTGGTGTGATGTCAGAGAGAGGAAAAAACTGAGACTGCCTCTGCACTGGTGTCACAGAGAGGCATCAATTGGGCCTGTCACTTCTGTGGTGTCACAAAGAGGGGAAAAGTGAGTCTGTCACTGCTGTGGTGTCCCGGAGAGGGGAAAAGTGGAGTGATCACAGTTGTGCAGTCCCAGAGAAAGTTGCACAGGTGCTATGACTTGTCTGTTGCCACAAAGGGGATGGAATTGGGGTTGTTAGGGCTGTGGTATGACAGAGAGTTTTAAACTGGTTCTGATGTGATGTCCCAGAGAGGGAAATAATGGGTCTTTCAGCGCCGTGGTGTCACAGAGAGGTGTCAATTGGACTTGTCAGTGCAGTGATATCCCAGAGAGAGGAAAACTGAGGCTGTCACTGCTGTGGCCTATAGGAGGGGATGAATTCCCACTTGTCTTTGATGTTATGTCACGGAGAGGAGAAACGTGGCACTGTCACCGCTGGGGTGTTAGAGATAGGTGTAAATTGGGCTTGTTGCATCTGTGGTGTGACAGAAAGGGTGAAATTTGGTCTGTCAGTGCTGTGATGTCTTCAAGGGTGGAAACTGGGTCTTTCACTGCTGTGATGTCCCAGAGAGGCGTAGATTGGGGTGTCCCACTGCTGTGATGTCCCAGAGAAAGGAAAAGAGGGGCTATCACAGCTGTGGAGTCTGAGAGAAAGTTACAGAGGTGTTCTGACTTGTCTGTTGCCACAGAGGGGATGCAGTTGGGGATGTCATGGCTATGGTATCAGGGAGAGGTTTGAATTGGTTCTGTCTCTGCTGTGATGTCACAGAGAAGGGAATAATGAGTCTGTCACCGCTGTGGTGTCCCAGAGAGGTGTAAATTGGACTTGTCACTGACTGCAGTGATGTCAGAGAGAGGTGAAGCTGGGTCACTCATTTTTGTGATGTCACAGAGAGGAAAAAACTGAGGCTGCCACCACTTTGGTGTCATCAACAGATGTAAGTTGGGCCTGTCACTGCTCTGATGTCACAAATGGAGGAAAAGTGGATCAGTCAGTGCTGCGGTGTTACAGAGGGGATGAATTTGAGGCTGTCATGACTGTGATGTCCCAGAGAGGGGAATAATGCCTCTGTCAGCACTGTGGTGTCACAGAGAGGCGTAAATGAGAGTTGTCACTGCAGTGATGTTATAGAGAGGGGAAAATGGGTCCCTGATTGGTGTGATGTCAGAGAGAGGAAAAAACTGAGACTGCCTCTGCACTGGTGTCACAGAGAGGCATCAATTGGGCCTGTCACTTCTGTGGTGTCACAAAGAGGGGAAAAGTGAGTCTGTCACTGCTGTGGTGTCCCGGAGAGGGGAAAAGTGGAGTGATCACTGTTGTGCAGTCCCAGAGAAAGTTCCACAGGTGCTATGACTTGTCTGTTGCCACAAAGGGGATGGAATTGGGGTTGTTAGGGCTGTGGTATGACAGAGAGTTTGAAATTGGTTCTGATGTGATGTCCCAGAGAGGGGAATAACGGGTCTTTCAGCGCCGTGGTGTCACAGAGAGGTGTCAATTGGACTTGTCAGTGCAGTGATCTCCCAGAGAGAGGAAAACTGAGGCTGTCACTGCTGTGGCCTATAGGAGGGGATGAATTCCCACTTGTCTTTGATGTTATGTCACGGAGAGGAGAAACCTGGCACTGTCACCGCTGGGGTGTTAGAGATAGGTGTAAATTGGGCTTGTTGCATCTGTGGTGTGACAGAAAGGGTGAAATTTGGTCTGTCAGTGCTGTGATGTCTTAAAGGGTGGAAACTGGGTCTTTCACTGCTGTGATGTCCCAGAGAGGCGTAGATTGGGGTGTCCCACTGCTGTGATGTCCCAGAGAGGGGAAAAGAGAGGCTATCACAGCTGTGGAGTCTGAGAGAAAGTTACAGAGGTGTTCTGACTTGTCTGTTGCCACAGAGGGGATGCAGTTGGGGATGTCATGGCTATGGTATCAGGGAGAGGTTTGAATTGGTTCTGTCTCTGCTGTGATGTCACAGAGAAGGGAATAATGAGTCTGTCACCGCTGTGGTGTCCCAGAGAGGTGTAAATTGGACTTGTCACTGACTGCAGTGATGTCAGAGAGAGGTGAAGCTGGGTCACTCATTTTTGTGATGTCACAGAGAGGAAGAAACTGAGGCTGCCAACACTTTGGTGTCATCAACAGATGTAAGTTGGGCCTGTCACTGCTCTGATGTCACAAATGGAGGAAAAGTGGATCAGTCAGTGCTGCGGTGTTACAGAGGGGATGAATTTGAGGCTGTCATGACTGTGATGTCCCAGAGAGGGGAATAATGCCTCTGTCAGCACTGTGGTGTCACAGAGAGGCGTAAATGAGAGTTGTCACTGCAGTGATGTTATAGAGAGGGGAAAATGGGTCCCTGATTGGTGTGATGTCAGAGAGAGGAAAAAACTGAGACTGCCTCTGCACTGGTGTCACAGAGAGGCATCAATTGGGCCTGTCACTTCTGTGGTGTCACAAAGAGGGGAAAAGTGAGTCTGTCACTGCTGTGGTGTCCCGGAGAGGGGAAAAGTGGAGTGATCACAGTTGTGCAGTCCCAGAGAAAGTTGCACAGGTGCTATGACTTGTCTGTTGCCACAAAGGGGATGGAATTGGGGTTGTTAGGGCTGTGGTATGACAGAGAGTTTTAAACTGGTTCTGATGTGATGTCCCAGAGAGGGGAATAATGGGTCTTTCAGCGCCATGGTGTCACAGAGAGGTGTCAATTGGACTTGTCAGTGCAGTGATATCCCAGAGAGAGGAAAACTGAGGCTGTCACTGCTGTGGCCTATAGGAGGGGATGAATTCCCACTTGTCTTTGATGTTATGTCACGGAGAGGAGAAACGTGGCACTGTCACCGCTGGGGTGTTAGAGATAGGTGTAAATTGGGCTTGTTGCATCTGTGGTGTGACAGAAAGGGTGAAATTTGGTCTGTCAGTGCTGTGATGTCTTAAAGGGTGGAAACTGGGTCTTTCACTGCTGTGATGTCCCAGAGAGGCGTAGATTGGGGTGTCCCACTGCTGTGATGTCCCAGAGAGGGGAAAAGAGAGGCTATCACAGCTGTGGAGTCTGAGAGAAAGTTACAGAGGTGTTCTGACTTGTCTGTTGCCACAGAGGGGATGCAGTTGGGGATGTCATGGCTATGGTATCAGGGAGAGGTTTGAATTGGTTCTGTCTCTGCTGTGATGTCACAGAGAAGGGAATAATGAGTCTGTCACCGCTGTGGTGTCCCAGAGAGGTGTAAATTGGACTTGTCACTGACTGCAGTGATGTCACAGAGAGGTGAAACTGGGTCACTCATTTTTGTGATGTCACAGAGAGGAAAAAACTGAGGCTGCCACCACTTTGGTGTCATAAACAGATGTAAGTTGGGCCTGTCACTGCTCTGATGTCACAAATGGAGGAAAAGTGGATCAGTCAGTGCTGCGGTGTTAGAGAGGGGATGAATTTGAGGCTGTCATGACTGTGATGTCCCAGAGAGGGGAATAATGCCTCTGTCACCACTGTGGTGTCACAGAGAGGCGTAAATGAGAGTTGTCACTGCAGTGATGTTATAGAGAGGGGAAAATGGGTCCCTGATTGGTGTGATGTCAGAGAGAGGAAAAAACTGAGACTGCCTCTGCACTGGTGTCACAGAGAGGTATCAATTGGGCCTGTCACTTCTGTGGTGTCACAAAGAGGGGAAAAGTGAGTCTGTCACTGCTGTGGTGTCCCGGAGAGGGGAAAAGTGGAGTGATCACAGTTGTGCAGTCCCAGAGAAAGTTGCACAGGTGCTATGACTTGTCTGTTGCCACAAAGGGGATGGAATTGGGGTTGTTAGGGCTGTGGTATGACAGAGAGTTTGAAATTGGTTCTGATGTGATGTCCCAGAGAGGGGAATAACGGGTCTTTCAGCACCGTGGTGTCACAGACAAGTGTCAATTGGACTTGTCAGTGCAGTGATCTCTCAGAGAGAGGAAAACTGAGGCTGTCACTGCTGTGGCCTATAGGAGCGGATGAATTCCCACTTGTCTTTGATGTTATGTCACGGAGAGGAGAAACCTGGCACTGTCACCGCTGGGGTGTTAGAGATAGGTGTAAATTGGGCTTGTTGCATCTGTGGTGTGACAGAAAGGGTGAAATTTGGTCTGTCAGTGCTGTGATGTCTTAAAGGGTGGAAACTGGGTCTTTCACTGCTGTGATGTCCCAGAGAGGCGTAGATTGGGGTGTCCCACTGCTGTGATGTCCCAGAGAGGGGAAAAGAGAGGCTATCACAGCTGTGGAGTCTGAGAGAAAGTTACAGAGGTGTTCTGACTTGTCTGTTGCCACAGAGGGGATGCAGTTGGGGATGTCATGGCTATGGTATCAGGGAGAGGTTTGAATTGGTTCTGTCTCTGCTGTGATGTCACAGAGAAGGGAATAATGAGTCTGTCACCGCTGTGGTGTCCCAGAGAGGTGTAAATTGGACTTGTCACTGACTGCAGTGATGTCAGAGAGAGGTGAAGCTGGGTCACTCATTTTTGTGATGTCACAGAGAGGAAGAAACTGAGGCTGCCAACACTTTGGTGTCATCAACAGATGTAAGTTGGGCCTGTCACTGCTCTGATGTCACAAATGGAGGAAAAGTGGATCAGTCAGTGCTGCGGTGTTACAGAGGGGATGAATTTGAGGCTGTCATGACTGTGATGTCCCAGAGAGGGGAATAATGCCTCTGTCAGCACTGTGGTGTCACAGAGAGGCGTAAATGAGAGTTGTCACTGCAGTGATGTTATAGAGAGGGGAAAATGGGTCCCTGATTGGTGTGATGTCAGAGAGAGGAAAAAACTGAGACTGCCTCTGCACTGGTGTCACAGAGAGGCATCAATTGGGCCTGTCACTTCTGTGGTGTCACAAAGAGGGGAAAAGTGAGTCTGTCACTGCTGTGGTGTCCCGGAGAGGGGAAAAGTGGAGTGATCACAGTTGTGCAGTCCCAGAGAAAGTTGCACAGGTGCTATGACTTGTCTGTTGCCACAAAGGGGATGGAATTGGGGTTGTTAGGGCTGTGGTATGACAGAGAGTTTTAAACTGGTTCTGATGTGATGTTCCTGAGAGGGGAATAATGGGTCTTTCAGCGCCGTGGTGTCACAGAGAGGTGTCAATTGGACTTGTCAGTGCAGTGATCTCCCAGAGAGAGGAAAACTGAGGCTGTCACTGCTGTGGCCTATAGGAGGGGATGAATTCCCACTTGTCTTTGATGTTATGTCACGGAGAGGAGAAACCTGGCACTGTCACCGCTGGGGTGTTAGAGATAGGTGTAAATTGGGCTTGTTGCATCTGTGGTGTGACAGAAAGGGTGAAATTTGGTCTGTCAGTGCTGTGATGTCTTAAAGGGTGGAAACTGGGTCTTTCACTGCTGTGATGTCCCAGAGAGGCGTAGATTGGGGTGTCCCACTGCTGTGATGTCCCAGAGAGGGGAAAAGAGAGGCTATCACAGCTGTGGAGTCTGAGAGAAAGTTACAGAGGTGTTCTGACTTGTCTGTTGCCACAGAGGGGATGCAGTTGGGGATGTCATGGCTATGGTATCAGGGAGAGGTTTGAATTGGTTCTGTCTCTGCTGTGATGTCACAGAGAAGGGAATAATGAGTCTGTCACCGCTGTGGTGTCCCAGAGAGGTGTAAATTGGACTTGTCACTGACTGCAGTGATGTCAGAGAGAGGTGAAGCTGGGTCACTCATTTTTGTGATGTCACAGAGAGGAAGAAACTGAGGCTGCCAACACTTTGGTGTCATCAACAGATGTAAGTTGGGCCTGTCACTGCTCTGATGTCACAAATGGAGGAAAAGTGGATCAGTCAGTGCTGCGGTGTTACAGAGGGGATGAATTTGAGGCTGTCATGACTGTGATGTCCCAGAGAGGGGAATAATGCCTCTGTCAGCACTGTGGTGTCACAGAGAGGCGTAAATGAGAGTTGTCACTGCAGTGATGTTATAGAGAGGGGAAAATGGGTCCCTGATTGGTGTGATGTCAGAGAGAGGAAAAAACTGAGACTGCCTCTGCACTGGTGTCACAGAGAGGCATCAATTGGGCCTGTCACTTCTGTGGTGTCACAAAGAGGGGAAAAGTGAGTCTGTCACTGCTGTGGTGTCCCGGAGAGGGGAAAAGTGGAGTGATCACAGTTGTGCAGTCCCAGAGAAAGTTGCACAGGTGCTATGACTTGTCTGTTGCCACAAAGGGGATGGAATTGGGGTTGTTAGGGCTGTGGTATGACAGAGAGTTTTAAACTGGTTCTGATGTGATGTTCCTGAGAGGGGAATAATGGGTCTTTCAGCGCCATGGTGTCACAGAGAGGTGTCAATTGGACTTGTCAGTGCAGTGATATCCCAGAGAGAGGAAAACTGAGGCTGTCACTGCTGTGGCCTATAGGAGGGGATGAATTCCCACTTGTCTTTGATGTTATGTCACGGAGAGGAGAAACGTGGCACTGTCACCGCTGGGGTGTTAGAGATAGGTGTAAATTGGGCTTGTTGCATCTGTGGTGTGACAGAAAGGGTGAAATTTGGTCTGTCAGTGCTGTGATGTCTTAAAGGGTGGAAACTGGGTCTTTCACTGCTGTGATGTCCCAGAGAGGCGTAGATTGGGGTGTCCCACTGCTGTGATGTCCCAGAGAGGGGAAAAGAGAGGCTATCACAGCTGTGGAGTCTGAGAGAAAGTTACAGAGGTGTTCTGACTTGTCTGTTGCCACAGAGGGGATGCAGTTGGGGATGTCATGGCTATGGTATCAGGGAGAGGTTTGAATTGGTTCTGTCTCTGCTGTGATGTCACAGAGAAGGGAATAATGAGTCTGTCACCGCTGTGGTGTCCCAGAGAGGTGTAAATTGGACTTGTCACTGACTGCAGTGATGTCACAGAGAGGTGAAGCTGGGTCACTCATTTTTGTGATGTCACAGAGAGGAAAAAACTGAGGCTGCCACCACTTTGGTGTCATCAACAGATGTAAGTTGGGCCTGTCACTGCTCTGATGTCACAAATGGAGGAAAAGTGGATCAGTCAGTGCTGCGGTGTTACAGAGGGGATGAATTTGAGGCTGTCATGACTGTGATGTCCCAGAGAGGGGAATAATGCCTCTGTCAGCACTGTGGTGTCACAGAGAGGCGTAAATGAGAGTTGTCACTGCAGTGATGTTATAGAGAGGGGAAAATGGGTCCCTGATTGGTGTGATGTCAGAGAGAGGAAAAAACTGAGACTGCCTCTGCACTGGTGTCACAGAGAGGCATCAATTGGGCCTGTCACTTCTGTGGTGTCACAAAGAGGGGAAAAGTGAGTCTGTCACTGCTGTGGTGTCCCGGAGAGGGGAAAAGTGGAGTGATCACTGTTGTGCAGTCCCAGAGAAAGTTCCACAGGTGCTATGACTTGTCTGTTGCCACAAAGGGGATGGAATTGGGGTTGTTAGGGCTGTGGTATGACAGAGAGTTTGAAATTGGTTCTGATGTGATGTCCCAGAGAGGGGAATAACGGGTC
Source organism: Poecile atricapillus (assembly GCF_030490865.1). Lineage (NCBI taxonomy): Eukaryota > Metazoa > Chordata > Aves > Passeriformes > Paridae > Poecile > Poecile atricapillus. The sequence goes on along the minus strand of NC_081249.1, from coordinate 117,842,013 downwards.
TTTCAGCGCCGTGGTGTCACAGAGAGGTGTCAATTGGACTTGTCAGTGCAGTGATCTCCCAGAGAGAGGAAAACTGAGGCTGTCACTGCTGTGGCCTATAGGAGGGGATGAATTCCCACTTGTCTTTGATGTTATGTCACGGAGAGGAGAAACCTGGCACTGTCACCGCTGGGGTGTTAGAGATAGGTGTAAATTGGGCTTGTTGCATCTGTGGTGTGACAGAAAGGGTGAAATTTGGTCTGTCAGTGCTGTGATGTCTTAAAGGGTGGAAACTGGGTCTTTCACTGCTGTGATGTCCCAGAGAGGCGTAGATTGGGGTGTCCCACTGCTGTGATGTCCCAGAGAGGGGAAAAGAGAGGCTATCACAGCTGTGGAGTCTGAGAGAAAGTTACAGAGGTGTTCTGACTTGTCTGTTGCCACAGAGGGGATGCAGTTGGGGATGTCATGGCTATGGTATCAGGGAGAGGTTTGAATTGGTTCTGTCTCTGCTGTGATGTCACAGAGAAGGGAATAATGAGTCTGTCACCGCTGTGGTGTCCCAGAGAGGTGTAAATTGGACTTGTCACTGACTGCAGTGATGTCAGAGAGAGGTGAAGCTGGGTCACTCATTTTTGTGATGTCACAGAGAGGAAGAAACTGAGGCTGCCAACACTTTGGTGTCATCAACAGATGTAAGTTGGGCCTGTCACTGCTCTGATGTCACAAATGGAGGAAAAGTGGATCAGTCAGTGCTGCGGTGTTACAGAGGGGATGAATTTGAGGCTGTCATGACTGTGATGTCCCAGAGAGGGGAATAATGCCTCTGTCACCACTGTGGTGTCACAGAGAGGCGTAAATGAGAGTTGTCACTGCAGTGATGTTATAGAGAGGGGAAAATGGGTCCCTGATTGGTGTGATGTCAGAGAGAGGAAAAAACTGAGACTGCCTCTGCACTGGTGTCACAGAGAGGCATCAATTGGGCCTGTCACTTCTGTGGTGTCACAAAGAGGGGAAAAGTGAGTCTGTCACTGCTGTGGTGTCCCGGAGAGGGGAAAAGTGGAGTGATCACAGTTGTGCAGTCCCAGAGAAAGTTGCACAGGTGCTATGACTTGTCTGTTGCCACAAAGGGGATGGAATTGGGGTTGTTAGGGCTGTGGTATGACAGAGAGTTTTAAACTGGTTCTGATGTGATGTCCCAGAGAGGGGAATAATGGGTCTTTCAGCGCCATGGTGTCACAGAGAGGTGTCAATTGGACTTGTCAGTGCAGTGATATCCCAGAGAGAGGAAAACTGAGGCTGTCACTGCTGTGGCCTATAGGAGGGGATGAATTCCCACTTGTCTTTGATGTTATGTCACGGAGAGGAGAAACGTGGCACTGTCACCGCTGGGGTGTTAGAGATAGGTGTAAATTGGGCTTGTTGCATCTGTGGTGTGACAGAAAGGGTGAAATTTGGTCTGTCAGTGCTGTGATGTCTTAAAGGGTGGAAACTGGGTCTTTCACTGCTGTGATGTCCCAGAGAGGCGTAGATTGGGGTGTCCCACTGCTGTGATGTCCCAGAGAGGGGAAAAGAGAGGCTATCACAGCTGTGGAGTCTGAGAGAAAGTTACAGAGGTGTTCTGACTTGTCTGTTGCCACAGAGGGGATGCAGTTGGGGATGTCATGGCTATGGTATCAGGGAGAGGTTTGAATTGGTTCTGTCTCTGCTGTGATGTCACAGAGAAGGGAATAATGAGTCTGTCACCGCTGTGGTGTCCCAGAGAGGTGTAAATTGGACTTGTCACTGACTGCAGTGATGTCACAGAGAGGTGAAACTGGGTCACTCATTTTTGTGATGTCACAGAGAGGAAGAAACTGAGGCTGCCACCACTTTGGTGTCATAAACAGATGTAAGTTGGGCCTGTCACTGCTCTGATGTCACAAATGGAGGAAAAGTGGATCAGTCAGTGCTGCGGTGTTAGAGAGGGGATGAATTTGAGGCTGTCATGACTGTGATGTCCCAGAGAGGGGAATAATGCCTCTGTCACCACTGTGGTGTCACAGAGAGGCGTAAATGAGAGTTGTCACTGCAGTGATGTTATAGAGAGGGGAAAATGGGTCCCTGATTGGTGTGATGTCAGAGAGAGGAAAAAACTGAGACTGCCTCTGCACTGGTGTCACAGAGAGGTATCAATTGGGCCTGTCACTTCTGTGGTGTCACAAAGAGGGGAAAAGTGAGTCTGTCACTGCTGTGGTGTCCCGGAGAGGGGAAAAGTGGAGTGATCACAGTTGTGCAGTCCCAGAGAAAGTTGCACAGGTGCTATGACTTGTCTGTTGCCACAAAGGGGATGGAATTGGGGTTGTTAGGGCTGTGGTATGACAGAGAGTTTGAAATTGGTTCTGATGTGATGTCCCAGAGAGGGGAATAACGGGTCTTTCAGCACCGTGGTGTCACAGACAAGTGTCAATTGGACTTGTCAGTGCAGTGATCTCTCAGAGAGAGGAAAACTGAGGCTGTCACTGCTGTGGCCTATAGGAGCGGATGAATTCCCACTTGTCTTTGATGTTATGTCACGGAGAGGAGAAACCTGGCACTGTCACCGCTGGGGTGTTAGAGATAGGTGTAAATTGGGCTTGTTGCATCTGTGGTGTGACAGAAAGGGTGAAATTTGGTCTGTCAGTGCTGTGATGTCTTAAAGGGTGGAAACTGGGTCTTTCACTGCTGTGATGTCCCAGAGAGGCGTAGATTGGGGTGTCCCACTGCTGTGATGTCCCAGAGAGGGGAAAAGAGAGGCTATCACAGCTGTGGAGTCTGAGAGAAAGTTACAGAGGTGTTCTGACTTGTCTGTTGCCACAGAGGGGATGCAGTTGGGGATGTCATGGCTATGGTATCAGGGAGAGGTTTGAATTGGTTCTGTCTCTGCTGTGATGTCACAGAGAAGGGAATAATGAGTCTGTCACCGCTGTGGTGTCCCAGAGAGGTGTAAATTGGACTTGTCACTGACTGCAGTGATGTCAGAGAGAGGTGAAGCTGGGTCACTCATTTTTGTGATGTCACAGAGAGGAAGAAACTGAGGCTGCCAACACTTTGGTGTCATCAACAGATGTAAGTTGGGCCTGTCACTGCTCTGATGTCACAAATGGAGGAAAAGTGGATCAGTCAGTGCTGCGGTGTTACAGAGGGGATGAATTTGAGGCTGTCATGACTGTGATGTCCCAGAGAGGGGAATAATGCCTCTGTCAGCACTGTGGTGTCACAGAGAGGCGTAAATGAGAGTTGTCACTGCAGTGATGTTATAGAGAGGGGAAAATGGGTCCCTGATTGGTGTGATGTCAGAGAGAGGAAAAAACTGAGACTGCCTCTGCACTGGTGTCACAGAGAGGCATCAATTGGGCCTGTCACTTCTGTGGTGTCACAAAGAGGGGAAAAGTGAGTCTGTCACTGCTGTGGTGTCCCGGAGAGGGGAAAAGTGGAGTGATCACAGTTGTGCAGTCCCAGAGAAAGTTGCACAGGTGCTATGACTTGTCTGTTGCCACAAAGGGGATGGAATTGGGGTTGTTAGGGCTGTGGTATGACAGAGAGTTTTAAACTGGTTCTGATGTGATGTTCCTGAGAGGGGAATAATGGGTCTTTCAGCGCCATGGTGTCACAGAGAGGTGTCAATTGGACTTGTCAGTGCAGTGATATCCCAGAGAGAGGAAAACTGAGGCTGTCACTGCTGTGGCCTATAGGAGGGGATGAATTCCCACTTGTCTTTGATGTTATGTCACGGAGAGGAGAAACGTGGCACTGTCACCGCTGGGGTGTTAGAGATAGGTGTAAATTGGGCTTGTTGCATCTGTGGTGTGACAGAAAGGGTGAAATTTGGTCTGTCAGTGCTGTGATGTCTTAAAGGGTGGAAACTGGGTCTTTCACTGCTGTGATGTCCCAGAGAGGCGTAGATTGGGGTGTCCCACTGCTGTGATGTCCCAGAGAGGGGAAAAGAGAGGCTATCACAGCTGTGGAGTCTGAGAGAAAGTTACAGAGGTGTTCTGACTTGTCTGTTGCCACAGAGGGGATGCAGTTGGGGATGTCATGGCTATGGTATCAGGGAGAGGTTTGAATTGGTTCTGTCTCTGCTGTGATGTCACAGAGAAGGGAATAATGAGTCTGTCACCGCTGTGGTGTCCCAGAGAGGTGTAAATTGGACTTGTCACTGACTGCAGTGATGTCACAGAGAGGTGAAACTGGGTCACTCATTTTTGTGATGTCACAGAGAGGAAAAAACTGAGGCTGCCACCACTTTGGTGTCATAAACAGATGTAAGTTGGGCCTGTCACTGCTCTGATGTCACAAATGGAGGAAAAGTGGATCAGTCAGTGCTGCGGTGTTACAGAGGGGATGAATTTGAGGCTGTCATGACTGTGATGTCCCAGAGAGGGGAATAATGCCTCTGTCAGCACTGTGGTGTCACAGAGAGGCGTAAATGAGAGTTGTCACTGCAGTGATGTTATAGAGAGGGGAAAATGGGTCCCTGATTGGTGTGATGTCAGAGAGAGGAAAAAACTGAGACTGCCTCTGCACTGGTGTCACAGAGAGGTATCAATTGGGCCTGTCACTTCTGTGGTGTCACAAAGAGGGGAAAAGTGAGTCTGTCACTGCTGTGGTGTCCCGGAGAGGGGAAAAGTGGAGTGATCACAGTTGTGCAGTCCCAGAGAAAGTTGCACAGGTGCTATGACTTGTCTGTTGCCACAAAGGGGATGGAATTGGGGTTGTTAGGGCTGTGGTATGACAGAGAGTTTGAAATTGGTTCTGATGTGATGTCCCAGAGAGGGGAATAACGGGTCTTTCAGCACCGTGGTGTCACAGACAAGTGTCAATTGGACTTGTCAGTGCAGTGATCTCTCAGAGAGAGGAAAACTGAGGCTGTCACTGCTGTGGCCTATAGGAGCGGATGAATTCCCACTTGTCTTTGATGTTATGTCACGGAGAGGAGAAACCTGGCACTGTCACCGCTGGGGTGTTAGAGATAGGTGTAAATTGGGCTTGTTGCATCTGTGGTGTGACAGAAAGGGTGAAATTTGGTCTGTCAGTGCTGTGATGTCTTAAAGGGTGGAAACTGGGTCTTTCACTGCTGTGATGTCCCAGAGAGGCGTAGATTGGGGTGTCCCACTGCTGTGATGTCCCAGAGAGGGGAAAAGAGAGGCTATCACAGCTGTGGAGTCTGAGAGAAAGTTACAGAGGTGTTCTGACTTGTCTGTTGCCACAGAGGGGATGCAGTTGGGGATGTCATGGCTATGGTATCAGGGAGAGGTTTGAATTGGTTCTGTCTCTGCTGTGATGTCACAGAGAAGGGAATAATGAGTCTGTCACCGCTGTGGTGTCACAGAGAGGTGTAAATTGGACTTGTCACTGACTGCAGTGATGTCAGAGAGAGGTGAAGCTGGGTCACTCATTTTTGTGATGTCACAGAGAGGAAGAAACTGAGGCTGCCAACACTTTGGTGTCATCAACAGATGTAAGTTGGGCCTGTCACTGCTCTGATGTCACAAATGGAGGAAAAGTGGATCAGTCAGTGCTGCGGTGTTACAGAGGGGATGAATTTGAGGCTGTCATGACTGTGATGTCCCAGAGAGGGGAATAATGCCTCTGTCAGCACTGTGGTGTCACAGAGAGGCGTAAATGAGAGTTGTCACTGCAGTGATGTTATAGAGAGGGGAAAATGGGTCCCTGATTGGTGTGATGTCAGAGAGAGGAAAAAACTGAGACTGCCTCTGCACTGGTGTCACAGAGAGGCATCAATTGGGCCTGTCACTTCTGTGGTGTCACAAAGAGGGGAAAAGTGAGTCTGTCACTGCTGTGGTGTCCCGGAGAGGGGAAAAGTGGAGTGATCACAGTTGTGCAGTCCCAGAGAAAGTTGCACAGGTGCTATGACTTGTCTGTTGCCACAAAGGGGATGGAATTGGGGTTGTTAGGGCTGTGGTATGACAGAGAGTTTTAAACTGGTTCTGATGTGATGTCCCAGAGAGGGGAATAATGGGTCTTTCAGCGCCATGGTGTCACAGAGAGGTGTCAATTGGACTTGTCAGTGCAGTGATATCCCAGAGAGAGGAAAACTGAGGCTGTCACTGCTGTGGCCTATAGGAGGGGATGAATTCCCACTTGTCTTTGATGTTATGTCACGGAGAGGAGAAACGTGGCACTGTCACCGCTGGGGTGTTAGAGATAGGTGTAAATTGGGCTTGTTGCATCTGTGGTGTGACAGAAAGGGTGAAATTTGGTCTGTCAGTGCTGTGATGTCTTAAAGGGTGGAAACTGGGTCTTTCACTGCTGTGATGTCCCAGAGAGGCGTAGATTGGGGTGTCCCACTGCTGTGATGTCCCAGAGAGGGGAAAAGAGAGGCTATCACAGCTGTGGAGTCTGAGAGAAAGTTACAGAGGTGTTCTGACTTGTCTGTTGCCACAGAGGGGATGCAGTTGGGGATGTCATGGCTATGGTATCAGGGAGAGGTTTGAATTGGTTCTGTCTCTGCTGTGATGTCACAGAGAAGGGAATAATGAGTCTGTCACCGCTGTGGTGTCCCAGAGAGGTGTAAATTGGACTTGTCACTGACTGCAGTGATGTCACAGAGAGGTGAAACTGGGTCACTCATTTTTGTGATGTCACAGAGAGGAAAAAACTGAGGCTGCCACCACTTTGGTGTCATAAACAGATGTAAGTTGGGCCTGTCACTGCTCTGATGTCACAAATGGAGGAAAAGTGGATCAGTCAGTGCTGCGGTGTTAGAGAGGGGATGAATTTGAGGCTGTCATGACTGTGATGTCCCAGAGAGGGGAATAATGCCTCTGTCACCACTGTGGTGTCACAGAGAGGCGTAAATGAGAGTTGTCACTGCAGTGATGTTATAGAGAGGGGAAAATGGGTCCCTGATTGGTGTGATGTCAGAGAGAGGAAAAAACTGAGACTGCCTCTGCACTGGTGTCACAGAGAGGTATCAATTGGGCCTGTCACTTCTGTGGTGTCACAAAGAGGGGAAAAGTGAGTCTGTCACTGCTGTGGTGTCCCGGAGAGGGGAAAAGTGGAGTGATCACAGTTGTGCAGTCCCAGAGAAAGTTGCACAGGTGCTATGACTTGTCTGTTGCCACAAAGGGGATGGAATTGGGGTTGTTAGGGCTGTGGTATGACAGAGAGTTTGAAATTGGTTCTGATGTGATGTCCCAGAGAGGGGAATAACGGGTCTTTCAGCACCGTGGTGTCACAGACAAGTGTCAATTGGACTTGTCAGTGCAGTGATCTCTCAGAGAGAGGAAAACTGAGGCTGTCACTGCTGTGGCCTATAGGAGCGGATGAATTCCCACTTGTCTTTGATGTTATGTCACGGAGAGGAGAAACCTGGCACTGTCACCGCTGGGGTGTTAGAGATAGGTGTAAATTGGGCTTGTTGCATCTGTGGTGTGACAGAAAGGGTGAAATTTGGTCTGTCAGTGCTGTGATGTCTTAAAGGGTGGAAACTGGGTCTTTCACTGCTGTGATGTCCCAGAGAGGCGTAGATTGGGGTGTCCCACTGCTGTGATGTCCCAGAGAGGGGAAAAGAGAGGCTATCACAGCTGTGGAGTCTGAGAGAAAGTTACAGAGGTGTTCTGACTTGTCTGTTGCCACAGAGGGGATGCAGTTGGGGATGTCATGGCTATGGTATCAGGGAGAGGTTTGAATTGGTTCTGTCTCTGCTGTGATGTCACAGAGAAGGGAATAATGAGTCTGTCACCGCTGTGGTGTCCCAGAGAGGTGTAAATTGGACTTGTCACTGACTGCAGTGATGTCACAGAGAGGTGAAACTGGGTCACTCATTTTTGTGATGTCACAGAGAGGAAAAAACTGAGGCTGCCACCACTTTGGTGTCATAAACAGATGTAAGTTGGGCCTGTCACTGCTCTGATGTCACAAATGGAGGAAAAGTGGATCAGTCAGTGCTGCGGTGTTACAGAGGGGATGAATTTGAGGCTGTCATGACTGTGATGTCCCAGAGAGGGGAATAATGCCTCTGTCACCACTGTGGTGTCACAGAGAGGCGTAAATGAGAGTTGTCACTGCAGTGATGTTATAGAGAGGGGAAAATGGGTCCCTGATTGGTGTGATGTCAGAGAGAGGAAAAAACTGAGACTGCCTCTGCACTGGTGTCACAGAGAGGTATCAATTGGGCCTGTCACTTCTGTGGTGTCACAAAGAGGGGAAAAGTGAGTCTGTCACTGCTGTGGTGTCCCGGAGAGGGGAAAAGTGGAGTGATCACAGTTGTGCAGTCCCAGAGAAAGTTGCACAGGTGCTATGACTTGTCTGTTGCCACAAAGGGGATGGAATTGGGGTTGTTAGGGCTGTGGTATGACAGAGAGTTTGAAATTGGTTCTGATGTGATGTCCCAGAGAGGGGAATAACGGGTCTTTCAGCACCGTGGTGTCACAGACAAGTGTCAATTGGACTTGTCAGTGCAGTGATCTCTCAGAAAGAGGAAAACTGAGGCTGTCACTGCTGTGGCCTATAGGAGCGGATGAATTCCCACTTGTCTTTGATGTTATGTCACGGAGAGGAGAAACCTGGCACTGTCACCGCTGGGGTGTTAGAGATAGGTGTAAATTGGGCTTGTTGCATCTGTGGTGTGACAGAAAGGGTGAAATTTGGTCTGTCAGTGCTGTGATGTCTTAAAGGGTGGAAACTGGGTCTTTCACTGCTGTGATGTCCCAGAGAGGCGTAGATTGGGGTGTCCCACTGCTGTGATGTCCCAGAGAAAGGAAAAGAGGGGCTATCACAGCTGTGGAGTCTGAGAGAAAGTTACAGAGGTGTTCTGACTTGTCTGTTGCCACAGAGGGGATGCAGTTGGGGATGTCATGGCTATGGTATCAGGGAGAGGTTTGAATTGGTTCTGTCTCTGCTGTGATGTCACAGAGAAGGGAATAATGAGTCTGTCACCGCTGTGGTGTCACAGAGAGGTGTAAATTGGACTTGTCACTGACTGCAGTGATGTCAGAGAGAGGTGAAGCTGGGTCACTCATTTTTGTGATGTCACAGAGAGGAAAAAACTGAGGCTGCCACCACTTTGGTGTCATCAACAGATGTAAGTTGGGCCTGTCACTGCTCTGATGTCACAAATGGAGGAAAAGTGGATCAGTCACTGCTGCAGTGTTACAGAGGGGATGAATTTGAGGCTGTGATGACTGTGATGTCCCAGAGAGGGGAATAATGCCTCTGTCAGCACTGTGGTGTCACAGAGAGGCGTAAATGAGAGTTGTCAGTGCAGTGATGTTATAGAGAGGGGAAAATGGGTCCCTGATTGGTGTGATGTCAGAGAGAGGAAAAAACTGAGACTGCCTCTGCACTGGTGTCACAGAGAGGCATCAATTGGGCCTGTCACTTCTGTGGTGTCACAAAGAGGGGAAAAGTGAGTCTGTCACTGCTGTGGTGTCCCGGAGAGGGGAAAAGTGGAGTGATCACAGTTGTGCAGTCCCAGAGAAAGTTGCACAGGTGCTATGACTTGTCTGTTGCCACAAAGGGGATGGAATTGGGGTTGTTAGGGCTGTGGTATGACAGAGAGTTTTAAACTGGTTCTGATGTGATGTTCCTGAGAGGGGAATAATGGGTCTTTCAGCGCCATGGTGTCACAGAGAGGTGTCAATTGGACTTGTCAGTGCAGTGATATCCCAGAGAGAGGAAAACTGAGGCTGTCACTGCTGTGGCCTATAGGAGGGGATGAATTCCCACTTGTCTTTGATGTTATGTCACGGAGAGGAGAAACGTGGCACTGTCACCGCTGGGGTGTTAGAGATAGGTGTAAATTGGGCTTGTTGCATCTGTGGTGTGACAGAAAGGGTGAAATTTGGTCTGTCAGTGCTGTGATGTCTTAAAGGGTGGAAACTGGGTCTTTCACTGCTGTGATGTCCCAGAGAGGCGTAGATTGGGGTGTCCCACTGCTGTGATGTCCCAGAGAGGGGAAAAGAGAGGCTATCACAGCTGTGGAGTCTGAGAGAAAGTTACAGAGGTGTTCTGACTTGTCTGTTGCCACAGAGGGGATGCAGTTGGGGATGTCATGGCTATGGTATCAGGGAGAGGTTTGAATTGGTTCTGTCTCTGCTGTGATGTCACAGAGAAGGGAATAATGAGTCTGTCACCGCTGTGGTGTCCCAGAGAGGTGTAAATTGGACTTGTCACTGACTGCAGTGATGTCACAGAGAGGTGAAGCTGGGTCACTCATTTTTGTGATGTCACAGAGAGGAAAAAACTGAGGCTGCCACCACTTTGGTGTCATCAACAGATGTAAGTTGGGCCTGTCACTGCTCTGATGTCACAAATGGAGGAAAAGTGGATCAGTCAGTGCTGCGGTGTTACAGAGGGGATGAATTTGAGGCTGTCATGACTGTGATGTCCCAGAGAGGGGAATAATGCCTCTGTCACCACTGTGGTGTCACAGAGAGGCGTAAATGAGAGTTGTCACTGCAGTGATGTTATAGAGAGGGGAAAATGGGTCCCTGATTGGTGTGATGTCAGAGAGAGGAAAAAACTGAGACTGCCTCTGCACTGGTGTCACAGAGAGGCATCAATTGGGCCTGTCACTTCTGTGGTGTCACAAAGAGGGGAAAAGTGAGTCTGTCACTGCTGTGGTGTCCCGGAGAGGGGAAAAGTGGAGTGATCACTGTTGTGCAGTCCCAGAGAAAGTTCCACAGGTGCTATGACTTGTCTGTTGCCACAAAGGGGATGGAATTGGGGTTGTTAGGGCTGTGGTATGACAGAGAGTTTGAAATTGGTTCTGATGTGATGTCCCAGAGAGGGGAATAACGGGTCTTTCAGCGCCGTGGTGTCACAGAGAGGTGTCAATTGGACTTGTCAGTGCAGTGATCTCCCAGAGAGAGGAAAACTGAGGCTGTCACTGCTGTGGCCTATAGGAGGGGATGAATTCCCACTTGTCTTTGATGTTATGTCACGGAGAGGAGAAACCTGGCACTGTCACCGCTGGGGTGTTAGAGATAGGTGTAAATTGGGCTTGTTGCATCTGTGGTGTGACAGAAAGGGTGAAATTTGGTCTGTCAGTGCTGTGATGTCTTAAAGGGTGGAAACTGGGTCTTTCACTGCTGTGATGTCCCAGAGAGGCGTAGATTGGGGTGTCCCACTGCTGTGATGTCCCAGAGAGGGGAAAAGAGAGGCTATCACAGCTGTGGAGTCTGAGAGAAAGTTACAGAGGTGTTCTGACTTGTCTGTTGCCACAGAGGGGATGCAGTTGGGGATGTCATGGCTATGGTATCAGAGAGAGGTTTGAATTGGTTCTGTCTCTGCTGTGATGTCACAGAGAAGGGAATAATGAGTCTGTCACCGCTGTGGTGTCACAGAGAGGTGTAAATTGGACTTGTCACTGACTGCAGTGATGTCAGAGAGAGGTGAAGCTGGGTCACTCATTTTTGTGATGTCACAGAGAGGAAGAAACTGAGGCTGCCAACACTTTGGTGTCATCAACAGATGTAAGTTGGGCCTGTCACTGCTCTGATGTCACAAATGGAGGAAAAGTGGATCAGTCAGTGCTGCGGTGTTAGAGAGGGGATGAATTTGAGGCTGTCATGACTGTGATGTCCCAGAGAGGGGAATAATGCCTCTGTCAGCACTGTGGTGTCACAGAGAGGCGTAAATGAGAGTTGTCACTGCAGTGATGTTATAGAGAGGGGAAAATGGGTCCCTGATTGGTGTGATGTCAGAGAGAGGAAAAAACTGAGACTGCCTCTGCACTGGTGTCACAGAGAGGCATCAATTGGGCCTGTCACTTCTGTGGTGTCACAAAGAGGGGAAAAGTGAGTCTGTCACTGCTGTGGTGTCCCGGAGAGGGGAAAAGTGGAGTGATCACTGTTGTGCAGTCCCAGAGAAAGTTGCACAGGTGCTATGACTTGTCTGTTGCCACAAAGGGGATGGAATTGGGGTTGTTAGGGCTGTGGTATGACAGAGAGTTTTAAACTGGTTCTGATGTGATGTCCCAGAGAGGGGAATAATGGGCCTTTCAGCGCCATGGTGTCACAGAGAGGTGTCAATTGGACTTGTCAGTGCAGTGATATCCCAGAGAGAGGAAAACTGAGGCTGTCACTGCTGTGGCCTATAGGAGGGGATGAATTCCCACTTGTCTTTGATGTTATGTCACGGAGAGGAGAAACGTGGCACTGTCACCGCTGGGGTGTTAGAGATAGGTGTAAATTGGGCTTGTTGCATCTGTGGTGTGACAGAAAGGGTGAAATTTGGTCTGTCAGTGCTGTGATGTCTTAAAGGGTGGAAACTGGGTCTTTCACTGCTGTGATGTCCCAGAGAGGCGTAGATTGGGGTGTCCCACTGCTGTGATGTCCCAGAGAGGGGAAAAGAGAGGCTATCACAGCTGTGGAGTCTGAGAGAAAGTTACAGAGGTGTTCTGACTTGTCTGTTGCCACAGAGGGGATGCAGTTGGGGATGTCATGGCTATGGTATCAGGGAGAGGTTTGAATTGGTTCTGTCTCTGCTGTGATGTCACAGAGAAGGGAATAATGAGTCTGTCACCGCTGTGGTGTCCCAGAGAGGTGTAAATTGGACTTGTCACTGACTGCAGTGATGTCACAGAGAGGTGAAACTGGGTCACTCATTTTTGTGATGTCACAGAGAGGAAGAAACTGAGGCTGCCACCACTTTGGTGTCATCAACAGATGTAAGTTGGGCCTGTCACTGCTCTGATGTCACAAATGGAGGAAAAGTGGATCAGTCAGTGCTGCGGTGTTACAGAGGGGATGAATTTGAGGCTGTCATGACTGTGATGTCCCAGAGAGGGGAATAATGCCTCTGTCACCACTGTGGTGTCACAGAGAGGCGTAAATGAGAGTTGTCACTGCAGTGATGTTATAGAGAGGGGAAAATGGGTCCCTGATTGGTGTGATGTCAGAGAGAGGAAAAAACTGAGACTGCCTCTGCACTGGTGTCACAGAGAGGTATCAATTGGGCCTGTCACTTCTGTGGTGTCACAAAGAGGGGAAAAGTGAGTCTGTCACTGCTGTGGTGTCCCGGAGAGGGGAAAAGTGGAGTGATCACAGTTGTGCAGTCCCAGAGAAAGTTGCACAGGTGCTATGACTTGTCTGTTGCCACAAAGGGGATGGAATTGGGGTTGTTAGGGCTGTGGTATGACAGAGAGTTTGAAATTGGTTCTGATGTGATGTCCCAGAGAGGGGAATAACGGGTCTTTCAGCACCGTGGTGTCACAGACAAGTGTCAATTGGACTTGTCAGTGCAGTGATCTCTCAGAGAGAGGAAAACTGAGGCTGTCACTGCTGTGGCCTATAGGAGCGGATGAATTCCCACTTGTCTTTGATGTTATGTCACGGAGAGGAGAAACCTGGCACTGTCACCGCTGGGGTGTTAGAGATAGGTGTAAATTGGGCTTGTTGCATCTGTGGTGTGACAGAAAGGGTGAAATTTGGTCTGTCAGTGCTGTGATGTCTTAAAGGGTGGAAACTGGGTCTTTCACTGCTGTGATGTCCCAGAGAGGCGTAGATTGGGGTGTCCCACTGCTGTGATGTCCCAGAGAAAGGAAAAGAGGGGCTATCACAGCTGTGGAGTCTGAGAGAAAGTTACAGAGGTGTTCTGACTTGTCTGTTGCCACAGAGGGGATGCAGTTGGGGATGTCATGGCTATGGTATCAGGGAGAGGTTTGAATTGGTTCTGTCTCTGCTGTGATGTCACAGAGAAGGGAATAATGAGTCTGTCACCGCTGTGGTGTCACAGAGAGGTGTAAATTGGACTTGTCACTGACTGCAGTGATGTCAGAGAGAGGTGAAGCTGGGTCACTCATTTTTGTGATGTCACAGAGAGGAAAAAACTGAGGCTGCCACCACTTTGGTGTCATCAACAGATGTAAGTTGGGCCTGTCACTGCTCTGATGTCACAAATGGAGGAAAAGTGGATCAGTCACTGCTGCAGTGTTACAGAGGGGATGAATTTGAGGCTGTGATGACTGTGATGTCCCAGAGAGGGGAATAATGCCTCTGTCAGCACTGTGGTGTCACAGAGAGGCGTAAATGAGAGTTGTCACTGCAGTGATGTTATAGAGAGGGGAAAATGGGTCCCTGATTGGTGTGATGTCAGAGAGAGGAAAAAACTGAGACTGCCTCTGCACTGGTGTCACAGAGAGGCATCAATTGGGCCTGTCACTTCTGTGGTGTCACAAAGAGGGGAAAAGTGAGTCTGTCACTGCTGTGGTGTCCCGGAGAGGGGAAAAGTGGAGTGATCACAGTTGTACAGTCCCAGAGAAAGTTCCACAGGTGCTATGACTTGTCTGTTGCCACAAAGGGGATGGAATTGGGGTTGTTAGGGCTGTGGTATGACAGAGAGTTTGAAATTGGTTCTGATGTGATGTCCCAGAGAGGGGAATAACGGGTCTTTCAGCACCGTGGTGTCACAGACAAGTGTCAATTGGACTTGTCAGTGCAGTGATCTCTCAGAGAGAGGAAAACTGAGGCTGTCACTGCTGTGGCCTATAGGAGCGGATGAATTCCCACTTGTCTTTGATGTTATGTCACGGAGAGGAGAAACCTGGCACTGTCACCGCTGGGGTGTTAGAGATAGGTGTAAATTGGGCTTGTTGCATCTGTGGTGTGACAGAAAGGGTGAAATTTGGTCTGTCAGTGCTGTGATGTCTTAAAGGGTGGAAACTGGGTCTTTCACTGCTGTGATGTCCCAGAGAGGCGTAGATTGGGGTGTCCCACTGCTGTGATGTCCCAGAGAGGGGAAAAGAGAGGCTATCACAGCTGTGGAGTCTGAGAGAAAGTTACAGAGGTGTTCTGACTTGTCTGTTGCCACAGAGGGGATGCAGTTGGGGATGTCATGGCTATGGTATCAGGGAGAGGTTTGAATTGGTTCTGTCTCTGCTGTGATGTCACAGAGAAGGGAATAATGAGTCTGTCACCGCTGTGGTGTCACAGAGAGGTGTAAATTGGACTTGTCACTGACTGCAGTGATGTCAGAGAGAGGTGAAACTGGGTCACTCATTTTTGTGATGTCACAGAGAGGAAGAAACTGAGCCTGCCAACACTTTGGTGTCATCAACAGATGTAAGTTGGGCCTGTCACTGCTCTGATGTCACAAATGGAGGAAAAGTGGATCAGTCAGTGCTGCGGTGTTACAGAGGGGATGAATTTGAGGCTGTCATGACTGTGATGTCCCAGAGAGGGGAATAATGCCTCTGTCAGCACTGTGGTGTCACAGAGAGGCGTAAATGAGAGTTGTCACTGCAGTGATGTTATAGAGAGGGGAAAATGGGTCCCTGATTGGTGTGATGTCAGAGAGAGGAAAAAACTGAGACTGCCTCTGCACTGGTGTCACAGAGAGGCATCAATTGGGCCTGTCACTTCTGTGGTGTCACAAAGAGGGGAAAAGTGAGTCTGTCACTGCTGTGGTGTCCCGGAGAGGGGAAAAGTGGAGTGATCACAGTTGTACAGTCCCAGAGAAAGTTCCACAGGTGCTATGACTTGTCTGTTGCCACAAAGGGGATGGAATTGGGGTTGTTAGGGCTGTGGTATGACAGAGAGTTTGAAATTGGTTCTGATGTGATGTCCCAGAGAGGGGAATAACGGGTCTTTCAGCACCGTGGTGTCACAGACAAGTGTCAATTGGACTTGTCAGTGCAGTGATCTCTCAGAGAGAGGAAAACTGAGGCTGTCACTGCTGTGGCCTATAGGAGCGGATGAATTCCCACTTGTCTTTGATGTTATGTCACGGAGAGGAGAAACCTGGCACTGTCACCGCTGGGGTGTTAGAGATAGGTGTAAATTGGGCTTGTTGCATCTGTGGTGTGACAGAAAGGGTGAAATTTGGTCTGTCAGTGCTGTGATGTCTTAAAGGGTGGAAACTGGGTCTTTCACTGCTGTGATGTCCCAGAGAGGCGTAGATTGGGGTGTCCCACTGCTGTGATGTCCCAGAGAGGGGAAAAGAGAGGCTATCACAGCTGTGGAGTCTGAGAGAAAGTTACAGAGGTGTTC
Source organism: Poecile atricapillus (assembly GCF_030490865.1). Taxonomy (NCBI): domain Eukaryota; kingdom Metazoa; phylum Chordata; class Aves; order Passeriformes; family Paridae; genus Poecile; species Poecile atricapillus. Next base: position 117,826,063 of record NC_081249.1, on the reverse strand, counting down.
TGACTTGTCTGTTGCCACAGAGGGGATGCAGTTGGGGATGTCATGGCTATGGTATCAGGGAGAGGTTTGAATTGGTTCTGTCTCTGCTGTGATGTCACAGAGAAGGGAATAATGAGTCTGTCACCGCTGTGGTGTCACAGAGAGGTGTAAATTGGACTTGTCACTGACTGCAGTGATGTCAGAGAGAGGTGAAACTGGGTCACTCATTTTTGTGATGTCACAGAGAGGAAGAAACTGAGGCTGCCAACACTTTGGTGTCATCAACAGATGTAAGTTGGGCCTGTCACTGCTCTGATGTCACAAATGGAGGAAAAGTGGATCAGTCAGTGCTGCGGTGTTACAGAGGGGATGAATTTGAGGCTGTCATGACTGTGATGTCCCAGAGAGGGGAATAATGCCTCTGTCAGCACTGTGGTGTCACAGAGAGGCGTAAATGAGAGTTGTCACTGCAGTGATGTTATAGAGAGGGGAAAATGGGTCCCTGATTGGTGTGATGTCAGAGAGAGGAAAAAACTGAGACTGCCTCTGCACTGGTGTCACAGAGAGGCATCAATTGGGCCTGTCACTTCTGTGGTGTCACAAAGAGGGGAAAAGTGAGTCTGTCACTGCTGTGGTGTCCCGGAGAGGGGAAAAGTGGAGTGATCACAGTTGTGCAGTCCCAGAGAAAGTTGCACAGGTGCTATGACTTGTCTGTTGCCACAAAGGGGATGGAATTGGGGTTGTTAGGGCTGTGGTATGACAGAGAGTTTTAAACTGGTTCTGATGTGATGTCCCAGAGAGGGGAATAATGGGTCTTTCAGCGCCATGGTGTCACAGAGAGGTGTCAATTGGACTTGTCAGTGCAGTGATATCCCAGAGAGAGGAAAACTGAGGCTGTCACTGCTGTGGCCTATAGGAGGGGATGAATTCCCACTTGTCTTTGATGTTATGTCACGGAGAGGAGAAACGTGGCACTGTCACCGCTGGGGTGTTAGAGATAGGTGTAAATTGGGCTTGTTGCATCTGTGGTGTGACAGAAAGGGTGAAATTTGGTCTGTCAGTGCTGTGATGTCTTAAAGGGTGGAAACTGGGTCTTTCACTGCTGTGATGTCCCAGAGAGGCGTAGATTGGGGTGTCCCACTGCTGTGATGTCCCAGAGAGGGGAAAAGAGAGGCTATCACAGCTGTGGAGTCTGAGAGAAAGTTACAGAGGTGTTCTGACTTGTCTGTTGCCACAGAGGGGATGCAGTTGGGGATGTCATGGCTATGGTATCAGGGAGAGGTTTGAATTGGTTCTGTCTCTGCTGTGATGTCACAGAGAAGGGAATAATGAGTCTGTCACCGCTGTGGTGTCGCAGAGAGGTGTAAATTGGATTTGTCACTGACTGCAGTGATGTCAGAGAGAGGTGAAACTGGGTCACTCATTTTTGTGATGTCACAGAGAGGAAGAAACTGAGGCTGCCACCACTTTGGTGTCATCAACAGATGTAAGTTGGGCCTGTCACTGCTCTGATGTCACAAATGGAGGAAAAGTGGATCAGTCAGTGCTGCGGTGTTAGAGAGGGGATGAATTTGAGGCTGTCATGACTGTGATGTCCCAGAGAGGGGAATAATGCCTCTGTCACCACTGTGGTGTCACAGAGAGGCGTAAATGAGAGTTGTCAGTGCAGTGATGTGATAGAGAGGGGAAAATGGGTCCCTGATTGGTGTGATGTCACAGAGAGGAAAAAACTGAGACTGCCTCTGCACTGGTGTCACAGAGAGGCATCAATTGGGCCTGTCACTTCTGTGGTGTCACAAAGAGGGGAAAAGTGAGTCTGTCACTGCTGTGGTGTCCCGGAGAGGGGAAAAGTGGAGTGATCACAGTTGTACAGTCCCAGAGAAAGTTCCACAGGTGCTATGACTTGTCTGTTGCCACAAAGGGGATGGAATTGGGGTTGTTAGGGCTGTGGTATGACAGAGAGTTTGAAATTGGTTCTGATGTGATGTCCCAGAGAGGGGAATAACGGGTCTTTCAGCACCGTGGTGTCACAGACAAGTGTCAATTGGACTTGTCAGTGCAGTGATCTCTCAGAGAGAGGAAAACTGAGGCTGTCACTGCTGTGGCCTATAGGAGCGGATGAATTCCCACTTGTCTTTGATGTTATGTCACGGAGAGGAGAAACCTGGCACTGTCACCGCTGGGGTGTTAGAGATAGGTGTAAATTGGGCTTGTTGCATCTGTGGTGTGACAGAAAGGGTGAAATTTGGTCTGTCAGTGCTGTGATGTCTTAAAGGGTGGAAACTGGGTCTTTCACTGCTGTGATGTCCCAGAGAGGCGTAGATTGGGGTGTCCCACTGCTGTGATGTCCCAGAGAGGGGAAAAGAGAGGCTATCACAGCTGTGGAGTCTGAGAGAAAGTTACAGAGGTGTTCTGACTTGTCTGTTGCCACAGAGGGGATGCAGTTGGGGATGTCATGGCTATGGTATCAGGGAGAGGTTTGAATTGGTTCTGTCTCTGCTGTGATGTCACAGAGAAGGGAATAATGAGTCTGTCACCGCTGTGGTGTCACAGAGAGGTGTAAATTGGACTTGTCACTGACTGCAGTGATGTCAGAGAGAGGTGAAGCTGGGTCACTCATTTTTGTGATGTCACAGAGAGGAAGAAACTGAGGCTGCCAACACTTTGGTGTCATCAACAGATGTAAGTTGGGCCTGTCACTGCTCTGATGTCACAAATGGAGGAAAAGTGGATCAGTCAGTGCTGCGGTGTTACAGAGGGGATGAATTTGAGGCTGTCATGACTGTGATGTCCCAGAGAGGGGAATAATGCCTCTGTCAGCACTGTGGTGTCACAGAGAGGCGTAAATGAGAGTTGTCACTGCAGTGATGTTATAGAGAGGGGAAAATGGGTCCCTGATTGGTGTGATGTCAGAGAGAGGAAAAAACTGAGACTGCCTCTGCACTGGTGTCACAGAGAGGCATCAATTGGGCCTGTCACTTCTGTGGTGTCACAAAGAGGGGAAAAGTGAGTCTGTCACTGCTGTGGTGTCCCGGAGAGGGGAAAAGTGGAGTGATCACAGTTGTGCAGTCCCAGAGAAAGTTGCACAGGTGCTATGACTTGTCTGTTGCCACAAAGGGGATGGAATTGGGGTTGTTAGGGCTGTGGTATGACAGAGAGTTTTAAACTGGTTCTGATGTGATGTCCCAGAGAGGGGAATAATGGGTCTTTCAGCGCCATGGTGTCACAGAGAGGTGTCAATTGGACTTGTCAGTGCAGTGATATCCCAGAGAGAGGAAAACTGAGGCTGTCACTGCTGTGGCCTATAGGAGGGGATGAATTCCCACTTGTCTTTGATGTTATGTCACGGAGAGGAGAAACGTGGCACTGTCACCGCTGGGGTGTTAGAGATAGGTGTAAATTGGGCTTGTTGCATCTGTGGTGTGACAGAAAGGGTGAAATTTGGTCTGTCAGTGCTGTGATGTCTTCAAGGGTGGAAACTGGGTCTTTCACTGCTGTGATGTCCCAGAGAGGCGTAGATTGGGGTGTCCCACTGCTGTGATGTCCCAGAGAGGGGAAAAGAGAGGCTATCACAGCTGTGGAGTCTGAGAGAAAGTTACAGAGGTGTTCTGACTTGTCTGTTGCCACAGAGGGGATGCAGTTGGGGATGTCATGGCTATGGTATCAGGGAGAGGTTTGAATTGGTTCTGTCTCTGCTGTGATGTCACAGAGAAGGGAATAATGAGTCTGTCACCGCTGTGGTGTCCCAGAGAGGTGTAAATTGGACTTGTCACTGACTGCAGTGATGTCACAGAGAGGTGAAACTGGGTCACTCATTTTTGTGATGTCACAGAGAGGAAAAAACTGAGGCTGCCACCACTTTGGTGTCATAAACAGATGTAAGTTGGGCCTGTCACTGCTCTGATGTCACAAATGGAGGAAAAGTGGATCAGTCAGTGCTGCGGTGTTACAGAGGGGATGAATTTGAGGCTGTCATGACTGTGATGTCCCAGAGAGGGGAATAATGCCTCTGTCACCACTGTGGTGTCACAGAGAGGCGTAAATGAGAGTTGTCACTGCAGTGATGTTATAGAGAGGGGAAAATGGGTCCCTGATTGGTGTGATGTCAGAGAGAGGAAAAAACTGAGACTGCCTCTGCACTGGTGTCACAGAGAGGTATCAATTGGGCCTGTCACTTCTGTGGTGTCACAAAGAGGGGAAAAGTGAGTCTGTCACTGCTGTGGTGTCCCGGAGAGGGGAAAAGTGGAGTGATCACAGTTGTGCAGTCCCAGAGAAAGTTGCACAGGTGCTATGACTTGTCTGTTGCCACAAAGGGGATGGAATTGGGGTTGTTAGGGCTGTGGTATGACAGAGAGTTTGAAATTGGTTCTGATGTGATATCCCAGAGAGGGGAATAACGGGTCTTTCAGCACCGTGGTGTCACAGACAAGTGTCAATTGGACTTGTCAGTGCAGTGATCTCTCAGAGAGAGGAAAACTGAGGCTGTCACTGCTGTGGCCTATAGGAGCGGATGAATTCCCACTTGTCTTTGATGTTATGTCACGGAGAGGAGAAACCTGGCACTGTCACCGCTGGGGTGTTAGAGATAGGTGTAAATTGGGCTTGTTGCATCTGTGGTGTGACAGAAAGGGTGAAATTTGGTCTGTCAGTGCTGTGATGTCTTAAAGGGTGGAAACTGGGTCTTTCACTGCTGTGATGTCCCAGAGAGGCGTAGATTGGGGTGTCCCACTGCTGTGATGTCCCAGAGAAAGGAAAAGAGGGGCTATCACAGCTGTGGAGTCTGAGAGAAAGTTACAGAGGTGTTCTGACTTGTCTGTTGCCACAGAGGGGATGCAGTTGGGGATGTCATGGCTATGGTATCAGGGAGAGGTTTGAATTGGTTCTGTCTCTGCTGTGATGTCACAGAGAAGGGAATAATGAGTCTGTCACCGCTGTGGTGTCCCAGAGAGGTGTAAATTGGACTTGTCACTGACTGCAGTGATGTCAGAGAGAGGTGAAGCTGGGTCACTCATTTTTGTGATGTCACAGAGAGGAAAAAACTGAGGCTGCCACCACTTTGGTGTCATCAACAGATGTAAGTTGGGCCTGTCACTGCTCTGATGTCACAAATGGAGGAAAAGTGGATCAGTCACTGCTGCAGTGTTACAGAGGGGATGAATTTGAGGCTGTGATGACTGTGATGTCCCAGAGAGGGGAATAATGCCTCTGTCAGCACTGTGGTGTCACAGAGAGGCGTAAATGAGAGTTGTCAGTGCAGTGATGTTATAGAGAGGGGAAAATGGGTCCCTGATTGGTGTGATGTCAGAGAGAGGAAAAAACTGAGACTGCCTCTGCACTGGTGTCACAGAGAGGCATCAATTGGGCCTGTCACTTCTGTGGTGTCACAAAGAGGGGAAAAGTGAGTCTGTCACTGCTGTGGTGTCCCGGAGAGGGGAAAAGTGGAGTGATCACAGTTGTACAGTCCCAGAGAAAGTTCCACAGGTGCTATGACTTGTCTGTTGCCACAAAGGGGATGGAATTGGGGTTGTTAGGGCTGTGGTATGACAGAGAGTTTGAAATTGGTTCTGATGTGATGTCCCAGAGAGGGGAATAACGGGTCTTTCAGCACCGTGGTGTCACAGACAAGTGTCAATTGGACTTGTCAGTGCAGTGATCTCTCAGAGAGAGGAAAACTGAGGCTGTCACTGCTGTGGCCTATAGGAGCGGATGAATTCCCACTTGTCTTTGATGTTATGTCACGGAGAGGAGAAACCTGGCACTGTCACCGCTGGGGTGTTAGAGATAGGTGTAAATTGGGCTTGTTGCATCTGTGGTGTGACAGAAAGGGTGAAATTTGGTCTGTCAGTGCTGTGATGTCTTAAAGGGTGGAAACTGGGTCTTTCACTGCTGTGATGTCCCAGAGAGGCGTAGATTGGGGTGTCCCACTGCTGTGATGTCCCAGAGAGGGGAAAAGAGAGGCTATCACAGCTGTGGAGTCTGAGAGAAAGTTACAGAGGTGTTCTGACTTGTCTGTTGCCACAGAGGGGATGCAGTTGGGGATGTCATGGCTATGGTATCAGGGAGAGGTTTGAATTGGTTCTGTCTCTGCTGTGATGTCACAGAGAAGGGAATAATGAGTCTGTCACCGCTGTGGTGTCACAGAGAGGTGTAAATTGGACTTGTCACTGACTGCAGTGATGTCACAGAGAGGTGAAACTGGGTCACTCATTTTTGTGATGTCACAGAGAGGAAGAAACTGAGGCTGCCAACACTTTGGTGTCATCAACAGATGTAAGTTGGGCCTGTCACTGCTCTGATGTCACAAATGGAGGAAAAGTGGATCAGTCAGTGCTGCGGTGTTACAGAGGGGATGAATTTGAGGCTGTCATGACTGTGATGTCCCAGAGAGGGGAATAATGCCTCTGTCAGCACTGTGGTGTCACAGAGAGGTGTAAATGAGAGTTGTCACTGCAGTGATGTTATAGAGAGGGGAAAATGGGTCCCTGATTGGTGTGATGTCAGAGAGAGGAAAAAACTGAGACTGCCTCTGCACTGGTGTCACAGAGACGCATCAATTGGGCCTGTCACTTCTGTGGTGTCACAAAGAGGGGAAAAGTGAGTCTGTCACTGCTGTGGTGTCCCGGAGAGGGGAAAAGTGGAGTGATCACAGTTGTGCAGTCCCAGAGAAAGTTCCACAGGTGCTATGACTTGTCTGTTGCCACAAAGGGGATGGAATTGGGGTTGTTAGGGCTGTGGTATGACAGAGAGTTTGAAATTGGTTCTGATGTGATGTCCCAGAGAGGGGAATAACGGGTCTTTCAGCACCGTGGTGTCACAGACAAGTGTCAATTGGACTTGTCAGTGCAGTGATCTCTCAGAGAGAGGAAAACTGAGGCTGTCACTGCTGTGGCCTATAGGAGCGGATGAATTCCCACTTGTCTTTGATGTTATGTCACGGAGAGGAGAAACCTGGCACTGTCACCGCTGGGGTGTTAGAGATAGGTGTAAATTGGGCTTGTTGCATCTGTGGTGTGACAGAAAGGGTGAAATTTGGTCTGTCAGTGCTGTGATGTCTTAAAGGGTGGAAACTGGGTCTTTCACTGCTGTGATGTCCCAGAGAGGCGTAGATTGGGGTGTCCCACTGCTGTGATGTCCCAGAGAAAGAAAAGAGGGGCTATCACAGCTGTGGAGTGTGAGAGAAAGTTACAGAGGTGTTCTGACTTGTCTGTTGCCACAGAGGGGATGCAGTTGGGGATGTCATGGCTATGGTATCAGGGAGAGGTTTGAATTGGTTCTGTCTCTGCTGTGATGTCACAGAGAAGGGAATAATGAGTCTGTCACCGCTGTGGTGTCACAGAGAGGTGTAAATTGGACTTGTCACTGACTGCAGTGATGTCACAGAGAGGTGAAACTGGGTCACTCATTTTTGTGATGTCACAGAGAGGAAGAAACTGAGGCTGCCAACACTTTGGTGTCATCAACAGATGTAAGTTGGGCCTGTCACTGCTCTGATGTCACAAATGGAGGAAAAGTGGATCAGTCAGTGCTGCGGTGTTACAGAGGGGATGAATTTGAGGCTGTCATGACTGTGATGTCCCAGAGAGGGGAATAATGCCTCTGTCAGCACTGTGGTGTCACAGAGAGGCGTAAATGAGAGTTGTCACTGCAGTGATGTTATAGAGAGGGGAAAATGGGTCCCTGATTGGTGTGATGTCAGAGAGAGGAAAAAACTGAGACTGCCTCTGCACTGGTGTCACAGAGAGGCATCAATTGGGCCTGTCACTTCTGTGGTGTCACAAAGAGGGGAAAAGTGAGTCTGTCACTGCTGTGGTGTCCCGGAGAGGGGAAAAGTGGAGTGATCACAGTTGTGCAGTCCCAGAGAAAGTTGCACAGGTGCTATGACTTGTCTGTTGCCACAAAGGGGATGGAATTGGGGTTGTTAGGGCTGTGGTATGACAGAGAGTTTTAAACTGGTTCTGATGTGATGTCCCAGAGAGGGGAATAATGGGTCTTTCAGCGCCATGGTGTCACAGAGAGGTGTCAATTGGACTTGTCAGTGCAGTGATATCCCAGAGAGAGGAAAACTGAGGCTGTCACTGCTGTGGCCTATAGGAGGGGATGAATTCCCACTTGTCTTTGATGTTATGTCACGGAGAGGAGAAACGTGGCACTGTCACCGCTGGGGTGTTAGAGATAGGTGTAAATTGGGCTTGTTGCATCTGTGGTGTGACAGAAAGGGTGAAATTTGGTCTGTCAGTGCTGTGATGTCTTCAAGGGTGGAAACTGGGTCTTTCACTGCTGTGATGTCCCAGAGAGGCGTAGATTGGGGTGTCCCACTGCTGTGATGTCCCAGAGAGGGGAAAAGAGAGGCTATCACAGCTGTGGAGTCTGAGAGAAAGTTACAGAGGTGTTCTGACTTGTCTGTTGCCACAGAGGGGATGCAGTTGGGGATGTCATGGCTATGGTATCAGGGAGAGGTTTGAATTGGTTCTGTCTCTGCTGTGATGTCACAGAGAAGGGAATAATGAGTCTGTCACCGCTGTGGTGTCCCAGAGAGGTGTAAATTGGACTTGTCACTGACTGCAGTGATGTCACAGAGAGGTGAAACTGGGTCACTCATTTTTGTGATGTCACAGAGAGGAAAAAACTGAGGCTGCCACCACTTTGGTGTCATAAACAGATGTAAGTTGGGCCTGTCACTGCTCTGATGTCACAAATGGAGGAAAAGTGGATCAGTCAGTGCTGCGGTGTTACAGAGGGGATGAATTTGAGGCTGTCATGACTGTGATGTCCCAGAGAGGGGAATAATGCCTCTGTCAGCACTGTGGTGTCACAGAGAGGCGTAAATGAGAGTTGTCACTGCAGTGATGTTATAGAGAGGGGAAAATGGGTCCCTGATTGGTGTGATGTCAGAGAGAGGAAAAAACTGAGACTGCCTCTGCACTGGTGTCACAGAGAGGTATCAATTGGGCCTGTCACTTCTGTGGTGTCACAAAGAGGGGAAAAGTGAGTCTGTCACTGCTGTGGTGTCCCGGAGAGGGGAAAAGTGGAGTGATCACAGTTGTGCAGTCCCAGAGAAAGTTGCACAGGTGCTATGACTTGTCTGTTGCCACAAAGGGGATGGAATTGGGGTTGTTAGGGCTGTGGTATGACAGAGAGTTTGAAATTGGTTCTGATGTGATATCCCAGAGAGGGGAATAACGGGTCTTTCAGCACCGTGGTGTCACAGACAAGTGTCAATTGGACTTGTCAGTGCAGTGATCTCTCAGAGAGAGGAAAACTGAGGCTGTCACTGCTGTGGCCTATAGGAGCGGATGAATTCCCACTTGTCTTTGATGTTATGTCACGGAGAGGAGAAACCTGGCACTGTCACCGCTGGGGTGTTAGAGATAGGTGTAAATTGGGCTTGTTGCATCTGTGGTGTGACAGAAAGGGTGAAATTTGGTCTGTCAGTGCTGTGATGTCTTAAAGGGTGGAAACTGGGTCTTTCACTGCTGTGATGTCCCAGAGAGGCGTAGATTGGGGTGTCCCACTGCTGTGATGTCCCAGAGAAAGGAAAAGAGGGGCTATCACAGCTGTGGAGTCTGAGAGAAAGTTACAGAGGTGTTCTGACTTGTCTGTTGCCACAGAGGGGATGCAGTTGGGGATGTCATGGCTATGGTATCAGGGAGAGGTTTGAATTGGTTCTGTCTCTGCTGTGATGTCACAGAGAAGGGAATAATGAGTCTGTCACCGCTGTGGTGTCCCAGAGAGGTGTAAATTGGACTTGTCACTGACTGCAGTGATGTCAGAGAGAGGTGAAGCTGGGTCACTCATTTTTGTGATGTCACAGAGAGGAAAAAACTGAGGCTGCCACCACTTTGGTGTCATCAACAGATGTAAGTTGGGCCTGTCACTGCTCTGATGTCACAAATGGAGGAAAAGTGGATCAGTCAGTGCTGCGGTGTTACAGAGGGGATGAATTTGAGGCTGTCATGACTGTGATGTCCCAGAGAGGGGAATAATGCCTCTGTCAGCACTGTGGTGTCACAGAGAGGCGTAAATGAGAGTTGTCACTGCAGTGATGTTATAGAGAGGGGAAAATGGGTCCCTGATTGGTGTGATGTCAGAGAGAGGAAAAAACTGAGACTGCCTCTGCACTGGTGTCACAGAGAGGCATCAATTGGGCCTGTCACTTCTGTGGTGTCACAAAGAGGGGAAAAGTGAGTCTGTCACTGCTGTGGTGTCCCGGAGAGGGGAAAAGTGGAGTGATCACAGTTGTACAGTCCCAGAGAAAGTTGCACAGGTGCTATGACTTGTCTGTTGCCACAAAGGGGATGGAATTGGGGTTGTTAGGGCTGTGGTATGACAGAGAGTTTTAAATTGGTTCTGATGTGATGTCCCAGAGAGGGGAATAACGGGTCTTTCAGCACCGTGGTGTCACAGACAAGTGTCAATTGGACTTGTCAGTGCAGTGATCTCTCAGAGAGAGGAAAACTGAGGCTGTCACTGCTGTGGCCTATAGGAGCGGATGAATTCCCACTTGTCTTTGATGTTATGTCACGGAGAGGAGAAACCTGGCACTGTCACCGCTGGGGTGTTAGAGAGAGGTGTAAATTGGGCTTGTTGCATCTGTGGTGTGACAGAAAGGGTGAAATTTGGTCTGTCAGTGCTGTGATGTCTTAAAGGGTGGAAACTGGGTCTTTCACTGCTGTGATGTCCCAGAGAGGCGTAGATTGGGGTGTCCCACTGCTGTGATGTCCCAGAGAGGGGAAAAGAGAGGCTATCACAGCTGTGGAGTGTGAGAGAAAGTTACAGAGGTGTTCTGACTTGTCTGTTGCCACAGAGGGGATGCAGTTGGGGATGTCATGGCTATGGTATCAGGGAGAGGTTTGAATTGGTTCTGTCTCTGCTGTGATGTCACAGAGAAGGGAATAATGAGTCTGTCACCGCTGTGGTGTCACAGAGAGGTGTAAATTGGACTTGTCACTGACTGCAGTGATGTCAGAGAGAGGTGAAGCTGGGTCACTCATTTTTGTGATGTCACAGAGAGGAAGAAACTGAGGCTGCCAACACTTTGGTGTCATCAACAGATGTAAGTTGGGCCTGTCACTGCTCTGATGTCACAAATGGAGGAAAAGTGGATCAGTCAGTGCTGCGGTGTTACAGAGGGGATGAATTTGAGGCTGTCATGACTGTGATGTCCCAGAGAGGGGAATAATGCCTCTGTCAGCACTGTGGTGTCACAGAGAGGCGTAAATGAGAGTTGTCACTGCAGTGATGTTATAGAGAGGGGAAAATGGGTCCCTGATTGGTGTGATGTCAGAGAGAGGAAAAAACTGAGACTGCCTCTGCACTGGTGTCACAGAGAGGCATCAATTGGGCCTGTCACTTCTGTGGTGTCACAAAGAGGGGAAAAGTGAGTCTGTCACTGCTGTGGTGTCCCGGAGAGGGGAAAAGTGGAGTGATCACAGTTGTGCAGTCCCAGAGAAAGTTCCACAGGTGCTATGACTTCTCTGTTGCCACAAAGGGGATGGAATTGGGGTTGTTAGGGCTGTGGTATGACAGAGAGTTTTAAACTGGTTCTGATGTGATGTCTCAGAGAGGGGAATAACGGGTCTTTCAGCGCCGTGCTGTCACAGAGAGGTGTCAATTGGACTTATCAGTGCAGTGATCTCCCAGAGAGAGGAAAACTGAGGCTGTCACTGCTGTGGCCTATAGGAGGGGATGAATTCCCACTTGTCTTTGATGTTATGTCACGGAGAGGAGAAACCTGGCACTGTCACCGCTGGGGTGTTAGAGATAGGTGTAAATTGGGCTTGTTGCATCTGTGGTGTGACAGAAAGGGTGAAATTTGGTCTGTCAGTGCTGTGATGTCTTAAAGGGTGGAAACTGGGTCTTTCACTGCTGTGATGTCCCAGAGAGGCGTAGATTGGGGTGTCCCACTGCTGTGATGTCCCAGAGAGGGGAAAAGAGAGGCTATCACAGCTGTGGAGTCTGAGAGAAAGTTACAGAGGTGTTCTGACTTGTCTGTTGCCACAGAGGGGATGCAGTTGGGGATGTCATGGCTATGGTATCAGGGAGAGGTTTGAATTGGTTCTGTCTCTGCTGTGATGTCACAGAGAAGGGAATAATGAGTCTGTCACCGCTGTGGTGTCCCAGAGAGGTGTAAATTGGACTTGTCACTGACTGCAGTGATGTCAGAGAGAGGTGAAGCTGGGTCACTCATTTTTGTGATGTCACAGAGAGGAAGAAACTGAGGCTGCCAACACTTTGGTGTCATCAACAGATGTAAGTTGGGCCTGTCACTGCTCTGATGTCACAAATGGAGGAAAAGTGGATCAGTCAGTGCTGCGGTGTTACAGAGGGGATGAATTTGAGGCTGTCATGACTGTGATGTCCCAGAGAGGGGAATAATGCCTCTGTCAGCACTGTGGTGTCACAGAGAGGTGTAAATGAGAGTTGTCACTGCAGTGATGTTATAGAGAGGGGAAAATGGGTCCCTGATTGGTGTGATGTCACAGAGAGGAAAAAACTGAGACTGCCTCTGCACTGGTGTCACAGAGACGCATCAATTGGGCCTGTCACTTCTGTGGTGTCACAAAGAGGGGAAAAGTGAGTCTGTCACTGCTGTGGTGTCCCGGAGAGGGGAAAAGTGGAGTGATCACAGTTGTGCAGTCCCAGAGAAAGTTGCACAGGTGCTATGACTTGTCTGTTGCCACAAAGGGGATGGAATTGGGGTTGTTAGGGCTGTGGTATGACAGAGAGTTTGAAATTGGTTCTGATGTGATGTCCCAGAGAGGGGAATAACGGGTCTTTCAGCGCCGTGGTGTCACAGACAAGTGTCAATTGGACTTGTCAGTGCAGTGATCTCTCAGAGAGAGGAAAACTGAGGCTGTCACTGCTGTGGCCTATAGGAGGGGATGAATTCCCACTTGTCTTTGATGTTATGTCACGGAGAGGAGAAACGTGGCACTGTCACCGCTGGGGTGTTAGAGATAGGTGTAAATTGGGCTTGTTGCATCTGTGGTGTGACAGAAAGGGTGAAATTTGGTCTGTCAGTGCTGTGATGTCTTCAAGGGTGGAAACTGGGTCTTTCACTGCTGTGATGTCCCAGAGAGGCGTAGATTGGGGTGTCCCACTGCTGTGATGTCCCAGAGAAAGGAAAAGAGGGGCTATCACAGCTGTGGAGTGTGAGAGAAAGTTACAGAGGTGTTCTGACTTGTCTGTTGCCACAGAGGGGATGCAGTTGGGGATGTCATGGCTATGGTATCAGGGAGAGGTTTGAATTGGTTCTGTCTCTGCTGTGATGTCACAGAGAAGGGAATAATGAGTCTGTCACCGCTGTGGTGTCACAGAGAGGTGTAAATTGGACTTGTCACTGACTGCAGTGATGTCAGAGAGAGGTGAAGCTGGGTCACTCATTTTTGTGATGTCACAGAGAGGAAAAAACTGAGGCTGCCACCACTTTGGTGTCATCAACAGATGTAAGTTGGGCCTGTCACTGCTCTGATGTCACAAATGGAGGAAGAGTGGATCAGTCACTGCTGCAGTGTTACAGAGGGGATGAATTTGAGGCTGTGATGACTGTGATGTCCCAGAGAGGGGAATAATGCCTCTGTCAGCACTGTGGTGTCACAGAGAGGCGTAAATGAGAGTTGTCACTGCAGTGATGTTATAGAGAGGGGAAAATGGGTCCCTGATTGGTGTGATGTCAGAGAGAGGAAAAAACTGAGACTGCCTCTGCACTGGTGTCACAGAGAGGCATCAATTGGGCCTGTCACTTCTGTGGTGTCACAAAGAGGGGAAAAGTGAGTCTGTCACTGCTGTGGTGTCCCGGAGAGGGGAAAAGTGGAGTGATCACAGTTGTACAGTCCCAGAGAAAGTTGCACAGGTGCTATGACTTGTCTGTTGCCACAAAGGGGATGGAATTGGGGTTGTTAGGGCTGTGGTATGACAGAGAGTTTTAAATTGGTTCTGATGTGATGTCCCAGAGAGGGGAATAACGGGTCTTTCAGCACCGTGGTGTCACAGAGAGGTGTCAATTGGACTTGTCAGTGCAATGATCTCTCAGAGAGAGGAAAACTGAGGCTGTCACTGCTGTGGCCTATAGGAGGGGATGAATTCCCACTTGTCTTTGATGTTATGTCACGGAGAGGAGAAACCTGGCACTGTCACCGCTGGGGTGTTAGAGATAGGTGTAAATTGGGCTTGTTGCATCTGTGGTGTGACAGAAAGGGTGAAATTTGGTCTGTCAGTGCTGTGATGTCTTAAAGGGTGGAAACTGGGTCTTTCACTGCTGTGATGTCCCAGAGAGGCGTAGATTGGGGTGTCCCACTGCTGTGATGTCCCAGAGAGGGGAAAAGAGAGGCTATCACAGCTGTGGAGTCTGAGAGAAAGTTACAGAGGTGTTCTGACTTGTCTGTTGCCACAGAGGGGATGCAGTTGGGGATGTCATGGCTATGGTATCAGGGAGAGGTTTGAATTGGTTCTGTCTCTGCTGTGATGTCACAGAGAAGGGAATAATGAGTCTGTCACCGCTGTGGTGTCCCAGAGAGGTGTAAATTGGACTTGTCACTGACTGCAGTGATGTCACAGAGAGGTGAAGCTGGGTCACTCATTTTTGTGATGTCACAGAGAGGAAGAAACTGAGGCTGCCAACACTTTGGTGTCATCAACAGATGTAAGTTGGGCCTGTCACTGCTCTGATGTCACAAATGGAGGAAAAGTGGATCAGTCACTGCTGCAGTGTTACAGAGGGGATGAATTTGAGGCTGTGATGACTGTGATGTCCCAGAGAGGGGAATAATGCCTCTGTCAGCACTGTGGTGTCACAGAGAGGCGTAAATGAGAGTTGTCAGTGCAGTGATGTTATAGAGAGGGGAAAATGGGTCCCTGATTGGTGTGATGTCAGAGAGAGGAAAAAACTGAGACTGCCTCTGCACTGGTGTCACAGAGAGGCATCAATTGGGCCTGTCACTTCTGTGGTGTCACAAAGAGGGGAAAAGTGAGTCTGTCACTGCTGTGGTGTCCCGGAGAGGGGAAAAGTGGAGTGATCACAGTTGTACAGTCCCAGAGAAAGTTCCACAGGTGCTATGACTTGTCTGTTGCCACAAAGGGGATGGAATTGGGGTTGTTAGGGCTGTGGTATGACAGAGAGTTTGAAATTGGTTCTGATGTGATGTCCCAGAGAGGGGAATAACGGGTCTTTCAGCACCGTGGTGTCACAGACAAGTGTCAATTGGACTTGTCAGTGCAGTGATCTCTCAGAGAGAGGAAAACTGAGGCTGTCACTGCTGTGGCCTATAGGAGCGGATGAATTCCCACTTGTCTTTGATGTTATGTCACGGAGAGGAGAAACCTGGCACTGTCACCGCTGGGGTGTTAGAGATAGGTGTAAATTGGGCTTGTTGCATCTGTGGTGTGACAGAAAGGGTGAAATTTGGTCTGTCAGTGCTGTGATGTCTTAAAGGGTGGAAACTGGGTCTTTCACTGCTGTGATGTCCCAGAGAGGCGTAGATTGGGGTGTCCCACTGCTGTGATGTCCCAGAGAGGGGAAAAGAGAGGCTATCACAGCTGTGGAGTCTGAGAGAAAGTTACAGAGGTGTTCTGACTTGTCTGTTGCCACAGAGGGGATGCAGTTGGGGATGTCATGGCTATGGTATCAGGGAGAGGTTTGAATTGGTTCTGTCTCTGCTGTGATGTCACAGAGAAGGGAATAATGAGTCTGTCACCGCTGTGGTGTCACAGAGAGGTGTAAATTGGACTTGTCACTGACTGCAGTGATGTCACAGAGAGGTGAAACTGGGTCACTCATTTTTGTGATGTCACAGAGAGGAAGAAACTGAGGCTGCCAACACTTTGGTGTCATCAACAGATGTAAGTTGGGCCTGTCACTGCTCTGATGTCACAAATGGAGGAAAAGTGGATCAGTCAGTGCTGCGGTGTTACAGAGGGGATGAATTTGAGGCTGTCATGACTGTGATGTCCCAGAGAGGGGAATAATGCCTCTGTCAGCACTGTGGTGTCACAGAGAGGTGTAAATGAGAGTTGTCACTGCAGTGATGTTATAGAGAGGGGAAAATGGGTCCCTGATTGGTGTGATGTCAGAGAGAGGAAAAAACTGAGACTGCCTCTGCACTGGTGTCACAGAGAGGCATCAATTGGGCCTGTCACTTCTGTGGTGTCACAAAGAGGGGAAAAGTGAGTCTGTCACTGCTGTGGTGTCCCGGAGAGGGGAAAAGTGGAGTGATCACAGTTGTGCAGTCCCAGAGAAAGTTGCACAGGTGCTATGACTTGTCTGTTGCCACAAAGGGGATGGAATTGGGGTTGTTAGGGCTGTGGTATGACAGAGAGTTTGAAATTGGTTCTGATGTGATGTCCCAGAGAGGGGAATAACGGGTCTTTCAGCACCGTGGTGTCACAGACAAGTGTCAATTGGACTTGTCAGTGCAGTGATCTCTCAGAGAGAGGAAAACTGAGGCTGTCACTGCTGTGGCCTATAGGAGCGGATGAATTCCTACTTGTCTTTGATGTTATGTCACGGAGAGGAGAAACCTGGCACTGTCACCGCTGGGGTGTTAGAGATAGGTGTAAATTGGGCTTGTTGCATCTGTGGTGTGACAGAAAGGGTGAAATTTGGTCTGTCAGTGCTGTGATGTCTTAAAGGGTGGAAACTGGGTCTTTCACTGCTGTGATGTCCCAGAGAGGCGTAGATTGGGGTGTCCCACTGCTGTGATGTCCCAGAGAAAGAAAAGAGGGGCTATCACAGCTGTGGAGTGTGAGAGAAAGTTACAGAGGTGTTCTGACTTGTCTGTTGCCACAGAGGGGATGCAGTTGGGGATGTCATGGCTATGGTATCAGGGAGAGGTTTGAATTGGTTCTGTCTCTGCTGTGATGTCACAGAGAAGGGAATAATGAGTCTGTCACCGCTGTGGTGTCACAGAGAGGTGTAAATTGGACTTGTCACTGACTGCAGTGATGTCAGAGAGAGGTGAAGCTGGGTCACTCATTTTTGTGATGTCACAGAGAGGAAAAAACTGAGGCTGCCACCACTTTGGTGTCATCAACAGATGTAAGTTGGGCCTGTCACTGCTCTGATGTCACAAATGGAGGAAGAGTGGATCAGTCACTGCTGCAGTGTTACAGAGGGGATGAATTTGAGGCTGTGATGACTGTGATGTCCCAGAGAGGGGAATAATGCCTCTGTCAGCACTGTGGTGTCACAGAGAGGCGTAAATGAGAGTTGTCACTGCAGTGATGTTATAGAGAGGGGAAAATGGGTCCCTGATTGGTGTGATGTCAGAGAGAGGAAAAAACTGAGACTGCCTCTGCACTGGTGTCACAGAGAGGCATCAATTGGGCCTGTCACTTCTGTGATGTCACAAAGAGGGGAAAAGTGAGTCTGTCACTGCTGTGGTGTCCCGGAGAGGGGAAAGTGGAGTGATCACAGTTGTGCAGTCCCAGAGAAAGTTGCACAGGTGCTATGACTTGTCTGTTGCCACAAAGGGGATGGAATTGGGGTTGTTAGGGCTGTGGTATGACAGAGAGTTTGAAATTGGTTCTGATGTGATGTCCCAGAGAGGGGAATAACGGGTCTTTCAGCGCCGTGGTGTCACAGACAAGTGTCAATTGGACTTGTCAGTGCAGTGATCTCTCAGAGAGAGGAAAACTGAGGCTGTCACTGCTGTGGCCTATAGGAGCGGATGAATTCCCACTTGTCTTTGATGTTATGTCACGGAGAGGAGAAACCTGGCACTGTCACCGCTGGGGTGTTAGAGATAGGTGTAAATTGGGCTTGTTGCATCTGTGGTGTGACAGAAAGGGTGAAATTTGGTCTGTCAGTGCTGTGATGTCTTCAAGGGTGGAAACTGGGTCTTTCACTGCTGTGATGTCCCAGAGAGGCGTAGATTGGGGTGTCCCACTGCTGTGATGTCCCAGAGAGGGGAAAAGAGAGGCTATCACAGCTGTGGAGTCTGAGAGAAAGTTACAGAGGTGTTCTGACTTGTCTGTTGCCACAGAGGGGATGCAGTTGGGGATGTCATGGCTATGGTATCAGGGAGAGGTTTGAATTGGTTCTGTCTCTGCTGTGATGTCACAGAGAAGGGAATAATGAGTCTGTCACCGCTGTGGTGTCCCAGAGAGGTGTAAATTGGACTTGTCACTGACTGCAGTGATGTCAGAGAGAGGTGAAACTGGGTCACTCATTTTTGTGATGTCACAGAGAGGAAAAAACTGAGGCTGCCACCACTTTGGTGTCATCAACAGATGTAAGTTGGGCCTGTCACTGCTCTGATGTCACAAATGGAGGAAAAGTGGATCAGTCACTGCTGCAGTGTTAGAGAGGGGATGAATTTGAGGCTGTGATGACTGTGATGTCCCAGAGAGGGGAATAATGCCTCTGTCAGCACTGTGGTGTCACAGAGAGGCGTAAATGAGAGTTGTCACTGCAGTGATGTGATAGAGAGGGGAAAATGGGTCCCTGATTGGTGTGATGTCAGAGAGAGGAAAAAACTGAGACTGCCTCTGCACTGGTGTCACAGAGAGGCATCAATTGGGCCTGTCACTTCTGTGGTGTCACAAAGAGGGGAAAAGTGAGTCTGTCACTGCTGTGGTGTCCCGGAGAGGGGAAAAGTGGAGTGATCACAGTTGTGCAGTCCCAGAGAAAGTTGCACAGGTGCTATGACTTGTCTGTTGCCACAAAGGGGATGGAATTGGGGTTGTTAGGGCTGTGGTATGACAGAGAGTTTGAAATTGGTTCTGATGTGATGTCCCAGAGAGGGGAATAACGGGTCTTTCAGCGCCGTGGTGTCACAGACAAGTGTCAATTGGACTTGTCAGTGCAGTGATCTCTCAGAGAGAGGAAAACTGAGGCTGTCACTGCTGTGGCCTATAGGAGGGGATGAATTCCCACTTGTCTTTGATGTTATGTCACGGAGAGGAGAAACCTGGCACTGTCACCGCTGGGGTGTTAGAGATAGGTGTAAATTGGGCTTGTTGCATCTGTGGTGTGACAGAAAGGGTGAAATTTGGTCTGTCAGTGCTGTGATGTCTTCAAGGGTGGAAACTGGGTCTTTCACTGCTGTGATGTCCCAGAGAGGCGTAGATTGGGGTGTCCCACTGCTGTGATGTCCCAGAGAGGGGAAAAGAGAGGCTATCACAGCTGTGGAGTCTGAGAGAAAGTTACAGAGGTGTTCTGACTTGTCTGTTGCCACAGAGGGGATGCAGTTGGGGATGTCATGGCTATGGTATCAGGGAGAGGTTTGAATTGGTTCTGTCTCTGCTGTGATGTCACAGAGAAGGGAATAATGAGTCTGTCACCGCTGTGGTGTCACAGAGAGGTGTAAATTGGACTTGTCACTGACTGTAGTGATGTCAGAGAGAGGTGAAGCTGGGTCACTCATTTTTGTGATGTCACAGAGAGGAAAAAACTGAGGCTGCCACCACTTTGGTGTCATCAACAGATGTAAGTTGGGCCTGTCACTGCTCTGATGTCACAAATGGAGGAAAAGTGGATCAGTCACTGCTGCAGTGTTACAGAGGGGATGAATTTGAGGCTGTCATGACTGTGATGTCCCAGAGAGGGGAATAATGCCTCTGTCAGCACTGTGGTGTCACAGAGAGGCGTAAATGAGAGTTGTCACTGCAGTGATGTGATAGAGAGGGGAAAATGGGTCCCTGATTGGTGTGATGTCAGAGAGAGGAAAAAACTGAGACTGCCTCTGCACTGGTGTCACAGAGAGGCATCAATTGGGCCTGTCACTTCTGTGGTGTCACAAAGAGGGGAAAAGTGAGTCTGTCACTGCTGTGGTGTCCCGGAGAGGGGAAAAGTGGAGTGATCACAGTTGTGCAGTCCCAGAGAAAGTTGCACAGGTGCTATGACTTGTCTGTTGCCACAAAGGGGATGGAATTGGGGTTGTTAGGGCTGTGGTATGACAGAGAGTTTGAAATTGGTTCTGATGTGATGTCCCAGAGAGGGGAATAACGGGTCTTTCAGCACCGTGGTGTCACAGACAAGTGTCAATTGGACTTGTCAGTGCAGTGATCTCCCAGAGAGAGGAAAACTGAGGCTGTCACTGCTGTGGCCTATAGGAGGGGATGAATTCCCACTTGTCTTTGATGTTATGTCACGGAGAGGAGAAACCTGGCACTGTCACCGCTGGGGTGTGTCAGATAGGTGTAAGTTGGGCTTGTTGCATCTGTGGTGTGACAGAAAGGGTGAAATTTGGTCTGTCAGTGCTGTGATGTCTTCAAGGGTGGAAACTGGGTCTTTCACTGCTGTGATGTCCCAGAGAGGCGTAGATTGGGGTGTCCCACTGCTGTGATGTCCCAGAGAGGGGAAAAGAGAGGCTATCACAGCTGTGGAGTCTGAGAGAAAGTTACAGAGGTGTTCTGACTTGTCTGTTGCCACAGAGGGGATGCAGTTGGGGATGTCATGGCTATGGTATCAGGGAGAGGTTTGAATTGGTTCTGTCTCTGCTGTGATGTCACAGAGAAGGGAATAATGAGTCTGTCACCGCTGTGGTGTCCCAGAGAGGTGTAAATTGGACTTGTCACTGACTGCAGTGATGTCACAGAGAGGTGAAACTGGGTCACTCATTTTTGTGATGTCACAGAGGGGAAAAAACTGAGGCTGCCACCACTTTGGTGTCATAAACAGATGTAAGTTGGGCCTGTCACTGCTCTGATGTCACAAATGGAGGAAAAGTGGATCAGTCACTGCTGCAGTGTTACAGAGGGGATGAATTTGAGGCTGTCATGACTGTGATGTCCCAGAGAGGGGAATAATGCCTCTGTCAGCACTGTGGTGTCACAGAGAGGCGTAAATGAGAGTTGTCAGTGCAGTGATGTTATAGAGAGGGGAAAATGGGTCCCTGATTGGTGTGATGTCAGAGAGAGGAAAAAACTGAGACTGCCTCTGCACTGGTGTCACAGAGAGGCATCAATTGGGCCTGTCACTTCTGTGGTGTCACAAAGAGGGGAAAAGTGAGTCTGTCACTGCTGTGGTGTCCCGGAGAGGGGAAAAGTGGAGTGATCACAGTTGTGCAGTCCCAGAGAAAGTTGCACAGGTGCTATGACTTGTCTGTTGCCACAAAGGGGATGGAATTGGGGTTGTTAGGGCTGTGGTATGACAGAGAGTTTTAAACTGGTTCTGATGTGATGTCTCAGAGAGGGGAATAACGGGTCTTTCAGCGCCGTGCTGTCACAGAGAGGTGTCAATTGGACTTATCAGTGCAGTGATCTCCCAGAGAGAGGAAAACTGAGGCTGTCACTGCTGTGGCCTATAGGAGGGGATGAATTCCCACTTGTCTTTGATGTTATGTCACGGAGAGGAGAAACCTGGCACTGTCACCGCTGGGGTGTTAGAGATAGGTGTAAATTGGGCTTGTTGCATCTGTGGTGTGACAGAAAGGGTGAAATTTGGTCTGTCAGTGCTGTGATGTCTTAAAGGGTGGAAACTGGGTCTTTCACTGCTGTGATGTCCCAGAGAGGCGTAGATTGGGGTGTCCCACTGCTGTGATGTCCCAGAGAGGGGAAAAGAGAGGCTATCACAGCTGTGGAGTCTGAGAGAAAGTTACAGAGGTGTTCTGACTTGTCTGTTGCCACAGAGGGGATGCAGTTGGGGATGTCATGGCTATGGTATCAGGGAGAGGTTTGAATTGGTTCTGTCTCTGCTGTGATGTCACAGAGAAGGGAATAATGAGTCTGTCACCGCTGTGGTGTCCCAGAGAGGTGTAAATTGGACTTGTCACTGACTGCAGTGATGTCAGAGAGAGGTGAAGCTGGGTCACTCATTTTTGTGATGTCACAGAGAGGAAGAAACTGAGGCTGCCAACACTTTGGTGTCATCAACAGATGTAAGTTGGGCCTGTCACTGCTCTGATGTCACAAATGGAGGAAAAGTGGATCAGTCAGTGCTGCGGTGTTACAGAGGGGATGAATTTGAGGCTGTCATGACTGTGATGTCCCAGAGAGGGGAATAATGCCTCTGTCAGCACTGTGGTGTCACAGAGAGGTGTAAATGAGAGTTGTCACTGCAGTGATGTTATAGAGAGGGGAAAATGGGTCCCTGATTGGTGTGATGTCAGAGAGAGGAAAAAACTGAGACTGCCTCTGCACTGGTGTCACAGAGACGCATCAATTGGGCCTGTCACTTCTGTGGTGTCACAAAGAGGGGAAAAGTGAGTCTGTCACTGCTGTGGTGTCCCGGAGAGGGGAAAAGTGGAGTGATCACAGTTGTGCAGTCCCAGAGAAAGTTGCACAGGTGCTATGACTTGTCTGTTGCCACAAAGGGGATGGAATTGGGGTTGTTAGGGCTGTGGTATGACAGAGAGTTTGAAATTGGTTCTGATGTGATGTCCCAGAGAGGGGAATAACGGGTCTTTCAGCGCCGTGGTGTCACAGACAAGTGTCAATTGGACTTGTCAGTGCAGTGATCTCTCAGAGAGAGGAAAACTGAGGCTGTCACTGCTGTGGCCTATAGGAGGGGATGAATTCCCACTTGTCTTTGATGTTATGTCACGGAGAGGAGAAACGTGGCACTGTCACCGCTGGGGTGTTAGAGATAGGTGTAAATTGGGCTTGTTGCATCTGTGGTGTGACAGAAAGGGTGAAATTTGGTCTGTCAGTGCTGTGATGTCTTCAAGGGTGGAAACTGGGTCTTTCACTGCTGTGATGTCCCAGAGAGGCGTAGATTGGGGTGTCCCACTGCTGTGATGTCCCAGAGAAAGGAAAAGAGGGGCTATCACAGCTGTGGAGTGTGAGAGAAAGTTACAGAGGTGTTCTGACTTGTCTGTTGCCACAGAGGGGATGCAGTTGGGGATGTCATGGCTATGGTATCAGGGAGAGGTTTGAATTGGTTCTGTCTCTGCTGTGATGTCACAGAGAAGGGAATAATGAGTCTGTCACCGCTGTGGTGTCACAGAGAGGTGTAAATTGGACTTGTCACTGACTGCAGTGATGTCAGAGAGAGGTGAAGCTGGGTCACTCATTTTTGTGATGTCACAGAGAGGAAAAAACTGAGGCTGCCACCACTTTGGTGTCATCAACAGATGTAAGTTGGGCCTGTCACTGTTCTGATGTCACAAATGGAGGAAGAGTGGATCAGTCACTGCTGCAGTGTTACAGAGGGGATGAATTTGAGGCTGTGATGACTGTGATGTCCCAGAGAGGGGAATAATGCCTCTGTCAGCACTGTGGTGTCACAGAGAGGCGTAAATGAGAGTTGTCACTGCAGTGATGTTATAGAGAGGGGAAAATGGGTCCCTGATTGGTGTGATGTCAGAGAGAGGAAAAAACTGAGACTGCCTCTGCACTGGTGTCACAGAGAGGCATCAATTGGGCCTGTCACTTCTGTGGTGTCACAAAGAGGGGAAAAGTGAGTCTGTCACTGCTGTGGTGTCCCGGAGAGGGGAAAAGTGGAGTGATCACAGTTGTACAGTCCCAGAGAAAGTTGCACAGGTGCTATGACTTGTCTGTTGCCACAAAGGGGATGGAATTGGGGTTGTTAGGGCTGTGGTATGACAGAGAGTTTTAAATTGGTTCTGATGTGATGTCCCAGAGAGGGGAATAACGGGTCTTTCAGCACCGTGGTGTCACAGAGAGGTGTCAATTGGACTTGTCAGTGCAGTGATCTCTCAGAGAGAGGAAAACTGAGGCTGTCACTGCTGTGGCCTATAGGAGGGGATGAATTCCCACTTGTCTTTGATGTTATGTCACGGAGAGGAGAAACCTGGCACTGTCACCGCTGGGGTGTTAGAGATAGGTGTAAATTGGGCTTGTTGCATCTGTGGTGTGACAGAAAGGGTGAAATTTGGTCTGTCAGTGCTGTGATGTCTTAAAGGGTGGAAACTGGGTCTTTCACTGCTGTGATGTCCCAGAGAGGCGTAGATTGGGGTGTCCCACTGCTGTGATGTCCCAGAGAGGGGAAAAGAGAGGCTATCACAGCTGTGGAGTCTGAGAGAAAGTTACAGAGGTGTTCTGACTTGTCTGTTGCCACAGAGGGGATGCAGTTGGGGATGTCATGGCTATGGTATCAGGGAGAGGTTTGAATTGGTTCTGTCTCTGCTGTGATGTCACAGAGAAGGGAATAATGAGTCTGTCACCGCTGTGGTGTCACAGAGAGGTGTAAATTGGACTTGTCACTGACTGCAGTGATGTCACAGAGAGGTGAAACTGGGTCACTCATTTTTGTGATGTCACAGAGAGGAAGAAACTGAGGCTGCCAACACTTTGGTGTCATCAACAGATGTAAGTTGGGCCTGTCACTGCTCTGATGTCACAAATGGAGGAAAAGTGGATCAGTCAGTGCTGCGGTGTTACAGAGGGGATGAATTTGAGGCTGTCATGACTGTGATGTCCCAGAGAGGGGAATAATGCCTCTGTCAGCACTGTGGTGTCACAGAGAGGTGTAAATGAGAGTTGTCACTGCAGTGATGTTATAGAGAGGGGAAAATGGGTCCCTGATTGGTGTGATGTCAGAGAGAGGAAAAAACTGAGACTGCCTCTGCACTGGTGTCACAGAGACGCATCAATTGGGCCTGTCACTTCTGTGGTGTCACAAAGAGGGGAAAAGTGAGTCTGTCACTGCTGTGGTGTCCCGGAGAGGGGAAAAGTGGAGTGATCACAGTTGTGCAGTCCCAGAGAAAGTTGCACAGGTGCTATGACTTGTCTGTTGCCACAAAGGGGATGGAATTGGGGTTGTTAGGGCTGTGGTATGACAGAGAGTTTGAAATTGGTTCTGATGTGATGTCCCAGAGAGGGGAATAACGGGTCTTTCAGCACCGTGGTGTCACAGACAAGTGTCAATTGGACTTGTCAGTGCAGTGATCTCTCAGAGAGAGGAAAACTGAGGCTGTCACTGCTGTGGCCTATAGGAGCGGATGAATTCCTACTTGTCTTTGATGTTATGTCACGGAGAGGAGAAACCTGGCACTGTCACCGCTGGGGTGTTAGAGATAGGTGTAAATTGGGCTTGTTGCATCTGTGGTGTGACAGAAAGGGTGAAATTTGGTCTGTCAGTGCTGTGATGTCTTAAAGGGTGGAAACTGGGTCTTTCACTGCTGTGATGTCCCAGAGAGGCGTAGATTGGGGTGTCCCACTGCTGTGATGTCCCAGAGAAAGAAAAGAGGGGCTATCACAGCTGTGGAGTGTGAGAGAAAGTTACAGAGGTGTTCTGACTTGTCTGTTGCCACAGAGGGGATGCAGTTGGGGATGTCATGGCTATGGTATCAGGGAGAGGTTTGAATTGGTTCTGTCTCTGCTGTGATGTCACAGAGAAGGGAATAATGAGTCTGTCACCACTGTGGTGTCACAGAGAGGTGTAAATTGGACTTGTCACTGACTGCAGTGATGTCAGAGAGAGGTGAAGCTGGGTCACTCATTTTTGTGATGTCACAGAGAGGAAAAAACTGAGGCTGCCACCACTTTGGTGTCATCAACAGATGTAAGTTGGGCCTGTCACTGCTCTGATGTCACAAATGGAGGAAAAGTGGATCAGTCACTGCTGCAGTGTTACAGAGGGGATGAATTTGAGGCTGTGATGACTGTGATGTCCCAGAGAGGGGAATAATGCCTCTGTCAGCACTGTGGTGTCACAGAGAGGCGTAAATGAGAGTTGTCACTGCAGTGATGTTATAGAGAGGGGAAAATGGGTCCCTGATTGGTGTGATGTCAGAGAGAGGAAAAAACTGAGACTGCCTCTGCACTGGTGTCACAGAGAGGCATCAATTGGGCCTGTCACTTCTGTGGTGTCACAAAGAGGGGAAAAGTGAGTCTGTCACTGCTGTGGTGTCCCGGAGAGGGGAAAAGTGGAGTGATCACAGTTGTACAGTCCCAGAGAAAGTTCCACAGGTGCTATGACTTGTCTGTTGCCACAAAGGGGATGGAATTGGGGTTGTTAGGGCTGTGGTATGACAGAGAGTTTTAAATTGGTTCTGATGTGATGTCCCAGAGAGGGGAATAACGGGTCTTTCAGCACCGTGGTGTCACAGACAAGTGTCAATTGGACTTGTCAGTGCAGTGATCTCTCAGAGAGAGGAAAACTGAGGCTGTCACTGCTGTGGCCTATAGGAGGGGATGAATTCCCACTTGTCTTTGATGTTATGTCACGGAGAGGAGAAACCTGGCACTGTCACCGCTGGGGTGTTAGAGAGAGGTGTAAATTGGGCTTGTTGCATCTGTGGTGTGACAGAAAGGGTGAAATTTGGTCTGTCAGTGCTGTGATGTCTTAAAGGGTGGAAACTGGGTCTTTCACTGCTGTGATGTCCCAGAGAGGCGTAGATTGGGGTGTCCCACTGCTGTGATGTCCCAGAGAGGGGAAAAGAGAGGCTATCACAGCTGTGGAGTGTGAGAGAAAGTTACAGAGGTGTTCTGACTTGTCTGTTGCCACAGAGGGGATGCAGTTGGGGATGTCATGGCTATGGTATCAGGGAGAGGTTTGAATTGGTTCTGTCTCTGCTGTGATGTCACAGAGAAGGGAATAATGAGTCTGTCACCGCTGTGGTGTCACAGAGAGGTGTAAATTGGACTTGTCACTGACTGCAGTGATGTCAGAGAGAGGTGAAGCTGGGTCACTCATTTTTGTGATGTCACAGAGAGGAAGAAACTGAGGCTGCCAACACTTTGGTGTCATCAACAGATGTAAGTTGGGCCTGTCACTGCTCTGATGTCACAAATGGAGGAAAAGTGGATCAGTCAGTGCTGCGGTGTTACAGAGGGGATGAATTTGAGGCTGTCATGACTGTGATGTCCCAGAGAGGGGAATAATGCCTCTGTCAGCACTGTGGTGTCACAGAGAGGCGTAAATGAGAGTTGTCACTGCAGTGATGTTATAGAGAGGGGAAAATGGGTCCCTGATTGGTGTGATGTCAGAGAGAGGAAAAAACTGAGACTGCCTCTGCACTGGTGTCACAGAGAGGCATCAATTGGGCCTGTCACTTCTGTGGTGTCACAAAGAGGGGAAAAGTGAGTCTGTCACTGCTGTGGTGTCCCGGAGAGGGGAAAAGTGGAGTGATCACAGTTGTGCAGTCCCAGAGAAAGTTCCACAGGTGCTATGACTTGTCTGTTGCCACAAAGGGGATGGAATTGGGGTTGTTAGGGCTGTGGTATGACAGAGAGTTTTAAACTGGTTCTGATGTGATGTCTCAGAGAGGGGAATAACGGGTCTTTCAGCGCCGTGCTGTCACAGAGAGGTGTCAATTGGACTTATCAGTGCAGTGATCTCCCAGAGAGAGGAAAACTGAGGCTGTCACTGCTGTGGCCTATAGGAGGGGATGAATTCCCACTTGTCTTTGATGTTATGTCACGGAGAGGAGAAACCTGGCACTGTCACCGCTGGGGTGTTAGAGATAGGTGTAAATTGGGCTTGTTGCATCTGTGGTGTGACAGAAAGGGTGAAATTTGGTCTGTCAGTGCTGTGATGTCTTAAAGGGTGGAAACTGGGTCTTTCACTGCTGTGATGTCCCAGAGAGGCGTAGATTGGGGTGTCCCACTGCTGTGATGTCCCAGAGAGGGGAAAAGAGAGGCTATCACAGCTGTGGAGTCTGAGAGAAAGTTACAGAGGTGTTCTGACTTGTCTGTTGCCACAGAGGGGATGCAGTTGGGGATGTCATGGCTATGGTATCAGGGAGAGGTTTGAATTGGTTCTGTCTCTGCTGTGATGTCACAGAGAAGGGAATAATGAGTCTGTCACCGCTGTGGTGTCCCAGAGAGGTGTAAATTGGACTTGTCACTGACTGCAGTGATGTCAGAGAGAGGTGAAGCTGGGTCACTCATTTTTGTGATGTCACAGAGAGGAAGAAACTGAGGCTGCCAACACTTTGGTGTCATCAACAGATGTAAGTTGGGCCTGTCACTGCTCTGATGTCACAAATGGAGGAAAAGTGGATCAGTCAGTGCTGCGGTGTTACAGAGGGGATGAATTTGAGGCTGTCATGACTGTGATGTCCCAGAGAGGGGAATAATGCCTCTGTCAGCACTGTGGTGTTACAGAGAGGTGTAAATGAGAGTTGTCACTGCAGTGATGTTATAGAGAGGGGAAAATGGGTCCCTGATTGGTGTGATGTCAGAGAGAGGAAAAAACTGAGACTGCCTCTGCACTGGTGTCACAGAGACGCATCAATTGGGCCTGTCACTTCTGTGGTGTCACAAAGAGGGGAAAAGTGAGTCTGTCACTGCTGTGGTGTCCCGGAGAGGGGAAAAGTGGAGTGATCACAGTTGTGCAGTCCCAGAGAAAGTTGCACAGGTGCTATGACTTGTCTGTTGCCACAAAGGGGATGGAATTGGGGTTGTTAGGGCTGTGGTATGACAGAGAGTTTTAAATTGGTTCTGATGTGATGTCCCAGAGAGGGGAATAACGGGTCTTTCAGCACCGTGGTGTCACAGAGAGGTGTCAATTGGACTTGTCAGTGCAGTGATCTCTCAGAGAGAGGAAAACTGAGGCTGTCACTGCTGTGGCCTATAGGAGGGGATGAATTCCCACTTGTCTTTGATGTTATGTCACGGAGAGGAGAAACCTGGCACTGTCACCGCTGGGGTGTTAGAGATAGGTGTAAATTGGGCTTGTTGCATCTGTGGTGTGACAGAAAGGGTGAAATTTGGTCTGTCAGTGCTGTGATGTCTTAAAGGGTGGAAACTGGGTCTTTCACTGCTGTGATGTCCCAGAGAGGCGTAGATTGGGGTGTCCCACTGCTGTGATGTCCCAGAGAGGGGAAAAGAGAGGCTATCACAGCTGTGGAGTGTGAGAGAAAGTTACAGAGGTGTTCTGACTTGTCTGTTGCCACAGAGGGGATGCAGTTGGGGATGTCATGGCTATGGTATCAGGGAGAGGTTTGAATTGGTTCTGTCTCTGCTGTGATGTCACAGAGAAGGGAATAATGAGTCTGTCACCGCTGTGGTGTCACAGAGAGGTGTAAATTGGACTTGTCACTGACTGCAGTGATGTCAGAGAGAGGTGAAGCTGGGTCACTCATTTTTGTGATGTCACAGAGAGGAAGAAACTGAGGCTGCCAACACTTTGGTGTCATCAACAGATGTAAGTTGGGCCTGTCACTGCTCTGATGTCACAAATGGAGGAAAAGTGGATCAGTCAGTGCTGCGGTGTTACAGAGGGGATGAATTTGAGGCTGTCATGACTGTGATGTCCCAGAGAGGGGAATAATGCCTCTGTCAGCACTGTGGTGTCACAGAGAGGCGTAAATGAGAGTTGTCACTGCAGTGATGTTATAGAGAGGGGAAAATGGGTCCCTGATTGGTGTGATGTCAGAGAGAGGAAAAAACTGAGACTGCCTCTGCACTGGTGTCACAGAGAGGCATCAATTGGGCCTGTCACTTCTGTGGTGTCACAAAGAGGGGAAAAGTGAGTCTGTCACTGCTGTGGTGTCCCGGAGAGGGGAAAAGTGGAGTGATCACAGTTGTGCAGTCCCAGAGAAAGTTCCACAGGTGCTATGACTTCTCTGTTGCCACAAAGGGGATGGAATTGGGGTTGTTAGGGCTGTGGTATGACAGAGAGTTTTAAACTGGTTCTGATGTGATGTCTCAGAGAGGGGAATAACGGGTCTTTCAGCGCCGTGCTGTCACAGAGAGGTGTCAATTGGACTTATCAGTGCAGTGATCTCCCAGAGAGAGGAAAACTGAGGCTGTCACTGCTGTGGCCTATAGGAGGGGATGAATTCCCACTTGTCTTTGATGTTATGTCACGGAGAGGAGAAACCTGGCACTGTCACCGCTGGGGTGTTAGAGATAGGTGTAAATTGGGCTTGTTGCATCTGTGGTGTGACAGAAAGGGTGAAATTTGGTCTGTCAGTGCTGTGATGTCTTAAAGGGTGGAAACTGGGTCTTTCACTGCTGTGATGTCCCAGAGAGGCGTAGATTGGGGTGTCCCACTGCTGTGATGTCCCAGAGAGGGGAAAAGAGAGGCTATCACAGCTGTGGAGTCTGAGAGAAAGTTACAGAGGTGTTCTGACTTGTCTGTTGCCACAGAGGGGATGCAGTTGGGGATGTCATGGCTATGGTATCAGGGAGAGGTTTGAATTGGTTCTGTCTCTGCTGTGATGTCACAGAGAAGGGAATAATGAGTCTGTCACCGCTGTGGTGTCCCAGAGAGGTGTAAATTGGACTTGTCACTGACTGCAGTGATGTCAGAGAGAGGTGAAGCTGGGTCACTCATTTTTGTGATGTCACAGAGAGGAAGAAACTGAGGCTGCCAACACTTTGGTGTCATCAACAGATGTAAGTTGGGCCTGTCACTGCTCTGATGTCACAAATGGAGGAAAAGTGGATCAGTCAGTGCTGCGGTGTTACAGAGGGGATGAATTTGAGGCTGTCATGACTGTGATGTCCCAGAGAGGGGAATAATGCCTCTGTCAGCACTGTGGTGTCACAGAGAGGTGTAAATGAGAGTTGTCACTGCAGTGATGTTATAGAGAGGGGAAAATGGGTCCCTGATTGGTGTGATGTCAGAGAGAGGAAAAAACTGAGACTGCCTCTGCACTGGTGTCACAGAGACGCATCAATTGGGCCTGTCACTTCTGTGGTGTCACAAAGAGGGGAAAAGTGAGTCTGTCACTGCTGTGGTGTCCCGGAGAGGGGAAAAGTGGAGTGATCACAGTTGTGCAGTCCCAGAGAAAGTTGCACAGGTGCTATGACTTGTCTGTTGCCACAAAGGGGATGGAATTGGGGTTGTTAGGGCTGTGGTATGACAGAGAGTTTGAAATTGGTTCTGATGTGATGTCCCAGAGAGGGGAATAACGGGTCTTTCAGCGCCGTGGTGTCACAGACAAGTGTCAATTGGACTTGTCAGTGCAGTGATCTCTCAGAGAGAGGAAAACTGAGGCTGTCACTGCTGTGGCCTATAGGAGGGGATGAATTCCCACTTGTCTTTGATGTTATGTCACGGAGAGGAGAAACGTGGCACTGTCACCGCTGGGGTGTTAGAGATAGGTGTAAATTGGGCTTGTTGCATCTGTGGTGTGACAGAAAGGGTGAAATTTGGTCTGTCAGTGCTGTGATGTCTTCAAGGGTGGAAACTGGGTCTTTCACTGCTGTGATGTCCCAGAGAGGCGTAGATTGGGGTGTCCCACTGCTGTGATGTCCCAGAGAAAGGAAAAGAGGGGCTATCACAGCTGTGGAGTGTGAGAGAAAGTTACAGAGGTGTTCTGACTTGTCTGTTGCCACAGAGGGGATGCAGTTGGGGATGTCATGGCTATGGTATCAGGGAGAGGTTTGAATTGGTTCTGTCTCTGCTGTGATGTCACAGAGAAGGGAATAATGAGTCTGTCACCGCTGTGGTGTCACAGAGAGGTGTAAATTGGACTTGTCACTGACTGCAGTGATGTCAGAGAGAGGTGAAGCTGGGTCACTCATTTTTGTGATGTCACAGAGAGGAAAAAACTGAGGCTGCCACCACTTTGGTGTCATCAACAGATGTAAGTTGGGC
This sequence comes from Poecile atricapillus, assembly GCF_030490865.1. Classification (NCBI taxonomy): domain Eukaryota; kingdom Metazoa; phylum Chordata; class Aves; order Passeriformes; family Paridae; genus Poecile; species Poecile atricapillus. The sequence continues at coordinate 117,794,691 of NC_081249.1, read as the reverse complement.
CTGTCACTGCTCTGATGTCACAAATGGAGGAAGAGTGGATCAGTCACTGCTGCAGTGTTACAGAGGGGATGAATTTGAGGCTGTGATGACTGTGATGTCCCAGAGAGGGGAATAATGCCTCTGTCAGCACTGTGGTGTCACAGAGAGGCGTAAATGAGAGTTGTCACTGCAGTGATGTTATAGAGAGGGGAAAATGGGTCCCTGATTGGTGTGATGTCAGAGAGAGGAAAAAACTGAGACTGCCTCTGCACTGGTGTCACAGAGAGGCATCAATTGGGCCTGTCACTTCTGTGGTGTCACAAAGAGGGGAAAAGTGAGTCTGTCACTGCTGTGGTGTCCCGGAGAGGGGAAAAGTGGAGTGATCACAGTTGTACAGTCCCAGAGAAAGTTGCACAGGTGCTATGACTTGTCTGTTGCCACAAAGGGGATGGAATTGGGGTTGTTAGGGCTGTGGTATGACAGAGAGTTTTAAATTGGTTCTGATGTGATGTCCCAGAGAGGGGAATAACGGGTCTTTCAGCACCGTGGTGTCACAGAGAGGTGTCAATTGGACTTGTCAGTGCAGTGATCTCTCAGAGAGAGGAAAACTGAGGCTGTCACTGCTGTGGCCTATAGGAGGGGATGAATTCCCACTTGTCTTTGATGTTATGTCACGGAGAGGAGAAACCTGGCACTGTCACCGCTGGGGTGTTAGAGATAGGTGTAAATTGGGCTTGTTGCATCTGTGGTGTGACAGAAAGGGTGAAATTTGGTCTGTCAGTGCTGTGATGTCTTAAAGGGTGGAAACTGGGTCTTTCACTGCTGTGATGTCCCAGAGAGGCGTAGATTGGGGTGTCCCACTGCTGTGATGTCCCAGAGAGGGGAAAAGAGAGGCTATCACAGCTGTGGAGTCTGAGAGAAAGTTACAGAGGTGTTCTGACTTGTCTGTTGCCACAGAGGGGATGCAGTTGGGGATGTCATGGCTATGGTATCAGGGAGAGGTTTGAATTGGTTCTGTCTCTGCTGTGATGTCACAGAGAAGGGAATAATGAGTCTGTCACCGCTGTGGTGTCCCAGAGAGGTGTAAATTGGACTTGTCACTGACTGCAGTGATGTCACAGAGAGGTGAAGCTGGGTCACTCATTTTTGTGATGTCACAGAGAGGAAGAAACTGAGGCTGCCAACACTTTGGTGTCATCAACAGATGTAAGTTGGGCCTGTCACTGCTCTGATGTCACAAATGGAGGAAAAGTGGATCAGTCAGTGCTGCGGTGTTAGAGAGGGGATGAATTTGAGGCTGTCATGACTGTGATGTCCCAGAGAGGGGAATAATGCCTCTGTCAGCACTGTGGTGTCACAGAGAGGCGTAAATGAGAGTTGTCAGTGCAGTGATGTTATAGAGAGGGGAAAATGGGTCCCTGATTGGTGTGATGTCAGAGAGAGGAAAAAACTGAGACTGCCTCTGCACTGGTGTCACAGAGAGGCATCAATTGGGCCTGTCACTTCTGTGGTGTCACAAAGAGGGGAAAAGTGAGTCTGTCACTGCTGTGGTGTCCCGGAGAGGGGAAAAGTGGAGTGATCACAGTTGTGCAGTCCCAGAGAAAGTTGCACAGGTGCTATGACTTGTCTGTTGCCACAAAGGGGATGGAATTGGGGTTGTTAGGGCTGTGGTATGACAGAGAGTTTTAAACTGGTTCTGATGTGATGTCTCAGAGAGGGGAATAACGGGTCTTTCAGCGCCGTGCTGTCACAGAGAGGTGTCAATTGGACTTGTCAGTGCAGTGATCTCCCAGAGAGAGGAAAACTGAGGCTGTCACTGCTGTGGCCTATAGGAGGGGATGAATTCCCACTTGTCTTTGATGTTATGTCACGGAGAGGAGAAACCTGGCACTGTCACCGCTGGGGTGTTAGAGATAGGTGTAAATTGGGCTTGTTGCATCTGTGGTGTGACAGAAAGGGTGAAATTTGGTCTGTCAGTGCTGTGATGTCTTAAAGGGTGGAAACTGGGTCTTTCACTGCTGTGATGTCCCAGAGAGGCGTAGATTGGGGTGTCCCACTGCTGTGATGTCCCAGAGAGGGGAAAAGAGAGGCTATCACAGCTGTGGAGTCTGAGAGAAAGTTACAGAGGTGTTCTGACTTGTCTGTTGCCACAGAGGGGATGCAGTTGGGGATGTCATGGCTATGGTATCAGGGAGAGGTTTGAATTGGTTCTGTCTCTGCTGTGATGTCACAGAGAAGGGAATAATGAGTCTGTCACCGCTGTGGTGTCCCAGAGAGGTGTAAATTGGACTTGTCACTGACTGCAGTGATGTCAGAGAGAGGTGAAGCTGGGTCACTCATTTTTGTGATGTCACAGAGAGGAAGAAACTGAGGCTGCCAACACTTTGGTGTCATCAACAGATGTAAGTTGGGCCTGTCACTGCTCTGATGTCACAAATGGAGGAAAAGTGGATCAGTCAGTGCTGCGGTGTTACAGAGGGGATGAATTTGAGGCTGTCATGACTGTGATGTCCCAGAGAGGGGAATAATGCCTCTGTCAGCACTGTGGTGTCACAGAGAGGTGTAAATGAGAGTTGTCACTGCAGTGATGTTATAGAGAGGGGAAAATGGGTCCCTGATTGGTGTGATGTCAGAGAGAGGAAAAAACTGAGACTGCCTCTGCACTGGTGTCACAGAGAGGCATCAATTGGGCCTGTCACTTCTGTGGTGTCACAAAGAGGGGAAAAGTGAGTCTGTCACTGCTGTGGTGTCCCGGAGAGGGGAAAGTGGAGTGATCACAGTTGTGCAGTCCCAGAGAAAGTTGCACAGGTGCTATGACTTGTCTGTTGCCACAAAGGGGATGGAATTGGGGTTGTTAGGGCTGTGGTATGACAGAGAGTTTGAAATTGGTTCTGATGTGATGTCCCAGAGAGGGGAATAACGGGTCTTTCAGCGCCGTGGTGTCACAGACAAGTGTCAATTGGACTTGTCAGTGCAGTGATCTCTCAGAGAGAGGAAAACTGAGGCTGTCACTGCTGTGGCCTATAGGAGGGGATGAATTCCCACTTGTCTTTGATGTTATGTCACGGAGAGGAGAAACCTGGCACTGTCACCGCTGGGGTGTTAGAGATAGGTGTAAATTGGGCTTGTTGCATCTGTGGTGTGACAGAAAGGGTGAAATTTGGTCTGTCAGTGCTGTGATGTCTTCAAGGGTGGAAACTGGGTCTTTCACTGCTGTGATGTCCCAGAGAGGCGTAGATTGGGGTGTCCCACTGCTGTGATGTCCCAGAGAGGGGAAAAGAGAGGCTATCACAGCTGTGGAGTCTGAGAGAAAGTTACAGAGGTGTTCTGACTTGTCTGTTGCCACAGAGGGGATGCAGTTGGGGATGTCATGGCTATGGTATCAGGGAGAGGTTTGAATTGGTTCTGTCTCTGCTGTGATGTCACAGAGAAGGGAATAATGAGTCTGTCACCGCTGTGGTGTCACAGAGAGGTGTAAATTGGACTTGTCACTGACTGTAGTGATGTCAGAGAGAGGTGAAGCTGGGTCACTCATTTTTGTGATGTCACAGAGAGGAAAAAACTGAGGCTGCCACCACTTTGGTGTCATCAACAGATGTAAGTTGGGCCTGTCACTGCTCTGATGTCACAAATGGAGGAAAAGTGGATCAGTCACTGCTGCAGTGTTACAGAGGGGATGAATTTGAGGCTGTCATGACTGTGATGTCCCAGAGAGGGGAATAATGCCTCTGTCAGCACTGTGGTGTCACAGAGAGGCGTAAATGAGAGTTGTCACTGCAGTGATGTGATAGAGAGGGGAAAATGGGTCCCTGATTGGTGTGATGTCAGAGAGAGGAAAAAACTGAGACTGCCTCTGCACTGGTGTCACAGAGAGGCATCAATTGGGCCTGTCACTTCTGTGGTGTCACAAAGAGGGGAAAAGTGAGTCTGTCACTGCTGTGGTGTCCCGGAGAGGGGAAAAGTGGAGTGATCACAGTTGTGCAGTCCCAGAGAAAGTTGCACAGGTGCTATGACTTGTCTGTTGCCACAAAGGGGATGGAATTGGGGTTGTTAGGGCTGTGGTATGACAGAGAGTTTGAAATTGGTTCTGATGTGATGTCCCAGAGAGGGGAATAACGGGTCTTTCAGCACCGTGGTGTCACAGACAAGTGTCAATTGGACTTGTCAGTGCAGTGATCTCCCAGAGAGAGGAAAACTGAGGCTGTCACTGCTGTGGCCTATAGGAGGGGATGAATTCCCACTTGTCTTTGATGTTATGTCACGGAGAGGAGAAACCTGGCACTGTCACCGCTGGGGTGTGTCAGATAGGTGTAAGTTGGGCTTGTTGCATCTGTGGTGTGACAGAAAGGGTGAAATTTGGTCTGTCAGTGCTGTGATGTCTTCAAGGGTGGAAACTGGGTCTTTCACTGCTGTGATGTCCCAGAGAGGCGTAGATTGGGGTGTCCCACTGCTGTGATGTCCCAGAGAGGGGAAAAGAGAGGCTATCACAGCTGTGGAGTCTGAGAGAAAGTTACAGAGGTGTTCTGACTTGTCTGTTGCCACAGAGGGGATGCAGTTGGGGATGTCATGGCTATGGTATCAGGGAGAGGTTTGAATTGGTTCTGTCTCTGCTGTGATGTCACAGAGAAGGGAATAATGAGTCTGTCACCGCTGTGGTGTCCCAGAGAGGTGTAAATTGGACTTGTCACTGACTGCAGTGATGTCACAGAGAGGTGAAACTGGGTCACTCATTTTTGTGATGTCACAGAGAGGAAAAAACTGAGGCTGCCACCACTTTGGTGTCATAAACAGATGTAAGTTGGGCCTGTCACTGCTCTGATGTCACAAATGGAGGAAAAGTGGATCAGTCACTGCTGCAGTGTTACAGAGGGGATGAATTTGAGGCTGTCATGACTGTGATGTCCCAGAGAGGGGAATAATGCCTCTGTCAGCACTGTGGTGTCACAGAGAGGCGTAAATGAGAGTTGTCACTGCAGTGATGTGATAGAGAGGGGAAAATGGGTCCCTGATTGGTGTGATGTCAGAGAGAGGAAAAAACTGAGACTGCCTCTGCACTGGTGTCACAGAGAGGCATCAATTGGGCCTGTCACTTCTGTGGTGTCACAAAGAGGGGAAAAGTGAGTCTGTCACTGCTGTGGTGTCCCGGAGAGGGGAAAAGTGGAGTGATCACAGTTGTGCAGTCCCAGAGAAAGTTGCACAGGTGCTATGACTTGTCTGTTGCCACAAAGGGGATGGAATTGGGGTTGTTAGGGCTGTGGTATGACAGAGAGTTTGAAATTGGTTCTGATGTGATGTCCCAGAGAGGGGAATAACGGGTCTTTCAGCACCGTGGTGTCACAGACAAGTGTCAATTGGACTTGTCAGTGCAGTGATCTCCCAGAGAGAGGAAAACTGAGGCTGTCACTGCTGTGGCCTATAGGAGGGGATGAATTCCCACTTGTCTTTGATGTTATGTCACGGAGAGGAGAAACCTGGCACTGTCACCGCTGGGGTGTGTCAGATAGGTGTAAGTTGGGCTTGTTGCATCTGTGGTGTGACAGAAAGGGTGAAATTTGGTCTGTCAGTGCTGTGATGTCTTCAAGGGTGGAAACTGGGTCTTTCACTGCTGTGATGTCCCAGAGAGGCGTAGATTGGGGTGTCCCACTGCTGTGATGTCCCAGAGAGGGGAAAAGAGAGGCTATCACAGCTGTGGAGTCTGAGAGAAAGTTACAGAGGTGTTCTGACTTGTCTGTTGCCACAGAGGGGATGCAGTTGGGGATGTCATGGCTATGGTATCAGGGAGAGGTTTGAATTGGTTCTGTCTCTGCTGTGATGTCACAGAGAAGGGAATAATGAGTCTGTCACCGCTGTGGTGTCCCAGAGAGGTGTAAATTGGACTTGTCACTGACTGCAGTGATGTCACAGAGAGGTGAAACTGGGTCACTCATTTTTGTGATGTCACAGAGAGGAAAAAACTGAGGCTGCCACCACTTTGGTGTCATAAACAGATGTAAGTTGGGCCTGTCACTGCTCTGATGTCACAAATGGAGGAAAAGTGGATCAGTCACTGCTGCAGTGTTACAGAGGGGATGAATTTGAGGCTGTCATGACTGTGATGTCCCAGAGAGGGGAATAATGCCTCTGTCAGCACTGTGGTGTCACAGAGAGGCGTAAATGAGAGTTGTCAGTGCAGTGATGTTATAGAGAGGGGAAAATGGGTCCCTGATTGGTGTGATGTCAGAGAGAGGAAAAAACTGAGACTGCCTCTGCACTGGTGTCACAGAGAGGCATCAATTGGGCCTGTCACTTCTGTGGTGTCACAAAGAGGGGAAAAGTGAGTCTGTCACTGCTGTGGTGTCCCGGAGAGGGGAAAAGTGGAGTGATCACAGTTGTGCAGTCCCAGAGAAAGTTCCACAGGTGCTATGACTTGTCTGTTGCCACAAAGGGGATGGAATTGGGGTTGTTAGGGCTGTGGTATGACAGAGAGTTTGAAATTGGTTCTGATGTGATGTCCCAGAGAGGGGAATAACGGGTCTTTCAGCGCCGTGGTGTCACAGACAAGTGTCAATTGGACTTGTCAGTGCAGTGATCTCTCAGAGAGAGGAAAACTGAGGCTGTCACTGCTGTGGCCTATAGGAGGGGATGAATTCCCACTTGTCTTTGATGTTATGTCACGGAGAGGAGAAACCTGGCACTGTCACCGCTGGGGTGTTAGAGATAGGTGTAAATTGGGCTTGTTGCATCTGTGGTGTGACAGAAAGGGTGAAATTTGGTCTGTCAGTGCTGTGATGTCTTCAAGGGTGGAAACTGGGTCTTTCACTGCTGTGATGTCCCAGAGAGGCGTAGATTGGGGTGTCCCACTGCTGTGATGTCCCAGAGAGGGGAAAAGAGAGGCTATCACAGCTGTGGAGTCTGAGAGAAAGTTACAGAGGTGTTCTGACTTGTCTGTTGCCACAGAGGGGATGCAGTTGGGGATGTCATGGCTATGGTATCAGGGAGAGGTTTGAATTGGTTCTGTCTCTGCTGTGATGTCACAGAGAAGGGAATAATGAGTCTGTCACCGCTGTGGTGTCACAGAGAGGTGTAAATTGGACTTGTCACTGACTGTAGTGATGTCAGAGAGAGGTGAAGCTGGGTCACTCATTTTTGTGATGTCACAGAGAGGAAAAAACTGAGGCTGCCACCATTTTGGTGTCATCAACAGATGTAAGTTGGGCCTGTCACTGCTCTGATGTCACAAATGGAGGAAAAGTGGATCAGTCACTGCTGCAGTGTTACAGAGGGGATGAATTTGAGGCTGTCATGACTGTGATGTCCCAGTGTCATAAAGTTCCTTTACCTTTAAGAAAGTTAAAGTTGCTGGGGTCTCCTGGGAGTCTTTTCTCTTGACCAATTATCGGTCATTGCTGAGAATTGACAGCAGTTCTAGCCATTGAAAAGTAGAATCAACTCGTGAACCCCACCTTAAAGTGTACACCCAGAAGTCTGTGGTGCTCTTTTGTTTTCCAGACTGTGAAGCGTGGCGGAGCTCCGGCTGGCCTCCGGTTCCCTGCCCAAGCCATGTGGCCGGGCAGGGGCCGGGCCGGGGCCGAGCCGGGCCCGCCGCGTCTCTCGTCTCCCGGCCGGGAGATGAGGCTTGCCCCGAGTTAGGTCGGGCTGGGCCGGGCTCGGCCCGATCTCTGGTTCAGCTGGAGGTTTTGCTGTAACTACATTCACTAGAAAACTGCTGAGTGAAAGAGGAAAGGAACTTTGAGCCTGCAGCAAGCAAAGACAGAGACCACGCTCTCTAAAAGCAGCTATGAAGAACTTTCCAGCGCAGACGGTTCTAGCTCCTGTTCAGCAGAGATCACCGAACCATCTACAAAAGCTTGGGCAAGATTTTAACTCTTTCTTATCCAGATGAGACTTGCGGATTAAACTTTTCATCCAGAGAGAGAGAAGGAGAGTGATCAACATGAAAAGAGACTTTATAAACTACTAGTGGCAAGAAAGAAAAGAGACTTCAAGAAAGGTAGAGAATTAAGGAGATGCTTTAATTAAGCTGAAATATCTTTCTGTTAAAACTATGGAAATGGACAATGAAGTCTTGAGAAAAACCCCTTTAATTCATAATAGAGTATGGAGAGGAATAAGGTGTTCAAAGTGTAAATTTAAGTAATAAGTGAAGTAATTGTGGTATAGTGAAGTGCTGAGAAATTTGAAGCCTTGAGAGGCAATGAGAAAAACTGTTTCTTAGTGAAGCTCACAGAAGCAGATGAAGAATACTTTTTTTGCCTTTGACTAACTTATCCTTAAAAATGCTATCTTCAAACTCATGACCCATAACACATTTTCAGTGATGTAGAATGGGAGGGGTGGGCTTTAATACCAGTAGCTCTGAGCAGCTGATATCAGAGAAACGAGAAACTATAACAAAAATAGTTTTCTTGTGACAAACTCCATAAATTAACAGAAAGGAACTTCTGTTTCTCTACAGAAACTGAGGAAAAGACTATGGAAAGAATTAGAACTGTTTAAACCATCAAAATTATACAGTTTTTGTCTCTGTTGTCATGTAAACAAAAGAATAGTGAGCAGTGAGAAATGAAAAAGTTTTTCTAAAAGTTTATTCTGGTGTTCTTATTCTTGTAGTTTGTCAATAAACTCTTCTTTATTCCTTTTAAGTTTTATGCCTGGTTTGCTCTTATTTTAATCCATATCTCACAGCAAGAAATAAATAATTCCTTTTTTCCCCTTTTTGTTAATTACTGGTTTAAAACCACGACACCCAGAGAGGGGAATAATGCCTCTGTTAGCACTGTGGTGTCACAGAGAGGCGTAAATGAGAGTTGTCACTGCAGTGATGTTATAGAGAGGGGAAAATGGGTCCCTGATTGGTGTGATGTCAGAGAGAGGAAAAAACTGAGACTGCCTCTGCACTGGTGTCACAGAGAGGCATCAATTGGGCCTGTCACTTCTGTGGTGTCACAAAGAGGGGAAAAGTGAGTCTGTCACTGCTGTGGTGTCCCAGAGAGGGGAAAAGTGGAGTGATCACAGTTGTGCAGTCCCAGAGAAAGTTGCACAGGTGCTATGACTTGTCTGTTGCCACAAAGGGGATGGAATTGGGGTTGTTAGGGCTGTGGTATGACAGAGAGTTTGAAATTGGTTCTGATGTGATGTCCCAGAGAGGGGAATAACGGGTCTTTCAGCACCGTGGTGTCACAGACAAGTGTCAATTGGACTTGTCAGTGCAGTGATCTCTCAGAGAGAGGAAAACTGAGGCTGTCACTGCTGTGGCCTATAGGAGCGGATGAATTCCCACTTGTCTTTGATGTTATGTCACGGAGAGGAGAAACCTGGCACTGTCACCGCTGGGGTGTTAGAGATAGGTGTAAATTGGGCTTGTTCCATCTGTGGTGTGACAGAAAGGGTGAAATTTGGTCTGTCAGTGCTGTGATGTCTTAAAGGGTGGAAACTGGGTCTTTCACTGCTGTGATGTCCCAGAGAGGCGTAGATTGGGGTGTCCCACTGCTGTGATGTCCCAGAGAGAGGAAAAGAGGGTCTATCACAGCTGTGGAGTCTGAGAGAAAGTTACAGAGGTGTTCTGACTTGTCTGTTGCCACAGAGGGGATGCAGTTGGGGATGTCATGGCTATGGTATCAGGGAGAGGTTTGAATTGGTTCTGTCTCTGCTGTGATGTCACAGAGAAGGGAATAATGAGTCTGTCACCGCTGTGGTGTCCCAGAGAGGTGTAAATTGGACTTGTCACTGACTGCAGTGATGTCAGAGAGAGGTGAAGCTGGGTCACTCATTTTTGTGATGTCACAGAGAGGAAAAAACTGAGGCTGCCACCACTTTGGTGTCATCAACAGATGTAAGTTGGGCCTGTCACTGCTCTGATGTCACAAATAGAGGAAAAGTGGATCAGTCACTGCTGCAGTGTTACAGAGGGGATGAATTTGAGGCTGTCATGACTGTGATGTCCCAGAGAGGGGAATAATGCCTCTGTCAGCACTGTGGTGTCACAGAGAGGCGTAAATGAGAGTTGTCACTGCAGTGATGTTATAGAGAGGGGAAAATGGGTCCCTGATTGGTGTGATGTCAGAGAGAGGAAAAAACTGAGACTGCCTCTGCACTGGTGTCACAGAGAGGCATCAATTGGGCCTGTCACTTCTGTGGTGTCACAAAGAGGGGAAAAGTGAGTCTGTCACTGCTGTGGTGTCCCGGAGAGGGGAAAAGTGGAGTGATCACAGTTGTACAGTCCCAGAGAAAGTTCCACAGGTGCTATGACTTGTCTGTTGCCACAAAGGGGATGGAATTGGGGTTGTTAGGGCTGTGGTATGACAGAGAGTTTTAAATTGGTTCTGATGTGATGTCTCAGAGAGGGGAATAACGGGTCTTTCAGCGCCGTGGTGTCACAGAGAGGTGTCAATTGGACTTATCAGTGCAGTGATCTCCCAGAGAGAGGAAAACTGAGGCTGTCACTGCTGTGGCCTATAGGAGGGGATGAATTCCCACTTGTCTTTGATGTTATGTCACGGAGAGGAGAAACGTGGCACTGTCACCGCTGGGGTGTTAGAGATAGGTGTAAATTGGGCTTGTTGCATCTGTGGTGTGACAGAAAGGGTGAAATTTGGTCTGTCAGTGCTGTGATGTCTTAAAGGGTGGAAACTGGGTCTTTCACTGCTGTGATGTCCCAGAGAGGCGTAGATTGGGGTGTCCCACTGCTGTGATGTCCCAGAGAGGGGAAAAGAGAGGCTATCACAGCTGTGGAGTCTGAGAGAAAGTTACAGAGGTGTTCTGACTTGTCTGTTGCCACAGAGGGGATGCAGTTGGGGATGTCATGGCTATGGTATCAGGGAGAGGTTTGAATTGGTTCTGTCTCTGCTGTGATGTCACAGAGAAGGGAATAATGAGTCTGTCACCGCTGTGGTGTCCCAGAGAGGTGTAAATTGGACTTGTCACTGACTGCAGTGATGTCACAGAGAGGTGAAGCTGGGTCACTCATTTTTGTGATGTCACAGAGAGGAAGAAACTGAGGCTGCCAACACTTTGGTGTCATCAACAGATGTAAGTTGGGCCTGTCACTGCTCTGATGTCACAAATGGAGGAAAAGTGGATCAGTCAGTGCTGCGGTGTTACAGAGGGGATGAATTTGAGGCTGTCATGACTGTGATGTCCCAGAGAGGGGAATAATGCCTCTGTCAGCACTGTGGTGTCACAGAGAGGCGTAAATGAGAGTTGTCACTGCAGTGATGTTATAGAGAGGGGAAAATGGGTCCCTGATTGGTGTGATGTCAGAGAGAGGAAAAAACTGAGACTGCCTCTGCACTGGTGTCACAGAGAGGCATCAATTGGGCCTGTCACTTCTGTGGTGTCACAAAGAGGGGAAAAGTGAGTCTGTCACTGCTGTGGTGTCCCGGAGAGGGGAAAAGTGGAGTGATCACTGTTGTACAGTCCCAGAGAAAGTTGCACAGGTGCTATGACTTGTCTGTTGCCACAAAGGGGATGGAATTGGGGTTGTTAGGGCTGTGGTATGACAGAGAGTTTTAAACTGGTTCTGATGTGATGTCTCAGAGAGGGGAATAACGGGTCTTTCAGCGCCGTGCTGTCACAGAGAGGTGTCAATTGGACTTGTCAGTGCAGTGATCTCCCAGAGAGAGGAAAACTGAGGCTGTCACTGCTGTGGCCTATAGGAGGGGATGAATTCCCACTTGTCTTTGATGTTATGTCACGGAGAGGAGAAACCTGGCACTGTCACCGCTGGGGTGTGTCAGATAGGTGTAAGTTGGGCTTGTTGCATCTGTGGTGTGACAGAAAGGGTGAAATTTGGTCTGTCAGTGCTGTGATGTCTTCAAGGGTGGAAACTGGGTCTTTCACTGCTGTGATGTCCCAGAGAGGCGTAGATTGGGGTGTCCCACTGCTGTGATGTCCCAGAGAGGGGAAAAGAGAGGCTATCACAGCTGTGGAGTCTGAGAGAAAGTTACAGAGGTGTTCTGACTTGTCTGTTGCCACAGAGGGGATGCAGTTGGGGATGTCATGGCTATGGTATCAGGGAGAGGTTTGAATTGGTTCTGTCTCTGCTGTGATGTCACAGAGAAGGGAATAATGAGTCTGTCACCGCTGTGGTGTCACAGAGAGGTGTAAATTGGACTTGTCACTGACTGCAGTGATGTCACAGAGAGGTGAAACTGGGTCACTCATTTTTGTGATGTCACAGAGAGGAAGAAACTGAGGCTGCCACCACTTTGGTGTCATAAACAGATGTAAGTTGGGCCTGTCACTGCTCTGATGTCACAAATGGAGGAAAAGTGGATCAGTCACTGCTGCAGTGTTACAGAGGGGATGAATTTGAGGCTGTCATGACTGTGATGTCCCAGTGTCATAAAGTTCCTTTACCTTTAAGAAAGTTAAAGTTGCTGGGGTCTCCTGGGAGTCTTTTCTCTTGACCAATTATCGGTCATTGCTGAGAATTGACATCAGTTTTAGCCATTGAAAAGTAGAATCAACTCGTGAACCCCACCTTAAAGTGTACACCCAGAAGTCTGTGGTGCTCTTTTGTTTTCCAGACTGTGAAGCGTGGCGGAGCTCCGGCTGGCCTCCGGTTCCCTGCCCAAGCCATGTGGCCGGGCAGGGGCCGGGCCGGGGCCGAGCCGGGCCCGCCGCGTCTCTCGTCTCCCGGCCGGGAGATGAGGCTTGCCCCGAGTTAGGTCGGGCTGGGCCGGGCTCGGCCCGATCTCTGGTTCAGCTGGAGGTTTTGCTGTAACTACATTCACTAGAAAACTGCTGAGTGAAAGAGGAAAGGAACTTTGAGCCTGCAGCAAGCAAAGACAGAGACCACGCTCTCTAAAAGCAGCTATGAAGAACTTTCCAGCGCAGACGGTTCTAGCTCCTGTTCAGCAGAGATCACCGAACCATCTACAAAAGCTTGGGCAAGATTTTAACTCTTTCTTATCCAGATGAGACTTGCGGATTAATCTTTTCATCCAGAGAGAGAGAAGGAGAGTGATCAACATGAAAAGAGACTTTATAAACTACTAGTGGCAAGAAAGAAAAGAGACTTCAAGAAAGGTAGAGAATTAAGGAGATGCTTTAATTAAGCTGAAATATCTTTCTGTTAAAACTATGGAAATGGACAATGAAGTCTTGAGAAAAACCCCTTTAATTCATAATAGAGTATGGAGAGGAATAAGGTGTTCAAAGTGTAAATTTAAGTAATAAGTGAAGTAATTGTGGTATAGTGAAGTGCTGAGAAATTTGAAGCCTTGAGAGGCAATGAGAAAAACTGTTTCTTAGTGAAGCTCACAGAAGCAGATGAAGAATACTTTTTTTGCCTTTGACTAACTTATCCTTAAAAATGCTATCTTCAAACTCATGACCCATAACACATTTTCAGTGATGTAGAATAGGAGGGGTGGGCTTTAATACCAGTAGCTCTGAGCAGCTGATATCAGAGAAACGAGAAACTATAACAAAAATAGTTTTCTTGTGACAAACTCCATAAATTAACAGAAAGGAACTTCTGTTTCTCTACAGAAACTGAGGAAAAGACTATGGAAAGAATTAGAACTGTTTAAACCATCAAAATTATACAGTTTTTGTCTCTGTTGTCATGTAAACAAAAGAATAGTGAGCAGTGAGAAATGAAAAAGTTTTTCTAAAAGTTTATTCTGGTGTTCTTATTCTTGTAGTTTGTCAATAAACTCTTCTTTATTCCTTTTAAGTTTTATGCCTGGTTTGCTCTTATTTTAATCCATATCTCACAGCAAGAAATAAATAATTCCTTTTTTCCCCTTTTTGTTAATTACTGGTTTAAAACCACGACACCCAGAGAGGGGAATAATGCCTCTGTTAGCACTGTGGTGTCACAGAGAGGCGTAAATGAGAGTTGTCACTGCAGTGATGTTATAGAGAGGGGAAAATGGGTCCCTGATTGGTGTGATGTCAGAGAGAGGAAAAAACTGAGACTGCCTCTGCACTGGTGTCACAGAGAGGCATCAATTGGGCCTGTCACTTCTGTGGTGTCACAAAGAGGGGAAAAGTGAGTCTGTCACTGCTGTGGTGTCCCGGAGAGGGGAAAAGTGGAGTGATCACAGTTGTACAGTCCCAGAGAAAGTTCCACAGGTGCTATGACTTGTCTGTTGCCACAAAGGGGATGGAATTGGGGTTGTTAGGGCTGTGGTATGACAGAGAGTTTTAAATTGGTTCTGATGTGATGTCTCAGAGAGGGGAATAACGGGTCTTTCAGCGCCGTGGTGTCACAGAGAGGTGTCAATTGGACTTATCAGTGCAGTGATCTCCCAGAGAGAGGAAAACTGAGGCTGTCACTGCTGTGGCCTATAGGAGGGGATGAATTCCCACTTGTCTTTGATGTTATGTCACGGAGAGGAGAAACGTGGCACTGTCACCGCTGGGGTGTTAGAGATAGGTGTAAATTGGGCTTGTTGCATCTGTGGTGTGACAGAAAGGGTGAAATTTGGTCTGTCAGTGCTGTGATGTCTTAAAGGGTGGAAACTGGGTCTTTCACTGCTGTGATGTCCCAGAGAGGCGTAGATTGGGGTGTCCCACTGCTGTGATGTCCCAGAGAGGGGAAAAGAGAGGCTATCACAGCTGTGGAGTCTGAGAGAAAGTTACAGAGGTGTTCTGACTTGTCTGTTGCCACAGAGGGGATGCAGTTGGGGATGTCATGGCTATGGTATCAGGGAGAGGTTTGAATTGGTTCTGTCTCTGCTGTGATGTCACAGAGAAGGGAATAATGAGTCTGTCACCACTGTGGTGTCCCAGAGAGGTGTAAATTGGACTTGTCACTGACTGCAGTGATGTTAGAGAGAGGTGAAGCTGGGTCACTCATTTTTGTGATGTCACAGAGAGGAAGAAACTGAGGCTGCCACCACTTTGGTGTCATCAACAGATGTATGTTGGGCCTGTCACTGCTCTGATGTCACAAATGGAGGAAAAGTGGATCAGTCAGTGCTGCGGTGTTAGAGAGGGGATGAATTTGAGGCTGTCATGACTGTGATGTCCCAGAGAGGGGAATAATGCCTCTGTCAGCACTGTGGTGTCACAGAGAGGCGTAAATGAGAGTTGTCAGTGCAGTGATGTTATAGAGAGGGGAAAATGGGTCCCTGATTGGTGTGATGTCAGAGAGAGGAAAAAACTGAGACTGCCTCTGCACTGGTGTCACAGAGAGGCATCAATTGGGCCTGTCACTTCTGTGGTGTCACAAAGAGGGGAAAAGTGAGTCTGTCACTGCTGTGGTGTCCCAGAGAGGGGAAAAGTGGAGTGATCACAGTTGTGCAGTCCCAGAGAAAGTTGCACAGGTGCTATGACTTGTCTGTTGCCACAAAGGGGATGGAATTGGGGTTGTTAGGGCTGTGGTATGACAGAGAGTTTGAAATTGGTTCTGATGTGATGTCCCAGAGAGGGGAATAACGGGTCTTTCAGCACCGTGGTGTCACAGACAAGTGTCAATTGGACTTGTCAGTGCAGTGATCTCTCAGAGAGAGGAAAACTGAGGCTGTCACTGCTGTGGCCTATAGGAGCGGATGAATTCCCACTTGTCTTTGATGTTATGTCACGGAGAGGAGAAACCTGGCACTGTCACCGCTGGGGTGTTAGAGATAGGTGTAAATTGGGCTTGTTCCATCTGTGGTGTGACAGAAAGGGTGAAATTTGGTCTGTCAGTGCTGTGATGTCTTAAAGGGTGGAAACTGGGTCTTTCACTGCTGTGATGTCCCAGAGAGGCGTAGATTGGGGTGTCCCACTGCTGTGATGTCCCAGAGAGAGGAAAAGAGGGTCTATCACAGCTGTGGAGTCTGAGAGAAAGTTACAGAGGTGTTCTGACTTGTCTGTTGCCACAGAGGGGATGCAGTTGGGGATGTCATGGCTATGGTATCAGGGAGAGGTTTGAATTGGTTCTGTCTCTGCTGTGATGTCACAGAGAAGGGAATAATGAGTCTGTCACCGCTGTGGTGTCCCAGAGAGGTGTAAATTGGACTTGTCACTGACTGCAGTGATGTCAGAGAGAGGTGAAGCTGGGTCACTCATTTTTGTGATGTCACAGAGAGGAAAAAACTGAGGCTGCCACCACTTTGGTGTCATCAACAGATGTAAGTTGGGCCTGTCACTGCTCTGATGTCACAAATAGAGGAAAAGTGGATCAGTCACTGCTGCAGTGTTACAGAGGGGATGAATTTGAGGCTGTCATGACTGTGATGTCCCAGAGAGGGGAATAATGCCTCTGTCAGCACTGTGGTGTCACAGAGAGGCGTAAATGAGAGTTGTCACTGCAGTGATGTTATAGAGAGGGGAAAATGGGTCCCTGATTGGTGTGATGTCAGAGAGAGGAAAAAACTGAGACTGCCTCTGCACTGGTGTCACAGAGAGGCATCAATTGGGCCTGTCACTTCTGTGGTGTCACAAAGAGGGGAAAAGTGAGTCTGTCACTGCTGTGGTGTCCCGGAGAGGGGAAAAGTGGAGTGATCACAGTTGTACAGTCCCAGAGAAAGTTCCACAGGTGCTATGACTTGTCTGTTGCCACAAAGGGGATGGAATTGGGGTTGTTAGGGCTGTGGTATGACAGAGAGTTTTAAATTGGTTCTGATGTGATGTCTCAGAGAGGGGAATAACGGGTCTTTCAGCGCCGTGGTGTCACAGAGAGGTGTCAATTGGACTTATCAGTGCAGTGATCTCCCAGAGAGAGGAAAACTGAGGCTGTCACTGCTGTGGCCTATAGGAGGGGATGAATTCCCACTTGTCTTTGATGTTATGTCACGGAGAGGAGAAACGTGGCACTGTCACCGCTGGGGTGTTAGAGATAGGTGTAAATTGGGCTTGTTGCATCTGTGGTGTGACAGAAAGGGTGAAATTTGGTCTGTCAGTGCTGTGATGTCTTAAAGGGTGGAAACTGGGTCTTTCACTGCTGTGATGTCCCAGAGAGGCGTAGATTGGGGTGTCCCACTGCTGTGATGTCCCAGAGAGGGGAAAAGAGAGGCTATCACAGCTGTGGAGTCTGAGAGAAAGTTACAGAGGTGTTCTGACTTGTCTGTTGCCACAGAGGGGATGCAGTTGGGGATGTCATGGCTATGGTATCAGGGAGAGGTTTGAATTGGTTCTGTCTCTGCTGTGATGTCACAGAGAAGGGAATAATGAGTCTGTCACCGCTGTGGTGTCCCAGAGAGGTGTAAATTGGACTTGTCACTGACTGCAGTGATGTCACAGAGAGGTGAAGCTGGGTCACTCATTTTTGTGATGTCACAGAGAGGAAGAAACTGAGGCTGCCAACACTTTGGTGTCATCAACAGATGTAAGTTGGGCCTGTCACTGCTCTGATGTCACAAATGGAGGAAAAGTGGATCAGTCAGTGCTGCGGTGTTACAGAGGGGATGAATTTGAGGCTGTCATGACTGTGATGTCCCAGAGAGGGGAATAATGCCTCTGTCAGCACTGTGGTGTCACAGAGAGGCGTAAATGAGAGTTGTCACTGCAGTGATGTTATAGAGAGGGGAAAATGGGTCCCTGATTGGTGTGATGTCAGAGAGAGGAAAAAACTGAGACTGCCTCTGCACTGGTGTCACAGAGAGGCATCAATTGGGCCTGTCACTTCTGTGGTGTCACAAAGAGGGGAAAAGTGAGTCTGTCACTGCTGTGGTGTCCCGGAGAGGGGAAAAGTGGAGTGATCACTGTTGTACAGTCCCAGAGAAAGTTGCACAGGTGCTATGACTTGTCTGTTGCCACAAAGGGGATGGAATTGGGGTTGTTAGGGCTGTGGTATGACAGAGAGTTTTAAACTGGTTCTGATGTGATGTCTCAGAGAGGGGAATAACGGGTCTTTCAGCGCCGTGCTGTCACAGAGAGGTGTCAATTGGACTTGTCAGTGCAGTGATCTCCCAGAGAGAGGAAAACTGAGGCTGTCACTGCTGTGGCCTATAGGAGGGGATGAATTCCCACTTGTCTTTGATGTTATGTCACGGAGAGGAGAAACCTGGCACTGTCACCGCTGGGGTGTGTCAGATAGGTGTAAGTTGGGCTTGTTGCATCTGTGGTGTGACAGAAAGGGTGAAATTTGGTCTGTCAGTGCTGTGATGTCTTCAAGGGTGGAAACTGGGTCTTTCACTGCTGTGATGTCCCAGAGAGGCGTAGATTGGGGTGTCCCACTGCTGTGATGTCCCAGAGAGGGGAAAAGAGAGGCTATCACAGCTGTGGAGTCTGAGAGAAAGTTACAGAGGTGTTCTGACTTGTCTGTTGCCACAGAGGGGATGCAGTTGGGGATGTCATGGCTATGGTATCAGGGAGAGGTTTGAATTGGTTCTGTCTCTGCTGTGATGTCACAGAGAAGGGAATAATGAGTCTGTCACCGCTGTGGTGTCACAGAGAGGTGTAAATTGGACTTGTCACTGACTGCAGTGATGTCAGAGAGAGGTGAAACTGGGTCACTCATTTTTGTGATGTCACAGAGAGGAAGAAACTGAGGCTGCCACCACTTTGGTGTCATAAACAGATGTAAGTTGGGCCTGTCACTGCTCTGATGTCACAAATGGAGGAAAAGTGGATCAGTCACTGCTGCAGTGTTACAGAGGGGATGAATTTGAGGCTGTCATGACTGTGATGTCCCAGTGTCATAAAGTTCCTTTACCTTTAAGAAAGTTAAAGTTGCTGGGGTCTCCTGGGAGTCTTTTCTCTTGACCAATTATCGGTCATTGCTGAGAATTGACATCAGTTTTAGCCATTGAAAAGTAGAATCAACTCGTGAACCCCACCTTAAAGTGTACACCCAGAAGTCTGTGGTGCTCTTTTGTTTTCCAGACTGTGAAGCGTGGCGGAGCTCCGGCTGGCCTCCGGTTCCCTGCCCAAGCCATGTGGCCGGGCAGGGGCCGGGCCGGGGCCGAGCCGGGCCCGCCGCGTCTCTCGTCTCCCGGCCGGGAGATGAGGCTTGCCCCGAGTTAGGTCGGGCTGGGCCGGGCTCGGCCCGATCTCTGGTTCAGCTGGAGGTTTTGCTGTAACTACATTCACTAGAAAACTGCTGAGTGAAAGAGGAAAGGAACTTTGAGCCTGCAGCAAGCAAAGACAGAGACCACGCTCTCTAAAAGCAGCTATGAAGAACTTTCCAGCGCAGACGGTTCTAGCTCCTGTTCAGCAGAGATCACCGAACCATCTACAAAAGCTTGGGCAAGATTTTAACTCTTTCTTATCCAGATGAGACTTGCGGATTAATCTTTTCATCCAGAGAGAGAGAAGGAGAGTGATCAACATGAAAAGAGACTTTATAAACTACTAGTGGCAAGAAAGAAAAGAGACTTCAAGAAAGGTAGAGAATTAAGGAGATGCTTTAATTAAGCTGAAATATCTTTCTGTTAAAACTATGGAAATGGACAATGAAGTCTTGAGAAAAACCCCTTTAATTCATAATAGAGTATGGAGAGGAATAAGGTGTTCAAAGTGTAAATTTAAGTAATAAGTGAAGTAATTGTGGTATAGTGAAGTGCTGAGAAATTTGAAGCCTTGAGAGGCAATGAGAAAAACTGTTTCTTAGTGAAGCTCACAGAAGCAGATGAAGAATACTTTTTTTGCCTTTGACTAACTTATCCTTAAAAATGCTATCTTCAAACTCATGACCCATAACACATTTTCAGTGATGTAGAATAGGAGGGGTGGGCTTTAATACCAGTAGCTCTGAGCAGCTGATATCAGAGAAACGAGAAACTATAACAAAAATAGTTTTCTTGTGACAAACTCCATAAATTAACAGAAAGGAACTTCTGTTTCTCTACAGAAACTGAGGAAAAGACTATGGAAAGAATTAGAACTGTTTAAACCATCAAAATTATACAGTTTTTGTCTCTGTTGTCATGTAAACAAAAGAATAGTGAGCAGTGAGAAATGAAAAAGTTTTTCTAAAAGTTTATTCTGGTGTTCTTATTCTTGTAGTTTGTCAATAAACTCTTCTTTATTCCTTTTAAGTTTTATGCCTGGTTTGCTCTTATTTTAATCCATATCTCACAGCAAGAAATAAATAATTCCTTTTTTCCCCTTTTTGTTAATTACTGGTTTAAAACCACGACACCCAGAGAGGGGAATAATGCCTCTGTTAGCACTGTGGTGTCACAGAGAGGCGTAAATGAGAGTTGTCAGTGCAGTGATGTTATAGAGAGGGGAAAATGGGTCCCTGATTGGTGTGATGTCAGAGAGAGGAAAAAACTGAGACTGCCTCTGCACTGGTGTCACAGAGAGGCATCAATTGGGCCTGTCACTTCTGTGGTGTCACAAAGAGGGGAAAAGTGAGTCTGTCACTGCTGTGGTGTCCCGGAGAGGGGAAAAGTGGAGTGATCACTGTTGTGCAGTCCCAGAGAAAGTTCCACAGGTGCTATGACTTGTCTGTTGCCACAAAGGGGATGGAATTGGGGTTGTTAGGGCTGTGGTATGACAGAGAGTTTGAAATTGGTTCTGATGTGATGTCCCAGAGAGGGGAATAATGGGTCTTTCAGCGCCGTGGTGTCACAGAGAGGTGTCAATTGGACTTGTCAGTGCAGTGATCTCCCAGAGAGAGGAAAACTGAGGCTGTCACTGCTGTGGCCTATAGGAGGGGATGAATTCCCGCTTGTCTTTGATGTTATGTCACGGAGAGGAGAAACCTGGCACTGTCACCGCTGGGGTGTTAGAGATAGGTGTAAATTGGGCTTGTTGCATCTGTGGTGTGACAGAAAGGGTGAAATTTGGTCTGTCAGTGCTGTGATGTCTTAAAGGGTGGAAACTGGGTCTTTCACTGCTGTGATGTCCCAGAGAGGCGTAGATTGGGGTGTCCCACTGCTGTGATGTCCCAGAGAGGGGAAAAGAGGGGCTATCACAGCTGTGGAGTCTGAGAGAAAGTTCCACAGGTGTTCTGACTTGTCTGTTGCCACAGAGGGGATGCAGTTGGGGATGTCATGGCTATGGTATCAGGGAGAGGTTTGAATTGGTTCTGTCTCTGCTGTGATGTCACAGAGAAGGGAATAATGAGTCTGTCACCACTGTGGTGTCCCAGAGAGGTGTAAATTGGACTTGTCACTGACTGCAGTGATGTTAGAGAGAGGTGAAGCTGGGTCACTCATTTTTGTGATGTCACAGAGAGGAAGAAACTGAGGCTGCCACCACTTTGGTGTCATCAACAGATGTATGTTGGGCCTGTCACTGCTCTGATGTCACAAATGGAGGAAAAGTGGATCAGTCAGTGCTGCGGTGTTACAGAGGGGATGAATTTGAGGCTGTCATGACTGTGATGTCCCAGAGAGGGGAATAATGCCTCTGTCAGCACTGTGGTGTCACAGAGAGGCGTAAATGAGAGTTGTCACTGCAGTGATGTTATAGAGAGGGGAAAATGGGTCCCTGATTGGTGTGATGTCAGAGAGAGGAAAAAACTGAGACTGCCTCTGCACTGGTGTCACAGAGAGGCATCAATTGGGCCTGTCACTTCTGTGGTGTCACAAAGAGGGGAAAAGTGAGTCTGTCACTGCTGTGGTGTCCCGGAGAGGGGAAAAGTGGAGTGATCACGGTTGTGCAGTCCCAGAGAAAGTTGCACAGGTGCTATGACTTGTCTGTTGCCACAAAGGGGATGGAATTGGGGTTGTTAGGGCTGTGGTATGACAGAGAGTTTGAAATTGGTTCTGATGTGATGTCCCAGAGAGGGGAATAATGGGTCTTTCAGCGCCGTGGTGTCACAGAGAGGTGTCAATTGGACTTGTCAGTGCAGTGATCTCCCAGAGAGAGGAAAACTGAGGCTGTCACTGCTGTGGCCTATAGGAGGGGATGAATTCCCACTTGTCTTTGATGTTATGTCACGGAGAGGAGAAACGTGGCACTGTCACCGCTGGGGTGTTAGAGATAGGTGTAAATTGGGCTTGTTCCATCTGTGGTGTGACAGAAAGGGTGAAATTTGGTCTGTCAGTGCTGTGATGTCTTCAAGGGTAGAAACTGGGTCTTTCACTGCTGTGATGTCCCAGAGAGGCGTAGATTGGGGTATCCCACTGCTGTGATGTCCCAGAGAGGGGAAAAGAGAGGCTATCACAGCTGTGGAGTCTGAGAGAAAGTTACAGAGGTGTTCTGACTTGTCTGTTGCCACAGAGGGGATGCAGTTGGGGATGTCATGGCTATGGTATCAGGGAGAGGTTTGAATTGGTTCTGTCTCTGCTGTGATGTCACAGAGAAGGGAATAATGAGTCTGTCACCACTGTGGTATCGCAGAGAGGTGTAAATTGGACTTGTCACTGACTGCAGTGATGTCACAGAGAGGTGAAACTGGGTCACTCATTTTTGTGATGTCACAGAGAGGAAGAAACTGAGGCTGCCACCACTTTGGTGTCATCAACAGATGTAAGTTGGGCCTGTCACTGCTCTGATGTCACAAATGGAGGAAAAGTGGATCAGTCAGTGCTGCGGTGTTAGAGAGGGGATGAATTTGAGGCTGTCATGACTGTGATGTCCCAGAGAGGGGAATAATGCCTCTGTCAGCACTGTGGTGTCACAGAGAGGCGTAAATGAGAGTTGTCAGTGCAGTGATGTGATAGAGAGGGGAAAATGGGTCCCTGATTGGTGTGATGTCAGAGAGAGGAAAAAACTGAGACTGCCTCTGCACTGGTGTCACAGAGAGGCATCAATTGGGCCTGTCACTTCTGTGGTGTCACAAAGAGGGGAAAAGTGAGTCTGTCACTGCTGTGGTGTCCCGGAGAGGGGAAAAGTGGAGTGATCACAGTTGTGCAGTCCCAGAGAAAGTTGCACAGGTGCTATGACTTGTCTGTTGCCACAAAGGGGATGGAATTGGGGTTGTTAGGGCTGTGGTATGACAGAGAGTTTGAAATTGGTTCTGATGTGATGTCCCAGAGAGGGGAATAACGGGTCTTTCAGCGCCGTGGTGTCACAGACAAGTGTCAATTGGACTTGTCAGTGCAGTGATCTCTCAGAGAGAGGAAAACTGAGGCTGTCACTGCTGTGGCCTATAGGAGGGGATGAATTCCCACTTGTCTTTGATGTTATGTCACGGAGAGGAGAAACCTGGCACTGTCACCGCTGGGGTGTTAGAGATAGGTGTAAATTGGGCTTGTTGCATCTGTGGTGTGACAGAAAGGGTGAAATTTGGTCTGTCAGTGCTGTGATGTCTTCAAGGGTGGAAACTGGGTCTTTCACTGCTGTGATGTCCCAGAGAGGCGTAGATTGGGGTGTCCCACTGCTGTGATGTCCCAGAGAGGGGAAAAGAGAGGCTATCACAGCTGTGGAGTCTGAGAGAAAGTTACAGAGGTGTTCTGACTTGTCTGTTGCCACAGAGGGGATGCAGTTGGGGATGTCATGGCTATGGTATCAGGGAGAGGTTTGAATTGGTTCTGTCTCTGCTGTGATGTCACAGAGAAGGGAATAATGAGTCTGTCACCGCTGTGGTGTCACAGAGAGGTGTAAATTGGACTTGTCACTGACTGTAGTGATGTCAGAGAGAGGTGAAGCTGGGTCACTCATTTTTGTGATGTCACAGAGAGGAAAAAA
Organism: Poecile atricapillus; assembly: GCF_030490865.1. Taxonomy (NCBI): domain Eukaryota; kingdom Metazoa; phylum Chordata; class Aves; order Passeriformes; family Paridae; genus Poecile; species Poecile atricapillus. The sequence goes on along the minus strand of NC_081249.1, from coordinate 117,771,249 downwards.
CTGAGGCTGCCACCATTTTGGTGTCATCAACAGATGTAAGTTGGGCCTGTCACTGCTCTGATGACACAAATGGAGGAAAAGTGGATCAGTCAGTGCTGCAGTGTTACAGAGGGGATGAATTTGAGGCTGTCATGACTGTGATGTCCCAGTGTCATAAAGTTCCTTTACCTTTAAGAAAGTTAAAGTTGCTGGGGTCTCCTGGGAGTCTTTTCTCTTGACCAATTATCGGTCATTGCTGAGAATTGACAGCAGTTTTAGCCATTGAAAAGTAGAATCAACTCGTGAACCCCACCTTAAAGTGTACACCCAGAAGTCTGTGGTGCTCTTTTGTTTTCCAGACTGTGAAGCGTGGCGGAGCTCCGGCTGGCCTCCGGTTCCCTGCCCAAGCCATGTGGCCGGGCAGGGGCCGGGCCGGGGCCGAGCCGGGCCCGCCGCGTCTCTCGTCTCCCGGCCGGGAGATGAGGCTTGCCCCGAGTTAGGTCGGGCTGGGCCGGGCTCGGCCCGATCTCTGGTTCAGCTGGAGGTTTTGCTGTAACTACATTCACTAGAAAACTGCTGAGTGAAAGAGGAAAGGAACTTTGAGCCTGCAGCAAGCAAAGACAGAGACCACGCTCTCTAAAAGCAGCTATGAAGAACTTTCCAGCGCAGACGGTTCTAGCTCCTGTTCAGCAGAGATCACCGAACCATCTACAAAAGCTTGGGCAAGATTTTAACTCTTTCTTATCCAGATGAGACTTGCGGATTAATCTTTTCATCCAGAGAGAGAGAAGGAGAGTGATCAACATGAAAAGAGACTTTATAAACTACTAGTGGCAAGAAAGAAAAGAGACTTCAAGAAAGGTAGAGAATTAAGGAGATGCTTTAATTAAGCTGAAATATCTTTCTGTTAAAACTATGGAAATGGACAATGAAGTCTTGAGAAAAACCCCTTTAATTCATAATAGAGTATGGAGAGGAATAAGGTGTTCAAAGTGTAAATTTAAGTAATAAGTGAAGTAATTGTGGTATAGTGAAGTGCTGAGAAATTTGAAGCCTTGAGAGGCAATGAGAAAAACTGTTTCTTAGTGAAGCTCACAGAAGCAGATGAAGAATACTTTTTTTGCCTTTGACTAACTTATCCTTAAAAATGCTATCTTCAAACTCATGACCCATAACACATTTTCAGTGATGTAGAATGGGAGGGGTGGGCTTTAATACCAGTAGCTCTGAGCAGCTGATATCAGAGAAACGAGAAACTATAACAAAAATAGTTTTCTTGTGACAAACTCCATAAATTAACAGAAAGGAACTTCTGTTTCTCTACAGAAACTGAGGAAAAGACTATGGAAAGAATTAGAACTGTTTAAACCATCAAAATTATACAGTTTTTGTCTCTGTTGTCATGTAAACAAAAGAATAGTGAGCAGTGAGAAATGAAAAAGTTTTTCTAAAAGTTTATTCTGGTGTTCTTATTCTTGTAGTTTGTCAATAAACTCTTCTTTATTCCTTTTAAGTTTTATGCCTGGTTTGCTCTTATTTTAATCCATATCTCACAGCAAGAAATAAATAATTCCTTTTTTCCCCTTTTTGTTAATTACTGGTTTAAAACCACGACACCCAGAGAGGGGAATAATGCCTCTGTTAGCACTGTGGTGTCACAGAGAGGCGTAAATGAGAGTTGTCAGTGCAGTGATGTTATAGAGAGGGGAAAATGGGTCCCTGATTGGTGTGATGTCAGAGAGAGGAAAAAACTGAGACTGCCTCTGCACTGGTGTCACAGAGAGGCATCAATTGGGCCTGTCACTTCTGTGGTGTCACAAAGAGGGGAAAAGTGAGTCTGTCACTGCTGTGGTGTCCCGGAGAGGGGAAAAGTGGAGTGATCACTGTTGTGCAGTCCCAGAGAAAGTTCCACAGGTGCTATGACTTGTCTGTTGCCACAAAGGGGATGGAATTGGGGTTGTTAGGGCTGTGGTATGACAGAGAGTTTGAAATTGGTTCTGATGTGATGTCCCAGAGAGGGGAATAATGGGTCTTTCAGCGCCGTGGTGTCACAGAGAGGTGTCAATTGGACTTGTCAGTGCAGTGATCTCCCAGAGAGAGGAAAACTGAGGCTGTCACTGCTGTGGCCTATAGGAGGGGATGAATTCCCGCTTGTCTTTGATGTTATGTCACGGAGAGGAGAAACCTGGCACTGTCACCGCTGGGGTGTTAGAGATAGGTGTAAATTGGGCTTGTTGCATCTGTGGTGTGACAGAAAGGGTGAAATTTGGTCTGTCAGTGCTGTGATGTCTTAAAGGGTGGAAACTGGGTCTTTCACTGCTGTGATGTCCCAGAGAGGCGTAGATTGGGGTGTCCCACTGCTGTGATGTCCCAGAGAGGGGAAAAGAGGGGCTATCACAGCTGTGGAGTCTGAGAGAAAGTTCCACAGGTGTTCTGACTTGTCTGTTGCCACAGAGGGGATGCAGTTGGGGATGTCATGGCTATGGTATCAGGGAGAGGTTTGAATTGGTTCTGTCTCTGCTGTGATGTCACAGAGAAGGGAATAATGAGTCTGTCACCACTGTGGTGTCCCAGAGAGGTGTAAATTGGACTTGTCACTGACTGCAGTGATGTCACAGAGAGGTGAAGCTGGGTCACTCATTTTTGTGATGTCACAGAGAGGAAGAAACTGAGGCTGCCACCACTTTGGTGTCATCAACAGATGTATGTTGGGCCTGTCACTGCTCTGATGTCACAAATGGAGGAAAAGTGGATCAGTCAGTGCTGCGGTGTTACAGAGGGGATGAATTTGAGGCTGTCATGACTGTGATGTCCCAGAGAGGGGAATAATGCCTCTGTCAGCACTGTGGTGTCACAGAGAGGCGTAAATGAGAGTTGTCACTGCAGTGATGTTATAGAGAGGGGAAAATGGGTCCCTGATTGGTGTGATGTCAGAGAGAGGAAAAAACTGAGACTGCCTCTGCACTGGTGTCACAGAGAGGCATCAATTGGGCCTGTCACTTCTGTGGTGTCACAAAGAGGGGAAAAGTGAGTCTGTCACTGCTGTGGTGTCCCGGAGAGGGGAAAAGTGGAGTGATCACTGTTGTGCAGTCCCAGAGAAAGTTGCACAGGTGCTATGACTTGTCTGTTGCCACAAAGGGGATGGAATTGGGGTTGTTAGGGCTGTGGTATGACAGAGAGTTTGAAATTGGTTCTGATGTGATGTCCCAGAGAGGGGAATAATGGGTCTTTCAGCGCCGTGGTGTCACAGAGAGGTGTCAATTGGACTTGTCAGTGCAGTGATCTCCCAGAGAGAGGAAAACTGAGGCTGTCACTGCTGTGGCCTATAGGAGGGGATGAATTCCCACTTGTCTTTGATGTTATGTCACGGAGAGGAGAAACGTGGCACTGTCACCGCTGGGGTGTTAGAGATAGGTGTAAATTGGGCTTGTTCCATCTGTGGTGTGACAGAAAGGGTGAAATTTGGTCTGTCAGTGCTGTGATGTCTTAAAGGGTAGAAACTGGGTCTTTCACTGCTGTGATGTCCCAGAGAGGCGTAGATTGGGGTATCCCACTGCTGTGATGTCCCAGAGAGGGGAAAAGAGAGGCTATCACAGCTGTGGAGTCTGAGAGAAAGTTACAGAGGTGTTCTGACTTGTCTGTTGCCACAGAGGGGATGCAGTTGGGGATGTCATGGCTATGGTATCAGGGAGAGGTTTGAATTGGTTCTGTCTCTGCTGTGATGTCACAGAGAAGGGAATAATGAGTCTGTCACCGCTGTGGTGTCCCAGAGAGGTGTAAATTGGACTTGTCACTGACTGCAGTGATGTCAGAGAGAGGTGAAGCTGGGTCACTCATTTTTGTGATGTCACAGAGAGGAAGAAACTGAGGCTGCCACCACTTTGGTGTCATCAACAGATGTAAGTTGGGCCTGTCACTGCTCTGATATCACAAATGGAGGAAAAGTGGATCAGTCAGTGCTGCGGTGTTACAGAGGGGATGAATTTGAGGCTGTCATGACTGTGATGTCCCAGAGAGGGGAATAATGCCTCTGTCAGCACTGTGGTGTCACAGAGAGGCGTAAATGAGAGTTGTCAGTGCAGTGATGTTATAGAGAGGGGAAAATGGGTCCCTGATTGGTGTGATGTCAGAGAGAGGAAAAAACTGAGACTGCCTCTGCACTGGTGTCACAGAGAGGCATCAATTGGGCCTGTCACTTCTGTGGTGTCACAAAGAGGGGAAAAGTGAGTCTGTCACTGCTGTGGTGTCCCGGAGAGGGGAAAAGTGGAGTGATCACTGTTGTGCAGTCCCAGAGAAAGTTGCACAGGTGCTATGACTTGTCTGTTGCCACAAAGGGGATGGAATTGGGGTTGTTAGGGCTGTGGTATGACAGAGAGTTTTAAATTGGTTCTGATGTGATGTCCCAGAGAGGGGAATAATGGGTCTTTCAGCGCCGTGGTGTCACAGAGAGGTGTCAATTGGACTTGTCAGTGCAGTGATCTCCCAGAGAGAGGAAAACTGAGGCTGTCACTGCTGTGGCCTATAGGAGGGGATGAATTCCCACTTGTCTTTGATGTTATGTCACGGAGAGGAGAAACCTGGCACTGTCACCGCTGGGGTGTTAGAGATAGGTGTAAATTGGGCTTGTTGCATCTGTGGTGTGACAGAAAGGGTGAAATTTGGTCTGCCAGTGCTGTGATGTCTTAAAGGGTGGAAACTGGGTCTTTCACTGCTGTGATGTCCCAGAGAGGCGTAGATTGGGGTGTCTCACTGCTGTGATGTCCCAGAGAGGGGAAAAGAGGGGCTATCACAGCTGTGGAGTCTGAGAGAAAGTTCCACAGGTGTTCTGACTTGTCTGTTGCCACAGAGGGGATGCAGTTGGGGATGTCATGGCTATGGTATCAGGGAGAGGTTTGAATTGGTTCTGTCTCTGCTGTGATGTCACAGAGAAGGGAATAATGAGTCTGTCACCACTGTGGTGTCCCAGAGAGGTGTAAATTGGACTTGTCACTGACTGCAGTGATGTCAGAGAGAGGTGAAGCTGGGTCACTCATTTTTGTGATGTCACAGAGAGGAAGAAACTGAGGCTGCCACCACTTTGGTGTCATCAACAGATGTAAGTTGGGCCTGTCACTGCTCCGATATCACAAATGGAGGAAAAGTGGATCAGTCAGTGCTGCGGTGTTACAGAGGGGATGAATTTGAGGCTGTCATGACTGTGATGTCCCAGAGAGGGGAATAATGCCTCTGTCACCACTGTGGTGTCACAGAGAGGCGTAAATGAGAGTTGTCAGTGCAGTGATGTTATAGAGAGGGGAAAATGGGTCCCTGATTGGTGTGATGTCAGAGAGAGGAAAAAACTGAGACTGCCTCTGCACTGGTGTCAGAGAGGCATCAATTGGGCCTGTCACTTCTGTGGTGTCACAAAGAGGGGAAAAGTGAGTCTGTCACTGCTGTGGTGTCCCGGAGAGGGGAAAAGTGGAGTGATCACTGTTGTGCAGTCCCAGAGAAAGTTGCACAGGTGCTATGACTTGTCTGTTGCCACAAAGGGGATGGAATTGGGGTTGTTAGGGCTGTGGTATGACAGAGAGTTTTAAATTGGTTCTGATGTGATGTCCCAGAGAGGGGAATAATGGGTCTTTCAGCGCCGTGGTGTCACAGAGAGGTGTCAATTGGACTTGTCAGTGCAGTGATCTCCCAGAGAGAGGAAAACTGAGGCTGTCACTGCTGTGGCCTATAGGAGGGGATGAATTCCCACTTGTCTTTGATGTTATGTCACGGAGAGGAGAAACGTGGCACTGTCACCGCTGGGGTGTTAGAGATAGGTGTAAATTGGGCTTGTTGCATCTGTGGTGTGACAGAAAGGGTGAAATTTGGTCTGTCAGTGCTGTGATGTCTTAAAGGGTAGAAACTTGGTCTTTCACTGCTGTGATGTCCCAGAGAGGCGTAGATTGGGGTATCCCACTGCTGTGATGTCCCAGAGAGGGGAAAAGAGAGGCTATCACAGCTGTGGAGTCTGAGAGAAAGTTACAGAGGTGTTCTGACTTGTCTGTTGCCACAGATGGGATGCAGTTGGGGATGTCATGGCTATGGTATCAGGGAGAGGTTTGAATTGGTTCTGTCTCTGCTGTGATGTCACAGAGAAGGGAATAATGAGTCTGTCACCGCTGTGGTGTCACAGAGAGGTGTAAATTGGACTTGTCACTGACTGCAGTGATGTTAGAGAGAGGTGAAGCTGGGTCACTCATTTTTGTGATGTCACAGAGAGGAAGAAACTGAGGCTGCCAACACTTTGGTGTCATCAACAGATGTATGTTGGGCCTGTCACTGCTCTGATGTCACAAATGGAGGAAAAGTGGATCAGTCAGTGCTGCGGTGTTACAGAGGGGATGAATTTGAGGCTGTCATGACTGTGATGTCCCAGAGAGGGGAATAATGCCTCTGTCAGCACTGTGGTGTCACAGAGAGGCGTAAATGAGAGTTGTCAGTGCAGTGATGTTATAGAGAGGGGAAAATGGGTCCCTGATTGGTGTGATGTCAGAGAGAGGAAAAAACTGAGACTGCCTCTGCACTGGTGTCACAGAGAGGCATCAATTGGGCCTGTCACTTCTGTGGTGTCACAAAGAGGGGAAAAGTGAGTCTGTCACTGCTGTGGTGTCCCGGAGAGGGGAAAAGTGGAGTGATCACTGTTGTGCAGTCCCAGAGAAAGTTGCACAGGTGCTATGACTTGTCTGTTGCCACAAAGGGGATGGAATTGGGGTTGTTAGGGCTGTGGTATGACAGAGAGTTTGAAATTGGTTCTGATGTGATGTCCCAGAGAGGGGAATAATGGGTCTTTCAGCGCCGTGGTGTCACAGAGAGGTGTCAATTGGACTTGTCAGTGCAGTGATCTCCCAGAGAGAGGAAAACTGAGGCTGTCACTGCTGTGGCCTATAGGAGGGGATGAATTCCCACTTGTCTTTGATGTTATGTCACGGAGAGGAGAAACGTGGCACTGTCACCGCTGGGGTGTTAGAGATAGGTGTAAATTTGGCTTGTTGCATCTGTGGTGTGACAGAAAGTGTGAAATTTGGTCTGCCAGTGCTGTGATGTCTTAAAGGGTAGAAACTTGGTCTTTCACTGCTGTGATGTCCCAGAGAGGCGTAGATTGGGGTATCCCACTGCTGTGATGTCCCAGAGAGGGGAAAAGAGAGGCTATCACAGCTGTGGAGTCTGAGAGAAAGTTACAGAGGTGTTCTGACTTGTCTGTTGCCACAGAGGGGATGCAGTTGGGGATGTCATGGCTATGGTATCAGGGAGAGGTTTGAATTGGTTCTGTCTCTGCTGTGATGTCACAGAGAAGGGAATAATGAGTCTGTCACCACTGTGGTGTCACAGAGAGGCGTAAATTGGACTTGTCACTGACTGCAGTGATGTCACAGAGAGGTGAAGCTGGGTCACTCATTTTTGTGATGTCACAGAGAGGAAAAAACTGAGGCTGCCACCACTTTGGTGTCATCAACAGATGTAAGTTGGGCCTGTCACTGCTCTGATGTCACAAACGGAGGAAAAGTGGATCAGTCACTGCTGCAGTGTTACAGAGGGGATGAATTTGAGGCTGTCATGACTGTGATGTCCCAGAGAGGGGAATAATGCCTCTGTCAGCACTGTGGTGTCACAGAGAGGCGTAAATGAGAGTTGTCACTGCAGTGATGTGATAGAGAGGGGAAAATGGGTCCCTGATTGGTGTGATGTCAGAGAGAGGAAAAAACTGAGACTGCCTCTGCACTGGTGTCACAGAGAGGTATCAATTGGGCCTGTCACTTCTGTGGTGTCACAAAGAGGGGAAAAGTGAGTCTGTCACTGCTTTGGTGTCCCGGAGAGGGGAAAAGTGGAGTGATCACAGTTGTGCAGTCCCAGAGAAAGTTGCACAGGTGCTATGACTTGTCTGTTGCCACAAAGGGGATGGAATTGGGGTTGTTAGGGCTCTGGTATGACAGAGAGTTTTAAATTGGTTCTGATGTGATGTCCCAGAGAGGGGAATAACGGGTCTTTCAGCGCCGTGGTGTCACAGACAAGTGTCAATTGGACTTGTCAGTGCAGTGATATCCCAGAGAGAGGAAAACTGAGGCTGTCACTGCTGTGGCCTATAGGAGGGGATGAATTCCCGCTTGTCTTTGATGTTATGTCACGGAGAGGAGAAACCTGGCACTGTCACCGCTGGGGTGTTAGAGATAGGTGTAAATTGGGCTTGTTGCATCTGTGGTGTGACAGAAAGGGTGAAATTTGGTCTGTCAGTGCTGTGATGTCTTAAAGGGTGGAAACTGGGTCTTTCACTGCTGTGATGTCCCAGAGAGGCGTAGATTGGGGTGTCCCACTGCTGTGATGTCCCAGAGAGAGGAAAAGAGGGGCTATCACAGCTGTGGAGTCTGAGAGAAAGTTCCACAGGTGTTCTGACTTGTCTGTTGCCACAGAGGGGATGCAGTTGGGGATGTCATGGCTATGGTATCAGGGAGAGGTTTGAATTGGTTCTGTCTCTGCTGTGATGTCACAGAGAAGGGAATAATGAGTCTGTCACCACTGTGGTGTCACAGAGAGGCGTAAATTGGACTTGTCACTGACTGCAGTGATGTCAGAGAGAGGTGAAGCTGGGTCACTCATTTTTGTGATGTCACAGAGAGGAAAAAACTGAGGCTGCCACCACTTTGGTGTCATCAACAGATGTAAGTTGGGCCTGTCACTGCTCTGATGTCACAAATGGAGGAAAAGTGGATCAGTCAGTGCTGCGGTGTTACAGAGGGGATGAATTTGAGGCTGTCATGACTGTGATGTCCCAGAGAGGGGAATAATGCCTCTGTCAGCACTGTGGTGTCACAGAGAGGTGTAAATGAGAGTTGTCACTGCAGTGATGTGATAGAGAGGGGAAAATGGGTCCCTGATTGGTGTGATGTCAGAGAGAGGAAAAAACTGAGACTGCCTCTGCACTGGTGTCACAGAGAGGCATCAATTGGGCCTGTCACTTCTGTGGTGTCACAAAGAGGGGAAAAGTGAGTCTGTCACTGCTGTGGTGTCCCAGAGAGGGGAAAAGTGGAGTGATCACTGTTGTGCAGTCCCAGAGAAAGTTGCACAGGTGCTATGACTTGTCTGTTGCCACAAAGGGGATGGAATTGGGGTTGTTAGGGCTGTGGTATGACAGAGAGTTTTAAATTGGTTCTGATGTGATGTCCCAGAGAGGGGAATAATGGGTCTTTCAGCACCGTGGTGTCACAGAGAGGTGTCAATTGGACTTGTCAGTGCAGTGATCTCCCAGAGAGAGGAAAACTGAGGCTGTCACTGCTGTGGCCTATAGGAGGGGATGAATTCCCGCTTGTCTTTGATGTTATGTCACGGAGAGGAGAAACCTGGCACTGTCACCACTGGGGTGTTAGAGATAGGTGTAAATTGGGCTTGTTGCATCTGTGGTGTGACAGAAAGGGTGAAATTTGGTCTGCCAGTGCTGTGATGTCTTCAAGGGTGGAAACTGGGTCTTTCACAGCTGTGATGTCCCAGAGAGGCGTAGATTGGGGTGTCCCACTGCTGTGATGTCCCAGAGAGGGGAAAAGAGAGGCTATCACAGCTGTGGAGTCTGAGAGAAAGTTCCACAGGTGTTCTGACTTGTCTGTTGCCACAGAGGGGATGCAGTTGGGGATGTCATGGCTATGGTATCAGGGAGAGGTTTGAATTGGTTCTGTCTCTGCTGTGATGTCACAGAGAAGGGAATAATGAGTCTGTCACCGCTGTGGTGTCACAGAGAGGTGTAAATTGGACTTGTCACTGACTGCAGTGATGTCAGAGAGAGGTGAAGCTGGGTCACTCATTTTTGTGATGTCACAGAGAGGAAGAAACTGAGGCTGCCAACACTTTGGTGTCATCAACAGATGTAAGTTGGGCCTGTCACTGCTCTGATGTCACAAATGGAGGAAAAGTGGATCAGTCAGTGCTGCGGTGTTAGAGAGGGGATGAATTTGAGGCTGTCATGACTGTGATGTCCCAGAGAGGGGAATAATGCCTCTGTCAGCACTGTGGTGTCACAGAGAGGCGTAAATGAGAGTTGTCACTGCAGTGATGTTATAGAGAGGGGAAAATGGGTCCCTGATTGGTGTGATGTCAGAGAGAGGAAAAAACTGAGACTGCCTCTGCACTGGTGTCACAGAGAGGCATCAATTGGGCCTGTCACTTCTGTGGTGTCACAAAGAGGGGAAAAGTGAGTCTGTCACTGCTGTGGTGTCCCGGAGAGGGGAAAAGTGGAGTGATCACGGTTGTGCAGTCCCAGAGAAAGTTCCACAGGTGCTATGACTTGTCTGTTGCCACAAAGGGGATGGAATTGGGGTTGTTAGGGCTGTGGTATGACAGAGAGTTTTAAATTGGTTCTGATGTGATGTCCCAGAGAGGGGAATAATGGGTCTTTCAGCGCCGTGGTGTCACAGAGAGGTGTCAATTGGACTTGTCAGTGCAGTGATCTCCCAGAGAGAGGAAAACTGAGGCTGTCACTGCTGTGGCCTATAGGAGGGGATGAATTCCCACTTGTCTTTGATGTTATGTCACGGAGAGGAGAAACCTGGCACTGTCACCGCTGGGGTGTTAGAGATAGGTGTAAATTGGGCTTGTTGCATCTGTGGTGTGACAGAAAGGGTGAAATTTGGTCTGTCAGTGCTGTGATGTCTTCAAGGGTGGAAACTGGGTCTTTCACTGCTGTGATGTCCCAGAGAGGCGTAGATTGGGGTGTCCCACTGCTGTGATGTCCCAGAGAGGGGAAAAGAGAGGCTATCACAGCTGTGGAGTCTGAGAGATAGTTACAGAGGTGTTCTGACTTGTCTGTTGCCACAGAGGAGATGCAGTTGGGGATGTCATGGCTATGGTATCAGGGAGAGGTTTGAATTGGTTCTGTCTCTGCTGTGATGTCACAGAGAAGGGAATAATGAGTCTGTCACCGCTGTGGTGTCACAGAGAGGTGTAAATTGGACTTATCACTGACTGCAGTGATGTCAGAGAGAGGTGAAACTGGGTCACTCATTTTTGTGATGTCACAGAGAGGAAGAAACTGAGGCTGTCGCCACTTTGGTGTCATCAACAGATGTAAGTTGGGCCTGTTACTGCTCTGATGTCACAAATGGAGGAAAAGTGGATCAGTCAGTGCTGCGGTGTTACAGAGGGGATGAATTTGAGGCTGTCATGACTGTGATGTCCCAGAGAGGGGAATAATGCCTCTGTCAGCACTGTGGTGTCACAGAGAGGCATAAATGAGAGTTGTCAGTGCAGTGATGTGATAGAGAGGGGAAAATGGGTCCCTGATTGGTGTGATGTCAGAGAGAGGAAAAAACTGAGACTGCCTCTGCACTGGTGTCACAGAGAGGCATCAATTGGGCCTGTCACTTCTGTGGTGTCACAAAGAGGGGAAAAGTGAGTCTGTCACTGCTGTGGTGTCCCAGAGAGGGGAAAAGTGGAGTGATCACTGTTGTGCAGTCCCAGAGAAAGTTGCACAGGTGCTATGACTTGTCTGTTGCCACAAAGGGGATGGAATTGGGGTTGTTAGGGCTGTGGTATGACAGAGAGTTTTAAATTGGTTCTGATGTGATGTCCCAGAGAGGGGAATAATGGGTCTTTCAGCACCGTGGTGTCACAGAGAGGTGTCAATTGGACTTGTCAGTGCAGTGATCTCCCAGAGAGAGGAAAACTGAGGCTGTCACTGCTGTGGCCTATAGGAGGGGATGAATTCCCGCTTGTCTTTGATGTTATGTCACGGAGAGGAGAAACCTGGCACTGTCACCGCTGGGGTGTTAGAGATAGGTGTAAATTGGGCTTGTTGCATCTGTGGTGTGACAGAAAGGGTGAAATTTGGTCTGTCAGTGCTGTGATGTCTTAAAGGGTGGAAACTGGGTCTTTCACTGCTGTGATGTCCCAGAGAGGCGTAGATTGGGGTGTCCCACTGCTGTGATGTCCCAGAGAGAGGAAAAGAGGGGCTATCACAGCTGTGGAGTCTGAGAGAAAGTTCCACAGGTGTTCTGACTTGTCTGTTGCCACAGAGGGGATGCAGTTGGGGATGTCATGGCTATGGTATCAGGGAGAGGTTTGAATTGGTTCTGTCTCTGCTGTGATGTCACAGAGAAGGGAATAATGAGTCTGTCACCACTGTGGTGTCACAGAGAGGCGTAAATTGGACTTGTCACTGACTGCAGTGATGTCAGAGAGAGGTGAAGCTGGGTCACTCATTTTTGTGATGTCACAGAGAGGAAAAAACTGAGGCTGCCACCACTTTGGTGTCATCAACAGATGTAAGTTGGGCCTGTCACTGCTCTGATGTCACAAATGGAGGAAAAGTGGATCAGTCAGTGCTGCGGTGTTACAGAGGGGATGAATTTGAGGCTGTCATGACTGTGATGTCCCAGAGAGGGGAATAATGCCTCTGTCAGCACTGTGGTGTCACAGAGAGGTGTAAATGAGAGTTGTCACTGCAGTGATGTTATAGAGAGGGGAAAATGGGTCCCTGATTGGTGTGATGTCAGAGAGAGGAAAAAACTGAGACTGCCTCTGCACTGGTGTCACAGAGAGGCATCAATTGGGCCTGTCACTTCTGTGGTGTCACAAAGAGGGGAAAAGTGAGTCTGTCACTGCTGTGGTGTCCCAGAGAGGGGAAAAGTGGAGTGATCACTGTTGTGCAGTCCCAGAGAAAGTTGCACAGGTGCTATGACTTGTCTGTTGCCACAAAGGGGATGGAATTGGGGTTGTTAGGGCTGTGGTATGACAGAGAGTTTTAAATTGGTTCTGATGTGATGTCCCAGAGAGGGGAATAATGGGTCTTTCAGCACCGTGGTGTCACAGAGAGGTGTCAATTGGACTTGTCAGTGCAGTGATCTCCCAGAGAGAGGAAAACTGAGGCTGTCACTGCTGTGGCCTATAGGAGGGGATGAATTCCCGCTTGTCTTTGATGTTATGTCACGGAGAGGAGAAACCTGGCACTGTCACCACTGGGGTGTTAGAGATAGGTGTAAATTGGGCTTGTTGCATCTGTGGTGTGACAGAAAGGGTGAAATTTGGTCTGCCAGTGCTGTGATGTCTTCAAGGGTGGAAACTGGGTCTTTCACAGCTGTGATGTCCCAGAGAGGCGTAGATTGGGGTGTCCCACTGCTGTGATGTCCCAGAGAGGGGAAAAGAGAGGCTATCACAGCTGTGGAGTCTGAGAGATAGTTACAGAGGTGTTCTGACTGGTCTGTTGCCACAGAGGAGATGCAGTTGGGGATGTCATGGCTATGGTATCAGGGAGAGGTTTGAATTGGTTCTGTCTCTGCTGTGATGTCACAGAGAAGGGAATAATGAGTCTGTCACCGCTGTGGTGTCACAGAGAGGTGTAAATTGGACTTATCACTGACTGCAGTGATGTCAGAGAGAGGTGAAACTGGGTCACTCATTTTTGTGATGTCACAGAGAGGAAGAAACTGAGGCTGTCGCCACTTTGGTGTCATCAACAGATGTAAGTTGGGCCTGTTACTGCTCTGATGTCACAAATGGAGGAAAAGTGGATCAGTCAGTGCTGCGGTGTTACAGAGGGGATGAATTTGAGGCTGTCATGACTGTGATGTCCCAGAGAGGGGAATAATGCCTCTGTCAGCACTGTGGTGTCACAGAGAGGCATAAATGAGAGTTGTCAGTGCAGTGATGTGATAGAGAGGGGAAAATGGGTCCCTGATTGGTGTGATGTCAGAGAGAGGAAAAAACTGAGACTGCCTCTGCACTGGTGTCACAGAGAGGCATCAATTGGGCCTGTCACTTCTGTGGTGTCACAAAGAGGGGAAAAGTGAGTCTGTCACTGCTGTGGTGTCCCAGAGAGGGGAAAAGTGGAGTGATCACTGTTGTGCAGTCCCAGAGAAAGTTGCACAGGTGCTATGACTTGTCTGTTGCCACAAAGGGGATGGAATTGGGGTTGTTAGGGCTGTGGTATGACAGAGAGTTTTAAATTGGTTCTGATGTGATGTCCCAGAGAGGGGAATAATGGGTCTTTCAGCACCGTGGTGTCACAGAGAGGTGTCAATTGGACTTGTCAGTGCAGTGATCTCCCAGAGAGAGGAAAACTGAGGCTGTCACTGCTGTGGCCTATAGGAGGGGATGAATTCCCACTTGTCTTTGATGTTATGTCACGGAGAGGAGAAACCTGGCACTGTCACCACTGGGGTGTTAGAGATAGGTGTAAATTGGGCTTGTTGCATCTGTGGTGTGACAGAAAGGGTGAAATTTGGTCTGCCAGTGCTGTGATGTCTTCAAGGGTGGAAACTGGGTCTTTCACAGCTGTGATGTCCCAGAGAGGCGTAGATTGGGGTGTCTCACTGCTGTGATGTCCCAGAGAGGGGAAAAGAGAGGCTATCACAGCTGTGGAGTCTGAGAGAAAGTTCCACAGGTGTTCTGACTTGTCTGTTGCCACAGAGGGGATGCAGTTGGGGATGTCATGCCTATGGTATCAGGGAGAGGTTTGAATTGGTTCTGTCTCTGCTGTGATGTCACAGAGAAGGGAATAATGAGTCTGTCACCGCTGTGGTGTCACAGAGAGGTGTAAATTGGACTTGTCACTGACTGCAGTGATGTCAGAGAGAGGTGAAGCTGGGTCACTCATTTTTGTGATGTCACAGAGAGGAAGAAACTGAGGCTGCCGCCACTTTGGTGTCATCAACAGATGTAAGTTGGGCCTGTCACTGCTCTGATGTCACAAATGGAGGAAAAGTGGATCAGTCAGTGCTGCGGTGTTACAGAGGGGATGAATTTGAGGCTGTCATGACTGTGATGTCCCAGAGAGGGGAATAATGCCTCTGTCAGCACTGTGGTGTCACAGAGAGGCGTAAATGAGAGTTGTCAGTGCAGTGATGTGATAGAGAGGGGAAAATGGGTCCCTGATTGGTGTGATGTCAGAGAGAGGAAAAAACTGAGACTGCCTCTGCACTGGTGTCACAGAGAGGCATCAATTGGGCCTGTCACTTCTGTGGTGTCACAAAGAGGGGAAAAGTGAGTCTGTCACTGCTGTGGTGTCCCAGAGAGGGGAAAAGTGGAGTGATCACTGTTGTGCAGTCCCAGAGAAAGTTGCACAGGTGCTATGACTTGTCTGTTGCCACAAAGGGGATGGAATTGGGGTTGTTAGGGCTGTGGTATGACAGAGAGTTTTAAATTGGTTCTGATGTGATGTCCCAGAGAGGGGAATAATGGGTCTTTCAGCACCGTGGTGTCACAGAGAGGTGTCAATTGGACTTGTCAGTGCAGTGATCTCCCAGAGAGAGGAAAACTGAGGCTGTCACTGCTGTGGCCTATAGGAGGGGATGAATTCCCACTTGTCTTTGATGTTATGTCACGGAGAGGAGAAACCTGGCACTGTCACCACTGGGGTGTTAGAGATAGGTGTAAATTGGGCTTGTTGCATCTGTGGTGTGACAGAAAGGGTGAAATTTGGTCTGCCAGTGCTGTGATGTCTTCAAGGGTGGAAACTGGGTCTTTCACAGCTGTGATGTCCCAGAGAGGCGTAGATTGGGGTGTCTCACTGCTGTGATGTCCCAGAGAGGGGAAAAGAGAGGCTATCACAGCTGTGGAGTCTGAGAGAAAGTTCCACAGGTGTTCTGACTTGTCTGTTGCCACAGAGGGGATGCAGTTGGGGATGTCATGCCTATGGTATCAGGGAGAGGTTTGAATTGGTTCTGTCTCTGCTGTGATGTCACAGAGAAGGGAATAATGAGTCTGTCACCGCTGTGGTGTCACAGAGAGGTGTAAATTGGACTTGTCACTGACTGCAGTGATGTCAGAGAGAGGTGAAGCTGGGTCACTCATTTTTGTGATGTCACAGAGAGGAAGAAACTGAGGCTGCCGCCACTTTGGTGTCATCAACAGATGTAAGTTGGGCCTGTCACTGCTCTGATGTCACAAATGGAGGAAAAGTGGATCAGTCAGTGCTGCGGTGTTACAGAGGGGATGAATTTGAGGCTGTCATGACTGTGATGTCCCAGAGAGGGGAATAATGCCTCTGTCAGCACTGTGGTGTCACAGAGAGGCGTAAATGAGAGTTGTCAGTGCAGTGATGTGATAGAGAGGGGAAAATGGGTCCCTGATTGGTGTGATGTCAGAGAGAGGAAAAAACTGAGACTGCCTCTGCACTGGTGTCACAGAGAGGCATCAATTGGGCCTGTCACTTCTGTGGTGTCACAAAGAGGGGAAAAGTGAGTCTGTCACTGCTGTGGTGTCCCGGAGAGGGGAAAAGTGGAGTGATCACGGTTGTGCAGTCCCAGAGAAAGTTGCACAGGTGCTATGACTTGTCTGTTGCCACAAAGGGGATGGAATTGGGGTTGTTAGGGCTGTGGTATGACAGAGAGTTTGAAATTGGTTCTGATGTGATGTCCCAGAGAGGGGAATAATGGGTCTTTCAGCGCCGTGGTGTCACAGAGAGGTGTCAATTGGACTTGTCAGTGCAGTGATCTCCCAGAGAGAGGAAAACTGAGGCTGTCACTGCTGTGGCCTATAGGAGGGGATGAATTCTCGCTTGTCTTTGATGTTATGTCACGGAGAGGAGAAACGTGGCACTGTCACCGCTGGGGTGTTAGAGATAGGTGTAAATTGGGCTTGTTGCATCTGTGGTGTGACAGAAAGGGTGAAATTTGGTCTGTCAGTGCTGTGATGTCTTCAAGGGTGGAAACTGGGTCTTTCACTGCTGTGATGTCCCAGAGAGGCGTAGATTGGGGTGTCTCACTGCTGTGATGTCCCAGAGAGGGGAAAAGAGAGGCTATCACAGCTGTGGAGTCTGAGAGAAAGTTCCACAGGTGTTCTGACTTGTCTGTTGCCACAGAGGGGATGCAGTTGGGGATGTCATGCCTATGGTATCAGGGAGAGGTTTGAATTGGTTCTGTCTCTGCTGTGATGTCACAGAGAAGGGAATAATGAGTCTGTCACCGCTGTGGTGTCACAGAGAGGTGTAAATTGGACTTGTCACTGACTGCAGTGATGTCAGAGAGAGGTGAAGCTGGGTCACTCATTTTTGTGATGTCACAGAGAGGAAGAAACTGAGGCTGCCGCCACTTTGGTGTCATCAACAGATGTAAGTTGGGCCTGTCACTGCTCTGATGTCACAAATGGAGGAAAAGTGGATCAGTCAGTGCTGCGGTGTTACAGAGGGGATGAATTTGAGGCTGTCATGACTGTGATGTCCCAGAGAGGGGAATAATGCCTCTGTCAGCACTGTGGTGTCACAGAGAGGCGTAAATGAGAGTTGTCAGTGCAGTGATGTGATAGAGAGGGGAAAATGGGTCCCTGATTGGTGTGATGTCAGAGAGAGGAAAAAACTGAGACTGCCTCTGCACTGGTGTCACAGAGAGGCATCAATTGGGCCTGTCACTTCTGTGGTGTCACAAAGAGGGGAAAAGTGAGTCTGTCACTGCTGTGGTGTCCCGGAGAGGGGAAAAGTGGAGTGATCACGGTTGTGCAGTCCCAGAGAAAGTTGCACAGGTGCTATGACTTGTCTGTTGCCACAAAGGGGATGGAATTGGGGTTGTTAGGGCTGTGGTATGACAGAGAGTTTGAAATTGGTTCTGATGTGATGTCCCAGAGAGGGGAATAATGGGTCTTTCAGCGCCGTGGTGTCACAGAGAGGTGTCAATTGGACTTGTCAGTGCAGTGATCTCCCAGAGAGAGGAAAACTGAGGCTGTCACTGCTGTGGCCTATAGGAGGGGATGAATTCTCGCTTGTCTTTGATGTTATGTCACGGAGAGGAGAAACGTGGCACTGTCACCGCTGGGGTGTTAGAGATAGGTGTAAATTGGGCTTGTTGCATCTGTGGTGTGACAGAAAGGGTGAAATTTGGTCTGTCAGTGCTGTGATGTCTTCAAGGGTGGAAACTGGGTCTTTCACTGCTGTGATGTCCCAGAGAGGCGTAGATTGGGGTGTCCCACTGCTGTGATGTCCCAGAGAGAGGAAAAGAGGGGCTATCACAGCTGTGGAGTCTGAGAGAAAGTTCCACAGGTGTTCTGACTTGTCTGTTGCCACAGAGGAGATGCAGTTGGGGATGTCATGGCTATGTTATCAGGGAGAGGTTTGAATTGGTTCTGTCTCTGCTGTGATGTCACAGAGAAGGGAATAATGAGTCTGTCACCGCTGTGGTGTCCCAGAGAGGTGTAAATTGGACTTGTCACTGACTGCAGTGATGTCAGAGAGAGGTGAAGCTGGGTCACTCATTTTTGTGATGTCACAGAGAGGAAGAAATTGAGGCTGCCACCACTTTGGTGTCATCAACAGATGTAAGTTGGGCCTGTCACTGCTCTGATGTCACAAATGGAGGAAAAGTGGATCAGTCAGTGCTGCGGTGTTACAGAGGGGATGAATTTGAGGCTGTCATGACTGTGATGTCCCAGAGAGGGGAATAATGCCTCTGTCAGCACTGTGGTGTCACAGAGAGGTGTAAATGAGAGTTGTCAGTGCAGTGATGTTATAGAGAGGGGAAAATGGGTCCCTGATTGGTGTGATGTCAGAGAGAGGAAAAAACTGAGACTGCCTCTGCACTGGTGTCACAGAGAGGCATCAATTGGGCCTGTCACTTCTGTGGTGTCACAAAGAGGGGAAAAGTGAGTCTGTCACTGCTGTGGTGTCCCGGAGAGGGGAAAAGTGGAGTGATCACTGTTGTGCAGTCCCAGAGAAAGTTGCACAGGTGCTATGACTTGTCTGTTGCCACAAAGGGGATGGAATTGGGGTTGTTAGGGCTGTGGTATGACAGAGAGTTTTAAATTGGTTCTGATGTGATGTCCCAGAGAGGGGAATAACGGGTCTTTCAGCACCGTGGTGTCACAGAGAGGTGTCAATTGGACTTGTCAGTGCAGTGATCTCCCAGAGAGAGGAAAACTGAGGCTGTCACTGCTGTGGCCTATAGGAGGGGATGAATTCCCACTTGTCTTTGATGTTATGTCACGGAGAGGAGAAACGTGGCACTGTCACCGCTGGGGTGTTAGAGATAGGTGTAAATTGGGCTTGTTGCATCTGTGGTGTGACAGAAAGGGTGAAATTTGGTCTGTCAGTGCTGTGATGTCTTCAAGGGTGGAAACTGGGTCTTTCACTGCTGTGATGTCCCAGAGAGGCGTAGATTGGGGTGTCCCACTGCTGTGATGTCCCAGAGAGGGGAAAAGAGAGGCTATCACAGCTGTGGAGTCTGAGAGAAAGTTACAGAGGTGTTCTGACTTGTCTGTTGCCACAGAGGGGATGCAGTTGGGGATGTCATGGCTATGGTATCAGGGAGAGGTTTGAATTGGTTCTGTCTCTGCTGTGATGTCACAGAGAAGGGAATAATGAGTCTGTCACTGCTGTGGTGTCCCAGAGAGGTGTAAATTGGACTTGTCACTGACTGCAGTGATGTCAGAGAGAGGTGAAGCTGGGTCACTCATTTTTGTGATGTCACAGAGAGGAAGAATCTGAGGCTGCCGCCACTTTGGTGTCATCAACAGATGTAAGTTGGGCCTGTCACTGCTCTGATGTCACAAATGGAGGAAAAGTGGATCAGTCAGTGCTGCGGTGTTACAGAGGGGATGAATTTGAGGCTGTCATGACTGTGATGTCCCAGAGAGGGGAATAATGCCTCTGTCACCACTCTGGTGTCACAGAGAGGCGTAAATGAGAGTTGTCAGTGCAGTGATGTTATAGAGAGGGGAAAATGGGTCCCTGATTGGTGTGATGTCAGAGAGAGGAAAAAACTGAGACTGCCTCTGCACTGGTGTCACAGAGAGGCATCAATTGGGCCTGTCACTTCTGTGGTGTCACAAAGAGGGGAAAAGTGAGTCTGTCACTGCTGTGGTGTCCCGGAGAGGGGAAAAGTGGAGTGATCACGGTTGTGCAGTCCCAGAGAAAGTTGCACAGGTGCTATGACTTGTCTGTTGCCACAAAGGGGATGGAATTGGGGTTGTTAGGGCTGTGGTATGACAGAGAGTTTGAAATTGGTTCTGATGTGATGTCCCAGAGAAAGGAATAATGGGTCTTTCAGCGCCGTGGTGTCACAGAGAGGTGTCAATTGGACTTGTCAGTGCAGTGATCTCCCAGAGAGAGGAAAACTGAGGCTGTCACTGCTGTGGCCTATAGGAGGGGATGAATTCCCACTTGTCTTTGATGTTATGTCACGGAGAGGAGAAACGTGGCACTGTCACCGCTGGGGTGTTAGAGATAGGTGTAAATTGGGCTTGTTGCATCTGTGGTGTGACAGAAAGGGTGAAATTTGGTCTGTCAGTGCTGTGATGTCTTAAAGGGTAGAAACTTGGTCTTTCACTGCTGTGATGTCCCAGAGAGGCGTAGATTGGGGTATCCCACTGCTGTGATGTCCCAGAGAGGGGAAAAGAGGGGCTATCACAGCTGTGGAGTCTGAGAGAAAGTTACAGAGGTGTTCTGACTTGTCTGTTGCCACAGAGGGGATGCAGTTGGGGATGTCATGGCTATGGTATCAGGGAGAGGTTTGAATTGGTTCTGTCTCTGCTGTGATGTCACAGAGAAGGGAATAATGAGTCTGTCACCACTGTGGTGTCCCAGAGAGGTGTAAATTGGACTTGTCACTGACTGCAGTGATGTCAGAGAGAGGTGAAGCTGGGTCACTCATTTTTGTGATGTCACAGAGAGGAAGAAACTGAGGCTGCCACCACTTTGGTGTCATCAACAGATGTAAGTTGGGCCTGTCACTGCTCTGATGTCACAAATGGAGGAAAAGTGGATCAGTCAGTGCTACAGTGTTACAGAGGGGATGAATTTGAGGCTGTCATGACTGTGATGTCCCAGAGAGGGGAATAATGCCTCTGTCAGCACTGTGGTGTCACAGAGAGGCGTAAATGAGAGTTGTCAGTGCAGTGATGTTATAGAGAGGGGAAAATGGGTCCCTGATTGGTGTGATGTCAGAGAGAGGAAAAAACTGAGACTGCCTCTGCACTGGTGTCACAGAGAGGCATCAATTGGGCCTGTCACTTCTGTGGTGTCACAAAGAGGGGAAAAGTGAGTCTGTCACTGCTGTGGTGTCCCGGAGAGGGGAAAAGTGGAGTGATCACAGTTGTGCAGTCCCAGAGAAAGTTCCACAGGTGCTATGACTTGTCTGTTGCCACAAAGGGGATGGAATTGGGGTTGTTAGGGCTGTGGTATGACAGAGAGTTTGAAATTGGTTCTGATGTGATGTCCCAGAGAGGGGAATAATGGGTCTTTCAGCGCCGTGGTGTCACAGAGAGGTGTCAATTGGACTTGTCAGTGCAGTGATCTCCCAGAGAGAGGAAAACTGAGGCTGTCACTGCTGTGGCCTATAGGAGGGGATGAATTCCCACTTGTCTTTGATGTTATGTCACGGAGAGGAGAAACGTGGCACTGTCACCGCTGGGGTGTTAGAGATAGGTGTAAATTGGGCTTGTTGCATCTGTGGTGTGACAGAAAGGGTGAAATTTGGTCTGTCAGTGCTGTGATGTCTTAATGGGTAGAAACTGGGTCTTTCACTGCTGTGATGTCCCAGAGAGGCGTAGATTGGGGTATACCACTGCTGTGATGTCCCAGAGAGGGGAAAAGAGAGGCTATCACAGCTGTGGAGTCTGAGAGAAAGTTACAGAGGTGTTCTGACTTGTCTGTTGCCACAGAGGGGATGCAGTTGGGGATGTCATGGCTATGGTATCAGGGAGAGGTTTGAATTGGTTCTGTCTCTGCTGTGATGTCACAGAGAAGGGAATAATGAGTCTGTCACCGCTGTGGTGTCCCAGAGAGGTGTAAATTGGACTTGTCACTGACTGCAGTGATGTCAGAGAGAGGTGAAGCTGGGTCACTCATTTTTGTGATGTCACAGAGAGGAAGAAACTGAGGCTGCCACCACTTTGGTGTCATCAACAGATGTAAGTTGGGCCTGTCACTGCTCTGATGTCACAAATGGAGGAAAAGTGGATCAGTCACTGCTGCAGTGTTACAGAGGGGATGAATTTGAGGCTGTCATGACTGTGATGTCCCAGAGAGGGGAATAATGCCTCTGTCACCACTCTGGTGTCACAGAGAGGCGTAAATGAGAGTTGTCAGTGCAGTGATGTTATAGAGAGGGGAAAATGGGTCCCTGATTGGTGTGATGTCAGAGAGAGGAAAAAACTGAGACTGCCTCTGCACTGGTGTCACAGAGAGGCATCAATTGGGCCTGTCACTTCTGTGGTGTCACAAAGAGGGGAAAAGTGAGTCTGTCACTGCTTTGGTGTCCTGGAGAGGGGAAAAGTGGAGTGATCACGGTTGTGCAGTCCCAGAGAAAGTTTCACAGGTGCTATGACTTGTCTGTTGCCACAAAGGGGATGGAATTGGGGTTGTTAGGGCTGTGGTATGACAGAGAGTTTTAAACTGGTTCTGATGTGATGTCCCAGAGAGGGGAATAATGGGTCTTTCAGCGCCGTGGTGTCACAGAGAGGTGTCAATTGGACTTGTCAGTGCAGTGATCTCCCAGAGAGAGGAAAACTGAGGCTGTCACTGCTGTGGCCTATAGGAGGGGATGAATTCCCGCTTGTCTTTGATGTTATGTCACGGAGAGGAGAAACCTGGCACTGTCACCGCTGGGGTGTTAGAGATAGGTGTAAATTGGGCTTGTTGCATCTGTGGTGTGACAGAAAGGGTGAAATTTGGTCTGTCAGTGCTGTGATGTCTTCAAGGGTGGAAACTGGGTCTTTCACTGCTGTGATGTCCCAGAGAGGCGTAGATTGGGGTGTCCCACTGCTGTGATGTCCCAGAGAGGGGAAAAGAGAGGCTATCACAGCTGTGGAGTCTGAGAGAAAGTTACAGAGGTGTTCTGACTTGTCTGTTGCCACAGAGGGGATGCAGTTGGGGATGTCATGGCTATGGTATCAGGGAGAGGTTTGAATTGGTTCTGTCTCTGCTGTGATGTCACAGAGAAGGGAATAATGAGTCTGTCACCACTGTGGTGTCCCAGAGAGGTGTAAATTGGACTTGTCACTGACTGCAGTGATGTCAGAGAGAGGTGAAGCTGGGTCACTCATTTTTGTGATGTCACAGAG
Source organism: Poecile atricapillus (assembly GCF_030490865.1). NCBI lineage: Eukaryota > Metazoa > Chordata > Aves > Passeriformes > Paridae > Poecile > Poecile atricapillus. Next base: position 117,748,281 of record NC_081249.1, on the reverse strand, counting down.
AGGAAGAAACTGAGGCTGCCACCACTTTGGTGTCATCAACAGATGTAAGTTGGGCCTGTCACTGCTCTGATGTCACAAATGGAGGAAAAGTGGATCAGTCAGTGCTACAGTGTTACAGAGGGGATGAATTTGAGGCTGTCATGACTGTGATGTCCCAGAGAGGGGAATAATGCCTCTGTCAGCACTGTGGTGTCACAGAGAGGCGTAAATGAGAGTTGTCAGTGCAGTGATGTTATAGAGAGGGGAAAATGGGTCCCTGATTGGTGTGATGTCAGAGAGAGGAAAAAACTGAGACTGCCTCTGCACTGGTGTCACAGAGAGGCATCAATTGGGCCTGTCACTTCTGTGGTGTCACAAAGAGGGGAAAAGTGAGTCTGTCACTGCTGTGGTGTCCCGGAGAGGGGAAAAGTGGAGTGATCACAGTTGTGCAGTCCCAGAGAAAGTTCCACAGGTGCTATGACTTGTCTGTTGCCACAAAGGGGATGGAATTGGGGTTGTTAGGGCTGTGGTATGACAGAGAGTTTGAAATTGGTTCTGATGTGATGTCCCAGAGAGGGGAATAATGGGTCTTTCAGCGCCGTGGTGTCACAGAGAGGTGTCAATTGGACTTGTCAGTGCAGTGATCTCCCAGAGAGAGGAAAACTGAGGCTGTCACTGCTGTGGCCTATAGGAGGGGATGAATTCCCACTTGTCTTTGATGTTATGTCACGGAGAGGAGAAACCTGGCACTGTCACCGCTGGGGTGTTAGAGATAGGTGTAAATTGGGCTTGTTGCATCTGTGGTGTGACAGAAAGGGTGAAATTTGGTCTGTCAGTGCTGTGATGTCTTAATGGGTAGAAACTGGGTCTTTCACTGCTGTGATGTCCCAGAGAGGCGTAGATTGGGGTATACCACTGCTGTGATGTCCCAGAGAGGGGAAAAGAGAGGCTATCACAGCTGTGGAGTCTGAGAGAAAGTTACAGAGGTGTTCTGACTTGTCTGTTGCCACAGAGGGGATGCAGTTGGGGATGTCATGGCTATGGTATCAGGGAGAGGTTTGAATTGGTTCTGTCTCTGCTGTGATGTCACAGAGAAGGGAATAATGAGTCTGTCACCGCTGTGGTGTCCCAGAGAGGTGTAAATTGGACTTGTCACTGACTGCAGTGATGTCAGAGAGAGGTGAAGCTGGGTCACTCATTTTTGTGATGTCACAGAGAGGAAGAAACTGAGGCTGCCACCACTTTGGTGTCATCAACAGATGTAAGTTGGGCCTGTCACTGCTCTGATGTCACAAATGGAGGAAAAGTGGATCAGTCACTGCTGCAGTGTTACAGAGGGGATGAATTTGAGGCTGTCATGACTGTGATGTCCCAGAGAGGGGAATAATGCCTCTGTCACCACTCTGGTGTCACAGAGAGGCGTAAATGAGAGTTGTCAGTGCAGTGATGTTATAGAGAGGGGAAAATGGGTCCCTGATTGGTGTGATGTCAGAGAGAGGAAAAAACTGAGACTGCCTCTGCACTGGTGTCACAGAGAGGCATCAATTGGGCCTGTCACTTCTGTGGTGTCACAAAGAGGGGAAAAGTGAGTCTGTCACTGCTTTGGTGTCCTGGAGAGGGGAAAAGTGGAGTGATCACGGTTGTGCAGTCCCAGAGAAAGTTTCACAGGTGCTATGACTTGTCTGTTGCCACAAAGGGGATGGAATTGGGGTTGTTAGGGCTGTGGTATGACAGAGAGTTTTAAACTGGTTCTGATGTGATGTCCCAGAGAGGGGAATAATGGGTCTTTCAGCGCCGTGGTGTCACAGAGAGGTGTCAATTGGACTTGTCAGTGCAGTGATCTCCCAGAGAGAGGAAAACTGAGGCTGTCACTGCTGTGGCCTATAGGAGGGGATGAATTCCCGCTTGTCTTTGATGTTATGTCACGGAGAGGAGAAACCTGGCACTGTCACTGCTGGGGTGTTAGAGATAGGTGTAAATTGGGCTTGTTGCATCTGTGGTGTGACAGAAAGGGTGAAATTTGGTCTGTCAGTGCTGTGATGTCTTCAAGGGTGGAAACTGGGTCTTTCACTGCTGTGATGTCCCAGAGAGGCGTAGATTGGGGTGTCCCACTGCTGTGATGTCCCAGAGAGGGGAAAAGAGGGGCTATCACAGCTGTGGAGTCTGAGAGAAAGTTACAGAGGTGTTCTGACTTGTCTGTTGCCACAGAGGGGATGCAGTTGGGGATGTCATGGCTATGGTATCAGGGAGAGGTTTGAATTGGTTCTGTCTCTGCTGTGATGTCACAGAGAAGGGAATAATGAGTCTGTCACCGCTGTGGTGTCCCAGAGAGGTGTAAATTGGACTTGTCACTGACTGCAGTGATGTCAGAGAGAGGTGAAACTGGGTCACTCATTTTTGTGATGTCACAGAGAGGAAGAAACTGAGGCTGCTACCACTTTGGTGTCATCAACAGATGTAAGTTGGGCCTGTCACTGCTCTGATGTCACAAATGGAGGAAAAGTGGATCAGTCACTGCTGCAGTGTTACAGAGGGGATGAATTTGAGGCTGTCATGACTGTGATGTCCCAGAGAGGGGAATAATGCCTCTGTCAGCACTGTGGTGTCACAGAGAGGCGTAAATGAGAGTTGTCAGTGCAGTGATGTTATAGAGAGGGGAAAATGGGTCCCTGATTGGTGTGATGTCAGAGAGAGGAAAAAACTGAGACTGCCTCTGCACTGGTGTCACAGAGAGGCATCAATTGGGCCTGTCACTTCTGTGGTGTCACAAAGAGGGGAAAAGTGAGTCTGTCACTGCTTTGGTGTCCCGGAGAGGGGAAAAGTGGAGTGATCACGGTTGTGCAGTCCCAGAGAAAGTTCCACAGGTGCTATGACTTGTCTGTTGCCACAAAGGGGATGGAATTGGGGTTGTTAGGGCTGTGATATGACAGAGAGTTTTAAATTGGTTCTGATGTGATGTCCCAGAGAGGGGAATAATGGGTCTTTCAGCGCCGTGGTGTCACAGAGAGGTGTCAATTGGACTTGTCAGTGCAGTGATCTCCCAGAGAGAGGAAAACTGAGGCTGTCACTGCTGTGGCCTATAGGAGGGGATGAATTCCCGCTTGCCTTTGATGTTATGTCACGGAGAGGAGAAACCTGGCACTGTCACCGCTGGGGTGTTAGAGATAGGTGTAAATTGGGCTTGTTGCATCTGTGGTGTGACAGAAAGGGTGAAATTTGGTCTGTCAGTGCTGTGATGTCTTCAAGGGTGGAAACTGGGTCTTTCACTGCTGTGATGTCCCAGAGAGGCGTAGATTGGGGTGTCCCACTGCTGTGATGTCCCAGAGAGGGGAAAAGAGAGGCTATCACAGCTGTGGAGTCTGAGAGAAAGTTACAGAGGTGTTCTGACTTGTCTGTTGCCACAGAGGGGATGCAGTTGGGGATGTCATGGCTATGGTATCAGGGAGAGGTTTGAATTGGTTCTGTCTCTGCTGTGATGTCACAGAGAAGGGAATAATGAGTCTGTCACCGCTGTGGTGTCCCAGAGAGGTGTAAATTGGACTTGTCACTGACTGCAGTGATGTCACAGAGAGGTGAAGCTGGGTCACTCATTTTTGTGATGTCACAGAGAGGAAGAAACTGAGGCTGCCACCACTTTGGTGTCATCAACAGATGTAAGTTGGGCCTGTCACTGCTCTGATGTCACAAATGGAGGAAAAGTGGATCAGTCAGTGCTGCAGTGTTACAGAGGGGATGAATTTGAGGCTGTCATGACTGTGATGTCCCAGAGAGGGGAATAATGCCTCTGTCACCACTGTGGTGTCACAGAGAGGCGTAAATGAGAGTTGTCAGTGCAGTGATGTTATAGAGAGGGGAAAATGGGTCCCTGATTGGTGTGATGTCAGAGAGAGGAAAAAACTGAGACTGCCTCTGCACTGGTGTCACAGAGAGGCATCAATTGGGCCTGTCACTTCTGTGGTGTCACAAAGAGGGGAAAAGTGAGTCTGTCACTGCTGTGGTGTCCCGGAGAGGGGAAAAGTGGAGTGATCACGGTTGTGCAGTCCCAGAGAAAGTTGCACAGGTGCTATGACTTGTCTGTTGCCACAAAGGGGATGGAATTGGGGTTGTTAGGGCTGTGGTATGACAGAGAGTTTTAAACTGGTTCTGATGTGATGTCCCAGAGAGGGGAATAATGGGTCTTTCAGCGCCGTGGTGTCACAGAGAGGTGTCAATTGGACTTGTCAGTGCAGTGATCTCCCAGAGAGAGGAAAACTGAGGCTGTCACTGCTGTGGCCTATAGGAGGGGATGAATTCCCACTTGTCTTTGATGTTATGTCACGGAGAGGAGAAACCTGGCACTGTCACCGCTGGGGTGTTAGAGATAGGTGTAAATTGGGCTTGTTGCATCTGTGGTGTGACAGAAAGGGTGAAATTTGGTCTGTCAGTGCTGTGATGTCTTAAAGGGTGGAAACTGGGTCTTTCACTGCTGTGATGTCCCAGAGAGGCGTAGATTGGGGTGTCCCACTGCTGTGATGTCCCAGAGAGGGGAAAAGAGAGGCTATCACAGCTGTGGAGTCTGAGAGAAAGTTCCACAGGTGTTCTGACTTGTCTGTTGCCACAGAGGGGATGCAGTTGGGAATGTCATGGCTATGGTATCAGGGAGAGGTTTGAATTGGTTCTGTCTCTGCTGTGATGTCACAGAGAAGGGAATAATGAGTCTGTCACCGCTGTGGTGTCCCAGAGAGGTGTAAATTGGACTTGTCACTGACTGCAGTGATGTCAGAGAGAGGTGAAGCTGGGTCACTCATTTTTGTGATGTCACAGAGAGGAAGAAACTGAGGCTGTCGCCACTTTGGTGTCTTCAACAGATGTTAGTTGGGCCTGTCACTGCTCTGATGTCACAAATGGAGGAAAAGTGGATCAGTCAGTGCTGCGGTGTTAGAGAGGGGATGAATTTGAGGCTGTCATGACTGTGATGTCCCAGAGAGGGGAATAATGCCTCTGTCACCACTGTGGTGTCACAGAGAGGCGTAAATGAGAGTTGTCAGTGCAGTGATGTTATAGAGAGGGGAAAATGGGTCCCTGATTGGTGTGATGTCAGAGAGAGGAAAAAACTGAGACTGCCTCTGCACTGGTGTCACAGAGAGGCATCAATTGGGCCTGTCACTTCTGTGGTGTCACAAAGAGGGGAAAAGTGAGTCTGTCACTGCTGTGGTGTCCCGGAGAGGGGAAAAGTGGAGTGATCACAGTTGTGCAGTCCCAGAGAAAGTTGCACAGGTGCTATGACTTGTCTGTTGCCACAAAGGGGATGGAATTGGGGTTGTTAGGGCTCTGGTATGACAGAGAGTTTTAAATTGGTTCTGATGTGATGTCCCAGAGAGGGGAATAACGGGTCTTTCAGCGCCGTGGTGTCACAGAGAGGTGTCAATTGGACTTGTCAGTGCAGTGATCTCCCAGAGAGAGGAAAACTGAGGCTGTCACTGCTGTGGCCTATAGGAGGGGATGAATTCCCACTTGTCTTTGATGTTATGTCACGGAGAGGAGAAACGTGGCACTGTCACCGCTGGGGTGTTAGAGATAGGTGTAAATTGGGCTTGTTGCATCTGTGGTGTGACAGAAAGGGTGAAATTTGGTCTGTCAGTGCTGTGATGTCTTCAAGGGTGGAAACTGGGTCTTTCACTGCTGTGATGTCCCAGAGAGGTGTAGATTGGGGTGTCCCACTGCTGTGATGTCCCAGAGAGGGGAAAAGAGAGGCTATCACAGCTGTGGAGTCTGAGAGAAAGTTACAGAGGTGTTCTGACTTGTCTGTTGCCACAGAGGGGATGCAGTTGGGGATGTCATGGCTATGGTATCAGGGAGAGGTTTGAATTGGTTCTGTCTCTGCTGTGATGTCACAGAGAAGGGAATAATGAGTCTGTCACCGCTGTGGTGTCACAGAGAGGTGTAAATTGGACTTGTCACTGACTGCAGTGATGTCAGAGAGAGGTGAAACTGGGTCACTCATTTTTGTGATGTCACAGAGAGGAAGAAACTGAGGCTGCCACCACTTTGGTGTCATCAACAGATGTAAGTTGGGCCTGTCACTGCTCTGATGTCACAAATGGAGGAAAAGTGGATCAGTCACTGCTGCAGTGTTACAGAGGGGATGAATTTGAGGCTGTCATGACTGTGATGTCCCAGAGAGGGGAATAATGCCTCTGTCAGCACTGTGGTGTCACAGAAAGGCGTAAATGAGAGTTGTCACTGCAGTGATGTGATAGAGAGGGGAAAATGGGTCCCTGATTGGTGTGATGTCAGAGAGAGGAAAAAACTGAGACTGCCTCTGCACTGTTGTCGCAGAGAGGCATCAATTGGGCCTGTCACTTCTGTGGTGTCACAAAGAGGGGAAAAGTGAGTCTGTCACTGCTGTGGTGTCCCGGAGAGGGGAAAAGTGGAGTGATCACTGTTGTGCAGTCCCAGAGAAAGTTGCACAGGTGCTATGACTTGTCTGTTGCCACAAAGGGGATGGAATTGGGGTTGTTAGGGCTGTGGTATGACAGAGAGTTTTAAACTGGTTCTGATGTGATGTCCCAGAGAGGGGAATAATGGGTCTTTCAGCGCCGTGGTGTCACAGAGAGGTGTCAATTGGACTTGTCAGTGCAGTGATCTCCCAGAGAGAGGAAAACTGAGGCTGTCACTGCTGTGGCCTATAGGAGGGGATGAATTCCCACTTGTCTTTGATGTTATGTCACGGAGAGGAGAAACCTGGCACTGTCACCGCTGGGGTGTGTCAGATAGGTGTAAATTGGGCTTGTTGCATCTGTGGTGTGACAGAAAGGGTGAAATTTGGTCTGTCAGTGCTGTGATGTCTTCAAGGGTGGAAACTGGGTCTTTCACTGCTGTGATGTCCCAGAGAGGCGTAGATTGGGGTGTCCCACTGCTGTGATGTCCCAGAGAGGGGAAAAGAGGGGCTATCACAGCTGTGGAGTCTGAGAGAAAGTTCCACAGGTGTTCTGACTTGTCTGTTGCCACAGAGGGGATGCAGTTGGGGATGTCATGGCTATGGTATCAGGGAGAGGTTTGAATTGGTTCTGTCTCTGCTGTGATGTCACAGAGAAGGGAATAATGAGTCTGTCACCGCTGTGGTGTCCCAGAGAGGTGTAAATTGGACTTGTCACTGACTGCAGTGATGTCAGAGAGAGGTGAAGCTGGGTCACTCATTTTTGTGATGTCACAGAGAGGAAAAAACTGAGGCTGCCACCACTTTGGTGTCATCAACAGATGTAAGTTGGGCCTGTCACTGCTCTGATGTCACAAATGGAGGAAAAGTGGATCAGTCACTGCTGCAGTGTTACAGAGGGGATGAATTTGAGACTGTCATGACTGTGATGTCCCAGAGAGGGGAATAATGCCTCTGTCACCACTGTGGTGTCACAGAGAGGCGTAAATGAGAGTTGTCAGTGCAGTGATGTGATAGAGAGGGGAAAATGGGTCCCTGATTGGTGTGATGTCAGAGAGAGGAAAAAACTGAGACTGCCTCTGCACTGGTGTCACAGAGAGGTATCAATTGGGCTTGTTACTTCTGTGATGTCACAAAGAGGGGAAAAGTGAGTCTGTCACTGCTGTGGTGTCCCGGAGAGGGGAAAAGTGGAGTGATCACTGTTGTGCAGTCCCAGAGAAAGTTCCACAGGTGCTATGACTTGTCTGTTGCCACAAAGGGGATGGAATTGGGGTTGTTAGGGCTGTGGTATGACAGAGAGTTTTAAATTGGTTCTGATGTGATGTCCCAGAGAGGGGAATAACGGGTCTTTCAGCGCCGTGGTGTCACAGAGAGGTGTCAATTGGACTTGTCAGTGCAGTGATATCCCAGAGAGAGGAAAACTGAGGCTGTCACTGCTGTGGCCTATAGGAGGGGATGAATTCCCACTTGTCTTTGATGTTATGTCACGGAGAGGAGAAACCTGGCACTGTCACCGCTGGGGTGTTAGAGATAGGTGTAAATTGGGCTTGTTGCATCTGTGGTGTGACAGAAAGGGTGAAATTTGGTCTGTCAGTGCTGTGATGTCTTCAAGGGTGGAAACTGGGTCTTTCACTGCTGTGATGTCCCAGAGAGGCGTAGATTGGGGTGTCCCACTGCTGTGATGTCCCAGAGAGGGGAAAAGAGAGGCTATCACAGCTGTGGAGTCTGAGAGAAAGTTCCACAGGTGTTCTGACTTGTCTGTTGCCACAGAGGGGATGCAGTTGGGGATGTCATGGCTATGGTATCAGGGAGAGGTTTGAATTGGTTCTGTCTCTGCTGTGATGTCACAGAGAAGGGAATAATGAGTCTGTCACCGCTGTGGTGTCCCAGTGAGGTGTAAATTGGACTTGTCACTGACTGCAGTGATGTCAGAGAGAGGTGAAACTGGGTCACTCATTTTTGTGATGTCACAGAGAGGAAGAAACTGAGGCTGTCGCCACTTTGGTGTCTTCAACAGATGTTAGTTGGGCCTGTCACTGCTCTGATGTCACAAATGGAGGAAAAGTGGATCAGTCAGTGCTGCGGTGTTAGAGAGGGGATGAATTTGAGGCTGTCATGACTGTGATGTCCCAGAGAGGGGAATAATGCCTCTGTCAGCACTGTGGTGTCACAGAGAGGCGTAAATGAGAGTTGTCAGTGCAGTGATGTTATAGAGAGGGGAAAATGGGTCCCTGATTGGTGTGATGTCAGAGAGAGGAAAAAACTGAGACTGCCTCTGCACTGGTGTCACAGAGAGGCATCAATTGGGCCTGTCACTTCTGTGGTGTCACAAAGAGGGGAAAAGTGAGTCTGTCACTGCTGTGGTGTCCCAGAGAGGGGAAAAGTGGAGTGATCACAGTTGTGCAGTCCCAGAGAAAGTTGCACAGGTGCTATGACTTGTCTGTTGCCACAAAGGGGATGGAATTGGGGTTGTTAGGGCTGTGGTATGACAGAGAGTTTTAAATTGATTCTGATGTGATGTCCCAGAGAGGGGAATAACGGGTCTTTCAGCGCCGTGGTGTCACAGAGAGGTGTCAATTGGACTTGTCAGTGCAGTGATATCCCAGAGAGAGGAAAACTGAGGCTGTCACTGCTGTGGCCTATAGGAGGGGATGAATTCCCACTTGTCTTTGATGTTATGTCACGGAGAGGAGAAACCTGGCACTGTCACCGCTGGGGTGTTAGAGATAGGTGTAAATTGGGCTTGTTGCATCTGTGGTGTGACAGAAAGGGTGAAATTTGGTCTGTCAGTGCTGTGATGTCTTCAAGGGTGGAAACTGGGTCTTTCACTGCTGTGATGTCCCAGAGAGGCGTAGATTGGGGTGTCCCACTGCTGTGATGTCCCAGAGAGGGGAAAAGAGAGGCTATCACAGCTGTGGAGTCTGAGAGAAAGTTCCACAGGTGTTCTGACTTGTCTGTTGCCACAGAGGGGATGCAGTTGGGGATGTCATGGCTATGGTATCAGGGAGAGGTTTGAATTGGTTCTGTCTCTGCTGTGATGTCACAGAGAAGGGAATAATGAGTCTGTCACCGCTGTGGTGTCCCAGTGAGGTGTAAATTGGACTTGTCACTGACTGCAGTGATGTCAGAGAGAGGTGAAACTGGGTCACTCATTTTTGTGATGTCACAGAGAGGAAGAAACTGAGGCTGTCGCCACTTTGGTGTCTTCAACAGATGTTAGTTGGGCCTGTCACTGCTCTGATGTCACAAATGGAGGAAAAGTGGATCAGTCAGTGCTGCGGTGTTACAGAGGGGATGAATTTGAGGCTGTCATGACTGTGATGTCCCAGAGAGGGGAATAATGCCTCTGTCAGCACTGTGGTGTCACAGAGAGGCGTAAATGAGAGTTGTCAGTGCAGTGATGTTATAGAGAGGGGAAAATGGGTCCCTGATTGGTGTGATGTCAGAGAGAGGAAAAAACTGAGACTGCCTCTGCACTGGTGTCACAGAGAGGCATCAATTGGGCCTGTCACTTCTGTGGTGTCACAAAGAGGGGAAAAGTGAGTCTGTCACTGCTGTGGTGTCCCGGAGAGGGGAAAAGTGGAGTGATCACTGTTGTGCAGTCCCAGAGAAAGTTGCACAGGTGCTATGACTTGTCTGTTGCCACAAAGGGGATGGAATTGGGGTTGTTAGGGCTGTGGTATGACAGAGAGTTTGAAATTGGTTCTGATGTGATGTCCCAGAGAGGGGAATAACGGGTCTTTCAGCGCCGTGGTGTCACAGAGAGGTGTCAATTGGACTTGTCAGTGCAGTGATCTCCCAGAGAGAGGAAAACTGAGGCTGTCACTGCTGTGGCCTATAGGAGGGGATGAATTCCCACTTGTCTTTGATGTTATGTCACGGAGAGGAGAAACGTGGCACTGTCACCGCTGGGGTGTTAGAGATAGGTGTAAATTGGGCTTGTTGCATCTGTGGTGTGACAGAAAGGGTGAAATTTGGTCTGTCAGTGCTGTGATGTCTTCAAGGGTGGAAACTGGGTCTTTCACTGCTGTGATGTCCCAGAGAGGCGTAGATTGGGGTGTCCCACTGCTGTGATGTCCCAGAGAGGGGAAAAGAGAGGCTATCACAGCTGTGGAGTCTGAGAGAAAGTTCCACAGGTGTTCTGACTTGTCTGTTGCCACAGAGGGGATGCAGTTGGGGATGTCATGGCTATGGTATCAGGGAGAGGTTTGAATTGGTTCTGTCTCTGCTGTGATGTCACAGAGAAGGGAATAATGAGTCTGTCACCGCTGTGGTGTCCCAGTGAGGTGTAAATTGGACTTGTCACTGACTGCAGTGATGTCAGAGAGAGGTGAAACTGGGTCACTCATTTTTGTGATGTCACAGAGAGGAAGAAACTGAGGCTGTCGCCACTTTGGTGTCTTCAACAGATGTTAGTTGGGCCTGTCACTGCTCTGATGTCACAAATGGAGGAAAAGTGGATCAGTCAGTGCTGCGGTGTTACAGAGGGGATGAATTTGAGGCTGTCATGACTGTGATGTCCCAGAGAGGGGAATAATGCCTCTGTCAGCACTGTGGTGTCACAGAGAGGCGTAAATGAGAGTTGTCAGTGCAGTGATGTTATAGAGAGGGGAAAATGGGTCCCTGATTGGTGTGATGTCAGAGAGAGGAAAAAACTGAGACTGCCTCTGCACTGGTGTCACAGAGAGGCATCAATTGGGCCTGTCACTTCTGTGGTGTCACAAAGAGGGGAAAAGTGAGTCTGTCACTGCTGTGGTGTCCCAGAGAGGGGAAAAGTGGAGTGATCACAGTTGTGCAGTCCCAGAGAAAGTTGCACAGGTGCTATGACTTGTCTGTTGCCACAAAGGGGATGGAATTGGGGTTGTTAGGGCTGTGGTATGACAGAGAGTTTTAAATTGGTTCTGATGTGATGTCCCAGAGAGGGGAATAACGGGTCTTTCAGCGCCGTGGTGTCACAGAGAGGTGTCAATTGGACTTGTCAGTGCAGTGATATCCCAGAGAGAGGAAAACTGAGGCTGTCACTGCTGTGGCCTATAGGAGGGGATGAATTCCCACTTGTCTTTGATGTTATGTCACGGAGAGGAGAAACCTGGCACTGTCACCGCTGGGGTGTTAGAGATAGGTGTAAATTGGGCTTGTTGCATCTGTGGTGTGACAGAAAGGGTGAAATTTGGTCTGTCAGTGCTGTGATGTCTTCAAGGGTGGAAACTGGGTCTTTCACTGCTGTGATGTCCCAGAGAGGCGTAGATTGGGGTGTCCCACTGCTGTGATGTCCCAGAGAGGGGAAAAGAGAGGCTATCACAGCTGTGGAGTCTGAGAGAAAGTTCCACAGGTGTTCTGACTTGTCTGTTGCCACAGAGGGGATGCAGTTGGGGATGTCATGGCTATGGTATCAGGGAGAGGTTTGAATTGGTTCTGTCTCTGCTGTGATGTCACAGAGAAGGGAATAATGAGTCTGTCACCGCTGTGGTGTCCCAGTGAGGTGTAAATTGGACTTGTCACTGACTGCAGTGATGTCAGAGAGAGGTGAAACTGGGTCACTCATTTTTGTGATGTCACAGAGAGGAAGAAACTGAGGCTGTCGCCACTTTGGTGTCTTCAACAGATGTTAGTTGGGCCTGTCACTGCTCTGATGTCACAAATGGAGGAAAAGTGGATCAGTCAGTGCTGCGGTGTTACAGAGGGGATGAATTTGAGGCTGTCATGACTGTGATGTCCCAGAGAGGGGAATAATGCCTCTGTCAGCACTGTGGTGTCACAGAGAGGCGTAAATGAGAGTTGTCAGTGCAGTGATGTTATAGAGAGGGGAAAATGGGTCACTGATTGGTGTGATGTCAGAGAGAGGAAAAAACTGAGACTGCCTCTGCACTGGTGTCACAGAGAGGCATCAATTGGGCCTGTCACTTCTGTGGTGTCACAAAGAGGGGAAAAGTGAGTCTGTCACTGCTGTGGTGTCCCAGAGAGGGGAAAAGTGGAGTGATCACAGTTGTGCAGTCCCAGAGAAAGTTGCACAGGTGCTATGACTTGTCTGTTGCCACAAAGGGGATGGAATTGGGGTTGTTAGGGCTGTGGTATGACAGAGAGTTTTAAATTGGTTCTGATGTGATGTCCCAGAGAGGGGAATAACGGGTCTTTCAGCGCCGTGGTGTCACAGAGAGGTGTCAATTGGACTTGTCAGTGCAGTGATCTCCCAGAGAGAGGAAAACTGAGGCTGTCACTGCTGTGGCCTATAGGAGGGGATGAATTCCCACTTGTCTTTGATGTTATGTCACGGAGAGGAGAAACGTGGCACTGTCACCGCTGGGGTGTTAGAGATAGGTGTAAATTGGGCTTGTTGCATCTGTGGTGTGACAGAAAGGGTGAAATTTGGTCTGTCAGTGCTGTGATGTCTTCAAGGGTGGAAACTGGGTCTTTCACTGCTGTGATGTCCCAGAGAGGCGTAGATTGGGGTGTCCCACTGCTGTGATGTCCCAGAGAGGGGAAAAGAGAGGCTATCACAGCTGTGGAGTCTGAGAGAAAGTTACAGAGGTGTTCTGACTTGTCTGTTGCCACAGAGGGGATGCAGTTGGGGATGTCATGGCTATGGTATCAGGGAGAGGTTTGAATTGGTTCTGTCTCTGCTGTGATGTCACAGAGAAGGGAATAATGAGTCTGTCACCGCTGTGGTGTCACAGAGAGGTGTAAATTGGACTTGTCACTGACTGCAGTGATGTCAGAGAGAGGTGAAACTGGGTCACTCATTTTTGTGATGTCACAGAGAGGAAGAAACTGAGGCTGCCACCACTTTGGTGTCATCAACAGATGTAAGTTGGGCCTGTCACTGCTCTGATGTCACAAATGGAGGAAAAGTGGATCAGTCACTGCTGCAGTGTTACAGAGGGGATGAATTTGAGGCTGTCATGACTGTGATGTCCCAGAGAGGGGAATAATGCCTCTGTCAGCACTGTGGTGTCACAGAAAGGCGTAAATGAGAGTTGTCACTGCAGTGATGTTATAGAGAGGGGAAAATGGGTCCCTGATTGGTGTGATGTCAGAGAGAGGAAAAAACTGAGACTGCCTCTGCACTGTTGTCGCAGAGATGCATCAATTGGGCCTCTCACTTCTGTGGTGTCACAAAGAGGGGAAAAGTGAGTCTGTCACTGCTGTGGTGTCCCAGAGAGGGGAAAAGTGGAGTGATCACTGTTGTGCAGTCCCAGAGAAAGTTGCACAGGTGCTATGACTTGTCTGTTGCCACAAAGGGGATGGAATTGGGGTTGTTAGGGCTGTGGTATGACAGAGAGTTTTAAATTGGTTCTGATGTGATGTCCCAGAGAGGGGAATAATGGGTCTTTCAGCGCCGTGGTGTCACAGAGAGGTGTCAATTGGACTTGTCAGTGCAGTGATCTCCCAGAGAGAGGAAAACTGAGGTTGTCACTGCTGTGGCCTATAGGAGGGGATGAATTCCCACTTGTCTTTGATGTTATGTCACGGAGAGGAGAAACCTGGCACTGTCACCGCTGGGGTGTTAGAGATAGGTGTAAGTTGGGCTTGTTGCATTTGTGGTGTGACAGAAAGGGTGAAATTTGGTCTGCCAGTGCTGTGATGTCTTCAAGGGTGGAAACTGGGTCTTTCACTGCTGTGATGTCCCAGAGAGGTGTAGATTGGGGTGTCCCACTGCTGTGATGTCCCAGAGAGGGGAAAAGAGAGGCTATCACAGCTGTGGAGTCTGAGAGAAAGTTACAGAGGTGTTCTGACTTGTCTGTTGCCACAGAGGGGATGCAGTTGGGGATGTCATGGCTATGGTATCAGGGAGAGGTTTGAATTGGTTCTGTCTCTGCTGTGATGTCACAGAGAAGGGAATAATGAGTCTGTCACTGCTGTGGTGTCCCAGAGAGGTGTAAATTGGACTTGTCACTGACTGCAGTGATGTCAGAGAGAGGTGAAACTGGGTCACTCATTTTTGTGATGTCACAGAGAGGAAGAAACTGAGGCTGTCGCCACTTTGGTGTCATCAACAGATGTAAGTTGGGCCTGTCACTGCTCTGATGTCACAAATGGAGGAAAAGTGGATCAGTCAGTGCTGCGGTGTTACAGAGGGGATGAATTTGAGGCTGTCATGACTGTGATGTCCCAGAGAGGGGAATAATGCCTCTGTCAGCACTGTGGTGTCACAGAGAGGCGTAAATGAGAGTTGTCAGTGCAGTGATGTTATAGAGAGGGGAAAATGGGTCCCTGATTGGTGTGATGTCAGAGAGAGGAAAAAACGGAGACTGCCTCTGCACTGGTGTCACAGAGAGGCATCAATTGGGCCTGTCACTTCTGTGGTGTCACAAAGAGGGGAAAAGTGAGTCTGTCACTGCTGTGGTGTCCCGGAGAGGGGAAAAGTGGAGTGATCACTGTTGTGCAGTCCCAGAGAAAGTTGCACAGGTGCTATGACTTGTCTGTTGCCACAAAGGGGATGGAATTGGGGTTGTTAGGGCTGTGGTATGACAGAGAGTTTTAAATTGGTTCTGATGTGATGTCCCAGAGAGGGGAATAATGGGTCTTTCAGCGCCGTGGTGTCACAGAGAGGTGTCAATTGGACTTGTCAGTGCAGTGATCTCCCAGAGAGAGGAAAACTGAGGCTGTCACTGCTGTGGCCTATAGGAGGGGATGAATTCCCACTTGTCTTTGATGTTATGTCACGGAGAGGAGAAACATGGCACTGTCACCGCTGGGGTGTTAGAGATAGGTGTAAATTGGGCTTGTTGCATCTGTGGTGTGACAGAAAGGGTGAAATTTGGTCTGTCAGTGCTGTGATGTCTTCAAGGGTGGAAACTGGGTCTTTCACTGCTGTGATGTCCCAGAGAGGCGTAGATTGGGGTGTCCCACTGCTGTGATGTCCCAGAGAGGGGAAAAGAGAGGCTATCACAGCTGTGGAGTCTGAGAGAAAGTTCCACAGGTGTTCTGACTTGTCTGTTGCCACAGAGGGGATGCAGTTGGGGATGTCATGGCTATGGTATCAGGGAGAGGTTTGAATTGGTTCTGTCTCTGCTGTGATGTCACAGAGAAGAGAATAATGAGTCTGTCACCACTGTGGTGTCCCAGAGAGGTGTAAATTGGACTTGTCACTGACTGCAGTGATGTCAGAGAGAGGTGAAGCTGGGTCACTCATTTTTGTGATGTCACAGAGAGGAAGAAACTGAGGCTGTCGCCACTTTGGTGTCATCAACAGATGTAAGTTGGGCCTGTCACTGCTCTGATGTCACAAATGGAGGAAAAGTGGATCAGTCAGTGCTGCGGTGTTACAGAGGGGATGAATTTGAGGCTGTCATGACTGTGATGTCCCAGAGAGGGGAATAATGCCTCTGTCAGCACTGTGGTGTCACAGAGAGGCGTAAATGAGAGTTGTCAGTGCAGTGATGTTATAGAGAGGGGAAAATGGGTCCCTGATTGGTGTGATGTCAGAGAGAGGAAAAAACGGAGACTGCCTCTGCACTGGTGTCACAGAGAGGCATCAATTGGGCCTGTCACTTCTGTGGTGTCACAAAGAGGGGAAAAGTGAGTCTGTCAGTGCTGTGGTGTCCCGGAGAGGGGAAAAGTGGAGTGATCACTGTTGTGCAGTCCCAGAGAAAGTTGCACAGGTGCTATGACTTGTCTGTTGCCACAAAGGGGATGGAATTGGGGTTGTTAGGGCTGTGGTATGACAGAGAGTTTTAAATTGGTTCTGATGTGATGTCCCAGAGAGGGGAATAATGGGTCTTTCAGCGCCGTGGTGTCACAGAGAGGTGTCAATTGGACTTGTCAGTGCAGTGATCTCCCAGAGAGAGGAAAACTGAGGCTGTCACTGCTGTGGCCTATAGGAGGGGATGAATTCCCGCTTGTCTTTGATGTTATGTCACGGAGAGGAGAAACCTGGCACTGTCACCGCTGGGGTGTTAGAGATAGGTGTAAATTGGGCTTGTTGCATCTGTGGTGTGACAGAAAGGGTGAAATTTGGTCTGTCAGTGCTGTGATGTCTTCAAGGGTGGAAACTGGGTCTTTCACTGCTGTGATGTCCCAGAGAGGCGTAGATTGGGGTGTCCCACTGCTGTGATGTCCCAGAGAGGGGAAAAGAGAGGCTATCACAGCTGTGGAGTCTGAGAGAAAGTTCCACAGGTGTTCTGACTTGTCTGTTGCCACAGAGGGGATGCAGTTGGGGATGTCATGGCTATGGTATCAGGGAGAGGTTTGAATTGGTTCTGTCTCTGCTGTGATGTCACAGAGAAGGGAATAATGAGTCTGTCACTGCTGTGGTGTCCCAGAGAGGTGTAAATAGGACTTGTCACTGACTGCAGTGATGTCAGAGAGAGGTGAAACTGGGTCACTCATTTTTGTGATGTCACAGAGAGGAAGAAACTGAGGCTGCCACCACTTTGGTGTCATCAACAGATGTAAGTTGGGCCTGTCACTGCTCTGATGTCACAAATGGAGGAAAAGTGGATCAGTCAGTGCTGCGGTGTTAGAGAGGGGATGAATTTGAGGCTGTCATGACTGTGATGTCCCAGAGAGGGGAATAATGCCTCTGTCAGCACTGTGGTGTCACAGAGAGGCGTAAATGAGAGTTGTCAGTGCAGTGATGTTATAGAGAGGGGAAAATGGGTCCCTGATTGGTGTGATGTCAGAGAGAGGAAAAAACTGAGACTGCCTCTGCACTGGTGTCACAGAGAGGTATCAATTGGGCCTGTCACTTCTGTGGTGTCACAAAGAGGGGAAAAGTGAGTCTGTCACTGCTGTGGTGTCCCGGAGAGGGGAAAAGTGGAGTGATCACAGTTGTGCAGTCCCAGAGAAAGTTGCACAGGTGCTATGACTTGTCTGTTGCCACAAAGGGGATGGAATTGGGGTTGTTAGGGCTGTGGTATGACAGAGAGTTTTAAATTTGTAATAAATTATTGTTGTATTAAAAATTCGAAGTGTATCAATAAGACAAATGTGTTTTGCAAGAACATAAAAATATTAAATATAGAAAAGCCTCTCCTCAGAGTAGGACGAGGCTTTTCTCCAAGAAGTCGCTGATTGCCAGCAACGCCCAAGATAACGAACCCAGGCCGGCCCATCGACTCGAACAAACAGACAGGACACGGACCATCAGAAGGACAATGGAGCTGGCTCGGGAAACGCCCTGCAGATTCCAGTGGGAAAAGAAACTGATCAGTGAAAAAGACAAGTTCCAAAAGAAAAGACTTCGCCAGACCTGAACATCTCGGTGTTTAAAAGGCAATCAGGAGAGACAAAAGGGAAAGCCCGGCCGAGATACCCATCGGCACCAGCCCGGATTCCACCACCCTGCCATGAAAAACCTAACATTGCAACACACACAGAATCTCCTTTACATATGAGGAGATTCTGTCCGGACACTAGTTAATGTCATTATTCTATGCCAGGAAATCCATTCACTGGACAATCAAGGACACTTGGTGAATGGAACCTGCTTGGAATTTTGGCCTGAGGACTTAAAAATCCTATAAAACCCCAATCCTGAGGACGCTCAGACGTGGATTTGGGAGACCTATACCTCTGGTGTAGACCCCTGTCCACCCAGCGCTGCGCTGATCTTTTTATTGTGGGTTTTTATCGCTGTTTTACTTATTATTGTTTATTCATAAATTTCTCTTTGATTTTATCCCAAAATTGCCTTTACATTTACAACAAATTGGTTCTGATGTGATGTCCCAGAGAGG
Source organism: Poecile atricapillus (assembly GCF_030490865.1). NCBI lineage: Eukaryota > Metazoa > Chordata > Aves > Passeriformes > Paridae > Poecile > Poecile atricapillus. Next base: position 117,730,206 of record NC_081249.1, on the reverse strand, counting down.
GGAATAACGGGTCTTTCAGCGCCGTGGTGTCACAGAGAGGTGTCAATTGGACTTGTCAGTGCAGTGATCTCCCAGAGAGAGGAAAACTGAGGCTGTCACTGCTGTGGCCTATAGGAGGGGATGAATTCCCACTTGTCTTTGATGTTATGTCACGGAGAGGAGAAACCTGGCACTGTCACCGCTGGGGTGTGTCACATAGGTGTAAGTTGGGCTTGTTGCATCTGTGGTGTGACAGAAAGGGTGAAATTTGGTCTGCCAGTGCTGTGATGTCTTCAAGGGTGGAAACTGGGTCTTTCACTGCTGTGATGTCCCAGAGAGGCGTAGATTGGGGTGTCCCACTGCTGTGATGTCCCAGAGAGGGGAAAAGAGGGGCTATCACAGCTGTGGAGTCTGAGAGAAAGTTACAGAGGTGTTCTGACTTGTCTGTTGCCACAGAGGGGATGCAGTTGGGGATGTCATGGCTATGGTATCAGGGAGAGGTTTGAATTGGTTCTGTCTCTGCTGTGATGTCACAGAGAAGGGAATAATGAGTCTGTCACCGCTGTGGTGTCACAGAGAGGTGTAAATTGGACTTGTCACTGACTGCAGTGATGTCAGAGAGAGGTGAAACTGGGTCACTCATTTTTGTGATGTCACAGAGAGGAAGAAACTGAGGCTGCCACCACTTTGGTGTCATCAACAGATGTAAGTTGGGCCTGTCACTGCTCTGATGTCACAAATGGAGGAAAAGTGGATCAGTCACTGCTGCAGTGTTACAGAGGGGATGAATTTGAGGCTGTCATGACTGTGATGTCCCAGAGAGGGGAATAATGCCTCTGTCAGCACTGTGGTGTCACAGAAAGGCGTAAATGAGAGTTGTCACTGCAGTGATGTTATAGAGAGGGGAAAATGGGTCCCTGATTGGTGTGATGTCAGAGAGAGGAAAAAACTGAGACTGCCTCTGCACTGTTGTCGCAGAGATGCATCAATTGGGCCTCTCACTTCTGTGGTGTCACAAAGAGGGGAAAAGTGAGTCTGTCACTGCTGTGGTGTCCCGGAGAGGGGAAAAGTGGAGTGATCACTGTTGTGCAGTCCCAGAGAAAGTTGCACAGGTGCTATGACTTGTCTGTTGCCACAAAGGGGATGGAATTGGGGTTGTTAGGGCTGTGGTATGACAGAGAGTTTTAAATTGGTTCTGATGTGATGTCCCAGAGAGGGGAATAATGGGTCTTTCAGCGCCGTGGTGTCACAGAGAGGTGTCAATTGGACTTGTCAGTGCAGTGATCTCCCAGAGAGAGGAAAACTGAGGTTGTCACTGCTGTGGCCTATAGGAGGGGATGAATTCCCACTTGTCTTTGATGTTATGTCACGGAGAGGAGAAACCTGGCACTGTCACCGCTGGGGTGTTAGAGATAGGTGTAAGTTGGGCTTGTTGCATTTGTGGTGTGACAGAAAGGGTGAAATTTGGTCTGCCAGTGCTGTGATGTCTTCAAGGGTGGAAACTGGGTCTTTCACTGCTGTGATGTCCCAGAGAGGTGTAGATTGGGGTGTCCCACTGCTGTGATGTCCCAGAGAGGGGAAAAGAGAGGCTATCACAGCTGTGGAGTCTGAGAGAAAGTTACAGAGGTGTTCTGACTTGTCTGTTGCCACAGAGGGGATGCAGTTGGGGATGTCATGGCTATGGTATCAGGGAGAGGTTTGAATTGGTTCTGTCTCTGCTGTGATGTCACAGAGAAGGGAATAATGAGTCTGTCACTGCTGTGGTGTCCCAGAGAGGTGTAAATTGGACTTGTCACTGACTGCAGTGATGTCAGAGAGAGGTGAAACTGGGTCACTCATTTTTGTGATGTCACAGAGAGGAAGAAACTGAGGCTGTCGCCACTTTGGTGTCATCAACAGATGTAAGTTGGGCCTGTCACTGCTCTGATGTCACAAATGGAGGAAAAGTGGATCAGTCAGTGCTGCGGTGTTACAGAGGGGATGAATTTGAGGCTGTCATGACTGTGATGTCCCAGAGAGGGGAATAATGCCTCTGTCAGCACTGTGGTGTCACAGAGAGGCGTAAATGAGAGTTGTCAGTGCAGTGATGTTATAGAGAGGGGAAAATGGGTCCCTGATTGGTGTGATGTCAGAGAGAGGAAAAAACGGAGACTGCCTCTGCACTGGTGTCACAGAGAGGCATCAATTGGGCCTGTCACTTCTGTGGTGTCACAAAGAGGGGAAAAGTGAGTCTGTCACTGCTGTGGTGTCCCGGAGAGGGGAAAAGTGGAGTGATCACTGTTGTGCAGTCCCAGAGAAAGTTGCACAGGTGCTATGACTTGTCTGTTGCCACAAAGGGGATGGAATTGGGGTTGTTAGGGCTGTGGTATGACAGAGAGTTTTAAATTGGTTCTGATGTGATGTCCCAGAGAGGGGAATAATGGGTCTTTCAGCGCCGTGGTGTCACAGAGAGGTGTCAATTGGACTTGTCAGTGCAGTGATCTCCCAGAGAGAGGAAAACTGAGGCTGTCACTGCTGTGGCCTATAGGAGGGGATGAATTCCCGCTTGTCTTTGATGTTATGTCACGGAGAGGAGAAACATGGCACTGTCACCGCTGGGGTGTTAGAGATAGGTGTAAATTGGGCTTGTTGCATCTGTGGTGTGACAGAAAGGGTGAAATTTGGTCTGTCAGTGCTGTGATGTCTTCAAGGGTGGAAACTGGGTCTTTCACTGCTGTGATGTCCCAGAGAGGCGTAGATTGGGGTGTCCCACTGCTGTGATGTCCCAGAGAGGGGAAAAGAGAGGCTATCACAGCTGTGGAGTCTGAGAGAAAGTTCCACAGGTGTTCTGACTTGTCTGTTGCCACAGAGGGGATGCAGTTGGGGATGTCATGGCTATGGTATCAGGGAGAGGTTTGAATTGGTTCTGTCTCTGCTGTGATGTCACAGAGAAGAGAATAATGAGTCTGTCACCACTGTGGTGTCCCAGAGAGGTGTAAATTGGACTTGTCACTGACTGCAGTGATGTCAGAGAGAGGTGAAGCTGGGTCACTCATTTTTGTGATGTCACAGAGAGGAAGAAACTGAGGCTGTCGCCACTTTGGTGTCATCAACAGATGTAAGTTGGGCCTGTCACTGCTCTGATGTCACAAATGGAGGAAAAGTGGATCAGTCAGTGCTGCGGTGTTACAGAGGGGATGAATTTGAGGCTGTCATGACTGTGATGTCCCAGAGAGGGGAATAATGCCTCTGTCAGCACTGTGGTGTCACAGAGAGGCGTAAATGAGAGTTGTCAGTGCAGTGATGTTATAGAGAGGGGAAAATGGGTCCCTGATTGGTGTGATGTCAGAGAGAGGAAAAAACGGAGACTGCCTCTGCACTGGTGTCACAGAGAGGCATCAATTGGGCCTGTCACTTCTGTGGTGTCACAAAGAGGGGAAAAGTGAGTCTGTCAGTGCTGTGGTGTCCCGGAGAGGGGAAAAGTGGAGTGATCACTGTTGTGCAGTCCCAGAGAAAGTTGCACAGGTGCTATGACTTGTCTGTTGCCACAAAGGGGATGGAATTGGGGTTGTTAGGGCTGTGGTATGACAGAGAGTTTTAAATTGGTTCTGATGTGATGTCCCAGAGAGGGGAATAATGGGTCTTTCAGCGCCGTGGTGTCACAGAGAGGTGTCAATTGGACTTGTCAGTGCAGTGATCTCCCAGAGAGAGGAAAACTGAGGCTGTCACTGCTGTGGCCTATAGGAGGGGATGAATTCCCGCTTGTCTTTGATGTTATGTCACGGAGAGGAGAAACCTGGCACTGTCACCGCTGGGGTGTTAGAGATAGGTGTAAATTGGGCTTGTTGCATCTGTGGTGTGACAGAAAGGGTGAAATTTGGTCTGTCAGTGCTGTGATGTCTTCAAGGGTGGAAACTGGGTCTTTCACTGCTGTGATGTCCCAGAGAGGCGTAGATTGGGGTGTCCCACTGCTGTGATGTCCCAGAGAGGGGAAAAGAGAGGCTATCACAGCTGTGGAGTCTGAGAGAAAGTTCCACAGGTGTTCTGACTTGTCTGTTGCCACAGAGGGGATGCAGTTGGGGATGTCATGGCTATGGTATCAGGGAGAGGTTTGAATTGGTTCTGTCTCTGCTGTGATGTCACAGAGAAGGGAATAATGAGTCTGTCACTGCTGTGGTGTCCCAGAGAGGTGTAAATAGGACTTGTCACTGACTGCAGTGATGTCACAGAGAGGTGAAACTGGGTCACTCATTTTTGTGATGTCACAGAGAGGAAGAAACTGAGGCTGCCACCACTTTGGTGTCATCAACAGATGTAAGTTGGGCCTGTCACTGCTCTGATGTCACAAATGGAGGAAAAGTGGATCAGTCAGTGCTGCGGTGTTACAGAGGGGATGAATTTGAGGCTGTCATGACTGTGATGTCCCAGAGAGGGGAATAATGCCTCTGTCAGCACTGTGGTGTCACAGAGAGGCGTAAATGAGAGTTGTCAGTGCAGTGATGTTATAGAGAGGGGAAAATGGGTCCCTGATTGGTGTGATGTCAGAGAGAGGAAAAAACTGAGACTGCCTCTGCACTGTTGTCACAGAGAGGTATCAATTGGGCCTGTCACTTCTGTGGTGTCACAAAGAGGGGAAAAGTGAGTCTGTCACTGCTGTGGTGTCCCGGAGAGGGGAAAAGTGGAGTGATCACAGTTGTGCAGTCCCAGAGAAAGTTGCACAGGTGCTATGACTTGTCTGTTGCCACAAAGGGGATGGAATTGGGGTTGTTAGGGCTGTGGTATGACAGAGAGTTTTAAATTTGTAATAAATTATTGTTGTATTAAAAATTCGAAGTGTATCAATAAGACAAATGTGTTTTGCAAGAACATAAAAATATTAAATATAGAAAAGCCTCTCCTCAGAGTAGGACGAGGCTTTTCTCCAAGAAGTCGCTGATTGCCAGCAACGCCCAAGATAACGAACCCAGGCCGGCCCATCGACTCGAACAAACAGACAGGACACGGACCATCAGAAGGACAATGGAGCTGGCTCGGGAAACGCCCTGCAGATTCCAGTGGGAAAAGAAACTGATCAGTGAAAAAGACAAGTTCCAAAAGAAAAGACTTCGCCAGACCTGAACATCTCGGTGTTTAAAAGGCAATCAGGAGAGACAAAAGGGAAAGCCCGGCCGAGATACCCATCGGCACCAGCCCGGATTCCACCACCCTGCCATGAAAAACCTAACATTGCAACACACACAGAATCTCCTTTACATATGAGGAGATTCTGTCCGGACACTAGTTAATGTCATTATTCTATGCCAGGAAATCCATTCACTGGACAATCAAGGACACTTGGTGAATGGAACCTGCTTGGAATTTTGGCCTGAGGACTTAAAAATCCTATAAAACCCCAATCCTGAGGACGCTCAGACGTGGATTTGGGAGACCTATACCTCTGGTGTAGACCCCTGTCCACCCAGCGCTGCGCTGATCTTTTTATTGTGGGTTTTTATCGCTGTTTTACTTATTATTGTTTATTCATAAATTTCTCTTTGATTTTATCCCAAAATTGCCTTTACATTTACAACAAATTGGTTCTGATGTGATGTCCCAGAGAGGGGAATAACGGGTCTTTCAGCGCCGTGGTGTCACAGAGAGGTGTCAATTGGACTTGTCAGTGCAGTGATCTCCCAGAGAGAGGAAAACTGAGGCTGTCACTGCTGTGGCCTATAGGAGGGGATGAATTCCCACTTGTCTTTGATGTTATGTCACGGAGAGGAGAAACCTGGCACTGTCACCGCTGGGGTGTGTCACATAGGTGTAAGTTGGGCTTGTTGCATCTGTGGTGTGACAGAAAGGGTGAAATTTGGTCTGCCAGTGCTGTGATGTCTTCAAGGGTGGAAACTGGGTCTTTCACTGCTGTGATGTCCCAGAGAGGCGTAGATTGGGGTGTCCCACTGCTGTGATGTCCCAGAGAGGGGAAAAGAGGGGCTATCACAGCTGTGGAGTCTGAGAGAAAGTTACAGAGGTGTTCTGACTTGTCTGTTGCCACAGAGGGGATGCAGTTGGGGATGTCATGGCTATGGTATCAGGGAGAGGTTTGAATTGGTTCTGTCTCTGCTGTGATGTCACAGAGAAGGGAATAATGAGTCTGTCACCGCTGTGGTGTCACAGAGAGGTGTAAATTGGACTTGTCACTGACTGCAGTGATGTCAGAGAGAGGTGAAACTGGGTCACTCATTTTTGTGATGTCACAGAGAGGAAGAAACTGAGGCTGCCACCACTTTGGTGTCATCAACAGATGTAAGTTGGGCCTGTCACTGCTCTGATGTCACAAATGGAGGAAAAGTGGATCAGTCACTGCTGCAGTGTTACAGAGGGGATGAATTTGAGGCTGTCATGACTGTGATGTCCCAGAGAGGGGAATAATGCCTCTGTCAGCACTGTGGTGTCACAGAAAGGCGTAAATGAGAGTTGTCACTGCAGTGATGTTATAGAGAGGGGAAAATGGGTCCCTGATTGGTGTGATGTCAGAGAGAGGAAAAAACTGAGACTGCCTCTGCACTGTTGTCGCAGAGATGCATCAATTGGGCCTCTCACTTCTGTGGTGTCACAAAGAGGGGAAAAGTGAGTCTGTCACTGCTGTGGTGTCCCGGAGAGGGGAAAAGTGGAGTGATCACTGTTGTGCAGTCCCAGAGAAAGTTGCACAGGTGCTATGACTTGTCTGTTGCCACAAAGGGGATGGAATTGGGGTTGTTAGGGCTGTGGTATGACAGAGAGTTTTAAATTGGTTCTGATGTGATGTCCCAGAGAGGGGAATAATGGGTCTTTCAGCGCCGTGGTGTCACAGAGAGGTGTCAATTGGACTTGTCAGTGCAGTGATCTCCCAGAGAGAGGAAAACTGAGGTTGTCACTGCTGTGGCCTATAGGAGGGGATGAATTCCCACTTGTCTTTGATGTTATGTCACGGAGAGGAGAAACCTGGCACTGTCACCGCTGGGGTGTTAGAGATAGGTGTAAGTTGGGCTTGTTGCATTTGTGGTGTGACAGAAAGGGTGAAATTTGGTCTGCCAGTGCTGTGATGTCTTCAAGGGTGGAAACTGGGTCTTTCACTGCTGTGATGTCCCAGAGAGGTGTAGATTGGGGTGTCCCACTGCTGTGATGTCCCAGAGAGGGGAAAAGAGAGGCTATCACAGCTGTGGAGTCTGAGAGAAAGTTACAGAGGTGTTCTGACTTGTCTGTTGCCACAGAGGGGATGCAGTTGGGGATGTCATGGCTATGGTATCAGGGAGAGGTTTGAATTGGTTCTGTCTCTGCTGTGATGTCACAGAGAAGGGAATAATGAGTCTGTCACTGCTGTGGTGTCCCAGAGAGGTGTAAATTGGACTTGTCACTGACTGCAGTGATGTCAGAGAGAGGTGAAACTGGGTCACTCATTTTTGTGATGTCACAGAGAGGAAGAAACTGAGGCTGTCGCCACTTTGGTGTCATCAACAGATGTAAGTTGGGCCTGTCACTGCTCTGATGTCACAAATGGAGGAAAAGTGGATCAGTCAGTGCTGCGGTGTTACAGAGGGGATGAATTTGAGGCTGTCATGACTGTGATGTCCCAGAGAGGGGAATAATGCCTCTGTCAGCACTGTGGTGTCACAGAGAGGCGTAAATGAGAGTTGTCAGTGCAGTGATGTTATAGAGAGGGGAAAATGGGTCCCTGATTGGTGTGATGTCAGAGAGAGGAAAAAACGGAGACTGCCTCTGCACTGGTGTCACAGAGAGGCATCAATTGGGCCTGTCACTTCTGTGGTGTCACAAAGAGGGGAAAAGTGAGTCTGTCACTGCTGTGGTGTCCCGGAGAGGGGAAAAGTGGAGTGATCACTGTTGTGCAGTCCCAGAGAAAGTTGCACAGGTGCTATGACTTGTCTGTTGCCACAAAGGGGATGGAATTGGGGTTGTTAGGGCTGTGGTATGACAGAGAGTTTTAAATTGGTTCTGATGTGATGTCCCAGAGAGGGGAATAATGGGTCTTTCAGCGCCGTGGTGTCACAGAGAGGTGTCAATTGGACTTGTCAGTGCAGTGATCTCCCAGAGAGAGGAAAACTGAGGCTGTCACTGCTGTGGCCTATAGGAGGGGATGAATTCCCGCTTGTCTTTGATGTTATGTCACGGAGAGGAGAAACATGGCACTGTCACCGCTGGGGTGTTAGAGATAGGTGTAAATTGGGCTTGTTGCATCTGTGGTGTGACAGAAAGGGTGAAATTTGGTCTGTCAGTGCTGTGATGTCTTCAAGGGTGGAAACTGGGTCTTTCACTGCTGTGATGTCCCAGAGAGGCGTAGATTGGGGTGTCCCACTGCTGTGATGTCCCAGAGAGGGGAAAAGAGAGGCTATCACAGCTGTGGAGTCTGAGAGAAAGTTCCACAGGTGTTCTGACTTGTCTGTTGCCACAGAGGGGATGCAGTTGGGGATGTCATGGCTATGGTATCAGGGAGAGGTTTGAATTGGTTCTGTCTCTGCTGTGATGTCACAGAGAAGAGAATAATGAGTCTGTCACCACTGTGGTGTCCCAGAGAGGTGTAAATTGGACTTGTCACTGACTGCAGTGATGTCAGAGAGAGGTGAAGCTGGGTCACTCATTTTTGTGATGTCACAGAGAGGAAGAAACTGAGGCTGTCGCCACTTTGGTGTCATCAACAGATGTAAGTTGGGCCTGTCACTGCTCTGATGTCACAAATGGAGGAAAAGTGGATCAGTCAGTGCTGCGGTGTTACAGAGGGGATGAATTTGAGGCTGTCATGACTGTGATGTCCCAGAGAGGGGAATAATGCCTCTGTCAGCACTGTGGTGTCACAGAGAGGCGTAAATGAGAGTTGTCAGTGCAGTGATGTTATAGAGAGGGGAAAATGGGTCCCTGATTGGTGTGATGTCAGAGAGAGGAAAAAACGGAGACTGCCTCTGCACTGGTGTCACAGAGAGGCATCAATTGGGCCTGTCACTTCTGTGGTGTCACAAAGAGGGGAAAAGTGAGTCTGTCACTGCTGTGGTGTCCCGGAGAGGGGAAAAGTGGAGTGATCACTGTTGTGCAGTCCCAGAGAAAGTTGCACAGGTGCTATGACTTGTCTGTTGCCACAAAGGGGATGGAATTGGGGTTGTTAGGGCTGTGGTATGACAGAGAGTTTTAAATTGGTTCTGATGTGATGTCCCAGAGAGGGGAATAATGGGTCTTTCAGCGCCGTGGTGTCACAGAGAGGTGTCAATTGGACTTGTCAGTGCAGTGATCTCCCAGAGAGAGGAAAACTGAGGCTGTCACTGCTGTGGCCTATAGGAGGGGATGAATTCCCGCTTGTCTTTGATGTTATGTCACGGAGAGGAGAAACGTGGCACTGTCACCGCTGGGGTGTTAGAGATAGGTGTAAATTGGGCTTGTTGCATCTGTGGTGTGACAGAAAGGGTGAAATTTGGTCTGTCAGTGCTGTGATGTCTTCAAGGGTGGAAACTGGGTCTTTCACTGCTGTGATGTCCCAGAGAGGCGTAGATTGGGGTGTCCCACTGCTGTGATGTCCCAGAGAGGGGAAAAGAGAGGCTATCACAGCTGTGGAGTCTGAGAGAAAGTTCCACAGGTGTTCTGACTTGTCTGTTGCCACAGAGGGGATGCAGTTGGGGATGTCATGGCTATGGTATCAGGGAGAGGTTTGAATTGGTTCTGTCTCTGCTGTGATGTCACAGAGAAGGGAATAATGAGTCTGTCACCGCTGTGGTGTCCCAGAGAGGTGTAAATTGGACTTGTCACTGACTGCAGTGATGTCAGAGAGAGGTGAAGCTGGGTCACTCATTTTTGTGATGTCACAGAGAGGAAGAAACTGAGGCTGTCGCCACTTTGGTGTCATCAACAGATGTTAGTTGGGCCTGTCACTGCTCTGATGTCACAAATGGAGGAAAAGTGGATCAGTCAGTGCTGGGGTGTTACAGAGGGGATGAATTTGAGGCTGTCATGACTGTGATGTCCCAGAGAGGGGAATAATGCCTCTGTCAGCACTGTGGTGTTACAGAGAGGCGTAAATGAGAGTTGTCACTGCAGTGATGTTATAGAGAGGGGAAAATGGGTCCCTGATTGGTGTGATGTCAGAGAGAGGAAAAAACTGAGACTGCCTCTGCACTGGTGTCACAGAGAGGCATCAATTGGGCCTGTCACTTCTGTGGTGTCACAAAGAGGGGAAAAGTGAGTCTGTCACTGCTGTGGTGTCCCGGAGAGGGGAAAAGTGGAGTGATCACGGTTGTGCAGTCCCAGAGAAAGTTGCACAGGTGCTATGACTTGTCTGTTGCCACAAAGGGGATGGAATTGGGGTTGTTAGGGCTGTGGTATGACAGAGAGTTTTAAACTGGTTCTGATGTGATGTCCCAGAGAGGGGAATAATGGGTCTTTCAGCGCCGTGGTGTCACAGAGAGGTGTCAATTGGACTTGTCAGTGCAGTGATCTCCCAGAGAGAAGAAAACTGAGGCTGTCACTGCTGTGGCCTATAGGAGGGGATGAATTCCCGCTTGTCTTTGATGTTATGTCACGGAGAGGAGAAACCTGGCACTGTCACCGCTGGGGTGTTAGAGATAGGTGTAAATTGGGCTTGTTGCATCTGTGGTGTGACAGAAATGGTGAAATTTGGTCTGCCAGTGCTGTGATGTCTTCAAGGGTGGAAACTGGGTCTTTCACTGCTGTGATGTCCCAGAGAGGTGTAGATTGGGGTGTCCCACTGCTGTGATGTCCCAGAGAGGGGAAAAGAGAGGCTATCACAGCTGTGGAGTCTGAGAGAAAGTTACAGAGGTGTTCTGACTTGTCTGTTGCCACAGAGGGGATGCAGTTGGGGATGTCATGGCTATGGTATCAGGGAGAGGTTTGAATTGGTTCTGTCTCTGCTGTGATGTCACAGAGAAGGGAATAATGAGTCTGTCACTGCTGTGGTGTCCCAGAGAGGTGTAAATTGGACTTGTCACTGACTGCAGTGATGTCAGAGAGAGGTGAAGCTGGGTCACTCATTTTTGTGATGTCACAGAGAGGAAGAAACTGAGGCTGTCGCCACTTTGGTGTCATCAACAGATGTAAGTTGGGCCTGTCACTGCTCTGATGTCACAAATGGAGGAAAAGTGGATCAGTCAGTGCTGCGGTGTTACAGAGGGGATGAATTTGAGGCTGTCATGACTGTGATGTCCCAGAGAGGGGAATAATGCCTCTGTCAGCACTGTGGTGTCACAGAGAGGCGTAAATGAGAGTTGTCAGTGCAGTGATGTGATAGAGAGGGGAAAATGGGTCCCTGATTGGTGTGATGTCAGAGAGAGGAAAAAACGGAGACTGCCTCTGCACTGGTGTCACAGAGAGGCATCAATTGGGCCTGTCACTTCTGTGGTGTCACAAAGAGGGGAAAAGTGAGTCTGTCACTGCTGTGGTGTCCCGGAGAGGGGAAAAGTGGAGTGATCACTGTTGTGCAGTCCCAGAGAAAGTTGCACAGGTGCTATGACTTGTCTGTTGCCACAAAGGGGATGGAATTGGGGTTGTTAGGGCTGTGGTATGACAGAGAGTTTTAAATTGGTTCTGATGTGATGTCCCAGAGAGGGGAATAATGGGTCTTTCAGCACCGTGGTGTCACAGAGAGGTGTCAATTGGACTTGTCAGTGCAGTGATCTCCCAGAGAGAGGAAAACTGAGGCTTTCACTGCTGTGGCCTATAGGAGGGGATGAATTCCCGCTTGTCTTTGATGTTATGTCACGGAGAGGAGAAACGTGGCACTGTCACCGCTGGGGTGTTAGAGATAGGTGTAAATTGGGCTTGTTGCATCTGTGGTGTGACAGAAAGGGTGAAATTTGGTCTGTCAGTGCTGTGATGTCTTCAAGGGTGGAAACTGGGTCTTTCACTGCTGTGATGTCCCAGAGAGGCGTAGATTGGGGTGTCCCACTGCTGTGATGTCCCAGAGAGGGGAAAAGAGAGGCTATCACAGCTGTGGAGTCTGAGAGAAAGTTCCACAGGTGTTCTGACTTGTCTGTTGCCACAGAGGGGATGCAGTTGGGGATGTCATGGCTATGGTATCAGGGAGAGGTTTGAATTGGTTCTGTCTCTGCTGTGATGTCACAGAGAAGGGAATAATGAGTCTGTCACCGCTGTGGTGTCCCAGAGAGGTGTAAATTGGACTTGTCACTGACTGCAGTGATGTCAGAGAGAGGTGAAGCTGGGTCACTCATTTTTGTGATGTCACAGAGAGGAAGAAACTGAGGCTGTCGCCACTTTGGTGTCATCAACAGATGTTAGTTGGGCCTGTCACTGCTCTGATGTCACAAATGGAGGAAAAGTGGATCACTCACTGCTGCGGTGTTACAGAGGGGATGAATTTGAGGCTGTCATGACTGTGATGTCCCAGAGAGGGGAATAATGCCTCTGTCAGCACTGTGGTGTTACAGAGAGGCGTAAATGAGAGTTGTCAGTGCAGTGATGTTATAGAGAGGGGAAAATGGGTCCCTGATTGGTGTGATGTCAGAGAGAGGAAAAAACGGAGACTGCCTCTGCACTGGTGTCACAGAGAGGCATCAATTGGGCCTGTCACTTCTGTGGTGTCACAAAGAGGGGAAAAGTGAGTCTGTCACTGCTGTGGTGTCCCGGAGAGGGGAAAAGTGGAGTGATCACTGTTGTGCAGTCCCAGAGAAAGTTGCACAGGTGCTATGACTTGTCTGTTGCCACAAAGGGGATGGAATTGGGGTTGTTAGGGCTGTGGTATGACAGAGAGTTTTAAACTGGTTCTGATGTGATGTCCCAGAGAGGGGAATAATGGGTCTTTCAGCGCCGTGGTGTCACAGAGAGGTGTCAATTGGACTTGTCAGTGCAGTGATCTCCCAGAGAGAGGAAAACTGAGGCTGTCACTGCTGTGGCCTATAGGAGGGGATGAATTCCCGCTTGTCTTTGATGTTATGTCACGGAGAGGAGAAACCTGGCACTGTCACCGCTGGGGTGTTAGAGATAGGTGTAAATTGGGCTTGTTGCATCTGTGGTGTGACAGAAATGGTGAAATTTGGTCTGCCAGTGCTGTGATGTCTTCAAGGGTGGAAACTGGGTCTTTCACTGCTGTGATGTCCCAGAGAGGTGTAGATTGGGGTGTCCCACTGCTGTGATGTCCCAGAGAGGGGAAAAGAGGCTATCACAGCTGTGGAGTCTGAGAGAAAGTTACAGAGGTGTTCTGACTTGTCTGTTGCCACAGAGGGGATGCAGTTGGGGATGTCATGGCTATGGTATCAGGGAGAGGTTTGAATTGGTTCTGTCTCTGCTGTGATGTCACAGAGAAGGGAATAATGAGTCTGTCACTGCTGTGGTGTCCCAGAGAGGTGTAAATTGGACTTGTCACTGACTGCAGTGATGTCAGAGAGAGGTGAAGCTGGGTCACTCATTTTTGTGATGTCACAGAGAGGAAGAAACTGAGGCTGCCACCACTTTGGTGTCATCAACAGATGTAAGTTGGGCCTGTCACTGCTCTGATGTCACAAATGGAGGAAAAGTGGATCAGTCAGTGCTGCGGTGTTAGAGAGGGGATGAATTTGAGGCTGTCATGACTGTGATGTCCCAGAGAGGGGAATAATGCCTCTGTCAGCACTGTGGTGTCACAGAAAGGCGTAAATGAGAGTTGTCACTGCAGTGATGTTATAGAGAGGGGAAAATGGGTCCCTGATTGGTGTGATGTCAGAGAGAGGAAAAAACTGAGACTGCCTCTGCACTGGTGTCACAGAGAGGCATCAATTGGGCCTGTCACTTCTGTGGTGTCACAAAGAGGGGAAAAGTGAGTCTGTCACTGCTGTGGTGTCCCGGAGAGGGGAAAAGTGGAGTGATCACAGTTGTGCAGTCCCAGAGAAAGTTGCACAGGTGCTATGACTTGTCTGTTGCCACAAAGGGGATGGAATTGGGGTTGTTAGGGCTGTGGTATGACAGAGAGTTTTAAACTGGTTCTGATGTGATGTCCCAGAGAGGGGAATAATGGGTCTTTCAGCGCCGTGGTGTCACAGAGAGGTGTCAATTGGACTTGTCAGTGCAGTGATCTCCCAGAGAGAGGAAAACTGAGGCTGTCACTGCTGTGGCCTATAGGAGGGGATGAATTCCCACTTGTCTTTGATGTTATGTCACGGAGAGGAGAAACGTGGCACTGTCACCGCTGGGGTGTGTCAGATAGGTGTAAGTTGGGCTTGTTGCATCTGTGGTGTGACAGAAAGGGTGAAATTTGGTCTGCCAGTGCTGTGATGTCTTCAAGGGTGGAAACTGGGTCTTTCACTGCTGTGATGTCCCAGAGAGGCGTAGATTGGGGTGTCCCACTGCTGTGATGTCCCAGAGAGGGGAAAAGAGAGGCTATCACAGCTGTGGAGTCTGAGAGAAAGTTCCACAGGTGTTCTGACTTGTCTGTTGCCACAGAGGGGATGCAGTTGGGGATGTCATGGCTATGGTATCAGGGAGAGGTTTGAATTGGTTCTGTCTCTGCTGTGATGTCACAGAGAAGGGAATAATGAGTCTGTCACCACTGTGGTGTCCCAGAGAGCTGTAAATTGGACTTGTCACTGACTGCAGTGATGTCAGAGAGAGGTGAAGCTGGGTCACTGATTTTTGTGATGTCACAGAGAGGAAAAAACTGAGGCTGCCACCACTTTGGTGTCATCAACAGATGTAAGTTGGGCCTGTCACTGCTCTGATGTCACAAATGGAGGAAAAGTGGATCAGTCACTGCTGCAGTGTTACAGAGGGGATGAATTTGAGGCTGTCATGACTGTGATGTCCCAGAGAGGGGAATAATGCCTCTGTCAGCACTGTGGTGTCACAGAGAGGCGTAAATGAGAGTTGTCAGTGCAGTGATGTTATAGAGAGGGGAAAATGGGTCCCTGATTGGTGTGATGTCAGAGAGAGGAAAAAACGGAGACTGCCTCTGCACTGGTGTCACAGAGAGGCATCAATTGGGCCTGTCACTTCTGTGGTGTCACAAAGAGGGGAAAAGTGAGTCTGTCACTGCTGTGGTGTCTCGGAGAGGGGAAAAGTGGAGTGATCACTGTTGTGCAGTCCCAGAGAAAGTTGCACAGGTGCTATGACTTGTCTGTTGCCACAAAGGGGATGGAATTGGGGTTGTTAGGGCTGTGGTATGACAGAGAGTTTTAAATTGGTTCTGATGTGATGTCCCAGAGAGGGGAATAATGGGTCTTTCAGCGCCGTGGTGTCAGAGAGAGGTGTCAATTGGACTTGTCAGTGCAGTGATCTCCCAGAGAGAGGAAAACTGAGGCTGTCACTGCTGTGGCCTACAGGAGGGGATGAATTCCCGCTTGTCTTTGATGTTATGTCACGGAGAGGAGAAACGTGGCACTGTCACCGCTGGGGTGTTAGAGATAGGTGTAAATTGGGCTTGTTGCATCTGTGGTGTGACAGAAAGGGTGAAATTTGGTCTGTCAGTGCTGTGATGTCTTCAAGGGTGGAAACTGGGTCTTTCACTGCTGTGATGTCCCAGAGAGGCGTAGATTGGGGTGTCCCACTGCTGTGATGTCCCAGAGAGGGGAAAAGAGAGGCTATCACAGCTGTGGAGTCTGAGAGAAAGTTCCACAGGTGTTCTGACTTGTCTGTTGCCACAGAGGGGATGCAGTTGGGGATGTCATGGCTATGGTATCAGGGAGAGGTTTGAATTGGTTCTGTCTCTGCTGTGATGTCACAGAGAAGGGAATAATGAGTCTGTCACCGCTGTGGTGTCCCAGAGAGGTGTAAATTGGACTTGTCACTGACTGCAGTGATGTCAGAGAGAGGTGAAGCTGGGTCACTCATTTTTGTGATGTCACAGAGAGGAAGAAACTGAGGCTGTCGCCACTTTGGTGTCATCAACAGATGTTAGTTGGGCCTGTCACTGCTCTGATGTCACAAATGGAGGAAAAGTGGATCAGTCAGTGCTGCGGTGTTACAGAGGGGATGAATTTGAGGCTGTCATGACTGTGATGTCCCAGAGAGGGGAATAATGCCTCTGTCAGCACTGTGGTGTCACAGAGAGGCGTAAATGAGAGTTGTCAGTGCAGTGATGTGATAGAGAGGGGAAAATGGGTCCCTGATTGGTGTGATGTCAGAGAGAGGAAAAAACTGAGACTGCCTCTGCACTGGTGTCACAGAGAGGTATCAATTGGGCCTGTTACTTCTGTGGTGTCACAAAGAGGGGAAAAGTGAGTCTGTCACTGCTGTGGTGTCCCGGAGAGGGGAAAAGTGGAGTGATCACAGTTGTGCAGTCCCAGAGAAAGTTGCACAGGTGCTATGACTTGTCTGTTGCCACAAAGGGGATGGAATTGGGGTTGTTAGGGCTGTGGTATGACAGAGAGTTTTAAACTGGTTCTGATGTGATGTCCCAGAGAGGGGAATAATGGGTCTTTCAGCGCCGTGGTGTCACAGAGAGGTGTCAATTGGACTTGTCAGTGCAGTGATCTCCCAGAGAGAGGAAAACTGAGGCTGTCACTGCTGTGGCCTATAGGAGGGGATGAATTCCCGCTTGTCTTTGATGTTATGTCACGGAGAAGAGAAACCTGGCACTGTCACCGCTGGGGTGTTAGAGATAGGTGTAAATTGGGCTTGTTGCATCTGTGGTGTGACAGAAATGGTGAAATTTGGTCTGCCAGTGCTGTGATGTCTTCAAGGGTGGAAACTGGGTCTTTCACTGCTGTGATGTCCCAGAGAGGTGTAGATTGGGGTGTCCCACTGCTGTGATGTCCCAGAGAGGGGAAAAGAGGCTATCACAGCTGTGGAGTCTGAGAGAAAGTTACAGAGGTGTTCTGACTTGTCTGTTGCCACAGAGGGGATGCAGTTGGGGATGTCATGGCTATGGTATCAGGGAGAGGTTTGAATTGGTTCTGTCTCTGCTGTGATGTCACAGAGAAGGGAATAATGAGTCTGTCACTGCTGTGGTGTCCCAGAGAGGTGTAAATTGGACTTGTCACTGACTGCAGTGATGTCAGAGAGAGGTGAAGCTGGGTCACTCATTTTTGTGATGTCACAGAGAGGAAGAAACTGAGGCTGCCACCACTTTGGTGTCATCAACAGATGTAAGTTGGGCCTGTCACTGCTCTGATGTCACAAATGGAGGAAAAGTGGATCAGTCAGTGCTGCGGTGTTAGAGAGGGGATGAATTTGAGGCTGTCATGACTGTGATGTCCCAGAGAGGGGAATAATGCCTCTGTCAGCACTGTGGTGTCACAGAAAGGCGTAAATGAGAGTTGTCACTGCAGTGATGTTATAGAGAGGGGAAAATGGGTCCCTGATTGGTGTGATGTCAGAGAGAGGAAAAAACTGAGACTGCCTCTGCACTGGTGTCACAGAGAGGCATCAATTGGGCCTGTCACTTCTGTGGTGTCACAAAGAGGGGAAAAGTGAGTCTGTCACTGCTGTGGTGTCCCGGAGAGGGGAAAAGTGGAGTGATCACAGTTGTGCAGTCCCAGAGAAAGTTGCACAGGTGCTATGACTTGTCTGTTGCCACAAAGGGGATGGAATTGGGGTTGTTAGGGCTGTGGTATGACAGAGAGTTTTAAACTGGTTCTGATGTGATGTCCCAGAGAGGGGAATAATGGGTCTTTCAGCGCCGTGGTGTCACAGAGAGGTGTCAATTGGACTTGTCAGTGCAGTGATCTCCCAGAGAGAGGAAAACTGAGGCTGTCACTGCTGTGGCCTATAGGAGGGGATGAATTCCCACTTGTCTTTGATGTTATGTCACGGAGAGGAGAAACCTGGCACTGTCACCGCTGGGGTGTGTCAGATAGGTGTAAGTTGGGCTTGTTGCATCTGTGGTGTGACAGAAAGGGTGAAATTTGGTCTTCCAGTGCTGTGATGTCTTCAAGGGTGGAAACTGGGTCTTTCACTGCTGTGATGTCCCAGAGAGGCGTAGATTGGGGTGTCCCACTGCTGTGATGTCCCAGAGAGGGGAAAAGAGAGGCTATCACAGCTGTGGAGTCTGAGAGAAAGTTCCACAGGTGTTCTGACTTGTCTGTTGCCACAGAGGGGATGCAGTTGGGGATGTCATGGCTATGGTATCAGGGAGAGGTTTGAATTGGTTCTGTCTCTGCTGTGATGTCACAGAGAAGGGAATAATGAGTCTGTCACCACTGTGGTGTCCCAGAGAGCTGTAAATTGGACTTGTCACTGACTGCAGTGATGTCAGAGAGAGGTGAAGCTGGGTCACTGATTTTTGTGATGTCACAGAGAGGAAAAAACTGAGGCTGCCACCACTTTGGTGTCATCAACAGATGTAAGTTGGGCCTGTCACTGCTCTGATGTCACAAATGGAGGAAAAGTGGATCAGTCACTGCTGCAGTGTTACAGAGGGGATGAATTTGAGGCTGTCATGACTGTGATGTCCCAGAGAGGGGAATAATGCCTCTGTCAGCACTGTGGTGTCACAGAGAGGCGTAAATGAGAGTTGTCAGTGCAGTGATGTTATAGAGAGGGGAAAATGGGTCCCTGATTGGTGTGATGTCAGAGAGAGGAAAAAACGGAGACTGCCTCTGCACTGGTGTCACAGAGAGGCATCAATTGGGCCTGTCACTTCTGTGGTGTCACAAAGAGGGGAAAAGTGAGTCTGTCACTGCTGTGGTGTCTCGGAGAGGGGAAAAGTGGAGTGATCACTGTTGTGCAGTCCCAGAGAAAGTTGCACAGGTGCTATGACTTGTCTGTTGCCACAAAGGGGATGGAATTGGGGTTGTTAGGGCTGTGGTATGACAGAGAGTTTTAAATTGGTTCTGATGTGATGTCCCAGAGAGGGGAATAATGGGTCTTTCAGCGCCGTGGTGTCAGAGAGAGGTGTCAATTGGACTTGTCAGTGCAGTGATCTCCCAGAGAGAGGAAAACTGAGGCTGTCACTGCTGTGGCCTACAGGAGGGGATGAATTCCCGCTTGTCTTTGATGTTATGTCACGGAGAGGAGAAACGTGGCACTGTCACCGCTGGGGTGTTAGAGATAGGTGTAAGTTGGGCTTGTTGCATCTGTGGTGTGACAGAAAGGGTGAAATTTGGTCTGTCAGTGCTGTGATGTCTTCAAGGGTGGAAACTGGGTCTTTCACTGCTGTGATGTCCCAGAGAGGCGTAGATTGGGGTGTCCCACTGCTGTGATGTCCCAGAGAGGGGAAAAGAGAGGCTATCACAGCTGTGGAGTCTGAGAGAAAGTTCCACAGGTGTTCTGACTTGTCTGTTGCCACAGAGGGGATGCAGTTGGGGATGTCATGGCTATGGTATCAGGGAGAGGTTTGAATTGGTTCTGTCTCTGCTGTGATGTCACAGAGAAGGGAATAATGAGTCTGTCACCGCTGTGGTGTCCCAGAGAGGTGTAAATTGGACTTGTCACTGACTGCAGTGATGTCAGAGAGAGGTGAAGCTGGGTCACTCATTTTTGTGATGTCACAGAGAGGAAGAAACTGAGGCTGTCGCCACTTTGGTGTCATCAACAGATGTTAGTTGGGCCTGTCACTGCTCTGATGTCACAAATGGAGGAAAAGTGGATCAGTCAGTGCTGCGGTGTTACAGAGGGGATGAATTTGAGGCTGTCATGACTGTGATGTCCCAGAGAGGGGAATAATGCCTCTGTCAGCACTGTGGTGTCACAGAGAGGCGTAAATGAGAGTTGTCAGTGCAGTGATGTGATAGAGAGGGGAAAATGGGTCCCTGATTGGTGTGATGTCAGAGAGAGGAAAAAACTGAGACTGCCTCTGCACTGGTGTCACAGAGAGGTATCAATTGGGCCTGTTACTTCTGTGGTGTCACAAAGAGGGGAAAAGTGAGTCTGTCACTGCTGTGGTGTCCCGGAGAGGGGAAAAGTGGAGTGATCACAGTTGTGCAGTCCCAGAGAAAGTTGCACAGGTGCTATGACTTGTCTGTTGCCACAAAGGGGATGGAATTGGGGTTGTTAGGGCTGTGGTATGACAGAGAGTTTGAAATTGGTTCTGATGTGATGTCCCAGAGAGGGGAATAACGGGTCTTTCAGCGCCGTGGTGTCACAGAGAGGTGTCAATTGGACTTGTCAGTGCAGTGATATCCCAGAGAGAGGAAAACTGAGGCTGTCACTGCTGTGGCCTATAGGAGGGGATGAATTCCCACTTGTCTTTGATGTTATGTCACGGAGAGGAGAAACCTGGCACTGTCACCGCTGGGGTGTTAGAGATAGGTGTAAATTGGGCTTGTTGCATCTGTGGTGTGTCAGAAAGGGTGAAATTTGGTCTGTCAGTGCTGTGATGTCTTCAAGGGTGGAAACTGGGTCTTTCACTGCTGTGATGTCCCAGAGAGGCGTAGATTGGGGTGTCCCACTGCTGTGATGTCCCAGAGAGGGGAAAAGAGAGGCTATCACAGCTGTGGAGTCTGAGAGAAAGTTCCACAGGTGTTCTGACTTGTCTGTTGCCACAGAGGGGATGCAGTTGGGGATGTCATGGCTATGGTATCAGGGAGAGGTTTGAATTGGTTCTGTCTCTGCTGTGATGTCACAGAGAAGGGAATAATGAGTCTGTCACCGCTGTGGTGTCCCAGAGAGGTGTAAATTGGACTTGTCACTGACTGCAGTGATGTCAGAGAGAGGTGAAGCTGGGTCACTCATTTTTGTGATGTCACAGAGAGGAAGAAACTGAGGCTGTCGCCACTTTGGTGTCATCAACAGATGTTAGTTGGGCCTGTCACTGCTCTGATGTCACAAATGGAGGAAAAGTGGATCAGTCAGTGCTGCGGTGTTACAGAGGGGATGAATTTGAGGCTGTCATGACTGTGATGTCCCAGAGAGGGGAATAATGCCTCTGTCAGCACTGTGGTGTTACAGAGAGGCGTAAATGAGAGTTGTCAGTGCAGTGATGTGATAGAGAGGGGAAAATGGGTCCCTGATTGGTGTGATGTCAGAGAGAGGAAAAAACTGAGACTGCCTCTGCACTGGTGTCACAGAGAGGTATCAATTGGGCCTGTTACTTCTGTGGTGTCACAAAGAGGGGAAAAGTGAGTCTGTCACTGCTGTGGTGTCCCGGAGAGGGGAAAAGTGGAGTGATCACTGTTGTGCAGTCTCAGAGAAAGTTGCACAGGTGCTATGACTTGTCTGTTGCCACAAAGGGGATGGAATTGGGGTTGTTAGGGCTGTGGTATGACAGAGAGTTTTAAATTTGTAATAAATTATTGTTGTATTAAAAATTCGAAGTGTATCAATAAGACAAATGTGTTTTGCAAGAACATAAAAATATTAAATATAGAAAAGCCTCTCCTCAGAGTAGGACGAGGCTTTTCTCCAAGAAGTCGCTGATTGCCAGCAACGCCCAAGATAACGAACCCAGGCCGGCCCATCAACTCGAACAAACAGACAGGACACGGACCATCAGAAGGACAATGGAGCTGGCTCGGGAAATTATCTACCTCCGGACCCAAGCAACGCCCTGCAGATTCCAGTGGGAAAAGAAACTGATCAGTGAAAAAGACAAGTTCCAAAAGAAAAGACTTCGCCAGACCTGAACATCTCGGTGTTTAAAAGGCAATCAGGAGAGACAAAAGGGAAAGCCCGGCCGAGATACCCATCGGCACCAGCCCGGATTCCACCACCCTGCCATGAAAAACCTAACATTGCAACACACACAGAATCTCCTTTACATATGAGGAGATTCTGTCCGGACACTAGTTAATGTCATTATTCTATGCCAGGAAATCCATTCACTGGACAATCAAGGACACTTGGTGAATGGAACCTGCTTGGAATTTTGGCCTGAGGACTTAAAAATCCTATAAAACCCCAATCCTGAGGACGCTCAGACGTGGATTTGGGAGACCTATACCTCTGGTGTAGACCCCTGTCCACCCAGCGCTGCGCTGATCTTTTTATTGTGGGTTTTTATCGCTGTTTTACTTATTATTGTTTATTCATAAATTTCTCTTTGATTTTATCCCAAAATTGCCTTTACATTTACAACAAATTGGTTCTGATGTGATGTCCCAGAGAGGGGAATAACGGGTCTTTCAGCGCCGTGGTGTCACAGAGAGGTGTCAATTGGACTTGTCAGTGCAGTGATCTCCCAGAGAGAGGAAAACTGAGGCTGTCACTGCTGTGGCCTATAGGAGGGGATGAATTCCCACTTGTCTTTGATGTTATGTCACGGAGAGGAGAAACCTGGCACTGTCACCGCTGGGGTGTGTCACATAGGTGTAAGTTGGGCTTGTTGCATCTGTGGTGTGACAGAAAGGGTGAAATTTGGTCTGCCAGTGCTGTGATGTCTTCAAGGGTGGAAACTGGGTCTTTCACTGCTGTGATGTCCCAGAGAGGCGTAGATTGGGGTGTCCCACTGCTGTGATGTCCCAGAGAGGGGAAAAGAGAGGCTATCACAGCTGTGGAGTCTGAGAGAAAGTTACAGAGGTGTTCTGACTTGTCTGTTGCCACAGAGGGGATGCAGTTGGGGATGTCATGGCTATGGTATCAGGGAGAGGTTTGAATTGGTTCTGTCTCTGCTGTGATGTCACAGAGAAGGGAATAATGAGTCTGTCACCACTGTGGTGTCCCAGAGAGGTGTCAATTGGACTTGTCACTGACTGCAGTGATGTCAGAGAGAGGTGAAGCTGGGTCACTCATTTTTGTGATGTCACAGAGAGGAAAAAACTGAGGCTGCCACCACTTTGGTGTCATCAACAGATGTTAGTTGGGCCTGTCACTGCTCTGATGTCACAAATGGAGGAAAAGTGGATCAGTCACTGCTGCAGTGTTACAGAGGGGATGAATTTGAGGCTGTCATGACTGTGATGTCCCAGAGAGGGGAATAATGCCTCTGTCAGCACTGTGGTGTCACAGAGAGGCGTAAATGAGAGTTGTCAGTGCAGTGATGTTATAGAGAGGGGAAAATGGGTCCCTGATTGGTGTGATGTCAGAGAGAGGAAAAAACGGAGACTGCCTCTGCACTGGTGTCACAGAGAGGCATCAATTGGGCCTGTCACTTCTGTGGTGTCACAAAGAGGGGAAAAGTGAGTCTGTCACTGCTGTGGTGTCCCGGAGAGGGGAAAAGTGGAGTGATCACTGTTGTGCAGTCCCAGAGAAAGTTGCACAGGTGCTATGACTTGTCTGTTGCCACAAAGGGGATGGAATTGGGGTTGTTAGGGCTGTGGTATGACAGAGAGTTTTAAATTGGTTCTGATGTGATGTCCCAGAGAGGGGAATAATGGGTCTTTCAGCGCCGTGGTGTCACAGAGAGGTGTCAATTGGACTTGTCAGTGCAGTGATCTCCCAGAGAGAGGAAAACTGAGGCTGTCACTGCTGTGGCCTATAGGAGGGGATGAATTCCCGCTTGTTTTGATGTTATGTCACGGAGAGGAGAAACCTGGCACTGTCACCGCTGGGGTGTTAGAGATAGGTGTAAATTGGGCTTGTTGCATCTGTGGTGTGACAGAAAGGGTGAAATTTGGTCTGTCAGTGCTGTGATGTCTTCAAGGGTGGAAACTGGGTCTTTCACTGCTGTGATGTCCCAGAGAGGCGTAGATTGGGGTGTCCCACTGCTGTGATGTCCCAGAGAGGGGAAAAGAGAGGCTATCACAGCTGTGGAGTCTGAGAGAAAGTTACAGAGGTGTTCTGACTTGTCTGTTGCCACAGAGGGGATGCAGTTGGGGATGTCATGGCTATGGTATCAGGGAGAGGTTTGAATTGGTTCTGTCTCTGCTGTGATGTCACAGAGAAGGGAATAATGAGTCTGTCACCGCTGTGGTGTCCCAGAGAGGTGTAAATTGGACTTGTCACTGACTGCAGTGATGTCAGAGAGAGGTGAAGCTGGGTCACTCATTTTTGTGATGTCACAGAGAGGAAAAAACTGAGGCTGCCACCACTTTGGTGTCATCAACAGATGTAAGTTGGGCCTGTCACTGCTCTGATGTCACAAATGGAGGAAAAGTGGATCAGTCACTGCTGCAGTGTTACAGAGGGGATGAATTTGAGGCTGTCATGACTGTGATGTCCCAGAGAGGGGAATATTGCCTCTGTCAGCACTGTGGTGTCACAGAGAGGCGTAAATGAGAGTTGTCAGTGCAGTGATGTGATAGAGAGGGGAAAATGGGTCCCTGATTGGTGTGATGTCAGAGAGAGGAAAAAACTGAGACTGCCTCTGCACTGGTGTCACAGAGAGGTATCAATTGGGCCTGTCACTTCTGTGGTGTCACAAAGAGGGGAAAAGTGAGTCTGTCACTGCTGTGGTGTCCCAGAGAGGGGAAAAGTGGATTGATCACTGTTGTGCAGTCCCAGAGAAAGTTGCACAGGTGCTATGACTTGTCTGTTGCCACAAAGGGGATGGAATTGGGGTTGTTAGGGCTGTGGTATGACAGAGAGTTTGAAATTGGTTCTGATGTGATGTCCCAGAGAGGGGAATAACGGGTCTTTCAGCGCCGTGGTGTCACAGAGAGGTGTCAATTGGACTTGTCAGTGCAGTGATATCCCAGAGAGAGGAAAACTGAGGCTGTCACTGCTGTGGCCTATAGGAGGGGATGAATTCCCACTTGTCTTTGATGTTATGTCACGGAGAGGAGAAACCTGGCACTGTCACCGCTGGGGTGTTAGAGATAGGTGTAAATTGGGCTTGTTGCATCTGTGGTGTGTCAGAAAGGGTGAAATTTGGTCTGTTAGTGCTATGATGTCTTAAAGGGTGGAAACTGGGTCTTTCACTGCTGTGATGTCCCAGAGAGGCGTAGATTGGGGTGTCCCACTGCTGTGATGTCCCAGAGAGGGGAAAAGAGAGGCTATCACAGCTGTGGAGTCTGAGAGAAAGTTACAGAGGTGTTCTGACTTGTCTGTTGCCACAGAGGGGATGCAGTTGGGGATGTCATGGCTATGGTATCAGGGAGAGGTTTGAACTGGTTCTGTCTCTGCTGTGATGTCACAGAGAAGAGAATAATGAGTCTGTCACCGCTGTGGTGTCCCAGAGAGGTGTAAATTGGACTTGTCACTGACTGCAGTGATGTCAGAGAGAGGTGAAGCTGGGTCACTCATTTTTGTGATGTCACAGAGAGGAAGAAACTGAGGCTGCCACCACTTTGGTGTCATCAACAGATGTAAGTTGGGCCTGTCACTGCTCTGATGTCACAAATGGAGGAAAAGTGGATCAGTCAGTGCTGCGGTGTTACAGAGGGGATGAATTTGAGGCTGTCATGACTGTGATGTCCCAGAGAGGGGAATAATGCCTCTGTCACCACTGTGGTGTCACAGAGAGGCGTAAATGAGAGTTGTCAGTGCAGTGATGTTATAGAGAGGGGAAAATGGGTCCCTGATTGGTGTGATGTCAGAGAGAGGAAAAAACTGAGACTGCCTCTGCACTGGTGTCACAGAGAGGCATCAATTGGGCCTGTCACTTCTGTGGTGTCACAAAGAGGGGAAAAGTGAGTCTGTCACTGCTGTGGTGTCCCGGAGAGGGGAAAAGTGGAGTGATCACAGTTGTGCAGTCCCAGAGAAAGTTGCACAGGTGCTATGACTTGTCTGTTGCCACAAAGGGGATGGAATTGGGGTTGTTAGGGCTGTGGTAATGTCCCAGAGAGAGGAAAACAGGGGCTATCACAGCTGTGGAGTCTGAGAGAAAGTTCCACAGGTGTTCTGACTTGTCTGTTGCCACAGAGGGGATGCAGTTGGGGATGTCATGGCTATGGTATCAGGGAGAGGTTTGAATTGGTTCTGTCTCTGCTGTGATGTCACAGAGAAGAGAATAATGAGTCTGTCACCACTGTGGTGTCCCAGAGAGGTGTAAATTGGACTTGTCACTGACTGCAGTGATGTCAGAGAGAGGTGAAGCTGGGTCACTCATTTTTGTGATGTCACAGAGAGGAAGAAACTGAGGCTGCCACCACTTTGGTGTCATCAACAGATGTAAGTTGGGCCTGTCACTGCTCTGATGTCACAAATGGAGGAAAAGTGGATCAGTCAGTGCTGCGGTGTTAGAGAGGGGATGAATTTGAGGCTGTCATGACTGTGATGTCCCAGAGAGGGGAATAATGCCTCTGTCACCACTGTGGTGTCACAGAAAGGCGTAAATGAGAGTTGTCAGTGCAGTGATGTGATAGAGAGGGGAAAATGGGTCCCTGATTGGTGTGATGTCACAGAGAGGAAAAAACTGAGACTGCCTCTGCACTGGTGTCACAGAGAGGCATCAATTGGGCCTGTCACTTCTGTGATGTCACAAAGAGGGGAAAAGTGAGTCTGTCACTGCTGTGGTGTCCCAGAGAAGGGAAAAATTGAGTGATCACAGTTGTGCAGTCCCAGAGAAAGTTGCACAGGTGCTATGACTTGTCTGTTGCCACAGAGGGGATGGAATTGGGGTTGTTAGGGCTGTGGTATGACAGAGAGTTTTAAAATGGTTCTGATGTGATGTCCCAGAGAGGGGAATAATGGGTCTTTCAGCGCCGTGGTGTCACAGAGAGGTGTCAATTGGACTTGTCAGTGCAGTGATCTCCCAGAGAGAGGAAAACTGAGGCTGTCACTGCTGTGGCCTATAGGAGGGGATGAATTCCCACTTGTCTTTGATGTTATGTCACGGAGAGGAGAAACGTGGCACTGTCACCGCTGGGGTGTGTCAGATAGGTGTAAGTTGGGCTTGTTCCATCTGTGGTGTGACAGAAAGGGTGAAATTTGGTCTGTCAGTGCTGTGATGTCTTCAAGGGTGGAAACTGGGTCTTTCACTGCTGTGATGTCCCAGAGAGGCGTAGATTGGGTTGTCCCACTGCTGTGATGTCCCAGAGAGAGGAAAACAGGGGCTATCACAGCTGTGGAGTCTGAGAGAAAGTTCCACAGGTGTTCTGACTTGTCTGTTGCCACAGAGGGGATGCAGTTGGGGATGTCATGGCTATGGTATCAGGGAGAGGTTTGAATTGGTTCTGTCTCTGCTGTGATGTCACAGAGAAGAGAATAATGAGTCTGTCACCACTGTGGTATCGCAGAGAGGTGTAAATTGGACTTGTCACTGACTGCAGTGATGTCAGAGAGAGGTGAAACTGGGTCACTCATTTTTGTGATGTCACAGAGAGGAAGAAACTGAGGCTGCCACCACTTTGGTGTCATCAACAGATGTAAGTTGGGCCTGTCACTGCTCTGATGTCACAAATGGAGGAAAAGTGGATCAGTCAGTGCTGCGGTGTTAGAGAGGGGATGAATTTGAGGCTGTCATGACTGTGATGTCCCAGAGAGGGGAATAATGCCTCTGTCAGCACTGTGGTGTCACAGAAAGGCGTAAATGAGAGTTGTCAGTGCAGTGATGTGATAGAGAGGGGAAAATGGGTCCCTGATTGGTGTGATGTCACAGAGAGGAAAAAACTGAGACTGCCTCTGCACTGGTGTCACAGAGAGGCATCAATTGGGCCTGTCACTTCTGTGATGTCACAAAGAGGGGAAAAGTGAGTCTGTCACTGCTGTGGTGTCCCAGAGAGGGGAAAAGTGGAGTGATCACTGTTGTGCAGTCCCAGAGAAAGTTGCACAGGTGCTATGACTTGTCTGTTGCCACAAAGGGGATGGAATTGGGGTTGTTAGGGCTGTGGTATGACAGAGAGTTTTAAATTGGTTCTGATGTGATGTCCCAGAGAGGGGAATAATGGGTCTTTCAGCGCCGTGGTGTCACAGAGAGGTGTCAATTGGACTTGTCAGTGCAGTGATCTCCCAGAGAGAGGAAAACTGAGGCTGTCACTGCTGTGGCCTATAGGAGGGGATGAATTCCCACTTGTCTTTGATGTTATGTCACGGAGAGGAGAAACGTGGCACTGTCACCGCTGGGGTGTTAGAGATAGGTGTAAATTGGGCTTGTTGCATCTGTGGTGTGACAGAAAGGGTGAAATTTGGTCTGTCAGTGCTGTGATGTCTTCAAGGGTGGAAACTGGGGTTCTTTCACTGCTGTGATGTCCCAGAGAGGCGTAGATTGGGGTGTCCCACTGCTGTGATGTCCCAGAGAGGGGAAAAGAGAGGCTATCACAGCTGTGGAGTCTGAGAGAAAGTTCCACAGGTGTTCTGACTTGTCTGTTGCCACAGAGGGGATGCAGTTGGGGATGTCATGGCTATGGTATCAGGGAGAGGTTTGAATTGGTTCTGTCTCTGCTGTGATGTCACAGAGAAGGGAATAATGAGTCTGTCACCGCTGTGGTGTCCCAGAGAGGTGTAAATTGGACTTGTCACTGACTGCAGTGATGTCAGAGAGAGGTGAAGCTGGGTCACTCATTTTTGTGATGTCACAGAGAGGAAGAAACTGAGGCTGTCGCCACTTTGGTGTCATCAACAGATGTTAGTTGGGCCTGTCACTGCTCTGATGTCACAAATGGAGGAAAAGTGGATCAGTCAGTGCTGCGGTGTTACAGAGGGGATGAATTTGAGGCTGTCATGACTGTGATGTCCCAGAGAGGGGAATAATGCCTCTGTCAGCACTGTGGTGTTACAGAGAGGCGTAAATGAGAGTTGTCAGTGCAGTGATGTGATAGAGAGGGGAAAATGGGTCCCTGATTGGTGTGATGTCAGAGAGAGGAAAAAACTGAGACTGCCTCTGCACTGTTGTCACAGAGAGGTATCAATTGGGCCTGCTACTTCTGTGGTGTCACAAAGAGGGGAAAAGTGAGTCTGTCACTGCTGTGGTGTCCCGGAGAGGGGAAAAGTGGAGTGATCACAGTTGTGCAGTCCCAGAGAAAGTTGCACAGGTGCTATGACTTGTCTGTTGCCACAAAGGGGATGGAATTGGGGTTGTTAGGGCTGTGGTATGACAGAGAGTTTTAAATTGGTTCTGATGTGATGTCCCAGAGAGGGGAATAATGGGTCTTTCAGCGCCGTGGTGTCACAGAGAGGTGTCAATTGGACTTGTCAGTGCAGTGATCTCCCAGAGAGAGGAAAACTGAGGCTGTCACTGCTGTGGCCTATAGGAGGGGATGAATTCCCGCTTGTTTTGATGTTATGTCACGGAGAGGAGAAACGTGGCACTGTCACCGCTGGGGTGTTAGAGATAGGTGTAAATTGGGCTTGTTGCATCTGTGGTGTGACAGAAAGGGTGAAATTTGGTCTGTCAGTGCTGTGATGTCTTCAAGGGTGGAAACTGGCTCTTTCACTGCTGTGATGTCCCAGAGAGGCGTAGATTGGGGTGTCCCACTGCTGTGATGTCCCAGAGAGGGGAAAAGAGAGGCTATCACAGCTGTGGAGTCTGAGAGAAAGTTACAGAGGTGTTCTGACTTGTCTGTTGCCACAGAGGGGATGCAGTTGGGGATGTCATGGCTATGGTATCAGGGAGAGGTTTGAATTGGTTCTGTCTCTGCTGTGATGTCACAGAGAAGAGAATAATGAGTCTGTCACCACTGTGGTGTCGCAGAGAGGTGTAAATTGGACTTGTCACTGACTGCAGTGATGTCAGAGAGAGGTGAAACTGGGTCACTCATTTTTGTGATGTCACAGAGAGGAAGAAACTGAGGCTGCCACCACTTTGGTGTCATCAACAGATGTAAGTTGGGCCTGTCACTGCTCTGATGTCACAAATGGAGGAAAAGTGGATCAGTCAGTGCTGCGGTGTTACAGAGGGGATGAATTTGAGGCTGTCATGACTGTGATGTCCCAGAGAGGGGAATAATGCCTCTGTCACCACTGTGGTGTCACAGAGAGGCGTAAATTCGAGTTGTCAGTGCAGTGATGTGATAGAGAGGGGAAAATGGGTCCCTGATTGGTGTGATGTCACAGAGAGGACAAAAACTGAGACTGCCTCTGCACTGGTGTCACAGAGAGGCATCAATTGGGCCTGTCACTTCTGTGATGTCACAAAGAGGGGAAAAGTGAGTCTGTCACTGCTGTGGTGTCCCAGAGAGGGGAAAAGTGGAGTGATCACTGTTGTGCAGTCCCAGAGAAAGTTGCACAGGTGCTATGACTTGTCTGTTGCCACAAAGGGGATGGAATTGGGGTTGTTAGGGCTGTGGTATGACAGAGAGTTTGAAATTGGTTCTGATGTGATGTCCCAGAGAGGGGAATAACGGGTCTTTCAGCGCCGTGGTGTCACAGAGAGGTGTCAATTGGACTTGTCAGTGCAGTGATATCCCAGAGAGAGGAAAACTGAGGCTGTCACTGCTGTGGCCTATAGGAGGGGATGAATTCCCACTTGTCTTTGATGTTATGTCACGAAGAGGAAAAACCTGGCACTGTCACCGCTGGGGTGTGTCAGATAAGTGTAAGTTGGGCTTGTTCCATCTGTGGTGTGACACAAAGGGTGAAATTTGGTCTGTCAGTGCTGTGATGTCTTAAAGGGTGGAAACTGGGGTTCTTTCACTGCTGTGATGTCCCAGAGAGGCGTAGATTGGGGTGTCCCACTGCTGTGATGTCCCAGAGAGAGGAAAACAGGGGCTATCACAGCTGTGGAGTCTGAGAGAACGTTCCACAGGTGTTCTGACTTGTCTGTTGCCACAGAGGGGATGCAGTTGGGGATGTCATGGCTATGGTATCAGGGAGAGGTTTGAATTGGTTCTGTCTCTGCTGTGATGTCACAGAGAAGGGAATAATGAGTCTGTCACAACTGTGGTGTCACCGAGAGGTGTAAATTGGACTTGTCACTGACTGCAGTGATGTCAGAGAGAGGTGAAACTGGGTCACTCATATTTGTGATGTCACAGAGAGGAAGAAACTGAGGCTGCCACCACTTTGGTGTCATCAACAGATGTAAGTTGGGCCTGTCACTGCTCTGATGTCACAAATGGAGGAAAAGTGGATCAGTCAGTGCTGCGGTGTTACAGAGGGGATGAATTTGAGGCTGTCATGACTGTGATGTCCCAGAGAGGGGAATAATGCCTCTGTCACCACTGTGGTGTCACAGAAAGGCGTAAATGAGAGTTGTCAGTGCAGTGATGTGATAGAGAGGGGAAAATGGGTCCCTGATTGGTGTGATGTCACAGAGAGGAAAAAACTGAGACTGCCTCTGCACTGGTGTCACAGAGAGGCATCAATTGGGCCTGTCACTTCTGTGATGTCACAAAGAGGGGAAAAGTGAGTCTGTCACTGCTGTGGTGTCCCAGAGAAGGGAAAAATTGAGTGATCACAGTTGTGCAGTCCCAGAGAAAGTTGCACAGGTGCTATGACTTGTCTGTTGCCACAAAGGGGATGGAATTGGGGTTGTTAGGGCTGTGGTATGACAGAGAGTTTTAAATTGGTTCTGATGTGATGTCCCAGAGAGGGGAATAATGGGTCTTTCAGCGCCGTGGTGTCACAGAGAGGTGTCAATTGGACTTGTCAGTGCAGTGATCTCCCAGAGAGAGGAAAACTGAGGCTGTCACTGCTGTGGCCTATAGGAGGGGATGAATTCCCGCTTGTCTTTGATGTTATGTCACGAAGAGGAGAAACGTGGCACTGTCACCGCTGGGGTGTGTCAGATAGGTGTAAGTTGGGCTTGTTCCATCTGTGGTGTGACAGAAAGGGTGAAATTTGGTCTGTCAGTGCTGTGATGTCTTCAAGGGTGGAAACTGGGGTTCTTTCACTGCTGTGATGTCCCAGAGAGGCGTAGATTGGGGTGTCCCACTGCTGTGATGACCCAGAGAGAGGAAAACAGGGGCTATCACAGCTGTGGAGTCTGAGAGAAAGTTCCACAGGTGTTCTGACTTGTCTGTTGCCACAGAGGGGATGCAGTTGGGGATGTCATGGCTATGGTATCAGGGAGAGGTTTGAATTGGTTCTGTCTCTGCTGTGATGTCACAGAGAAGAGAATAATGAGTCTGTCACCACTGTGGTGTCGCAGAGAGGTGTAAATTGGACTTGTCACTGACTGCAGTGATGTCAGAGAGAGGTGAAACTGGGTCACTCATTTTTGTGATGTCACAGAGAGGAAGAAACTGAGGCTGCCACCACTTTGGTGTCATCAACAGATGTAAGTTGGGCCTGTCACTGCTCTGATGTCACAAATGGAGGAAAAGTGGATCAGTCAGTGCTGCGGTGTTAGAGAGGGGATGAATTTGAGGCTGTCATGACTGTGATGTCCCAGAGAGGGGAATAATGCCTCTGTCACCACTGTGGTGTCACAGAGAGGCGTAAATGAGAGTTGTCAGTGCAGTGATGTGATAGAGAGGGGAAAATGGGTCCCTGATTGGTGTGATGTCACAGAGAGGACAAAAACTGAGACTGCCTCTGCACTGGTGTCACAGAGAGGCATCAATTGGGCCTGTCACTTCTGTGATGTCACAAAGAGGGGAAAAGTGAGTCTGTCACTGCTGTGGTGTCCCAGAGAGGGGAAAAGTGGAGTGATCACTGTTGTGCAGTCCCAGAGAAAGTTGCACAGGTGCTATGACTTGTCTGTTGCCACAAAGGGGATGGAATTGGGGTTGTTAGGGCTGTGGTATGACAGAGAGTTTGAAATTGGTTCTGATGTGATGTCCCAGAGAGGGGAATAACGGGTCTTTCAGCGCCGTGGTGTCACAGAGAGGTGTCAATTGGACTTGTCAGTGCAGTGATATCCCAGAGAGAGGAAAACTGAGGCTGTCACTGCTGTGGCCTATAGGAGGGGATGAATTCCCACTTGTCTTTGATGTTATGTCACGAAGAGGAAAAACCTGGCACTGTCACCGCTGGGGTGTGTCAGATAAGTGTAAGTTGGGCTTGTTCCATCTGTGGTGTGACACAAAGGGTGAAATTTGGTCTGTTAGTGCTATGATGTCTTAAAGGGTGGAAACTGGGGTTCTTTCACTGCTGTGATGTCCCAGAGAGGCGTAGATTGGGGTGTCCCACTGCTGTGATGTCCCAGAGAGAGGAAAACAGGGGCTATCACAGCTGTGGAGTCTGAGAGAACGTTCCACAGGTGTTCTGACTTGTCTGTTGCCACAGAGGGGATGCAGTTGGGGATGTCATGGCTATGGTATCAGGGAGAGGTTTGAATTGGTTCTGTCTCTGCTGTGATGTCACAGAGAAGAGAATAATGAGTCTGTCACAACTGTGGTGTCACCGAGAGGTGTAAATTGGACTTGTCACTGACTGCAGTGATGTCAGAGAGAGGTGAAACTGGGTCACTCATATTTGTGATGTCACAGAGAGGAAGAAACTGAGGCTGCCACCACTTTGGTGTCATCAACAGATGTAAGTTGGGCCTGTCACTGCTCTGATGTCACAAATGGAGGAAAAGTGGATCAGTCAGTGCTGCGGTGTTAGAGAGGGGATGAATTTGAGGCTGTCATGACTGTGATGTCCCAGAGAGGGGAATAATGCCTCTGTCAGCACTGTGGTGTCACAGAAAGGCGTAAATGAGAGTTGTCAGTGCAGTGATGTGATAGAGAGGGGAAAATGGGTCCCTGATTGGTGTGATGTCACAGAGAGGAAAAAACTGAGACTGCCTCTGCACTGGTGTCACAGAGAGGCATCAATTGGGCCTGTCACTTCTGTGATGTCACAAAGAGGGGAAAAGTGAGTCTGTCACTGCTGTGGTGTCCCAGAGAAGGGAAAAATTGAGTGATCACAGTTGTGCAGTCCCAGAGAAAGTTGCACAGGTGCTATGACTTGTCTGTTGCCACAAAGGGGATGGAATTGGGGTTGTTAGGGCTGTGGTATGACAGAGAGTTTTAAATTGGTTCTGATGTGATGTCCCAGAGAGGGGAATAATGGGTCTTTCAGCGCCGTGGTGTCACAGAGAGGTGTCAATTGGACTTGTCAGTGCAGTGATCTCCCAGAGAGAGGAAAACTGAGGCTGTCACTGCTGTGGCCTATAGGAGGGGATGAATTCCCACTTGTCTTTGATGTTATGTCACGGAGAGGAGAAACGTGGCACTGTCACCGCTGGGGTGTGTCAGATAGGTGTAAGTTGGGCTTGTTCCATCTGTGGTGTGACACAAAGGGTGAAATTTGGTCTGTCAGTGCTGTGATGTCTTCAAGGGTGGAAACTGGGTCTTTCACTGCTGTGATGTCCCAGAGAGGCGTAGATTGGGTTGTCCCACTGCTGTGATGTCCCAGAGAGAGGAAAACAGGGGCTATCACAGCTGTGGAGTCTGAGAGAAAGTTCCACAGGTGTTCTGACTTGTCTGTTGCCACAGAGGGGATGCAGTTGGGGATGTCATGGCTATGGTATCAGGGAGAGGTTTGAATTGGTTCTGTCTCTGCTGTGATGTCACAGAGAAGAGAATAATGAGTCTGTCACCACTGTGGTGTCGCAGAGAGGTGTAAATTGGACTTGTCACTGACTGCAGTGATGTCAGAGAGAGGTGAAACTGGGTCACTCATTTTTGTGATGTCACAGAGAGGAAGAAACTGAGGCTGCCACCACTTTGGTGTCATCAACAGATGTAAGTTGGGCCTGTCACTGCTCTGATGTCACAAATGGAGGAAAAGTGGATCAGTCAGTGCTGCGGTGTTAGAGAGGGGATGAATTTGAGGCTGTCATGACTGTGATGTCCCAGAGAGGGGAATAATGCCTCTGTCAGCACTGTGGTGTCACAGAAAGGCGTAAATGAGAGTTGTCAGTGCAGTGATGTGATAGAGAGGGGAAAATGGGTCCCTGATTGGTGTGATGTCACAGAGAGGAAAAAACTGAGACTGCCTCTGCACTGGTGTCACAGAGAGGCATCAATTGGGCCTGTCACTTCTGTGATGTCACAAAGAGGGGAAAAGTGAGTCTGTCACTGCTGTGGTGTCCCAGAGAGGGGAAAAGTGGAGTGATCACTGTTGTGCAGTCCCAGAGAAAGTTGCACAGGTGCTATGACTTGTGTGTTGCCACAAAGGGGATGGAATTGGGGTTGTTAGGGCTGTGGTATGACAGAGAGTTTTAAATTGGTTCTGATGTGATGTCCCAGAGAGGGGAATAATGGGTCTTTCAGCGCCGTGGTGTCACAGAGAGGTGTCAATTGGACTTGTCAGTGCAGTGATCTCCCAGAGAGAGGAAAACTGAGGCTGTCACTGCTGTGGCCTATAGGAGGGGATGAATTCCCGCTTGTCTTTGATGTTATGTCACGAAGAGGAGAAACGTGGCACTGTCACCGCTGGGGTGTGTCAGATAGGTGTAAGTTGGGCTTGTTCCATCTGTGGTGTGACAGAAAGGGTGAAATTTGGTCTGTCAGTGCTGTGATGTCTTCAAGGGTGGAAACTGGGGTTCTTTCACTGCTGTGATGTCCCAGAGAGGCGTAGATTGGGGTGTCCCACTGCTGTGATGACCCAGAGAGAGGAAAACAGGGGCTATCACAGCTGTGGAGTCTGAGAGAAAGTTCCACAGGTGTTCTGACTTGTCTGTTGCCACAGAGGGGATGCAGTTGGGGATGTCATGGCTATGGTATCAGGGAGAGGTTTGAATTGGTTCTGTCTCTGCTGTGATGTCACAGAGAAGAGAATAATGAGTCTGTCACCACTGTGGTGTCGCAGAGAGGTGTAAATTGGACTTGTCACTGACTGCAGTGATGTCAGAGAGAGGTGAAACTGGGTCACTCATTTTTGTGATGTCACAGAGAGGAAGAAACTGAGGCTGCCACCACTTTGGTGTCATCAACAGATGTAAGTTGGGCCTGTCACTGCTCTGATGTCACAAATGGAGGAAAAGTGGATCAGTCAGTGCTGCGGTGTTAGAGAGGGGATGAATTTGAGGCTGTCATGACTGTGATGTCCCAGAGAGGGGAATAATGCCTCTGTCACCACTGTGGTGTCACAGAGAGGCGTAAATGAGAGTTGTCAGTGCAGTGATGTGATAGAGAGGGGAAAATGGGTCCCTGATTGGTGTGATGTCACAGAGAGGACAAAAACTGAGACTGCCTCTGCACTGGTGTCACAGAGAGGCATCAATTGGGCCTGTCACTTCTGTGATGTCACAAAGAGGGGAAAAGTGAGTCTGTCACTGCTGTGGTGTCCCAGAGAGGGGAAAAGTGGAGTGATCACTGTTGTGCAGTCCCAGAGAAAGTTGCACAGGTGCTATGACTTGTCTGTTGCCACAAAGGGGATGGAATTGGGGTTGTTAGGGCTGTGGTATGACAGAGAGTTTGAAATTGGTTCTGATGTGATGTCCCAGAGAGGGGAATAACGGGTCTTTCAGCGCCGTGGTGTCACAGAGAGGTGTCAATTGGACTTGTCAGTGCAGTGATATCCCAGAGAGAGGAAAACTGAGGCTGTCACTGCTGTGGCCTATAGGAGGGGATGAATTCCCACTTGTCTTTGATGTTATGTCACGAAGAGGAAAAACCTGGCACTGTCACCGCTGGGGTGTGTCAGATAAGTGTAAGTTGGGCTTGTTCCATCTGTGGTGTGACACAAAGGGTGAAATTTGGTCTGTTAGTGCTATGATGTCTTAAAGGGTGGAAACTGGGGTTCTTTCACTGCTGTGATGTCCCAGAGAGGCGTAGATTGGGGTGTCCCACTGCTGTGATGTCCCAGAGAGAGGAAAACAGGGGCTATCACAGCTGTGGAGTCTGAGAGAACGTTCCACAGGTGTTCTGACTTGTCTGTTGCCACAGAGGGGATGCAGTTGGGGATGTCATGGCTATGGTATCAGGGAGAGGTTTGAATTGGTTCTGTCTCTGCTGTGATGTCACAGAGAAGAGAATAATGAGTCTGTCACAACTGTGGTGTCACCGAGAGGTGTAAATTGGACTTGTCACTGACTGCAGTGATGTCAGAGAGAGGTGAAACTGGGTCACTCATATTTGTGATGTCACAGAGAGGAAGAAACTGAGGCTGCCACCACTTTGGTGTCATCAACAGATGTAAGTTGGGCCTGTCACTGCTCTGATGTCACAAATGGAGGAAAAGTGGATCAGTCAGTGCTGCGGTGTTAGAGAGGGGATGAATTTGAGGCTGTCATGACTGTGATGTCCCAGAGAGGGGAATAATGCCTCTGTCAGCACTGTGGTGTCACAGAAAGGCGTAAATGAGAGTTGTCAGTGCAGTGATGTGATAGAGAGGGGAAAATGGGTCCCTGATTGGTGTGATGTCACAGAGAGGAAAAAACTGAGACTGCCTCTGCACTGGTGTCACAGAGAGGCATCAATTGGGCCTGTCACTTCTGTGATGTCACAAAGAGGGGAAAAGTGAGTCTGTCACTGCTGTGGTGTCCCAGAGAAGGGAAAAATTGAGTGATCACAGTTGTGCAGTCCCAGAGAAAGTTGCACAGGTGCTATGACTTGTCTGTTGCCACAAAGGGGATGGAATTGGGGTTGTTAGGGCTGTGGTATGACAGAGAGTTTTAAATTGGTTCTGATGTGATGTCCCAGAGAGGGGAATAATGGGTCTTTCAGCGCCGTGGTGTCACAGAGAGGTGTCAATTGGACTTGTCAGTGCAGTGATCTCCCAGAGAGAGGAAAACTGAGGCTGTCACTGCTGTGGCCTATAGGAGGGGATGAATTCCCACTTGTCTTTGATGTTATGTCACGGAGAGGAGAAACGTGGCACTGTCACCGCTGGGGTGTGTCAGATAGGTGTAAGTTGGGCTTGTTCCATCTGTGGTGTGACACAAAGGGTGAAATTTGGTCTGTCAGTGCTGTGATGTCTTCAAGGGTGGAAACTGGGTCTTTCACTGCTGTGATGTCCCAGAGAGGCGTAGATTGGGTTGTCCCACTGCTGTGATGTCCCAGAGAGAGGAAAACAGGGGCTATCACAGCTGTGGAGTCTGAGAGAAAGTTCCACAGGTGTTCTGACTTGTCTGTTGCCACAGAGGGGATGCAGTTGGGGATGTCATGGCTATGGTATCAGGGAGAGGTTTGAATTGGTTCTGTCTCTGCTGTGATGTCACAGAGAAGAGAATAATGAGTCTGTCACCACTGTGGTGTCGCAGAGAGGTGTAAATTGGACTTGTCACTGACTGCAGTGATGTCAGAGAGAGGTGAAACTGGGTCACTCATTTTTGTGATGTCACAGAGAGGAAGAAACTGAGGCTGCCACCACTTTGGTGTCATCAACAGATGTAAGTTGGGCCTGTCACTGCTCTGATGTCACAAATGGAGGAAAAGTGGATCAGTCAGTGCTGCGGTGTTAGAGAGGGGATGAATTTGAGGCTGTCATGACTGTGATGTCCCAGAGAGGGGAATAATGCCTCTGTCAGCACTGTGGTGTCACAGAAAGGCGTAAATGAGAGTTGTCAGTGCAGTGATGTGATAGAGAGGGGAAAATGGGTCCCTGATTGGTGTGATGTCACAGAGAGGAAAAAACTGAGACTGCCTCTGCACTGGTGTCACAGAGAGGCATCAATTGGGCCTGTCACTTCTGTGATGTCACAAAGAGGGGAAAAGTGAGTCTGTCACTGCTGTGGTGTCCCAGAGAGGGGAAAAGTGGAGTGATCACTGTTGTGCAGTCCCAGAGAAAGTTGCACAGGTGCTATGACTTGTGTGTTGCCACAAAGGGGATGGAATTGGGGTTGTTAGGGCTGTGGTATGACAGAGAGTTTTAAATTGGTTCTGATGTGATGTCCCAGAGAGGGGAATAATGGGTCTTTCAGCGCCGTGGTGTCACAGAGAGGTGTCAATTGGACTTGTCACTGACTGCAGTGATGTCAGAGAGAGGTGAAACTGGGTCACTCATTTTTGTGATGTCACAGAGAGGAAGAAACTGAGGCTGCCACCACTTTGGTGTCATCAACAGATGTAAGTTGGGCCTGTCACTGCTCTGATGTCACAAATGGAGGAAAAGTGGATCAGTCAGTGCTGCGGTGTTAGAGAGGGGATGAATTTGAGGCTGTCATGACTGTGATGTCCCAGAGAGGGGAATAATGCCTCTGTCAGCACTGTGGTGTCACAGAGAGGCGTAAATGAGAGTTGTCAGTGCAGTGATGTGATAGAGAGGGGAAAATGGGTCCCTGATTGGTGTGATGTCACAGAGAGGAAAAAACTGAGACTGCCTCTGCACTGGTGTCACAGAGAGGCATCAATTGGGCCTGTCACTTCTGTGATGTCAGAAAGAGGGGAAAAGTGAGTCTGTCACTGCTGTGGTGTCCCAGAGAAGGGAAAAATTGAGTGATCACAGTTGTGCAGTCCCAGAGAAAGTTGCACAGGTGCTATGACTTGTCTGTTGCCACAAAGGGGATGGAATTGGGGTTGTTAGGGCTGTGGTATGACAGAGAGTTTTAAATTGGTTCTGATGTGATGTCCCAGAGAGGGGAATAATGGGTCTTTCAGCGCCGTGGTGTCACAGAGAGGTGTCAATTGGACTTGTCAGTGCAGTGATCTCCCAGAGAGAGGAAAACTGAGGCTGTCACTGCTGTGGTCTATAGGAGGGGATGAATTCCCACTTGTCTTTGATGTTATGTCACGAAGAGGAGAAACGTGGCACTGTCACCGCTGGGGTGTGTCAGATAGGTGTAAGTTGGGCTTGTTCCATCTGTGGTGTGACAGAAAGGGTGAAATTTGGTCTGTCAGTGCTGTGATGTCTTCAAGGGTGGAAACTGGGGTTCTTTCACTGCTGTGATGTCCCAGAGAGGCGTAGATTGGGGTGTCCCACTGCTGTGATGACCCAGAGAGAGGAAAACAGGGGCTATCACAGCTGTGGAGTCTGAGAGAACGTTCCACAGGTGTTCTGACTTGTCTGTTGCCACAGAGGGGATGCAGTTGGGGATGTCATGGCTATGGTATCAGGGAGAGGTTTGAATTGGTTCTGTCTCTGCTGTGATGTCACAGAGAAGAGAATAATGAGTCTGTCACCACTGTGGTGTCCCAGAGAGGTGTAAATTGGACTTGTCACTGACTGCAGTGATGTCAGAGAGAGGTGAAACTGGGTCACTCATTTTTGTGATGTCACAGAGAGGAAGAAACTGAGGCTGCCACCACTTTGGTGTCATCAAGAGATGTAAGTTGGGCCTGTCACTGCTCTGATGTCACAAATGGAGGAAAAGTGGATCAGTCAGTGCTGCGGTGTTAGAGAGGGGATGAATTTGAGGCTGTCATGACTGTGATGTCCCAGAGAGGGGAATAATGCCTCTGTCAGCACTGTGGTGTCACAGAGAGGCGTAAATGAGAGTTGTGAGTGCAGTGATGTGATAGAGAGGGGAAAATGGGTCCCTGATTGGTGTGATGTCACAGAGAGGAAAAAACTGAGACTGCCTCTGCACTGGTGTCACAGAGAGGCATCAATTGGGCCTGTCACTTCTGTGATGTCACAAAGAGGGGAAAAGTGAGTCTGTCACTGCTGTGGTGTCCCAGAGAGGGGAAAAGTGGAGTGATCACTGTTGTGCAGTCCCAGAGAAAGTTGCACAGGTGCTATGACTTGTCTGTTGCCACAAAGGGGATGGAATTGGGGTTGTTAGGGCTGTGGTATGACAGAGAGTTTTAAATTGGTTCTGATGTGATGTCCCAGAGAGGGGAATAATGGGTCTTTCAGCGCCGTGGTGTCACAGAGAGGTGTCAATTGGACTTGTCACTGACTGCAGTGATGTCAGAGAGAGGTGAAACTGGGTCACTCATTTTTGTGATGTCACAGAGAGGAAGAAACTGAGGCTGCCACCACTTTGGTGTCATCAACAGATGTAAGTTGGGCCTGTCACTGCTCTGATGTCACAAATGGAGGAAAAGTGGATCAGTCAGTGCTGCGGTGTTAGAGAGGGGATGAATTTGAGGCTGTCATGACTGTGATGTCCCAGAGAGGGGAATAATGCCTCTGTCACCACTGTGGTGTCACAGAGAGGCGTAAATGAGAGTTGTCAGTGCAGTGATGTGATAGAGAGGGGAAAATGGGTCCCTGATTGGTGTGATGTCACAGAGAGGAAAAAACTGAGACTGCCTCTGCACTGGTGTCACAGAGAGGCATCAATTGGGCCTGTCACTTCTGTGATGTCAGAAAGAGGGGAAAAGTGAGTCTGTCACTGCTGTGGTGTCCCAGAGAAGGGAAAAATTGAGTGATCACAGTTGTGCAGTCCCAGAGAAAG
This sequence comes from Poecile atricapillus, assembly GCF_030490865.1. Lineage (NCBI taxonomy): Eukaryota > Metazoa > Chordata > Aves > Passeriformes > Paridae > Poecile > Poecile atricapillus. The sequence goes on along the minus strand of NC_081249.1, from coordinate 117,689,501 downwards.
TTGCACAGGTGCTATGACTTGTCTGTTGCCACAAAGGGGATGGAATTGGGGTTGTTAGGGCTGTGGTATGACAGAGAGTTTTAAATTGGTTCTGATGTGATGTCCCAGAGAGGGGAATAATGGGTCTTTCAGCGCCGTGGTGTCACAGAGAGGTGTCAATTGGACTTGTCAGTGCAGTGATCTCCCAGAGAGAGGAAAACTGAGGCTGTCACTGCTGTGGTCTATAGGAGGGGATGAATTCCCACTTGTCTTTGATGTTATGTCACGAAGAGGAGAAACGTGGCACTGTCACCGCTGGGGTGTGTCAGATAGGTGTAAGTTGGGCTTGTTCCATCTGTGGTGTGACAGAAAGGGTGAAATTTGGTCTGTCAGTGCTGTGATGTCTTCAAGGGTGGAAACTGGGGTTCTTTCACTGCTGTGATGTCCCAGAGAGGCGTAGATTGGGGTGTCCCACTGCTGTGATGACCCAGAGAGAGGAAAACAGGGGCTATCACAGCTGTGGAGTCTGAGAGAACGTTCCACAGGTGTTCTGACTTGTCTGTTGCCACAGAGGGGATGCAGTTGGGGATGTCATGGCTATGGTATCAGGGAGAGGTTTGAATTGGTTCTGTCTCTGCTGTGATGTCACAGAGAAGAGAATAATGAGTCTGTCACCACTGTGGTGTCCCAGAGAGGTGTAAATTGGACTTGTCACTGACTGCAGTGATGTCAGAGAGAGGTGAAACTGGGTCACTCATTTTTGTGATGTCACAGAGAGGAAGAAACTGAGGCTGCCACCACTTTGGTGTCATCAAGAGATGTAAGTTGGGCCTGTCACTGCTCTGATGTCACAAATGGAGGAAAAGTGGATCAGTCAGTGCTGCGGTGTTAGAGAGGGGATGAATTTGAGGCTGTCATGACTGTGATGTCCCAGAGAGGGGAATAATGCCTCTGTCAGCACTGTGGTGTCACAGAGAGGCGTAAATGAGAGTTGTGAGTGCAGTGATGTGATAGAGAGGGGAAAATGGGTCCCTGATTGGTGTGATGTCACAGAGAGGAAAAAACTGAGACTGCCTCTGCACTGGTGTCACAGAGAGGCATCAATTGGGCCTGTCACTTCTGTGATGTCACAAAGAGGGGAAAAGTGAGTCTGTCACTGCTGTGGTGTCCCAGAGAGGGGAAAAGTGGAGTGATCACTGTTGTGCAGTCCCAGAGAAAGTTGCACAGGTGCTATGACTTGTCTGTTGCCACAAAGGGGATGGAATTGGGGTTGTTAGGGCTGTGGTATGACAGAGAGTTTTAAATTGGTTCTGATGTGATGTCCCAGAGAGGGGAATAATGGGTCTTTCAGCGCCGTGGTGTCACAGAGAGGTGTCAATTGGACTTGTCACTGACTGCAGTGATGTCAGAGAGAGGTGAAACTGGGTCACTCATTTTTGTGATGTCACAGAGAGGAAGAAACTGAGGCTGCCACCACTTTGGTGTCATCAACAGATGTAAGTTGGTCCTGTCACTGCTCTGATGTCACAAATGGAGGAAAAGTGGATCAGTCAGTGCTGCGGTGTTAGAGAGGGGATGAATTTGAGGCTGTCATGACTGTGATGTCCCAGAGAGGGGAATAATGCCTCTGTCAGCACTGTGGTGTCACAGAGAGGCGTAAATGAGAGTTGTCAGTGCAGTGATGTGATAGAGAGGGGAAAATGGGTCCCTGACTGGTGTGATGTCACAGAGAGGAAAAAACTGAGACTGCCTCTGCACTGGTGTCACAGAGAGGCATCAATTGGGCCTGTCACTTCTGTGATGTCACAAAGAGGGGAAAAGTGAGTCTGTCACTGCTGTGGTGTCCCAGAGAGGGGAAAAGTGGAGTGATCACTGTTGTGCAGTCCCAGAGAAAGTTGCACAGGTGCTATGACTTGTGTGTTGCCACAAAGGGGATGGAATTGGGGTTGTTAGGGCTGTGGTATGACAGAGAGTTTTAAATTGGTTCTGATGTGATGTCCCAGAGAGGGGAATAATGGGTCTTTCAGCGCCGTGGTGTCACAGAGAGGTGTCAATTGGACTTGTCAGTGCAGTGATCTCCCAGAGAGAGGAAAACTGAGGCTGTCACTGCTGTGGCCTATAGGAGGGGATGAATTCCCACTTGTCTTTGATGTTATGTCACGAAGAGGAGAAACGTGGCACTGTCACCGCTGGGGTGTGTCAGATAGGTGTAAGTTGGGCTTGTTCCATCTGTGGTGTGACAGAAAGGGTGAAATTTGGTCTGTCAGTGCTGTGATGTCTTCAAGGGTGGAAACTGGGGTTCTTTCACTGCTGTGATGTCCCAGAGAGGCGTAGATTGGGGTGTCCCACTGCTGTGATGACCCAGAGAGAGGAAAACAGGGGCTATCACAGCTGTGGAGTCTGAGAGAAAGTTCCACAGGTGTTCTGACTTGTCTGTTGCCACAGAGGGGATGCAGTTGGGGATGTCATGGCTATGGTATCAGAGAGAGGTTTGAATTGGTTCTGTCTCTGCTGTGATGTCACAGAGAAGAGAATAATGAGTCTGTCACCACTGTGGTGTCCCAGAGAGGTGTAAATTGGACTTGTCACTGACTGCAGTGATGTCAGAGAGAGGTGAAACTGGGTCACTCATTTTTGTGATGTCACAGAGAGGAAGAAACTGAGGCTGCCACCACTTTGGTGTCATCAAGAGATGTAAGTTGGGCCTGTCACTGCTCTGATGTCACAAATGGAGGAAAAGTGGATCAGTCAGTGCTGCGGTGTTAGAGAGGGGATGAATTTGAGGCTGTCATGACTGTGATGTCCCAGAGAGGGGAATAATGCCTCTGTCAGCACTGTGGTGTCACAGAGAGGCGTAAATGAGAGTTGTCAGTGCAGTGATGTGATAGAGAGGGGAAAATGGGTCCCTGATTGGTGTGATGTCACAGAGAGGAAAAAACTGAGACTGCCTCTGCACTGGTGTCACAGAGAGGCATCAATTGGGCCTGTCACTTCTGTGATGTCACAAAGAGGGGAAAAGTGAGTCTGTCACTGCTGTGGTGTCCCAGAGAGGGGAAAAGTGGAGTGATCACTGTTGTGCAGTCCCAGAGAAAGTTGCACAGGTGCTATGACTTGTCTGTTGCCACAAAGGGGATGGAATTGGGGTTGTTAGGGCTGTGGTATGACAGAGAGTTTTAAATTGGTTCTGATGTGATGTCCCAGAGAGGGGAATAATGGGTCTTTCAGCGCCGTGGTGTCACAGAGAGGTGTCAATTGGACTTGTCACTGACTGCAGTGATGTCAGAGAGAGGTGAAACTGGGTCACTCATTTTTGTGATGTCACAGAGAGGAAGAAACTGAGGCTGCCACCACTTTGGTGTCATCAACAGATGTAAGTTGGGCCTGTCACTGCTCTGATGTCACAAATGGAGGAAAAGTGGATCAGTCAGTGCTGCGGTGTTACAGAGGGGATGAATTTGAGGCTGTCATGACTGTGATGTCCCAGAGAGGGGAATAATGCCTCTGTCAGCACTGTGGTGTCACAGAAAGGCGTAAATGAGAGTTGTCAGTGCAGTGATGTGATAGAGAGGGGAAAATGGGTCCCTGATTGGTGTGACGTCACAGAGAGGAAAAACTGAGACTGCATCTGCACTGGTGTCACAGAGAGGCATCAATTGGGCCTGTCACTTCTGTGATGTCACAAAGAGGGGAAAAGTGAGTCTGTCACTGCTGTGGTGTCCCAGAGAGGGGAAAAGTGGAGTGATCACTGTTGTGCAGTCCCAGAGAAAGTTCCACAGGTGCTATGACTTGTCTGTTGCCACAAAGGGGATGGAATTGGGGTTGTTAGGGCTGTGGTATGACAGAGAGTTTTAAATTGGTTCTGATGTGATGTCCCAGAGAGGGGAATAATGGGTCTTTCAGCGCCGTGGTGTCACAGAGAGGTGTCAATTGGACTTGTCACTGACTGCAGTGATGTCAGAGAGAGGTGAAACTGGGTCACTCATTTTTGTGATGTCACAGAGAGGAAGAAACTGAGGCTGCCACCACTTTGGTGTCATCAACAGATGTAAGTTGGGCCTGCCACTGCTCTGATGTCACAAATGGAGGAAAAGTGGATCAGTCAGTGCTGCGGTGTTAGAGAGGGGATGAATTTGAGGCTGTCATGACTGTGATGTCCCAGAGAGGGGAATAATGCCTCTGTCAGCACTGTGGTGTCACAGAGAGGCGTAAATGAGAGTTGTGAGTGCAGTGATGTGATAGAGAGGGGAAAATGGGTCCCTGATTGGTGTGATGTCACAGAGAGGAAAAAACTGAGACTGCCTCTGCACTGGTGTCACAGAGAGGCATCAATTGGGCCTGTCACTTCTGTGATGTCACAAAGAGGGGAAAAGTGAGTCTGTCACTGCTGTGGTGTCCCAGAGAGGGGAAAAGTGGAGTGATCACTGTTGTGCAGTCCCAGAGAAAGTTGCACAGGTGCTATGACTTGTGTGTTGCCACAAAGGGGATGGAATTGGGGTTGTTAGGGCTGTGGTATGACAGAGAGTTTTAAATTGGTTCTGATGTGATGTCCCAGAGAGGGGAATAATGGGTCTTTCAGCGCCGTGGTGTCACAGAGAGGTGTCAATTGGACTTGTCACTGACTGCAGTGATGTCAGAGAGAGGTGAAACTGGGTCACTCATTTTTGTGATGTCACAGAGAGGAAGAAACTGAGGCTGCCACCACTTTGGTGTCATCAACAGATGTAAGTTGGGCCTGTCACTGCTCTGATGTCACAAATGGAGGAAAAGTGGATCAGTCAGTGCTGCGGTGTTAGAGAGGGGATGAATTTGAGGCTGTCATGACTGTGATGTCGCAGAGAGGGGAATAATGCCTCTGTCACCACTGTGGTGTCACAGAGAGGCGTAAATGAGAGTTGTCAGTGCAGTGATGTGATAGAGAGGGGAAAATGGGTCCCTGATTGGTGTGATGTCACAGAGAGGAAAAAACTGAGACTGCCTCTGCACTGGTGTCACAGAGAGGCATCAATTGGGCCTGTCACTTCTGTGGTGTCACAAAGAGGGGAAAAGTGAGTCTGTCACTGCTGTGGTGTCCCAGAGAGGGGAAAAGTGGAGTGATCGCTGTTGTGCAGTCCCAGAGAAAGTTGCACAGGTGCTATGACTTGTCTGTTGCCACAAAGGGGATGGAATTGGGGTTGTTAGGGCTGTGGTATGACAGAGAGTTTTAAATTGGTTCTGATGTGATGTCCCAGAGAGGGGAATAATGGGTCTTTCAGCGCCGTGGTGTCACAGAGAGGTGTCAATTGGACTTGTCAGTGCAGTGATCTCCCAGAGAGAGGAAAACTGAGGCTGTCACTGCTGTGGCCTATAGGAGGGGATGAATTCCCACTTGTCTTTGATGTTATGTCACGAAGAGGAGAAACGTGGCACTGTCACCGCTGGGGTGTGTCAGATAGGTGTAAGTTGGGCTTGTTCCATCTGTGGTGTGACAGAAAGGGTGAAATTTGGTCTGTCAGTGCTGTGATGTCTTCAAGGGTGGAAACTGGGGTTCTTTCACTGCTGTGATGTCCCAGAGAGGCGTAGATTGGGGTGTCCCACTGCTGTGATGACCCAGAGAGAGGAAAACAGGGGCTATCACAGCTGTGGAGTCTGAGAGAAAGTTCCACAGGTGTTCTGACTTGTCTGTTGCCACAGAGGGGATGCAGTTGGGGATGTCATGGCTATGGTATCAGAGAGAGGTTTGAATTGGTTCTGTCTCTGCTGTGATGTCACAGAGAAGAGAATAATGAGTCTGTCACCACTGTGGTGTCGCAGAGAGGTGTAAATTGGACTTGTCACTGACTGCAGTGATGTCAGAGAGAGGTGAAACTGGGTCACTCATTTTTGTGATGTCACAGAGAGGAAGAAACTGAGGCTGCCACCACTTTGGTGTCATCAAGAGATGTAAGTTGGGCCTGTCACTGCTCTGATGTCACAAATGGAGGAAAAGTGGATCAGTCAGTGCTGCGGTGTTAGAGAGGGGATGAATTTGAGGCTGTCATGACTGTGATGTCCCAGAGAGGGGAATAATGCCTCTGTCACCACTGTGGTGTCACAGAGAGGCGTAAATGAGAGTTGTCAGTGCAGTGATGTGATAGAGAGGGGAAAATGGGTCCCTGATTGGTGTGATGTCACAGAGAGGAAAAAACTGAGACTGCCTCTGCACTGGTGTCACAGAGAGGCATCAATTGGGCCTGTCACTTCTGTGATGTCACAAAGAGGGGAAAAGTGAGTCTGTCACTGCTGTGGTGTCCCAGAGAGGGGAAAAGTGGAGTGATCACTGTTGTGCAGTCCCAGAGAAAGTTGCACAGGTGCTATGACTTGTCTGTTGCCACAAAGGGGATGGAATTGGGGTTGTTAGGGCTGTGGTATGACAGAGAGTTTTAAATTGGTTCTGATGTGATGTCCCAGAGAGGGGAATAATGGGTCTTTCAGCGCCGTGGTGTCACAGAGAGGTGTCAATTGGACTTGTCACTGACTGCAGTGATGTCAGAGAGAGGTGAAACTGGGTCACTCATTTTTGTGATGTCACAGAGAGGAAGAAACTGAGGCTGCCACCACTTTGGTGTCATCAACAGATGTAAGTTGGGCCTGTCACTGCTCTGATGTCACAAATGGAGGAAAAGTGGATCAGTCAGTGCTGCGGTGTTACAGAGGGGATGAATTTGAGGCTGTCATGACTGTGATGTCCCAGAGAGGGGAATAATGCCTCTGTCAGCACTGTGGTGTCACAGAAAGGCGTAAATGAGAGTTGTCAGTGCAGTGATGTGATAGAGAGGGGAAAATGGGTCCCTGATTGGTGTGACGTCACAGAGAGGAAAAACTGAGACTGCATCTGCACTGGTGTCACAGAGAGGCATCAATTGGGCCTGTCACTTCTGTGATGTCACAAAGAGGGGAAAAGTGAGTCTGTCACTGCTGTGGTGTCCCAGAGAGGGGAAAAGTGGAGTGATCACTGTTGTGCAGTCCCAGAGAAAGTTGCACAGGTGCTATGACTTGTGTGTTGCCACAAAGGGGATGGAATTGGGGTTGTTAGGGCTGTGGTATGACAGAGAGTTTTAAATTGGTTCTGATGTGATGTCCCAGAGAGGGGAATAATGGGTCTTTCAGCGCCGTGGTGTCACAGAGAGGTGTCAATTGGACTTGTCACTGACTGCAGTGATGTCAGAGAGAGGTGAAACTGGGTCACTCATTTTTGTGATGTCACAGAGAGGAAGAAACTGAGGCTGCCACCACTTTGGTGTCATCAACAGATGTAAGTTGGGCCTGTCACTGCTCTGATGTCACAAATGGAGGAAAAGTGGATCAGTCAGTGCTGCGGTGTTAGAGAGGGGATGAATTTGAGGCTGTCATGACTGTGATGTCCCAGAGAGGGGAATATTGCCTCTGTCACCACTGTGGTGTCACAGAGAGGCGTAAATGAGAGTTGTCAGTGCAGTGATGTGATAGAGAGGGGAAAATGGGTCCCTGATTGGTGTGATGTCACAGAGAGGAAAAAACTGAGACTGCCTCTGCACTGGTGTCACAGAGAGGCATCAATTGGGCCTGTCACTTCTGTGATGTCACAAAGAGGGGAAAAGTGAGTCTGTCACTGCTGTGGTGTCCCAGAGAGGGGAAAAGTGGAGTGATCGCTGTTGTGCAGTCCCAGAGAAAGTTGCACAGGTGCTATGACTTGTCTGTTGCCACAAAGGGGATGGAATTGGGGTTGTTAGGGCTGTGGTATGACAGAGAGTTTTAAATTGGTTCTGATGTGATGTCCCAGAGAGGGGAATAATGGGTCTTTCAGCGCCGTGGTGTCACAGAGAGGTGTCAATTGGACTTGTCAGTGCAGTGATCTCCCAGAGAGAGGAAAACTGAGGCTGTCACTGCTGTGGCCTATAGGAGGGGATGAATTCCCACTTGTCTTTGATGTTATGTCACAGAGAGGAGAAACGTGGCACTGTCACCGCTGGGGTGTGTCAGATAGGTGTAAGTTGGGCTTGTTCCATCTGTGGTGTGACACAAAGGGTGAAATTTGGTCTGTCAGTGCTGTGATGTCTTCAAGGGTGGAAACTGGGTCTTTCACTGCTGTGATGTCCCAGAGAGGCGTAGATTGGGGTGTCCCACTGCTGTGATGTCCCAGAGAGAGGAAAACAGGGGCTATCACAGCTGTGGAGTCTGAGAGAAAGTTCCACAGGTGTTCTGACTTGTCTGTTGCCACAGAGGGGATGCAGTTGGGGATGTCATGGCTATGGTATCAGGGAGAGGTTTGAATTGGTTCTGTCTCTGCTGTGATGTCACAGAGAAGAGAATAATGAGTCTGTCACCACTGTGGTGTCGCAGAGAGGTGTAAATTGGATTTGTCACTGACTGCAGTGATGTCAGAGAGAGGTGAAACTGGGTCACTCATTTTTGTGATGTCACAGAGAGGAAGAAACTGAGGCTGCCACCACTTTGGTGTCATCAACAGATGTAAGTTGGGCCTGTCACTGCTCTGATGTCACAAATGGAGGAAAAGTGGATCAGTCAGTGCTGCGGTGTTAGAGAGGGGATGAATTTGAGGCTGTCATGACTGTGATGTCCCAGAGAGGGGAATAATGCCTCTGTCAGCACTGTGGTGTCACAGAGAGGCGTAAATGAGAGTTGTCAGTGCAGTGATGTGATAGAGAGGGGAAAATGGGTCCCTGACTGGTGTGATGTCACAGAGAGGAAAAAACTGAGACTGCATCTGCACTGGTGTCACAGAGAGGCATCAATTGGGCCTGTCACTTCTGTGATGTCACAAAGAGGGGAAAAGTGAGTCTGTCACTGCTGTGGTGTCCCAGAGAGGGGAAAAGTGGAGTGATCACTGTTGTGCAGTCCCAGAGAAAGTTGCACAGGTGCTATGACTTGTCTGTTGCCACAAAGGGGATGGAATTGGGGTTGTTAGGGCTGTGGTATGACAGAGAGTTTTAAATTGGTTCTGATGTGATGTCCCAGAGAGGGGAATAATGGGTCTTTCAGCGCCGTGGTGTCACAGAGAGGTGTCAATTGGACTTGTCAGTGCAGTGATCTCCCAGAGAGAGGAAAACTGAGGCTGTCACTGCTGTGGCCTATAGGAGGGGATGAATTCCCACTTGTCTTTGATGTTATGTCACGAAGAGGAGAAACGTGGCACTGTCACCGCTGGGGTGTGTCAGATAGGTGTAAGTTGGGCTTGTTCCATCTGTGGTGTGACAGAAAGGGTGAAATTTGGTCTGTCAGTGCTGTGATGTCTTCAAGGGTGGAAACTGGTTCTTTCACTGCTGTGATGTCCCATAGAGGCGTAGATTGGGGTGTCCCACTGCTGTGATGTCCCAGAGAGAGGAAAACAGGGGCTATCACAGCTGTGGAGTCTGAGAGAAAGTTCCACAGGTGTTCTGACTTGTCTGTTGCCACAGAGGGGATGCAGTTGGGGATATCATGGCTATGGTATCAGAGAGAGGTTTGAATTGGTTCTGTCTCTGCTGTGATGTCACAGAGAAGAGAATAATGAGTCTGTCACCACTGTGGTGTCGCAGAGAGGTGTAAATTGGATTTGTCACTGACTGCAGTGATGTCAGAGAGAGGTGAAGCTGGGTCACTCATTTTTGTGATGTCACAGAGAGGAAGAAACTGAGGCTGCCACCACTTTGGTGTCATCAACAGATGTAAGTTGGGCCTGTCACTGCTCTGATGTCACAAATGGAGGAAAAGTGGATCAGTCAGTGCTGCGGTGTTAGAGAGGGGATGAATTTGAGGCTGTCATGACTGTGATGTCCCAGAGAGGGGAATAATGCCTCTGTCACCACTGTGGTGTCACAGAGAGGCGTAAATGAGAGTTGTCAGTGCAGTGATGTGATAGAGAGGGGAAAATGGGTCCCTGATTGGTGTGATGTCACAGAGAGGAACAAACTGAGACTGCCTCTGCACTGGTGTCACAGAGAGGCATCAATTGGGCCTGTCACTTCTGTGATGTCACAAAGAGGGGAAAAGTGAGTCTGTCACTGCTGTGGTGTCCCAGAGAGGGGAAAAGTGGAGTGATCACTGTTGTGCAGTCCCAGAGAAAGTTGCACAGGTGCTATGACTTGTCTGTTGCCACAAAGGGGATGGAATTGGGGTTGTTAGGGCTGTGGTATGACAGAGAGTTTTAAAATGGTTCTGATGTGATGTCCCAGAGAGGGGAATAATGGGTCTTTCAGCGCCGTGGTGTCACAGAGAGGTGTCAATTGGACTTGTCAGTGCAGTGATCTCCCAGAGAGAGGAAAACTGAGGCTGTCACTGCTGTGGCCTATAGGAGGGGATGAATTCCCACTTGTCTTTGATGTTATGTCACGGAGAGGAGAAACCTGGCACTGTCACCGCTGGGGTGTGTCAGATAGGTGTAAGTTGGGCTTGTTCCATCTGTGGTGTGACAGAAAGGGTGAAATTTGGTCTGTCAGTGCTGTGATGTCTTCAAGGGTGGAAACTGGGTCTTTCACTGCTGTGATGTCCCAGAGAGGCGTAGATTGGGGTGTCCCACTGCTGTGATGTCCCAGAGAGAGGAAAACAGGGGCTATCACAGCTGTGGAGTCTGAGAGAACGTTCCACAGGTGTTCTGACTTGTCTGTTGCCACAGAGGGGATGCAGTTGGGGATATCATGGCTATGGTATCAGAGAGAGGTTTGAATTGGTTCTGTCTCTGCTGTGATGTCACAGAGAAGAGAATAATGAGTCTGTCACCACTGTGGTGTCGCAGAGAGGTGTAAATTGGATTTGTCACTGACTGCAGTGATGTCAGAGAGAGGTGAAACTGGGTCACTCATTTTTGTGATGTCACAGAGAGGAAGAAACTGAGGCTGCCACCACTTTGGTGTCATCAACAGATGTAAGTTGGGCCTGTCACTGCTCTGATGTCACAAATGGAGGAAAAGTGGATCAGTCAGTGCTGCGGTGTTACAGAGGGGATGAATTTGAGGCTGTCATGACTGTGATGTCCCAGAGAGGGGAATATTGCCTCTGACACCACTGTGGTGTCACAGAGAGGCGTAAATGAGAGTTGTCAGTGCAGTGATGTGATAGAGAGGGGAAAATGGGTCCCCGATTGGTGTGATGTCACAGAGAGGAAAAAACTGAGACTGCCTCTGCACTGGTGTCACAGAGAGGCATCAATTGGGCCTGTCACTTCTGTGATGTCAGAAAGAGGGGAAAAGTGAGTCTGTCACTGCTGTGGTGTCCCAGAGAGGGGAAAAGTGGAGTGATCACTGTTGTGCAGTCCCAGAGAAAGTTGCACAGGTGCTATGACTTGTCTGTTGCCACAAAGGGGATGGAATTGGGGTTGTTAGGGCTGTGGTATGACAGAGAGTTTTAAAATGGTTCTGATGTGATGTCCCAGAGAGGGGAATAATGGGTCTTTCAGCGCCGTGGTGTCACAGAGAGGTGTCAATTGGACTTGTCAGTGCAGTGATCTCCCAGAGAGAGGAAAACTGAGGCTGTCACTGCTGTGGCCTATAGGAGGGGATGAATTCCCACTTGTCTTTGATGTTATGTCACGGAGAGGAGAAACCTGGCACTGTCACCGCTGGGGTGTGTCAGATAGGTGTAAGTTGGGCTTGTTCCATCTGTGGTGTGACAGAAAGGGTGAAATTTGGTCTGTCAGTGCTGTGATGTCTTCAAGGGTGGAAACTGGGTCTTTCACTGCTGTGATGTCCCAGAGAGGCGTAGATTGGGGTGTCCCACTGCTGTGATGTCCCAGAGAGAGGAAAACAGGGGCTATCACAGCTGTGGAGTCTGAGAGAACGTTCCACAGGTGTTCTGACTTGTCTGTTGCCACAGAGGGGATGCAGTTGGGGATATCATGGCTATGGTATCAGAGAGAGGTTTGAATTGGTTCTGTCTCTGCTGTGATGTCACAGAGAAGAGAATAATGAGTCTGTCACCACTGTGGTGTCGCAGAGAGGTGTAAATTGCATTTGTCACTGACTGCAGTGATGTCAGAGAGAGGTGAAACTGGGTCACTCATTTTTGTGATGTCACAGAGAGGAAGAAACTGAGGCTGCCACCACTTTGGTGTCATCAACAGATGTAAGTTGGGCCTGTCACTGCTCTGATGTCACAAATGGAGGAAAAGTGGATCAGTCAGTGCTGCGGTGTTAGAGAGGGGATGAATTTGAGGCTGTCATGACTGTGATGTCCCAGAGAGGGGAATAATGCCTCTGTCAGCACTGTGGTGTCACAGAGAGGCGTAAATGAGAGTTGTCAGTGCAGTGATGTGATAGAGAGGGGAAAATGGGTCCCCGATTGGTGTGATGTCACAGAGATAAAAAAACTGAGACTGCCTCTGCACTGGTGTCACAGAGAGGCATCAATTGGGCCTGTCACTTCTGTGATGTCACAAAGAGGGGAAAAGTGAGTCTGTCACTGCTGTGGTGTCCCAGAGAGGGGAAAAGTGGAGTGATCACTGTTGTGCAGTCCCAGAGAAAGTTGCACAGGTGCTATGACTTGTCTGTTGCCACAAAGGGGATGGAATTGGGGTTGTTAGGGCTGTGGTATGACAGAGAGTTTTAAATTGGTTCTGATGTGATGTCCCAGAGAGGGGAATAATGGGTCTTTCAGCGCCGTGGTGTCACAGAGAGGTGTCAATTGGACTTGTCACTGACTGCAGTGATGTCAGAGAGAGGTGAAACTGGGTCACTCATTTTTGTGATGTCACAGAGAGGAAGAAACTGAGGCTGCCACCACTTTGGTGTCATCAACAGATGTAAGTTGGGCCTGTCACTGCTCTGATGTCACAAATGGAGGAAAAGTGGATCAGTCAGTGCTGCGGTGTTACAGAGGGGATGAATTTGAGGCTGTCATGACTGTGATGTCCCAGAGAGGGGAATAATGCCTCTGTCAGCACTGTGGTGTCACAGAAAGGCGTAAATGAGAGTTGTCAGTGCAGTGATGTGATAGAGAGGGGAAAATGGGTCCCTGATTGGTGTGACGTCACAGAGAGGAAAAACTGAGACTGCATCTGCACTGGTGTCACAGAGAGGCATCAATTGGGCCTGTCACTTCTGTGATGTCACAAAGAGGGGAAAAGTGAGTCTGTCACTGCTGTGGTGTCCCAGAGAGGGGAAAAGTGGAGTGATCACTGTTGTGCAGTCCCAGAGAAAGTTCCACAGGTGCTATGACTTGTCTGTTGCCACAAAGGGGATGGAATTGGGGTTGTTAGGGCTGTGGTATGACAGAGAGTTTTAAATTGGTTCTGATGTGATGTCCCAGAGAGGGGAATAATGGGTCTTTCAGCGCCGTGGTGTCACAGAGAGGTGTCAATTGGACTTGTCACTGACTGCAGTGATGTCAGAGAGAGGTGAAACTGGGTCACTCATTTTTGTGATGTCACAGAGAGGAAGAAACTGAGGCTGCCACCACTTTGGTGTCATCAACAGATGTAAGTTGGGCCTGTCACTGCTCTGATGTCACAAATGGAGGAAAAGTGGATCAGTCAGTGCTGCGGTGTTAGAGAGGGGATGAATTTGAGGCTGTCATGACTGTGATGTCCCAGAGAGGGGAATAATGCCTCTGTCAGCACTGTGGTGTCACAGAGAGGCGTAAATGAGAGTTGTGAGTGCAGTGATGTGATAGAGAGGGGAAAATGGGTCCCTGATTGGTGTGATGTCACAGAGAGGAAAAAACTGAGACTGCCTCTGCACTGGTGTCACAGAGAGGCATCAATTGGGCCTGTCACTTCTGTGATGTCACAAAGAGGGGAAAAGTGAGTCTGTCACTGCTGTGGTGTCCCAGAGAGGGGAAAAGTGGAGTGATCACTGTTGTGCAGTCCCAGAGAAAGTTGCACAGGTGCTATGACTTGTGTGTTGCCACAAAGGGGATGGAATTGGGGTTGTTAGGGCTGTGGTATGACAGAGAGTTTTAAATTGGTTCTGATGTGATGTCCCAGAGAGGGGAATAATGGGTCTTTCAGCGCCGTGGTGTCACAGAGAGGTGTCAATTGGACTTGTCACTGACTGCAGTGATGTCAGAGAGAGGTGAAACTGGGTCACTCATTTTTGTGATGTCACAGAGAGGAAGAAACTGAGGCTGCCACCACTTTGGTGTCATCAACAGATGTAAGTTGGGCCTGTCACTGCTCTGATGTCACAAATGGAGGAAAAGTGGATCAGTCAGTGCTGCGGTGTTAGAGAGGGGATGAATTTGAGGCTGTCATGACTGTGATGTCCCAGAGAGGGGAATATTGCCTCTGTCACCACTGTGGTGTCACAGAGAGGCGTAAATTCGACTTGTCAGTGCAGTGATGTGATAGAGAGGGGAAAATGGGTCCCTGATTGGTGTGATGTCACAGAGAGGAAAAAACTGAGACTGCCTCTGCACTGGTGTCACAGAGAGGCATCAATTGGGCCTGTCACTTCTGTGATATCACAAAGAGGGGAAAAGTGAGTCTGTCACTGCTGTGGTGTCCCAGAGAGGGGAAAAGTGGAGTGATCGCTGTTGTGCAGTCCCAGAGAAAGTTGCACAGGTGCTATGACTTGTCTGTTGCCACAAAGGGGATGGAATTGGGGTTGTTAGGGCTGTGGTATGACAGAGAGTTTTAAATTGGTTCTGATGTGATGTCCCAGAGAGGGGAATAATGGGTCTTTCAGCGCCGTGGTGTCACAGAGAGGTGTCAATTGGACTTGTCAGTGCAGTGATCTCCCAGAGAGAGGAAAACTGAGGCTGTCACTGCTGTGGCCTATAGGAGGGGATGAATTCCCACTTGTCTTTGATGTTATGTCACAGAGAGGAGAAACGTGGCACTGTCACCGCTGGGGTGTGTCAGATAGGTGTAAGTTGGGCTTGTTCCATCTGTGGTGTGACACAAAGGGTGAAATTTGGTCTGTCAGTGCTGTGATGTCTTCAAGGGTGGAAACTGGGTCTTTCACTGCTGTGATGTCCCAGAGAGGCGTAGATTGGGGTGTCCCACTGCTGTGATGTCCCAGAGAGAGGAAAACAGGGGCTATCACAGCTGTGGAGTCTGAGAGAAAGTTCCACAGGTGTTCTGACTTGTCTGTTGCCACAGAGGGGATGCAGTTGGGGATGTCATGGCTATGGTATCAGGGAGAGGTTTGAATTGGTTCTGTCTCTGCTGTGATGTCACAGAGAAGAGAATAATGAGTCTGTCACCACTGTGGTGTCGCAGAGAGGTGTAAATTGGATTTGTCACTGACTGCAGTGATGTCAGAGAGAGGTGAAACTGGGTCACTCATTTTTGTGATGTCACAGAGAGGAAGAAACTGAGGCTGCCACCACTTTGGTGTCATCAACAGATGTAAGTTGGGCCTGTCACTGCTCTGATGTCACAAATGGAGGAAAAGTGGATCAGTCAGTGCTGCGGTGTTAGAGAGGGGATGAATTTGAGGCTGTCATGACTGTGATGTCCCAGAGAGGGGAATAATGCCTCTGTCAGCACTGTGGTGTCACAGAGAGGCGTAAATGAGAGTTGTCAGTGCAGTGATGTGATAGAGAGGGGAAAATGGGTCCCTGACTGGTGTGATGTCACAGAGAGGAAAAAACTGAGACTGCATCTGCACTGGTGTCACAGAGAGGCATCAATTGGGCCTGTCACTTCTGTGATGTCACAAAGAGGGGAAAAGTGAGTCTGTCACTGCTGTGGTGTCCCAGAGAGGGGAAAAGTGGAGTGATCACTGTTGTGCAGTCCCAGAGAAAGTTGCACAGGTGCTATGACTTGTCTGTTGCCACAAAGGGGATGGAATTGGGGTTGTTAGGGCTGTGGTATGACAGAGAGTTTTAAATTGGTTCTGATGTGATGTCCCAGAGAGGGGAATAATGGGTCTTTCAGCGCCGTGGTGTCACAGAGAGGTGTCAATTGGACTTGTCAGTGCAGTGATCTCCCAGAGAGAGGAAAACTGAGGCTGTCACTGCTGTGGCCTATAGGAGGGGATGAATTCCCACTTGTCTTTGATGTTATGTCACGAAGAGGAGAAACGTGGCACTGTCACCGCTGGGGTGTGTCAGATAGGTGTAAGTTGGGCTTGTTCCATCTGTGGTGTGACAGAAAGGGTGAAATTTGGTCTGTCAGTGCTGTGATGTCTTCAAGGGTGGAAACTGGGTCTTTCACTGCTGTGATGTCCCAGAGAGGCGTAGATTGGGGTGTCCCACTGCTGTGATGTCCCAGAGAGAGGAAAACAGGGGCTATCACAGCTGTGGAGTCTGAGAGAACGTTCCACAGGTGTTCTGACTTGTCTGTTGCCACAGAGGGGATGCAGTTGGGGATATCATGGCTATGGTATCAGAGAGAGGTTTGAATTGGTTCTGTCTCTGCTGTGATGTCACAGAGAAGAGAATAATGAGTCTGTCACCACTGTGGTGTCGCAGAGAGGTGTAAATTGGATTTGTCACTGACTGCAGTGATGTCAGAGAGAGGTGAAACTGGGTCACTCATTTTTGTGATGTCACAGAGAGGAAGAAACTGAGGCTGCCACCACTTTGGTGTCATCAACAGATGTAAGTTGGGCCTGTCACTGCTCTGATGTCACAAATGGAGGAAAAGTGGATCAGTCAGTGCTGCGGTGTTACAGAGGGGATGAATTTGAGGCTGTCATGACTGTGATGTCCCAGAGAGGGGAATATTGCCTCTGACACCACTGTGGTGTCACAGAGAGGCGTAAATGAGAGTTGTCAGTGCAGTGATGTGATAGAGAGGGGAAAATGGGTCCCCGATTGGTGTGATGTCACAGAGAGGAAAAAACTGAGACTGCCTCTGCACTGGTGTCACAGAGAGGCATCAATTGGGCCTGTCACTTCTGTGATGTCAGAAAGAGGGGAAAAGTGAGTCTGTCACTGCTGTGGTGTCCCAGAGAGGGGAAAAGTGGAGTGATCACTGTTGTGCAGTCCCAGAGAAAGTTGCACAGGTGCTATGACTTGTCTGTTGCCACAAAGGGGATGGAATTGGGGTTGTTAGGGCTGTGGTATGACAGAGAGTTTTAAAATGGTTCTGATGTGATGTCCCAGAGAGGGGAATAATGGGTCTTTCAGCGCCGTGGTGTCACAGAGAGGTGTCAATTGGACTTGTCAGTGCAGTGATCTCCCAGAGAGAGGAAAACTGAGGCTGTCACTGCTGTGGCCTATAGGAGGGGATGAATTCCCACTTGTCTTTGATGTTATGTCACGGAGAGGAGAAACCTGGCACTGTCACCGCTGGGGTGTGTCAGATAGGTGTAAGTTGGGCTTGTTCCATCTGTGGTGTGACAGAAAGGGTGAAATTTGGTCTGTCAGTGCTGTGATGTCTTCAAGGGTGGAAACTGGGTCTTTCACTGCTGTGATGTCCCAGAGAGGCGTAGATTGGGGTGTCCCACTGCTGTGATGTCCCAGAGAGAGGAAAACAGGGGCTATCACAGCTGTGGAGTCTGAGAGAACGTTCCACAGGTGTTCTGACTTGTCTGTTGCCACAGAGGGGATGCAGTTGGGGATATCATGGCTATGGTATCAGAGAGAGGTTTGAATTGGTTCTGTCTCTGCTGTGATGTCACAGAGAAGAGAATAATGAGTCTGTCACCACTGTGGTGTCGCAGAGAGGTGTAAATTGGATTTGTCACTGACTGCAGTGATGTCAGAGAGAGGTGAAACTGGGTCACTCATTTTTGTGATGTCACAGAGAGGAAGAAACTGAGGCTGCCACCACTTTGGTGTCATCAACAGATGTAAGTTGGGCCTGTCACTGCTCTGATGTCACAAATGGAGGAAAAGTGGATCAGTCAGTGCTGCGGTGTTAGAGAGGGGATGAATTTGAGGCTGTCATGACTGTGATGTCCCAGAGAGGGGAATATTGCCTCTGACACCACTGTGGTGTCACAGAGAGGCGTAAATGAGAGTTGTCAGTGCAGTGATGTGATAGAGAGGGGAAAATGGGTCCCCGATTGGTGTGATGTCACAGAGAGGAAAAAACTGAGACTGCCTCTGCACTGGTGTCACAGAGAGGCATCAATTGGGCCTGTCACTTCTGTGATGTCAGAAAGAGGGGAAAAGTGAGTCTGTCACTGCTGTGGTGTCCCAGAGAGGGGAAAAGTGGAGTGATCACTGTTGTGCAGTCCCAGAGAAAGTTGCACAGGTGCTATGACTTGTCTGTTGCCACAAAGGGGATGGAATTGGGGTTGTTAGGGCTGTGGTATGACAGAGAGTTTTAAAATGGTTCTGATGTGATGTCCCAGAGAGGGGAATAATGGGTCTTTCAGCGCCGTGGTGTCACAGAGAGGTGTCAATTGGACTTGTCAGTGCAGTGATCTCCCAGAGAGAGGAAAACTGAGGCTGTCACTGCTGTGGCCTATAGGAGGGGATGAATTCCCACTTGTCTTTGATGTTATGTCACGGAGAGGAGAAACCTGGCACTGTCACCGCTGGGGTGTGTCAGATAGGTGTAAGTTGGGCTTGTTCCATCTGTGGTGTGACAGAAAGGGTGAAATTTGGTCTGTCAGTGCTGTGATGTCTTCAAGGGTGGAAACTGGGTCTTTCACTGCTGTGATGTCCCAGAGAGGCGTAGATTGGGGTGTCCCACTGCTGTGATGTCCCAGAGAGAGGAAAACAGGGGCTATCACAGCTGTGGAGTCTGAGAGAACGTTCCACAGGTGTTCTGACTTGTCTGTTGCCACAGAGGGGATGCAGTTGGGGATATCATGGCTATGGTATCAGAGAGAGGTTTGAATTGGTTCTGTCTCTGCTGTGATGTCACAGAGAAGAGAATAATGAGTCTGTCACCACTGTGGTGTCGCAGAGAGGTGTAAATTGCATTTGTCACTGACTGCAGTGATGTCAGAGAGAGGTGAAACTGGGTCACTCATTTTTGTGATGTCACAGAGAGGAAGAAACTGAGGCTGCCACCACTTTGGTGTCATCAACAGATGTAAGTTGGGCCTGTCACTGCTCTGATGTCACAAATGGAGGAAAAGTGGATCAGTCAGTGCTGCGGTGTTAGAGAGGGGATGAATTTGAGGCTGTCATGACTGTGATGTCCCAGAGAGGGGAATAATGCCTCTGTCAGCACTGTGGTGTCACAGAGAGGCGTAAATGAGAGTTGTCAGTGCAGTGATGTGATAGAGAGGGGAAAATGGGTCCCCGATTGGTGTGATGTCACAGAGAGGAAAAAACTGAGACTGCCTCTGCACTGGTGTCACAGAGAGGCATCAATTGGGCCTGTCACTTCTGTGATGTCAGAAAGAGGGGAAAAGTGAGTCTGTCACTGCTGTGGTGTCCCAGAGAGGGGAAAAGTGGAGTGATCACTGTTGTGCAGTCCCAGAGAAAGTTGCACAGGTGCTATGACTTGTCTGTTGCCACAAAGGGGATGGAATTGGGGTTGTTAGGGCTGTGGTATGACAGAGAGTTTTAAAATGGTTCTGATGTGATGTCCCAGAGAGGGGAATAATGGGTCTTTCAGCGCCGTGGTGTCACAGAGAGGTGTCAATTGGACTTGTCAGTGCAGTGATCTCCCAGAGAGAGGAAAACTGAGGCTGTCACTGCTGTGGCCTATAGGAGGGGATGAATTCCCACTTGTCTTTGATGTTATGTCACGGAGAGGAGAAACCTGGCACTGTCACCGCTGGGGTGTGTCAGATAGGTGTAAGTTGGGCTTGTTCCATCTGTGGTGTGACAGAAAGGGTGAAATTTGGTCTGTCAGTGCTGTGATGTCTTCAAGGGTGGAAACTGGGTCTTTCACTGCTGTGATGTCCCAGAGAGGCGTAGATTGGGGTGTCCCACTGCTGTGATGTCCCAGAGAGAGGAAAACAGGGGCTATCACAGCTGTGGAGTCTGAGAGAACGTTCCACAGGTGTTCTGACTTGTCTGTTGCCACAGAGGGGATGCAGTTGGGGATATCATGGCTATGGTATCAGAGAGAGGTTTGAATTGGTTCTGTCTCTGCTGTGATGTCACAGAGAAGAGAATAATGAGTCTGTCACCACTGTGGTGTCGCAGAGAGGTGTAAATTGGATTTGTCACTGACTGCAGTGATGTCAGAGAGAGGTGAAACTGGGTCACTCATTTTTGTGATGTCACAGAGAGGAAGAAACTGAGGCTGCCACCACTTTGGTGTCATCAACAGATGTAAGTTGGGCCTGTCACTGCTCTGATGTCACAAATGGAGGAAAAGTGGATCAGTCAGTGCTGCGGTGTTAGAGAGGGGATGAATTTGAGGCTGTCATGACTGTGATGTCCCAGAGAGGGGAATATTGCCTCTGACACCACTGTGGTGTCACAGAGAGGCGTAAATGAGAGTTGTCAGTGCAGTGATGTGATAGAGAGGGGAAAATGGGTCCCCGATTGGTGTGATGTCACAGAGAGGAAAAAACTGAGACTGCCTCTGCACTGGTGTCACAGAGAGGCATCAATTGGGCCTGTCACTTCTGTGATGTCAGAAAGAGGGGAAAAGTGAGTCTGTCACTGCTGTGGTGTCCCAGAGAGGGGAAAAGTGGAGTGATCACTGTTGTGCAGTCCCAGAGAAAGTTGCACAGGTGCTATGACTTGTCTGTTGCCACAAAGGGGATGGAATTGGGGTTGTTAGGGCTGTGGTATGACAGAGAGTTTTAAAATGGTTCTGATGTGATGTCCCAGAGAGGGGAATAATGGGTCTTTCAGCGCCGTGGTGTCACAGAGAGGTGTCAATTGGACTTGTCAGTGCAGTGATCTCCCAGAGAGAGGAAAACTGAGGCTGTCACTGCTGTGGCCTATAGGAGGGGATGAATTCCCACTTGTCTTTGATGTTATGTCACGGAGAGGAGAAACCTGGCACTGTCACCGCTGGGGTGTGTCAGATAGGTGTAAGTTGGGCTTGTTCCATCTGTGGTGTGACAGAAAGGGTGAAATTTGGTCTGTCAGTGCTGTGATGTCTTCAAGGGTGGAAACTGGGTCTTTCACTGCTGTGATGTCCCAGAGAGGCGTAGATTGGGGTGTCCCACTGCTGTGATGTCCCAGAGAGAGGAAAACAGGGGCTATCACAGCTGTGGAGTCTGAGAGAACGTTCCACAGGTGTTCTGACTTGTCTGTTGCCACAGAGGGGATGCAGTTGGGGATATCATGGCTATGGTATCAGAGAGAGGTTTGAATTGGTTCTGTCTCTGCTGTGATGTCACAGAGAAGAGAATAATGAGTCTGTCACCACTGTGGTGTCGCAGAGAGGTGTAAATTGCATTTGTCACTGACTGCAGTGATGTCAGAGAGAGGTGAAACTGGGTCACTCATTTTTGTGATGTCACAGAGAGGAAGAAACTGAGGCTGCCACCACTTTGGTGTCATCAACAGATGTAAGTTGGGCCTGTCACTGCTCTGATGTCACAAATGGAGGAAAAGTGGATCAGTCAGTGCTGCGGTGTTAGAGAGGGGATGAATTTGAGGCTGTCATGACTGTGATGTCCCAGAGAGGGGAATAATGCCTCTGTCAGCACTGTGGTGTCACAGAGAGGCGTAAATGAGAGTTGTCAGTGCAGTGATGTGATAGAGAGGGGAAAATGGGTCCCCGATTGGTGTGATGTCACAGAGAGGAAAAAACTGAGACTGCCTCTGCACTGGTGTCACAGAGAGGCATCAATTGGGCCTGTCACTTCTGTGATGTCACAAAGAGGGGAAAAGTGAGTCTGTCACTGCTGTGGTGTCCCAGAGAGGGGAAAAGTGGAGTGATCACTGTTGTGCAGTCCCAGAGAAAGTTGCACAGGTGCTATGACTTGTCTGTTGCCACAAAGGGGATGGAATTGGGGTTGTTAGGGCTGTGGTATGACAGAGAGTTTTAAATTGGTTCTGATGTGATGTCCCAGAGAGGGGAATAATGGGTCTTTCAGCGCCGTGGTGATGCCGAATTTTGCCCCAACAGGCGATAAATAACTGTCTAAGAGACGCAGTTTAAGTCAGATAGACAGGAGGTATTTTATTAGCAACGTGCACGTTGGGGAAATCTCTAAAGGGAGTTTTCCAAAGTCTTACAACAAAAGCATGCCTTTTATACAGTTTAGGTTTGGAATTACATCATATCAATGCATATTCATATGGGGCGTGCCGTAGGCGGAGCGTGGGCGGAAACTTCTATTTGGAGGATCTTTTCGGGGGTCGTTCCGGTCGGCCTTCATCGTGGGCGAGGGTCTCCGAGGAGTCTTCCTCCTTAAACTTTTGAACTTCTTTCCAAATTTGGTCCTTTCCCGGTGTAGTTGGCCGAGTTCCCAACCTCCTAGGGCCAACTTATCATATTGACATTAGGCATGCTTTAGCTTCGGCTTAAATTACGCTTAGTCCGGTGATTTTTTTATCCTTCTCTTTCCCTCCTGTCGTTGTGTTTATTACTTCCAGATGTTCCCTTCATATTCTATGTTTTAACCCATTATTTCTCGAAGGCTATCTATTTTATGGCTTCATTCCCCCCTTTTCTTATGACTTACGAATTCTTTCGTCAAGGTCTAATCCTAAGAGCGCTGATGCGCTCGTACCATAGCCCAAACCATTTGGGTCCTTTTCATTATGATCCTTAGCTTCCACCACATAAAAATATTTGTAAAAGTTAAAACCAACAAGGCTCCAACTACCAATATCATTGGGGGCACCAGGTAATTGAAAACCTGTGTGGCTGTTGGGGAAAATCCTGTGAAGATATCCCACCAATGATGCTGGCCTACTTGTTCTACTTCGGTGAGGACATTCTTTATTCTTTCTGAATCATGTTCTACCTGCCATACCATCCGTGTAGTTGTTTGATTCACTCTTTGCACCAATTCCTTTACTTTAGGGTGTGCGAGCATTGCTTTGAGAATTTTGACATCCATCCCTATTTGCAATTCTGGTATTTCTCGATACAGGTTAAAATCTGTGTTAATTAGCTGTTGAGTAGTTATTGGGACAGTATAATGAAAATCGCAACCCACTATTTTGGTAAAGTTGCATACACAAAAGTTAGTATTGTTAGTTTCCTCTTGGCAATTATCTATAGTGACATTGTCACAGGCTGTCCGTACGCAAGCACACCCATTCCCTATATAGTAAACTTGTGACTGTGTTCGATTACGCAAAAGCACTTCAAAGGTGCACACTCTATTCTCAGCATCTAAGCATAAATCTTCTGCCTCTACTACAGCGTTTTCGCAAACATAACCTAGCTGTCCTCTAGGAATACATGCTTCTGTGCTAACCGATTGCCACTTATTTTTGATATAATCATAACTGGCCCAAACATTGTTTGCATTCCGCTGGTGGAGTGGTTTCTTGGGGCAAGTCTTTGGGGCTGTGATCCGGTTGGATCTTCCCGGAAATCACTCCACCGACATGAAATTGGGCCCTTTTGCTGCCTCCAAATAGTGGGCTTACCCATTTTTACCGGACTAAAGGTAATTAAGTTATGTTCGGATGCTGACTTCCCCAAGGATCGAATTGTCAATACTAGCTGCTTTGTTCTTCCTTCCACTGAGTCAAGCTCTCGACACCCAATTTGGATTTGGTCTCCCTTGTATGCTACCATGGAAGATTGATGCCATAATTTACTTGCGTATGGCTGATTGTTACGTAGGGCATATACCTCGAAATAGGGTCCCTTCGCTCCCCATTCCGGGTGGATACACTGGTGTGCGTGAGACCATGGATCTATCGGGTCAGAGTCTCGGGGAAGAACTATACTTATCGAGAGTCCAATGATCCGGGTTGAAAGGGCTTGAGGTGAAGTCAAGGTCATGATGTCCGTTCCTCTTGTTTACTCTCTGGAGCTTTCTTGACCCGCGAGTAATGAATCCACGTAGGTCGCTCCTTGATCCGGACCGCGGTGAAGGTAGTCAGCAGCACTTGGAAAGGTCCTTCCCACTTCTCTTGTAGGGGTTTTCCTAAAAGATTCTTAACATACACCCAATCACCGGGGTTAAACGGATGCAATTTACAATCAGGTTGTTTAGGTTGGTGCTCTATTACCACGGTAGCATTCTTATCCAATTGTTTCCCCACTGTAATTACATAATCATAAATGTACTGGTTACCGATTTGGCCTATGGCATCCCCGTTTACAACTTGCATAGCATAAGGTCTACCATACAGGATTTCGAATGGGCTTAGCTTCTCTTTTGACCTTGGTTTGACTCTCAGCCTCAGCAGAGCAATAGGCAAGGCTTGATACCATAATGCTTTGCTTATTGCTCTCACCACTTTCGCACAGAAGTGTGTACCCCTATCCGAGGAAATACTCTTCGGTACCCCAAACCGCGGAATGATTTCATTCAACAGTATTTCGGTCACTTCTCTTTCCTTGTTTGTCCTGCAAGGGAATGCTTCAGGCCACCCAGAAAATGTATCAGTCAATACCAACAAATATCGAAGCCCCCCTTTTCTTGGGAGCTCAGAAAAATCAATTTGCCATACTTCACCTGGGAATTTACCTCGACTTATGGCTCCTTGGTGTATCTTGGTTCCCGTATTCGGGTTATTTCTCAGGCACCGTTCGCACTGGGATGTTACGTGCTTTATAGTAGTAAATAATTTCGGTCCTGCTATCCTGGTTTGCAAATATTGGTAAAGCGGATCCAAACCCCAATGGGCCTTCTCATGTTCTGCTTTTACAAACTGCCACATCACATTTCCTGGTACTACTAACTGTCCTGTTTCCAATTGACCCTAACCATTTTCTAATATTTTGCCCTTATTTCTTTGAATCCATTTATGGTCTGATTCCTGGTAATCTGGCTTGATACTGATATCCAGGTCTCCTGGTATTAGGGCCATTATTCCCACTTCCCTAGACTTTGTGGCAGCCAATTTGGCCTCTGTATCTGCCTTTCTATTTCCTATTTCTGGAATAGTATTGCCTTTCAGATGTCCCTTACAATGCATTATGGCCACTTGAGCTGGGAGTTGGACCGCCTCTAGCAATCGCAGAACCTCTTCTGCATGTTTGACTGTTTTTCCTTGTGTAGTCAACAGTCCTCTTTCTTTCCAGATGGCCCCATGAGCATGTACAACAGAAAAGGCATATTTAGAGTCTGTCCATATATTGATTTGCATATTCTCTGCCAATTCCAGAGCTCGAGTCAGAGCTATCAGTTCTGCCTTCTGGGCTGAAGTTCCTGTGGGCAAGGGGTTCGACTCAATTACCCTTTCTGTAGTAGTGACCGCATAACCAGCCATTCTTACTCCTTGCTTCACGAAGCTGCTGCCATCTGAGAACCAGTTGTCCGCATCTTCGAACGGCTCTTCTTTGAGGTCCGGGCGACTGGAATAGACAGCTTCAATTGTCTCCAGGTAGTCGTGTTCGATGGGTTCTGCCGGGGCTCTTCCTTCTAGAAATGAAGCTGGGTTCACAATGTTAGTTACCTGAATGGTTACGTCATCTGATTCAGCCAGAACGGCCTGGTATTTTAGGAATCTGGAAGGCGACAACCAATGGTTGCCTTTCTGTTCCAGCACAGCTGACACGGTGTGGGATACTAGTACAGTCACCTTTTGGCCCAGCGTGAGCTTCCTGGCCTCTTCTATGTTAATTATCACTGCGGCCACTGCCCTCAGACAGCCTGGCCATCCTTTGCTTACTTCATCCAATCGCTTAGAGAAGTAGGCCACAGCTCTCTTGTGTGGTCCCAGCTGCTGTGCTAGGACTCCTAAGGCCATCCCTTGTCGTTCGTGGGAGAACAGCCAGAATGGTTTTGATACGTCTGGGAGACCTAAGGCTGGTGCTCTCATTAGTTCCATCTTCAGCTTCTTGAAGGCTTCTTCTGCCTCGGGAGTCCAAACTAGGATGCTCTTAGCCTCCTTCAACAAATCATACAGTGGTTTAGCGAGTATCCCGTACTGGTAGATCCATAACCGACACCAACCTGTCATCCCCAAAAAGGCGCGCAGATCTCTCACCGTCTCTGGTTTGGGCATCTGGCAGATGGCCTCTTTCCTAGCTGCTCCCAGGGATCGCTGTCCTCTGGAGACTTCGTATCCCAGGTACACCACTTGTGTCTGTACCAGCTGTGCTTTCTGTCGAGAGACTCGATATCCATTTAAACCCAGGAAATTCAGCAAGGAAATGGTCCATTCAATGCATTCTTCCTCTGTCACTGTTGCTATTAGGAGGTCGTCTACGTACTGCAGAAGGGTGCCATCTCCCAGCGGCCTTTCCCACTGTTCTAGTTCCTTGGCTAACTGATTCCCAAAAATCGTAGGGGAATTGCACCACCCTTGGGGCAACACTGTCCAGGTGAGTTGGGTCTTTCTTCCACTATCTACAGATTCCCACTCAAAGGCAAAAATCTTTTGACTCTCGAGAGCTAAGGGGAGGCAAAAGAACGCGTCTTTTAAATCTAATACGGTGAACCAGGCCAAATTCTCCTTCAGTCTGGTCAAAAGCGTGTATGGGTTAGCAACTACCGGATGCAATGCCTTAGTTATTTCATTTACTGCTCTCAGATCCTGGACTAACCTATAGGTTCCATTAGGTTTCTTGACTGGCAGGATTGGTGTATTAAAATCTGATTCGCATTCTACCAATAACCCCAGTTCCATAAACCTCCTGATTGTGGGCTCAATCCCTTTCCTATCTTCTATCCTCAGAGGGTATTGTTTCTTTCTCACCGGTTTTGTCCCAGCTTTAAGTTCAACGACAATCGGTGCTGTTTGCTTTGATTTTCCAGGTATATCAGTAGCCCACACCAATGGATACGTCTTGCTCAGGATTTGCTCGAAATTGTGGCTTTCAGGTTTAGGCTCTACACAACTGATCGTTAGGCTTAGAGCTGTAATCAGTTGTTCTTCATTTACTTGAAACTCCAATTGGTCTTTGTTAAACTTTATTACGGCCCCCAAGTTCTCCAATAAGTCTCTCCCTAGTAGGGGTTTTGGTGAATTTGGTAAATACAGGAACTGATGAATTCCCATTTGCTTCCCAATTTTGTATTTAATGGGTTTCAAAAGTAAGCCTTTTCTGGTTGGCCTGTTGCTCCCACAACTTGCACAAATTCATCACTTTTAGGTACAAATTCTTGATTTAAAACCGAAAAGGTTGCTCCCGTATCAATCAAAAAGTCTAATTCCTTTTTACCCTCCCCTAGCTCTATACTGCACTAGCCGTTGATAGTGTTCCGCGTTGCCCGGGTCCCACTCTGGTTTACTGCTGGGAAAATTATCTTCTAGTCTCCCCGATAATAGTTGGGCATGTCGCCTCCCCGTTTCCAATACGAGTTCCCTTTCCGTATCTGTCAACTCTGACAACATCACTTCTATATCCTCCCAATCAATATCTAAGTTCTTTGCCATTAGTTCAAACCTCTTTGCTACTCCCTCTGGATTCCTCCTGAAGTTCCTTGCCTCATCCCTCCAATTGTTCAAATCACTCGTCGAGAATGGCACCTTTACTCTAGTCTTTTCCCCTACTATTGGCATAACTTGTCGGAGAGGAGCTATCGTGCGATTCCCTTTCTCCCCTTGCTTTGCTTCCCCCCGTGCCACAGATCTGGTGTAATACGAGTGACTGGTCCCCTCCCCGGGATTTTCTTCCTGTGCCTCAATGCTCTCCCTATTCTTTCTCTTCTCTTTCTTCTTTCCCCCTTCTTGCTCTTCATTTTCCTCTCCTATCTCTATCACACAATCCATCCGATTCTCATCCTGCGTCTGTCGCCTCTTTTGTATCTGCCAGCTCTTATCCTGTCCCGGGCTGCGGTTCCTCTCATCCTCTGCTCCCCCTCCACTTCTCTTATCCTCTATCTGAATTACTATGTTCAGTTTCTGTGAGTTACTCTCTGCCTCCCTTTCGCATGCCTCATTATCATTCTTCTTGCTGTATCTCAATTTAGGGACGTCGCCTCCCGGTGAATTGCTTTTATCCCCAGTCCTTGGTGCAGTGGTTTCCATTCTACAGACGCCTCCATTTCTGGAGGTGTTGCTATCTCCATATGGACTGAGCTCGGGTATGCTACGTGCCTCCCTTCGGCTCTCTGCTTCTGACCCACTGCCTTCCTCCCCCTCAACCTCCAGTGTGGGTGGGCTGTCAGCATTCATGTAGCTCCCTGACCCCTGTGGACTATCTAGTCCCTGAGGGCTGTTTTTTCTCCCGTCAATCTCTGATTTTAATGGGCTGCCCTCCTTCCAACCCCGGACTCCCTCCCAGGTCCTTCCAATGCTTTAGGATGCACCCTAAGGGGGTTTTCATATTTACGTCCTTACTCTGTTGACCTCCCATGACTATCCCCTGTATCTGCGTTTTCTGTTAACCGAAACAGTCCCTCTCTCGCAACCACGATATGCTGATATATTTTAACACTTCATGCACATCATCTCAATCGCTTCGTCCGTTTCCGACCTGGCTTCTCGCGAAGAACAGGAAATGCGGAGCAGGACTCCCTCTCGCTTCGCAGCTACGCTGCGTCTCACTCACCCTCACATACAACACACACTTATAAAATAAAATTGTTTTACCAGGTTTGGTCATAAAAAAAGTCGCCCTCAAACTGTGAAGTACCGGCTTCCCAAATTCAAGGCACGTAGACAGCACAATGCGCGTTTCAATCTATTACATAAAGAGTGACAAGATGTCTCCTATAAAACTTTGCAACAAACACATAAAACGAACACACAAAACACATACAAACACCAATGGTACCAAAACCTATGATGTCCGAGATATCGAACACAAATGGTACCAATTAGGGACAAACACCAATAGTACCAAAACCTATGATGTCCGAGATATCGAACACAAATGGTACCAATTAGGGACAAACACCAATAGTACCAAAACCTATGATGTCCGAGATATCGAACACAAATGGTACCAATTAGGGACAAACACCAATAGTACCAAAACCTATGATGTCCGAGATATCGAACACAAATGGTACCAATTAGGGACAAACACCAATAGTACCAAAACCTATGATGTCCGAGATATCGAACACAAATGGTACCAATTAGGGACAAACACCAATAGTACCAAAACCTATGATGTCCGAGATATCGAACACAAATGGTACCAATTAGGGACAAACACCAATAGTACCAAAACCTATGATGTCCGAGATATCGAACACAAATGGTACCAATTAGGGATTTTTACCAGGGCGTCCCCTGGTTTACCCTTCGGTGGTCACGTCTGACCCCCGTGTCCCAATAAAGCGCTTTAAACCAAAACCAATAAACAATTAAAAATACCTCTTAATTGGAGCAGGAGATGCAGGGAATCCTTCCTCTGCCGAAGAGCGCTGGTCCGGGAGGGGAGTCTCTTCTGACAAAAATCCGTCAGGGGCCCCAGAGGGTCCCGGCCCCGGACCGGCTCTTCGGAGGGAACCCCTCAAAGTCTGAGTCTCCTGTTTCGTCCCATCTGGGTCGCCAGAACTGATGCCGAATTTTGCCCCAACAGGCGATAAATAACTGTCTAAGAGACGCAGTTTAAGTCAGATAGACAGGAGGTATTTTATTAGCAACGTGCACGTTGGGGAAATCTCTAAAGGGAGTTTTCCAAAGTCTTACAACAAAAGCATGCCTTTTATACAGTTTAGGTTTGGAATTACATCATATCAATGCATATTCATATGGGGCGTGCCGTAGGCGGAGCGTGGGCGGAAACTTCTATTTGGAGGATCTTTTCGGGGGTCGTTCCGGTCGGCCTTCATCGTGGGCGAGGGTCTCCGAGGAGTCTTCCTCCTTAAACTTTTGAACTTCTTTCCAAATTTGGTCCTTTCCCGGTGTAGTTGGCCGAGTTCCCAACCTCCTAGGGCCAACTTATCATATTGACATTAGGCATGCTTTAGCTTCGGCTTAAATTACGCTTAGTCCGGTGATTTTTTTATCCTTCTCTTTCCCTCCTGTCGTTGTGTTTATTACTTCCAGATGTTCCCTTCATATTCTATGTTTTAACCCATTATTTCTCGAAGGCTATCTATTTTATGGCTTCAGTGGTGTCACAGAGAGGTGTCAATTGGACTTGTCAGTGCAGTGATCTCCCAGAGAGAGGAAAACTGAGGCTGTCACTGCTGTGGCCTATAGGAGGGGATGAATTCCCACTTGTCTTTGATGTTATGTCATGAAGAGGAGAAACCTGGCACTGTCACCGCTGGGGTGTGTCAGATAGGTGTAAGTTGGGCTTGTTCCATCTGTGGTGTGACAGAAAGGGTGAAATTTGGTCTGTCAGTGCTGTGATGTCTTCAAGGGTGGAAACTGGGGTTCTTTCACTGCTGTGATGTCCCAGAGAGGCGTAGATTGGGGTGTCCCACTGCTGTGATGTCCCAGAGAGAGGAAAACAGGGGCTATCACAGCTGTGGAGTCTGAGAGAACGTTCCACAGGTGTTCTGACTTGTCTGTTGCCACAGAGGGGATGCAGTTGGGGATATCATGGCTATGGTATCAGAGAGAGGTTTGAATTGGTTCTGTCTCTGCTGTGATGTCACAGAGAAGAGAATAATGAGTCTGTCACCACTGTGGTGTCGCAGAGAGGTGTAAATTGGATTTGTCACTGACTGCAGTGATGTCAGAGAGAGGTGAAACTGGGTCACTCATTTTTGTGATGTCACAGAGAGGAAGAAACTGAGGCTGCCACCACTTTGGTGTCATCAACAGATGTAAGTTGGGCCTGTCACTGCTCTGATGTCACAAATGGAGGAAAAGTGGATCAGTCAGTGCTGCGGTGTTACAGAGGGGATGAATTTGAGGCTGTTATGACTGTGATGTCCCAGAGAGGGGAATATTGCCTCTGACACCACTGTGGTGTCACAGAGAGGCGTAAATTCGAGTTGTCAGTGCAGTGATGTGATAGAGAGGGGAAAATGGGTCCCCGATTGGTGTGATGTCACAGAGAGGAAAAAACTGAGACTGCCTCTGCACTGGTGTCACAGAGAGGCATCAATTGGGCCTGTCACTTCTGTGATGTCACAAAGAGGGGAAAAGTGAGTCTGTCACTGCTGTGGTGTCCCAGAGAGGGGAAAAGTGGAGTGATCACTGTTGTGCAGTCCCAGAGAAAGTTGCACAGGTGCTATGACTTGTCTGTTGCCACAAAGGGGATGGAATTGGGGTTGTTAGGGCTGTGGTATGACAGAGAGTTTTAAAATGGTTCTGATGTGATGTCCCAGAGAGGGGAATAATGGGTCTTTCAGCGCCGTGGTGTCACAGAGAGGTGTCAATTGGACTTGTCACTGACTGCAGTGATGTCAGAGAGAGGTGAAACTGGGTCACTCATTTTTGTGATGTCACAGAGAGGAAGAAACTGAGGCTGCCACCACTTTGGTGTCATCAACAGATGTAAGTTGGGCCTGTCACTGCTCTGATGTCACAAATGGAGGAAAAGTGGATCAGTCAGTGCTGCGGTGTTAGAGAGGGGATGAATTTGAGACTGTCATGACTGTGATGTCCCAGAGAGGGGAATATTGCCTCTGTCACCACTGTGGTGTCACAGAGAGGCGTAAATTCGACTTGTCAGTGCAGTGATGTGATAGAGAGGGGAAAATGGGTCCCTGATTGGTGTGATGTCACAGAGAGGAAAAAACTGAGACTGCCTCTGCACTGGTGTCACAGAGAGGCATCAATTGGGCCTGTCACTTCTGTGATGTCACAAAGAGGGGAAAAGTGAGTCTGTCACTGCTGTGGTGTCCCAGAGAGGGGAAAAGTGGAGTGATCACTGTTGTGCAGTCCCAGAGAAAGTTGCACAGGTGCTATGACTTGTCTGTTGCCACAAAGGGGATGGAATTGGGGTTGTTAGGGCTGTGGTATGACAGAGAGTTTTAAATTGGTTCTGATGTGATGTCCCAGAGAAGGGAATAATGGGTCTTTCAGCGCCGTGGTGTCACAGAGAGGTGTCAATTGGACTTGTCACTGACTGCAGTGATGTCAGAGAGAGGTGAAACTGGGTCACTCATTTTTGTGATGTCACAGAGAGGAAGAAACTGAGGCTGCCACCACTTTGGTGTCATCAACAGATGTAAGTTGGGCCTGTCACTGCTCTGATGTCACAAATGGAGGAAAAGTGGATCAGTCAGTGCTGCGGTGTTACAGAGGGGATGAATTTGAGGCTGTCATGACTGTGATGTCCCAGAGAGGGGAATAATGCCTCTGTCACCACTGTGGTGTCACAGAGAGGCGTAAATGAGAGTTGTCAGTGCAGTGATGTGATAGAGAGGGGAAAATGGGTCCCTGATTGGTGTGATGTCAGAGAGAGGAAAAAACTGAGACTGCCTCTGCACTGGTGTCACAGAGAGGCATCAATTGGGCCTGTCACTTCTGTGATGTCACAAAGAGGGGAAAAGAGAGTCTGTCACTGCTGTGGTGTCCCAGAGAGGGGAAAAGTGGAGTGATCGCTGTTGTGCAGTCCCAGAGAAAGTTGCACAGGTGCTATGACTTGTCTGTTGCCACAAAGGGGATGGAATTGGGGTTGTTAGGGCTGTGGTATGACAGAGAGTTTTAAATTGGTTCTGATGTGATGTCCCAGAGAGGGGAATAATGGGTCTTTCAGCGCCGTGGTGTCACAGAGAGGTGTCAATTGGACTTGTCAGTGCAGTGATCTCCCAGAGAGAGGAAAACTGAGGCTGTCACTGCTGTGGCCTATAGGAGGGGATGAATTCCCACTTGTCTTTGATGTTATGTCATGAAGAGGAGAAACCTGGCACTGTCACCGCTGGGGTGTGTCAGATAGGTGTAAGTTGGGCTTGTTCCATCTGTGGTGTGACAGAAAGGGTGAAATTTGGTCTGTCAGTGCTGTGATGTCTTCAAGGGTGGAAACTGGGGTTCTTTCACTGCTGTGATGTCCCAGAGAGGCGTAGATTGGGGTGTCCCACTGCTGTGATGTCCCAGAGAGAGGAAAACAGGGGCTATCACAGCTGTGGAGTCTGAGAGAACGTTCCACAGGTGTTCTGACTTGTCTGTTGCCACAGAGGGGATGCAGTTGGGGATATCATGGCTATGGTATCAGAGAGAGGTTTGAATTGGTTCTGTCTCTGCTGTGATGTCACAGAGAAGAGAATAATGAGTCTGTCACCACTGTGGTGTCGCAGAGAGGTGTAAATTGGATTTGTCACTGACTGCAGTGATGTCAGAGAGAGGTGAAACTGGGTCACTCATTTTTGTGATGTCACAGAGAGGAAGAAACTGAGGCTGCCACCACTTTGGTGTCATCAACAGATGTAAGTTGGGCCTGTCACTGCTCTGATGTCACAAATGGAGGAAAAGTGGATCAGTCAGTGCTGCGGTGTTACAGAGGGGATGAATTTGAGGCTGTTATGACTGTGATGTCCCAGAGAGGGGAATATTGCCTCTGACACCACTGTGGTGTCACAGAGAGGCGTAAATTCGAGTTGTCAGTGCAGTGATGTGATAGAGAGGGGAAAATGGGTCCCCGATTGGTGTGATGTCACAGAGAGGAAAAAACTGAGACTGCCTCTGCACTGGTGTCACAGAGAGGCATCAATTGGGCCTGTCACTTCTGTGATGTCACAAAGAGGGGAAAAGTGAGTCTGTCACTGCTGTGGTGTCCCAGAGAGGGGAAAAGTGGAGTGATCACTGTTGTGCAGTCCCAGAGAAAGTTGCACAGGTGCTATGACTTGTCTGTTGCCACAAAGGGGATGGAATTGGGGTTGTTAGGGCTGTGGTATGACAGAGAGTTTTAAAATGGTTCTGATGTGATGTCCCAGAGAGGGGAATAATGGGTCTTTCAGCGCCGTGGTGTCACAGAGAGGTGTCAATTGGACTTGTCACTGACTGCAGTGATGTCAGAGAGAGGTGAAACTGGGTCACTCATTTTTGTGATGTCACAGAGAGGAAGAAACTGAGGCTGCCACCACTTTGGTGTCATCAACAGATGTAAGTTGGGCCTGTCACTGCTCTGATGTCACAAATGGAGGAAAAGTGGATCAGTCAGTGCTGCGGTGTTAGAGAGGGGATGAATTTGAGACTGTCATGACTGTGATGTCCCAGAGAGGGGAATATTGCCTCTGTCACCACTGTGGTGTCACAGAGAGGCGTAAATTCGACTTGTCAGTGCAGTGATGTGATAGAGAGGGGAAAATGGGTCCCTGATTGGTGTGATGTCACAGAGAGGAAAAAACTGAGACTGCCTCTGCACTGGTGTCACAGAGAGGCATCAATTGGGCCTGTCACTTCTGTGATGTCACAAAGAGGGGAAAAGTGAGTCTGTCACTGCTGTGGTGTCCCAGAGAGGGGAAAAGTGGAGTGATCACTGTTGTGCAGTCCCAGAGAAAGTTGCACAGGTGCTATGACTTGTCTGTTGCCACAAAGGGGATGGAATTGGGGTTGTTAGGGCTGTGGTATGACAGAGAGTTTTAAATTGGTTCTGATGTGATGTCCCAGAGAAGGGAATAATGGGTCTTTCAGCGCCGTGGTGTCACAGAGAGGTGTCAATTGGACTTGTCACTGACTGCAGTGATGTCAGAGAGAGGTGAAACTGGGTCACTCATTTTTGTGATGTCACAGAGAGGAAGAAACTGAGGCTGCCACCACTTTGGTGTCATCAACAGATGTAAGTTGGGCCTGTCACTGCTCTGATGTCACAAATGGAGGAAAAGTGGATCAGTCAGTGCTGCGGTGTTACAGAGGGGATGAATTTGAGGCTGTCATGACTGTGATGTCCCAGAGAGGGGAATAATGCCTCTGTCACCACTGTGGTGTCACAGAGAGGCGTAAATGAGAGTTGTCAGTGCAGTGATGTGATAGAGAGGGGAAAATGGGTCCCTGATTGGTGTGATGTCAGAGAGAGGAAAAAACTGAGACTGCCTCTGCACTGGTGTCACAGAGAGGCATCAATTGGGCCTGTCACTTCTGTGATGTCACAAAGAGGGGAAAAGAGAGTCTGTCACTGCTGTGGTGTCCCAGAGAGGGGAAAAGTGGAGTGATCGCTGTTGTGCAGTCCCAGAGAAAGTTGCACAGGTGCTATGACTTGTCTGTTGCCACAAAGGGGATGGAATTGGGGTTGTTAGGGCTGTGGTATGACAGAGAGTTTTAAATTGGTTCTGATGTGATGTCCCAGAGAGGGGAATAATGGGTCTTTCAGCGCCGTGGTGTCACAGAGAGGTGTCAATTGGACTTGTCAGTGCAGTGATCTCCCAGAGAGAGGAAAACTGAGGCTGTCACTGCTGTGGCCTATAGGAGGGGATGAATTCCCACTTGTCTTTGATGTTATGTCACGGAGAGGAGAAACCTGGCACTGTCACCGCTGGGGTGTGTCAGATAGGTGTAAGTTGGGCTTGTTCCATCTGTGGTGTGACAGAAAGGGTGAAATTTGGTCTGTCAGTGCTGTGATGTCTTCAAGGGTGGAAACTGGGTCTTTCACTGCTGTGATGTCCCAGAGAGGCGTAGATTGGGGTGTCCCACTGCTGTGATGTCCCAGAGAGAGGAAAACAGGGGCTATCACAGCTGTGGAGTCTGAGAGAACGTTCCACAGGTGTTCTGACTTGTCTGTTGCCACAGAGGGGATGCAGTTGGGGATATCATGGCTATGGTATCAGAGAGAGGTTTGAATTGGTTCTGTCTCTGCTGTGATGTCACAGAGAAGAGAATAATGAGTCTGTCACCACTGTGGTGTCGCAGAGAGGTGTAAATTGGATTTGTCACTGACTGCAGTGATGTCAGAGAGAGGTGAAACTGGGTCACTCATTTTTGTGATGTCACAGAGAGGAAGAAACTGAGGCTGCCACCACTTTGGTGTCATCAACAGATGTAAGTTGGGCCTGTCACTGCTCTGATGTCACAAATGGAGGAAAAGTGGATCAGTCAGTGCTGCGGTGTTAGAGAGGGGATGAATTTGAGGCTGTCATGACTGTGATGTCCCAGAGAGGGGAATAATGCCTCTGTCAGCACTGTGGTGTCACAGAGAGGCGTAAATGAGAGTTGTCAGTGCAGTGATGTGATAGAGAGGGGAAAATGGGTCCCCGATTGGTGTGATGTCACAGAGATAAAAAAACTGAGACTGCCTCTGCACTGGTGTCACAGAGAGGCATCAATTGGGCCTGTCACTTCTGTGATGTCACAAAGAGGGGAAAAGTGAGTCTGTCACTGCTGTGGTGTCCCAGAGAGGGGAAAAGTGGAGTGATCACTGTTGTGCAGTCCCAGAGAAAGTTGCACAGGTGCTATGACTTGTCTGTTGCCACAAAGGGGATGGAATTGGGGTTGTTAGGGCTGTGGTATGACAGAGAGTTTTAAATTGGTTCTGATGTGATGTCCCAGAGAGGGGAATAATGGGTCTTTCAGCGCCGTGGTGTCACAGAGAGGTGTCAATTGGACTTGTCAGTGCAGTGATCTCCCAGAGAGAGGAAAACTGAGGCTGTCACTGCTGTGGCCTATAGGAGGGGATGAATTCCCACTTGTCTTTGATGTTATGTCATGAAGAGGAGAAACCTGGCACTGTCACCGCTGGGGTGTGTCAGATAGGTGTAAGTTGGGCTTGTTCCATCTGTGGTGTGACAGAAAGGGTGAAATTTGGTCTGTCAGTGCTGTGATGTCTTCAAGGGTGGAAACTGGGGTTCTTTCACTGCTGTGATGTCCCAGAGAGGCGTAGATTGGGGTGTCCCACTGCTGTGATGTCCCAGAGAGAGGAAAACAGGGGCTATCACAGCTGTGGAGTCTGAGAGAACGTTCCACAGGTGTTCTGACTTGTCTGTTGCCACAGAGGGGATGCAGTTGGGGATATCATGGCTATGGTATCAGAGAGAGGTTTGAATTGGTTCTGTCTCTGCTGTGATGTCACAGAGAAGAGAATAATGAGTCTGTCACCACTGTGGTGTCGCAGAGAGGTGTAAATTGGATTTGTCACTGACTGCAGTGATGTCAGAGAGAGGTGAAACTGGGTCACTCATTTTTGTGATGTCACAGAGAGGAAGAAACTGAGGCTGCCACCACTTTGGTGTCATCAACAGATGTAAGTTGGGCCTGTCACTGCTCTGATGTCACAAATGGAGGAAAAGTGGATCAGTCAGTGCTGCGGTGTTACAGAGGGGATGAATTTGAGGCTGTTATGACTGTGATGTCCCAGAGAGGGGAATATTGCCTCTGACACCACTGTGGTGTCACAGAGAGGCGTAAATGAGAGTTGTCAGTGCAGTGATGTGATAGAGAGGGGAAAATGGGTCCCCGATTGGTGTGATGTCACAGAGAGGAAAAAACTGAGACTGCCTCTGCACTGGTGTCACAGAGAGGCATCAATTGGGCCTGTCACTTCTGTGATGTCACAAAGAGGGGAAAAGTGAGTCTGTCACTGCTGTGGTGTCCCAGAGAGGGGAAAAGTGGAGTGATCACTGTTGTGCAGTCCCAGAGAAAGTTGCACAGGTGCTATGACTTGTCTGTTGCCACAAAGGGGATGGAATTGGGGTTGTTAGGGCTGTGGTATGACAGAGAGTTTTAAAATGGTTCTGATGTGATGTCCCAGAGAGGGGAATAATGGGTCTTTCAGCGCCGTGGTGTCACAGAGAGGTGTCAATTGGACTTGTCACTGACTGCAGTGATGTCAGAGAGAGGTGAAACTGGGTCACTCATTTTTGTGATGTCACAGAGAGGAAGAAACTGAGGCTGCCACCACTTTGGTGTCATCAACAGATGTAAGTTGGGCCTGTCACTGCTCTGATGTCACAAATGGAGGAAAAGTGGATCAGTCAGTGCTGCGGTGTTAGAGAGGGGATGAATTTGAGACTGTCATGACTGTGATGTCCCAGAGAGGGGAATATTGCCTCTGTCACCACTGTGGTGTCACAGAGAGGCGTAAATTCGACTTGTCAGTGCAGTGATGTGATAGAGAGGGGAAAATGGGTCCCTGATTGGTGTGATGTCACAGAGAGGAAAAAACTGAGACTGCCTCTGCACTGGTGTCACAGAGAGGCATCAATTGGGCCTGTCACTTCTGTGATGTCACAAAGAGGGGAAAAGTGAGTCTGTCACTGCTGTGGTGTCCCAGAGAGGGGAAAAGTGGAGTGATCGCTGTTGTGCAGTCCCAGAGAAAGTTGCACAGGTGCTATGACTTGTCTGTTGCCACAAAGGGGATGGAATTGGGGTTGTTAGGGCTGTGGTATGACAGAGAGTTTTAAATTGGTTCTGATGTGATGTCCCAGAGAAGGGAATAATGGGTCTTTCAGCGCCGTGGTGTCACAGAGAGGTGTCAATTGGACTTGTCACTGACTGCAGTGATGTCAGAGAGAGGTGAAACTGGGTCACTCATTTTTGTGATGTCACAGAGAGGAAGAAACTGAGGCTGCCACCACTTTGGTGTCATCAACAGATGTAAGTTGGGCCTGTCACTGCTCTGATGTCACAAATGGAGGAAAAGTGGATCAGTCAGTGCTGCGGTGTTACAGAGGGGATGAATTTGAGGCTGTCATGACTGTGATGTCCCAGAGAGGGGAATAATGCCTCTGTCACCACTGTGGTGTCACAGAGAGGCGTAAATGAGAGTTGTCAGTGCAGTGATGTGATAGAGAGGGGAAAATGGGTCCCTGATTGGTGTGATGTCAGAGAGAGGAAAAAACTGAGACTGCCTCTGCACTGGTGTCACAGAGAGGCATCAATTGGGCCTGTCACTTCTGTGATGTCACAAAGAGGGGAAAAGAGAGTCTGTCACTGCTGTGGTGTCCCAGAGAGGGGAAAAGTGGAGTGATCGCTGTTGTGCAGTCCCAGAGAAAGTTGCACAGGTGCTATGACTTGTCTGTTGCCACAAAGGGGATGGAATTGGGGTTGTTAGGGCTGTGGTATGACAGAGAGTTTTAAATTGGTTCTGATGTGATGTCCCAGAGAGGGGAATAATGGGTCTTTCAGCGCCGTGGTGTCACAGAGAGGTGTCAATTGGACTTGTCAGTGCAGTGATCTCCCAGAGAGAGGAAAACTGAGGCTGTCACTGCTGTGGCCTATAGGAGGGGATGAATTCCCACTTGTCTTTGATGTTATGTCATGAAGAGGAGAAACCTGGCACTGTCACCGCTGGGGTGTGTCAGATAGGTGTAAGTTGGGCTTGTTCCATCTGTGGTGTGACAGAAAGGGTGAAATTTGGTCTGTCAGTGCTGTGATGTCTTCAAGGGTGGAAACTGGGGTTCTTTCACTGCTGTGATGTCCCAGAGAGGCGTAGATTGGGGTGTCCCACTGCTGTGATGTCCCAGAGAGAGGAAAACAGGGGCTATCACAGCTGTGGAGTCTGAGAGAACGTTCCACAGGTGTTCTGACTTGTCTGTTGCCACAGAGGGGATGCAGTTGGGGATATCATGGCTATGGTATCAGAGAGAGGTTTGAATTGGTTCTGTCTCTGCTGTGATGTCACAGAGAAGAGAATAATGAGTCTGTCACCACTGTGGTGTCGCAGAGAGGTGTAAATTGGATTTGTCACTGACTGCAGTGATGTCAGAGAGAGGTGAAACTGGGTCACTCATTTTTGTGATGTCACAGAGAGGAAGAAACTGAGGCTGCCACCACTTTGGTGTCATCAACAGATGTAAGTTGGGCCTGTCACTGCTCTGATGTCACAAATGGAGGAAAAGTGGATCAGTCAGTGCTGCGGTGTTACAGAGGGGATGAATTTGAGGCTGTTATGACTGTGATGTCCCAGAGAGGGGAATATTGCCTCTGACACCACTGTGGTGTCACAGAGAGGCGTAAATTCGAGTTGTCAGTGCAGTGATGTGATAGAGAGGGGAAAATGGGTCCCCGATTGGTGTGATGTCACAGAGAGGAAAAAACTGAGACTGCCTCTGCACTGGTGTCACAGAGAGGCATCAATTGGGCCTGTCACTTCTGTGATGTCACAAAGAGGGGAAAAGTGAGTCTGTCACTGCTGTGGTGTCCCAGAGAGGGGAAAAGTGGAGTGATCACTGTTGTGCAGTCCCAGAGAAAGT
The DNA here is from genome assembly GCF_030490865.1 of Poecile atricapillus. Lineage (NCBI taxonomy): Eukaryota > Metazoa > Chordata > Aves > Passeriformes > Paridae > Poecile > Poecile atricapillus. The sequence continues at coordinate 117,649,773 of NC_081249.1, read as the reverse complement.
TGCACAGGTGCTATGACTTGTCTGTTGCCACAAAGGGGATGGAATTGGGGTTGTTAGGGCTGTGGTATGACAGAGAGTTTTAAAATGGTTCTGATGTGATGTCCCAGAGAGGGGAATAATGGGTCTTTCAGCGCCGTGGTGTCACAGAGAGGTGTCAATTGGACTTGTCACTGACTGCAGTGATGTCAGAGAGAGGTGAAACTGGGTCACTCATTTTTGTGATGTCACAGAGAGGAAGAAACTGAGGCTGCCACCACTTTGGTGTCATCAACAGATGTAAGTTGGGCCTGTCACTGCTCTGATGTCACAAATGGAGGAAAAGTGGATCAGTCAGTGCTGCGGTGTTAGAGAGGGGATGAATTTGAGACTGTCATGACTGTGATGTCCCAGAGAGGGGAATATTGCCTCTGTCACCACTGTGGTGTCACAGAGAGGCGTAAATTCGACTTGTCAGTGCAGTGATGTGATAGAGAGGGGAAAATGGGTCCCTGATTGGTGTGATGTCACAGAGAGGAAAAAACTGAGACTGCCTCTGCACTGGTGTCACAGAGAGGCATCAATTGGGCCTGTCACTTCTGTGATGTCACAAAGAGGGGAAAAGTGAGTCTGTCACTGCTGTGGTGTCCCAGAGAGGGGAAAAGTGGAGTGATCACTGTTGTGCAGTCCCAGAGAAAGTTGCACAGGTGCTATGACTTGTCTGTTGCCACAAAGGGGATGGAATTGGGGTTGTTAGGGCTGTGGTATGACAGAGAGTTTTAAATTGGTTCTGATGTGATGTCCCAGAGAAGGGAATAATGGGTCTTTCAGCGCCGTGGTGTCACAGAGAGGTGTCAATTGGACTTGTCACTGACTGCAGTGATGTCAGAGAGAGGTGAAACTGGGTCACTCATTTTTGTGATGTCACAGAGAGGAAGAAACTGAGGCTGCCACCACTTTGGTGTCATCAACAGATGTAAGTTGGGCCTGTCACTGCTCTGATGTCACAAATGGAGGAAAAGTGGATCAGTCAGTGCTGCGGTGTTACAGAGGGGATGAATTTGAGGCTGTCATGACTGTGATGTCCCAGAGAGGGGAATAATGCCTCTGTCACCACTGTGGTGTCACAGAGAGGCGTAAATGAGAGTTGTCAGTGCAGTGATGTGATAGAGAGGGGAAAATGGGTCCCTGATTGGTGTGATGTCAGAGAGAGGAAAAAACTGAGACTGCCTCTGCACTGGTGTCACAGAGAGGCATCAATTGGGCCTGTCACTTCTGTGATGTCACAAAGAGGGGAAAAGAGAGTCTGTCACTGCTGTGGTGTCCCAGAGAGGGGAAAAGTGGAGTGATCGCTGTTGTGCAGTCCCAGAGAAAGTTGCACAGGTGCTATGACTTGTCTGTTGCCACAAAGGGGATGGAATTGGGGTTGTTAGGGCTGTGGTATGACAGAGAGTTTTAAATTGGTTCTGATGTGATGTCCCAGAGAGGGGAATAATGGGTCTTTCAGCGCCGTGGTGTCACAGAGAGGTGTCAATTGGACTTGTCAGTGCAGTGATCTCCCAGAGAGAGGAAAACTGAGGCTGTCACTGCTGTGGCCTATAGGAGGGGATGAATTCCCACTTGTCTTTGATGTTATGTCACGGAGAGGAGAAACCTGGCACTGTCACCGCTGGGGTGTGTCAGATAGGTGTAAGTTGGGCTTGTTCCATCTGTGGTGTGACAGAAAGGGTGAAATTTGGTCTGTCAGTGCTGTGATGTCTTCAAGGGTGGAAACTGGGTCTTTCACTGCTGTGATGTCCCAGAGAGGCGTAGATTGGGGTGTCCCACTGCTGTGATGTCCCAGAGAGAGGAAAACAGGGGCTATCACAGCTGTGGAGTCTGAGAGAACGTTCCACAGGTGTTCTGACTTGTCTGTTGCCACAGAGGGGATGCAGTTGGGGATATCATGGCTATGGTATCAGAGAGAGGTTTGAATTGGTTCTGTCTCTGCTGTGATGTCACAGAGAAGAGAATAATGAGTCTGTCACCACTGTGGTGTCGCAGAGAGGTGTAAATTGGATTTGTCACTGACTGCAGTGATGTCAGAGAGAGGTGAAGCTGGGTCACTCATTTTTGTGATGTCACAGAGAGGAAGAAACTGAGGCTGCCACCACTTTGGTGTCATCAACAGATGTAAGTTGGGCCTGTCACTGCTCTGATGTCACAAATGGAGGAAAAGTGGATCAGTCAGTGCTGCGGTGTTACAGAGGGGATGAATTTGAGGCTGTTATGACTGTGATGTCCCAGAGAGGGGAATAATGCCTCTGACACCACTGTGGTGTCACAGAGAGGCGTAAATTCGAGTTGTCAGTGCAGTGATGTGATAGAGAGGGGAAAATGGGTCCCCGATTGGTGTGATGTCACAGAGAGGAAAAAACTGAGACTGCCTCTGCACTGGTGTCACAGAGAGGCATCAATTGGGCCTGTCACTTCTGTGATGTCACAAAGAGGGGAAAAGTGAGTCTGTCACTGCTGTGGTGTCCCAGAGAGGGGAAAAGTGGAGTGATCACTGTTGTGCAGTCCCAGAGAAAGTTGCACAGGTGCTATGACTTGTCTGTTGCCACAAAGGGGATGGAATTGGGGTTGTTAGGGCTGTGGTATGACAGAGAGTTTTAAAATGGTTCTGATGTGATGTCCCAGAGAGGGGAATAATGGGTCTTTCAGCGCCGTGGTGTCACAGAGAGGTGTCAATTGGACTTGTCACTGACTGCAGTGATGTCAGAGAGAGGTGAAACTGGGTCACTCATTTTTGTGATGTCACAGAGAGGAAGAAACTGAGGCTGCCACCACTTTGGTGTCATCAACAGATGTAAGTTGGGCCTGTCACTGCTCTGATGTCACAAATGGAGGAAAAGTGGATCAGTCAGTGCTGCGGTGTTAGAGAGGGGATGAATTTGAGACTGTCATGACTGTGATGTCCCAGAGAGGGGAATATTGCCTCTGTCACCACTGTGGTGTCACAGAGAGGCGTAAATTCGACTTGTCAGTGCAGTGATGTGATAGAGAGGGGAAAATGGGTCCCTGATTGGTGTGATGTCACAGAGAGGAAAAAACTGAGACTGCCTCTGCACTGGTGTCACAGAGAGGCATCAATTGGGCCTGTCACTTCTGTGATGTCACAAAGAGGGGAAAAGTGAGTCTGTCACTGCTGTGGTGTCCCAGAGAGGGGAAAAGTGGAGTGATCACAGTTGTGCAGTCCCAGAGAAAGTTGCACAGGTGCTATGACTTGTCTGTTGCCACAAAGGGGATGGAATTGGGGTTGTTAGGGCTGTGGTATGACAGAGAGTTTTAAATTGGTTCTGATGTGATGTCCCAGAGAGGGGAATAATGGGTCTTTCAGCGCCGTGGTGTCACAGAGAGGTGTCAATTGGACTTGTCACTGACTGCAGTGATGTCAGAGAGAGGTGAAACTGGGTCACTCATTTTTGTGATGTCACAGAGAGGAAGAAACTGAGGCTGCCACCACTTTGGTGTCATCAACAGATGTAAGTTGGGCCTGTCACTGCTCTGATGTCACAAATGGAGGAAAAGTGGATCAGTCAGTGCTGCGGTGTTACAGAGGGGATGAATTTGAGGCTGTCATGACTGTGATGTCCCAGAGAGGGGAATAATGCCTCTGTCACCACTGTGGTGTCACAGAGAGGCGTAAATGAGAGTTGTCAGTGCAGTGATGTGATAGAGAGGGGAAAATGGGTCCCTGATTGGTGTGATGTCAGAGAGAGGAAAAAACTGAGACTGCCTCTGCACTGGTGTCACAGAGAGGCATCAATTGGGCCTGTCACTTCTGTGATGTCACAAAGAGGGGAAAAGAGAGTCTGTCACTGCTGTGGTGTCCCAGAGAGGGGAAAAGTGGAGTGATCGCTGTTGTGCAGTCCCAGAGAAAGTTGCACAGGTGCTATGACTTGTCTGTTGCCACAAAGGGGATGGAATTGGGGTTGTTAGGGCTGTGGTATGACAGAGAGTTTTAAATTGGTTCTGATGTGATGTCCCAGAGAGGGGAATAATGGGTCTTTCAGCGCCGTGGTGTCACAGAGAGGTGTCAATTGGACTTGTCAGTGCAGTGATCTCCCAGAGAGAGGAAAACTGAGGCTGTCACTGCTGTGGCCTATAGGAGGGGATGAATTCCCACTTGTCTTTGATGTTATGTCACGGAGAGGAGAAACCTGGCACTGTCACCGCTGGGGTGTGTCAGATAGGTGTAAGTTGGGCTTGTTCCATCTGTGGTGTGACAGAAAGGGTGAAATTTGGTCTGTCAGTGCTGTGATGTCTTCAAGGGTGGAAACTGGGTCTTTCACTGCTGTGATGTCCCAGAGAGGCGTAGATTGGGGTGTCCCACTGCTGTGATGTCCCAGAGAGAGGAAAACAGGGGCTATCACAGCTGTGGAGTCTGAGAGAACGTTCCACAGGTGTTCTGACTTGTCTGTTGCCACAGAGGGGATGCAGTTGGGGATATCATGGCTATGGTATCAGAGAGAGGTTTGAATTGGTTCTGTCTCTGCTGTGATGTCACAGAGAAGAGAATAATGAGTCTGTCACCACTGTGGTGTCGCAGAGAGGTGTAAATTGGATTTGTCACTGACTGCAGTGATGTCAGAGAGAGGTGAAACTGGGTCACTCATTTTTGTGATGTCACAGAGAGGAAGAAACTGAGGCTGCCACCACTTTGGTGTCATCAACAGATGTAAGTTGGGCCTGTCACTGCTCTGATGTCACAAATGGAGGAAAAGTGGATCAGTCAGTGCTGCGGTGTTAGAGAGGGGATGAATTTGAGGCTGTCATGACTGTGATGTCCCAGAGAGGGGAATAATGCCTCTGTCAGCACTGTGGTGTCACAGAGAGGCGTAAATGAGAGTTGTCAGTGCAGTGATGTGATAGAGAGGGGAAAATGGGTCCCCGATTGGTGTGATGTCACAGAGATAAAAAAACTGAGACTGCCTCTGCACTGGTGTCACAGAGAGGCATCAATTGGGCCTGTCACTTCTGTGATGTCACAAAGAGGGGAAAAGTGAGTCTGTCACTGCTGTGGTGTCCCAGAGAGGGGAAAAGTGGAGTGATCACTGTTGTGCAGTCCCAGAGAAAGTTGCACAGGTGCTATGACTTGTCTGTTGCCACAAAGGGGATGGAATTGGGGTTGTTAGGGCTGTGGTATGACAGAGAGTTTTAAATTGGTTCTGATGTGATGTCCCAGAGAGGGGAATAATGGGTCTTTCAGCGCCGTGGTGTCACAGAGAGGTGTCAATTGGACTTGTCAGTGCAGTGATCTCCCAGAGAGAGGAAAACTGAGGCTGTCACTGCTGTGGCCTATAGGAGGGGATGAATTCCCACTTGTCTTTGATGTTATGTCATGAAGAGGAGAAACCTGGCACTGTCACCGCTGGGGTGTGTCAGATAGGTGTAAGTTGGGCTTGTTCCATCTGTGGTGTGACAGAAAGGGTGAAATTTGGTCTGTCAGTGCTGTGATGTCTTCAAGGGTGGAAACTGGGGTTCTTTCACTGCTGTGATGTCCCAGAGAGGCGTAGATTGGGGTGTCCCACTGCTGTGATGTCCCAGAGAGAGGAAAACAGGGGCTATCACAGCTGTGGAGTCTGAGAGAACGTTCCACAGGTGTTCTGACTTGTCTGTTGCCACAGAGGGGATGCAGTTGGGGATATCATGGCTATGGTATCAGAGAGAGGTTTGAATTGGTTCTGTCTCTGCTGTGATGTCACAGAGAAGAGAATAATGAGTCTGTCACCACTGTGGTGTCGCAGAGAGGTGTAAATTGGATTTGTCACTGACTGCAGTGATGTCAGAGAGAGGTGAAACTGGGTCACTCATTTTTGTGATGTCACAGAGAGGAAGAAACTGAGGCTGCCACCACTTTGGTGTCATCAACAGATGTAAGTTGGGCCTGTCACTGCTCTGATGTCACAAATGGAGGAAAAGTGGATCAGTCAGTGCTGCGGTGTTACAGAGGGGATGAATTTGAGGCTGTTATGACTGTGATGTCCCAGAGAGGGGAATATTGCCTCTGACACCACTGTGGTGTCACAGAGAGGCGTAAATGAGAGTTGTCAGTGCAGTGATGTGATAGAGAGGGGAAAATGGGTCCCCGATTGGTGTGATGTCACAGAGAGGAAAAAACTGAGACTGCCTCTGCACTGGTGTCACAGAGAGGCATCAATTGGGCCTGTCACTTCTGTGATGTCACAAAGAGGGGAAAAGTGAGTCTGTCACTGCTGTGGTGTCCCAGAGAGGGGAAAAGTGGAGTGATCACTGTTGTGCAGTCCCAGAGAAAGTTGCACAGGTGCTATGACTTGTCTGTTGCCACAAAGGGGATGGAATTGGGGTTGTTAGGGCTGTGGTATGACAGAGAGTTTTAAAATGGTTCTGATGTGATGTCCCAGAGAGGGGAATAATGGGTCTTTCAGCGCCGTGGTGTCACAGAGAGGTGTCAATTGGACTTGTCACTGACTGCAGTGATGTCAGAGAGAGGTGAAACTGGGTCACTCATTTTTGTGATGTCACAGAGAGGAAGAAACTGAGGCTGCCACCACTTTGGTGTCATCAACAGATGTAAGTTGGGCCTGTCACTGCTCTGATGTCACAAATGGAGGAAAAGTGGATCAGTCAGTGCTGCGGTGTTACAGAGGGGATGAATTTGAGGCTGTCATGACTGTGATGTCCCAGAGAGGGGAATAATGCCTCTGTCACCACTGTGGTGTCACAGAGAGGCGTAAATGAGAGTTGTCAGTGCAGTGATGTGATAGAGAGGGGAAAATGGGTCCCTGATTGGTGTGATGTCAGAGAGAGGAAAAAACTGAGACTGCCTCTGCACTGGTGTCACAGAGAGGCATCAATTGGGCCTGTCACTTCTGTGATGTCACAAAGAGGGGAAAAGAGAGTCTGTCACTGCTGTGGTGTCCCAGAGAGGGGAAAAGTGGAGTGATCGCTGTTGTGCAGTCCCAGAGAAAGTTGCACAGGTGCTATGACTTGTCTGTTGCCACAAAGGGGATGGAATTGGGGTTGTTAGGGCTGTGGTATGACAGAGAGTTTTAAATTGGTTCTGATGTGATGTCCCAGAGAGGGGAATAATGGGTCTTTCAGCGCCGTGGTGTCACAGAGAGGTGTCAATTGGACTTGTCAGTGCAGTGATCTCCCAGAGAGAGGAAAACTGAGGCTGTCACTGCTGTGGCCTATAGGAGGGGATGAATTCCCACTTGTCTTTGATGTTATGTCACGGAGAGGAGAAACCTGGCACTGTCACCGCTGGGGTGTGTCAGATAGGTGTAAGTTGGGCTTGTTCCATCTGTGGTGTGACAGAAAGGGTGAAATTTGGTCTGTCAGTGCTGTGATGTCTTCAAGGGTGGAAACTGGGGTTCTTTCACTGCTGTGATGTCCCAGAGAGGCGTAGATTGGGGTGTCCCACTGCTGTGATGTCCCAGAGAGAGGAAAACAGGGGCTATCACAGCTGTGGAGTCTGAGAGAACGTTCCACAGGTGTTCTGACTTGTCTGTTGCCACAGAGGGGATGCAGTTGGGGATATCATGGCTATGGTATCAGAGAGAGGTTTGAATTGGTTCTGTCTCTGCTGTGATGTCACAGAGAAGAGAATAATGAGTCTGTCACCACTGTGGTGTCGCAGAGAGGTGTAAATTGGATTTGTCACTGACTGCAGTGATGTCAGAGAGAGGTGAAACTGGGTCACTCATTTTTGTGATGTCACAGAGAGGAAGAAACTGAGGCTGCCACCACTTTGGTGTCATCAACAGATGTAAGTTGGGCCTGTCACTGCTCTGATGTCACAAATGGAGGAAAAGTGGATCAGTCAGTGCTGCGGTGTTAGAGAGGGGATGAATTTGAGGCTGTCATGACTGTGATGTCCCAGAGAGGGGAATAATGCCTCTGTCAGCACTGTGGTGTCACAGAGAGGCGTAAATGAGAGTTGTCAGTGCAGTGATGTGATAGAGAGGGGAAAATGGGTCCCCGATTGGTGTGATGTCACAGAGATAAAAAAACTGAGACTGCCTCTGCACTGGTGTCACAGAGAGGCATCAATTGGGCCTGTCACTTCTGTGATGTCACAAAGAGGGGAAAAGTGAGTCTGTCACTGCTGTGGTGTCCCAGAGAGGGGAAAAGTGGAGTGATCACTGTTGTGCAGTCCCAGAGAAAGTTGCACAGGTGCTATGACTTGTCTGTTGCCACAAAGGGGATGGAATTGGGGTTGTTAGGGCTGTGGTATGACAGAGAGTTTTAAATTGGTTCTGATGTGATGTCCCAGAGAGGGGAATAATGGGTCTTTCAGCGCCGTGGTGTCACAGAGAGGTGTCAATTGGACTTGTCAGTGCAGTGATCTCCCAGAGAGAGGAAAACTGAGGCTGTCACTGCTGTGGCCTATAGGAGGGGATGAATTCCCACTTGTCTTTGATGTTATGTCATGAAGAGGAGAAACCTGGCACTGTCACCGCTGGGGTGTGTCAGATAGGTGTAAGTTGGGCTTGTTCCATCTGTGGTGTGACAGAAAGGGTGAAATTTGGTCTGTCAGTGCTGTGATGTCTTCAAGGGTGGAAACTGGGGTTCTTTCACTGCTGTGATGTCCCAGAGAGGCGTAGATTGGGGTGTCCCACTGCTGTGATGTCCCAGAGAGAGGAAAACAGGGGCTATCACAGCTGTGGAGTCTGAGAGAACGTTCCACAGGTGTTCTGACTTGTCTGTTGCCACAGAGGGGATGCAGTTGGGGATATCATGGCTATGGTATCAGAGAGAGGTTTGAATTGGTTCTGTCTCTGCTGTGATGTCACAGAGAAGAGAATAATGAGTCTGTCACCACTGTGGTGTCGCAGAGAGGTGTAAATTGGATTTGTCATTGACTGCAGTGATGTCAGAGAGAGGTGAAACTGGGTCACTCATTTTTGTGATGTCACAGAGAGGAAGAAACTGAGGCTGCCACCACTTTGGTGTCATCAACAGATGTAAGTTGGGCCTGTCACTGCTCTGATGTCACAAATGGAGGAAAAGTGGATCAGTCAGTGCTGCGGTGTTACAGAGGGGATGAATTTGAGGCTGTTATGACTGTGATGTCCCAGAGAGGGGAATATTGCCTCTGACACCACTGTGGTGTCACAGAGAGGCGTAAATGAGAGTTGTCAGTGCAGTGATGTGATAGAGAGGGGAAAATGGGTCCCCGATTGGTGTGATGTCACAGAGAGGAAAAAACTGAGACTGCCTCTGCACTGGTGTCACAGAGAGGCATCAATTGGGCCTGTCACTTCTGTGATGTCACAAAGAGGGGAAAAGTGAGTCTGTCACTGCTGTGGTGTCCCAGAGAGGGGAAAAGTGGAGTGATCACTGTTGTGCAGTCCCAGAGAAAGTTGCACAGGTGCTATGACTTGTCTGTTGCCACAAAGGGGATGGAATTGGGGTTGTTAGGGCTGTGGTATGACAGAGAGTTTTAAAATGGTTCTGATGTGATGTCCCAGAGAGGGGAATAATGGGTCTTTCAGCGCCGTGGTGTCACAGAGAGGTGTCAATTGGACTTGTCACTGACTGCAGTGATGTCAGAGAGAGGTGAAACTGGGTCACTCATTTTTGTGATGTCACAGAGAGGAAGAAACTGAGGCTGCCACCACTTTGGTGTCATCAACAGATGTAAGTTGGGCCTGTCACTGCTCTGATGTCACAAATGGAGGAAAAGTGGATCAGTCAGTGCTGCGGTGTTACAGAGGGGATGAATTTGAGGCTGTCATGACTGTGATGTCCCAGAGAGGGGAATAATGCCTCTGTCACCACTGTGGTGTCACAGAGAGGCGTAAATGAGAGTTGTCAGTGCAGTGATGTGATAGAGAGGGGAAAATGGGTCCCTGATTGGTGTGATGTCAGAGAGAGGAAAAAACTGAGACTGCCTCTGCACTGGTGTCACAGAGAGGCATCAATTGGGCCTGTCACTTCTGTGATGTCACAAAGAGGGGAAAAGAGAGTCTGTCACTGCTGTGGTGTCCCAGAGAGGGGAAAAGTGGAGTGATCGCTGTTGTGCAGTCCCAGAGAAAGTTGCACAGGTGCTATGACTTGTCTGTTGCCACAAAGGGGATGGAATTGGGGTTGTTAGGGCTGTGGTATGACAGAGAGTTTTAAATTGGTTCTGATGTGATGTCCCAGAGAGGGGAATAATGGGTCTTTCAGCGCCGTGGTGTCACAGAGAGGTGTCAATTGGACTTGTCAGTGCAGTGATCTCCCAGAGAGAGGAAAACTGAGGCTGTCACTGCTGTGGCCTATAGGAGGGGATGAATTCCCACTTGTCTTTGATGTTATGTCACGGAGAGGAGAAACCTGGCACTGTCACCGCTGGGGTGTGTCAGATAGGTGTAAGTTGGGCTTGTTCCATCTGTGGTGTGACAGAAAGGGTGAAATTTGGTCTGTCAGTGCTGTGATGTCTTCAAGGGTGGAAACTGGGGTTCTTTCACTGCTGTGATGTCCCAGAGAGGCGTAGATTGGGGTGTCCCACTGCTGTGATGTCCCAGAGAGAGGAAAACAGGGGCTATCACAGCTGTGGAGTCTGAGAGAACGTTCCACAGGTGTTCTGACTTGTCTGTTGCCACAGAGGGGATGCAGTTGGGGATATCATGGCTATGGTATCAGAGAGAGGTTTGAATTGGTTCTGTCTCTGCTGTGATGTCACAGAGAAGAGAATAATGAGTCTGTCACCACTGTGGTGTCGCAGAGAGGTGTAAATTGGATTTGTCACTGACTGCAGTGATGTCAGAGAGAGGTGAAACTGGGTCACTCATTTTTGTGATGTCACAGAGAGGAAGAAACTGAGGCTGCCACCACTTTGGTGTCATCAACAGATGTAAGTTGGGCCTGTCACTGCTCTGATGTCACAAATGGAGGAAAAGTGGATCAGTCAGTGCTGCGGTGTTAGAGAGGGGATGAATTTGAGGCTGTCATGACTGTGATGTCCCAGAGAGGGGAATAATGCCTCTGTCAGCACTGTGGTGTCACAGAGAGGCGTAAATGAGAGTTGTCAGTGCAGTGATGTGATAGAGAGGGGAAAATGGGTCCCCGATTGGTGTGATGTCACAGAGATAAAAAAACTGAGACTGCCTCTGCACTGGTGTCACAGAGAGGCATCAATTGGGCCTGTCACTTCTGTGATGTCACAAAGAGGGGAAAAGTGAGTCTGTCACTGCTGTGGTGTCCCAGAGAGGGGAAAAGTGGAGTGATCACTGTTGTGCAGTCCCAGAGAAAGTTGCACAGGTGCTATGACTTGTCTGTTGCCACAAAGGGGATGGAATTGGGGTTGTTAGGGCTGTGGTATGACAGAGAGTTTTAAATTGGTTCTGATGTGATGTCCCAGAGAGGGGAATAATGGGTCTTTCAGCGCCGTGGTGTCACAGAGAGGTGTCAATTGGACTTGTCAGTGCAGTGATCTCCCAGAGAGAGGAAAACTGAGGCTGTCACTGCTGTGGCCTATAGGAGGGGATGAATTCCCACTTGTCTTTGATGTTATGTCATGAAGAGGAGAAACCTGGCACTGTCACCGCTGGGGTGTGTCAGATAGGTGTAAGTTGGGCTTGTTCCATCTGTGGTGTGACAGAAAGGGTGAAATTTGGTCTGTCAGTGCTGTGATGTCTTCAAGGGTGGAAACTGGGGTTCTTTCACTGCTGTGATGTCCCAGAGAGGCGTAGATTGGGGTGTCCCACTGCTGTGATGTCCCAGAGAGAGGAAAACAGGGGCTATCACAGCTGTGGAGTCTGAGAGAACGTTCCACAGGTGTTCTGACTTGTCTGTTGCCACAGAGGGGATGCAGTTGGGGATATCATGGCTATGGTATCAGAGAGAGGTTTGAATTGGTTCTGTCTCTGCTGTGATGTCACAGAGAAGAGAATAATGAGTCTGTCACCACTGTGGTGTCGCAGAGAGGTGTAAATTGGATTTGTCATTGACTGCAGTGATGTCAGAGAGAGGTGAAACTGGGTCACTCATTTTTGTGATGTCACAGAGAGGAAGAAACTGAGGCTGCCACCACTTTGGTGTCATCAACAGATGTAAGTTGGGCCTGTCACTGCTCTGATGTCACAAATGGAGGAAAAGTGGATCAGTCAGTGCTGCGGTGTTACAGAGGGGATGAATTTGAGGCTGTTATGACTGTGATGTCCCAGAGAGGGGAATATTGCCTCTGACACCACTGTGGTGTCACAGAGAGGCGTAAATGAGAGTTGTCAGTGCAGTGATGTGATAGAGAGGGGAAAATGGGTCCCCGATTGGTGTGATGTCACAGAGAGGAAAAAACTGAGACTGCCTCTGCACTGGTGTCACAGAGAGGCATCAATTGGGCCTGTCACTTCTGTGATGTCACAAAGAGGGGAAAAGTGAGTCTGTCACTGCTGTGGTGTCCCAGAGAGGGGAAAAGTGGAGTGATCACTGTTGTGCAGTCCCAGAGAAAGTTGCACAGGTGCTATGACTTGTCTGTTGCCACAAAGGGGATGGAATTGGGGTTGTTAGGGCTGTGGTATGACAGAGAGTTTTAAAATGGTTCTGATGTGATGTCCCAGAGAGGGGAATAATGGGTCTTTCAGCGCCGTGGTGTCACAGAGAGGTGTCAATTGGACTTGTCACTGACTGCAGTGATGTCAGAGAGAGGTGAAACTAGGTCACTCATTTTTGTGATGTCACAGAGAGGAAGAAACTGAGGCTGCCACCACTTTGGTGTCATCAACAGATGTAAGTTGGGCCTGTCACTGCTCTGATGTCACAAATGGAGGAAAAGTGGATCAGTCAGTGCTGCGGTGTTAGAGAGGGGATGAATTTGAGACTGTCATGACTGTGATGTCCCAGAGAGGGGAATATTGCCTCTGTCACCACTGTGGTGTCACAGAGAGGCGTAAATTCGACTTGTCAGTGCAGTGATGTGATAGAGAGGGGAAAATGGGTCCCTGATTGGTGTGATGTCACAGAGAGGAAAAAACTGAGACTGCCTCTGCACTGGTGTCACAGAGAGGCATCAATTGGGCCTGTCACTTCTGTGATGTCACAAAGAGGGGAAAAGTGAGTCTGTCACTGCTGTGGTGTCCCAGAGAGGGGAAAAGTGGAGTGATCGCTGTTGTGCAGTCCCAGAGAAAGTTGCACAGGTGCTATGACTTGTCTGTTGCCACAAAGGGGATGGAATTGGGGTTGTTAGGGCTGTGGTATGACAGAGAGTTTTAAATTGGTTCTGATGTGATGTCCCAGAGAGGGGAATAATGGGTCTTTCAGCGCCGTGGTGTCACAGAGAGGTGTCAATTGGACTTGTCAGTGCAGTGATCTCCCAGAGAGAGGAAAACTGAGGCTGTCACTGCTGTGGCCTATAGGAGGGGATGAATTCCCACTTGTCTTTGATGTTATGTCACAGAGAGGAGAAACCTGGCACTGTCACCGCTGGGGTGTGTCAGATAGGTGTAAGTTGGGCTTGTTGCATCTGTGGTGTGACAGAAAGGGTGAAATTTGGTCTGTCAGTGCTGTGATGTCTTCAAGGGTGGAAACTGGGTCTTTCACTGCTGTGATGTCCCAGAGAGGCGTAGATTGGGGTGTCCCACTGCTGTGATGTCCCAGAGAGAGGAAAACAGGGGCTATCACAGCTGTGGAGTCTGAGAGAAAGTTCCACAGGTGTTCTGACTTGTCTGTTGCCACAGAGGGGATGCAGTTTGGGATGTCATGGCTATGGTATCAGGGAGAGGTTTGAATTGGTTCTGTCTCTGCTGTGATGTCACAGAGAAGAGAATAATGAGTCTGTCACCACTGTGGTGTCGCAGAGAGGTGTAAATTGGATTTGTCACTGACTGCAGTGATGTCAGAGAGAGGTGAAACTGGGTCACTCATTTTTGTGATGTCACAGAGAGGAAGAAACTGAGGCTGCCACCACTTTGGTGTCATCAACAGATGTAAGTTGGGCCTGTCACTGCTCTGATGTCACAAATGGAGGAAAAGTGGATCAGTCAGTGCTGCGGTGTTAGAGAGGGGATGAATTTGAGGCTGTCATGACTGTGATGTCCCAGAGAGGGGAATAATGCCTCTGTCACCACTGTGGTGTCACAGAGAGGCGTAAATGAGAGTTGTCAGTGCAGTGATGTGATAGAGAGGGGAAAATGGGTCCCTGATTGGTGTGATGTCACAGAGAGGAAAAAACTGAGACTGCCTCTGCACTGGTGTCACAGAGAGGCATCAATTGGGCCTGTCACTTCTGTGATGTCACAAAGAGGGGAAAAGTGAGTCTGTCACTGCTGTGGTGTCCCAGAGAGGGGAAAAGTGGAGTGATCACTGTTGTGCAGTCCCAGAGAAAGTTGCACAGGTGCTATGACTTGTCTGTTGCCACAAAGGGGATGGAATTGGGGTTGTTAGGGCTGTGGTATGACAGAGAGTTTTAAAATGGTTCTGATGTGATGTCCCAGAGAGGGGAATAATGGGTCTTTCAGCGCCGTGGTGTCACAGAGAGGTGTCAATTGGACTTGTCAGTGCAGTGATCTCCCAGAGAGAGGAAAACTGAGGCTGTCACTGCTGTGGCCTATAGGAGGGGATGAATTCCCACTTGTCTTTGATGTTATGTCACGGAGAGGAGAAACCTGGCACTGTCACCGCTGGGGTGTGTCAGATAGGTGTAAGTTGGGCTTGTTCCATCTGTGGTGTGACAGAAAGGGTGAAATTTGGTCTGTCAGTGCTGTGATGTCTTCAAGGGTGGAAACTGGGTCTTTCACTGCTGTGATGTCCCAGAGAGGCGTAGATTGGGGTGTCCCACTGCTGTGATGTCCCAGAGAGAGGAAAACAGGGGCTATCACAGCTGTGGAGTCTGAGAGAACGTTCCACAGGTGTTCTGACTTGTCTGTTGCCACAGAGGGGATGCAGTTGGGGATATCATGGCTATGGTATCAGAGAGAGGTTTGAATTGGTTCTGTCTCTGCTGTGATGTCACAGAGAAGAGAATAATGAGTCTGTCACCACTGTGGTGTCGCAGAGAGGTGTAAATTGGATTTGTCACTGACTGCAGTGATGTCAGAGAGAGGTGAAACTGGGTCACTCATTTTTGTGATGTCACAGAGAGGAAGAAACTGAGGCTGCCACCACTTTGGTGTCATCAACAGATGTAAGTTGGGCCTGTCACTGCTCTGATGTCACAAATGGAGGAAAAGTGGATCAGTCAGTGCTGCGGTGTTAGAGAGGGGATGAATTTGAGGCTGTCATGACTGTGATGTCCCAGAGAGGGGAATAATGCCTCTGTCAGCACTGTGGTGTCACAGAGAGGCGTAAATGAGAGTTGTCAGTGCAGTGATGTGATAGAGAGGGGAAAATGGGTCCCCGATTGGTGTGATGTCACAGAGATAAAAAAACTGAGACTGCCTCTGCACTGGTGTCACAGAGAGGCATCAATTGGGCCTGTCACTTCTGTGATGTCACAAAGAGGGGAAAAGTGAGTCTGTCACTGCTGTGGTGTCCCAGAGAGGGGAAAAGTGGAGTGATCACTGTTGTGCAGTCCCAGAGAAAGTTGCACAGGTGCTATGACTTGTCTGTTGCCACAAAGGGGATGGAATTGGGGTTGTTAGGGCTGTGGTATGACAGAGAGTTTTAAATTGGTTCTGATGTGATGTCCCAGAGAGGGGAATAATGGGTCTTTCAGCGCCGTGGTGTCACAGAGAGGTGTCAATTGGACTTGTCAGTGCAGTGATCTCCCAGAGAGAGGAAAACTGAGGCTGTCACTGCTGTGGCCTATAGGAGGGGATGAATTCCCACTTGTCTTTGATGTTATGTCATGAAGAGGAGAAACCTGGCACTGTCACCGCTGGGGTGTGTCAGATAGGTGTAAGTTGGGCTTGTTCCATCTGTGGTGTGACACAAAGGGTGAAATTTGGTCTGTCAGTGCTGTGATGTCTTCAAGGGTGGAAACTGGGGTTCTTTCACTGCTGTGATGTCCCAGAGAGGCGTAGATTGGGGTGTCCCACTGCTGTGATGTCCCAGAGAGAGGAAAACAGGGGCTATCACAGCTGTGGAGTCTGAGAGAAAGTTCCACAGGTGTTCTGACTTGTCTGTTGCCACAGAGGGGATGCAGTTGGGGATGTCATGGCTATGGTATCAGGGAGAGGTTTGAATTGGTTCTGTCTCTGCTGTGATGTCACAGGGAAGAGAATAATGAGTCTGTCACCACTGTGGTGTCCCAGAGAGGTGTAAATTGGACTTGTCACTGACTGCAGTGATGTCAGAGAGAGGTGAAACTGGGTCACTCATATTTGTGATGTCACAGAGAGGAAGAAACTGAGGCTGCCACCACTTTGGTGTCATCAACAGATGTAAGTTGGGCCTGTCACTGCTCTGATGTCACAAATGGAGGAAAAGTGGATCAGTCAGTGCTGCGGTGTTAGAGAGGGGATGAATTTGAGGCTGTCATGACTGTGATGTCCCAGAGAGGGGAATAATGCCTCTGTCACCACTGTGGTGTCACAGAGAGGCGTAAATGAGAGTTGTCAGTGCAGTGATGTGATAGAGAGGGGAAAATGGGTCCCTGATTGGTGTGATGTCAGAGAGAGGAAAAAACTGAGACTGCCTCTGCACTGGTGTCACAGAGAGGCATCAATTGGGCCTGTCACTTCTGTGATGTCACAAAGAGGGGAAAAGTGAGTCTGTCACTGCTGTGGTGTCCCAGAGAGGGGAAAAGTGGAGTGATCACAGTTGTGCAGTCCCAGAGAAAGTTGCACAGGTGCTATGACTTGTCTGTTGCCACAAAGGGGATGGAATTGGGGTTGTTAGGGCTGTGGTATGACAGAGAGTTTTAAATTGGTTCTGATGTGATGTCCCAGAGAGGGGAATAATGGGTCTTTCAGCGCCGTGGTGTCACAGAGAGGTGTCAATTGGACTTGTCAGTGCAGTGATCTCCCAGAGAGAGGAAAACTGAGGCTGTCACTGCTGTGGCCTATAGGAGGGGATGAATTCCCACTTGTCTTTGATGTTATGTCATGAAGAGGACAAACCTGGCACTGTCACCGCTGGGGTGTGTCAGATAGGTGTAAGTTGGGCTTGTTCCATCTGTGGTGTGACACAAAGGGTGAAATTTGGTCTGTCAGTGCTGTGATGTCTTCAAGGGTGGAAACTGGGGTTCTTTCACTGCTGTGATGTCCCAGAGAGGCGTAGATTGGGGTGTCCCACTGCTGTGATGTCCCAGAGAGAGGAAAACAGGGGCTATCACAGCTGTGGAGTCTGAGAGAAAGTTCCACAGGTGTTCTGACTTGTCTGTTGCCACAGAGGGGATGCAGTTGGGGATATCATGGCTATGGTATCAGAGAGAGGTTTGAATTGGTTCTGTCTCTGCTGTGATGTCACAGAGAAGAGAATAATGAGTCTGTCACCACTGTGGTGTCGCAGAGAGGTGTAAATTGGATTTGTCACTGACTGCAGTGATGTCAGAGAGAGGTGAAACTGGGTCACTCATTTTTGTGATGTCACAGAGAGGAAGAAACTGAGGCTGCCACCACTTTGGTGTCATCAACAGATGTAAGTTGGGCCTGTCACTGCTCTGATGACACAAATGGAGGAAAAGTGGATCAGTCAGTGCTGCGGTGTTAGAGAGGGGATGAATTTGAGGCTGTCATGACTGTGATGTCCCAGAGAGGGGAATAATGCCTCTGTCACCACTGTGGTGTCACAGAGAGGCGTAAATGAGAGTTGTCAGTGCAGTGATGTGATAGAGAGGGGAAAATGGGTCCCCGATTGGTGTGATGTCACAGAGAGGAAAAAACTGAGACTGCCTCTGCACTGGTGTCACAGAGAGGCATCAATTGGGCCTGTCACTTCTGTGATGTCACAAAGAGGGGAAAAGTGAGTCTGTCACTGCTGTGGTGTCCCAGAGAGGGGAAAAGTGGAGTGATCACTGTTGTGCAGTCCCAGAGAAAGTTGCACAGGTGCTATGACTTGTCTGTTGCCACAAAGGGGATGGAATTGGGGTTGTTAGGGCTGTGGTATGACAGAGAGTTTTAAAATGGTTCTGATGTGATGTCCCAGAGAGGGGAATAATGGGTCTTTCAGCGCCGTGGTGTCACAGAGAGGTGTCAATTGGACTTGTCAGTGCAGTGATCTCCCAGAGAGAGGAAAACTGAGGCTGTCACTGCTGTGGCCTATAGGAGGGGATGAATTCCCACTTGTCTTTGATGTTATGTCACGGAGAGGAGAAACCTGGCACTGTCACCGCTGGGGTGTGTCAGATAGGTGTAAGTTGGGCTTGTTCCATCTGTGGTGTGACAGAAAGGGTGAAATTTGGTCTGTCAGTGCTGTGATGTCTTCAAGGGTGGAAACTGGGTCTTTCACTGCTGTGATGTCCCAGAGAGGCGTAGATTGGGGTGTCCCACTGCTGTGATGTCCCAGAGAGAGGAAAACAGGGGCTATCACAGCTGTGGAGTCTGAGAGAACGTTCCACAGGTGTTCTGACTTGTCTGTTGCCACAGAGGGGATGCAGTTGGGGATATCATGGCTATGGTATCAGAGAGAGGTTTGAATTGGTTCTGTCTCTGCTGTGATGTCACAGAGAAGAGAATAATGAGTCTGTCACCACTGTGGTGTCGCAGAGAGGTGTAAATTGGATTTGTCACTGACTGCAGTGATGTCAGAGAGAGGTGAAACTGGGTCACTCATTTTTGTGATGTCACAGAGAGGAAGAAACTGAGGCTGCCACCACTTTGGTGTCATCAACAGATGTAAGTTGGGCCTGTCACTGCTCTGATGTCACAAATGGAGGAAAAGTGGATCAGTCAGTGCTGCGGTGTTAGAGAGGGGATGAATTTGAGGCTGTCATGACTGTGATGTCCCAGAGAGGGGAATAATGCCTCTGTCAGCACTGTGGTGTCACAGAGAGGCGTAAATGAGAGTTGTCAGTGCAGTGATGTGATAGAGAGGGGAAAATGGGTCCCCGATTGGTGTGATGTCACAGAGATAAAAAAACTGAGACTGCCTCTGCACTGGTGTCACAGAGAGGCATCAATTGGGCCTGTCACTTCTGTGATGTCACAAAGAGGGGAAAAGTGAGTCTGTCACTGCTGTGGTGTCCCAGAGAGGGGAAAAGTGGAGTGATCGCTGTTGTGCAGTCCCAGAGAAAGTTGCACAGGTGCTATGACTTGTCTGTTGCCACAAAGGGGATGGAATTGGGGTTGTTAGGGCTGTGGTATGACAGAGAGTTTTAAATTGGTTCTGATGTGATGTCCCAGAGAGGGGAATAATGGGTCTTTCAGCGCCGTGGTGTCACAGAGAGGTGTCAATTGGACTTGTCAGTGCAGTGATCTCCCAGAGAGAGGAAAACTGAGGCTGTCACTGCTGTGGCCTATAGGAGGGGATGAATTCCCACTTGTCTTTGATGTTATGTCATGAAGAGGAGAAACCTGGCACTGTCACCGCTGGGTTGTGTCAGATAGGTGTAAGTTGGGCTTGTTCCATCTGTGGTGTGACAGAAAGGGTGAAATTTGGTCTGTCAGTGCTGTGATGTCTTCAAGGGTGGAAACTGGGGTTCTTTCACTGCTGTGATGTCCCAGAGAGGCGTAGATTGGGGTGTCCCACTGCTGTGATGTCCCAGAGAGAGGAAAACAGGGGCTATCACAGCTGTGGAGTCTGAGAGAAAGTTCCACAGGTGTTCTGACTTGTCTGTTGCCACAGAGGGGATGCAGTTGGGGATGTCATGGCTATGGTATCAGGGAGAGGTTTGAATTGGTTCTGTCTCTGCTGTGATGTCACAGGGAAGAGAATAATGAGTCTGTCACCACTGTGGTGTCCCAGAGAGGTGTAAATTGGACTTGTCACTGACTGCAGTGATGTCAGAGAGAGGTGAAACTGGGTCACTCATATTTGTGATGTCACAGAGAGGAAGAAACTGAGGCTGCCACCACTTTGGTGTCATCAACAGATGTAAGTTGGGCCTGTCACTGCTCTGATGTCACAAATGGAGGAAAAGTGGATCAGTCAGTGCTGCGGTGTTAGAGAGGGGATGAATTTGAGGCTGTCATGACTGTGATGTCCCAGAGAGGGGAATAATGCCTCTGTCAGCACTGTGGTGTCACAGAGAGGCGTAAATGAGAGTTGTCAGTGCAGTGATGTGATAGAGAGGGGAAAATGGGTCCCTGATTGGTGTGATGTCAGAGAGAGGAAAAAACTGAGACTGCCTCTGCACTGGTGTCACAGAGAGGCATCAATTGGGCCTGTCACTTCTGTGATGTCACAAAGAGGGGAAAAGTGAGTCTGTCACTGCTGTGGTGTCCCGGAGAGGGGAAAAGTGGAGTGATCACAGTTGTGCAGTCCCAGAGAAAGTTGCACAGGTGCTATGACTTGTCTGTTGCCACAAAGGGGATGGAATTGGGGTTGTTAGGGCTGTGGTATGACAGAGAGTTTTAAATTGGTTCTGATGTGATGTCCCAGAGAGGGGAATAATGGGTCTTTCAGCGCCGTGGTGTCACAGAGAGGTGTCAATTGGACTTGTCAGTGCAGTGATCTCCCAGAGAGAGGAAAACTGAGGCTGTCACTGCTGTGGCCTATAGGAGGGGATGAATTCCCACTTGTCTTTGATGTTATGTCATGAAGAGGACAAACCTGGCACTGTCACCGCTGGGGTGTGTCAGATAGGTGTAAGTTGGGCTTGTTCCATCTGTGGTGTGACACAAAGGGTGAAATTTGGTCTGTCAGTGCTGTGATGTCTTCAAGGGTGGAAACTGGGGTTCTTTCACTGCTGTGATGTCCCAGAGAGGCGTAGATTGGGGTGTCCCACTGCTGTGATGTCCCAGAGAGAGGAAAACAGGGGCTATCACAGCTGTGGAGTCTGAGAGAAAGTTCCACAGGTGTTCTGACTTGTCTGTTGCCACAGAGGGGATGCAGTTGGGGATGTCATGGCTATGGTATCAGGGAGAGGTTTGAATTGGTTCTGTCTCTGCTGTGATGTCACAGAGAAGAGAATAATGAGTCTGTCACCACTGTGGTGTCCCAGAGAGGTGTAAATTGGATTTGTCACTGACTGCAGTGATGTCAGAGAGAGGTGAAACTGGGTCACTCATATTTGTGATGTCACAGAGAGGAAGAAACTGAGGCTGCCACCACTTTGGTGTCATCAACAGATGTAAGTTGGGCCTGTCACTGCTCTGATGTCACAAATGGAGGAAAAGTGGATCAGTCAGTGCTGCGGTGTTAGAGAGGGGATGAATTTGAGGCTGTCATGACTGTGATGTCCCAGAGAGGGGAATAATGCCTCTGTCACCACTGTGGTGTCACAGAGAGGCGTAAATGAGAGTTGTCAGTGCAGTGATGTGATAGAGAGGGGAAAATGGGTCCCTGATTGGTGTGATGTCACAGAGAGGAAAAAACTGAGACTGCCTCTGCACTGGTGTCACAGAGAGGCATCAATTGGGCCTGTCACTTCTGTGATGTCACAAAGAGGGGAAAAGTGAGTCTGTCACTGCTGTGGTGTCCCGGAGAGGGGAAAAGTGGAGTGATCGCTGTTGTGCAGTCCAGAGAAAGTTGCACAGGTGCTATGACTTGTCTGTTGCCACAAAGGGGATGGAATTGGGGTTGTTAGGGCTGTGGTATGACAGAGAGTTTGAAATTGGTTCTGATGTGATGTCCCAGAGAGGGGAATAATGGGTCTTTCAGCGCCGTGGTGTCACAGAGAGGTGTCAATTGGACTTGTCAGTGCAGTGATCTCCCAGAGAGAGGAAAACTGAGGCTGTCACTGCTGTGGCCTATAGGAGGGGATGAATTCCCACTTGTCTTTGATGTTATGTCATGAAGAGGAGAAACCTGGCACTGTCACCGCTGGGTTGTGTCAGATAGGTGTAAGTTGGGCTTGTTCCATCTGTGGTGTGACAGAAAGGGTGAAATTTGGTCTGTCAGTGCTGTGATGTCTTCAAGGGTGGAAACTGGGGTTCTTTCACTGCTGTGATGTCCCAGAGAGGCGTAGATTGGGGTGTCCCACTGCTGTGATGTCCCAGAGAGAGGAAAACAGGGGCTATCACAGCTGTGGAGTCTGAGAGAAAGTTCCACAGGTGTTCTGACTTGTCTGTTGCCACAGAGGGGATGCAGTTGGGGATGTCATGGCTATGGTATCAGGGAGAGGTTTGAATTGGTTCTGTCTCTGCTGTGATGTCACAGGGAAGAGAATAATGAGTCTGTCACCACTGTGGTGTCCCAGAGAGGTGTAAATTGGACTTGTCACTGACTGCAGTGATGTCAGAGAGAGGTGAAACTGGGTCACTCATATTTGTGATGTCACAGAGAGGAAGAAACTGAGGCTGCCACCACTTTGGTGTCATCAACAGATGTAAGTTGGGCCTGTCACTGCTCTGATGTCACAAATGGAGGAAAAGTGGATCAGTCAGTGCTGCGGTGTTAGAGAGGGGATGAATTTGAGGCTGTCATGACTGTGATGTCCCAGAGAGGGGAATAATGCCTCTGTCAGCACTGTGGTGTCACAGAGAGGCGTAAATGAGAGTTGTCAGTGCAGTGATGTGATAGAGAGGGGAAAATGGGTCCCTGATTGGTGTGATGTCAGAGAGAGGAAAAAACTGAGACTGCCTCTGCACTGGTGTCACAGAGAGGCATCAATTGGGCCTGTCACTTCTGTGATGTCACAAAGAGGGGAAAAGTGAGTCTGTCACTGCTGTGGTGTCCCGGAGAGGGGAAAAGTGGAGTGATCACAGTTGTGCAGTCCCAGAGAAAGTTGCACAGGTGCTATGACTTGTCTGTTGCCACAAAGGGGATGGAATTGGGGTTGTTAGGGCTGTGGTATGACAGAGAGTTTTAAATTGGTTCTGATGTGATGTCCCAGAGAGGGGAATAATGGGTCTTTCAGCGCCGTGGTGTCACAGAGAGGTGTCAATTGGACTTGTCAGTGCAGTGATCTCCCAGAGAGAGGAAAACTGAGGCTGTCACTGCTGTGGCCTATAGGAGGGGATGAATTCCCACTTGTCTTTGATGTTATGTCATGAAGAGGACAAACCTGGCACTGTCACCGCTGGGGTGTGTCAGATAGGTGTAAGTTGGGCTTGTTCCATCTGTGGTGTGACAGAAAGGGTGAAATTTGGTCTGTCAGTGCTGTGATGTCTTCAAGGGTGGAAACTGGGGTTCTTTCACTGCTGTGATGTCCCAGAGAGGCGTAGATTGGGGTGTCCCACTGCTGTGATGTCCCAGAGAGAGGAAAACAGGGGCTATCACAGCTGTGGAGTCTGAGAGAAAGTTCCACAGGTGTTCTGACTTGTCTGTTGCCACAGAGGGGATGCAGTTGGGGATGTCATGGCTATGGTATCAGGGAGAGGTTTGAATTGGTTCTGTCTCTGCTGTGATGTCACAGAGAAGAGAATAATGAGTCTGTCACCACTGTGGTGTCCCAGAGAGGTGTAAACTGGATTTGTCACTGACTGCAGTGATGTCAGAGAGAGGTGAAACTGGGTCACTCATATTTGTGATGTCACAGAGAGGAAGAAACTGAGGCTGCCACCACTTTGGTGTCATCAACAGATGTAAGTTGGGCCTGTCACTGCTCTGATGTCACAAATGGAGGAAAAGTGGATCAGTCAGTGCTGCGGTGTTAGAGAGGGGATGAATTTGAGGCTGTCATGACTGTGATGTCCCAGAGAGGGGAATAATGCCTCTGTCACCACTGTGGTGTCACAGAGAGGCGTAAATGAGAGTTGTCAGTGCAGTGATGTGATAGAGAGGGGAAAATGGGTCCCTGATTGGTGTGATGTCACAGAGAGGAAAAAACTGAGACTGCCTCTGCACTGGTGTCACAGAGAGGCATCAATTGGGCCTGTCACTTCTGTGATGTCACAAAGAGGGGAAAAGTGAGTCTGTCACTGCTGTGGTGTCCCGGAGAGGGGAAAAGTGGAGTGATCGCTGTTGTGCAGTCCAGAGAAAGTTGCACAGGTGCTATGACTTGTCTGTTGCCACAAAGGGGATGGAATTGGGGTTGTTAGGGCTGTGGTATGACAGAGAGTTTGAAATTGGTTCTGATGTGATGTCCCAGAGAGGGGAATAATGGGTCT
Source organism: Poecile atricapillus (assembly GCF_030490865.1). NCBI lineage: Eukaryota > Metazoa > Chordata > Aves > Passeriformes > Paridae > Poecile > Poecile atricapillus. The sequence goes on along the minus strand of NC_081249.1, from coordinate 117,625,759 downwards.
TTCAGCGCCGTGGTGTCACAGAGAGGTGTCAATTGGACTTGTCAGTGCAGTGATCTCCCAGAGAGAGGAAAACTGAGGCTGTCACTGCTGTGGCCTATAGGAGGGGATGAATTCCCACTTGTCTTTGATGTTATGTCATGAAGAGGAGAAACGTGGTACTGTCACCGCTGGGGTGTGTCAGATAGGTGTAAGTTGGGCTTGTTCCATCTGTGGTGTGACAGAAAGGGTGAAATTTGGTCTGTCAGTGCTGTGATGTCTTCAAGGGTGGAAACTGGGGTTCTTTCACTGCTGTGATGTCCCAGAGAGGCGTAGATTGGGGTGTCCCACTGCTGTGATGTCCCAGAGAGAGGAAAACAGGGGCTATCACAGCTGTGGAGTCTGAGAGAAAGTTCCACAGGTGTTCTGACTTGTCTGTTGCCACAGAGGGGATGCAGTTGGGGATGTCATGGCTGTGGTATCAGGGAGAGGTTTGAATTGGTTCTGTCTCTGCAGTGATGTCACAGGGAAGAGAATAATGAGTCTGTCACCACTGTGGTGTCCCAGAGAGGTGTAAATTGGATTTGTCACTGACTGCAGTGATGTCAGAGAGAGGTGAAACTGGGTCACTCATATTTGTGATGTCACAGAGAGGAAGAAACTGAGGCTGCCACCACTTTGGTGTCATCAACAGATGTAAGTTGGGCCTGTCACTGCTCTGATGTCACAAATGGAGGAAAAGTGGATCAGTCAGTGCTGCGGTGTTAGAGAGGGGATGAATTTGAGGCTGTCATGACTGTGATGTCCCAGAGAGGGGAATAATGCCTCTGTCACCACTGTGGTGTCACAGAGAGGCGTAAATGAGAGTTGTCAGTGCAGTGATGTGATAGAGAGGGGAAAATGGGTCCCTGATTGGTGTGATGTCACAGAGAGGAAAAAACTGAGACTGCCTCTGCACTGGTGTCACAGAGAGGCATCAATTGGGCCTGTCACTTCTGTGATGTCACAAAGAGGGGAAAAGTGAGTCTGTCACTGCTGTGGTGTCCCGGAGAGGGGAAAAGTGGAGTGATCGCTGTTGTGCAGTCCAGAGAAAGTTGCACAGGTGCTATGACTTGTCTGTTGCCACAAAGGGGATGGAATTGGGGTTGTTAGGGCTGTGGTATGACAGAGAGTTTGAAATTGGTTCTGATGTGATGTCCCAGAGAGGGGAATAATGGGTCTTTCAGCGCCGTGGTGTCACAGAGAGGTGTCAATTGGACTTGTCAGTGCAGTGATCTCCCAGAGAGAGGAAAACTGAGGCTGTCACTGCTGTGGCCTATAGGAGGGGATGAATTCCCACTTGTCTTTGATGTTATGTCATGAAGAGGAGAAACCTGGCACTGTCACCGCTGGGTTGTGTCAGATAGGTGTAAGTTGGGCTTGTTCCATCTGTGGTGTGACAGAAAGGGTGAAATTTGGTCTGTCAGTGCTGTGATGTCTTCAAGGGTGGAAACTGGGGTTCTTTCACTGCTGTGATGTCCCAGAGAGGCGTAGATTGGGGTGTCCCACTGCTGTGATGTCCCAGAGAGAGGAAAACAGGGGCTATCACAGCTGTGGAGTCTGAGAGAAAGTTCCACAGGTGTTCTGACTTGTCTGTTGCCACAGAGGGGATGCAGTTGGGGATGTCATGGCTATGGTATCAGGGAGAGGTTTGAATTGGTTCTGTCTCTGCTGTGATGTCACAGGGAAGAGAATAATGAGTCTGTCACCACTGTGGTGTCCCAGAGAGGTGTAAATTGGACTTGTCACTGACTGCAGTGATGTCAGAGAGAGGTGAAACTGGGTCACTCATATTTGTGATGTCACAGAGAGGAAGAAACTGAGGCTGCCACCACTTTGGTGTCATCAACAGATGTAAGTTGGGCCTGTCACTGCTCTGATGTCACAAATGGAGGAAAAGTGGATCAGTCAGTGCTGCGGTGTTAGAGAGGGGATGAATTTGAGGCTGTCATGACTGTGATGTCCCAGAGAGGGGAATAATGCCTCTGTCAGCACTGTGGTGTCACAGAGAGGCGTAAATGAGAGTTGTCAGTGCAGTGATGTGATAGAGAGGGGAAAATGGGTCCCTGATTGGTGTGATGTCAGAGAGAGGAAAAAACTGAGACTGCCTCTGCACTGGTGTCACAGAGAGGCATCAATTGGGCCTGTCACTTCTGTGATGTCACAAAGAGGGGAAAAGTGAGTCTGTCACTGCTGTGGTGTCCCGGAGAGGGGAAAAGTGGAGTGATCACAGTTGTGCAGTCCCAGAGAAAGTTGCACAGGTGCTATGACTTGTGTGTTGCCACAAAGGGGATGGAACTGGGGTTGTTAGGGCTGTGGTATGACAGAGAGTTTTAAATTGGTTCTGATGTGATGTCCCAGAGAGGGGAATAATGGGTCTTTCAGCGCCGTGGTGTCACAGAGAGGTGTCAATTGGACTTGTCAGTGCAGTGATCTCCCAGAGAGAGGAAAACTGAGGCTGTCACTGCTGTGGCCTATAGGAGGGGATGAATTCCCACTTGTCTTTGATGTTATGTCATGAAGAGGACAAACCTGGCACTGTCACCGCTGGGGTGTGTCAGATAGGTGTAAGTTGGGCTTGTTCCATCTGTGGTGTGACAGAAAGGGTGAAATTTGGTCTGTCAGTGCTGTGATGTCTTCAAGGGTGGAAACTGGGGTTCTTTCACTGCTGTGATGTCCCAGAGAGGCGTAGATTGGGGTGTCCCACTGCTGTGATGTCCCAGAGAGAGGAAAACAGGGGCTATCACAGCTGTGGAGTCTGAGAGAAAGTTCCACAGGTGTTCTGACTTGTCTGTTGCCACAGAGGGGATGCAGTTGGGGATGTCATGGCTATGGTATCAGGGAGAGGTTTGAATTGGTTCTGTCTCTGCTGTGATGTCACAGAGAAGAGAATAATGAGTCTGTCACCACTGTGGTGTCCCAGAGAGGTGTAAATTGGACTTGTCACTGACTGCAGTGATGTCAGAGAGAGGTGAAACTGGGTCACTCATATTTGTGATGTCACAGAGAGGAAGAAACTGAGGCTGCCACCACTTTGGTGTCATCAACAGATGTAAGTTGGGCCTGTCACTGCTCTGATGTCACAAATGGAGGAAAAGTGGATCAGTCAGTGCTGCGGTGTTAGAGAGGGGATGAATTTGAGGCTGTCATGACTGTGATGTCCCAGAGAGGGGAATAATGCCTCTGTCAGCACTGTGGTGTCACAGAGAGGCGTAAATGAGAGTTGTCAGTGCAGTGATGTGATAGAGAGGGGAAAATGGGTCCCTGATTGGTGTGATGTCACAGAGAGGAAAAAACTGAGACTGCCTCTGCACTGGTGTCACAGAGAGGCATCAATTGGGCCTGTCACTTCTGTGATGTCACAAAGAGGGGAAAAGTGAGTCTGTCACTGCTGTGGTGTCCCGGAGAGGGGAAAAGTGGAGTGATCGCTGTTGTGCAGTCCAGAGAAAGTTGCACAGGTGCTATGACTTGTCTGTTGCCACAAAGGGGATGGAATTGGGGTTGTTAGGGCTGTGGTATGACAGAGAGTTTGAAATTGGTTCTGATGTGATGTCCCAGAGAGGGGAATAATGGGTCTTTCAGCGCCGTGGTGTCACAGAGAGGTGTCAATTGGACTTGTCAGTGCAGTGATCTCCCAGAGAGAGGAAAACTGAGGCTGTCACTGCTGTGGCCTATAGGAGGGGATGAATTCCCACTTGTCTTTGATGTTATGTCATGAAGAGGAGAAACGTGGTACTGTCACCGCTGGGGTGTGTCAGATAGGTGTAAGTTGGGCTTGTTCCATCTGTGGTGTGACAGAAAGGGTGAAATTTGGTCTGTCAGTGCTGTGATGTCTTCAAGGGTGGAAACTGGGTCATTCACTGCTGTGATGTCCCAGAGAGGCGTAGATTGGGGTGTCCCACTGCTGTGATGTCCCAGAGAGAGGAAAACAGGGGCTATCACAGCTGTGGAGTCTGAGAGAACGTTCCACAGGTGTTCTGACTTGTCTGTTGCCACAGAGGGGATGCAGTTGGGGATATCATGGCTATGGTATCAGGGAGAGGTTTGAATTGGTTCTGTCTCTGCTGTGATGTCACAGAGAAGAGAATAATGAGTCTGTCACCACTGTGGTGTCCCAGAGAGGTGTAAATTGGATTTGTCACTGACTGCAGTGATGTCAGAGAGAGGTGAAACTGGGTCACTCATTTTTGTGATGTCACAGAGAGGAAGAAACTGAGGCTGCCACCACTTTGGTGTCATCAACAGATGTAAGTTGGGCCTGTCACTGCTCTGATGTCACAAATGGAGGAAAAGTGGATCAGTCAGTGCTGCGGTGTTAGAGAGGGGATGAATTTGAGGCTGTCATGACTGTGATGTCCCAGAGAGGGGAATAATGCCTCTGTCAGCACTGTGGTGTCACAGAGAGGCGTAAATGAGAGTTGTCAGTGCAGTGATGTGATAGAGAGGGGAAAATGGGTCCCCGATTGGTGTGATGTCACAGAGATAAAAAAACTGAGACTGCCTCTGCACTGGTGTCACAGAGAGGCATCAATTGGGCCTGTCACTTCTGTGATGTCACAAAGAGGGGAAAAGTGAGTCTGTCACTGCTGTGGTGTCCCAGAGAGGGGAAAAGTGGAGTGATCACAGTTGTGCAGTCCCAGAGAAAGTTGCACAGGTGCTATGACTTGTCTGTTGCCACAAAGGGGATGGAATTGGGGTTGTTAGGGCTGTGGTATGACAGAGAGTTTTAAATTGGTTCTGATGTGATGTCCCAGAGAGGGGAATAATGGGTCTTTCAGCGCCGTGGTGTCACAGAGAGGTGTCAATTGGACTTGTCAGTGCAGTGATCTCCCAGAGAGAGGAAAACTGAGGCTGTCACTGCTGTGGCCTATAGGAGGGGATGAATTCCCACTTGTCTTTGATGTTATGTCATGAAGAAGACAAACCTGGCACTGTCACCGCTGGGGTGTGTCAGATAGGTGTAAGTTGGGCTTGTTCCATCTGTGGTGTGACACAAAGGGTGAAATTTGGTCTGTCAGTGCTGTGATGTCTTCAAGGGTGGAAACTGGGGTTCTTTCACTGCTGTGATGTCCCAGAGAGGCGTAGATTGGGGTGTCCCACTGCTGTGATGTCCCAGAGAGAGGAAAACAGGGGCTATCACAGCTGTGGAGTCTGAGAGAAAGTTCCACAGGTGTTCTGACTTGTCTGTTGCCACAGAGGGGATGCAGTTGGGGATGTCATGGCTATGGTATCAGGGAGAGGTTTGAATTGGTTCTGTCTCTGCTGTGATGTCACAGGGAAGAGAATAATGAGTCTGTCACCACTGTGGTGTCCCAGAGAGGTGTAAATTGGACTTGTCACTGACTGCAGTGATGTCAGAGAGAGGTGAAACTGGGTCACTCATATTTGTGATGTCACAGAGAGGAAGAAACTGAGGCTGCCACCACTTTGGTGTCATCAACAGATGTAAGTTGGGCCTGTCACTGCTCTGATGTCACAAATGGAGGAAAAGTGGATCAGTCAGTGCTGCGGTGTTAGAGAGGGGATGAATTTGAGGCTGTCATGACTGTGATGTCGCAGAGAGGGGAATAATGCCTCTGTCACCACTGTGGTGTCACAGAGAGGCGTAAATGAGAGTTGTCAGTGCAGTGATGTGATAGAGAGGGGAAAATGGGTCCCTGATTGGTGTGATGTCACAGAGAGGAAAAAACTGAGACTGCCTCTGCACTGGTGTCACAGAGAGGCATCAATTGGGCCTGTCACTTCTGTGATGTCACAAAGAGGGGAAAAGTGAGTCTGTCACTGCTGTGGTGTCCCAGAGAGGGGAAAAGTGGAGTGATCACTGTTGTGCAGTCCCAGAGAAAGTTGCACAGGTGCTATGACTTGTGTGTTGCCACAAAGGGGATGGAACTGGGGTTGTTAGGGCTGTGGTATGACAGAGAGTTTTAAATTGGTTCTGATGTGATGTCCCAGAGAGGGGAATAATGGGTCTTTCAGCGCCGTGGTGTCACAGAGAGGTGTCAATTGGACTTGTCAGTGCAGTGATCTCCCAGAGAGAGGAAAACTGAGGCTGTCACTGCTGTGGCCTATAGGAGGGGATGAATTCCCACTTGTCTTTGATGTTATGTCATGAAGAGGACAAACCTGGCACTGTCACCGCTGGGGTGTGTCAGATAGGTGTAAGTTGGGCTTGTTCCATCTGTGGTGTGACAGAAAGGGTGAAATTTGGTCTGTCAGTGCTGTGATGTCTTCAAGGGTGGAAACTGGGGTTCTTTCACTGCTGTGATGTCCCAGAGAGGCGTAGATTGGGGTGTCCCACTGCTGTGATGTCCCAGAGAGAGGAAAACAGGGGCTATCACAGCTGTGGAGTCTGAGAGAAAGTTCCACAGGTGTTCTGACTTGTCTGTTGCCACAGAGGGGATGCAGTTGGGGATATCATGGCTATGGTATCAGAGAGAGGTTTGAATTGGTTCTGTCTCTGCTGTGATGTCACAGAGAAGAGAATAATGAGTCTGTCACCACTGTGGTGTCCCAGAGAGGTGTAAATTGGATTTGTCACTGACTGCAGTGATGTCAGAGAGAGGTGAAGCTGGGTCACTCATTTTTGTGATGTCACAGAGAGGAAGAAACTGAGGCTGCCACCACTTTGGTGTCATCAACAGATGTAAGTTGGGCCTGTCACTGCTCTGATGTCACAAATGGAGGAAAAGTGGATCAGTCAGTGCTGCGGTGTTACAGAGGGGATGAATTTGAGGCTGTCATGACTGTGATGTCCCAGAGAGGGGAATAATGCCTCTGTCAGCACTGTGGTGTCACAGAGAGGCGTAAATGAGAGTTGTCAGTGCAGTGATGTGATAGAGAGGGGAAAATGGGTCCCTGATTGGTGTGATGTCACAGAGAGGAAAAAACTGAGACTGCCTCTGCACTGGTGTCACAGAGAGGCATCAATTGGGCCTGTCACTTCTGTGATGTCACAAAGAGGGGAAAAGTGAGTCTGTCACTGCTGTGGTGTCCCGGAGAGGGGAAAAGTGGAGTGATCACAGTTGTGCAGTCCCAGAGAAAGTTGCACAGGTGCTATGACTTGTCTGTTGCCACAAAGGGGATGGAATTGGGGTTTTTAGGGCTGTGGTATGACAGAGAGTTTTAAATTGGTTCTGATGTGATGTCCCAGAGAGGGGAATAATGGGTCTTTCAGCGCCGTGGTGTCACAGAGAGGTGTCAATTGGACTTGTCAGTGCAGTGATCTCCCAGAGAGAGGAAAACTGAGGCTGTCACTGCTGTGGCCTATAGGAGGGGATGAATTCCCACTTGTCTTTGATGTTATGTCATGAAGAGGAGAAACCTGGCACTGTCACCGCTGGGGTGTGTCAGATAGGTGTAAGTTGGGCTTGTTCCATCTGTGGTGTGACAGAAAGGGTGAAATTTGGTCTGTCAGTGCTGTGATGTCTTCAAGGGTGGAAACTGGGGTTCTTTCACTGCTGTGATGTCCCAGAGAGGCGTAGATTGGGGTGTCCCACTGCTGTGATGTCCCAGAGAGAGGAAAACAGGGGCTATCACAGCTGTGGAGTCTGAGAGAAAGTTCCACAGGTGTTCTGACTTGTCTGTTGCCACAGAGGGGATGCAGTTGGGGATGTCATGGCTGTGGTATCAGGGAGAGGTTTGAATTGGTTCTGTCTCTGCAGTGATGTCACAGGGAAGAGAATAATGAGTCTGTCACCACTGTGGTGTCCCAGAGAGGTGTAAATTGGACTTGTCACTGACTGCAGTGATGTCAGAGAGAGGTGAAACTGGGTCACTCATTTTTGTGATGTCACAGAGAGGAAGAAACTGAGGCTGCCACCACTTTGGTGTCATCAACAGATGTAAGTTGGGCCTGTCACTGCTCTGATGTCACAAATGGAGGAAAAGTGGATCAGTCAGTGCTGCGGTGTTAGAGAGGGGATGAATTTGAGGCTGTCATGACTGTGATGTCCCAGAGAGGGGAATAATGCCTCTGTCAGCACTGTGGTGTCACAGAGAGGCGTAAATGAGAGTTGTCAGTGCAGTGATGTGATAGAGAGGGGAAAATGGGTTCCTGATTGGTGTGATGTCACAGAGAGGAAAAAACTGAGACTGCCTCTGCACTGGTGTCACAGAGAGGCATCAATTGGGCCTGTCACTTCTGTGATGTCACAAAGAGGGGAAAAGTGAGTCTGTCACTGCTGTGGTGTCCCGGAGAGGGGAAAAGTGGAGTGATCGCTGTTGTGCAGTCCCAGAGAAAGTTGCACAGGTGCTATGACTTGTCTGTTGCCACAAAGGGGATGGAATTGGGGTTGTTAGGGCTGTGGTATGACAGAGAGTTTTAAATTGGTTCTGATGTGATGTCCCAGAGAGGGGAATAATGGGTCTTTCAGCGCCGTGGTGTCACAGAGAGGTGTCAATTGGACTTGTCAGTGCAGTGATCTCCCAGAGAGAGGAAAACTGAGGCTGTCACTGCTGTGGCCTATAGGAGGGGATGAATTCCCACTTGTCTTTGATGTTATGTCACGGAGAGGAGAAACGTGGCACTGTCACCGCTGGGGTGTGTCAGATAGGTGTAAGTTGGGCTTGTTCCATCTGTGGTGTGACACAAAGGGTGAAATTTGGTCTGTCATTGCTGTGATGTCTTAAAGGGTGGAAACTGGGTCTTTCACTGCTGTGATGTCCCAGAGAGGCGTAGATTGGGGTGTCCCACTGCTGTGATGTCCCAGAGAGAGGAAAACAGGGGCTATCACAGCTGTGGAGTCTGAGAGAACGTTCCACAGGTGTTCTGACTTGTCTGTTGCCACAGAGGGGATGCAGTTGGGGATGTCATGGCTATGGTATCAGGGAGAGGTTTGAATTGGTTCTGTCTCTGCTGTGATGTCACAGGGAAGAGAATAATGAGTCTGTCACCACTGTGGTGTCCCAGAGAGGTGTAAATTGGACTTGTCACTGACTGCAGTGATGTCAGAGAGAGGTGAAACTGGGTCACTCATTTTTGTGATGTCACAGAGAGGAAGAAACTGAGGCTGCCACCACTTTGGTGTCATCAACAGATGTAAGTTGGGCCTGTCACTGCTCTGATGTCACAAATGGAGGAAAAGTGGATCAGTCAGTGCTGCGGTGTTAGAGAGGGGATGAATTTGAGGCTGTCATGACTGTGATGTCCCAGAGAGGGGAATAATGCCTCTGTCACCACTGTGGTGTCACAGAGAGGCGTAAATGAGAGTTGTCAGTGCAGTGATGTGATAGAGAGGGGAAAATGGGTCCCTGATTGGTGTGATGTCAGAGAGAGGAAAAAACTGAGACTGCCTCTGCACAGGTGTCACAGAGAGGCATCAATTGGGCCTGTCACTTCTGTGATGTCACAAAGAGGGGAAAAGTGAGTCTGTCACTGCTGTGGTGTCCCAGAGAGGGGAAAAGTGGAGTGATCACAGTTGTGCAGTCCCAGAGAAAGTTGCACAGGTGCTATGACTTGTCTGTTGCCACAAAGGGGATGGAATTGGGGTTGTTAGGGCTGTGGTATGACAGAGAGTTTTAAATTGGTTCTGATGTGATGTCCCAGAGAGGGGAATAATGGGTCTTTCAGCGCCGTGGTGTCACAGAGAGGTGTCAATTGGACTTGTCAGTGCAGTGATCTCCCAGAGAGAGGAAAACTGAGGCTGTCACTGCTGTGGCCTATAGGAGGGGATGAATTCCCACTTGTCTTTGATGTTATGTCATGAAGAGGACAAACCTGGCACTGTCACCGCTGGGGTGTGTCAGATAGGTGTAAGTTGGGCTTGTTCCATCTGTGGTGTGACACAAAGGGTGAAATTTGGTCTGTCAGTGCTGTGATGTCTTCAAGGGTGGAAACTGGGGTTCTTTCACTGCTGTGATGTCCCAGAGAGGCGTAGATTGGGGTGTCCCACTGCTGTGATGTCCCAGAGAGAGGAAAACAGGGGCTATCACAGCTGTGGAGTCTGAGAGAAAGTTCCACAGGTGTTCTGACTTGTCTGTTGCCACAGAGGGGATGCAGTTGGGGATGTCATGGCTATGGTATCAGGGAGAGGTTTGAATTGGTTCTGTCTCTGCTGTGATGTCACAGGGAAGAGAATAATGAGTCTGTCACCACTGTGGTGTCCCAGAGAGGTGTAAATTGGACTTGTCACTGACTGCAGTGATGTCAGAGAGAGGTGAAACTGGGTCACTCATATTTGTGATGTCACAGAGAGGAAGAAACTGAGGCTGCCACCACTTTGGTGTCATCAACAGATGTAAGTTGGGCCTGTCACTGCTCTGATGTCACAAATGGAGGAAAAGTGGATCAGTCAGTGCTGCGGTGTTAGAGAGGGGATGAATTTGAGGCTGTCATGACTGTGATGTCCCAGAGAGGGGAATAATGCCTCTGTCACCACTGTGGTGTCACAGAGAGGCGTAAATGAGAGTTGTCAGTGCAGTGATGTGATAGAGAGGGGAAAATGGGTCCCTGATTGGTGTGATGTCAGAGAGAGGAAAAAACTGAGACTGCCTCTGCACTGGTGTCACAGAGAGGCATCAATTGGGCCTGTCACTTCTGTGATGTCACAAAGAGGGGAAAAGTGAGTCTGTCACTGCTGTGGTGTCCCAGAGAGGGGAAAAGTGGAGTGATCACTGTTGTGCAGTCCCAGAGAAAGTTGCACAGGTGCTATGACTTGTGTGTTGCCACAAAGGGGATGGAACTGGGGTTGTTAGGGCTGTGGTATGACAGAGAGTTTTAAATTGGTTCTGATGTGATGTCCCAGAGAGGGGAATAATGGGTCTTTCAGCGCCGTGGTGTCACAGAGAGGTGTCAATTGGACTTGTCAGTGCAGTGATCTCCCAGAGAGAGGAAAACTGAGGCTGTCACTGCTGTGGCCTATAGGAGGGGATGAATTCCCACTTGTCTTTGATGTTATGTCATGAAGAGGAGAAACCTGGCACTGTCACCGCTGGGGTGTGTCAGATAGGTGTAAGTTGGGCTTGTTCCATCTGTGGTGTGACAGAAAGGGTGAAATTTGGTCTGTCAGTGCTGTGATGTCTTCAAGGGTGGAAACTGGGGTTCTTTCACTGCTGTGATGTCCCAGAGAGGCGTAGATTGGGGTGTCCCACTGCTGTGATGTCCCAGAGAGAGGAAAACAGGGGCTATCACAGCTGTGGAGTCTGAGAGAAAGTTCCACAGGTGTTCTGACTTGTCTGTTGCCACAGAGGGGATGCAGTTGGGGATATCATGGCTATGGTATCAGAGAGAGGTTTGAATTGGTTCTGTCTCTGCTGTGATGTCACAGAGAAGAGAATAATGAGTCTGTCACCACTGTGGTGTCGCAGAGAGGTGTAAATTGGATTTGTCACTGACTGCAGTGATGTCAGAGAGAGGTGAAGCTGGGTCACTCATTTTTGTGATGTCACAGAGAGGAAGAAACTGAGGCTGCCACCACTTTGGTGTCATCAACAGATGTAAGTTGGGCCTGTCACTGCTCTGATGTCACAAATGGAGGAAAAGTGGATCAGTCAGTGCTGCGGTGTTACAGAGGGGATGAATTTGAGGCTGTCATGACTGTGATGTCCCAGAGAGGGGAATAATGCCTCTGTCAGCACTGTGGTGTCACAGAGAGGCGTAAATGAGAGTTGTCAGTGCAGTGATGTGATAGAGAGGGGAAAATGGGTCCCTGATTGGTGTGATGTCACAGAGAGGAAAAAACTGAGACTGCCTCTGCACTGGTGTCACAGAGAGGCATCAATTGGGCCTGTCACTTCTGTGATGTCACAAAGAGGGGAAAAGTGAGTCTGTCACTGCTGTGGTGTCCCGGAGAGGGGAAAAGTGGAGTGATCACAGTTGTGCAGTCCCAGAGAAAGTTGCACAGGTGCTATGACTTGTCTGTTGCCACAAAGGGGATGGAATTGGGGTTTTTAGGGCTGTGGTATGACAGAGAGTTTTAAATTGGTTCTGATGTGATGTCCCAGAGAGGGGAATAATGGGTCTTTCAGCGCCGTGGTGTCACAGAGAGGTGTCAATTGGACTTGTCAGTGCAGTGATCTCCCAGAGAGAGGAAAACTGAGGCTGTCACTGCTGTGGCCTATAGGAGGGGATGAATTCCCACTTGTCTTTGATGTTATGTCACGGAGAGGAGAAACGTGGCACTGTCACCGCTGGGGTGTGTCAGATAGGTGTAAGTTGGGCTTGTTCCATCTGTGGTGTGACAGAAAGGGTGAAATTTGGTCTGTCAGTGCTGTGATGTCTTCAAGGGTGGAAACTGGGGTTCTTTCACTGCTGTGATGTCCCAGAGAGGCGTAGATTGGGGTGTCCCACTGCTGTGATGTCCCAGAGAGAGGAAAACAGGGGCTATCACAGCTGTGGAGTCTGAGAGAAAGTTCCACAGGTGTTCTGACTTGTCTGTTGCCACAGAGGGGATGCAGTTGGGGATGTCATGGCTATGGTATCAGGGAGAGGTTTGAATTGGTTCTGTCTCTGCTGTGATGTCACAGGGAAGAGAATAATGAGTCTGTCACCACTGTGGTGTCCCAGAGAGGTGTAAATTGGACTTGTCACTGACTGCAGTGATGTCAGAGAGAGGTGAAACTGGGTCACTCATATTTGTGATGTCACAGAGAGGAAGAAACTGAGGCTGCCACCACTTTGGTGTCATCAACAGATGTAAGTTGGGCCTGTCACTGCTCTGATGTCACAAATGGAGGAAAAGTGGATCAGTCAGTGCTGCGGTGTTAGAGAGGGGATGAATTTGAGGCTGTCATGACTGTGATGTCCCAGAGAGGGGAATAATGCCTCTGTCAGCACTGTGGTGTCACAGAGAGGCGTAAATGAGAGTTGTCAGTGCAGTGATGTGATAGAGAGGGGAAAATGGGTTCCTGATTGGTGTGATGTCACAGAGAGGAAAAAACTGAGACTGCCTCTGCACTGGTGTCACAGAGAGGCATCAATTGGGCCTGTCACTTCTGTGATGTCACAAAGAGGGGAAAAGTGAGTCTGTCACTGCTGTGGTGTCCCGGAGAGGGGAAAAGTGGAGTGATCGCTGTTGTGCAGTCCCAGAGAAAGTTGCACAGGTGCTATGACTTGTCTGTTGCCACAAAGGGGATGGAATTGGGGTTGTTAGGGCTGTGGTATGACAGAGAGTTTTAAATTGGTTCTGATGTGATGTCCCAGAGAGGGGAATAATGGGTCTTTCAGCGCCGTGGTGTCACAGAGAGGTGTCAATTGGACTTGTCAGTGCAGTGATCTCCCAGAGAGAGGAAAACTGAGGCTGTCACTGCTGTGGCCTATAGGAGGGGATGAATTCCCACTTGTCTTTGATGTTATGTCACGGAGAGGAGAAACGTGGCACTGTCACCGCTGGGGTGTGTCAGATAGGTGTAAGTTGGGCTTGTTCCATCTGTGGTGTGACACAAAGGGTGAAATTTGGTCTGTCATTGCTGTGATGTCTTAAAGGGTGGAAACTGGGTCTTTCACTGCTGTGATGTCCCAGAGAGGCGTAGATTGGGGTGTCCCACTGCTGTGATGTCCCAGAGAGAGGAAAACAGGGGCTATCACAGCTGTGGAGTCTGAGAGAACGTTCCACAGGTGTTCTGACTTGTCTGTTGCCACAGAGGGGATGCAGTTGGGGATATCATGGCTATGGTATCAGGGAGAGGTTTGAATTGGTTCTGTCTCTGCTGTGATGTCACAGAGAAGAGAATAATGAGTCTGTCACCACTGTGGTGTCGCAGAGAGGTGTAAATTGGACTTGTCACTGACTGCAGTGATGTCAGAGAGAGGTGAAACTGGGTCACTCATTTTTGTGATGTCACAGAGAGGAAGAAACTGAGGCTGCCACCACTTTGGTGTCATCAACAGATGTAAGTTGGGCCTGTCACTGCTCTGATGTCACAAATGGAGGAAAAGTGGATCAGTCAGTGCTGCGGTGTTAGAGAGGGGATGAATTTGAGGCTGTCATGACTGTGATGTCCCAGAGAGGGGAATAATGCCTCTGTCACCACTGTGGTGTCACAGAGAGGCGTAAATGAGAGTTGTCAGTGCAGTGATGTGATAGAGAGGGGAAAATGGGTCCCTGATTGGTGTGATGTCACAGAGAGGAAAAAACTGAGACTGCCTCTGCACTGGTGTCACAGAGAGGCATCAATTGGGCCTGTCACTTCTGTGATGTCACAAAGGGGAAAAGTGAGTCTGTCACTGCTGTGGTGTCCCAGAGAGGGGAAAAGTGGAGTGATCACAGTTGTGCAGTCCCAGAGAAAGTTGCACAGGTGCTATGACTTGTCTGTTGCCACAAAGGGGATGGAATTGGGGTTGTTAGGGCTGTGGTATGACAGAGAGTTTTAAATTGGTTCTGATGTGATGTCCCAGAGAGGGGAATAATGGGTCTTTCAGCGCCGTGGTGTCACAGAGAGGTGTCAATTGGACTTGTCAGTGCAGTGATCTCCCAGAGAGAGGAAAACTGAGGCTGTCACTGCTGTGGCCTATAGGAGGGGATGAATTCCCACTTGTCTTTGATGTTATGTCATGAAGAGGACAAACCTGGCACTGTCACCGCTGGGGTGTGTCAGATAGGTGTAAGTTGGGCTTGTTCCATCTGTGGTGTGACACAAAGGGTGAAATTTGGTCTGTCAGTGCTGTGATGTCTTCAAGGGTGGAAACTGGGGTTCTTTCACTGCTGTGATGTCCCAGAGAGGCGTAGATTGGGGTGTCCCACTGCTGTGATGTCCCAGAGAGAGGAAAACAGGGGCTATCACAGCTGTGGAGTCTGAGAGAAAGTTCCACAGGTGTTCTGACTTGTCTGTTGCCACAGAGGGGATGCAGTTGGGGATATCATGGCTATGGTATCAGAGAGAGGTTTGAATTGGTTCTGTCTCTGCTGTGATGTCACAGAGAAGAGAATAATGAGTCTGTCACCACTGTGGTGTCGCAGAGAGGTGTAAATTGGATTTGTCACTGACTGCAGTGATGTCAGAGAGAGGTGAAGCTGGGTCACTCATTTTTGTGATGTCACAGAGAGGAAGAAACTGAGGCTGCCACCACTTTGGTGTCATCAACAGATGTAAGTTGGGCCTGTCACTGCTCTGATGTCACAAATGGAGGAAAAGTGGATCAGTCAGTGCTGCGGTGTTACAGAGGGGATGAATTTGAGGCTGTCATGACTGTGATGTCCCAGAGAGGGGAATAATGCCTCTGTCAGCACTGTGGTGTCACAGAGAGGCGTAAATGAGAGTTGTCAGTGCAGTGATGTGATAGAGAGGGGAAAATGGGTCCCTGATTGGTGTGATGTCACAGAGAGGAAAAAACTGAGACTGCCTCTGCACTGGTGTCACAGAGAGGCATCAATTGGGCCTGTCACTTCTGTGATGTCACAAAGAGGGGAAAAGTGAGTCTGTCACTGCTGTGGTGTCCCGGAGAGGGGAAAAGTGGAGTGATCACAGTTGTGCAGTCCCAGAGAAAGTTGCACAGGTGCTATGACTTGTCTGTTGCCACAAAGGGGATGGAATTGGGGTTTTTAGGGCTGTGGTATGACAGAGAGTTTTAAATTGGTTCTGATGTGATGTCCCAGAGAGGGGAATAATGGGTCTTTCAGCGCCGTGGTGTCACAGAGAGGTGTCAATTGGACTTGTCAGTGCAGTGATCTCCCAGAGAGAGGAAAACTGAGGCTGTCACTGCTGTGGCCTATAGGAGGGGATGAATTCCCACTTGTCTTTGATGTTATGTCACGGAGAGGAGAAACGTGGCACTGTCACCGCTGGGGTGTGTCAGATAGGTGTAAGTTGGGCTTGTTCCATCTGTGGTGTGACAGAAAGGGTGAAATTTGGTCTGTCAGTGCTGTGATGTCTTCAAGGGTGGAAACTGGGGTTCTTTCACTGCTGTGATGTCCCAGAGAGGCGTAGATTGGGGTGTCCCACTGCTGTGATGTCCCAGAGAGAGGAAAACAGGGGCTATCACAGCTGTGGAGTCTGAGAGAAAGTTCCACAGGTGTTCTGACTTGTCTGTTGCCACAGAGGGGATGCAGTTGGGGATGTCATGGCTATGGTATCAGGGAGAGGTTTGAATTGGTTCTGTCTCTGCTGTGATGTCACAGGGAAGAGAATAATGAGTCTGTCACCACTGTGGTGTCCCAGAGAGGTGTAAATTGGACTTGTCACTGACTGCAGTGATGTCAGAGAGAGGTGAAACTGGGTCACTCATATTTGTGATGTCACAGAGAGGAAGAAACTGAGGCTGCCACCACTTTGGTGTCATCAACAGATGTAAGTTGGGCCTGTCACTGCTCTGATGTCACAAATGGAGGAAAAGTGGATCAGTCAGTGCTGCGGTGTTAGAGAGGGGATGAATTTGAGGCTGTCATGACTGTGATGTCCCAGAGAGGGGAATAATGCCTCTGTCAGCACTGTGGTGTCACAGAGAGGCGTAAATGAGAGTTGTCAGTGCAGTGATGTGATAGAGAGGGGAAAATGGGTTCCTGATTGGTGTGATGTCACAGAGAGGAAAAAACTGAGACTGCCTCTGCACTGGTGTCACAGAGAGGCATCAATTGGGCCTGTCACTTCTGTGATGTCACAAAGAGGGGAAAAGTGAGTCTGTCACTGCTGTGGTGTCCCGGAGAGGGGAAAAGTGGAGTGATCGCTGTTGTGCAGTCCCAGAGAAAGTTGCACAGGTGCTATGACTTGTCTGTTGCCACAAAGGGGATGGAATTGGGGTTGTTAGGGCTGTGGTATGACAGAGAGTTTTAAATTGGTTCTGATGTGATGTCCCAGAGAGGGGAATAATGGGTCTTTCAGCGCCGTGGTGTCACAGAGAGGTGTCAATTGGACTTGTCAGTGCAGTGATCTCCCAGAGAGAGGAAAACTGAGGCTGTCACTGCTGTGGCCTATAGGAGGGGATGAATTCCCACTTGTCTTTGATGTTATGTCACGGAGAGGAGAAACGTGGCACTGTCACCGCTGGGGTGTGTCAGATAGGTGTAAGTTGGGCTTGTTCCATCTGTGGTGTGACACAAAGGGTGAAATTTGGTCTGTCATTGCTGTGATGTCTTAAAGGGTGGAAACTGGGTCTTTCACTGCTGTGATGTCCCAGAGAGGCGTAGATTGGGGTGTCCCACTGCTGTGATGTCCCAGAGAGAGGAAAACAGGGGCTATCACAGCTGTGGAGTCTGAGAGAACGTTCCACAGGTGTTCTGACTTGTCTGTTGCCACAGAGGGGATGCAGTTGGGGATATCATGGCTATGGTATCAGGGAGAGGTTTGAATTGGTTCTGTCTCTGCTGTGATGTCACAGAGAAGAGAATAATGAGTCTGTCACCACTGTGGTGTCGCAGAGAGGTGTAAATTGGACTTGTCACTGACTGCAGTGATGTCAGAGAGAGGTGAAACTGGGTCACTCATTTTTGTGATGTCACAGAGAGGAAGAAACTGAGGCTGCCACCACTTTGGTGTCATCAACAGATGTAAGTTGGGCCTGTCACTGCTCTGATGTCACAAATGGAGGAAAAGTGGATCAGTCAGTGCTGCGGTGTTAGAGAGGGGATGAATTTGAGGCTGTCATGACTGTGATGTCCCAGAGAGGGGAATAATGCCTCTGTCAGCACTGTGGTGTCACAGAGAGGCGTAAATGAGAGTTGTCAGTGCAGTGATGTGATAGAGAGGGGAAAATGGGTCCCTGATTGGTGTGATGTCACAGAGAGGAAAAAACTGAGACTGCCTCTGCACTGGTGTCACAGAGAGGCATCAATTGGGCCTGTCACTTCTGTGATGTCACAAAGGGGAAAAGTGAGTCTGTCACTGCTGTGGTGTCCCAGAGAGGGGAAAAGTGGAGTGATCACTGTTGTGCAGTCCCAGAGAAAGTTGCACAGGTGCTATGACTTGTCTGTTGCCACAAAGGGGATGGAATTGGGGTTGTTAGGGCTGTGGTATGACAGAGAGTTTTAAATTGGTTCTGATGTGATGTCCCAGAGATGGGAATAATGGGTCTTTCAGCGCCGTGGTGTCACAGAGAGGTGTCAATTGGACTTGTCAGTGCGGTGATCTCCCAGAGAGAGGAAAACTGAGGCTGTCACTGCTGTGGCCTATAGAAGGGCATGAATTCCCACTTGTCTTTGATGTTATGTCACGAAGAGGAGAAACGTGGCACTGTCACCGCTGGGGTGTGTCAGATAGGTGTAAGTTGGGCTTGTTCCATCTGTGGTGTGACAGAAAGGGTGAAATTTGGTCTGTCAGTGCTGTGATGTCTTCAAGGGTGGAAACTGGGTCTTTCACTGCTGTGATGTCCCAGAGAGGCGTAGATTGGGGTGTCCCACTGCTGTGATGTCCCAGAGAGAGGAAAACAGGGGCTATCACAGCTGTGGAGTCTGAGAGAACGTTCCACAGGTGTTCTGACTTGTCTGTTGCCACAGAGGGGATGCAGTTGGGGATATCATGGCTATGGTATCAGAGAGAGGTTTGAATTGGTTCTGTCTCTGCTGTGATGTCACAGAGAAGAGAATAATGAGTCTGTCACCACTGTGGTGTCGCAGAGAGGTGTAAATTGGATTTGTCACTGACTGCAGTGATGTCAGAGAGAGGTGAAACTGGGTCACTCATTTTTGTGATGTCACAGAGAGGAAGAAACTGAGGCTGCCACCACTTTGGTGTCATCAACAGATGTAAGTTGGGCCTGTCACTGCTCTGATGTCACAAATGGAGGAAAAGTGGATCAGTCAGTGCTGCGGTGTTAGAGAGGGGATGAATTTGAGGCTGTCATGACTGTGATGTCCCAGAGAGGGGAATATTGCCTCTGACACCACTGTGGTGTCACAGAGAGGCGTAAATGAGAGTTGTCAGTGCAGTGATGTGATAGAGAGGGGAAAATGGGTCCCCGATTGGTGTGATGTCACAGAGAGGAAAAAACTGAGACTGCCTCTGCACTGGTGTTACAGAGAGGCATCAATTGGGCCTGTCACTTCTGTGATGTCACAAAGAGGGGAAAAGTGAGTCTGTCACTGCTGTGGTGTCCCAGAGAGGGGAAAAGTGGAGTGATCACTGTTGTGCAGTCCCAGAGAAAGTTGCACAGGTGCTATGACTTGTCTGTTGCCACAAAGGGGATGGAATTGGGGTTTTTAGGGCTGTGGTATGACAGAGAGTTTTAAAATGGTTCTGATGTGATGTCCCAGAGAGGGGAATAATGGGTCTTTCAGCGCCGTGGTGTCACAGAGAGGTGTCAATTGGACTTGTCAGTGCAGTGATCTCCCAGAGAGAGGAAAACTGAGGCTGTCACTGCTGTGGCCTATAGGAGGGGATGAATTCCCACTTGTCTTTGATGTTATGTCACGGAGAGGAGAAACGTGGCACTGTCACCGCTGGGGTGTGTCAGATAGGTGTAAGTTGGGCTTGTTCCATCTGTGGTGTGACAGAAAGGGTGAAATTTGGTCTGTCAGTGCTGTGATGTCTTCAAGGGTGGAAACTGGGTCTTTCACTGCTGTGATGTCCCAGAGAGGCGTAGATTGGGGTGTCCCACTGCTGTGATGTCCCAGAGAGAGGAAAACAGGGGCTATCACAGCTGTGGAGTCTGAGAGAAAGTTCCACAGGTGTTCTGACTTGTCTGTTGCCACAGAGGGGATGCAGTTGGGGATGTCATGGCTGTGGTATCCCGGAGAGGTTTGAATTGGTTCTGTCTCTGCAGTGATGTCACAGGGAAGAGAATAATGAGTCTGTCACCACTGTGGTGTCCCAGAGAGGTGTAAATTGGACTTGTCACTGACTGCAGTGATGTCAGAGAGAGGTGAAACTGGGTCACTCATATTTGTGATGTCACAGAGAGGAAGAAACTGAGGCTGCCACCACTTTGGTGTCATCAACAGATGTAAGTTGGGCCTGTCACTGCTCTGATGTCACAAATGGAGGAAAAGTGGATCAGTCAGTGCTGCGGTGTTACAGAGGGGATGAATTTGAGGCTGTCATGACTGTGATGTCCCAGAGAGGGGAATAATGCCTCTGTCACCACTGTGGTGTCACAGAGAGGCGTAAATGAGAGTTGTCAGTGCAGTGATGTGATAGAGAGGGGAAAATGGGTCCCTGATTGGTGTGATGTCACAGAGAGGAAAAAACTGAGACTGCCTCTGCACTGGTGTCACAGAGAGGCATCAATTGGGCCTGTCACTTCTGTGATGTCACAAAGAGGGGAAAAGTGAGTCTGTCACTGCTGTGGTGTCCCGGAGAGGGGAAAAGTGGAGTGATCGCTGTTGTGCAGTCC
This sequence comes from Poecile atricapillus, assembly GCF_030490865.1. Taxonomy (NCBI): domain Eukaryota; kingdom Metazoa; phylum Chordata; class Aves; order Passeriformes; family Paridae; genus Poecile; species Poecile atricapillus. The sequence continues at coordinate 117,605,547 of NC_081249.1, read as the reverse complement.
CAGAGAAAGTTGCACAGGTGCTATGACTTGTCTGTTGCCACAAAGGGGATGGAATTGGGGTTGTTAGGGCTGTGGTATGACAGAGAGTTTTAAATTGGTTCTGATGTGATGTCCCAGAGAGGGGAATAATGGGTCTTTCAGCGCCGTGGTGTCACAGAGAGGTGTCAATTGGACTTGTCAGTGCAGTGATCTCCCAGAGAGAGGAAAACTGAGGCTGTCACTGCTGTGGCCTATAGGAGGGGATGAATTCCCACTTGTCTTTGATGTTATGTCATGAAGAGGAGAAACGTGGCACTGTCACCGCTGGGGTGTGTCAGATAGGTGTAAGTTGGGCTTGTTCCATCTGTGGTGTGACAGAAAGGGTGAAATTTGGTCTGTCAGTGCTGTGATGTCTTCAAGGGTGGAAACTGGGTCTTTCACTGCTGTGATGTCCCAGAGAGGCGTAGATTGGGGTGTCCCACTGCTGTGATGTCCCAGAGAGAGGAAAACAGGGGCTATCACAGCTGTGGAGTCTGAGAGAACGTTCCACAGGTGTTCTGACTTGTCTGTTGCCACAGAGGGGATGCAGTTGGGGATATCATGGCTATGGTATCAGAGAGAGGTTTGAATTGGTTCTGTCTCTGCTGTGATGTCACAGAGAAGAGAATAATGAGTCTGTCACCACTGTGGTGTCGCAGAGAGGTGTAAATTGGATTTGTCACTGACTGCAGTGATGTCAGAGAGAGGTGAAGCTGGGTCACTCATTTTTGTGATGTCACAGAGAGGAAGAAACTGAGGCTGCCACCACTTTGGTGTCATCAACAGATGTAAGTTGGGCCTGTCACTGCTCTGATGTCACAAATGGAGGAAAAGTGGATCAGTCAGTGCTGCGGTGTTAGAGAGGGGATGAATTTGAGGCTGTCATGACTGTGATGTCCCAGAGAGGGGAATAATGCCTCTGTCACCACTGTGGTGTCACAGAGAGGCGTAAATGAGAGTTGTCAGTGCAGTGATGTGATAGAGAGGGGAAAATGGGTTCCTGATTGGTGTGATGTCACAGAGAGGAAAAAACTGAGACTGCCTCTGCACTGGTGTCACAGAGAGGCATCAATTGGGCCTGTCACTTCTGTGATGTCACAAAGAGGGGAAAAGTGAGTCTGTCACTGCTGTGGTGTCCCGGAGAGGGGAAAAGTGGAGTGATCGCTGTTGTGCAGTCCCAGAGAAAGTTGCACAGGTGCTATGACTTGTCTGTTGCCACAAAGGGGATGGAATTGGGGTTGTTAGGGCTGTGGTATGACAGAGAGTTTTAAATTGGTTCTGATGTGATGTCCCAGAGAGGGGAATAATGGGTCTTTCAGCGCCGTGGTGTCACAGAGAGGTGTCAATTGGACTTGTCAGTGCAGTGATCTCCCAGAGAGAGGAAAACTGAGGCTGTCACTGCTGTGGCCTATAGGAGGGGATGAATTCCCACTTGTCTTTGATGTTATGTCACGGAGAGGAGAAACGTGGCACTGTCACCGCTGGGGTGTGTCAGATAGGTGTAAGTTGGGCTTGTTCCATCTGTGGTGTGACACAAAGGGTGAAATTTGGTCTGTCATTGCTGTGATGTCTTAAAGGGTGGAAACTGGGTCTTTCACTGCTGTGATGTCCCAGAGAGGCGTAGATTGGGGTGTCCCACTGCTGTGATGTCCCAGAGAGAGGAAAACAGGGGCTATCACAGCTGTGGAGTCTGAGAGAACGTTCCACAGGTGTTCTGACTTGTCTGTTGCCACAGAGGGGATGCAGTTGGGGATATCATGGCTATGGTATCAGGGAGAGGTTTGAATTGGTTCTGTCTCTGCTGTGATGTCACAGAGAAGAGAATAATGAGTCTGTCACCACTGTGGTGTCGCAGAGAGGTGTAAATTGGACTTGTCACTGACTGCAGTGATGTCAGAGAGAGGTGAAACTGGGTCACTCATTTTTGTGATGTCACAGAGAGGAAGAAACTGAGGCTGCCACCACTTTGGTGTCATCAACAGATGTAAGTTGGGCCTGTCACTGCTCTGATGTCACAAATGGAGGAAAAGTGGATCAGTCAGTGCTGCGGTGTTAGAGAGGGGATGAATTTGAGGCTGTCATGACTGTGATGTCCCAGAGAGGGGAATAATGCCTCTGTCAGCACTGTGGTGTCACAGAGAGGCGTAAATGAGAGTTGTCAGTGCAGTGATGTGATAGAGAGGGGAAAATGGGTCCCCGATTGGTGTGATGTCACAGAGATAAAAAAACTGAGACTGCCTCTGCACTGGTGTCACAGAGAGGCATCAATTGGGCCTGTCACTTCTGTGATGTCACAAAGAGGGGAAAAGTGAGTCTGTCACTGCTGTGGTGTCCCAGAGAGGGGAAAAGTGGAGTGATCGCTGTTGTGCAGTCCCAGAGAAAGTTGCACAGGTGCTATGACTTGTCTGTTGCCACAAAGGGGATGGAATTGGGGTTGTTAGGGCTGTGGTATGACAGAGAGTTTTAAATTGGTTCTGATGTGATGTCCCAGAGAGGGGAATAATGGGTCTTTCAGCGCCGTGGTGTCACAGAGAGGTGTCAATTGGACTTGTCAGTGCAGTGATCTCCCAGAGAGAGGAAAACTGAGGCTGTCACTGCTGTGGCCTATAGGAGGGGATGAATTCCCACTTGTCTTTGATGTTATGTCATGAAGAGGAGAAACCTGGCACTGTCACCGCTGGGGTGTGTCAGATAGGTGTAAGTTGGGCTTGTTCCATCTGTGGTGTGACAGAAAGGGTGAAATTTGGTCTGTCAGTGCTGTGATGTCTTCAAGGGTGGAAACTGGGGTTCTTTCACTGCTGTGATGTCCCAGAGAGGCGTAGATTGGGGTGTCCCACTGCTGTGATGTCCCAGAGAGAGGAAAACAGGGGCTATCACAGCTGTGGAGTCTGAGAGAAAGTTCCACAGGTGTTCTGACTTGTCTGTTGCCACAGAGGGGATGCAGTTGGGGATGTCATGGCTATGGTATCAGGGAGAGGTTTGAATTGGTTCTGTCTCTGCTGTGATGTCACAGAGAAGAGAATAATGAGTCTGTCACCACTGTGGTGTCCCAGAGAGGTGTAAATTGGACTTGTCACTGACTGCAGTGATGTCAGAGAGAGGTGAAACTGGGTCACTCATATTTGTGATGTCACAGAGAGGAAGAAACTGAGGCTGCCACCACTTTGGTGTCATCAACAGATGTAAGTTGGGCCTGTCACTGCTCTGATGTCACAAATGGAGGAAAAGTGGATCAGTCAGTGCTGCGGTGTTAGAGAGGGGATGAATTTGAGGCTGTCATGACTGTGATGTCCCAGAGAGGGGAATAATGCCTCTGTCACCACTGTGGTGTCACAGAGAGGCGTAAATGAGAGTTGTCAGTGCAGTGATGTGATAGAGAGGGGAAAATGGGTCCCTGATTGGTGTGATGTCACAGAGAGGAAAAAACTGAGACTGCCTCTGCACTGGTGTCACAGAGAGGCATCAATTGGGCCTGTCACTTCTGTGATGTCACAAAGGGGAAAAGTGAGTCTGTCACTGCTGTGGTGTCCCAGAGAGGGGAAAAGTGGAGTGATCACTGTTGTGCAGTCCCAGAGAAAGTTGCACAGGTGCTATGACTTGTCTGTTGCCACAAAGGGGATGGAACTGGGGTTGTTAGGGCTGTGGTATGACAGAGAGTTTGAAATTGGTTCTGATGTGATGTCCCAGAGAGGGGAATAATGGGTCTTTCAGCGCCGTGGTGTCACAGAGAGGTGTCAATTGGACTTGTCAGTGCAGTGATCTCCCAGAGAGAGGAAAACTGAGGCTGTCACTGCTGTGGCCTATAGGAGGGGATGAATTCCCACTTGTCTTTGATGTTATGTCATGAAGAGGAGAAACGTGGCACTGTCACCGCTGGGGTGTGTCAGATAGGTGTAAGTTGGGCTTGTTCCATCTGTGGTGTGACAGAAAGGGTGAAATTTGGTCTGTCAGTGCTGTGATGTCTTCAAGGGTGGAAACTGGGGTTCTTTCACTGCTGTGATGTCCCAGAGAGGCGTAGATTGGGGTGTCCCACTGCTGTGATGTCCCAGAGAGAGGAAAACAGGGGCTATCACAGCTGTGGAGTCTGAGAGAAAGTTCCACAGGTGTTCTGACTTGTCTGTTGCCACAGAGGGGATGCAGTTGGGGATATCATGGCTATGGTATCAGGGAGAGGTTTGAATTGGTTCTGTCTCTGCTGTGATGTCACAGAGAAGAGAATAATGAGTCTGTCACCACTGTGGTGTCCCAGAGAGGTGTAAATTGGATTTGTCACTGACTGCAGTGATGTCAGAGAGAGGTGAAACTGGGTCACTCATATTTGTGATGTCACAGAGAGGAAGAAACTGAGGCTGCCACCACTTTGGTGTCATCAACAGATGTAAGTTGGGCCTGTCACTGCTCTGATGTCACAAATGGAGGAAAAGTGGATCAGTCAGTGCTGCGGTGTTAGAGAGGGGATGAATTTGAGGCTGTCATGACTGTGATGTCCCAGAGAGGGGAATAATGCCTCTGTCACCACTGTGGTGTCACAGAGAGGCGTAAATGAGAGTTGTCAGTGCAGTGATGTGATAGAGAGGGGAAAATGGGTCCCTGATTGGTGTGATGTCACAGAGAGGAAAAAACTGAGACTGCCTCTGCACTGGTGTCACAGAGAGGCATCAATTGGGCCTGTCACTTCTGTGATGTCACAAAGGGGAAAAGTGAGTCTGTCACTGCTGTGGTGTCCCAGAGAGGGGAAAAGTGGAGTGATCACTGTTGTGCAGTCCCAGAGAAAGTTGCACAGGTGCTATGACTTGTCTGTTGCCACAAAGGGGATGGAACTGGGGTTGTTAGGGCTGTGGTATGACAGAGAGTTTTAAATTGGTTCTGATGTGATGTCCCAGAGAGGGGAATAATGGGTCTTTCAGCGCCGTGGTGTCACAGAGAGGTGTCAATTGGACTTGTCAGTGCAGTGATCTCCCAGAGAGAGGAAAACTGAGGCTGTCACTGCTGTGGCCTATAGGAGGGGATGAATTCCCACTTGTCTTTGATGTTATGTCATGAAGAGGAGAAACGTGGCACTGTCACCGCTGGGGTGTGTCAGATAGGTGTAAGTTGGGCTTGTTCCATCTGTGGTGTGACAGAAAGGGTGAAATTTGGTCTGTCAGTGCTGTGATGTCTTCAAGGGTGGAAACTGGGGTTCTTTCACTGCTGTGATGTCCCAGAGAGGCGTAGATTGGGGTGTCCCACTGCTGTGATGTCCCAGAGAGAGGAAAACAGGGGCTATCACAGCTGTGGAGTCTGAGAGAAAGTTCCACAGGTGTTCTGACTTGTCTGTTGCCACAGAGGGGATGCAGTTGGGGATGTCATGGCTGTGGTATCAGGGAGAGGTTTGAATTGGTTCTGTCTCTGCAGTGATGTCACAGGGAAGAGAATAATGAGTCTGTCACCACTGTGGTGTCCCAGAGAGGTGTAAATTGGATTTGTCACTGACTGCAGTGATGTCAGAGAGAGGTGAAGCTGGGTCACTCATTTTTGTGATGTCACAGAGAGGAAGAAACTGAGGCTGCCACCACTTTGGTGTCATCAACAGATGTAAGTTGGGCCTGTCACTGCTCTGATGTCACAAATGGAGGAAAAGTGGATCAGTCAGTGCTGCGGTGTTAGAGAGGGGATGAATTTGAGGCTGTCATGACTGTGATGTCCCAGAGAGGGGAATAATGCCTCTGTCACCACTGTGGTGTCACAGAGAGGCGTAAATGAGAGTTGTCAGTGCAGTGATGTGATAGAGAGGGGAAAATGGGTCCCTGATTGGTGTGATGTCACAGAGAGGAAAAAACTGAGACTGCATCTGCACTGGTGTCACAGAGAGGCATCAATTGGGCCTGTCACTTCTGTGATGTCACAAAGAGGGGAAAAGTGAGTCTGTCACTGCTGTGGTGTCCCGGAGAGGGGAAAAGTGGAGTGATCACTGTTGTGCAGTCCCAGAGAAAGTTGCACAGGTGCTATGACTTGTCTGTTGCCACAAAGGGGATGGAATTGGGGTTGTTAGGGCTGTGGTATGACAGAGAGTTTTAAATTGGTTCTGATGTGATGTCCCAGAGAGGGGAATAATGGGTCTTTCAGCGCCGTGGTGTCACAGAGAGGTGTCAATTGGACTTGTCAGTGCAGTGATCTCCCAGAGAGAGGAAAACTGAGGCTGTCACTGCTGTGGCCTATAGGAGGGGATGAATTCCCACTTGTCTTTGATGTTATGTCACGGAGAGGAGAAACGTGGCACTGTCACCGCTGGGGTGTGTCAGATAAGTGTAAGTTGGGCTTGTTCCATCTGTGGTGTGACACAAAGGGTGAAATTTGGTCTGTCATTGCTGTGATGTCTTAAAGGGTGGAAACTGGGTCTTTCACTGCTGTGATGTCCCAGAGAGGCGTAGATTGGGGTGTCCCACTGCTGTGATGTCCCAGAGAGAGGAAAACAGGGGCTATCACAGCTGTGGAGTCTGAGAGAAAGTTCCACAGGTGTTCTGACTTGTCTGTTGCCACAGAGGAAATGCAGTTGGGGATATCATGGCTGTGGTATCAGGGAGAGGTTTGAATTGGTTCTGTCTCTGCAGTGATGTCACAGGGAAGAGAATAATGAGTCTGTCACCACTGTGGTGTCCCAGAGAGGTGTAAATTGGACTTGTCACTGACTGCAGTGATGTCAGAGAGAGGTGAAACTGGGTCACTCATATTTGTGATGTCACAGAGAGGAAGAAACTGAGGCTGCCACCACTTTGGTGTCATCAACAGATGTAAGTTGGGCCTGTCACTGCTCTGATGTCACAAATGGAGGAAAAGTGGATCAGTCAGTGCTGCGGTGTTAGAGAGGGGATGAATTTGAGGCTGTCATGACTGTGATGTCCCAGAGAGGGGAATAATGCCTCTGTCAGCACTGTGGTGTCACAGAGAGGCGTAAATGAGAGTTGTCAGTGCAGTGATGTGATAGAGAGGGGAAAATGGGTCCCTGATTGGTGTGATGTCACAGAGAGGAAAAAACTGAGACTGCCTCTGCACTGGTGTCACAGAGAGGCATCAATTGGGCCTGTCACTTCTGTGATGTCACAAAGAGGGGAAAAGTGAGTCTGTCACTGCTGTGGTGTCCCGGAGAGGGGAAAAGTGGAGTGATCGCTGTTGTGCAGTCCCAGAGAAAGTTGCACAGGTGCTATGACTTGTCTGTTGCCACAAAGGGGATGGAATTGGGGTTGTTAGGGCTGTGGTATGACAGAGAGTTTGAAATTGGTTCTGATGTGATGTCCCAGAGAGGGGAATAATGGGTCTTTCAGCGCCGTGGTGTCACAGAGAGGTGTCAATTGGACTTGTCAGTGCAGTGATCTCCCAGAGAGAGGAAAACTGAGGCTGTCACTGCTGTGGCCTATAGGAGGGGATGAATTCCCACTTGTCTTTGATGTTATGTCACGAAGAGGAGAAACGTGGCACTGTCACCGCTGGGGTGTGTCAGATAGGTGTAAGTTGGGCTTGTTCCATCTGTGGTGTGACAGAAAGGGTGAAATTTGGTCTGTCAGTGCTGTGATGTCTTCAAGGGTGGAAACTGGGTCTTTCACTGCTGTGATGTCCCAGAGAGGCGTAGATTGGGGTGTCCCACTGCTGTGATGTCCCAGAGAGAGGAAAACAGGGGCTATCACAGCTGTGGAGTCTGAGAGAACGTTCCACAGGTGTTCTGACTTGTCTGTTGCCACAGAGGGGATGCAGTTGGGGATATCATGGCTATGGTATCAGAGAGAGGTTTGAATTGGTTCTGTCTCTGCTGTGATGTCACAGAGAAGAGAATAATGAGTCTGTCACCACTGTGGTGTCGCAGAGAGGTGTAAATTGGATTTGTCACTGACTGCAGTGATGTCAGAGAGAGGTGAAGCTGGGTCACTCATTTTTGTGATGTCACAGAGAGGAAGAAACTGAGGCTGCCACCACTTTGGTGTCATCAACAGATGTAAGTTGGGCCTGTCACTGCTCTGATGTCACAAATGGAGGAAAAGTGGATCAGTCAGTGCTGCGGTGTTAGAGAGGGGATGAATTTGAGGCTGTCATGACTGTGATGTCCCAGAGAGGGGAATAATGCCTCTGTCACCACTGTGGTGTCACAGAGAGGCGTAAATGAGAGTTGTCAGTGCAGTGATGTGATAGAGAGGGGAAAATGGGTCCCTGATTGGTGTGATGTCACAGAGAGGAAAAAACTGAGACTGCATCTGCACTGGTGTCACAGAGAGGCATCAATTGGGCCTGTCACTTCTGTGATGTCACAAAGAGGGGAAAAGTGAGTCTGTCACTGCTGTGGTGTCCCGGAGAGGGGAAAAGTGGAGTGATCACAGTTGTGCAGTCCCAGAGAAAGTTGCACAGGTGCTATGACTTGTCTGTTGCCACAAAGGGGATGGAATTGGGGTTGTTAGGGCTGTGGTATGACAGAGAGTTTTAAATTGGTTCTGATGTGATGTCCCAGAGAGGGGAATAATGGGTCTTTCAGCGCCGTGGTGTCACAGAGAGGTGTCAATTGGACTTGTCAGTGCAGTGATCTCCCAGAGAGAGGAAAACTGAGGCTGTCACTGCTGTGGCCTATAGGAGGGGATGAATTCCCACTTGTCTTTGATGTTATGTCACGGAGAGGAGAAACGTGGCACTGTCACCGCTGGGGTGTGTCAGATAAGTGTAAGTTGGGCTTGTTCCATCTGTGGTGTGACACAAAGGGTGAAATTTGGTCTGTCATTGCTGTGATGTCTTAAAGGGTGGAAACTGGGTCTTTCACTGCTGTGATGTCCCAGAGAGGCGTAGATTGGGGTGTCCCACTGCTGTGATGTCCCAGAGAGAGGAAAACAGGGGCTATCACAGCTGTGGAGTCTGAGAGAACGTTCCACAGGTGTTCTGACTTGTCTGTTGCCACAGAGGGGATGCAGTTGGAGATATCATGGCTATGGTATCAGGGAGAGGTTTGAATTGGTTCTGTCTCTGCTGTGATGTCACAGAGAAGAGAATAATGAGTCTGTCACCACTGTGGTGTCGCAGAGAGGTGTAAATTGGATTTGTCACTGACTGCAGTGATGTCAGAGAGAGGTGAAACTGGGTCACTCATATTTGTGATGTCACAGAGAGGAAGAAACTGAGGCTGCCACCACTTTGGTGTCATCAACAGATGTAAGTTGGGCCTGTCACTGCTCTGATGTCACAAATGGAGGAAAAGTGGATCAGTCAGTGCTGCGGTGTTAGAGAGGGGATGAATTTGAGGCTGTCATGACTGTGATGTCCCAGAGAGGGGAATAATGCCTCTGTCACCACTGTGGTGTCACAGAGAGGCGTAAATGAGAGTTGTCAGTGCAGTGATGTGATAGAGAGGGGAAAATGGGTCCCTGATTGGTGTGATGTCACAGAGAGGAAAAAACTGAGACTGCCTCTGCACTGGTGTCACAGAGAGGCATCAATTGGGCCTGTCACTTCTGTGATGTCACAAAGAGGGGAAAAGTGAGTCTGTCACTGCTGTGGTGTCCCAGAGAGGGGAAAAGTGGAGTGATCACTGTTGTGCAGTCCCAGAGAAAGTTGCACAGGTGCTATGACTTGTCTGTTGCCACAAAGGGGATGGAACTGGGGTTGTTAGGGCTGTGGTATGACAGAGAGTTTTAAATTGGTTCTGATGTGATGTCCCAGAGAGGGGAATAATGGGTCTTTCAGCGCCGTGGTGTCACAGAGAGGTGTCAATTGGACTTGTCAGTGCAGTGATCTCCCAGAGAGAGGAAAACTGAGGCTGTCACTGCTGTGGCCTATAGGAGGGGATGAATTCCCACTTGTCTTTGATGTTATGTCATGAAGAGGAGAAACGTGGCACTGTCACCGCTGGGGTGTGTCAGATAGGTGTAAGTTGGGCTTGTTCCATCTGTGGTGTGACAGAAAGGGTGAAATTTGGTCTGTCAGTGCTGTGATGTCTTCAAGGGTGGAAACTGGGGTTCTTTCACTGCTGTGATGTCCCAGAGAGGCGTAGATTGGGGTGTCCCACTGCTGTGATGTCCCAGAGAGAGGAAAACAGGGGCTATCACAGCTGTGGAGTCTGAGAGAAAGTTCCACAGGTGTTCTGACTTGTCTGTTGCCACAGAGGGGATGCAGTTGGGGATATCATGGCTATGGTATCAGGGAGAGGTTTGAATTGGTTCTGTCTCTGCTGTGATGTCACAGAGAAGAGAATAATGAGTCTGTCACCACTGTGGTGTCCCAGAGAGGTGTAAATTGGATTTGTCACTGACTGCAGTGATGTCAGAGAGAGGTGAAACTGGGTCACTCATATTTGTGATGTCACAGAGAGGAAGAAACTGAGGCTGCCACCACTTTGGTGTCATCAACAGATGTAAGTTGGGCCTGTCACTGCTCTGATGTCACAAATGGAGGAAAAGTGGATCAGTCAGTGCTGCGGTGTTAGAGAGGGGATGAATTTGAGGCTGTCATGACTGTGATGTCCCAGAGAGGGGAATAATGCCTCTGTCACCACTGTGGTGTCACAGAGAGGCGTAAATGAGAGTTGTCAGTGCAGTGATGTGATAGAGAGGGGAAAATGGGTCCCTGATTGGTGTGATGTCACAGAGAGGAAAAAACTGAGACTGCCTCTGCACTGGTGTCACAGAGAGGCATCAATTGGGCCTGTCACTTCTGTGATGTCACAAAGAGGGGAAAAGTGAGTCTGTCACTGCTGTGGTGTCCCAGAGAGGGGAAAAGTGGAGTGATCACTGTTGTGCAGTCCCAGAGAAAGTTGCACAGGTGCTATGACTTGTCTGTTGCCACAAAGGGGATGGAACTGGGGTTGTTAGGGCTGTGGTATGACAGAGAGTTTTAAATTGGTTCTGATGTGATGTCCCAGAGAGGGGAATAATGGGTCTTTCAGCGCCGTGGTGTCACAGAGAGGTGTCAATTGGACTTGTCAGTGCAGTGATCTCCCAGAGAGAGGAAAACTGAGGCTGTCACTGCTGTGGCCTATAGGAGGGGATGAATTCCCACTTGTCTTTGATGTTATGTCATGAAGAGGAGAAACGTGGCACTGTCACCGCTGGGGTGTGTCAGATAGGTGTAAGTTGGGCTTGTTCCATCTGTGGTGTGACAGAAAGGGTGAAATTTGGTCTGTCAGTGCTGTGATGTCTTCAAGGGTGGAAACTGGGGTTCTTTCACTGCTGTGATGTCCCAGAGAGGCGTAGATTGGGGTGTCCCACTGCTGTGATGTCCCAGAGAGAGGAAAACAGGGGCTATCACAGCTGTGGAGTCTGAGAGAAAGTTCCACAGGTGTTCTGACTTGTCTGTTGCCACAGAGGGGATGCAGTTGGGGATATCATGGCTATGGTATCAGGGAGAGGTTTGAATTGGTTCTGTCTCTGCTGTGATGTCACAGAGAAGAGAATAATGAGTCTGTCACCACTGTGGTGTCCCAGAGAGGTGTAAATTGGATTTGTCACTGACTGCAGTGATGTCAGAGAGAGGTGAAACTGGGTCACTCATATTTGTGATGTCACAGAGAGGAAGAAACTGAGGCTGCCACCACTTTGGTGTCATCAACAGATGTAAGTTGGGCCTGTCACTGCTCTGATGTCACAAATGGAGGAAAAGTGGATCAGTCAGTGCTGCGGTGTTAGAGAGGGGATGAATTTGAGGCTGTCATGACTGTGATGTCCCAGAGAGGGGAATAATGCCTCTGTCACCACTGTGGTGTCACAGAGAGGCGTAAATGAGAGTTGTCAGTGCAGTGATGTGATAGAGAGGGGAAAATGGGTCCCTGATTGGTGTGATGTCACAGAGAGGAAAAAACTGAGACTGCCTCTGCACTGGTGTCACAGAGAGGCATCAATTGGGCCTGTCACTTCTGTGATGTCACAAAGAGGGGAAAAGTGAGTCTGTCACTGCTGTGGTGTCCCAGAGAGGGGAAAAGTGGAGTGATCGCTGTTGTGCAGTCCCAGAGAAAGTTGCACAGGTGCTATGACTTGTCTGTTGCCACAAAGGGGATGGAATTGGGGTTGTTAGGGCTGTGGTATGAAAGAGAGTTTTAAATTGGTTCTGATGTGATGTCCCAGAGAGGGGAATAATGGGTCTTTCAGCGCCGTGGTGTCACAGAGAGGTGTCAATTGGACTTGTCACTGACTGCAGTGATGTCAGAGAGAGGTGAAACTGGGTCACTCATTTTTGTGATGTCACAGAGAGGAAGAAACTGAGGCTGCCACCACTTTGGTGTCATCAACAGATGTAAGTTGGGCCTGTCACTGCTCTGATGTCACAAATGGAGGAAAAGTGGATCAGTCAGTGCTGCGGTGTTACAGAGGGGATGAATTTGAGGCTGTCATGACTGTGATGTCCCAGAGAGGGGAATAATGCCTCTGTCACCACTGTGGTGTCACAGAGAGGCGTAAATGAGAGTTGTCAGTGCAGTGATGTGATAGAGAGGGGAAAATGGGTCCCTGATTGGTGTGATGTCACAGAGAGGAAAAAACTGAGACTGCCTCTGCACTGGTGTCACAGAGAGGCATCAATTGGGCCTGTCACTTCTGTGATGTCACAAAGAGGGGAAAAGTGAGTCTGTCACTGCTGTGGTGTCCCAGAGAGGGGAAAAGTGGAGTGATCACTGTTGTGCAGTCACAGAGAAAGTTGCACAGGTGCTATGACTTGTCTGTTGCCACAAAGGGGATGGAACTGGGGTTGTTAGGGCTGTGGTATGACAGATAGTTTTAAATTGGTTCTGATGTGATGTCCCAGAGAGGGGAATAATGGATCTTTCAGCGCCGTGGTGTCACAGAGAGGTGTCAATTGGACTTGTCAGTGCAGTGATCTCCCAGAGAGAGGAAAACTGAGGCTGTCACTGCTGTGGCCTATAGGAGGGGATGAATTCCCACTTGTCTTTGATGTTATGTCATGAAGAGGAGAAACCTGGCACTGTCACCGCTGGGGTGTGTCAGATAGGTGTAAGTTGGGCTTGTTCCATCTGTGGTGTGACAGAAAGGGTGAAATTTGGTCTGTCAGTGCTGTGATGTCTTCAAGGGTGGAAACTGGGGTTCTTTCACTGCTGTGATGTCCCAGAGAGGCGTAGATTGGGGTGTCCCACTGCTGTGATGTCCCAGAGAGAGGAAAACAGGGGCTATCACAGCTGTGGAGTCTGAGAGAACGTTCCACAGGTGTTCTGACTTGTCTGTTGCCACAGAGGGGATGCAGTTGGGGATATCATGGCTATGGTATCAGAGAGAGGTTTGAATTGGTTCTGTCTCTGCTGTGATGTCACAGAGAAGAGAATAATGAGTCTGTCACCACTGTGGTGTCGCAGAGAGGTGTAAATTGGACTTGTCACTGACTGCAGTGATGTCAGAGAGAGGTGAAGCTGGGTCACTCATTTTTGTGATGTCACAGAGAGGAAGAAACTGAGGTTGCCACCACTTTGGTGTCATCAACAGATGTAAGTTGGGCCTGTCACTGCTCTGATGTCACAAATGGAGGAAAAGTGGATCAGTCAGTGCTGCGGTGTTACAGAGGGGATGAATTTGAGGCTGTCATGACTGTGATGTCCCAGAGAGGGGAATAATGCCTCTGTCAGCACTGTGGTGTCACAGAGAGGCGTAAATGAGAGTTGTCAGTGCAGTGATGTGATAGAGAGGGGAAAATGGGTCCCTGATTGGTGTGATGTCACAGAGAGGAAAAAACTGAGACTGCATCTGCACTGGTGTCACAGAGAGGCATCAATTGGGCCTGTCACTTCTGTGATGTCACAAAGAGGGGAAAAGTGAGTCTGTCACTGCTGTGGTGTCCCGGAGAGGGGAAAAGTGGAGTGATCACTGTTGTGCAGTCCCAGAGAAAGTTGCACAGGTGCTATGACTTGTCTGTTGCCACAAAGGGGATGGAATTGGGGTTGTTAGGGCTGTGGTATGACAGAGAGTTTGAAATTGGTTCTGATGTGATGTCCCAGAGAGGGGAATAATGGGTCTTTCAGCGCCGTGGTGTCACAGAGAGGTGTCAATTGGACTTGTCAGTGCAGTGATCTCCCAGAGAGAGGAAAACTGAGGCTGTCACTGCTGTGGCCTATAGGAGGGGATGAATTCCCACTTGTCTTTGATGTTATGTCACGAAGAGGAGAAACGTGGCACTGTCACCGCTGGGGTGTGTCAGATAGGTGTAAGTTGGGCTTGTTCCATCTGTGGTGTGACAGAAAGTGTGAAATTTGGTCTGTCAGTGCTGTGATGTCTTCAAGGGTGGAAACTGGGTCTTTCACTGCTGTGATGTCCCAGAGAGGCGTAGATTGGGGTGTCCCACTGCTGTGATGTCCCAGAGAGAGGAAAACAGGGGCTATCACAGCTGTGGAGTCTGAGAGAACGTTCCACAGGTGTTCTGACTTGTCTGTTGCCACAGAGGGGATGCAGTTGGGGATATCATGGCTATGGTATCAGAGAGAGGTTTGAATTGGTTCTGTCTCTGCTGTGATGTCACAGAGAAGAGAATAATGAGTCTGTCACCACTGTGGTGTCCCAGAGAGGTGTAAATTGGATTTGTCACTGACTGCAGTGATGTCAGAGAGAGGTGAAGCTGGGTCACTCATTTTTGTGATGTCACAGAGAGGAAGAAACTGAGGCTGCCACCACTTTGGTGTCATCAACAGATGTAAGTTGGGCCTGTCACTGCTCTGATGTCACAAATGGAGGAAAAGTGGATCAGTCAGTGCTGCGGTGTTAGAGAGGGGATGAATTTGAGGCTGTCATGACTGTGATGTCCCAGAGAGGGGAATAATGCCTCTGTCAGCACTGTGGTGTCACAGAGAGGCGTAAATGAGAGTTGTCAGTGCAGTGATGTGATAGAGAGGGGAAAATGGGTCCCTGATTGGTGTGATGTCACAGAGAGGAAAAAACTGAGACTGCATCTGCACTGGTGTCACAGAGAGGCATCAATTGGGCCTGTCACTTCTGTGATGTCACAAAGAGGGGAAAAGTGAGTCTGTCACTGCTGTGGTGTCCCGGAGAGGGGAAAAGTGGAGTGATCACAGTTGTGCAGTCCCAGAGAAAGTTGCACAGGTGCTATGACTTGTCTGTTGCCACAAAGGGGATGGAATTGGGGTTGTTAGGGCTGTGGTATGACAGAGAGTTTGAAATTGGTTCTGATGTGATGTCCCAGAGAGGGGAATAATGGGTCTTTCAGCGCCGTGGTGTCACAGAGAGGTGTCAATTGGACTTGTCAGTGCAGTGATCTCCCAGAGAGAGGAAAACTGAGGCTGTCACTGCTGTGGCCTATAGGAGGGGATGAATTCCCACTTGTCTTTGATGTTATGTCACGGAGAGGAGAAACGTGGCACTGTCACCGCTGGGGTGTGTCAGATAAGTGTAAGTTGGGCTTGTTCCATCTGTGGTGTGACAGAAAGGGTGAAATTTGGTCTGTCAGTGCTGTGATGTCTTAAAGGGTGGAAACTGGGTCTTTCACTGCTGTGATGTCCCAGAGAGGCGTAGATTGGGGTGTCCCACTGCTGTGATGTCCCAGAGAGAGGAAAACAGGGGCTATCACAGCTGTGGAGTCTGAGAGAACGTTCCACAGGTGTTCTGACTTGTCTGTTGCCACAGAGGGGATGCAGTTGGGGATATCATGGCTATAGTATCAGGGAGAGGTTTGAATTGGTTCTGTCTCTGCTGTGATGTCACAGAGAAGAGAATAATGAGTCTGTCACCACTGTGGTGTCGCAGAGAGGTGTAAATTGGATTTGTCACTGACTGCAGTGATGTCAGAGAGAGGTGAAACTGGGTCACTCATTTTTGTGATGTCACAGAGAGGAAGAAACTGAGGCTGCCACCACTTTGGTGTCATCAACAGATGTAAGTTGGGCCTGTCACTGCTCTGATGTCACAAATGGAGGAAAAGTGGATCAGTCAGTGCTGCGGTGTTACAGAGGGGATGAATTTGAGGCTGTCATGACTGTGATGTCCCAGAGAGGGGAATAATGCCTCTGTCACCACTGTGGTGTCACAGAGAGGCGTAAATGAGAGTTGTCAGTGCAGTGATGTGATAGAGAGGGGAAAATGGGTCCCTGATTGGTGTGATGTCACAGAGAGGAAAAAACTGAGACTGCCTCTGCACTGGTGTCACAGAGAGGCATCAATTGGGCCTGTCACTTCTGTGATGTCACAAAGGGGAAAAGTGAGTCTGTCACTGCTGTGGTGTCCCGGAGAGGGGAAAAGTGGAGTGATCACTGTTGTGCAGTCCCAGAGAAAGTTGCACAGGTGCTATGACTTGTCTGTTGCCACAAAGGGGATGGAACTGGGGTTGTTAGGGCTGTGGTATGACAGAGAGTTTTAAATTGGTTCTGATGTGATGTCCCAGAGAGGGGAATAATGGGTCTTTCAGCGCCGTGGTGTCACAGAGAGGTGTCAATTGGACTTGTCAGTGCAGTGATCTCCCAGAGAGAGGAAAACTGAGGCTGTCACTGCTGTGGCCTATAGGAGGGGATGAATTCCCACTTGTCTTTGATGTTATGTCATGAAGAGGAGAAACGTGGCACTGTCACCGCTGGGGTGTGTCAGATAGGTGTAAGTTGGGCTTGTTCCATCTGTGGTGTGACAGAAAGGGTGAAATTTGGTCTGTCAGTGCTGTGATGTCTTAAAGGGTGGAAACTGGGTCTTTCACTGCTGTGATGTCCCAGAGAGGCGTAGATTGGGGTGTCCCACTGCTGTGATGTCCCAGAGAGAGGAAAACAGGGGCTATCACAGCTGTGGAGTCTGAGAGAACGTTCCACAGGTGTTCTGACTTGTCTGTTGCCACAGAGGGGATGCAGTTGGGGATGTCATGGCTATGGTATCAGAGAGAGGTTTGAATTGGTTCTGTCTCTGCTGTGATGTCACAGAGAAGAGAATAATGAGTCTGTCACCACTGTGGTGTCGCAGAGAGGTGTAAATTGCATTTGTCATTGACTGCAGTGATGTCAGAGAGAGGTGAAACTGGGTCACTCATTTTTGTGATGTCACAGAGAGGAAGAAACTGAGGCTGCCACCACTTTGGTGTCATCAACAGATGTAAGTTGGGCCTGTCACTGCTCTGATGTCACAAATGGAGGAAAAGTGGATCAGTCAGTGCTGCGGTGTTAGAGAGGGGATGAATTTGAGGCTGTCATGACTGTGATGTCCCAGAGAGGGGAATAATGCCTCTGTCACCACTGTGGTGTCACAGAGAGGCGTAAATGAGAGTTGTCAGTGCAGTGATGTGATAGAGAGGGGAAAATGGGTCCCTGATTGGTGTGATGTCACAGAGAGGAAAAAACTGAGACTGCCTCTGCACTGGTGTCACAGAGAGGCATCAATTGGGCCTGTCACTTCTGTGATGTCACAAAGAGGGGAAAAGTGAGTCTGTCACTGCTGTGGTGTCCCAGAGAGGGGAAAAGTGGAGTGATCACTGTTGTGCAGTCCCAGAGAAAGTTGCACAGGTGCTATGACTTGTCTGCTGCCACAAAGGGGATGGAATTGGGGTTGTTAGGGCTGTGGTATGACAGGGAGTTTTAAATTGGTTCTGATGTGATGTCCCAGAGAGGGGAATAATGGGTCTTTCAGCGCCGTGGTGTCACAGAGAGGTGTCAATTGGACTTGTCAGTGCAGTGATCTCCCAGAGAGAGGAAAACTGAGGCTGTCACTGCTGTGGCCTATAGGAGGGGATGAATTCCCACTTGTCTTTGATGTTATGTCACGAAGAGGAGAAACGTGGCACTGTCACCGCTGGGTTGTGTCAGATAGGTGTAAGTTGGGCTTGTTCCATCTGTGGTGTGACAGAAAGGGTGAAATTTGGTCTGTCATTGCTGTGGTGTCTTAAAGGGTGGAAACTGGGGTTCTTTCACTGCTGTGATGTCCCAGAGAGGCGTAGATTGGGGTGTCCCACTGCTGTGATGTCCCAGAGAGAGGAAAACAGGGGCTATCACAGCTGTGGAGTCTGAGAGAAAGTTCCACAGGTGTTCTGACTTGTCTGTTGCCACAGAGGGGATGCAGTTTGGGATGTCATGGCTATGGTATCAGAGAGAGGTTTGAATTGGTTCTGTCTCTGCAGTGATGTCACAGGGAAGAGAATAATGAGTCTGTCACAACTGTGGTGTCCCAGAGAGGTGTAAATTGGACTTGTCACTGACTGCAGTGATGTCAGAGAGAGGTGAAACTGGGTCACTCATTTTTGTGATGTCACAGAGAGGAAGAAACTGAGGCTGCCACCACTTTGGTGTCATCAACAGATGTAAGTTGGGCCTGTCACTGCTCTGATGTCACAAATGGAGGAAAAGTGGATCAGTCAGTGCTGCGGTGTTACAGAGGGGATGAATTTGAGGCTGTCATGACTGTGATGTCCCAGAGAGGGGAATAATGCCTCTGTCACCACTGTGGTGTCACAGAGAGGCGTAAATGAGAGTTGTCAGTGCAGTGATGTGATAGAGAGGGGAAAATGGGTCCCTGATTGGTGTGATGTCACAGAGAGGAAAAAACTGAGACTGCCTCTGCACTGGTGTCACAGAGAGGCATCAATTGGGCCTGTCACTTCTGTGATGTCACAAAGAGGGGAAAAGTGAGTCTGTCACTGCTGTGGTGTCCCAGAGAGGGGAAAAGTGGAGTGATCACTGTTGTGCAGTCCCAGAGAAAGTTGCACAGGTGCTATGACTTGTCTGTTGCCACAAAGGGGATGGAATTGGGGTTGTTAGGGCTGTGGTATGACAGAGAGTTTTAAATTGGTTCTGATGTGATGTCCCAGAGAGGGGAATAATGGGTCTTTCAGCGCCGTGGTGTCACAGAGAGGTGTCAATTGGACTTGTCAGTGCAGTGATCTCCCAGAGAGAGGAAAACTGAGGCTGTCACTGCTGTTGCCTATAGGAGGGGATGAATTCCCACTTGTCTTTGATGTTATGTCATGAAGAGGAGAAACGTGGCACTGTCACCGCTGGGGTGTGTCAGATAGGTGTAAGTTGGGCTTGTTCCATCTGTGGTGTGACAGAAAGGGTGAAATTTGGTCTGTCAGTGCTGTGATGTCTTAAAGGGTGGAAACTGGGTCTTTCACTGCTGTGATGTCCCAGAGAGGCGTAGATTGGGGTGTCCCACTGCTGTGATGTCCCAGAGAGAGGAAAACAGGGGCTATCACAGCTGTGGAGTCTGAGAGAACGTTCCACAGGTGTTCTGACTTGTCTGTTGCCACAGAGGGGATGCAGTTGGGGATGTCATGGCTATGGTATCAGAGAGAGGTTTGAATTGGTTCTGTCTCTGCTGTGATGTCACAGAGAAGAGAATAATGAGTCTGTCACCACTGTGGTGTCGCAGAGAGGTGTAAATTGCATTTGTCATTGACTGCAGTGATGTCAGAGAGAGGTGAAACTGGGTCACTCATTTTTGTGATGTCACAGAGAGGAAGAAACTGAGGCTGCCACCACTTTGGTGTCATCAACAGATGTAAGTTGGGCCTGTCACTGCTCTGATGTCACAAATGGAGGAAAAGTGGATCAGTCAGTGCTGCGGTGTTAGAGAGGGGATGAATTTGAGGCTGTCATGACTGTGATGTCCCAGAGAGGGGAATAATGCCTCTGTCACCACTGTGGTGTCACAGAGAGGCGTAAATGAGAGTTGTCAGTGCAGTGATGTGATAGAGAGGGGAAAATGGGTCCCTGATTGGTGTGATGTCACAGAGAGGAAAAAACTGAGACTGCCTCTGCACTGGTGTCACAGAGAGGCATCAATTGGGCCTGTCACTTCTGTGATGTCACAAAGAGGGGAAAAGTGAGTCTGTCACTGCTGTGGTGTCCCAGAGAGGGGAAAAGTGGAGTGATCGCTGTTGTGCAGTCCCAGAGAAAGTTGCACAGGTGCTATGACTTGTCTGTTGCCACAAAGGGGATGGAATTGGGGTTGTTAGGGCTGTGGTATGACAGAGAGTTTGAAATTGGTTCTGATGTGATGTCCCAGAGAGGGGAATAATGGGTCTTTCAGCGCCGTGGTGTCACAGAGAGGTGTCAATTGGACTTGTCAGTGCAGTGATCTCCCAGAGAGAGGAAAACTGAGGCTGTCACTGCTGTGGCCTATAGGAGGGGATGAATTCCCACTTGTCTTTGATGTTATGTCACGAAGAGAAGAAACGTGGCACTGTCACCGCTGGGGTGTGTCAGATAGGTGTAAGTTGGGCTTGTTCCATCTGTGGTGTGACAGAAAGGGTGAAATTTGGTCTGTCATTGCTGTGGTGTCTTCAAGGGTGGAAACTGGGTCTTTCACTGCTGTGATGTCCCAGAGAGGCGTAGATTGGGGTGTCCCACTGCTGTGATGTCCCAGAGAGAGGAAAACAGGGGCTATCACAGCTGTGGAGTCTGAGAGAAAGTTCCACAGGTGTTCTGACTTGTCTGTTGCCACAGAGGGGATGCAGTTTGGGATATCATGGCTATGGTATCAGAGAGAGGTTTGAATTGGTTCTGTCTCTGCTGTGATGTCACAGAGAAGAGAATAATGAGTCTGTCACAACTGTGGTGTCCCAGAGAGGTGTAAATTGGACTTGTCACTGACTGCAGTGATGTCAGAGAGAGGTGAAACTGGGTCACTCATATTTGTGATGTCACAGAGAGGAAGAAACTGAGGCTGCCACCACTTTGGTGTCATCAACAGATGTAAGTTGGGCCTGTCACTGCTCTGATGTCACAAATGGAGGAAAAGTGGATCAGTCAGTGCTGCGGTGTTACAGAGGGGATGAATTTGAGGCTGTCATGACTGTGATGTCCCAGAGAGGGGAATAATGCCTCTGTCACCACTGTGGTGTCACAGAGAGGCGTAAATGAGAGTTGTCAGTGCAGTGATGTGATAGAGAGGGGAAAATGGGTCCCTGATTGGTGTGATGTCACAGAGAGGAAAAAACTGAGACTGCCTCTGCACTGGTGTCACAGAGAGGCATCAATTGGGCCTGTCACTTCTGTGATGTCACAAAGGGGAAAAGTGAGTCTGTCACTGCTGTGGTGTCCCAGAGAGGGGAAAAGTGGAGTGATCACAGTTGTGCAGTCCCAGAGAAAGTTGCACAGGTGCTATGACTTGTCTGTTGCCACAAAGGGGATGGAATTGGGGTTGTTAGGGCTGTGGTATGACAGTGAGTTTTAAATTGGTTCTGATGTGATGTCCCAGAGAGGGGAATAATGGGTCTTTCAGCGCCGTGGTGTCACAGAGAGGTGTCAATTGGACTTGTCAGTGCAGTGATCTCCCAGAGAGAGGAAAACTGAGGCTGTCACTGCTGTGGCCTATAGGAGGGGATGAATTCCCACTTGTCTTTGATGTTATGTCATGAAGAGGAGAAACGTGGCACTGTCACCGCTGGGGTGTGTCAGATAGGTGTAAGTTGGGCTTGTTCCATCTGTGGTGTGACAGAAAGGGTGAAATTTGGTCTGTCAGTGCTGTGATGTCTTAAAGGGTGGAAACTGGGTCTTTCACTGCTGTGATGTCCCAGAGAGGCGTAGATTGGGGTGTCCCACTGCTGTGATGTCCCAGAGAGAGGAAAACAGGGGCTATCACAGCTGTGGAGTCTGAGAGAACGTTCCACAGGTGTTCTGACTTGTCTGTTGCCACAGAGGGGATGCAGTTTGGGATGTCATGGCTATGGTATCAGAGAGAGGTTTGAATTGGTTCTGTCTCTGCTGTGATGTCACAGGGAAGAGAATAATGAGTCTGTCACAACTGTGGTGTCCCAGAGAGGTGTAAATTGGACTTGTCACTGACTGCAGTGATGTCAGAGAGAGGTGAAACTGGGTCACTCATTTTTGTGATGTCACAGAGAGGAAGAAACTGAGGCTGCCACCACTTTGGTGTCATCAACAGATGTAAGTTGGGCCTGTCACTGCTCTGATGTCACAAATGGAGGAAAAGTGGATCAGTCAGTGCTGCGGTGTTACAGAGGGGATGAATTTGAGGCTGTCATGACTGTGATGTCCCAGAGAGGGGAATAATGCCTCTGTCACCACTGTGGTGTCACAGAGAGGCGTAAATGAGAGTTGTCAGTGCAGTGATGTGATAGAGAGGGGAAAATGGGTCCCTGATTGGTGTGATGTCACAGAGAGGAAAAAACTGAGACTGCCTCTGCACTGGTGTCACAGAGAGGCATCAATTGGGCCTGTCACTTCTGTGATGTCAGAAAGAGGGGAAAAGTGAGTCTGTCACTGCTGTGGTGTCCCAGAGAGGGGAAAAGTGGAGTGATCACTGTTGTGCAGTCCCAGAGAAAGTTGCACAGGTGCTATGACTTGTCTGTTGCCACAAAGGGGATGGAATTGGGGTTGTTAGGGCTGTGGTATGACAGAGAGTTTGAAATTGGTTGTGATGTGATGTCCCAGAGAGGGGAATAATGGGTCTTTCAGCGCCGTGGTGTCACAGAGAGGTGTCAATTGGACTTGTCAGTGCAGTGATCTCCCAGAGAGAGGAAAACTGAGGCTGTCACTGCTGTGGCCTATAGGAGGGGATGAATTCCCACTTGTCTTTGATGTTATGTCACGAAGAGAAGAAACGTGGCACTGTCACCGCTGGGGTGTGTCAGATAGGTGTAAGTTGGGCTTGTTCCATGTGTGGTGTGACAGAAAGGGTGAAATTTGGTCTGTCATTGCTGTGGTGTCTTCAAGGGTGGAAACTGGGTCTTTCACTGCTGTGATGTCCCAGAGAGGCGTAGATTGGGGTGTCCCACTGCTGTGATGTCCCAGAGAGAGGAAAACAGGGGCTATCACAGCTGTGGAGTCTGAGAGAAAGTTCCACAGGTGTTCTGACTTGTCTGTTGCCACAGAGGGGATGCAGTTGGGGATGTCATGGCTATGGTATCAGGGAGAGGTTTGAATTGGTTCTGTCTCTGCTGTGATGTCACAGAGAAGAGAATAATGAGTCTGTCACCACTGTGGTGTCGCAGAGAGGTGTAAATTGCATTTGTCATTGGCTGCAGTGATGTCAGAGAGAGGTGAAACTGGGTCACTCATATTTGTGATGTCACAGAGAGGAAGAAACTGAGGCTGCCACCACTTTGGTGTCATCAACAGATGTAAGTTGGGCCTGTCACTGCTCTGATGTCACAAATGGAGGAAAAGTGGATCAGTCAGTGCTGCGGTGTTACAGAGGGGATGAATTTGAGGCTGTCATGACTGTGATGTCCCAGAGAGGGGAATAATGCCTCTGTCACCACTGTGGTGTCACAGAGAGGCGTAAATGAGAGTTGTCAGTGCAGTGATGTGATAGAGAGGGGAAAATGGGTCCCTGATTGGTGTGATGTCACAGAGAGGAAAAAACTGAGACTGCCTCTGCACTGGTGTCACAGAGAGGCATCAATTGGGCCTGTCACTTCTGTGATGTCACAAAGGGGAAAAGTGAGTCTGTCACTGCTGTGGTGTCCCGGAGAGGGGAAAAGTGGAGTGATCACTGTTGTGCAGTCCCAGAGAAAGTTGCACAGGTGCTATGACTTGTCTGTTGCCACAAAGGGGATGGAACTGGGGTTGTTAGGGCTGTGGTATGACAGAGAGTTTTAAATTGGTTCTGATGTGATGTCCCAGAGAGGGGAATAATGGGTCTTTCAGCGCCGTGGTGTCACAGAGAGGTGTCAATTGGACTTGTCAGTGCAGTGATCTCCCAGAGAGAGGAAAACTGAGGCTGTCACTGCTGTGGCCTATAGGAGGGGATGAATTCCCACTTGTCTTTGATGTTATGTCATGAAGAGGAGAAACGTGGCACTGTCACCGCTGGGGTGTGTCAGATAGGTGTAAGTTGGGCTTGTTCCATCTGTGGTGTGACAGAAAGGGTGAAATTTGGTCTGTCAGTGCTGTGATGTCTTAAAGGGTGGAAACTGGGTCTTTCACTGCTGTGATGTCCCAGAGAGGCGTAGATTGGGGTGTCCCACTGCTGTGATGTCCCAGAGAGAGGAAAACAGGGGCTATCACAGCTGTGGAGTCTGAGAGAACGTTCCACAGGTGTTCTGACTTGTCTGTTGCCACAGAGGGGATGCAGTTGGGGATGTCATGGCTATGGTATCAGAGAGAGGTTTGAATTGGTTCTGTCTCTGCTGTGATGTCACAGAGAAGAGAATAATGAGTCTGTCACCACTGTGGTGTCGCAGAGAGGTGTAAATTGCATTTGTCATTGACTGCAGTGATGTCAGAGAGAGGTGAAACTGGGTCACTCATTTTTGTGATGTCACAGAGAGGAAGAAACTGAGGCTGCCACCACTTTGGTGTCATCAACAGATGTAAGTTGGGCCTGTCACTGCTCTGATGTCACAAATGGAGGAAAAGTGGATCAGTCAGTGCTGCGGTGTTAGAGAGGGGATGAATTTGAGGCTGTCATGACTGTGATGTCCCAGAGAGGGGAATAATGCCTCTGTCACCACTGTGGTGTCACAGAGAGGCGTAAATGAGAGTTGTCAGTGCAGTGATGTGATAGAGAGGGGAAAATGGGTCCCTGATTGGTGTGATGTCACAGAGAGGAAAAAACTGAGACTGCCTCTGCACTGGTGTCACAGAGAGGCATCAATTGGGCCTGTCACTTCTGTGATGTCACAAAGAGGGGAAAAGTGAGTCTGTCACTGCTGTGGTGTCCCAGAGAGGGGAAAAGTGGAGTGATCACTGTTGTGCAGTCCCAGAGAAAGTTGCACAGGTGCTATGACTTGTCTGCTGCCACAAAGGGGATGGAATTGGGGTTGTTAGGGCTGTGGTATGACAGGGAGTTTTAAATTGGTTCTGATGTGATGTCCCAGAGAGGGGAATAATGGGTCTTTCAGCGCCGTGGTGTCACAGAGAGGTGTCAATTGGACTTGTCAGTGCAGTGATCTCCCAGAGAGAGGAAAACTGAGGCTGTCACTGCTGTGGCCTATAGGAGGGGATGAATTCCCACTTGTCTTTGATGTTATGTCACGAAGAGGAGAAACGTGGCACTGTCACCGCTGGGTTGTGTCAGATAGGTGTAAGTTGGGCTTGTTCCATCTGTGGTGTGACAGAAAGGGTGAAATTTGGTCTGTCATTGCTGTGGTGTCTTAAAGGGTGGAAACTGGGGTTCTTTCACTGCTGTGATGTCCCAGAGAGGCGTAGATTGGGGTGTCCCACTGCTGTGATGTCCCAGAGAGAGGAAAACAGGGGCTATCACAGCTGTGGAGTCTGAGAGAAAGTTCCACAGGTGTTCTGACTTGTCTGTTGCCACAGAGGGGATGCAGTTTGGGATGTCATGCCTATGGTATCAGAGAGAGGTTTGAATTGGTTCTGTCTCTGCAGTGATGTCACAGGGAAGAGAATAATGAGTCTGTCACAACTGTGGTGTCCCAGAGAGGTGTAAATTGGACTTGTCACTGACTGCAGTGATGTCAGAGAGAGGTGAAACTGGGTCACTCATTTTTGTGATGTCACAGAGAGGAAGAAACTGAGGCTGCCACCACTTTGGTGTCATCAACAGATGTAAGTTGGGCCTGTCACTGCTCTGATGTCACAAATGGAGGAAAAGTGGATCAGTCAGTGCTGCGGTGTTACAGAGGGGATGAATTTGAGGCTGTCATGACTGTGATGTCCCAGAGAGGGGAATAATGCCTCTGTCAGCACTGTGGTGTCACAGAGAGGCGTAAATGAGAGTTGTCAGTGCAGTGATGTGATAGAGAGGGGAAAATGGGTCCCTGATTGGTGTGATGTCACAGAGAGGAAAAAACTGAGACTGCCTCTGCACTGGTGTCACAGAGAGGCATCAATTGGGCCTGTCACTTCTGTGATGTCACAAAGAGGGGAAAAGTGAGTCTGTCACTGCTGTGGTGTCCCAGAGAGGGGAAAAGTGGAGTGATCACTGTTGTGCAGTCCCAGAGAAAGTTGCACAGGTGCTATGACTTGTCTGTTGCCACAAAGGGGATGGAATTGGGGTTGTTAGGGCTGTGGTATGACAGAGAGTTTTAAATTGGTTCTGATGTGATGTCCCAGAGAGGGGAATAATGGGTCTTTCAGCGCCGTGGTGTCACAGAGAGGTGTCAATTGGACTTGTCAGTGCAGTGATCTCCCAGAGAGAGGAAAACTGAGGCTGTCACTGCTGTTGCCTATAGGAGGGGATGAATTCCCACTTGTCTTTGATGTTATGTCATGAAGAGGAGAAACGTGGCACTGTCACCGCTGGGGTGTGTCAGATAGGTGTAAGTTGGGCTTGTTCCATCTGTGGTGTGACAGAAAGGGTGAAATTTGGTCTGTCAGTGCTGTGATGTCTTAAAGGGTGGAAACTGGGTCTTTCACTGCTGTGATGTCCCAGAGAGGCGTAGATTGGGGTGTCCCACTGCTGTGATGTCCCAGAGAGAGGAAAACAGGGGCTATCACAGCTGTGGAGTCTGAGAGAACGTTCCACAGGTGTTCTGACTTGTCTGTTGCCACAGAGGGGATGCAGTTGGGGATGTCATGGCTATGGTATCAGAGAGAGGTTTGAATTGGTTCTGTCTCTGCTGTGATGTCACAGAGAAGAGAATAATGAGTCTGTCACCACTGTGGTGTCGCAGAGAGGTGTAAATTGCATTTGTCATTGACTGCAGTGATGTCAGAGAGAGGTGAAACTGGGTCACTCATTTTTGTGATGTCACAGAGAGGAAGAAACTGAGGCTGCCACCACTTTGGTGTCATCAACAGATGTAAGTTGGGCCTGTCACTGCTCTGATGTCACAAATGGAGGAAAAGTGGATCAGTCAGTGCTGCGGTGTTACAGAGGGGATGAATTTGAGGCTGTCATGACTGTGATGTCCCAGAGAGGGGAATAATGCCTCTGTCACCACTGTGGTGTCACAGAGAGGCGTAAATGAGAGTTGTCAGTGCAGTGATGTGATAGAGAGGGGAAAATGGGTCCCTGATTGGTGTGATGTCACAGAGAGGAAAAAACTGAGACTGCCTCTGCACTGGTGTCACAGAGAGGCATCAATTGGGCCTGTCACTTCTGTGATGTCACAAAGGGGAAAAGTGAGTCTGTCACTGCTGTGGTGTCCCAGAGAGGGGAAAAGTGGAGTGATCACAGTTGTGCAGTCCCAGAGAAAGTTGCACAGGTGCTATGACTTGTCTGTTGCCACAAAGGGGATGGAATTGGGGTTGTTAGGGCTGTGGTATGACAGTGAGTTTTAAATTGGTTCTGATGTGATGTCCCAGAGAGGGGAATAATGGGTCTTTCAGCGCCGTGGTGTCACAGAGAGGTGTCAATTGGACTTGTCAGTGCAGTGATCTCCCAGAGAGAGGAAAACTGAGGCTGTCACTGCTGTGGCCTATAGGAGGGGATGAATTCCCACTTGTCTTTGATGTTATGTCATGAAGAGGAGAAACGTGGCACTGTCACCGCTGGGGTGTGTCAGATAGGTGTAAGTTGGGCTTGTTCCATCTGTGGTGTGACAGAAAGGGTGAAATTTGGTCTGTCAGTGCTGTGATGTCTTAAAGGGTGGAAACTGGGTCTTTCACTGCTGTGATGTCCCAGAGAGGCGTAGATTGGGGTGTCCCACTGCTGTGATGTCCCAGAGAGAGGAAAACAGGGGCTATCACAGCTGTGGAGTCTGAGAGAACGTTCCACAGGTGTTCTGACTTGTCTGTTGCCACAGAGGGGATGCAGTTTGGGATGTCATGGCTATGGTATCAGAGAGAGGTTTGAATTGGTTCTGTCTCTGCTGTGATGTCACAGGGAAGAGAATAATGAGTCTGTCACAACTGTGGTGTCCCAGAGAGTTGTAAATTGGACTTGTCACTGACTGCAGTGATGTCAGAGAGAGGTGAAACTGGGTCACTCATTTTTGTGATGTCACAGAGAGGAAGAAACTGAGGCTGCCACCACTTTGGTGTCATCAACAGATGTAAGTTGGGCCTGTCACTGCTCTGATGTCACAAATGGAGGAAAAGTGGATCAGTCAGTGCTGCGGTGTTAGAGAGGGGATGAATTTGAGGCTGTCATGACTGTGATGTCCCAGAGAGGGGAATAATGCCTCTGTCACCACTGTGGTGTCACAGAGAGGCGTAAATGAGAGTTGTCAGTGCAGTGATGTGATAGAGAGGGGAAAATGGGTCCCTGATTGGTGTGATGTCACAGAGAGGAAAAAACTGAGACTGCCTCTGCACTGGTGTCACAGAGAGGCATCAATTGGGCCTGTCACTTCTGTGATGTCACAAAGAGGGGAAAAGTGAGTCTGTCACTGCTGTGGTGTCCCAGAGAGGGGAAAAGTGGAGTGATCACTGTTGTGCAGTCCCAGAGAAAGTTGCACAGGTGCTATGACTTGTCTGTTGCCACAAAGGGGATGGAATTGGGGTTGTTAGGGCTGTGGTATGACAGAGAGTTTGAAATTGGTTCTGATGTGATGTCCCAGAGAGGGGAATAATGGGTCTTTCAGCGCCGTGGTGTCACAGAGAGGTGTCAATTGGACTTGTCAGTGCAGTGATCTCCCAGAGAGAGGAAAACTGAGGCTGTCACTGCTGTGGCCTATAGGAGGGGATGAATTCCCACTTGTCTTTGATGTTATGTCATGAAGAGGAGAAACGTGGCACTGTCACCGCTGGGGTGTGTCAGATAGGTGTAAGTTGGGCTTGTTCCATCTGTGGTGTGACAGAAAGGGTGAAATTTGGTCTGTCATTGCTGTGGTGTCTTCAAGGGTGGAAACTGGGTCTTTCACTGCTGTGATGTCCCAGAGAGGCGTAGATTGGGGTGTCCCACTGCTGTGATGTCCCAGAGAGAGGAAAACAGGGGCTATCACAGCTGTGGAGTCTGAGAGAAAGTTCCACAGGTGTTCTGACTTGTCTGTTGCCACAGAGGGGATGCAGTTTGGGATGTCATGGCTATGGTATCAGAGAGAGGTTTGAATTGGTTCTGTCTCTGCTGTGATGTCACAGAGAAGAGAATAATGAGTCTGTCACCACTGTGGTGTCGCAGAGAGGTGTAAATTGGACTTGTCACTGACTGCAGTGATGTCAGAGAAAGGTGAAAATGGGTCACTCATTTTTGTGATGTCACAGAGAGGAAGAAACTGAGGCTGCCGCCACTTTGGTGTCATCAACAGATGTAAGTTGGGCCTGTCACTGCTCTGATGTCACAAATGGAGGAAAAGTGGATCAGTCAGTGCTGCGGTGTTACAGAGGGGATGAATTTGAGACTGTCGTGACTGTGATGTTCCAGAGAGGGGAATATTGCCTCTGTCACCACTGTGGTGTCACAGAGAGGCGTAAATGAGAGTTGTCAGTGCAGTGATGTGATAGAGAGGGGAAAATGGGTCCCTGATTGGTGTGATGTCACAGAGAGGAAAAAACTGAGACTGCCTCTGCACTGGTGTCACAGAGAGGCATCAATTGGGCCTGTCACTTCTGTGATGTCACAAAGAGGGGAAAAGTGAGTCTGTCACTGCTGTGGTGTCCCAGAGAGGGGAAAAGTGGAGTGATCACTGTTGTGCAGTCCCAGAGAAAGTTGCACAGGTGCTATGACTATTGTGTTGCCACAAAGGGGATGGAATTGGGGTTGTTAGGGCTGTGGTATGACAGAGAGTTTTAAATTGGTTCTGATGTGATGTCCCAGAGAGGGGAATAATGGGTCTTTCAGCGCCGTGGTGTCACAGAGAGGTGTCTATTGGACTTGTCAGTGCAGTGATCTCCCAGAGAGAGGAAAACTGAGGCTGTCACTGCTGTGGCCTATAGGAGGGGATGAATTCCCACTTGTCTTTGATGTTATGTCACGAAGAGGAGAAACGTGGCACTGTCACCGTGGGGTGTGTCAGATAGGTGTAAGTTGGGCTTGTTCCATCTGTGGTGTGACAGAAAGGGTGAAATTTGGTCTGTCAGTGCTGTGGTTTCTTCAAGGGTGGAAACTGGGTCTTTCACTGCTGTGATGTCCCAGAGAGGCGTAGATTGGGGTGTCCCACTGCTGTGATGTCCCAGAGAGAGGAAAACAGGGGCTATCACAGCTGTGGAGTCTGAGAGAAAGTTCCACAGGTGTTCTGACTTGTCTGTTGCCACAGAGGGGATGCAGTTGGGGATGTCATGGCTATGGTATCAGGGAGAGGTTTGAATTGGTTCTGTCTCTGCTGTGATGTCACAGAGAAGAGAATAATGAGTCTGTCACAACTGTGGTGTCCCAGAGAGGTGTAAATTGGACTTGTCACTGACTGCAGTGATGTCAGAGAGAGGTGAAACTGGGTCACTCATTTTTGTGATGTCACAGAGAGGAAGAAACTGAGGCTGCCACCACTTTGGTGTCATCAACAGATGTAAGTTGGGCCTGTCACTGCTCTGATGTCACAAATGGAGGAAAAGTGGATCAGTCAGTGCTGCGGTGTTAGAGAGGGGATGAATTTGAGGCTGTCATGACTGTGATGTCCCAGAGAGGGGAATAATGCCTCTGTCACCACTGTGGTGTCACAGAGAGGCGTAAATGAGAGTTGTCAGTGCAGTGATGTGATAGAGAGGGGAAAATGGGTCCCTGACTGGTGTGATGTCAGAGAGAGGAAAAAACTGAGACTGCCTCTGCACTGGTGTCACAGAGAGGCATCAATTGGGCCTGTCACTTCTGTGATGTCACAAAGAGGGGAAAAGTGAGTCTGTCACTGCTGTGGTGTCCCAGAGAGGGGAAAAGTGGATTGATCGCTGTTGTGCAGTCCCAGAGAAAGTTGCACAGGTGCTATGACTTGTGTGTTGCCACAAAGGGGATGGAATTGGGGTTGTTAGGGCTGTGGTATGACAGAGAGTTTTAAATTGGTTCTGATGTGATGTCCCAGAGAGGGGAATAATGGGTCTTTCAGCGCCGTGGTGTCACAGAGAGGTGTCAATTGGACTTGTCAGTGCAGTGATCTCCCAGAGAGAGGAAAACTGAGGCTGTCACTGCTGTGGCCTATAGGAGGGGATGAATTCCCACTTGTCTTTGATGTTATGTCACGAAGAGGAGAAACGTGGCACTGTCACCGCTGGGGTGTGTCAGATAGGTGTAAGTTGGGCTTGTTCCATCTGTGGTGTGACAGAAAGGGTGAAATTTGGTCTGTCATTGCTGTGGTTTCTTCAAGGGTGGAAACTGGGTCTTTCACTGCTGTGATGTCCCAGAGAGGCGTAGATTGGGGTGTCCCACTGCTGTGATGTCCCAGAGAGAGGAAAACAGGGGCTATCACAGCTGTGGAGTCTGAGAGAAAGTTCCACAGGTGTTCTGACTTGTCTGTTGCCACAGAGGGGATGCAGTTGGGGATGTCATGGCTATGGTATCAGGGAGAGGTTTGAATTGGTTCTGTCTCTGCTGTGATGTCACAGAGAAGAGAATAATGAGTCTGTCACAACTGTGGTGTCCCAGAGAGGTGTAAATTGGACTTGTCACTGACTGCAGTGATGTCAGAGAGAGGTGAAACTGGGTCACTCATTTTTGTGATGTCACAGAGAGGAAGAAACTGAGGCTGCCACCACTTTGGTGTCATCAACAGATGTAAGTTGGGCCTGTCACTGCTCTGATGTCACAAATGGAGGAAAAGTGGATCAGTCAGTGCTGCGGTGTTAGAGAGGGGATGAATTTGAGGCTGTCATGACTGTGATGTCCCAGAGAGGGGAATAATGCCTCTGTCACCACTGTGGTGTCACAGAGAGGCGTAAATGAGAGTTGTCAGTGCAGTGATGTGATAGAGAGGGGAAAATGGGTCCCTGACTGGTGTGATGTCAGAGAGAGGAAAAAACTGAGACTGCCTCTGCACTGGTGTCACAGAGAGGCATCAATTGGGCCTGTCACTTCTGTGATGTCACAAAGAGGGGAAAAGTGAGTCTGTCACTGCTGTGGTGTCCCAGAGAGGGGAAAAGTGGAGTGATCACTGTTGTGCAGTCCCAGAGAAAGTTGCACAGGTGCTATGACTTGTCTGTTGCCACAAAGGGGATGGAATTGGGGTTGTTAGGGCTGTGGTATGACAGAGAGTTTTAAATTGGTTCTGATGTGATGTCCCAGAGAGGGGAATAATGGGTCTTTCAGCGCCGTGGTGTCACAGAGAGGTGTCAATTGGACTTGTCAGTGCAGTGATCTCCCAGAGAGAGGAAAACTGAGGCTGTCACTGCTGTGGCCTATAGGAGGGGATGAATTCCCACTTGTCTTTGATGTTATGTCACGGAGAGGAGAAACGTGGCACTGTCACCGCTGGGGTGTTAGAGATAGGTGTAAATTGGGCTTGTTGCATCTGTGGTGTGACAGAAAGGGTGAAATTTGGTCTGTCATTGCTGTGGTTTCTTCAAGGGTGGAAACTGGGTCTTTCACTGCTGTGATGTCCCAGAGAGGCGTAGATTGGGGTGTCCCACTGCTGTGATGTCCCAGAGAGAGGAAAACAGGGGCTATCACAGCTGTGGAGTCTGAGAGAAAGTTCCACAGGTGTTCTGACTTGTCTGTTGCCACAGAGGGGATGCAGTTGGGGATGTCATGGCTATGGTATCAGAGAGAGGTTTGAATTGGTTCTGTCTCTGCTGTGATGTCACAGAGAAGAGAATAATGAGTCTGTCACTACTGTGGTGTCCCAGAGAGGTGTAAATTGGACTTGTCACTGACTGCAGTGATGTCAGAGAGAGGTGAAACTGGGTCACTCATTTTTGTGATGTCACAGAGAGGAAGAAACTGAGGCTGCCACCACTTTGGTGTCATCAACAGATGTAAGTTGGGCCTGTCACTGCTCTGATGTCACAAATGGAGGAAAAGTGGATCAGTCAGTGCTGCGGTGTTACAGAGGGGATGAATTTGAGGCTGTCATGACTGTGATGTCCCAGAGAGGGGAATAATGCCTCTGTCACCACTGTGGTGTCACAGAGAGGCGTAAATGAGAGTTGTCAGTGCAGTGATGTGATAGAGAGGGGAAAATGGGTCCCTGACTGGTGTGATGTCACAGAGAGGAAAAAACTGAGACTGCCTCTGCACTGGTGTCACAGAGAGGCATCAATTGGGCCTGTCACTTCTGTGATGTCACAAAGAGGGGAAAAGTGAGTCTGTCACTGCTGTGGTGTCCCAGAGAGGGGAAAAGTGGAGTGATCACTGTTGTGCAGTCCCAGAGAAAGTTGCACAGGTGCTATGACTTGTGTGTTGCCACAAAGGGGATGGAATTGGGGTTGTTAGGGCTGTGGTATGACAGAGAGTTTTAAATTGGTTCTGATGTGATGTCCCAGAGAGGGGAATAATGGGTCTTTCAGCGCCGTGGTGTCACAGAGAGGTGTCAATTGGACTTGTCAGTGCAGTGATCTCCCAGAGAGAGGAAAACTGAGGCTGTCACTGCTGTGGCCTATAGGAGGGCATGAATTCCCACTTGTCTTTGATGTTATGTCACGAAGAGGAGAAACGTGGCACTGTCACCGCTGGGGTGTGTCAGATAGGTGTAAGTTGGGCTTGTTCCATCTGTGGTGTGACAGAAAGGGTGAAATTTGGTCTGTCATTGCTGTGGTTTCTTCAAGGGTGGAAACTGGGTCTTTCACTGCTGTGATGTCCCAGAGAGGCGTAGATTGGGGTGTCCCACTGCTGTGATGTCCCAGAGAGAGGAAAACAGGGGCTATCACAGCTGTGGAGTCTGAGAGAAAGTTCCACAGGTGTTCTGACTTGTCTGTTGCCACAGAGGGGATGCAGTTGGGGATGTCATGGCTATGGTATCAGGGAGAGGTTTGAATTGGTTCTGTCTCTGCTGTGATGTCACAGAGAAGAGAATAATGAGTCTGTCACAACTGTGGTGTCCCAGAGAGGTGTAAATTGGACTTGTCACTGACTGCAGTGATGTCAGAGAGAGGTGAAACTGGGTCACTCATTTTTGTGATGTCACAGAGAGGAAGAAACTGAGGCTGCCACCACTTTGGTGTCATCAACAGATGTAAGTTGGGCCTGTCACTGCTCTGATGTCACAAATGGAGGAAAAGTGGATCAGTCAGTGCTGCGGTGTTACAGAGGGGATGAATTTGAGGCTGTCATGACTGTGATGTCCCAGAGAGGGGAATAATGCCTCTGTCACCACTGTGGTGTCACAGAGAGGCGTAAATGAGAGTTGTCAGTGCAGTGATGTGATAGAGAGGGGAAAATGGGTCCCTGACTGGTGTGATGTCAGAGAGAGGAAAAAACTGAGACTGCCTCTGCACTGGTGTCACAGAGAGGCATCAATTGGGCCTGTCACTTCTGTGATGTCACAAAGAGGGGAAAAGTGAGTCTGTCACTGCTGTGGTGTCCCAGAGAGGGGAAAAGTGGAGTGATCACTGTTGTGCAGTCCCAGAGAAAGTTGCACAGGTGCTATGACTTGTCTGTTGCCACAAAGGGGATGGAATTGGGGTTGTTAGGGCTGTGGTATGACAGAGAGTTTTAAATTGGTTCTGATGTGATGTCCCAGAGAGGGGAATAATGGGTCTTTCAGCGCCGTGGTGTCACAGAGAGGTGTCAATTGGACTTGTCAGTGCAGTGATCTCCCAGAGAGAGGAAAACTGAGGCTGTCACTGCTGTGGCCTATAGGAGGGCATGAATTCCCACTTGTCTTTGATGTTATGTCACGAAGAGGAGAAACGTGGCACTGTCACCGCTGGGGTGTGTCAGATAGGTGTAAGTTGGGCTTGTTCCATCTGTGGTGTGACAGAAAGGGTGAAATTTGGTCTGTCAGTGCTGTGATGTCTTAAAGGGTGGAAACTGGGTCTTTCACTGCTGTGATGTCCCAGAGAGGCGTAGATTGGGGTGTCCCACTGCTGTGATGTCCCAGAGAGAGGAAAACAGGGGCTATCACAGCTGTGGAGTCTGAGAGAAAGTTCCACAGGTGTTCTGACTTGTCTGTTGCCACAGAGGGGATGCAGTTGGGGATGTCATGGCTATGGTATCAGAGAGAGGTTTGAATTGGTTCTGTCTCTGCTGTGATGTCACAGAGAAGAGAATAATGAGTCTGTCACTACTGTGGTGTCCCAGAGAGGTGTAAATTGGACTTGTCACTGACTGCAGTGATGTCAGAGAGAGGTGAAACTGGGTCACTCATTTTTGTGATGTCACAGAGAGGAAGAAACTGAGGCTGCCACCACTTTGGTGTCATCAACAGATGTAAGTTGGGCCTGTCACTGCTCTGATGTCACAAATGGAGGAAAAGTGGATCAGTCAGTGCTGCGGTGTTACAGAGGGGATGAATTTGAGGCTGTCATGACTGTGATGTCCCAGAGAGGGGAATAATGCCTCTGTCACCACTGTGGTGTCACAGAGAGGCGTAAATGAGAGTTGTCAGTGCAGTGATGTGATAGAGAGGGGAAAATGGGTCCCTGACTGGTGTGATGTCACAGAGAGGAAAAAACTGAGACTGCCTCTGCACTGGTGTCACAGAGAGGCATCAATTGGGCCTGTCACTTCTGTGATGTCACAAAGAGGGGAAAAGTGAGTCTGTCACTGCTGTGGTGTCCCAGAGAGGGGAAAAGTGGAGTGATCACTGTTGTGCAGTCCCAGAGAAAGTTGCACAGGTGCTATGACTTGTGTGTTGCCACAAAGGGGATGGAATTGGGGTTGTTAGGGCTGTGGTATGACAGAGAGTTTTAAATTGGTTCTGATGTGATGTCCCAGAGAGGGGAATAATGGGTCTTTCAGCGCCGTGGTGTCACAGAGAGGTGTCAATTGGACTTGTCAGTGCAGTGATCTCCCAGAGAGAGGAAAACTGAGGCTGTCACTGCTGTGGCCTATAGGAGGGCATGAATTCCCACTTGTCTTTGATGTTATGTCACGAAGAGGAGAAACGTGGCACTGTCACCGCTGGGGTGTGTCAGATAGGTGTAAGTTGGGCTTGTTCCATCTGTGGTGTGACAGAAAGGGTGAAATTTGGTCTGTCATTGCTGTGGTTTCTTCAAGGGTGGAAACTGGGTCTTTCACTGCTGTGATGTCCCAGAGAGGCGTAGATTGGGGTGTCCCACTGCTGTGATGTCCCAGAGAGAGGAAAACAGGGGCTATCACAGCTGTGGAGTCTGAGAGAAAGTTCCACAGGTGTTCTGACTTGTCTGTTGCCACAGAGGGGATGCAGTTGGGGATGTCATGGCTATGGTATCAGGGAGAGGTTTGAATTGGTTCTGTCTCTGCTGTGATGTCACAGAGAAGAGAATAATGAGTCTGTCACAACTGTGGTGTCCCAGAGAGGTGTAAATTGGACTTGTCACTGACTGCAGTGATGTCAGAGAGAGGTGAAACTGGGTCACTCATTTTTGTGATGTCACAGAGAGGAAGAAACTGAGGCTGCCACCACTTTGGTGTCATCAACAGATGTAAGTTGGGCCTGTCACTGCTCTGATGTCACAAATGGAGGAAAAGTGGATCAGTCAGTGCTGCGGTGTTACAGAGGGGATGAATTTGAGGCTGTCATGACTGTGATGTCCCAGAGAGGGGAATAATGCCTCTGTCACCACTGTGGTGTCACAGAGAGGCGTAAATGAGAGTTGTCAGTGCAGTGATGTGATAGAGAGGGGAAAATGGGTCCCTGACTGGTGTGATGTCAGAGAGAGGAAAAAACTGAGACTGCCTCTGCACTGGTGTCACAGAGAGGCATCAATTGGGCCTGTCACTTCTGTGATGTCACAAAGAGGGGAAAAGTGAGTCTGTCACTGCTGTGGTGTCCCAGAGAGGGGAAAAGTGGAGTGATCACTGTTGTGCAGTCCCAGAGAAAGTTGCACAGGTGCTATGACTTGTCTGTTGCCACAAAGGGGATGGAATTGGGGTTGTTAGGGCTGTGGTATGACAGAGAGTTTTAAATTGGTTCTGATGTGATGTCCCAGAGAGGGGAATAATGGGTCTTTCAGCGCCGTGGTGTCACAGAGAGGTGTCAATTGGACTTGTCAGTGCAGTGATCTCCCAGAGAGAGGAAAACTGAGGCTGTCACTGCTGTGGCCTATAGGAGGGCATGAATTCCCACTTGTCTTTGATGTTATGTCACGAAGAGGAGAAACGTGGCACTGTCACCGCTGGGGTGTGTCAGATAGGTGTAAGTTGGGCTTGTTCCATCTGTGGTGTGACAGAAAGGGTGAAATTTGGTCTGTCAGTGCTGTGATGTCTTAAAGGGTGGAAACTGGGTCTTTCACTGCTGTGATGTCCCAGAGAGGCGTAGATTGGGGTGTCCCACTGCTGTGATGTCCCAGAGAGAGGAAAACAGGGGCTATCACAGCTGTGGAGTCTGAGAGAAAGTTCCACAGGTGTTCTGACTTGTCTGTTGCCACAGAGGGGATGCAGTTGGGGATGTCATGGCTATGGTATCAGAGAGAGGTTTGAATTGGTTCTGTCTCTGCTGTGATGTCACAGAGAAGAGAATAATGAGTCTGTCACTACTGTGGTGTCCCAGAGAGGTGTAAATTGGACTTGTCACTGACTGCAGTGATGTCAGAGAGAGGTGAAACTGGGTCACTCATTTTTGTGATGTCACAGAGAGGAAGAAACTGAGGCTGCCACCACTTTGGTGTCATCAACAGATGTAAGTTGGGCCTGTCACTGCTCTGATGTCACAAATGGAGGAAAAGTGGATCAGTCAGTGCTGCGGTGTTACAGAGGGGATGAATTTGAGGCTGTCATGACTGTGATGTCCCAGAGAGGGGAATAATGCCTCTGTCACCACTGTGGTGTCACAGAGAGGCGTAAATGAGAGTTGTCAGTGCAGTGATGTGATAGAGAGGGGAAAATGGGTCCCTGACTGGTGTGATGTCAGAGAGAGGAAAAAACTGAGACTGCC
Source organism: Poecile atricapillus (assembly GCF_030490865.1). Classification (NCBI taxonomy): domain Eukaryota; kingdom Metazoa; phylum Chordata; class Aves; order Passeriformes; family Paridae; genus Poecile; species Poecile atricapillus. The sequence continues at coordinate 117,567,927 of NC_081249.1, read as the reverse complement.
TCTGCACTGGTGTCACAGAGAGGCATCAATTGGGCCTGTCACTTCTGTGATGTCACAAAGAGGGGAAAAGTGAGTCTGTCACTGCTGTGGTGTCCCAGAGAGGGGAAAAGTGGAGTGATCACTGTTGTGCAGTCCCAGAGAAAGTTGCACAGGTGCTATGACTTGTCTGTTGCCACAAAGGGGATGGAATTGGGGTTGTTAGGGCTGTGGTATGACAGAGAGTTTGAAATTGGTTCTGATGTGATGTCCCAGAGAGGGGAATAATGGGTCTTTCAGCGCCGTGGTGTCACAGAGAGGTGTCAATTGGACTTGTCAGTGCAGTGATCTCCCAGAGAGAGGAAAACTGAGGCTGTCACTGCTGTGGCCTATAGGAGGGCATGAATTCCCACTTGTCTTTGATGTTATGTCACGAAGAGGAGAAACGTGGCACTGTCACCGCTGGGGTGTGTCAGATAGGTGTAAGTTGGGCTTGTTCCATCTGTGGTGTGACAGAAAGGGTGAAATTTGGTCTGTCAGTGCTGTGATGTCTTAAAGGGTGGAAACTGGGTCTTTCACTGCTGTGATGTCCCAGAGAGGCGTAGATTGGGGTGTCCCACTGCTGTGATGTCCCAGAGAGAGGAAAACAGGGGCTATCACAGCTGTGGAGTCTGAGAGAAAGTTCCACAGGTGTTCTGACTTGTCTGTTGCCACAGAGGGGATGCAGTTGGGGATGTCATGGCTATGGTATCAGGGAGAGGTTTGAATTGGTTCTGTCTCTGCTGTGATGTCACAGAGAAGAGAATAATGAGTCTGTCACAACTGTGGTGTCCCAGAGAGGTGTAAATTGGACTTGTCACTGACTGCAGTGATGTCAGAGAGAGGTGAAACTGGGTCACTCATTTTTGTGATGTCACAGAGAGGAAGAAACTGAGGCTGCCACCACTTTGGTGTCATCAACAGATGTAAGTTGGGCCTGTCACTGCTCTGATGTCACAAATGGAGGAAAAGTGGATCAGTCAGTGCTGCGGTGTTACAGAGGGGATGAATTTGAGGCTGTCATGACTGTGATGTCCCAGAGAGGGGAATAATGCCTCTGTCACCGCTGTGGTGTCACAGAGAGGCGTAAATGAGAGTTGTCAGTGCAGTGATGTGATAGAGAGGGGAAAATGGGTCCCTGACTGGTGTGATGTCAGAGAGAGGAAAAAACTGAGACTGCCTCTGCACTGGTGTCACAGAGAGGCATCAATTGGGCCTGTCACTTCTGTGATGTCACAAAGAGGGGAAAAGTGAGTCTGTCACTGCTGTGGTGTCCCAGAGAGGGGAAAAGTGGAGTGATCACTGTTGTGCAGTCCCAGAGAAAGTTGCACAGGTGCTATGACTTGTCTGTTGCCACAAAGGGGATGGAATTGGGGTTGTTAGGGCTGTGGTATGACAGAGAGTTTTAAATTGGTTCTGATGTGATGTCCCAGAGAGGGGAATAATGGGTCTTTCAGCGCCGTGGTGTCACAGAGAGGTGTCAATTGGACTTGTCAGTGCAGTGATCTCCCAGAGAGAGGAAAACTGAGGCTGTCACTGCTGTGGCCTATAGGAGGGCATGAATTCCCACTTGTCTTTGATGTTATGTCACGAAGAGGAGAAACGTGGCACTGTCACCGCTGGGGTGTGTCAGATAGGTGTAAGTTGGGCTTGTTCCATCTGTGGTGTGACAGAAAGGGTGAAATTTGGTCTGTCAGTGCTGTGATGTCTTAAAGGGTGGAAACTGGGTCTTTCACTGCTGTGATGTCCCAGAGAGGCGTAGATTGGGGTGTCCCACTGCTGTGATGTCCCAGAGAGAGGAAAACAGGGGCTATCACAGCTGTGGAGTCTGAGAGAAAGTTCCACAGGTGTTCTGACTTGTCTGTTGCCACAGAGGGGATGCAGTTGGGGATGTCATGGCTATGGTATCAGAGAGAGGTTTGAATTGGTTCTGTCTCTGCTGTGATGTCACAGAGAAGAGAATAATGAGTCTGTCACTACTGTGGTGTCCCAGAGAGGTGTAAATTGGACTTGTCACTGACTGCAGTGATGTCAGAGAGAGGTGAAACTGGGTCACTCATTTTTGTGATGTCACAGAGAGGAAGAAACTGAGGCTGCCACCACTTTGGTGTCATCAACAGATGTAAGTTGGGCCTGTCACTGCTCTGATGTCACAAATGGAGGAAAAGTGGATCAGTCAGTGCTGCGGTGTTAGAGAGGGGATGAATTTGAGGCTGTCATGACTGTGATGTCCCAGAGAGGGGAATAATGCCTCTGTCAGCACTGTGGTGTCACAGAGAGGCGTAAATGAGAGTTGTCAGTGCAGTGATGTGATAGAGAGGGGAAAATGGGTCCCTGACTGGTGTGATGTCAGAGAGAGGAAAAAACTGAGACTGCCTCTGCACTGGTGTCACAGAGAGGCATCAATTGGGCCTGTCACTTCTGTGATGTCACAAAGAGGGGAAAAGTGAGTCTGTCACTGCTGTGGTGTCCCAGAGAGGGGAAAAGTGGAGTGATCACTGTTGTGCAGTCCCAGAGAAAGTTGCACAGGTGCTATGACTTGTCTGTTGCCACAAAGGGGATGGAATTGGGGTTGTTAGGGCTGTGGTATGACAGAGAGTTTGAAATTGGTTCTGATGTGATGTCCCAGAGAGGGGAATAATGGGTCTTTCAGCGCCGTGGTGTCACAGAGAGGTGTCAATTGGACTTGTCAGTGCAGTGATCTCCCAGAGAGAGGAAAACTGAGGCTGTCACTGCTGTGGCCTATAGGAGGGCATGAATTCCCACTTGTCTTTGATGTTATGTCACGAAGAGGAGAAACGTGGCACTGTCACCGCTGGGGTGTGTCAGATAGGTGTAAGTTGGGCTTGTTCCATCTGTGGTGTGACAGAAAGGGTGAAATTTGGTCTGTCAGTGCTGTGATGTCTTAAAGGGTGGAAACTGGGTCTTTCACTGCTGTGATGTCCCAGAGAGGCGTAGATTGGGGTGTCCCACTGCTGTGATGTCCCAGAGAGAGGAAAACAGGGGCTATCACAGCTGTGGAGTCTGAGAGAAAGTTCCACAGGTGTTCTGACTTGTCTGTTGCCACAGAGGGGATGCAGTTGGGGATGTCATGGCTATGGTATCAGAGAGAGGTTTGAATTGGTTCTGTCTCTGCTGTGATGTCACAGAGAAGAGAATAATGAGTCTGTCACCGCTGTGGTGTCCCAGAGAGTTGTAAATTGGACTTGTCACTGACTGCAGTGATGTCAGAGAGAGGTGAAACTGGGTCAATCATTTTTGTGATGTCACAGAGAGGAAGAAACTGAGGCTGCCACCACTTTGGTGTCATCAACAGATGTAAGTTGGGCCTGTCACTGCTCTGATGTCATAAATGGAGGAAAAGTGGATCAGTCAGTGCTGCGGTGTTACAGAGGGGATGAATTTGAGGCTGTCATGACTGTGATGTCCCAGAGAGGGGAATATTGCCTCTGTCAGCACTGTGGTGTCACGGAGAGGCGTAAATGAGAGTTGTCAGTGCAGTGATGTGATAGAGAGGGGAAAATGGGTCCCTGATTGGTGTGATGTCACAGAGAGGAAAAAACTGAGACTGCCTCTGCACTGGTGTCACAGAGAGGCATCAATTGGGCCTGTCACTTCTGTGATGTCACAAAGAGGGGAAAAGTGAGTCTGTCACTGCTGTGGTGTCCCAGAGAGGGGAAAAGTGGATTGATCGCTGTTGTGCAGTCCCAGAGAAAGTTGCACAGGTGCTATGACTTGTGTGTTGCCACAAAGGGGATGGAATTGGGGTTGTTAGGGCTGTGGTATGACAGAGAGTTTTAAATTGGTACTGATGTGATGTCCCAGAGAGGGGAATAATGGGTCTTTCAGCGCCGTGGTGTCACAGAGAGGTGTCAATTGGACTTGTCAGTGCAGTGATCTCCCAGAGAGAGGAAAACTGAGGCTGTCACTGCTGTGGCCTATAGGAGGGGATGAATTCCCACTTGTCTTTGATGTTATGTCACGAAGAGGAGAAACGTGGCACTGTCACCGCTGGGGTGTGTCAGATAGGTGTAAGTTGGGCTTGTTCCATCTGTGGTGTGACAGAAAGGGTGAAATTTGGTCTGTCATTGCTGTGGTTTCTTCAAGGGTGGAAACTGGGTCTTTCACTGCTGTGATGTCCCAGAGAGGCGTAGATTGGGGTGTCCCACTGCTGTGATGTCCCAGAGAGAGGAAAACAGGGGCTATCACAGCTGTGGAGTCTGAGAGAAAGTTCCACAGGTGTTCTGACTTGTCTGTTGCCACAGAGGGGATGCAGTTGGGGATGTCATGGCTATGGTATCAGGGAGAGGTTTGAATTGGTTCTGTCTCTGCTGTGATGTCACAGAGAAGAGAATAATGAGTCTGTCACAACTGTGGTGTCCCAGAGAGGTGTAAATTGGACTTGTCACTGACTGCAGTGATGTCAGAGAGAGGTGAAACTGGGTCACTCATTTTTGTGATGTCACAGAGAGGAAGAAACTGAGGCTGCCACCACTTTGGTGTCATCAACAGATGTAAGTTGGGCCTGTCACTGCTCTGATGTCACAAATGGAGGAAAAGTGGATCAGTCAGTGCTGCGGTGTTACAGAGGGGATGAATTTGAGGCTGTCATGACTGTGATGTCCCAGAGAGGGGAATAATGCCTCTGTCACCGCTGTGGTGTCACAGAGAGGCGTAAATGAGAGTTGTCAGTGCAGTGATGTGATAGAGAGGGGAAAATGGGTCCCTGACTGGTGTGATGTCAGAGAGAGGAAAAAACTGAGACTGCCTCTGCACTGGTGTCACAGAGAGGCATCAATTGGGCCTGTCACTTCTGTGATGTCACAAAGAGGGGAAAAGTGAGTCTGTCACTGCTGTGGTGTCCCAGAGAGGGGAAAAGTGGAGTGATCACTGTTGTGCAGTCCCAGAGAAAGTTGCACAGGTGCTATGACTTGTCTGTTGCCACAAAGGGGATGGAATTGGGGTTGTTAGGGCTGTGGTATGACAGAGAGTTTTAAATTGGTTCTGATGTGATGTCCCAGAGAGGGGAATAATGGGTCTTTCAGCGCCGTGGTGTCACAGAGAGGTGTCAATTGGACTTGTCAGTGCAGTGATCTCCCAGAGAGAGGAAAACTGAGGCTGTCACTGCTGTGGCCTATAGGAGGGCATGAATTCCCACTTGTCTTTGATGTTATGTCACGAAGAGGAGAAACGTGGCACTGTCACCGCTGGGGTGTGTCAGATAGGTGTAAGTTGGGCTTGTTCCATCTGTGGTGTGACAGAAAGGGTGAAATTTGGTCTGTCAGTGCTGTGATGTCTTAAAGGGTGGAAACTGGGTCTTTCACTGCTGTGATGTCCCAGAGAGGCGTAGATTGGGGTGTCCCACTGCTGTGATGTCCCAGAGAGAGGAAAACAGGGGCTATCACAGCTGTGGAGTCTGAGAGAAAGTTCCACAGGTGTTCTGACTTGTCTGTTGCCACAGAGGGGATGCAGTTGGGGATGTCATGGCTATGGTATCAGAGAGAGGTTTGAATTGGTTCTGTCTCTGCTGTGATGTCACAGAGAAGAGAATAATGAGTCTGTCACTACTGTGGTGTCCCAGAGAGGTGTAAATTGGACTTGTCACTGACTGCAGTGATGTCAGAGAGAGGTGAAACTGGGTCACTCATTTTTGTGATGTCACAGAGAGGAAGAAACTGAGGCTGCCACCACTTTGGTGTCATCAACAGATGTAAGTTGGGCCTGTCACTGCTCTGATGTCACAAATGGAGGAAAAGTGGATCAGTCAGTGCTGCGGTGTTACAGAGGGGATGAATTTGAGGCTGTCATGACTGTGATGTCCCAGAGAGGGGAATAATGCCTCTGTCACCACTGTGGTGTCACAGAGAGGCGTAAATGAGAGTTGTCAGTGCAGTGATGTGATAGAGAGGGGAAAATGGGTCCCTGACTGGTGTGATGTCAGAGAGAGGAAAAAACTGAGACTGCCTCTGCACTGGTGTCACAGAGAGGCATCAATTGGGCCTGTCACTTCTGTGATGTCACAAAGAGGGGAAAAGTGAGTCTGTCACTGCTGTGGTGTCCCAGAGAGGGGAAAAGTGGATTGATCGCTGTTGTGCAGTCCCAGAGAAAGTTGCACAGGTGCTATGACTTGTGTGTTGCCACAAAGGGGATGGAATTGGGGTTGTTAGGGCTGTGGTATGACAGAGAGTTTTAAATTGGTTCTGATGTGATGTCCCAGAGAGGGGAATAATGGGTCTTTCAGCGCCGTGGTGTCACAGAGAGGTGTCAATTGGACTTGTCAGTGCAGTGATCTCCCAGAGAGAGGAAAACTGAGGCTGTCACTGCTGTGGCCTATAGGAGGGGATGAATTCCCACTTGTCTTTGATGTTATGTCACGAAGAGGAGAAACGTGGCACTGTCACCGCTGGGGTGTGTCAGATAGGTGTAAGTTGGGCTTGTTCCATCTGTGGTGTGACAGAAAGGGTGAAATTTGGTCTGTCAGTGCTGTGATGTCTTAAAGGGTGGAAACTGGGTCTTTCACTGCTGTGATGTCCCAGAGAGGCGTAGATTGGGGTGTCCCACTGCTGTGATGTCCCAGAGAGAGGAAAACAGGGGCTATCACAGCTGTGGAGTCTGAGAGAAAGTTCCACAGGTGTTCTGACTTGTCTGTTGCCACAGAGGGGATGCAGTTGGGGATGTCATGGCTATGGTATCAGAGAGAGGTTTGAATTGGTTCTGTCTCTGCTGTGATGTCACAGAGAAGAGAATAATGAGTCTGTCACTACTGTGGTGTCCCAGAGAGGTGTAAATTGGACTTGTCACTGACTGCAGTGATGTCAGAGAGAGGTGAAACTGGGTCACTCATTTTTGTGATGTCACAGAGAGGAAGAAACTGAGGCTGCCACCACTTTGGTGTCATCAACAGATGTAAGTTGGGCCTGTCACTGCTCTGATGTCACAAATGGAGGAAAAGTGGATCAGTCAGTGCTGCGGTGTTAGAGAGGGGATGAATTTGAGGCTGTCATGACTGTGATGTCCCAGAGAGGGGAATAATGCCTCTGTCACCACTGTGGTGTCACAGAGAGGCGTAAATGAGAGTTGTCAGTGCAGTGATGTGATAGAGAGGGGAAAATGGGTCCCTGACTGGTGTGATGTCAGAGAGAGGAAAAAACTGAGACTGCCTCTGCACTGGTGTCACAGAGAGGCATCAATTGGGCCTGTCACTTCTGTGATGTCACAAAGAGGGGAAAAGTGAGTCTGTCACTGCTGTGGTGTCCCAGAGAGGGGAAAAGTGGATTGATCGCTGTTGTGCAGTCCCAGAGAAAGTTGCACAGGTGCTATGACTTGTGTGTTGCCACAAAGGGGATGGAATTGGGGTTGTTAGGGCTGTGGTATGACAGAGAGTTTTAAATTGGTTCTGATGTGATGTCCCAGAGAGGGGAATAATGGGTCTTTCAGCGCCGTGGTGTCACAGAGAGGTGTCAATTGGACTTGTCAGTGCAGTGATCTCCCAGAGAGAGGAAAACTGAGGCTGTCACTGCTGTGGCCTATAGGAGGGGATGAATTCCCACTTGTCTTTGATGTTATGTCACGAAGAGGAGAAACGTGGCACTGTCACCGCTGGGGTGTGTCAGATAGGTGTAAGTTGGGCTTGTTCCATCTGTGGTGTGACAGAAAGGGTGAAATTTGGTCTGTCATTGCTGTGGTTTCTTCAAGGGTGGAAACTGGGTCTTTCACTGCTGTGATGTCCCAGAGAGGCGTAGATTGGGGTGTCCCACTGCTGTGATGTCCCAGAGAGAGGAAAACAGGGGCTATCACAGCTGTGGAGTCTGAGAGAAAGTTCCACAGGTGTTCTGACTTGTCTGTTGCCACAGAGGGGATGCAGTTGGGGATGTCATGGCTATGGTATCAGGGAGAGGTTTGAATTGGTTCTGTCTCTGCTGTGATGTCACAGAGAAGAGAATAATGAGTCTGTCACAACTGTGGTGTCCCAGAGAGGTGTAAATTGGACTTGTCACTGACTGCAGTGATGTCAGAGAGAGGTGAAACTGGGTCACTCATTTTTGTGATGTCACAGAGAGGAAGAAACTGAGGCTGCCACCACTTTGGTGTCATCAACAGATGTAAGTTGGGCCTGTCACTGCTCTGATGTCACAAATGGAGGAAAAGTGGATCAGTCAGTGCTGCGGTGTTACAGAGGGGATGAATTTGAGGCTGTCATGACTGTGATGTCCCAGAGAGGGGAATAATGCCTCTGTCACCACTGTGGTGTCACAGAGAGGCGTAAATGAGAGTTGTCAGTGCAGTGATGTGATAGAGAGGGGAAAATGGGTCCCTGACTGGTGTGATGTCAGAGAGAGGAAAAAACTGAGACTGCCTCTGCACTGGTGTCACAGAGAGGCATCAATTGGGCCTGTCACTTCTGTGATGTCACAAAGAGGGGAAAAGTGAGTCTGTCACTGCTGTGGTGTCCCAGAGAGGGGAAAAGTGGAGTGATCACTGTTGTGCAGTCCCAGAGAAAGTTGCACAGGTGCTATGACTTGTCTGTTGCCACAAAGGGGATGGAATTGGGGTTGTTAGGGCTGTGGTATGACAGAGAGTTTGAAATTGGTTCTGATGTGATGTCCCAGAGAGGGGAATAATGGGTCTTTCAGCGCCGTGGTGTCACAGAGAGGTGTCAATTGGACTTGTCAGTGCAGTGATCTCCCAGAGAGAGGAAAACTGAGGCTGTCACTGCTGTGGCCTATAGGAGGGGATGAATTCCCACTTGTCTTTGATGTTATGTCACAAAGAGGAGAAACGTGGCACTGTCACCGCTGGGGTGTGTCAGATAGGTGTAAGTTGGGCTTGTTCCATCTGTGGTGTGACAGAAAGGGTGAAATTTGGTCTGTCAGTGCTGTGATGTCTTAAAGGGTGGAAACTGGGTCTTTCACTGCTGTGATGTCCCAGAGAGGCGTAGATTGGGGTGTCCCACTGCTGTGATGTCCCAGAGAGAGGAAAACAGGGGCTATCACAGCTGTGGAGTCTGAGAGAAAGTTCCACAGGTGTTCTGACTTGTCTGTTGCCACAGAGGGGATGCAGTTGGGGATGTCATGGCTATGGTATCAGAGAGAGGTTTGAATTGGTTCTGTCTCTGCTGTGATGTCACAGAGAAGAGAATAATGAGTCTGTCACTACTGTGGTGTCCCAGAGAGGTGTAAATTGGACTTGTCACTGACTGCAGTGATGTCAGAGAGAGGTGAAACTGGGTCACTCATTTTTGTGATGTCACAGAGAGGAAGAAACTGAGGCTGCCACCACTTTGGTGTCATCAACAGATGTAAGTTGGGCCTGTCACTGCTCTGATGTCACAAATGGAGGAAAAGTGGATCAGTCAGTGCTGCGGTGTTACAGAGGGGATGAATTTGAGGCTGTCATGACTGTGATGTCCCAGAGAGGGGAATAATGCCTCTGTCACCACTGTGGTGTCACAGAGAGGCGTAAATGAGAGTTGTCAGTGCAGTGATGTGATAGAGAGGGGAAAATGGGTCCCTGACTGGTGTGATGTCAGAGAGAGGAAAAAACTGAGACTGCCTCTGCACTGGTGTCACAGAGAGGCATCAATTGGGCCTGTCACTTCTGTGATGTCACAAAGAGGGGAAAAGTGAGTCTGTCACTGCTGTGGTGTCCCAGAGAGGGGAAAAGTGGATTGATCGCTGTTGTGCAGTCCCAGAGAAAGTTGCACAGGTGCTATGACTTGTGTGTTGCCACAAAGGGGATGGAATTGGGGTTGTTAGGGCTGTGGTATGACAGAGAGTTTTAAATTGGTTCTGATGTGATGTCCCAGAGAGGGGAATAATGGGTCTTTCAGCGCCGTGGTGTCACAGAGAGGTGTCAATTGGACTTGTCAGTGCAGTGATCTCCCAGAGAGAGGAAAACTGAGGCTGTCACTGCTGTGGCCTATAGGAGGGGATGAATTCCCACTTGTCTTTGATGTTATGTCACGAAGAGGAGAAACGTGGCACTGTCACCGCTGGGGTGTGTCAGATAGGTGTAAGTTGGGCTTGTTCCATCTGTGGTGTGACAGAAAGGGTGAAATTTGGTCTGTCATTGCTGTGGTTTCTTCAAGGGTGGAAACTGGGTCTTTCACTGCTGTGATGTCCCAGAGAGGCGTAGATTGGGGTGTCCCACTGCTGTGATGTCCCAGAGAGAGGAAAACAGGGGCTATCACAGCTGTGGAGTCTGAGAGAAAGTTCCACAGGTGTTCTGACTTGTCTGTTGCCACAGAGGGGATGCAGTTGGGGATGTCATGGCTATGGTATCAGGGAGAGGTTTGAATTGGTTCTGTCTCTGCTGTGATGTCACAGAGAAGAGAATAATGAGTCTGTCACAACTGTGGTGTCCCAGAGAGGTGTAAATTGGACTTGTCACTGACTGCAGTGATGTCAGAGAGAGGTGAAACTGGGTCACTCATTTTTGTGATGTCACAGAGAGGAAGAAACTGAGGCTGCCACCACTTTGGTGTCATCAACAGATGTAAGTTGGGCCTGTCACTGCTCTGATGTCACAAATGGAGGAAAAGTGGATCAGTCAGTGCTGCGGTGTTACAGAGGGGATGAATTTGAGGCTGTCATGACTGTGATGTCCCAGAGAGGGGAATAATGCCTCTGTCACCACTGTGGTGTCACAGAGAGGCGTAAATGAGAGTTGTCAGTGCAGTGATGTGATAGAGAGGGGAAAATGGGTCCCTGACTGGTGTGATGTCAGAGAGAGGAAAAAACTGAGACTGCCTCTGCACTGGTGTCACAGAGAGGCATCAATTGGGCCTGTCACTTCTGTGATGTCACAAAGAGGGGAAAAGTGAGTCTGTCACTGCTGTGGTGTCCCAGAGAGGGGAAAAGTGGAGTGATCACTGTTGTGCAGTCCCAGAGAAAGTTGCACAGGTGCTATGACTTGTCTGTTGCCACAAAGGGGATGGAATTGGGGTTGTTAGGGCTGTGGTATGACAGAGAGTTTTAAATTGGTTCTGATGTGATGTCCCAGAGAGGGGAATAATGGGTCTTTCAGCGCCGTGGTGTCACAGAGAGGTGTCAATTGGACTTGTCAGTGCAGTGATCTCCCAGAGAGAGGAAAACTGAGGCTGTCACTGCTGTGGCCTATAGGAGGGCATGAATTCCCACTTGTCTTTGATGTTATGTCACGAAGAGGAGAAACGTGGCACTGTCACCGCTGGGGTGTGTCAGATAGGTGTAAGTTGGGCTTGTTCCATCTGTGGTGTGACAGAAAGGGTGAAATTTGGTCTGTCAGTGCTGTGATGTCTTAAAGGGTGGAAACTGGGTCTTTCACTGCTGTGATGTCCCAGAGAGGCGTAGATTGGGGTGTCCCACTGCTGTGATGTCCCAGAGAGAGGAAAACAGGGGCTATCACAGCTGTGGAGTCTGAGAGAAAGTTCCACAGGTGTTCTGACTTGTCTGTTGCCACAGAGGGGATGCAGTTGGGGATGTCATGGCTATGGTATCAGAGAGAGGTTTGAATTGGTTCTGTCTCTGCTGTGATGTCACAGAGAAGAGAATAATGAGTCTGTCACTACTGTGGTGTCCCAGAGAGGTGTAAATTGGACTTGTCACTGACTGCAGTGATGTCAGAGAGAGGTGAAACTGGGTCACTCATTTTTGTGATGTCACAGAGAGGAAGAAACTGAGGCTGCCACCACTTTGGTGTCATCAACAGATGTAAGTTGGGCCTGTCACTGCTCTGATGTCACAAATGGAGGAAAAGTGGATCAGTCAGTGCTGCGGTGTTACAGAGGGGATGAATTTGAGGCTGTCATGACTGTGATGTCCCAGAGAGGGGAATAATGCCTCTGTCAGCACTGTGGTGTCACAGAGAGGCGTAAATGAGAGTTGTCAGTGCAGTGATGTGATAGAGAGGGGAAAATGGGTCCCTGACTGGTGTGATGTCAGAGAGAGGAAAAAACTGAGACTGCCTCTGCACTGGTGTCACAGAGAGGCATCAATTGGGCCTGTCACTTCTGTGATGTCACAAAGAGGGGAAAAGTGAGTCTGTCACTGCTGTGGTGTCCCAGAGAGGGGAAAAGTGGATTGATCGCTGTTGTGCAGTCCCAGAGAAAGTTGCACAGGTGCTATGACTTGTGTGTTGCCACAAAGGGGATGGAATTGGGGTTGTTAGGGCTGTGGTATGACAGAGAGTTTTAAATTGGTTCTGATGTGATGTCCCAGAGAGGGGAATTATGGGTCTTTCAGCGCCGTGGTGTCACAGAGAGGTGTCAATTGGACTTGTCAGTGCAGTGATCTCCCAGAGAGAGGAAAACTGAGGCTGTCACTGCTGTGGCCTATAGGAGGGGATGAATTCCCACTTGTCTTTGATGTTATGTCACGAAGAGGAGAAACGTGGCACTGTCACCGCTGGGGTGTGTCAGATAGGTGTAAGTTGGGCTTGTTCCATCTGTGGTGTGACAGAAAGGGTGAAATTTGGTCTGTCATTGCTGTGGTTTCTTCAAGGGTGGAAACTGGGTCTTTCACTGCTGTGATGTCCCAGAGAGGCGTAGATTGGGGTGTCCCACTGCTGTGATGTCCCAGAGAGAGGAAAACAGGGGCTATCACAGCTGTGGAGTCTGAGAGAAAGTTCCACAGGTGTTCTGACTTGTCTGTTGCCACAGAGGGGATGCAGTTGGGGATGTCATGGCTATGGTATCAGAGAGAGGTTTGAATTGGTTCTGTCTCTGCTGTGATGTCACAGAGAAGAGAATAATGAGTCTGTCACTACTGTGGTGTCCCAGAGAGGTGTAAATTGGACTTGTCACTGACTGCAGTGATGTCAGAGAGAGGTGAAACTGGGTCACTCATTTTTGTGATGTCACAGAGAGGAAGAAACTGAGGCTGCCACCACTTTGGTGTCATCAACAGATGTAAGTTGGGCCTGTCACTGCTCTGATGTCACAAATGGAGGAAAAGTGGATCAGTCAGTGCTGCGGTGTTAGAGAGGGGATGAATTTGAGGCTGTCATGACTGTGATGTCCCAGAGAGGGGAATAATGCCTCTGTCACCACTGTGGTGTCACAGAGAGGCGTAAATGAGAGTTGTCAGTGCAGTGATGTGATAGAGAGGGGAAAATGGGTCCCTGACTGGTGTGATGTCAGAGAGAGGAAAAAACTGAGACTGCCTCTGCACTGGTGTCACAGAGAGGCATCAATTGGGCCTGTCACTTCTGTGATGTCACAAAGAGGGGAAAAGTGAGTCTGTCACTGCTGTGGTGTCCCAGAGAGGGGAAAAGTGGATTGATCGCTGTTGTGCAGTCCCAGAGAAAGTTGCACAGGTGCTATGACTTGTGTGTTGCCACAAAGGGGATGGAATTGGGGTTGTTAGGGCTGTGGTATGACAGAGAGTTTTAAATTGGTTCTGATGTGATGTCCCAGAGAGGGGAATAATGGGTCTTTCAGCGCCGTGGTGTCACAGAGAGGTGTCAATTGGACTTGTCAGTGCAGTGATCTCCCAGAGAGAGGAAAACTGAGGCTGTCACTGCTGTGGCCTATAGGAGGGGATGAATTCCCACTTGTCTTTGATGTTATGTCACGAAGAGGAGAAACGTGGCACTGTCACCGCTGGGGTGTGTCAGATAGGTGTAAGTTGGGCTTGTTCCATCTGTGGTGTGACAGAAAGGGTGAAATTTGGTCTGTCATTGCTGTGGTTTCTTCAAGGGTGGAAACTGGGTCTTTCACTGCTGTGATGTCCCAGAGAGGCGTAGATTGGGGTGTCCCACTGCTGTGATGTCCCAGAGAGAGGAAAACAGGGGCTATCACAGCTGTGGAGTCTGAGAGAAAGTTCCACAGGTGTTCTGACTTGTCTGTTGCCACAGAGGGGATGCAGTTGGGGATGTCATGCCTATGGTATCAGGGAGAGGTTTGAATTGGTTCTGTCTCTGCTGTGATGTCACAGAGAAGAGAATAATGAGTCTGTCACAACTGTGGTGTCCCAGAGAGGTGTAAATTGGACTTGTCACTGACTGCAGTGATGTCAGAGAGAGGTGAAACTGGGTCACTCATTTTTGTGATGTCACAGAGAGGAAGAAACTGAGGCTGCCACCACTTTGGTGTCATCAACAGATGTAAGTTGGGCCTGTCACTGCTCTGATGTCACAAATGGAGGAAAAGTGGATCAGTCAGTGCTGCGGTGTTAGAGAGGGGATGAATTTGAGGCTGTCATGACTGTGATGTCCCAGAGAGGGGAATAATGCCTCTGTCACCACTGTGGTGTCACAGAGAGGCGTAAATGAGAGTTGTCAGTGCAGTGATGTGATAGAGAGGGGAAAATGGGTCCCTGACTGGTGTGATGTCAGAGAGAGGAAAAAACTGAGACTGCCTCTGCACTGGTGTCACAGAGAGGCATCAATTGGGCCTGTCACTTCTGTGATGTCACAAAGAGGGGAAAAGTGAGTCTGTCACTGCTGTGGTGTCCCAGAGAGGGGAAAAGTGGAGTGATCACTGTTGTGCAGTCCCAGAGAAAGTTGCACAGGTGCTATGACTTGTCTGTTGCCACAAAGGGGATGGAATTGGGGTTGTTAGGGCTGTGGTATGACAGAGAGTTTTAAATTGGTTCTGATGTGATGTCCCAGAGAGGGGAATAATGGGTCTTTCAGCGCCGTGGTGTCACAGAGAGGTGTCAATTGGACTTGTCAGTGCAGTGATCTCCCAGAGAGAGGAAAACTGAGGCTGTCACTGCTGTGGCCTATAGGAGGGCATGAATTCCCACTTGTCTTTGATGTTATGTCACGAAGAGGAGAAACGTGGCACTGTCACCGCTGGGGTGTGTCAGATAGGTGTAAGTTGGGCTTGTTCCATCTGTGGTGTGACAGAAAGGGTGAAATTTGGTCTGTCAGTGCTGTGATGTCTTAAAGGGTGGAAACTGGGTCTTTCACTGCTGTGATGTCCCAGAGAGGCGTAGATTGGGGTGTCCCACTGCTGTGATGTCCCAGAGAGAGGAAAACAGGGGCTATCACAGCTGTGGAGTCTGAGAGAAAGTTCCACAGGTGTTCTGACTTGTCTGTTGCCACAGAGGGGATGCAGTTGGGGATGTCATGGCTATGGTATCAGAGAGAGGTTTGAATTGGTTCTGTCTCTGCTGTGATGTCACAGAGAAGAGAATAATGAGTCTGTCACAACTGTGGTGTCCCAGAGAGTTGTAAATTGGACTTGTCACTGACTGCAGTGATGTCAGAGAGAGGTGAAACTGGGTCAATCATTTTTGTGATGTCACAGAGAGGAAGAAACTGAGGCTGCCACCACTTTGGTGTCATCAACAGATGTAAGTTGGGCCTGTCACTGCTCTGATGTCATAAATGGAGGAAAAGTGGATCAGTCAGTGCTGCGGTGTTACAGAGGGGATGAATTTGAGGCTGTCATGACTGTGATGTCCCAGAGAGGGGAATATTGCCTCTGTCAGCACTGTGGTGTCACGGAGAGGCGTAAATGAGAGTTGTCAGTGCAGTGATGTGATAGAGAGGGGAAAATGGGTCCCTGACTGGTGTGATGTCAGAGAGAGGAAAAAACTGAGACTGCCTCTGCACTGGTGTCACAGAGAGGCATCAATTGGGCCTGTCACTTCTGTGATGTCACAAAGAGGGGAAAAGTGAGTCTGTCACTGCTGTGGTGTCCCAGAGAGGGGAAAAGTGGAGTGATCACTGTTGTGCAGTCCCAGAGAAAGTTGCACAGGTGCTATGACTTGTCTGTTGCCACAAAGGGGATGGAATTGGGGTTGTTAGGGCTGTGGTATGACAGAGAGTTTTAAATTGGTTCTGATGTGATGTCCCAGAGAGGGGAATAATGGGTCTTTCAGCGCCGTGGTGTCACAGAGAGGTGTCAATTGGACTTGTCAGTGCAGTGATCTCCCAGAGAGAGGAAAACTGAGGCTGTCACTGCTGTGGCCTATAGGAGGGCATGAATTCCCACTTGTCTTTGATGTTATGTCACGAAGAGGAGAAACGTGGCACTGTCACCGCTGGGGTGTGTCAGATAGGTGTAAGTTGGGCTTGTTCCATCTGTGGTGTGACAGAAAGGGTGAAATTTGGTCTGTCAGTGCTGTGATGTCTTAAAGGGTGGAAACTGGGTCTTTCACTGCTGTGATGTCCCAGAGAGGCGTAGATTGGGGTGTCCCACTGCTGTGATGTCCCAGAGAGAGGAAAACAGGGGCTATCACAGCTGTGGAGTCTGAGAGAAAGTTCCACAGGTGTTCTGACTTGTCTGTTGCCACAGAGGGGATGCAGTTGGGGATGTCATGGCTATGGTATCAGAGAGAGGTTTGAATTGGTTCTGTCTCTGCTGTGATGTCACAGAGAAGAGAATAATGAGTCTGTCACTACTGTGGTGTCCCAGAGAGGTGTAAATTGGACTTGTCACTGACTGCAGTGATGTCAGAGAGAGGTGAAACTGGGTCACTCATTTTTGTGATGTCACAGAGAGGAAGAAACTGAGGCTGCCACCACTTTGGTGTCATCAACAGATGTAAGTTGGGCCTGTCACTGCTCTGATGTCACAAATGGAGGAAAAGTGGATCAGTCAGTGCTGCGGTGTTACAGAGGGGATGAATTTGAGGCTGTCATGACTGTGATGTCCCAGAGAGGGGAATAATGCCTCTGTCAGCACTGTGGTGTCACAGAGAGGCGTAAATGAGAGTTGTCAGTGCAGTGATGTGATAGAGAGGGGAAAATGGGTCCCTGACTGGTGTGATGTCAGAGAGAGGAAAAAACTGAGACTGCCTCTGCACTGGTGTCACAGAGAGGCATCAATTGGGCCTGTCACTTCTGTGATGTCACAAAGAGGGGAAAAGTGAGTCTGTCACTGCTGTGGTGTCCCAGAGAGGGGAAAAGTGGATTGATCGCTGTTGTGCAGTCCCAGAGAAAGTTGCACAGGTGCTATGACTTGTGTGTTGCCACAAAGGGGATGGAATTGGGGTTGTTAGGGCTGTGGTATGACAGAGAGTTTTAAATTGGTTCTGATGTGATGTCCCAGAGAGGGGAATTATGGGTCTTTCAGCGCCGTGGTGTCACAGAGAGGTGTCAATTGGACTTGTCAGTGCAGTGATCTCCCAGAGAGAGGAAAACTGAGGCTGTCACTGCTGTGGCCTATAGGAGGGGATGAATTCCCACTTGTCTTTGATGTTATGTCACGAAGAGGAGAAACGTGGCACTGTCACCGCTGGGGTGTGTCAGATAGGTGTAAGTTGGGCTTGTTCCATCTGTGGTGTGACAGAAAGGGTGAAATTTGGTCTGTCATTGCTGTGGTTTCTTCAAGGGTGGAAACTGGGTCTTTCACTGCTGTGATGTCCCAGAGAGGCGTAGATTGGGGTGTCCCACTGCTGTGATGTCCCAGAGAGAGGAAAACAGGGGCTATCACAGCTGTGGAGTCTGAGAGAAAGTTCCACAGGTGTTCTGACTTGTCTGTTGCCACAGAGGGGATGCAGTTGGGGATGTCATGGCTATGGTATCAGAGAGAGGTTTGAATTGGTTCTGTCTCTGCTGTGATGTCACAGAGAAGAGAATAATGAGTCTGTCACTACTGTGGTGTCCCAGAGAGGTGTAAATTGGACTTGTCACTGACTGCAGTGATGTCAGAGAGAGGTGAAACTGGGTCACTCATTTTTGTGATGTCACAGAGAGGAAGAAACTGAGGCTGCCACCACTTTGGTGTCATCAACAGATGTAAGTTGGGCCTGTCACTGCTCTGATGTCACAAATGGAGGAAAAGTGGATCAGTCAGTGCTGCGGTGTTAGAGAGGGGATGAATTTGAGGCTGTCATGACTGTGATGTCCCAGAGAGGGGAATAATGCCTCTGTCACCACTGTGGTGTCACAGAGAGGCGTAAATGAGAGTTGTCAGTGCAGTGATGTGATAGAGAGGGGAAAATGGGTCCCTGACTGGTGTGATGTCAGAGAGAGGAAAAAACTGAGACTGCCTCTGCACTGGTGTCACAGAGAGGCATCAATTGGGCCTGTCACTTCTGTGATGTCACAAAGAGGGGAAAAGTGAGTCTGTCACTGCTGTGGTGTCCCAGAGAGGGGAAAAGTGGATTGATCGCTGTTGTGCAGTCCCAGAGAAAGTTGCACAGGTGCTATGACTTGTGTGTTGCCACAAAGGGGATGGAATTGGGGTTGTTAGGGCTGTGGTATGACAGAGAGTTTTAAATTGGTTCTGATGTGATGTCCCAGAGAGGGGAATAATGGGTCTTTCAGCGCCGTGGTGTCACAGAGAGGTGTCAATTGGACTTGTCAGTGCAGTGATCTCCCAGAGAGAGGAAAACTGAGGCTGTCACTGCTGTGGCCTATAGGAGGGGATGAATTCCCACTTGTCTTTGATGTTATGTCACGAAGAGGAGAAACGTGGCACTGTCACCGCTGGGGTGTGTCAGATAGGTGTAAGTTGGGCTTGTTCCATCTGTGGTGTGACAGAAAGGGTGAAATTTGGTCTGTCATTGCTGTGGTTTCTTCAAGGGTGGAAACTGGGTCTTTCACTGCTGTGATGTCCCAGAGAGGCGTAGATTGGGGTGTCCCACTGCTGTGATGTCCCAGAGAGAGGAAAACAGGGGCTATCACAGCTGTGGAGTCTGAGAGAAAGTTCCACAGGTGTTCTGACTTGTCTGTTGCCACAGAGGGGATGCAGTTGGGGATGTCATGGCTATGGTATCAGGGAGAGGTTTGAATTGGTTCTGTCTCTGCTGTGATGTCACAGAGAAGAGAATAATGAGTCTGTCACAACTGTGGTGTCCCAGAGAGGTGTAAATTGGACTTGTCACTGACTGCAGTGATGTCAGAGAGAGGTGAAACTGGGTCACTCATTTTTGTGATGTCACAGAGAGGAAGAAACTGAGGCTGCCACCACTTTGGTGTCATCAACAGATGTAAGTTGGGCCTGTCACTGCTCTGATGTCACAAATGGAGGAAAAGTGGATCAGTCAGTGCTGCGGTGTTACAGAGGGGATGAATTTGAGGCTGTGATGACTGTGATGTCCCAGAGAGGGGAATAATGCCTCTGTCAGCACTGTGGTGTCACAGAGAGGCGTAAATGAGAGTTGTCAGTGCAGTGATGTGATAGAGAGGGGAAAATGGGTCCCTGACTGGTGTGATGTCAGAGAGAGGAAAAAACTGAGACTGCCTCTGCACTGGTGTCACAGAGAGGCATCAATTGGGCCTGTCACTTCTGTGATGTCACAAAGAGGGGAAAAGTGAGTCTGTCACTGCTGTGGTGTCCCAGAGAGGGGAAAAGTGGAGTGATCACTGTTGTGCAGTCCCAGAGAAAGTTGCACAGGTGCTATGACTTGTGTGTTGCCACAAAGGGGATGGAATTGGGGTTGTTAGGGCTGTGGTATGACAGAGAGTTTTAAATTGGTTCTGATGTGATGTCCCAGAGAGGGGAATAATGGGTCTTTCAGCGCCGTGGTGTCACAGAGAGGTGTCAATTGGACTTGTCAGTGCAGTGATCTCCCAGAGAGAGGAAAACTGAGGCTGTCACTGCTGTGGCCTATAGGAGGGGATGAATTCCCACTTGTCTTTGATGTTATGTCACGAAGAGGAGAAACGTGGCACTGTCACCGCTGGGGTGTGTCAGATAGGTGTAAGTTGGGCTTGTTCCATCTGTGGTGTGACAGAAAGGGTGAAATTTGGTCTGTCATTGCTGTGGTTTCTTCAAGGGTGGAAACTGGGTCTTTCACTGCTGTGATGTCCCAGAGAGGCGTAGATTGGGGTGTCCCACTGCTGTGATGTCCCAGAGAGAGGAAAACAGGGGCTATCACAGCTGTGGAGTCTGAGAGAAAGTTCCACAGGTGTTCTGACTTGTCTGTTGCCACAGAGGGGATGCAGTTGGGGATGTCATGGCTATGGTATCAGGGAGAGGTTTGAATTGGTTCTGTCTCTGCTGTGATGTCACAGAGAAGAGAATAATGAGTCTGTCACAACTGTGGTGTCCCAGAGAGGTGTAAATTGGACTTGTCACTGACTGCAGTGATGTCAGAGAGAGGTGAAACTGGGTCACTCATTTTTGTGATGTCACAGAGAGGAAGAAACTGAGGCTGCCACCACTTTGGTGTCATCAACAGATGTAAGTTGGGCCTGTCACTGCTCTGATGTCACAAATGGAGGAAAAGTGGATCAGTCAGTGCTGCGGTGTTACAGAGGGGATGAATTTGAGGCTGTCATGACTGTGATGTCCCAGAGAGGGGAATAATGCCTCTGTCACCACTGTGGTGTCACAGAGAGGCGTAAATGAGAGTTGTCAGTGCAGTGATGTGATAGAGAGGGGAAAATGGGTCCCTGACTGGTGTGATGTCACAGAGAGGAAAAAACTGAGACTGCCTCTGCACTGGTGTCACAGAGAGGCATCAATTGGGCCTGTCACTTCTGTGATGTCACAAAGAGGGGAAAAGTGAGTCTGTCACTGCTGTGGTGTCCCAGAGAGGGGAAAAGTGGATTGATCGCTGTTGTGCAGTCCCAGAGAAAGTTGCACAGGTGCTATGACTTGTCTGTTGCCACAAAGGGGATGGAATTGGGGTTGTTAGGGCTGTGGTATGACAGAGAGTTTTAAATTGGTTCTGATGTGATGTCCCAGAGAGGGGAATAATGGGTCTTTCAGCGCCGTGGTGTCACAGAGAGGTGTCAATTGGACTTGTCAGTGCAGTGATCTCCCAGAGAGAGGAAAACTGAGGCTGTCACTGCTGTGGCCTATAGGAGGGGATGAATTCCCACTTGTCTTTGATGTTATGTCACGGAGAGGAGAAACGTGGCACTGTCACCGCTGGGGTGTGTCAGATAGGTGTAAGTTGGGCTTGTTCCATCTGTGGTGTGACAGAAAGGGTGAAATTTGGTCTGTCATTGCTGTGGTTTCTTCAAGGGTGGAAACTGGGTCTTTCACTGCTGTGATGTCCCAGAGAGGCGTAGATTGGGGTGTCCCACTGCTGTGATGTCCCAGAGAGAGGAAAACAGGGGCTATCACAGCTGTGGAGTCTGAGAGAAAGTTCCACAGGTGTTCTGACTTGTCTGTTGCCACAGAGGGGATGCAGTTGGGGATGTCATGGCTATGGTATCAGGGAGAGGTTTGAATTGGTTCTGTCTCTGCTGTGATGTCACAGAGAAGAGAATAATGAGTCTGTCACAACTGTGGTGTCCCAGAGAGGTGTAAATTGGACTTGTCACTGACTGCAGTGATGTCAGAGAGAGGTGAAACTGGGTCACTCATTTTTGTGATGTCACAGAGAGGAAGAAACTGAGGCTGCCACCACTTTGGTGTCATCAACAGATGTAAGTTGGGCCTGTCACTGCTCTGATGTCACAAATGGAGGAAAAGTGGATCAGTCAGTGCTGCGGTGTTAGAGAGGGGATGAATTTGAGGCTGTCATGACTGTGATGTCCCAGAGAGGGGAATAATGCCTCTGTCAGCACTGTGGTGTCACAGAGAGGCGTAAATGAGAGTTGTCAGTGCAGTGATGTGATAGAGAGGGGAAAATGGGTCCCTGACTGGTGTGATGTCAGAGAGAGGAAAAAACTGAGACTGCCTCTGCACTGGTGTCACAGAGAGGCATCAATTGGGCCTGTCACTTCTGTGATGTCACAAAGAGGGGAAAAGTGAGTCTGTCACTGCTGTGGTGTCCCAGAGAGGGGAAAAGTGGAGTGATCGCTGTTGTGCAGTCCCAGAGAAAGTTGCACAGGTGCTATGACTTGTGTGTTGCCACAAAGGGGATGGAATTGGGGTTGTTAGGGCTGTGGTATGACAGAGAGTTTTAAATTGGTTCTGATGTGATGTCCCAGAGAGGGGAATAATGGGTCTTTCAGCGCCGTGGTGTCACAGAGAGGTGTCAATTGGACTTGTCAGTGCAGTGATCTCCCAGAGAGAGGAAAACTGAGGCTGTCACTGCTGTGGCCTATAGGAGGGGATGAATTCCCACTTGTCTTTGATGTTATGTCACGAAGAGGAGAAACGTGGCACTGTCACCGCTGGGGTGTGTCAGATAGGTGTAAGTTGGGCTTGTTCCATCTGTGGTGTGACAGAAAGGGTGAAATTTGGTCTGTCATTGCTGTGGTTTCTTCAAGGGTGGAAACTGGGTCTTTCACTGCTGTGATGTCCCAGAGAGGCGTAGATTGGGGTGTCCCACTGCTGTGATGTCCCAGAGAGAGGAAAACAGGGGCTATCACAGCTGTGGAGTCTGAGAGAAAGTTCCACAGGTGTTCTGACTTGTCTGTTGCCACAGAGGGGATGCAGTTGGGGATGTCATGGCTATGGTATCAGGGAGAGGTTTGAATTGGTTTTGTCTCTGCTGTGATGTCACAGAGAAGAGAATAATGAGTCTGTCACAACTGTGGTGTCCCAGAGAGGTGTAAATTGGACTTGTCACTGACTGCAGTGATGTCAGAGAGAGGTGAAACTGGGTCACTCATTTTTGTGATGTCACAGAGAGGAAGAAACTGAGGCTGCCACCACTTTGGTGTCATCAACAGATGTAAGTTGGGCCTGTCACTGCTCTGATGTCACAAATGGAGGAAAAGTGGATCAGTCAGTGCTGCGGTGTTACAGAGGGGATGAATTTGAGGCTGTCATGACTGTGATGTCCCAGAGAGGGGAATAATGCCTCTGTCAGCACTGTGGTGTCACAGAGAGGCGTAAATGAGAGTTGTCAGTGCAGTGATGTGATAGAGAGGGGAAAATGGGTCCCTGACTGGTGTGATGTCAGAGAGAGGAAAAAACTGAGACTGCCTCTGCACTGGTGTCACAGAGAGGCATCAATTGGGCCTGTCACTTCTGTGATGTCACAAAGAGGGGAAAAGTGAGTCTGTCACTGCTGTGGTGTCCCAGAGAGGGGAAAAGTGGAGTGATCACTGTTGTGCAGTCCCAGAGAAAGTTGCACAGGTGCTATGACTTGTGTGTTGCCACAAAGGGGATGGAATTGGGGTTGTTAGGGCTGTGGTATGACAGAGAGTTTTAAATTGGTTCTGATGTGATGTCCCAGAGAGGGGAATAATGGGTCTTTCAGCGCCGTGGTGTCACAGAGAGGTGTCAATTGGACTTGTCAGTGCAGTGATCTCCCAGAGAGAGGAAAACTGAGGCTGTCACTGCTGTGGCCTATAGGAGGGGATGAATTCCCACTTGTCTTTGATGTTATGTCACGAAGAGGAGAAACGTGGCACTGTCACCGCTGGGGTGTGTCAGATAGGTGTAAGTTGGGCTTGTTCCATCTGTGGTGTGACAGAAAGGGTGAAATTTGGTCTGTCATTGCTGTGGTTTCTTCAAGGGTGGAAACTGGGTCTTTCACTGCTGTGATGTCCCAGAGAGGCGTAGATTGGGGTGTCCCACTGCTGTGATGTCCCAGAGAGAGGAAAACAGGGGCTATCACAGCTGTGGAGTCTGAGAGAAAGTTCCACAGGTGTTCTGACTTGTCTGTTGCCACAGAGGGGATGCAGTTGGGGATGTCATGGCTATGGTATCAGGGAGAGGTTTGAATTGGTTCTGTCTCTGCTGTGATGTCACAGAGAAGAGAATAATGAGTCTGTCACAACTGTGGTGTCCCAGAGAGGTGTAAATTGGACTTGTCACTGACTGCAGTGATGTCAGAGAGAGGTGAAACTGGGTCACTCATTTTTGTGATGTCACAGAGAGGAAGAAACTGAGGCTGCCACCACTTTGGTGTCATCAACAGATGTAAGTTGGGCCTGTCACTGCTCTGATGTCACAAATGGAGGAAAAGTGGATCAGTCAGTGCTGTGGTGTTACAGAGGGGATGAATTTGAGGCTGTCATGACTGTGATGTCCCAGAGAGGGGAATAATGCCTCTGTCAGCACTGTGGTGTCACAGAGAGGCGTAAATGAGAGTTGTCAGTGCAGTGATGTGATAGAGAGGGGAAAATGGGTCCCTGACTGGTGTGATGTCAGAGAGAGGAAAAAACTGAGACTGCCTCTGCACTGGTGTCACAGAGAGGCATCAATTGGGCCTGTCACTTCTGTGATGTCACAAAGAGGGGAAAAGTGAGTCTGTCACTGCTGTGGTGTCCCAGAGAGGGGAAAAGTGGAGTGATCGCTGTTGTGCAGTCCCAGAGAAAGTTGCACAGGTGCTATGACTTGTGTGTTGCCACAAAGGGGATGGAATTGGGGTTGTTAGGGCTGTGGTATGACAGAGAGTTTTAAATTGGTTCTGATGTGATGTCCCAGAGAGGGGAATAATGGGTCTTTCAGCGCCGTGGTGTCACAGAGAGGTGTCAATTGGACTTGTCAGTGCAGTGATCTCCCAGAGAGAGGAAAACTGAGGCTGTCACTGCTGTGGCCTATAGGAGGGGATGAATTCCCACTTGTCTTTGATGTTATGTCACGAAGAGGAGAAACGTGGCACTGTCACCGCTGGGGTGTGTCAGATAGGTGTAAGTTGGGCTTGTTCCATCTGTGGTGTGACAGAAAGGGTGAAATTTGGTCTGTCATTGCTGTGGTTTCTTCAAGGGTGGAAACTGGGTCTTTCACTGCTGTGATGTCCCAGAGAGGCGTAGATTGGGGTGTCCCACTGCTGTGATGTCCCAGAGAGAGGAAAACAGGGGCTATCACAGCTGTGGAGTCTGAGAGAAAGTTCCACAGGTGTTCTGACTTGTCTGTTGCCACAGAGGGGATGCAGTTGGGGATGTCATGGCTATGGTATCAGGGAGAGGTTTGAATTGGTTTTGTCTCTGCTGTGATGTCACAGAGAAGAGAATAATGAGTCTGTCACAACTGTGGTGTCCCAGAGAGGTGTAAATTGGACTTGTCACTGACTGCAGTGATGTCAGAGAGAGGTGAAACTGGGTCACTCATTTTTGTGATGTCACAGAGAGGAAGAAACTGAGGCTGCCACCACTTTGGTGTCATCAACAGATGTAAGTTGGGCCTGTCACTGCTCTGATGTCACAAATGGAGGAAAAGTGGATCAGTCAGTGCTGCGGTGTTACAGAGGGGATGAATTTGAGGCTGTCATGACTGTGATGTCCCAGAGAGGGGAATAATGCCTCTGTCAGCACTGTGGTGTCACAGAGAGGCGTAAATGAGAGTTGTCAGTGCAGTGATGTGATAGAGAGGGGAAAATGGGTCCCTGACTGGTGTGATGTCAGAGAGAGGAAAAAACTGAGACTGCCTCTGCACTGGTGTCACAGAGAGGCATCAATTGGGCCTGTCACTTCTGTGATGTCACAAAGAGGGGAAAAGTGAGTCTGTCACTGCTGTGGTGTCCCAGAGAGGGGAAAAGTGGAGTGATCACTGTTGTGCAGTCCCAGAGAAAGTTGCACAGGTGCTATGACTTGTGTGTTGCCACAAAGGGGATGGAATTGGGGTTGTTAGGGCTGTGGTATGACAGAGAGTTTTAAATTGGTTCTGATGTGATGTCCCAGAGAGGGGAATAATGGGTCTTTCAGCGCCGTGGTGTCACAGAGAGGTGTCAATTGGACTTGTCAGTGCAGTGATCTCCCAGAGAGAGGAAAACTGAGGCTGTCACTGCTGTGGCCTATAGGAGGGGATGAATTCCCACTTGTCTTTGATGTTATGTCACGAAGAGGAGAAACGTGGCACTGTCACCGCTGGGGTGTGTCAGATAGGTGTAAGTTGGGCTTGTTCCATCTGTGGTGTGACAGAAAGGGTGAAATTTGGTCTGTCATTGCTGTGGTTTCTTCAAGGGTGGAAACTGGGTCTTTCACTGCTGTGATGTCCCAGAGAGGCGTAGATTGGGGTGTCCCACTGCTGTGATGTCCCAGAGAGAGGAAAACAGGGGCTATCACAGCTGTGGAGTCTGAGAGAAAGTTCCACAGGTGTTCTGACTTGTCTGTTGCCACAGAGGGGATGCAGTTGGGGATGTCATGGCTATGGTATCAGGGAGAGGTTTGAATTGGTTCTGTCTCTGCTGTGATGTCACAGAGAAGAGAATAATGAGTCTGTCACAACTGTGGTGTCCCAGAGAGGTGTAAATTGGACTTGTCACTGACTGCAGTGATGTCAGAGAGAGGTGAAACTGGGTCACTCATTTTTGTGATGTCACAGAGAGGAAGAAACTGAGGCTGCCACCACTTTGGTGTCATCAACAGATGTAAGTTGGGCCTGTCACTGCTCTGATGTCACAAATGGAGGAAAAGTGGATCAGTCAGTGCTGTGGTGTTACAGAGGGGATGAATTTGAGGCTGTCATGACTGTGATGTCCCAGAGAGGGGAATAATGCCTCTGTCACCACTGTGGTGTCACAGAGAGGCGTAAATGAGAGTTGTCAGTGCAGTGATGTGATAGAGAGGGGAAAATGGGTCCCTGACTGGTGTGATGTCACAGAGAGGAAAAAACTGAGACTGCCTCTGCACTGGTGTCACAGAGAGGCATCAATTGGGCCTGTCACTTCTGTGATGTCACAAAGAGGGGAAAAGTGAGTCTGTCACTGCTGTGGTGTCCCAGAGAGGGGAAAAGTGGATTGATCGCTGTTGTGCAGTCCCAGAGAAAGTTGCACAGGTGCTATGACTTGTCTGTTGCCACAAAGGGGATGGAATTGGGGTTGTTAGGGCTGTGGTATGACAGAGAGTTTTAAATTGGTTCTGATGTGATGTCCCAGAGAGGGGAATAATGGGTCTTTCAGCGCCGTGGTGTCACAGAGAGGTGTCAATTGGACTTGTCAGTGCAGTGATCTCCCAGAGAGAGGAAAACTGAGGCTGTCACTGCTGTGGCCTATAGGAGGGGATGAATTCCCACTTGTCTTTGATGTTATGTCACGAAGAGGAGAAACGTGGCACTGTCACCGCTGGGGTGTGTCAGATAGGTGTAAGTTGGGCTTGTTCCATCTGTGGTGTGACAGAAAGGGTGAAATTTGGTCTGTCATTGCTGTGGTTTCTTCAAGGGTGGAAACTGGGTCTTTCACTGCTGTGATGTCCCAGAGAGGCGTAGATTGGGGTGTCCCACTGCTGTGATGTCCCAGAGAGAGGAAAACAGGGGCTATCACAGCTGTGGAGTCTGAGAGAAAGTTCCACAGGTGTTCTGACTTGTCTGTTGCCACAGAGGGGATGCAGTTGGGGATGTCATGGCTATGGTATCAGGGAGAGGTTTGAATTGGTTCTGTCTCTGCTGTGATGTCACAGAGAAGAGAATAATGAGTCTGTCACAACTGTGGTGTCCCAGAGAGGTGTAAATTGGACTTGTCACTGACTGCAGTGATGTCAGAGAGAGGTGAAACTGGGTCACTCATTTTTGTGATGTCACAGAGAGGAAGAAACTGAGGCTGCCACCACTTTGGTGTCATCAACAGATGTAAGTTGGGCCTGTCACTGCTCTGATGTCACAAATGGAGGAAAAGTGGATCAGTCAGTGCTGCGGTGTTACAGAGGGGATGAATTTGAGGCTGTCATGACTGTGATGTCCCAGAGAGGGGAATAATGCCTCTGTCAGCACTGTGGTGTCACAGAGAGGCGTAAATGAGAGTTGTCAGTGCAGTGATGTGATAGAGAGGGGAAAATGGGTCCCTGACTGGTGTGATGTCAGAGAGAGGAAAAAACTGAGACTGCCTCTGCACTGGTGTCACAGAGAGGCATCAATTGGGCCTGTCACTTCTGTGATGTCACAAAGAGGGGAAAAGTGAGTCTGTCACTGCTGTGGTGTCCCAGAGAGGGGAAAAGTGGAGTGATCACTGTTGTGCAGTCCCAGAGAAAGTTGCACAGGTGCTATGACTTGTGTGTTGCCACAAAGGGGATGGAATTGGGGTTGTTAGGGCTGTGGTATGACAGAGAGTTTTAAATTGGTTCTGATGTGATGTCCCAGAGAGGGGAATAATGGGTCTTTCAGCGCCGTGGTGTCACAGAGAGGTGTCAATTGGACTTGTCAGTGCAGTGATCTCCCAGAGAGAGGAAAACTGAGGCTGTCACTGCTGTGGCCTATAGGAGGGCATGAATTCCCACTTGTCTTTGATGTTATGTCACGAAGAGGAGAAACGTGGCACTGTCACCGCTGGGGTGTGTCAGATAGGTGTAAGTTGGGCTTGTTCCATCTGTGGTGTGACAGAAAGGGTGAAATTTGGTCTGTCAGTGCTGTGATGTCTTAAAGGGTGGAAACTGGGTCTTTCACTGCTGTGATGTCCCAGAGAGGCGTAGATTGGGGTGTCCCACTGCTGTGATGTCCCAGAGAGAGGAAAACAGGGGCTATCACAGCTGTGGAGTCTGAGAGAAAGTTCCACAGGTGTTCTGACTTGTCTGTTGCCACAGAGGGGATGCAGTTGGGGATGTCATGGCTATGGTATCAGAGAGAGGTTTGAATTGGTTCTGTCTCTGCTGTGATGTCACAGAGAAGAGAATAATGAGTCTGTCACTACTGTGGTGTCCCAGAGAGGTGTAAATTGGACTTGTCACTGACTGCAGTGATGTCAGAGAGAGGTGAAACTGGGTCACTCATTTTTGTGATGTCACAGAGAGGAAGAAACTGAGGCTGCCACCACTTTGGTGTCATCAACAGATGTAAGTTGGGCCTGTCACTGCTCTGATGTCACAAATGGAGGAAAAGTGGATCAGTCAGTGCTGCGGTGTTACAGAGGGGATGAATTTGAGGCTGTCATGACTGTGATGTCCCATAGAGGGGAATAATGCCTCTGTCAGCACTGTGGTGTCACAGAGAGGCGTAAATGAGAGTTGTCAGTGCAGTGATGTGATAGAGAGGGGAAAATGGGTCCCTGACTGGTGTGATGTCAGAGAGAGGAAAAAACTGAGACTGCCTCTGCACTGGTGTCACAGAGAGGCATCAATTGGGCCTGTCACTTCTGTGATGTCACAAAGAGGGGAAAAGTGAGTCTGTCACTGCTGTGGTGTCCCAGAGAGGGGAAAAGTGGATTGATCGCTGTTGTGCAGTCCCAGAGAAAGTTGCACAGGTGCTATGACTTGTGTGTTGCCACAAAGGGGATGGAATTGGGGTTGTTAGGGCTGTGGTATGACAGAGAGTTTTAAATTGGTTCTGATGTGATGTCCCAGAGAGGGGAATAATGGGTCTTTCAGCGCCGTGGTGTCACAGAGAGGTGTCAATTGGACTTGTCAGTGCAGTGATCTCCCAGAGAGAGGAAAACTGAGGCTGTCACTGCTGTGGCCTATAGGAGGGGATGAATTCCCACTTGTCTTTGATGTTATGTCACGAAGAGGAGAAACGTGGCACTGTCACCGCTGGGGTGTGTCAGATAGGTGTAAGTTGGGCTTGTTCCATCTGTGGTGTGACAGAAAGGGTGAAATTTGGTCTGTCAGTGCTGTGATGTCTTAAAGGGTGGAAACTGGGTCTTTCACTGCTGTGATGTCCCAGAGAGGCGTAGATTGGGGTGTCCCACTGCTGTGATGTCCCAGAGAGAGGAAAACAGGGGCTATCACAGCTGTGGAGTCTGAGAGAAAGTTCCACAGGTGTTCTGACTTGTCTGTTGCCACAGAGGGGATGCAGTTGGGGATGTCATGGCTATGGTATCAGAGAGAGGTTTGAATTGGTTCTGTCTCTGCTGTGATGTCACAGAGAAGAGAATAATGAGTCTGTCACTACTGTGGTGTCCCAGAGAGGTGTAAATTGGACTTGTCACTGACTGCAGTGATGTCAGAGAGAGGTGAAACTGGGTCACTCATTTTTGTGATGTCACAGAGAGGAAGAAACTGAGGCTGCCACCACTTTGGTGTCATCAACAGATGTAAGTTGGGCCTGTCACTGCTCTGATGTCACAAATGGAGGAAAAGTGGATCAGTCAGTGCTGCGGTGTTACAGAGGGGATGAATTTGAGGCTGTCATGACTGTGATGTCCCAGAGAGGGGAATAATGCCTCTGTCACCACTGTGGTGTCACAGAGAGGCGTAAATGAGAGTTGTCAGTGCAGTGATGTGATAGAGAGGGGAAAATGGGTCCCTGACTGGTGTGATGTCAGAGAGAGGAAAAAACTGAGACTGCCTCTGCACTGGTGTCACAGAGAGGCATCAATTGGGCCTGTCACTTCTGTGATGTCACAAAGAGGGGAAAAGTGAGTCTGTCACTGCTGTGGTGTCCCAGAGAGGGGAAAAGTGGATTGATCGCTGTTGTGCAGTCCCAGAGAAAGTTGCACAGGTGCTATGACTTGTGTGTTGCCACAAAGGGGATGGAATTGGGGTTGTTAGGGCTGTGGTATGACAGAGAGTTTTAAATTGGTTCTGATGTGATGTCCCAGAGAGGGGAATAATGGGTCTTTCAGCGCCGTGGTGTCACAGAGAGGTGTCAATTGGACTTGTCAGTGCAGTGATCTCCCAGAGAGAGGAAAACTGAGGCTGTCACTGCTGTGGCCTATAGGAGGGGATGAATTCCCACTTGTCTTTGATGTTATGTCACGAAGAGGAGAAACGTGGCACTGTCACCGCTGGGGTGTGTCAGATAGGTGTAAGTTGGGCTTGTTCCATCTGTGGTGTGACAGAAAGGGTGAAATTTGGTCTGTCAGTGCTGTGATGTCTTAAAGGGTGGAAACTGGGTCTTTCACTGCTGTGATGTCCCAGAGAGGCGTAGATTGGGGTGTCCCACTGCTGTGATGTCCCAGAGAGAGGAAAACAGGGGCTATCACAGCTGTGGAGTCTGAGAGAAAGTTCCACAGGTGTTCTGACTTGTCTGTTGCCACAGAGGGGATGCAGTTGGGGATGTCATGGCTATGGTATCAGAGAGAGGTTTGAATTGGTTCTGTCTCTGCTGTGATGTCACAGAGAAGAGAATAATGAGTCTGTCACTACTGTGGTGTCCCAGAGAGGTGTAAATTGGACTTGTCACTGACTGCAGTGATGTCAGAGAGAGGTGAAACTGGGTCACTCATTTTTGTGATGTCACAGAGAGGAAGAAACTGAGGCTGCCACCACTTTGGTGTCATCAACAGATGTAAGTTGGGCCTGTCACTGCTCTGATGTCACAAATGGAGGAAAAGTGGATCAGTCAGTGCTGCGGTGTTAGAGAGGGGATGAATTTGAGGCTGTCATGACTGTGATGTCCCAGAGAGGGGAATAATGCCTCTGTCAGCACTGTGGTGTCACAGAGAGGCGTAAATGAGAGTTGTCAGTGCAGTGATGTGATAGAGAGGGGAAAATGGGTCCCTGACTGGTGTGATGTCAGAGAGAGGAAAAAACTGAGACTGCCTCTGCACTGGTGTCACAGAGAGGCATCAATTGGGCCTGTCACTTCTGTGATGTCACAAAGAGGGGAAAAGTGAGTCTGTCACTGCTGTGGTGTCCCAGAGAGGGGAAAAGTGGATTGATCGCTGTTGTGCAGTCCCAGAGAAAGTTGCACAGGTGCTATGACTTGTCTGTTGCCACAAAGGGGATGGAATTGGGGTTGTTAGGGCTGTGGTATGACAGAGAGTTTGAAATTGGTTCTGATGTGATGTCCCAGAGAGGGGAATAATGGGTCTTTCAGCGCCGTGGTGTCACAGAGAGGTGTCAATTGGACTTGTCAGTGCAGTGATCTCCCAGAGAGAGGAAAACTGAGGCTGTCACTGCTGTGGCCTATAGGAGGGGATGAATTCCCACTTGTCTTTGATGTTATGTCACGAAGAGGAGAAACGTGGCACTGTCACCGCTGGGGTGTGTCAGATAGGTGTAAGTTGGGCTTGTTCCATCTGTGGTGTGACAGAAAGGGTGAAATTTGGTCTGTCATTGCTGTGGTTTCTTCAAGGGTGGAAACTGGGTCTTTCACTGCTGTGATGTCCCAGAGAGGCGTAGATTGGGGTGTCCCACTGCTGTGATGTCCCAGAGAGAGGAAAACAGGGTCTATCACAGCTGTGGAGTCTGAGAGAAAGTTCCACAGGTGTTCTGACTTGTCTGTTGCCACAGAGGGGATGCAGTTGGGGATGTCATGGCTATGGTATCAGAGAGAGGTTTGAATTGGTTCTGTCTCTGCTGTGATGTCACAGAGAAGAGAATAATGAGTCTGTCACAACTGTGGTGTCCCAGAGAGGTGTAAATTGGACTTGTCACTGACTGCAGTGATGTCAGAGAGAGGTGAAACTGGGTCACTCATTTTTGTGATGTCACAGAGAGGAAGAAACTGAGGCTGCCACCACTTTGGTGTCATCAACAGATGTAAGTTGGGCCTGTCACTGCTCTGATGTCATAAATGGAGGAAAAGTGGATCAGTCAGTGCTGCGGTGTTAGAGAGGGGATGAATTTGAGGCTGTCATGACTGTGATGTCCCAGAGAGGGGAATATTGCCTCTGTCACCACTGTGGTGTCACAGAGAGGCGTAAATGAGAGTTGTCAGTGCAGTGATGTGATAGAGAGGGGAAAATGGGTCCCCTATTGGTGTGATGTCAGAGAGAGGAAAAAACTGAGACTGCCTCTGCACTGGTGTCACAGAGAGGCATCAATTGGGCCTGTCACTTCTGTGATGTCACAAAGAGGGGAAAAGTGAGTCTGTCACTGCTGTGGTGTCCCAGAGAGGGGAAAAGTGGATTGATCGCTGTTGTGCAGTCCCAGAGAAAGTTGCACAGGTGCTATGACTTGTGTGTTGCCACAAAGGGGATGGAATTGGGGTTGTTAGGGCTGTGGTATGACAGAGAGTTTTAAATTGGTTCTGATGTGATGTCCCAGAGAGGTGAATAATGGGTCTTTCAGCGCCGTGGTGTCACAGAGAGGTGTCAATTGGACTTGTCAGTGCAGTGATCTCCCAGAGAGAGGAAAACTGAGGCTGTCACTGCTGTGGCCTATAGGAGGGGATGAATTCCCACTTGTCTTTGATGTTATGTCACGAAGAGGAGAAACGTGGCACTGTCACCGCTGGGGTGTGTCAGATAGGTGTAAGTTGGGCTTGTTCCATCTGTGGTGTGACAGAAAGGGTGAAATTTGGTCTGTCATTGCTGTGGTTTCTTCAAGGGTGGAAACTGGGTCTTTCACTGCTGTGATGTCCCAGAGAGGCGTAGATTGGGGTGTCCCACTGCTGTGATGTCCCAGAGAGAGGAAAACAGGGGCTATCACAGCTGTGGAGTCTGAGAGAAAGTTCCACAGGTGTTCTGACTTGTCTGTTGCCACAGAGGGGATGCAGTTGGGGATGTCATGGCTATGGTATCAGGGAGAGGTTTGAATTGGTTCTGTCTCTGCTGTGATGTCACAGAGAAGAGAATAATGAGTCTGTCACAACTGTGGTGTCCCAGAGAGGTGTAAATTGGACTTGTCACTGACTGCAGTGATGTCAGAGAGAGGTGAAACTGGGTCACTCATTTTTGTGATGTCACAGAGAGGAAGAAACTGAGGCTGCCACCACTTTGGTGTCATCAACAGATGTAAGTTGGGCCTGTCACTGCTCTGATGTCACAAATGGAGGAAAAGTGGATCAGTCAGTGCTGCGGTGTTAGAGAGGGGATGAATTTGAGGCTGTCATGACTGTGATGTCCCAGAGAGGGGAATAATGCCTCTGTCAGCACTGTGGTGTCACAGAGAGGCGTAAATGAGAGTTGTCAGTGCAGTGATGTGATAGAGAGGGGAAAATGGGTCCCTGACTGGTGTGATGTCAGAGAGAGGAAAAAACTGAGACTGCCTCTGCACTGGTGTCACAGAGAGGCATCAATTGGGCCTGTCACTTCTGTGATGTCACAAAGAGGGGAAAAGTGAGTCTGTCACTGCTGTGGTGTCCCAGAGAGGGGAAAAGTGGAGTGATCACTGTTGTGCAGTCCCAGAGAAAGTTGCACAGGTGCTATGACTTGTCTGTTGCCACAAAGGGGATGGAATTGGGGTTGTTAGGGCTGTGGTATGACAGAGAGTTTTAAATTGGTTCTGATGTGATGTCCCAGAGAGGGGAATAATGGGTCTTTCAGCGCCGTGGTGTCACAGAGAGGTGTCAATTGGACTTGTCAGTGCAGTGATCTCCCAGAGAGAGGAAAACTGAGGCTGTCACTGCTGTGGCCTATAGGAGGGCATGAATTCCCACTTGTCTTTGATGTTATGTCACGAAGAGGAGAAACGTGGCACTGTCACCGCTGGGGTGTGTCAGATAGGTGTAAGTTGGGCTTGTTCCATCTGTGGTGTGACAGAAAGGGTGAAATTTGGTCTGTCAGTGCTGTGATGTCTTAAAGGGTGGAAACTGGGTCTTTCACTGCTGTGATGTCCCAGAGAGGCGTAGATTGGGGTGTCCCACTGCTGTGATGTCCCAGAGAGAGGAAAACAGGGCCTATCACAGCTGTGGAGTCTGAGAGAAAGTTCCACAGGTGTTCTGACTTGTCTGTTGCCACAGAGGGGATGCAGTTGGGGATGTCATGGCTATGGTATCAGAGAGAGGTTTGAATTGGTTCTGTCTCTGCTGTGATGTCACAGAGAAGAGAATAATGAGTCTGTCACTACTGTGGTGTCCCAGAGAGGTGTAAATTGGACTTGTCACTGACTGCAGTGATGTCAGAGAGAGGTGAAACTGGGTCACTCATTTTTGTGATGTCACAGAGAGGAAGAAACTGAGGCTGCCACCACTTTGGTGTCATCAACAGATGTAAGTTGGGCCTGTCACTGCTCTGATGTCACAAATGGAGGAAAAGTGGATCAGTCAGTGCTGCGGTGTTACAGAGGGGATGAATTTGAGGCTGTCATGACTGTGATGTCCCAGAGAGGGGAATAATGCCTCTGTCACCACTGTGGTGTCACAGAGAGGCGTAAATGAGAGTTGTCAGTGCAGTGATGTGATAGAGAGGGGAAAATGGGTCCCTGACTGGTGTGATGTCAGAGAGAGGAAAAAACTGAGACTGCCTCTGCACTGGTGTCACAGAGAGGCATCAATTGGGCCTGTCACTTCTGTGATGTCACAAAGAGGGGAAAAGTGAGTCTGTCACTGCTGTGGTGTCCCAGAGAGGGGAAAAGTGGATTGATCGCTGTTGTGCAGTCCCAGAGAAAGTTGCACAGGTGCTATGACTTGTGTGTTGCCACAAAGGGGATGGAATTGGGGTTGTTAGGGCTGTGGTATGACAGAGAGTTTTAAATTGGTTCTGATGTGATGTCCCAGAGAGGGGAATAATGGGTCTTTCAGCGCCGTGGTGTCACAGAGAGGTGTCAATTGGACTTGTCAGTGCAGTGATCTCCCAGAGAGAGGAAAACTGAGGCTGTCACTGCTGTGGCCTATAGGAGGGGATGAATTCCCACTTGTCTTTGATGTTATGTCACGAAGAGGAGAAACGTGGCACTGTCACCGCTGGGGTGTGTCAGATAGGTGTAAGTTGGGCTTGTTCCATCTGTGGTGTGACAGAAAGGGTGAAATTTGGTCTGTCATTGCTGTGGTTTCTTCAAGGGTGGAAACTGGGTCTTTCACTGCTGTGATGTCCCAGAGAGGCGTAGATTGGGGTGTCCCACTGCTGTGATGTCCCAGAGAGAGGAAAACAGGGGCTATCACAGCTGTGGAGTCTGAGAGAAAGTTCCACAGGTGTTCTGACTTGTCTGTTGCCACAGAGGGGATGCAGTTGGGGATGTCATGGCTATGGTATCAGAGAGAGGTTTGAATTGGTTCTGTCTCTGCTGTGATGTCACAGAGAAGAGAATAATGAGTCTGTCACAACTGTGGTGTCCCAGAGAGGTGTAAATTGGACTTGTCACTGACTGCAGTGATGTCAGAGAGAGGTGAAACTGGGTCACTCATTTTTGTGATGTCACAGAGAGGAAGAAACTGAGGCTGCCACCACTTTGGTGTCATCAACAGATGTAAGTTGGGCCTGTCACTGCTCTGATGTCATAAATGGAGGAAAAGTGGATCAGTCAGTGCTGCGGTGTTAGAGAGGGGATGAATTTGAGGCTGTCATGACTGTGATGTCCCAGAGAGGGGAATATTGCCTCTGTCACCACTGTGGTGTCACAGAGAGGCGTAAATGAGAGTTGTCAGTGCAGTGATGTGATAGAGAGGGGAAAATGGGTCCCCTATTGGTGTGATGTCAGAGAGAGGAAAAAACTGAGACTGCCTCTGCACTGGTGTCACAGAGAGGCATCAATTGGGCCTGTCACTTCTGTGATGTCACAAAGAGGGGAAAAGTGAGTCTGTCACTGCTGTGGTGTCCCAGAGAGGGGAAAAGTGGATTGATCGCTGTTGTGCAGTCCCAGAGAAAGTTGCACAGGTGCTATGACTTGTGTGTTGCCACAAAGGGGATGGAATTGGGGTTGTTAGGGCTGTGGTATGACAGAGAGTTTTAAATTGGTTCTGATGTGATGTCCCAGAGAGGTGAATAATGGGTCTTTCAGCGCCGTGGTGTCACAGAGAGGTGTCAATTGGACTTGTCAGTGCAGTGATCTCCCAGAGAGAGGAAAACTGAGGCTGTCACTGCTGTGGCCTATAGGAGGGGATGAATTCCCACTTGTCTTTGATGTTATGTCACGGAGAGGAGAAACGTGGCACTGTCACCGCTGGGGTGTGTCAGATAGGTGTAAGTTGGGCTTGTTCCATCTGTGGTGTGACAGAAAGGGTGAAATTTGGTCTGTCATTGCTGTGGTTTCTTCAAGGGTGGAAACTGGGTCTTTCACTGCTGTGATGTCCCAGAGAGGCGTAGATTGGGGTGTCCCACTGCTGTGATGTCCCAGAGAGAGGAAAACAGGGGCTATCACAGCTGTGGAGTCTGAGAGAAAGTTCCACAGGTGTTCTGACTTGTCTGTTGCCACAGAGGGGATGCAGTTGGGGATGTCATGGCTATGGTATCAGGGAGAGGTTTGAATTGGTTCTGTCTCTGCTGTGATGTCACAGAGAAGAGAATAATGAGTCTGTCACAACTGTGGTGTCCCAGAGAGGTGTAAATTGGACTTGTCACTGACTGCAGTGATGTCAGAGAGAGGTGAAACTGGGTCACTCATTTTTGTGATGTCACAGAGAGGAAGAAACTGAGGCTGCCACCACTTTGGTGTCATCAACAGATGTAAGTTGGGCCTGTCACTGCTCTGATGTCACAAATGGAGGAAAAGTGGATCAGTCAGTGCTGCGGTGTTAGAGAGGGGATGAATTTGAGGCTGTCATGACTGTGATGTCCCAGAGAGGGGAATAATGCCTCTGTCAGCACTGTGGTGTCACAGAGAGGCGTAAATGAGAGTTGTCAGTGCAGTGATGTGATAGAGAGGGGAAAATGGGTCCCTGACTGGTGTGATGTCAGAGAGAGGAAAAAACTGAGACTGCCTCTGCACTGGTGTCACAGAGAGGCATCAATTGGGCCTGTCACTTCTGTGATGTCACAAAGAGGGGAAAAGTGAGTCTGTCACTGCTGTGGTGTCCCAGAGAGGGGAAAAGTGGAGTGATCACTGTTGTGCAGTCCCAGAGAAAGTTGCACAGGTGCTATGACTTGTCTGTTGCCACAAAGGGGATGGAATTGGGGTTGTTAGGGCTGTGGTATGACAGAGAGTTTTAAATTGGTTCTGATGTGATGTCCCAGAGAGGGGAATAATGGGTCTTTCAGCGCCGTGGTGTCACAGAGAGGTGTCAATTGGACTTGTCAGTGCAGTGATCTCCCAGAGAGAGGAAAACTGAGGCTGTCACTGCTGTGGCCTATAGGAGGGCATGAATTCCCACTTGTCTTTGATGTTATGTCACGAAGAGGAGAAACGTGGCACTGTCACCGCTGGGGTGTGTCAGATAGGTGTAAGTTGGGCTTGTTCCATCTGTGGTGTGACAGAAAGGGTGAAATTTGGTCTGTCAGTGCTGTGATGTCTTAAAGGGTGGAAACTGGGTCTTTCACTGCTGTGATGTCCCAGAGAGGCGTAGATTGGGGTGTCCCACTGCTGTGATGTCCCAGAGAGAGGAAAACAGGGCCTATCACAGCTGTGGAGTCTGAGAGAAAGTTCCACAGGTGTTCTGACTTGTCTGTTGCCACAGAGGGGATGCAGTTGGGGATGTCATGGCTATGGTATCAGAGAGAGGTTTGAATTGGTTCTGTCTCTGCTGTGATGTCACAGAGAAGAGAATAATGAGTCTGTCACTACTGTGGTGTCCCAGAGAGGTGTAAATTGGACTTGTCACTGACTGCAGTGATGTCAGAGAGAGGTGAAACTGGGTCACTCATTTTTGTGATGTCACAGAGAGGAAGAAACTGAGGCTGCCACCACTTTGGTGTCATCAACAGATGTAAGTTGGGCCTGTCACTGCTCTGATGTCACAAATGGAGGAAAAGTGGATCAGTCAGTGCTGCGGTGTTACAGAGGGGATGAATTTGAGGCTGTCATGACTGTGATGTCCCAGAGAGGGGAATAATGCCTCTGTCACCACTGTGGTGTCACAGAGAGGCGTAAATGAGAGTTGTCAGTGCAGTGATGTGATAGAGAGGGGAAAATGGGTCCCTGACTGGTGTGATGTCAGAGAGAGGAAAAAACTGAGACTGCCTCTGCACTGGTGTCACAGAGAGGCATCAATTGGGCCTGTCACTTCTGTGATGTCACAAAGAGGGGAAAAGTGAGTCTGTCACTGCTGTGGTGTCCCAGAGAGGGGAAAAGTGGATTGATCGCTGTTGTGCAGTCCCAGAGAAAGTTGCACAGGTGCTATGACTTGTGTGTTGCCACAAAGGGGATGGAATTGGGGTTGTTAGGGCTGTGGTATGACAGAGAGTTTTAAATTGGTTCTGATGTGATGTCCCAGAGAGGGGAATAATGGGTCTTTCAGCGCCGTGGTGTCACAGAGAGGTGTCAATTGGACTTGTCAGTGCAGTGATCTCCCAGAGAGAGGAAAACTGAGGCTGTCACTGCTGTGGCCTATAGGAGGGGATGAATTCCCACTTGTCTTTGATGTTATGTCACGAAGAGGAGAAACGTGGCACTGTCACCGCTGGGGTGTGTCAGATAGGTGTAAGTTGGGCTTGTTCCATCTGTGGTGTGACAGAAAGGGTGAAATTTGGTCTGTCAGTGCTGTGATGTCTTAAAGGGTGGAAACTGGGTCTTTCACTGCTGTGATGTCCCAGAGAGGCGTAGATTGGGGTGTCCCACTGCTGTGATGTCCCAGAGAGAGGAAAACAGGGGCTATCACAGCTGTGGAGTCTGAGAGAAAGTTCCACAGGTGTTCTGACTTGTCTGTTGCCACAGAGGGGATGCAGTTGGGGATGTCATGGCTATGGTATCAGAGAGAGGTTTGAATTGGTTCTGTCTCTGCTGTGATGTCACAGAGAAGAGAATAATGAGTCTGTCACTACTGTGGTGTCCCAGAGAGGTGTAAATTGGACTTGTCACTGACTGCAGTGATGTCAGAGAGAGGTGAAACTGGGTCACTCATTTTTGTGATGTCACAGAGAGGAAGAAACTGAGGCTGCCACCACTTTGGTGTCATCAACAGATGTAAGTTGGGCCTGTCACTGCTCTGATGTCATAAATGGAGGAAAAGTGGATCAGTCAGTGCTGCGGTGTTAGAGAGGGGATGAATTTGAGGCTGTCATGACTGTGATGTCCCAGAGAGGGGAATATTGCCTCTGTCACCACTGTGGTGTCACAGAGAGACTTAAATGAGAGTTGTCAGTGCAGTGATGTGATAGAGAGGGGAAAATGGGTCCCCTATTGGTGTGATGTCAGAGAGAGGAAAAAACTGAGACTGCCTCTGCACTGGTGTCACAGAGAGGCATCAATTGGGCCTGTCACTTCTGTGATGTCACAAAGAGGGGAAAAGTGAGTCTGTCACTGCTGTGGTGTCCCAGAGAGGGGAAAAGTGGATTGATCGCTGTTGTGCAGTCCCAGAGAAAGTTGCACAGGTGCTATGACTTGTGTGTTGCCACAAAGGGGATGGAATTGGGGTTGTTAGGGCTGTGGTATGACAGAGAGTTTTAAATTGGTTCTGATGTGATGTCCCAGAGAGGTGAATAATGGGTCTTTCAGCGCCGTGGTGTCACAGAGAGGTGTCAATTGGACTTGTCAGTGCAGTGATCTCCCAGAGAGAGGAAAACTGAGGCTGTCACTGCTGTGGCCTATAGGAGGGGATGAATTCCCACTTGTCTTTGATGTTATGTCACGGAGAGGAGAAACGTGGCACTGTCACCGCTGGGGTGTGTCAGATAGGTGTAAGTTGGGCTTGTTCCATCTGTGGTGTGACAGAAAGGGTGAAATTTGGTCTGTCATTGCTGTGGTTTCTTCAAGGGTGGAAACTGGGTCTTTCACTGCTGTGATGTCCCAGAGAGGCGTAGATTGGGGTGTCCCACTGCTGTGATGTCCCAGAGAGAGGAAAACAGGGGCTATCACAGCTGTGGAGTCTGAGAGAAAGTTCCACAGGTGTTCTGACTTGTCTGTTGCCACAGAGGGGATGCAGTTGGGGATGTCATGGCTATGGTATCAGGGAGAGGTTTGAATTGGTTCTGTCTCTGCTGTGATGTCACAGAGAAGAGAATAATGAGTCTGTCACAACTGTGGTGTCCCAGAGAGGTGTAAATTGGACTTGTCACTGACTGCAGTGATGTCAGAGAGAGGTGAAACTGGGTCACTCATTTTTGTGATGTCACAGAGAGGAAGAAACTGAGGCTGCCACCACTTTGGTGTCATCAACAGATGTAAGTTGGGCCTGTCACTGCTCTGATGTCACAAATGGAGGAAAAGTGGATCAGTCAGTGCTGCGGTGTTAGAGAGGGGATGAATTTGAGGCTGTCATGACTGTGATGTCCCAGAGAGGGGAATAATGCCTCTGTCAGCACTGTGGTGTCACAGAGAGGCGTAAATGAGAGTTGTCAGTGCAGTGATGTGATAGAGAGGGGAAAATGGGTCCCTGACTGGTGTGATGTCAGAGAGAGGAAAAAACTGAGACTGCCTCTGCACTGGTGTCACAGAGAGGCATCAATTGGGCCTGTCACTTCTGTGATGTCACAAAGAGGGGAAAAGTGAGTCTGTCACTGCTGTGGTGTCCCAGAGAGGGGAAAAGTGGAGTGATCACTGTTGTGCAGTCCCAGAGAAAGTTGCACAGGTGCTATGACTTGTCTGTTGCCACAAAGGGGATGGAATTGGGGTTGTTAGGGCTGTGGTATGACAGAGAGTTTTAAATTGGTTCTGATGTGATGTCCCAGAGAGGGGAATAATGGGTCTTTCAGCGCCGTGGTGTCACAGAGAGGTGTCAATTGGACTTGTCAGTGCAGTGATCTCCCAGAGAGAGGAAAACTGAGGCTGTCACTGCTGTGGCCTATAGGAGGGCATGAATTCCCACTTGTCTTTGATGTTATGTCACGAAGAGGAGAAACGTGGCACTGTCACCGCTGGGGTGTGTCAGATAGGTGTAAGTTGGGCTTGTTCCATCTGTGGTGTGACAGAAAGGGTGAAATTTGGTCTGTCAGTGCTGTGATGTCTTAAAGGGTGGAAACTGGGTCTTTCACTGCTGTGATGTCCCAGAGAGGCGTAGATTGGGGTGTCCCACTGCTGTGATGTCCCAGAGAGAGGAAAACAGGGCCTATCACAGCTGTGGAGTCTGAGAGAAAGTTCCACAGGTGTTCTGACTTGTCTGTTGCCACAGAGGGGATGCAGTTGGGGATGTCATGGCTATGGTATCAGAGAGAGGTTTGAATTGGTTCTGTCTCTGCTGTGATGTCACAGAGAAGAGAATAATGAGTCTGTCACTACTGTGGTGTCCCAGAGAGGTGTAAATTGGACTTGTCACTGACTGCAGTGATGTCAGAGAGAGGTGAAACTGGGTCACTCATTTTTGTGATGTCACAGAGAGGAAGAAACTGAGGCTGCCACCACTTTGGTGTCATCAACAGATGTAAGTTGGGCCTGTCACTGCTCTGATGTCACAAATGGAGGAAAAGTGGATCAGTCAGTGCTGCGGTGTTACAGAGGGGATGAATTTGAGGCTGTCATGACTGTGATGTCCCAGAGAGGGGAATAATGCCTCTGTCACCACTGTGGTGTCACAGAGAGGCGTAAATGAGAGTTGTCAGTGCAGTGATGTGATAGAGAGGGGAAAATGGGTCCCTGACTGGTGTGATGTCACAGAGAGGAAAAAACTGAGACTGCCTCTGCACTGGTGTCACAGAGAGGCATCAATTGGGCCTGTCACTTCTGTGATGTCACAAAGAGGGGAAAAGTGAGTCTGTCACTGCTGTGGTGTCCCAGAGAGGGGAAAAGTGGATTGATCGCTGTTGTGCAGTCCCAGAGAAAGTTGCACAGGTGCTATGACTTGTGTGTTGCCACAAAGGGGATGGAATTGGGGTTGTTAGGGCTGTGGTATGACAGAGAGTTTTAAATTGGTTCTGATGTGATGTCCCAGAGAGGGGAATAATGGGTCTTTCAGCGCCGTGGTGTCACAGAGAGGTGTCAATTGGACTTGTCAGTGCGGTGATCTCCCAGAGAGAGGAAAACTGAGGCTGTCACTGCTGTGGCCTATAGGAGGGGATGAATTCCCACTTGTCTTTGATGTTATGTCACGAAGAGGAGAAACGTGGCACTGTCACCGCTGGGGTGTGTCAGATAGGTGTAAGTTGGGCTTGTTCCATCTGTGGTGTGACAGAAAGGGTGAAATTTGGTCTGTCATTGCTGTGGTTTCTTCAAGGGTGGAAACTGGGTCTTTCACTGCTGTGATGTCCCAGAGAGGCGTAGATTGGGGTGTCCCACTGCTGTGATGTCCCAGAGAGAGGAAAACAGGGGCTATCACAGCTGTGGAGTCTGAGAGAAAGTTCCACAGGTGTTCTGACTTGTCTGTTGCCACAGAGGGGATGCAGTTGGGGATGTCATGGCTATGGTATCAGGGAGAGGTTTGAATTGGTTCTGTCTCTGCTGTGATGTCACAGAGAAGAGAATAATGAGTCTGTCACAACTGTGGTGTCCCAGAGAGGTGTAAATTGGACTTGTCACTGACTGCAGTGATGTCAGAGAGAGGTGAAACTGGGTCACTCATTTTTGTGATGTCACAGAGAGGAAGAAACTGAGGCTGCCACCACTTTGGTGTCATCAACAGA
Source organism: Poecile atricapillus (assembly GCF_030490865.1). Taxonomy (NCBI): domain Eukaryota; kingdom Metazoa; phylum Chordata; class Aves; order Passeriformes; family Paridae; genus Poecile; species Poecile atricapillus. The sequence goes on along the minus strand of NC_081249.1, from coordinate 117,525,127 downwards.
TGTAAGTTGGGCCTGTCACTGCTCTGATGTCACAAATGGAGGAAAAGTGGATCAGTCAGTGCTGCGGTGTTACAGAGGGGATGAATTTGAGGCTGTCATGACTGTGATGTCCCAGAGAGGGGAATAATGCCTCTGTCAGCACTGTGGTGTCACAGAGAGGCGTAAATGAGAGTTGTCAGTGCAGTGATGTGATAGAGAGGGGAAAATGGGTCCCTGACTGGTGTGATGTCAGAGAGAGGAAAAAACTGAGACTGCCTCTGCACTGGTGTCACAGAGAGGCATCAATTGGGCCTGTCACTTCTGTGATGTCACAAAGAGGGGAAAAGTGAGTCTGTCACTGCTGTGGTGTCCCAGAGAGGGGAAAAGTGGAGTGATCACTGTTGTGCAGTCCCAGAGAAAGTTGCACAGGTGCTATGACTTGTCTGTTGCCACAAAGGGGATGGAATTGGGGTTGTTAGGGCTGTGGTATGACAGAGAGTTTTAAATTGGTTCTGATGTGATGTCCCAGAGAGGGGAATAATGGGTCTTTCAGCGCCGTGGTGTCACAGAGAGGTGTCAATTGGACTTGTCAGTGCAGTGATCTCCCAGAGAGAGGAAAACTGAGGCTGTCACTGCTGTGGCCTATAGGAGGGCATGAATTCCCACTTGTCTTTGATGTTATGTCACGAAGAGGAGAAACGTGGCACTGTCACCGCTGGGGTGTGTCAGATAGGTGTAAGTTGGGCTTGTTCCATCTGTGGTGTGACAGAAAGGGTGAAATTTGGTCTGTCAGTGCTGTGATGTCTTAAAGGGTGGAAACTGGGTCTTTCACTGCTGTGATGTCCCAGAGAGGCGTAGATTGGGGTGTCCCACTGCTGTGATGTCCCAGAGAGAGGAAAACAGGGGCTATCACAGCTGTGGAGTCTGAGAGAAAGTTCCACAGGTGTTCTGACTTGTCTGTTGCCACAGAGGGGATGCAGTTGGGGATGTCATGCCTATGGTATCAGGGAGAGGTTTGAATTGGTTCTGTCTCTGCTGTGATGTCACAGAGAAGAGAATAATGAGTCTGTCACAACTGTGGTGTCCCAGAGAGGTGTAAATTGGACTTGTCACTGACTGCAGTGATGTCAGAGAGAGGTGAAACTGGGTCACTCATTTTTGTGATGTCACAGAGAGGAAGAAACTGAGGCTGCCACCACTTTGGTGTCATCAACAGATGTAAGTTGGGCCTGTCACTGCTCTGATGTCATAAATGGAGGAAAAGTGGATCAGTCAGTGCTGCGGTGTTAGAGAGGGGATGAATTTGAGGCTGTCATGACTGTGATGTCCCAGAGAGGGGAATATTGCCTCTGTCAGCACTGTGGTGTCACAGAGAGGCGTAAATGAGAGTTGTCAGTGCAGTGATGTGATAGAGAGGGGAAAATGGGTCCCTGATTGGTGTGATGTCACAGAGAGGAAAAAACTGAGACTGCCTCTGCACTGGTGTCACAGAGAGGCATCAATTGGGCCTGTCACTTCTGTGATGTCACAAAGAGGGGAAAAGTGAGTCTGTCACTGCTGTGGTGTCCCAGAGAGGGGAAAAGTGGAGTGATCACTGTTGTGCAGTCCCAGAGAAAGTTGCACAGGTGCTATGACTTGTCTGTTGCCACAAAGGGGATGGAATTGGGGTTGTTAGGGCTGTGGTATGACAGAGAGTTTGAAATTGGTTCTGATGTGATGTCCCAGAGAGGGGAATAATGGGTCTTTCAGCGCCGTGGTGTCACAGAGAGGTGTCAATTGGACTTGTCAGTGCAGTGATCTCCCAGAGAGAGGAAAACTGAGGCTGTCACTGCTGTGGCCTATAGGAGGGCATGAATTCCCACTTGTCTTTGATGTTATGTCACGAAGAGGAGAAACGTGGCACTGTCACCGCTGGGGTGTGTCAGATAGGTGTAAGTTGGGCTTGTTCCATCTGTGGTGTGACAGAAAGGGTGAAATTTGGTCTGTCAGTGCTGTGATGTCTTAAAGGGTGGAAACTGGGTCTTTCACTGCTGTGATGTCCCAGAGAGGCGTAGATTGGGGTGTCCCACTGCTGTGATGTCCCAGAGAGAGGAAAACAGGGGCTATCACAGCTGTGGAGTCTGAGAGAAAGTTCCACAGGTGTTCTGACTTGTCTGTTGCCACAGAGGGGATGCAGTTGGGGATGTCATGGCTATGGTATCAGGGAGAGGTTTGAATTGGTTCTGTCTCTGCTGTGATGTCACAGAGAAGAGAATAATGAGTCTGTCACAACTGTGGTGTCCCAGAGAGGTGTAAATTGGACTTGTCACTGACTGCAGTGATGTCAGAGAGAGGTGAAACTGGGTCACTCATTTTTGTGATGTCACAGAGAGGAAGAAACTGAGGCTGCCACCACTTTGGTGTCATCAACAGATGTAAGTTGGGCCTGTCACTGCTCTGATGTCACAAATGGAGGAAAAGTGGATCAGTCAGTGCTGCGGTGTTAGAGAGGGGATGAATTTGAGGCTGTCATGACTGTGATGTCCCAGAGAGGGGAATAATGCCTCTGTCAGCACTGTGGTGTCACAGAGAGGCGTAAATGAGAGTTGTCAGTGCAGTGATGTGATAGAGAGGGGAAAATGGGTCCCTGACTGGTGTGATGTCAGAGAGAGGAAAAAACTGAGACTGCCTCTGCACTGGTGTCACAGAGAGGCATCAATTGGGCCTGTCACTTCTGTGATGTCACAAAGAGGGGAAAAGTGAGTCTGTCACTGCTGTGGTGTCCCAGAGAGGGGAAAAGTGGATTGATCGCTGTTGTGCAGTCCCAGAGAAAGTTGCACAGGTGCTATGACTTGTCTGTTGCCACAAAGGGGATGGAATTGGGGTTGTTAGGGCTGTGGTATGACAGAGAGTTTGAAATTGGTTCTGATGTGATGTCCCAGAGAGGGGAATAATGGGTCTTTCAGCACCGTGGTGTCACAGAGAGGTGTCAGTTGGACTTGTCAGTGCAGTGATCTCCCAGAGAGAGGAAAACTGAGGCTGTCACTGCTGTGGCCTATAGGAGGGGATGAATTCCCACTTGTCTTTGATGTTATGTCACGAAGAGGAGAAACGTGGCACTGTCACCGCTGGGGTGTGTCAGATAGGTGTAAGTTGGGCTTGTTCCATCTGTGGTGTGACAGAAAGGGTGAAATTTGGTCTGTCAGTGCTGTGATGTCTTCAAGGGTGGAAACTGGGTCTTTCACTGCTGTGATGTCCCAGAGAGAGGAAAACAGGGGCTATCACAGCTGTGGAGTCTCAGAGAAAGTTCCACAGGTGTTCTGACTTGTCTGTTGCCACAGAGGGGATGCAGTTGGGGATGTCATGGCTATGGTATCAGGGAGAGGTTTGAATTGGTTCTGTCTCTGCTGTGATGTCACAGAGAAGAGAATAATGAGTCTGTCACAACTGTGGTGTCCCAGAGAGGTGTAAATTGGACTTGTCACTGACTGCAGTGATGTCAGAGAGAGGTGAAACTGGGTCACTCATTTTTGTGATGTCACAGAGAGGAAGAAACTGAGGCTGCCACCACTTTGGTGTCATCAACAGATGTAAGTTGGGCCTGTCACTGCTCTGATGTCACAAATGGAGGAAAAGTGGATCAGTCAGTGCTGCGGTGTTAGAGAGGGGATGAATTTGAGGCTGTCATGACTGTGATGTCCCAGAGAGGGGAATAATGCCTCTGTCAGCACTGTGGTGTCACAGAGAGGCGTAAATGAGAGTTGTCAGTGCAGTGATGTGATAGAGAGGGGAAAATGGGTCCCTGACTGGTGTGATGTCAGAGAGAGGAAAAAACTGAGACTGCCTCTGCACTGGTGTCACAGAGAGGCATCAATTGGGCCTGTCACTTCTGTGATGTCACAAAGAGGGGAAAAGTGAGTCTGTCACTGCTGTGGTGTCCCAGAGAGGGGAAAAGTGGATTGATCGCTGTTGTGCAGTCCCAGAGAAAGTTGCACAGGTGCTATGACTTGTCTGTTGCCACAAAGGGGATGGAATTGGGGTTGTTAGGGCTGTGGTATGACAGAGAGTTTGAAATTGGTTCTGATGTGATGTCCCAGAGAGGGGAATAATGGGTCTTTCAGCACCGTGGTGTCACAGAGAGGTGTCAGTTGGACTTGTCAGTGCAGTGATCTCCCAGAGAGAGGAAAACTGAGGCTGTCACTGCTGTGGCCTATAGGAGGGGATGAATTCCCACTTGTCTTTGATGTTATGTCACGAAGAGGAGAAACGTGGCACTGTCACCGCTGGGGTGTGTCAGATAGGTGTAAGTTGGGCTTGTTCCATCTGTGGTGTGACAGAAAGGGTGAAATTTGGTCTGTCAGTGCTGTGATGTCTTCAAGGGTGGAAACTGGGTCTTTCACTGCTGTGATGTCCCAGAGAGAGGAAAACAGGGGCTATCACAGCTGTGGAGTCTCAGAGAAAGTTCCACAGGTGTTCTGACTTGTCTGTTGCCACAGAGGGGATGCAGTTGGGGATGTCATGGCTATGGTATCAGGGAGAGGTTTGAATTGGTTCTGTCTCTGCTGTGATGTCACAGAGAAGAGAATAATGAGTCTGTCACAACTGTGGTGTCCCAGAGAGGTGTAAATTGGACTTGTCACTGACTGCAGTGATGTCAGAGAGAGGTGAAACTGGGTCACTCATTTTTGTGATGTCACAGAGAGGAAGAAACTGAGGCTGCCACCACTTTGGTGTCATCAACAGATGTAAGTTGGGCCTGTCACTGCTCTGATGTCACAAATGGAGGAAAAGTGGATCAGTCAGTGCTGCGGTGTTAGAGAGGGGATGAATTTGAGGCTGTCATGACTGTGATGTTTCAGAGAGGGGAATAATGCCTCTGTCACCACTGTGGTGTCACAGAGAGACTTAAATGAGAGTTGTCAGTGCAGTGATGTGATAGAGAGGGGAAAATGGGTCCCTGACTGGTGTGATGTCACAGAGAGGAAAAAACTGAGACTGCCTCTGCACTGGTGTCACAGAGAGGCATCAATTGGGCCTGTCACTTCTGTGATGTCACAAAGAGGGGAAAAGTGAGTCTGTCACTGCTGTGGTGTCCCAGAGAGGGGAAAAGTGGATTGATCGCTGTTGTGCAGTCCCAGAGAAAGTTGCACAGGTGCTATGACTTGTGTGTTGCCACAAAGGGGATGGAATTGGGGTTGTTAGGGCTGTGGTATGACAGAGAGTTTTAAATTGGTTCTGATGTGATGTCCCAGAGAGGGGAATAATGGGTCTTTCAGCGCCGTGGTGTCACAGAGAGGTGTCAATTGGACTTGTCAGTGCAGTGATCTCCCAGAGAGAGGAAAACTGAGGCTGTCACTGCTGTGGCCTATAGGAGGGGATGAATTCCCACTTGTCTTTGATGTTATGTCACGGAGAGGAGAAACGTGGCACTGTCACCGCTGGGGTGTGTCAGATAGGTGTAAGTTGGGCTTGTTCCATCTGTGGTGTGACAGAAAGGGTGAAATTTGGTCTGTCAGTGCTGTGGTGTCTTCAAGGGTGGAAACTGGGTCTTTCACTGCTGTGATGTCCCAGAGAGGCGTAGATTGGGGTGTCCCACTGCTGTGATGTCCCAGAGAGAGGAAAACAGGGGCTATCACAGCTGTGGAGTCTGAGAGAAAGTTCCACAGGTGTTCTGACTTGTCTGTTGCCACAGAGGGGATGCAGTTGGGGATGTCATGGCTATGGTATCAGGGAGAGGTTTGAATTGGTTCTGTCTCTGCTGTGATGTCACAGAGAAGAGAATAATGAGTCTGTCACAACTGTGGTGTCCCAGAGAGGTGTAAATTGGACTTGTCACTGACTGCAGTGATGTCAGAGAGAGGTGAAACTGGGTCACTCATTTTTGTGATGTCACAGAGAGGAAGAAACTGAGGCTGCCACCACTTTGGTGTCATCAACAGATGTAAGTTGGGCCTGTCACTGCTCTGATGTCACAAATGGAGGAAAAGTGGATCAGTCAGTGCTGCGGTGTTAGAGAGGGGATGAATTTGAGGCTGTCATGACTGTGATGTCCCAGAGAGGGGAATAATGCCTCTGTCAGCACTGTGGTGTCACAGAGAGGCGTAAATGAGAGTTGTCAGTGCAGTGATGTGATAGAGAGGGGAAAATGGGTCCCTGACTGGTGTGATGTCAGAGAGAGGAAAAAACTGAGACTGCCTCTGCACTGGTGTCACAGAGAGGCATCAATTGGGCCTGTCACTTCTGTGATGTCACAAAGAGGGGAAAAGTGAGTCTGTCACTGCTGTGGTGTCCCAGAGAGGGGAAAAGTGGATTGATCGCTGTTGTGCAGTCCCAGAGAAAGTTGCACAGGTGCTATGACTTGTCTGTTGCCACAAAGGGGATGGAATTGGGGTTGTTAGGGCTGTGGTATGACAGAGAGTTTGAAATTGGTTCTGATGTGATGTCCCAGAGAGGGGAATAATGGGTCTTTCAGCACCGTGGTGTCACAGAGAGGTGTCAGTTGGACTTGTCAGTGCAGTGATCTCCCAGAGAGAGGAAAACTGAGGCTGTCACTGCTGTGGCCTATAGGAGGGGATGAATTCCCACTTGTCTTTGATGTTATGTCACGAAGAGGAGAAACGTGGCACTGTCACCGCTGGGGTGTGTCAGATAGGTGTAAGTTGGGCTTGTTCCATCTGTGGTGTGACAGAAAGGGTGAAATTTGGTCTGTCAGTGCTGTGATGTCTTCAAGGGTGGAAACTGGGTCTTTCACTGCTGTGATGACCCAGAGAGAGGAAAACAGGGGCTATCACAGCTGTGGAGTCTCAGAGAAAGTTCCACAGGTGTTCTGACTTGTCTGTTGCCACAGAGGGGATGCAGTTGGGGATGTCATGGCTATGGTATCAGGGAGAGGTTTGAATTGGTTCTGTCTCTGCTGTGATGTCACAGAGAAGAGAATAATGAGTCTGTCACAACTGTGGTGTCCCAGAGAGGTGTAAATTGGACTTGTCACTGACTGCAGTGATGTCAGAGAGAGGTGAAACTGGGTCACTCATTTTTGTGATGTCACAGAGAGGAAGAAACTGAGGCTGCCACCACTTTGGTGTCATCAACAGATGTAAGTTGGGCCTGTCACTGCTCTGATGTCACAAATGGAGGAAAAGTGGATCAGTCAGTGCTGCGGTGTTAGAGAGGGGATGAATTTGAGGCTGTCATGACTGTGATGTCCCAGAGAGGGGAATAATGCCTCTGTCAGCACTGTGGTGTCACAGAGAGGCGTAAATGAGAGTTGTCAGTGCAGTGATGTGATAGAGAGGGGAAAATGGGTCCCTGACTGGTGTGATGTCAGAGAGAGGAAAAAACTGAGACTGCCTCTGCACTGGTGTCACAGAGAGGCATCAATTGGGCCTGTCACTTCTGTGATGTCACAAAGAGGGGAAAAGTGAGTCTGTCACTGCTGTGGTGTCCCAGAGAGGGGAAAAGTGGATTGATCGCTGTTGTGCAGTCCCAGAGAAAGTTGCACAGGTGCTATGACTTGTCTGTTGCCACAAAGGGGATGGAATTGGGGTTGTTAGGGCTGTGGTATGACAGAGAGTTTGAAATTGGTTCTGATGTGATGTCCCAGAGAGGGGAATAATGGGTCTTTCAGCACCGTGGTGTCACAGAGAGGTGTCAGTTGGACTTGTCAGTGCAGTGATCTCCCAGAGAGAGGAAAACTGAGGCTGTCACTGCTGTGGCCTATAGGAGGGGATGAATTCCCACTTGTCTTTGATGTTATGTCACGAAGAGGAGAAACGTGGCACTGTCACCGCTGGGGTGTGTCAGATAGGTGTAAGTTGGGCTTGTTCCATCTGTGGTGTGACAGAAAGGGTGAAATTTGGTCTGTCAGTGCTGTGATGTCTTCAAGGGTGGAAACTGGGTCTTTCACTGCTGTGATGTCCCAGAGAGAGGAAAACAGGGGCTATCACAGCTGTGGAGTCTCAGAGAAAGTTCCACAGGTGTTCTGACTTGTCTGTTGCCACAGAGGGGATGCAGTTGGGGATGTCATGGCTATGGTATCAGGGAGAGGTTTGAATTGGTTCTGTCTCTGCTGTGATGTCACAGAGAAGAGAATAATGAGTCTGTCACAACTGTGGTGTCCCAGAGAGGTGTAAATTGGACTTGTCACTGACTGCAGTGATGTCAGAGAGAGGTGAAACTGGGTCACTCATTTTTGTGATGTCACAGAGAGGAAGAAACTGAGGCTGCCACCACTTTGGTGTCATCAACAGATGTAAGTTGGGCCTGTCACTGCTCTGATGTCACAAATGGAGGAAAAGTGGATCAGTCAGTGCTGCGGTGTTAGAGAGGGGATGAATTTGAGGCTGTCATGACTGTGATGTCCCAGAGAGGGGAATAATGCCTCTGTCACCACTGTGGTGTCACAGAGAGACTTAAATGAGAGTTGTCAGTGCAGTGATGTGATAGAGAGGGGAAAATGGGTCCCTGACTGGTGTGATGTCACAGAGAGGAAAAAACTGAGACTGCCTCTGCACTGGTGTCACAGAGAGGCATCAATTGGGCCTGTCACTTCTGTGATGTCACAAAGAGGGGAAAAGTGAGTCTGTCACTGCTGTGGTGTCCCAGAGAGGGGAAAAGTGGATTGATCGCTGTTGTGCAGTCCCAGAGAAAGTTGCACAGGTGCTATGACTTGTGTGTTGCCACAAAGGGGATGGAATTGGGGTTGTTAGGGCTGTGGTATGACAGAGAGTTTGAAATTGGTTCTGATGTGATGTCCCAGAGAGGGGAATAATGGGTCTTTCAGCGCCGTGGTGTCACAGAGAGGTGTCAATTGGACTTGTCAGTGCAGTGATCTCCCAGAGAGAGGAAAACTGAGGCTGTCACTGCTGTGGCCTATAGGAGGGGATGAATTCCCACTTGTCTTTGATGTTATGTCACGGAGAGGAGAAACGTGGCACTGTCACCGCTGGGGTGTGTCAGATAGGTGTAAGTTGGGCTTGTTCCATCTGTGGTGTGACAGAAAGGGTGAAATTTGGTCTGTCAGTGCTGTGGTGTCTTCAAGGGTGGAAACTGGCTCTTTCACTGCTGTGATGTCCCAGAGAGGCGTAGATTGGGGTGTCCCACTGCTGTGATGTCCCAGAGAGAGGAAAACAGGGGCTATCACAGCTGTGGAGTCTGAGAGAAAGTTCCACAGGTGTTCTGACTTGTCTGTTGCCACAGAGGGGATGCAGTTGGGGATGTCATGGCTATGGTATCAGAGAGAGGTTTGAATTGGTTCTGTCTCTGCTGTGATGTCACAGAGAAGAGAATAATGAGTCTGTCACAACTGTGGTGTCCCAGAGAGGTGTAAATTGGACTTGTCACTGACTGCAGTGATGTCAGAGAGAGGTGAAACTGGGTCACTCATTTTTGTGATGTCACAGAGAGGAAGAAACTGAGGCTGCCACCACTTTGGTGTCATCAACAGATGTAAGTTGGGCCTGTCACTGCTCTGATGTCACAAATGGAGGAAAAGTGGATCAGTCAGTGCTGCGGTGTTAGAGAGGGGATGAATTTGAGGCTGTCATGACTGTGATGTCCCAGAGCGGGGAATATTGCCTCTGTCAGCACTGTGGTGTCACAGAGAGGCGTAAATGAGAGTTGTCAGTGCAGTGATGTGATAGAGAGGGGAAAATGGGTCCCTGACTGGTGTGATGTCACAGAGAGGAAAAAACTGAGACTGCCTCTGCACTGGTGTCACAGAGAGGCATCAATTGGGCCTGTCACTTCTGTGATGTCACAAAGAGGGGAAAAGTGAGTCTGTCACTGCTGTGGTGTCCCAGAGAGGGGAAAAGTGGATTGATCACTGTTGTGCAGTCCCAGAGAAAGTTGCACAGGTGCTATGACTTGTGTGTTGCCACAAAGGGGATGGAATTGGGGTTGTTAGGGCTGTGGTATGACAGAGAGTTTGAAATTGGTTCTGATGTGATGTCCCAGAGAGGGGAATAATGGGTCTTTCAGCGCCGTGGTGTCACAGAGAGGTGTCAATTGGACTTGTCAGTGCGGTGATCTCCCAGAGAGAGGAAAACTGAGGCTGTCACTGCTGTGGCCTATAGGAGGGCATGAATTCCCACTTGTCTTTGATGTTATGTCACGAAGAGGAGAAACGTGGCACTGTCACCGCTGGGGTGTGTCAGATAGGTGTAAGTTGGGCTTGTTCCATCTGTGGTGTGACAGAAAGGGTGAAATTTGGTCTGTCAGTGCTGTGATGTCTTAAAGGGTGGAAACTGGGTCTTTCACTGCTGTGATGTCCCAGAGAGGCGTAGATTGGGGTGTCCCACTGCTGTGATGTCCCAGAGAGAGGAAAACAGGGGCTATCACAGCTGTGGAGTCTGAGAGAAAGTTCCACAGGTGTTCTGACTTGTCTGTTGCCACAGAGGGGATGCAGTTGGGGATGTCATGGCTATGGTATCAGGGAGAGGTTTGAATTGGTTCTGTCTCTGCTGTGATGTCACAGAGAAGAGAATAATGAGTCTGTCACAACTGTGGTGTCCCAGAGAGGTGTAAATTGGACTTGTCACTGACTGCAGTGATGTCAGAGAGAGGTGAAACTGGGTCACTCATTTTTGTGATGTCACAGAGAGGAAGAAACTGAGGCTGCCACCACTTTGGTGTCATCAACAGATGTAAGTTGGGCCTGTCACTGCTCTGATGTCACAAATGGAGGAAAAGTGGATCAGTCAGTGCTGCGGTGTTACAGAGGGGATGAATTTGAGGCTGTCATGACTGTGATGTCCCAGAGAGGGGAATAATGCCTCTGTCACCACTGTGGTGTCACAGAGAGGCGTAAATGAGAGTTGTCAGTGCAGTGATGTGATAGAGAGGGGAAAATGGGTCCCTGACTGGTGTGATGTCACAGAGAGGAAAAAACTGAGACTGCCTCTGCACTGGTGTCACAGAGAGGCATCAATTGGGCCTGTCACTTCTGTGATGTCACAAAGAGGGGAAAAGTGAGTCTGTCACTGCTGTGGTGTCCCAGAGAGGGGAAAAGTGGATTGATCGCTGTTGTGCAGTCCCAGAGAAAGTTGCACAGGTGCTATGACTTGTGTGTTGCCACAAAGGGGATGGAATTGGGGTTGTTAGGGCTGTGGTATGACAGAGAGTTTTAAATTGGTTCTGATGTGATGTCCCAGAGAGGGGAATAATGGGTCTTTCAGCGCCGTGGTGTCACAGAGAGGTGTCAATTGGACTTGTCAGTGCAGTGATCTCCCAGAGAGAGGAAAACTGAGGCTGTCACTGCTGTGGCCTATAGGAGGGGATGAATTCCCACTTGTCTTTGATGTTATGTCACGGAGAGGAGAAACGTGGCACTGTCACCGCTGGGGTGTGTCAGATAGGTGTAAGTTGGGCTTGTTCCATCTGTGGTGTGACAGAAAGGGTGAAATTTGGTCTGTCATTGCTGTGGTTTCTTCAAGGGTGGAAACTGGGTCTTTCACTGCTGTGATGTCCCAGAGAGGCGTAGATTGGGGTGTCCCACTGCTGTGATGTCCCAGAGAGAGGAAAACAGGGGCTATCACAGCTGTGGAGTCTGAGAGAAAGTTCCACAGGTGTTCTGACTTGTCTGTTGCCACAGAGGGGATGCAGTTGGGGATGTCATGGCTATGGTATCAGGGAGAGGTTTGAATTGGTTCTGTCTCTGCTGTGATGTCACAGAGAAGAGAATAATGAGTCTGTCACAACTGTGGTGTCCCAGAGAGGTGTAAATTGGACTTGTCACTGACTGCAGTGATGTCAGAGAGAGGTGAAACTGGGTCACTCATTTTTGTGATGTCACAGAGAGGAAGAAACTGAGGCTGCCACCACTTTGGTGTCATCAACAGATGTAAGTTGGGCCTGTCACTGCTCTGATGTCACAAATGGAGGAAAAGTGGATCAGTCAGTGCTGCGGTGTTACAGAGGGGATGAATTTGAGGCTGTCATGACTGTGATGTCCCAGAGAGGGGAATATTGCCTCTGTGACCACTGTGGTGTCACAGAGAGGCATAAATGAGAGTTGTCAGTGCAGTGATGTGATAGAGAGGGGAAAATGGGTCCCTGATTGGTGTGATGTCACAGAGAGGAAAAAACTGAGACTGCCTCTGCACTGGTGTCACAGAGAGGCATCAATTGGGCCTGTCACTTCTGTGATGTCACAAAGAGGGGAAAAGTGAGTCTGTCACTGCTGTGGTGTCCCAGAGAGGGGAAAAGTGGATTGATCGCTGTTGTGCAGTCCCAGAGAAAGTTGCACAGGTGCTATGACTTGTGTGTTGCCACAAAGGGGATGGAATTGGGGTTGTTAGGGCTGTGGTATGACAGAGAGTTTTAAATTGGTTCTGATGTGATGTCCCAGAGAGGGGAATAATGGGTCTTTCAGCGCCGTGGTGTCACAGAGAGGTGTCAATTGGACTTGTCAGTGCAGTGATCTCCCAGAGAGAGGAAAACTGAGGCTGTCACTGCTGTGGCCTATAGGAGGGGATGAATTCCCACTTGTCTTTGATGTTATGTCACGGAGAGGAGAAACGTGGCACTGTCACCGCTGGGGTGTGTCAGATAGGTGTAAGTTGGGCTTGTTCCATCTGTGGTGTGACAGAAAGGGTGAAATTTGGTCTGTCATTGCTGTGGTGTCTTCAAGGGTGGAAACTGGGTCTTTCACTGCTGTGATGTCCCAGAGAGGCGTAGATTGGGGTGTCCCACTGCTGTGATGTCCCAGAGAGAGGAAAACAGGGGCTATCACAGCTGTGGAGTCTGAGAGAAAGTTCCACAGGTGTTCTGACTTGTCTGTTGCCACAGAGGGGATGCAGTTGGGGATGTCATGGCTATGGTATCAGGGAGAGGTTTGAATTGGTTCTGTCTCTGCTGTGATGTCACAGAGAAGAGAATAATGAGTCTGTCACAACTGTGGTGTCCCAGAGAGGTGTAAATTGGACTTGTCACTGACTGCAGTGATGTCAGAGAGAGGTGAAACTGGGTCACTCATTTTTGTGATGTCACAGAGAGGAAGAAACTGAGGCTGCCACCACTTTGGTGTCATCAACAGATGTAAGTTGGGCCTGTCACTGCTCTGATGTCACAAATGGAGGAAAAGTGGATCAGTCAGTGCTGCGGTGTTACAGAGGGGATGAATTTGAGGCTGTCATGACTGTGATGTCCCAGAGAGGGGAATAATGCCTCTGTCACCACTGTGGTGTCACAGAGAGGCATAAATGAGAGTTGTCAGTGCAGTGATGTGATAGAGAGGGGAAAATGGGTCCCCGATTGGTGTGATGTCACAGAGAGGAAAAAACTGAAACTGCCTCTGCACTGGTGTCACAGAGAGGCATCAATTGGGCCTGTCACTTCTGTGATGTCACAAAGAGGGGAAAAGTGAGTCTGTCACTGCTGTGGTGTCCCAGAGAGGGGAAAAGTGGAGTGATCGCTGTTGTGCAGTCCCAGAGAAAGTTGCACAAGTGCTATGACTTGTCTGTTGCCACAAAGGGGATGGAATTGGGGTTGTTAGGGCTGTGGTATGACAGAGAGTTTTAAATTGGTTCTGATGTGATGTCCCAGAGAGGGGAATAATGGGTCTTTCAGCGCCGTGGTGTCACAGAGAGGTGTCAATTGGACTTGTCAGTGCAGTGATCTCCCAGAGAGAGGAAAACTGAGGCTGTCACTGCTGTGGCCTATAGGAGGGGATGAATTCCCACTTGTCTTTGATGTTATGTCACGGAGAGGAGAAACGTGGCACTGTCACCGCTGGGGTGTGTCAGATAGGTGTAAGTTGGGCTTGTTCCATCTGTGGTGTGACAGAAAGGGTGAAATTTGGTCTGTCATTGCTGTGGTTTCTTCAAGGGTGGAAACTGGGTCTTTCACTGCTGTGATGTCCCAGAGAGGCGTAGATTGGGGTGTCCCACTGCTGTGATGTCCCAGAGAGAGGAAAACAGGGGCTATCACAGCTGTGGAGTCTGAGAGAAAGTTCCACAGGTGTTCTGACTTGTCTGTTGCCACAGAGGGGATGCAGTTGGGGATGTCATGGCTATGGTATCAGGGAGAGGTTTGAATTGGTTCTGTCTCTGCTGTGATGTCACAGAGAAGAGAATAATGAGTCTGTCACCACTGTGGTGTCCCAGAGAGGTGTAAATTGGACTTGTCACTGACTGCAGTGATGTCAGAGAGAGGTGAAACTGGGTCACTCATTTTTGTGATGTCACAGAGAGGAAGAAACTGAGGCTGCCACCACTTTGGTGTCATCAACAGATGTAAGTTGGGCCTGTCACTGCTCTGATGTCACAAATGGAGGAAAAGTGGATCAGTCAGTGCTGCGGTGTTACAGAGGGGATGAATTTGAGGCTGTCATGACTGTGATGTCCCATAGAGGGGAATAATGCCTCTGTCAGCACTGTGGTGTCACAGAGAGGCGTAAATGAGAGTTGTCAGTGCAGTGATGTGATAGAGAGGGGAAAATGGGTCCCTGACTGGTGTGATGTCAGAGAGAGGAAAAAACTGAGACTGCCTCTGCACTGGTGTCACAGAGAGGCATCAATTGGGCCTGTCACTTCTGTGATGTCACAAAGAGGGGAAAAGTGAGTCTGTCACTGCTGTGGTGTCCCAGAGAGGGGAAAAGTGGATTGATCGCTGTTGTGCAGTCCCAGAGAAAGTTGCACAGGTGCTATGACTTGTGTGTTGCCACAAAGGGGATGGAATTGGGGTTGTTAGGGCTGTGGTATGACAGAGAGTTTTAAATTGGTTCTGATGTGATGTCCCAGAGAGGGGAATAATGGGTCTTTCAGCGCCGTGGTGTCACAGAGAGGTGTCAATTGGACTTGTCAGTGCAGTGATCTCCCAGAGAGAGGAAAACTGAGGCTGTCACTGCTGTGGCCTATAGGAGGGGATGAATTCCCACTTGTCTTTGATGTTATGTCACGAAGAGGAGAAACGTGGCACTGTCACCGCTGGGGTGTGTCAGATAGGTGTAAGTTGGGCTTGTTCCATCTGTGGTGTGACAGAAAGGGTGAAATTTGGTCTGTCATTGCTGTGGTGTCTTCAAGGGTGGAAACTGGGTCTTTCACTGCTGTGATGTCCCAGAGAGGCGTAGATTGGGGTGTCCCACTGCTGTGATGTCCCAGAGAGAGGAAAACAGGGGCTATCACAGCTGTGGAGTCTGAGAGAAAGTTCCACAGGTGTTCTGACTTGTCTGTTGCCACAGAGGGGATGCAGTTGGGGATGTCATGGCTATGGTATCAGGGAGAGGTTTGAATTGGTTCTGTCTCTGCTGTGATGTCACAGAGAAGAGAATAATGAGTCTGTCACAACTGTGGTGTCCCAGAGAGGTGTAAATTGGACTTGTCACTGACTGCAGTGATGTCAGAGAGAGGTGAAACTGGGTCACTCATTTTTGTGATGTCACAGAGAGGAAGAAACTGAGGCTGCCACCACTTTGGTGTCATCAACAGATGTAAGTTGGGCCTGTCACTGCTCTGATGTCACAAATGGAGGAAAAGTGGATCAGTCAGTGCTGCGGTGTTACAGAGGGGATGAATTTGAGGCTGTCATGACTGTGATGTCCCAGAGAGGGGAATAATGCCTCTGTCACCACTGTGGTGTCACAGAGAGGCGTAAATGAGAGTTGTCAGTGCAGTGATGTGATAGAGAGGGGAAAATGGGTCCCTGACTGGTGTGATGTCAGAGAGAGGAAAAAACTGAGACTGCCTCTGCACTGGTGTCACAGAGAGGCATCAATTGGGCCTGTCACTTCTGTGATGTCACAAAGAGGGGAAAAGTGAGTCTGTCACTGCTGTGGTGTCCCAGAGAGGGGAAAAGTGGAGTGATCACTGTTGTGCAGTCCCAGAGAAAGTTGCACAGGTGCTATGACTTGTCTGTTGCCACAAAGGGGATGGAATTGGGGTTGTTAGGGCTGTGGTATGACAGAGAGTTTGAAATTGGTTCTGATGTGATGTCCCAGAGAGGGGAATAATGGGTCTTTCAGCGCCGTGGTGTCACAGAGAGGTGTCAATTGGACTTGTCAGTGCAGTGATCTCCCAGAGAGAGGAAAACTGAGGCTGTCACTGCTGTGGCCTATAGGAGGGCATGAATTCCCACTTGTCTTTGATGTTATGTCACGGAGAGGAGAAACGTGGCACTGTCACCGCTGGGGTGTGTCAGATAGGTGTAAGTTGGGCTTGTTCCATCTGTGGTGTGACAGAAAGGGTGAAATTTGGTCTGTCATTGCTGTGGTGTCTTCAAGGGTGGAAACTGGGTCTTTCACTGCTGTGATGTCCCAGAGAGGCGTAGATTGGGGTGTCCCACTGCTGTGATGTCCCAGAGAGAGGAAAACAGGGGCTATCACAGCTGTGGAGTCTGAGAGAAAGTTCCACAGGTGTTCTGACTTGTCTGTTGCCACAGAGGGGATGCAGTTGGGGATGTCATGCCTATGGTATCAGGGAGAGGTTTGAATTGGTTCTGTCTCTGCTGTGATGTCACAGAGAAGAGAATAATGAGTCTGTCACAACTGTGGTGTCCCAGAGAGGTGTAAATTGGACTTGTCACTGACTGCAGTGATGTCAGAGAGAGGTGAAACTGGGTCACTCATTTTTGTGATGTCACAGAGAGGAAGAAACTGAGGCTGCCACCACTTTGGTGTCATCAACAGATGTAAGTTGGGCCTGTCACTGCTCTGATGTCACAAATGGAGGAAAAGTGGATCAGTCAGTGCTGCGGTGTTAGAGAGGGGATGAATTTGAGGCTGTCATGACTGTGATGTCCCAGAGAGGGGAATATTGCCTCTGTGACCACTGTGGTGTCACAGAGAGGCATAAATGAGAGTTGTCAGTGCAATGATGTGATAGAGAGGGGAAAATGGGTCCCCGATTGGTGTGATGTCACAGAGAGGAAAAAACTGAAACTGCCTCTGCACTGGTGTCACAGAGAGGCATCAATTGGGCCTGTCACTTCTGTGATGTCACAAAGAGGGGAAAAGTGAGTCTGTCACTGCTGTGGTGTCCCAGAGAGGGGAAAAGTGGAGTGATCACTGTTGTGCAGTCCCAGAGAAAGTTGCACAGGTGCTATGACTTGTCTGTTGCCACAAAGGGGATGGAATTGGGGTTGTTAGGGCTGTGGTATGACAGAGAGTTTTAAATTGGTTCTGATGTGATGTCCCAGAGAGGGGAATAATGGGTCTTTCAGCGCCGTGGTGTCACAGAGAGGTGTCAATTGGACTTGTCAGTGCAGTGATCTCCCAGAGAGAGGAAAACTGAGGCTGTCACTGCTGTGGCCTATAGGAGGGGATGAATTCCCACTTGTCTTTGATGTTATGTCACGGAGAGGAGAAACGTGGCACTGTCACCGCTGGGGTGTGTCAGATAGGTGTAAGTTGGGCTTGTTCCATCTGTGGTGTGACAGAAAGGGTGAAATTTGGTCTGTCATTGCTGTGGTTTCTTCAAGGGTGGAAACTGGGTCTTTCACTGCTGTGATGTCCCAGAGAGGCGTAGATTGGGGTGTCCCACTGCTGTGATGTCCCAGAGAGAGGAAAACAGGGGCTATCACAGCTGTGGAGTCTGAGAGAAAGTTCCACAGGTGTTCTGACTTGTCTGTTGCCACAGAGGGGATGCAGTTGGGGATGTCATGGCTATGGTATCAGGGAGAGGTTTGAATTGGTTCTGTCTCTGCTGTGATGTCACAGAGAAGAGAATAATGAGTCTGTCACCACTGTGGTGTCCCAGAGAGGTGTAAATTGGACTTGTCACTGACTGCAGTGATGTCAGAGAGAGGTGAAACTGGGTCACTCATTTTTGTGATGTCACAGAGAGGAAGAAACTGAGGCTGCCACCACTTTGGTGTCATCAACAGATGTAAGTTGGGCCTGTCACTGCTCTGATGTCACAAATGGAGGAAAAGTGGATCAGTCAGTGCTGCGGTCTTACAGAGGGGATGAATTTGAGGCTGTCATGACTGTGATGTCCCAGAGAGGGGAATAATGCCTCTGTCACCACTGTGGTGTCACAGAGAGACTTAAATGAGAGTTGTCAGTGCAGTGATGTGATAGAGAGGGGAAAATGGGTCCCTGACTGGTGTGATGTCACAGAGAGGAAAAAACTGAGACTGCCTCTGCACTGGTGTCACAGAGAGGCATCAATTGGGCCTGTCACTTCTGTGATGTCACAAAGAGGGGAAAAGTGAGTCTGTCACTGCTGTGGTGTCCCAGAGAGGGGAAAAGTGGATTGATCGCTGTTGTGCAGTCCCAGAGAAAGTTGCACAGGTGCTATGACTTGTGTGTTGCCACAAAGGGGATGGAATTGGGGTTGTTAGGGCTGTGGTATGACAGAGAGTTTTAAATTGGTTCTGATGTGATGTCCCAGAGAGGGGAATAATGGGTCTTTCAGCGCCGTGGTGTCACAGAGAGGTGTCAATTGGACTTGTCAGTGCAGTGATCTCCCAGAGAGAGGAAAACTGAGGCTGTCACTGCTGTGGCCTATAGGAGGGGATGAATTCCCACTTGTCTTTGATGTTATGTCACGGAGAGGAGAAACGTGGCACTGTCACCGCTGGGGTGTGTCAGATAGGTGTAAGTTGGGCTTGTTCCATCTGTGGTGTGACAGAAAGGGTGAAATTTGGTCTGTCATTGCTGTGGTGTCTTCAAGGGTGGAAACTGGCTCTTTCACTGCTGTGATGTCCCAGAGAGGCGTAGATTGGGGTGTCCCACTGCTGTGATGTCCCAGAGAGAGGAAAACAGGGGCTATCACAGCTGTGGAGTCTGAGAGAAAGTTCCACAGGTGTTCTGACTTGTCTGTTGCCACAGAGGGGATGCAGTTGGGGATGTCATGCCTATGGTATCAGGGAGAGGTTTGAATTGGTTCTGTCTCTGCTGTGATGTCACAGAGAAGAGAATAATGAGTCTGTCACAACTGTGGTGTCCCAGAGAGGTGTAAATTGGACTTGTCACTGACTGCAGTGATGTCAGAGAGAGGTGAAACTGGGTCACTCATTTTTGTGATGTCACAGAGAGGAAGAAACTGAGGCTGCCACCACTTTGGTGTCATCAACAGATGTAAGTTGGGCCTGTCACTGCTCTGATGTCACAAATGGAGGAAAAGTGGATCAGTCAGTGCTGCGGTGTTAGAGAGGGGATGAATTTGAGGCTGTCATGACTGTGATGTCCCAGAGAGGGGAATATTGCCTCTGTGACCACTGTGGTGTCACAGAGAGGCATAAATGAGAGTTGTCAGTGCAGTGATGTGATAGAGAGGGGAAAATGGGTCCCCGATTGGTGTGATGTCACAGAGAGGAAAAAACTGAAACTGCCTCTGCACTGGTGTCACAGAGAGGCATCAATTGGGCCTGTCACTTCTGTGATGTCACAAAGAGGGGAAAAGTGAGTCTGTCACTGCTGTGGTGTCCCAGAGAGGGGAAAAGTGGAGTGATCACTGTTGTGCAGTCCCAGAGAAAGTTGCACAGGTGCTATGACTTGTGTGTTGCCACAAAGGGGATGGAATTGGGGTTGTTAGGGCTGTGGTATGACAGAGAGTTTTAAATTGGTTCTGATGTGATGTCCCAGAGAGGGGAATAATGGGTCTTTCAGCGCCGTGGTGTCACAGAGAGGTGTCAATTGGACTTGTCAGTGCAGTGATCTCCCAGAGAGAGGAAAACTGAGGCTGTCACTGCTGTGGCCTATAGGAGGGCATGAATTCCCACTTGTCTTTGATGTTATGTCACGGAGAGGAGAAACGTGGCACTGTCACCGCTGGGGTGTGTCAGATAGGTGTAAGTTGGGCTTGTTCCATCTGTGGTGTGACAGAAAGGGTGAAATTTGGTCTGTCATTGCTGTGGTGTCTTCAAGGGTGGAAACTGGGTCTTTCACTGCTGTGATGTCCCAGAGAGGCGTAGATTGGGGTGTCCCACTGCTGTGATGTCCCAGAGAGAGGAAAACAGGGGCTATCACAGCTGTGGAGTCTGAGAGAAAGTTCCACAGGTGTTCTGACTTGTCTGTTGCCACAGAGGGGATGCAGTTGGGGATGTCATGCCTATGGTATCAGGGAGAGGTTTGAATTGGTTCTGTCTCTGCTGTGATGTCACAGAGAAGAGAATAATGAGTCTGTCACAACTGTGGTGTCCCAGAGAGGTGTAAATTGGACTTGTCACTGACTGCAGTGATGTCAGAGAGAGGTGAAACTGGGTCACTCATTTTTGTGATGTCACAGAGAGGAAGAAACTGAGGCTGCCACCACTTTGGTGTCATCAACAGATGTAAGTTGGGCCTGTCACTGCTCTGATGTCACAAATGGAGGAAAAGTGGATCAGTCAGTGCTGCGGTGTTAGAGAGGGGATGAATTTGAGGCTGTCATGACTGTGATGTCCCAGAGAGGGGAATATTGCCTCTGTGACCACTGTGGTGTCACAGAGAGGCATAAATGAGAGTTGTCAGTGCAATGATGTGATAGAGAGGGGAAAATGGGTCCCCGATTGGTGTGATGTCACAGAGAGGAAAAAACTGAAACTGCCTCTGCACTGGTGTCACAGAGAGGCATCAATTGGGCCTGTCACTTCTGTGATGTCACAAAGAGGGGAAAAGTGAGTCTGTCACTGCTGTGGTGTCCCAGAGAGGGGAAAAGTGGAGTGATCACTGTTGTGCAGTCCCAGAGAAAGTTGCACAGGTGCTATGACTTGTCTGTTGCCACAAAGGGGATGGAATTGGGGTTGTTAGGGCTGTGGTATGACAGAGAGTTTTAAATTGGTTCTGATGTGATGTCCCAGAGAGGGGAATAATGGGTCTTTCAGCGCCGTGGTGTCACAGAGAGGTGTCAATTGGACTTGTCAGTGCAGTGATCTCCCAGAGAGAGGAAAACTGAGGCTGTCACTGCTGTGGCCTATAGGAGGGGATGAATTCCCACTTGTCTTTGATGTTATGTCACGGAGAGGAGAAACGTGGCACTGTCACCGCTGGGGTGTGTCAGATAGGTGTAAGTTGGGCTTGTTCCATCTGTGGTGTGACAGAAAGGGTGAAATTTGGTCTGTCATTGCTGTGGTTTCTTCAAGGGTGGAAACTGGGTCTTTCACTGCTGTGATGTCCCAGAGAGGCGTAGATTGGGGTGTCCCACTGCTGTGATGTCCCAGAGAGAGGAAAACAGGGGCTATCACAGCTGTGGAGTCTGAGAGAAAGTTCCACAGGTGTTCTGACTTGTCTGTTGCCACAGAGGGGATGCAGTTGGGGATGTCATGGCTATGGTATCAGGGAGAGGTTTGAATTGGTTCTGTCTCTGCTGTGATGTCACAGAGAAGAGAATAATGAGTCTGTCACCACTGTGGTGTCCCAGAGAGGTGTAAATTGGACTTGTCACTGACTGCAGTGATGTCAGAGAGAGGTGAAACTGGGTCACTCATTTTTGTGATGTCACAGAGAGGAAGAAACTGAGGCTGCCACCACTTTGGTGTCATCAACAGATGTAAGTTGGGCCTGTCACTGCTCTGATGTCACAAATGGAGGAAAAGTGGATCAGTCAGTGCTGCGGTGTTACAGAGGGGATGAATTTGAGGCTGTCATGACTGTGATGTCCCAGAGAGGGGAATAATGCCTCTGTCACCACTGTGGTGTCACAGAGAGACTTAAATGAGAGTTGTCAGTGCAGTGATGTGATAGAGAGGGGAAAATGGGTCCCTGACTGGTGTGATGTCACAGAGAGGAAAAAACTGAGACTGCCTCTGCACTGGTGTCACAGAGAGGCATCAATTGGGCCTGTCACTTCTGTGATGTCACAAAGAGGGGAAAAGTGAGTCTGTCACTGCTGTGGTGTCCCAGAGAGGGGAAAAGTGGATTGATCGCTGTTGTGCAGTCCCAGAGAAAGTTGCACAGGTGCTATGACTTGTGTGTTGCCACAAAGGGGATGGAATTGGGGTTGTTAGGGCTGTGGTATGACAGAGAGTTTTAAATTGGTTCTGATGTGATGTCCCAGAGAGGGGAATAATGGGTCTTTCAGCGCCGTGGTGTCACAGAGAGGTGTCAATTGGACTTGTCAGTGCAGTGATCTCCCAGAGAGAGGAAAACTGAGGCTGTCACTGCTGTGGCCTATAGGAGGGGATGAATTCCCACTTGTCTTTGATGTTATGTCACGGAGAGGAGAAACGTGGCACTGTCACCGCTGGGGTGTGTCAGATAGGTGTAAGTTGGGCTTGTTCCATCTGTGGTGTGACAGAAAGGGTGAAATTTGGTCTGTCATTGCTGTGGTGTCTTCAAGGGTGGAAACTGGCTCTTTCACTGCTGTGATGTCCCAGAGAGGCGTAGATTGGGGTGTCCCACTGCTGTGATGTCCCAGAGAGAGGAAAACAGGGGCTATCACAGCTGTGGAGTCTGAGAGAAAGTTCCACAGGTGTTCTGACTTGTCTGTTGCCACAGAGGGGATGCAGTTGGGGATGTCATGCCTATGGTATCAGGGAGAGGTTTGAATTGGTTCTGTCTCTGCTGTGATGTCACAGAGAAGAGAATAATGAGTCTGTCACAACTGTGGTGTCCCAGAGAGGTGTAAATTGGACTTGTCACTGACTGCAGTGATGTCAGAGAGAGGTGAAACTGGGTCACTCATTTTTGTGATGTCACAGAGAGGAAGAAACTGAGGCTGCCACCACTTTGGTGTCATCAACAGATGTAAGTTGGGCCTGTCACTGCTCTGATGTCACAAATGGAGGAAAAGTGGATCAGTCAGTGCTGCGGTGTTAGAGAGGGGATGAATTTGAGGCTGTCATGACTGTGATGTCCCAGAGAGGGGAATATTGCCTCTGTGACCACTGTGGTGTCACAGAGAGGCATAAATGAGAGTTGTCAGTGCAGTGATGTGATAGAGAGGGGAAAATGGGTCCCCGATTGGTGTGATGTCACAGAGAGGAAAAAACTGAAACTGCCTCTGCACTGGTGTCACAGAGAGGCATCAATTGGGCCTGTCACTTCTGTGATGTCACAAAGAGGGGAAAAGTGAGTCTGTCACTGCTGTGGTGTCCCAGAGAGGGGAAAAGTGGAGTGATCACTGTTGTGCAGTCCCAGAGAAAGTTGCACAGGTGCTATGACTTGTGTGTTGCCACAAAGGGGATGGAATTGGGGTTGTTAGGGCTGTGGTATGACAGAGAGTTTTAAATTGGTTCTGATGTGATGTCCCAGAGAGGGGAATAATGGGTCTTTCAGCGCCGTGGTGTCACAGAGAGGTGTCAATTGGACTTGTCAGTGCAGTGATCTCCCAGAGAGAGGAAAACTGAGGCTGTCACTGCTGTGGCCCATAGGAGGGGATGAATTCCCACTTGTCTTTGATGTTATGTCACGAAGAGGAGAAACGTGGCACTGTCACCGCTGGGGTGTGTCAGATAGGTGTAAGTTGGGCTTGTTCCATCTGTGGTGTGACAGAAAGGGTGAAATTTGGTCTGTCAGTGCTGTGATGTCTTAAAGGGTGGAAACTGGCTCTTTCACTGCTGTGATGTCCCAGAGAGGCGTAGATTGGGGTGTCCCACTGCTGTGATGTCCCAGAGAGAGGAAAACAGGGGCTATCACAGCTGTGGAGTCTGAGAGAAAGTTCCACAGGTGTTCTGACTTGTCTGTTGCCACAGAGGGGATGCAGTTGGGGATGTCATGGCTATGGTATCAGAGAGAGGTTTGAATTGGTTCTGTCTCTGCTGTGATGTCACAGAGAAGAGAATAATGAGTCTGTCACAACTGTGGTGTCCCAGAGAGGTGTAAATTGGACTTGTCACTGACTGCAGTGATGTCAGAGAGAGGTGAAACTGGGTCACTCATTTTTGTGATGTCACAGAGAGGAAGAAACTGAGGCTGCCACCACTTTGGTGTCATCAACAGATGTAAGTTGGGCCTGTCACTGCTCTGATGTCACAAATGGAGGAAAAGTGGATCAGTCAGTGCTGCGGTGTTAGAGAGGGGATGAATTTGAGGCTGTCATGACTGTGATGTCCCAGAGAGGGGAATAATGCCTCTGTCAGCACTGTGGTGTCACAGAGAGGCGTAAATGAGAGTTGTCAGTGCAGTGATGTGATAGAGAGGGGAAAATGGGTCCCTGACTGGTGTGATGTCACAGAGAGGAAAAAACTGAGACTGCCTCTGCACTGGTGTCACAGAGAGGCATCAATTGGGCCTGTCACTTCTGTGATGTCACAAAGAGGGGAAAAGTGCGTCTCTCACTGCTGTGGTGTCCCAGAGAGGGGAAAAGTGGATTGATCGCTGTTGTGCAGTCCCAGAGAAAGTTGCACAGGTGCTATGACTTGTCTGTTGCCACAAAGGGAATGGAATTGGGGTTGTTAGGGCTGTGGTATGACAGAGAGTTTGAAATTGGTTCTGATGTGATGTCCCAGAGAGGGGAATAATGGGTCTTTCAGCACCGTGGTGTCACAGAGAGGTGTCAATTGGACTTGTCAGTGCAGTGATCTCCCAGAGAGAGGAAAACTGAGGCTGTCACTGCTGTGGCCTATAGGAGGGGATGAATTCCCACTTGTCTTTGATGTTATGTCACGAAGAGGAGAAACGTGGCACTGTCACCGCTGGGGTGTGTCAGATAGGTGTAAGTTGGGCTTGTTCCATCTGTGGTGTGACAGAAAGGGTGAAATTTGGTCTGTCAGTGCTGTGATGTCTTAAAGGGTTGAAACTGGGTCCTTCACTGCTGTGATGTCCCAGAGAGGCGTAGATTGGGGTGTCCCACTGCTGTGATGTCCCAGAGAGAGGAAAACAGGGGCTATCACAGCTGTGGAGTCTGAGAGAAAGTTCCACAGGTGTTCTGACTTGTCTGTTGCCACAGAGGGGATGCAGTTGGGGATGTCATGCCTATGGTATCAGGGAGAGGTTTGAATTGGTTCTGTCTCTGCTGTGATGTCACAGAGAAGAGAATAATGAGTCTGTCACAACTGTGGTGTCCCAGAGAGGTGTAAATTGGACTTGTCACTGACTGCAGTGATGTCAGAGAGAGGTGAAACTGGGTCACTCATTTTTGTGATGTCACAGAGAGGAAGAAACTGAGGCTGCCACCACTTTGGTGTCATCAACAGATGTAAGTTGGGCCTGTCACTGCTCTGATGTCACAAATGGAGGAAAAGTGGATCAGTCAGTGCTGCAGTGTTACAGAGGGGATGAATTTGAGGCTGTCATGACTGTGATGTCCCAGAGAGGGGAATATTGCCTCTAACACCACTGTGGTGTCACAGAGAGGCGTAAATTCGAGTTGTCAGTGCAGTGATGTGATAGAGAGGGGAAAATGGGTCCCTGACTGGTGTGATGTCACAGAGAGGAAAAAACTGAGACTGCCTCTGCACTGGTGTCACAGAGAGGCATCAATTGGGCCTGTCACTTCTGTGATGTCACAAAGAGGGGAAAAGTGAGTCTGTCACTGCTGTGGTGTCCCAGAGAGGGGAAAAGTGGATTGATCACTGTTGTGCAGTCCCAGAGAAAGTTGCACAGGTGCTATGACTTGTGTGTTGCCACAAAGGGGATGGAATTGGGGTTGTTAGGGCTGTGGTATGACAGAGAGTTTTAAATTGGTTCTGATGTGATGTCCCAGAGAGGTGAATAATGGGTCTTTCAGCGCCGTGGTGTCACAGAGAGGTGTCAATTGGACTTGTCAGTGCAGTGATCTCCCAGAGAGAGGAAAACTGAGGCTGTCACTGCTGTGGCCTATAGGAGGGGATGAATTCCCACTTGTCTTTGATGTTATGTCACGGAGAGGAGAAACGTGGCACTGTCACCGCTGGGGTGTGTCAGATAGGTGTAAGTTGGGCTTGTTCCATCTGTGGTGTGACAGAAAGGGTGAAATTTGGTCTGTCATTGCTGTGGTTTCTTCAAGGGTGGAAACTGGGTCTTTCACTGCTGTGATGTCCCAGAGAGGCGTAGATTGGGGTGTCCCACTGCTGTGATGTCCCAGAGAGAGGAAAACAGGGGCTATCACAGCTGTGGAGTCTGAGAGAAAGTTCCACAGGTGTTCTGACTTGTCTGTTGCCACAGAGGGGATGCAGTTGGGGATGTCATGGCTATGGTATCAGGGAGAGGTTTGAATTGGTTCTGTCTCTGCTGTGATGTCACAGAGAAGAGAATAATGAGTCTGTCACAACTGTGGTGTCCCAGAGAGGTGTAAATTGGACTTGTCACTGACTGCAGTGATGTCAGAGAGAGGTGAAACTGGGTCACTCATTTTTGTGATGTCACAGAGAGGAAGAAACTGAGGCTGCCACCACTTTGGTGTCATCAACAGATGTAAGTTGGGCCTGTCACTGCTCTGATGTCATAAATGGAGGAAAAGTGGATCAGTCAGTGCTGCGGTGTTAGAGAGGGGATGAATTTGAGGCTGTCATGACTGTGATGTCCCAGAGAGGGGAATATTGCCTCTGTCACCACTGTGGTGTCACAGAGAGGCGTAAATGAGAGTTGTCAGTGCAGTGATGTGATAGAGAGGGGAAAATGGGTCCCTGATTGGAGTGATGTCACAGAGAGGAAAAAACTGAGACTGCCTCTGCACTGGTGTCACAGAGAGGCATCAATTGGGCCTGTCACTTCTGTGATGTCACAAAGAGGGGAAAAGTGAGTCTGTCACTGCTGTGGTGTCCCAGAGAGGGGAAAAGTGGATTGATCGCTGTTGTGCAGTCCCAGAGAAAGTTGCACAGGTGCTATGACTTGTCTGTTGCCACAAAGGGGATGGAATTGGGGTTGTTAGGGCTGTGGTATGACAGAGAGTTTTAAATTGGTTCTGATGTGATGTCCCAGAGAGGGGAATAATGGGTCTTTCAGCGCCGTGGTGTCACAGAGAGGTGTCAATTGGACTTGTCAGTGCAGTGATCTCCCAGAGAGAGGAAAACTGAGGCTGTCACTGCTGTGGCCTATAGGAGGGGATGAATTCCCACTTGTCTTTGATGTTATGTCACGGAGAGGAGAAACGTGGCACTGTCACCGCTGGGGTGTGTCAGATAGGTGTAAGTTGGGCTTGTTCCATCTGTGGTGTGACAGAAAGGGTGAAATTTGGTCTGTCATTGCTGTGGTGTCTTCAAGGGTGGAAACTGGGTCTTTCACTGCTGTGATGTCCCAGAGAGGCGTAGATTGGGGTGTCCCACTGCTGTGATGTCCCAGAGAGAGGAAAACAGGGGCTATCACAGCTGTGGAGTCTGAGAGAAAGTTCCACAGGTGTTCTGACTTGTCTGTTGCCACAGAGGGGATGCAGTTGGGGATGTCATGGCTATGGTATCAGGGAGAGGTTTGAATTGGTTCTGTCTCTGCTGTGATGTCACAGAGAAGAGAATAATGAGTCTGTCACCACTGTGGTGTCCCAGAGAGGTGTAAATTGGACTTGTCACTGACTGCAGTGATGTCAGAGAGAGGTGAAACTGGGTCACTCATTTTTGTGATGTCACAGAGAGGAAGAAACTGAGGCTGCCACCACTTTGGTGTCATCAACAGATGTAAGTTGGGCCTGTCACTGCTCTGATGTCATAAATGGAGGAAAAGTGGATCAGTCAGTGCTGCGGTGTTAGAGAGGGGATGAATTTGAGGCTGTCATGACTGTGATGTCCCAGAGAGGGGAATATTGCCTCTGTCACCACTGTGGTGTCACAGAGAGGCGTAAATGAGAGTTGTCAGTGCAGTGATGTGATAGAGAGGGGAAAATGGGTCCCTGATTGGAGTGATGTCACAGAGAGGAAAAAACTGAGACTGCCTCTGCACTGGTGTCACAGAGAGGCATCAATTGGGCCTGTCACTTCTGTGATGTCACAAAGAGGGGAAAAGTGAGTCTGTCACTGCTGTGGTGTCCCAGAGAGGGGAAAAGTGGATTGATCGCTGTTGTGCAGTCCCAGAGAAAGTTGCACAGGTGCTATGACTTGTCTGTTGCCACAAAGGGGATGGAATTGGGGTTGTTAGGGCTGTGGTATGACAGAGAGTTTTAAATTGGTTCTGATGTGATGTCCCAGAGAGGGGAATAATGGGTCTTTCAGCGCCGTGATGTCACAGAGAGGTGTCAATTGGACTTGTCAGTGCAGTGATCTCCCAGAGAGAGGAAAACTGAGGCTGTCACTGCTGTGGCCTATAGGAGGGGATGAATTCCCACTTGTCTTTGATGTTATGTCACGGAGAGGAGAAACGTGGCACTGTCACCGCTGGGGTGTGTCAGATAGGTGTAAGTTGGGCTTGTTCCATCTGTGGTGTGACAGAAAGGGTGAAATTTGGTCTGTCATTGCTGTGGTGTCTTCAAGGGTGGAAACTGGGTCTTTCACTGCTGTGATGTCCCAGAGAGGCGTAGATTGGGGTGTCCCACTGCTGTGATGTCCCAGAGAGAGGAAAACAGGGGCTATCACAGCTGTGGAGTCTGAGAGAAAGTTCCACAGGTGTTCTGACTTGTCTGTTGCCACAGAGGGGATGCAGTTGGGGATGTCATGGCTATGGTATCAGGGAGAGGTTTGAATTGGTTCTGTCTCTGCTGTGATGTCACAGAGAAGAGAATAATGAGTCTGTCACAACTGTGGTGTCCCAGAGAGGTGTAAATTGGACTTGTCACTGACTGCAGTGATGTCAGAGAGAGGTGAAACTGGGTCACTCATTTTTGTGATGTCACAGAGAGGAAGAAACTGAGGCTGCCACCACTTTGGTGTCATCAACAGATGTAAGTTGGGCCTGTCACTGCTCTGATGTCACAAATGGAGGAAAAGTGGATCAGTCAGTGCTGCGGTGTTAGAGAGGGGATGAATTTGAGGCTGTCATGACTGTGATGTCCCAGAGAGGGGAATAATGCCTCTGTCAGCACTGTGGTGTCACAGAGAGGCGTAAATGAGAGTTGTCAGTGCAGTGATGTGATAGAGAGGGGAAAATGGGTCCCCGATTGGTGTGATGTCACAGAGAGGAAAAAACTGAAACTGCCTCTGCACTGGTGTCACAGAGAGGCATCAATTGGGCCTGTCACTTCTGTGATGTCACAAAGAGGGGAAAAGTGAGTCTGTCACTGCTGTGGTGTCCCAGAGAGGGGAAAAGTGGAGTGATCACTGTTGTGCAGTCCCAGAGAAAGTTGCACAGGTGCTATGACTTGTCTGTTGCCACAAAGGGGATGGAATTGGGGTTGTTAGAGCTGTGGTATGACAGAGAGTTTGAAATTGGTTCTGATGTGATGTCCCAGAGAGGGGAATAATGGGTCTTTCAGCGCCGTGGTGTCACAGAGAGGTGTCAATTGGACTTGTCAGTGCAGTGATCTCCCAGAGAGAGGAAAACTGAGGCTGTCACTGCTGTGGCCTATAGGAGGGCATGAATTCCCACTTGTCTTTGATGTTATGTCACGAAGAGGAGAAACGTGGCACTGTCACCGCTGGGGTGTGTCAGATAGGTGTAAGTTGGGCTTGTTCCATCTGTGGTGTGACAGAAAGGGTGAAATTTGGTCTGTCAGTGCTGTGATGTCTTAAAGGGTTGAAACTGGGTCCTTCACTGCTGTGATGTCCCAGAGAGGCGTAGATTGGGGTGTCCCACTGCTGTGATGTCCCAGAGAGAGGAAAACAGGGGCTATCACAGCTGTGGAGTCTGAGAGAACGTTCCACAGGTGTTCTGACTTGTCTGTTGCCACAGAGGGGATGCAGTTGGGGATGTCATGGCTATGGTATCAGGGAGAGGTTTGAATTGGTTCTGTCTCTGCTGTGATGTCACAGAGAAGAGAATAATGAGTCTGTCACAACTGTGGTGTCCCAGAGAGGTGTAAATTGGACTTGTCACTGACTGCAGTGATGTCAGAGAGAGGTGAAACTGGGTCACTCATTTTTGTGATGTCACAGAGAGGAAGAAACTGAGGCTGCCACCACTTTGGTGTCATCAACAGATGTAAGTTGGGCCTGTCACTGCTCTGATGTCACAAATGGAGGAAAAGTGGATCAGTCAGTGCTGCGGTGTTACAGAGGGGATGAATTTGAGGCTGTCATGACTGTGATGTCCCAGAGAGGGGAATATTGCCTCTAACACCACTGTGGTGTCACAGAGAGGCGTAAATTCGAGTTGTCAGTGCAGTGATGTGATAGAGAGGGGAAAATGGGTCCCTGACTGGTGTGATGTCACAGAGAGGAAAAAACTGAGACTGCCTCTGCACTGGTGTCACAGAGAGGCATCAATTGGGCCTGTCACTTCTGTGATGTCACAAAGAGGGGAAAAGTGAGTCTGTCACTGCTGTGGTGTCCCAGAGAGGGGAAAAGTGGATTGATCACTGTTGTGCAGTCCCAGAGAAAGTTGCACAGGTGCTATGACTTGTCTGTTGCCACAAAGGGGATGGAATTGGGGTTGTTAGGGCTGTGGTATGACAGAGAGTTTTAAATTGGTTCTGATGTGATGTCCCAGAGAGGGGAATAATGGGTCTTTCAGCGCCGTGGTGTCACAGAGAGGTGTCAATTGGACTTGTCAGTGCAGTGATCTCCCAGAGAGAGGAAAACTGAGGCTGTCACTGCTGTGGCCTATAGGAGGGGATGAATTCCCACTTGTCTTTGATGTTATGTCACGGAGAGGAGAAACGTGGCACTGTCACCGCTGGGGTTTGTCAGATAGGTGTAAGTTGGGCTTGTTCCATCTGTGGTGTGACAGAAAGGGTGAAATTTGGTCTGTCATTGCTGTGGTTTCTTCAAGGGTGGAAACTGGGTCTTTCACTGCTGTGATGTCCCAGAGAGGCGTAGATTGGGGTGTCCCACTGCTGTGATGTCCCAGAGAGAGGAAAACAGGGGCTATCACAGCTGTGGAGTCTGAGAGAAAGTTCCACAGGTGTTCTGACTTGTCTGTTGCCACAGAGGGGATGCAGTTGGGGATGTCATGGCTATGGTATCAGGGAGAGGTTTGAATTGGTTCTGTCTCTGCTGTGATGTCACAGAGAAGAGAATAATGAGTCTGTCACCACTGTGGTGTCCCAGAGAGGTGTAAATTGGACTTGTCACTGACTGCAGTGATGTCAGAGAGAGGTGAAACTGGGTCACTCATTTTTGTGATGTCACAGAGAGGAAGAAACTGAGGCTGCCACCACTTTGGTGTCATCAACAGATGTAAGTTGGGCCTGTCACTGCTCTGATGTCATAAATGGAGGAAAAGTGGATCAGTCAGTGCTGCGGTGTTAGAGAGGGGATGAATTTGAGGCTGTCATGACTGTGATGTCCCAGAGAGGGGAATATTGCCTCTGTCACCACTGTGGTGTCACAGAGAGGCGTAAATGAGAGTTGTCAGTGCAGTGATGTGATAGAGAGGGGAAAATGTGTCCCTGATTGGAGTGATGTCACAGAGAGGAAAAAACTGAGACTGCCTCTGCACTGGTGTCACAGAGAGGCATCAATTGGGCCTGTCACTTCTGTGATGTCACAAAGAGGGGAAAAGTGAGTCTGTCACTGCTGTGGTGTCCCAGAGAGGGGAAAAGTGGATTGATCGCTGTTGTGCAGTCCCAGAGAAAGTTGCACAGGTGCTATGACTTGTCTGTTGCCACAAAGGGGATGGAATTGGGGTTGTTAGGGCTGTGGTATGACAGAGAGTTTTAAATTGGTTCTGATGTGATGTCCCAGAGAGGGGAATAATGGGTCTTTCAGCGCCGTGGTGTCACAGAGAGGTGTCAATTGGACTTGTCAGTGCAGTGATCTCCCAGAGAGAGGAAAACTGAGGCTGTCACTGCTGTGGCCTATAGGAGGGGATGAATTCCCACTTGTCTTTGATGTTATGTCACGGAGAGGAGAAACGTGGCACTGTCACCGCTGGGGTGTGTCAGATAGGTGTAAGTTGGGCTTGTTCCATCTGTGGTGTGACAGAAAGGGTGAAATTTGGTCTGTCATTGCTGTGGTGTCTTCAAGGGTGGAAACTGGGTCTTTCACTGCTGTGATGTCCCAGAGAGGCGTAGATTGGGGTGTCCCACTGCTGTGATGTCCCAGAGAGAGGAAAACAGGGGCTATCACAGCTGTGGAGTCTGAGAGAAAGTTCCACAGGTGTTCTGACTTGTCTGTTGCCACAGAGGGGATGCAGTTGGGGATGTCATGCCTATGGTATCAGGGAGAGGTTTGAATTGGTTCTGTCTCTGCTGTGATGTCACAGAGAAGAGAATAATGAGTCTGTCACAACTGTGGTGTCCCAGAGAGGTGTAAATTGGACTTGTCACTGACTGCAGTGATGTCAGAGAGAGGTGAAACTGGGTCACTCATTTTTGTGATGTCACAGAGAGGAAGAAACTGAGGCTGCCACCACTTTGGTGTCATCAACAGATGTAAGTTGGGCCTGTCACTGCTCTGATGTCACAAATGGAGGAAAAGTGGATCAGTCAGTGCTGCGGTGTTAGAGAGGGGATGAATTTGAGGCTGTCATGACTGTGATGTCCCAGAGAGGGGAATAATGCCTCTGTCAGCACTGTGGTGTCACAGAGAGGCGTAAATGAGAGTTGTCAGTGCAGTGATGTGATAGAGAGGGGAAAATGGGTCCCCGATTGGTGTGATGTCACAGAGAGGAAAAAACTGAAACTGCCTCTGCACTGGTGTCACAGAGAGGCATCAATTGGGCCTGTCACTTCTGTGATGTCACAAAGAGGGGAAAAGTGAGTCTGTCACTGCTGTGGTGTCCCAGAGAGGGGAAAAGTGGAGTGATCACTGTTGTGCAGTCCCAGAGAAAGTTGCACAGGTGCTATGACTTGTCTGTTGCCACAAAGGGGATGGAATTGGGGTTGTTAGGGCTGTGGTATGACAGAGAGTTTGAAATTGGTTCTGATGTGATGTCCCAGAGAGGGGAATAATGGGTCTTTCAGCACCGTGGTGTCACAGAGAGGTGTCAATTGGACTTGTCAGTGCAGTGATCTCCCAGAGAGAGGAAAACTGAGGCTGTCACTGCTGTGGCCTATAGGAGGGGATGAATTCCCACTTGTCTTTGATGTTATGTCACGGAGAGGAGAAACGTGGCACTGTCACCGCTGGGGTGTGTCAGATAGGTGTAAGTTGGGCTTGTTCCATCTGTGGTGTGACAGAAAGGGTGAAATTTGGTCTGTCAGTGCTGTGATGTCTTAAAGGGTGGAAACTGGGTCTTTCACTGCTGTGATGTCCCAGAGAGGCGTAGATTGGGGTGTCCCACTGCTGTGATGTCCCAGAGAGAGGAAAACAGGGTCTATCACAGCTGTGGAGTCTGAGAGAAAGTTCCACAGGTGTTCTGACTTGTCTGTTGCCACAGAGGGGATGCAGTTGGGGATGTCATGGCTATGGTATCAGAGAGAGGTTTGAATTGGTTCTGTCTCTGCTGTGATGTCACAGAGAAGAGAATAATGAGTCTGTCACAACTGTGGTGTCCCAGAGAGGTGTAAATTGGACTTGTCACTGACTGCAGTGATGTCAGAGAGAGGTGAAACTGGGTCACTCATTTTTGTGATGTCACAGAGAGGAAGAAACTGAGGCTGCCACCACTTTGGTGTCATCAACAGATGTAAGTTGGGCCTGTCACTGCTCTGATGTCACAAATGGAGGAAAAGTGGATCAGTCAGTGCTGCGGTGTTAGAGAGGGGATGAATTTGAGGCTGTCATGACTGTGATGTCCCAGAGAGGGGAATAATGCCTCTGTCACCACTGTGGTGTCACAGAGAGGCGTAAATGAGAGTTGTCAGTGCAGTGATGTGATAGAGAGGGGAAAATGGGTCCCTGACTGGTGTGATGTCACAGAGAGGAAAAAACTGAGACTGCCTCTGCACTGGTGTCACAGAGAGGCATCAATTGGGCCTGTCACTTCTGTGATGTCACAAAGAGGGGAAAAGTGAGTCTGTCACTGCTGTGGTGTCCCAGAGAGGGGAAAAGTGGATTGATCGCTGTTGTGCAGTCCCAGAGAAAGTTGCACAGGTGCTATGACTTGTCTGTTGCCACAAAGGGGATGGAATTGGGGTTGTTAGGGCTGTGGTATGACAGAGAGTTTTAAATTGGTTCTGATGTGATGTCCCAGAGAGGGGAATAATGGGTCTTTCAGCGCCGTGGTGTCACAGAGAGGTGTCAATTGGACTTGTCAGTGCGGTGATCTCCCAGAGAGAGGAAAACTGAGGCTGTCACTGCTGTGGCCTATAGGAGGGGATGAATTCCCACTTGTCTTTGATGTTATGTCACGAAGAGGAGAAACGTGGCACTGTCACCGCTGGGGTGTGTCAGATAGGTGTAAGTTGGGCTTGTTCCATCTGTGGTGTGACAGAAAGGGTGAAATTTGGTCTGTCATTGCTGTGGTGTCTTCAAGGGTGGAAACTGGGTCTTTCACTGCTGTGATGTCCCAGAGAGGCGTAGATTGGGGTGTCCCACTGCTGTGATGTCCCAGAGAGAGGAAAACAGGGGCTATCACAGCTGTGGAGTCTGAGAGAAAGTTCCACAGGTGTTCTGACTTGTCTGTTGCCACAGAGGGGATGCAGTTGGGGATGTCATGGCTATGGTATCAGAGAGAGGTTTGAATTGGTTCTGTCTCTGCTGTGATGTCACAGAGAAGAGAATAATGAGTCTGTCACCACTGTGGTGTCCCAGAGAGGTGTAAATTGGACTTGTCACTGACTGCAGTGATGTCAGAGAGAGGTGAAACTGGGTCACTCATTTTTGTGATGTCACAGAGAGGAAGAAACTGAGGCTGCCACCACTTTGGTGTCATCAACAGATGTAAGTTGGGCCTGTCACTGCTCTGATGTCACAAATGGAGGAAAAGTGGATCAGTCAGTGCTGCGGTGTTAGAGAGGGGATGAATTTGAGACTGTCATGACTGTGATGTCCCAGAGAGGGGAATAATGCCTCTGTCACCACTGTGGTGTCACAGAGAGGCGTAAATGAGAGTTGTCAGTGCAGGGATGTGATAGAGAGGGGAAAATGGGTCCCTGACTGGTGTGATGTCACAGAGAGGAAAAAACTGAGACTGCCTCTGCACTGGTGTCACAGAGAGGCATCAATTGGGCCTGTCACTTCTGTGATGTCACAAAGAGGGGAAAAGTGAGTCTGTCACTGCTGTGGTGTCCCGGAGAGGGGAAAAGTGGAGTGATCGCTGTTGTGCAGTCCCAGAGAAAGTTGCACAGGTGCTATGACTTGTGTGTTGCCACAAAGGGGATGGAATTGGGGTTGTTAGGGCTGTGGTATGACAGAGAGTTTTAAATTGGTTCTGATGTGATGTCCCAGAGAGGGGAATAATGGGTCTTTCAGCGCCGTGGTGTCACAGAGAGGTGTCAATTGGACTTGTCAGTGCAGTGATCTCCCAGAGAGAGGAAAACTGAGGCTGTCACTGCTGTGGCCTATAGGAAGGGATGAATTCCCACTTGTCTTTGATGTTATGTCACGGAGAGGAGAAACGTGGCACTGTCACCGCTGGGGTGTGTCAGATAGGTGTAAGTTGGGCTTGTTCCATCTGTGGTGTGACAGAAAGGGTGAAATTTGGTCTGTCATTGCTGTGGTGTCTTCAAGGGTGGAAACTGGGTCTTTCACTGCTGTGATGTCCCAGAGAGGCGTAGATTGGGGTGTCCCACTGCTGTGATGTCCCAGAGAGAGGAAAACAGGGGCTATCACAGCTATGGAGTCTGAGAGAAAGTTCCACAGGTGTTCTGACTTGTCTGTTGCCACAGATGGGATGCAGTTGGGGATGTCATGGCTATGGTATCAGAGAGAGGTTTGAATTGGTTCTGTCTCTGCTGTGATGTCACAGAGAAGAGAATAATGAGTCTGTCACAACTGTGGTGTCCCAGAGAGGTGTAAATTGGACTTGTCACTGACTGCAGTGATGTCAGAGAGAGGTGAAACTGGGTCACTCATTTTTGTGATGTCACAGAGAGGAAGAAACTGAGGCTGCCACCACTTTGGTGTCATCAACAGATGTAAGTTGGGCCTGTCACTGCTCTGATGTCACAAATGGAGGAAAAGTGGATCAGTCAGTGCTGCGGTGTTAGAGAGAGGATGAATTTGAGGCTGTCATGACTGTGATGTCCCAGAGAGGGGAATAATGCCTCTGTCAGCACTGTGGTGTCACAGAGAGGCGTAAATGAGAGTTGTCAGTGCAGTGATGTGATAGAGAGGGGAAAATGGGTCCCTGACTGGTGTGATGTCACAGAGAGGAAAAAACTGAGACTGCCTCTGCACTGGTGTCACAGAGAGGCATCAATTGGGCCTGTCACTTCTGTGATGTCACAAAGAGGGGAAAAGTGAGTCTGTCACTGCTGTGGTGTCCCAGAGAGGGGAAAAGTGGATTGATCGCTGTTGTGCAGTCCCAGAGAAAGTTGCACAGGTGCTATGACTTGTGTGTTGCCACAAAGGGGATGGAATTGGGGTTGTTAGGGCTGTGGTATGACAGAGAGTTTTAAATTGGTTCTGATGTGATGTCCCAGAGAGGGGAATAATGGGTCTTTCAGCGCCGTGGTGTCACAGAGAGGTGTCAATTGGACTTGTCAGTGCAGTGATCTCCCAGAGAGAGGAAAACTGAGGCTGTCACTGCTGTGGCCTATAGGAGGGGATGAATTCCCACTTGTCTTTGATGTTATGTCACGGAGAGGAGAAACGTGGCACTGTCACCGCTGGGGTGTGTCAGATAGGTGTAAGTTGGGCTTGTTCCATCTGTGGTGTGACAGAAAGGGTGAAATTTGGTCTGTCATTGCTGTGGTGTCTTCAAGGGTGGAAACTGGGTCTTTCACTGCTGTGATGTCCCAGAGAGGCGTAGATTGGGGTGTCCCACTGCTGTGATGTCCCAGAGAGAGGAAAACAGGGGCTATCACAGCTGTGGAGTCTGAGAGAAAGTTCCACAGGTGTTCTGACTTGTCTGTTGCCACAGAGGGGATGCAGTTGGGGATGTCATGCCTATGGTATCAGGGAGAGGTTTGAATTGGTTCTGTCTCTGCTGTGATGTCACAGAGAAGAGAATAATGAGTCTGTCACAACTGTGGTGTCCCAGAGAGGTGTAAATTGGACTTGTCACTGACTGCAGAGATGTCAGAGAGAGGTGAAACTGGGTCACTCATTTTTGTGATGTCACAGAGAGGAAGAAACTGAGGCTGCCACCACTTTGGTGTCATCAACAGATGTAAGTTGGGCCTGTCACTGCTCTGATGTCACAAATGGAGGAAAAGTGGATCAGTCAGTGCTGCGGTGTTAGAGAGGGGATGAATTTGAGGCTGTCATGACTGTGATGTCCCAGAGAGGGGAATAATGCCTCTGTCAGCACTGTGGTGTCACAGAGAGGCGTAAATGAGAGTTGTCAGTGCAGTGATGTGATAGAGAGGGGAAAATGGGTCCCCGATTGGTGTGATGTCACAGAGAGGAAAAAACTGAGACTGCCTCTGCACTGGTGTCACAGAGAGGCATCAATTGGGCCTGTCACTTCTGTGATGTCACAAAGAGGGGAAAAGTGAGTCTGTCACTGCTGTGGTGTCCCAGAGAGGGGAAAAGTGGAGTGATCACTGTTGTGCAGTCCCAGAGAAAGTTGCACAGGTGCTATGACTTGTCTGTTGCCACAAAGGGGATGGAATTGGGGTTGTTAGGGCTGTGGTATGACAGAGAGTTTTAAATTGGTTCTGATGTGATGTCCCAGAGAGGGGAATAATGGGTCTTTCAGCGCCGTGGTGTCACAGAGAGGTGTCAATTGGACTTGTCAGTGCAGTGATCTCCCAGAGAGAGGAAAACTGAGGCTGTCACTGCTGTGGCCTATAGGAGGGGATGAATTCCCACTTGTCTTTGATGTTATGTCACGGAGAGGAGAAACGTGGCACTGTCACCGCTGGGGTGTGTCAGATAGGTGTAAGTTGGGCTTGTTCCATCTGTGGTGTGACAGAAAGGGTGAAATTTGGTCTGTCAGTGCTGTGATGTCTTAAAGGGTGGAAACTGGGTCTTTCACTGCTGTGATGTCCCAGAGAGGCGTAGATTGGGGTGTCCCACTGCTGTGATGTCCCAGAGAGAGGAAAACAGGGTCTATCACAGCTGTGGAGTCTGAGAGAAAGTTCCACAGGTGTTCTGACTTGTCTGTTGCCACAGAGGGGATGCAGTTGGGGATGTCATGGCTATGGTATCAGAGAGAGGTTTGAATTGGTTCTGTCTCTGCTGTGATGTCACAGAGAAGAGAATAATGAGTCTGTCACAACTGTGGTGTCCCAGAGAGGTGTAAATTGGACTTGTCACTGACTGCAGTGATGTCAGAGAGAGGTGAAACTGGGTCACTCATTTTTGTGATGTCACAGAGAGGAAGAAACTGAGGCTGCCACCACTTTGGTGTCATCAACAGATGTAAGTTGGGCCTGTCACTGCTCTGATGTCACAAATGGAGGAAAAGTGGATCAGTCAGTGCTGCGGTGTTAGAGAGGGGATGAATTTGAGGCTGTCATGACTGTGATGTCCCAGAGAGGGGAATAATGCCTCTGTCAGCACTGTGGTGTCACAGAGAGGCGTAAATGAGAGTTGTCAGTGCAGTGATGTGATAGAGAGGGGAAAATGGGTCCCTGACTGGTGTGATGTCACAGAGAGGAAAAAACTGAGACTGCCTCTGCACTGGTGTCACAGAGAGGCATCAATTGGGCCTGTCACTTCTGTGATGTCACAAAGAGGGGAAAAGTGAGTCTGTCACTGCTGTGGTGTCCCAGAGAGGGGAAAAGTGGATTGATCGCTGTTGTGCAGTCCCAGAGAAAGTTGCACAGGTGCTATGACTTGTCTGTTGCCACAAAGGGGATGGAATTGGGGTTGTTAGGGCTGTGGTATGACAGAGAGTTTTAAATTGGTTCTGATGTGATGTCCCAGAGAGGGGAATAATGGGTCTTTCAGCGCCGTGGTGTCACAGAGAGGTGTCAATTGGACTTGTCAGTGCGGTGATCTCCCAGAGAGAGGAAAACTGAGGCTGTCACTGCTGTGGCCTATAGGAGGGGATGAATTCCCACTTGTCTTTGATGTTATGTCACGAAGAGGAGAAACGTGGCACTGTCACCGCTGGGGTGTGTCAGATAGGTGTAAGTTGGGCTTGTTCCATCTGTGGTGTGACAGAAAGGGTGAAATTTGGTCTGTCATTGCTGTGGTGTCTTCAAGGGTGGAAACTGGGTCTTTCACTGCTGTGATGTCCCAGAGAGGCGTAGATTGGGGTGTCCCACTGCTGTGATGTCCCAGAGAGAGGAAAACAGGGGCTATCACAGCTATGGAGTCTGAGAGAAAGTTCCACAGGTGTTCTGACTTGTCTGTTGCCACAGATGGGATGCAGTTGGGGATGTCATGCCTATGGTATCAGAGAGAGGTTTGAATTGGTTCTGTCTCTGCTGTGATGTCACAGAGAAGAGAATAATGAGTCTGTCACAACTGTGGTGTCCCAGAGAGGTGTAAATTGGACTTGTCACTGACTGCAGTGATGTCAGAGAGAGGTGAAACTGGGTCACTCATTTTTGTGATGTCACAGAGAGGAAGAAACTGAGGCTGCCACCACTTTGGTGTCATCAACAGATGTAAGTTGGGCCTGTCACTGCTCTGATGTCACAAATGGAGGAAAAGTGGATCAGTCAGTGCTGCGGTGTTACAGAGGGGATGAATTTGAGGCTGTCATGACTGTGATGTCCCAGAGAGGGGAATAATGCCTCTGTCAGCACTGTGGTGTCACAGAGAGGCGTAAATGAGAGTTGTCAGTGCAGTGATGTGATAGAGAGGGGAAAATGGGTCCCCGATTGGTGTGATGTCACAGAGAGGAAAAAACTGAGACTGCCTCTGCACTGGTGTCACAGAGAGGCATCAATTGGGCCTGTCACTTCTGTGATGTCACAAAGAGGGGAAAAGTGAGTCTGTCACTGCTGTGGTGTCCCAGAGAGGGGAAAAGTGGATTGATCGCTGTTGTGCAGTCCCAGAGAAAGTTGCACAGGTGCTATGACTTGTCTGTTGCCACAAAGGGGATGGAATTGGGGTTGTTAGGGCTGTGGTATGACAGAGAGTTTTAAATTGGTTCTGATGTGATGTCCCAGAGAGGGGAATAATGGGTCTTTCAGCGCCGTGGTGTCACAGAGAGGTGTCAATTGGACTTGTCAGTGCAGTGATCTCCCAGAGAGAGGAAAACTGAGGCTGTCACTGCTGTGGCCTATAGGAGGGGATGAATTCCCACTTGTCTTTGATGTTATGTCACGAAGAGGAGAAACGTGGCACTGTCACCGCTGGGGTGTGTCAGATAGGTGTAAGTTGGGCTTGTTCCATCTGTGGTGTGACAGAAAGGGTGAAATTTGGTCTGTCAGTGCTGTGATGTCTTAAAGGGTGGAAACTGGCTCTTTCACTGCTGTGATGTCCCAGAGAGGCGTAGATTGGGGTGTCCCACTGCTGTGATGTCCCAGAGAGAGGAAAACAGGGGCTATCACAGCTGTGGAGTCTGAGAGAAAGTTCCACAGGTGTTCTGACTTGTCTGTTGCCACAGAGGGGATGCAGTTGGGGATGTCATGGCTATGGTATCAGAGAGAGGTTTGAATTGGTTCTGTCTCTGCTGTGATGTCACAGAGAAGAGAATAATGAGTCTGTCACAACTGTGGTGTCGCAGAGAGGTGTAAATTGGACTTGTCACTGACTGCAGTGATGTCAGAGAGAGGTGAAACTGGGTCACTCATTTTTGTGATGTCACAGAGAGGAAGAAACTGAGGCTGCCACCACTTTGGTGTCATCAACAGATGTAAGTTGGGCCTGTCACTGCTCTGATGTCACAAATGGAGGAAAAGTGGATCAGTCAGTGCTGCGGTGTTAGAGAGGGGATGAATTTGAGGCTGTCATGACTGTGATGTCCCAGAGAGGGGAATAATGCCTCTGTCAGCACTGTGGTGTCACAGAGAGGCGTAAATGAGAGTTGTCAGTGCAGTGATGTGATAGAGAGGGGAAAATGGGTCCCTGACTGGTGTGATGTCACAGAGAGGAAAAAACTGAGACTGCCTCTGCACTGGTGTCACAGAGAGGCATCAATTGGGCCTGTCACTTCTGTGATGTCACAAAGAGGGGAAAAGTGAGTCTGTCACTGCTGTGGTGTCCCAGAGAGGGGAAAAGTGGATTGATCGCTGTTGTGCAGTCCCAGAGAAAGTTGCACAGGTGCTATGACTTGTCTGTTGCCACAAAGGGGATGGAATTGGGGTTGTTAGGGCTGTGGTATGACAGAGAGTTTTAAATTGGTTCTGATGTGATGTCCCAGAGAGGGGAATAATGGGTCTTTCAGCGCCGTGGTGTCACAGAGAGGTGTCAATTGGACTTGTCAGTGCGGTGATCTCCCAGAGAGAGGAAAACTGAGGCTGTCACTGCTGTGGCCTATAGGAGGGGATGAATTCCCACTTGTCTTTGATGTTATGTCACGAAGAGGAGAAACGTGGCACTGTCACCGCTGGGGTGTGTCAGATAGGTGTAAGTTGGGCTTGTTCCATCTGTGGTGTGACAGAAAGGGTGAAATTTGGTCTGTCATTGCTGTGGTGTCTTCAAGGGTGGAAACTGGGTCTTTCACTGCTGTGATGTCCCAGAGAGGCGTAGATTGGGGTGTCCCACTGCTGTGATGTCCCAGAGAGAGGAAAACAGGGGCTATCACAGCTATGGAGTCTGAGAGAAAGTTCCACAGGTGTTCTGACTTGTCTGTTGCCACAGATGGGATGCAGTTGGGGATGTCATGCCTATGGTATCAGAGAGAGGTTTGAATTGGTTCTGTCTCTGCTGTGATGTCACAGAGAAGAGAATAATGAGTCTGTCACAACTGTGGTGTCCCAGAGAGGTGTAAATTGGACTTGTCACTGACTGCAGTGATGTCAGAGAGAGGTGAAACTGGGTCACTCATTTTTGTGATGTCACAGAGAGGAAGAAACTGAGGCTGCCACCACTTTGGTGTCATCAACAGATGTAAGTTGGGCCTGTCACTGCTCTGATGTCACAAATGGAGGAAAAGTGGATCAGTCAGTGCTGCGGTGTTACAGAGGGGATGAATTTGAGGCTGTCATGACTGTGATGTCCCAGAGAGGGGAATAATGCCTCTGTCAGCACTGTGGTGTCACAGAGAGGCGTAAATGAGAGTTGTCAGTGCAGTGATGTGATAGAGAGGGGAAAATGGGTCCCCGATTGGTGTGATGTCACAGAGAGGAAAAAACTGAGACTGCCTCTGCACTGGTGTCACAGAGAGGCATCAATTGGGCCTGTCACTTCTGTGATGTCACAAAGAGGGGAAAAGTGAGTCTGTCACTGCTGTGGTGTCCCAGAGAGGGGAAAAGTGGATTGATCGCTGTTGTGCAGTCCCAGAGAAAGTTGCACAGGTGCTATGACTTGTCTGTTGCCACAAAGGGGATGGAATTGGGGTTGTTAGGGCTGTGGTATGACAGAGAGTTTTAAATTGGTTCTGATGTGATGTCCCAGAGAGGGGAATAATGGGTCTTTCAGCGCCGTGGTGTCACAGAGAGGTGTCAATTGGACTTGTCAGTGCAGTGATCTCCCAGAGAGAGGAAAACTGAGGCTGTCACTGCTGTGGCCTATAGGAGGGGATGAATTCCCACTTGTCTTTGATGTTATGTCACGAAGAGGAGAAACGTGGCACTGTCACCGCTGGGGTGTGTCAGATAGGTGTAAGTTGGGCTTGTTCCATCTGTGGTGTGACAGAAAGGGTGAAATTTGGTCTGTCAGTGCTGTGATGTCTTAAAGGGTGGAAACTGGCTCTTTCACTGCTGTGATGTCCCAGAGAGGCGTAGATTGGGGTGTCCCACTGCTGTGATGTCCCAGAGAGAGGAAAACAGGGGCTATCACAGCTGTGGAGTCTGAGAGAAAGTTCCACAGGTGTTCTGACTTGTCTGTTGCCACAGAGGGGATGCAGTTGGGGATGTCATGGCTATGGTATCAGAGAGAGGTTTGAATTGGTTCTGTCTCTGCTGTGATGTCACAGAGAAGAGAATAATGAGTCTGTCACAACTGTGGTGTCGCAGAGAGGTGTAAATTGGACTTGTCACTGACTGCAGTGATGTCAGAGAGAGGTGAAACTGGGTCACTCATTTTTGTGATGTCACAGAGAGGAAGAAACTGAGGCTGCCACCACTTTGGTGTCATCAACAGATGTAAGTTGGGCCTGTCACTGCTCTGATGTCACAAATGGAGGAAAAGTGGATCAGTCAGTGCTGCGGTGTTAGAGAGGGGATGAATTTGAGGCTGTCATGACTGTGATGTCCCAGAGAGGGGAATAATGCCTCTGTCAGCACTGTGGTGTCACAGAGAGGCGTAAATGAGAGTTGTCAGTGCAGTGATGTGATAGAGAGGGGAAAATGGGTCCCTGACTGGTGTGATGTCACAGAGAGGAAAAAACTGAGACTGCCTCTGCACTGGTGTCACAGAGAGGCATCAATTGGGCCTGTCACTTCTGTGATGTCACAAAGAGGGGAAAAGTGAGTCTGTCACTGCTGTGGTGTCCCAGAGAGGGGAAAAGTGGATTGATCGCTGTTGTGCAGTCCCAGAGAAAGTTGCACAGGTGCTATGACTTGTCTGTTGCCACAAAGGGGATGGAATTGGGGTTGTTAGGGCTGTGGTATGACAGAGAGTTTTAAATTGGTTCTGATGTGATGTCCCAGAGAGGGGAATAATGGGTCTTTCAGCGCCGTGGTGTCACAGAGAGGTGTCAATTGGACTTGTCAGTGCAGTGATCTCCCAGAGAGAGGAAAACTGAGGCTGTCACTGCTGTGGCCTATAGGAGGGGATGAATTCCCACTTGTCTTTGATGTTATGTCACGGAGAGGAGAAACTTGGCACTGTCACCGCTGGGGTGTGTCAGATAGGTGTAAGTTGGGCTTGTTCCATCTGTGGTGTGACAGAAAGGGTGAAATTTGGTCTGTCATTGCTGTGGTGTCTTCAAGGGTGGAAACTGGGTCTTTCACTGCTGTGATGTCCCAGAGAGGCGTAGATTGGGGTGTCCCACTGCTGTGATGTCCCAGAGAGAGGAAAACAGGGTCTATCACAGCTATGGAGTCTGAGAGAAAGTTCCACAGGTGTTCTGACTTGTCTGTTGCCACAGAGGGGATGCAGTTGGGGATGTCATGGCTATGGTATCAGGGAGAGGTTTGAATTGGTTCTGTCTCTGCTGTGATGTCACAGAGAAGAGAATAATGAGTCTGTCACAACTGTGGTGTCCCAGAGAGGTGTAAATTGGACTTGTCACTGACTGCAGTGATGTCAGAGAGAGGTGAAACTGGGTCACTCATTTTTGTGATGTCACAGAGAGGAAGAAACTGAGGCTGCCACCACTTTGGTGTCATCAACAGATGTAAGTTGGGCCTGTCACTGCTCTGATGTCACAAATGGAGGAAAAGTGGATCAGTCAGTGCTGCGGTGTTAGAGAGGGGATGAATTTGAGGCTGTCATGACTGTGATGTCCCAGAGAGGGGAATAATGCCTCTGTCACCACTGTGGTGTCACAGAGAGGCGTAAATGAGAGTTGTCAGTGCAGTGATGTGATAGAGAGGGGAAAATGGGTCCCTGACTGGTGTGATGTCACAGAGAGGAAAAAACTGAGACTGCCTCTGCACTGGTGTCACAGAGAGGCATCAA
Organism: Poecile atricapillus; assembly: GCF_030490865.1. Classification (NCBI taxonomy): domain Eukaryota; kingdom Metazoa; phylum Chordata; class Aves; order Passeriformes; family Paridae; genus Poecile; species Poecile atricapillus. The sequence goes on along the minus strand of NC_081249.1, from coordinate 117,480,754 downwards.
TTGGGCCTGTCACTTCTGTGATGTCACAAAGAGGGGAAAAGTGAGTCTGTCACTGCTGTGGTGTCCCAGAGAGGGGAAAAGTGGATTGATCGCTGTTGTGCAGTCCAGAGAAAGTTGCACAGGTGCTATGACTTGTCTGTTGCCACAAAGGGGATGGAATTGGGGTTGTTAGGGCTGTGGTATGACAGAGAGTTTTAAATTGGTTCTGATGTGATGTCCCAGAGAGGGGAATAATGGGTCTTTCAGCGCCGTGGTGTCACAGAGAGGTGTCAATTGGACTTGTCAGTGCAGTGATCTCCCAGAGAGAGGAAAACTGAGGCTGTCACTGCTGTGGCCTATAGGAGGGGATGAATTCCCACTTGTCTTTGATGTTATGTCACGAAGAGGAGAAACGTGGCACTGTCACCGCTGGGGTGTGTCAGATAGGTGTAAGTTGGGCTTGTTCCATCTGTGGTGTGACAGAAAGGGTGAAATTTGGTCTGTCAGTGCTGTGATGTCTTAAAGGGTGGAAACTGGCTCTTTCACTGCTGTGATGTCCCAGAGAGGCGTAGATTGGGGTGTCCCACTGCTGTGATGTCCCAGAGAGAGGAAAACAGGGGCTATCACAGCTGTGGAGTCTGAGAGAAAGTTCCACAGGTGTTCTGACTTGTCTGTTGCCACAGAGGGGATGCAGTTGGGGATGTCATGGCTATGGTATCAGAGAGAGGTTTGAATTGGTTCTGTCTCTGCTGTGATGTCACAGAGAAGAGAATAATGAGTCTGTCACAACTGTGGTGTCCCAGAGAGGTGTAAATTGGACTTGTCACTGACTGCAGTGATGTCAGAGAGAGGTGAAACTGGGTCACTCATTTTTGTGATGTCACAGAGAGGAAGAAACTGAGGCTGCCACCACTTTGGTGTCATCAACAGATGTAAGTTGGGCCTGTCACTGCTCTGATGTCACAAATGGAGGAAAAGTGGATCAGTCAGTGCTGCGGTGTTAGAGAGGGGATGAATTTGAGGCTGTCATGACTGTGATGTCCCAGAGAGGGGAATAATGCCTCTGTCAGCACTGTGGTGTCACAGAGAGGCGTAAATGAGAGTTGTCAGTGCAGTGATGTGATAGAGAGGGGAAAATGGGTCCCTGACTGGTGTGATGTCACAGAGAGGAAAAAACTGAGACTGCCTCTGCACTGGTGTCACAGAGAGGCATCAATTGGGCCTGTCACTTCTGTGATGTCACAAAGAGGGGAAAAGTGAGTCTGTCACTGCTGTGGTGTCCCAGAGAGGGGAAAAGTGGATTGATCGCTGTTGTGCAGTCCCAGAGAAAGTTGCACAGGTGCTATGACTTGTGTGTTGCCACAAAGGGGATGGAATTGGGGTTGTTAGGGCTGTGGTATGACAGAGAGTTTTAAATTGGTTCTGATGTGATGTCCCAGAGAGGGGAATAATGGGTCTTTCAGCGCCGTGGTGTCACAGAGAGGTGTCAATTGGACTTGTCAGTGCAGTGATCTCCCAGAGAGAGGAAAACTGAGGCTGTCACTGCTGTGGCCTATAGGAGGGGATGAATTCCCACTTGTCTTTGATGTTATGTCACGGAGAGGAGAAACTTGGCACTGTCACCGCTGGGGTGTGTCAGATAGGTGTAAGTTGGGCTTGTTCCATCTGTGGTGTGACAGAAAGGGTGAAATTTGGTCTGTCATTGCTGTGGTGTCTTCAAGGGTGGAAACTGGGTCTTTCATTGCTGTGATGTCCCAGAGAGGCGTAGATTGGGGTGTCCCACTGCTGTGATGTCCCAGAGAGAGGAAAACAGGGTCTATCACAGCTATGGAGTCTGAGAGAAAGTTCCACAGGTGTTCTGACTTGTCTGTTGCCACAGAGGGGATGCAGTTGGGGATGTCATGGCTATGGTATCAGAGAGAGGTTTGAATTGGTTCTGTCTCTGCTGTGATGTCACAGAGAAGAGAATAATGAGTCTGTCACAACTGTAGTGTCCAAGAGAGGTGTAAATTGGACTTGTCACTGACTGCAGTGATGTCAGAGAGAGGTGAAACTGGGTCACTCATTTTTGTGATGTCACAGAGAGGAAGAAACTGAGGCTGCCACCACTTTGGTGTCATCAACAGATGTAAGTTGGGCCTGTCACTGCTCTGATGTCACAAATGGAGGAAAAGTGGATCAGTCAGTGCTGCGGTGTTAGAGAGGGGATGAATTTGAGGCTGTCATGACTGTGATGTCCCAGAGAGGGGAATAATGCCTCTGTCAGCACTGTGGTGTCACAGAGAGGCGTAAATGAGAGTTGTCAGTGCAGTGATGTGATAGAGAGGGGAAAATGGGTCCCTGACTGGTGTGATGTCACAGAGAGGAAAAAACTGAGACTGCCTCTGCACTGGTGTCACAGAGAGGCATCAATTGGGCCTGTCACTTCTGTGATGTCACAAAGAGGGGAAAAGTGAGTCTGTCACTGCTGTGGTGTCCCAGAGAGGGGAATAATGGGTCTTTCAGCGCCGTGGTGTCACAGAGAGGTGTCAATTGGACTTGTCAGTGCGGTGATCTCCCAGAGAGAGGAAAACTGAGGCTGTCACTGCTGTGGCCTATAGGAGGGGATGAATTCCCACTTGTCTTTGATGTTATGTCACGAAGAGGAGAAACGTGGCACTGTCACCGCTGGGTTGTGTCAGATAGGTGTAAGTTGGGCTTGTTCCATCTGTGGTGTGACAGAAAGGGTGAAATTTGGTCTGTCATTGCTGTGGTGTCTTCAAGGGTGGAAACTGGGTCTTTCACTGCTGTGATGTCCCAGAGAGGCGTAGATTGGGGTGTCCCACTGCTGTGATGTCCCAGAGAGAGGAAAACAGGGGCTATCACAGCTGTGGAGTCTGAGAGAAAGTTCCACAGGTGTTCTGACTTGTCTGTTGCCACAGAGGGGATGCAGTTGGGGATGTCATGGCTATGGTATCAGAGAGAGGTTTGAATTGGTTCTGTCTCTGCTGTGATGTCACAGAGAAGAGAATAATGAGTCTGTCACAACTGTGGTGTCCCAGAGAGGTGTAAATTGGACTTGTCACTGACTGCAGTGATGTCAGAGAGAGGTGAAACTGGGTCACTCATTTTTGTGATGTCACAGAGAGGAAGAAACTGAGGCTGCCACCACTTTGGTGTCATCAACAGATGTAAGTTGGGCCTGTCACTGCTCTGATGTCACAAATGGAGGAAAAGTGGATCAGTCAGTGCTGCGGTGTTAGAGAGGGGATGAATTTGAGGCTGTCATGACTGTGATGTCCCAGAGAGGGGAATAATGCCTCTGTCAGCACTGTGGTGTCACAGAGAGGCGTAAATGAGAGTTGTCAGTGCAGTGATGTGATAGAGAGGGGAAAATGGGTCCCTGACTGGTGTGATGTCACAGAGAGGAAAAAACTGAGACTGCCTCTGCACTGGTGTCACAGAGAGGCATCAATTGGGCCTGTCACTTCTGTGATGTCACAAAGAGGGGAAAAGTGAGTCTGTCACTGCTGTGGTGTCCCAGAGAGGGGAAAAGTGGATTGATCGCTGTTGTGCAGTCCCAGAGAAAGTTGCACAGGTGCTATGACTTGTGTGTTGCCACAAAGGGGATGGAATTGGGGTTGTTAGGGCTGTGGTATGACAGAGAGTTTTAAATTGGTTCTGATGTGATGTCCCAGAGAGGGGAATAATGGGTCTTTCAGCGCCGTGGTGTCACAGAGAGGTGTCAATTGGATTTGTCAGTGCAGTGATCTCCCAGAGAGAGGAAAACTGAGGCTGTCACTGCTGTGGCCTATAGGAGGGGATGAATTCCCACTTGTCTTTGATGTTATGTCACGGAGAGGAGAAACTTGGCACTGTCACCGCTGGGGTGTGTCAGATAGGTGTAAGTTGGGCTTGTTCCATCTGTGGTGTGACAGAAAGGGTGAAATTTGGTCTGTCATTGCTGTGGTGTCTTCAAGGGTGGAAACTGGGTCTTTCACTGCTGTGATGTCCCAGAGAGGCGTAGATTGGGGTGTCCCACTGCTGTGATGTCCCAGAGAGAGGAAAACAGGGGCTATCACAGCTATGGAGTCTGAGAGAAAGTTCCACAGGTGTTCTGACTTGTCTGTTGCCACAGAGGGGATGCAGTTGGGGATGTCATGGCTATGGTATCAGAGAGAGGTTTGAATTGGTTCTGTCTCTGCTGTGATGTCACAGAGAAGAGAATAATGAGTCTGTCACAACTGTGGTGTCCCAGAGAGGTGTAAATTGGACTTGTCACTGACTGCAGTGATGTCAGAGAGAGGTGAAACTGGGTCACTCATTTTTGTGATGTCACAGAGAGGAAGAAACTGAGGCTGCCACCACTTTGGTGTCATCAACAGATGTAAGTTGGGCCTGTCACTGCTCTGATGTCACAAATGGAGGAAAAGTGGATCAGTCAGTGCTGCGGTGTTACAGAGGGGATGAATTTGAGGCTGTCATGACTGTGATGTCCCAGAGAGGGGAATAATGCCTCTGTCACCACTGTGGTGTCACAGAGAGGCGTAAATGAGAGTTGTCAGTGCAGTGATGTGATAGAGAGGGGAAAATGGGTCCCTGACTGGTGTGATGTCACAGAGAGGAAAAAACTGAGACTGCCTCTGCACTGGTGTCACAGAGAGGCATCAATTGGGCCTGTCACTTCTGTGATGTCACAAAGAGGGGAAAAGTGAGTCTGTCACTGCTGTGGTGTCCCAGAGAGGGGAATAATGGGTCTTTCAGCGCCGTGGTGTCACAGAGAGGTGTCAATTGGACTTGTCAGTGCAGTGTTCTCCCAGAGAGAGGAAAACTGAGGCTGTCACTGCTGTGGCCTATAGGAGGGGATGAATTCCCACTTGTCTTTGATGTTATGTCACGAAGAGGAGAAACGTGGCACTGTCACCGCTGGGTTGTGTCAGATAGGTGTAAGTTGGGCTTGTTCCATCTGTGGTGTGACAGAAAGGGTGAAATTTGGTCTGTCATTGCTGTGGTGTCTTCAAGGGTGGAAACTGGGTCTTTCACTGCTGTGATGTCCCAGAGAGGCGTAGATTGGGGTGTCCCACTGCTGTGATGTCCCAGAGAAAGGAAAACAGGGGCTATCACAGCTGTGGAGTGTGAGAGAAAGTTCCACAGGTGTTCTGACTTGTCTGTTGCCACAGAGGGGATGCAGTTGGGGATGTCATGGCTATGGTATCAGAGAGAGGTTTGAATTGGTTCTGTCTCTGCTGTGATGTCACAGAGAAGAGAATAATGAGTCTGTCACCACTGTGGTGTCCCAGAGAGGTGTAAATTGGACTTGTCACTGACTGCAGTGATGTCAGAGAGAGGTGAAACTGGGTCACTCATTTTTGTGATGTCACAGAGAGGAAGAAACTGAGGCTGCCACCACTTTGGTGTCATCAACAGATGTAAGTTGGGCCTGTCACTGCTCTGATGTCACAAATGGAGGAAAAGTGGATCAGTCAGTGCTGCGGTGTTAGAGAGGGGATGAATTTGAGGCTGTCATGACTGTGATGTCCCAGAGAGGGGAATATTGCCTCTGACACCACTGTGGTGTCACAGAGAGGCGTAAATTCGAGTTGTCAGTGCAGTGATGTGATAGAGAGGGGAAAATGGGTCCCCGATTGGTGTGATGTCACAGAGAGGAAAAAACTGAGACTGCCTCTGCACTGGTGTCACAGAGAGGCATCAATTGGGCCTGTCACTTCTGTGGTGTCACAAAGAGAGGAAAAGTGAGTCTGTCACTGCTGTGGTGTCCCAGAGAGGGGAAAAGTGGATTGATCGCTGTTGTGCAGTCCCAGAGAAAGTTGCACAGGTGCTATGACTTGTGTGTTGCCACAAAGGGGATGGAATTGGGGTTGCTAGGGCTGTGGTATGACAGAGAGTTTTAAATTGGTTCTGATGTGATGTCCCAGAGAGGGGAATAATGGGTCTTTCAGCGCCGTGGTGTCACAGAGAGGTGTCAATTGGACTTGTCAGTGCAGTGATCTCCCAGAGAGAGGAAAACTGAGGCTGTCACTGCTGTGGCCTATAGGAGGGGATGAATTCCCACTTGTCTTTGATGTTATGTCACGGAGAGGAGAAACGTGGCACTGTCACCGCTGGGGTGTGTCAGATAGGTGTAAGTTGGGCTTGTTCCATCTGTGGTGTGACAGAAAGGGTGAAATTTGGTCTGTCGTTGCTGTGGTGTCTTCAAGGGTGGAAACTGGGTCTTTCACTGCTGTGATGTCCCAGAGAGGCGTAGATTGGGGTGTCCCACTGCTGTGATGTCCCAGAGAGAGGAAAACAGGGTCTATCACAGCAATGGAGTCTGAGAGAAAGTTCCACAGGTGTTCTGACTTGTCTGTTGCCACAGAGGGGATGCAGTTGGGGATGTCATGGCTATGGTATCAGAGAGAGGTTTGAATTGGTTCTGTCTCTGCTGTGATGTCACAGAGAAGAGAATAATGAGTCTGTCACAACTGTGGTGTCCCAGAGAGGTGTAAATTGGACTTGTCACTGACTGCAGTGATGTCAGAGAGAGGTGAAACTGGGTCACTCATTTTTGTGATGTCACATAGAGGAAGAAACTGAGGCTGCCACCACTTTGGTGTCATCAACAGATGTAAGTTGGGCCTGTCACTGCTCTGATGTCACAAATGGAGGAAAAGTGGATCAGTCAGTGCTGCGGTGTTACAGAGGGGATGAATTTGAGGCTGTCATGACTGTGATGTCCCAGAGAGGGGAATAATGCCTCTGTCAGCACTGTGGTGTCACAGAGAGGCGTAAATGAGAGTTGTCAGTGCAGTGATGTGATAGAGAGGGGAAAATGGGTCCCTGACTGGTGTGATGTCAGAGAGAGGAAAAAACTGAGACTGCCTCTGCACTGGTGTCACAGAGAGGCATCAATTGGGCCTGTCACTTCTGTGATGTCACAAAGAGGGGAAAAGTGAGTCTGTCACTGCTGTGGTGTCCCAGAGAGGGGAAAAGTGGATTGATCGCTGTTGTGCAGTCCCAGAGAAAGTTGCACAGGTGCTATGACTTGTCTGTTGCCACAAAGGGGATGGAATTGGGGTTGTTAGGGCTGTGGTATGACAGAGAGTTTGAAATTGGTTCTGATGTGATGTCCCAGAGAGGGGAATAATGGGTCTTTCAGCACCGTGGTGTCACAGAGAGGTGTCAATTGGACTTGTCAGTGCAGTGATCTCCCAGAGAGAGGAAAACTGAGGCTGTCACTGCTGTGGCCTATAGGAGGGGATGAATTCCCACTTGTCTTTGATGTTATGTCACGAAGAGGAGAAACGTGGCACTGTCACCGCTGGGGTGTGTCAGATAGGTGTAAGTTGGGCTTGTTCCATCTGTGGTGTGACAGAAAGGGTGAAATTTGGTCTGTCAGTGCTGTGATGTCTTAAAGGGTGGAAACTGGCTCTTTCACTGCTGTGATGTCCCAGAGAGGCGTAGATTGGGGTGTCCCACTGCTGTGATGTCCCAGAGAGAGGAAAACAGGGGCTATCACAGCTGTGGAGTCTGAGAGAAAGTTCCACAGGTGTTCTGACTTGTCTGTTGCCACAGAGGGGATGCAGTTGGGGATGTCATGCCTATGGTATCAGAGAGAGGTTTGAATTGGTTCTGTCTCTGCTGTGATGTCACAGAGAAGAGAATAATGAGTCTGTCACAACTGTGGTGTCCCAGAGAGGTGTAAATTGGACTTGTCACTGACTGCAGTGATGTCAGAGAGAGGTGAAACTGGGTCACTCATTTTTGTGATGTCACAGAGAGGAAGAAACTGAGGCTGCCACCACTTTGGTGTCATCAACAGATGTAAGTTGGGCCTGTCACTGCTCTGATGTCACAAATGGAGGAAAAGTGGATCAGTCAGTGCTGCGGTGTTAGAGAGAGGATGAATTTGAGGCTGTCATGACTGTGATGTCCCAGAGAGGGGAATAATGCCTCTGTCACCACTGTGGTGTCACAGAGAGACTTAAATGAGAGTTGTCAGTGCAGTGATGTGATAGAGAGGGGAAAATGGGTCCCTGACTGGTGTGATGTCACAGAGAGGAAAAAACTGAGACTGCCTCTGCACTGGTGTCACAGAGAGGCATCAATTGGGCCTGTCACTTCTGTGATGTCACAAAGAGGGGAAAAGTGAGTCTGTCACTGCTGTGGTGTCCCAGAGAGGGGAAAAGTGGATTGATCGCTGTTGTGCAGTCCCAGAGAAAGTTGCACAGGTGCTATGACTTGTCTGTTGCCACAAAGGGGATGGAATTGGGGTTGTTAGGGCTGTGGTATGACAGAGAGTTTTAAATTGGTTCTGATGTGATGTCCCAGAGAGGGGAATAATGGGTCTTTCAGCGCCGTGGTGTCACAGAGAGGTGTCAATTGGACTTGTCAGTGCAGTGATCTCCCAGAGAGAGGAAAACTGAGGCTGTCACTGCTGTGGCCTATAGGAGGGGATGAATTCCCACTTGTCTTTGATGTTATGTCACGAAGAGGAGAAACGTGGCACTGTCACCGCTGGGGTGTGTCAGATAGGTGTAAGTTGGGCTTGTTCCATCTGTGGTGTGACAGAAAGGGTGAAATTTGGTCTGTCATTGCTGTGGTGTCTTCAAGGGTGGCAACTGGGTCTTTCACTGCTGTGATGTCCCAGAGAGGCGTAGATTGGGGTGTCCCACTGCTGTGATGTCCCAGAGAGAGGAAAACAGGGGCTATCACAGCTGTGGAGTCTGAGAGAAAGTTCCACAGGTGTTCTGACTTGTCTGTTGCCACAGAGGGGATGCAGTTGGGGATGTCATGGCTATGGTATCAGAGAGAGGTTTGAATTGGTTCTGTCTCTGCTGTGATGTCACAGAGAAGAGAATAATGAGTCTGTCACTACTGTGGTGTCCCAGAGAGGTGTAAATTGGACTTGTCACTGACTGCAGTGATGTCAGAGAGAGGTGAAACTGGGTCACTCATTTTTGTGATGTCACAGAGAGGAAGAAACTGAGGCTGCCACCACTTTGGTGTCATCAACAGATGTAAGTTGGGCCTGTCACTGCTCTGATGTCACAAATGGAGGAAAAGTGGATCAGTCAGTGCTGCGGTGTTAGAGAGGGGATGAATTTGAGACTGTCATGACTGTGATGTCCCAGAGAGGGGAATAATGCCTCTGTCAGCACTGTGGTGTCACAGAGAGGCGTAAATGAGAGTTGTCAGTGCAGTGATGTGATAGAGAGGGGAAAATGGGTCCCTGATTGGTGTGATGTCACAGAGAGGAAAAAACTGAGACTGCCTCTGCACTGGTGTCACAGAGAGGCATCAATTGGGCCTGTCACTTCTGTGATGTCACAAAGAGGGGAAAAGTGAGTCTGTCACTGCTGTGGTGTCCCGGAGAGGGGAAAAGTGGAGTGATCACTGTTGTGCAGTCCCAGAGAAAGTTGCACAGGTGCTATGACTTGTGTGTTGCCACAAAGGGGATGGAATTGGGGTTGTTAGGGCTGTGGTATGACAGAGAGTTTTAAATTGGTTCTGATGTGATGTCCCAGAGAGGGGAATAATGGGTCTTTCAGCGCCGTGGTGTCACAGAGAGGTGTCAATTGGACTTGTCAGTGCAGTGATCTCCCAGAGAGAGGAAAACTGAGGCTGTCACTGCTGTGGCCTATAGGAAGGGATGAATTCCCACTTGTCTTTGATGTTATGTCACGAAGAGGAGAAACGTGGCACTGTCACCGCTGGGGTGTGTCAGATAGGTGTAAGTTGGGCTTGTTCCATCTGTGGTGTGACAGAAAGGGTGAAATTTGGTCTGTCAGTGCTGTGATGTCTTAAAGGGTGGAAACTGGGTCTTTCACTGCTGTGATGTCCCAGAGAGGCGTAGATTGGGGTGTCCCACTGCTGTGATGTCCCAGAGAGAGGAAAACAGGGTCTATCACAGCTGTGGAGTCTGAGAGAAAGTTCCACAGGTGTTCTGACTTGTCTGTTGCCACAGAGGGGATGCAGTTGGGGATGTCATGGCTATGGTATCAGAGAGAGGTTTGAATTGGTTCTGTCTCTGCTGTGATGTCACAGAGAAGAGAATAATGAGTCTGTCACAACTGTGGTGTCACCGAGAGGTGTAAATTGGACTTGTCACTGACTGCAGTGATGTCAGAGAGAGGTGAAACTGGGTCACTCATTTTTGTGATGTCACAGAGAGGAAGAAACTGAGGCTGCCACCACTTTGGTGTCATCAACAGATGTAAGTTGGGCCTGTCACTGCTCTGATGTCACAAATGGAGGAAAAGTGGATCAGTCAGTGCTGCGGTGTTAGAGAGGGGATGAATTTGAGGCTGTCATGACTGTGATGTCCCAGAGAGGGGAATAATGCCTCTGTCAGCACTGTGGTGTCACAGAGAGGCGTAAATGAGAGTTGTCAGTGCAGTGATGTGATAGAGAGGGGAAAATGGGTCCCTGACTGGTGTGATGTCACAGAGAGGAAAAAACTGAGACTGCCTCTGCACTGGTGTCACAGAGAGGCATCAATTGGGCCTGTCACTTCTGTGATGTCACAAAGAGGGGAAAAGTGAGTCTGTCACTGCTGTGGTGTCCCAGAGAGGGGAAAAGTGGATTGATCGCTGTTGTGCAGTCCCAGAGAAAGTTGCACAGGTGCTATGACTTGTCTGTTGCCACAAAGGGGATGGAATTGGGGTTGTTAGGGCTGTGGTATGACAGAGAGTTTTAAATTGGTTCTGATGTGATGTCCCAGAGAGGGGAATAATGGGTCTTTCAGCGCCGTGGTGTCACAGAGAGGTGTCAATTGGACTTGTCAGTGCAGTGATCTCCCAGAGAGAGGAAAACTGAGGCTGTCACTGCTGTGGCCTATAGGAGGGGATGAATTCCCACTTGTCTTTGATGTTATGTCACGGAGAGGAGAAACGTGGCACTGTCACCGCTGGGGTGTGTCAGATAGGTGTAAGTTGGGCTTGTTCCATCTGTGGTGTGACAGAAAGGGTGAAATTTGGTCTGTCAGTGCTGTGATGTCTTAAAGGGTGGAAACTGGGTCTTTCACTGCTGTGATGTCCCAGAGAGGCGTAGATTGGGGTGTCCCACTGCTGTGATGTCCCAGAGAGAGGAAAACAGGGTCTATCACAGCTGTGGAGTCTGAGAGAAAGTTCCACAGGTGTTCTGACTTGTCTGTTGCCACAGAGGGGATGCAGTTGGGGATGTCATGCCTATGGTATCAGAGAGAGGTTTGAATTGGTTCTGTCTCTGCTGTGATGTCACAGAGAAGAGAATAATGAGTCTGTCACAACTGTGGTGTCCCAGAGAGGTGTAAATTGGACTTGTCACTGACTGCAGTGATGTCAGAGAGAGGTGAAACTGGGTCACTCATTTTTGTGATGTCACAGAGAGGAAGAAACTGAGGCTGCCACCACTTTGTTGTCATCAACAGATGTAAGTTGGGCCTGTCACTGCTCTGATGTCACAAATGGAGGAAAAGTGGATCAGTCAGTGCTGCGGTGTTAGAGAGGGGATGAATTTGAGGCTGTCATGACTGTGATGTCCCAGAGAGGGGAATAATGCCTCTGTCAGCACTGTGGTGTCACAGAGAGGCGTAAATGAGAGTTGTCAGTGCAGTGATGTGATAGAGAGGGGAAAATGGGTCCCTGACTGGTGTGATGTCACAGAGAGGAAAAAACTGAGACTGCCTCTGCACTGGTGTCACAGAGAGGCATCAATTGGGCCTGTCACTTCTGTGATGTCACAAAGAGGGGAAAAGTGAGTCTGTCACTGCTGTGGTGTCCCAGAGAGGGGAAAAGTGGATTGATCGCTGTTGTGCAGTCCCAGAGAAAGTTGCACAGGTGCTATGACTTGTCTGTTGCCACAAAGGGGATGGAATTGGGGTTGTTAGGGCTGTGGTATGACAGAGAGTTTTAAATTGGTTCTGATGTGATGTCCCAGAGAGGGGAATAATGGGTCTTTCAGCGCCGTGGTGTCACAGAGAGGTGTCAATTGGACTTGTCAGTGCAGTGATCTCCCAGAGAGAGGAAAACTGAGGCTGTCACTGCTGTGGCCTATAGGAGGGGATGAATTCCCACTTGTCTTTGATGTTATGTCACGAAGAGGAGAAACGTGGCACTGTCACCGCTGGGGTGTGTCAGATAGGTGTAAGTTGGGCTTGTTCCATCTGTGGTGTGACAGAAAGGGTGAAATTTGGTCTGTCAGTGCTGTGATGTCTTAAAGGGTGGAAACTGGCTCTTTCACTGCTGTGATGTCCCAGAGAGGCGTAGATTGGGGTGTCCCACTGCTGTGATGTCCCAGAGAGAGGAAAACAGGGGCTATCACAGCTGTGGAGTCTGAGAGAAAGTTCCACAGGTGTTCTGACTTGTCTGTTGCCACAGAGGGGATGCAGTTGGGGATGTCATGGCTATGGTATCAGAGAGAGGTTTGAATTGGTTCTGTCTCTGCTGTGATGTCACAGAGAAGAGAATAATGAGTCTGTCACAACTGTGGTGTCCCAGAGAGGTGTAAATTGGACTTGTCACTGACTGCAGTGATGTCAGAGAGAGGTGAAACTGGGTCACTCATTTTTGTGATGTCACAGAGAGGAAGAAACTGAGGCTGCCACCACTTTGGTGTCATCAACAGATGTAAGTTGGGCCTGTCACTGCTCTGATGTCACAAATGGAGGAAAAGTGGATCAGTCAGTGCTGCGGTGTTAGAGAGGGGATGAATTTGAGGCTGTCATGACTGTGATGTCCCAGAGAGGGGAATAATGCCTCTGTCAGCACTGTGGTGTCACAGAGAGGCGTAAATGAGAGTTGTCAGTGCAGTGATGTGATAGAGAGGGGAAAATGGGTCCCTGACTGGTGTGATGTCACAGAGAGGAAAAAACTGAGACTGCCTCTGCACTGGTGTCACAGAGAGGCATCAATTGGGCCTGTCACTTCTGTGATGTCACAAAGAGGGGAAAAGTGAGTCTGTCACTGCTGTGGTGTCCCAGAGAGGGGAATAATGGGTCTTTCAGCGCCGTGGTGTCACAGAGAGGTGTCAATTGGACTTGTCAGTGCAGTGATCTCCCAGAGAGAGGAAAACTGAGGCTGTCACTGCTGTGGCCTATAGGAGGGGATGAATTCCCACTTGTCTTTGATGTTATGTCACGAAGAGGAGAAACGTGGCACTGTCACCGCTGGGGTGTGTCAGATAGGTGTAAGTTGGGCTTGTTCCATCTGTGGTGTGACAGAAAGGGTGAAATTTGGTCTGTCAGTGCTGTGATGTCTTAAAGGGTGGAAACTGGCTCTTTCACTGCTGTGATGTCCCAGAGAGGCGTAGATTGGGGTGTCCCACTGCTGTGATGTCCCAGAGAGAGGAAAACAGGGGCTATCACAGCTGTGGAGTCTGAGAGAAAGTTCCACAGGTGTTCTGACTTGTCTGTTGCCACAGAGGGGATGCAGTTGGGGATGTCATGGCTATGGTATCAGAGAGAGGTTTGAATTGGTTCTGTCTCTGCTGTGATGTCACAGAGAAGAGAATAATGAGTCTGTCACCACTGTGGTGTCCCAGAGAGGTGTAAATTGGACTTGTCACTGACTGCAGTGATGTCAGAGAGAGGTGAAACTGGGTCACTCATTTTTGTGATGTCACAGAGAGGAAGAAACTGAGGCTGCCACCACTTTGGTGTCATCAACAGATGTAAGTTGGGCCTGTCACTGCTCTGATGTCACAAATGGAGGAAAAGTGGATCAGTCAGTGCTGCGGTGTTAGAGAGGGGATGAATTTGAGGCTGTCATGACTGTGATGTCCCAGAGAGGGGAATAATGCCTCTGTCAGCACTGTGGTGTCACAGAGAGGCGTAAATGAGAGTTGTCAGTGCAGTGATGTGATAGAGAGGGGAAAATGGGTCCCCGATTGGTGTGATGTCACAGAGAGGAAAAAACTGAGACTGCCTCTGCACTGGTGTCACAGAGAGGCATCAATTGGGCCTGTCACTTCTGTGATGTCACAAAGAGGGGAAAAGTGAGTCTGTCACTGCTGTGGTGTACCAGAGAGGGGAAAATTGGAGTGATCACTGTTGTGCAGTCCCAGAGAAAGTTGCACAGGTGCTATGACTTGTGTGTTGCCACAAAGGGGATGGAATTGGGGTTGTTAGGGCTGTGGTATGACAGAGAGTTTTAAATTGGTTCTGATGTGATGTCCCAGAGAGGGGAATAATGGGTCTTTCAGCGCCGTGGTGTCACAGAGAGGTGTCAATTGGACTTGTCAGTGCAGTGATCTCCCAGAGAGAGGAAAACTGAGGCTGTCACTGCTGTGGCCTATAGGAGGGGATGAATTCCCACTTGTCTTTGATGTTATGTCACGGAGAGGAGAAACGTGGCACTGTCACCGCTGGGGTGTGTCAGATAGGTGTAAGTTGGGCTTGTTCCATCTGTGGTGTGACAGAAAGGGTGAAATTTGGTCTGTCAGTGCTGTGATGTCTTCAAGGGTGGAAACTGGGTCTTTCACTGCTGTGATGTCCCAGAGAGGCGTAGATTGGGGTGTCCCACTGCTGTGATGTCCCAGAGAGAGGAAAACAGGGTCTATCACGGCTGTGGAGTCTGAGAGAAAGTTCCACAGGTGTTCTGACTTGTCTGTTGCCACAGAGGGGATGCAGTTGGGGATGTCATGGCTATGGTATCAGAGAGAGGTTTGAATTGGTTCTGTCTCTGCTGTGATGTCACAGAGAAGAGAATAATGAGTCTGTCACAACTGTGGTGTCCCAGAGAGGTGTAAATTGGACTTGTCACTGACTGCAGTGATGTCAGAGAGAGGTGAAACTGGGTCACTCATTTTTGTGATGTCACAGAGAGGAAGAAACTGAGGCTGCCACCACTTTGGTGTCATCAACAGATGTAAGTTGGGCCTGTCACTGCTCTGATGTCACAAATGGAGGAAAAGTGGATCAGTCAGTGCTGCGGTGTTAGAGAGGGGATGAATTTGAGGCTGTCATGACTGTGATGTCCCAGAGAGGGGAATAATGCCTCTGTCAGCACTGTGGTGTCACAGAGAGGCGTAAATGAGAGTTGTCAGTGCAGTGATGTGATAGAGAGGGGAAAATGGGTCCCTGACTGGTGTGATGTCACAGAGAGGAAAAAACTGAGACTGCCTCTGCACTGGTGTCACAGAGAGGCATCAATTGGGCCTGTCACTTCTGTGATGTCACAAAGAGGGGAAAAGTGAGTCTGTCACTGCTGTGGTGTCCCAGAGAGGGGAAAAGTGGATTGATCGCTGTTGTGCAGTCCCAGAGAAAGTTGCACAGGTGCTATGACTTGTGTGTTGCCACAAAGGGGATGGAATTGGGGTTGTTAGGGCTGTGGTATGACAGAGAGTTTTAAATTGGTTCTGATGTGATGTCCCAGAGAGGGGAATAATGGGTCTTTCAGCGCCGTGGTGTCACAGAGAGGTGTCAATTGGACTTGTCAGTGCAGTGATCTCCCAGAGAGAGGAAAACTGAGGCTGTCACTGCTGTGGCCTATAGGAGGGGATGAATTCCCACTTGTCTTTGATGTTATGTCACGGAGAGGAGAAACTTGGCACTGTCACCGCTGGGGTGTGTCAGATAGGTGTAAGTTGGGCTTGTTCCATCTGTGGTGTGACAGAAAGGGTGAAATTTGGTCTGTCATTGCTGTGGTGTCTTCAAGGGTGGAAACTGGGTCTTTCACTGCTGTGATGTCCCAGAGAGGCGTAGATTGGGGTGTCCCACTGCTGTGATGTCCCAGAGAGAGGAAAACAGGGTCTATCACAGCTATGGAGTCTGAGAGAAAGTTCCACAGGTGTTCTGACTTGTCTGTTGCCACAGAGGGGATGCAGTTGGGGATGTCATGCCTATGGTATCAGAGAGAGGTTTGAATTGGTTCTGTCTCTGCTGTGATGTCACAGAGAAGAGAATAATGAGTCTGTCACAACTGTGGTGTCCCAGAGAGGTGTAAATTGGACTTGTCACTGACTGCAGTGATGTCAGAGAGAGGTGAAACTGGGTCACTCATTTTTGTGATGTCACAGAGAGGAAGAAACTGAGGCTGCCACCACTTTGGTGTCATCAACAGATGTAAGTTGGGCCTGTCACTGCTCTGATGTCACAAATGGAGGAAAAGTGGATCAGTCAGTGCTGCGGTGTTAGAGAGGGGATGAATTTGAGGCTGTCATGACTGTGATGTCCCAGAGAGGGGAATAATGCCTCTGTCAGCACTGTGGTGTCACAGAGAGGCGTAAATGAGAGTTGTCAGTGCAGTGATGTGATAGAGAGGGGAAAATGGGTCCCTGACTGGTGTGATGTCACAGAGAGGAAAAAACTGAGACTGCCTCTGCACTGGTGTCACAGAGAGGCATCAATTGGGCCTGTCACTTCTGTGGTGTCACAAAGAGGGGAAAAGTGAGTCTGTCACTGCTGTGGTGTCCCAGAGAGGGGAATAATGGGTCTTTCAGCGCCGTGGTGTCACAGAGAGGTGTCAATTGGACTTGTCAGTGCAGTGATCTCCCAGAGAGAGGAAAACTGAGGCTGTCACTGCTGTGGCCTATAGGAGGGGATGAATTCCCACTTGTCTTTGATGTTATGTCACGAAGAGGAGAAACGTGGCACTGTCACCGCTGGGTTGTGTCAGATAGGTGTAAGTTGGGCTTGTTCCATCTGTGGTGTGACAGAAAGGGTGAAATTTGGTCTGTCATTGCTGTGGTGTCTTCAAGGGTGGAAACTGGGTCTTTCACTGCTGTGATGTCCCAGAGAGGCGTAGATTGGGGTGTCCCACTGCTGTGATGTCCCAGAGAGAGGAAAACAGGGTCTATCACAGCTGTGGAGTCTGAGAGAAAGTTCCACAGGTGTTCTGACTTGTCTGTTGCCACAGAGGGGATGCAGTTGGGGATGTCATGGCTATGGTATCAGAGAGAGGTTTGAATTGGTTCTGTCTCTGCTGTGATGTCACAGAGAAGAGAATAATGAGTCTGTCACAACTGTGGTGTCCCAGAGAGGTGTAAATTGGACTTGTCACTGACTGCAGTGATGTCAGAGAGAGGTGAAACTGGGTCACTCATTTTTGTGATGTCACAGAGAGGAAGAAACTGAGGCTGCCACCACTTTGGTGTCATCAACAGATGTAAGTTGGGTCTGTCACTGCTCTGATGTCACAAATGGAGGAAAAGTGGATCAGTCAGTGCTGCGGTGTTAGAGAGGGGATGAATTTGAGGCTGTCATGACTGTGATGTCCCAGAGAGGGGAATAATGCCTCTGTCAGCACTGTGGTGTCACAGAGAGGCGTAAATGAGAGTTGTCAGTGCAGTGATGTGATAGAGAGGGGAAAATGGGTCCCTGACTGGTGTGATGTCAGAGAGAGGAAAAAACTGAGACTGCCTCTGCACTGGTGTCACAGAGAGGCATCAATTGGGCCTGTCACTTCTGTGATGTCACAAAGAGGGGAAAAGTGAGTCTCTCACTGCTGTGGTGTCCCAGAGAGGGGAAAAGTGGATTGATCGCTGTTGTGCAGTCCCAGAGAAAGTTGCACAGGTGCTATGACTTGTGTGTTGCCACAAAGGGGATGGAATTGGGGTTGTTAGGGCTGTGGTATGACAGAGAGTTTTAAATTGGTTCTGATGTGATGTCCCAGAGAGGGGAATAATGGGTCTTTCAGCGCCGTGGTGTCACAGAGAGGTGTCAATTGGACTTGTCAGTGCAGTGATCTCCCAGAGAGAGGAAAACTGAGGCTGTCACTGCTGTGGCCTATAGGAGGGGATGAATTCCCACTTGTCTTTGATGTTATGTCACGGAGAGGAGAAACTTGGCACTGTCACCGCTGGGGTGTGTCAGATAGGTGTAAGTTGGGCTTGTTCCATCTGTGGTGTGACAGAAAGGGTGAAATTTGGTCTGTCATTGCTGTGGTGTCTTCAAGGGTGGAAACTGGGTCTTTCACTGCTGTGATGTCCCAGAGAGGCGTAGATTGGGGTGTCCCACTGCTGTGATGTCCCAGAGAGAGGAAAACAGGGTCTATCACAGCTATGGAGTCTGAGAGAAAGTTCCACAGGTGTTCTGACTTGTCTGTTGCCACAGAGGGGATGCAGTTGGGGATGTCATGGCTATGGTATCAGAGAGAGGTTTGAATTGGTTCTGTCTCTGCTGTGATGTCACAGAGAAGAGAATAATGAGTCTGTCACAACTGTGGTGTCCCAGAGAGGTGTAAATTGGACTTGTCACTGACTGCAGTGATGTCAGAGAGAGGTGAAACTGGGTCACTCATTTTTGTGATGTCACAGAGAGGAAGAAACTGAGGCTGCCACCACTTTGGTGTCATCAACAGATGTAAGTTGGGCCTGTCACTGCTCTGATGTCACAAATGGAGGAAAAGTGGATCAGTCAGTGCTGCGGTGTTAGAGAGGGGATGAATTTGAGGCTGTCATGACTGTGATGTCCCAGAGAGGGGAATAATGCCTCTGTCACCACTGTGGTGTCACAGAGAGGCGTAAATGAGAGTTGTCAGTGCAGTGATGTGATAGAGAGGGGAAAATGGGTCCCTGACTGGTGTGATGTCACAGAGAGGAAAAAACTGAGACTGCCTCTGCACTGGTGTCACAGAGAGGCATCAATTGGGCCTGTCACTTCTGTGATGTCACAAAGAGGGGAAAAGTGAGTCTGTCACTGCTGTGGTGTCCCAGAGAGGGGAATAATGGGTCTTTCAGCGCCGTGGTGTCACAGAGAGGTGTCAATTGGACTTGTCAGTGCAGTGATCTCCCAGAGAGAGGAAAACTGAGGCTGTCACTGCTGTGGCCTATAGGAGGGGATGAATTCCCACTTGTCTTTGATGTTATGTCACGAAGAGGAGAAACGTGGCACTGTCACCGCTGGGTTGTGTCAGATAGGTGTAAGTTGGGCTTGTTCCATCTGTGGTGTGACAGAAAGGGTGAAATTTGGTCTGTCATTGCTGTGGTGTCTTCAAGGGTGGAAACTGGGTCTTTCACTGCTGTGATGTCCCAGAGAGGCGTAGATTGGGGTGTCCCACTGCTGTGATGTCCCAGAGAGAGGAAAACAGGGGCTATCACAGCTGTGGAGTCTGAGAGAAAGTTCCACAGGTGTTCTGACTTGTCTGTTGCCACAGAGGGGATGCAGTTGGGGATGTCATGGCTATGGTATCAGAGAGAGGTTTGAATTGGTTCTGTCTCTGCTGTGATGTCACAGAGAAGAGAATAATGAGTCTGTCACCACTGTGGTGTCCCAGAGAGGTGTAAATTGGACTTGTCACTGACTGCAGTGATGTCAGAGAGAGGTGAAACTGGGTCACTCATTTTTGTGATGTCACAGAGAGGAAGAAACTGAGGCTGCCACCACTTTGGTGTCATCAACAGATGTAAGCTGGGCCTGTCACTGCTCTGATGTCACAAATGGAGGAAAAGTGGATCAGTCAGTGCTGCGGTGTTAGAGAGGGGATGAATTTGAGGCTGTCATGACTGTGATGTCCCAGAGAGGGGAATAATGCCTCTGTCAGCACTGTGGTGTCACAGAGAGGCGTAAATGAGAGTTGTCAGTGCAGTGATGTGATAGAGAGGGGAAAATGGGTCCCTGACTGGTGTGATGTCACAGAGAGGAAAAAACTGAGACTGCCTCTGCACTGGTGTCACAGAGAGGCATCAATTGGGCCTGTCACTTCTGTGGTGTCACAAAGAGGGGAAAAGTGAGTCTGTCACTGCTGTGGTGTCCCAGAGAGGGGAATAATGGGTCTTTCAGCGCCGTGGTGTCACAGAGAGGTGTCAATTGGACTTGTCAGTGCAGTGATCTCCCAGAGAGAGGAAAACTGAGGCTGTCACTGCTGTGGCCTATAGGAGGGGATGAATTCCCACTTGTCTTTGATGTTATGTCACGAAGAGGAGAAACGTGGCACTGTCACCGCTGGGTTGTGTCAGATAGGTGTAAGTTGGGCTTGTTCCATCTGTGGTGTGACAGAAAGGGTGAAATTTGGTCTGTCATTGCTGTGGTGTCTTCAAGGGTGGAAACTGGGTCTTTCACTGCTGTGATGTCCCAGAGAGGCGTAGATTGGGGTGTCCCACTGCTGTGATGTCCCAGAGAGAGGAAAACAGGGGCTATCACAGCTGTGGAGTCTGAGAGAAAGTTCCACAGGTGTTCTGACTTGTCTGTTGCCACAGAGGGGATGCAGTTGGGGATGTCATGCCTATGGTATCAGAGAGAGGTTTGAATTGGTTCTGTCTCTGCTGTGATGTCACAGAGAAGAGAATAATGAGTCTGTCACAACTGTGGTGTCCCAGAGAGGTGTAAATTGGACTTGTCACTGACTGCAGTGATGTCAGAGAGAGGTGAAACTGGGTCACTCATTTTTGTGATGTCACAGAGAGGAAGAAACTGAGGCTGCCACCACTTTGGTGTCATCAACAGATGTAAGTTGGGCCTGTCACTGCTCTGATGTCACAAATGGAGGAAAAGTGGATCAGTCAGTGCTGCGGTGTTAGAGAGGGGATGAATTTGAGGCTGTCATGACTGTGATGTCCCAGAGAGGGGAATAATGCCTCTGTCAGCACTGTGGTGTCACAGAGAGGCGTAAATGAGAGTTGTCAGTGCAGTGATGTGATAGAGAGGGGAAAATGGGTCCCTGACTGGTGTGATGTCACAGAGAGGAAAAAACTGAGACTGCCTCTGCACTGGTGTCACAGAGAGGCATCAATTGGGCCTGTCACTTCTGTGATGTCACAAAGAGGGGAAAAGTGAGTCTCTCACTGCTGTGGTGTCCCAGAGAGGGGAAAAGTGGATTGATCGCTGTTGTGCAGTCCCAGAGAAAGTTGCACAGGTGCTATGACTTGTGTGTTGCCACAAAGGGGATGGAATTGGGGTTGTTAGGGCTGTGGTATGACAGAGAGTTTTAAATTGGTTCTGATGTGATGTCCCAGAGAGGGGAATAATGGGTCTTTCAGCGCCGTGGTGTCACAGAGAGGTGTCAATTGGACTTGTCAGTGCAGTGATCTCCCAGAGAGAGGAAAACTGAGGCTGTCACTGCTGTGGCCTATAGGAGGGGATGAATTCCCACTTGTCTTTGATGTTATGTCACGGAGAGGAGAAACTTGGCACTGTCACCGCTGGGGTGTGTCAGATAGGTGTAAGTTGGGCTTGTTCCATCTGTGGTGTGACAGAAAGGGTGAAATTTGGTCTGTCATTGCTGTGGTGTCTTCAAGGGTGGAAACTGGGTCTTTCACTGCTGTGATGTCCCAGAGAGGCGTAGATTGGGGTGTCCCACTGCTGTGATGTCCCAGAGAGAGGAAAACAGGGTCTATCACAGCTATGGAGTCTGAGAGAAAGTTCCACAGGTGTTCTGACTTGTCTGTTGCCACAGAGGGGATGCAGTTGGGGATGTCATGGCTATGGTATCAGAGAGAGGTTTGAATTGGTTCTGTCTCTGCTGTGATGTCACAGAGAAGAGAATAATGAGTCTGTCACAACTGTGGTGTCCCAGAGAGGTGTAAATTGGACTTGTCACTGACTGCAGTGATGTCAGAGAGAGGTGAAACTGGGTCACTCATTTTTGTGATGTCACAGAGAGGAAGAAACTGAGGCTGCCACCACTTTGGTGTCATCAACAGATGTAAGTTGGGCCTGTCACTGCTCTGATGTCACAAATGGAGGAAAAGTGGATCAGTCAGTGCTGCGGTGTTAGAGAGGGGATGAATTTGAGGCTGTCATGACTGTGATGTCCCAGAGAGGGGAATAATGCCTCTGTCAGCACTGTGGTGTCACAGAGAGGCGTAAATGAGAGTTGTCAGTGCAGTGATGTGATAGAGAGGGGAAAATGGGTCCCTGACTGGTGTGATGTCACAGAGAGGAAAAAACTGAGACTGCCTCTGCACTGGTGTCACAGAGAGGCATCAATTGGGCCTGTCACTTCTGTGATGTCACAAAGAGGGGAAAAGTGAGTCTGTCACTGCTGTGGTGTCCCAGAGAGGGGAAAAGTGGATTGATCGCTGTTGTGCAGTCCCAGAGAAAGTTGCACAGGTGCTATGACTTGTGTGTTGCCACAAAGGGGATGGAATTGGGGTTGTTAGGGCTGTGGTATGACAGAGAGTTTTAAATTGGTTCTGATGTGATGTCCCAGAGAGGGGAATAATGGGTCTTTCAGCGCCGTGGTGTCACAGAGAGGTGTCAATTGGACTTGTCAGTGCAGTGATCTCCCAGAGAGAGGAAAACTGAGGCTGTCACTGCTGTGGCCTATAGGAGGGGATGAATTCCCACTTGTCTTTGATGTTATGTCACGGAGAGGAGAAACTTGGCACTGTCACCGCTGGGGTGTGTCAGATAGGTGTAAGTTGGGCTTGTTCCATCTGTGGTGTGACAGAAAGGGTGAAATTTGGTCTGTCATTGCTGTGGTGTCTTCAAGGGTGGAAACTGGGTCTTTCACTGCTGTGATGTCCCAGAGAGGCGTAGATTGGGGTGTCCCACTGCTGTGATGTCCCAGAGAGAGGAAAACAGGGTCTATCACAGCTATGGAGTCTGAGAGAAAGTTCCACAGGTGTTCTGACTTGTCTGTTGCCACAGAGGGGATGCAGTTGGGGATGTCATGGCTATGGTATCAGAGAGAGGTTTGAATTGGTTCTGTCTCTGCTGTGATGTCACAGAGAAGAGAATAATGAGTCTGTCACAACTGTGGTGTCCCAGAGAGGTGTAAATTGGACTTGTCACTGACTGCAGTGATGTCAGAGAGAGGTGAAACTGGGTCACTCATTTTTGTGATGTCACAGAGAGGAAGAAACTGAGGCTGCCACCACTTTGGTGTCATCAACAGATGTAAGTTGGGCCTGTCACTGCTCTGATGTCACAAATGGAGGAAAAGTGGATCAGTCAGTGCTGCGGTGTTAGAGAGGGGATGAATTTGAGGCTGTCATGACTGTGATGTCCCAGAGAGGGGAATAATGCCTCTGTCAGCACTGTGGTGTCACAGAGAGGCGTAAATGAGAGTTGTCAGTGCAGTGATGTGATAGAGAGGGGAAAATGGGTCCCTGACTGGTGTGATGTCACAGAGAGGAAAAAACTGAGACTGCCTCTGCACTGGTGTCACAGAGAGGCATCAATTGGGCCTGTCACTTCTGTGGTGTCACAAAGAGGGGAAAAGTGAGTCTGTCACTGCTGTGGTGTCCCAGAGAGGGGAATAATGGGTCTTTCAGCGCCGTGGTGTCACAGAGAGGTGTCAATTGGACTTGTCAGTGCAGTGATCTCCCAGAGAGAGGAAAACTGAGGCTGTCACTGCTGTGGCCTATAGGAGGGGATGAATTCCCACTTGTCTTTGATGTTATGTCACGAAGAGGAGAAACGTGGCACTGTCACCGCTGGGTTGTGTCAGATAGGTGTAAGTTGGGCTTGTTCCATCTGTGGTGTGACAGAAAGGGTGAAATTTGGTCTGTCATTGCTGTGGTGTCTTCAAGGGTGGAAACTGGGTCTTTCACTGCTGTGATGTCCCAGAGAGGCGTAGATTGGGGTGTCCCACTGCTGTGATGTCCCAGAGAGAGGAAAACAGGGGCTATCACAGCTGTGGAGTCTGAGAGAAAGTTCCACAGGTGTTCTGACTTGTCTGTTGCCACAGAGGGGATGCAGTTGGGGATGTCATGGCTATGGTATCAGAGAGAGGTTTGAATTGGTTCTGTCTCTGCTGTGATGTCACAGAGAAGAGAATAATGAGTCTGTCACAACTGTGGTGTCCCAGAGAGGTGTAAATTGGACTTGTCACTGACTGCAGTGATGTCAGAGAGAGGTGAAACTGGGTCACTCATTTTTGTGATGTCACAGAGAGGAAGAAACTGAGGCTGCCACCACTTTGGTGTCATCAACAGATGTAAGTTGGGCCTGTCACTGCTCTGATGTCACAAATGGAGGAAAAGTGGATCAGTCAGTGCTGCGGTGTTAGAGAGGGGATGAATTTGAGGCTGTCATGACTGTGATGTCCCAGAGAGGGGAATAATGCCTCTGTCAGCACTGTGGTGTCACAGAGAGGCGTAAATGAGAGTTGTCAGTGCAGTGATGTGATAGAGAGGGGAAAATGGGTCCCTGACTGGTGTGATGTCACAGAGAGGAAAAAACTGAGACTGCCTCTGCACTGGTGTCACAGAGAGGCATCAATTGGGCCTGTCACTTCTGTGATGTCACAAAGAGGGGAAAAGTGAGTCTCTCACTGCTGTGGTGTCCCAGAGAGGGGAAAAGTGGATTGATCGCTGTTGTGCAGTCCCAGAGAAAGTTGCACAGGTGCTATGACTTGTGTGTTGCCACAAAGGGGATGGAATTGGGGTTGTTAGGGCTGTGGTATGACAGAGAGTTTTAAATTGGTTCTGATGTGATGTCCCAGAGAGGGGAATAATGGGTCTTTCAGCGCCGTGGTGTCACAGAGAGGTGTCAATTGGACTTGTCAGTGCAGTGATCTCCCAGAGAGAGGAAAACTGAGGCTGTCACTGCTGTGGCCTATAGGAGGGGATGAATTCCCACTTGTCTTTGATGTTATGTCACGGAGAGGAGAAACTTGGCACTGTCACCGCTGGGGTGTGTCAGATAGGTGTAAGTTGGGCTTGTTCCATCTGTGGTGTGACAGAAAGGGTGAAATTTGGTCTGTCATTGCTGTGGTGTCTTCAAGGGTGGAAACTGGGTCTTTCACTGCTGTGATGTCCCAGAGAGGCGTAGATTGGGGTGTCCCACTGCTGTGATGTCCCAGAGAGAGGAAAACAGGGTCTATCACAGCTATGGAGTCTGAGAGAAAGTTCCACAGGTGTTCTGACTTGTCTGTTGCCACAGAGGGGATGCAGTTGGGGATGTCATGGCTATGGTATCAGAGAGAGGTTTGAATTGGTTCTGTCTCTGCTGTGATGTCACAGAGAAGAGAATAATGAGTCTGTCACAACTGTGGTGTCCCAGAGAGGTGTAAATTGGACTTGTCACTGACTGCAGTGATGTCAGAGAGAGGTGAAACTGGGTCACTCATTTTTGTGATGTCACAGAGAGGAAGAAACTGAGGCTGCCACCACTTTGGTGTCATCAACAGATGTAAGTTGGGCCTGTCACTGCTCTGATGTCACAAATGGAGGAAAAGTGGATCAGTCAGTGCTGCGGTGTTAGAGAGGGGATGAATTTGAGGCTGTCATGACTGTGATGTCCCAGAGAGGGGAATAATGCCTCTGTCACCACTGTGGTGTCACAGAGAGGCGTAAATGAGAGTTGTCAGTGCAGTGATGTGATAGAGAGGGGAAAATGGGTCCCTGACTGGTGTGATGTCACAGAGAGGAAAAAACTGAGACTGCCTCTGCACTGGTGTCACAGAGAGGCATCAATTGGGCCTGTCACTTCTGTGATGTCACAAAGAGGGGAAAAGTGAGTCTGTCACTGCTGTGGTGTCCCAGAGAGGGGAATAATGGGTCTTTCAGCGCCGTGGTGTCACAGAGAGGTGTCAATTGGACTTGTCAGTGCAGTGATCTCCCAGAGAGAGGAAAACTGAGGCTGTCACTGCTGTGGCCTATAGGAGGGGATGAATTCCCACTTGTCTTTGATGTTATGTCACGGAGAGGAGAAACTTGGCACTGTCACCGCTGGGGTGTGTCAGATAGGTGTAAGTTGGGCTTGTTCCATCTGTGGTGTGACAGAAAGGGTGAAATTTGGTCTGTCATTGCTGTGGTGTCTTCAAGGGTGGAAACTGGGTCTTTCACTGCTGTGATGTCCCAGAGAGGCGTAGATTGGGGTGTCCCACTGCTGTGATGTCCCAGAGAGAGGAAAACAGGGTCTATCACAGCTATGGAGTCTGAGAGAAAGTTCCACAGGTGTTCTGACTTGTCTGTTGCCACAGAGGGGATGCAGTTGGGGATGTCATGGCTATGGTATCAGAGAGAGGTTTGAATTGGTTCTGTCTCTGCTGTGATGTCACAGAGAAGAGAATAATGAGTCTGTCACAACTGTGGTGTCCCAGAGAGGTGTAAATTGGACTTGTCACTGACTGCAGTGATGTCAGAGAGAGGTGAAACTGGGTCACTCATTTTTGTGATGTCACAGAGAGGAAGAAACTGAGGCTGCCACCACTTTGGTGTCATCAACAGATGTAAGTTGGGCCTGTCACTGCTCTGATGTCACAAATGGAGGAAAAGTGGATCAGTCAGTGCTGCGGTGTTAGAGAGGGGATGAATTTGAGGCTGTCATGACTGTGATGTCCCAGAGAGGGGAATAATGCCTCTGTCAGCACTGTGGTGTCACAGAGAGGCGTAAATGAGAGTTGTCAGTGCAGTGATGTGATAGAGAGGGGAAAATGGGTCCCTGACTGGTGTGATGTCACAGAGAGGAAAAAACTGAGACTGCCTCTGCACTGGTGTCACAGAGAGGCATCAATTGGGCCTGTCACTTCTGTGATGTCACAAAGAGGGGAAAAGTGAGTCTGTCACTGCTGTGGTGTCCCAGAGAGGGGAAAAGTGGATTGATCGCTGTTGTGCAGTCCCAGAGAAAGTTGCACAGGTGCTATGACTTGTGTGTTGCCACAAAGGGGATGGAATTGGGGTTGTTAGGGCTGTGGTATGACAGAGAGTTTTAAATTGGTTCTGATGTGATGTCCCAGAGAGGGGAATAATGGGTCTTTCAGCGCCGTGGTGTCACAGAGAGGTGTCAATTGGACTTGTCAGTGCAGTGATCTCCCAGAGAGAGGAAAACTGAGGCTGTCACTGCTGTGGCCTATAGGAGGGGATGAATTCCCACTTGTCTTTGATGTTATGTCACGGAGAGGAGAAACTTGGCACTGTCACCGCTGGGGTGTGTCAGATAGGTGTAAGTTGGGCTTGTTCCATCTGTGGTGTGACAGAAAGGGTGAAATTTGGTCTGTCATTGCTGTGGTGTCTTCAAGGGTGGAAACTGGGTCTTTCACTGCTGTGATGTCCCAGAGAGGCGTAGATTGGGGTGTCCCACTGCTGTGATGTCCCAGAGAGAGGAAAACAGGGTCTATCACAGCTATGGAGTCTGAGAGAAAGTTCCACAGGTGTTCTGACTTGTCTGTTGCCACAGAGGGGATGCAGTTGGGGATGTCATGGCTATGGTATCAGAGAGAGGTTTGAATTGGTTCTGTCTCTGCTGTGATGTCACAGAGAAGAGAATAATGAGTCTGTCACAACTGTGGTGTCCCAGAGAGGTGTAAATTGGACTTGTCACTGACTGCAGTGATGTCAGAGAGAGGTGAAACTGGGTCACTCATTTTTGTGATGTCACAGAGAGGAAGAAACTGAGGCTGCCACCACTTTGGTGTCATCAACAGATGTAAGTTGGGCCTGTCACTGCTCTGATGTCACAAATGGAGGAAAAGTGGATCAGTCAGTGCTGCGGTGTTAGAGAGGGGATGAATTTGAGGCTGTCATGACTGTGATGTCCCAGAGAGGGGAATAATGCCTCTGTCAGCACTGTGGTGTCACAGAGAGGCGTAAATGAGAGTTGTCAGTGCAGTGATGTGATAGAGAGGGGAAAATGGGTCCCTGACTGGTGTGATGTCACAGAGAGGAAAAAACTGAGACTGCCTCTGCACTGGTGTCACAGAGAGGCATCAATTGGGCCTGTCACTTCTGTGGTGTCACAAAGAGGGGAAAAGTGAGTCTGTCACTGCTGTGGTGTCCCAGAGAGGGGAATAATGGGTCTTTCAGCGCCGTGGTGTCACAGAGAGGTGTCAATTGGACTTGTCAGTGCAGTGATCTCCCAGAGAGAGGAAAACTGAGGCTGTCACTGCTGTGGCCTATAGGAGGGGATGAATTCCCACTTGTCTTTGATGTTATGTCACGAAGAGGAGAAACGTGGCACTGTCACCGCTGGGTTGTGTCAGATAGGTGTAAGTTGGGCTTGTTCCATCTGTGGTGTGACAGAAAGGGTGAAATTTGGTCTGTCATTGCTGTGGTGTCTTCAAGGGTGGAAACTGGGTCTTTCACTGCTGTGATGTCCCAGAGAGGCGTAGATTGGGGTGTCCCACTGCTGTGATGTCCCAGAGAGAGGAAAACAGGGGCTATCACAGCTGTGGAGTCTGAGAGAAAGTTCCACAGGTGTTCTGACTTGTCTGTTGCCACAGAGGGGATGCAGTTGGGGATGTCATGGCTATGGTATCAGAGAGAGGTTTGAATTGGTTCTGTCTCTGCTGTGATGTCACAGAGAAGAGAATAATGAGTCTGTCACAACTGTGGTGTCCCAGAGAGGTGTAAATTGGACTTGTCACTGACTGCAGTGATGTCAGAGAGAGGTGAAACTGGGTCACTCATTTTTGTGATGTCACAGAGAGGAAGAAACTGAGGCTGCCACCACTTTGGTGTCATCAACAGATGTAAGTTGGGCCTGTCACTGCTCTGATGTCACAAATGGAGGAAAAGTGGATCAGTCAGTGCTGCGGTGTTAGAGAGGGGATGAATTTGAGGCTGTCATGACTGTGATGTCCCAGAGAGGGGAATAATGCCTCTGTCAGCACTGTGGTGTCACAGAGAGGCGTAAATGAGAGTTGTCAGTGCAGTGATGTGATAGAGAGGGGAAAATGGGTCCCTGACTGGTGTGATGTCACAGAGAGGAAAAAACTGAGACTGCCTCTGCACTGGTGTCACAGAGAGGCATCAATTGGGCCTGTCACTTCTGTGATGTCACAAAGAGGGGAAAAGTGAGTCTCTCACTGCTGTGGTGTCCCAGAGAGGGGAAAAGTGGATTGATCGCTGTTGTGCAGTCCCAGAGAAAGTTGCACAGGTGCTATGACTTGTGTGTTGCCACAAAGGGGATGGAATTGGGGTTGTTAGGGCTGTGGTATGACAGAGAGTTTTAAATTGGTTCTGATGTGATGTCCCAGAGAGGGGAATAATGGGTCTTTCAGCGCCGTGGTGTCACAGAGAGGTGTCAATTGGACTTGTCAGTGCAGTGATCTCCCAGAGAGAGGAAAACTGAGGCTGTCACTGCTGTGGCCTATAGGAGGGGATGAATTCCCACTTGTCTTTGATGTTATGTCACGGAGAGGAGAAACTTGGCACTGTCACCGCTGGGGTGTGTCAGATAGGTGTAAGTTGGGCTTGTTCCATCTGTGGTGTGACAGAAAGGGTGAAATTTGGTCTGTCATTGCTGTGGTGTCTTCAAGGGTGGAAACTGGGTCTTTCACTGCTGTGATGTCCCAGAGAGGCGTAGATTGGGGTGTCCCACTGCTGTGATGTCCCAGAGAGAGGAAAACAGGGTCTATCACAGCTATGGAGTCTGAGAGAAAGTTCCACAGGTGTTCTGACTTGTCTGTTGCCACAGAGGGGATGCAGTTGGGGATGTCATGGCTATGGTATCAGAGAGAGGTTTGAATTGGTTCTGTCTCTGCTGTGATGTCACAGAGAAGAGAATAATGAGTCTGTCACAACTGTGGTGTCCCAGAGAGGTGTAAATTGGACTTGTCACTGACTGCAGTGATGTCAGAGAGAGGTGAAACTGGGTCACTCATTTTTGTGATGTCACAGAGAGGAAGAAACTGAGGCTGCCACCACTTTGGTGTCATCAACAGATGTAAGTTGGGCCTGTCACTGCTCTGATGTCACAAATGGAGGAAAAGTGGATCAGTCAGTGCTGCGGTGTTAGAGAGGGGATGAATTTGAGGCTGTCATGACTGTGATGTCCCAGAGAGGGGAATAATGCCTCTGTCACCACTGTGGTGTCACAGAGAGGCGTAAATGAGAGTTGTCAGTGCAGTGATGTGATAGAGAGGGGAAAATGGGTCCCTGACTGGTGTGATGTCACAGAGAGGAAAAAACTGAGACTGCCTCTGCACTGGTGTCACAGAGAGGCATCAATTGGGCCTGTCACTTCTGTGATGTCACAAAGAGGGGAAAAGTGAGTCTGTCACTGCTGTGGTGTCCCAGAGAGGGGAATAATGGGTCTTTCAGCGCCGTGGTGTCACAGAGAGGTGTCAATTGGACTTGTCAGTGCAGTGATCTCCCAGAGAGAGGAAAACTGAGGCTGTCACTGCTGTGGCCTATAGGAGGGGATGAATTCCCACTTGTCTTTGATGTTATGTCACGAAGAGGAGAAACGTGGCACTGTCACCGCTGGGTTGTGTCAGATAGGTGTAAGTTGGGCTTGTTCCATCTGTGGTGTGACAGAAAGGGTGAAATTTGGTCTGTCATTGCTGTGGTGTCTTCAAGGGTGGAAACTGGGTCTTTCACTGCTGTGATGTCCCAGAGAGGCGTAGATTGGGGTGTCCCACTGCTGTGATGTCCCAGAGAGAGGAAAAC
Source organism: Poecile atricapillus (assembly GCF_030490865.1). Classification (NCBI taxonomy): domain Eukaryota; kingdom Metazoa; phylum Chordata; class Aves; order Passeriformes; family Paridae; genus Poecile; species Poecile atricapillus. The sequence goes on along the minus strand of NC_081249.1, from coordinate 117,450,604 downwards.
AGGGGCTATCACAGCTGTGGAGTCTGAGAGAAAGTTCCACAGGTGTTCTGACTTGTCTGTTGCCACAGAGGGGATGCAGTTGGGGATGTCATGGCTATGGTATCAGAGAGAGGTTTGAATTGGTTCTGTCTCTGCTGTGATGTCACAGAGAAGAGAATAATGAGTCTGTCACCACTGTGGTGTCCCAGAGAGGTGTAAATTGGACTTGTCACTGACTGCAGTGATGTCAGAGAGAGGTGAAACTGGGTCACTCATTTTTGTGATGTCACAGAGAGGAAGAAACTGAGGCTGCCACCACTTTGGTGTCATCAACAGATGTAAGCTGGGCCTGTCACTGCTCTGATGTCACAAATGGAGGAAAAGTGGATCAGTCAGTGCTGCGGTGTTAGAGAGGGGATGAATTTGAGGCTGTCATGACTGTGATGTCCCAGAGAGGGCAATAATGACTCTGTCAGCACTGTGGTGTCACTGAGAGGCGTAAATGAGAGTTGTCAGTGCAGTGATGTGATAGAGAGGGGAAAATGGGTCCCTGACTGGTGTGATGTCACAGAGAGGAAAAAACTGAGACTGCCTCTGCACTGGTGTCACAGAGAGGCATCAATTGGGCCTGTCACTTCTGTGATGTCACAAAGAGGGGAAAAGTGAGTCTCTCACTGCTGTGGTGTCCCAGAGAGGGGAAAAGTGGATTGATCGCTGTTGTGCAGTCCCAGAGAAAGTTGCACAGGTGCTATGACTTGTGTGTTGCCACAAAGGGGATGGAATTGGGGTTGTTAGGGCTGTGGTATGACAGAGAGTTTTAAATTGGTTCTGATGTGATGTCCCAGAGAGGGGAATAATGGGTCTTTCAGCACCGTGGTGTCACAGAGAGGTGTCAATTGGACTTGTCAGTGCAGTGATCTCCCAGAGAGAGGAAAACTGAGGCTGTCACTGCTGTGGCCTATAGGAGGGGATGAATTCCCACTTGTCTTTGATGTTATGTCACGAAGAGGAGAAACGTGGCACTGTCACCGCTGGGGTGTGTCAGATAGGTGTAAGTTGGGCTTGTTCCATCTGTGGTGTGACAGAAAGGGTGAAATTTGGTCTGTCATTGCTGTGGTGTCTTCAAGGGTGGAAACTGGGTCTTTCACTGCTGTGATGTCCCAGAGAGGCGTAGATTGGGGTGTCCCACTGCTGTGATGTCCCAGAGAGAGGAAAACAGGGGCTATCACAGCTGTGGAGTCTGAGAGAAAGTTCCACAGGTGTTCTGACTTGTCTGTTGCCACAGAGGGGATGCAGTTGGGGATGTCATGGCTATGGTATCAGGGAGAGGTTTGAATTGGTTCTGTCTCTGCTGTGATGTCACAGAGAAGAGAATAATGAGTCTGTCACAACTGTGGTGTCCCAGAGAGGTGTAAATTGGACTTGTCACTGACTGCAGTGATGTCAGAGAGAGGTGAAACTGGGTCACTCATTTTTGTGATGTCACAGAGAGGAAGAAACTGAGGCTGCCACCACTTTGGTGTCATCAACAGATGTAAGTTGGGCCTGTCACTGCTCTGATGTCACAAATGGAGGAAAAGTGGATCAGTCAGTGCTGCGGTGTTACAGAGGGGATGAATTTGAGGCTGTCATGACTGTGATGTCCCAGAGAGGGGAATATTGCCTCTGTCACCACTGTGGTGTCACAGAGAGGTGTAAATGAGAGTTGTCAGTGCAGTGATGTGATAGAGAGGGGAAAATGGGTCCCCGATTGGTGTGATGTCACAGAGAGGAAAAAACTGAGACTGCCTCTGCACTGGTGTCACAGAGAGGCATCAATTGGGCCTGTCACTTCTGTGATGTCACAAAGAGGGGAAAAGTGAGTCTGTCACTGCTGTGGTGTCCCGGAGAGGGGAAAAGTGGATTGATCACAGTTGTGCAGTCCCAGAGAAAGTTGCACAGGTGCTATGACTTGTCTGTTGCCACAAAGGGGATGGAATTGGGGTTGTTAGGGCTGTGGTATGACAGAGAGTTTTAAATTGGTTCTGATGTGATGTCCCAGAGAGGGGAATAATGGGTCTTTCAGCGCCGTGGTGTCACAGAGAGGTGTCAATTGGACTTGTCAGTGCAGTGATCTCCCAGAGAGAGGAAAACTGAGGCTGTCACTGCTGTGGCCTATAGGCAGGGATGAATTCCCACTTGTCTTTGATGTTATGTCACGAAGAGGAGAAACGTGGCACTGTCACCACTGGGTTGTGTAAGATAGGTGTAAGTTGGGCTTGTTCCATCTGTGGTGTGACAGAAAGGGTGAAATTTGGTCTGTCATTGCTGTGGTGTCTTCAAGGGTAGAAACTGGGTCTTTCACTGCTGTGATGTCCCAGAGAGGCGTAGATTGGGGTGTCCCACTGCTGTGATGTCCCAGAGAGAGGAAAACAGGGGCTATCACAGCTGTGGAGTCTGAGAGAAAGTTCCACAGGTGTTCTGACTTGTCTGTTGCCACAGAGGGGATGCAGTTGGGGATGTCATGCCTATGGTATCAGAGAGAGGTTTGAATTGGTTCTGTCTCTGCTGTGATGTCACAGAGAAGAGAATAATGAGTCTGTCACAACTGTGGTGTCCCAGAGAGGTGTAAATTGGACTTGTCACTGACTGCAGTGATGTCAGAGAGAGGTGAAACTGGGTCACTCATTTTTGTGATGTCACAGAGAGGAAGAAACTGAGGCTGCCACCACTTTGGTGTCATCAACAGATGTAAGTTGGGCCTGTCACTGCTCTGATGTCACAAATGGAGGAAAAGTGGATCAGTCAGTGCTGCGGTGTTACAGAGGGGATGAATTTGAGGCTGTCATGACTGTGATGTCCCAGAGAGGGGAATAATGCCTCTGTCACCACTGTGGTGTCACAGAGAGGCGTAAATGAGAGTTGTCAGTGCAGTGATGTGATAGAGAGGGGAAAATGGGTCCCTGACTGGTGTGATGTCACAGAGAGGAAAAAACTGAGACTGCCTCTGCACTGGTGTCACAGAGAGGCATCAATTGGGCCTGTCACTTCTGTGATGTCACAAAGAGGGGAAAAGTGAGTCTGTCACTGCTGTGGTGTCCCAGAGAGGGGAAAAGTGGATTGATCGCTGTTGTGCAGTCCCAGAGAAAGTTGCACAGGTGCTATGACTTGTGTGTTGCCACAAAGGGGATGGAATTGGGGTTGTTAGGGCTGTGGTATGACAGAGAGTTTTAAATTGGTTCTGATGTGATGTCCCAGAGAGGGGAATAATGGGTCTTTCAGCGCCGTGGTGTCACAGAGAGGTGTCAATTGGACTTGTCAGTGCAGTGATCTCCCAGAGAGAGGAAAACTGAGGCTGTCACTGCTGTGGCCTATAGGAGGGGATGAATTCCCACTTGTCTTTGATGTTATGTCACGGAGAGGAGAAACTTGGCACTGTCACCGCTGGGGTGTGTCAGATAGGTGTAAGTTGGGCTTGTTCCATCTGTGGTGTGACAGAAAGGGTGAAATTTGGTCTGTCATTGCTGTGGTGTCTTCAAGGGTGGAAACTGGGTCTTTCACTGCTGTGATGTCCCAGAGAGGCGTAGATTGGGGTGTCCCACTGCTGTGATGTCCCAGAGAGAGGAAAACAGGGTCTACCACAGCTATGGAGTCTGAGAGAAAGTTCCACAGGTGTTCTGACTTGTCTGTTGCCACAGAGGGGATGCAGTTGGGGATGTCATGGCTATGGTATCAGAGAGAGGTTTGAATTGGTTCTGTCTCTGCTGTGATGTCACAGAGAAGAGAATAATGAGTCTGTCACAACTGTGGTGTCCCAGAGAGGTGTAAATTGGACTTGTCACTGACTGCAGTGATGTCAGAGAGAGGTGAAACTGGGTCACTCATTTTTGTGATGTCACAGAGAGGAAGAAACTGAGGCTGCCACCACTTTGGTGTCATCAACAGATGTAAGTTGGGCCTGTCACTGCTCTGATGTCACAAATGGAGGAAAAGTGGATCAGTCAGTGCTGCGGTGTTACAGAGGGGATGAATTTGAGGCTGTCATGACTGTGATGTCCCAGAGAGGGGAATAATGCCTCTGTCACCACTGTGGTGTCACAGAGAGGCGTAAATGAGAGTTGTCAGTGCAGTGATGTGATAGAGAGGGGAAAATGGGTCCCTGACTGGTGTGATGTCACAGAGAGGAAAAAACTGAGACTGCCTCTGCACTGGTGTCACAGAGAGGCATCAATTGGGCCTGTCACTTCTGTGATGTCACAAAGAGGGGAAAAGTGAGTCTGTCACTGCTGTGGTGTCCCAGAGAGGGGAATAATGGGTCTTTCAGCGCCGTGGTGTCACAGAGAGGTGTCAATTGGACTTGTCAGTGCAGTGATCTCCCAGAGAGAGGAAAACTGAGGCTGTCACTGCTGTGGCCTATAGGAGGGGATGAATTCCCACTTGTCTTTGATGTTATGTCACGAAGAGGAGAAACGTGGCACTGTCACCGCTGGGTTGTGTCAGATAGGTGTAAGTTGGGCTTGTTCCATCTGTGGTGTGACAGAAAGGGTGAAATTTGGTCTGTCATTGCTGTGGTGTCTTCAAGGGTGGAAACTGGGTCTTTCACTGCTGTGATGTCCCAGAGAGGCGTAGATTGGGGTGTCCCACTGCTGTGATGTCCCAGAGAGAGGAAAACAGGGGCTATCACAGCTGTGGAGTCTGAGAGAAAGTTCCACAGGTGTTCTGACTTGTCTGTTGCCACAGAGGGGATGCAGTTGGGGATGTCATGGCTATGGTATCAGAGAGAGGTTTGAATTGGTTCTGTCTCTGCTGTGATGTCACAGAGAAGAGAATAATGAGTCTGTCACCACTGTGGTGTCCCAGAGAGGTGTAAATTGGACTTGTCACTGACTGCAGTGATGTCAGAGAGAGGTGAAACTGGGTCACTCATTTTTGTGATGTCACAGAGAGGAAGAAACTGAGGCTGCCACCACTTTGGTGTCATCAACAGATGTAAGTTGGGCCTGTCACTGCTCTGATGTCACAAATGGAGGAAAAGTGGATCAGTCAGTGCTGCGGTGTTAGAGAGGGGATGAATTTGAGGCTGTCATGACTGTGATGTCCCAGAGAGGGGAATATTGCCTCTGACACCACTGTGGTGTCACAGAGAGGCGTAAATTCGAGTTGTCAGTGCAGTGATGTGATAGAGAGGGGAAAATGGGTCCCCGATTGGTGTGATGTCACAGAGAGGAAAAAACTGAGACTGCCTCTGCACTGGTGTCACAGAGAGGCATCAATTGGGCCTGTCACTTCTGTGGTGTCACAAAGAGAGGAAAAGTGAGTCTGTCACTGCTGTGGTGTCCCAGAGAGGGGAAAAGTGGATTGATCGCTGTTGTGCAGTCCAGAGAAAGTTGCACAGGTGCTATGACTTGTCTGTTGCCACAAAGGGGATGGAATTGGGGTTGTTAGGGCTGTGGTATGACAGAGAGTTTTAAATTGGTTCTGATGTGATGTCCCAGAGAGGGGAATAATGGGTCTTTCAGCGCCGTGGTGTCACAGAGAGGTGTCAATTGGACTTGTCAGTGCAGTGATCTCCCAGAGAGAGGAAAACTGAGGCTGTCACTGCTGTGGCCTATAGGAGGGGATGAATTCCCACTTGTCTCTGATGTTATGTCACGAAGAGGAGAAACGTGGCACTGTCACCGCTGGGTTGTGTCAGATAGGTGTAAGTTGGGCTTGGTCAATCTGTGGTGTGACAGAAAGGGTGAAATTTGGTCTGTCATTGCTGTGGTGTCTTCAAGGGTGGCAACTGGGTCTTTCACTGCTGTGATGTCCCAGAGAGGCGTAGATTGGGGTGTCCCACTGCTATGATGTCCCAGAGAGAGGAAAACAGGGGCTATCACAGCTGTGGAGTCTGAGAGAACGTTCCACAGGTGTTCTGACTTGTCTGTTGCCACAGAGGGGATGCAGTTGGGGATATCATGGCTATGGTATCAGAGAGAGGTTTGAATTGGTTCTGTCTCTGCTGTGATGTCACAGAGAAGAGAATAATGAGTCTGTCACCACTGTGGTGTCCCAGAGAGGTGTAAATTGGACTTGTCACTGACTGCAGTGATGTCAGAGAGAGGTGAAACTGGGTCACTCATTTTTGTGATGTCACAGAGAGGAAGAAACTGAGGCTGCCACCACTTTGGTGTCATCAACAGATGTAAGTTGGGCCTGTCACTGCTCTGATGTCATAAATGGAGGAAAAGTGGATCAGTCAGTGCTGCGGTGTTAGAGAGGGGATGAATTTGAGGCTGTCATGACTGTGATGTCCCAGAGAGGGGAATAATGCCTCTGTCAGCACTGTGGTGTCACAGAGAGGCGTAAATGAGAGTTGTCAGTGCAGTGATGTGATAGAGAGGGGAAAATGGGTCCCCGATTGGTGTGATGTCACAGAGAGGAAAAAACTGAGACTGCCTCTGCACTGGTGTCACAGAGAGGCATCAATTGGGCCTGTCACTTCTGTGATGTCACAAAGAGGGGAAAAGTGAGTCTGTCACTGCTGTGGTGTCCCAGAGAGGGGAAAAGTGGAGTGATCGCTGTTGTGCAGTCCCAGAGAAAGTTGCACAGGTGCTATGACTTGTCTGTTGCCACAAAGGGGATGGAATTGGGGTTGTTAGGGCTGTGGTATGACAGAGAGTTTTAAATTGGTTCTGATGTGATGTCCCAGAGAGGGGAATAATGGGTCTTTCAGCGCCGTGGTGTCACAGAGAGGTGTCAATTGGACTTGTCAGTGCAGTGATCTCCCAGAGAGAGGAAAACTGAGGCTGTCACTGCTGTGGCCTATAGGAGGGAATGAATTCCCACTTGTCTTTGATGTTATGTCACGGAGAGGAGAAACGTGGCACTGTCACCGCTGGGGTGTGTCAGATAGGTGTAAGTTGGGCTTGTTCCGTCTGTGGTGTGACAGAAAGGGTGAAATTTGGTCTGTCAGTGCTGTGATGTCTTAAAGGGTGGAAACTGGCTCTTTCACTGCTGTGATGTCCCAGAGAGGCGTAGATTGGGGTGTCCCACTGCTGTGATGTCCCAGAGAGAGGAAAACAGGGGCTATCACAGCTGTGGAGTCTGAGAGAAAGTTCCACAGGTGTTCTGACTTGTCTGTTGCCACAGAGGGGATGCAGTTGGGGATGTCATGCCTATGGTATCAGAGAGAGGTTTGAATTGGTTCTGTCTCTGCTGTGATGTCACAGAGAAGAGAATAATGAGTCTGTCACAACTGTGGTGTCCCAGAGAGGTGTAAATTGGACTTGTCACTGACTGCAGTGATGTCAGAGAGAGGTGAAACTGGGTCACTCATTTTTGTGATGTCACAGAGAGGAAGAAACTGAGGCTGCCACCACTTTGGTGTCATCAACAGATGTAAGTTGGGCCTGTCACTGCTCTGATGTCACAAATGGAGGAAAAGTGGATCAGTCAGTGCTGCGGTGTTACAGAGGGGATGAATTTGAGGCTGTCATGACTGTGATGTCCCAGAGAGGGGAATAATGCCTCTGTCACCACTGTGGTGTCACAGAGAGGCGTAAATGAGAGTTGTCAGTGCAGTGATGTGATAGAGAGGGGAAAATGGGTCCCTGACTGGTGTGATGTCACAGAGAGGAAAAAACTGAGACTGCCTCTGCACTGGTGTCACAGAGAGGCATCAATTGGGCCTGTCACTTCTGTGATGTCACAAAGAGGGGAAAAGTGAGTCTGTCACTGCTGTGGTGTCCCAGAGAGGGGAAAAGTGGATTGATCGCTGTTGTGCAGTCCCAGAGAAAGTTGCACAGGTGCTATGACTTGTGTGTTGCCACAAAGGGGATGGAATTGGGGTTGTTAGGGCTGTGGTATGACAGAGAGTTTTAAATTGGTTCTGATGTGATGTCCCAGAGAGGGGAATAATGGGTCTTTCAGCGCCGTGGTGTCACAGAGAGGTGTCAATTGGACTTGTCAGTGCAGTGATCTCCCAGAGAGAGGAAAACTGAGGCTGTCACTGCTGTGGCCTATAGGAGGGGATGAATTCCCACTTGTCTTTGATGTTATGTCACGGAGAGGAGAAACTTGGCACTGTCACCGCTGGGGTGTGTCAGATAGGTGTAAGTTGGGCTTGTTCCATCTGTGGTGTGACAGAAAGGGTGAAATTTGGTCTGTCATTGCTGTGGTGTCTTCAAGGGTGGAAACTGGGTCTTTCACTGCTGTGATGTCCCAGAGAGGCGTAGATTGGGGTGTCCCACTGCTGTGATGTCCCAGAGAGAGGAAAACAGGGTCTATCACAGCTATGGAGTCTGAGAGAAAGTTCCACAGGTGTTCTGACTTGTCTGTTGCCACAGAGGGGATGCAGTTGGGGATGTCATGGCTATGGTATCAGAGAGAGGTTTGAATTGGTTCTGTCTCTGCTGTGATGTCACAGAGAAGAGAATAATGAGTCTGTCACAACTGTGGTGTCCCAGAGAGGTGTAAATTGGACTTGTCACTGACTGCAGTGATGTCAGAGAGAGGTGAAACTGGGTCACTCATTTTTGTGATGTCACAGAGAGGAAGAAACTGAGGCTGCCACCACTTTGGTGTCATCAACAGATGTAAGTTGGGCCTGTCACTGCTCTGATGTCACAAATGGAGGAAAAGTGGATCAGTCAGTGCTGCGGTGTTAGAGAGGGGATGAATTTGAGGCTGTCATGACTGTGATGTCCCAGAGAGGGGAATAATGCCTCTGTCACCACTGTGGTGTCACAGAGAGGCGTAAATGAGAGTTGTCAGTGCAGTGATGTGATAGAGAGGGGAAAATGGGTCCCTGACTGGTGTGATGTCACAGAGAGGAAAAAACTGAGACTGCCTCTGCACTGGTGTCACAGAGAGGCATCAATTGGGCCTGTCACTTCTGTGATGTCACAAAGAGGGGAAAAGTGAGTCTGTCACTGCTGTGGTGTCCCAGAGAGGGGAATAATGGGTCTTTCAGCGCCGTGGTGTCACAGAGAGGTGTCAATTGGACTTGTCAGTGCAGTGATCTCCCAGAGAGAGGAAAACTGAGGCTGTCACTGCTGTGGCCTATAGGAGGGGATGAATTCCCACTTGTCTTTGATGTTATGTCACGAAGAGGAGAAACGTGGCACTGTCACCGCTGGGTTGTGTCAGATAGGTGTAAGTTGGGCTTGTTCCATCTGTGGTGTGACAGAAAGGGTGAAATTTGGTCTGTCATTGCTGTGGTGTCTTCAAGGGTGGAAACTGGGTCTTTCACTGCTGTGATGTCCCAGAGAGGCGTAGATTGGGGTGTCCCACTGCTGTGATGTCCCAGAGAGAGGAAAACAGGGGCTATCACAGCTGTGGAGTCTGAGAGAAAGTTCCACAGGTGTTCTGACTTGTCTGTTGCCACAGAGGGGATGCAGTTGGGGATGTCATGGCTATGGTATCAGAGAGAGGTTTGAATTGGTTCTGTCTCTGCTGTGATGTCACAGAGAAGAGAATAATGAGTCTGTCACCACTGTGGTGTCCCAGAGAGGTGTAAATTGGACTTGTCACTGACTGCAGTGATGTCAGAGAGAGGTGAAACTGGGTCACTCATTTTTGTGATGTCACAGAGAGGAAGAAACTGAGGCTGCCACCACTTTGGTGTCATCAACAGATGTAAGTTGGGCCTGTCACTGCTCTGATGTCACAAATGGAGGAAAAGTGGATCAGTCAGTGCTGCGGTGTTAGAGAGGGGATGAATTTGAGGCTGTCATGACTGTGATGTCCCAGAGAGGGGAATATTGCCTCTGACACCACTGTGGTGTCACAGAGAGGCGTAAATTCGAGTTGTCAGTGCAGTGATGTGATAGAGAGGGGAAAATGGGTCCCCGATTGGTGTGATGTCACAGAGAGGAAAAAACTGAGACTGCCTCTGCACTGGTGTCACAGAGAGGCATCAATTGGGCCTGTCACTTCTGTGGTGTCACAAAGAGAGGAAAAGTGAGTCTGTCACTGCTGTGGTGTCCCAGAGAGGGGAAAAGTGGATTGATCGCTGTTGTGCAGTCCAGAGAAAGTTGCACAGGTGCTATGACTTGTGTGTTGCCACAAAGGGGATGGAATTGGGGTTGTTAGGGCTGTGGTATGACAGAGAGTTTTAAATTGGTTCTGATGTGATGTCCCAGAGAGGGGAATAATGGGTCTTTCAGCGCCGTGGTGTCACAGAGAGGTGTCAATTGGACTTGTCAGTGCAGTGATCTCCCAGAGAGAGGAAAACTGAGGCTGTCACTGCTGTGGCCTATAGGAGGGGATGAATTCCCACTTGTCTTTGATGTTATGTCACGGAGAGGAGAAACTTGGCACTGTCACCGCTGGGGTGTGTCAGATAGGTGTAAGTTGGGCTTGTTCCATCTGTGGTGTGACAGAAAGGGTGAAATTTGGTCTGTCATTGCTGTGGTGTCTTCAAGGGTGGAAACTGGGTCTTTCACTGCTGTGATGTCCCAGAGAGGCGTAGATTGGGGTGTCCCACTGCTGTGATGTCCCAGAGAGAGGAAAACAGGGTCTATCACAGCTATGGAGTCTGAGAGAAAGTTCCACAGGTGTTCTGACTTGTCTGTTGCCACAGAGGGGATGCAGTTGGGGATGTCATGGCTATGGTATCAGAGAGAGGTTTGAATTGGTTCTGTCTCTGCTGTGATGTCACAGAGAAGAGAATAATGAGTCTGTCACAACTGTGGTGTCCCAGAGAGGTGTAAATTGGACTTGTCACTGACTGCAGTGATGTCAGAGAGAGGTGAAACTGGGTCACTCATTTTTGTGATGTCACAGAGAGGAAGAAACTGAGGCTGCCACCACTTTGGTGTCATCAACAGATGTAAGTTGGGCCTGTCACTGCTCTGATGTCACAAATGGAGGAAAAGTGGATCAGTCAGTGCTGCGGTGTTAGAGAGGGGATGAATTTGAGGCTGTCATGACTGTGATGTCCCAGAGAGGGGAATAATGCCTCTGTCAGCACTGTGGTGTCACAGAGAGGCGTAAATGAGAGTTGTCAGTGCAGTGATGTGATAGAGAGGGGAAAATGGGTCCCTGACTGGTGTGATGTCACAGAGAGGAAAAAACTGAGACTGCCTCTGCACTGGTGTCACAGAGAGGCATCAATTGGGCCTGTAACATCTGTGATGTCACAAAGAGGGGAAAAGTGAGTCTGTCACTGCTGTGGTGTCCCGGAGAGGGGAAAAGTGGAGTGATCACAGTTGTGCAGTCCCAGAGAAAGTTGCACAGGTGCTATGACTTGTCTGTTGCCACAAAGGGGATGGAATTGGGGTTGTTAGGGCTGTGGTATGACAGAGAGTTTTAAATTGGTTCTGATGTGATGTCCCAGAGAGGGGAATAATGGGTCTTTCAGCACCGTGGTGTCACAGAGAGGTGTCAATTGGACTTGTCAGTGCAGTGATCTCCCAGAGAGAGGAAAACTGAGGCTGTCACTGCTGTGGCCTATAGGAGGGGATGAATTCCCACTTGTCTTTGATGTTATGTCACGAAGAGGAGAAACGTGGCACTGTCACCGCTGGGGTGTGTCAGATAGGTGTAAGTTGGGCTTGTTCCATCTGTGGTGTGACAGAAAGGGTGAAATTTGGTCTGTCAGTGCTGTGATGTCTTAAAGGGTGGAAACTGGCTCTTTCACTGCTGTGATGTCCCAGAGAGGCGTAGATTGGGGTGTCCCACTGCTGTGATGTCCCAGAGAGAGGAAAACAGGGGCTATCACAGCTGTGGAGTCTGAGAGAAAGTTCCACAGGTGTTCTGACTTGTCTGTTGCCACAGAGGGGATGCAGTTGGGGATGTCATGGCTATGGTATCAGAGAGAGGTTTGAATTGGTTCTGTCTCTGCTGTGATGTCACAGAGAAGAGAATAATGAGTCTGTCACAACTGTGGTGTCCCAGAGAGGTGTAAATTGGACTTGTCACTGACTGCAGTGATGTCAGAGAGAGGTGAAACTGGGTCACTCATTTTTGTGATGTCACAGAGAGGAAGAAACTGAGGCTGCCACCACTTTGGTGTCATCAACAGATGTAAGTTGGGCCTGTCACTGCTCTGATGTCACAAATGGAGGAAAAGTGGATCAGTCAGTGCTGCGGTGATACAGAGGGGATGAATTTGAGGCTGTCATGACTGTGATGTCCCAGAGAGGGGAATATTGCCTCTGACACCACTGTGGTGTCACAGAGAGGCGTAAATGAGAGTTGTCAGTGCAGTGATGTGATAGAGAGGGGAAAATGGGTCCCCGATTGGTGTGATGTCACAGAGAGGAAAAAACTGAGACTGCCTCTGCACTGGTGTCACAGAGAGGCATCAATTGGGCCTGTCACTTCTGTGGTGTCACAAAGAGAGGAAAAGTGAGTCTGTCACTGCTGTGGTGTCCCAGAGAGGGGAAAAGTGGATTGATCGCTGTTGTGCAGTCCCAGAGAAAGTTGCACAGGTGCTATGACTTGTCTGTTGCCACAAAGGGGATGGAATTGGGGTTGTTAGGGCTGTGGTATGACAGAGAGTTTTAAATTGGTTCTGATGTGATGTCCCAGAGAGGGGAATAATGGGTCTTTCAGCGCCGTGGTGTCACAGAGAGGTGTCAATTGGACTTGTCAGTGCAGTGATCTCCCAGAGAGAGGAAAACTGAGGCTGTCACTGCTGTGGCCTATAGGAGGGGATGAATTCCCACTTGTCTTTGATGTTATGTCACGGAGAGGAGAAACGTGGCACTGTCACCGCTGGGGTGTGTCAGATAGGTGTAAGTTGGGCTTGTTCCATCTGTGGTGTGACAGAAAGGGTGAAATTTGGTCTGTCATTGCTGTGGTGTCTTCAAGGGTGGAAACTGGGTCTTTCACTGCTGTGATGTCCCAGAGAGGCGTAGATGTCCCAGAGAGAGGAAAACAGGGGCTATCACAGCTGTGGAGTCTGAGAGAAAGTTCCACAGGTGTTCTGACTTGTCTGTTGCCACAGAGGGGATGCAGTTGGGGATGTCATGCCTATGGTATCAGGGAGAGGTTTGAATTGGTTTTGTCTCTGCTGTGATGTCACAGAGAAGAGAATAATGAGTCTGTCACAACTGTGGTGTCCCAGAGAGGTGTAAATTGGACTTGTCACTGACTGCAGTGATGTCAGAGAGAGGTGAAACTGGGTCACTCATTTTTGTGATGTCACAGAGAGGAAGAAACTGAGGCTGCCACCACTTTGGTGTCATCAACAGATGTAAGTTGGGCCTGTCACTGCTCTGATGTCACAAATGGAGGAAAAGTGGATCAGTCAGTGCTGCGGTGTTAGAGAGGGGATGAATTTGAGGCTGTCATGACTGTGATGTCCCAGAGAGGGGAATATTGCCTCTGTCAGCACTGTGGTGTCACAGAGAGGCGTAAATGAGAGTTGTCAGTGCAGTGATGTGATAGAGAGGGGAAAATGGGTCCCCGATTGGTGTGATGTCACAGAGAGGAAAAAACTGAGACTGCCTCTGCACTGGTGTCACAGAGAGGCATCAATTGGGCCTGTCACTTCTGTGGTGTCACAAAGAGAGGAAAAGTGAGTCTGTCACTGCTGTGGTGTCCCAGAGAGGGGAAAAGTGGATTGATCGCTGTTGTGCAGTCCCAGAGAAAGTTGCACAGGTGCTATGACTTGTGTGTTGCCACAAAGGGGATGGAATTGGGGTTGTTAGGGCTGTGGTATGACAGAGAGTTTTAAATTGGTTCTGATGTGATGTCCCAGAGAGGGGAATAATGGGTCTTTCAGCGCCGTGGTGTCACAGAGAGGTGTCAATTGGACTTGTCAGTGCAGTGATCTCCCAGAGAGAGGAAAACTGAGGCTGTCACTGCTGTGGCCTATAGGAGGGGATGAATTCCCACTTGTCTTTGATGTTATGTCACGGAGAGGAGAAACGTGGCACTGTCACCGCTGGGTTGTGTCAGATAGGTGTAAGTTGGGCTTGTTCCATCTGTGGTGTGACAGAAAGGGTGAAATTTGGTCTGTCATTGCTGTGGTGTCTTCAAGGGTGGAAACTGGGTCTTTCACTGCTGTGATGTCCCAGAGAGGCGTAGATTGGGGTGTCCCACTGCTGTGATGTCCCAGAGAGAGGAAAACAGGGGCTATCACAGCTATGGAGTCTGAGAGAAAGTTCCACAGGTGTTCTGACTTGTCTGTTGCCACAGAGGGGATGCAGTTGGGGATGTCATGGCTATGGTATCAGAGAGAGGTTTGAATTGGTTCTGTCTCTGCTGTGATGTCACAGAGAAGAGAATAATGAGTCTGTCACAACTGTGGTGTCCCAGAGAGGTGTAAATTGGACTTGTCACTGACTGCAGTGATGTCAGAGAGAGGTGAAACTGGGTCACTCATTTTTGTGGTGTCACAGAGAGGAAGAAACTGAGGCTGCCACCACTTTGGTGTCATCAACAGATGTAAGTTGGGCCTGTCACTGCTCTGATGTCACAAATGGCGGAAAAGTGGATCAGTCAGTGCTGCGGTGTTAGAGAGGGGATGAATTTGAGGCTGTCATGACTGTGATGTCCCAGAGAGGGGAATAATGCCTCTGTCAGCACTGTGGTGTCACAGAGAGGCGTAAATGAGAGTTGTCAGTGCAGTGATGTGATAGAGAGGGGAAAATGGGTCCCCGATTGGTGTGATGTCACAGAGAGGAAAAAACTGAGACTGCCTCTGCACTGGTGTCACAGAGAGGCATCAATTGGGCCTGTCACTTCTGTGGTGTCACAAAGAGGGGAAAAGTGAGTCTGTCACTGCTGTGGTGTCCCAGAGAGGGGAAAAGTGGAGTGATCGCTGTTGTGCAGTCCCAGAGAAAGTTGCACAGGTGCTATGACTTGTCTGTTGCCACAAAGGGGATGGAATTGGGGTTGTTAGGGCTGTGGTATGACAGAGAGTTTTAAATTGGTTCTGATGTGATGTCCCAGAGAGGGGAATAATGGGTCTTTCAGCGCCGTGGTGTCACAGAGAGGTGTCAATTGGACTTGTCAGTGCAGTGATCTCCCAGAGAGAGGAAAACTGAGGCTGTCACTGCTGTGGCCTATAGGAGGGGATGAATTCCCACTTGTCTTTGATGTTATGTCACGAAGAGAAGAAACGTGGCACTGTCACAGCTGGGTGGTGTCAGATAGGTGTAAGTTGGGCTTGTTCCATCTGTGGTGTGACAGAAAGGGTGAAATTTGGTCTGTCATTGCTGTGGTGTCTTAAAGGGTGGCAACTGGGTCTTTCACTGCTGTGATGTCCCAGAGAGGCGTAGATTGGGGTGTCCCACTGCTGTGATGTCCCAGAGAGAGGAAAACAGGGGCTATCACAGCTGTGGAGTCTGAGAGAAAGTTCCACAGGTGTTCTGACTTGTCTGTTGCCACAGAGGGGATGCAGTTGGGGATGTCATGCCTATGGTATCAGAGAGAGGTTTGAATTGGTTCTGTCTCTGCTGTGATGTCACAGAGAAGAGAATAATGAGTCTGTCACAACTGTGGTGTCCCAGAGAGGTGTAAATTGGACTTGTCACTGACTGCAGTGATGTCAGAGAGAGGTGAAACTGGGTCACTCATTTTTGTGATGTCACAGAGAGGAAGAAACTGAGGCTGCCACCACTTTGGTGTCATCAACAGATGTAAGTTGGGCCTGTCACTGCTCTGATGTCACAAATGGAGGAAAAGTGGATCAGTCAGTGCTGCGGTGTTAGAGAGGGGATGAATTTGAGGCTGTCATGACTGTGATGTCCCAGAGAGGGGAATAATGCCTCTGTCACCACTGTGGTGTCACAGAGAGGCGTAAATGAGAGTTGTCAGTGCAGTGATGTGATAGAGAGGGGAAAATGGGTCCCTGACTGGTGTGATGTCACAGAGAGGAAAAAACTGAGACTGCCTCTGCACTGGTGTCACAGAGAGGCATCAATTGGGCCTGTCACTTCTGTGATGTCACAAAGAGGGGAAAAGTGAGTCTGTCACTGCTGTGGTGTCCCAGAGAGGGGAAAAGTGGATTGATCGCTGTTGTGCAGTCCCAGAGAAAGTTGCACAGGTGCTATGACTTGTGTGTTGCCACAAAGGGGATGGAATTGGGGTTGTTAGGGCTGTGGTATGACAGAGAGTTTTAAATTGGTTCTGATGTGATGTCCCAGAGAGGGGAATAATGGGTCTTTCAGCGCCGTGGTGTCACAGAGAGGTGTCAATTGGACTTGTCAGTGCAGTGATCTCCCAGAGAGAGGAAAACTGAGGCTGTCACTGCTGTGGCCTATAGGAGGGGATGAATTCCCACTTGTCTTTGATGTTATGTCACGGAGAGGAGAAACTTGGCACTGTCACCGCTGGGGTGTGTCAGATAGGTGTAAGTTGGGCTTGTTCCATCTGTGGTGTGACAGAAAGGGTGAAATTTGGTCTGTCATTGCTGTGGTGTCTTCAAGGGTGGAAACTGGGTCTTTCACTGCTGTGATGTCCCAGAGAGGCGTAGATTGGGGTGTCCCACTGCTGTGATGTCCCAGAGAGAGGAAAACAGGGTCTATCACAGCTATGGAGTCTGAGAGAAAGTTCCACAGGTGTTCTGACTTGTCTGTTGCCACAGAGGGGATGCAGTTGGGGATGTCATGGCTATGGTATCAGAGAGAGGTTTGAATTGGTTCTGTCTCTGCTGTGATGTCACAGAGAAGAGAATAATGAGTCTGTCACAACTGTGGTGTCCCAGAGAGGTGTAAATTGGACTTGTCACTGACTGCAGTGATGTCAGAGAGAGGTGAAACTGGGTCACTCATTTTTGTGATGTCACAGAGAGGAAGAAACTGAGGCTGCCACCACTTTGGTGTCATCAACAGATGTAAGTTGGGCCTGTCACTGCTCTGATGTCACAAATGGAGGAAAAGTGGATCAGTCAGTGCTGCGGTGTTAGAGAGGGGATGAATTTGAGGCTGTCATGACTGTGATGTCCCAGAGAGGGGAATAATGCCTCTGTCACCACTGTGGTGTCACAGAGAGGCGTAAATGAGAGTTGTCAGTGCAGTGATGTGATAGAGAGGGGAAAATGGGTCCCTGACTGGTGTGATGTC
Organism: Poecile atricapillus; assembly: GCF_030490865.1. Taxonomy (NCBI): domain Eukaryota; kingdom Metazoa; phylum Chordata; class Aves; order Passeriformes; family Paridae; genus Poecile; species Poecile atricapillus. Next base: position 117,433,646 of record NC_081249.1, on the reverse strand, counting down.
ACAGAGAGGAAAAAACTGAGACTGCCTCTGCACTGGTGTCACAGAGAGGCATCAATTGGGCCTGTCACTTCTGTGATGTCACAAAGAGGGGAAAAGTGAGTCTGTCACTGCTGTGGTGTCCCAGAGAGGGGAATAATGGGTCTTTCAGCGCCGTGGTGTCACAGAGAGGTGTCAATTGGACTTGTCAGTGCAGTGATCTCCCAGAGAGAGGAAAACTGAGGCTGTCACTGCTGTGGCCTATAGGAGGGGATGAATTCCCACTTGTCTTTGATGTTATGTCACGAAGAGGAGAAACGTGGCACTGTCACCGCTGGGTTGTGTCAGATAGGTGTAAGTTGGGCTTGTTCCATCTGTGGTGTGACAGAAAGGGTGAAATTTGGTCTGTCATTGCTGTGGTGTCTTCAAGGGTGGAAACTGGGTCTTTCACTGCTGTGATGTCCCAGAGAGGCGTAGATTGGGGTGTCCCACTGCTGTGATGTCCCAGAGAGAGGAAAACAGGGGCTATCACAGCTGTGGAGTCTGAGAGAAAGTTCCACAGGTGTTCTGACTTGTCTGTTGCCACAGAGGGGATGCAGTTGGGGATGTCATGGCTATGGTATCAGAGAGAGGTTTGAATTGGTTCTGTCTCTGCTGTGATGTCACAGAGAAGAGAATAATGAGTCTGTCACCACTGTGGTGTCCCAGAGAGGTGTAAATTGGACTTGTCACTGACTGCAGTGATGTCAGAGAGAGGTGAAACTGGGTCACTCATTTTTGTGATGTCACAGAGAGGAAGAAACTGAGGCTGCCACCACTTTGGTGTCATCAACAGATGTAAGTTGGGCCTGTCACTGCTCTGATGTCACAAATGGAGGAAAAGTGGATCAGTCAGTGCTGCGGTGTTAGAGAGGGGATGAATTTGAGGCTGTCATGACTGTGATGTCCCAGAGAGGGGAATATTGCCTCTGACACCACTGTGGTGTCACAGAGAGGCGTAAATTCGAGTTGTCAGTGCAGTGATGTGATAGAGAGGGGAAAATGGGTCCCCGATTGGTGTGATGTCACAGAGAGGAAAAAACTGAGACTGCCTCTGCACTGGTGTCACAGAGAGGCATCAATTGGGCCTGTCACTTCTGTGGTGTCACAAAGAGAGGAAAAGTGAGTCTGTCACTGCTGTGGTGTCCCAGAGAGGGGAAAAGTGGATTGATCGCTGTTGTGCAGTCCAGAGAAAGTTGCACAGGTGCTATGACTTGTGTGTTGCCACAAAGGGGATGGAATTGGGGTTGTTAGGGCTGTGGTATGACAGAGAGTTTTAAATTGGTTCTGATGTGATGTCCCAGAGAGGGGAATAATGGGTCTTTCAGCGCCGTGGTGTCACAGAGAGGTGTCAATTGGACTTGTCAGTGCAGTGATCTCCCAGAGAGAGGAAAACTGAGGCTGTCACTGCTGTGGCCTATAGGAGGGGATGAATTCCCACTTGTCTTTGATGTTATGTCACGGAGAGGAGAAACTTGGCACTGTCACCGCTGGGGTGTGTCAGATAGGTGTAAGTTGGGCTTGTTCCATCTGTGGTGTGACAGAAAGGGTGAAATTTGGTCTGTCATTGCTGTGGTGTCTTCAAGGGTGGAAACTGGGTCTTTCACTGCTGTGATGTCCCAGAGAGGCGTAGATTGGGGTGTCCCACTGCTGTGATGTCCCAGAGAGAGGAAAACAGGGTCTATCACAGCTATGGAGTCTGAGAGAAAGTTCCACAGGTGTTCTGACTTGTCTGTTGCCACAGAGGGGATGCAGTTGGGGATGTCATGGCTATGGTATCAGAGAGAGGTTTGAATTGGTTCTGTCTCTGCTGTGATGTCACAGAGAAGAGAATAATGAGTCTGTCACAACTGTGGTGTCCCAGAGAGGTGTAAATTGGACTTGTCACTGACTGCAGTGATGTCAGAGAGAGGTGAAACTGGGTCACTCATTTTTGTGATGTCACAGAGAGGAAGAAACTGAGGCTGCCACCACTTTGGTGTCATCAACAGATGTAAGTTGGGCCTGTCACTGCTCTGATGTCACAAATGGAGGAAAAGTGGATCAGTCAGTGCTGCGGTGTTAGAGAGGGGATGAATTTGAGGCTGTCATGACTGTGATGTCCCAGAGAGGGGAATAATGCCTCTGTCAGCACTGTGGTGTCACAGAGAGGCGTAAATGAGAGTTGTCAGTGCAGTGATGTGATAGAGAGGGGAAAATGGGTCCCTGACTGGTGTGATGTCACAGAGAGGAAAAAACTGAGACTGCCTCTGCACTGGTGTCACAGAGAGGCATCAATTGGGCCTGTCACATCTGTGATGTCACAAAGAGGGGAAAAGTGAGTCTGTCACTGCTGTGGTGTCCCGGAGAGGGGAAAAGTGGAGTGATCACAGTTGTGCAGTCCCAGAGAAAGTTGCACAGGTGCTATGACTTGTCTGTTGCCACAAAGGGGATGGAATTGGGGTTGTTAGGGCTGTGGTATGACAGAGAGTTTTAAATTGGTTCTGATGTGATGTCCCAGAGAGGGGAATAATGGGTCTTTCAGCACCGTGGTGTCACAGAGAGGTGTCAATTGGACTTGTCAGTGCAGTGATCTCCCAGAGAGAGGAAAACTGAGGCTGTCACTGCTGTGGCCTATAGGAGGGGATGAATTCCCACTTGTCTTTGATGTTATGTCACGAAGAGGAGAAACGTGGCACTGTCACCGCTGGGGTGTGTCAGATAGGTGTAAGTTGGGCTTGTTCCATCTGTGGTGTGACAGAAAGGGTGAAATTTGGTCTGTCAGTGCTGTGATGTCTTAAAGGGTGGAAACTGGCTCTTTCACTGCTGTGATGTCCCAGAGAGGCGTAGATTGGGGTGTCCCACTGCTGTGATGTCCCAGAGAGAGGAAAACAGGGGCTATCACAGCTGTGGAGTCTGAGAGAAAGTTCCACAGGTGTTCTGACTTGTCTGTTGCCACAGAGGGGATGCAGTTGGGGATGTCATGGCTATGGTATCAGAGAGAGGTTTGAATTGGTTCTGTCTCTGCTGTGATGTCACAGAGAAGAGAATAATGAGTCTGTCACAACTGTGGTGTCCCAGAGAGGTGTAAATTGGACTTGTCACTGACTGCAGTGATGTCAGAGAGAGGTGAAACTGGGTCACTCATTTTTGTGATGTCACAGAGAGGAAGAAACTGAGGCTGCCACCACTTTGGTGTCATCAACAGATGTAAGTTGGGCCTGTCACTGCTCTGATGTCACAAATGGAGGAAAAGTGGATCAGTCAGTGCTGCGGTGATACAGAGGGGATGAATTTGAGGCTGTCATGACTGTGATGTCCCAGAGAGGGGAATATTGCCTCTGACACCACTGTGGTGTCACAGAGAGGCGTAAATTCGAGTTGTCAGTGCAGTGATGTGATAGAGAGGGGAAAATGGGTCCCCGATTGGTGTGATGTCACAGAGAGGAAAAAACTGAGACTGCCTCTGCACTGGTGTCACAGAGAGGCATCAATTGGGCCTGTCACTTCTGTGGTGTCACAAAGAGAGGAAAAGTGAGTCTGTCACTGCTGTGGTGTCCCAGAGAGGGGAAAAGTGGATTGATCGCTGTTGTGCAGTCCCAGAGAAAGTTGCACAGGTGCTATGACTTGTGTGTTGCCACAAAGGGGATGGAATTGGGGTTGTTAGGGCTGTGGTATGACAGAGAGTTTTAAATTGGTTCTGATGTGATGTCCCAGAGAGGGGAATAATGGGTCTTTCAGCGCCGTGGTGTCACAGAGAGGTGTCAATTGGACTTGTCAGTGCAGTGATCTCCCAGAGAGAGGAAAACTGAGGCTGTCACTGCTGTGGCCTATAGGAGGGGATGAATTCCCACTTGTCTTTGATGTTATGTCACGGAGAGGAGAAACGTGGCACTGTCACCGCTGGGGTGTGTCAGATAGGTGTAAGTTGGGCTTGTTCCATCTGTGGTGTGACAGAAAGGGTGAAATTTGGTCTGTCATTGCTGTGGTGTCTTCAAGGGTGGAAACTGGGTCTTTCACTGCTGTGATGTCCCAGAGAGGCGTAGATGTCCCAGAGAGAGGAAAACAGGGGCTATCACAGCTGTGGAGTCTGAGAGAAAGTTCCACAGGTGTTCTGACTTGTCTGTTGCCACAGAGGGGATGCAGTTGGGGATGTCATGCCTATGGTATCAGGGAGAGGTTTGAATTGGTTTTGTCTCTGCTGTGATGTCACAGAGAAGAGAATAATGAGTCTGTCACAACTGTGGTGTCCCAGAGAGGTGTAAATTGGACTTGTCACTGACTGCAGTGATGTCAGAGAGAGGTGAAACTGGGTCACTCATTTTTGTGATGTCACAGAGAGGAAGAAACTGAGGCTGCCACCACTTTGGTGTCATCAACAGATGTAAGTTGGGCCTGTCACTGCTCTGATGTCACAAATGGAGGAAAAGTGGATCAGTCAGTGCTGCGGTGTTAGAGAGGGGATGAATTTGAGGCTGTCATGACTGTGATGTCCCAGAGAGGGGAATATTGCCTCTGTCAGCACTGTGGTGTCACAGAGAGGCGTAAATGAGAGTTGTCAGTGCAGTGATGTGATAGAGAGGGGAAAATGGGTCCCCGATTGGTGTGATGTCACAGAGAGGAAAAAACTGAGACTGCCTCTGCACTGGTGTCACAGAGAGGCATCAATTGGGCCTGTCACTTCTGTGGTGTCACAAAGAGAGGAAAAGTGAGTCTGTCACTGCTGTGGTGTCCCAGAGAGGGGAAAAGTGGATTGATCGCTGTTGTGCAGTCCCAGAGAAAGTTGCACAGGTGCTATGACTTGTCTGTTGCCACAAAGGGGATGGAATTGGGGTTGTTAGGGCTGTGGTATGACAGAGAGTTTTAAATTGGTTCTGATGTGATGTCCCAGAGAGGGGAATAATGGGTCTTTCAGCGCCGTGGTGTCACAGAGAGGTGTCAATTGGACTTGTCAGTGCAGTGATCTCCCAGAGAGAGGAAAACTGAGGCTGTCACTGCTGTGGCCTATAGGAGGGGATGAATTCCCACTTGTCTTTGATGTTATGTCACGGAGAGGAGAAACGTGGCACTGTCACCGCTGGGTTGTGTCAGATAGGTGTAAGTTGGGCTTGTTCCATCTGTGGTGTGACAGAAAGGGTGAAATTTGGTCTGTCATTGCTGTGGTGTCTTCAAGGGTGGAAACTGGGTCTTTCACTGCTGTGATGTCCCAGAGAGGCGTAGATTGGGGTGTCCCACTGCTGTGATGTCCCAGAGAGAGGAAAACAGGGGCTATCACAGCTATGGAGTCTGAGAGAAAGTTCCACAGGTGTTCTGACTTGTCTGTTGCCACAGAGGGGATGCAGTTGGGGATGTCATGGCTATGGTATCAGAGAGAGGTTTGAATTGGTTCTGTCTCTGCTGTGATGTCACAGAGAAGAGAATAATGAGTCTGTCACAACTGTGGTGTCCCAGAGAGGTGTAAATTGGACTTGTCACTGACTGCAGTGATGTCAGAGAGAGGTGAAACTGGGTCACTCATTTTTGTGGTGTCACAGAGAGGAAGAAACTGAGGCTGCCACCACTTTGGTGTCATCAACAGATGTAAGTTGGGCCTGTCACTGCTCTGATGTCACAAATGGCGGAAAAGTGGATCAGTCAGTGCTGCGGTGTTAGAGAGGGGATGAATTTGAGGCTGTCATGACTGTGATGTCCCAGAGAGGGGAATAATGCCTCTGTCAGCACTGTGGTGTCACAGAGAGGCGTAAATGAGAGTTGTCAGTGCAGTGATGTGATAGAGAGGGGAAAATGGGTCCCCGATTGGTGTGATGTCACAGAGAGGAAAAAACTGAGACTGCCTCTGCACTGGTGTCACAGAGAGGCATCAATTGGGCCTGTCACTTCTGTGGTGTCACAAAGAGGGGAAAAGTGAGTCTGTCACTGCTGTGGTGTCCCAGAGAGGGGAAAAGTGGAGTGATCGCTGTTGTGCAGTCCCAGAGAAAGTTGCACAGGTGCTATGACTTGTCTGTTGCCACAAAGGGGATGGAATTGGGGTTGTTAGGGCTGTGGTATGACAGAGAGTTTTAAATTGGTTCTGATGTGATGTCCCAGAGAGGGGAATAATGGGTCTTTCAGCGCCGTGGTGTCACAGAGAGGTGTCAATTGGACTTGTCAGTGCAGTGATCTCCCAGAGAGAGGAAAACTGAGGCTGTCACTGCTGTGGCCTATAGGAGGGGATGAATTCCCACTTGTCTTTGATGTTATGTCACGAAGAGAAGAAACGTGGCACTGTCACAGCTGGGTGGTGTCAGATAGGTGTAAGTTGGGCTTGTTCCATCTGTGGTGTGACAGAAAGGGTGAAATTTGGTCTGTCATTGCTGTGGTGTCTTCAAGGGTGGAAACTGGGTCTGTCACTGCTGTGATGTCCCAGAGAGGCGTAGATTGGGGTGTCCCACTGCTGTGATGTCCCAGAGAGAGGAAAACAGGGTCTATCACAGCTATGGAGTCTGTGAGAAAGTTCCACAGGTGTTCTGACTTGTCTGTTGCCACAGAGGGGATGCAGTTGGGGATGTCATGGCTATGGTATCAGGGAGAGGTTTGAATTGGTTCTGTCTCTGCTGTGATGTCACAGAGAAGAGAATAATGAGTCTGTCACAACTGTGGTGTCCCAGAGAGGTATAAATTGGACTTGTCACTGACTGCAGTGATGTCAGAGAGAGGTGAAACTGGGTCACTCATTTTTGTGATGTCACAGAGAGGAAGAAACTGAGGCTGCCACCACTTTGGTGTCATCAACAGATGTAAGTTGGGCCTGTCACTGCTCTGATGTCACAAATGGAGGAAAAGTGGATCAGTCAGTGCTGCGGTGTTACAGAGGGGATGAATTTGAGGCTGTCATGACTGTGATGTCCCAGAGAGGGGAATATTGCCTCTGTCACCACTGTGGTGTCACAGAGAGGCGTAAATGAGAGTTGTCAGTGCAGTGATGTGATAGAGAGGGGAAAATGGGTCCCCGATTGGTGTGATGTCACAGAGAGGAAAAAACTGAGACTGCCTCTGCACTGGTGTCACAGAGAGGCATCAATTGGGCCTGTCACTTCTGTGGTGTCACAAAGAGAGGAAAAGTGAGTCTGTCACTGCTGTGGTGTCCCAGAGAGGGGAAAAGTGGATTGATCGCTGTTGTGCAGTCCCAGAGAAAGTTGCACAGGTGCTATGACTTGTGTGTTGCCACAAAGGGGATGGAATTGGGGTTGTTAGGGCTGTGGTATGACAGAGAGTTTTAAATTGGTTCTGATGTGATGTCCCAGAGAGGGGAATAATGGGTCTTTCAGCGCCGTGGTGTCACAGAGAGGTGTCAATTGGACTTGTCAGTGCAGTGATCTCCCAGAGAGAGGAAAACTGAGGCTGTCACTGCTGTGGCCTATAGGAGGGGATGAATTCCCACTTGTCTTTGATGTTATGTCACGAAGAGAAGAAACGTGGCACTGTCACAGCTGGGTGGTGTCAGATAGGTGTAAGTTGGGCTTGTTCCATCTGTGGTGTGACAGAAAGGGTGAAATTTGGTCTGTCATTGCTGTGGTGTCTTCAAGGGTGGAAACTGGGTCTGTCACTGCTGTGATGTCCCAGAGAGGCGTAGATTGGGGTGTCCCACTGCTGTGATGTCCCAGAGAGAGGAAAACAGGGTCTATCACAGCTATGGAGTCTGTGAGAAAGTTCCACAGGTGTTCTGACTTGTCTGTTGCCACAGAGGGGATGCAGTTGGGGATGTCATGGCTATGGTATCAGGGAGAGGTTTGAATTGGTTCTGTCTCTGCTGTGATGTCACAGAGAAGAGAATAATGAGTCTGTCACAACTGTGGTGTCCCAGAGAGGTATAAATTGGACTTGTCACTGACTGCAGTGATGTCAGAGAGAGGTGAAACTGGGTCACTCATTTTTGTGATGTCACAGAGAGGAAGAAACTGAGGCTGCCACCACTTTGGTGTCATCAACAGATGTAAGTTGGGCCTGTCACTGCTCTGATGTCACAAATGGAGGAAAAGTGGATCAGTCAGTGCTGCGGTGTTACAGAGGGGATGAATTTGAGGCTGTCATGACTGTGATGTCCCAGAGAGGGGAATATTGCCTCTGTCACCACTGTGGTGTCACAGAGAGGCGTAAATGAGAGTTGTCAGTGCAGTGATGTGATAGAGAGGGGAAAATGGGTCCCCGATTGGTGTGATGTCACAGAGAGGAAAAAACTGAGACTGCCTCTGCACTGGTGTCACAGAGAGGCATCAATTGGGCCTGTCACTTCTGTGATGTCACAAAGAGGGGAAAAGTGAGTCTGTCACTGCTGTGGTGTCCCAGAGAGGGGAAAAGTGGAGTGATCGCTGTTGTGCAGTCCCAGAGAAAGTTGCACAGGTGCTATGACTTGTGTGTTGCCACAAAGGGGATGGAATTGGGGTTGTTAGGGCTGTGGTATGACAGAGAGTTTTAAATTGGTTCTGATGTGATGTCCCAGAGAGGGGAATAATGGGTCTTTCAGCGCCGTGGTGTCACAGAGAGGTGTCAATTGGACTTGTCAGTGCAGTGATCTCCCAGAGAGAGGAAAACTGAGGCTGTCACTGCTGTGGCCTATAGGAGGGGATGAATTCCCACTTGTCTTTGATGTTATGTCACGAAGAGAAGAAACGTGGCACTGTCACCGCTGGGGTGTGTCAGATAGGTGTAAGTTGGGCTTGTTCCATCTGTGGTGTGACAGAAAGGGTGAAATTTGGTCTGTCATTGCTGTGGTGTCTTCAAGGGTGGAAACTGGGTCTTTCACTGCTGTGATGTCCCAGAGAGGCGTAGATTGGGGTGTCCCACTGCTGTGATGTCCCAGAGAGAGGAAAACAGGGGCTATCACAGCTGTGGAGTCTGAGAGAAAGTTCCACAGGTGTTCTGACTTGTCTGTTGCCACAGAGGGGATGCAGTTGGGGATGTCATGCCTATGGTATCAGGGAGAGGTTTGAATTGGTTCTGTCTCTGCTGTGATGTCACAGAGAAGAGAATAATGAGTCTGTCACAACTGTGGTGTCCCAGAGAGGTGTAAATTGGACTTGTCACTGACTGCAGTGATGTCAGAGAGAGGTGAAACTGGGTCACTCATTTTTGTGATGTCACAGAGAGGAAGAAACTGAGGCTGCCACCACTTTGGTGTCATCAACAGATGTAAGTTGGGCCTGTCACTGCTCTGATGTCACAAATGGAGGAAAAGTGGATCAGTCAGTGCTGCGGTGTTAGAGAGGGGATGAATTTGAGGCTGTCATGACTGTGATGTCCCAGAGAGGGGAATAATGCCTCTGTCAGCACTGTGGTGTCACAGAGAGGCGTAAATGAGAGTTGTCAGTGCAGTGATGTGATAGAGAGGGGAAAATGGGTCCCTGATTGGTGTGATGTCACAGAGAGGAAAAAACTGAGACTGCCTCTGCACTGGTGTCACAGAGAGGCATCAATTGGGCCTGTCACTTCTGTGATGTCACAAAGAGGGGAAAAGTGAGTCTGTCACTGCTGTGGTGTCCCAGAGAGGGGAAAAGTGGAGTGATCGCTGTTGTGCAGTCCCAGAGAAAGTTGCACAGGTGCTATGACTTGTGTGTTGCCACAAAGGGGATGGAATTGGGGTTGTTAGGGCTGTGGTATGACAGAGAGTTTTAAATTGGTTCTGATGTGATGTCCCAGAGAGGGGAATAATGGGTCTTTCAGCGCCGTGGTGTCACAGAGAGGTGTCAATTGGACTTGTCAGTGCAGTGATCTCCCAGAGAGAGGAAAACTGAGGCTGTCACTGCTGTGGCCTATAGGAGGGGATGAATTCCCACTTGTCTTTGATGTTATGTCACGAAGAGGAGAAACGTGGCACTGTCACCGCTGGGTTGTGTCAGATAGGTGTAAGTTGGGCTTGTTCCATCTGTGGTGTGACAGAAAGGGTGAAATTTGGTCTGTCATTGCTGTGGTGTCTTCAAGGGTGGAAACTGGGTCTTTCACTGCTGTGATGTCCCAGAGAGGCGTAGATTGGGGTGTCCCACTGCTGTGATGTCCCAGAGAGAGGAAAACAGGGGCTATCACAGCTGTGGAGTCTGAGAGAAAGTTCCACAGGTGTTCTGACTTGTCTGTTGCCACAGAGGGGATGCAGTTGGGGATGTCATGGCTATGGTATCAGGGAGAGGTTTGAATTGGTTCTGTCTCTGCTGTGATGTCACAGAGAAGAGAATAATGAGTCTGTCACAACTGTGGTGTCCCAGAGAGGTGTAAATTGGACTTGTCACTGACTGCAGTGATGTCAGAGAGAGGTGAAACTGGGTCACTCATTTTTGTGATGTCACAGAGAGGAAGAAACTGAGGCTGCCACCACTTTGGTGTCATCAACAGATGTAAGTTGGGCCTGTCACTGCTCTGATGTCACAAATGGAGGAAAAGTGGATCAGTCAGTGCTGCGGTGTTAGAGAGGGGATGAATTTGAGGCTGTCATGACTGTGATGTCCCAGAGAGGGGAATAATGCCTCTGTCAGCACTGTGGTGTCACAGAGAGGCGTAAATTCGAGTTGTCAGTGCAGTGATGTGATAGAGAGGGGAAAATGGGTCCCTGACTGGTGTGATGTCACAGAGAGGAAAAAACTGAGACTGCTTCTGCACTGGTGTCACAGAGAGGCATCAATTGGGCCTGTCACTTCTGTGATGTCACAAAGAGGGGAAAAGTGAGTCTGTCACTGCTGTGGTGTCCCAGAGAGGGGAAAAGTGGAGTGATCACTGTTGTGCAGTCCCAGAGAAAGTTGCACAGGTGCTATGACTTGTCTGTTGCCACAAAGGGGATGGAATTGGGGTTGTTAGGGCTGTGGTATGACAGAGAGTTTTAAATTGGTTCTGATGTGATGTCCCAGAGAGGGGAATAATGGGTCTTTCAGCGCCGTGGTGTCACAGAGAGGTGTCAATTGGACTTGTCAGTGCAGTGATCTCCCAGAGAGAGGAAAACTGAGGCTGTCACTGCTGTGGCCTATAGGAGGGGATGAATTCCCACTTGTCTTTGATGTTATGTCACGAAGAGGAGAAACGTGGCACTGTCACCGCTGGGTTGTGTCAGATAGGTGTAAGTTGGGCTTGTTCCATCTGTGGTGTGACAGAAAGGGTGAAATTTGGTCTGTCATTGCTGTGGTGTCTTCAAGGGTGGAAACTGGGTCTTTCACTGCTGTGATGTCCCAGAGAGGCGTAGATTGGGGTGTCCCACTGCTGTGATGTCCCAGAGAGAGGAAAACAGGGGCTATCACAGCTGTGGAGTCTGAGAGAAAGTTCCACAGGTGTTCTGACTTGTCTGTTGCCACAGAGGGGATGCAGTTGGGGATGTCATGGCTATGGTATCAGGGAGAGGTTTGAATTGGTTCTGTCTCTGCTGTGATGTCACAGAGAAGAGAATAATGAGTCTGTCACAACTGTGGTGTCCCAGAGAGGTGTAAATTGGACTTGTCACTGACTGCAGTGATGTCAGAGAGAGGTGAAACTGGGTCACTCATTTTTGTGATGTCACAGAGAGGAAGAAACTGAGGCTGCCACCACTTTGGTGTCATCAACAGATGTAAGTTGGGCCTGTCACTGCTCTGATGTCACAAATGGAGGAAAAGTGGATCAGTCAGTGCTGCGGTGTTAGAGAGGGGATGAATTTGAGGCTGTCATGACTGTGATGTCCCAGAGAGGGGAATAATGCCTCTGTCAGCACTGTGGTGTCACAGAGAGGCGTAAATTCGAGTTGTCAGTGCAGTGATGTGATAGAGAGGGGAAAATGGGTCCCTGACTGGTGTGATGTCACAGAGAGGAAAAAACTGAGACTGCTTCTGCACTGGTGTCACAGAGAGGCATCAATTGGGCCTGTCACTTCTGTGATGTCACAAAGAGGGGAAAAGTGAGTCTGTCACTGCTGTGGTGTCCCAGAGAGGGGAAAAGTGGAGTGATCACTGTTGTGCAGTCCCAGAGAAAGTTGCACAGGTGCTATGACTTGTCTGTTGCCACAAAGGGGATGGAATTGGGGTTGTTAGGGCTGTGGTATGACAGAGAGTTTTAAATTGGTTCTGATGTGATGTCCCAGAGAGGGGAATAATGGGTCTTTCAGCGCCGTGGTGTCACAGAGAGGTGTCAATTGGACTTGTCAGTGCAGTGATCTCCCAGAGAGAGGAAAACTGAGGCTGTCACTGCTGTGGCCTATAGGAGGGGATGAATTCCCACTTGTCTCTGATGTTATGTCACGAAGAGGAGAAACGTGGCACTGTCACCGCTGGGTTGTGTCAGATAGGTGTAAGTTGGGCTTGTTCCATCTGTGGTGTGACAGAAAGGGTGAAATTTGGTCTGTCATTGCTGTGGTGTCTTCAAGGGTGGAAACTGGGTCTTTCACTGCTGTGATGTCCCAGAGAGGCATAGATTGGGGTGTCCCACTGCTGTGATGTCCCAGAGAGAGGAAAACAGGGGCTATCACAGCTGTGGAGTCTGAGAGAACGTTCCACAGGTGTTCTGACTTGTCTGTTGCCACAGAGGGGATGCAGTTGGGGATATCATGGCTATGGTATCAGAGAGAGGTTTGAATTGGTTCTGTCTCTGCTGTGATGTCACAGAGAAGAGAATAATGAGTCTGTCACAACTGTGGTGTCCCAGAGAGGTATAAATTGGACTTGTCACTGACTGCAGTGATGTCAGAGAGAGGTGAAACTGGGTCACTCATTTTTGTGATGTCACAGAGAGGAAGAAACTGAGGCTGCCACCACTTTGGTGTCATCAACAGATGTAAGTTGGGCCTGTCACAGCTCTGATGTCACAAATGGAGGAAAAGTGGATCAGTCAGTGCTGCGGTGTTAGAGAGGGGATGAATTTGAGGCTGTCATGACTGTGATGTCCCAGAGAGGGGAATATTGCCTCTGTCACCACTGTGGTGTCACAGAGAGGCGTAAATGAGAGTTGTCAGTGCAGTGATGTGATAGAGAGGGGAAAATGGGTCCCCGATTGGTGTGATGTCACAGAGAGGAAAAAACTGAGACTGCCTCTGCACTGGTGTCACAGAGAGGCATCAATTGGGCCTGTCACTTCTGTGATGTCACAAAGAGGGGAAAAGTGAGTCTGTCACTGCTGTGGTGTCCCAGAGAGGGGAAAAGTGGAGTGATCGCTGTTGTGCAGTCCCAGAGAAAGTTGCACAGGTGCTATGACTTGTGTGTTGCCACAAAGGGGATGGAATTGGGGTTGTTAGGGCTGTGGTATGACAGAGAGTTTTAAATTGGTTCTGATGTGATGTCCCAGAGAGGGGAATAATGGGTCTTTCAGCGCCGTGGTGTCACAGAGAGGTGTCAATTGGACTTGTCAGTGCAGTGATCTCCCAGAGAGAGGAAAACTGAGGCTGTCACTGCTGTGGCCTATAGGAGGGGATGAATTCCCACTTGTCTTTGATGTTATGTCACGGAGAGGAGAAACGTGGCACTGTCACCGCTGGGTTGTGTCAGATAGGTGTAAGTTGGGCTTGTTCCATCTGTGGTGTGACAGAAAGGGTGAAATTTGGTCTGTCATTGCTGTGGTGTCTTCAAGGGTGGAAACTGGGTCTTTCACTGCTGTGATGTCCCAGAGAGGCGTAGATTGGGGTGTCCCACTGCTGTGATGTCCCAGAGAGAGGAAAACAGGGGCTATCACAGCTGTGGAGTCTGAGAGAAAGTTCCACAGGTGTTCTGACTTGTCTGTTGCCACAGAGGGGATGCAGTTGGGGATGTCATGCCTATGGTATCAGGGAGAGGTTTGAATTGGTTCTGTCTCTGCTGTGATGTCACAGAGAAGAGAATAATGAGTCTGTCACAACTGTGGTGTCCCAGAGAGGTGTAAATTGGACTTGTCACTGACTGCAGTGATGTCAGAGAGAGGTGAAACTGGGTCACTCATTTTTGTGATGTCACAGAGAGGAAGAAACTGAGGCTGCCACCACTTTGGTGTCATCAACAGATGTAAGTTGGGCCTGTCACTGCTCTGATGTCACAAATGGAGGAAAAGTGGATCAGTCAGTGCTGCGGTGTTAGAGAGGGGATGAATTTGAGGCTGTCATGACTGTGATGTCCCAGAGAGGGGAATAATGCCTCTGTCACCACTGTGGTGTCACAGAGAGGCGTAAATGAGAGTTGTCAGTGCAGTGATGTGATAGAGAGGGGAAAATGGGTCCCCGATTGGTGTGATGTCACAGAGAGGAAAAAACTGAGACTGCCTCTGCACTGGTGTCACAGAGAGGCATCAATTGGGCCTGTCACTTCTGTGATGTCACAAAGAGGGGAAAAGTGAGTCTGTCACTGCTGTGGTGTCCCAGAGAGGGGAAAAGTGGAGTGATCGCTGTTGTGCAGTCCCAGAGAAAGTTGCACAGGTGCTATGACTTGTGTGTTGCCACAAAGGGGATGGAATTGGGGTTGTTAGGGCTGTGGTATGACAGAGAGTTTTAAATTGGTTCTGATGTGATGTCCCAGAGAGGGGAATAATGGGTCTTTCAGCGCCGTGGTGTCACAGAGAGGTGTCAATTGGACTTGTCAGTGCAGTGATCTCCCAGAGAGAGGAAAACTGAGGCTGTCACTGCTGTGGCCTATAGGAGGGGATGAATTCCCACTTGTCTTTGATGTTATGTCACGAAGAGGAGAAACGTGGCACTGTCACCACTGGGTTGTGTCAGATAGGTGTAAGTTGGGCTTGTTCCATCTGTGGTGTGACAGAAAGGGTGAAATTTGGTCTGTCATTGCTGTGGTGTCTTCAAGGGTGGAAACTGGGTCTGTCACTGCTGTGATGTCCCAGAGAGGCGTAGATTGGGGTGTCCCACTGCTGTGATGTCCCAGAGAGAGGAAAACAGGGGCTATCACAGCTGTGGAGTCTGAGAGAAAGTTCCACAGGTGTTCTTACTTGTCTGTTGCCACAGAGGGGATGCAGTTGGGGATGTCATGCCTATGGTATCAGGGAGAGGTTTGAATTGGTTCTGTCTCTGCTGTGATGTCACAGAGAAGAGAATAATGAGTCTGTCACAACTGTGGTGTCCCAGAGAGGTGTAAATTGGACTTGTCACTGACTGCAGTGATGTCAGAGAGAGGTGAAACTGGGTCACTCATTTTTGTGATGTCACAGAGAGGAAGAAACTGAGGCTGCCACCACTTTGGTGTCATCAACAGATGTAAGTTGGGCCTGTCACTGCTCTGATGTCACAAATGGAGGAAAAGTGGATCAGTCAGTGCTGCGGTGTTAGAGAGGGGATGAATTTGAGGCTGTCATGACTGTGATGTCCCAGAGAGGGGAATAATGCCTCTGTCACCACTGTGGTGTCACAGAGAGGCGTAAATGAGAGTTGTCAGTGCAGTGATGTGATAGAGAGGGGAAAATGGGTCCCCGATTGGTGTGATGTCACAGAGAGGAAAAAACTGAGACTGCCTCTGCACTGGTGTCACAGAGAGGCATCAATTGGGCCTGTCACTTCTGTGATGTCACAAAGAGGGGAAAAGTGAGTCTGTCACTGCTGTGGTGTCCCAGAGAGGGGAAAAGTGGAGTGATCGCTGTTGTGCAGTCCCAGAGAAAGTTGCACAGGTGCTATGACTTGTGTGTTGCCACAAAGGGGATGGAATTGGGGTTGTTAGGGCTGTGGTATGACAGAGAGTTTTAAATTGGTTCTGATGTGATGTCCCAGAGAGGGGAATAATGGGTCTTTCAGCGCCGTGGTGTCACAGAGAGGTGTCAATTGGACTTGTCAGTGCAGTGATCTCCCAGAGAGAGGAAAACTGAGGCTGTCACTGCTGTGGCCTATAGGAGGGGATGAATTCCCACTTGTCTTTGATGTTATGTCACGAAGAGGAGAAACGTGGCACTGTCACCGCTGGGTTGTGTCAGATAGGTGTAAGTTGGGCTTGGTCAATCTGTGGTGTGACAGAAAGGGTGAAATTTGGTCTGTCATTGCTGTGGTGTCTTCAAGGGTGGCAACTGGGTCTTTCACTGCTGTGATGTCCCAGAGAGGCATAGATTGGGGTGTCCCACTGCTGTGATGTCCCAGAGAGAGGAAAACAGGGGCTATCACAGCTGTGGAGTCTGAGAGAACGTTCCACAGGTGTTCTGACTTGTCTGTTGCCACAGAGGGGATGCAGTTGGGGATATCATGGCTATGGTATCAGAGAGAGGTTTGAATTGGTTCTGTCTCTGCTGTGATGTCACAGAGAAGAGAATAATGAGTCTGTCACCACTGTGGTGTCCCAGAGAGGTGTAAATTGGACTTGTCACTGACTGCAGTGATGTCAGAGAGAGGTGAAACTGGGTCACTTATTTTTGTGATGTCACAGAGAGGAAGAAACTGAGGCTGCCACCACTTTGGTGTCATCAACAGATGTAAGTTGGGCCTGTCACTGCTCTGATGTCATAAATGGAGGAAAAGTGGATCAGTCAGTGCTGCGGTGTTAGAGAGGGGATGAATTTGAGGCTGTCATGACTGTGATGTCCCAGAGAGGGGAATAATGCCTCTGTCAGCACTGTGGTGTCACAGAGAGGCGTAAATGAGAGTTGTCAGTGCAGTGATGTGATAGAGAGGGGAAAATGGGTCCCCGATTGGTGTGATGTCACAGAGAGGAAAAAACTGAGACTGCCTCTGCACTGGTGTCACAGAGAGGCATCAATTGGGCCTGTCACTTCTGTGATGTCACAAAGAGGGGAAAAGTGAGTCTGTCACTGCTGTGGTGTCCCAGAGAGGGGAAAAGTGGAGTGATCGCTGTTGTGCAGTCCCAGAGAAAGTTGCACAGGTGCTATGACTTGTGTGTTGCCACAAAGGGGATGGAATTGGGGTTGTTAGGGCTGTGGTATGACAGAGAGTTTTAAATTGGTTCTGATGTGATGTCCCAGAGAGGGGAATAATGGGTCTTTCAGCGCCGTGGTGTCACAGAGAGGTGTCAATTGGACTTGTCAGTGCAGTGATCTCCCAGAGAGAGGAAAACTGAGGCTGTCACTGCTGTGGCCTATAGGAGGGGATGAATTCCCACTTGTCTTTGATGTTATGTCACGAAGAGGAGAATCGTGGCACTGTCACCGCTGGGTTGTGTAAGATAGGTGTAAGTTGGGCTTGTTCCATCTGTGGTGTGACAGAAAGGGTGAAATTTGGTCTGTCGTTGCTGTGGTGTCTTCAAGGGTGGAAACTGGGTCTTTCACTGCTGTGATGTCCCAGAGAGGCGTAGATTGGGGTGTCCCACTGCTGTGA
Organism: Poecile atricapillus; assembly: GCF_030490865.1. Taxonomy (NCBI): domain Eukaryota; kingdom Metazoa; phylum Chordata; class Aves; order Passeriformes; family Paridae; genus Poecile; species Poecile atricapillus. The sequence goes on along the minus strand of NC_081249.1, from coordinate 117,416,449 downwards.
TGTCCCAGAGAGATGAAAACAGGGGCTATCACAGCTGTGGAGTCTGAGAGAACGTTCCACAGGTGTTCTGACTTGTCTGTTGCCACAGAGGGGATGCAGTTGGGGATGTCATGGCTATGGTATCAGAGAGAGGTTTGAATTGGTTCTGTCTCTGCTGTGATGTCACAGAGAAGAGAATAATGAGTCTGTCACCACTGTGGTGTCCCAGAGAGGTGTAAATTGGACTTGTCACTGACTGCAGTGATGTCAGAGAGAGGTGAAACTGGGTCACTTATTTTTGTGATGTCACAGAGAGGAAGAAACTGAGGCTGCCACCACTTTGGTGTCATCAACAGATGTAAGTTGGGCCTGTCACTGCTCTGATGTCATAAATGGAGGAAAAGTGGATCAGTCAGTGCTGCGGTGTTAGAGAGGGGATGAATTTGAGGCTGTCATGACTGTGATGTCCCAGAGAGGGGAATAATGCCTCTGTCAGCACTGTGGTGTCACAGAGAGGCGTAAATGAGAGTTGTCAGTGCAGTGATGTGATAGAGAGGGGAAAATGGGTCCCCGATTGGTGTGATGTCACAGAGAGGAAAAACCTGAGACTGCCTCTGCACTGGTGTCACAGAGAGGCATCAATTGGGCCTGTCACTTCTGTGATGTCACAAAGAGGGGAAAAGTGAGTCTGTCACTGCTGTGGTGTCCCAGAGAGGGGAAAAGTGGAGTGATCGCTGTTGTGCAGTCCCAGAGAAAGTTGCACAGGTGCTATGACTTGTGTGTTGCCACAAAGGGGATGGAATTGGGGTTGTTAGGGCTGTGGTATGACAGAGAGTTTTAAATTGGTTCTGATGTGATGTCCCAGAGAGGGGAATAATGGGTCTTTCAGCGCCGTGGTGTCACAGAGAGGTGTCAATTGGACTTGTCAGTGCAGTGATCTCCCAGAGAGAGGAAAACTGAGGCTGTCACTGCTGTGGCCTATAGGAGGGGATGAATTCCCACTTGTCTTTGATGTTATGTCACGAAGAGGAGAAACGTGGCAGTGTCACCGCTGGGTTGTGTCAGATAGGTGTAAGTTGGGCTTGTTCCATCTGTGGTGTGACAGAAAGGGTGAAATTTGGTCTGTCATTGCTGTGGTGTCTTCAAGGGTGGAAACTGGGTCTTTCACTGCTGTGATGTCCCAGAGAGGCGTAGATTGGGGTGTCCCACTGCTGTGATGTCCCAGAGAGAGGAAAACAGGGGCTATCACAGCTGTGGAGTCTGAGAGAAAGTTCCACAGGTGTTCTGACTTGTCTGTTGCCACAGAGGGGATGCAGTTGGGGATGTCATGCCTATGGTATCAGGGAGAGGTTTGAATTGGTTCTGTCTCTGCTGTGATGTCACAGAGAAGAGAATAATGAGTCTGTCACCACTGTGGTGTCCCAGAGAGGTGTAAATTGGACTTGTCACTGACTGCAGTGATGTCAGAGAGAGGTGAAACTGGGTCACTCATTTTTGTGGTGTCACAGAGAGGAAGAAACTGAGGCTGCCACCACTTTGGTGTCATCAACAGATGTAAGTTGGGCCTGTCACTGCTCTGATGTCATAAATGGAGGAAAAGTGGATCAGTCAGTGCTGCGGTGTTAGAGAGGGGATGAATTTGAGGCTGTCATGACTGTGATGTCCCAGAGAGGGGAATAATGCCTTTGTCAGCACTGTGGTGTCACAGACAGGCATAAATGAGAGTTGTCAGTGCAGTGATGTGATAGAGAGGGGAAAATGGGTCCCCGATTGGTGTGATGTCACAGAGAGGAAAAAACTGAGACTGCCTCTGCACTGGTGTCACAGAGAGGCATCAATTGGGCCTGTCACTTCTGTGATGTCACAAAGAGGGGAAAAGTGAGTCTGTCACTGCTGTGGTGTCCCAGAGAGGGGAAAAGTGGAGTGATCGCTGTTGTGCAGTCCCAGAGAAAGTTGCACAGGTGCTATGACTTGTGTGTTGCCACAAAGGGGATGGAATTGGGGTTGTTAGGGCTGTGGTATGACAGAGAGTTTTAAATTGGTTCTGATGTGATGTCCCAGAGAGGGGAATAATGGGTCTTTCAGCGCCGTGGTGTCACAGAGAGGTGTCAATTGGACTTGTCAGTGCAGTGATCTCCCAGAGAGAGGAAAACTGAGGCTGTCACTGCTGTGGCCTATAGGAGGGGATGAATTCCCACTTGTCTTTGATGTTATGTCACGAAGAGGAGAAACGTGGCACTGTCACCGCTGGGTTGTGTCAGATAGGTGTAAGTTGGGCTTGTTCCATCTGTGGTGTGACAGAAAGGGTGAAATTTGGTCTGTCATTGCTGTGGTGTCTTCAAGGGTGGAAACTGGGTCTTTCACTGCTGTGATGTCCCAGAGAGGCGTAGATTGGGGTGTCCCACTGCTGTGATGTCCCAGAGAGAGGAAAACAGGGGCTATCACAGCTGTGGAGTCTGAGAGAACGTTCCACAGGTGTTCTGACTTGTCTGTTGCCACAGAGGGGATGCAGTTGGGGATATCATGGCTATGGTATCAGAGAGAGGTTTGAATTGGTTCTGTCTCTGCTGTGATGTCACAGAGAAGAGAATAATGAGTCTGTCACCACTGTGGTGTCCCAGAGAGGTGTAAATTGGACTTGTCACTGACTGCAGTGATGTCAGAGAGAGGTGAAACTGGGTCACTCATTTTTGTGATGTCACAGAGAGGAAGAAACTGAGGCTGCCACCACTTTGGTGTCATCAACAGATGTAAGTTGGGCCTGTCACTGCTCTGATGTCACAAATGGAGGAAAAGTGGATCAGTCAGTGCTGCGGTGTTAGAGAGGGGATGAATTTGAGGCTGTCATGACTGTGATGTCCCAGAGAGGGGAATAATGCCTCTGTCAGCACTGTGGTGTCACAGAGAGGCGTAAATGAGAGTTGTCAGTGCAGTGATGTGATAGAGAGGGGAAAATGGGTCCCTGACTGGTGTGATGTCACAGAGAGGAAAAAACTGAGACTGCCTCTGCACTGGTGTCACAGAGAGGCATCAATTGGGCCTGTCACTTCTGTGATGTCACAAAGAGGGGAAAAGTGAGTCTGTCACTGCTGTGGTGTCCCAGAGAGGGGAAAAGTGGAGTGATCGCTGTTGTGCAGTCCCAGAGAAAGTTGCACAGGTGCTATGACTTGTCTGTTGCCACAAAGGGGATGGAATTGGGGTTGTTAGGGCTGTGGTATGACAGAGAGTTTTAAATTGGTTCTGATGTGATGTCCCAGAGAGGGGAATAATGGGTCTTTCAGCGCCGTGGTGTCACAGAGAGGTGTCAATTGGACTTGTCAGTGCAGTGATCTCCCAGAGAGAGGAAAACTGAGGCTGTCACTGCTGTGGCCTATAGGAGGGGATGAATTCCCACTTGTCTTTGATGTTATGTCACGAAGAGGAGAAACGTGGCACTGTCACCACTGGGGTGTGTCAGATAGGTGTAAGTTGGGCTTGTTCCATCTGTGGTGTGACAGAAAGGGTGAAATTTGGTCTGTCATTGCTGTGATGTCTTAAAGGGTGGAAACTGGGTCCTTCACTGCTGTGATGTCCCAGAGAGGCGTAGATTGGGGTGTCCCACTGCTGTGATGTCCCAGAGAGAGGAAAACAGGGGCTATCACAGCTGTGGAGTCTGAGAGAAAGTTCCACAGGTGTTCTGACTTGTCTGTTGCCACAGAGGGGATGCAGTTGGGGATGTCATGCCTATGGTATCAGAGAGAGGTTTGAATTGGTTCTGTCTCTGCTGTGATGTCACAGAGAAGAGAATAATGAGTCTGTCACCACTGTGGTGTCCCAGAGAGGTGTAAATTGGACTTGTCACTGACTGCAGTGATGTCAGAGAGAGGTGAAACTGGGTCACTCATTTTTGTGATGTCACAGAGAGGAAGAAACTGAGGCTGCCACCACTTTGGTGTCATCAACAGATGTAAGTTGGGCCTGTCACTGCTCTGATGTCACAAATGGAGGAAAAGTGGATCAGTCAGTGCTGCGGTGTTAGAGAGGGGATGAATTTGAGGCTGTCATGACTGTGATGTCCCAGAGAGGGGAATAATGCCTCTGTCAGCACTGTGGTGTCACAGAGAGGCGTAAATGAGAGTTGTCAGTGCAGTGATGTGATAGAGAGGGGAAAATGGGTCCCCGATTGGTGTGATGTCACAGAGAGGAAAAAACTGAGACTGCTTCTGCACTGGTGTCACAGAGAGGCATCAATTGGGCCTGTCACTTCTGTGATGTCACAAAGAGGGGAAAAGTGAGTCTGTCACTGCTGTGGTGTCCCAGAGAGGGGAAAAGTGGATTGATCGCTGTTGTGCAGTCCCAGAGAAAGTTGCACAGGTGCTATGACTTGTCTGTTGCCACAAAGGGGATGGAATTGGGGTTGTTAGGGCTGTGGTATGACAGAGAGTTTTAAATTGGTTCTGATGTGATGTCCCAGAGAGGGGAATAATGGGTCTTTCAGCGCCGTGGTGTCACAGAGAGGTGTCAATTGGACTTGTCAGTGCAGTGATCTCCCAGAGAGAGGAAAACTGAGGCTGTCACTGCTGTGGCCTATAGGAGGGGATGAATTCCCACTTGTCTTTGATGTTATGTCACGGAGAGGAGAAACGTGGCACTGTCACCGCTGGGGTGTGTCAGATAGGTGTAAGTTGGGCTTGTTCCATCTGTGGTGTGACAGAAAGGGTGAAATTTGGTCTGTCAGTGCTGTGATGTCTTCAAGGGTGGAAACTGGGTCTTTCACTGCTGTGATGTCCCAGAGAGGCGTAGATTGGGGTGTCCCACTGCTGTGATGTCCCAGAGAGAGGAAAACAGGGGCTATCACAGCTGTGGAGTCTGAGAGAAAGTTCCACAGGTGTTCTGACTTGTCTGTTGCCACAGAGGGGATGCAGTTGGGGATGTCATGCCTATGGTATCAGAGAGAGGTTTGAATTGGTTCTGTCTCTGCTGTGATGTCACAGAGAAGAGAATAATGAGTCTGTCACCACTGTGGTGTCCCAGAGAGGTGTAAATTGGACTTGTCACTGACTGCAGTGATGTCAGAGAGAGGTGAAACTGGGTCACTCATTTTTGTGATGTCACAGAGAGGAAGAAACTGAGGCTGCCACCACTTTGGTGTCATCAACAGATGTAAGTTGGGCCTGTCACTGCTCTGATGTCACAAATGGAGGAAAAGTGGATCAGTCAGTGCTGCGGTGTTAGAGAGGGGATGAATTTGAGGCTGTCATGACTGTGATGTCCCAGAGAGGGGAATAATGCCTCTGTCAGCACTGTGGTGTCACAGAGAGGCGTAAATGAGAGTTGTCAGTGCAGTGATGTGATAGAGAGGGGAAAATGGGTCCCCGATTGGTGTGATGTCACAGAGAGGAAAAAACTGAGACTGCCTCTGCACTGGTGTCACAGAGAGGCATCAATTGGGCCTGTCACTTCTGTGGTGTCACAAAGAGGGGAAAAGTGAGTCTGTCACTGCTGTGGTGTCCCAGAGAGGGGAAAAGTGGATTGATCGCTGTTGTGCAGTCCAGAGAAAGTTGCACAGGTGCTATGACTTGTGTGTTGCCACAAAGGGGATGGAATTGGGGTTGTTAGGGCTGTGGTATGACAGAGAGTTTTAAATTGGTTCTGATGTGATGTCCCAGAGAGGGGAATAATGGGTCTTTCAGCGCCGTGGTGTCACAGAGAGGTGTCAATTGGACTTGTCAGTGCAGTGATCTCCCAGAGAGAGGAAAACTGAGGCTGTCACTGCTGTGGCCTATAGGAGGGGATGAATTCCCACTTGTCTTTGATGTTATGTCACGGAGAGGAGAAACGTGGCACTGTCACCGCTGGGTTGTGTCAGATAGGTGTAAGTTGGGCTTGTTCCATCTGTGGTGTGACAGAAAGGGTGAAATTTGGTCTGTCATTGCTGTGGTTTCTTCAAGGGTGGAAACTGGGTCTTTCACTGCTCCGATGTCCCAGAGAGGCGTAGATTGGGGTGTCCCACTGCTGTGATGTCCCAGAGAGAGGAAAACAGGGGCTATCACAGCTGTGGAGTCTGAGAGAACGTTCCACAGGTGTTCTGACTTGTCTGTTGCCACAGAGGGGATGCAGTTGGGGATATCATGGCTATGGTATCAGAGAGAGGTTTGAATTGGTTCTGTCTCTGCTGTGATGTCACAGAGAAGAGAATAATGAGTCTGTCACCACTGTGGTGTCCCAGAGAGGTGTAAATTGGACTTGTCACTGACTGCAGTGATGTCAGAGAGAGGTGAAACTGGGTCACTCATTTTTGTGATGTCACAGAGAGGAAGAAACTGAGGCTGCCACCACTTTGGTGTCATCAACAGATGTAAGTTGGGCCTGTCACTGCTCTGATGTCACAAATGGAGGAAAAGTGGATCAGTCAGTGCTGCGGTGTTAGAGAGGGGATGAATTTGAGGCTGTCATGACTGTGATGTCCCAGAGAGGGGAATAATGCCTCTGTCAGCACTGTGGTGTCACAGAGAGGCGTAAATTCGAGTTGTCAGTGCAGTGATGTGATAGAGAGGGGAAAATGGGTCCCTGACTGGTGTGATGTCACAGAGAGGAAAAAACTGAGACTGCCTCTGCACTGGTGTCACAGAGAGGCATCAATTGGGCCTGTCACTTCTGTGATGTCACAAAGAGGGGAAAAGTGAGTCTGTCACTGCTGTGGTGTCCCAGAGAGGGGAAAAGTGGAGTGATCACTGTTGTGCAGTCCCAGAGAAAGTTGCACAGGTGCTATGACTTGTCTGTTGCCACAAAGGGGATGGAATTGGGGTTGTTAGGGCTGTGGTATGACAGAGAGTTTTAAATTGGTTCTGATGTGATGTCCCAGAGAGGGGAATAATGGGTCTTTCAGCGCCGTGGTGTCACAGAGAGGTGTCAATTGGACTTGTCAGTGCAGTGATCTCCCAGAGAGAGGAAAACTGAGGCTGTCACTGCTGTGGCCTATAGGAGGGGATGAATTCCCACTTGTCTTTGATGTTATGTCACGGAGAGGAGAAACGTGGCACTGTCACCGCTGGGGTGTGTCAGATAGGTGTAAGTTGGGCTTGTTCCATCTGTGGTGTGACAGAAAGGGTGAAATTTGGTCTGTCATTGCTGTGATGTCTTCAAGGGTGGAAATTGGGTCTTTCACTGCTGTGATGTCCCAGAGAGGCGTAGATTGGGGTGTCCCACTGCTGTGATGTCCCAGAGAGAGGAAAACAGGGGCTATCACAGCTGTGGAGTCTGAGAGAAAGTTCCACAGGTGTTCTGACTTGTCTGTTGCCACAGAGGGGATGCAGTTGGGGATGTCATGCCTATGGTATCAGAGAGAGGTTTGAATTGGTTCTGTCTCTGCTGTGATGTCACAGAGAAGAGAATAATGAGTCTGTCACAACTGTGGTGTCCCAGAGAGGTGTAAATTGGACTTGTCACTGACTGCAGAGATGTCAGAGAGAGGTGAAACTGGGTCACTCATTTTTGTGATGTCACAGAGAGGAAGAAACTGAGGCTGCCACCACTTTGGTGTCATCAACAGATGTAAGTTGGGCCTGTCACTGCTCTGATGTCACAAATGGAGGAAAAGTGGATCAGTCAGTGCTGCGGTGTTAGAGAGGGGATGAATTTGAGGCTGTCATGACTGTGATGTCCCAGAGAGGGGAATAATGCCTCTGTCAGCACTGTGGTGTCACAGAGAGGCGTAAATGAGAGTTGTCAGTGCAGTGATGTGATAGAGAGGGGAAAATGGGTCCCTGATTGGTGTGATGTCACAGAGAGGAAAAAACTGAGACTGCCTCTGCACTGGTGTCACAGAGAGGCATCAATTGGGCCTGTCACTTCTGTGGTGTCACAAAGAGGGGAAAAGTGAGTCTGTCACTGCTGTGGTGTCCCAGAGAGGGGAAAAGTGGATTGATCGCTGTTGTGCAGTCCAGAGAAAGTTGCACAGGTGCTATGACTTGTCTGTTGCCACAAAGGGGATGGAATTGGGGTTGTTAGGGCTGTGGTATGACAGAGAGTTTTAAATTGGTTCTGATGTGATGTCCCAGAGAGGGGAATAATGGGTCTTTCAGCGCCGTGGTGTCACAGAGAGGTGTCAATTGGACTTGTCAGTGCAGTGATCTCCCAGAGAGAGGAAAACTGAGGCTGTCACTGCTGTGGCCTATAGGAGGGGATGAATTCCCACTTGTCTTTGATGTAATGTCACGAAGAGGAGAAACCTGGCACTGTCACCGCTGGGGTGTGTCAGATAGGTGTAAGTTGGGCTTGTTCCATCTGTGGTGTGACAGAAAGGGTGAAATTTGGTCTGTCAGTGCTGTGATGTCTTCAAGGGTGGAAACTGGGTCTTTCACTGCTGTGATGTCCCAGAGAGGCGTAGATTGGGGTGTCCCACTGCTGTGATGTCCCAGAGAGAGGAAAACAGGGGCTATCACAGCTGTGGAGTCTGAGAGAAAGTTCCACAGGTGTTCTGACTTGTCTGTTGCCACAGAGGGGATGCAGTTGGGGATGTCATGCCTATGGTATCAGAGAGAGGTTTGAATTGGTTCTGTCTCTGCTGTGATGTCACAGAGAAGAGAATAATGAGTCTGTCACCACTGTGGTGTCCCAGAGAGGTGTAAATTGGACTTGTCACTGACTGCAGTGATGTCAGAGAGAGGTGAAACTGGGTCACTCATTTTTGTGATGTCACAGAGAGGAAGAAACTGAGGCTGCCACCACTTTGGTGTCATCAACAGATGTAAGTTGGGCCTGTCACTGCTCTGATGTCACAAATGGAGGAAAAGTGGATCAGTCAGTGCTGCGGTGTTAGAGAGGGGATGAATTTGAGGCTGTCATGACTGTGATGTCCCAGAGAGGGGAATAATGCCTCTGTCAGCACTGTGGTGTCACAGAGAGGCGTAAATGAGAGTTGTCAGTGCAGTGATGTGATAGAGAGGGGAAAATGGGTCCCCAATTGGTGTGATGTCACAGAGAGGAAAAAACTGAGACTGCCTCTGCACTGGTGTCACAGAGAGGCATCAATTGGGCCTGTCACTTCTGTGATGTCACAAAGAGGGGAAAAGTGAGTCTGTCACTGCTGTGGTGTCCCAGAGAGGGGAAAAGTGGATTGATCGCTGTTGTGCAGTCCCAGAGAAAGTTGCACAGGTGCTGACTTGTGTGTTGCCACAAAGGGGATGGAATTGGGGTTGTTAGGGCTGTGGTATGACAGAGAGTTTTAAATTGGTTCTGATGTGATGTCCCAGAGAGGGGAATAATGGGTCTTTCAGCGCCGTGGTGTCACAGAGATGTGTCAATTGGACTTGTCAGTGCAGTGATCTCCCAGAGAGAGGAAAACTGAGGCTGTCACTGCTGTGGCCTATAGGAGGGGATGAATTCCCACTTGTCTTTGATGTTATGTCACGGAGAGGAGAAACGTGGCACTGTCACCGCTGGGGTGTGTCAGATAGGTGTAAGTTGGGCTTGTTCCATCTGTGGTGTGACAGAAAGGGTGAAATTTGGTCTGTCAGTGCTGTGATGTCTTAAAGGGTGGAAACTGGGTCTTTCACTGCTGTGATGTCCCAGAGAGGCGTAGATTGGGGTGTCCCACTGCTGTGATGTCCCAGAGAGAGGAAAACAGGGGCTATCACAGCTGTGGAGTCTGAGAGAAAGTTCCACAGGTGTTCTGACTTGTCTGTTGCCACAGAGGGGATGCAGTTGGGGATGTCATGCCTATGGTATCAGAGAGAGGTTTGAATTGGTTCTGTCTCTGCTGTGATGTCACAGAGAAGAGAATAATGAGTCTGTCACAACTGTGGTGTCCCAGAGAGGTGTAAATTGGACTTGTCACTGACTGCAGAGATGTCAGAGAGAGGTGAAACTGGGTCACTCATTTTTGTGATGTCACAGAGAGGAAGAAACTGAGGCTGCCACCACTTTGGTGTCATCAACAGATGTAAGTTGGGCCTGTCACTGCTCTGATGTCACAAATGGAGGAAAAGTGGATCAGTCAGTGCTGCGGTGTTAGAGAGGGGATGAATTTGAGGCTGTCATGACTGTGATGTCCCAGAGAGGGGAATAATGCCTCTGTCAGCACTGTGGTGTCACAGAGAGGCGTAAATGAGAGTTGTCAGTGCAGTGATGTGATAGAGAGGGGAAAATGGGTCCCTGATTGGTGTGATGTCACAGAGAGGAAAAAACTGAGACTGCCTCTGCACTGGTGTCACAGAGAGGCATCAATTGGGCCTGTCACTTCTGTGGTGTCACAAAGAGGGGATAAGTGAGTCTGTCACTGCTGTGGTGTCCCAGAGAGGGGAAAAGTGGATTGATCACTGTTGTGCAGTCCAGAGAAAGTTGCACAGGTGCTATGACTTGTGTGTTGCCACAAAGGGGATGGAATTGGGGTTGTTAGGGCTGTGGTATGACAGAGAGTTTTAAATTGGTTCTGATGTGATGTCCCAGAGAGGGGAATAATGGGTCTTTCAGCGCCGTGGTGTCACAGAGATGTGTCAATTGGACTTGTCAGTGCAGTGATCTCCCAGAGAGAGGAAAACTGAGGCTGTCACTGCTGTGGCCTATAGGAGGGGATGAATTCCCACTTGTCTTTGATGTTATGTCACGGAGAGGAGAAACGTGGCACTGTCACCGCTGGGGTGTGTCAGATAGGTGTAAGTTGGGCTTGTTCCATCTGTGGTGTGACAGAAAGGGTGAAATTTGGTCTGTCAGTGCTGTGATGTCTTCAAGGGTGGAAATTGGGTCTTTCACTGCTGTGATGTCCCAGAGAGGCGTAGATTGGGGTGTCCCACTGCTGTGATGTCCCAGAGAGAGGAAAACAGGGGCTATCACAGCTGTGGAGTCTGAGAGAAAGTTCCACAGGTGTTCTGACTTGTCTGTTGCCACAGAGGGGATGCAGTTGGGGATGTCATGGCTATGGTATCAGAGAGAGGTTTGAATTGGTTCTGTCTCTGCTGTGATGTCACAGAGAAGAGAATAATGAGTCTGTCACCACTGTGGTGTCCCAGAGAGGTGTAAATTGGACTTGTCACTGACTGCAGTGATGTCAGAGAGAGGTGAAACTGGGTCACTCATTTTTGTGATGTCACAGAGAGGAAGAAACTGAGGCTGCCACCACTTTGGTGTCATCAACAGATGTAAGTTGGGCCTGTCACTGCTCTGATGTCACAAATGGAGGAAAAGTGGATCAGTCAGTGCTGCGGTGTTAGAGAGGGGATGAATTTGAGGCTGTCATGACTGTGATGTCCCAGAGAGGGGAATAATGCCTCTGTCAGCACTGTGGTGTCACAGAGAGGCGTAAATGAGAGTTGTCAGTGCAGTGATGTGATAGAGAGGGGAAAATGGGTCCCTGACTGGTGTGATGTCACAGAGAGGAAAAAACTGAGACTGCCTCTGCACTGGTGTCACAGAGAGGCATCAATTGGGCCTGTCACATCTCTGATGTCACAAAGAGGGGAAAAGTGAGTCTGTCACTGCTGTGGTGTCCCAGAGAGGGGAAAAGTGGAGTGATCACAGTTGTGCAGTCCCAGAGAAAGTTGCACAGGTGCTATGACTTGTCTGTTGCCACAAAGGGGATGGAATTGGGGTTGTTAGGGCTGTGGTATGACAGAGAGTTTTAAATTGGTTCTGATGTGATGTCCCAGAGAGGGGAATAATGGGTCTTTCAGCGCCGTGGTGTCACAGAGAGGTGTCAATTGGACTTGTCAGTGCAGTGATCTCCCAGAGAGAGGAAAACTGAGGCTGTCACTGCTGTGGCCTATAGGAGGGGATGAATTCCCACTTGTCTTTGATGTTATGTCACGAAGAAGAGAAACGTGGCAGTGTCACCGCTGGGTTGTGTAAGATAGGTGTAAGTTGGGCTTGTTCCATCTGTGGTGTGACAGAAAGGGTGAAATTTGGTCTGTCGTTGCTGTGGTGTCTTCAAGGGTGGAAACTGGGTCTTTCACTGCTGTGATGTCCCAGAGAGGCGTAGATTGGGGTGTCCCACTGCTGTGATGTCCCAGAGAGAGGAAAACAGGGGCTATCACAGCTGTGGAGTCTGAGAGAACGTTCCACAGGTGTTCTGACTTGTCTGTTGCCACAGAGGGGATGCAGTTGGGGATATCATGGCTATGGTATCAGAGAGAGGTTTGAATTGGTTCTGTCTCTGCTGTGATGTCACAGAGAAGAGAATAATGAGTCTGTCACCACTGTGGTGTCGCAGAGAAGTGTAAATTGGACTTGTCACTGACTGCAGAGATGTCAGAGAGAGGTGAAACTGGGTCACTTATTTTTGTGATGTCACAGAGAGGAAGAAACTGAGGCTGCCACCACTTTGGTGTCATCAACAGATGTAAGTTGGGCCTGTCACTGCTCTGATGTCATAAATGGAGGAAAAGTGGATCAGTCAGTGCTGCGGTGTTAGAGAGGGGATGAATTTGAGGCTGTCATGACTGTGATGTCCCAGAGAGGGGAATAATGCCTCTGTCAGCACTGTGGTGTCACAGAGAGGCGTAAATGAGAGTTGTCAGTGCAGTGATGTGATAGAGAGGGGAAAATGGGTCCCCGATTGGTGTGATGTCACAGAGAGGAAAAAACTGAGACTGCCTCTGCACTGGTGTCACAGAGAGGCATCAATTGGGCCTGTCACTTCTGTGGTGTCACAAAGAGAGGAAAAGTGAGTCTGTCACTGCTGTGGTGTCCCAGAGAGGGGAAAAGTGGAGTGATCGCTGTTGTGCAGTCCCAGAGAAAGTTGCACAGGTGCTATGACTTGTCTGTTGCCACAAAGGGGATGGAATTGGGGTTGTTAGGGCTGTGGTATGACAGAGAGTTTTAAATTGGTTCTGATGTGATGTCCCAGAGAGGGGAATAATGGGTCTTTCAGCGCCGTGGTGTCACAGAGAGGTGTCAATTGGACTTGTCAGTGCAGTGATCTCCCAGAGAGAGGAAAACTGAGGCTGTCACTGCTGTGGCCTATAGGAGGGGATGAATTCCCACTTGTCTTTGATGTTATGTCACGAAGAGGAGAAACGTGGCACTGTCACCGCTGGGTTGTGTAAGATAGGTGTAAGTTGGGCTTGTTCCATCTGTGGTGTGACAGAAAGGGTGAAATTTGGTCTGTCATTGCTGTGGTGTCTTCAAGGGTGGAAACTGGGTCTTTCACTGCTGTGATGTCCCAGAGAGGCGTAGATTGGGGTGTCCCACTGCTGTGATGTCCCAGAGAGAGGAAAACAGGGGCTATCACAGCTGTGGAGTCTGAGAGAACGTTCCACAGGTGTTCTGACTTGTCTGTTGCCACAGAGGGGATGCAGTTGGGGATATCATGGCTATGGTATCAGAGAGAGGTTTGAATTGGTTCTGTCTCTGCTGTGATGTCACAGAGAAGAGAATAATGAGTCTGTCACCACTGTGGTGTCGCAGAGAAGTGTAAATTGGACTTGTCACTGACTGCAGAGATGTCAGAGAGAGGTGAAACTGGGTCACTCATTTTTGTGATGTCACAGAGAGGAAGAAACTGAGGCTGCCACCACTTTGGTGTCATCAACAGATGTAAGTTGGGCCTGTCACTGCTCTGATGTCATAAATGGAGGAAAAGTGGATCAGTCAGTGCTGCGGTGTTAGAGAGGGGATGAATTTGAGGCTGTCATGACTGTGATGTCCCAGAGAGGGGAATAATGCCTCTGTCAGCACTGTGGTGTCACAGAGAGGCGTAAATGAGAGTTGTCAGTGCAGTGATGTGATAGAGAGGGGAAAATGGGTCCCCGATTGGTGTGATGTCACAGAGAGGAAAAAACTGAGACTGCCTCTGCACTGGTGTCACAGAGAGGCATCAATTGGGCCTGTCACTTCTGTGGTGTCGCAAAGAGGGGAAAAGTGAGTCTGTCACTGCTGTGGTGTCCCAGAGAGGGGAAAAGTGGAGTGATCGCTGTTGTGCAGTCCCAGAGAAAGTTGCACAGGTGCTATGACTTGTCTGTTGCCACAAAGGGGATGGAATTGGGGTTGTTAGGGCTGTGGTATGACAGAGAGTTTTAAATTGGTTCTGATGTGATGTCCCAGAGAGGGGAATAATGGGTCTTTCAGTGCCGTGGTGTCACAGAGAGGTGTCAATTGGACTTGTCAGTGCAGTGATCTCCCAGAGAGAGGAAAACTGAGGCTGTCACTGCTGTGGCCTATAGGAGGGGATGAATTCCCACTTGTCTTTGATGTTATGTCACGAAGAGGAGAAACGTGGCACTGTCACCGCTGGGTTGTGTAAGATAGGTGTAAGTTGGGCTTGTTCCATCTGTGGTGTGACAGAAAGGGTGAAATTTGGTCTGTCATTGCTGTGGTGTCTTCAAGGGTGGAAACTGGGTCTTTCACTGCTGTGATGTCCCAGAGAGGCGTAGATTGGGGTGTCCCACTGCTGTGATGTCCCAGAGAGAGGAAAACAGGGGCTATCACAGCTGTGGAGTCTGAGAGAAAGTTCCACAGGTGTTCTGACTTGTCTGTTGCCACAGAGGGGATGCAGTTGGGGATGTCATGGCTATGGTATCAGGGAGAGGTTTGAATTGGTTCTGTCTCTGCTGTGATGTCACAGAGAAGAGAATAATGAGTCTGTCACCACTGTGGTGTCCCAGAGAGGTGTAAATTGGACTTTTCACTGACTGCAGTGATGTCAGAGAGAGGTGAAACTGGGTCACTCATTTTTGTGGTGTCACAGAGAGGAAGAAACTGAGGCTGCCACCACTTTGGTGTCATCAACAGATGTAAGTTGGGCCTGTCACTGCTCTGATGTCACAAATGGAGGAAAAGTGGATCAGTCAGTGCTGCGGTGTTAGAGAGGGGATGAATTTGAGGCTGTCATGACTGTGATGTCCCAGAGAGGGGAATAATGCCTCTGTCAGCACTGTGGTGTCACAGAGAGGCGTAAATGAGAGTTGTCAGTGCAGTGATGTGATAGAGAGGGGAAAATGGGTCCCTGACTGGTGTGATGTCACAGAGAGGAAAAAACTGAGACTGCCTCTGCACTGGTGTCACAGAGAGGCATCAATTGGGCCTGTCACTTCTGTGATGTCACAAAGAGGGGAAAAGTGAGTCTGTCACTGCTGTGGTGTCCCAGAGAGGGGAAAAGTGGAGTGATCACTGTTGTGCAGTCCCAGAGAAAGTTGCACAGGTGCTATGACTTGTCTGTTGCCACAAAGGGGATGGAATTGGGGTTGTTAGGGCTGTGGTATGACAGAGAGTTTTAAATTGGTTCTGATGTGATGTCCCAGAGAGGGGAATAATGGGTCTTTCAGTGCCGTGGTGTCACAGAGAGGTGTCAATTGGACTTGTCAGTGCAGTGATCTCCCAGAGAGAGGAAAACTGAGGCTGTCACTGCTGTGGCCTATAGGAGGGGATGAATTCCCACTTGTCTTTGATGTTATGTCATGAAGAGGAGAAACGTGGCACTGTCACCGCTGGGGTGTGTAAGATAGGTGTAAGTTGGGCTTGTTCCATCTGTGGTGTGACAGAAAGGGTGAAATTTGGTCTGTCATTGCTGTGGTGTCTTCAAGGGTGGAAACTGGGTCTTTCACTGCTGTGATGTCCCAGAGAGGCGTAGATTGGGGTGTCCCACTGCTGTGATGTCCCAGAGAGAGGAAAACAGGGGCTATCACAGCTGTGGAGTCTGAGAGAAAGTTCCACAGGTGTTCTGACTTGTCTGTTGCCACAGAGGGGATGCAGTTGGGGATGTCATGGCTATGGTATCAGAGAGAGGTTTGAATTGGTTCTGTCTCTGCTGTGATGTCACAGAGAAGAGAATAATGAGTCTGTCACCACTGTGGTGTCCCAGAGAGGTGTAAATTGGACTTGTCACTGACTGCAGAGATGTCAGAGAGAGGTGAAACTGGGTCACTCATTTTTGTGATGTCACAGAGAGGAAGAAACTGAGGCTGCCACCACTTTGGTGTCATCAACAGATGTAAGTTGGGCCTGTCACTGCTCTGATGTCATAAATGGAGGAAAAGTGGATCAGTCAGTGCTGCGGTGTTAGAGAGGGGATGAATTTGAGGCTGTCATGACTGTGATGTCCCAGAGAGGGGAATAATGCCTCTGTCAGCACTGTGGTGTCACAGAGAGGCGTAAATGAGAGTTGTCAGTGCAGTGATGTGATAGAGAGGGGAAAATGGGTCCCCGATTGGTGTGATGTCACAGAGAGGAAAAAACTGAGACTGCCTCTGCACTGGTGTCACAGAGAGGCATCAATTGGGCCTGTCACTTCTGTGGTGTCACAAAGAGGGGAAAAGTGAGTCTGTCACTGCTGTGGTGTCCCAGAGAGGGGAAAAGTGGAGTGATCGCTGTTGTGCAGTCCCAGAGAAAGTTGCACAGGTGCTATGACTTGTCTGTTGCCACAAAGGGGATGGAATTGGGGTTGTTAGGGCTGTGGTATGACAGAGAGTTTTAAATTGGTTCTGATGTGATGTCCCAGAGAGGGGAATAATGGGTCTTTCAGCGCCGTGGTGTCACAGAGAGGTGTCAATTGGACTTGTCAGTGCAGTGATCTCCCAGAGAGAGGAAAACTGAGGCTGTCACTGCTGTGGCCTATAGGAGGGGATGAATTCCCACTTGTCTTTGATGTTATGTCACGAAGAGGAGAAACGTGGCACTGTCACCGCTGGGTTGTGTAAGATAGGTGTAAGTTGGGCTTGTTCCATCTGTGGTGTGACAGAAAGGGTGAAATTTGGTCTGTCGTTGCTGTGGTGTCTTCAAGGGTGGAAACTGGGTCTTTCACTGCTGTGATGTCCCAGAGAGGCGTAGATTGGGGTGTCCCACTGCTGTGATGTCCCAGAGAGAGGAAAACAGGGGCTATCACAGCTGTGGAGTCTGAGAGAACGTTCCACAGGTGTTCTGACTTGTCTGTTGCCACAGAGGGGATGCAGTTGGGGATATCATGGCTATGGTATCAGAGAGAGGTTTGAATTGGTTCTGTCTCTGCTGTGATGTCACAGAGAAGAGAATAATGAGTCTGTCACCACTGTGGTGTCGCACAGAAGTGTAAATTGGACTTGTCACTGACTGCAGAGATGTCAGAGAGAGGTGAAACTGGGTCACTCATTTTTGTGATGTCACAGAGAGGAAGAAACTGAGGCTGCCACCACTTTGGTGTCATCAACAGATGTAAGTTGGGCCTGTCACTGCTCTGATGTCATAAATGGAGGAAAAGTGGATCAGTCAGTGCTGCGGTGTTAGAGAGGGGATGAATTTGAGGCTGTCATGACTGTGATGTCCCAGAGAGGGGAATAATGCCTCTGTCAGCACTGTGGTGTCACAGAGAGGCGTAAATGAGAGTTGTCAGTGCAGTGATGTGATAGAGAGGGGAAAATGGGTCCCTGACTGGTGTGATGTCACAGAGAGGAAAAAACTGAGACTGCCTCTGCACTGGTGTCACAGAGAGGCATCAATTGGGCCTGTCACTTCTGTGATGTCACAAAGAGGGGAAAAGTGAGTCTGTCACTGCTGTGGTGTCCCAGAGAGGGGAAAAGTGGAGTGATCACTGTTGTGCAGTCCCAGAGAAAGTTGCACAGGTGCTATGACTTGTCTGTTGCCACAAAGGGGATGGAATTGGGGTTGTTAGGGCTGTGGTATGACAGAGAGTTTTAAATTGGTTCTGATGTGATGTCCCAGAGAGGGGAATAATGGGTCTTTCAGTGCCGTGGTGTCACAGAGAGGTGTCAATTGGACTTGTCAGTGCAGTGATCTCCCAGAGAGAGGAAAACTGAGGCTGTCACTGCTGTGGCCTATAGGAGGGGATGAATTCCCACTTGTCTTTGATGTTATGTCATGAAGAGGAGAAACGTGGCACTGTCACCGCTGGGGTGTGTAAGATAGGTGTAAGTTGGGCTTGTTCCATCTGTGGTGTGACAGAAAGGGTGAAATTTGGTCTGTCATTGCTGTGGTGTCTTCAAGGGTGGAAACTGGGTCTTTCACTGCTGTGATGTCCCAGAGAGGCGTAGATTGGGGTGTCCCACTGCTGTGATGTCCCAGAGAGAGGAAAACAGGGGCTATCACAGCTGTGGAGTCTGAGAGAAAGTTCCACAGGTGTTCTGACTTGTCTGTTGCCACAGAGGGGATGCAGTTGGGGATGTCATGGCTATGGTATCAGGGAGAGGTTTGAATTGGTTCTGTCTCTGCTGTGATGTCACAGAGAAGAGAATAATGAGTCTGTCACAACTGTGGTGTCCCATAGAGGTGTAAATTGGACTTGTCACTGACTGCAGTGATGTCAGAGAGAGGTGAAACTGGGTCACTCATTTTTGTGATGTCACAGAGAGGAAGAAACTGAGGCTGCCACCACTTTGGTGTCATCAACAGATGTAAGTTGGGCCTGTCACTGCTCTGATGTCACAAATGGAGGAAAAGTGGATCAGTCAGTGCTGCGGTGTTAGAGAGGGGATGAATTTGAGGCTGTCATGACTGTGATGTCCCAGAGAGGGGAATAATGCCTCTGTCAGCACTGTGGTGTCACAGAGAGGCGTAAATGAGAGTTGTCAGTGCAGTGATGTGATAGAGAGGGGAAAATGGGTCCCCGATTGGTGTGATGTCACAGAGAGGAAAAAACT
Organism: Poecile atricapillus; assembly: GCF_030490865.1. Classification (NCBI taxonomy): domain Eukaryota; kingdom Metazoa; phylum Chordata; class Aves; order Passeriformes; family Paridae; genus Poecile; species Poecile atricapillus. The sequence goes on along the minus strand of NC_081249.1, from coordinate 117,397,931 downwards.
GAGACTGCCTCTGCACTGGTGTCACAGAGAGGCATCAATTGGGCCTGTCACTTCTGTGATGTCACAAAGAGGGGAAAAGTGAGTCTGTCACTGCTGTGGTGTCCCAGAGAGGGGAAAAGTGGAGTGATCGCTGTTGTGCAGTCCCAGAGAAAGTTGCACAGGTGCTATGACTTGTGTGTTGCCACAAAGGGGATGGAATTGGGGTTGTTAGGGCTGTGGTATGACAGAGAGTTTTAAATTGGTTCTGATGTGATGTCCCAGAGAGGGGAATAATGGGTCTTTCAGCGCCGTGGTGTCACAGAGAGGTGTCAATTGGACTTGTCAGTGCAGTGATCTCCCAGAGAGAGGAAAACTGAGGCTGTCACTGCTGTGGCCTATAGGAGGGGATGAATTCCCACTTGTCTTTGATGTTATGTCACGAAGAGGAGAAACGTGGCACTGTCACCGCTGGGGTGTGTAAGATAGGTGTAAGTTGGGCTTGTTCCATCTGTGGTGTGACAGAAAGGGTGAAATTTGGTCTGTCGTTGCTGTGGTTTCTTCAAGGGTGGCAACTGGGTCTTTCACTGCTGTGATGTCCCAGAGAGGCGTAGATTGGGGTGTCCCACTGCTGTGATGTCCCAGAGAGAGGAAAACAGGGGCTATCACAGCTGTGGAGTCTGAGAGAAAGTTCCACAGGTGTTCTGACTTGTCTGTTGCCACAGAGGGGATGCAGTTGGGGATATCATGGCTATGGTATCAGAGAGAGGTTTGAATTGGTTCTGTCTCTGCTGTGATGTCACAGAGAAGAGAATAATGAGTCTGTCACCACTGTGGTGTCGCAGAGAAGTGTAAATTGGACTTGTCACTGACTGCAGTGATGTCAGAGAGAGGTGAAACTGGGTCACTCATTTTTGTGATGTCACAGAGAGGAAGAAACTGAGGCTGCCACCACTTTGGTGTCATCAACAGATGTAAGTTGGGCCTGTCACTGCTCTGATGTCATAAATGGAGGAAAAGTGGATCAGTCAGTGCTGCGGTGTTAGAGAGGGGATGAATTTGAGGCTGTCATGACTGTGATGTCCCAGAGAGGGGAATAATGCCTCTGTCAGCACTGTGGTGTCACAGAGAGGCGTAAATGAGAGTTGTCAGTGCAGTGATGTGATAGAGAGGGGAAAATAGGTCCCCGATTGGTGTGATGTCACAGAGAGGAAAAAACTGAGACTGCCTCTGCACTGGTGTCACAGAGAGGCATCAATTGGGCCTGTCACTTCTGTGATGTCACAAAGAGGGGAAAAGTGAGTCTGTCACTGCTGTGGTGTCCCAGAGAGGGGAAAAGTGGAGTGATCACTGTTGTGCAGTCCCAGAGAAAGTTGCACAGGTGCTATGACTTGTCTGTTGCCACAAAGGGGATGGAATTGGGGTTGTTAGGGCTGTGGTATGACAGAGAGTTTTAAATTGGTTCTGATGTGATGTCCCAGAGAGGGGAATAATGGGTCTTTCAGCGCCGTGGTGTCACAGAGAGGTGTCAATTGGACTTGTCAGTGCAGTGATCTCCCAGAGAGAGGAAAACTGAGGCTGTCACTGCTGTGGCCTATAGGAGGGGATGAATTCCCACTTGTCTTTGATGTTATGTCACGAAGAGGAGAAACGTGGCACTGTCACCGCTGGGTTGTGTCAGATAGGTGTAAGTTGGGCTTGGTCAATCTGTGGTGTGACAGAAAGGGTGAAATTTGGTCTGTCATTGCTGTGGTGTCTTCAAGGGTGGAAACTGGGTCTTTCACTGCTGTGATGTCCCAGAGAGGCGTAGATTGGGGTGTCCCACTGCTGTGATGTCCCAGAGAGAGGAAAACAGGGGCTATCACAGCTGTGGAGTCTGAGAGAACGTTCCACAGGTGTTCTGACTTGTCTGTTGCCACAGAGGGGATGCAGTTGGGGATATCATGGCTATGGTATCAGAGAGAGGTTTGAATTGGTTCTGTCTCTGCTGTGATGTCACAGAGAAGAGAATAATGAGTCTGTCACCACTGTGGTGTCCCAGAGAGGTGTAAATTGGACTTGTCACTGACTGCAGTGATGTCAGAGAGAGGTGAAACTGGGTCACTTATTTTTGTGATGTCACAGAGAGGAAGAAACTGAGGCTGCCACCACTTTGGTGTCATCAACAGATGTAAGTTGGGCCTGTCACTGCTCTGATGTCACAAATGGAGGAAAAGTGGATCAGTCAGTGCTGCGGTGTTACAGAGGGGATGAATTTGAGGCTGTCATGACTGTGATGTCCCAGAGAGGGGAATAATGCCTCTGTCAGCACTGTGGTGTCACAGAGAGGCGTAAATGAGAGTTGTCAGTGCAGTGATGTGATAGAGAGGGGAAAATGGGTCCATGACTGGTGTGATGTCACAGAGAGGAAAAAACTGAGACTGCTTCTGCACTGGTGTCACAGAGAGGCATCAATTGGGCCTGTCACTTCTGTGATGTCACAAAGAGGGGAAAAGTGAGTCTGTCACTGCTGTGGTGTCCCAGAGAGGGGAAAAGTGGAGTGATCGCTGTTGTGCAGTCCCAGAGAAAGTTGCACAGGTGCTATGACTTGTCTGTTGCCACAAAGGGGATGGAATTGGGGTTGTTAGGGCTGTGGTATGACAGAGAGTTTTAAATTGGTTCTGATGTGATGTCCCAGAGAGGGGAATAATGGGTCTTTCAGCGCCGTGGTGTCACAGAGAGGTGTCAATTGGACTTGTCAGTGCAGTGATCTCCCAGAGAGAGGAAAACTGAGGCTGTCACTGCTGTGGCCTATAGGAGGGGATGAATTCCCACTTGTCTTTGATGTTATGTCACGAAGAGGAGAAACGTGGCACTGTCACCGCTGGGGTGTGTAAGATAGGTGTAAGTTGGGCTTGTTCCATCTGTGGTGTGACAGAAAGGGTGAAATTTGGTCTGTCATTGCTGTGGTGTCTTCAAGGGTGGAAACTGGGTCTTTCACTGCTGTGATGTCCCAGAGAGGCGTAGATTGGGGTGTCCCACTGCTGTGATGTCCCAGAGAGAGGAAAACAGGGGCTATCACAGCTGTGGAGTCTGAGAGAACGTTCCACAGGTGTTCTGACTTGTCTGTTGCCACAGAGGGGATGCAGTTGGGGATATCATGGCTATGGTATCAGAGAGAGGTTTGAATTGGTTCTGTCTCTGCTGTGATGTCACAGAGAAGAGAATAATGAGTCTGTCACCACTGTGGTGTCCCAGAGAGGTGTAAATTGGACTTGTCACTGACTGCAGTGATGTCAGAGAGAGGTGAAACTGGGTCACTCATTTTTGTGATGTCACAGAGAGGAAGAAACTGAGGCTGCCACCACTTTGGTGTCATCAACAGATGTAAGTTGGGCCTGTCACTGCTCTGATGTCACAAATGGAGGAAAAGTGGATCAGTCAGTGCTGCGGTGTTAGAGAGGGGATGAATTTGAGGCTGTCATGACTGTGATGTCCCAGAGAGGGGAATAATGCCTCTGTCAGCACTGTGGTGTCACAGAGAGGCGTAAATGAGAGTTGTCGGTGCAGTGATGTGATAGAGAGGGGAAAATGGGTCCCCAATTGGTGTGATGTCACAGAGAGGAAAAAACTGAGACTGCCTCTGCACTGGTGTCACAGAGAGGCATCAATTGGGCCTGTCACTTCTGTGATGTCACAAAGAGGGGAAAAGTGAGTCTGTCACTGCTGTGGTGTCCCAGAGAGGGGAAAAGTGGAGTGATCACTGTTGTGCAGTCCCAGAGAAAGTTGCACAGGTGCTATGACTTGTCTGTTGCCACAAAGGGGATGGAATTGGGGTTGTTAGGGCTGTGGTATGACAGAGAGTTTTAAATTGGTTCTGATGTGATGTCCCAGAGAGGGGAATAATGGGTCTTTCAGTGCCGTGGTGTCACAGAGAGGTGTCAATTGGACTTGTCAGTGCAGTGATCTCCCAGAGAGAGGAAAACTGAGGCTGTCACTGCTGTGGCCTATAGGAGGGGATGAATTCCCACTTGTCTTTGATGTTATGTCACGAAGAGGAGAAACGTGGCACTGTCACCGCTGGGTTGTGTAAGATAGGTGTAAGTTGGGCTTGTTCCATCTGTGGTGTGACAGAAAGGGTGAAATTTGGTCTGTCATTGCTGTGGTGTCTTCAAGGGTGGAAACTGGGTCTTTCACTGCTCCGATGTCCCAGAGAGGCGTAGATTGGGGTGTCCCACTGCTGTGATGTCCCAGAGAGAGGAAAACAGGGGCTATCACAGCTGTGGAGTCTGAGAGAACGTTCCACAGGTGTTCTGACTTGTCTGTTGCCACAGAGGGGATGCAGTTGGGGATATCATGGCTATGGTATCAGAGAGAGGTTTGAATTGGTTCTGTCTCTGCTGTGATGTCACAGAGAAGAGAATAATGAGTCTGTCACCACTGTGGTGTCCCAGAGAGGTGTAAATTGGACTTGTCACTGACTGCAGTGATGTCAGAGAGAGGTGAAACTGGGTCACTTATTTTTGTGATGTCACAGAGAGGAAGAAACTGAGGCTGCCACCACTTTGGTGTCATCAACAGATGTAAGTTGGGCCTGTCACTGCTCTGATGTCACAAATGGAGGAAAAGTGGATCAGTCAGTGCTGCGGTGTTAGAGAGGGGATGAATTTGAGGCTGTCATGACTGTGATGTCCCAGAGAGGGGAATAATGCCTCTGTCAGCACTGTGGTGTCACAGAGAGGCGTAAATGAGAGTTGTCAGTGCAGTGATGTGATAGAGAGGGGAAAATGGGTCCATGACTGGTGTGATGTCACAGAGAGGAAAAAACTGAGACTGCTTCTGCACTGGTGTCACAGAGAGGCATCAATTGGGCCTGTCACTTCTGTGATGTCACAAAGAGGGGAAAAGTGAGTCTGTCACTGCTGTGGTGTCCCAGAGAGGGGAAAAGTGGAGTGATCGCTGTTGTGCAGTCCCAGAGAAAGTTGCACAGGTGCTATGACTTGTCTGTTGCCACAAAGGGGATGGAATTGGGGTTGTTAGGGCTGTGGTATGACAGAGAGTTTTAAATTGGTTCTGATGTGATGTCCCAGAGAGGGGAATAATGGGTCTTTCAGCGCCGTGGTGTCACAGAGAGGTGTCAATTGGACTTGTCAGTGCAGTGATCTCCCAGAGAGAGGAAAACTGAGGCTGTCACTGCTGTGGCCTATAGGAGGGGATGAATTCCCACTTGTCTTTGATGTTATGTCACGAAGAGGAGAAACGTGGCACTGTCACCGCTGGGGTGTGTCAGATAGGTGTAAGTTGGGCTTGTTCCATCTGTGGTGTGACAGAAAGGGTGAAATTTGGTCTGTCGTTGCTGTGGTGTCTTCAAGGGTGGAAACTGGGTCTTTCACTGCTGTGATGTCCCAGAGAGGCGTAGATTGGGGTGTCCCACTGCTGTGATGTCCCAGAGAGAGGAAAACAGGGGCTATCACAGCTGTGGAGTCTGAGAGAACGTTCCACAGGTGTTCTGACTTGTCTGTTGCCACAGAGGGGATGCAGTTGGGGATATCATGGCTATGGTATCAGAGAGAGGTTTGAATTGGTTCTGTCTCTGCTGTGATGTCACAGAGAAGAGAATAATGAGTCTGTCACCACTGTGGTGTCGCAGAGAAGTGTAAATTGGACTTGTCACTGACTGCAGAGATGTCAGAGAGAGGTGAAACTGGGTCACTCATTTTTGTGATGTCACAGAGAGGAAGAAACTGAGGCTGCCACCACTTTGGTGTCATCAACAGATGTAAGTTGGGCCTGTCACTGCTCTGATGTCATAAATGGAGGAAAAGTGGATCAGTCAGTGCTGCGGTGTTAGAGAGGGGATGAATTTGAGGCTGTCATGACTGTGATGTCCCAGAGAGGGGAATAATGCCTCTGTCAGCACTGTGGTGTCACAGAGAGGCGTAAATGAGAGTTGTCAGTGCAGTGATGTGATAGAGAGGGGAAAATGGGTCCCCGATTGGTGTGATGTCACAGAGAGGAAAAAACTGAGACTGCCTCTGCACTGGTGTCACAGAGAGGCATCAATTGGGCCTGTCACTTCTGTGGTGTCACAAAGAGGGGAAAAGTGAGTCTGTCACTGCTGTGGTGTCCCAGAGAGGGGAAAAGTGGAGTGATCACTGTTGTGCAGTCCCAGAGAAAGTTGCACAGGTGCTATGACTTGTCTGTTGCCACAAAGGGGATGGAATTGGGGTTGTTAGGGCTGTGGTATGACAGAGAGTTTTAAATTGGTTCTGATGTGATGTCCCAGAGAGGGGAATAATGGGTCTTTCAGCGCCGTGGTGTCACAGAGAGGTGTCAATTGGACTTGTCAGTGCAGTGATCTCCCAGAGAGAGGAAAACTGAGGCTGTCACTGCTGTGGCCTATAGGAGGGGATGAATTCCCACTTGTCTTTGATGTTATGTCACGAAGAGGAGAAACGTGGCACTGTCACCGCTGGGGTGTGTAAGATAGGTGTAAGTTGGGCTTGTTCCATCTGTGGTGTGACAGAAAGGGTGAAATTTGGTCTGTCATTGCTGTGGTGTCTTCAAGGGTGGAAACTGGGTCTTTCACTGCTGTGATGTCCCAGAGAGGCGTAGATTGGGGTGTCCCACTGCTGTGATGTCCCAGAGAGAGGAAAACAGGGGCTATCACAGCTGTGGAGTCTGAGAGAACGTTCCACAGGTGTTCTGACTTGTCTGTTGCCACAGAGGGGATGCAGTTGGGGATATCATGGCTATGGTATCAGAGAGAGGTTTGAATTGGTTCTGTCTCTGCTGTGATGTCACAGAGAAGAGAATAATGAGTCTGTCACCACTGTGGTGTCCCAGAGAGGTGTAAATTGGACTTGTCACTGACTGCAGTGATGTCAGAGAGAGGTGAAACTGGGTCACTCATTTTTGTGATGTCACAGAGAGGAAGAAACTGAGGCTGCCACCACTTTGGTGTCATCAACAGATGTAAGTTGGGCCTGTCACTGCTCTGATGTCACAAATGGAGGAAAAGTGGATCAGTCAGTGCTGCGGTGTTAGAGAGGGGATGAATTTGAGGCTGTCATGACTGTGATGTCCCAGAGAGGGGAATAATGCCTCTGTCAGCACTGTGGTGTCACAGAGAGGCGTAAATGAGAGTTGTCGGTGCAGTGATGTGATAGAGAGGGGAAAATGGGTCCCCAATTGGTGTGATGTCACAGAGAGGAAAAAACTGAGACTGCCTCTGCACTGGTGTCACAGAGAGGCATCAATTGGGCCTGTCACTTCTGTGATGTCACAAAGAGGGGAAAAGTGAGTCTGTCACTGCTGTGGTGTCCCAGAGAGGGGAAAAGTGGAGTGATCACTGTTGTGCAGTCCCAGAGAAAGTTGCACAGGTGCTATGACTTGTCTGTTGCCACAAAGGGGATGGAATTGGGGTTGTTAGGGCTGTGGTATGACAGAGAGTTTTAAATTGGTTCTGATGTGATGTCCCAGAGAGGGGAATAATGGGTCTTTCAGTGCCGTGGTGTCACAGAGAGGTGTCAATTGGACTTGTCAGTGCAGTGATCTCCCAGAGAGAGGAAAACTGAGGCTGTCACTGCTGTGGCCTATAGGAGGGGATGAATTCCCACTTGTCTTTGATGTTATGTCACGAAGAGGAGAAACGTGGCACTGTCACCGCTGGGTTGTGTAAGATAGGTGTAAGTTGGGCTTGTTCCATCTGTGGTGTGACAGAAAGGGTGAAATTTGGTCTGTCATTGCTGTGGTGTCTTCAAGGGTGGAAACTGGGTCTTTCACTGCTCCGATGTCCCAGAGAGGCGTAGATTGGGGTGTCCCACTGCTGTGATGTCCCAGAGAGAGGAAAACAGGGGCTATCACAGCTGTGGAGTCTGAGAGAACGTTCCACAGGTGTTCTGACTTGTCTGTTGCCACAGAGGGGATGCAGTTGGGGATATCATGGCTATGGTATCAGAGAGAGGTTTGAATTGGTTCTGTCTCTGCTGTGATGTCACAGAGAAGAGAATAATGAGTCTGTCACCACTGTGGTGTCCCAGAGAGGTGTAAATTGGACTTGTCACTGACTGCAGTGATGTCAGAGAGAGGTGAAACTGGGTCACTTATTTTTGTGATGTCACAGAGAGGAAGAAACTGAGGCTGCCACCACTTTGGTGTCATCAACAGATGTAAGTTGGGCCTGTCACTGCTCTGATGTCACAAATGGAGGAAAAGTGGATCAGTCAGTGCTGCGGTGTTAGAGAGGGGATGAATTTGAGGCTGTCATGACTGTGATGTCCCAGAGAGGGGAATAATGCCTCTGTCAGCACTGTGGTGTCACAGAGAGGCGTAAATGAGAGTTGTCAGTGCAGTGATGTGATAGAGAGGGGAAAATGGGTCCATGACTGGTGTGATGTCACAGAGAGGAAAAAACTGAGACTGCTTCTGCACTGGTGTCACAGAGAGGCATCAATTGGGCCTGTCACTTCTGTGATGTCACAAAGAGGGGAAAAGTGAGTCTGTCACTGCTGTGGTGTCCCAGAGAGGGGAAAAGTGGAGTGATCGCTGTTGTGCAGTCCCAGAGAAAGTTGCACAGGTGCTATGACTTGTCTGTTGCCACAAAGGGGATGGAATTGGGGTTGTTAGGGCTGTGGTATGACAGAGAGTTTTAAATTGGTTCTGATGTGATGTCCCAGAGAGGGGAATAATGGGTCTTTCAGCGCCGTGGTGTCACAGAGAGGTGTCAATTGGACTTGTCAGTGCAGTGATCTCCCAGAGAGAGGAAAACTGAGGCTGTCACTGCTGTGGCCTATAGGAGGGGATGAATTCCCACTTGTCTTTGATGTTATGTCACGAAGAGGAGAAACGTGGCACTGTCACCGCTGGCTTGTGTAAGATAGGTGTAAGTTGGGCTTGTTCCATCTGTGGTGTGACAGAAAGGGTGAAATTTGGTCTGTCGTTGCTGTGGTGTCTTCAAGGGTGGAAACTGGGTCTTTCACTGCTGTGATGTCCCAGAGAGGCGTAGATTGGGGTGTCCCACTGCTGTGATGTCCCAGAGAGAGGAAAACAGGGGCTATCACAGCTGTGGAGTCTGAGAGAACGTTCCACAGGTGTTCTGACTTGTCTGTTGCCACAGAGGGGATGCAGTTGGGGATATCATGGCTATGGTATCAGAGAGAGGTTTGAATTGGTTCTGTCTCTGCTGTGATGTCACAGAGAAGAGAATAATGAGTCTGTCACCACTGTGGTGTCGCAGAGAAGTGTAAATTGGACTTGTCACTGACTGCAGAGATGTCAGAGAGAGGTGAAACTGGGTCACTCATTTTTGTGATGTCACAGAGAGGAAGAAACTGAGGCTGCCACCACTTTGGTGTCATCAACAGATGTAAGTTGGGCCTGTCACTGCTCTGATGTCATAAATGGAGGAAAAGTGGATCAGTCAGTGCTGCGGTGTTAGAGAGGGGATGAATTTGAGGCTGTCATGACTGTGATGTCCCAGAGAGGGGAATAATGCCTCTGTCAGCACTGTGGTGTCACAGAGAGGCGTAAATGAGAGTTGTCAGTGCAGTGATGTGATAGAGAGGGGAAAATGGGTCCCCGATTGGTGTGATGTCACAGAGAGGAAAAAACTGAGACTGCCTCTGCACTGGTGTCACAGAGAGGCATCAATTGGGCCTGTCACTTCTGTGGTGTCACAAAGAGGGGAAAAGTGAGTCTGTCACTGCTGTGGTGTCCCAGAGAGGGGAAAAGTGGAGTGATCACTGTTGTGCAGTCCCAGAGAAAGTTGCACAGGTGCTATGACTTGTCTGTTGCCACAAAGGGGATGGAATTGGGGTTGTTAGGGCTGTGGTATGACAGAGAGTTTTAAATTGGTTCTGATGTGATGTCCCAGAGAGGGGAATAATGGGTCTTTCAGCGCCGTGGTGTCACAGAGAGGTGTCAATTGGACTTGTCAGTGCAGTGATCTCCCAGAGAGAGGAAAACTGAGGCTGTCACTGCTGTGGCCTATAGGAGGGGATGAATTCCCACTTGTCTTTGATGTTATGTCACGAAGAGGAGAAACGTGGCACTGTCACCGCTGGGGTGTGTAAGATAGGTGTAAGTTGGGCTTGTTCCATCTGTGGTGTGACAGAAAGGGTGAAATTTGGTCTGTCATTGCTGTGGTGTCTTCAAGGGTGGAAACTGGGTCTTTCACTGCTGTGATGTCCCAGAGAGGCGTAGATTGGGGTGTCCCACTGCTGTGATGTCCCAGAGAGAGGAAAACAGGGGCTATCACAGCTGTGGAGTCTGAGAGAACGTTCCACAGGTGTTCTGACTTGTCTGTTGCCACAGAGGGGATGCAGTTGGGGATATCATGGCTATGGTATCAGAGAGAGGTTTGAATTGGTTCTGTCTCTGCTGTGATGTCACAGAGAAGAGAATAATGAGTCTGTCACCACTGTGGTGTCCCAGAGAGGTGTAAATTGGACTTGTCACTGACTGCAGTGATGTCAGAGAGAGGTGAAACTGGGTCACTCATTTTTGTGATGTCACAGAGAGGAAGAAACTGAGGCTGCCACCACTTTGGTGTCATCAACAGATGTAAGTTGGGCCTGTCACTGCTCTGATGTCACAAATGGAGGAAAAGTGGATCAGTCAGTGCTGCGGTGTTAGAGAGGGGATGAATTTGAGGCTGTCATGACTGTGATGTCCCAGAGAGGGGAATAATGCCTCTGTCAGCACTGTGGTGTCACAGAGAGGCGTAAATGAGAGTTGTCAGTGCAGTGATGTGATAGAGAGGGGAAAATGGGTCCCTGATTGGTGTGATGTCAGAGAGAGGAAAAAACTGAGACTGCCTCTGCACTGGTGTCACAGAGAGGCATCAATTGGGCCTGTCACTTCTGTGGTGTCACAAAGAGGGGATAAGTGAGTCTGTCACTGCTGTGGTGTCCCAGAGAGGGGAAAAGTGGATTGATCGCTGTTGTGCAGTCCCAGAGAAAGTTGCACAGGTGCTATGACTTGTCTGTTGCCACAAAGGGGATGGAATTGGGGTTGTTAGGGCTGTGGTATGACAGAGAGTTTTAAATTGGTTCTGATGTGATGTCCCAGAGAGGGGAATAATGGGTCTTTCAGCGCCGTGGTGTCACAGAGATGTGTCAATTGGACTTGTCAGTGCAGTGATCTCCCAGAGAGAGGAAAACTGAGGCTGTCACTGCTGTGGCCTATAGGAGGGGATGAATTCCCACTTGTCTTTGATGTTATGTCACGGAGAGGAGAAACGTGGCACTGTCACCGCTGGGGTGTGTCAGATAGGTGTAAGTTGGGCTTGTTCCATCTGTGGTGTGACAGAAAGGGTGAAATTTGGTCTGTCAGTGCTGTGATGTCTTCAAGGGTGGAAACTGGGTCTTTCACTGCTGTGATGTCCCAGAGAGGCGTAGATTGGGGTGTCCCACTGCTGTGATGTCCCAGAGAGAGGAAAACAGGGGCTATCACAGCTGTGGAGTCTGAGAGAAAGTTCCACAGGTGTTCTGACTTGTCTGTTGCCACAGAGGGGATGCAGTTGGGGATGTCATGCCTATGGTATCAGAGAGAGGTTTGAATTGGTTCTGTCTCTGCTGTGATGTCACAGAGAAGAGAATAATGAGTCTGTCACAACTGTGGTGTCCCAGAGAGGTGTAAATTGGACTTGTTACTGACTGCAGAGATGTCAGAGAGAGGTGAAACTGGGTCACTCATTTTTGTGATGTCACAGAGAGGAAGAAACTGAGGCTGCCACCACTTTGGTGTCATCAACAGATGTAAGTTGGGCCTGTCACTGCTCTGATGTCACAAATGGAGGAAAAGTGGATCAGTCAGTGCTGCGGTGTTAGAGAGGGGATGAATTTGAGGCTGTCATGACTGTGATGTCCCAGAGAGGGGAATAATGCCTCTGTCAGCACTGTGGTGTCACAGAGAGGCGTAAATGAGAGTTGTCAGTGCAGTGATGTGATAGAGAGGGGAAAATGGGTCCCTGATTGGTGTGATGTCACAGAGAGGAAAAAACTGAGACTGCCTCTGCACTGGTGTCACAGAGAGGCATCAATTGGGCCTGTCACTTCTGTGGTGTCACAAAGAGGGGATAAGTGAGTCTGTCACTGCTGTGGTGTCCCAGAGAGGGGAAAAGTGGATTGATCGCTGTTGTGCAGTCCAGAGAAAGTTGCACAGGTGCTATGACTTGTGTGTTGCCACAAAGGGGATGGAATTGGGGTTGTTAGGGCTGTGGTATGACAGAGAGTTTTAAATTGGTTCTGATGTGATGTCCCAGAGAGGGGAATAATGGGTCTTTCAGCGCCGTGGTGTCACAGAGATGTGTCAATTGGACTTGTCAGTGCAGTGATCTCCCAGAGAGAGGAAAACTGAGGCTGTCACTGCTGTGGCCTATAGGAGGGGATGAATTCCCACTTGTCTTTGATGTTATGTCACGGAGAGGAGAAACGTGGCACTGTCACCGCTGGGGTGTGTCAGATAGGTGTAAGTTGGGCTTGTTCCATCTGTGGTGTGACAGAAAGGGTGAAATTTGGTCTGTCAGTGCTGTGATGTCTTCAAGGGTGGAAACTGGGTCTTTCACTGCTGTGATGTCCCAGAGAGGCGTAGATTGGGGTGTCCCACTGCTGTGATGTCCCAGAGAGAGGAAAACAGGGGCTATCACAGCTGTGGAGTCTGAGAGAAAGTTCCACAGGTGTTCTGACTTGTCTGTTGCCACAGAGGGGATGCAGTTGGGGATGTCATGCCTATGGTATCAGAGAGAGGTTTGAATTGGTTCTGTCTCTGCTGTGATGTCACAGAGAAGAGAATAATGAGTCTGTCACCACTGTGGTGTCCCAGAGAGGTGTAAATTGGACTTGTCACTGACTGCAGTGATGTCAGAGAGAGGTGAAACTGGGTCACTCATTTTTGTGATGTCACAGAGAGGAAGAAACTGAGGCTGCCACCACTTTGGTGTCATCAACAGATGTAAGTTGGGCCTGTCACTGCTCTGATGTCACAAATGGAGGAAAAGTGGATCAGTCAGTGCTGCGGTGTTAGAGAGGGGATGAATTTGAGGCTGTCATGACTGTGATGTCCCAGAGAGGGGAATAATGCCTCTGTCAGCACTGTGGTGTCACAGAGAGGCGTAAATGAGAGTTGTCAGTGCAGTGATGTGATAGAGAGGGGAAAATGGGTCCCTGATTGGTGTGATGTCACAGAGAGGAAAAAACTGAGACTGCCTCTGCACTGGTGTCACAGAGAGGCATCAATTGGGCCTGTCACTTCTGTGGTGTCACAAAGAGGGGATAAGTGAGTCTGTCACTGCTGTGGTGTCCCAGAGAGGGGAAAAGTGGATTGATCGCTGTTGTGCAGTCCAGAGAAAGTTGCACAGGTGCTATGACTTGTGTGTTGCCACAAAGGGGATGGAATTGGGGTTGTTAGGGCTGTGGTATGACAGAGAGTTTTAAATTGGTTCTGATGTGATGTCCCAGAGAGGGGAATAATGGGTCTTTCAGCGCCGTGGTGTCACAGAGAGGTGTCAATTGGACTTGTCAGTGCAGTGATCTCCCAGAGAGAGGAAAACTGAGGCTGTCACTGCTGTGGCCTATAGGAGGGGATGAATTCCCACTTGTCTTTGATGTTATGTCACGGAGAGGAGAAACGTGGCACTGTCACCGCTGGGGTGTGTCAGATAGGTGTAAGTTGGGCTTATTCCATCTGTGGTGTGACAGAAAGGGTGAAATTTGGTCTGTCAGTGCTGTGATGTCTTAAAGGGTGGAAACTGGGTCTGTCACTGCTGTGATGTCCCAGAGAGGCGTAGATTGGGGTGTCCCACTGCTGTGATGTCCCAGAGAGAGGAAAACAGGGGCTATCACAGCTGTGGAGTCTGAGAGAAAGTTCCACAGGTGTTCTGACTTGTCTGTTGCCACAGAGGGGATGCAGTTGGGGATGTCATGCCTATGGTATCAGAGAGAGGTTTGAATTGGTTCTGTCTCTGCTGTGATGTCACAGAGAAGAGAATAATGAGTCTGTCACAACTGTGGTGTCCCAGAGAGGTGTAAATTGGACTTGTCACTGACTGCAGTGATGTCAGAGAGAGGTGAAACTGGGTCACTCATTTTTGTGATGTCACAGAGAGGAAGAAACTGAGGCTGCCACCACTTTGGTGTCATCAACAGATGTAAGTTGGGCCTGTCACTGCTCTGATGTCACAAATGGAGGAAAAGTGGATCAGTCAGTGCTGCGGTGTTAGAGAGGGGATGTATTTGAGGCTGTCATGACTGTGATGTCCCAGAGAGGGGAATAATGCCTCTGTCAGCACTGTGGTGTCACAGAGAGGCGTAAATGAGAGTTGTCAGTGCAGTGATGTGATAGAGAGGGGAAAATGGGTCCCTGATTGGTGTGATGTCACAGAGAGGAAAAAACTGAGACTGCCTCTGCACTGGTGTCACAGAGAGGCATCAATTGGGCCTGTCACTTCTGTGGTGTCACAAAGAGGGGAAAAGTGAGTCTGTCACTGCTGTGGTGTCCCAGAGAGGGGAAAAGTGGATTGATCGCTGTTGTGCAGTCCAGAGAAAGCTGCACAGGTGCTATGACTTGTGTGTTGCCACAAAGGGGATGGAATTGGGGTTGTTAGGGCTGTGGTATGACAGAGAGTTTTAAATTGGTTCTGATGTGATGTCCCAGAGAGGGGAATAATGGGTCTTTCAGCGCCGTGGTGTCACAGAGAGGTGTCAATTGGACTTGTCAGTGCAGTGATCTCCCAGAGAGAGGAAAACTGAGGCTGTCACTGCTGTGGCCCATAGGAGGGGATGAATTCCCACTTGTCTTTGATGTTATGTCACGAAGAGGAGAAACGTGGCACTGTCACCACTGGGGTGTGTCAGATAGGTGTAAGTTGGGCTTGTTCCATCTGTGGTGTGACAGAAAGGGTGAAATTTGGTCTGTCAGTGCTGTGATGTCTTCAAGGGTGGAAACTGGGTCTTTCACTGCTGTGATGTCCCAGAGAGGCGTAGATTGGGGTGTCCCACTGCTGTGATGTCCCAGAGAGAGGAAAACAGGGGCTATCACAGCTGTGGAGTCTGAGAGAAAGTTCCACAGGTGTTCTGACTTGTCTGTTGCCACAGAGGGGATGCAGTTGGGGATGTCATGCCTATGGTATCAGAGAGAGGTTTGAATTGGTTCTGTCTCTGCTGTGATGTCACAGAGAAGAGAATAATGAGTCTGTCACAACTGTGGTGTCCCAGAGAGGTGTAAATTGGACTTGTCACTGACTGCAGAGATGTCAGAGAGAGGTGAAACTGGGTCACTCATTTTTGTGATGTCACAGAGAGGAAGAAACTGAGGCTGCCACCACTTTGGTGTCATCAACAGATGTAAGTTGGGCCTGTCACTGCTCTGATGTCACAAATGGAGGAAAAGTGGATCAGTCAGTGCTGCGGTGTTAGAGAGGGGATGAATTTGAGGCTGTCATGACTGTGATGTCCCAGAGAGGGGAATAATGCCTCTGTCAGCACTGTGGTGTCACAGAGAGGCGTAAATGAGAGTTGTCAGTGCAGTGATGTGATAGAGAGGGGAAAATGGGTCCCCTATTGGTGTGATGTCACAGAGAGGAAAAAACTGAGACTGCCTCTGCACTGGTGTCACAGAGAGGCATCAATTGGGCCTGTCACTTCTGTGATGTCACAATGAGGGGAAAAGTGAGTCTGTCACTGCTGTGGTGTCCCAGAGAGGGGAAAAGTGGATTGATCGCTGTTGTGCAGTCCCAGAGAAAGTTGCACAGGTGCTATGACTTGTCTGTTGCCACAAAGGGGATGGAATTGGGGTTGTTAGGGCTGTGGTATGACAGAGAGTTTTAAATTGGTTCTGATGTGATGTCCCAGAGAGGGGAATAATGGGTCTTTCAGCGCCGTGGTGTCACAGAGATGTGTCAATTGGACTTGTCAGTGCAGTGATCTCCCAGAGAGAGGAAAACTGAGGCTGTCACTGCTGTGGCCTATAGGAGGGGATGAATTCCCACTTGTCTTTGATGTTATGTCACGGAGAGGAGAAACGTGGCACTGTCACCGCTGGGGTGTGTCAGATAGGTGTAAGTTGGGCTTGTTCCATCTGTGGTGTGACAGAAAGGGTGAAATTTGGTCTGTCAGTGCTGTGATGTCTTAAAGGGTGGAAACTGGGTCTGTCACTGCTGTGATGTCCCAGAGAGGCGTAGATTGGGGTGTCCCACTGCTGTGATGTCCCAGAGAGAGGAAAACAGGGGCTATCACAGCTGTGGAGTCTGAGAGAAAGTTCCACAGGTGTTCTGACTTGTCTGTTGCCACAGAGGGGATGCAGTTGGGGATGTCATGCCTATGGTATCAGAGAGAGGTTTGAATTGGTTCTGTCTCTGCTGTGATGTCACAGAGAAGAGAATAATGAGTCTGTCACAACTGTGGTGTCCCAGAGAGGTGTAAATTGGACTTGTCACTGACTGCAGTGATGTCAGAGAGAGGTGAAACTGGGTCACTCATTTTTGTGATGTCACAGAGAGGAAGAAACTGAGGCTGCCACCACTTTGGTGTCATCAACAGATGTAAGTTGGGCCTGTCACTGCTCTGATGTCACAAATGGAGGAAAAGTGGATCAGTCAGTGCTGCGGTGTTAGAGAGGGGATGAATTTGAGGCTGTCATGACTGTGATGTCCCAGAGAGGGGAATAATGCCTCTGTCAGCACTGTGGTGTCACAGAGAGGCGTAAATGAGAGTTGTCAGTGCAGTGATGTGATAGAGAGGGGAAAATGGGTCCCTGATTGGTGTGATGTCAGAGAGAGGAAAAAACTGAGACTGCCTCTGCACTGGTGTCACAGAGAGGCATCAATTGGGCCTGTCACTTCTGTGGTGTCACAAAGAGGGGATAAGTGAGTCTGTCACTGCTGTGGTGTCCCAGAGAGGGGAAAAGTGGATTGATCGCTGTTGTGCAGTCCCAGAGAAAGTTGCACAGGTGCTATGACTTGTCTGTTGCCACAAAGGGGATGGAATTGGGGTTGTTAGGGCTGTGGTATGACAGAGAGTTTTAAATTGGTTCTGATGTGATGTCCCAGAGAGGGGAATAATGGGTCTTTCAGCGCCGTGGTGTCACAGAGATGTGTCAATTGGACTTGTCAGTGCAGTGATCTCCCAGAGAGAGGAAAACTGAGGCTGTCACTGCTGTGGCCTATAGGAGGGGATGAATTCCCACTTGTCTTTGATGTTATGTCACGGAGAGGAGAAACGTGGCACTGTCACCGCTGGGGTGTGTCAGATAGGTGTAAGTTGGGCTTGTTCCATCTGTGGTGTGACAGAAAGGGTGAAATTTGGTCTGTCATTGCTGTGATGTCTTAAAGGGTGGAAACTGGGTCTTTCACTGCTGTGATGTCCCAGAGAGGCGTAGATTGGGGTGTCCCACTGCTGTGATGTCCCAGAGAGAGGAAAACAGGGGCTATCACAGCTGTGGAGTCTGAGAGAAAGTTCCACAGGTGTTCTGACTTGTCTGTTGCCACAGAGGGGATGCAGTTGGGGATGTCATGCCTATGGTATCAGAGAGAGGTTTGAATTGGTTCTGTCTCTGCTGTGATGTCACAGAGAAGAGAATAATGAGTCTGTCACAACTGTGGTGTCCCAGAGAGGTGTAAATTGGACTTGTCACTGACTGCAGAGATGTCAGAGAGAGGTGAAACTGGGTCACTCATTTTTGTGATGTCACAGAGAGGAAGAAACTGAGGCTGCCACCACTTTGGTGTCATCAACAGATGTAAGTTGGGCCTGTCACTGCTCTGATGTCACAAATGGAGGAAAAGTGGATCAGTCAGTGCTGCGGTGTTAGAGAGGGGATGAATTTGAGGCTGTCATGACTGTGATGTCCCAGAGAGGGGAATAATGCCTCTGTCAGCACTGTGGTGTCACAGAGAGGCGTAAATGAGAGTTGTCAGTGCAGTGATGTGATAGAGAGGGGAAAATGGGTCCCTGATTGGTGTGATGTCACAGAGAGGAAAAAACTGAGACTGCCTCTGCACTGGTGTCACAGAGAGGCATCAATTGGGCCTGTCACTTCTGTGGTGTCACAAAGAGGGGATAAGTGAGTCTGTCACTGCTGTGGTGTCCCAGAGAGGGGAAAAGTGGATTGATCGCTGTTGTGCAGTCCAGAGAAAGTTGCACAGGTGCTATGACTTGTGTGTTGCCACAAAGGGGATGGAATTGGGGTTGTTAGGGCTGTGGTATGACAGAGAGTTTTAAATTGGTTCTGATGTGATGTCCCAGAGAGGGGAATAATGGGTCTTTCAGCGCCGTGGTGTCACAGAGATGTGTCAATTGGACTTGTCAGTGCAGTGATCTCCCAGAGAGAGGAAAACTGAGGCTGTCACTGCTGTGGCCTATAGGAGGGGATGAATTCCCACTTGTCTTTGATGTTATGTCACGGAGAGGAGAAACGTGGCACTGTCACCGCTGGGGTGTGTCAGATAGGTGTAAGTTGGGCTTGTTCCATCTGTGGTGTGACAGAAAGGGTGAAATTTGGTCTGTCAGTGCTGTGATGTCTTAAAGGGTGGAAACTGGGTCTTTCACTGCTGTGATGTCCCAGAGAGGCGTAGATTGGGGTGTCCCACTGCTGTGATGTCCCAGAGAGAGGAAAACAGGGGCTATCACAGCTGTGGAGTCTGAGAGAAAGTTCCACAGGTGTTCTGACTTGTCTGTTGCCACAGAGGGGATGCAGTTGGGGATGTCATGGCTATGGTATCAGAGAGAGGTTTGAATTGGTTCTGTCTCTGCTGTGATGTCACAGAGAAGAGAATAATGAGTCTGTCACCACTGTGGTGTCCCAGAGAGGTGTAAATTGGACTTGTCACTGACTGCAGTGATGTCAGAGAGAGGTGAAACTGGGTCACTCATTTTTGTGATGTCACAGAGAGGAAGAAACTGAGGCTGCCACCACTTTGGTGTCATCAACAGATGTAAGTTGGGCCTGTCACTGCTCTGATGTCACAAATGGAGGAAAAGTGGATCAGTCAGTGCTGCGGTGTTAGAGAGGGGATGAATTTGAGGCTGTCATGACTGTGATGTCCCAGAGAGGGGAATAATGCCTCTGTCAGCACTGTGGTGTCACAGAGAGGCGTAAATGAGAGTTGTCAGTGCAGTGATGTGATAGAGAGGGGAAAATGGGTCCCTGATTGGTGTGATGTCACAGAGAGGAAAAAACTGAGACTGCCTCTGCACTGGTGTCACAGAGAGGCATCAATTGGGCCTGTCACTTCTGTGGTGTCACAAAGAGGGGATAAGTGAGTCTGTCACTGCTGTGGTGTCCCAGAGAGGGGAAAAGTGGATTGATCGCTGTTGTGCAGTCCAGAGAAAGTTGCACAGGTGCTATGACTTGTCTGTTGCCACAAAGGGGATGGAATTGGGGTTGTTAGGGCTGTGGTATGACAGAGAGTTTTAAATTGGTTCTGATGTGATGTCCCAGAGAGGGGAATAATGGGTCTTTCAGCGCCGTGGTGTCACAGAGAGGTGTCAATTGGACTTGTCAGTGCAGTGATCTCCCAGAGAGAGGAAAACTGAGGCTGTCACTGCTGTGGCCTATAGGAGGGGATGAATTCCCACTTGTCTTTGATGTTATGTCACGGAGAGGAGAAACGTGGCACTGTCACCGCTGGGGTGTGTCAGATAGGTGTAAGTTGGGCTTATTCCATCTGTGGTGTGACAGAAAGGGTGAAATTTGGTCTGTCAGTGCTGTGATGTCTTAAAGGGTGGAAACTGGGTCTGTCACTGCTGTGATGTCCCAGAGAGGCGTAGATTGGGGTGTCCCACTGCTGTGATGTCCCAGAGAGAGGAAAACAGGGGCTATCACAGCTGTGGAGTCTGAGAGAAAGTTCCACAGGTGTTCTGACTTGTCTGTTGCCACAGAGGGGATGCAGTTGGGGATGTCATGCCTATGGTATCAGAGAGAGGTTTGAATTGGTTCTGTCTCTGCTGTGATGTCACAGAGAAGAGAATAATGAGTCTGTCACAACTGTGGTGTCCCAGAGAGGTGTAAATTGGACTTGTCACTGACTGCAGTGATGTCAGAGAGAGGTGAAACTGGGTCACTCATTTTTGTGATGTCACAGAGAGGAAGAAACTGAGGCTGCCACCACTTTGGTGTCATCAACAGATGTAAGTTGGGCCTGTCACTGCTCTGATGTCACAAATGGAGGAAAAGTGGATCAGTCAGTGCTGCGGTGTTAGAGAGGGGATGTATTTGAGGCTGTCATGACTGTGATGTCCCAGAGAGGGGAATAATGCCTCTGTCAGCACTGTGGTGTCACAGAGAGGCGTAAATGAGAGTTGTCAGTGCAGTGATGTGATAGAGAGGGGAAAATGGGTCCCTGATTGGTGTGATGTCACAGAGAGGAAAAAACTGAGACTGCCTCTGCACTGGTGTCACAGAGAGGCATCAATTGGGCCTGTCACTTCTGTGGTGTCACAAAGAGGGGAAAAGTGAGTCTGTCACTGCTGTGGTGTCCCAGAGAGGGGAAAAGTGGATTGATCGCTGTTGTGCAGTCCAGAGAAAGCTGCACAGGTGCTATGACTTGTCTGTTGCCACAAAGGGGATGGAATTGGGGTTGTTAGGGCTGTGGTATGACAGAGAGTTTTAAATTGGTTCTGATGTGATGTCCCAGAGAGGGGAATAATGGGTCTTTCAGCGCCGTGGTGTCACAGAGAGGTGTCAATTGGACTTGTCAGTGCAGTGATCTCCCAGAGAGAGGAAAACTGAGGCTGTCACTGCTGTGGCCCATAGGAGGGGATGAATTCCCACTTGTCTTTGATGTTATGTCACGAAGAGGAGAAACGTGGCACTGTCACCACTGGGGTGTGTCAGATAGGTGTAAGTTGGGCTTGTTCCATCTGTGGTGTGACAGAAAGGGTGAAATTTGGTCTGTCAGTGCTGTGATGTCTTCAAGGGTGGAAACTGGGTCTTTCACTGCTGTGATGTCCCAGAGAGGCGTAGATTGGGGTGTCCCACTGCTGTGATGTCCCAGAGAGAGGAAAACAGGGGCTATCACAGCTGTGGAGTCTGAGAGAAAGTTCCACAGGTGTTCTGACTTGTCTGTTGCCACAGAGGGGATGCAGTTGGGGATGTCATGCCTATGGTATCAGAGAGAGGTTTGAATTGGTTCTGTCTCTGCTGTGATGTCACAGAGAAGAGAATAATGAGTCTGTCACAACTGTGGTGTCCCAGAGAGGTGTAAATTGGACTTGTCACTGACTGCAGAGATGTCAGAGAGAGGTGAAACTGGGTCACTCATTTTTGTGATGTCACAGAGAGGAAGAAACTGAGGCTGCCACCACTTTGGTGTCATCAACAGATGTAAGTTGGGCCTGTCACTGCTCTGATGTCACAAATGGAGGAAAAGTGGATCAGTCAGTGCTGCGGTGTTAGAGAGGGGATGAATTTGAGGCTGTCATGACTGTGATGTCCCAGAGAGGGGAATAATGCCTCTGTCAGCACTGTGGTGTCACAGAGAGGCGTAAATGAGAGTTGTCAGTGCAGTGATGTGATAGAGAGGGGAAAATGGGTCCCTGATTGGTGTGATGTCACAGAGAGGAAAAAACTGAGACTGCCTCTGCACTGGTGTCACAGAGAGGCATCAATTGGGCCTGTCACTTCTGTGGTGTCACAAAGAGAGGATAAGTGAGTCTGTCACTGCTGTGGTGTCCCAGAGAGGGGAAAAGTGGATTGATCGCTGTTGTGCAGTCCAGAGAAAGTTGCACAGGTGCTATGACTTGTCTGTTGCCACAAAGGGGATGGAATTGGGGTTGTTAGGGCTGTGGTATGACAGAGAGTTTTAAATTGGTTCTGATGTGATGTCCAAGAGAGGGGAATAATGGGTCTTTCAGCGCCGTGGTGTCACAGAGATGTGTCAATTGGACTTGTCAGTGCAGTGATCTCCCAGAGAGAGGAAAACTGAGGCTGTCACTGCTGTGGCCTATAGGAGGGGATGAATTCCCACTTGTCTTTGATGTTATGTCACGGAGAGGAGAAACGTGGCACTGTCACCGCTGGGGTGTGTCAGATAGGTGTAAGTTGGGCTTGTTCCATCTGTGGTGTGACAGAAAGGGTGAAATTTGGTCTGTCAGTGCTGTGATGTCTTAAAGGGTGGAAACTGGGTCTTTCACTGCTGTGATGTCCCAGAGAGGCGTAGATTGGGGTGTCCCACTGCTGTGATGTCCCAGAGAGAGGAAAACAGGGGCTATCACAGCTGTGGAGTCTGAGAGAAAGTTCCACAGGTGTTCTGACTTGTCTGTTGCCACAGAGGGGATGCAGTTGGGGATGTCATGCCTATGGTATCAGAGAGAGGTTTGAATTGGTTCTGTCTCTGCTGTGATGTCACAGAGAAGAGAATAATGAGTCTGTCACCACTGTGGTGTCCCAGAGAGGTGTAAATTGGACTTGTCACTGACTGCAGTGATGTCAGAGAGAGGTGAAACTGGGTCACTCATTTTTGTGATGTCACAGAGAGGAAGAAACTGAGGCTGCCACCACTTTGGTGTCATCAACAGATGTAAGTTGGGCCTGTCACTGCTCTGATGTCACAAATGGAGGAAAAGTGGATCAGTCAGTGCTGCGGTGTTAGAGAGGGGATGAATTTGAGGCTGTCATGACTGTGATGTCCCAGAGAGGGGAATAATGCCTCTGTCAGCACTGTGGTGTCACAGAGAGGCGTAAATGAGAGTTGTCAGTGCAGTGATGTGATAGAGAGGGGAAAATGGGTCCCTGATTGGTGTGATGTCAGAGAGAGGAAAAAACTGAGACTGCCTCTGCACTGGTGTCACAGAGAGGCATCAATTGGGCCTGTCACTTCTGTGGTGTCACAAAGAGGGGATAAGTGAGTCTGTCACTGCTGTGGTGTCCCAGAGAGGGGAAAAGTGGATTGATCGCTGTTGTGCAGTCCAGAGAAAGTTGCACAGGTGCTATGACTTGTCTGTTGCCACAAAGGGGATGGAATTGGGGTTGTTAGGGCTGTGGTATGACAGAGAGTTTTAAATTGGTTCTGATGTGATGTCCAAGAGAGGGGAATAATGGGTCTTTCAGCGCCGTGGTGTCACAGAGATGTGTCAATTGGACTTGTCAGTGCAGTGATCTCCCAGAGAGAGGAAAACTGAGGCTGTCACTGCTGTGGCCTATAGGAGGGGATGAATTCCCACTTGTCTTTGATGTTATGTCACGGAGAGGAGAAACGTGGCACTGTCACCGCTGGGGTGTGTCAGATAGGTGTAAGTTGGGCTTGTTCCATCTGTGGTGTGACAGAAAGGGTGAAATTTGGTCTGTCAGTGCTGTGATGTCTTAAAGGGTGGAAACTGGGTCTTTCACTGCTGTGATGTCCCAGAGAGGCGTAGATTGGGGTGTCCCACTGCTGTGATGTCCCAGAGAGAGGAAAACAGGGGCTATCACAGCTGTGGAGTCTGAGAGAAAGTTCCACAGGTGTTCTGACTTGTCTGTTGCCACAGAGGGGATGCAGTTGGGGATGTCATGGCTATGGTATCAGAGAGAGGTTTGAATTGGTTCTGTCTCTGCTGTGATGTCACAGAGAAGAGAATAATGAGTCTGTCACCACTGTGGTGTCCCAGAGAGGTGTAAATTGGACTTGTCACTGACTGCAGTGATGTCAGAGAGAGGTGAAACTGGGTCACTCATTTTTGTGATGTCACAGAGAGGAAGAAACTGAGGCTGCCACCACTTTGGTGTCATCAACAGATGTAAGTTGGGCCTGTCACTGCTCTGATGTCACAAATGGAGGAAAAGTGGATCAGTCAGTGCTGCGGTGTTAGAGAGGGGATGAATTTGAGGCTGTCATGACTGTGATGTCCCAGAGAGGGGAATAATGCCTCTGTCAGCACTGTGGTGTCACAGAGAGGCGTAAATGAGAGTTGTCAGTGCAGTGATGTGATAGAGAGGGGAAAATGGGTCCCTGATTGGTGTGATGTCAGAGAGAGGAAAAAACTGAGACTGCCTCTGCACTGGTGTCACAGAGAGGCATCAATTGGGCCTGTCACTTCTGTGGTGTCACAAAGAGGGGATAAGTGAGTCTGTCACTGCTGTGGTGTCCCAGAGAGGGGAAAAGTGGATTGATCGCTGTTGTGCAGTCCCAGAGAAAGTTGCACAGGTGCTATGACTTGTCTGTTGCCACAAAGGGGATGGAATTGGGGTTGTTAGGGCTGTGGTATGACAGAGAGTTTTAAATTGGTTCTGATGTGATGTCCCAGAGAGGGGAATAATGGGTCTTTCAGCGCCGTGGTGTCACAGAGATGTGTCAATTGGACTTGTCAGTGCAGTGATCTCCCAGAGAGAGGAAAACTGAGGCTGTCACTGCTGTGGCCTATAGGAGGGGATGAATTCCCACTTGTCTTTGATGTTATGTCACGGAGAGGAGAAACGTGGCACTGTCACCGCTGGGGTGTGTCAGATAGGTGTAAGTTGGGCTTGTTCCATCTGTGGTGTGACAGAAAGGGTGAAATTTGGTCTGTCAGTGCTGTGATGTCTTCAAGGGTGGAAACTGGGTCTTTCACTGCTGTGATGTCCCAGAGAGGCGTAGATTGGGGTGTCCCACTGCTGTGATGTCCCAGAGAGAGGAAAACAGGGGCTATCACAGCTGTGGAGTCTGAGAGAAAGTTCCACAGGTGTTCTGACTTGTCTGTTGCCACAGAGGGGATGCAGTTGGGGATGTCATGCCTATGGTATCAGAGAGAGGTTTGAATTGGTTCTGTCTCTGCTGTGATGTCACAGAGAAGAGAATAATGAGTCTGTCACAACTGTGGTGTCCCAGAGAGGTGTAAATTGGACTTGTCACTGACTGCAGAGATGTCAGAGAGAGGTGAAACTGGGTCACTCATTTTTGTGATGTCACAGAGAGGAAGAAACTGAGGCTGCCACCACTTTGGTGTCATCAACAGATGTAAGTTGGGCCTGTCACTGCTCTGATGTCACAAATGGAGGAAAAGTGGATCAGTCAGTGCTGCGGTGTTAGAGAGGGGATGAATTTGAGGCTGTCATGACTGTGATGTCCCAGAGAGGGGAATAATGCCTCTGTCAGCACTGTGGTGTCACAGAGAGGCGTAAATGAGAGTTGTCAGTGCAGTGATGTGATAGAGAGGGGAAAATGGGTCCCTGATTGGTGTGATGTCACAGAGAGGAAAAAACTGAGACTGCCTCTGCACTGGTGTCACAGAGAGGCATCAATTGGGCCTGTCACTTCTGTGGTGTCACAAAGAGGGGATAAGTGAGTCTGTCACTGCTGTGGTGTCCCAGAGAGGGGAAAAGTGGATTGATCGCTGTTGTGCAGTCCAGAGAAAGTTGCACAGGTGCTATGACTTGTGTGTTGCCACAAAGGGGATGGAATTGGGGTTGTTAGGGCTGTGGTATGACAGAGAGTTTTAAATTGGTTCTGATGTGATGTCCCAGAGAGGGGAATAATGGGTCTTTCAGCGCCGTGGTGTCACAGAGAGGTGTCAATTGGACTTGTCAGTGCAGTGATCTCCCAGAGAGAGGAAAACTGAGGCTGTCACTGCTGTGGCCTATAGGAGGGGATGAATTCCCACTTGTCTTTGATGTTATGTCACGGAGAGGAGAAACGTGGCACTGTCACCGCTGGGGTGTGTCAGATAGGTGTAAGTTGGGCTTATTCCATCTGTGGTGTGACAGAAAGGGTGAAATTTGGTCTGTCAGTGCTGTGATGTCTTAAAGGGTGGAAACTGGGTCTGTCACTGCTGTGATGTCCCAGAGAGGCGTAGATTGGGGTGTCCCACTGCTGTGATGTCCCAGAGAGAGGAAAACAGGGGCTATCACAGCTGTGGAGTCTGAGAGAAAGTTCCACAGGTGTTCTGACTTGTCTGTTGCCACAGAGGGGATGCAGTTGGGGATGTCATGCCTATGGTATCAGAGAGAGGTTTGAATTGGTTCTGTCTCTGCTGTGATGTCACAGAGAAGAGAATAATGAGTCTGTCACAACTGTGGTGTCCCAGAGAGGTGTAAATTGGACTTGTCACTGACTGCAGTGATGTCAGAGAGAGGTGAAACTGGGTCACTCATTTTTGTGATGTCACAGAGAGGAAGAAACTGAGGCTGCCACCACTTTGGTGTCATCAACAGATGTAAGTTGGGCCTGTCACTGCTCTGATGTCACAAATGGAGGAAAAGTGGATCAGTCAGTGCTGCGGTGTTAGAGAGGGGATGTATTTGAGGCTGTCATGACTGTGATGTCCCAGAGAGGGGAATAATGCCTCTGTCAGCACTGTGGTGTCACAGAGAGGCGTAAATGAGAGTTGTCAGTGCAGTGATGTGATAGAGAGGGGAAAATGGGTCCCTGATTGGTGTGATGTCACAGAGAGGAAAAAACTGAGACTGCCTCTGCACTGGTGTCACAGAGAGGCATCAATTGGGCCTGTCACTTCTGTGGTGTCACAAAGAGGGGAAAAGTGAGTCTGTCACTGCTGTGGTGTCCCAGAGAGGGGAAAAGTGGATTGATCGCTGTTGTGCAGTCCAGAGAAAGCTGCACAGGTGCTATGACTTGTCTGTTGCCACAAAGGGGATGGAATTGGGGTTGTTAGGGCTGTGGTATGACAGAGAGTTTTAAATTGGTTCTGATGTGATGTCCCAGAGAGGGGAATAATGGGTCTTTCAGCGCCGTGGTGTCACAGAGAGGTGTCAATTGGACTTGTCAGTGCAGTGATCTCCCAGAGAGAGGAAAACTGAGGCTGTCACTGCTGTGGCCCATAGGAGGGGATGAATTCCCACTTGTCTTTGATGTTATGTCACGAAGAGGAGAAACGTGGCACTGTCACCACTGGGGTGTGTCAGATAGGTGTAAGTTGGGCTTGTTCCATCTGTGGTGTGACAGAAAGGGTGAAATTTGGTCTGTCAGTGCTGTGATGTCTTCAAGGGTGGAAACTGGGTCTTTCACTGCTGTGATGTCCCAGAGAGGCGTAGATTGGGGTGTCCCACTGCTGTGATGTCCCAGAGAGAGGAAAACAGGGGCTATCACAGCTGTGGAGTCTGAGAGAAAGTTCCACAGGTGTTCTGACTTGTCTGTTGCCACAGAGGGGATGCAGTTGGGGATGTCATGCCTATGGTATCAGAGAGAGGTTTGAATTGGTTCTGTCTCTGCTGTGATGTCACAGAGAAGAGAATAATGAGTCTGTCACAACTGTGGTGTCCCAGAGAGGTGTAAATTGGACTTGTCACTGACTGCAGAGATGTCAGAGAGAGGTGAAACTGGGTCACTCATTTTTGTGATGTCACAGAGAGGAAGAAACTGAGGCTGCCACCACTTTGGTGTCATCAACAGATGTAAGTTGGGCCTGTCACTGCTCTGATGTCACAAATGGAGGAAAAGTGGATCAGTCAGTGCTGCGGTGTTAGAGAGGGGATGAATTTGAGGCTGTCATGACTGTGATGTCCCAGAGAGGGGAATAATGCCTCTGTCAGCACTGTGGTGTCACAGAGAGGCGTAAATGAGAGTTGTCAGTGCAGTGATGTGATAGAGAGGGGAAAATGGGTCCCTGATTGGTGTGATGTCACAGAGAGGAAAAAACTGAGACTGCCTCTGCACTGGTGTCACAGAGAGGCATCAATTGGGCCTGTCACTTCTGTGGTGTCACAAAGAGAGGATAAGTGAGTCTGTCACTGCTGTGGTGTCCCAGAGAGGGGAAAAGTGGATTGATCGCTGTTGTGCAGTCCAGAGAAAGTTGCACAGGTGCTATGACTTGTCTGTTGCCACAAAGGGGATGGAATTGGGGTTGTTAGGGCTGTGGTATGACAGAGAGTTTTAAATTGGTTCTGATGTGATGTCCCAGAGAGGGGAATAATGGGTCTTTCAGCGCCGTGGTGTCACAGAGATGTGTCAATTGGACTTGTCAGTGCAGTGATCTCCCAGAGAGAGGAAAACTGAGGCTGTCACTGCTGTGGCCTATAGGAGGGGATGAATTCCCACTTGTCTTTGATGTTATGTCACGGAGAGGAGAAACGTGGCACTGTCACCGCTGGGGTGTGTCAGATAGGTGTAAGTTGGGCTTGTTCCATCTGTGGTGTGACAGAAAGGGTGAAATTTGGTCTGTCAGTGCTGTGATGTCTTAAAGGGTGGAAACTGGGTCTGTCACTGCTGTGATGTCCCAGAGAGGCGTAGATTGGGGTGTCCCACTGCTGTGATGTCCCAGAGAGAGGAAAACAGGGGCTATCACAGCTGTGGAGTCTGAGAGAAAGTTCCACAGGTGTTCTGACTTGTCTGTTGCCACAGAGGGGATGCAGTTGGGGATGTCATGCCTATGGTATCAGAGAGAGGTTTGAATTGGTTCTGTCTCTGCTGTGATGTCACAGAGAAGAGAATAATGAGTCTGTCACAACTGTGGTGTCCCAGAGAGGTGTAAATTGGACTTGTCACTGACTGCAGTGATGTCAGAGAGAGGTGAAACTGGGTCACTCATTTTTGTGATGTCACAGAGAGGAAGAAACTGAGGCTGCCACCACTTTGGTGTCATCAACAGATGTAAGTTGGGCCTGTCACTGCTCTGATGTCACAAATGGAGGAAAAGTGGATCAGTCAGTGCTGCGGTGTTAGAGAGGGGATGTATTTGAGGCTGTCATGACTGTGATGTCCCAGAGAGGGGAATAATGCCTCTGTCAGCACTGTGGTGTCACAGAGAGGCGTAAATTCGAGTTGTCAGTGCAGTGATGTGATAGAGAGGGGAAAATGGGTCCCTGATTGGTGTGATGTCACAGAGAGGAAAAAACTGAGACTGCCTCTGCACTGGTGTCACAGAGAGGCATCAATTGGGCCTGTCACTTCTGTGGTGTCACAAAGAGGGGAAAAGTGAGTCTGTCACTGCTGTGGTGTCCCAGAGAGGGGAAAAGTGGATTGATCGCTGTTGTGCAGTCCAGAGAAAGTTGCACAGGTGCTATGACTTGTCTGTTGCCACAAAGGGGATGGAATTGGGGTTGTTAGGGCTGTGGTATGACAGAGAGTTTTAAATTGGTTCTGATGTGATGTCCCAGAGAGGGGAATAATGGGTCTTTCAGCGCCGTGGTGTCACAGAGAGGTGTCAATTGGACTTGTCAGTGCAGTGATCTCCCAGAGAGAGGAAAACTGAGGCTGTCACTGCTGTGGCCCATAGGAGGGGATGAATTCCCACTTGTCTTTGATGTTATGTCACGAAGAGGAGAAACGTGGCACTGTCACCACTGGGGTGTGTCAGATAGGTGTAAGTTGGGCTTGTTCCATCTGTGGTGTGACAGAAAGGGTGAAATTTGGTCTGTCAGTGCTGTGATGTCTTCAAGGGTGGAAACTGGGTCTTTCACTGCTGTGATGTCCCAGAGAGGCGTAGATTGGGGTGTCCCACTGCTGTGATGTCCCAGAGAGAGGAAAACAGGGGCTATCACAGCTGTGGAGTCTGAGAGAAAGTTCCACAGGTGTTCTGACTTGTCTGTTGCCACAGAGGGGATGCAGTTGGGGATGTCATGCCTATGGTATCAGAGAGAGGTTTGAATTGGTTCTGTCTCTGCTGTGATGTCACAGAGAAGAGAATAATGAGTCTGTCACCACTGTGGTGTCCCAGAGAGGTGTAAATTGGACTTGTCACTGACTGCAGTGATGTCAGAGAGAGGTGAAACTGGGTCACTCATTTTTGTGGTGTCACAGAGAGGAAGAAACTGAGGCTGCCACCACTTTGGTGTCATCAACAGATGTAAGTTGGGCCTGTCACTGCTCTGATGTCACAAATGGAGGAAAAGTGGATCAGTCAGTGCTGCGGTGTTAGAGAGGGGATGAATTTGAGGCTGTCATGACTGTGATGTCCCAGAGAGGGGAATAATGCCTCTGTCAGCACTGTGGTGTCACAGAGAGGCGTAAATGAGAGTTGTCAGTGCAGTGATGTGATAGAGAGGGGAAAATGGGTCCCTGATTGGTGTGATGTCACAGAGAGGAAAAAACTGAGACTGCCTCTGCACTGGTGTCACAGAGAGGCATCAATTGGGCCTGTCACTTCTGTGATGTCACAAAGAGGGGAAAAGTGAGTCTGTCACTGCTGTGGTGTCCCAGAGAGGGGAAAAGTGGAGTGATCACTGTTGTGCAGTCCCAGAGAAAGTTGCACAGGTGCTATGACTTGTCTGTTGCCACAAAGGGGATGGAATTGGGGTTGTTAGGGCTGTGGTATGACAGAGAGTTTTAAATTGGTTCTGATGTGATGTCCCAGAGAGGGGAATAATGGGTCTTTCAGCGCCGTGGTGTCACAGAGAGGTGTCAATTGGACTTGTCAGTGCAGTGATCTCCCAGAGAGAGGAAAACTGAGGCTGTCACTGCTGTGGCCTATAGGAGGGGATGAATTCCCACTTGTCTTTGATGTTATGTCACGAAGAGGAGAAACGTGGCACTGTCACCGCTGGGGTGTGTCAGATAGGTGTAAGTTGGGCTTGTTCCATCTGTGGTGTGACAGAAAGGGTGAAATTTGGTCTGTCAGTGCTGTGATGTCTTAAAGGGTGGAAACTGGGTCTTTCACTGCTGTGATGTCCCAGAGAGGCGTAGATTGGGGTGTCCCACTGCTGTGATGTCCCAGAGAGAGGAAAACAGGGGCTATCACAGCTGTGGAGTCTGAGAGAAAGTTCCACAGGTGTTCTGACTTGTCTGTTGCCACAGAGGGGATGCAGTTGGGGATGTCATGCCTATGGTATCAGAGAGAGGTTTGAATTGGTTCTGTCTCTGCTGTGATGTCACAGAGAAGAGAATAATGAGTCTGTCACAACTGTGGTGTCCCAGAGAGGTGTAAATTGGACTTGTCACTGACTGCAGAGATGTCAGAGAGAGGTGAAACTGGGTCACTCATTTTTGTGATGTCACAGAGAGGAAGAAACTGAGGCTGCCACCACTTTGGTGTCATCAACAGATGTAAGTTGGGCCTGTCACTGCTCTGATGTCACAAATGGAGGAAAAGTGGATCAGTCAGTGCTGCGGTGTTAGAGAGGGGATGAATTTGAGGCTGTCATGACTGTGATGTCCCAGAGAGGGGAATAATGCCTCTGTCAGCACTGTGGTGTCACAGAGAGGCGTAAATGAGAGTTGTCAGTGCAGTGATGTGATAGAGAGGGGAAAATGGGTCCCTGATTGGTGTGATGTCACAGAGAGGAAAAAACTGAGACTGCCTCTGCACTGGTGTCACAGAGAGGCATCAATTGGGCCTGTCACTTCTGTGATGTCACAAAGAGGGGAAAAGTGAGTCTGTCACTGCTGTGGTGTCCCAGAGAGGGGAAAAGTGGATTGATCGCTGTTGTGCAGTCCCAGAGAAAGTTGCACAGGTGCTATGACTTGTCTGTTGCCACAAAGGGGATGGAATTGGGGTTGTTAGGGCTGTGGTATGACAGAGAGTTTTAAATTGGTTCTGATGTGATGTCCCAGAGAGGGGAATAATGGGTCTTTCAGCGCCGTGGTGTCACAGAGATGTGTCAATTGGACTTGTCAGTGCAGTGATCTCCCAGAGAGAGGAAAACTGAGGCTGTCACTGCTGTGGCCTATAGGAGGGGATGAATTCCCACTTGTCTTTGATGTTATGTCACGGAGAGGAGAAACGTGGCACTGTCACCGCTGGGGTGTGTCAGATAGGTGTAAGTTGGGCTTGTTCCATCTGTGGTGTGACAGAAAGGGTGAAATTTGGTCTGTCAGTGCTGTGATGTCTTAAAGGGTGGAAACTGGGTCTGTCACTGCTGTGATGTCCCAGAGAGGCGTAGATTGGGGTGTCCCACTGCTGTGATGTCCCAGAGAGAGGAAAACAGGGGCTATCACAGCTGTGGAGTCTGAGAGAAAGTTCCACAGGTGTTCTGACTTGTCTGTTGCCACAGAGGGGATGCAGTTGGGGATGTCATGCCTATGGTATCAGAGAGAGGTTTGAATTGGTTCTGTCTCTGCTGTGATGTCACAGAGAAGAGAATAATGAGTCTGTCACCACTGTGGTGTCCCAGAGAGGTGTAAATTGGACTTGTCACTGACTGCAGTGATGTCAGAGAGAGGTGAAACTGGGTCACTCATTTTTGTGGTGTCACAGAGAGGAAGAAACTGAGGCTGCCACCACTTTGGTGTCATCAACAGATGTAAGTTGGGCCTGTCACTGCTCTGATGTCACAAATGGAGGAAAAGTGGATCAGTCAGTGCTGCGGTGTTAGAGAGGGGATGAATTTGAGGCTGTCATGACTGTGATGTCCCAGAGAGGGGAATAATGCCTCTGTCAGCACTGTGGTGTCACAGAGAGGCGTAAATTCGAGTTGTCAGTGCAGTGATGTGATAGAGAGGGGAAAATGGGTCCCTGACTGGTGTGATGTCACAGAGAGGAAAAAACTGAGACTGCCTCTGCACTGGTGTCACAGAGAGGCATCAATTGGGCCTGTCACTTCTGTGATGTCACAAAGAGGGGAAAAGTGAGTCTGTCACTGCTGTGGTGTCCCAGAGAGGGGAAAAGTGGAGTGATCACTGTTGTGCAGTCCCAGAGAAAGTTGCACAGGTGCTATGACTTGTCTGTTGCCACAAAGGGGATGGAATTGGGGTTGTTAGGGCTGTGGTATGACAGAGAGTTTTAAATTGGTTCTGATGTGATGTCCCAGAGAGGGGAATAATGGGTCTTTCAGTGCCGTGGTGTCACAGAGAGGTGTCAATTGGACTTGTCAGTGCAGTGATCTCCCAGAGAGAGGAAAACTGAGGCTGTCACTGCTGTGGCCTATAGGAGGGGATGAATTCCCACTTGTCTTTGATGTTATGTCATGAAGAGGAGAAACGTGGCACTGTCACCGCTGGGGTGTGTAAGATAGGTGTAAGTTGGGCTTGTTCCATCTGTGGTGTGACAGAAAGGGTGAAATTTGGTCTGTCATTGCTGTGGTGTCTTCAAGGGTGGAAACTGGGTCTTTCACTGCTGTGATGTCCCAGAGAGGCGTAGATTGGGGTGTCCCACTGCTGTGATGTCCCAGAGAGAGGAAAACAGGGGCTATCACAGCTGTGGAGTCTGAGAGAACGTTCCACAGGTGTTCTGACTTGTCTGTTGCCACAGAGGGGATGCAGTTGGGGATATCATGGCTATGGTATCAGAGAGAGGTTTGAATTGGTTCTGTCTCTGCTGTGATGTCACAGAGAAGAGAATAATGAGTCTGTCACCACTGTGGTGTCCCAGAGAGGTGTAAATTGGACTTGTCACTGACTGCAGTGATGTCAGAGAGAGGTGAAACTGGGTCTCTCATTTTTGTGATGTCACAGAGAGGAAGAAACTGAGGCTGCCACCACTTTGGTGTCATCAACAGATGTAAGTTGGGCCTGTCACTGCTCTGATGTCACAAATGGAGGAAAAGTGGATCAGTCAGTGCTGCGGTGTTAGAGAGGGGATGAATTTGAGGCTGTCATGACTGTGATGTCCCAGAGAGGGGAATAATGCCTCTGTCAGCACTGTGGTGTCACAGAGAGGCGTAAATGAGAGTTGTCAGTGCAGTGATGTGATAGAGAGGGGAAAATGGGTCCCCGATTGGTGTGATGTCACAGAGAGGAAAAAACTGAGACTGCCTCTGCACTGGTGTCACAGAGAAGCATCAATTGGGCCTGTCACTTCTGTGATGTCACAAAGAGGGGAAAAGTGAGTCTGTCACTGCTGTGGTGTCCCAGAGAGGGGAAAAGTGGAGTGATCACTGTTGTGCAGTCCCAGAGAAAGTTGCACAGGTGCTATGACTTGTCTGTTGCCACAAAGGGGATGGAATTGGGGTTGTTAGGGCTGTGGTATGACAGAGAGTTTTAAATTGGTTCTGATGTGATGTCCCAGAGAGGGGAATAATGGGTCTTTCAGCGCCGTGGTGTCACAGAGAGGTGTCAATTGGACTTGTCAGTGCAGTGATCTCCCAGAGAGAGGAAAACTGAGGCTGTCACTGCTGTGGCCTATAGGAGGGGATGAATTCCCACTTGTCTTTGATGTTATGTCACGAAGAGGAGAAACGTGGCACTGTCACCGCTGGGGTGTGTAAGATAGGTGTAAGTTGGGCTTGTTCCATCTGTGGTGTGACAGAAAGGGTGAAATTTGGTCTGTCATTGCTGTGGTGTCTTCAAGGGTGGAAACTGGGTCTTTCACTGCTGTGATGTCCCAGAGAGGCGTAGATTGGGGTGTCCCATTGCTGTGATGTCCCAGAGAGAGGAAAACAGGGGCTATCACAGCTGTGGAGTCTGAGAGAAAGTTCCACAGGTGTTCTGACTTGTCTGTTGCCACAGAGGGGATGCAGTTGGGGATATCATGGCTATGGTATCAGAGAGAGGTTTGAATTGGTTCTGTCTCTGCTGTGATGTCACAGAGAAGAGAATAATGAGTCTGTCACCACTGTGGTGTCCCAGAGAGGTGTAAATTGGACTTGTCACTGACTGCAGTGATGTCAGAGAGAGGTGAAACTGGGTCACTCATTTTTGTGATGTCACAGAGAGGAAGAAACTGAGGCTGCCACCACTTTGGTGTCATCAACAGATGTAAGTTGGGCCTGTCACTGCTCTGATGTCACAAATGGAGGAAAAGTGGATCAGTCAGTGCTGCGGTGTTAGAGAGGGGATGAATTTGAGGCTGTCATGACTGTGATGTCCCAGAGAGGGGAATAATGCCTCTGTCAGCACTGTGGTGTCACAGAGAGGCGTAAATGAGAGTTGTCAGTGCAGTGATGTGATAGAGAGGGGAAAATGGGTCCCTGACTGGTGTGATGTCACAGAGAGGAAAAAACTGAGACTGCCTCTGCACTGGTGTCACAGAGAGGCATCAATTGGGCCTGTCACTTCTGTGATGTCACAAAGAGGGGAAAAGTGAGTCTGTCACTGCTGTGGTGTCCCAGAGAGGGGAAAAGTGGAGTGATCACTGTTGTGCAGTCCCAGAGAAAGTTGCACAGGTGCTATGACTTGTCTGTTGCCACAAAGGGGATGGAATTGGGGTTGTTAGGGCTGTGGTATGACAGAGAGTTTTAAATTGGTTCTGATGTGATGTCCCAGAGAGGGGAATAATGGGTCTTTCAGCGCCGTGGTGTCACAGAGAGGTGTCA
Organism: Poecile atricapillus; assembly: GCF_030490865.1. Classification (NCBI taxonomy): domain Eukaryota; kingdom Metazoa; phylum Chordata; class Aves; order Passeriformes; family Paridae; genus Poecile; species Poecile atricapillus. The sequence continues at coordinate 117,362,948 of NC_081249.1, read as the reverse complement.
ATTGGACTTGTCAGTGCAGTGATCTCCCAGAGAGAGGAAAACTGAGGCTGTCACTGCTGTGGCCTATAGGAGGGGATGAATTCCCACTTGTCTTTGATGTTATGTCACGAAGAGGAGAAACGTGGCACTGTCACCGCTGGGGTGTGTCAGATAGGTAAAAGTTGGGCTTGTTCCATCTGTGGTGTGACAGAAAGGGTGAAATTTGGTCTGTCATTGCTGTGATGTCTTAAAGGGTGGAAACTGGGTCCTTCACTGCTGTGATGTCCCAGAGAGGCGTAGATTGGGGTGTCCCATTGCTGTGATGTCCCAGAGAGAGGAAAACAGGGGCTATCACAGCTGTGGAGTCTGAGAGAAAGTTCCACAGGTGTTCTGACTTGTCTGTTGCCACAGAGGGGATGCAGTTGGGGATATCATGGCTATGGTATCAGAGAGAGGTTTGAATTGGTTCTGTCTCTGCTGTGATGTCACAGAGAAGAGAATAATGAGTCTGTCACCACTGTGGTGTCCCAGAGAGGTGTAAATTGGACTTGTCACTGACTGCAGTGATGTCAGAGAGAGGTGAAACTGGGTCACTCATTTTTGTGATGTCACAGAGAGGAAGAAACTGAGGCTGCCACCACTTTGGTGTCATCAACAGATGTAAGTTGGGCCTGTCACTGCTCTGATGTCACAAATGGAGGAAAAGTGGATCAGTCAGTGCTGCGGTGTTAGAGAGGGGATGAATTTGAGGCTGTCATGACTGTGATGTCCCAGAGAGGGGAATAATGCCTCTGTCAGCACTGTGGTGTCACAGAGAGGCGTAAATTCGAGTTGTCAGTGCAGTGATGTGATAGAGAGGGGAAAATGGGTCCCTGATTGGTGTGATGTCACAGAGAGGATAAAACTGAGACTGCCTCTGCACTGGTGTCACAGAGAGGCATCAATTGGGCCTGTCACTTCTGTGATGTCACAAAGAGGGGAAAAGTGAGTCTGTCACTGCTGTGGTGTCCCAGAGAGGGGAAAAGTGGAGTGATCACTGTTGTGCAGTCCCAGAGAAAGTTGCACAGGTGCTATGACTTGTCTGTTGCCACAAAGGGGATGGAATTGGGGTTGTTAGGGCTGTGGTATGACAGAGAGTTTTAAATTGGTTCTGATGTGATGTCCCAGAGAGGGGAATAATGGGTCTTTCAGCGCCGTGGTGTCACAGAGAGGTGTCAATTGGACTTGTCAGTGCAGTGATCTCCCAGAGAGAGGAAAACTGAGGCTGTCACTGCTGTGGCCTATAGGAGGGGATGAATTCCCACTTGTCTTTGATGTTATGTCACGAAGAGGAGAAACGTGGCACTGTCACCGCTGGGGTGTGTCAGATAGGTGTAAGTTGGGCTTGTTCCATCTGTGGTGTGACAGAAAGGGTGAAATTTGGTCTGTCATTGCTGTGATGTCTTAAAGGGTGGAAACTGGGTCCTTCACTGCTGTGATGTCCCAGAGAGGCGTAGATTGGGGTGTCCCACTGCCGTGATGTCCCAGAGAGAGGAAAACAGGGGCTATCACAGCTGTGGAGTCTGAGAGAAAGTTCCACAGGTGTTCTGACTTGTCTGTTGCCACAGAGGGGATGCAGTTGGGGATGTCATGGCTATGGTATCAGAGAGAGGTTTGAATTGGTTCTGTCTCTGCTGTGATGTCACAGAGAAGAGAATAATGAGTCTGTCACCACTGTGGTGTCCCAGAGAGGTGTAAATTGGACTTGTCACTGACTGCAGTGATGTCAGAGAGAGGTGAAACTGGGTCACTCATTTTTGTGATGTCACAGAGAGGAAGAAACTGAGGCTGCCACCACTTTGGTGTCATCAACAGATGTAAGTTGGGCCTGTCACTGCTCTGATGTCACAAATGGAGGAAAAGTGGATCAGTCAGTGCTGCGGTGTTAGAGAGGGGATGAATTTGAGGCTGTCATGACTGTGATGTCCCAGAGAGGGGAATAATGCCTCTGTCAGCACTGTGGTGTCACAGAGAGGCGTAAATGAGAGTTGTCAGTGCAGTGATGTGATAGAGAGGGGAAAATGGGTCCCCGATTGGTGTGATGTCACAGAGAGGAAAAAACTGAGACTGCCTCTGCACTGGTGTCACAGAGAGGCATCAATTGGGCCTGTCACTTCTGTGATGTCACAAAGAGGGGAAAAGTGAGTCTGTCACTGCTGTGGTGTCCCAGAGAGGGGAAAAGTGGATTGATCACTGTTGTGCAGTCCCAGAGAAAGTTGCACAGGTGCTATGACTTGTCTGTTGCCACAAAGGGGATGGAATTGGGGTTGTTAGGGCTGTGGTATGACAGAGAGTTTTAAATTGGTTCTGATGTGATGTCCCAGAGAGGGGAATAATGGGTCTTTCAGCGCCGTGGTGTCACAGAGATGTGTCAATTGGACTTGTCAGTGCAGTGATCTCCCAGAGAGAGGAAAACTGAGGCTGTCACTGCTGTGGCCTATAGGAGGGGATGAATTCCCACTTGTCTTTGATGTTATGTCACGGAGAGGAGAAACGTGGCACTGTCACCGCTGGGGTGTGTCAGATAGGTGTAAGTTGGGCTTGTTCGATCTGTGGTGTGACAGAAAGGGTGAAATTTGGTCTGTCAGTGCTGTGATGTCTTCAAGGGTGGAAACTGGGTCTTTCACTGCTGTGATGTCCCAGAGAGGCGTAGATTGGGGTGTCCCACTGCTGTGATGTCCCAGAGAGAGGAAAACAGGGGCTATCACAGCTGTGGAGTCTGAGAGAAAGTTCCACAGGTGTTCTGACTTGTCTGTTGCCACAGAGGGGATGCAGTTGGGGATGTCATGCCTATGGTATCAGAGAGAGGTTTGAATTGGTTCTGTCTCTGCTGTGATGTCACAGAGAAGAGAATAATGAGTCTGTCACAACTGTGGTGTCCCAGAGAGGTGTAAATTGGACTTGTCACTGACTGCAGTGATGTCAGAGAGAGGTGAAACTGGGTCACTCATTTTTGTGATGTCACAGAGAGGAAGAAACTGAGGCTGCCACCACTTTGGTGTCATCAACAGATGTAAGTTGGGCCTGTCACTGCTCTGATGTCACAAATGGAGGAAAAGTGGATCAGTCAGTGCTGCGGTGTTAGAGAGGGGATGTATTTGAGGCTGTCATGACTGTGATGTCCCAGAGAGGGGAATAATGCCTCTGTCAGCACTGTGGTGTCACAGAGAGGCGTAAATGAGAGTTGTCAGTGCAGTGATGTGATAGAGAGGGGAAAATGGGTCCCTGATTGGTGTGATGTCACAGAGAGGAAAAAACTGAGACTGCCTCTGCACTGGTGTCACAGAGAGGCATCAATTGGGCCTGTCACTTCTGTGGTGTCACAAAGAGGGGAAAAGTGAGTCTGTCACTGCTGTGGTGTCCCAGAGAGGGGAAAAGTGGATTGATCGCTGTTGTGCAGTCCAGAGAAAGTTGCACAGGTGCTATGACTTGTCTGTTGCCACAAAGGGGATGGAATTGGGGTTGTTAGGGCTGTGGTATGACAGAGAGTTTTAAATTGGTTCTGATGTGATGTCCCAGAGAGGGGAATAATGGGTCTTTCAGCGCCGTGGTGTCACAGAGAGGTGTCAATTGGACTTGTCAGTGCAGTGATCTCCCAGAGAGAGGAAAACTGAGGCTGTCACTGCTGTGGCCTATAGGAGGGGATGAATTCCCACTTGTCTTTGATGTTATGTCACGAAGAGGAGAAACGTGGCACTGTCACCGCTGGGGTGTGTCAGATAGGTGTAAGTTGGGCTTGTTCCATCTGTGGTGTGACAGAAAGGGTGAAATTTGGTCTGTCAGTGCTGTGGTGTCTTCAAGGGTGGAAACTGGGTCTTTCACTGCTGTGATGTCCCAGAGAGGCGTAGATTGGGGTGTCCCACTGCTGTGATGTCCCAGAGAGAGGAAAACAGGGGCTATCACAGCTGTGGAGTCTGAGAGAAAGTTCCACAGGTGTTCTGACTTGTCTGTTGCCACAGAGGGGATGCAGTTGGGGATGTCATGCCTATGGTATCAGAGAGAGGTTTGAATTGGTTCTGTCTCTGCTGTGATGTCACAGAGAAGAGAATAATGAGTCTGTCACAACTGTGGTGTCCCAGAGAGGTGTAAATTGGACTTGTCACTGACTGCAGTGATGTCAGAGAGAGGTGAAACTGGGTCACTCATTTTTGTGATGTCACAGAGAGGAAGAAACTGAGGCTGCCACCACTTTGGTGTCATCAACAGATGTAAGTTGGGCCTGTCACTGCTCTGATGTCACAAATGGAGGAAAAGTGGATCAGTCAGTGCTGCGGTGTTAGAGAGGGGATGAATTTGAGGCTGTCATGACTGTGATGTCCCAGAGAGGGGAATAATGCCTCTGTCAGCACTGTGGTGTCACAGAGAGGCGTAAATGAGAGTTGTCAGTGCAGTGATGTGATAGAGAGGGGAAAATGGGTCCCTGATTGGTGTGATGTCACAGAGAGGAAAAAACTGAGACTGCCTCTGCACTGGTGTCACAGAGAGGCATCAATTGGGCCTGTCACTTCTGTGGTGTCACAAAGAGGGGAAAAGTGAGTCTGTCACTGCTGTGGTGTCCCAGAGAGGGGAAAAGTGGATTGATCGCTGTTGTGCAGTCCAGAGAAAGTTGCACAGGTGCTATGACTTGTCTGTTGCCACAAAGGGGATGGAATTGGGGTTGTTAGGGCTGTGGTATGACAGAGAGTTTTAAATTGGTTCTGATGTGATGTCCCAGAGAGGGGAATAATGGGTCTTTCAGCGCCGTGGTGTCACAGAGAGGTGTCAATTGGACTTGTCAGTGCAGTGATCTCCCAGAGAGAGGAAAACTGAGGCTGTCACTGCTGTGGCCTATAGGAGGGGATGAATTCCCACTTGTCTTTGATGTTATGTCACGAAGAGGAGAAACGTGGCACTGTCACCGCTGGGGTGTGTCAGATAGGTGTAAGTTGGGCTTGTTCCATCTGTGGTGTGACAGAAAGGGTGAAATTTGGTCTGTCAGTGCTGTGGTGTCTTCAAGGGTGGAAACTGGGTCTTTCACTGCTGTGATGTCCCAGAGAGGCGTAGATTGGGGTGTCCCACTGCTGTGATGTCCCAGAGAGAGGAAAACAGGGGCTATCACAGCTGTGGAGTCTGAGAGAAAGTTCCACAGGTGTTCTGACTTGTCTGTTGCCACAGAGGGGATGCAGTTGGGGATGTCATGCCTATGGTATCAGAGAGAGGTTTGAATTGGTTCTGTCTCTGCTGTGATGTCACAGAGAAGAGAATAATGAGTCTGTCACAACTGTGGTGTCCCAGAGAGGTGTAAATTGGACTTGTCACTGACTGCAGTGATGTCAGAGAGAGGTGAAACTGGGTCACTCATTTTTGTGATGTCACAGAGAGGAAGAAACTGAGGCTGCCACCACTTTGGTGTCATCAACAGATGTAAGTTGGGCCTGTCACTGCTCTGATGTCACAAATGGAGGAAAAGTGGATCAGTCAGTGCTGCGGTGTTAGAGAGGGGATGAATTTGAGGCTGTCATGACTGTGATGTCCCAGAGAGGGGAATAATGCCTCTGTCAGCACTGTGGTGTCACAGAGAGGCGTAAATGAGAGTTGTCAGTGCAGTGATGTGATAGAGAGGGGAAAATGGGTCCCTGATTGGTGTGATGTCACAGAGAGGAAAAAACTGAGACTGCCTCTGCACTGGTGTCACAGAGAGGCATCAATTGGGCCTGTCACTTCTGTGGTGTCACAAAGAGGGGATAAGTGAGTCTGTCACTGCTGTGGTGTCCCAGAGAGGGGAAAAGTGGATTGATCGCTGTTGTGCAGTCCAGAGAAAGTTGCACAGGTGCTATGACTTGTCTGTTGCCACAAAGGGGATGGAATTGGGGTTGTTAGGGCTGTGGTATGACAGAGAGTTTTAAATTGGTTCTGATGTGATGTCCCAGAGAGGGGAATAATGGGTCTTTCAGCGCCGTGGTGTCACAGAGATGTGTCAATTGGACTTGTCAGTGCAGTGATCTCCCAGAGAGAGGAAAACTGAGGCTGTCACTGCTGTGGCCTATAGGAGGGGATGAATTCCCACTTGTCTTTGATGTTATGTCACGGAGAGGAGAAACGTGGCACTGTCACCGCTGGGGTGTGTCAGATAGGTGTAAGTTGGGCTTGTTCCATCTGTGGTGTGACAGAAAGGGTGAAATTTGGTCTGTCAGTGCTGTGATGTCTTAAAGGGTGGAAACTGGGTCTGTCACTGCTGTGATGTCCCAGAGAGGCGTAGATTGGGGTGTCCCACTGCTGTGATGTCCCAGAGAGAGGAAAACAGGGGCTATCACAGCTGTGGAGTCTGAGAGAAAGTTCCACAGGTGTTCTGACTTGTCTGTTGCCACAGAGGGGATGCAGTTGGGGATGTCATGCCTATGGTATCAGAGAGAGGTTTGAATTGGTTCTGTCTCTGCTGTGATGTCACAGAGAAGAGAATAATGAGTCTGTCACCACTGTGGTGTCCCAGAGAGGTGTAAATTGGACTTGTCACTGACTGCAGTGATGTCAGAGAGAGGTGAAACTGGGTCACTCATTTTTGTGATGTCACAGAGAGGAAGAAACTGAGGCTGCCACCACTTTGGTGTCATCAACAGATGTAAGTTGGGCCTGTCACTGCTCTGATGTCACAAATGGAGGAAAAGTGGATCAGTCAGTGCTGCGGTGTTAGAGAGGGGATGTATTTGAGGCTGTCATGACTGTGATGTCCCAGAGAGGGGAATAATGCCTCTGTCAGCACTGTGGTGTCACAGAGAGGCGTAAATGAGAGTTGTCAGTGCAGTGATGTGATAGAGAGGGGAAAATGGGTCCCTGACTGGTGTGATGTCACAGAGAGGAAAAAACTGAGACTGCCTCTGCACTGGTGTCACAGAGAGGCATCAATTGGGCCTGTCACTTCTGTGATGTCACAAAGAGGGGAAAAGTGAGTCTGTCACTGCTGTGGTGTCCCAGAGAGGGGAAAAGTGGAGTGATCACTGTTGTGCAGTCCCAGAGAAAGTTGCACAGGTGCTATGACTTGTCTGTTGCCACAAAGGGGATGGAATTGGGGTTGTTAGGGCTGTGGTATGACAGAGAGTTTTAAATTGGTTCTGATGTGATGTCCCAGAGAGGGGAATAATGGGTCTTTCAGCGCCGTGGTGTCACAGAGAGGTGTCAATTGGACTTGTCAGTGCAGTGATCTCCCAGAGAGAGGAAAACTGAGGCTGTCACTGCTGTGGCCTATAGGAGGGGATGAATTCCCACTTGTCTTTGATGTTATGTCACGAAGAGGAGAAACGTGGCACTGTCACCGCTGGGGTGTGTCAGATAGGTGTAAGTTGGGCTTGTTCCATCTGTGGTGTGACAGAAAGGGTGAAATTTGGTCTGTCAGTGCTGTGATGTCTTCAAGGGTGGAAACTGGGTCTTTCACTGCTGTGATGTCCCAGAGAGGCGTAGATTGGGGTGTCCCACTGCTGTGATGTCCCAGAGAGAGGAAAACAGGGCCTATCACAGCTGTGGAGTCTGAGAGAAAGTTCCACAGGTGTTCTGACTTGTCTGTTGCCACAGAGGGGATGCAGTTGGGGATGTCATGCCTATGGTATCAGAGAGAGGTTTGAATTGGTTCTGTCTCTGCTGTGATGTCACAGAGAAGAGAATAATGAGTCTGTCACAACTGTGGTGTCCCAGAGAGGTGTAAATTGGACTTGTCACTGACTGCAGAGATGTCAGAGAGAGGTGAAACTGGGTCACTCATTTTTGTGATGTCACAGAGAGGAAGAAACTGAGGCTGCCACCACTTTGGTGTCATCAACAGATGTAAGTTGGGCCTGTCACTGCTCTGATGTCACAAATGGAGGAAAAGTGGATCAGTCAGTGCTGCGGTGTTAGAGAGGGGATGAATTTGAGGCTGTCATGACTGTGATGTCCCAGAGAGGGGAATAATGCCTCTGTCAGCACTGTGGTGTCACAGAGAGGCGTAAATGAGAGTTGTCAGTGCAGTGATGTGATAGAGAGGGGAAAATGGGTCCCTGATTGGTGTGATGTCACAGAGAGGAAAAAACTGAGACTGCCTCTGCACTGGTGTCACAGAGAGGCATCAATTGGGCCTGTCACTTCTGTGATGTCACAAAGAGGGGAAAAGTGAGTCTGTCACTGCTGTGGTGTCCCAGAGAGGGGAAAAGTGGATTGATCGCTGTTGTGCAGTCCCAGAGAAAGTTGCACAGGTGCTATGACTTGTCTGTTGCCACAAAGGGGATGGAATTGGGGTTGTTAGGGCTGTGGTATGACAGAGAGTTTTAAATTGGTTCTGATGTGATGTCCCAGAGAGGGGAATAATGGGTCTTTCAGCGCCGTGGTGTCACAGAGATGTGTCAATTGGACTTGTCAGTGCAGTGATCTCCCAGAGAGAGGAAAACTGAGGCTGTCACTGCTGTGGCCTATAGGAGGGGATGAATTCCCACTTGTCTTTGATGTTATGTCACGGAGAGGAGAAACGTGGCACTGTCACCGCTGGGGTGTGTCAGATAGGTGTAAGTTGGGCTTGTTCCATCTGTGGTGTGACAGAAAGGGTGAAATTTGGTCTGTCAGTGCTGTGATGTCTTAAAGGGTGGAAACTGGGTCTGTCACTGCTGTGATGTCCCAGAGAGGCGTAGATTGGGGTGTCCCACTGCTGTGATGTCCCAGAGAGAGGAAAACAGGGGCTATCACAGCTGTGGAGTCTGAGAGAAAGTTCCACAGGTGTTCTGACTTGTCTGTTGCCACAGAGGGGATGCAGTTGGGGATGTCATGCCTATGGTATCAGAGAGAGGTTTGAATTGGTTCTGTCTCTGCTGTGATGTCACAGAGAAGAGAATAATGAGTCTGTCACAACTGTGGTGTCCCAGAGAGGTGTAAATTGGACTTGTCACTGACTGCAGTGATGTCAGAGAGAGGTGAAACTGGGTCACTCATTTTTGTGATGTCACAGAGAGGAAGAAACTGAGGCTGCCACCACTTTGGTGTCATCAACAGATGTAAGTTGGGCCTGTCACTGCTCTGATGTCACAAATGGAGGAAAAGTGGATCAGTCAGTGCTGCGGTGTTAGAGAGGGGATGAATTTGAGGCTGTCATGACTGTGATGTCCCAGAGAGGGGAATAATGCCTCTGTCAGCACTGTGGTGTCACAGAGAGGCGTAAATGAGAGTTGTCAGTGCAGTGATGTGATAGAGAGGGGAAAATGGGTCCCTGATTGGTGTGATGTCACAGAGAGGAAAAAACTGAGACTGCCTCTGCACTGGTGTCACAGAGAGGCATCAATTGGGCCTGTCACTTCTGTGGTGTCACAAAGAGGGGAAAAGTGAGTCTGTCACTGCTGTGGTGTCCCAGAGAGGGGAAAAGTGGATTGATCGCTGTTGTGCAGTCCAGAGAAAGTTGCACAGGTGCTATGACTTGTCTGTTGCCACAAAGGGGATGGAATTGGGGTTGTTAGGGCTGTGGTATGACAGAGAGTTTTAAATTGGTTCTGATGTGATGTCCCAGAGAGGGGAATAATGGGTCTTTCAGCGCCGTGGTGTCACAGAGAGGTGTCAATTGGACTTGTCAGTGCAGTGATCTCCCAGAGAGAGGAAAACTGAGGCTGTCACTGCTGTGGCCTATAGGAGGGGATGAATTCCCACTTGTCTTTGATGTTATGTCACGAAGAGGAGAAACGTGGCACTGTCACCGCTGGGGTGTGTCAGATAGGTGTAAGTTGGGCTTGTTCCATCTGTGGTGTGACAGAAAGGGTGAAATTTGGTCTGTCAGTGCTGTGGTGTCTTCAAGGGTGGAAACTGGGTCTTTCACTGCTGTGATGTCCCAGAGAGGCGTAGATTGGGGTGTCCCACTGCTGTGATGTCCCAGAGAGAGGAAAACAGGGGCTATCACAGCTGTGGAGTCTGAGAGAAAGTTCCACAGGTGTTCTGACTTGTCTGTTGCCACAGAGGGGATGCAGTTGGGGATGTCATGCCTATGGTATCAGAGAGAGGTTTGAATTGGTTCTGTCTCTGCTGTGATGTCACAGAGAAGAGAATAATGAGTCTGTCACAACTGTGGTGTCCCAGAGAGGTGTAAATTGGACTTGTCACTGACTGCAGTGATGTCAGAGAGAGGTGAAACTGGGTCACTCATTTTTGTGATGTCACAGAGAGGAAGAAACTGAGGCTGCCACCACTTTGGTGTCATCAACAGATGTAAGTTGGGCCTGTCACTGCTCTGATGTCACAAATGGAGGAAAAGTGGATCAGTCAGTGCTGCGGTGTTAGAGAGGGGATGAATTTGAGGCTGTCATGACTGTGATGTCCCAGAGAGGGGAATAATGCCTCTGTCAGCACTGTGGTGTCACAGAGAGGCGTAAATGAGAGTTGTCAGTGCAGTGATGTGATAGAGAGGGGAAAATGGGTCCCTGATTGGTGTGATGTCACAGAGAGGAAAAAACTGAGACTGCCTCTGCACTGGTGTCACAGAGAGGCATCAATTGGGCCTGTCACTTCTGTGGTGTCACAAAGAGGGGATAAGTGAGTCTGTCACTGCTGTGGTGTCCCAGAGAGGGGAAAAGTGGATTGATCGCTGTTGTGCAGTCCAGAGAAAGTTGCACAGGTGCTATGACTTGTCTGTTGCCACAAAGGGGATGGAATTGGGGTTGTTAGGGCTGTGGTATGACAGAGAGTTTTAAATTGGTTCTGATGTGATGTCCCAGAGAGGGGAATAATGGGTCTTTCAGCGCCGTGGTGTCACAGAGATGTGTCAATTGGACTTGTCAGTGCAGTGATCTCCCAGAGAGAGGAAAACTGAGGCTGTCACTGCTGTGGCCTATAGGAGGGGATGAATTCCCACTTGTCTTTGATGTTATGTCACGGAGAGGAGAAACGTGGCACTGTCACCGCTGGGGTGTGTCAGATAGGTGTAAGTTGGGCTTGTTCCATCTGTGGTGTGACAGAAAGGGTGAAATTTGGTCTGTCAGTGCTGTGATGTCTTAAAGGGTGGAAACTGGGTCTTTCACTGCTGTGATGTCCCAGAGAGGCGTAGATTGGGGTGTCCCACTGCTGTGATGTCCCAGAGAGAGGAAAACAGGGGCTATCACAGCTGTGGAGTCTGAGAGAAAGTTCCACAGGTGTTCTGACTTGTCTGTTGCCACAGAGGGGATGCAGTTGGGGATGTCATGCCTATGGTATCAGAGAGAGGTTTGAATTGGTTCTGTCTCTGCTGTGATGTCACAGAGAAGAGAATAATGAGTCTGTCACAACTGTGGTGTCCCAGAGAGGTGTAAATTGGACTTGTCACTGACTGCAGTGATGTCAGAGAGAGGTGAAACTGGGTCACTCATTTTTGTGATGTCACAGAGAGGAAGAAACTGAGGCTGCCACCACTTTGGTGTCATCAACAGATGTAAGTTGGGCCTGTCACTGCTCTGATGTCACAAATGGAGGAAAAGTGGATCAGTCAGTGCTGCGGTGTTAGAGAGGGGATGTATTTGAGGCTGTCATGACTGTGATGTCCCAGAGAGGGGAATAATGCCTCTGTCAGCACTGTGGTGTCACAGAGAGGCGTAAATGAGAGTTGTCAGTGCAGTGATGTGATAGAGAGGGGAAAATGGGTCCCTGACTGGTGTGATGTCACAGAGAGGAAAAAACTGAGACTGCCTCTGCACTGGTGTCACAGAGAGGCATCAATTGGGCCTGTCACTTCTGTGATGTCACAAAGAGGGGAAAAGTGAGTCTGTCACTGCTGTGGTGTCCCAGAGAGGGGAAAAGTGGAGTGATCACTGTTGTGCAGTCCCAGAGAAAGTTGCACAGGTGCTATGACTTGTCTGTTGCCACAAAGGGGATGGAATTGGGGTTGTTAGGGCTGTGGTATGACAGAGAGTTTTAAATTGGTTCTGATGTGATGTCCCAGAGAGGGGAATAATGGGTCTTTCAGCGCCGTGGTGTCACAGAGAGGTGTCAATTGGACTTGTCAGTGCAGTGATCTCCCAGAGAGAGGAAAACTGAGGCTGTCACTGCTGTGGCCTATAGGAGGGGATGAATTCCCACTTGTCTTTGATGTTATGTCACGAAGAGGAGAAACGTGGCACTGTCACCGCTGGGGTGTGTCAGATAGGTGTAAGTTGGGCTTGTTCCATCTGTGGTGTGACAGAAAGGGTGAAATTTGGTCTGTCAGTGCTGTGATGTCTTCAAGGGTGGAAACTGGGTCTTTCACTGCTGTGATGTCCCAGAGAGGCGTAGATTGGGGTGTCCCACTGCTGTGATGTCCCAGAGAGAGGAAAACAGGGCCTATCACAGCTGTGGAGTCTGAGAGAAAGTTCCACAGGTGTTCTGACTTGTCTGTTGCCACAGAGGGGATGCAGTTGGGGATGTCATGCCTATGGTATCAGAGAGAGGTTTGAATTGGTTCTGTCTCTGCTGTGATGTCACAGAGAAGAGAATAATGAGTCTGTCACAACTGTGGTGTCCCAGAGAGGTGTAAATTGGACTTGTCACTGACTGCAGAGATGTCAGAGAGAGGTGAAACTGGGTCACTCATTTTTGTGATGTCACAGAGAGGAAGAAACTGAGGCTGCCACCACTTTGGTGTCATCAACAGATGTAAGTTGGGCCTGTCACTGCTCTGATGTCACAAATGGAGGAAAAGTGGATCAGTCAGTGCTGCGGTGTTAGAGAGGGGATGAATTTGAGGCTGTCATGACTGTGATGTCCCAGAGAGGGGAATAATGCCTCTGTCAGCACTGTGGTGTCACAGAGAGGCGTAAATGAGAGTTGTCAGTGCAGTGATGTGATAGAGAGGGGAAAATGGGTCCCTGATTGGTGTGATGTCACAGAGAGGAAAAAACTGAGACTGCCTCTGCACTGGTGTCACAGAGAGGCATCAATTGGGCCTGTCACTTCTGTGGTGTCACAAAGAGGGGAAAAGTGAGTCTGTCACTGCTGTGGTGTCCCAGAGAGGGGAAAAGTGGATTGATCGCTGTTGTGCAGTCCAGAGAAAGTTGCACAGGTGCTATGACTTGTCTGTTGCCACAAAGGGGATGGAATTGGGGTTGTTAGGGCTGTGGTATGACAGAGAGTTTTAAATTGGTTCTGATGTGATGTCCCAGAGAGGGGAATAATGGGTCTTTCAGCGCCGTGGTGTCACAGAGATGTGTCAATTGGACTTGTCAGTGCAGTGATCTCCCAGAGAGAGGAAAACTGAGGCTGTCACTGCTGTGGCCTATAGGAGGGGATGAATTCCCACTTGTCTTTGATGTTATGTCACGGAGAGGAGAAACGTGGCACTGTCACCGCTGGGGTGTGTCAGATAGGTGTAAGTTGGGCTTGTTCCATCTGTGGTGTGACAGAAAGGGTGAAATTTGGTCTGTCAGTGCTGTGATGTCTTAAAGGGTGGAAACTGGGTCTGTCACTGCTGTGATGTCCCAGAGAGGCGTAGATTGGGGTGTCCCACTGCTGTGATGTCCCAGAGAGAGGAAAACAGGGGCTATCACAGCTGTGGAGTCTGAGAGAAAGTTCCACAGGTGTTCTGACTTGTCTGTTGCCACAGAGGGGATGCAGTTGGGGATGTCATGCCTATGGTATCAGAGAGAGGTTTGAATTGGTTCTGTCTCTGCTGTGATGTCACAGAGAAGAGAATAATGAGTCTGTCACAACTGTGGTGTCCCAGAGAGGTGTAAATTGGACTTGTCACTGACTGCAGTGATGTCAGAGAGAGGTGAAACTGGGTCACTCATTTTTGTGATGTCACAGAGAGGAAGAAACTGAGGCTGCCACCACTTTGGTGTCATCAACAGATGTAAGTTGGGCCTGTCACTGCTCTGATGTCACAAATGGAGGAAAAGTGGATCAGTCAGTGCTGCGGTGTTAGAGAGGGGATGAATTTGAGGCTGTCATGACTGTGATGTCCCAGAGAGGGGAATAATGCCTCTGTCAGCACTGTGGTGTCACAGAGAGGCGTAAATGAGAGTTGTCAGTGCAGTGATGTGATAGAGAGGGGAAAATGGGTCCCTGATTGGTGTGATGTCACAGAGAGGAAAAAACTGAGACTGCCTCTGCACTGGTGTCACAGAGAGGCATCAATTGGGCCTGTCACTTCTGTGATGTCACAAAGAGGGGAAAAGTGAGTCTGTCACTGCTGTGGTGTCCCAGAGAGGGGAAAAGTGGATTGATCGCTGTTGTGCAGTCCCAGAGAAAGTTGCACAGGTGCTATGACTTGTCTGTTGCCACAAAGGGGATGGAATTGGGGTTGTTAGGGCTGTGGTATGACAGAGAGTTTTAAATTGGTTCTGATGTGATGTCCCAGAGAGGGGAATAATGGGTCTTTCAGCGCCGTGGTGTCACAGAGATGTGTCAATTGGACTTGTCAGTGCAGTGATCTCCCAGAGAGAGGAAAACTGAGGCTGTCACTGCTGTGGCCTATAGGAGGGGATGAATTCCCACTTGTCTTTGATGTTATGTCACGGAGAGGAGAAACGTGGCACTGTCACCGCTGGGGTGTGTCAGATAGGTGTAAGTTGGGCTTGTTCCATCTGTGGTGTGACAGAAAGGGTGAAATTTGGTCTGTCAGTGCTGTGATGTCTTCAAGGGTGGAAACTGGGTCTGTCACTGCTGTGATGTCCCAGAGAGGCGTAGATTGGGGTGTCCCACTGCTGTGATGTCCCAGAGAGAGGAAAACAGGGGCTATCACAGCTGTGGAGTCTGAGAGAAAGTTCCACAGGTGTTCTGACTTGTCTGTTGCCACAGAGGGGATGCAGTTGGGGATGTCATGCCTATGGTATCAGAGAGAGGTTTGAATTGGTTCTGTCTCTGCTGTGATGTCACAGAGAAGAGAATAATGAGTCTGTCACAACTGTGGTGTCCCAGAGAGGTGTAAATTGGACTTGTCACTGACTGCAGTGATGTCAGAGAGAGGTGAAACTGGGTCACTCATTTTTGTGATGTCACAGAGAGGAAGAAACTGAGGCTGCCACCACTTTGGTGTCATCAACAGATGTAAGTTGGGCCTGTCACTGCTCTGATGTCACAAATGGAGGAAAAGTGGATCAGTCAGTGCTGCGGTGTTAGAGAGGGGATGAATTTGAGGCTGTCATGACTGTGATGTCCCAGAGAGGGGAATAATGCCTCTGTCAGCACTGTGGTGTCACAGAGAGGCGTAAATTCGAGTTGTCAGTGCAGTGATGTGATAGAGAGGGGAAAATGGGTCCCTGATTGGTGTGATGTCACAGAGAGGAAAAAACTGAGACTGCCTCTGCACTGGTGTCACAGAGAGGCATCAATTGGGCCTGTCACTTCTGTGGTGTCACAAAGAGGGGAAAAGTGAGTCTGTCACTGCTGTGGTGTCCCAGAGAGGGGAAAAGTGGATTGATCGCTGTTGTGCAGTCCAGAGAAAGTTGCACAGGTGCTATGACTTGTCTGTTGCCACAAAGGGGATGGAATTGGGGTTGTTAGGGCTGTGGTATGACAGAGAGTTTTAAATTGGTTCTGATGTGATGTCCCAGAGAGGGGAATAATGGGTCTTTCAGCGCCGTGGTGTCACAGAGAGGTGTCAATTGGACTTGTCAGTGCAGTGATCTCCCAGAGAGAGGAAAACTGAGGCTGTCACTGCTGTGGCCCATAGGAGGGGATGAATTCCCACTTGTCTTTGATGTTATGTCACGAAGAGGAGAAACGTGGCACTGTCACCACTGGGGTGTGTCAGATAGGTGTAAGTTGGGCTTGTTCCATCTGTGGTGTGACAGAAAGGGTGAAATTTGGTCTGTCAGTGCTGTGATGTCTTCAAGGGTGGAAACTGGGTCTTTCACTGCTGTGATGTCCCAGAGAGGCGTAGATTGGGGTGTCCCACTGCTGTGATGTCCCAGAGAGAGGAAAACAGGGGCTATCACAGCTGTGGAGTCTGAGAGAAAGTTCCACAGGTGTTCTGACTTGTCTGTTGCCACAGAGGGGATGCAGTTGGGGATGTCATGCCTATGGTATCAGAGAGAGGTTTGAATTGGTTCTGTCTCTGCTGTGATGTCACAGAGAAGAGAATAATGAGTCTGTCACCACTGTGGTGTCCCAGAGAGGTGTAAATTGGACTTGTCACTGACTGCAGTGATGTCAGAGAGAGGTGAAACTGGGTCACTCATTTTTGTGGTGTCACAGAGAGGAAGAAACTGAGGCTGCCACCACTTTGGTGTCATCAACAGATGTAAGTTGGGCCTGTCACTGCTCTGATGTCACAAATGGAGGAAAAGTGGATCAGTCAGTGCTGCGGTGTTAGAGAGGGGATGAATTTGAGGCTGTCATGACTGTGATGTCCCAGAGAGGGGAATAATGCCTCTGTCAGCACTGTGGTGTCACAGAGAGGCGTAAATGAGAGTTGTCAGTGCAGTGATGTGATAGAGAGGGGAAAATGGGTCCCTGACTGGTGTGATGTCACAGAGAGGAAAAAACTGAGACTGCCTCTGCACTGGTGTCACAGAGAGGCATCAATTGGGCCTGTCACTTCTGTGATGTCACAAAGAGGGGAAAAGTGAGTCTGTCACTGCTGTGGTGTCCCAGAGAGGGGAAAAGTGGAGTGATCACTGTTGTGCAGTCCCAGAGAAAGTTGCACAGGTGCTATGACTTGTCTGTTGCCACAAAGGGGATGGAATTGGGGTTGTTAGGGCTGTGGTATGACAGAGAGTTTTAAATTGGTTCTGATGTGATGTCCCAGAGAGGGGAATAATGGGTCTTTCAGTGCCGTGGTGTCACAGAGAGGTGTCAATTGGACTTGTCAGTGCAGTGATCTCCCAGAGAGAGGAAAACTGAGGCTGTCACTGCTGTGGCCTATAGGAGGGGATGAATTCCCACTTGTCTTTGATGTTATGTCATGAAGAGGAGAAACGTGGCACTGTCACCGCTGGGGTGTGTAAGATAGGTGTAAGTTGGGCTTGTTCCATCTGTGGTGTGACAGAAAGGGTGAAATTTGGTCTGTCATTGCTGTGGTGTCTTCAAGGGTGGAAACTGGGTCTTTCACTGCTGTGATGTCCCAGAGAGGCGTAGATTGGGGTGTCCCACTGCTGTGATGTCCCAGAGAGAGGAAAACAGGGGCTATCACAGCTGTGGAGTCTGAGAGAACGTTCCACAGGTGTTCTGACTTGTCTGTTGCCACAGAGGGGATGCAGTTGGGGATATCATGGCTATGGTATCAGAGAGAGGTTTGAATTGGTTCTGTCTCTGCTGTGATGTCACAGAGAAGAGAATAATGAGTCTGTCACCACTGTGGTGTCCCAGAGAGGTGTAAATTGGACTTGTCACTGACTGCAGTGATGTCAGAGAGAGGTGAAACTGGGTCTCTCATTTTTGTGATGTCACAGAGAGGAAGAAACTGAGGCTGCCACCACTTTGGTGTCATCAACAGATGTAAGTTGGGCCTGTCACTGCTCTGATGTCACAAATGGAGGAAAAGTGGATCAGTCAGTGCTGCGGTGTTAGAGAGGGGATGAATTTGAGGCTGTCATGACTGTGATGTCCCAGAGAGGGGAATAATGCCTCTGTCAGCACTGTGGTGTCACAGAGAGGCGTAAATGAGAGTTGTCAGTGCAGTGATGTGATAGAGAGGGGAAAATGGGTCCCCGATTGGTGTGATGTCACAGAGAGGAAAAAACTGAGACTGCCTCTGCACTGGTGTCACAGAGAAGCATCAATTGGGCCTGTCACTTCTGTGATGTCACAAAGAGGGGAAAAGTGAGTCTGTCACTGCTGTGGTGTCCCAGAGAGGGGAAAAGTGGAGTGATCACTGTTGTGCAGTCCCAGAGAAAGTTGCACAGGTGCTATGACTTGTCTGTTGCCACAAAGGGGATGGAATTGGGGTTGTTAGGGCTGTGGTATGACAGAGAGTTTTAAATTGGTTCTGATGTGATGTCCCAGAGAGGGGAATAATGGGTCTTTCAGCGCCGTGGTGTCACAGAGAGGTGTCAATTGGACTTGTCAGTGCAGTGATCTCCCAGAGAGAGGAAAACTGAGGCTGTCACTGCTGTGGCCTATAGGAGGGGATGAATTCCCACTTGTCTTTGATGTTATGTCACGAAGAGGAGAAACGTGGCACTGTCACCGCTGGGGTGTGTCAGATAGGTGTAAGTTGGGCTTGTTCCATCTGTGGTGTGACAGAAAGGGTGAAATTTGGTCTGTCATTGCTGTGGTGTCTTCAAGGGTGGAAACTGGGTCTTTCACTGCTGTGATGTCCCAGAGAGGCGTAGATTGGGGTGTCCCATTGCTGTGATGTCCCAGAGAGAGGAAAACAGGGGCTATCACAGCTGTGGAGTCTGAGAGAACGTTCCACAGGTGTTCTGACTTGTCTGTTGCCACAGAGGGGATGCAGTTGGGGATATCATGGCTATGGTATCAGAGAGAGGTTTGAATTGGTTCTGTCTCTGCTGTGATGTCACAGAGAAGAGAATAATGAGTCTGTCACCACTGTGGTGTCCCAGAGAGGTGTAAATTGGACTTGTCACTGACTGCAGTGATGTCAGAGAGAGGTGAAACTGGGTCACTCATTTTTGTGATGTCACAGAGAGGAAGAAACTGAGGCTGCCACCACTTTGGTGTCATCAACAGATGTAAGTTGGGCCTGTCACTGCTCTGATGTCACAAATGGAGGAAAAGTGGATCAGTCAGTGCTGCGGTGTTAGAGAGGGGATGAATTTGAGGCTGTCATGACTGTGATGTCCCAGAGAGGGGAATAATGCCTCTGTCAGCACTGTGGTGTCACAGAGAGGCGTAAATTCGAGTTGTCAGTGCAGTGATGTGATAGAGAGGGGAAAATGGGTCCCTGACTGGTGTGATGTCACAGAGAGGAAAAAACTGAGACTGCCTCTGCACTGGTGTCACAGAGAGGCATCAATTGGGCCTGTCACTTCTGTGATGTCACAAAGAGGGGAAAAGTGAGTCTGTCACTGCTGTGGTGTCCCAGAGAGGGGAAAAGTGGAGTGATCACTGTTGTGCAGTCCCAGAGAAAGTTGCACAGGTGCTATGACTTGTGTGTTGCCACAAAGGGGATGGAATTGGGGTTGTTAGGGCTGTGGTATGACAGAGAGTTTTAAATTGGTTCTGATGTGATGTCCCAGAGAGGGGAATAATGGGTCTTTCAGCGCCGTGGTGTCACAGAGAGGTGTCAATTGGACTTGTCAGTGCAGTGATCTCCCAGAGAGAGGAAAACTGAGGCTGTCACTGCTGTGGCCTATAGGAGGGGATGAATTCCCACTTGTCTTTGATGTTATGTCCCGAAGAGGAGAAACGTGGCACTGTCACCGCTGGGGTGTGTCAGATAGGTGTAAGTTGGGCTTGTTCCATCTGTGGTGTGACAGAAAGGGTGAAATTTGGTCTGTCAGTGCTGTGGTGTCTTCAAGGGTGGAAACTGGGTCTTTCACTGCTGTGATGTCCCAGAGAGGCGTAGATTGGGGTGTCCCACTGCTGTGATGTCCCAGAGAGAGGAAAACAGGGGCTATCACAGCTGTGGAGTCTGAGAGAAAGTTCCACAGGTGTTCTGACTTGTCTGTTGCCACAGAGGGGATGCAGTTGGGGATGTCATGCCTATGGTATCAGAGAGAGGTTTGAATTGGTTCTGTCTCTGCTGTGATGTCACAGAGAAGAGAATAATGAGTCTGTCACAACTGTGGTGTCCCAGAGAGGTGTAAATTGGACTTGTCACTGACTGCAGTGATGTCAGAGAGAGGTGAAACTGGGTCACTCATTTTTGTGATGTCACAGAGAGGAAGAAACTGAGGCTGCCACCACTTTGGTGTCATCAACAGATGTAAGTTGGGCCTGTCACTGCTCTGATGTCACAAATGGAGGAAAAGTGGATCAGTCAGTGCTGCGGTGTTAGAGAGGGGATGAATTTGAGGCTGTCATGACTGTGATGTCCCAGAGAGGGGAATAATGCCTCTGTCAGCACTGTGGTGTCACAGAGAGGCGTAAATGAGAGTTGTCAGTGCAGTGATGTGATAGAGAGGGGAAAATGGGTCCCTGATTGGTGTGATGTCACAGAGAGGAAAAAACTGAGACTGCCTCTGCACTGGTGTCACAGAGAGGCATCAATTGGGCCTGTCACTTCTGTGGTGTCACAAAGAGGGGAAAAGTGAGTCTGTCACTGCTGTGGTGTCCCAGAGAGGGGAAAAGTGGATTGATCGCTGTTGTGCAGTCCAGAGAAAGTTGCACAGGTGCTATGACTTGTCTGTTGCCACAAAGGGGATGGAATTGGGGTTGTTAGGGCTGTGGTATGACAGAGAGTTTTAAATTGGTTCTGATGTGATGTCCCAGAGAGGGGAATAATGGGTCTTTCAGCGCCGTGGTGTCACAGAGAGGTGTCAATTGGACTTGTCAGTGCAGTGATCTCCCAGAGAGAGGAAAACTGAGGCTGTCACTGCTGTGGCCTATAGGAGGGGATGAATTCCCACTTGTCTTTGATGTTATGTCCCGAAGAGGAGAAACGTGGCACTGTCACCGCTGGGGTGTGTCAGATAGGTGTAAGTTGGGCTTGTTCCATCTGTGGTGTGACAGAAAGGGTGAAATTTGGTCTGTCAGTGCTGTGGTGTCTTCAAGGGTGGAAACTGGGTCTTTCACTGCTGTGATGTCCCAGAGAGGCGTAGATTGGGGTGTCCCACTGCTGTGATGTCCCAGAGAGAGGAAAACAGGGGCTATCACAGCTGTGGAGTCTGAGAGAAAGTTCCACAGGTGTTCTGACTTGTCTGTTGCCACAGAGGGGATGCAGTTGGGGATGTCATGCCTATGGTATCAGAGAGAGGTTTGAATTGGTTCTGTCTCTGCTGTGATGTCACAGAGAAGAGAATAATGAGTCTGTCACAACTGTGGTGTCCCAGAGAGGTGTAAATTGGACTTGTCACTGACTGCAGTGATGTCAGAGAGAGGTGAAACTGGGTCACTCATTTTTGTGATGTCACAGAGAGGAAGAAACTGAGGCTGCCACCACTTTGGTGTCATCAACAGATGTAAGTTGGGCCTGTCACTGCTCTGATGTCACAAATGGAGGAAAAGTGGATCAGTCAGTGCTGCGGTGTTAGAGAGGGGATGAATTTGAGGCTGTCATGACTGTGATGTCCCAGAGAGGGGAATAATGCCTCTGTCAGCACTGTGGTGTCACAGAGAGGCGTAAATGAGAGTTGTCAGTGCAGTGATGTGATAGAGAGGGGAAAATGGGTCCCTGATTGGTGTGATGTCACAGAGAGGAAAAAACTGAGACTGCCTCTGCACTGGTGTCACAGAGAGGCATCAATTGGGCCTGTCACTTCTGTGGTGTCACAAAGAGGGGATAAGTGAGTCTGTCACTGCTGTGGTGTCCCAGAGAGGGGAAAAGTGGATTGATCGCTGTTGTGCAGTCCAGAGAAAGTTGCACAGGTGCTATGACTTGTCTGTTGCCACAAAGGGGATGGAATTGGGGTTGTTAGGGCTGTGGTATGACAGAGAGTTTTAAATTGGTTCTGATGTGATGTCCCAGAGAGGGGAATAATGGGTCTTTCAGCGCCGTGGTGTCACAGAGATGTGTCAATTGGACTTGTCAGTGCAGTGATCTCCCAGAGAGAGGAAAACTGAGGCTGTCACTGCTGTGGCCTATAGGAGGGGATGAATTCCCACTTGTCTTTGATGTTATGTCACGGAGAGGAGAAACGTGGCACTGTCACCGCTGGGGTGTGTCAGATAGGTGTAAGTTGGGCTTGTTCCATCTGTGGTGTGACAGAAAGGGTGAAATTTGGTCTGTCAGTGCTGTGATGTCTTAAAGGGTGGAAACTGGGTCTGTCACTGCTGTGATGTCCCAGAGAGGCGTAGATTGGGGTGTCCCACTGCTGTGATGTCCCAGAGAGAGGAAAACAGGGGCTATCACAGCTGTGGAGTCTGAGAGAAAGTTCCACAGGTGTTCTGACTTGTCTGTTGCCACAGAGGGGATGCAGTTGGGGATGTCATGCCTATGGTATCAGAGAGAGGTTTGAATTGGTTCTGTCTCTGCTGTGATGTCACAGAGAAGAGAATAATGAGTCTGTCACAACTGTGGTGTCCCAGAGAGGTGTAAATTGGACTTGTCACTGACTGCAGTGATGTCAGAGAGAGGTGAAACTGGGTCACTCATTTTTGTGATGTCACAGAGAGGAAGAAACTGAGGCTGCCACCACTTTGGTGTCATCAACAGATGTAAGTTGGGCCTGTCACTGCTCTGATGTCACAAATGGAGGAAAAGTGGATCAGTCAGTGCTGCGGTGTTAGAGAGGGGATGTATTTGAGGCTGTCATGACTGTGATGTCCCAGAGAGGGGAATAATGCCTCTGTCAGCACTGTGGTGTCACAGAGAGGCGTAAATGAGAGTTGTCAGTGCAGTGATGTGATAGAGAGGGGAAAATGGGTCCCTGACTGGTGTGATGTCACAGAGAGGAAAAAACTGAGACTGCCTCTGCACTGGTGTCACAGAGAGGCATCAATTGGGCCTGTCACTTCTGTGATGTCACAAAGAGGGGAAAAGTGAGTCTGTCACTGCTGTGGTGTCCCAGAGAGGGGAAAAGTGGAGTGATCACTGTTGTGCAGTCCCAGAGAAAGTTGCACAGGTGCTATGACTTGTCTGTTGCCACAAAGGGGATGGAATTGGGGTTGTTAGGGCTGTGGTATGACAGAGAGTTTTAAATTGGTTCTGATGTGATGTCCCAGAGAGGGGAATAATGGGTCTTTCAGCGCCGTGGTGTCACAGAGAGGTGTCAATTGGACTTGTCAGTGCAGTGATCTCCCAGAGAGAGGAAAACTGAGGCTGTCACTGCTGTGGCCTATAGGAGGGGATGAATTCCCACTTGTCTTTGATGTTATGTCACGAAGAGGAGAAACGTGGCACTGTCACCGCTGGGGTGTGTCAGATAGGTGTAAGTTGGGCTTGTTCCATCTGTGGTGTGACAGAAAGGGTGAAATTTGGTCTGTCAGTGCTGTGATGTCTTCAAGGGTGGAAACTGGGTCTTTCACTGCTGTGATGTCCCAGAGAGGCGTAGATTGGGGTGTCCCACTGCTGTGATGTCCCAGAGAGAGGAAAACAGGGCCTATCACAGCTGTGGAGTCTGAGAGAAAGTTCCACAGGTGTTCTGACTTGTCTGTTGCCACAGAGGGGATGCAGTTGGGGATGTCATGCCTATGGTATCAGAGAGAGGTTTGAATTGGTTCTGTCTCTGCTGTGATGTCACAGAGAAGAGAATAATGAGTCTGTCACAACTGTGGTGTCCCAGAGAGGTGTAAATTGGACTTGTCACTGACTGCAGAGATGTCAGAGAGAGGTGAAACTGGGTCACTCATTTTTGTGATGTCACAGAGAGGAAGAAACTGAGGCTGCCACCACTTTGGTGTCATCAACAGATGTAAGTTGGGCCTGTCACTGCTCTGATGTCACAAATGGAGGAAAAGTGGATCAGTCAGTGCTGCGGTGTTAGAGAGGGGATGAATTTGAGGCTGTCATGACTGTGATGTCCCAGAGAGGGGAATAATGCCTCTGTCAGCACTGTGGTGTCACAGAGAGGCGTAAATGAGAGTTGTCAGTGCAGTGATGTGATAGAGAGGGGAAAATGGGTCCCTGATTGGTGTGATGTCACAGAGAGGAAAAAACTGAGACTGCCTCTGCACTGGTGTCACAGAGAGGCATCAATTGGGCCTGTCACTTCTGTGGTGTCACAAAGAGGGGAAAAGTGAGTCTGTCACTGCTGTGGTGTCCCAGAGAGGGGAAAAGTGGATTGATCGCTGTTGTGCAGTCCAGAGAAAGTTGCACAGGTGCTATGACTTGTCTGTTGCCACAAAGGGGATGGAATTGGGGTTGTTAGGGCTGTGGTATGACAGAGAGTTTTAAATTGGTTCTGATGTGATGTCCCAGAGAGGGGAATAATGGGTCTTTCAGCGCCGTGGTGTCACAGAGATGTGTCAATTGGACTTGTCAGTGCAGTGATCTCCCAGAGAGAGGAAAACTGAGGCTGTCACTGCTGTGGCCTATAGGAGGGGATGAATTCCCACTTGTCTTTGATGTTATGTCACGGAGAGGAGAAACGTGGCACTGTCACCGCTGGGGTGTGTAAGATAGGTGTAAGTTGGGCTTGTTCCATCTGTGGTGTGACAGAAAGGGTGAAATTTGGTCTGTCAGTGCTGTGATGTCTTAAAGGGTGGAAACTGGGTCTGTCACTGCTGTGATGTCCCAGAGAGGCGTAGATTGGGGTGTCCCACTGCTGTGATGTCCCAGAGAGAGGAAAACAGGGGCTATCACAGCTGTGGAGTCTGAGAGAAAGTTCCACAGGTGTTCTGACTTGTCTGTTGCCACAGAGGGGATGCAGTTGGGGATGTCATGCCTATGGTATCAGAGAGAGGTTTGAATTGGTTCTGTCTCTGCTGTGATGTCACAGAGAAGAGAATAATGAGTCTGTCACAACTGTGGTGTCCCAGAGAGGTGTAAATTGGACTTGTCACTGACTGCAGTGATGTCAGAGAGAGGTGAAACTGGGTCACTCATTTTTGTGATGTCACAGAGAGGAAGAAACTGAGGCTGCCACCACTTTGGTGTCATCAACAGATGTAAGTTGGGCCTGTCACTGCTCTGATGTCACAAATGGAGGAAAAGTGGATCAGTCAGTGCTGCGGTGTTAGAGAGGGGATGAATTTGAGGCTGTCATGACTGTGATGTCCCAGAGAGGGGAATAATGCCTCTGTCAGCACTGTGGTGTCACAGAGAGGCGTAAATGAGAGTTGTCAGTGCAGTGATGTGATAGAGAGGGGAAAATGGGTCCCCTATTGGTGTGATGTCACAGAGAGGAAAAAACTGAGACTGCCTCTGCACTGGTGTCACAGAGAGGCATCAATTGGGCCTGTCACTTCTGTGATGTCACAAAGAGGGGAAAAGTGAGTCTGTCACTGCTGTGGTGTCCCAGAGAGGGGAAAAGTGGATTGATCGCTGTTGTGCAGTCCCAGAGAAAGTTGCACAGGTGCTATGACTTGTCTGTTGCCACAAAGGGGATGGAATTGGGGTTGTTAGGGCTGTGGTATGACAGAGAGTTTTAAATTGGTTCTGATGTGATGTCCCAGAGAGGGGAATAATGGGTCTTTCAGCGCCGTGGTGTCACAGAGATGTGTCAATTGGACTTGTCAGTGCAGTGATCTCCCAGAGAGAGGAAAACTGAGGCTGTCACTGCTGTGGCCTATAGGAGGGGATGAATTCCCACTTGTCTTTGATGTTATGTCACGGAGAGGAGAAACGTGGCACTGTCACCGCTGGGGTGTGTCAGATAGGTGTAAGTTGGGCTTGTTCCATCTGTGGTGTGACAGAAAGGGTGAAATTTGGTCTGTCAGTGCTGTGATGTCTTAAAGGGTGGAAACTGGGTCTGTCACTGCTGTGATGTCCCAGAGAGGCGTAGATTGGGGTGTCCCACTGCTGTGATGTCCCAGAGAGAGGAAAACAGGGGCTATCACAGCTGTGGAGTCTGAGAGAAAGTTCCACAGGTGTTCTGACTTGTCTGTTGCCACAGAGGGGATGCAGTTGGGGATGTCATGCCTATGGTATCAGAGAGAGGTTTGAATTGGTTCTGTCTCTGCTGTGATGTCACAGAGAAGAGAATAATGAGTCTGTCACAACTGTGGTGTCCCAGAGAGGTGTAAATTGGACTTGTCACTGACTGCAGTGATGTCAGAGAGAGGTGAAACTGGGTCACTCATTTTTGTGATGTCACAGAGAGGAAGAAACTGAGGCTGCCACCACTTTGGTGTCATCAACAGATGTAAGTTGGGCCTGTCACTGCTCTGATGTCACAAATGGAGGAAAAGTGGATCAGTCAGTGCTGCGGTGTTAGAGAGGGGATGAATTTGAGGCTGTCATGACTGTGATGTCCCAGAGAGGGGAATAATGCCTCTGTCAGCACTGTGGTGTCACAGAGAGGCGTAAATGAGAGTTGTCAGTGCAGTGATGTGATAGAGAGGGGAAAATGGGTCCCTGATTGGTGTGATGTCACAGAGAGGAAAAAACTGAGACTGCCTCTGCACTGGTGTCACAGAGAGGCATCAATTGGGCCTGTCACTTCTGTGGTGTCACAAAGAGGGGAAAAGTGAGTCTGTCACTGCTGTGGTGTCCCAGAGAGGGGAAAAGTGGATTGATCGCTGTTGTGCAGTCCAGAGAAAGTTGCACAGGTGCTATGACTTGTCTGTTGCCACAAAGGGGATGGAATTGGGGTTGTTAGGGCTGTGGTATGACAGAGAGTTTTAAATTGGTTCTGATGTGATGTCCCAGAGAGGGGAATAATGGGTCTTTCAGCGCCGTGGTGTCACAGAGAGGTGTCAATTGGACTTGTCAGTGCAGTGATCTCCCAGAGAGAGGAAAACTGAGGCTGTCACTGCTGTGGCCTATAGGAGGGGATGAATTCCCACTTGTCTTTGATGTTATGTCACGAAGAGGAGAAATGTGGCACTGTCACCACTGGGGTGTGTCAGATAGGTGTAAGTTGGGCTTGTTCCATCTGTGGTGTGACAGAAAGGGTGAAATTTGGTCTGTCAGTGCTGTGATGTCTTCAAGGGTGGAAACTGGGTCTTTCACTGCTGTGATGTCCCAGAGAGGCGTAGATTGGGGTGTCCCACTGCTGTGATGTCCCAGAGAGAGGAAAACAGGGGCTATCACAGCTGTGGAGTCTGAGAGAAAGTTCCACAGGTGTTCTGACTTGTCTGTTGCCACAGAGGGGATGCAGTTGGGGATGTCATGGCTATGGTATCAGAGAGAGGTTTGAATTGGTTCTGTCTCTGCTGTGATGTCACAGAGAAGAGAATAATGAGTCTGTCACCACTGTGGTGTCCCAGAGAGGTGTAAATTGGACTTGTCACTGACTGCAGTGATGTCAGAGAGAGGTGAAACTGGGTCACTCATTTTTGTGGTGTCACAGAGAGGAAGAAACTGAGGCTGCCACCACTTTGGTGTCATCAACAGATGTAAGTTGGGCCTGTCACTGCTCTGATGTCACAAATGGAGGAAAAGTGGATCAGTCAGTGCTGCGGTGTTAGAGAGGGGATGAATTTGAGGCTGTCATGACTGTGATGTCCCAGAGAGGGGAATAATGCCTCTGTCAGCACTGTGGTGTCACAGAGAGGCGTAAATGAGAGTTGTCAGTGCAGTGATGTGATAGAGAGGGGAAAATGGGTCCCTGACTGGTGTGATGTCACAGAGAGGAAAAAACTGAGACTGCCTCTGCACTGGTGTCACAGAGAGGCATCAATTGGGCCTGTCACTTCTGTGATGTCACAAAGAGGGGAAAAGTGAGTCTGTCACTGCTGTGGTGTCCCAGAGAGGGGAAAAGTGGAGTGATCACTGTTGTGCAGTCCCAGAGAAAGTTGCACAGGTGCTATGACTTGTCTGTTGCCACAAAGGGGATGGAATTGGGGTTGTTAGGGCTGTGGTATGACAGAGAGTTTTAAATTGGTTCTGATGTGATGTCCCAGAGAGGGGAATAATGGGTCTTTCAGTGCCGTGGTGTCACAGAGAGGTGTCAATTGGACTTGTCAGTGCAGTGATCTCCCAGAGAGAGGAAAACTGAGGCTGTCACTGCTGTGGCCTATAGGAGGGGATGAATTCCCACTTGTCTTTGATGTTATGTCATGAAGAGGAGAAACGTGGCACTGTCACCGCTGGGGTGTGTAAGATAGGTGTAAGTTGGGCTTGTTCCATCTGTGGTGTGACAGAAAGGGTGAAATTTGGTCTGTCATTGCTGTGGTGTCTTCAAGGGTGGAAACTGGGTCTTTCACTGCTGTGATGTCCCAGAGAGGCGTAGATTGGGGTGTCCCACTGCTGTGATGTCCCAGAGAGAGGAAAACAGGGGCTATCACAGCTGTGGAGTCTGAGAGAACGTTCCACAGGTGTTCTGACTTGTCTGTTGCCACAGAGGGGATGCAGTTGGGGATATCATGGCTATGGTATCAGAGAGAGGTTTGAATTGGTTCTGTCTCTGCTGTGATGTCACAGAGAAGAGAATAATGAGTCTGTCACCACTGTGGTGTCCCAGAGAGGTGTAAATTGGACTTGTCACTGACTGCAGTGATGTCAGAGAGAGGTGAAACTGGGTCTCTCATTTTTGTGATGTCACAGAGAGGAAGAAACTGAGGCTGCCACCACTTTGGTGTCATCAACAGATGTAAGTTGGGCCTGTCACTGCTCTGATGTCACAAATGGAGGAAAAGTGGATCAGTCAGTGCTGCGGTGTTAGAGAGGGGATGAATTTGAGGCTGTCATGACTGTGATGTCCCAGAGAGGGGAATAATGCCTCTGTCAGCACTGTGGTGTCACAGAGAGGCGTAAATGAGAGTTGTCAGTGCAGTGATGTGATAGAGAGGGGAAAATGGGTCCCCGATTGGTGTGATGTCACAGAGAGGAAAAAACTGAGACTGCCTCTGCACTGGTGTCACAGAGAAGCATCAATTGGGCCTGTCACTTCTGTGATGTCACAAAGAGGGGAAAAGTGAGTCTGTCACTGCTGTGGTGTCCCAGAGAGGGGAAAAGTGGAGTGATCACTGTTGTGCAGTCCCAGAGAAAGTTGCACAGGTGCTATGACTTGTCTGTTGCCACAAAGGGGATGGAATTGGGGTTGTTAGGGCTGTGGTATGACAGAGAGTTTTAAATTGGTTCTGATGTGATGTCCCAGAGAGGGGAATAATGGGTCTTTCAGCGCCGTGGTGTCACAGAGAGGTGTCAATTGGACTTGTCAGTGCAGTGATCTCCCAGAGAGAGGAAAACTGAGGCTGTCACTGCTGTGGCCTATAGGAGGGGATGAATTCCCACTTGTCTTTGATGTTATGTCACGAAGAGGAGAAACGTGGCACTGTCACCGCTGGGGTGTGTAAGATAGGTGTAAGTTGGGCTTGTTCCATCTGTGGTGTGACAGAAAGGGTGAAATTTGGTCTGTCATTGCTGTGGTGTCTTCAAGGGTGGAAACTGGGTCTTTCACTGCTGTGATGTCCCAGAGAGGCGTAGATTGGGGTGTCCCATTGCTGTGATGTCCCAGAGAGAGGAAAACAGGGGCTATCACAGCTGTGGAGTCTGAGAGAAAGTTCCACAGGTGTTCTGACTTGTCTGTTGCCACAGAGGGGATGCAGTTGGGGATATCATGGCTATGGTATCAGAGAGAGGTTTGAATTGGTTCTGTCTCTGCTGTGATGTCACAGAGAAGAGAATAATGAGTCTGTCACCACTGTGGTGTCCCAGAGAGGTGTAAATTGGACTTGTCACTGACTGCAGTGATGTCAGAGAGAGGTGAAACTGGGTCACTCATTTTTGTGATGTCACAGAGAGGAAGAAACTGAGGCTGCCACCACTTTGGTGTCATCAACAGATGTAAGTTGGGCCTGTCACTGCTCTGATGTCACAAATGGAGGAAAAGTGGATCAGTCAGTGCTGCGGTGTTAGAGAGGGGATGAATTTGAGGCTGTCATGACTGTGATGTCCCAGAGAGGGGAATAATGCCTCTGTCAGCACTGTGGTGTCACAGAGAGGCGTAAATTCGAGTTGTCAGTGCAGTGATGTGATAGAGAGGGGAAAATGGGTCCCTGACTGGTGTGATGTCACAGAGAGGAAAAAACTGAGACTGCCTCTGCACTGGTGTCACAGAGAGGCATCAATTGGGCCTGTCACTTCTGTGATGTCACAAAGAGGGGAAAAGTGAGTCTGTCACTGCTGTGGTGTCCCAGAGAGGGGAAAAGTGGAGTGATCACTGTTGTGCAGTCCCAGAGAAAGTTGCACAGGTGCTATGACTTGTCTGTTGCCACAAAGGGGATGGAATTGGGGTTGTTAGGGCTGTGGTATGACAGAGAGTTTTAAATTGGTTCTGATGTGATGTCCCAGAGAGGGGAATAATGGGTCTTTCAGCGCCGTGGTGTCACAGAGAGGTGTCAATTGGACTTGTCAGTGCAGTGATCTCCCAGAGAGAGGAAAACTGAGGCTGTCACTGCTGTGGCCTATAGGAGGGGATGAATTCCCACTTGTCTTTGATGTTATGTCACGAAGAGGAGAAACGTGGCACTGTCACCGCTGGGGTGTGTCAGATAGGTGTAAGTTGGGCTTGTTCCATCTGTGGTGTGACAGAAAGGGTGAAATTTGGTCTGTCATTGCTGTGATGTCTTAAAGGGTGGAAACTGGGTCCTTCACTGCTGTGATGTCCCAGAGAGGCGTAGATTGGGGTGTCCCATTGCTGTGATGTCCCAGAGAGAGGAAAACAGGGGCTATCACAGCTGTGGAGTCTGAGAGAAAGTTCCACAGGTGTTCTGACTTGTCTGTTGCCACAGAGGGGATGCAGTTGGGGATATCATGGCTATGGTATCAGAGAGAGGTTTGAATTGGTTCTGTCTCTGCTGTGATGTCACAGAGAAGAGAATAATGAGTCTGTCACCACTGTGGTGTCCCAGAGAGGTGTAAATTGGACTTGTCACTGACTGCAGTGATGTCAGAGAGAGGTGAAACTGGGTCTCTCATTTTTGTGATGTCACAGAGAGGAAGAAACTGAGGCTGCCACCACTTTGGTGTCATCAACAGATGTAAGTTGGGCCTGTCACTGCTCTGATGTCACAAATGGAGGAAAAGTGGATCAGTCAGTGCTGCGGTGTTAGAGAGGGGATGAATTTGAGGCTGTCATGACTGTGATGTCCCAGAGAGGGGAATAATGCCTCTGTCAGCACTGTGGTGTCACAGAGAGGCGTAAATGAGAGTTGTCAGTGCAGTGATGTGATAGAGAGGGGAAAATGGGTCCCTGACTGGTGTGATGTCACAGAGAGGAAAAAACTGAGACTGCCTCTGCACTGGTGTCACAGAGAGGCATCAATTGGGCCTGTCACTTCTGTGATGTCACAAAGAGGGGAAAAGTGAGTCTGTCACTGCTGTGGTGTCCCAGAGAGGGGAAAAGTGGAGTGATCACTGTTGTGCAGTCCCAGAGAAAGTTGCACAGGTGCTATGACTTGTGTGTTGCCACAAAGGGGATGGAATTGGGGTTGTTAGGGCTGTGGTATGACAGAGAGTTTTAAATTGGTTCTGATGTGATGTCCCAGAGAGGGGAATAATGGGTCTTTCAGCGCCGTGGTGTCACAGAGAGGTGTCAATTGGACTTGTCAGTGCAGTGATCTCCCAGAGAGAGGAAAACTGAGGCTGTCACTGCTGTGGCCTATAGGAGGGGATGAATTCCCACTTGTCTTTGATGTTATGTCACGAAGAGGAGAAACGTGGCACTGTCACCGCTGGGGTGTGTCAGATAGGTGTAAGTTGGGCTTGTTCCATCTGTGGTGTGACAGAAAGGGTGAAATTTGGTCTGTCATTGCTGTGATGTCTTAAAGGGTGGAAACTGGGTCCTTCACTGCTGTGATGTCCCAGAGAGGCGTAGATTGGGGTGTCCCACTGCCGTGATGTCCCAGAGAGAGGAAAACAGGGGCTATCACAGCTGTGGAGTCTGAGAGAAAGTTCCACAGGTGTTCTGACTTGTCTGTTGCCACAGAGGGGATGCAGTTGGGGATGTCATGCCTATGGTATCAGAGAGAGGTTTGAATTGGTTCTGTCTCTGCTGTGATGTCACAGAGAAGAGAATAATGAGTCTGTCACCACTGTGGTGTCCCAGAGAGGTGTAAATTGGACTTGTCACTGACTGCAGTGATGTCAGAGAGAGGTGAAACTGGGTCACTCATTTTTGTGATGTCACAGAGAGGAAGAAACTGAGGCTGCCACCACTTTGGTGTCATCAACAGATGTAAGTTGGGCCTGTCACTGCTCTGATGTCACAAATGGAGGAAAAGTGGATCAGTCAGTGCTGCGGTGTTAGAGAGGGGATGTATTTGAGGCTGTCATGACTGTGATGTCCCAGAGAGGGGAATAATGCCTCTGTCAGCACTGTGGTGTCACAGAGAGGCGTAAATGAGAGTTGTCAGTGCAGTGATGTGATAGAGAGGGGAAAATGGGTCCCTGATTGGTGTGATGTCACAGAGAGGAAAAAACTGAGACTGCCTCTGCACTGGTGTCACAGAGAGGCATCAATTGGGCCTGTCACTTCTGTGGTGTCACAAAGAGGGGAAAAGTGAGTCTGTCACTGCTGTGGTGTCCCAGAGAGGGGAAAAGTGGATTGATCGCTGTTGTGCAGTCCAGAGAAAGTTGCACAGGTGCTATGACTTGTCTGTTGCCACAAAGGGGATGGAATTGGGGTTGTTAGGGCTGTGGTATGACAGAGAGTTTTAAATTGGTTCTGATGTGATGTCCCAGAGAGGGGAATAATGGGTCTTTCAGCGCCGTGGTGTCACAGAGAGGTGTCAATTGGACTTGTCAGTGCAGTGATCTCCCAGAGAGAGGAAAACTGAGGCTGTCACTGCTGTGGCCTATAGGAGGGGATGAATTCCCACTTGTCTTTGATGTTATGTCACGAAGAGGAGAAACGTGGCACTGTCACCACTGGGGTGTGTCAGATAGGTGTAAGTTGGGCTTGTTCCATCTGTGGTGTGACAGAAAGGGTGAAATTTGGTCTGTCAGTGCTGTGGTGTCTTCAAGGGTGGAAACTGGGTCTTTCACTGCTGTGATGTCCCAGAGAGGCGTAGATTGGGGTGTCCCACTGCTGTGATGTCCCAGAGAGAGGAAAACAGGGGCTATCACAGCTGTGGAGTCTGAGAGAAAGTTCCACAGGTGTTCTGACTTGTCTGTTGCCACAGAGGGGATGCAGTTGGGGATGTCATGCCTATGGTATCAGAGAGAGGTTTGAATTGGTTCTGTCTCTGCTGTGATGTCACAGAGAAGAGAATAATGAGTCTGTCACCACTGTGGTGTCCCAGAGAGGTGTAAATTGGACTTGTCACTGACTGCAGTGATGTCAGAGAGAGGTGAAACTGGGTCACTCATTTTTGTGATGTCACAGAGAGGAAGAAACTGAGGCTGCCACCACTTTGGTGTCATCAACAGATGTAAGTTGGGCCTGTCACTGCTCTGATGTCACAAATGGAGGAAAAGTGGATCAGTCAGTGCTGCGGTGTTAGAGAGGGGATGAATTTGAGGCTGTCATGACTGTGATGTCCCAGAGAGGGGAATAATGCCTCTGTCAGCACTGTGGTGTCACAGAGAGGCG
Source organism: Poecile atricapillus (assembly GCF_030490865.1). Taxonomy (NCBI): domain Eukaryota; kingdom Metazoa; phylum Chordata; class Aves; order Passeriformes; family Paridae; genus Poecile; species Poecile atricapillus. Next base: position 117,329,868 of record NC_081249.1, on the reverse strand, counting down.
TAAATGAGAGTTGTCAGTGCAGTGATGTGATAGAGAGGGGAAAATGGGTCCCTGATTGGTGTGATGTCACAGAGAGGAAAAAACTGAGACTGCCTCTGCACTGGTGTCACAGAGAGGCATCAATTGGGCCTGTCACTTCTGTGGCGTCACAAAGAGGGGATAAGTGAGTCTGTCACTGCTGTGGTGTCCCAGAGAGGGGAAAAGTGGATTGATCGCTGTTGTGCAGTCCAGAGAAAGTTGCACAGGTGCTATGACTTGTCTGTTGCCACAAAGGGGATGGAATTGGGGTTGTTAGGGCTGTGGTATGACAGAGAGTTTTAAATTGGTTCTGATGTGATGTCCCAGAGAGGGGAATAATGGGTCTTTCAGCGCCGTGGTGTCACAGAGATGTGTCAATTGGACTTGTCAGTGCAGTGATCTCCCAGAGAGAGGAAAACTGAGGCTGTCACTGCTGTGGCCTATAGGAGGGGATGAATTCCCACTTGTCTTTGATGTTATGTCACGGAGAGGAGAAACGTGGCACTGTCACCGCTGGGGTGTGTCAGATAGGTGTAAGTTGGGCTTGTTCCATCTGTGGTGTGACAGAAAGGGTGAAATTTGGTCTGTCAGTGCTGTGATGTCTTAAAGGGTGGAAACTGGGTCTGTCACTGCTGTGATGTCCCAGAGAGGCGTAGATTGGGGTGTCCCACTGCTGTGATGTCCCAGAGAGAGGAAAACAGGGGCTATCACAGCTGTGGAGTCTGAGAGAAAGTTCCACAGGTGTTCTGACTTGTCTGTTGCCACAGAGGGGATGCAGTTGGGGATGTCATGCCTATGGTATCAGAGAGAGGTTTGAATTGGTTCTGTCTCTGCTGTGATGTCACAGAGAAGAGAATAATGAGTCTGTCACAACTGTGGTGTCCCAGAGAGGTGTAAATTGGACTTGTCACTGACTGCAGTGATGTCAGAGAGAGGTGAAACTGGGTCACTCATTTTTGTGATGTCACAGAGAGGAAGAAACTGAGGCTGCCACCACTTTGGTGTCATCAACAGATGTAAGTTGGGCCTGTCACTGCTCTGATGTCACAAATGGAGGAAAAGTGGATCAGTCAGTGCTGCGGTGTTAGAGAGGGGATGTATTTGAGGCTGTCATGACTGTGATGTCCCAGAGAGGGGAATAATGCCTCTGTCAGCACTGTGGTGTCACAGAGAGGCGTAAATGAGAGTTGTCAGTGCAGTGATGTGATAGAGAGGGGAAAATGGGTCCCTGATTGGTGTGATGTCACAGAGAGGAAAAAACTGAGACTGCCTCTGCACTGGTGTCACAGAGAGGCATCAATTGGGCCTGTCACTTCTGTGGCGTCACAAAGAGGGGATAAGTGAGTCTGTCACTGCTGTGGTGTCCCAGAGAGGGGAAAAGTGGATTGATCGCTGTTGTGCAGTCCAGAGAAAGTTGCACAGGTGCTATGACTTGTCTGTTGCCACAAAGGGGATGGAATTGGGGTTGTTAGGGCTGTGGTATGACAGAGAGTTTTAAATTGGTTCTGATGTGATGTCCCAGAGAGGGGAATAATGGGTCTTTCAGCGCCGTGGTGTCACAGAGATGTGTCAATTGGACTTGTCAGTGCAGTGATCTCCCAGAGAGAGGAAAACTGAGGCTGTCACTGCTGTGGCCTATAGGAGGGGATGAATTCCCACTTGTCTTTGATGTTATGTCACGGAGAGGAGAAACGTGGCACTGTCACCGCTGGGGTGTGTCAGATAGGTGTAAGTTGGGCTTGTTCCATCTGTGGTGTGACAGAAAGGGTGAAATTTGGTCTGTCAGTGCTGTGATGTCTTCAAGGGTGGAAACTGGGTCTGTCACTGCTGTGATGTCCCAGAGAGGCGTAGATTGGGGTGTCCCACTGCTGTGATGTCCCAGAGAGAGGAAAACAGGGGCTATCACAGCTGTGGAGTCTGAGAGAAAGTTCCACAGGTGTTCTGACTTGTCTGTTGCCACAGAGGGGATGCAGTTGGGGATGTCATGCCTATGGTATCAGAGAGAGGTTTGAATTGGTTCTGTCTCTGCTGTGATGTCACAGAGAAGAGAATAATGAGTCTGTCACAACTGTGGTGTCCCAGAGAGGTGTAAATTGGACTTGTCACTGACTGCAGTGATGTCAGAGAGAGGTGAAACTGGGTCACTCATTTTTGTGATGTCACAGAGAGGAAGAAACTGAGGCTGCCACCACTTTGGTGTCATCAACAGATGTAAGTTGGGCCTGTCACTGCTCTGATGTCACAAATGGAGGAAAAGTGGATCAGTCAGTGCTGCGGTGTTAGAGAGGGGATGTATTTGAGGCTGTCATGACTGTGATGTCCCAGAGAGGGGAATAATGCCTCTGTCAGCACTGTGGTGTCACAGAGAGGCGTAAATTCGAGTTGTCAGTGCAGTGATGTGATAGAGAGGGGAAAATGGGTCCCTGACTGGTGTGATGTCACAGAGAGGAAAAAACTGAGACTGCCTCTGCACTGGTGTCACAGAGAGGCATCAATTGGGCCTGTCACTTCTGTGATGTCACAAAGAGGGGAAAAGTGAGTCTGTCACTGCTGTGGTGTCCCAGAGAGGGGAAAAGTGGAGTGATCACTGTTGTGCAGTCCCAGAGAAAGTTGCACAGGTGCTATGACTTGTCTGTTGCCACAAAGGGGATGGAATTGGGGTTGTTAGGGCTGTGGTATGACAGAGAGTTTTAAATTGGTTCTGATGTGATGTCCCAGAGAGGGGAATAATGGGTCTTTCAGCGCCGTGGTGTCACAGAGAGGTGTCAATTGGACTTGTCAGTGCAGTGATCTCCCAGAGAGAGGAAAACTGAGGCTGTCACTGCTGTGGCCTATAGGAGGGGATGAATTCCCACTTGTCTTTGATGTTATGTCACGAAGAGGAGAAACGTGGCACTGTCACCGCTGGGGTGTGTCAGATAGGTGTAAGTTGGGCTTGTTCCATCTGTGGTGTGACAGAAAGGGTGAAATTTGGTCTGTCAGTGCTGTGATGTCTTCAAGGGTGGAAACTGGGTCTTTCACTGCTGTGATGTCCCAGAGAGGCGTAGATTGGGGTGTCCCACTGCTGTGATGTCCCAGAGAGAGGAAAACAGGGCCTATCACAGCTGTGGAGTCTGAGAGAAAGTTCCACAGGTGTTCTGACTTGTCTGTTGCCACAGAGGGGATGCAGTTGGGGATGTCATGCCTATGGTATCAGAGAGAGGTTTGAATTGGTTCTGTCTCTGCTGTGATGTCACAGAGAAGAGAATAATGAGTCTGTCACAACTGTGGTGTCCCAGAGAGGTGTAAATTGGACTTGTCACTGACTGCAGAGATGTCAGAGAGAGGTGAAACTGGGTCACTCATTTTTGTGATGTCACAGAGAGGAAGAAACTGAGGCTGCCACCACTTTGGTGTCATCAACAGATGTAAGTTGGGCCTGTCACTGCTCTGATGTCACAAATGGAGGAAAAGTGGATCAGTCAGTGCTGCGGTGTTAGAGAGGGGATGAATTTGAGGCTGTCATGACTGTGATGTCCCAGAGAGGGGAATAATGCCTCTGTCAGCACTGTGGTGTCACAGAGAGGCGTAAATGAGAGTTGTCAGTGCAGTGATGTGATAGAGAGGGGAAAATGGGTCCCTGATTGGTGTGATGTCACAGAGAGGAAAAAACTGAGACTGCCTCTGCACTGGTGTCACAGAGAGGCATCAATTGGGCCTGTCACTTCTGTGGTGTCACAAAGAGGGGAAAAGTGAGTCTGTCACTGCTGTGGTGTCCCAGAGAGGGGAAAAGTGGATTGATCGCTGTTGTGCAGTCCAGAGAAAGTTGCACAGGTGCTATGACTTGTCTGTTGCCACAAAGGGGATGGAATTGGGGTTGTTAGGGCTGTGGTATGACAGAGAGTTTTAAATTGGTTCTGATGTGATGTCCCAGAGAGGGGAATAATGGGTCTTTCAGCGCCGTGGTGTCACAGAGATGTGTCAATTGGACTTGTCAGTGCAGTGATCTCCCAGAGAGAGGAAAACTGAGGCTGTCACTGCTGTGGCCTATAGGAGGGGATGAATTCCCACTTGTCTTTGATGTTATGTCACGGAGAGGAGAAACGTGGCACTGTCACCGCTGGGGTGTGTCAGATAGGTGTAAGTTGGGCTTGTTCCATCTGTGGTGTGACAGAAAGGGTGAAATTTGGTCTGTCAGTGCTGTGATGTCTTAAAGGGTGGAAACTGGGTCTGTCACTGCTGTGATGTCCCAGAGAGGCGTAGATTGGGGTGTCCCACTGCTGTGATGTCCCAGAGAGAGGAAAACAGGGGCTATCACAGCTGTGGAGTCTGAGAGAAAGTTCCACAGGTGTTCTGACTTGTCTGTTGCCACAGAGGGGATGCAGTTGGGGATGTCATGCCTATGGTATCAGAGAGAGGTTTGAATTGGTTCTGTCTCTGCTGTGATGTCACAGAGAAGAGAATAATGAGTCTGTCACAACTGTGGTGTCCCAGAGAGGTGTAAATTGGACTTGTCACTGACTGCAGTGATGTCAGAGAGAGGTGAAACTGGGTCACTCATTTTTGTGATGTCACAGAGAGGAAGAAACTGAGGCTGCCACCACTTTGGTGTCATCAACAGATGTAAGTTGGGCCTGTCACTGCTCTGATGTCACAAATGGAGGAAAAGTGGATCAGTCAGTGCTGCGGTGTTAGAGAGGGGATGAATTTGAGGCTGTCATGACTGTGATGTCCCAGAGAGGGGAATAATGCCTCTGTCAGCACTGTGGTGTCACAGAGAGGCGTAAATGAGAGTTGTCAGTGCAGTGATGTGATAGAGAGGGGAAAATGGGTCCCTGATTGGTGTGATGTCACAGAGAGGAAAAAACTGAGACTGCCTCTGCACTGGTGTCACAGAGAGGCATCAATTGGGCCTGTCACTTCTGTGGTGTCACAAAGAGGGGAAAAGTGAGTCTGTCACTGCTGTGGTGTCCCAGAGAGGGGAAAAGTGGATTGATCGCTGTTGTGCAGTCCAGAGAAAGTTGCACAGGTGCTATGACTTGTCTGTTGCCACAAAGGGGATGGAATTGGGGTTGTTAGGGCTGTGGTATGACAGAGAGTTTTAAATTGGTTCTGATGTGATGTCCCAGAGAGGGGAATAATGGGTCTTTCAGCGCCGTGGTGTCACAGAGAGGTGTCAATTGGACTTGTCAGTGCAGTGATCTCCCAGAGAGAGGAAAACTGAGGCTGTCACTGCTGTGGCCCATAGGAGGGGATGAATTCCCACTTGTCTTTGATGTTATGTCACGAAGAGGAGAAACGTGGCACTGTCACCACTGGGGTGTGTCAGATAGGTGTAAGTTGGGCTTGTTCCATCTGTGGTGTGACAGAAAGGGTGAAATTTGGTCTGTCAGTGCTGTGATGTCTTCAAGGGTGGAAACTGGGTCTGTCACTGCTGTGATGTCCCAGAGAGGCGTAGATTGGGGTGTCCCACTGCTGTGATGTCCCAGAGAGAGGAAAACAGGGGCTATCACAGCTGTGGAGTCTGAGAGAAAGTTCCACAGGTGTTCTGACTTGTCTGTTGCCACAGAGGGGATGCAGTTGGGGATGTCATGCCTATGGTATCAGAGAGAGGTTTGAATTGGTTCTGTCTCTGCTGTGATGTCACAGAGAAGAGAATAATGAGTCTGTCACCACTGTGGTGTCCCAGAGAGGTGTAAATTGGACTTGTCACTGACTGCAGTGATGTCAGAGAGAGGTGAAACTGGGTCACTCATTTTTGTGGTGTCACAGAGAGGAAGAAACTGAGGCTGCCACCACTTTGGTGTCATCAACAGATGTAAGTTGGGCCTGTCACTGCTCTGATGTCACAAATGGAGGAAAAGTGGATCAGTCAGTGCTGCGGTGTTAGAGAGGGGATGAATTTGAGGCTGTCATGACTGTGATGTCCCAGAGAGGGGAATAATGCCTCTGACACCACTGTGGTGTCACAGAGAGGCGTAAATGAGAGTTGTCAGTGCAGTGATGTGATAGAGAGGGGAAAATGGGTCCCTGACTGGTGTGATGTCACAGAGAGGAAAAAACTGAGACTGCCTCTGCACTGGTGTCACAGAGAGGCATCAATTGGGCCTGTCACTTCTGTGATGTCACAAAGAGGGGAAAAGTGAGTCTGTCACTGCTGTGGTGTCCCAGAGAGGGGAAAAGTGGAGTGATCACTGTTGTGCAGTCCCAGAGAAAGTTGCACAGGTGCTATGACTTGTCTGTTGCCACAAAGGGGATGGAATTGGGGTTGTTAGGGCTGTGGTATGACAGAGAGTTTTAAATTGGTTCTGATGTGATGTCCCAGAGAGGGGAATAATGGGTCTTTCAGCGCCGTGGTGTCACAGAGATGTGTCAATTGGACTTGTCAGTGCAGTGATCTCCCAGAGAGAGGAAAACTGAGGCTGTCACTGCTGTGGCCTATAGGAGGGGATGAATTCCCACTTGTCTTTGATGTTATGTCACGGAGAGGAGAAACGTGGCACTGTCACCGCTGGGGTGTGTCAGATAGGTGTAAGTTGGGCTTGTTCCATCTGTGGTGTGACAGAAAGGGTGAAATTTGGTCTGTCAGTGCTGTGATGTCTTAAAGGGTGGAAACTGGGTCTTTCACTGCTGTGATGTCCCAGAGAGGCGTAGATTGGGGTGTCCCACTGCTGTGATGTCCCAGAGAGAGGAAAACAGGGGCTATCACAGCTGTGGAGTCTGAGAGAAAGTTCCACAGGTGTTCTGACTTGTCTGTTGCCACAGAGGGGATGCAGTTGGGGATGTCATGCCTATGGTATCAGAGAGAGGTTTGAATTGGTTCTGTCTCTGCTGTGATGTCACAGAGAAGAGAATAATGAGTCTGTCACAACTGTGGTGTCCCAGAGAGGTGTAAATTGGACTTGTCACTGACTGCAGTGATGTCAGAGAGAGGTGAAACTGGGTCACTCATTTTTGTGATGTCACAGAGAGGAAGAAACTGAGGCTGCCACCACTTTGGTGTCATCAACAGATGTAAGTTGGGCCTGTCACTGCTCTGATGTCACAAATGGAGGAAAAGTGGATCAGTCAGTGCTGCGGTGTTAGAGAGGGGATGAATTTGAGGCTGTCATGACTGTGATGTCCCAGAGAGGGGAATAATGCCTCTGTCAGCACTGTGGTGTCACAGAGAGGCGTAAATTCGAGTTGTCAGTGCAGTGATGTGATAGAGAGGGGAAAATGGGTCCCTGATTGGTGTGATGTCACAGAGAGGAAAAAACTGAGACTGCCTCTGCACTGGTGTCACAGAGAGGCATCAATTGGGCCTGTCACTTCTGTGGTGTCACAAAGAGGGGAAAAGTGAGTCTGTCACTGCTGTGGTGTCCCAGAGAGGGGAAAAGTGGATTGATCGCTGTTGTGCAGTCCAGAGAAAGTTGCACAGGTGCTATGACTTGTCTGTTGCCACAAAGGGGATGGAATTGGGGTTGTTAGGGCTGTGGTATGACAGAGAGTTTTAAATTGGTTCTGATGTGATGTCCCAGAGAGGGGAATAATGGGTCTTTCAGCGCCGTGGTGTCACAGAGAGGTGTCAATTGGACTTGTCAGTGCAGTGATCTCCCAGAGAGAGGAAAACTGAGGCTGTCACTGCTGTGGCCCATAGGAGGGGATGAATTCCCACTTGTCTTTGATGTTATGTCACGAAGAGGAGAAACGTGGCACTGTCACCACTGGGGTGTGTCAGATAGGTGTAAGTTGGGCTTGTTCCATCTGTGGTGTGACAGAAAGGGTGAAATTTGGTCTGTCATTGCTGTGATGTCTTCAAGGGTGGAAACTGGGTCTTTCACTGCTGTGATGTCCCAGAGAGGCGTAGATTGGGGTGTCCCACTGCTGTGATGTCCCAGAGAGAGGAAAACAGGGGCTATCACAGCTGTGGAGTCTGAGAGAAAGTTCCACAGGTGTTCTGACTTGTCTGTTGCCACAGAGGGGATGCAGTTGGGGATGTCATGGCTATGGTATCAGGGAGAGGTTTGAATTGGTTCTGTCTCTGCTGTGATGTCACAGAGAAGAGAATAATGAGTCTGTCACCACTGTGGTGTCCCAGAGAGGTGTAAATTGGACTTGTCACTGACTGCAGTGATGTCAGAGAGAGGTGAAACTGGGTCACTCATTTTTGTGGTGTCACAGAGAGGAAGAAACTGAGGCTGCCACCACTTTGGTGTCATCAACAGATGTAAGTTGGGCCTGTCACTGCTCTGATGTCACAAATGGAGGAAAAGTGGATCAGTCAGTGCTGCGGTGTTAGAGAGGGGATGAATTTGAGGCTGTCATGACTGTGATGTCCCAGAGAGGGGAATAATGCCTCTGTCAGCACTGTGGTGTCACAGAGAGGCGTAAATTCGAGTTGTCAGTGCAGTGATGTGATAGAGAGGGGAAAATGGGTCCCTGACTGGTGTGATGTCACAGAGAGGAAAAAACTGAGACTGCCTCTGCACTGGTGTCACAGAGAGGCATCAATTGGGCCTGTCACTTCTGTGGTGTCACAAAGAGGGGAAAAGTGAGTCTGTCACTGCTGTGGTGTCCCAGAGAGGGGAAAAGTGGAGTGATCACTGTTGTGCAGTCCCAGAGAAAGTTGCACAGGTGCTATGACTTGTCTGTTGCCACAAAGGGGATGGAATTGGGGTTGTTAGGGCTGTGGTATGACAGAGAGTTTTAAATTGGTTCTGATGTGATGTCCCAGAGAGGGGAATAATGGGTCTTTCAGTGCCGTGGTGTCACAGAGAGGTGTCAATTGGACTTGTCAGTGCAGTGATCTCCCAGAGAGAGGAAAACTGAGGCTGTCACTGCTGTGGCCTATAGGAGGGGATGAATTCCCACTTGTCTTTGATGTTATGTCATGAAGAGGAGAAACGTGGCACTGTCACCGCTGGGGTGTGTAAGATAGGTGTAAGTTGGGCTTGTTCCATCTGTGGTGTGACAGAAAGGGTGAAATTTGGTCTGTCATTGCTGTGGTGTCTTCAAGGGTGGAAACTGGGTCTTTCACTGCTGTGATGTCCCAGAGAGGCGTAGATTGGGGTGTCCCACTGCTGTGATGTCCCAGAGAGAGGAAAACAGGGGCTATCACAGCTGTGGAGTCTGAGAGAACGTTCCACAGGTGTTCTGACTTGTCTGTTGCCACAGAGGGGATGCAGTTGGGGATATCATGGCTATGGTATCAGAGAGAGGTTTGAATTGGTTCTGTCTCTGCTGTGATGTCACAGAGAAGAGAATAATGAGTCTGTCACCACTGTGGTGTCCCAGAGAGGTGTAAATTGGACTTGTCACTGACTGCAGTGATGTCAGAGAGAGGTGAAACTGGGTCTCTCATTTTTGTGATGTCACAGAGAGGAAGAAACTGAGGCTGCCACCACTTTGGTGTCATCAACAGATGTAAGTTGGGCCTGTCACTGCTCTGATGTCACAAATGGAGGAAAAGTGGATCAGTCAGTGCTGCGGTGTTAGAGAGGGGATGAATTTGAGGCTGTCATGACTGTGATGTCCCAGAGAGGGGAATAATGCCTCTGTCAGCACTGTGGTGTCACAGAGAGGCGTAAATGAGAGTTGTCAGTGCAGTGATGTGATAGAGAGGGGAAAATGGGTCCCCGATTGGTGTGATGTCACAGAGAGGAAAAAACTGAGACTGCCTCTGCACTGGTGTCACAGAGAAGCATCAATTGGGCCTGTCACTTCTGTGATGTCACAAAGAGGGGAAAAGTGAGTCTGTCACTGCTGTGGTGTCCCAGAGAGGGGAAAAGTGGAGTGATCACTGTTGTGCAGTCCCAGAGAAAGTTGCACAGGTGCTATGACTTGTCTGTTGCCACAAAGGGGATGGAATTGGGGTTGTTAGGGCTGTGGTATGACAGAGAGTTTTAAATTGGTTCTGATGTGATGTCCCAGAGAGGGGAATAATGGGTCTTTCAGCGCCGTGGTGTCACAGAGAGGTGTCAATTGGACTTGTCAGTGCAGTGATCTCCCAGAGAGAGGAAAACTGAGGCTGTCACTGCTGTGGCCTATAGGAGGGGATGAATTCCCACTTGTCTTTGATGTTATGTCACGAAGAGGAGAAACGTGGCACTGTCACCGCTGGGGTGTGTAAGATAGGTGTAAGTTGGGCTTGTTCCATCTGTGGTGTGACAGAAAGGGTGAAATTTGGTCTGTCATTGCTGTGGTGTCTTCAAGGGTGGAAACTGGGTCTTTCACTGCTGTGATGTCCCAGAGAGGCGTAGATTGGGGTGTCCCACTGCTGTGATGTCCCAGAGAGAGGAAAACAGGGGCTATCACAGCTGTGGAGTCTGAGAGAAAGTTCCACAGGTGTTCTGACTTGTCTGTTGCCACAGAGGGGATGCAGTTGGGGATATCATGGCTATGGTATCAGAGAGAGGTTTGAATTGGTTCTGTCTCTGCTGTGATGTCACAGAGAAGAGAATAATGAGTCTGTCACCACTGTGGTGTCGCAGAGAGGTGTAAATTGGACTTGTCACTGACTGCAGTGATGTCAGAGAGAGGTGAAACTGGGTCACTCATTTTTGTGATGTCACAGAGAGGAAGAAACTGAGGCTGCCACCACTTTGGTGTCATCAACAGATGTAAGTTGGGCCTGTCACTGCTCTGATGTCACAAATGGAGGAAAAGTGGATCAGTCAGTGCTGCGGTGTTAGAGAGGGGATGAATTTGAGGCTGTCATGACTGTGATGTCCCAGAGAGGGGAATAATGCCTCTGTCAGCACTGTGGTGTCACAGAGAGGCGTAAATGAGAGTTGTCAGTGCAGTGATGTGATAGAGAGGGGAAAATGGGTCCCTGACTGGTGTGATGTCACAGAGAGGAAAAAACTGAGACTGCCTCTGCACTGGTGTCACAGAGAGGCATCAATTGGGCCTGTCACTTCTGTGATGTCACAAAGAGGGGAAAAGTGAGTCTGTCACTGCTGTGGTGTCCCAGAGAGGGGAAAAGTGGAGTGATCACTGTTGTGCAGTCCCAGAGAAAGTTGCACTGGTGCTATGACTTGTCTGTTGCCACAAAGGGGATGGAATTGGGGTTGTTAGGGCTGTGGTATGACAGAGAGTTTTAAATTGGTTCTGATGTGATGTCCCAGAGAGGGGAATAATGGGTCTTTCAGCGCCGTGGTGTCACAGAGAGGTGTCAATTGGACTTGTCAGTGCAGTGATCTCCCAGAGAGAGGAAAACTGAGGCTGTCACTGCTGTGGCCTATAGGAGGGGATGAATTCCCACTTGTCTTTGATGTTATGTCACGAAGAGGAGAAACGTGGCACTGTCACCGCTGGGGTGTGTCAGATAGGTGTAAGTTGGGCTTGTTCCATCTGTGGTGTGACAGAAAGGGTGAAATTTGGTCTGTCATTGCTGTGATGTCTTAAAGGGTGGAAACTGGGTCCTTCACTGCTGTGATGTCCCAGAGAGGCGTAGATTGGGGTGTCCCACTGCCGTGATGTCCCAGAGAGAGGAAAACAGGGGCTATCACAGCTGTGGAGTCTGAGAGAAAGTTCCACAGGTGTTCTGACTTGTCTGTTGCCACAGAGGGGATGCAGTTGGGGATGTCATGGCTATGGTATCAGAGAGAGGTTTGAATTGGTTCTGTCTCTGCTGTGATGTCACAGAGAAGAGAATAATGAGTCTGTCACAACTGTGGTGTCCCAGAGAGGTGTAAATTGGACTTGTCACTGACTGCAGTGATGTCAGAGAGAGGTGAAACTGGGTCACTCATTTTTGTGATGTCACAGAGAGGAAGAAACTGAGGCTGCCACCACTTTGGTGTCATCAACAGATGTAAGTTGGGCCTGTCACTGCTCTGATGTCACAAATGGAGGAAAAGTGGATCAGTCAGTGCTGCGGTGTTAGAGAGGGGATGAATTTGAGGCTGTCATGACTGTGATGTCCCAGAGAGGGGAATAATGCCTCTGTCAGCACTGTGGTGTCACAGAGAGGCGTAAATGAGAGTTGTCAGTGCAGTGATGTGATAGAGAGGGGAAAATGGGTCCCTGATTGGTGTGATGTCACAGAGAGGAAAAAACTGAGACTGCCTCTGCACTGGTGTCACAGAGAGGCATCAATTGGGCCTGTCACTTCTGTGGTGTCAGAAAGAGGGGAAAAGTGAGTCTGTCACTGCTGTGGTGTCCCAGAGAGGGGAAAAGTGGATTGATCGCTGTTGTGCAGTCCAGAGAAAGTTGCACAGGTGCTATGACTTGTCTGTTGCCACAAAGGGGATGGAATTGGGGTTGTTAGGGCTGTGGTATGACAGAGAGTTTTAAATTGGTTCTGATGTGATGTCCCAGAGAGGGGAATAATGGGTCTTTCAGCGCCGTGGTGTCACAGAGATGTGTCAATTGGACTTGTCAGTGCAGTGATCTCCCAGAGAGAGGAAAACTGAGGCTGTCACTGCTGTGGCCTATAGGAGGGGATGAATTCCCACTTGTCTTTGATGTTATGTCACGGAGAGGAGAAACGTGGCACTGTCACCGCTGGGGTGTGTCAGATAGGTGTAAGTTGGGCTTGTTCCATCTGTGGTGTGACAGAAAGGGTGAAATTTGGTCTGTCAGTGCTGTGATGTCTTAAAGGGTGGAAACTGGGTCTTTCACTGCTGTGATGTCCCAGAGAGGCATAGATTGGGGTGTCCCACTGCTGTGATGTCCCAGAGAGAGGAAAACAGGGGCTATCACAGCTGTGGAGTCTGAGAGAAAGTTCCACAGGTGTTCTGACTTGTCTGTTGCCACAGAGGGGATGCAGTTGGGGATGTCATGCCTATGGTATCAGAGAGAGGTTTGAATTGGTTCTGTCTCTGCTGTGATGTCACAGAGAAGAGAATAATGAGTCTGTCACAACTGTGGTGTCCCAGAGAGGTGTAAATTGGACTTGTCACTGACTGCAGTGATGTCAGAGAGAGGTGAAACTGGGTCACTCATTTTTGTGATGTCACAGAGAGGAAGAAACTGAGGCTGCCACCACTTTGGTGTCATCAACAGATGTAAGTTGGGCCTGTCACTGCTCTGATGTCACAAATGGAGGAAAAGTGGATCAGTCAGTGCTGCGGTGTTAGAGAGGGGATGTATTTGAGGCTGTCATGACTGTGATGTCCCAGAGAGGGGAATAATGCCTCTGTCAGCACTGTGGTGTCACAGAGAGGCGTAAATGAGAGTTGTCAGTGCAGTGATGTGATAGAGAGGGGAAAATGGGTCCCTGATTGGTGTGATGTCACAGAGAGGAAAAAACTGAGACTGCCTCTGCACTGGTGTCACAGAGAGGCATCAATTGGGCCTGTCACTTCTGTGGTGTCAGAAAGGGGGGAAAAGTGAGTCTGTCACTGCTGTGGTGTCCCAGAGAGGGGAAAAGTGGATTGATCGCTGTTGTGCAGTCCAGAGAAAGTTGCACAGGTGCTATGACTTGTCTGTTGCCACAAAGGGGATGGAATTGGGGTTGTTAGGGCTGTGGTATGACAGAGAGTTTTAAATTGGTTCTGATGTGATGTCCCAGAGAGGGGAATAATGGGTCTTTCAGCGCCGTGGTGTCACAGAGAGGTGTCAATTGGACTTGTCAGTGCAGTGATCTCCCAGAGAGAGGAAAACTGAGGCTGTCACTGCTGTGGCCCATAGGAGGGGATGAATTCCCACTTGTCTTTGATGTTATGTCACGGAGAGGAGAAACCTGGCACTGTCACCACTGGGGTGTGTCAGATAGGTGTAAGTTGGGCTTGTTCCATCTGTGGTGTGACAGAAAGGGTGAAATTTGGTCTGTCAGTGCTGTGATGTCTTCAAGGGTGGAAACTGGGTCTTTCACTGCTGTGATGTCCCAGAGAGGCGTAGATTGGGGTGTCCCACTGCTGTGATGTCCCAGAGAGAGGAAAACAGGGGCTATCACAGCTGTGGAGTCTGAGAGAAAGTTCCACAGGTGTTCTGACTTGTCTGTTGCCACAGAGGGGATGCAGTTGGGGATGTCATGCCTATGGTATCAGGGAGAGGTTTGAATTGGTTCTGTCTCTGCTGTGATGTCACAGAGAAGAGAATAATGAGTCTGTCACAACTGTGGTGTCCCAGAGAGGTGTAAATTGGACTTGTCACTGACTGCAGTGATGTCAGAGAGAGGTGAAACTGGGTCACTCATTTTTGTGGTGTCACAGAGAGGAAGAAACTGAGGCTGCCACAACTTTGGTGTCATCAACAGATGTAAGTTGGGCCTGTCACTGCTCTGATGTCACAAATGGAGGAAAAGTGGATCAGTCAGTGCTGCGGTGTTAGAGAGGGGATGAATTTGAGGCTGTCATGACTGTGATGTCCCAGAGAGGGGAATAATGCCTCTGTCAGCACTGTGGTGTCACAGAGAGGCGTAAATGAGAGTTGTCAGTGCAGTGATGTGATAGAGAGGGGAAAATGGGTCCCTGATTGGTGTGATGTCACAGAGAGGAAAAAACTGAGACTGCCTCTGCACTGGTGTCACAGAGAGGCATCAATTGGGCCTGTCACTTCTGTGGTGTCACAAAGAGGGGAAAAGTGAGTCTGTCACTGCTGTGGTGTCCCAGAGAGGGGAAAAGTGGATTGATCGCTGTTGTGCAGTCCAGAGAAAGTTGCACAGGTGCTATGACTTGTCTGTTGCCACAAAGGGGATGGAATTGGGGTTGTTAGGGCTGTGGTATGACAGAGAGTTTTAAATTGGTTCTGATGTGATGTCCCAGAGAGGGGAATAATGGGTCTTTCAGCGCCGTGGTGTCACAGAGATGTGTCAATTGGACTTGTCAGTGCAGTGATCTCCCAGAGAGAGGAAAACTGAGGCTGTCACTGCTGTGGCCTATAGGAGGGGATGAATTCCCACTTGTCTTTGATGTTATGTCACGGAGAGGAGAAACGTGGCACTGTCACCGCTGGGGTGTCACAGAGAGGTGTAAGTTGGGCTTGTTCCATCTGTGGTGTGACAGAAAGGGTGAAATTTGGTCTGTCATTGCTGTGATGTCTTAAAGGGTGGAAACTGGGTCCTTCACTGCTGTGATGTCCCAGAGAGGCGTAGATTGGGGTGTCCCACTGCTGTGATGTCCCAGAGAAAGGAAAAGAGAGGCTATCACAGCTGTGGAGTCAGAGAGAAAGTTAGAGGTGTTCTGACTTGTCTGTTGCCACAGAGGGGATGCAGTTGGGGATGTCATGGCTATGGTATCAGGGAGAGGTTTGAATTGGTTCTGTCTCTGCTGTGATGTCACAGAGAAGAGAATAATGAGTCTGTCACCACTGTGGTGTCCCAGAGAGGTGTAAATTGGACTTGTCACTGACTGCAGTGATGTCAGAGAGAGGTGAAACTGGGTCACTCATTTTTGTGATGTCACAGAGAGGAAGAAACTGAGGCTGCCACCACTTTGGTGTCATCAACAGATGTAAGTTGGGCCTGTCACTGCTCTGATGTCACAAATGGAGGAAAAGTGGATCAGTCAGTGCTGCGGTGTTAGAGAGGGGATGAATTTGAGGCTGTCATGACTGTGATGTCCCAGAGAGGGGAATAATGCCTCTGTCAGCACTGTGGTGTCACAGAGAGGCGTAAATGAGAGTTGTCAGTGCAGTGATGTGATAGAGAGGGGAAAATGGGTCCCTGATTGGTGTGATGTCACAGAGAGGAAAAAACTGAGACTGCCTCTGCACTGGTGTCACAGAGAGGCATCAATTGGGCCTGTCACTTCTGTGGTGTCACAAAGAGGGGAAAAGTGAGTCTGTCACTGCTGTGGTGTCCCAGAGAGGGGAAAAGTGGATTGATCGCTGTTGTGCAGTCCAGAGAAAGTTGCACAGGTGCTATGACTTGTCTGTTGCCACAAAGGGGATGGAATTGGGGTTGTTAGGGCTGTGGTATGACAGAGAGTTTTAAATTGGTTCTGATGTGATGTCCCAGAGAGGGGAATAATGGGTCTTTCAGCGCCGTGGTGTCACAGAGATGTGTCAATTGGACTTGTCAGTGCAGTGATCTCCCAGAGAGAGGAAAACTGAGGCTGTCACTGCTGTGGCCTATAGGAGGGGATGAATTCCCACTTGTCTTTGATGTTATGTCACGGAGAGGAGAAACGTGGCACTGTCACCGCTGGGGTGTGTCAGATAGGTGTAAGTTGGGCTTGTTCCATCTGTGGTGTGACAGAAAGGGTGAAATTTGGTCTGTCAGTGCTGTGATGTCTTAAAGGGTGGAAACTGGGTCTTTCACTGCTGTGATGTCCCAGAGAGGCGTAGATTGGGGTGTCCCACTGCTGTGATGTCCCAGAGAGAGGAAAACAGGGGCTATCACAGCTGTGGAGTCTGAGAGAAAGTTCCACAGGTGTTCTGACTTGTCTGTTGCCACAGAGGGGATGCAGTTGGGGATGTCATGCCTATGGTATCAGAGAGAGGTTTGAATTGGTTCTGTCTCTGCTGTGATGTCACAGAGAAGAGAATAATGAGTCTGTCACCACTGTGGTGTCCCAGAGAGGTGTAAATTGGACTTGTCACTGACTGCAGTGATGTCAGAGAGAGGTGAAACTGGGTCACTCATTTTTGTGATGTCACAGAGAGGAAGAAACTGAGGCTGCCACCACTTTGGTGTCATCAACAGATGTAAGTTGGGCCTGTCACTGCTCTGATGTCACAAATGGAGGAAAAGTGGATCAGTCAGTGCTGCGGTGTTAGAGAGGGGATGAATTTGAGGCTGTCATGACTGTGATGTCCCAGAGAGGGGAATAATGCCTCTGTCAGCACTGTGGTGTCACAGAGAGGCGTAAATGAGAGTTGTCAGTGCAGTGATGTGATAGAGAGGGGAAAATGGGTCCCTGATTGGTGTGATGTCACAGAGAGGAAAAAACTGAGACTGCCTCTGCACTGGTGTCACAGAGAGGCATCAATTGGGCCTGTCACTTCTGTGATGTCACAAAGAGGGGAAAAGTGAGTCTGTCACTGCTGTGGTGTCCCAGAGAGGGGAAAAGTGGATTGATCACTGTTGTGCAGTCCCAGAGAAAGTTGCACAGGTGCTATGACTTGTCTGTTGCCACAAAGGGGATGGAATTGGGGTTGTTAGGGCTGTGGTATGACAGAGAGTTTTAAATTGGTTCTGATGTGATGTCCCAGAGAGGGGAATAATGGGTCTTTCAGCGCCGTGGTGTCACAGAGATGTGTCAATTGGACTTGTCAGTGCAGTGATCTCCCAGAGAGAGGAAAACTGAGGCTGTCACTGCTGTGGCCTATAGGAGGGGATGAATTCCCACTTGTCTTTGATGTTATGTCATGGAGAGGAGAAACGTGGCACTGTCACCGCTGGGGTGTGTCAGATAGGTGTAAGTTGGGCTTGTTCCATCTGTGGTGTGACAGAAAGGGTGAAATTTGGTCTGTCATTGCTGTGATGTCTTAAAGGGTGGAAACTGGGTCCTTCACTGCTGTGATGTCCCAGAGAGGCGTAGATTGGGGTGTCCCACTGCCGTGATGTCCCAGAGAGAGGAAAACAGGGGCTATCACAGCTGTGGAGTCTGAGAGAAAGTTCCACAGGTGTTCTGACTTGTCTGTTGCCACAGAGGGGATGCAGTTGGGGATGTCATGGCTATGGTATCAGAGAGAGGTTTGAATTGGTTCTGTCTCTGCTGTGATGTCACAGAGAAGAGAATAATGAGTCTGTCACCACTGTGGTGTCCCAGAGAGGTGTAAATTGGACTTGTCACTGACTGCAGTGATGTCAGAGAGAGGTGAAACTGGGTCACTCATTTTTGTGATGTCACAGAGAGGAAGAAACTGAGGCTGCCACCACTTTGGTGTCATCAACAGATGTAAGTTGGGCCTGTCACTGCTCTGATGTCACAAATGGAGGAAAAGTGGATCAGTCAGTGCTGCGGTGTTAGAGAGGGGATGAATTTGAGGCTGTCATGACTGTGATGTCCCAGAGAGGGGAATAATGCCTCTGTCAGCACTGTGGTGTCACAGAGAGGCGTAAATTCGAGTTGTCAGTGCAGTGATGTGATAGAGAGGGGAAAATGGGTCCCCGATTGGTGTGATGTCACAGAGAGGAAAAAACTGAGACTGCCTCTGCACTGGTGTCACAGAGAGGCATCAATTGGGCCTGTCACTTCTGTTATGTCACAAAGAGGGGAAAAGTGAGTCTGTCACTGCTGTGGTGTCCCAGAGAGGGGAAAAGTGGATTGATCGCTGTTGTGCAGTCCCAGAGAAAGTTGCACAGGTGCTATGACTTGTCTGTTGCCACAAAGGGGATGGAATTGGGGTTGTTAGGGCTGTGGTATGACAGAGAGTTTTAAATTGGTTCTGATGTGATGTCCCAGAGAGGGGAATAATGGGTCTTTCAGCGCCGTGGTGTCACAGAGAGGTGTCAATTGGACTTGTCAGTGCAGTGATCTCCCAGAGAGAGGAAAACTGAGGCTGTCACTGCTGTGGCCTATAGGAGGGGATGAATTCCCACTTGTCTTTGATGTTATGTCACGGAGAGGAGAAACGTGGCACTGTCACCGCTGGGGTGTGTCAGATAGGTGTAAGTTGGGCTTGTTCCATCTGTGGTGTGACAGAAAGGGTGAAATTTGGTCTGTCAGTGCTGTGATGTCTTAAAGGGTGGAAACTGGGTCTTTCACTGCTGTGATGTCCCAGAGAGGCGTAGATTGGGGTGTCCCACTGCTGTGATGTCCCAGAGAAAGGAAAAGAGAGGCTATCACAGCTGTGGAGTCAGAGAGAAAGTTAGAGGTGTTCTGACTTGTCTGTTGCCACAGAGGGGATGCAGTTGGGGATGTCATGGCTATGGTATCAGGGAGAGGTTTGAATTGGTTCTGTCTCTGCTGTGATGTCACAGAGAAGAGAATAATGAGTCTGTCACCACTGTGGTGTCCCAGAGAGGTGTAAATTGGACTTGTCACTGACTGCAGTGATGTCAGAGAGAGGTGAAACTGGGTCACTCATTTTTGTGATGTCACAGAGAGGAAGAAACTGAGGCTGCCACCACTTTGGTGTCATCAACAGATGTAAGTTGGGCCTGTCACTGCTCTGATGTCACAAATGGAGGAAAAGTGGATCAGTCAGTGCTGCGGTGTTAGAGAGGGGATGAATTTGAGGCTGTCATGACTGTGATGTCCCAGAGAGGGGAATAATGCCTCTGTCAGCACTGTGGTGTCACAGAGAGGCGTAAATGACAGTTGTCAGTGCAGTGATGTGATAGAGAGGGGAAAATGGGTCCCTGATTGGTGTGATGTCACAGAGAGGAAAAAACTGAGACTGCCTCTGCACTGGTGTCACAGAGAGGCATCAATTGGGCCTGTCACTTCTGTGATGTCACAAAGAGGGGAAAAGTGAGTCTGTCACTGCTGTGGTGTCCCAGAGAGGGGAAAAGTGGATTGATCGCTGTTGTGCAGTCCCAGAGAAAGTTGCACAGGTGCTATGACTTGTCTGTTGCCACAAAGGGGATGGAATTGGGGTTGTTAGGGCTGTGGTATGACAGAGAGTTTTAAATTGGTTCTGATGTGATGTCCCAGAGAGGGGAATAATGGGTCTTTCAGTGCCGTGGTGTCACAGAGATGTGTCAATTGGACTTGTCAGTGCAGTGATCTCCCAGAGAGAGGAAAACTGAGGCTGTCACTGCTGTGGCCTATAGGAGGGGATGAATTCCCACTTGTCTTTGATGTTATGTCACGGAGAGGAGAAACGTGGCACTGTCACCGCTGGGGTGTGTCAGATAGGTGTAAGTTGGGCTTGTTCCATCTGTGGTGTGACAGAAAGGGTGAAATTTGGTCTGTCAGTGCTGTGATGTCTTAAAGGGTGGAAACTGGGTCTTTCACTGCTGTGATGTCCCAGAGAGGCGTAGATTGGGGTGTCCCACTGCTGTGATGTCCCAGAGAGAGGAAAACAGGGGCTATCACAGCTGTGGAGTCTGAGAGAAAGTTCCACAGGTGTTCTGACTTGTCTGTTGCCACAGAGGGGATGCAGTTGGGGATGTCATGCCTATGGTATCAGAGAGAGGTTTGAATTGGTTCTGTCTCTGCTGTGATGTCACAGAGAAGAGAATAATGAGTCTGTCACCACTGTGGTGTCCCAGAGAGGTGTAAATTGGACTTGTCACTGACTGCAGTGATGTCAGAGAGAGGTGAAACTGGGTCACTCATTTTTGTGATGTCACAGAGAGGAAGAAACTGAGGCTGCCACCACTTTGGTGTCATCAACAGATGTAAGTTGGGCCTGTCACTGCTCTGATGTCACAAATGGAGGAAAAGTGGATCAGTCAGTGCTGCGGTGTTAGAGAGGGGATGAATTTGAGGCTGTCATGACTGTGATGTCCCAGAGAGGGGAATAATGCCTCTGTCAGCACTGTGGTGTCACAGAGAGGCGTAAATGAGAGTTGTCAGTGCAGTGATGTGATAGAGAGGGGAAAATGGGTCCCCTATTGGTGTGATGTCACAGAGAGGAAAAAACTGAGACTGCCTCTGCACTGGTGTCACAGAGAGGCATCAATTGGGCCTGTCACTTCTGTGATGTCACAAAGAGGGGAAAAGTGAGTCTGTCACTGCTGTGGTGTCCCAGAGAGGGGAAAAGTGGATTGATCGCTGTTGTGCAGTCCCAGAGAAAGTTGCACAGGTGCTATGACTTGTCTGTTGCCACAAAGGGGATGGAATTGGGGTTGTTAGGGCTGTGGTATGACAGAGAGTTTTAAATTGGTTCTGATGTGATGTCCCAGAGAGGGGAATAATGGGTCTTTCAGCGCCGTGGTGTCACAGAGATGTGTCAATTGGACTTGTCAGTGCAGTGATCTCCCAGAGAGAGGAAAACTGAGGCTGTCACTGCTGTGGCCTATAGGAGGGGATGAATTCCCACTTGTCTTTGATGTTATGTCACGGAGAGGAGAAACGTGGCACTGTCACCGCTGGGGTGTGTCAGATAGGTGTAAGTTGGGCTTGTTCCATCTGTGGTGTGACAGAAAGGGTGAAATTTGGTCTGTCATTGCTGTGATGTCTTAAAGGGTGGAAACTGGGTCCTTCACTGCTGTGATGTCCCAGAGAGGCGTAGATTGGGGTGTCCCACTGCCGTGATGTCCCAGAGAGAGGAAAACAGGGGCTATCACAGCTGTGGAGTCTGAGAGAAAGTTCCACAGGTGTTCTGACTTGTCTGTTGCCACAGAGGGGATGCAGTTGGGGATGTCATGGCTATGGTATCAGAGAGAGGTTTGAATTGGTTCTGTCTCTGCTGTGATGTCACAGAGAAGAGAATAATGAGTCTGTCACCACTGTGGTGTCCCAGAGAGGTGTAAATTGGACTTGTCACTGACTGCAGTGATGTCAGAGAGAGGTGAAACTGGGTCACTCATTTTTGTGATGTCACAGAGAGGAAGAAACTGAGGCTGCCACCACTTTGGTGTCATCAACAGATGTAAGTTGGGCCTGTCACTGCTCTGATGTCACAAATGGAGGAAAAGTGGATCAGTCAGTGCTGCGGTGTTAGAGAGGGGATGAATTTGAGGCTGTCATGACTGTGATGTCCCAGAGAGGGGAATAATGCCTCTGTCAGCACTGTGGTGTCACAGAGAGGCGTAAATGAGAGTTGTCAGTGCAGTGATGTGATAGAGAGGGGAAAATGGGTCCCCGATTGGTGTGATGTCACAGAGAGGAAAAAACTGAGACTGCCTCTGCACTGGTGTCACAGAGAGGCATCAATTGGGCCTGTCACTTCTGTTATGTCACAAAGAGGGGAAAAGTGAGTCTGTCACTGCTGTGGTGTCCCAGAGAGGGGAAAAGTGGATTGATCGCTGTTGTGCAGTCCCAGAGAAAGTTGCACAGGTGCTATGACTTGTCTGTTGCCACAAAGGGGATGGAATTGGGGTTGTTAGGGCTGTGGTATGACAGAGAGTTTTAAATTGGTTCTGATGTGATGTCCCAGAGAGGGGAATAATGGGTCTTTCAGCGCCGTGGTGTCACAGAGAGGTGTCAATTGGACTTGTCAGTGCAGTGATCTCCCAGAGAGAGGAAAACTGAGGCTGTCACTGCTGTGGCCTATAGGAGGGGATGAATTCCCACTTGTCTTTGATGTTATGTCACGGAGAGGAGAAACGTGGCACTGTCACCGCTGGGGTGTGTCAGATAGGTGTAAGTTGGGCTTGTTCCATCTGTGGTGTGACAGAAAGGGTGAAATTTGGTCTGTCAGTGCTGTGATGTCTTAAAGGGTGGAAACTGGGTCTTTCACTGCTGTGATGTCCCAGAGAGGCGTAGATTGGGGTGTCCCACTGCTGTGATGTCCCAGAGAAAGGAAAAGAGAGGCTATCACAGCTGTGGAGTCAGAGAGAAAGTTAGAGGTGTTCTGACTTGTCTGTTGCCACAGAGGGGATGCAGTTGGGGATGTCATGGCTATGGTATCAGGGAGAGGTTTGAATTGGTTCTGTCTCTGCTGTGATGTCACAGAGAAGAGAATAATGAGTCTGTCACCACTGTGGTGTCCCAGAGAGGTGTAAATTGGACTTGTCACTGACTGCAGTGATGTCAGAGAGAGGTGAAACTGGGTCACTCATTTTTGTGATGTCACAGAGAGGAAGAAACTGAGGCTGCCACCACTTTGGTGTCATCAACAGATGTAAGTTGGGCCTGTCACTGCTCTGATGTCACAAATGGAGGAAAAGTGGATCAGTCAGTGCTGCGGTGTTAGAGAGGGGATGAATTTGAGGCTGTCATGACTGTGATGTCCCAGAGAGGGGAATAATGCCTCTGTCAGCACTGTGGTGTCACAGAGAGGCGTAAATTCGAGTTGTCAGTGCAGTGATGTGATAGAGAGGGGAAAATGGGTCCCTGATTGGTGTGATGTCACAGAGAGGAAAAAACTGAGACTGCCTCTGCACTGGTGTCACAGAGAGGCATCAATTGGGCCTGTCACTTCTGTGGTGTCACAAAGAGGGGAAAAGTGAGTCTGTCACTGCTGTGGTGTCCCAGAGAGGGGAAAAGTGGATTGATCGCTGTTGTGCAGTCCAGAGAAAGTTGCACAGGTGCTATGACTTGTCTGTTGCCACAAAGGGGATGGAATTGGGGTTGTTAGGGCTGTGGTATGACAGAGAGTTTTAAATTGGTTCTGATGTGATGTCCCAGAGAGGGGAATAATGGGTCTTTCAGCGCCGTGGTGTCACAGAGAGGTGTCAATTGGACTTGTCAGTGCAGTGATCTCCCAGAGAGAGGAAAACTGAGGCTGTCACTGCTGTGGCCTATAGGAGGGGATGAATTCCCACTTGTCTTTGATGTTATGTCACGAAGAGGAGAAACCTGGCACTGTCACCACTGGGGTGTGTCAGATAGGTGTAAGTTGGGCTTGTTCGATCTGTGGTGTGACAGAAAGGGTGAAATTTGGTCTGTCAGTGCTGTGATGTCTTCAAGGGTGGAAACTGGGTCTTTCACTGCTGTGATGTCCCAGAGAGGCGTAGATTGGGGTGTCCCACTGCTGTGATGTCCCAGAGAGAGGAAAACAGGGGCTATCACAGCTGTGGAGTCTGAGAGAACGTTCCACAGGTGTTCTGACTTGTCTGTTGCCACAGAGGGGATGCAGTTGGGGATGTCATGCCTATGGTATCAGAGAGAGGTTTGAATTGGTTCTGTCTCTGCTGTGATGTCACAGAGAAGAGAATAATGAGTCTGTCACCACTGTGGTGTCGCAGAGAGGTGTAAATTGGACTTGTCACTGACTGCAGTGATGTCAGAGAGAGGTGAAACTGGGTCACTCATTTTTGTGATGTCACAGAGAGGAAGAAACTGAGGCTGCCACCACTTTGGTGTCATCAACAGATGTAAGTTGGGCCTGTCACTGCTCTGATGTCACAAATGGAGGAAAAGTGGATCAGTCAGTGCTGCGGTGTTAGAGAGGGGATGAATTTGAGGCTGTCATGACTGTGATGTCCCAGAGAGGGGAATAATGCCTCTGTCAGCACTGTGGTGTCACAGAGAGGCGTAAATGACAGTTGTCAGTGCAGTGATGTGATAGAGAGGGGAAAATGGGTCCCTGATTGGTGTGATGACACAGAGAGGAAAAAACTGAGACTGCCTCTGCACTGGTGTCACAGAGAGGCATCAATTGGGCCTGTCACTTCTGTGATGTCACAAAGAGGGGAAAAGTGAGTCTGTCACTGCTGTGGTGTCCCAGAGAGGGGAAAAGTGGATTGATCGCTGTTGTGCAGTCCCAGAGAAAGTTGCACAGGTGCTATGACTTGTCTGTTGCCACAAAGGGGATGGAATTGGGGTTGTTAGGGCTGTGGTATGACAGAGAGTTTTAAATTGGTTCTGATGTGATGTCCCAGAGAGGGGAATAATGGGTCTTTCAGTGCCGTGGTGTCACAGAGATGTGTCAATTGGACTTGTCAGTGCAGTGATCTCCCAGAGAGAGGAAAACTGAGGCTGTCACTGCTGTGGCCTATAGGAGGGGATGAATTCCCACTTGTCTTTGATGTTATGTCACGGAGAGGAGAAACGTGGCACTGTCACCGCTGGGGTGTGTCAGATAGGTGTAAGTTGGGCTTGTTCCATCTGTGGTGTGACAGAAAGGGTGAAATTTGGTCTGTCAGTGCTGTGATGTCTTCAAGGGTGGAAACTGGGTCTTTCACTGCTGTGATGTCCCAGAGAGGCGTAGATTGGGGTGTCCCACTGCTGTGATGTCCCAGAGAGAGGAAAACAGGGGCTATCACAGCTGTGGAGTCTGAGAGAAAGTTCCACAGGTGTTCTGACTTGTCTGTTGCCACAGAGGGGATGCAGTTGGGGATGTCATGCCTATGGTATCAGAGAGAGGTTTGAATGGGTTCTGTCTCTGCTGTGATGTCACAGAGAAGAGAATAATGAGTCTGTCACAACTGTGGTGTCCCAGAGAGGTGTAAATTGGACTTGTCACTGACTGCAGTGATGTCAGAGAGAGGTGAAACTGGGTCACTCATTTTTGTGATGTCACAGAGAGGAAGAAACTGAGGCTGCCACCACTTTGGTGTCATCAACAGATGTAAGTTGGGCCTGTCACTGCTCTGATGTCACAAATGGAGGAAAAGTGGATCAGTCAGTGCTGCGGTGTTAGAGAGGGGATGAATTTGAGGCTGTCATGACTGTGATGTCCCAGAGAGGGGAATAATGCCTCTGTCAGCACTGTGGTGTCACAGAGAGGCGTAAATGAGAGTTGTCAGTGCAGTGATGTGATAGAGAGGGGAAAATGGGTCCCCGATTGGTGTGATGTCACAGAGAGGAAAAAACTGAGACTGCCTCTGCACTGGTGTCACAGAGAGGCATCAATTGGGCCTGTCACTTCTGTTATGTCACAAAGAGGGGAAAAGTGAGTCTGTCACTGCTGTGGTGTCCCAGAGAGGGGAAAAGTGGATTGATCGCTGTTGTGCAGTCCCAGAGAAAGTTGCACAGGTGCTATGACTTGTCTGTTGCCACAAAGGGGATGGAATTGGGGTTGTTAGGGCTGTGGTATGACAGAGAGTTTTAAATTGGTTCTGATGTGATGTCCCAGAGAGGGGAATAATGGGTCTTTCAGCGCCGTGGTGTCACAGAGAGGTGTCAATTGGACTTGTCAGTGCAGTGATCTCCCAGAGAGAGGAAAACTGAGGCTGTCACTGCTGTGGCCTATAGGAGGGGATGAATTCCCACTTGTCTTTGATGTTATGTCACGGAGAGGAGAAACGTGGCACTGTCACCGCTGGGGTGTGTCAGATAGGTGTAAGTTGGGCTTGTTCCATCTGTGGTGTGACAGAAAGGGTGAAATTTGGTCTGTCAGTGCTGTGATGTCTTCAAGGGTGGAAACTGGGTCTTTCACTGCTGTGATGTCCCAGAGAGGCGTAGATTGGGGTGTCCCACTGCTGTGATGTCCCAGAGAAAGGAAAAGAGAGGCTATCACAGCTGTGGAGTCAGAGAGAAAGTTAGAGGTGTTCTGACTTGTCTGTTGCCACAGAGGGGATGCAGTTGGGGATGTCATGGCTATGGTATCAGGGAGAGGTTTGAATTGGTTCTGTCTCTGCTGTGATGTCACAGAGAAGAGAATAATGAGTCTGTCACCACTGTGGTGTCCCAGAGAGGTGTAAATTGGACTTGTCACTGACTGCAGTGATGTCAGAGAGAGGTGAAACTGGGTCACTCATTTTTGTGATGTCACAGAGAGGAAGAAACTGAGGCTGCCACCACTTTGGTGTCATCAACAGATGTAAGTTGGGCCTGTCACTGCTCTGATGTCACAAATGGAGGAAAAGTGGATCAGTCAGTGCTGCGGTGTTAGAGAGGGGATGAATTTGAGGCTGTCATGACTGTGATGTCCCAGAGAGGGGAATAATGCCTCTGTCAGCACTGTGGTGTCACAGAGAGGCGTAAATGAGAGTTGTCAGTGCAGTGATGTGATAGAGAGGGGAAAATGGGTCCCTGATTGGTGTGATGTCACAGAGAGGAAAAAACTGAGACTGCCTCTGCACTGGTGTCACAGAGAGGCATCAATTGGGCCTGTCACTTCTGTGGTGTCACAAAGAGGGGAAAAGTGAGTCTGTCACTGCTGTGGTGTCCCAGAGAGGGGAAAAGTGGATTGATCGCTGTTGTGCAGTCCAGAGAAAGTTGCACAGGTGCTATGACTTGTCTGTTGCCACAAAGGGGATGGAATTGGGGTTGTTAGGGCTGTGGTATGACAGAGAGTTTTAAATTGGTTCTGATGTGATGTCCCAAAGAGGGGAATAATGGGTCTTTCAGCGCCGTGGTGTCACAGAGAGGTGTCAATTGGACTTGTCAGTGCAGTGATCTCCCAGAGAGAGGAAAACTGAGGCTGTCACTGCTGTGGCCTATAGGAGGGGATGAATTCCCACTTGTCTTTGATGTTATGTCACGAAGAGGAGAAACCTGGCACTGTCACCACTGGGGTGTGTCAGATAGGTGTAAGTTGGGCTTGTTCGATCTGTGGTGTGACAGAAAGGGTGAAATTTGGTCTGTCAGTGCTGTGATGTCTTCAAGGGTGGAAACTGGGTCTTTCACTGCTGTGATGTCCCAGAGAGGCGTAGATTGGGGTGTCCCACTGCTGTGATGTCCCAGAGAGAGGAAAACAGGGGCTATCACAGCTGTGGAGTCTGAGAGAACGTTCCACAGGTGTTCTGACTTGTCTGTTGCCACAGAGGGGATGCAGTTGGGGATATCATGGCTATGGTATCAGAGAGAGGTTTGAATTGGTTCTGTCTCTGCTGTGATGTCACAGAGAAGAGAATAATGAGTCTGTCACCACTGTGGTGTCCCAGAGAGGTGTAAATTGGACTTGTCACTGACTGCAGTGATGTCAGAGGGAGGTGAAACTGGGTCACTCATTTTTGTGATGTCACAGAGAGGAAGAAACTGAGGCTGCCACCACTTTGGTGTCATCAACAGATGTAAGTTGGGCCTGTCACTGCTCTGATGTCACAAATGGAGGAAAAGTGGATCAGTCAGTGCTGCGGTGTTAGAGAGGGGATGAATTTGAGGCTGTCATGACTGTGATGTCCCAGAGAGGGGAATAATGCCTCTGTCAGCACTGTGGTGTCACAGAGAGGCGTAAATGAGAGTTGTCAGTGCAGTGATGTGATAGAGAGGGGAAAATGGGTCCCCAATTGGTGTGATGTCACAGAGAGGAAAAAACTGAGACTGCCTCTGCACTGGTGTCACAGAGAGGCATCAATTGGGCCTGTCACTTCTGTGGTGTCACAAAGAGGGGAAAAGTGAGTCTGTCACTGCTGTGGTGTCCTAGAGAGGGGAAAAGTGGATTGATCGCTGTTGTGCAGTCCAGAGAAAGTTGCACAGGTGCTATGACTTGTCTGTTGCCACAAAGGGGATGGAATTGGGGTTGTTAGGGCTGTGGTATGACAGAGAGTTTTAAATTGGTTCTGATGTGATGTCCCAGAGAGGGGAATAATGGGTCTTTCAGCGCCGTGGTGTCACAGAGATGTGTCAATTGGACTTGTCAGTGCAGTGATCTCCCAGAGAGAGGAAAACTGAGGCTGTCACTGCTGTGGCCTATAGGAGGGGATGAATTCCCACTTGTCTTTGATGTTATGTCACGGAGAGGAGAAACGTGGCACTGTCACCGCTGGGGTGTGTCAGATAGGTGTAAGTTGGGCTTGTTCCATCTGTGGTGTGACAGAAAGGGTGAAATTTGGTCTGTCAGTGCTGTGATGTCTTAAAGGGTGGAAACTGGGTCTTTCACTGCTGTGATGTCCCAGAGAGGCGTAGATTGGGGTGTCCCACTGCTGTGATGTCCCAGAGAGAGGAAAACAGGGGCTATCACAGCTGTGGAGTCTGAGAGAAAGTTCCACAGGTGTTCTGACTTGTCTGTTGCCACAGAGGGGATGCAGTTGGGGATGTCATGCCTATGGTATCAGAGAGAGGTTTGAATTGGTTCTGTCTCTGCTGTGATGTCACAGAGAAGAGAATAATGAGTCTGTCACAACTGTGGTGTCCCAGAGAGGTGTAAATTGGACTTGTCACTGACTGCAGAGATGTCAGAGAGAGGTGAAACTGGGTCACTCATTTTTGTGATGTCACAGAGAGGAAGAAACTGAGGCTGCCACCACTTTGGTGTCATCAACAGATGTAAGTTGGGCCTGTCACTGCTCTGATGTCACAAATGGAGGAAAAGTGGATCAGTCAGTGCTGCGGTGTTAGAGAGGGGATGAATTTGAGGCTGTCATGACTGTGATGTCCCAGAGAGGGGAATAATGCCTCTGTCAGCACTGTGGTGTCACAGAGAGGCGTAAATGACAGTTGTCAGTGCAGTGATGTGATAGAGAGGGGAAAATGGGTCCCTGATTGGTGTGATGTCACAGAGAGGAAAAAACTGAGACTGCCTCTGCACTGGTGTCACAGAGAGGCATCAATTGGGCCTGTCACTTCTGTGGTGTCACAAAGAGGGGAAAAGTGAGTCTGTCACTGCTGTGGTGTCCCAGAGAGGGGAAAAGTGGATTGATCGCTGTTGTGCAGTCCAGAGAAAGTTGCACAGGTGCTATGACTTGTCTGTTGCCACAAAGGGGATGGAATTGGGGTTGTTAGGGCTGTGGTATGACAGAGAGTTTTAAATTGGTTCTGATGTGATGTCCCAGAGAGGGGAATAATGGGTCTTTCAGCGCCGTGGTGTCACAGAGATGTGTCAATTGGACTTGTCAGTGCAGTGATCTCCCAGAGAGAGGAAAACTGAGGCTGTCACTGCTGTGGCCTATAGGAGGGGATGAATTCCCACTTGTCTTTGATGTTATGTCACGGAGAGGAGAAACGTGGCACTGTCACCGCTGGGGTGTGTCAGATAGGTGTAAGTTGGGCTTGTTCCATCTGTGGTGTGACAGAAAGGGTGAAATTTGGTCTGTCAGTGCTGTGATGTCTTAAAGGGTGGAAACTGGGTCTTTCACTGCTGTGATGTCCCAGAGAGGCGTAGATTGGGGTGTCCCACTGCTGTGATGTCCCAGAGAGAGGAAAACAGGGGCTATCACAGCTGTGGAGTCTGAGAGAAAGTTCCACAGGTGTTCTGACTTGTCTGTTGCCACAGAGGGGATGCAGTTGGGGATGTCATGCCTATGGTATCAGAGAGAGGTTTGAATTGGTTCTGTCTCTGCTGTGATGTCACAGAGAAGAGAATAATGAGTCTGTCACAACTGTGGTGTCCCAGAGAGGTGTAAATTGGACTTGTCACTGACTGCAGAGATGTCAGAGAGAGGTGAAACTGGGTCACTCATTTTTGTGATGTCACAGAGAGGAAGAAACTGAGGCTGCCACCACTTTGGTGTCATCAACAGATGTAAGTTGGGCCTGTCACTGCTCTGATGTCACAAATGGAGGAAAAGTGGATCAGTCAGTGCTGCGGTGTTAGAGAGGGGATGAATTTGAGGCTGTCATGACTGTGATGTCCCAGAGAGGGGAATAATGCCTCTGTCAGCACTGTGGTGTCACAGAGAGGCGTAAATGAGAGTTGTCAGTGCAGTGATGTGATAGAGAGGGGAAAATGGGTCCCTGATTGGTGTGATGTCACAGAGAGGAAAAAACTGAGACTGCCTCTGCACTGGTGTCACAGAGAGGCATCAATTGGGCCTGTCACTTCTGTGGTGTCACAAAGAGGGGAAAAGTGAGTCTGTCACTGCTGTGGTGTCCCAGAGAGGGGAAAAGTGGATTGATCGCTGTTGTGCAGTCCAGAGAAAGTTGCACAGGTGCTATGACTTGTCTGTTGCCACAAAGGGGATGGAATTGGGGTTGTTAGGGCTGTGGTATGACAGAGAGTTTTAAATTGGTTCTGATGTGATGTCCCAGAGAGGGGAATAATGGGTCTTTCAGCGCCGTGGTGTCACAGAGATGTGTCAATTGGACTTGTCAGTGCAGTGATCTCCCAGAGAGAGGAAAACTGAGGCTGTCACTGCTGTGGCCTATAGGAGGGGATGAATTCCCACTTGTCTTTGATGTTATGTCACGGAGAGGAGAAACGTGGCACTGTCACCGCTGGGGTGTGTCAGATAGGTGTAAGTTGGGCTTGTTCCATCTGTGGTGTGACAGAAAGGGTGAAATTTGGTCTGTCAGTGCTGTGATGTCTTCAAGGGTGGAAACTGGGTCTTTCACTGCTGTGATGTCCCAGAGAGGCGTAGATTGGGGTGTCCCACTGCTGTGATGTCCCAGAGAGAGGAAAACAGGGGCTATCACAGCTGTGGAGTCTGAGAGAAAGTTCCACAGGTGTTCTGACTTGTCTGTTGCCACAGAGGGGATGCAGTTGGGGATGTCATGCCTATGGTATCAGAGAGAGGTTTGAATTGGTTCTGTCTCTGCTGTGATGTCACAGAGAAGAGAATAATGAGTCTGTCACAACTGTGGTGTCGCAGAGAGGTGTAAATTGGATTTGTCACTGACTGCAGAGATGTCAGAGAGAGGTGAAACTGGGTCACTCATTTTTGTGATGTCACAGAGAGGAAGAAACTGAGGCTGCCACCACTTTGGTGTCATCAACAGATGTAAGTTGGGCCTGTCACTGCTCTGATGTCACAAATGGAGGAAAAGTGGATCAGTCAGTGCTGCGGTGTTAGAGAGGGGATGAATTTGAGGCTGTCATGACTGTGATGTCCCAGAGAGGGGAATAATGCCTCTGTCAGCACTGTGGTGTCACAGAGAGGCGTAAATGAGAGTTGTCAGTGCAGTGATGTGATAGAGAGGGGAAAATGGGTCCCCTATTGGTGTGATGTCACAGAGAGGAAAAAACTGAGACTGCCTCTGCACTGGTGTCACAGAGAGGCATCAATTGGGCCTGTCACTTCTGTGATGTCACAAAGAGGGGAAAAGTGAGTCTGTCACTGCTGTGGTGTCCCAGAGAGGGGAAAAGTGGATCGATCGCTGTTGTGCAGTCCCAGAGAAAGTTGCACAGGTGCTATGACTTGTGTGTTGCCACAAAGGGGATGGAATTGGGGTTGTTAGGGCTGTGGTATGACAGAGAGTTTTAAATTGGTTCTGATGTGATGTCCCAGAGAGGGGAATAATGGGTCTTTCAGCGCCGTGGTGTCACAGAGAGGTGTCAATTGGACTTGTCAGTGCAGTGATCTCCCAGAGAGAGGAAAACTGAGGCTGTCACTGCTGTGGCCTATAGGAGGGGATGAATTCCCACTTGTCTTTGATGTTATGTCACGGAGAGGAGAAACGTGGCACTGTCACCGCTGGGGTGTGTCAGATAGGTGTAAGTTGGGCTTGTTCCATCTGTGGTGTGACAGAAAGGGTGAAATTTGGTCTGTCAGTGCTGTGATGTCTTAAAGGGTGGAAACTGGGTCTTTCACTGCTGTGATGTCCCAGAGAGGCGTAGATTGGGGTGTCCCACTGCTGTGATGTCCCAGAGAGAGGAAAACAGGGGCTATCACAGCTGTGGAGTCTGAGAGAAAGTTCCACAGGTGTTCTGACTTGTCTGTTGCCACAGAGGGGATGCAGTTGGGGATGTCATGCCTATGGTATCAGAGAGAGGTTTGAATTGGTTCTGTCTCTGCTGTGATGTCACAGAGAAGAGAATAATGAGTCTGTCACCACTGTGGTGTCCCAGAGAGGTGTAAATTGGACTTGTCACTGACTGCAGTGATGTCAGAGAGAGGTGAAACTGGGTCACTCATTTTTGTGATGTCACAGAGAGGAAGAAACTGAGGCTGCCACCACTTTGGTGTCATCAACAGATGTAAGTTGGGCCTGTCACTGCTCTGATGTCACAAATGGAGGAAAAGTGGATCAGTCAGTGCTGCGGTGTTAGAGAGGGGATGAATTTGAGGCTGTCATGACTGTGATGTCCCAGAGAGGGGAATAATGCCTCTGTCAGCACTGTGGTGTCACAGAGAGGCGTAAATGAGAGTTGTCAGTGCAGTGATGTGATAGAGAGGGGAAAATGGGTCCCTGATTGGTGTGATGTCACAGAGAGGAAAAAACTGAGACTGCCTCTGCACTGGTGTCACAGAGAGGCATCAATTGGGCCTGTCACTTCTGTGGTGTCAGAAAGAGGGGATAAGTGAGTCTGTCACTGCTGTGGTGTCCCAGAGAGGGGAAAAGTGGATTGATCGCTGTTGTGCAGTCCAGAGAAAGTTGCACAGGTGCTATGACTTGTCTGTTGCCACAAAGGGGATGGAATTGGGGTTGTTAGGGCTGTGGTATGACAGAGAGTTTTAAATTGGTTCTGATGTGATGTCCCAGAGAGGGGAATAATGGGTCTTTCAGCGCCGTGGTGTCACAGAGATGTGTCAATTGGACTTGTCAGTGCAGTGATCTCCCAGAGAGAGGAAAACTGAGGCTGTCACTGCTGTGGCCTATAGGAGGGGATGAATTCCCACTTGTCTTTGATGTTATGTCACGGAGAGGAGAAACGTGGCACTGTCACCGCTGGGGTGTGTCAGATAGGTGTAAGTTGGGCTTGTTCCATCTGTGGTGTGACAGAAAGGGTGAAATTTGGTCTGTCAGTGCTGTGATGTCTTAAAGGGTGGAAACTGGGTCTTTCACTGCTGTGATGTCCCAGAGAGGCGTAGATTGGGGTGTCCCACTGCTGTGATGTCCCAGAGAGAGGAAAACAGGGGCTATCACAGCTGTGGAGTCTGAGAGAAAGTTCCACAGGTGTTCTGACTTGTCTGTTGCCACAGAGGGGATGCAGTTGGGGATGTCATGCCTATGGTATCAGAGAGAGGTTTGAATTGGTTCTGTCTCTGCTGTGATGTCACAGAGAAGAGAATAATGAGTCTGTCACAACTGTGGTGTCCCAGAGAGGTGTAAATTGGACTTGTCACTGACTGCAGTGATGTCAGAGAGAGGTGAAACTGGGTCACTCATTTTTGTGATGTCACAGAGAGGAAGAAACTGAGGCTGCCACCACTTTGGTGTCATCAACAGATGTAAGTTGGGCCTGTCACTGCTCTGATGTCACAAATGGAGGAAAAGTGGATCAGTCAGTGCTGCGGTGTTAGAGAGGGGATGAATTTGAGGCTGTCATGACTGTGATGTCCCAGAGAGGGGAATAATGCCTCTGTCAGCACTGTGGTGTCACAGAGAGGCGTAAATGAGAGTTGTCAGTGCAGTGATGTGATAGAGAGGGGAAAATGGGTCCCTGACTGGTGTGATGTCACAGAGAGGAAAAAACTGAGACTGCCTCTGCACTGGTGTCACAGAGAGGCATCAATTGGGCCTGTCACTTCTGTGGTGTCACAAAGAGGGGATAAGTGAGTCTGTCACTGCTGTGGTGTCCCAGAGAGGGGAAAAGTGGATTGATCGCTGTTGTGCAGTCCAGAGAAAGTTGCACAGGTGCTATGACTTGTCTGTTGCCACAAAGGGGATGGAATTGGGGTTGTTAGGGCTGTGGTATGACAGAGAGTTTTAAATTGGTTCTGATGTGATGTCCCAGAGAGGGGAATAATGGGTCTTTCAGCGCCGTGGTGTCACAGAGATGTGTCAATTGGACTTGTCAGTGCAGTGATCTCCCAGAGAGAGGAAAACTGAGGCTGTCACTGCTGTGGCCTATAGGAGGGGATGAATTCCCACTTGTCTTTGATGTTATGTCACGGAGAGGAGAAACGTGGCACTGTCACCGCTGGGGTGTGTCAGATAGGTGTAAGTTGGGCTTGTTCCATCTGTGGTGTGACAGAAAGGGTGAAATTTGGTCTGTCAGTGCTGTGATGTCTTAAAGGGTGGAAACTGGGTCTTTCACTGCTGTGATGTCCCAGAGAGGCGTAGATTGGGGTGTCCCACTGCTGTGATGTCCCAGAGAGAGGAAAACAGGGGCTATCACAGCTGTGGAGTCTGAGAGAAAGTTCCACAGGTGTTCTGACTTGTCTGTTGCCACAGAGGGGATGCAGTTGGGGATGTCATGCCTATGGTATCAGAGAGAGGTTTGAATTGGTTCTGTCTCTGCTGTGATGTCACAGAGAAGAGAATAATGAGTCTGTCACAACTGTGGTGTCCCAGAGAGGTGTAAATTGGACTTGTCACTGACTGCAGTGATGTCAGAGAGAGGTGAAACTGGGTCACTCATTTTTGTGATGTCACAGAGAGGAAGAAACTGAGGCTGCCACCACTTTGGTGTCATCAACAGATGTAAGTTGGGCCTGTCACTGCTCTGATGTCACAAATGGAGGAAAAGTGGATCAGTCAGTGCTGCGGTGTTAGAGAGGGGATGAATTTGAGGCTGTCATGACTGTGATGTCCCAGAGAGGGGAATAATGCCTCTGTCAGCACTGTGGTGTCACAGAGAGGCGTAAATGAGAGTTGTCAGTGCAGTGATGTGATAGAGAGGGGAAAATGGGTCCCTGATTGGTGTGATGTCACAGAGAGGAAAAAACTGAGACTGCCTCTGCACTGGTGTCACAGAGAGGCATCAATTGGGCCTGTCACTTCTGTGGTGTCACAAAGAGGGGATAAGTGAGTCTGTCACTGCTGTGGTGTCCCAGAGAGGGGAAAAGTGGATTGATCGCTGTTGTGCAGTCCAGAGAAAGTTGCACAGGTGCTATGACTTGTCTGTTGCCACAAAGGGGATGGAATTGGGGTTGTTAGGGCTGTGGTATGACAGAGAGTTTTAAATTGGTTCTGATGTGATGTCCCAGAGAGGGGAATAATGGGTCTTTCAGCGCCGTGGTGTCACAGAGATGTGTCAATTGGACTTGTCAGTGCAGTGATCTCCCAGAGAGAGGAAAACTGAGGCTGTCACTGCTGTGGCCTATAGGAGGGGATGAATTCCCACTTGTCTTTGATGTTATGTCACGGAGAGGAGAAACGTGGCACTGTCACCGCTGGGGTGTGTCAGATAGGTGTAAGTTGGGCTTGTTCCATCTGTGGTGTGACAGAAAGGGTGAAATTTGGTCTGTCAGTGCTGTGATGTCTTCAAGGGTGGAAACTGGGTCTTTCACTGCTGTGATGTCCCAGAGAGGCGTAGATTGGGGTGTCCCACTGCTGTGATGTCCCAGAGAGAGGAAAACAGGGGCTATCACAGCTGTGGAGTCTGAGAGAAAGTTCCACAGGTGTTCTGACTTGTCTGTTGCCACAGAGGGGATGCAGTTGGGGATGTCATGCCTATGGTATCAGAGAGAGGTTTGAATTGGTTCTGTCTCTGCTGTGATGTCACAGAGAAGAGAATAATGAGTCTGTCACAACTGTGGTGTCCCAGAGAGGTGTAAATTGGACTTGTCACTGACTGCAGTGATGTCAGAGAGAGGTGAAACTGGGTCACTCATTTTTGTGATGTCACAGAGAGGAAGAAACTGAGGCTGCCACCACTTTGGTGTCATCAACAGATGTAAGTTGGGCCTGTCACTGCTCTGATGTCACAAATGGAGGAAAAGTGGATCAGTCAGTGCTGCGGTGTTAGAGAGGGGATGAATTTGAGGCTGTCATGACTGTGATGTCCCAGAGAGGGGAATAATGCCTCTGTCAGCACTGTGGTGTCACAGAGAGGCGTAAATGAGAGTTGTCAGTGCAGTGATGTGATAGAGAGGGGAAAATGGGTCCCTGACTGGTGTGATGTCACAGAGAGGAAAAAACTGAGACTGCCT
This sequence comes from Poecile atricapillus, assembly GCF_030490865.1. Classification (NCBI taxonomy): domain Eukaryota; kingdom Metazoa; phylum Chordata; class Aves; order Passeriformes; family Paridae; genus Poecile; species Poecile atricapillus. The sequence goes on along the minus strand of NC_081249.1, from coordinate 117,293,918 downwards.
CTGCACTGGTGTCACAGAGAGGCATCAATTGGGCCTGTCACTTCTGTGGTGTCACAAAGAGGGGAAAAGTGAGTCTGTCACTGCTGTGGTGTCCCAGAGAGGGGAAAAGTGGAGTGATCACTGTTGTGCAGTCCCAGAGAAAGTTGCACAGGTGCTATGACTTGTCTGTTGCCACAAAGGGGATGGAATTGGGGTTGTTAGGGCTGTGGTATGACAGAGAGTTTTAAATTGGTTCTGATGTGATGTCCCAGAGAGGGGAATAATGGGTCTTTCAGCGCCGTGGTGTCACAGAGAGGTGTCAATTGGACTTGTCAGTGCAGTGATCTCCCAGAGAGAGGAAAACTGAGGCTGTCACTGCTGTGGCCTATAGGAGGGGATGAATTCCCACTTGTCTTTGATGTTATGTCACGAAGAGGAGAAACGTGGCACTGTCACCGCTGGGGTGTGTCAGATAGGTGTAAGTTGGGCTTGTTCCATCTGTGGTGTGACAGAAAGGGTGAAATTTGGTCTGTCATTGCTGTGGTGTCTTCAAGGGTGGAAACTGGGTCTTTCACTGCTGTGATGTCCCAGAGAGGCGTAGATTGGGGTGTCCCACTGCTGTGATGTCCCAGAGAGAGGAAAACAGGGGCTATCACAGCTGTGGAGTCTGAGAGAACGTTCCACAGGTGTTCTGACTTGTCTGTTGCCACAGAGGGGATGCAGTTGGGGATATCATGGCTATGGTATCAGAGAGAGGTTTGAATTGGTTCTGTCTCTGCTGTGATGTCACAGAGAAGAGAATAATGAGTCTGTCACCACTGTGGTGTCCCAGAGAGGTGTAAATTGGACTTGTCACTGACTGCAGTGATGTCAGAGAGAGGTGAAACTGGGTCACTCATTTTTGTGATGTCACAGAGAGGAAGAAACTGAGGCTGCCACCACTTTGGTGTCATCAACAGATGTAAGTTGGGCCTGTCACTGCTCTGATGTCACAAATGGAGGAAAAGTGGATCAGTCAGTGCTGCGGTGTTAGAGAGGGGATGAATTTGAGGCTGTCATGACTGTGATGTCCCAGAGAGGGGAATAATGCCTCTGTCAGCACTGTGGTGTCACAGAGAGGCGTAAATGAGAGTTGTCAGTGCAGTGATGTGATAGAGAGGGGAAAATGGGTCCCCGATTGGTGTGATGTCACAGAGAGGAAAAAACTGAGACTGCCTCTGCACTGGTGTCACAGAGAGGCATCAATTGGGCCTGTCACTTCTGTTATGTCACAAAGAGGGGAAAAGTGAGTCTGTCACTGCTGTGGTGTCCCAGAGAGGGGAAAAGTGGAGTGATCGCTGTTGTGCAGTCCCAGAGAAAGTTGCACAGGTGCTATGACTTGTCTGTTGCCACAAAGGGGATGGAATTGGGGTTGTTAGGGCTGTGGTATGACAGAGAGTTTTAAATTGGTTCTGATGTGATGTCCCAGAGAGGGGAATAATGGGTCTTTCAGCGCCGTGGTGTCACAGAGAGGTGTCAATTGGACTTGTCAGTGCAGTGATCTCCCAGAGAGAGGAAAACTGAGGCTGTCACTGCTGTGGCCTATAGGAGGGGATGAATTCCCACTTGTCTTTGATGTTATGTCACGAAGAGGAGAAACGTGGCACTGTCACCGCTGGGGTGTGTCAGATAGGTGTAAGTTGGGCTTGTTCCATCTGTGGTGTGACAGAAAGGGTGAAATTTGGTCTGTCATTGCTGTGGTGTCTTCAAGGGTGGAAACTGGGTCTTTCACTGCTGTGATGTCCCAGAGAGGCGTAGATTGGGGTGTCCCACTGCTGTGATGTCCCAGAGAGAGGAAAACAGGGGCTATCACAGCTGTGGAGTCTGAGAGAACGTTCCACAGGTGTTCTGACTTGTCTGTTGCCACAGAGGGGATGCAGTTGGGGATATCATGGCTATGGTATCAGAGAGAGGTTTGAATTGGTTCTGTCTCTGCTGTGATGTCACAGAGAAGAGAATAATGAGTCTGTCACCACTGTGGTGTCCCAGAGAGGTGTAAATTGGACTTGTCACTGACTGCAGTGATGTCAGAGAGAGGTGAAACTGGGTCACTCATTTTTGTGATGTCACAGAGAGGAAGAAACTGAGGCTGCCACCACTTTGGTGTCATCAACAGATGTAAGTTGGGCCTGTCACTGCTCTGATGTCACAAATGGAGGAAAAGTGGATCAGTCAGTGCTGCGGTGTTAGAGAGGGGATGAATTTGAGGCTGTCATGACTGTGATGTCCCAGAGAGGGGAATAATGCCTCTGTCACCACTGTGGTGTCACAGAGAGGCGTAAATGAGAGTTGTCAGTGCAGTGATGTGATAGAGAGGGGAAAATGGGTCCCTGATTGGTGTGATGTCACAGAGAGGAAAAAACTGAGACTGCCTCTGCACTGGTGTCACAGAGAGGCATCAATTGGGCCTGTCACTTCTGTGGTGTCACAAAGAGGGGAAAAGTGAGTCTGTCACTGCTGTGGTGTCCCAGAGAGGGGAAAAGTGGATTGATCGCTGTTGTGCAGTCCAGAGAAAGTTGCACAGGTGCTATGACTTGTCTGTTGCCACAAAGGGGATGGAATTGGGGTTGTTAGGGCTGTGGTATGACAGAGAGTTTTAAATTGGTTCTGATGTGATGTCCCAGAGAGGGGAATAATGGGTCTTTCAGCGCCGTGGTGTCACAGAGAGGTGTCAATTGGACTTGTCAGTGCAGTGATCTCCCAGAGAGAGGAAAACTGAGGCTGTCACTGCTGTGGCCTATAGGAGGGGATGAATTCCCACTTGTCTTTGATGTTATGTCACGAAGAGGAGAAACCTGGCACTGTCACCACTGGGGTGTGTCAGATAGGTGTAAGTTGGGCTTGTTCCATCTGTGGTGTGACAGAAAGGGTGAAATTTGGTCTGTCAGTGCTGTGATGTCTTCAAGGGTGGAAACTGGGTCTTTCGCTGCTGTGATGTCCCAGAGAGGCGTAGATTGGGGTGTCCCACTGCTGTGATGTCCCAGAGAGAGGAAAACAGGGGCTATCACAGCTGTGGAGTCTGAGAGAAAGTTCCACAGGTGTTCTGACTTGTCTGTTGCCACAGAGGGGATGCAGTTGGGGATGTCATGCCTATGGTATCAGAGAGAGGTTTGAATTGGTTCTGTCTCTGCTGTGATGTCACAGAGAAGAGAATAATGAGTCTGTCACAACTGTGGTGTCCCAGAGAGGTGTAAATTGGACTTGTCACTGACTGCAGAGATGTCAGAGAGAGGTGAAACTGGGTCACTCATTTTTGTGATGTCACAGAGAGGAAGAAACTGAGGCTGCCACCACTTTGGTGTCATCAACAGATGTAAGTTGGGCCTGTCACTGCTCTGATGTCACAAATGGAGGAAAAGTGGATCAGTCAGTGCTGCGGTGTTAGAGAGGGGATGAATTTGAGGCTGTCATGACTGTGATGTCCCAGAGAGGGGAATAATGCCTCTGTCAGCACTGTGGTGTCACAGAGAGGCGTAAATGAGAGTTGTCAGTGCAGTGATGTGATAGAGAGGGGAAAATGGGTCCCTGATTGGTGTGATGTCACAGAGAGGAAAAAACTGAGACTGCCTCTGCACTGGTGTCACAGAGAGGCATCAATTGGGCCTGTCACTTCTGTGGTGTCACAAAGAGGGGATAAGTGAGTCTGTCACTGCTGTGGTGTCCCAGAGAGGGGAAAAGTGGATTGATCGCTGTTGTGCAGTCCAGAGAAAGTTGCACAGGTGCTATGACTTGTCTGTTGCCACAAAGGGGATGGAATTGGGGTTGTTAGGGCTGTGGTATGACAGAGAGTTTTAAATTGGTTCTGATGTGATGTCCCAGAGAGGGGAATAATGGGTCTTTCAGCGCCGTGGTGTCACAGAGATGTGTCAATTGGACTTGTCAGTGCAGTGATCTCCCAGAGAGAGGAAAACTGAGGCTGTCACTGCTGTGGCCTATAGGAGGGGATGAATTCCCACTTGTCTTTGATGTTATGTCACGGAGAGGAGAAACGTGGCACTGTCACCGCTGGGGTGTGTCAGATAGGTGTAAGTTGGGCTTGTTCCATCTGTGGTGTGACAGAAAGGGTGAAATTTGGTCTGTCAGTGCTGTGATGTCTTAAAGGGTGGAAACTGGGTCTTTCACTGCTGTGATGTCCCAGAGAGGCGTAGATTGGGGTGTCCCACTGCTGTGATGTCCCAGAGAGAGGAAAACAGGGGCTATCACAGCTGTGGAGTCTGAGAGAAAGTTCCACAGGTGTTCTGACTTGTCTGTTGCCACAGAGGGGATGCAGTTGGGGATGTCATGCCTATGGTATCAGAGAGAGGTTTGAATTGGTTCTGTCTCTGCTGTGATGTCACAGAGAAGAGAATAATGAGTCTGTCACAACTGTGGTGTCCCAGAGAGGTGTAAATTGGACTTGTCACTGACTGCAGTGATGTCAGAGAGAGGTGAAACTGGGTCACTCATTTTTGTGATGTCACAGAGAGGAAGAAACTGAGGCTGCCACCACTTTGGTGTCATCAACAGATGTAAGTTGGGCCTGTCACTGCTCTGATGTCACAAATGGAGGAAAAGTGGATCAGTCAGTGCTGCGGTGTTAGAGAGGGGATGAATTTGAGGCTGTCATGACTGTGATGTCCCAGAGAGGGGAATAATGCCTCTGTCACCACTGTGGTGTCACAGAGAGGCGTAAATGAGAGTTGTCAGTGCAGTGATGTGATAGAGAGGGGAAAATGGGTCCCCAATTGGTGTGATGTCACAGAGAGGAAAAAACTGAGACTGCCTCTGCACTGGTGTCACAGAGAGGCATCAATTGGGCCTGTCACTTCTGTGGTGTCAGAAAGAGGGGATAAGTGAGTCTGTCACTGCTGTGGTGTCCCAGAGAGGGGAAAAGTGGATTGATCGCTGTTGTGCAGTCCAGAGAAAGTTGCACAGGTGCTATGACTTGTCTGTTGCCACAAAGGGGATGGAATTGGGGTTGTTAGGGCTGTGGTATGACAGAGAGTTTTAAATTGGTTCTGATGTGATGTCCCAGAGAGGGGAATAATGGGTCTTTCAGCGCCGTGGTGTCACAGAGATGTGTCAATTGGACTTGTCAGTGCAGTGATCTCCCAGAGAGAGGAAAACTGAGGCTGTCACTGCTGTGGCCTATAGGAGGGGATGAATTCCCACTTGTCTTTGATGTTATGTCACGGAGAGGAGAAACGTGGCACTGTCACCGCTGGGGTGTGTCAGATAGGTGTAAGTTGGGCTTGTTCCATCTGTGGTGTGACAGAAAGGGTGAAATTTGGTCTGTCAGTGCTGTGATGTCTTAAAGGGTGGAAACTGGGTCTTTCACTGCTGTGATGTCCCAGAGAGGCGTAGATTGGGGTGTCCCACTGCTGTGATGTCCCAGAGAGAGGAAAACAGGGGCTATCACAGCTGTGGAGTCTGAGAGAACGTTCCACAGGTGTTCTGACTTGTCTGTTGCCACAGAGGGGATGCAGTTGGGGATGTCATGCCTATGGTATCAGAGAGAGGTTTGAATTGGTTCTGTCTCTGCTGTGATGTCACAGAGAAGAGAATAATGAGTCTGTCACAACTGTGGTGTCCCAGAGAGGTGTAAATTGGACTTGTCACTGACTGCAGTGATGTCAGAGAGAGGTGAAACTGGGTCACTCATTTTTGTGATGTCACAGAGAGGAAGAAACTGAGGCTGCCACCACTTTGGTGTCATCAACAGATGTAAGTTGGGCCTGTCACTGCTCTGATGTCACAAATGGAGGAAAAGTGGATCAGTCAGTGCTGCGGTGTTAGAGAGGGGATGAATTTGAGGCTGTCATGACTGTGATGTCCCAGAGAGGGGAATAATGCCTCTGTCACCACTGTGGTGTCACAGAGAGGCGTAAATGAGAGTTGTCAGTGCAGTGATGTGATAGAGAGGGGAAAATGGGTCCCCAATTGGTGTGATGTCACAGAGAGGAAAAAACTGAGACTGCCTCTGCACTGGTGTCACAGAGAGGCATCAATTGGGCCTGTCACTTCTGTGGTGTCACAAAGAGGGGATAAGTGAGTCTGTCACTGCTGTGGTGTCCCAGAGAGGGGAAAAGTGGATTGATCGCTGTTGTGCAGTCCAGAGAAAGTTGCACAGGTGCTATGACTTGTCTGTTGCCACAAAGGGGATGGAATTGGGGTTGTTAGGGCTGTGGTATGACAGAGAGTTTTAAATTGGTTCTGATGTGATGTCCCAGAGAGGGGAATAATGGGTCTTTCAGCGCCGTGGTGTCACAGAGAGGTGTCAATTGGACTTGTCAGTGCAGTGATCTCCCAGAGAGAGGAAAACTGAGGCTGTCACTGCTGTGGCCTATAGGAGGGGATGAATTCCCACTTGTCTTTGATGTTATGTCACGGAGAGGAGAAACGTGGCACTGTCACCGCTGGGGTGTGTCAGATAGGTGTAAGTTGGGCTTGTTCCATCTGTGGTGTGACAGAAAGGGTGAAATTTGGTCTGTCAGTGCTGTGATGTCTTCAAGGGTGGAAACTGGGTCTTTCACTGCTGTGATGTCCCAGAGAGGCGTAGATTGGGGTGTCCCACTGCTGTGATGTCCCAGAGAGAGGAAAACAGGGGCTATCACAGCTGTGGAGTCTGAGAGAAAGTTCCACAGGTGTTCTGACTTGTCTGTTGCCACAGAGGGGATGCAGTTGGGGATGTCATGCCTATGGTATCAGAGAGAGGTTTGAATTGGTTCTGTCTCTGCTGTGATGTCACAGAGAAGAGAATAATGAGTCTGTCACAACTGTGGTGTCCCAGAGAGGTGTAAATTGGACTTGTCACTGACTGCAGTGATGTCAGAGAGAGGTGAAACTGGGTCACTCATTTTTGTGATGTCACAGAGAGGAAGAAACTGAGGCTGCCACCACTTTGGTGTCATCAACAGATGTAAGTTGGGCCTGTCACTGCTCTGATGTCACAAATGGAGGAAAAGTGGATCAGTCAGTGCTGCGGTGTTAGAGAGGGGATGAATTTGAGGCTGTCATGACTGTGATGTCCCAGAGAGGGGAATAATGCCTCTGTCAGCACTGTGGTGTCACAGAGAGGCGTAAATTCGAGTTGTCAGTGCAGTGATGTGATAGAGAGGGGAAAATGGGTCCCTGACTGGTGTGATGTCACCGAGAGGAAAAAACTGAGACTGCCTCTGCACTGGTGTCACAGAGAGGCATCAATTGGGCCTGTCACTTCTGTGGTGTCACAAAGAGGGGAAAAGTGAGTCTGTCACTGCTGTGGTGTCCCAGAGAGGGGAAAAGTGGAGTGATCACTGTTGTGCAGTCCAGAGAAAGTTGCACAGGTGCTATGACTTGTCTGTTGCCACAAAGGGGATGGAATTGGGGTTGTTAGGGCTGTGGTATGACAGAGAGTTTTAAATTGGTTCTGATGTGATGTCCCAGAGAGGGGAATAATGGGTCTTTCAGCGCCGTGGTGTCACAGAGAGGTGTCAATTGGACTTGTCAGTGCAGTGATCTCCCAGAGAGAGGAAAACTGAGGCTGTCACTGCTGTGGCCTATAGGAGGGGATGAATTCCCACTTGTCTTTGATGTTATGTCACGAAGAGGAGAAACGTGGCACTGTCACCGCTGGGGTGTGTCAGATAGGTGTAAGTTGGGCTTGTTCCATCTGTGGTGTGACAGAAAGGGTGAAATTTGGTCTGTCATTGCTGTGGTGTCTTCAAGGGTGGAAACTGGGTCTTTCACTGCTGTGATGTCCCAGAGAGGCGTAGATTAGGGTGTCCCACTGCTGTGATGTCCCAGAGAGAGGAAAACAGGGGCTATCACAGCTGTGGAGTCTGAGAGAACGTTCCACAGGTGTTCTGACTTGTCTGTTGCCACAGAGGGGATGCAGTTGGGGATATCATGGCTATGGTATCAGAGAGAGGTTTGAATTGGTTCTGTCTCTGCTGTGATGTCACAGAGAAGAGAATAATGAGTCTGTCACCACTGTGGTGTCGCAGAGAGGTGTAAATTGGACTTGTCACTGACTGCAGTGATGTCAGAGAGAGGTGAAACTGGGTCACTCATTTTTGTGATGTCACAGAGAGGAAGAAACTGAGGCTGCCACCACTTTGGTGTCATCAACAGATGTAAGTTGGGCCTGTCACTGCTCTGATGTCACAAATGGAGGAAAAGTGGATCAGTCAGTGCTGCGGTGTTAGAGAGGGGATGAATTTGAGGCTGTCATGACTGTGATGTCCCAGAGAGGGGAATAATGCCTCTGTCACCACTGTGGTGTCACAGAGAGGCGTAAATTCGAGTTGTCAGTGCAGTGATGTGATAGAGAGGGGAAAATGGGTTCCCAATTGGTGTGATGTCACAGAGAGGAAAAAACTGAGACTGCCTCTGCACTGGTGTCACAGAGAGGCATCAATTGGGCCTGTCACTTCTGTGGTGTCACAAAGAGGGGATAAGTGAGTCTGTCACTGCTGTGGTGTCCCAGAGAGGGGAAAAGTGGATTGATCGCTGTTGTGCAGTCCAGAGAAAGTTGCACAGGTGCTATGACTTGTCTGTTGCCACAAAGGGGATGGAATTGGGGTTGTTAGGGCTGTGGTATGACAGAGAGTTTTAAATTGGTTCTGATGTGATGTCCCAGAGAGGGGAATAATGGGTCTTTCAGCGCCGTGGTGTCACAGAGATGTGTCAATTGGACTTGTCAGTGCAGTGATCTCCCAGAGAGAGGAAAACTGAGGCTGTCACTGCTGTGGCCTATAGGAGGGGATGAATTCCCACTTGTCTTTGATGTTATGTCACGGAGAGGAGAAACGTGGCACTGTCACCGCTGGGGTGTGTCAGATAGGTGTAAGTTGGGCTTGTTCCATCTGTGGTGTGACAGAAAGGGTGAAATTTGGTCTGTCAGTGCTGTGATGTCTTAAAGGGTGGAAACTGGGTCTTTCACTGCTGTGATGTCCCAGAGAGGCGTAGATTGGGGTGTCCCACTGCTGTGATGTCCCAGAGAGAGGAAAACAGGGGCTATCACAGCTGTGGAGTCTGAGAGAAAGTTCCACAGGTGTTCTGACTTGTCTGTTGCCACAGAGGGGATGCAGTTGGGGATGTCATGGCTATGGTATCAGAGAGAGGTTTGAATTGGTTCTGTCTCTGCTGTGATGTCACAGAGAAGAGAATAATGAGTCTGTCACAACTGTGGTGTCCCAGAGAGGTGTAAATTGGACTTGTCACTGACTGCAGTGATGTCAGAGAGAGGTGAAACTGGGTCACTCATTTTTGTGATGTCACAGAGAGGAAGAAACTGAGGCTGCCACCACTTTGGTGTCATCAACAGATGTAAGTTGGGCCTGTCACTGCTCTGATGTCACAAATGGAGGAAAAGTGGATCAGTCAGTGCTGCGGTGTTAGAGAGGGGATGAATTTGAGGCTGTCATGACTGTGATGTCCCAGAGAGGGGAATAATGCCTCTGTCAGCACTGTGGTGTCACAGAGAGGCGTAAATGAGAGTTGTCAGTGCAGTGATGTGATAGAGAGGGGAAAATGGGTCCCTGACTGGTGTGATGTCACAGAGAGGAAAAAACTGAGACTGCCTCTGCACTGGTGTCACAGAGAGGCATCAATTGGGCCTGTCACTTCTGTGGTGTCACAAAGAGGGGAAAAGTGAGTCTGTCACTGCTGTGGTGTCCCAGAGAGGGGAAAAGTGGATTGATCACTGTTGTGCAGTCCAGAGAAAGTTGCACAGGTGCTATGACTTGTCTGTTGCCACAAAGGGGATGGAATTGGGGTTGTTAGGGCTGTGGTATGACAGAGAGTTTTAAATTGGTTCTGATGTGATGTCCCAGAGAGGGGAATAATGGGTCTTTCAGCGCCGTGGTGTCACAGAGAGGTGTCAATTGGACTTGTCAGTGCAGTGATCTCCCAGAGAGAGGAAAACTGAGGCTGTCACTGCTGTGGCCTATAGGAGGGGATGAATTCCCACTTGTCTTTGATGTTATGTCACGAAGAGGAGAAACGTGGCACTGTCACCGCTGGGGTGTGTCAGATAGGTGTAAGTTGGGCTTGTTCCATCTGTGGTGTGACAGAAAGGGTGAAATTTGGTCTGTCATTGCTGTGGTGTCTTCAAGGGTGGAAACTGGGTCTTTCACTGCTGTGATGTCCCAGAGAGGCGTAGATTGGGGTGTCCCACTGCTGTGATGTCCCAGAGAGAGGAAAACAGGGGCTATCACAGCTGTGGAGTCTGAGAGAACGTTCCACAGGTGTTCTGACTTGTCTGTTGCCACAGAGGGGATGCAGTTGGGGATATCATGGCTATGGTATCAGAGAGAGGTTTGAATTGGTTCTGTCTCTGCTGTGATGTCACAGAGAAGAGAATAATGAGTCTGTCACCACTGTGGTGTCGCAGAGAGGTGTAAATTGGACTTGTCACTGACTGCAGTGATGTCAGAGAGAGGTGAAACTGGGTCACTCATTTTTGTGATGTCACAGAGAGGAAGAAACTGAGGCTGCCACCACTTTGGTGTCATCAACAGATGTAAGTTGGGCCTGTCACTGCTCTGATGTCACAAATGGAGGAAAAGTGGATCAGTCAGTGCTGCGGTGTTAGAGAGGGGATGAATTTGAGGCTGTCATGACTGTGATGTCCCAGAGAGGGGAATAATGCCTCTGTCAGCACTGTGGTGTCACAGAGAGGCGTAAATGAGAGTTGTCAGTGCAGTGATGTGATAGAGAGGGGAAAATGGGTCCCCGATTGGTGTGATGTCACAGAGAGGAAAAAACTGAGACTGCCTCTGCACTGGTGTCACAGAGAGGCATCAATTGGGCCTGTCACTTCTGTTATGTCACAAAGAGGGGAAAAGTGAGTCTGTCACTGCTGTGGTGTCCCAGAGAGGGGAAAAGTGGAGTGATCGCTGTTGTGCAGTCCCAGAGAAAGTTGCACAGGTGCTATGACTTGTCTGTTGCCACAAAGGGGATGGAATTGGGGTTGTTAGGGCTGTGGTATGACAGAGAGTTTTAAATTGGTTCTGATGTGATGTCCCAGAGAGGGGAATAATGGGTCTTTCAGCGCCGTGGTGTCACAGAGAGGTGTCAATTGGACTTGTCAGTGCAGTGATCTCCCAGAGAGAGGAAAACTGAGGCTGTCACTGCTGTGGCCTATAGGAGGGGATGAATTCCCACTTGTCTTTGATGTTATGTCACGGAGAGGAGAAACGTGGCACTGTCACCGCTGGGGTGTGTCAGATAGGTGTAAGTTGGGCTTGTTCCATCTGTGGTGTGACAGAAAGGGTGAAATTTGGTCTGTCAGTGCTGTGATGTCTTAAAGGGTGGAAACTGGGTCTTTCACTGCTGTGATGTCCCAGAGAGGCGTAGATTGGGGTGTCCCACTGCTGTGATGTCCCAGAGAGAGGAAAACAGAGTCTATCACAGCTGTGGAGTCTGAGAGAAAGTTCCACAGGTGTTCTGACTTGTCTGTTGCCACAGAGGGGATGCAGTTGGGGATGTCATGGCTATGGTATCAGAGAGAGGTTTGAATTGGTTCTGTCTCTGCTGTGATGTCACAGAGAAGAGAATAATGAGTCTGTCACCACTGTGGTGTCGCAGAGAGGTGTAAATTGGACTTGTCACTGACTGCAGTGATGTCAGAGAGAGGTGAAACTGGGTCACTCATTTTTGTGATGTCACAGAGAGGAAGAAACTGAGGCTGCCACCACTTTGGTGTCATCAACAGATGTAAGTTGGGCCTGTCACTGCTCTGATGTCACAAATGGAGGAAAAGTGGATCAGTCAGTGCTGCGGTGTTAGAGAGGGGATGAATTTGAGGCTGTCATGACTGTGATGTCCCAGAGAGGGGAATAATGCCTCTGTCACCACTGTGGTGTCACAGAGAGGCGTAAATGAGAGTTGTCAGTGCAGTGATGTGATAGAGAGGGGAAAATGGGTCCCCAATTGGTGTGATGTCACAGAGAGGAAAAAACTGAGACTGCCTCTGCACTGGTGTCACAGAGAGGCATCAATTGGGCCTGTCACTTCTGTGGTGTCACAAAGAGGGGATAAGTGAGTCTGTCACTGCTGTGGTGTCCCAGAGAGGGGAAAAGTGGATTGATCGCTGTTGTGCAGTCCAGAGAAAGTTGCACAGGTGCTATGACTTGTCTGTTGCCACAAAGGGGATGGAATTGGGGTTGTTAGGGCTGTGGTATGACAGAGAGTTTTAAATTGGTTCTGATGTGATGTCCCAGAGAGGGGAATAATGGGTCTTTCAGCGCCGTGGTGTCACAGAGAGGTGTCAATTGGACTTGTCAGTGCAGTGATCTCCCAGAGAGAGGAAAACTGAGGCTGTCACTGCTGTGGCCTATAGGAGGGGATGAATTCCCACTTGTCTTTGATGTTATGTCACGGAGAGGAGAAACGTGGCACTGTCACCGCTGGGGTGTGTCAGATAGGTGTAAGTTGGGCTTGTTCCATCTGTGGTGTGACAGAAAGGGTGAAATTTGGTCTGTCAGTGCTGTGATGTCTTAAAGGGTGGAAACTGGGTCTTTCACTGCTGTGATGTCCCAGAGAGGCGTAGATTGGGGTGTCCCACTGCTGTGATGTCCCAGAGAGAGGAAAACAGGGGCTATCACAGCTGTGGAGTCTGAGAGAAAGTTCCACAGGTGTTCTGACTTGTCTGTTGCCACAGAGGGGATGCAGTTGGGGATGTCATGGCTATGGTATCAGAGAGAGGTTTGAATTGGTTCTGTCTCTGCTGTGATGTCACAGAGAAGAGAATAATGAGTCTGTCACAACTGTGGTGTCCCAGAGAGGTGTAAATTGGACTTGTCACTGACTGCAGTGATGTCAGAGAGAGGTGAAACTGGGTCACTCATTTTTGTGATGTCACAGAGAGGAAGAAACTGAGGCTGCCACCACTTTGGTGTCATCAACAGATGTAAGTTGGGCCTGTCACTGCTCTGATGTCACAAATGGAGGAAAAGTGGATCAGTCAGTGCTGCGGTGTTAGAGAGGGGATGAATTTGAGGCTGTCATGACTGTGATGTCCCAGAGAGGGGAATAATGCCTCTGTCAGCACTGTGGTGTCACAGAGAGGCGTAAATTCGAGTTGTCAGTGCAGTGATGTGATAGAGAGGGGAAAATGGGTCCCTGACTGGTGTGATGTCACCGAGAGGAAAAAACTGAGACTGCCTCTGCACTGGTGTCACAGAGAGGCATCAATTGGGCCTGTCACTTCTGTGGTGTCACAAAGAGGGGAAAAGTGAGTCTGTCACTGCTGTGGTGTCCCAGAGAGGGGAAAAGTGGAGTGATCACTGTTGTGCAGTCCAGAGAAAGTTGCACAGGTGCTATGACTTGTCTGTTGCCACAAAGGGGATGGAATTGGGGTTGTTAGGGCTGTGGTATGACAGAGAGTTTTAAATTGGTTCTGATGTGATGTCCCAGAGAGGGGAATAATGGGTCTTTCAGCGCCGTGGTGTCACAGAGAGGTGTCAATTGGACTTGTCAGTGCAGTGATCTCCCAGAGAGAGGAAAACTGAGGCTGTCACTGCTGTGGCCTATAGGAGGGGATGAATTCCCACTTGTCTTTGATGTTATGTCACGAAGAGGAGAAACGTGGCACTGTCACCGCTGGGGTGTGTCAGATAGGTGTAAGTTGGGCTTGTTCCATCTGTGGTGTGACAGAAAGGGTGAAATTTGGTCTGTCATTGCTGTGGTGTCTTCAAGGGTGGAAACTGGGTCTTTCACTGCTGTGATGTCCCAGAGAGGCGTAGATTAGGGTGTCCCACTGCTGTGATGTCCCAGAGAGAGGAAAACAGGGGCTATCACAGCTGTGGAGTCTGAGAGAACGTTCCACAGGTGTTCTGACTTGTCTGTTGCCACAGAGGGGATGCAGTTGGGGATATCATGGCTATGGTATCAGAGAGAGGTTTGAATTGGTTCTGTCTCTGCTGTGATGTCACAGAGAAGAGAATAATGAGTCTGTCACCACTGTGGTGTCGCAGAGAGGTGTAAATTGGACTTGTCACTGACTGCAGTGATGTCAGAGAGAGGTGAAACTGGGTCACTCATTTTTGTGATGTCACAGAGAGGAAGAAACTGAGGCTGCCACCACTTTGGTGTCATCAACAGATGTAAGTTGGGCCTGTCACTGCTCTGATGTCACAAATGGAGGAAAAGTGGATCAGTCAGTGCTGCGGTGTTAGAGAGGGGATGAATTTGAGGCTGTCATGACTGTGATGTCCCAGAGAGGGGAATAATGCCTCTGTCACCACTGTGGTGTCACAGAGAGGCGTAAATGAGAGTTGTCAGTGCAGTGATGTGATAGAGAGGGGAAAATGGGTCCCCAATTGGTGTGATGTCACAGAGAGGAAAAAACTGAGACTGCCTCTGCACTGGTGTCACAGAGAGGCATCAATTGGGCCTGTCACTTCTGTGGTGTCACAAAGAGGGGATAAGTGAGTCTGTCACTGCTGTGGTGTCCCAGAGAGGGGAAAAGTGGATTGATCGCTGTTGTGCAGTCCAGAGAAAGTTGCACAGGTGCTATGACTTGTCTGTTGCCACAAAGGGGATGGAATTGGGGTTGTTAGGGCTGTGGTATGACAGAGAGTTTTAAATTGGTTCTGATGTGATGTCCCAGAGAGGGGAATAATGGGTCTTTCAGCGCCGTGGTGTCACAGAGATGTGTCAATTGGACTTGTCAGTGCAGTGATCTCCCAGAGAGAGGAAAACTGAGGCTGTCACTGCTGTGGCCTATAGGAGGGGATGAATTCCCACTTGTCTTTGATGTTATGTCACGGAGAGGAGAAACGTGGCACTGTCACCGCTGGGGTGTGTCAGATAGGTGTAAGTTGGGCTTGTTCCATCTGTGGTGTGACAGAAAGGGTGAAATTTGGTCTGTCAGTGCTGTGGTGTCTTCAAGGGTGGAAACTGGGTCTTTCACTGCTGTGATGTCCCAGAGAGGCGTAGATTGGGGTGTCCCACTGCTGTGATGTCCCAGAGAGAGGAAAACAGGGGCTATCACAGCTGTGGAGTCTGAGAGAAAGTTCCACAGGTGTTCTGACTTGTCTGTTGCCACAGAGGGGATGCAGTTGGGGATGTCATGCCTATGGTATCAGAGAGAGGTTTGAATTGGTTCTGTCTCTGCTGTGATGTCACAGAGAAGAGAATAATGAGTCTGTCACAACTGTGGTGTCCCAGAGAGGTGTAAATTGGACTTGTCACTGACTGCAGTGATGTCAGAGAGAGGTGAAACTGGGTCACTCATTTTTGTGATGTCACAGAGAGGAAGAAACTGAGGCTGCCACCACTTTGGTGTCATCAACAGATGTAAGTTGGGCCTGTCACTGCTCTGATGTCACAAATGGAGGAAAAGTGGATCAGTCAGTGCTGCGGTGTTAGAGAGGGGATGAATTTGAGGCTGTCATGACTGTGATGTCCCAGAGAGGGGAATAATGCCTCTGTCAGCACTGTGGTGTCACAGAGAGGCGTAAATTCGAGTTGTCAGTGCAGTGATGTGATAGAGAGGGGAAAATGGGTCCCTGACTGGTGTGATGTCACAGAGAGGAAAAAACTGAGACTGCCTCTGCACTGGTGTCACAGAGAGGCATCAATTGGGCCTGTCACTTCTGTGGTGTCACAAAGAGGGGAAAAGTGAGTCTGTCACTGCTGTGGTGTCCCAGAGAGGGGAAAAGTGGATTGATCACTGTTGTGCAGTCCAGAGAAAGTTGCACAGGTGCTATGACTTGTCTGTTGCCACAAAGGGGATGGAATTGGGGTTGTTAGGGCTGTGGTATGACAGAGAGTTTTAAATTGGTTCTGATGTGATGTCCCAGAGAGGGGAATAATGGGTCTTTCAGCGCCGTGGTGTCACAGAGAGGTGTCAATTGGACTTGTCAGTGCAGTGATCTCCCAGAGAGAGGAAAACTGAGGCTGTCACTGCTGTGGCCTATAGGAGGGGATGAATTCCCACTTGTCTTTGATGTTATGTCACGAAGAGGAGAAACGTGGCACTGTCACCGCTGGGGTGTGTCAGATAGGTGTAAGTTGGGCTTGTTCCATCTGTGGTGTGACAGAAAGGGTGAAATTTGGTCTGTCATTGCTGTGGTGTCTTCAAGGGTGGAAACTGGGTCTTTCACTGCTGTGATGTCCCAGAGAGGCGTAGATTGGGGTGTCCCACTGCTGTGATGTCCCAGAGAGAGGAAAACAGGGGCTATCACAGCTGTGGAGTCTGAGAGAACGTTCCACAGGTGTTCTGACTTGTCTGTTGCCACAGAGGGGATGCAGTTGGGGATATCATGGCTATGGTATCAGAGAGAGGTTTGAATTGGTTCTGTCTCTGCTGTGATGTCACAGAGAAGAGAATAATGAGTCTGTCACCACTGTGGTGTCCCAGAGAGGTGTAAATTGGACTTGTCACTGACTGCAGTGATGTCAGAGAGAGGTGAAACTGGGTCACTCATTTTTGTGATGTCACAGAGAGGAAGAAACTGAGGCTGCCACCACTTTGGTGTCATCAACAGATGTAAGTTGGGCCTGTCACTGCTCTGATGTCACAAATGGAGGAAAAGTGGATCAGTCAGTGCTGCGGTGTTAGAGAGGGGATGAATTTGAGGCTGTCATGACTGTGATGTCCCAGAGAGGGGAATAATGCCTCTGTCAGCACTGTGGTGTCACAGAGAGGCGTAAATGAGAGTTGTCAGTGCAGTGATGTGATAGAGAGGGGAAAATGGGTCCCCGATTGGTGTGATGTCACAGAGAGGAAAAAACTGAGACTGCCTCTGCACTGGTGTCACAGAGAGGCATCAATTGGGCCTGTCACTTCTGTTATGTCACAAAGAGGGGAAAAGTGAGTCTGTCACTGCTGTGGTGTCCCAGAGAGGGGAAAAGTGGAGTGATCGCTGTTGTGCAGTCCCAGAGAAAGTTGCACAGGTGCTATGACTTGTCTGTTGCCACAAAGGGGATGGAATTGGGGTTGTTAGGGCTGTGGTATGACAGAGAGTTTTAAATTGGTTCTGATGTGATGTCCCAGAGAGGGGAATAATGGGTCTTTCAGCGCCGTGGTGTCACAGAGAGGTGTCAATTGGACTTGTCAGTGCAGTGATCTCCCAGAGAGAGGAAAACTGAGGCTGTCACTGCTGTGGCCTATAGGAGGGGATGAATTCCCACTTGTCTTTGATGTTATGTCACGGAGAGGAGAAACGTGGCACTGTCACCGCTGGGGTGTGTCAGATAGGTGTAAGTTGGGCTTGTTCCATCTGTGGTGTGACAGAAAGGGTGAAATTTGGTCTGTCAGTGCTGTGATGTCTTAAAGGGTGGAAACTGGGTCTTTCACTGCTGTGATGTCCCAGAGAGGCGTAGATTGGTGTGTCCCACTGCTGTGATGTCCCAGAGAGAGGAAAACAGAGTCTATCACAGCTGTGGAGTCTGAGAGAAAGTTCCACAGGTGTTCTGACTTGTCTGTTGCCACAGAGGGGATGCAGTTGGGGATGTCATGGCTATGGTATCAGAGAGAGGTTTGAATTGGTTCTGTCTCTGCTGTGATGTCACAGAGAAGAGAATAATGAGTCTGTCACCACTGTGGTGTCGCAGAGAGGTGTAAATTGGACTTGTCACTGACTGCAGTGATGTCAGAGAGAGGTGAAACTGGGTCACTCATTTTTGTGATGTCACAGAGAGGAAGAAACTGAGGCTGCCACCACTTTGGTGTCATCAACAGATGTAAGTTGGGCCTGTCACTGCTCTGATGTCACAAATGGAGGAAAAGTGGATCAGTCAGTGCTGCGGTGTTAGAGAGGGGATGAATTTGAGGCTGTCATGACTGTGATGTCCCAGAGAGGGGAATAATGCCTCTGTCACCACTGTGGTGTCACAGAGAGGCGTAAATGAGAGTTGTCAGTGCAGTGATGTGATAGAGAGGGGAAAATGGGTCCCCAATTGGTGTGATGTCACAGAGAGGAAAAAACTGAGACTGCCTCTGCACTGGTGTCACAGAGAGGCATCAATTGGGCCTGTCACTTCTGTGGTGTCACAAAGAGGGGATAAGTGAGTCTGTCACTGCTGTGGTGTCCCAGAGAGGGGAAAAGTGGATTGATCGCTGTTGTGCAGTCCAGAGAAAGTTGCACAGGTGCTATGACTTGTCTGTTGCCACAAAGGGGATGGAATTGGGGTTGTTAGGGCTGTGGTATGACAGAGAGTTTTAAATTGGTTCTGATGTGATGTCCCAGAGAGGGGAATAATGGGTCTTTCAGCGCCGTGGTGTCACAGAGATGTGTCAATTGGACTTGTCAGTGCAGTGATCTCCCAGAGAGAGGAAAACTGAGGCTGTCACTGCTGTGGCCTATAGGAGGGGATGAATTCCCACTTGTCTTTGATGTTATGTCACGGAGAGGAGAAACGTGGCACTGTCACCGCTGGGGTGTGTCAGATAGGTGTAAGTTGGGCTTGTTCCATCTGTGGTGTGACAGAAAGGGTGAAATTTGGTCTGTCAGTGCTGTGATGTCTTAAAGGGTGGAAACTGGGTCTTTCACTGCTGTGATGTCCCAGAGAGGCGTAGATTGGGGTGTCCCACTGCTGTGATGTCCCAGAGAGAGGAAAACAGGGGCTATCACAGCTGTGGAGTCTGAGAGAACGTTCCACAGGTGTTCTGACTTGTCTGTTGCCACAGAGGGGATGCAGTTGGGGATGTCATGGCTATGGTATCAGAGAGAGGTTTGAATTGGTTCTGTCTCTGCTGTGATGTCACAGAGAAGAGAATAATGAGTCTGTCACAACTGTGGTGTCCCAGAGAGGTGTAAATTGGACTTGTCACTGACTGCAGTGATGTCAGAGAGAGGTGAAACTGGGTCACTCATTTTTGTGATGTCACAGAGAGGAAGAAACTGAGGCTGCCACCACTTTGGTGTCATCAACAGATGTAAGTTGGGCCTGTCACTGCTCTGATGTCACAAATGGAGGAAAAGTGGATCAGTCAGTGCTGCGGTGTTAGAGAGGGGATGAATTTGAGGCTGTCATGACTGTGATGTCCCAGAGAGGGGAATAATGCCTCTGTCAGCACTGTGGTGTCACAGAGAGGCGTAAATGAGAGTTGTCAGTGCAGTGATGTGATAGAGAGGGGAAAATGGGTCCCTGACTGGTGTGATGTCACAGAGAGGAAAAAACTGAGACTGCCTCTGCACTGGTGTCACAGAGAGGCATCAATTGGGCCTGTCACTTCTGTGGTGTCACAAAGAGGGGAAAAGTGAGTCTGTCACTGCTGTGGTGTCCCAGAGAGGGGAAAAGTGGAGTGATCACTGTTGTGCAGTCCAGAGAAAGTTGCACAGGTGCTATGACTTGTCTGTTGCCACAAAGGGGATGGAATTGGGGTTGTTAGGGCTGTGGTATGACAGAGAGTTTTAAATTGGTTCTGATGTGATGTCCCAGAGAGGGGAATAATGGGTCTTTCAGCGCCGTGGTGTCACAGAGAGGTGTCAATTGGACTTGTCAGTGCAGTGATCTCCCAGAGAGAGGAAAACTGAGGCTGTCACTGCTGTGGCCTATAGGAGGGGATGAATTCCCACTTGTCTTTGATGTTATGTCACGAAGAGGAGAAACGTGGCACTGTCACCGCTGGGGTGTGTCAGATAGGTGTAAGTTGGGCTTGTTCCATCTGTGGTGTGACAGAAAGGGTGAAATTTGGTCTGTCATTGCTGTGGTGTCTTCAAGGGTGGAAACTGGGTCTTTCACTGCTGTGATGTCCCAGAGAGGCGTAGATTGGGGTGTCCCACTGCTGTGATGTCCCAGAGAGAGGAAAACAGGGGCTATCACAGCTGTGGAGTCTGAGAGAACGTTCCACAGGTGTTCTGACTTGTCTGTTGCCACAGAGGGGATGCAGTTGGGGATGTCATGCCTATGGTATCAGAGAGAGGTTTGAATTGGTTCTGTCTCTGCTGTGATGTCACAGAGAAGAGAATAATGAGTCTGTCACCACTGTGGTGTCCCAGAGAGGTGTAAATTGGACTTGTCACTGACTGCAGTGATGTCAGAGAGAGGTGAAACTGGGTCACTCATTTTTGTGATGTCACAGAGAGGAAGAAACTGAGGCTGCCACCACTTTGGTGTCATCAACAGATGTAAGTTGGGCCTGTCACTGCTCTGATGTCACAAATGGAGGAAAAGTGGATC
Source organism: Poecile atricapillus (assembly GCF_030490865.1). Taxonomy (NCBI): domain Eukaryota; kingdom Metazoa; phylum Chordata; class Aves; order Passeriformes; family Paridae; genus Poecile; species Poecile atricapillus. Next base: position 117,273,803 of record NC_081249.1, on the reverse strand, counting down.
AGTCAGTGCTGCGGTGTTAGAGAGGGGATGAATTTGAGGCTGTCATGACTGTGATGTCCCAGAGAGGGGAATAATGCCTCTGTCAGCACTGTGGTGTCACAGAGAGGCGTAAATGAGAGTTGTCAGTGCAGTGATGTGATAGAGAGGGGAAAATGGGTCCCTGATTGGTGTGATGTCACAGAGAGGAAAAAACTGAGACTGCCTCTGCACTGGTGTCACAGAGAGGCATCAATTGGGCCTGTCACTTCTGTGGTGTCACAAAGAGGGGAAAAGTGAGTCTGTCACTGCTGTGGTGTCCCAGAGAGGGGAAAAGTGGATTGATCGCTGTTGTGCAGTCCAGAGAAAGTTGCACAGGTGCTATGACTTGTCTGTTGCCACAAAGGGGATGGAATTGGGGTTGTTAGGGCTGTGGTATGACAGAGAGTTTTAAATTGGTTCTGATGTGATGTCCCAGAGAGGGGAATAATGGGTCTTTCAGCGCCGTGGTGTCACAGAGAGGTGTCAATTGGACTTGTCAGTGCAGTGATCTCCCAGAGAGAGGAAAACTGAGGCTGTCACTGCTGTGGCCTATAGGAGGGGATGAATTCCCACTTGTCTTTGATGTTATGTCACGAAGAGGAGAAACCTGGCACTGTCACCACTGGGGTGTGTCAGATAGGTGTAAGTTGGGCTTGTTCCATCTGTGGTGTGACAGAAAGGGTGAAATTTGGTCTGTCAGTGCTGTGATGTCTTCAAGGGTGGAAACTGGGTCTTTCGCTGCTGTGATGTCCCAGAGAGGCGTAGATTGGGGTGTCCCACTGCTGTGATGTCCCAGAGAGAGGAAAACAGGGGCTATCACAGCTGTGGAGTCTGAGAGAACGTTCCACAGGTGTTCTGACTTGTCTGTTGCCACAGAGGGGATGCAGTTGGGGATGTCATGCCTATGGTATCAGAGAGAGGTTTGAATTGGTTCTGTCTCTGCTGTGATGTCACAGAGAAGAGAATAATGAGTCTGTCACCACTGTGGTGTCGCAGAGAGGTGTAAATTGGACTTGTCACTGACTGCAGTGATGTCAGAGAGAGGTGAAACTGGGTCACTCATTTTTGTGATGTCACAGAGAGGAAGAAACTGAGGCTGCCACCACTTTGGTGTCATCAACAGATGTAAGTTGGGCCTGTCACTGCTCTGATGTCACAAATGGAGGAAAAGTGGATCAGTCAGTGCTGCGGTGTTAGAGAGGGGATGAATTTGAGGCTGTCATGACTGTGATGTCCCAGAGAGGGGAATAATGCCTCTGTCACCACTGTGGTGTCACAGAGAGGCGTAAATGAGAGTTTTCAGTGCAGTGATATGATAGAGAGGGGAAAATGGGTCCCTGATTGGTGTGATGTCACAGAGAGGAAAAAACTGAGACTGCCTCTGCACTGGTGTCACAGAGAGGCATCAATTGGGCCTGTCACTTCTGTGATGTCACAAAGAGGGGAAAAGTGAGTCTGTCACTGCTGTGGTGTCCCAGAGAGGGGAAAAGTGGATTGATCGCTGTTGTGCAGTCCCAGAGAAAGTTGCACAGGTGCTATGACTTGTCTGTTGCCACAAAGGGGATGGAATTGGGGTTGTTAGGGCTGTGGTATGACAGAGAGTTTTAAATTGGTTCTGATGTGATGTCCCAGAGAGGGGAATAATGGGTCTTTCAGCGCCGTGGTGTCACAGAGAGGTGTCAATTGGACTTGTCAGTGCAGTGATCTCCCAGAGAGAGGAAAACTGAGGCTGTCACTGCTGTGGCCTATAGGAGGGGATGAATTCCCACTTGTCTTTGATGTTATGTCACGGAGAGGAGAAACGTGGCACTGTCACCGCTGGGGTGTGTCAGATAGGTGTAAGTTGGGCTTGTTCCATCTGTGGTGTGACAGAAAGGGTGAAATTTGGTCTGTCAGTGCTGTGATGTCTTCAAGGGTGGAAACTGGGTCTTTCACTGCTGTGATGTCCCAGAGAGGCGTAGATTGGGGTGTCCCACTGCTGTGATGTCCCAGAGAGAGGAAAACAGGGGCTATCACAGCTGTGGAGTCTGAGAGAAAGTTCCACAGGTGTTCTGACTTGTCTGTTGCCACAGAGGGGATGCAGTTGGGGATGTCATGGCTATGGTATCAGAGAGAGGTTTGAATTGGTTCTGTCTCTGCTGTGATGTCACAGAGAAGAGAATAATGAGTCTGTCACAACTGTGGTGTCCCAGAGAGGTGTAAATTGGACTTGTCACTGACTGCAGAGATGTCAGAGAGAGGTGAAACTGGGTCACTCATTTTTGTGATGTCACAGAGAGGAAGAAACTGAGGCTGCCACCACTTTGGTGTCATCAACAGATGTAAGTTGGGCCTGTCACTGCTCTGATGTCACAAATGGAGGAAAAGTGGATCAGTCAGTGCTGCGGTGTTAGAGAGGGGATGAATTTGAGGCTGTCATGACTGTGATGTCCCAGAGAGGGGAATAATGCCTCTGTCAGCACTGTGGTGTCACAGAGAGGCGTAAATGAGAGTTGTCAGTGCAGTGATGTGATAGAGAGGGGAAAATGGGTCCCTGACTGGTGTGATGTCACAGAGAGGAAAAAACTGAGACTGCCTCTGCACTGGTGTCACAGAGAGGCATCAATTGGGCCTGTCACTTCTGTGATGTCACAAAGAGGGGAAAAGTGAGTCTGTCACTGCTGTGGTGTCCCAGAGAGGGGAAAAGTGGATTGATCGCTGTTGTGCAGTCCCAGAGAAAGTTGCACAGGTGCTATGACTTGTCTGTTGCCACAAAGGGGATGGAATTGGGGTTGTTAGGGCTGTGGTATGACAGAGAGTTTTAAATTGGTTCTGATGTGATGTCCCAGAGAGGGGAATAATGGGTCTTTCAGCGCCGTGGTGTCACAGAGAGGTGTCAATTGGACTTGTCAGTGCAGTGATCTCCCAGAGAGAGGAAAACTGAGGCTGTCACTGCTGTGGCCTATAGGAGGGGATGAATTCCCACTTGTCTTTGATGTTATGTCACGGAGAGGAGAAACGTGGCACTGTCACCGCTGGGGTGTGTCAGATAGGTGTAAGTTGGGCTTGTTCCATCTGTGGTGTGACAGAAAGGGTGAAATTTGGTCTGTCAGTGCTGTGATGTCTTCAAGGGTGGAAACTGGGTCTTTCACTGCTGTGATGTCCCAGAGAGGCGTAGATTGGGGTGTCCCACTGCTGTGATGTCCCAGAGAGAGGAAAACAGGGGCTATCACAGCTGTGGAGTCTGAGAGAAAGTTCCACAGGTGTTCTGACTTGTCTGTTGCCACAGAGGGGATGCAGTTGGGGATGTCATGGCTATGGTATCAGAGAGAGGTTTGAATTGGTTCTGTCTCTGCTGTGATGTCACAGAGAAGAGAATAATGAGTCTGTCACCACTGTGGTGTCCCAGAGAGGTGTAAATTGGACTTGTCACTGACTGCAGTGATGTCAGAGAGAGGTGAAACTGGGTCACTCATTTTTGTGATGTCACAGAGAGGAAGAAACTGAGGCTGCCACCACTTTGGTGTCATCAACAGATGTAAGTTGGGCCTGTCACTGCTCTGATGTCACAAATGGAGGAAAAGTGGATCAGTCAGTGCTGCGGTGTTAGAGAGGGGATGAATTTGAGGCTGTCATGACTGTGATGTCCCAGAGAGGGGAATAATGCCTCTGTCAGCACTGTGGTGTCACAGAGAGGCGTAAATGAGAGTTGTCAGTGCAGTGATGTGATAGAGAGGGGAAAATGGGTCCCTGATTGGTGTGATGTCACAGAGAGGAAAAAACTGAGACTGCCTCTGCACTGGTGTCACAGAGAGGCATCAATTGGGCCTGTCACTTCTGTGGTGTCACAAAGAGGGGATAAGTGAGTCTGTCACTGCTGTGGTGTCCCAGAGAGGGGAAAAGTGGATTGATCGCTGTTGTGCAGTCCAGAGAAAGTTGCACAGGTGCTATGACTTGTCTGTTGCCACAAAGGGGATGGAATTGGGGTTGTTAGGGCTGTGGTATGACAGAGAGTTTTAAATTGGTTCTGATGTGATGTCCCAGAGAGGGGAATAATGGGTCTTTCAGCGCCGTGGTGTCACAGAGATGTGTCAATTGGACTTGTCAGTGCAGTGATCTCCCAGAGAGAGGAAAACTGAGGCTGTCACTGCTGTGGCCCATAGGAGGGGATGAATTCCCACTTGTCTTTGATGTTATGTCACGAAGAGGAGAAACGTGGCACTGTCACCGCTGGGGTGTGTCAGATAGGTGTAAGTTGGGCTTGTTCCATCTGTGGTGTGACAGAAAGGGTGAAATTTGGTCTGTCAGTGCTGTGATGTCTTCAAGGGTGGAAACTGGGTCTTTCACTGCTGTGATGTCCCAGAGAGGCGTAGATTGGGGTGTCCCACTGCTGTGATGTCCCAGAGAGAGGAAAACAGGGGCTATCACAGCTGTGGAGTCTGAGAGAAAGTTCCACAGGTGTTCTGACTTGTCTGTTGCCACAGAGGGGATGCAGTTGGGGATGTCATGCCTATGGTATCAGAGAGAGGTTTGAATTGGTTCTGTCTCTGCTGTGATGTCACAGAGAAGAGAATAATGAGTCTGTCACAACTGTGGTGTCCCAGAGAGGTGTAAATTGGACTTGTCACTGACTGCAGTGATGTCAGAGAGAGGTGAAACTGGGTCACTCATTTTTGTGATGTCACAGAGAGGAAGAAACTGAGGCTGCCACCACTTTGGTGTCATCAACAGATGTAAGTTGGGCCTGTCACTGCTCTGATGTCACAAATGGAGGAAAAGTGGATCAGTCAGTGCTGCGGTGTTAGAGAGGGGATGAATTTGAGGCTGTCATGACTGTGATGTCCCAGAGAGGGGAATAATGCCTCTGTCAGCACTGTGGTGTCACAGAGAGGCGTAAATGAGAGTTGTCAGTGCAGTGATGTGATAGAGAGGGGAAAATGGGTCCCCTATTGGTGTGATGTCACAGAGAGGAAAAAACTGAGACTGCCTCTGCACTGGTGTCACAGAGAGGCATCAATTGGGCCTGTCACTTCTGTGGTGTCAGAAAGAGGGGAAAAGTGAGTCTGTCACTGCTGTGGTGTCCCAGAGAGGGGAAAAGTAGATTGATCACTGTTGTGCAGTCCCAGAGAAAGTTGCACAGGTGCTATGACTTGTCTGTTGCCACAAAGGGGATGGAATTGGGGTTGTTAGGGCTGTGGTATGACAGAGAGTTTTAAATTGGTTCTGATGTGATGTCCCAGAGAGGGGAATAATGGGTCTTTCAGCGCCGTGGTGTCACAGAGAGGTGTCAATTGGACTTGTCAGTGCAGTGATCTCCCAGAGAGAGGAAAACTGAGGCTGTCACTGCTGTGGCCTATAGGAGGGGATGAATTCCCACTTGTCTTTGATGTTATGTCACGAAGAGAAGAAACGTGGCACTGTCACCGCTGGGGTGTGTAAGATAGGTGTAAGTTGGGCTTGTTCCATCTGTGGTGTGACAGAAAGGGTGAAATTTGGTCTGTCATTGCTGTGGTGTCTTCAAGGGTGGAAACTGGGTCTTTCACTGCTGTGATGTCCCAGAGAGGCGTAGATTGGGGTGTCCCACTGCTGTGATGTCCCAGAGAGAGGAAAACAGGGTCTATCACAGCTGTGGAGTCTGAGAGAACGTTCCACAGGTGTTCTGACTTGTCTGTTGCCACAGAGGGGATGCAGTTGGGGATATCATGGCTATGGTATCAGAGAGAGGTTTGAATTGGTTCTGTCTCTGCTGTGATGTCACAGAGAAGAGAATAATGAGTCTGTCACCACTGTGGTGTCCCAGAGAAGTGTAAATTGGACTTGTCACTGACTGCAGAGATGTCAGAGAGAGGTGAAACTGGGTCACTCATTTTTGTGATGTCACAGAGAGGAAGAAACTGAGGCTGCCACCACTTTGGTGTCATCAACAGATGTAAGTTGGGCCTGTCACTGCTCTGATGTCACAAATGGAGGAAAAGTGGATCAGTCAGTGCTGCGGTGTTAGAGAGGGGATGAATTTGAGGCTGTCATGACTGTGATGTCCCAGAGAGGGGAATAATGCCTCTGTCACCACTGTGGTGTCACAGAGAGGCGTAAATGAGAGTTGTCAGTGCAGTGATGTGATAGAGAGGGGAAAATGGGTCCCTGATTGGTGTGATGTCACAGAGAGGAAAAAACTGAGACTGCCTCTGCACTGGTGTCACAGAGAGGCATCAATTGGGCCTGTCACTTCTGTGGTGTCAGAAAGAGGGGAAAAGTGAGTCTGTCACTGCTGTGGTGTCCCAGAGAGGGGAAAAGTGGATTGATCACTGTTGTGCAGTCCCAGAGAAAGTTGCACAGGTGCTATGACTTGTCTGTTGCCACAAAGGGGATGGAATTGGGGTTGTTAGGGCTGTGGTATGACAGAGAGTTTTAAATTGGTTCTGATGTGATGTCCCAGAGAGGGGAATAATGGGTCTTTCAGCGCCGTGGTGTCACAGAGAGGTGTCAATTGGACTTGTCAGTGCAGTGATCTCCCAGAGAGAGGAAAACTGAGGCTGTCACTGCTGTGGCCTATAGGAGGGGATGAATTCCCACTTGTCTTTGATGTTATGTCACGAAGAGAAGAAACGTGGCACTGTCACCGCTGGGGTGTGTAAGATAGGTGTAAGTTGGGCTTGTTCCATCTGTGGTGTGACAGAAAGGGTGAAATTTGGTCTGTCATTGCTGTGGTGTCTTCAAGGGTGGAAACTGGGTCTTTCACTGCTGTGATGTCCCAGAGAGGCGTAGATTGGGGTGTCCCACTGCTGTGATGTCCCAGAGAGAGGAAAACAGGGTCTATCACAGCTGTGGAGTCTGAGAGAACGTTCCACAGGTGTTCTGACTTGTCTGTTGCCACAGAGGGGATGCAGTTGGGGATATCATGGCTATGGTATCAGAGAGAGGTTTGAATTGGTTCTGTCTCTGCTGTGATGTCACAGAGAAGAGAATAATGAGTCTGTCACCACTGTGGTGTCCCAGAGAAGTGTAAATTGGACTTGTCACTGACTGCAGAGATGTCAGAGAGAGGTGAAACTGGGTCACTCATTTTTGTGATGTCACAGAGAGGAAGAAACTGAGGCTGCCACCACTTTGGTGTCATCAACAGATGTAAGTTGGGCCTGTCACTGCTCTGATGTCACAAATGGAGGAAAAGTGGATCAGTCAGTGCTGCGGTGTTAGAGAGGGGATGAATTTGAGGCTGTCATGACTGTGATGTCCCAGAGAGGGGAATAATGCCTCTGTCACCACTGTGGTGTCACAGAGAGGCGTAAATGAGAGTTGTCAGTGCAGTGATGTGATAGAGAGGGGAAAATGGATCCCCTATTGGTGTGATGTCACAGAGAGGAAAAAACTGAGACTGCCTCTGCACTGGTGTCACAGAGAGGCATCAATTGGGCCTGTCACTTCTGTGATGTCACAAAGAGGGGATAAGTGAGTCTGTCACTGCTGTGGTGTCCCAGAGAGGGGAAAAGTGGATTGATCGCTGTTGTGCAGTCCCAGAGAAAGTTGCACAGGTGCTATGACTTGTGTGTTGCCACAAAGGGGATGGAATTGGGGTTGTTAGGGCTGTGGTATGACAGAGAGTTTTAAATTGGTTCTGATGTGATGTCCCAGAGAGGGGAATAATGGGTCTTTCAGCGCCGTGGTGTCACAGAGATGTGTCAATTGGACTTGTCAGTGCAGTGATCTCCCAGAGAGAGGAAAACTGAGGCTGTCACTGCTGTGGCCTATAGGAGGGGATGAATTCCCACTTGTCTTTGATGTTATGTCACGAAGAGAAGAAACGTGGCACTGTCACCGCTGGGGTGTGTAAGATAGGTGTAAGTTGGGCTTGTTCCATCTGTGGTGTGACAGAAAGGGTGAAATTTGGTCTGTCATTGCTGTGGTGTCTTCAAGGGTGGAAACTGGGTCTTTCACTGCTGTGATGTCCCAGAGAGGCGTAGATTGGGGTGTCCCACTGCTGTGATGTCCCAGAGAGAGGAAAACAGGGTCTATCACAGCTGTGGAGTCTGAGAGAACGTTCCACAGGTGTTCTGACTTGTCTGTTGCCACAGAGGGGATGCAGTTGGGGATATCATGGCTATGGTATCAGAGAGAGGTTTGAATTGGTTCTGTCTCTGCTGTGATGTCACAGAGAAGAGAATAATGAGTCTGTCACCACTGTGGTGTCCCAGAGAAGTGTAAATTGGACTTGTCACTGACTGCAGAGATGTCAGAGAGAGGTGAAACTGGGTCACTCATTTTTGTGATGTCACAGAGAGGAAGAAACTGAGGCTGCCACCACTTTGGTGTCATCAACAGATGTAAGTTGGGCCTGTCACTGCTCTGATGTCACAAATGGAGGAAAAGTGGATCAGTCAGTGCTGCGGTGTTAGAGAGGGGATGAATTTGAGGCTGTCATGACTGTGATGTCCCAGAGAGGGGAATAATGCCTCTGTCAGCACTGTGGTGTCACAGAGAGGCGTAAATGAGAGTTGTCAGTGCAGTGATGTGATAGAGAGGGGAAAATGGGTCCCTGATTGGTGTGATGTCACAGAGAGGAAAAAACTGAGACTGCCTCTGCACTGGTGTCACAGAGAGGCATCAATTGGGCCTGTCACTTCTGTGATGTCACAAAGAGGGGATAAGTGAGTCTGTCACTGCTGTGGTGTCCCAGAGAGGGGAAAAGTGGATTGATCGCTGTTGTGCAGTCCCAGAGAAAGTTGCACAGGTGCTATGACTTGTCTGTTGCCACAAAGGGGATGGAATTGGGGTTGTTAGGGCTGTGGTATGACAGAGAGTTTTAAATTGGTTCTGATGTGATGTCCCAGAGAGGGGAATAATGGGTCTTTCAGCGCCGTGGTGTCACAGAGATGTGTCAATTGGACTTGTCAGTGCAGTGATCTCCCAGAGAGAGGAAAACTGAGGCTGTCACTGCTGTGGCCTATAGGAGGGGATGAATTCCCACTTGTCTTTGATGTTATGTCACGGAGAGGAGAAACGTGGCACTGTCACCGCTGGGGTGTGTCAGATAGGTGTAAGTTGGGCTTGTTCCATCTGTGGTGTGACAGAAAGGGTGAAATTTGGTCTGTCAGTGCTGTGATGTCTTCAAGGGTGGAAACTGGGTCTTTCACTGCTGTGATGTCCCAGAGAGGCGTAGATTGGGGTGTCCCACTGCTGTGATGTCCCAGAGAGAGGAAAACAGGGTCTATCACAGCTGTGGAGTCTGAGAGAAAGTTCCACAGGTGTTCTGACTTGTCTGTTGCCACAGAGGGGATGCAGTTGGGGATGTCATGGCTATGGTATCAGAGAGAGGTTTGAATTGGTTCTGTCTCTGCTGTGATGTCACAGAGAAGAGAATAATGAGTCTGTCACAACTGTGGTGTCGCAGAGAGGTGTAAATTGGACTTGTCACTGACTGCAGTGATGTCAGAGAGAGGTGAAACTGGGTCACTCATTTTTGTGATGTCACAGAGAGGAAGAAACTGAGGCTGCCACCACTTTGGTGTCATCAACAGATGTAAGTTGGGCCTGTCACTGCTCTGATGTCACAAATGGAGGAAAAGTGGATCAGTCAGTGCTGCGGTGTTAGAGAGGGGATGAATTTGAGGCTGTCATGACTGTGATGTCCCAGAGAGGGGAATAATGCCTCTGTCAGCACTGTGGTGTCACAGAGAGGCGTAAATGAGAGTTGTCAGTGCAGTGATGTGATAGAGAGGGGAAAATGGGTCCCCGATTGGTGTGATGTCACAGAGAGGAAAAAACTGAGACTGCCTCTGCACTGGTGTCACAGAGAGGCATCAATTGGGCCTGTCACTTCTGTTATGTCACAAAGAGGGGAAAAGTGAGTCTGTCACTGCTGTGGTGTCCCAGAGAGGGGAAAAGTGGAGTGATCGCTGTTGTGCAGTCCCAGAGAAAGTTGCACAGGTGCTATGACTTGTCTGTTGCCACAAAGGGGATGGAATTGGGGTTGTTAGGGCTGTGGTATGACAGAGAGTTTTAAATTGGTTCTGATGTGATGTCCCAGAGAGGGGAATAATGGGTCTTTCAGCGCCGTGGTGTCACAGAGAGGTGTCAATTGGACTTGTCAGTGCAGTGATCTCCCAGAGAGAGGAAAACTGAGGCTGTCACTGCTGTGGCCTATAGGAGGGGATGAATTCCCACTTGTCTTTGATGTTATGTCACGGAGAGGAGAAACGTGGCACTGTCACCGCTGGGGTGTGTCAGATAGGTGTAAGTTGGGCTTGTTCCATCTGTGGTGTGACAGAAAGGGTGAAATTTGGTCTGTCAGTGCTGTGATGTCTTAAAGGGTGGAAACTGGGTCTTTCACTGCTGTGATGTCCCAGAGAGGCGTAGATTGGGGTGTCCCACTGCTGTGATGTCCCAGAGAGAGGAAAACAGAGTCTATCACAGCTGTGGAGTCTGAGAGAAAGTTCCACAGGTGTTCTGACTTGTCTGTTGCCACAGAGGGGATGCAGTTGGGGATGTCATGCCTATGGTATCAGAGAGAGGTTTGAATTGGTTCTGTCTCTGCTGTGATGTCACAGAGAAGAGAATAATGAGTCTGTCACCACTGTGGTGTCCCAGAGAGGTGTAAATTGGACTTGTCACTGACTGCAGTGATGTCAGAGAGAGGTGAAACTGGGTCACTCATTTTTGTGATGTCACAGAGAGGAAGAAACTGAGGCTGCCACCACTTTGGTGTCATCAACAGATGTAAGTTGGGCCTGTCACTGCTCTGATGTCACAAATGGAGGAAAAGTGGATCAGTCAGTGCTGCGGTGTTAGAGAGGGGATGAATTTGAGGCTGTCATGACTGTGATGTCCCAGAGAGGGGAATAATGCCTCTGTCAGCACTGTGGTGTCACAGAGAGGCGTAAATGAGAGTTGTCAGTGCAGTGATGTGATAGAGAGGGGAAAATGGGTCCCTGATTGGTGTGATGTCACAGAGAGGAAAAAACTGAGACTGCCTCTGCACTGGTGTCACAGAGAGGCATCAATTGGGCCTGTCACTTCTGTGGTGTCACAAAGAGGGGAAAAGTGAGTCTGTCACTGCTGTGGTGTCCCAGAGAGGGGAAAAGTGGATTGATCGCTGTTGTGCAGTCCAGAGAAAGTTGCACAGGTGCTATGACTTGTCTGTTGCCACAAAGGGGATGGAATTGGGGTTGTTAGGGCTGTGGTATGACAGAGAGTTTTAAATTGGTTCTGATGTGATGTCCCAGAGAGGGGAATAATGGGTCTTTCAGCGCCGTGGTGTCACAGAGAGGTGTCAATTGGACTTGTCAGTGCAGTGATCTCCCAGAGAGAGGAAAACTGAGGCTGTCACTGCTGTGGCCTATAGGAGGGGATGAATTCCCACTTGTCTTTGATGTTATGTCACGAAGAGGAGAAACCTGGCACTGTCACCACTGGGGTGTGTCAGATAGGTGTAAGTTGGGCTTGTTCCATCTGTGGTGTGACAGAAAGGGTGAAATTTGGTCTGTCAGTGCTGTGATGTCTTCAAGGGTGGAAACTGGGTCTTTCGCTGCTGTGATGTCCCAGAGAGGCGTAGATTGGGGTGTCCCACTGCTGTGATGTCCCAGAGAGAGGAAAACAGGGGCTATCACAGCTGTGGAGTCTGAGAGAACGTTCCACAGGTGTTCTGACTTGTCTGTTGCCACAGAGGGGATGCAGTTGGGGATGTCATGCCTATGGTATCAGAGAGAGGTTTGAATTGGTTCTGTCTCTGCTGTGATGTCACAGAGAAGAGAATAATGAGTCTGTCACCACTGTGGTGTCGCAGAGAGGTGTAAATTGGACTTGTCACTGACTGCAGTGATGTCAGAGAGAGGTGAAACTGGGTCACTCATTTTTGTGATGTCACAGAGAGGAAGAAACTGAGGCTGCCACCACTTTGGTGTCATCAACAGATGTAAGTTGGGCCTGTCACTGCTCTGATGTCACAAATGGAGGAAAAGTGGATCAGTCAGTGCTGCGGTGTTAGAGAGGGGATGAATTTGAGGCTGTCATGACTGTGATGTCCCAGAGAGGGGAATAATGCCTCTGTCACCACTGTGGTGTCACAGAGAGGCGTAAATGAGAGTTTTCAGTGCAGTGATATGATAGAGAGGGGAAAATGGGTCCCTGATTGGTGTGATGTCACAGAGAGGAAAAAACTGAGACTGCCTCTGCACTGTTGTCACAGAGAGGCATCAATTGGGCCTGTCACTTCTGTGATGTCACAAAGAGGGGAAAAGTGAGTCTGTCACTGCTGTGGTGTCCCAGAGAGGGGAAAAGTGGATTGATCGCTGTTGTGCAGTCCCAGAGAAAGTTGCACAGGTGCTATGACTTGTCTGTTGCCACAAAGGGGATGGAATTGGGGTTGTTAGGGCTGTGGTATGACAGAGAGTTTTAAATTGGTTCTGATGTGATGTCCCAGAGAGGGGAATAATGGGTCTTTCAGCGCCGTGGTGTCACAGAGAGGTGTCAATTGGACTTGTCAGTGCAGTGATCTCCCAGAGAGAGGAAAACTGAGGCTGTCACTGCTGTGGCCTATAGGAGGGGATGAATTCCCACTTGTCTTTGATGTTATGTCACGGAGAGGAGAAACGTGGCACTGTCACCGCTGGGGTGTGTCAGATAGGTGTAAGTTGGGCTTGTTCCATCTGTGGTGTGACAGAAAGGGTGAAATTTGGTCTGTCAGTGCTGTGATGTCTTCAAGGGTGGAAACTGGGTCTTTCACTGCTGTGATGTCCCAGAGAGGCGTAGATTGGGGTGTCCCACTGCTGTGATGTCCCAGAGAGAGGAAAACAGGGGCTATCACAGCTGTGGAGTCTGAGAGAAAGTTCCACAGGTGTTCTGACTTGTCTGTTGCCACAGAGGGGATGCAGTTGGGGATGTCATGGCTATGGTATCAGAGAGAGGTTTGAATTGGTTCTGTCTCTGCTGTGATGTCACAGAGAAGAGAATAATGAGTCTGTCACAACTGTGGTGTCCCAGAGAGGTGTAAATTGGACTTGTCACTGACTGCAGAGATGTCAGAGAGAGGTGAAACTGGGTCACTCATTTTTGTGATGTCACAGAGAGGAAGAAACTGAGGCTGCCACCACTTTGGTGTCATCAACAGATGTAAGTTGGGCCTGTCACTGCTCTGATGTCACAAATGGAGGAAAAGTGGATCAGTCAGTGCTGCGGTGTTAGAGAGGGGATGAATTTGAGGCTGTCATGACTGTGATGTCCCAGAGAGGGGAATAATGCCTCTGTCAGCACTGTGGTGTCACAGAGAGGCGTAAATGAGAGTTGTCAGTGCAGTGATGTGATAGAGAGGGGAAAATGGGTCCCTGACTGGTGTGATGTCACAGAGAGGAAAAAACTGAGACTGCCTCTGCACTGGTGTCACAGAGAGGCATCAATTGGGCCTGTCACTTCTGTGATGTCACAAAGAGGGGAAAAGTGAGTCTGTCACTGCTGTGGTGTCCCAGAGAGGGGAAAAGTGGATTGATCGCTGTTGTGCAGTCCCAGAGAAAGTTGCACAGGTGCTATGACTTGTCTGTTGCCACAAAGGGGATGGAATTGGGGTTGTTAGGGCTGTGGTATGACAGAGAGTTTTAAATTGGTTCTGATGTGATGTCCCAGAGAGGGGAATAATGGGTCTTTCAGCGCCGTGGTGTCACAGAGAGGTGTCAATTGGACTTGTCAGTGCAGTGATCTCCCAGAGAGAGGAAAACTGAGGCTGTCACTGCTGTGGCCTATAGGAGGGGATGAATTCCCACTTGTCTTTGATGTTATGTCACGGAGAGGAGAAACGTGGCACTGTCACCGCTGGGGTGTGTCAGATAGGTGTAAGTTGGGCTTGTTCCATCTGTGGTGTGACAGAAAGGGTGAAATTTGGTCTGTCAGTGCTGTGATGTCTTCAAGGGTGGAAACTGGGTCTTTCACTGCTGTGATGTCCCAGAGAGGCGTAGATTGGGGTGTCCCACTGCTGTGATGTCCCAGAGAGAGGAAAACAGGGTCTATCACAGCTGTGGAGTCTGAGAGAACGTTCCACAGGTGTTCTGACTTGTCTGTTGCCACAGAGGGGATGCAGTTGGGGATATCATGGCTATGGTATCAGAGAGAGGTTTGAATTGGTTCTGTCTCTGCTGTGATGTCACAGAGAAGAGAATAATGAGTCTGTCACCACTGTGGTGTCCCAGAGAAGTGTAAATTGGACTTGTCACTGACTGCAGAGATGTCAGAGAGAGGTGAAACTGGGTCACTCATTTTTGTGATGTCACAGAGAGGAAGAAACTGAGGCTGCCACCACTTTGGTGTCATCAACAGATGTAAGTTGGGCCTGTCACTGCTCTGATGTCACAAATGGAGGAAAAGTGGATCAGTCAGTGCTGCGGTGTTAGAGAGGGGATGAATTTGAGGCTGTCATGACTGTGATGTCCCAGAGAGGGGAATAATGCCTCTGTCACCACTGTGGTGTCACAGAGAGGCGTAAATGAGAGTTGTCAGTGCAGTGATGTGATAGAGAGGGGAAAATGGGTCCCTGATTGGTGTGATGTCACAGAGAGGAAAAAACTGAGACTGCCTCTGCACTGGTGTCACAGAGAGGCATCAATTGGGCCTGTCACTTCTGTGGTGTCAGAAAGAGGGGAAAAGTGAGTCTGTCACTGCTGTGGTGTCCCAGAGAGGGGAAAAGTGGATTGATCACTGTTGTGCAGTCCCAGAGAAAGTTGCACAGGTGCTATGACTTGTCTGTTGCCACAAAGGGGATGGAATTGGGGTTGTTAGGGCTGTGGTATGACAGAGAGTTTTAAATTGGTTCTGATGTGATGTCCCAGAGAGGGGAATAATGGGTCTTTCAGCGCCGTGGTGTCACAGAGAGGTGTCAATTGGACTTGTCAGTGCAGTGATCTCCCAGAGAGAGGAAAACTGAGGCTGTCACTGCTGTGGCCTATAGGAGGGGATGAATTCCCACTTGTCTTTGATGTTATGTCACGAAGAGAAGAAACGTGGCACTGTCACCGCTGGGGTGTGTAAGATAGGTGTAAGTTGGGCTTGTTCCATCTGTGGTGTGACAGAAAGGGTGAAATTTGGTCTGTCATTGCTGTGGTGTCTTCAAGGGTGGAAACTGGGTCTTTCACTGCTGTGATGTCCCAGAGAGGCGTAGATTGGGGTGTCCCACTGCTGTGATGTCCCAGAGAGAGGAAAACAGGGTCTATCACAGCTGTGGAGTCTGAGAGAACGTTCCACAGGTGTTCTGACTTGTCTGTTGCCACAGAGGGGATGCAGTTGGGGATATCATGGCTATGGTATCAGAGAGAGGTTTGAATTGGTTCTGTCTCTGCTGTGATGTCACAGAGAAGAGAATAATGAGTCTGTCACCACTGTGGTGTCCCAGAGAAGTGTAAATTGGACTTGTCACTGACTGCAGAGATGTCAGAGAGAGGTGAAACTGGGTCACTCATTTTTGTGATGTCACAGAGAGGAAGAAACTGAGGCTGCCACCACTTTGGTGTCATCAACAGATGTAAGTTGGGCCTGTCACTGCTCTGATGTCACAAATGGAGGAAAAGTGGATCAGTCAGTGCTGCGGTGTTAGAGAGGGGATGAATTTGAGGCTGTCATGACTGTGATGTCCCAGAGAGGGGAATAATGCCTCTGTCACCACTGTGGTGTCACAGAGAGGCGTAAATGAGAGTTGTCAGTGCAGTGATGTGATAGAGAGGGGAAAATGGATCCCCTATTGGTGTGATGTCACAGAGAGGAAAAAACTGAGACTGCCTCTGCACTGGTGTCACAGAGAGGCATCAATTGGGCCTGTCACTTCTGTGATGTCACAAAGAGGGGAAAAGTGAGTCTGTCACTGCTGTGGTGTCCCAGAGAGGGGAAAAGTGGATTGATCGCTGTTGTGCAGTCCCAGAGAAAGTTGCACAGGTGCTATGACTTGTCTGTTGCCACAAAGGGGATGGAATTGGGGTTGTTAGGGCTGTGGTATGACAGAGAGTTTTAAATTGGTTCTGATGTGATGTCCCAGAGAGGGGAATAATGGGTCTTTCAGCGCCGTGGTGTCACAGAGATGTGTCAATTGGACTTGTCAGTGCAGTGATCTCCCAGAGAGAGGAAAACTGAGGCTGTCACTGCAGAGAGGAAAAAACTGAGACTGCCTCTGCACTGGTGTCACAGAGAGGCATCAATTGGGCCTGTCACTTCTGTGATGTCACAAAGAGGGGAAAAGTGAGTCTGTCACTGCTGTGGTGTCCCAGAGAGGGGAAAAGTGGATTGATCGCTGTTGTGCAGTCCCAGAGAAAGTTGCACAGGTGCTATGACTTGTCTGTTGCCACAAAGGGGATGGAATTGGGGTTGTTAGGGCTGTGGTATGACAGAGAGTTTTAAATTGGTTCTGATGTGATGTCCCAGAGAGGGGAATAATGGGTCTTTCAGCGCCGTGGTGTCACAGAGATGTGTCAATTGGACTTGTCAGTGCAGTGATCTCCCAGAGAGAGGAAAACTGAGGCTGTCACTGCTGTGGCCTATAGGAGGGGATGAATTCCCACTTGTCTTTGATGTTATGTCACAGAGAGGAGAAACGTGGCACTGTCACCGCTGGGGTGTGTCAGATAGGTGTAAGTTGGGCTTGTTCCATCTGTGGTGTGACAGAAAGGGTGAAATTTGGTCTGTCAGTGCTGTGATGTCTTCAAGGGTGGAAACTGGGTCTTTCACTGCTGTGATGTCCCAGAGAGGCGTAGATTGGGGTGTCCCACTGCTGTGATGTCCCAGAGAGAGGAAAACAGGGTCTATCACAGCTGTGGAGTCTGAGAGAAAGTTCCACAGGTGTTCTGACTTGTCTGTTGCCACAGAGGGGATGCAGTTGGGGATGTCATGGCTATGGTATCAGAGAGAGGTTTGAATTGGTTCTGTCTCTGCTGTGATGTCACAGAGAAGAGAATAATGAGTCTGTCACAACTGTGGTGTCCCAGAGAGGTGTAAATTGGACTTGTCACTGACTGCAGTGATGTCAGAGAGAGGTGAAACTGGGTCACTCATTTTTGTGATGTCACAGAGAGGAAGAAACTGAGGCTGCCACCACTTTGGTGTCATCAACAGATGTAAGTTGGGCCTGTCACTGCTCTGATGTCACAAATGGAGGAAAAGTGGATCAGTCAGTGCTGCGGTGTTAGAGAGGGGATGAATTTGAGGCTGTCATGACTGTGATGTCCCAGAGAGGGGAATAATGCCTCTGTCAGCACTGTGGTGTCACAGAGAGGCGTAAATGAGAGTTGTCAGTGCAGTGATGTGATAGAGAGGGGAAAATGGATCCCCTATTGGTGTGATGTCACAGAGAGGAAAAAACTGAGACTGCCTCTGCACTGGTGTCACAGAGAGGCATCAATTGGGCCTGTCACTTCTGTGATGTCACAAAGAGGGGATAAGTGAGTCTGTCACTGCTGTGGTGTCCCAGAGAGGGGAAAAGTGGATTGATCGCTGTTGTGCAGTCCCAGAGAAAGTTGCACAGGTGCTATGACTTGTCTGTTGCCACAAAGGGGATGGAATTGGGGTTGTTAGGGCTGTGGTATGACAGAGAGTTTTAAATTGGTTCTGATGTGATGTCCCAGAGAGGGGAATAATGGGTCTTTCAGCGCCGTGGTGTCACAGAGATGTGTCAATTGGACTTGTCAGTGCAGTGATCTCCCAGAGAGAGGAAAACTGAGGCTGTCACTGCAGAGAGGAAAAAACTGAGACTGCCTCTGCACTGGTGTCACAGAGAGGCATCAATTGGGCCTGTCACTTCTGTGATGTCACAAAGAGGGGATAAGTGAGTCTGTCACTGCTGTGGTGTCCCAGAGAGGGGAAAAGTGGATTGATCGCTGTTGTGCAGTCCCAGAGAAAGTTGCACAGGTGCTATGACTTGTCTGTTGCCACAAAGGGGATGGAATTGGGGTTGTTAGGGCTGTGGTATGACAGAGAGTTTTAAATTGGTTCTGATGTGATGTCCCAGAGAGGGGAATAATGGGTCTTTCAGCGCCGTGGTGTCACAGAGATGTGTCAATTGGACTTGTCAGTGCAGTGATCTCCCAGAGAGAGGAAAACTGAGGCTGTCACTGCTGTGGCCTATAGGAGGGGATGAATTCCCACTTGTCTTTGATGTTATGTCACGAAGAGAAGAAACGTGGCACTGTCACCGCTGGGGTGTGTAAGATAGGTGTAAGTTGGGCTTGTTCCATCTGTGGTGTGACAGAAAGGGTGAAATTTGGTCTGTCATTGCTGTGGTGTCTTCAAGGGTGGAAACTGGGTCTTTCACTGCTGTGATGTCCCAGAGAGGCGTAGATTGGGGTGTCCCACTGCTGTGATGTCCCAGAGAGAGGAAAACAGGGTCTATCACAGCTGTGGAGTCTGAGAGAACGTTCCACAGGTGTTCTGACTTGTCTGTTGCCACAGAGGGGATGCAGTTGGGGATATCATGGCTATGGTATCAGAGAGAGGTTTGAATTGGTTCTGTCTCTGCTGTGATGTCACAGAGAAGAGAATAATGAGTCTGTCACCACTGTGGTGTCCCAGAGAAGTGTAAATTGGACTTGTCACTGACTGCAGAGATGTCAGAGAGAGGTGAAACTGGGTCACTCATTTTTGTGATGTCACAGAGAGGAAGAAACTGAGGCTGCCACCACTTTGGTGTCATCAACAGATGTAAGTTGGGCCTGTCACTGCTCTGATGTCACAAATGGAGGAAAAGTGGATCAGTCAGTGCTGCGGTGTTAGAGAGGGGATGAATTTGAGGCTGTCATGACTGTGATGTCCCAGAGAGGGGAATAATGCCTCTGTCACCACTGTGGTGTCACAGAGAGGCGTAAATGAGAGTTGTCAGTGCAGTGATGTGATAGAGAGGGGAAAATGGATCCCCTATTGGTGTGATGTCACAGAGAGGAAAAAACTGAGACTGCCTCTGCACTGGTGTCACAGAGAGGCATCAATTGGGCCTGTCACTTCTGTGATGTCACAAAGAGGGGATAAGTGAGTCTGTCACTGCTGTGGTGTCCCAGAGAGGGGAAAAGTGGATTGATCGCTGTTGTGCAGTCCCAGAGAAAGTTGCACAGGTGCTATGACTTGTCTGTTGCCACAAAGGGGATGGAATTGGGGTTGTTAGGGCTGTGGTATGACAGAGAGTTTTAAATTGGTTCTGATGTGATGTCCCAGAGAGGGGAATAATGGGTCTTTCAGCGCCGTGGTGTCACAGAGATGTGTCAATTGGACTTGTCAGTGCAGTGATCTCCCAGAGAGAGGAAAACTGAGGCTGTCACTGCAGAGAGGAAAAAACTGAGACTGCCTCTGCACTGGTGTCACAGAGAGGCATCAATTGGGCCTGTCACTTCTGTGATGTCACAAAGAGGGGAAAAGTGAGTCTGTCACTGCTGTGGTGTCCCAGAGAGGGGAAAAGTGGATTGATCGCTGTTGTGCAGTCCCAGAGAAAGTTGCACAGGTGCTATGACTTGTCTGTTGCCACAAAGGGGATGGAATTGGGGTTGTTAGGGCTGTGGTATGACAGAGAGTTTTAAATTGGTTCTGATGTGATGTCCCAGAGAGGGGAATAATGGGTCTTTCAGCGCCGTGGTGTCACAGAGATGTGTCAATTGGACTTGTCAGTGCAGTGATCTCCCAGAGAGAGGAAAACTGAGGCTGTCACTGCTGTGGCCTATAGGAGGGGATGAATTCCCACTTGTCTTTGATGTTATGTCACGGAGAGGAGAAACGTGGCACTGTCACCGCTGGGGTGTGTCAGATAGGTGTAAGTTGGGCTTGTTCCATCTGTGGTGTGACAGAAAGGGTGAAATTTGGTCTGTCAGTGCTGTGATGTCTTAAAGGGTGGAAACTGGGTCTTTCACTGCTGTGATGTCCCAGAGAGGCGTAGATTGGGGTGTCCCACTGCTGTGATGTCCCAGAGAGAGGAAAACAGGGGCTATCACAGCTGTGGAGTCTGAGAGAAAGTTCCACAGGTGTTCTGACTTGTCTGTTGCCACAGAGGGGATGCAGTTGGGGATGTCATGGCTATGGTATCAGAGAGAGGTTTGAATTGGTTCTGTCTCTGCTGTGATGTCACAGAGAAGAGAATAATGAGTCTGTCACCACTGTGGTGTCCCAGAGAGGTGTAAATTGGACTTGTCACTGACTGCAGTGATGTCAGAGAGAGGTGAAACTGGGTCACTCATTTTTGTGATGTCACAGAGAGGAAGAAACTGAGGCTGCCACCACTTTGGTGTCATCAACAGATGTAAGTTGGGCCTGTCACTGCTCTGATGTCACAAATGGAGGAAAAGTGGATCAGTCAGTGCTGCGGTGTTAGAGAGGGGATGAATTTGAGGCTGTCATGACTGTGATGTCCCAGAGAGGGGAATAATGCCTCTGTCAGCACTGTGGTGTCACAGAGAGGCGTAAATTCGAGTTGTCAGTGCAGTGATGTGATAGAGAGGGGAAAATGGGTCCCCGATTGGTGTGATGTCACAGAGAGGAAAAAACTGAGACTGCCTCTGCACTGGTGTCACAGAGAGGCATCAATTGGGCCTGTCACTTCTGTGATGTCACAAAGAGGGGAAAAGTGAGTCTGTCACTGCTGTGGTGTCCCAGAGAGGGGAAAAGTGGATTGATCGCTGTTGTGCAGTCCCAGAGAAAGTTGCACAGGTGCTATGACTTGTCTGTTGCCACAAAGGGGATGGAATTGGGGTTGTTAGGGCTGTGGTATGACAGAGAGTTTTAAATTGGTTCTGATGTGATGTCCCAGAGAGGGGAATAATGGGTCTTTCAGCGCCGTGGTGTCACAGAGAGGTGTCAATTGGACTTGTCAGTGCAGTGATCTCCCAGAGAGAGGAAAACTGAGGCTGTCACTGCTGTGGCCTATAGGAGGGGATGAATTCCCACTTGTCTTTGATGTTATGTCACGGAGAGGAGAAACGTGGCACTGTCACCGCTGGGGTGTGTCAGATAGGTGTAAGTTGGGCTTGTTCCATCTGTGGTGTGACAGAAAGGGTGAAATTTGGTCTGTCAGTGCTGTGATGTCTTCAAGGGTGGAAACTGGGTCTTTCACTGCTGTGATGTCCCAGAGAGGCGTAGATTGGGGTGTCCCACTGCTGTGATGTCCCAGAGAGAGGAAAACAGGGGCTATCACAGCTGTGGAGTGTGAGAGAAAGTTCCACAGGTGTTCTGACTTGTCTGTTGCCACAGAGGGGATGCAGTTGGGGATGTCATGGCTATGGTATCAGAGAGAGGTTTGAATTGGTTCTGTCTCTGCTGTGATGTCACAGAGAAGAGAATAATGAGTCTGTCACCACTGTGGTGTCCCAGAGAGGTGTAAATTGGACTTGTCACTGACTGCAGTGATGTCAGAGAGAGGTGAAACTGGGTCACTCATTTTTGTGATGTCACAGAGAGGAAGAAACTGAGGCTGCCACCACTTTGGTGTCATCAACAGATGTAAGTTGGGCCTGTCACTGCTCTGATGTCACAAATGGAGGAAAAGTGGATCAGTCAGTGCTGCGGTGTTAGAGAGGGGATGAATTTGAGGCTGTCATGACTGTGATGTCCCAGAGAGGGGAATAATGCCTCTGTCAGCACTGTGGTGTCACAGAGAGGCGTAAATGAGAGTTGTCAGTGCAGTGATGTGATAGAGAGGGGAAAATGGGTCCCTGATTGGTGTGATGTCACAGAGAGGAAAAAACTGAGACTGCCTCTGCACTGGTGTCACAGAGAGGCATCAATTGGGCCTGTCACTTCTGTGGTGTCACAAAGAGGGGAAAAGTGAGTCTGTCACTGCTGTGGTGTCCCAGAGAGGGGAAAAGTGGATTGATCGCTGTTGTGCAGTCCCAGAGAAAGTTGCACAGGTGCTATGACTTGTCTGTTGCCACAAAGGGGATGGAATTGGGGTTGTTAGGGCTGTGGTATGACAGAGAGTTTTAAATTGGTTCTGATGTGATGTCCCAGAGAGGGGAATAATGGGTCTTTCAGCGCCGTGGTGTCACAGAGAGGTGTCAATTGGACTTGTCAGTGCAGTGATCTCCCAGAGAGAGGAAAACTGAGGCTGTCACTGCTGTGGCCTATAGGAGGGGATGAATTCCCACTTGTCTTTGATGTTATGTCACGGAGAGGAGAAACGTGGCACTGTCACCGCTGGGGTGTGTCAGATAGGTGTAAGTTGGGCTTGTTCCATCTGTGGTGTGACAGAAAGGGTGAAATTTGGTCTGTCAGTGCTGTGATGTCTTCAAGGGTGGAAACTGGGTCTTTCACTGCTGTGATGTCCCAGAGAGGCGTAGATTGGGGTGTCCCACTGCTGTGATGTCCCAGAGAGAGGAAAACAGGGGCTATCACAGCTGTGGAGTCTGAGAGAAAGTTCCACAGGTGTTCTGACTTGTCTGTTGCCACAGAGGGGATGCAGTTGGGGATGTCATGGCTATGGTATCAGAGAGAGGTTTGAATTGGTTCTGTCTCTGCTGTGATGTCACAGAGAAGAGAATAATGAGTCTGTCACCACTGTGGTGTCCCAGAGAGGTGTAAATTGGACTTGTCACTGACTGCAGTGATGTCAGAGAGAGGTGAAACTGGGTCACTCATTTTTGTGATGTCACAGAGAGGAAGAAACTGAGGCTGCCACCACTTTGGTGTCATCAACAGATGTAAGTTGGGCCTGTCACTGCTCTGATGTCACAAATGGAGGAAAAGTGGATCAGTCAGTGCTGCGGTGTTAGAGAGGGGATGAATTTGAGGCTGTCATGACTGTGATGTCCCAGAGAGGGGAATAATGCCTCTGTCAGCACTGTGGTGTCACAGAGAGGCGTAAATTCGAGTTGTCAGTGCAGTGATGTGATAGAGAGGGGAAAATGGGTCCCTGATTGGTGTGATGTCACAGAGAGGAAAAAACTGAGACTGCCTCTGCACTGGTGTCACAGAGAGGCATCAATTGGGCCTGTCACTTCTGTGGTGTCACAAAGAGGGGAAAAGTGAGTCTGTCACTGCTGTGGTGTCCCAGAGAGGGGAAAAGTGGATTGATCGCTGTTGTGCAGTCCCAGAGAAAGTTGCACAGGTGCTATGACTTGTCTGTTGCCACAAAGGGGATGGAATTGGGGTTGTTAGGGCTGTGGTATGACAGAGAGTTTTAAATTGGTTCTGATGTGGTGTCCCAGAGAGGGGAATAATGGGTCTTTCAGCGCCGTGGTGTCACAGAGATGTGTCAATTGGACTTGTCAGTGCAGTGATCTCCCAGAGAGAGGAAAACTGAGGCTGTCACTGCTGTGGCCTATAGGAGGGGATGAATTCCCACTTGTCTTTGATGTTATGTCACGGAGAGGAGAAACGTGGCACTGTCACCGCTGGGGTGTGTCAGATAGGTGTAAGTTGGGCTTGTTCCATCTGTGGTGTGACAGAAAGGGTGAAATTTGGTCTGTCAGTGCTGTGATGTCTTCAAGGGTGGAAACTGGGTCTTTCACTGCTGTGATGTCCCAGAGAGGCGTAGATTGGGGTGTCCCACTGCTGTGATGTCCCAGAGAGAGGAAAACAGGGGCTATCACAGCTGTGGAGTGTGAGAGAAAGTTCCACAGGTGTTCTGACTTGTCTGTTGCCACAGAGGGGATGCAGTTGGGGATGTCATGGCTATGGTATCAGAGAGAGGTTTGAATTGGTTCTGTCTCTGCTGTGATGTCACAGAGAAGAGAATAATGAGTCTGTCACCACTGTGGTGTCCCAGAGAGGTGTAAATTGGACTTGTCACTGACTGCAGTGATGTCAGAGAGAGGTGAAACTGGGTCACTCATTTTTGTGATGTCACAGAGAGGAAGAAACTGAGGCTGCCACCACTTTGGTGTCATCAACAGATGTAAGTTGGGCCTGTCACTGCTCTGATGTCACAAATGGAGGAAAAGTGGATCAGTCAGTGCTGCGGTGTTAGAGAGGGGATGAATTTGAGGCTGTCATGACTGTGATGTCCCAGAGAGGGGAATAATGCCTCTGTCAGCACTGTGGTGTCACAGAGAGGCGTAAATGAGAGTTGTCAGTGCAGTGATGTGATAGAGAGGGGAAAATGGGTCCCTGATTGGTGTGATGTCACAGAGAGGAAAAAACTGAGACTGCCTCTGCACTGGTGTCACAGAGAGGCATCAATTGGGCCTGTCACTTCTGTGGTGTCACAAAGAGGGGAAAAGTGAGTCTGTCACTGCTGTGGTGTCCCAGAGAGGGGAAAAGTGGATTGATCGCTGTTGTGCAGTCCCAGAGAAAGTTGCACAGGTGCTATGACTTGTCTGTTGCCACAAAGGGGATGGAATTGGGGTTGTTAGGGCTGTGGTATGACAGAGAGTTTTAAATTGGTTCTGATGTGATGTCCCAGAGAGGGGAATAATGGGTCTTTCAGCGCCGTGGTGTCACAGAGAGGTGTCAATTGGACTTGTCAGTGCAGTGATCTCCCAGAGAGAGGAAAACTGAGGCTGTCACTGCTGTGGCCTATAGGAGGGGATGAATTCCCACTTGTCTTTGATGTTATGTCACGGAGAGGAGAAACGTGGCACTGTCACCGCTGGGGTGTGTCAGATAGGTGTAAGTTGGGCTTGTTCCATCTGTGGTGTGACAGAAAGGGTGAAATTTGGTCTGTCAGTGCTGTGATGTCTTCAAGGGTGGAAACTGGGTCTTTCACTGCTGTGATGTCCCAGAGAGGCGTAGATTGGGGTGTCCCACTGCTGTGATGTCCCAGAGAGAGGAAAACAGGGGCTATCACAGCTGTGGAGTCTGAGAGAAAGTTCCACAGGTGTTCTGACTTGTCTGTTGCCACAGAGGGGATGCAGTTGGGGATGTCATGGCTATGGTATCAGAGAGAGGTTTGAATTGGTTCTGTCTCTGCTGTGATGTCACAGAGAAGAGAATAATGAGTCTGTCACCACTGTGGTGTCCCAGAGAGGTGTAAATTGGACTTGTCACTGACTGCAGTGATGTCAGAGAGAGGTGAAACTGGGTCACTCATTTTTGTGATGTCACAGAGAGGAAGAAACTGAGGCTGCCACCACTTTGGTGTCATCAACAGATGTAAGTTGGGCCTGTCACTGCTCTGATGTCACAAATGGAGGAAAAGTGGATCAGTCAGTGCTGCGGTGTTAGAGAGGGGATGAATTTGAGGCTGTCATGACTGTGATGTCCCAGAGAGGGGAATAATGCCTCTGTCAGCACTGTGGTGTCACAGAGAGGCGTAAATTCGAGTTGTCAGTGCAGTGATGTGATAGAGAGGGGAAAATGGGTCCCTGATTGGTGTGATGTCACAGAGAGGAAAAAACTGAGACTGCCTCTGCACTGGTGTCACAGAGAGGCATCAATTGGGCCTGTCACTTCTGTGGTGTCACAAAGAGGGGAAAAGTGAGTCTGTCACTGCTGTGGTGTCCCAGAGAGGGGAAAAGTGGATTGATCGCTGTTGTGCAGTCCCAGAGAAAGTTGCACAGGTGCTATGACTTGTCTGTTGCCACAAAGGGGATGGAATTGGGGTTGTTAGGGCTGTGGTATGACAGAGAGTTTTAAATTGGTTCTGATGTGGTGTCCCAGAGAGGGGAATAATGGGTCTTTCAGCGCCGTGGTGTCACAGAGATGTGTCAATTGGACTTGTCAGTGCAGTGATCTCCCAGAGAGAGGAAAACTGAGGCTGTCACTGCTGTGGCCTATAGGAGGGGATGAATTCCCACTTGTCTTTGATGTTATGTCACGGAGAGGAGAAACGTGGCACTGTCACCGCTGGGGTGTGTCAGATAGGTGTAAGTTGGGCTTGTTCCATCTGTGGTGTGACAGAAAGGGTGAAATTTGGTCTGTCAGTGCTGTGATGTCTTCAAGGGTGGAAACTGGGTCTTTCACTGCTGTGATGTCCCAGAGAGGTGTAGATTGGGGTGTCCCACTGCTGTGATGTCCCAGAGAGAGGAAAACAGGGTCTATCACAGCTGTGGAGTGTGAGAGAAAGTTCCACAGGTGTTCTGATTTGTCTGTTGCCACAGAGGGGATGCAGTTGGGGATGTCATGCCTATGGTATCAGAGAGAGGTTTGAATTGGTTCTGTCTCTGCTGTGATGTCACAGAGAAGAGAATAATGAGTCTGTCACCACTGTGGTGTCCCAGAGAGGTGTAAATTGGACTTGTCACTGACTGCAGTGATGTCAGAGAGAGGTGAAACTGGGTCACTCATTTTTGTGATGTCACAGAGAGGAAGAAACTGAGGCTGCCACCACTTTGGTGTCATCAACAGATGTAAGTTGGGCCTGTCACTGCTCTGATGTCACAAATGGAGGAAAAGTGGATCAGTCAGTGCTGCGGTGTTAGAGAGGGGATGAATTTGAGGCTGTCATGACTGTGATGTCCCAGAGAGGGGAATAATGCCTCTGTCAGCACTGTGGTGTCACAGAGAGGCGCAAATGAGAGTTGTCAGTGCAGTGATGTGATAGAGAGGGGAAAATGGGTCCCTGACTGGTGTGATGTCACAGAGAGGAAAAAACTGAGACTGCCTCTGCACTGGTGTCACAGAGAGGCATCAATTGGGCCTGTCACTTCTGTGGTGTCACAAAGAGGGGAAAAGTGAGTCTGTCACTGCTGTGGTGTCCCAGAGAGGGGAAAAGTGGATTGATCACTGTTGTGCAGTCCCAGAGAAAGTTGCACAGGTGCTATGACTTGTCTGTTGCCACAAAGGGGATGGAATTGGGGTTGTTAGGGCTGTGGTATGACAGAGAGTTTTAAATTGGTTCTGATGTGATGTCCCAGAGAGGGGAATAATGGGTCTTTCAGCGCCGTGGTGTCACAGAGAGGTGTCAATTGGACTTGTCAGTGCAGTGATCTCCCAGAGAGAGGAAAACTGAGGCTGTCACTGCTGTGGCCTATAGGAGGGGATGAATTCCCACTTGTCTTTGATGTTATGTCACGAAGAGGAGAAACGTGGCACTGTCACCGCTGGGTTGTGTAAGATAGGTGTAAGTTGGGCTTGTTCCATCTGTGGTGTGACAGAAAGGGTGAAATTTGGTCTGTCATTGCTGTGGTGTCTTCAAGGGTGGAAACTGGGTCTTTCACTGCTCCGATGTCCCAGAGAGGCGTAGATTGGGGTGTCCCACTGCTGTGATGTCCCAGAGAGAGGAAAACAGGGGCTATCACAGCTGTGGAGTCTGAGAGAAAGTTCCACAGGTGTTCTGACTTGTCTGTTGCCACAGAGGGGATGCAGTTGGGGATGTCATGGCTATGGTATCAGAGAGAGGTTTGAATTGGTTCTGTCTCTGCTGTGATGTCACAGAGAAGAGAATAATGAGTCTGTCACCACTGTGGTGTCCCAGAGAGGTGTAAATTGGACTTGTCACTGACTGCAGTGATGTCAGAGAGAGGTGAAACTGGGTCACTCATTTTTGTGATGTCACAGAGAGGAAGAAACTGAGGCTGCCACCACTTTGGTGTCATCAACAGATGTAAGTTGGGCCTGTCACTGCTCTGATGTCACAAATGGAGGAAAAGTGGATCAGTCAGTGCTGCGGTGTTAGAGAGGGGATGAATTTG
The DNA here is from genome assembly GCF_030490865.1 of Poecile atricapillus. Lineage (NCBI taxonomy): Eukaryota > Metazoa > Chordata > Aves > Passeriformes > Paridae > Poecile > Poecile atricapillus. The sequence continues at coordinate 117,246,309 of NC_081249.1, read as the reverse complement.
AGGCTGTCATGACTGTGATGTCCCAGAGAGGGGAATAATGCCTCTGTCAGCACTGTGGTGTCACAGAGAGGCGTAAATTCGAGTTGTCAGTGCAGTGATGTGATAGAGAGGGGAAAATGGGTCCCCGATTGGTGTGATGTCACAGAGAGGAAAAAACTGAGACTGCCTCTGCACTGGTGTCACAGAGAGGCATCAATTGGGCCTGTCACTTCTGTGATGTCACAAAGAGGGGAAAAGTGAGTCTGTCACTGCTGTGGTGTCCCAGAGAGGGGAAAAGTGGATTGATCGCTGTTGTGCAGTCCCAGAGAAAGTTGCACAGGTGCTATGACTTGTCTGTTGCCACAAAGGGGATGGAATTGGGGTTGTTAGGGCTGTGGTATGACAGAGAGTTTTAAATTGGTTCTGATGTGATGTCCCAGAGAGGGGAATAATGGGTCTTTCAGCGCCGTGGTGTCACAGAGAGGTGTCAATTGGACTTGTCAGTGCAGTGATCTCCCAGAGAGAGGAAAACTGAGGCTGTCACTGCTGTGGCCTATAGGAGGGGATGAATTCCCACTTGTCTTTGATGTTATGTCACGGAGAGGAGAAACGTGGCACTGTCACCGCTGGGGTGTGTCAGATAGGTGTAAGTTGGGCTTGTTCCATCTGTGGTGTGACAGAAAGGGTGAAATTTGGTCTGTCAGTGCTGTGATGTCTTCAAGGGTGGAAACTGGGTCTTTCACTGCTGTGATGTCCCAGAGAGGCGTAGATTGGGGTGTCCCACTGCTGTGATGTCCCAGAGAGAGGAAAACAGGGGCTATCACAGCTGTGGAGTCTGAGAGAAAGTTCCACAGGTGTTCTGACTTGTCTGTTGCCACAGAGGGGATGCAGTTGGGGATGTCATGCCTATGGTATCAGAGAGAGGTTTGAATTGGTTCTGTCTCTGCTGTGATGTCACAGAGAAGAGAATAATGAGTCTGTCACCACTGTGGTGTCCCAGAGAGGTGTAAATTGGACTTGTCACTGACTGCAGTGATGTCAGAGAGAGGTGAAACTGGGTCACTCATTTTTGTGATGTCACAGAGAGGAAGAAACTGAGGCTGCCACCACTTTGGTGTCATCAACAGATGTAAGTTGGGCCTGTCACTGCTCTGATGTCACAAATGGAGGAAAAGTGGATCAGTCAGTGCTGCGGTGTTAGAGAGGGGATGAATTTGAGGCTGTCATGACTGTGATGTCCCAGAGAGGGGAATAATGCCTCTGTCAGCACTGTGGTGTCACAGAGAGGCGTAAATTCGAGTTGTCAGTGCAGTGATGTGATAGAGAGGGGAAAATGGGTCCCTGATTGGTGTGATGTCACAGAGAGGAAAAAACTGAGACTGCCTCTGCACTGGTGTCACAGAGAGGCATCAATTGGGCCTGTCACTTCTGTGGTGTCACAAAGAGGGGAAAAGTGAGTCTGTCACTGCTGTGGTGTCCCAGAGAGGGGAAAAGTGGATTGATCGCTGTTGTGCAGTCCCAGAGAAAGTTGCACAGGTGCTATGACTTGTCTGTTGCCACAAAGGGGATGGAATTGGGGTTGTTAGGGCTGTGGTATGACAGAGAGTTTTAAATTGGTTCTGATGTGATGTCCCAGAGAGGGGAATAATGGGTCTTTCAGCGCCGTGGTGTCACAGAGATGTGTCAATTGGACTTGTCAGTGCAGTGATCTCCCAGAGAGAGGAAAACTGAGGCTGTCACTGCTGTGGCCTATAGGAGGGGATGAATTCCCACTTGTCTTTGATGTTATGTCACGGAGAGGAGAAACGTGGCACTGTCACCGCTGGGGTGTGTCAGATAGGTGTAAGTTGGGCTTGTTCGATCTGTGGTGTGACAGAAAGGGTGAAATTTGGTCTGTCAGTGCTGTGATGTCTTCAAGGGTGGAAACTGGGTCTTTCACTGCTGTGATGTCCCAGAGAGGCGTAGATTGGGGTGTCCCACTGCTGTGATGTCCCAGAGAGAGGAAAACAGGGGCTATCACAGCTGTGGAGTCTGAGAGAAAGTTCCACAGGTGTTCTGACTTGTCTGTTGCCACAGAGGGGATGCAGTTGGGGATGTCATGGCTATGGTATCAGAGAGAGGTTTGAATTGGTTCTGTCTCTGCTGTGATGTCACAGAGAAGAGAATAATGAGTCTGTCACAACTGTGGTGTCCCAGAGAGGTGTAAATTGGACTTGTCACTGACTGCAGAGATGTCAGAGAGAGGTGAAACTGGGTCACTCATTTTTGTGATGTCACAGAGAGGAAGAAACTGAGGCTGCCACCACTTTGGTGTCATCAACAGATGTAAGTTGGGCCTGTCACTGCTCTGATGTCACAAATGGAGGAAAAGTGGATCAGTCAGTGCTGCGGTGTTAGAGAGGGGATGAATTTGAGGCTGTCATGACTGTGATGTCCCAGAGAGGGGAATAATGCCTCTGTCAGCACTGTGGTGTCACAGAGAGGCGTAAATGAGAGTTGTCAGTGCAGTGATGTGATAGAGAGGGGAAAATGGGTCCCTGATTGGTGTGATGTCACAGAGAGGAAAAAACTGAGACTGCCTCTGCACTGGTGTCACAGAGAGGCATCAATTGGGCCTGTCACTTCTGTGGTGTCACAAAGAGGGGAAAAGTGAGTCTGTCACTGCTGTGGTGTCCCAGAGAGGGGAAAAGTGGATTGATCGCTGTTGTGCAGTCCAGAGAAAGTTGCACAGGTGCTATGACTTGTCTGTTGCCACAAAGGGGATGGAATTGGGGTTGTTAGGGCTGTGGTATGACAGAGAGTTTTAAATTGGTTCTGATGTGATGTCCCAGAGAGGGGAATAATGGGTCTTTCAGCGCCGTGGTGTCACAGAGATGTGTCAATTGGACTTGTCAGTGCAGTGATCTCCCAGAGAGAGGAAAACTGAGGCTGTCACTGCTGTGGCCTATAGGAGGGGATGAATTCCCACTTGTCTTTGATGTTATGTCACAGAGAGGAGAAACGTGGCACTGTCACCGCTGGGGTGTGTCAGATAGGTGTAAGTTGGGCTTGTTCCATCTGTGGTGTGACAGAAAGGGTGAAATTTGGTCTGTCAGTGCTGTGATGTCTTCAAGGGTGGAAACTGGGTCTTTCACTGCTGTGATGTCCCAGAGAGGCGTAGATTGGGGTGTCCCACTGCTGTGATGTCCCAGAGAGAGGAAAACAGGGTCTATCACAGCTGTGGAGTGTGAGAGAAAGTTCCACAGGTGTTCTGATTTGTCTGTTGCCACAGAGGGGATGCAGTTGGGGATGTCATGCCTATGGTATCAGAGAGAGGTTTGAATTGGTTCTGTCTCTGCTGTGATGTCACAGAGAAGAGAATAATGAGTCTGTCACCACTGTGGTGTCCCAGAGAGGTGTAAATTGGACTTGTCACTGACTGCAGTGATGTCAGAGAGAGGTGAAACTGGGTCACTCATTTTTGTGATGTCACAGAGAGGAAGAAACTGAGGCTGCCACCACTTTGGTGTCATCAACAGATGTAAGTTGGGCCTGTCACTGCTCTGATGTCACAAATGGAGGAAAAGTGGATCAGTCAGTGCTGCGGTGTTAGAGAGGGGATGAATTTGAGGCTGTCATGACTGTGATGTCCCAGAGAGGGGAATAATGCCTCTGTCAGCACTGTGGTGTCACAGAGAGGCGCAAATGAGAGTTGTCAGTGCAGTGATGTGATAGAGAGGGGAAAATGGGTCCCTGACTGGTGTGATGTCACAGAGAGGAAAAAACTGAGACTGCCTCTGCACTGGTGTCACAGAGAGGCATCAATTGGGCCTGTCACTTCTGTGGTGTCACAAAGAGGGGAAAAGTGAGTCTGTCACTGCTGTGGTGTCCCAGAGAGGGGAAAAGTGGATTGATCACTGTTGTGCAGTCCCAGAGAAAGTTGCACAGGTGCTATGACTTGTCTGTTGCCACAAAGGGGATGGAATTGGGGTTGTTAGGGCTGTGGTATGACAGAGAGTTTTAAATTGGTTCTGATGTGATGTCCCAGAGAGGGGAATAATGGGTCTTTCAGCGCCGTGGTGTCACAGAGAGGTGTCAATTGGACTTGTCAGTGCAGTGATCTCCCAGAGAGAGGAAAACTGAGGCTGTCACTGCTGTGGCCTATAGGAGGGGATGAATTCCCACTTGTCTTTGATGTTATGTCACGGAGAGGAGAAACGTGGCACTGTCACCGCTGGGGTGTGTCAGATAGGTGTAAGTTGGGCTTGTTCCATCTGTGGTGTGACAGAAAGGGTGAAATTTGGTCTGTCAGTGCTGTGATGTCTTCAAGGGTGGAAACTGGGTCTTTCACTGCTGTGATGTCCCAGAGAGGCGTAGATTGGGGTGTCCCACTGCTGTGATGTCCCAGAGAGAGGAAAACAGGGGCTATCACAGCTGTGGAGTCTGAGAGAAAGTTCCACAGGTGTTCTGACTTGTCTGTTGTCACAGAGGGGATGCAGTTGGGGATGTCATGCCTATGGTATCAGAGAGAGGTTTGAATTGGTTCTGTCTCTGCTGTGATGTCACAGAGAAGAGAATAATGAGTCTGTCACCACTGTGGTGTCCCAGAGAGGTGTAAATTGGACTTGTCACTGACTGCAGTGATGTCAGAGAGAGGTGAAACTGGGTCACTCATTTTTGTGATGTCACAGAGAGGAAGAAACTGAGGCTGCCACCACTTTGGTGTCATCAACAGATGTAAGTTGGGCCTGTCACTGCTCTGATGTCACAAATGGAGGAAAAGTGGATCAGTCAGTGCTGCGGTGTTAGAGAGGGGATGAATTTGAGGCTGTCATGACTGTGATGTCCCAGAGAGGGGAATAATGCCTCTGTCAGCACTGTGGTGTCACAGAGAGGCGTAAATTCGAGTTGTCAGTGCAGTGATGTGATAGAGAGGGGAAAATGGGTCCCTGATTGGTGTGATGTCACAGAGAGGAAAAAACTGAGACTGCCTCTGCACTGGTGTCACAGAGAGGCATCAATTGGGCCTGTCACTTCTGTGGTGTCACAAAGAGGGGAAAAGTGAGTCTGTCACTGCTGTGGTGTCCCAGAGAGGGGAAAAGTGGATTGATCGCTGTTGTGCAGTCCCAGAGAAAGTTGCACAGGTGCTATGACTTGTCTGTTGCCACAAAGGGGATGGAATTGGGGTTGTTAGGGCTGTGGTATGACAGAGAGTTTTAAATTGGTTCTGATGTGATGTCCCAGAGAGGGGAATAATGGGTCTTTCAGCGCCGTGGTGTCACAGAGATGTGTCAATTGGACTTGTCAGTGCAGTGATCTCCCAGAGAGAGGAAAACTGAGGCTGTCACTGCTGTGGCCTATAGGAGGGGATGAATTCCCACTTGTCTTTGATGTTATGTCACGGAGAGGAGAAACGTGGCACTGTCACCGCTGGGGTGTGTCAGATAGGTGTAAGTTGGGCTTGTTCGATCTGTGGTGTGACAGAAAGGGTGAAATTTGGTCTGTCAGTGCTGTGATGTCTTCAAGGGTGGAAACTGGGTCTTTCACTGCTGTGATGTCCCAGAGAGGCGTAGATTGGGGTGTCCCACTGCTGTGATGTCCCAGAGAGAGGAAAACAGGGGCTATCACAGCTGTGGAGTCTGAGAGAAAGTTCCACAGGTGTTCTGACTTGTCTGTTGCCACAGAGGGGATGCAGTTGGGGATGTCATGGCTATGGTATCAGAGAGAGGTTTGAATTGGTTCTGTCTCTGCTGTGATGTCACAGAGAAGAGAATAATGAGTCTGTCACAACTGTGGTGTCCCAGAGAGGTGTAAATTGGACTTGTCACTGACTGCAGAGATGTCAGAGAGAGGTGAAACTGGGTCACTCATTTTTGTGATGTCACAGAGAGGAAGAAACTGAGGCTGCCACCACTTTGGTGTCATCAACAGATGTAAGTTGGGCCTGTCACTGCTCTGATGTCACAAATGGAGGAAAAGTGGATCAGTCAGTGCTGCGGTGTTAGAGAGGGGATGAATTTGAGGCTGTCATGACTGTGATGTCCCAGAGAGGGGAATAATGCCTCTGTCAGCACTGTGGTGTCACAGAGAGGCGTAAATGAGAGTTGTCAGTGCAGTGATGTGATAGAGAGGGGAAAATGGGTCCCTGATTGGTGTGATGTCACAGAGAGGAAAAAACTGAGACTGCCTCTGCACTGGTGTCACAGAGAGGCATCAATTGGGCCTGTCACTTCTGTGGTGTCACAAAGAGGGGAAAAGTGAGTCTGTCACTGCTGTGGTGTCCCAGAGAGGGGAAAAGTGGATTGATCGCTGTTGTGCAGTCCCAGAGAAAGTTGCACAGGTGCTATGACTTGTCTGTTGCCACAAAGGGGATGGAATTGGGGTTGTTAGGGCTGTGGTATGACAGAGAGTTTTAAATTGGTTCTGATGTGATGTCCCAGAGAGGGGAATAATGGGTCTTTCAGCGCCGTGGTGTCACAGAGATGTGTCAATTGGACTTGTCAGTGCAGTGATCTCCCAGAGAGAGGAAAACTGAGGCTGTCACTGCTGTGGCCTATAGGAGGGGATGAATTCCCACTTGTCTTTGATGTTATGTCACGGAGAGGAGAAACGTGGCACTGTCACCGCTGGGGTGTGTCAGATAGGTGTAAGTTGGGCTTGTTCCATCTGTGGTGTGACAGAAAGGGTGAAATTTGGTCTGTCAGTGCTGTGATGTCTTCAAGGGTGGAAACTGGGTCTTTCACTGCTGTGATGTCCCAGAGAGGCGTAGATTGGGGTGTCCCACTGCTGTGATGTCCCAGAGAGAGGAAAACAGGGGCTATCACAGCTGTGGAGTCTGAGAGAAAGTTCCACAGGTGTTCTGACTTGTCTGTTGTCACAGAGGGGATGCAGTTGGGGATGTCATGGCTATGGTATCAGAGAGAGGTTTGAATTGGTTCTGTCTCTGCTGTGATGTCACAGAGAAGAGAATAATGAGTCTGTCACCACTGTGGTGTCCCAGAGAGGTGTAAATTGGACTTGTCACTGACTGCAGTGATGTCAGAGAGAGGTGAAACTGGGTCACTCATTTTTGTGATGTCACAGAGAGGAAGAAACTGAGGCTGCCACCACTTTGGTGTCATCAACAGATGTAAGTTGGGCCTGTCACTGCTCTGATGTCACAAATGGAGGAAAAGTGGATCAGTCAGTGCTGCGGTGTTAGAGAGGGGATGAATTTGAGGCTGTCATGACTGTGATGTCCCAGAGAGGGGAATAATGCCTCTGTCAGCACTGTGGTGTCACAGAGAGGCGTAAATTCGAGTTGTCAGTGCAGTGATGTGATAGAGAGGGGAAAATGGGTCCCCGATTGGTGTGATGTCACAGAGAGGAAAAAACTGAGACTGCCTCTGCACTGGTGTCACAGAGAGGCATCAATTGGGCCTGTCACTTCTGTGATGTCACAAAGAGGGGAAAAGTGAGTCTGTCACTGCTGTGGTGTCCCAGAGAGGGGAAAAGTGGATTGATCGCTGTTGTGCAGTCCCAGAGAAAGTTGCACAGGTGCTATGACTTGTCTGTTGCCACAAAGGGGATGGAATTGGGGTTGTTAGGGCTGTGGTATGACAGAGAGTTTTAAATTGGTTCTGATGTGATGTCCCAGAGAGGGGAATAATGGGTCTTTCAGCGCCGTGGTGTCACAGAGAGGTGTCAATTGGACTTGTCAGTGCAGTGATCTCCCAGAGAGAGGAAAACTGAGGCTGTCACTGCTGTGGCCTATAGGAGGGGATGAATTCCCACTTGTCTTTGATGTTATGTCACGGAGAGGAGAAACGTGGCACTGTCACCGCTGGGGTGTGTCAGATAGGTGTAAGTTGGGCTTGTTCCATCTGTGGTGTGACAGAAAGGGTGAAATTTGGTCTGTCAGTGCTGTGATGTCTTCAAGGGTGGAAACTGGGTCTTTCACTGCTGTGATGTCCCAGAGAGGCGTAGATTGGGGTGTCCCACTGCTGTGATGTCCCAGAGAGAGGAAAACAGGGGCTATCACAGCTGTGGAGTCTGAGAGAAAGTTCCACAGGTGTTCTGACTTGTCTGTTGCCACAGAGGGGATGCAGTTGGGGATGTCATGCCTATGGTATCAGAGAGAGGTTTGAATTGGTTCTGTCTCTGCTGTGATGTCACAGAGAAGAGAATAATGAGTCTGTCACCACTGTGGTGTCCCAGAGAGGTGTAAATTGGACTTGTCACTGACTGCAGTGATGTCAGAGAGAGGTGAAACTGGGTCACTCATTTTTGTGATGTCACAGAGAGGAAGAAACTGAGGCTGCCACCACTTTGGTGTCATCAACAGATGTAAGTTGGGCCTGTCACTGCTCTGATGTCACAAATGGAGGAAAAGTGGATCAGTCAGTGCTGCGGTGTTAGAGAGGGGATGAATTTGAGGCTGTCATGACTGTGATGTCCCAGAGAGGGGAATAATGCCTCTGTCAGCACTGTGGTGTCACAGAGAGGCGTAAATTCGAGTTGTCAGTGCAGTGATGTGATAGAGAGGGGAAAATGGGTCCCTGATTGGTGTGATGTCACAGAGAGGAAAAAACTGAGACTGCCTCTGCACTGGTGTCACAGAGAGGCATCAATTGGGCCTGTCACTTCTGTGGTGTCACAAAGAGGGGAAAAGTGAGTCTGTCACTGCTGTGGTGTCCCAGAGAGGGGAAAAGTGGATTGATCGCTGTTGTGCAGTCCCAGAGAAAGTTGCACAGGTGCTATGACTTGTCTGTTGCCACAAAGGGGATGGAATTGGGGTTGTTAGGGCTGTGGTATGACAGAGAGTTTTAAATTGGTTCTGATGTGATGTCCCAGAGAGGGGAATAATGGGTCTTTCAGCGCCGTGGTGTCACAGAGATGTGTCAATTGGACTTGTCAGTGCAGTGATCTCCCAGAGAGAGGAAAACTGAGGCTGTCACTGCTGTGGCCTATAGGAGGGGATGAATTCCCACTTGTCTTTGATGTTATGTCACGGAGAGGAGAAACGTGGCACTGTCACCGCTGGGGTGTGTCAGATAGGTGTAAGTTGGGCTTGTTCGATCTGTGGTGTGACAGAAAGGGTGAAATTTGGTCTGTCAGTGCTGTGATGTCTTCAAGGGTGGAAACTGGGTCTTTCACTGCTGTGATGTCCCAGAGAGGCGTAGATTGGGGTGTCCCACTGCTGTGATGTCCCAGAGAGAGGAAAACAGGGGCTATCACAGCTGTGGAGTCTGAGAGAAAGTTCCACAGGTGTTCTGACTTGTCTGTTGCCACAGAGGGGATGCAGTTGGGGATGTCATGGCTATGGTATCAGAGAGAGGTTTGAATTGGTTCTGTCTCTGCTGTGATGTCACAGAGAAGAGAATAATGAGTCTGTCACAACTGTGGTGTCCCAGAGAGGTGTAAATTGGACTTGTCACTGACTGCAGAGATGTCAGAGAGAGGTGAAACTGGGTCACTCATTTTTGTGATGTCACAGAGAGGAAGAAACTGAGGCTGCCACCACTTTGGTGTCATCAACAGATGTAAGTTGGGCCTGTCACTGCTCTGATGTCACAAATGGAGGAAAAGTGGATCAGTCAGTGCTGCGGTGTTAGAGAGGGGATGAATTTGAGGCTGTCATGACTGTGATGTCCCAGAGAGGGGAATAATGCCTCTGTCAGCACTGTGGTGTCACAGAGAGGCGTAAATGAGAGTTGTCAGTGCAGTGATGTGATAGAGAGGGGAAAATGGGTCCCTGATTGGTGTGATGTCACAGAGAGGAAAAAACTGAGACTGCCTCTGCACTGGTGTCACAGAGAGGCATCAATTGGGCCTGTCACTTCTGTGGTGTCACAAAGAGGGGAAAAGTGAGTCTGTCACTGCTGTGGTGTCCCAGAGAGGGGAAAAGTGGATTGATCGCTGTTGTGCAGTCCAGAGAAAGTTGCACAGGTGCTATGACTTGTCTGTTGCCACAAAGGGGATGGAATTGGGGTTGTTAGGGCTGTGGTATGACAGAGAGTTTTAAATTGGTTCTGATGTGATGTCCCAGAGAGGGGAATAATGGGTCTTTCAGCGCCGTGGTGTCACAGAGATGTGTCAATTGGACTTGTCAGTGCAGTGATCTCCCAGAGAGAGGAAAACTGAGGCTGTCACTGCTGTGGCCTATAGGAGGGGATGAATTCCCACTTGTCTTTGATGTTATGTCACAGAGAGGAGAAACGTGGCACTGTCACCGCTGGGGTGTGTCAGATAGGTGTAAGTTGGGCTTGTTCCATCTGTGGTGTGACAGAAAGGGTGAAATTTGGTCTGTCAGTGCTGTGATGTCTTCAAGGGTGGAAACTGGGTCTTTCACTGCTGTGATGTCCCAGAGAGGCGTAGATTGGGGTGTCCCACTGCTGTGATGTCCCAGAGAGAGGAAAACAGGGTCTATCACAGCTGTGGAGTGTGAGAGAAAGTTCCACAGGTGTTCTGATTTGTCTGTTGCCACAGAGGGGATGCAGTTGGGGATGTCATGCCTATGGTATCAGAGAGAGGTTTGAATTGGTTCTGTCTCTGCTGTGATGTCACAGAGAAGAGAATAATGAGTCTGTCACCACTGTGGTGTCCCAGAGAGGTGTAAATTGGACTTGTCACTGACTGCAGTGATGTCAGAGAGAGGTGAAACTGGGTCACTCATTTTTGTGATGTCACAGAGAGGAAGAAACTGAGGCTGCCACCACTTTGGTGTCATCAACAGATGTAAGTTGGGCCTGTCACTGCTCTGATGTCACAAATGGAGGAAAAGTGGATCAGTCAGTGCTGCGGTGTTAGAGAGGGGATGAATTTGAGGCTGTCATGACTGTGATGTCCCAGAGAGGGGAATAATGCCTCTGTCAGCACTGTGGTGTCACAGAGAGGCGCAAATGAGAGTTGTCAGTGCAGTGATGTGATAGAGAGGGGAAAATGGGTCCCTGACTGGTGTGATGTCACAGAGAGGAAAAAACTGAGACTGCCTCTGCACTGGTGTCACAGAGAGGCATCAATTGGGCCTGTCACTTCTGTGGTGTCACAAAGAGGGGAAAAGTGAGTCTGTCACTGCTGTGGTGTCCCAGAGAGGGGAAAAGTGGAGTGATCACTGTTGTGCAGTCCCAGAGAAAGTTGCACAGGTGCTATGACTTGTCTGTTGCCACAAAGGGGATGGAATTGGGGTTGTTAGGGCTGTGGTATGACAGAGAGTTTTAAATTGGTTCTGATGTGATGTCCCAGAGAGGGGAATAATGGGTCTTTCAGCGCCGTGGTGTCACAGAGAGGTGTCAATTGGACTTGTCAGTGCAGTGATCTCCCAGAGAGAGGAAAACTGAGGCTGTCACTGCTGTGGCCTATAGGAGGGGATGAATTCCCACTTGTCTTTGATGTTATGTCACGGAGAGGAGAAACGTGGCACTGTCACCGCTGGGGTGTGTCAGATAGGTGTAAGTTGGGCTTGTTCCATCTGTGGTGTGACAGAAAGGGTGAAATTTGGTCTGTCAGTGCTGTGATGTCTTCAAGGGTGGAAACTGGGTCTTTCACTGCTGTGATGTCCCAGAGAGGCGTAGATTGGGGTGTCCCACTGCTGTGATGTCCCAGAGAGAGGAAAACAGGGGCTATCACAGCTGTGGAGTCTGAGAGAAAGTTCCACAGGTGTTCTGACTTGTCTGTTGCCACAGAGGGGATGCAGTTGGGGATGTCATGCCTATGGTATCAGAGAGAGGTTTGAATTGGTTCTGTCTCTGCTGTGATGTCACAGAGAAGAGAATAATGAGTCTGTCACCACTGTGGTGTCCCAGAGAGGTGTAAATTGGACTTGTCACTGACTGCAGTGATGTCAGAGAGAGGTGAAACTGGGTCACTCATTTTTGTGATGTCACAGAGAGGAAGAAACTGAGGCTGCCACCACTTTGGTGTCATCAACAGATGTAAGTTGGGCCTGTCACTGCTCTGATGTCACAAATGGAGGAAAAGTGGATCAGTCAGTGCTGCGGTGTTAGAGAGGGGATGAATTTGAGGCTGTCATGACTGTGATGTCCCAGAGAGGGGAATAATGCCTCTGTCAGCACTGTGGTGTCACAGAGAGGCGTAAATTCGAGTTGTCAGTGCAGTGATGTGATAGAGAGGGGAAAATGGGTCCCTGATTGGTGTGATGTCACAGAGAGGAAAAAACTGAGACTGCCTCTGCACTGGTGTCACAGAGAGGCATCAATTGGGCCTGTCACTTCTGTGGTGTCACAAAGAGGGGAAAAGTGAGTCTGTCACTGCTGTGGTGTCCCAGAGAGGGGAAAAGTGGATTGATCGCTGTTGTGCAGTCCCAGAGAAAGTTGCACAGGTGCTATGACTTGTCTGTTGCCACAAAGGGGATGGAATTGGGGTTGTTAGGGCTGTGGTATGACAGAGAGTTTTAAATTGGTTCTGATGTGATGTCCCAGAGAGGGGAATAATGGGTCTTTCAGCGCCGTGGTGTCACAGAGATGTGTCAATTGGACTTGTCAGTGCAGTGATCTCCCAGAGAGAGGAAAACTGAGGCTGTCACTGCTGTGGCCTATAGGAGGGGATGAATTCCCACTTGTCTTTGATGTTATGTCACGGAGAGGAGAAACGTGGCACTGTCACCGCTGGGGTGTGTCAGATAGGTGTAAGTTGGGCTTGTTCCATCTGTGGTGTGACAGAAAGGGTGAAATTTGGTCTGTCAGTGCTGTGATGTCTTCAAGGGTGGAAACTGGGTCTTTCACTGCTGTGATGTCCCAGAGAGGCGTAGATTGGGGTGTCCCACTGCTGTGATGTCCCAGAGAGAGGAAAACAGGGGCTATCACAGCTGTGGAGTCTGAGAGAAAGTTCCACAGGTGTTCTGACTTGTCTGTTGTCACAGAGGGGATGCAGTTGGGGATGTCATGGCTATGGTATCAGAGAGAGGTTTGAATTGGTTCTGTCTCTGCTGTGATGTCACAGAGAAGAGAATAATGAGTCTGTCACAACTGTGGTGTCCCAGAGAGGTGTAAATTGGACTTGTCACTGACTGCAGAGATGTCAGAGAGAGGTGAAACTGGGTCACTCATTTTTGTGATGTCACAGAGAGGAAGAAACTGAGGCTGCCACCACTTTGGTGTCATCAACAGATGTAAGTTGGGCCTGTCACTGCTCTGATGTCACAAATGGAGGAAAAGTGGATCAGTCAGTGCTGCGGTGTTAGAGAGGGGATGAATTTGAGGCTGTCATGACTGTGATGTCCCAGAGAGGGGAATAATGCCTCTGTCAGCACTGTGGTGTCACAGAGAGGCGTAAATTCGAGTTGTCAGTGCAGTGATGTGATAGAGAGGGGAAAATGGGTCCCTGATTGGTGTGATGTCACAGAGAGGAAAAAACTGAGACTGCCTCTGCACTGGTGTCACAGAGAGGCATCAATTGGGCCTGTCACTTCTGTGGTGTCACAAAGAGGGGAAAAGTGAGTCTGTCACTGCTGTGGTGTCCCAGAGAGGGGAAAAGTGGATTGATCGCTGTTGTGCAGTCCAGAGAAAGTTGCACAGGTGCTATGACTTGTCTGTTGCCACAAAGGGGATGGAATTGGGGTTGTTAGGGCTGTGGTATGACAGAGAGTTTTAAATTGGTTCTGATGTGATGTCCCAGAGAGGGGAATAATGGGTCTTTCAGCGCCGTGGTGTCACAGAGATGTGTCAATTGGACTTGTCAGTGCAGTGATCTCCCAGAGAGAGGAAAACTGAGGCTGTCACTGCTGTGGCCTATAGGAGGGGATGAATTCCCACTTGTCTTTGATGTTATGTCACAGAGAGGAGAAACGTGGCACTGTCACCGCTGGGGTGTGTCAGATAGGTGTAAGTTGGGCTTGTTCCATCTGTGGTGTGACAGAAAGGGTGAAATTTGGTCTGTCAGTGCTGTGATGTCTTCAAGGGTGGAAACTGGGTCTTTCACTGCTGTGATGTCCCAGAGAGGCGTAGATTGGGGTGTCCCACTGCTGTGATGTCCCAGAGAGAGGAAAACGGGTCTATCACACCTGTGGAGTGTGAGAGAAAGTTCCACAGGTGTTCTGATTTGTCTGTTGCCACAGAGGGGATGCAGTTGGGGATGTCATGCCTATGGTATCAGAGAGAGGTTTGAATTGGTTCTGTCTCTGCTGTGATGTCACAGAGAAGAGAATAATGAGTCTGTCACCACTGTGGTGTCCCAGAGAGGTGTAAATTGGACTTGTCACTGACTGCAGTGATGTCAGAGAGAGGTGAAACTGGGTCACTCATTTTTGTGATGTCACAGAGAGGAAGAAACTGAGGCTGCCACCACTTTGGTGTCATCAACAGATGTAAGTTGGGCCTGTCACTGCTCTGATGTCACAAATGGAGGAAAAGTGGATCAGTCAGTGCTGCGGTGTTAGAGAGGGGATGAATTTGAGGCTGTCATGACTGTGATGTCCCAGAGAGGGGAATAATGCCTCTGTCAGCACTGTGGTGTCACAGAGAGGCGCAAATGAGAGTTGTCAGTGCAGTGATGTGATAGAGAGGGGAAAATGGGTCCCTGACTGGTGTGATGTCACAGAGAGGAAAAAACTGAGACTGCCTCTGCACTGGTGTCACAGAGAGGCATCAATTGGGCCTGTCACTTCTGTGGTGTCACAAAGAGGGGAAAAGTGAGTCTGTCACTGCTGTGGTGTCCCAGAGAGGGGAAAAGTGGATTGATCACTGTTGTGCAGTCCCAGAGAAAGTTGCACAGGTGCTATGACTTGTGTGTTGCCACAAAGGGGATGGAATTGGGGTTGTTAGGGCTGTGGTATGACAGAGAGTTTTAAATTGGTTCTGATGTGATGTCCCAGAGAGGGGAATAATGGGTCTTTCAGCGCCGTGGTGTCACAGAGAGGTGTCAATTGGACTTGTCAGTGCAGTGATCTCCCAGAGAGAGGAAAACTGAGGCTGTCACTGCTGTGGCCTATAGGAGGGGATGAATTCCCACTTGTCTTTGATGTTATGTCACGAAGAGGAGAAACGTGGCACTGTCACCGCTGGGTTGTGTAAGATAGGTGTAAGTTGGGCTTGTTCGATCTGTGGTGTGACAGAAAGGGTGAAATTTGGTCTGTCATTGCTGTGGTGTCTTCAAGGGTGGAAACTGGGTCTTTCACTGCTGTGATGTCCCAGAGAGGCGTAGATTGGGGTGTCCCACTGCTGTGATGTCCCAGAGAGAGGAAAACAGGGGCTATCACAGCTGTGGAGTCTGAGAGAAAGTTCCACAGGTGTTCTGACTTGTCTGTTGCCACAGAGGGGATGCAGTTGGGGATGTCATGGCTATGGTATCAGAGAGAGGTTTGAATTGGTTCTGTCTCTGCTGTGATGTCACAGAGAAGAGAATAATGAGTCTGTCACCACTGTGGTGTCCCAGAGAGGTGTAAATTGGACTTGTCACTGACTGCAGTGATGTCAGAGAGAGGTGAAACTGGGTCACTCATTTTTGTGATGTCACAGAGAGGAAGAAACTGAGGCTGCCACCACTTTGGTGTCATCAACAGATGTAAGTTGGGCCTGTCACTGCTCTGATGTCACAAATGGAGGAAAAGTGGATCAGTCAGTGCTGCGGTGTTAGAGAGGGGATGAATTTGAGGCTGTCATGACTGTGATGTCCCAGAGAGGGGAATAATGCCTCTGTCAGCACTGTGGTGTCACAGAGAGGCGTAAATTCGAGTTGTCAGTGCAGTGATGTGATAGAGAGGGGAAAATGGGTCCCCGATTGGTGTGATGTCACAGAGAGGAAAAAACTGAGACTGCCTCTGCACTGGTGTCACAGAGAGGCATCAATTGGGCCTGTCACTTCTGTGATGTCACAAAGAGGGGAAAAGTGAGTCTGTCACTGCTGTGGTGTCCCAGAGAGGGGAAAAGTGGATTGATCGCTGTTGTGCAGTCCAGAGAAAGTTGCACAGGTGCTATGACTTGTGTGTTGCCACAAAGGGGATGGAATTGGGGTTGTTAGGGCTGTGGTATGACAGAGAGTTTTAAATTGGTTCTGATGTGATGTCCCAGAGAGGGGAATAATGGGTCTTTCAGCGCCGTGGTGTCACAGAGATGTGTCAATTGGACTTGTCAGTGCAGTGATCTCCCAGAGAGAGGAAAACTGAGGCTGTCACTGCTGTGGCCTATAGGAGGGGATGAATTCCCACTTGTCTTTGATGTTATGTCACGGAGAGGAGAAACGTGGCACTGTCACCGCTGGGGTGTGTCAGATAGGTGTAAGTTGGGCTTGTTCCATCTGTGGTGTGACAGAAAGGGTGAAATTTGGTCTGTCAGTGCTGTGATGTCTTAAAGGGTGGAAACTGGGTCTTTCACTGCTGTGATGTCCCAGAGAGGCGTAGATTGGGGTGTCCCACTGCTGTGATGTCCCAGAGAGAGGAAAACAGGGGCTATCACAGCTGTGGAGTCTGAGAGAAAGTTCCACAGGTGTTCTGACTTGTCTGTTGCCACAGAGGGGATGCAGTTGGGGATGTCATGGCTATGGTATCAGAGAGAGGTTTGAATTGGTTCTGTCTCTGCTGTGATGTCACAGAGAAGAGAATAATGAGTCTGTCACCACTGTGGTGTCCCAGAGAGGTGTAAATTGGACTTGTCACTGACTGCAGAGATGTCAGAGAGAGGTGAAACTGGGTCACTCATTTTTGTGATGTCACAGAGAGGAAGAAACTGAGGCTGCCACCACTTTGGTGTCATCAACAGATGTAAGTTGGGCCTGTCACTGCTCTGATGTCACAAATGGAGGAAAAGTGGATCAGTCAGTGCTGCGGTGTTAGAGAGGGGATGAATTTGAGGCTGTCATGACTGTGATGTCCCAGAGAGGGGAATAATGCCTCTGTCAGCACTGTGGTGTCACAGAGAGGCGTAAATTCGAGTTGTCAGTGCAGTGATGTGATAGAGAGGGGAAAATGGGTCCCTGATTGGTGTGATGTCACAGAGAGGAAAAAACTGAGACTGCCTCTGCACTGGTGTCACAGAGAGGCATCAATTGGGCCTGTCACTTCTGTGGTGTCACAAAGAGGGGAAAAGTGAGTCTGTCACTGCTGTGGTGTCCCAGAGAGGGGAAAAGTGGATTGATCGCTGTTGTGCAGTCCAGAGAAAGTTGCACAGGTGCTATGACTTGTGTGTTGCCACAAAGGGGATGGAATTGGGGTTGTTAGGGCTGTGGTATGACAGAGAGTTTTAAATTGGTTCTGATGTGATGTCCCAGAGAGGGGAATAATGGGTCTTTCAGCGCCGTGGTGTCACAGAGAGGTGTCAATTGGACTTGTCAGTGCAGTGATCTCCCAGAGAGAGGAAAACTGAGGCTGTCACTGCTGTGGCCTATAGGAGGGGATGAATTCCCACTTGTCTTTGATGTTATGTCACGAAGAGGAGAAACCTGGCACTGTCACCACTGGGGTGTGTCAGATAGGTGTAAGTTGGGCTTGTTCGATCTGTGGTGTGACAGAAAGGGTGAAATTTGGTCTGTCAGTGCTGTGATGTCTTCAAGGGTGGAAACTGGGTCTTTCACTGCTGTGATGTCCCAGAGAGGCGTAGATTGGGGTGTCCCACTGCTGTGATGTCCCAGAGAGAGGAAAACAGGGGCTATCACAGCTGTGGAGTCTGAGAGAAAGTTCCACAGGTGTTCTGACTTGTCTGTTGCCACAGAGGGGATGCAGTTGGGGATGTCATGGCTATGGTATCAGAGAGAGGTTTGAATTGGTTCTGTCTCTGCTGTGATGTCACAGAGAAGAGAATAATGAGTCTGTCACCACTGTGGTGTCCCAGAGAGGTGTAAATTGGACTTGTCACTGACTGCAGTGATGTCAGAGAGAGGTGAAACTGGGTCACTCATTTTTGTGATGTCACAGAGAGGAAGAAACTGAGGCTGCCACCACTTTGATGTCATCAACAGATGTAAGTTGGGCCTGTCACTGCTCTGATGTCACAAATGGAGGAAAAGTGGATCAGTCAGTGCTGCGGTGTTAGAGAGGGGATGAATTTGAGGCTGTCATGACTGTGATGTCCCAGAGAGGGGA
This sequence comes from Poecile atricapillus, assembly GCF_030490865.1. Taxonomy (NCBI): domain Eukaryota; kingdom Metazoa; phylum Chordata; class Aves; order Passeriformes; family Paridae; genus Poecile; species Poecile atricapillus. The sequence goes on along the minus strand of NC_081249.1, from coordinate 117,228,341 downwards.
ATAATGCCTCTGTCAGCACTGTGGTGTCACAGAGAGGCGTAAATGAGAGTTGTCAGTGCAGTGATGTGATAGAGAGGGGAAAATGGGTCCCTGATTGGTGTGATGTCAGAGAGGAAAAAACTGAGACTGCCTCTGCACTGGTGTCACAGAGAGGCATCAATTGGGCCTGTCACTTCTGTGGTGTCACAAAGAGGGGAAAAGTGAGTCTGTCACTGCTGTGGTGTCCCAGAGAGGGGAAAAGTGGATTGATCGCTGTTGTGCAGTCCAGAGAAAGTTGCACAGGTGCTATGACTTGTGTGTTGCCACAAAGGGGATGGAATTGGGGTTTTTAGGGCTGTGGTATGACAGAGAGTTTTAAATTGGTTCTGATGTGATGTCCCAGAGAGGGGAATAATGGGTCTTTCAGCGCCGTGGTGTCACAGAGATGTGTCAATTGGACTTGTCAGTGCAGTGATCTCCCAGAGAGAGGAAAACTGAGGCTGTCACTGCTGTGGCCTATAGGAGGGGATGAATTCCCACTTGTCTTTGATGTTATGTCACGGAGAGGAGAAACGTGGCACTGTCACCGCTGGGGTGTGTCAGATAGGTGTAAGTTGGGCTTGTTCGATCTGTGGTGTGACAGAAAGGGTGAAATTTGGTCTGTCAGTGCTGTGATGTCTTCAAGGGTGGAAACTGGGTCTTTCACTGCTGTGATGTCCCAGAGAGGCGTAGATTGGGGTGTCCCACTGCTGTGATGTCCCAGAGAGAGGAAAACAGGGGCTATCACAGCTGTGGAGTCTGAGAGAAAGTTCCACAGGTGTTCTGACTTGTCTGTTGCCACAGAGGGGATGCAGTTGGGGATGTCATGCCTATGGTATCAGAGAGAGGTTTGAATTGGTTCTGTCTCTGCTGTGATGTCACAGAGAAGAGAATAATGAGTCTGTCACCACTGTGGTGTCCCAGAGAGGTGTAAATTGGACTTGTCACTGACTGCAGAGATGTCAGAGAGAGGTGAAACTGGGTCACTCATTTTTGTGATGTCACAGAGAGGAAGAAACTGAGGCTGCCACCACTTTGGTGTCATCAACAGATGTAAGTTGGGCCTGTCACTGCTCTGATGTCACAAATGGAGGAAAAGTGGATCAGTCAGTGCTGCGGTGTTAGAGAGGGGATGAATTTGAGGCTGTCATGACTGTGATGTCCCAGAGAGGGGAATAATGCCTCTGTCAGCACTGTGGTGTCACAGAGAGGCGTAAATTCGAGTTGTCAGTGCAGTGATGTGATAGAGAGGGGAAAATGGGTCCCTGATTGGTGTGATGTCACAGAGAGGAAAAAACTGAGACTGCCTCTGCACTGGTGTCACAGAGAGGCATCAATTGGGCCTGTCACTTCTGTGGTGTCACAAAGAGGGGAAAAGTGAGTCTGTCACTGCTGTGGTGTCCCAGAGAGGGGAAAAGTGGATTGATCGCTGTTGTGCAGTCCAGAGAAAGTTGCACAGGTGCTATGACTTGTGTGTTGCCACAAAGGGGATGGAATTGGGGTTGTTAGGGCTGTGGTATGACAGAGAGTTTTAAATTGGTTCTGATGTGATGTCCCAGAGAGGGGAATAATGGGTCTTTCAGCGCCGTGGTGTCACAGAGAGGTGTCAATTGGACTTGTCAGTGCAGTGATCTCCCAGAGAGAGGAAAACTGAGGCTGTCACTGCTGTGGCCTATAGGAGGGGATGAATTCCCACTTGTCTTTGATGTTATGTCACGAAGAGGAGAAACCTGGCACTGTCACCACTGGGGTGTGTCAGATAGGTGTAAGTTGGGCTTGTTCGATCTGTGGTGTGACAGAAAGGGTGAAATTTGGTCTGTCAGTGCTGTGATGTCTTCAAGGGTGGAAACTGGGTCTTTCACTGCTGTGATGTCCCAGAGAGGCGTAGATTGGGGTGTCCCACTGCTGTGATGTCCCAGAGAGAGGAAAACAGGGGCTATCACAGCTGTGGAGTCTGAGAGAAAGTTCCACAGGTGTTCTGACTTGTCTGTTGCCACAGAGGGGATGCAGTTGGGGATGTCATGGCTATGGTATCAGAGAGAGGTTTGAATTGGTTCTGTCTCTGCTGTGATGTCACAGAGAAGAGAATAATGAGTCTGTCACCACTGTGGTGTCCCAGAGAGGTGTAAATTGGACTTGTCACTGACTGCAGTGATGTCAGAGAGAGGTGAAACTGGGTCACTCATTTTTGTGATGTCACAGAGAGGAAGAAACTGAGGCTGCCACCACTTTGATGTCATCAACAGATGTAAGTTGGGCCTGTCACTGCTCTGATGTCACAAATGGAGGAAAAGTGGATCAGTCAGTGCTGCGGTGTTAGAGAGGGGATGAATTTGAGGCTGTCATGACTGTGATGTCCCAGAGAGGGGAATAATGCCTCTGTCAGCACTGTGGTGTCACAGAGAGGCGTAAATGAGAGTTGTCAGTGCAGTGATGTGATAGAGAGGGGAAAATGGGTCCCTGATTGGTGTGATGTCAGAGAGGAAAAAACTGAGACTGCCTCTGCACTGGTGTCACAGAGAGGCATCAATTGGGCCTGTCACTTCTGTGGTGTCACAAAGAGGGGAAAAGTGAGTCTGTCACTGCTGTGGTGTCCCAGAGAGGGGAAAAGTGGATTGATCGCTGTTGTGCAGTCCAGAGAAAGTTGCACAGGTGCTATGACTTGTGTGTTGCCACAAAGGGGATGGAATTGGGGTTTTTAGGGCTGTGGTATGACAGAGAGTTTTAAATTGGTTCTGATGTGATGTCCCAGAGAGGGGAATAATGGGTCTTTCAGCGCCGTGGTGTCACAGAGATGTGTCAATTGGACTTGTCAGTGCAGTGATCTCCCAGAGAGAGGAAAACTGAGGCTGTCACTGCTGTGGCCTATAGGAGGGGATGAATTCCCACTTGTCTTTGATGTTATGTCACGGAGAGGAGAAACGTGGCACTGTCACCGCTGGGGTGTGTCAGATAGGTGTAAGTTGGGCTTGTTCGATCTGTGGTGTGACAGAAAGGGTGAAATTTGGTCTGTCAGTGCTGTGATGTCTTCAAGGGTGGAAACTGGGTCTTTCACTGCTGTGATGTCCCAGAGAGGCGTAGATTGGGGTGTCCCACTGCTGTGATGTCCCAGAGAGAGGAAAACAGGGGCTATCACAGCTGTGGAGTCTGAGAGAAAGTTCCACAGGTGTTCTGACTTGTCTGTTGCCACAGAGGGGATGCAGTTGGGGATGTCATGGCTATGGTATCAGAGAGAGGTTTGAATTGGTTCTGTCTCTGCTGTGATGTCACAGAGAAGAGAATAATGAGTCTGTCACCACTGTGGTGTCCCAGAGAGGTGTAAATTGGACTTGTCACTGACTGCAGAGATGTCAGAGAGAGGTGAAACTGGGTCACTCATTTTTGTGATGTCACAGAGAGGAAGAAACTGAGGCTGCCACCACTTTGGTGTCATCAACAGATGTAAGTTGGGCCTGTCACTGCTCTGATGTCACAAATGGAGGAAAAGTGGATCAGTCAGTGCTGCGGTGTTAGAGAGGGGATGAATTTGAGGCTGTCATGACTGTGATGTCCCAGAGAGGGGAATAATGCCTCTGTCAGCACTGTGGTGTCACAGAGAGGCGTAAATTCGAGTTGTCAGTGCAGTGATGTGATAGAGAGGGGAAAATGGGTCCCCGATTGGTGTGATGTCACAGAGAGGAAAAAACTGAGACTGCCTCTGCACTGGTGTCACAGAGAGGCATCAATTGGGCCTGTCACTTCTGTGATGTCACAAAGAGGGGAAAAGTGAGTCTGTCACTGCTGTGGTGTCCCAGAGAGGGGAAAAGTGGATTGATCGCTGTTGTGCAGTCCCAGAGAAAGTTGCACAGGTGCTATGACTTGTCTGTTGCCACAAAGGGGATGGAATTGGGGTTGTTAGGGCTGTGGTATGACAGAGAGTTTTAAATTGGTTCTGATGTGATGTCCCAGAGAGGGGAATAATGGGTCTTTCAGCGCCGTGGTGTCACAGAGAGGTGTCAATTGGACTTGTCAGTGCAGTGATCTCCCAGAGAGAGGAAAACTGAGGCTGTCACTGCTGTGGCCTATAGGAGGGGATGAATTCCCACTTGTTGTTGCAGCCTGCAACCTCAGGATCTCGTCCAGGGAAGCAGCAGGATTCTGGGGACCAGCATGAAACACCAACGAGACGGGCTCCCGGTTCATGAAACCATTTATTCAGCATGAGAACAAACTCAGGTCCAGAACAGAGAGCCCCGAACAGAGGCACAGCAGAGGTTTTTTGAGGGACAGAACCCCCGAGGGTTTACACCTTTGAGGGTGGAGTTCAGGGTCAGGGACCATTAGAAACACAGCAAGGGAGAACCCCCCAGGGACTCAAACCCAATCAGAACTCCTGGGCCGCCCTTCACAAGGGGTTTGGGGTGGAACAATGTTAACTCTTTGCCTCCCTGAGGCCGCTGCAACATCTGCTCCTTTTTTATTTTTTTTTTTTTTTTTTCAAATTTTAATTAGGAGCTTAAAATGTTTCTAAACATACACCTTAAAATCTCACTTCTTCCACAGAGCACCCACTTTGCTTTGTGGGACACCAATAGCTCAATCACAAAACACATTAGGCAAACAGAAAAAAAACAAAATTAAAAAGAAACACTTAAACCTTGGACCACGCCGGGCAAATTAAACGGTGATGGTACTTAATACAAACATAATATTTTTTTTGTTCAGTCTCTTCCAGTTTAGGATTCTTTGTTAGGAAGGGTGCAGCTCTTAGATCTCTTCTCACGAGGGGCAGAATTCTTCGATCTCCAGCTTCGGCTCCGGCTCCCATGTGGGCGTCGCCCCTTTAGATGATCTGGGTGAAACACTGGCTTTGGGAGCTCGGTTACAGTTTCGATTTCCCCAGAGGAGGTGTTGCCCACGATGGCAAAGCACAGCCCCCAGGGGTGGAGCACCGAACAAAGGGATGGGGCCAAGCAGGAGTTACTGGGGGAAGGGAAGGTTCGGGACCGGAAAAGAAGGAGCAAGGCGGGAAACAAGGGATCCCAGACCGCGTGGCCGGCGCCATCTTGGGATGGGGGGGGAGGCCGGGACGGACTTTCCCGGACAGGGAACGGGAATATGGAGAGACAGGGGGTGAAGGAGGACACGGAACGGCGGGCAGACGGCAGCAACCCCGAGCCATCTTAGCTTTTTTCACCCTTTGTCCTGCCCTTAGGAACAGAGGAAAGGGGAAGGTACAGGAAGGTATACACCAAAAAAGGAACTCCACAGAAGACAAAAACAGCCCACCGGAAGATCCATACCGTCCATAATCGTCCATAATGTTGATATAATCGTCCATAATCGTCCATAGTGTTAATAGAATCGTCCATAATACGTCTCGTTGGGTGATGTAAGGTGTTTGTCCCAGCGTCTGGTCTCGGCTCCCCCACCTCCGTAATCCCTTTTCTTCCCCCATGCCCGAGGCACTCTCAACCCAGTCTCCCTGCCAGGTACTCTCGAGCCCTCCTTTCCAAGGCGGGGGTCTCGCCGGCTCTCAAGCCATCAGCCGGGGACTTACGAGGTGTCCATGGAGCCGCTCCTGCTGTTCTCCTGGATGCCACGCATTCTCTCACCATTTGTTGCAGCCTGCAACCTCAGGATCTCGTCCAGGGAAGCAGCAGGATTCTGGGGACCAGCATGAAACACCAACGAGACGGGCTCCCGGTTCATGAAACCATTTATTCAGCATGAGAACAAACTCAGGTCCAGAACAGAGAGCCCCGAACAGAGGCACAGCAGAGGTTTTTTGAGGGACAGAACCCCCGAGGGTTTACACCTTTGAGGGTGGAGTTCAGGGTCAGGGACCATTAGAAACACAGCAAGGGAGAACCCCCCAGGGACTCAAACCCAATCAGAACTCCTGGGCCGCCCTTCACAAGGGGTTTGGGGTGGAACAATGTTAACTCTTTGCCTCCCTGAGGCCGCTGCAACAACTTGTCTTTGATGTTATGTCACGAAGAGGAGAAACCTGGCACTGTCACCACTGGGGTGTGTCAGATAGGTGTAAGTTGGGCTTGTTCGATCTGTGGTGTGACAGAAAGGGTGAAATTTGGTCTGTCAGTGCTGTGATGTCTTCAAGGGTGGAAACTGGGTCTTTCACTGCTGTGATGTCCCAGAGAGGCGTAGATTGGGGTGTCCCACTGCTGTGATGTCCCAGAGAGAGGAAAACGGGTCTATCACAGCTGTGGAGTGTGAGAGAAAGTTCCACAGGTGTTCTGACTTGTCTGTTGCCACAGAGGGGATGCAGTTGGGGATGTCATGCCTATGGTATCAGAGAGAGGTTTGAATTGGTTCTGTCTCTGCTGTGATGTCACAGAGAAGAGAATAATGAGTCTGTCACCACTGTGGTGTCCCAGAGAGGTGTAAATTGGACTTGTCACTGACTGCAGTGATGTCAGAGAGAGGTGAAACTGGGTCACTCATTTTTGTGATGTCACAGAGAGGAAGAAACTGAGGCTGCCACCACTTTGGTGTCATCAACAGATGTAAGTTGGGCCTGTCACTGCTCTGATGTCACAAATGGAGGAAAAGTGGATCAGTCAGTGCTGCGGTGTTAGAGAGGGGATGAATTTGAGGCTGTCATGACTGTGATGTCCCAGAGAGGGGAATAATGCCTCTGTCAGCACTGTGGTGTCACAGAGAGGCGTAAATGAGAGTTGTCAGTGCAGTGATGTGATAGAGAGGGGAAAATGGGTCCCTGATTGGTGTGATGTCACAGAGAGGAAAAAACTGAGACTGCCTCTGCACTGGTGTCACAGAGAGGCATCAATTGGGCCTGTCACTTCTGTGGTGTCACAAAGAGGGGAAAAGTGAGTCTGTCACTGCTGTGGTGTCCCAGAGAGGGGAAAAGTGGATTGATCGCTGTTGTGCAGTCCAGAGAAAGTTGCACAGGTGCTATGACTTGTCTGTTGCCACAAAGGGGATGGAATTGGGGTTGTTAGGGCTGTGGTATGACAGAGAGTTTTAAATTGGTTCTGATGTGATGTCCCAGAGAGGGGAATAATGGGTCTTTCAGCGCTGTGGTGTCACAGAGAGGTGTCAATTGGACTTGTCAGTGCAGTGATCTCCCAGAGAGAGGAAAACTGAGGCTGTCACTGCTGTGGCCTATAGGAGGGGATGAATTCCCACTTGTCTTTGATGTTATGTCACGAAGAGGAGAAACGTGGCACTGTCACCGCTGGGGTGTGTCAGATAGGTGTAAGTTGGGCTTGTTCCATCTGTGGTGTGACAGAAAGGGTGAAATTTGGTCTGTCAGTGCTGTGATGTCTTAAAGGGTGGAAACTGGGTCTTTCACTGCTGTGATGTCCCAGAGAGGCGTAGATTGGGGTGTCCCACTGCTGTGATGTCCCAGAGAGAGGAAAACAGGGGCTATCACAGCTGTGGAGTCTGAGAGAAAGTTCCACAGGTGTTCTGACTTGTCTGTTGCCACAGAGGGGATGCAGTTGGGGATGTCATGGCTATGGTATCAGAGAGAGGTTTGAATTGGTTCTGTCTCTGCTGTGATGTCACAGAGAAGAGAATAATGAGTCTGTCACAACTGTGGTGTCCCAGAGAGGTGTAAATTGGACTTGTCACTGACTGCAGTGATGTCAGAGAGAGGTGAAACTGGGTCACTCATTTTTGTGATGTCACAGAGAGGAAGAAACTGAGGCTGCCACCACTTTGGTGTCATCAACAGATGTAAGTTGGGCCTGTCACTGCTCTGATGTCACAAATGGAGGAAAAGTGGATCAGTCAGTGCTGCGGTGTTAGAGAGGGGATGAATTTGAGGCTGTCATGACTGTGATGTCCCAGAGAGGGGAATAATGCCTCTGTCAGCACTGTGGTGTCACAGAGAGGCGTAAATTCGAGTTGTCAGTGCAGTGATGTGATAGAGAGGGGAAAATGGGTCCCCGATTGGTGTGATGTCACAGAGAGGAAAAAACTGAGACTGCCTCTGCACTGGTGTCACAGAGAGGCATCAATTGGGCCTGTCACTTCTGTGATGTCACAAAGAGGGGAAAAGTGAGTCTGTCACTGCTGTGGTGTCCCAGAGAGGGGAAAAGTGGATTGATCGCTGTTGTGCAGTCCCAGAGAAAGTTGCACAGGTGCTATGACTTGTCTGTTGCCACAAAGGGGATGGAATTGGGGTTGTTAGGGCTGTGGTATGACAGAGAGTTTTAAATTGGTTCTGATGTGATGTCCCAGAGAGGGGAATAATGGGTCTTTCAGCGCCGTGGTGTCACAGAGAGGTGTCAATTGGACTTGTCAGTGCAGTGATCTCCCAGAGAGAGGAAAACTGAGGCTGTCACTGCTGTGGCCTATAGGAGGGGATGAATTCCCACTTGTCTTTGATGTTATGTCACGAAGAGGAGAAACGTGGCACTGTCACCGCTGGGGTGTGTCAGATAGGTGTAAGTTGGGCTTGTTCCATCTGTGGTGTGACAGAAAGGGTGAAATTTGGTCTGTCATTGCTGTGGTGTCTTCAAGGGTGGAAACTGGGTCTTTCACTGCTGTGATGTCCCAGAGAGGCGTAGATTGGGGTGTCCCACTGCTGTGATGTCCCAGAGAGAGGAAAACAGGGGCTATCACAGCTGTGGAGTCTGAGAGAAAGTTCCACAGGTGTTCTGACTTGTCTGTTGCCACAGAGGGGATGCAGTTGGGGATATCATGGCTATGGTATCAGAGAGAGGTTTGAATTGGTTCTGTCTCTGCTGTGATGTCACAGAGAAGAGAATAATGAGTCTGTCACCACTGTGGTGTCCCAGAGAGGTGTAAATTGGACTTGTCACTGACTGCAGAGATGTCAGAGAGAGGTGAAACTGGGTCACTCATTTTTGTGATGTCACAGAGAGGAAGAAACTGAGGCTGCCACCACTTTGGTGTCATCAACAGATGTAAGTTGGGCCTGTCACTGCTCTGATGTCACAAATGGAGGAAAAGTGGATCAGTCAGTGCTGCGGTGTTAGAGAGGGGATGAATTTGAGGCTGTCATGACTGTGATGTCCCAGAGAGGGGAATAATGCCTCTGTCAGCACTGTGGTGTCACAGAGAGGCGTAAATGAGAGTTGTCAGTGCAGTGATGTGATAGAGAGGGGAAAATGGGTCCCCAATTGGTGTGATGTCACAGAGAGGAAAAAACTGAGACTGCCTCTGCACTGGTGTCACAGAGAGGCATCAATTGGGCCTGTCACTTCTGTGGTGTCACAAAGAGGGGAAAAGTGAGTCTGTCACTGCTGTGGTGTCCCAGAGAGGGGAAAAGTGGATTGATCGCTGTTGTGCAGTCCAGAGAAAGTTGCACAGGTGCTATGACTTGTCTGTTGCCACAAAGGGGATGGAATTGGGGTTGTTAGGGCTGTGGTATGACAGAGAGTTTTAAATTGGTTCTGATGTGATGTCCCAGAGAGGGGAATAATGGGTCTTTCAGCGCCGTGGTGTCACAGAGAGGTGTCAATTGGACTTGTCAGTGCAGTGATCTCCCAGAGAGAGGAAAACTGAGGCTGTCACTGCTGTGGCCTATAGGAGGGGATGAATTCCCACTTGTCTTTGATGTTATGTCACGAAGAGGAGAAACGTGGCACTGTCACCACTGGGGTGTGTCAGATAGGTGTAAGTTGGGCTTGTTCCATCTGTGGTGGGACAGAAAGGGTGAAATTTGGTCTGTCAGTGCTGTGATGTCTTAAAGGGTGGAAACTGGGTCTTTCACTGCTGTGATGTCCCAGAGAGGCGTAGATTGGGGTGTCCCACTGCTGTGATGTCCCAGAGAGAGGAAAACAGGGGCTATCACAGCTGTGGAGTCTGAGAGAAAGTTCCACAGGTGTTCTGACTTGTCTGTTGCCACAGAGGGGATGCAGTTGGGGATGTCATGCCTATGGTATCAGAGAGAGGTTTGAATTGGTTCTGTCTCTGCTGTGATGTCACAGAGAAGAGAATAATGAGTCTGTCACAACTGTGGTGTCCCAGAGAGGTGTAAATTGGACTTGTCACTGACTGCAGTGATGTCAGAGAGAGGTGAAACTGGGTCACTCATTTTTGTGATGTCACAGAGAGGAAGAAACTGAGGCTGCCACCACTTTGGTGTCATCAACAGATGTAAGTTGGGCCTGTCACTGCTCTGATGTCACAAATGGAGGAAAAGTGGATCAGTCAGTGCTGCGGTGTTAGAGAGGGGATGAATTTGAGGCTGTCATGACTGTGATGTCCCAGAGAGGGGAATAATGCCTCTGTCAGCACTGTGGTGTCACAGAGAGGCGTAAATGAGAGTTGTCAGTGCAGTGATGTGATAGAGAGGGGAAAATGGGTCCCTGATTGGTGTGATGTCACAGAGAGGAAAAAACTGAGACTGCCTCTGCACTGGTGTCACAGAGAGGCATCAATTGGGCCTGTCACTTCTGTGGTGTCACAAAGAGGGGAAAAGTGAGTCTGTCACTGCTGTGGTGTCCCAGAGAGGGGAAAAGTGGATTGATCGCTGCTGTGCAGTCCCAGAGAAAGTTGCACAGGTGCTATGACTTGTCTGTTGCCACAAAGGGGATGGAATTGGGGTTGTTAGGGCTGTGGTATGACAGAGAGTTTTAAATTGGTTCTGATGTGATGTCCCAGAGAGGGGAATAATGGGTCTTTCAGCGCCGTGGTGTCACAGAGAGGTGTCAATTGGACTTGTCAGTGCAGTGATCTCCCAGAGAGAGGAAAACTGAGGCTGTCACTGCTGTAGCCTATAGGAGGGGATGAATTCCCACTTGTCTTTGATGTTATGTCACGGAGAGGAGAAACGTGGCACTGTCACCGCTGGGGTGTGTCAGATAGGTGTAAGTTGGGCTTGTTCCATCTGTGGTGTGACAGAAAGGGTGAAATTTGGTCTGTCAGTGCTGTGATGTCTTAAAGGGTGGAAACTGGGGTTCTTTCACTGCTGTGATGTCCCAGAGAGGCGTAGATTGGGGTGTCCCACTGCTGTGATGTCCCAGAGAGAGGAAAACAGGGTCTATCACAGCTGTGGAGTGTGAGAGAAAGTTCCACAGGTGTTCTGACTTGTCTGTTGCCACAGAGGGGATGCAGTTGGGGATGTCATGGCTATGGTATCAGGGAGAGGTTTGAATTGGTTCTGTCTCTGCTGTGATGTCACAGAGAAGAGAATAATGAGTCTGTCACAACTGTGGTGTCCCAGAGAGGTGTAAATTGGACTTGTCACTGACTGCAGTGATGTCAGAGAGAGGTGAAACTGGGTCACTCATTTTTGTGATGTCACAGAGAGGAAGAAACTGAGGCTGCCACCACTTTGGTGTCATCAACAGATGTAAGTTGGGCCTGTCACTGCTCTGATGTCACAAATGGAGGAAAAGTGGATCAGTCAGTGCTGCGGTGTTACAGAGGGGATGAATTTGAGGCTGTCATGACTGTGATGTCCCAGAGAGGGGAATAATGCCTCTGTCAGCACTGTGGTGTCACACGTAGCAGCATTAACAGAATGCGGCTTAAGTTCTTGCAAGTGACAGCTAAAGTCAATTGAGCAAGCCGGCTTACCACAGCTACGGTCCTCTGCATTCTGAAAGCTTTGCACACAAGCCTTATGCTAAGCGCCTTCCTTCGCCCTTTAGTACTCCTCGTGCTTTGCCAGTCCTGGGCATGAATGGTCGCTATGCGGCACACAGGGTTTCTTGTGCCCGTTGCCAAGCGCTCTGGAGCACTATTTATGATGAAAGCTCAACGCCTCTTGCGGTTCTGTTCTCAGAACTCCTGAGTTAAACCAATGCCAGTGGAAAGCATTTCTAATACATCTGGCAGGGAGAAACTGTACCTGGAGAAGACATCTGTCAGGAGCTTGCACCTGCACCTTCTGCACACGTGGATATGCAGAAGGTTCAAATAGCCAAGCTCTTATGCAACCTGAAAGCTGCAGTCAGAAGGCTGTGCTTTTTGTCAGAGCGAAGCAGCAGCACGCACATAGCAGTTTGGCAAGCACTAAACAGCCACAGAAGAGCGTGACCTTTAAAAAGGAGGCATGAAAAAGCATTTGCTACCTGTGCTCTTGTTGTCACCTAACAACAGGTAGCAGCACAAACGAGATGCGGGTGATTTTCTTGCAGGTGACACCTAACGTCAAATGAGCAAGCCGGCTTACCACAGCTGCGGTCCTCTGGCAGTCTGAAAGCTTAGCGCACAAGCCGCATGCTAATCGCCTTCCTTTGCCTTTTGTCAATGCCCGTGCATTGCCTGCACTAGGCGTAAATGGTCACTATCCCCTACACACGTTTCGTTGTGCCCGGTGCCAAGCGCTCTGGAGCACTGTTTCTGACGAAAGCGGAACACCTCTTGCCGTAACATTCTCAGAGCTTCTGAGTTAAGCAATCTGCAACTCTTGATGCGAATGCCAGAAGAAAACATTTCCAATGTGTCTGGCAAGGAGAAACTGAACCTGGAGAACACCTTTGTCAGGAGCTGGCACCTGCACCTTACACACACACAGATTTGCAGCACATTTAAATGGCCAAGCTCTTTCTTAGGCAAGTTGAAAGCTGCTGTCAGAAGGCTGTGCTCCTTGTCAGATGGAAGCAGCAGCATGCACATGGCAGTTTGGCAAGCACTAAAGAGCCACAAAAGAGCGTGCCGTAACAAAATGAACAGGAAAAAGCATTTGCTACATGTGCCCTTGTTGTCGCCTAACAACAGGTAGCAGCAAAAACCAGATGCGGTGTCCGTTTAGGGACTTTTTGATTTGGGTTCTTTTTCCCTTTGAACTGAAGATTGATGAGAGGGAGGCGGTTTTTTCTCTCGTTCGGTCTCAGTTGTTTATTTTTTCTTATCAGCATTACAAGGTACAAGGAGCTATGTGCACTATGATAGAAAAGGGGTAAAATGGCTAACAAAGATCTTCTTCAAGGTCTTTTATATGTCTATTTACCCAATTAACAGATGCCAACTAAATTATTTTTCTTAGTGACCCAATGACCCAACACCTGTGTGCTGCACTGTGACATTTTCTACCCAATCACTTACTACTACCCAAAAACCCCTAGGAAAAGAACATGAAGAAGGAAGAAGAAGGACAAGAGACAACACCCTAAATCCTCCATCTTGTCTCCTGTTCTCTAAACTACTTTTTCACCCAGTGATTTAAGAAACTTTCTAATCTACACATTTACACATTTCCTATCTAACTTTAGCATTTGTTTTCATGTATCACCATGAAAACATGCACGTGAATTTCATATTATATGAAATTCAGTGTTTCTTTGAATCCTGGAACTAAATATTAAAAGCGAGGGCACACAGTCTGTATCTCAGACTCCAACATCTGCCCCTCTCTTTTTTAAAAAAAAATTTAAAAAAATCAACCTAAATCTTTTCTTGGATTACTTTTCAAGAAAGGTTATTTTTCCTTCACTCCTGTTTTAACAAATGAGGCTTTACAATATTAATTTTCTCACTTTTTCACTTGAAACCCAAAGTCCATTGTTCTTGCATGTGGGATCCAAGCCGTTCTGCTGTCAACTGTGGTCTCGATACAGTTCACATCAGCATGCTTGCTCTTCTGCTCTTTGGGCTGTCTGCTTGTCTCTGCAGCTGATGAGTTTCCACGTTCTTCTCTAGGAAGTTACTTTTGCTTTGAACCTGTGAATACACAAACATAGACTTTCTTCCAAATTATTAATTGAAATGAATTTTTTAATCTTGTTTCTGAACTTTTGACTAGACGCAAAGAATTCTCTCTTAACTTTGCTTGAGTACTTGTTAGAACAATACCTGGTAATTGATGGAATTGGCTTTGTAAAAGACTTGTTTAAAAAGGACTGTTCAAGAATTGTTTGCAATAGATATAAGATCTTTACGCTTTTTCCAAAAATTTAAGATATATAAGGTTTTTATACTTCCGAGGCATAGCCTTGGTTCCCCCCTTTTTCTTTATATAATTAAATAAGGTATTTGTTTTTTTGTTATGACAATGAAAAACTATCAAAGTAAAACACTTGCACATGTATACACATAGGAAATAACACTTTTACAGAAATCAAAACTTATTAAAAAGATGCATAATTAATATTATGCGATATTAAACTTATCTAAATAATCTATAGTATGAATTGCTGAATGTACTAAATATATACTCTCATCCCAGAGTCTGCCACAGCTGATAAATCAGTGGAAGATTGGAAAATCATGTCCGGATAACAATTTTCCAAGCTCACTGTAAAATCCAGCTGCTATATTAAGTCACTAATTGCCAAGTCAAATTGACCTGAATATTGTTTTGATGCAGAAAACTTCTGGGTTTATTGGTAAATTCTCCATCCAGGTAAAGTCAAGGCTTGGCCAGAGCCTTAGGCTTCATCTGGAAAGATGTCTCCTAACTCATTTTCAAAGCAAGGGGTTTAAAAATAACAGCTATAAGATGCTTAAAACACAGCAAACTTTTAAAAAGCATTTGTATAAAACAATGATCAGATGTCCTAGGCAATCGACCAATCAAACCATTCAGTAGTCAATTCAATCTGAAGTTTTTTTCATAACCCTTGACTTTCAACCATGACACATCTTCTTAGAATTTTGGAAACTAAAATAATAAAGATACATTGGATTAGGCAAATGCAAATCTTTTTAAACAAAGAAAAGAGTAAAAACCAAGACAAAAAAACTCTGTATAGAGCAGCTGCATAACTTATTTACCAAGATGCATCTGTAGTGAGAAAACAAAAAAATCTCAAATGACACGTGTCTAAAAGGTAATTACACAAAGATATATTAAAATATGTACAAAGCCGGCTGCAAACACAATGACACTCCATAGATAATGCTCATCATAGAAATCTATAAATTTACATTATAGAATGAATATGTCATCAGTGAGTGTCTGAGGAAATCAGGATAATAAATTGAAAATATTTGTAATTATCTTCATCTCTATAGGAAAATAACTGTGCAGTTTAAACAAATGTCTTCAATAAAACATAAAGCAATTTAAATTTAAACCTGTTAGAAGTTAATTATGATAAAAGGAAGTAACAAAACTTAACATTAAAAAATACTGAAGTTATAACTTAAGTAAAAAACACTCAAACTTAAACATAGTGAAATTTAACTTTGATTAATCTTATTAACACAATCTATATTAGATGAAAATACAACTTAATCTTACTCTGTTATTATAAAAAAAAGGCAATTAAAAGTTTGGTATACACTTCTTTGAACACAATATAACAGGAATATTGATTCACCATAGAGATTATAGGGATGCAACAAATTTGTCATCATTCTGTGTTATCTGGTTTTAAGAATAATTCTAATAACTGTAGATGTTATTAAAAATACCAATTCATAACAAGAATTTGCTTGGTATATGCTTAAATTTGTTAGGATTTTTAGAATGTAATTTTACTAGAGAAAAAATACAACACTACAGATTTGATAATTTGCAATTCAGCTTTTGCAGTACTTTTCAGAAACATTAAGTTTAACTTTTTTAACTAAAATCTAAATTGGTATATATGCTGTTATACAGGTTTTTTATTATAACAAAAAGACTCACATTAAAATTTCTTTATTAAAATTGTAAAAAAAAAAAAAAATACCAAGCAAATGGGTAATATATGGTTAATATAACTTTCAGATTACTGAAAACTGTATTGAACTAAATCTACAATACACTTATTCAAATGAAAGGTTAAAAATGAAAGAAACCTGTCATTAAATCCTTTTTCTGTAGGATTAATCATATGATTTTTCAACTTAATTTTAAAGAAATGCATCTTGGAGAAACTGACTGTAACTACAGTAATACTGCTTGATCACTCTATATCATACAATACTACATTATCAGTAGATATATAAAGAAGATAACATTTTCAAGGCTTTCATGTATTGAGAATACTGAAACTGAAGAAAAATCTTTTAAATTTCTTGGGATGCATAAATATCATTTTCTATGTTATTCTGTAAAAACAAAATCAACAGATATAATTAGAAATACAACATCCATATGCATTCTATTATGCAACATTTTTAAACTTTTTGATCCATTTTTGAAGGCACTTTAATAAGGGCTTCTTTCTGAAGCTTAACCGACTGCTATAATTTGCAGATCAGCTAGCAATGCATCTTACAATGCTTTTGATTTTTGCTTTTCGGCTATTTTTTTGAAACCATTCCAGAGATGCTGGACTTTGTATTGACATGTCCCGTAACCCTGTGTCCATGTCTGTGGGAGGATTTGTAGATTGAAAGAACTGTGCATTACCACGGCTATGCTCAAAAGACTCTTGGCTTTGTGTGGTGTCCAGTAAATCTATCTGCGGTGGTGAAGCTGTTGTTTTTTCAGGCTGTTGTTGCTCTGCCGCAGCTTTATTGTAAAGCGGATTCAATTTTAAAAGTGCCGCCGCAGCGCTCGGTGCACGCCGAGGCTCGGTTTCTCCCCCCGCCTGTCCCCTGGCTCCGGGCTGGGCATGGAGGGACGGGACCATGCCTCCCTGTGACGTCACGGGCACCCCTGATGAGGGCTGGCCTGGGGGCGGTGCCGCAGGCGGGATATAGAGCTCCTGCTGTGGTTGCGTCACTGCTGACGTCACGCTGACTGACAGCTGTGGCTCCAAGCCCACCCCTGGAAGGCGGGGCGCAAGGGCCGCCGAGCCCGTGGAGGTCCCGAGCTGCTCTGGGTCGGGCCGAACCCCGCCGTACCCTCCCAGGGGGGACAGGGCTGTCCCCTCCACCCCCCTAGGGCCGGAAAGGGACTCGGCTGCTGGCACACAGGCGGCCAAGGAAGTTTCCTCTCCCTCTTCTGCCGGCACCAGCATACCGGCTGCTGGAACAGCTTCAGGAGAACTGAGACACTCTTGCGAAAGCTCTAAGACCCCTTTTTGCAAATTCTGCCCGCATTTTTGAATCGCCTCCTCGTCTCTGTATAGTTGTTTCTCTGGGCTTTCGACAGGCTTAGGCATTCCTGAGGTAGATTTCAGGAAGTCTAATACAGACTTTACAGCGTGCGGTAATAAGCATTCCGCATCTGGCTGAAATAAACCCTTCTGTTTTTCTGGACCCATAGTGTCCTTTGCCTGAGTTTCAAACTCCCATTTACAGGCGATGACTTCATAAGTCACTGCAGAAGCTGTTAGAAGTTCAGCTGCTACCTCGTCTCTAAGAGTGGTTCTTTCATATACTGTTACGTTTATCTTCTCCCACAGGCTTGGGGTAAAAATATTCTCTGAATTCACATTAGGGAATTCTACTCGTACCCAGGATATAAGGCTTTTAAACTCATCCGTGGATACAGAGAGCGGGTGCTCCTTTACCATAGCTTCCAAGGTAGCCAAAACCTCCCCCTCAGGTTTGGACATGTTTCTCATATTTTTGCTCCCTTTTCACGGCTTACCTGACCTCAGGGTCAGCTTTGTCTCAGCTCCTCTATCCGTGATCCGTTCCACAGCTCACAGACGTCTGGCTTGGCTTGTCCGCTCTCACCAGCACCGGGATTACTGAGATCTTCTTTTTCCCCTTTCCAGGGAGTTTTCCAGCTTTCCGCTGTCTTCTCCTTTTTTCCAGCTTTTCGCTGTCTTCTCTTCTTCTCTCTTTTTTTTTCTTTTTTTTTTTTCTTTTTTTTTTACTGGAGCCTTCAGTTCAAAGAGCCCCAAGTTTGGGAGCCATTTGTCCGTTTAGGGACTTTTTGATTTGGGTTCTTTTTCCCTTTGAACTGAAGATTGATGAGAGGGAGGCGGTTTTTTCTCTCGTTCGGTCTCAGTTGTTTATTTTTTCTTATCAGCATTACAAGGTACAAGGAGCTATGTGCACTATGATAGAAAAGGGGTAAAATGGCTAACAAAGATCTTCTTCAAGGTCTTTTATATGTCTATTTACCCAATTAACAGATGCCAACTAAATTATTTTTCTTAGTGACCCAATGACCCAACACCTGTGTGCTGCACTGTGACATTTTCTACCCAATCACTTACTACTACCCAAAAACCCCTAGGAAAAGAACATGAAGAAGGAAGAAGAAGGACAAGAGACAACACCCTAAATCCTCCATCTTGTCTCCTGTTCTCTAAACTACTTTTTCACCCAGTGATTTAAGAAACTTTCTAATCTACACATTTACACATTTCCTATCTAACTTTAGCATTTGTTTTCATGTATCACCATGAAAACATGCACGTGAATTTCATATTATATGAAATTCAGTGTTTCTTTGAATCCTGGAACTAAATATTAAAAGCGAGGGCACACAGTCTGTATCTCAGACTCCAACAATGCGGGTGAAGTTCTTGCAGGTGACATCTAACATCAAATGAGCAAGCCGGCTTACCACAGCTGCGGTCCTCCGGCAGTCTGAAAGCTTTGCGCACAAGCCGCATGCTAAGCGCCTTCCTTTGCCTTTTGGCAGTGCTCCTGCATTGCCTGCACCAGGCGTAAATGGTCACTATCCCGCACACACGTTTCGTTGTGCCCGCTGCCAACCGGTCTGGAGCACTGTTTATGACGAAAGCGGAACACCTCTTGCCGCTCCATTCTCAGAGCTCCTGAGTTAAGCAATCTGCGACTCTTGGTGCGAATGCCAGAGGAAAAGATTTCCAATGTGTCTGGCAGGGAGAAACTGAACCTGGAGAACAACTTTGTGAGGAGCTTGCACCTGCACCTTACGCACACACAAATTTGCATCATATCTAAATGGCCAAGCTCTTTCTTAGGCAAGTTGAGAGCTGCTGTCAGAAGGCTGTGCTCCTTGTCAGATGGAAGCAGCAGCACGTACATAGGAGATGGCGAACACTAAAGAGCCACAGAAGAGCGTGACATTTAAAAAGGAGGCATGAAAAACCATTTACTACATGTGCCCTTGTTGTCACTTAACAACATGTAGCAGCATAAACCAGATGCGGGTGATGTTCTTGCAGGTGACAGCTAACGTCAAATGAGCAAGCCGGCTTACCACAGCTGCGGTCCTCCGGCAGTCTGAAAGCTTTGAGCACAAGCCACATGCTAAGCGCCTTCCTTTGCTTTTTAGCAGTGCTCGTGCACTGCCAGCACTAGGCGTGAATGCTCACTATCCCGCACACACGTTTCGTTGTGCCCGTTCCCAAGCGCTCTGGAGCACTGTTTCTGACGAAAGCGGAACACCTCTTGCCGTAACATTCTCAGAGCTTCTGAGTTAAGCAATCTGCAACTCTTGATGCGAATGCCAGAAGAAAACATTTCCAATGTGTCTGGCAAGGAGAAACTGAACCTGGAGAACAACTTTGTCAGGAGGTGGCACCTGCACCTTACACACACACAGATTTGCTGCACATTTAAATGGCCAAGCTCTTTCTTAGGCAAGTTGAAAGCTGCTGTCAGAAGGCTGTGCTCCTTGTCAGATGGAAGCAGCAGCACGCACATAGCAGTTTGGCAAGCACTAAAGAGCCACAGCAGAGCATGGCATAGCAAAATGAACAGGAAAAAGCATTTGCTACATGTGCCCTTGTTGTCGCCTAACAACAGCAGCATAAACCAGATGTCGGTGAAGTTCTTGCAGGTAACACCTAACGTCAAATGAGCAAGCCGGCTTACCACAGCTACGGTCCTCCGGCAGTCTGAAAGCTTTGCGCACAAGCCGCATGCTAAGCGCCTTCCTTTGCTTTTTAGCAGTGCTCGTGCACTGCCAGCACTAGGCGTGAATGCTCACTATCCCGCACACACGTTTCGTTGTGCCCGTTCCCAAGCGCTCTGGAGCACTGTTTATGACGAAAGCGGAACACATCTTGCCACTCCATTCACAGAGCTCCTGAGTTAAGCAATCTGCAACTCTTGATGCGAATGACAGAAGAAAACATTTCCAATGTGTCTGGCAGGGAGAAACTGAACATGGAGAAAACCTTTGTCAGGAGCTGGCACCTGCACCTTACACACACACAGATTTGCAGCACATTTAAATGGCCAAGCTCTTTCTTAAACAAGTTGAAAGCTGCTGTCAGAAGGCTGTGCTCCTTGTCAGATGGAAGCAGCAGCACGCACATGGCAGTTTGGCAAGCACTAAAGAGCCACAAAAGAGCGTGCCGTAACAAAATGAACAGGAAAAAGCATTTGCTACATGTGCCCTTGTTGTCGCCTAACAACAGGTAGCAGCAAAAACCAGATGCGGGTGAAGTTCTTGCAGGTGACATCTAACGTCAAATGAGCAAGCCGGCTTACCACAGCTGCGGTCCTCCGGCAGTCTGAAAGCTTTGCGCACAAGCCGCATGCTAAGCGCCTTCCTTTGCCTTTTGGCAGTGCTCCTGCATTGCCTGCACCAGGCGTAAATGGTCACTATCCCGCACACACGTTTCGTTGTGCCCGTTCCCAAGCGCTCTGGAGCACTGTTTATGACGAAAGCGGAACACCTCTTGCCGTAACATTCTCATATCTTCTGAGTTAAGCAATCTGCAACTCTTAGTGCGAATGCCAGAGGAAAAGATTTCCAATGTGTCTGGCAAGGAGAAACTGAACCTGGAGAACAATTTTTCAGGAGCTTGCACCTGCACCTTACGCACACACAGATTTGCAGCACATTTAAATGGCCAAGCTCTTTCTTAGGCAAGTTGAATGCTGCTGTCAGAAGGCTGTGCTCCTAGTCAGATGGAAGCAGCAGCACGTACATAGGAGATGGCGAACACTAAAGAGCCACAGAAGAGCGTGACATTTAAAAAGGAGGCATGAAAAACCATTTACTACATGTGCCCTTGTTGTCACTTAACAACATGTAGCAGCATAAACCAGATGCGGGTGATGTTCTTGCATGTGACATCTAACGTCAAATGAGCAAGCCGGCTTACCACAGCTGCGGTCCTCCGGCAGTCTGAAAGCTTTGAGCACAAGCCGCATGCTAAGCGCCTTCCTTTGCTTTTTAGCAGTGCTCGTGCACTGCCAGCACTAGGCGTGAATGCTCACTATCCCGCACACACGATTCGTTGTGCCCGTTCCCAAGCGCTCTGGAGCACTGTTTATGACGAAAGCGGAACACCTCTTGCCGTAACATTCTCAGAGCTCCTGAGTTAAACAATCTGCAACTCTTGCTGCGATAGCCAGAGGAAAACATTTCCAATGTGTCTGGCAGGGAGAAACTGAACCTGGAGAAAACCTTTGTCAGGAGGTGGCACCTGCACATTACACACACACAGATTTGCAGCACATTTAAATGGCCAAGCTCTTTCTTAGGCAAGTTGAATGCTGCTGTCAGAAGGCTGTGCTCCTTGTCAGATGGAAGCAGCAGCACGCACATGGCAGTTTGGCAAGCACTAAAGAGCCACAAACGAGCGTGCCGTAACAAAATGAACAGGAAAAAGCATTTGCTACATGTGCCCTTGTTGTCGCCTAACAACAGCAGCATAAACCAGATGCCGGTGAAGTTCTTGCAGGTAACAGCTAACGTCAAATGAGCAAGCCGGCTTACCACAGCTACGGTCCTCCGGCAGTCTGAAAGCTTTGCTCACAAGCCGCATGCTAAACGCCTTCCTTTGCCTTTTAAAAGTGCTTGTGCATTGCCAGCACTAGGCGTGAATGCTCACTATCCCGCACACACGTTTCGTTGTGCCCGTTCCCAAGCGCTCTGGAGCACTGTTTATGACGAAAGCGGAACACATTTTGCCGCTCCATTCTCAGAGCTCCTGAGTTAAGCAATCTGCGACTCTTGATGCGAATGCCAGAAGAAAACATTTCCAATGTGTCTGGCAGGGAGAAACTGAACCTGGAGAACACCTTTGTCAGGAGGTGGCACCTGCACCTTACACACACACAGATTTGCAGCACATTTAAATGGCCAAGCTCTTTCTTAGGCAAGTTGAAAGCTGCTGTCAGAAGGCTGTGCTCCTTGTCAGATGGAAGCAGCAGCACGTACATAGCAGTTTGGCAAGCACTAAAGAGCCACAGCAGAGCATGGCATAGCAAAATGAAACAGGAAAAAGCATTTGCTACATGTGCCCTTGTTGTCGCCTAACAACAGCAGCATAAACCAGATGCCGGTGAAGTTCTTGCAGGTAACACCTAACGTCAAATGAGCAAGCCGGCTTACCACAGCTACGGTCCTCCGGCAGTCTGAAAGCTTTGAGCACAAGCCGCATGCTAAGCGCCTTCCTTTGCTTTTTAGCAGCGCTCGTGCACTGCCAGCACTAGGCGTGAATGCTCACTATCCCGCACACACGTTTCGTTGTGCCCGTTCCCAAGCGCTCTGGAGCACTGTTTATGACGAAAGCGGAACACATCTTGCCGCTCCATTCACAGAGCTCATGAGTTAAACAATCTGCAACTGTTGATGGGAATGCCAGAAGAAAACATTTCCAATGTGTCTGGCAGGGAGAAACTGAACCTGGAGAAAACCTTTGTCAGGAGCTGGCACCTGCACCTTACACACACACAGATGTGCAGCACATTTAAATGGCCAAGCTCTTTCTTAGGCAAGTTGAAAGCTGCTGTCAGAAGGCTGTGCTCCTTGTCAGATGGAAGCAGCAGCACGCACATGGCAGTTTGGCAAGCACTAAAGAGCCACAAACGAGCGTGCCGTAACAAAATGAACAGGAAAAAGCATTTGCTACATGTGCCCTTGTTGTCGCCTAACAACAGGTAGCAGCAAAAACCAGATGCGGGTGAAGATCTTGCAGGTGATATCTAACGTCAAATGAGCAAGCCGGCTTACCACAGCTGCGGTCCTCCGGCAGTCTGAAAGCTTTGCGCACAAGCCGCATGCTAAGCGCCATTTGGCAGTGCTCCTGCATTGCCTGCACTAGGCGTAAATGGTCACTATCCCGCACACACGTTTCTTCGTGCCCGTTCCCAAGCGCTCTGGAGCACTGTTTATGACGAAAGCGGAACACCTCTTGCCGTAACATTCTCAGATCTTCTGAGTTAAGCAATCTGCAACTCTTAGTGCGAATGCCAGAGGAAAAGATTTCCAATGCGTCTGGCAAGGAGAAACTGAACCTGGAGAACAATTTTTCAGGAGCTTGCACCTGCACCTTACGCACACACAGATTTGCAGCACATTTAAATGGCCAAGCTCTTTCTTAGGCAAGTTGAATGCTGCTGTCAGAAGGCTGTGCTCCTAGTCAGATGGAAGCAGCAGCACGTACATAGGAGATGGCGAACACTAAAGAGCCACAGAAGAGCGTGACATTTAAAAAGGAGGCATGAAAAACCATTTACTACGTGTGCCCTTGTTGTCACTTAACAACATGTAGCAGCATAAACCGGATGCGGGTGATGTTCTTGCATGTGACATCTAACGTCAAATGAGCAAGCCGGCTTACCACAGCTGCGGTCCTCCGGCAGTCTGAAAGCTTTGAGCACAAGCCGCATGCTAAGCGCCTTCCTTTGCTTTTTAGCAGTGCTCGTGCACTGCCAGCACTAGGCGTGAATGCTCACTATCCCGCACACACGATTCGTTGTGCCCGTTCCCAAGCGCTCTGGAGCACTGTTTATGACGAAAGCGGAACACCTCTTGCCGTAACATTCTCAGAGCTCCTGAGTTAAACAATCTGCAACTCTTGCTGCGAATGCCAGAAGAAAACATTTCCAATGTGTCTGGCAGGGAGAAACTGAACCTGGAGAAAACCTTTGTCAGGAGCTGGCACCTGCACCTTACACACACACAGATTTGCAGCACATTTAAATGGCCAAGCTCTTTCTTAGGCAAGTTGAATGCTGCTGTCAGAAGGCTGTGCTCCTTGTCAGATGGAAGCAGCAGCACGCACATGGCAGTTCGGCAAGCACTAAAGAGCCACAAACGAGCGTGCCGTAACAAAATGAACAGGAAAAAGCATTATCTACATGTGCCCTTGTTGTCGCCTAACAACAGGTAGCAGCAAAAACCAGATGCGGGTGAAGTTCTTGCAGGTAACATCTAACGTCAAATGAGCAAGCCGGCTTACCACAGCTGCGGTCCTCCGGCAGTCTGAAAGCTTTGAGCACAAGCCGCATGCTAAGCGCCTTCCTTTGCCTTTTGGCAGTGCTCCTGCATTGCCTGCACCAGGCGTAAATGGTCACTATCCCGCACACACGTTTCGTTGTGCCCGCTGCCAACCGGTCTGGAGCACTGTTTATGACGAAAGCGGAACACCTCTTGCCGCTCCATTCTCAGAGCTCCTGAGTTAAGCAATCTGCGACTCTTGGTGCGAATGCCAGAGGAAAAGATTTCCAATGTGTCTGGCAAGGAGAAACTGAACCTGGAGAACAACTTTGTGAGGAGCTTGCACCTGCACCTTACGCACACACAAATTTGCATCATATCTAAATGGCCAAGCTCTTTCTTAGGCAAGTTGAGAGCTGCTGTCAGAAGGCTGTGCTCCTTGTCAGATGGAAGCAGCAGCACGTACATAGGAGATGGCGAACACTAAAGAGCCACAGAAGAGCGTGACATTTAAAAAGGAGGCATGAAAAACCATTTACTACATGTGCCCTTGTTGTCACTTAACAACATGTAGCAGCATAAACCAGATGCGGGTGATGTTCTTGCAGGTGACAGCTAACGTCAAATGAGCAAGCCGGCTTACCACAGCTACGGTCCTCCGGCAGTCTGAAAGCTTTGAGCACAAGCCGCATGCTAAACGCCTTCCTTTGCCTTTTAAAAGTGCTTGTGCATTGCCAGCACTAGGCGTGAATGCTCACTATCCCGCACACACGTTTCGTTGTGCCCGTTCCCAAGCGCTCTGGAGCAGTGTTTATGACGAAAGCGGAACACATCTTGCCGCTCCATTCTCAGAGCTCCTGAGTTAAGCAATCTGCAACTCTTGATGCGAATGCCAGAAGAAAACATTTCCAATGTGTCTGGCAGGGAGAAACTGAACCTGGAGAAAACCTTTGTCAGGAGGTGGCACCTGCACCTTACACACACACAGATTTGCAGCACATTTAAATGGCCAAGCTCTTTCTTAGGCAAGTTGAATGCTGCTGTCAGAAGGCTGTGCTCCTTGTCAGATGGAAGCAGCAGCACGCACATGGCAGTTTGGCAAGCACTAAAGAGCCACAAACGAGCGTGCCGTAACAAAATGAACAGGAAAAAGCATTATCTACATGTGCCCTTGTTGTCGCCTAACAACAGGTAGCAGCAAAAACCAGATGCGGGTGAAGTTCTTGCAGGTAACATCTAACGTCAAATGAGCAAGCCGGCTTACCACAGCTGCGGTCCTCCGGCAGTCTGAAAGCTTTGCGCACAAGCCGCATGCTAAGCGCCTTCCTTTGCCTTTTGGCAGTGCTCCTGCATTGCCTGCACCAGGCGTGAATGCTCACTATCCCGCACACACGTTTCGTTGTGCCCGTTCCCAAGCGCTCTGGAGCACTGTTTATGACGAAAGCGGAACACATCTTGCCGCTCCATTCACAGAGCTCATGAGTTAAACAATCTGCAACTGTTGATGGGAATGCCAGAAGAAAACATTTCCAATGTGTCTGGCAGGGAGAAACTGAACCTGGAGAAAACCTTTGTCAGGAGTTGGCACCTGCACCTTACACACACACAGATGTGCAGCACATTTAAATGGCCAAGCTCTTTCTTAGGCAAGTTGAAAGCTGCTGTCAGAAGGCTGTGCTCCTTGTCAGATGGAAGCAGCAGCACGCACATGGCAGTTTGGCAAGCACTAAAGAGCCACAAACGAGCGTGCCGTAACAAAATGAACAGGAAAAAGCATTTGCTACATGTGCCCTTGTTGTCGCCTAACAACAGGTAGCAGCAAAAACCAGATGCGGGTGAAGATCTTGCAGGTGACATCTAACGTCAAATGAGCAAGCCGGCTTACCACAGCTGCGGTCCTCCGGCAGTCTGAAAGCTTTGCGCACAAGCCGCATGCTAAGCGCCATTTGGCAGTGCTCCTGCATTGCCTGCACTAGGCGTAAATGGTCACTATCCCGCACACACGTTTCGTTGTGCCCGTTCCCAAGCGCTCTGGAGCACTGTTTATGACGAAAGCGGAACACCTCTTGCCGTAACATTCTCAGATCTTCTGAGTTAAGCAATCTGCAACTCTTAGTGCGAATGCCAGAGGAAAAGATTTCCAATGTGTCTGGCAAGGAGAAACTGAACCTGGAGAACAATTTTTCAGGAGCTTGCACCTGCACCTTACACACACACAGATTTGCAGCACATTTAAATGGCCAAGCTCTTTCTTAGGCAAGTTGAAAGCTGCTGTCAGAAGGCTGTGCTCCTTGTCAGATGGAAGCAGCAGCACGCACATAGCAGTTTGGCAAGCACTAAAGAGCCACAGCAGAGCATGGCATAGCAAAATGAACAGGAAAAAGCATTTGCTACATGTGCCCTTGTTGTCGCCTAACAACAGCAGCATAAACCAGATGTCGGTGAAGTTCTTGCAGGTAACACCTAACGTCAAATGAGCAAGCCGGCTTACCACAGCTACGGTCCTCCGGCAGTCTGAAAGCTTTGCGCACAAGCCGCATGCTAAGCGCCTTCCTTTGCTTTTTAGCAGTGCTCGTGCACTGCCAGCACTAGGCGTGAATGCTCACTATCCCGCACACACGTTTCGTTGTGCCCGTTCCCAAGCGCTCTGGAGCACTGTTTATGACGAAAGCGGAACACCTCTTGCCGTAACATTCTCAGAGCTCCTGAGTTAAACAATCTGCAACTCTTGCTGCGAATGCCAGAAGAAAACATTTCCAATGTGTCTGGCAGGGAGAAACTGAACCTGGAGAAAACCTTTGTCAGGAGCTGGCACCTGCACCTTACACACACACAGATTTGCAGCACATTTAAATGGCCAAGCTCTTTCTTAGGCAAGTTGAATGCTGCTTTCAGAAGGCAGTGCTCCTTGTCAGATGGAAGCAGCAGCACGTACATAGCAGTTTGGCAAGCACTAAAGAGCCACAGAAGAACGTGGCATAGCAAAATGAAACAAAAAAAAGCATTTGCTACATGTGCCTTTGTTGTCGCCTAACAACAGGTAGCAGCATAAACCAGATGCGGGTGAAGCTCTTGCAGGTGACAGCTAACGTCAAATGAGCAAGCCGGCTTACCACAGCTGCGGTCCTCCGGCAGTCTGAAAGCTTTGCACACAAGCCGCATGCTAATCGCGTTCCTTTGGCTTTTGGCAGTGCTCCTGCATTGCCTGCACTAGGCGTATATGGTCACTATCCCGCACACACGTTTCGTTGTGCCCGCTGCCAACCGGTCTGGAGCAATGTTTATGACGAAAGCGGAACACCTCTTGCCGCTCCATTCTCAGAGCTTCTGAGTTAAGCAATCTGCGACTCTTGGTGCGAATGCCAGAGGAAAAGATTTCCAAAGTGTCTGGCAAGGAGAAACTGAACCTGGAGAACACCTTTGTCAGGAGCGTGCACCTGCACCTTACGCACACACAGATTTGCAGCACATTTAAATGGCCAAGCTCTTTCTTAGGCAAGTTGAAAGCTGCGGTCAGAAGGCTGTGCTCCTTGTCAGATGGAAGCAGCAGCACGCACATAGCAGTTTGGCAAGCACTAAAGAGCCACAGAAGAGCGTGTCGTAACAAAAGGAGCAGGAAAAAGCATTTGCCACATGTGCCCTTGTTGTCGCCTAACAACAGGTAGCAGCATAAACCAGATGCGGGTGAAGTTCTTGCAGGTGACATCTAACGTCAAATGAGCAAGCCGGCTTACCACAGCTACGGTCCTCCGGCAGTCTGAAAGCTTTGAGCACAAGCCGCATGCTAATCGCCTTCCTTTGCTTTTTAGCAGTGCTCGTGCACTGCCAGCACTAGGCGTGAATGCTCACTATCCCGCACACACGATTCGTTGTGCCCGTTCCCAAGCGCTCTGGAGCACTGTTTATGACGAAAGCGGAACACCTCTTGCCGTAACATTCTCAGAGCTCCTGAGTTAAACAATCTGCAACTCTTGCTGCGATAGCCAGAGGAAAACATTTCCAATGTGTCTGGCAGGGAGAAACTGAACCTGGAGAAAACCTTTGTCAGGAGGTGGCACCTGCACATTACACACACACAGATTTGCAGCACATTTAAATGGCCAAGCTCTTTCTTAGGCAAGTTGAATGCTGCTGTCAGAAGGCTGTGCTCCTTGTCAGATGGAAGCAGCAGCACGCACATGGCAGTTTGGCAAGCACTAAAGAGCCACAAACGAGCGTGCCGTAACAAAATGAACAGGAAAAAGCATTTGCTACATGTGCCCTTGTTGTCGCCTAACAACAGCAGCATAAACCAGATGCCGGTGAAGTTCTTGCAGGTAACAGCTAACGTCAAATGAGCAAGCCGGCTTACCACAGCTACGGTCCTCCGGCAGTCTGAAAGCTTTGCTCACAAGCCGCATGCTAAACGCCTTCCTTTGCCTTTTAAAAGTGCTTGTGCATTGCCAGCACTAGGCGTGAATGCTCACTATCCCGCACACACGTTTCGTTGTGCCCGTTCCCAAGCGCTCTGGAGCACTGTTTATGACGAAAGCGGAACACATTTTGCCGCTCCATTCTCAGAGCTCCTGAGTTAAGCAATCTGCGACTCTTGATGCGAATGCCAGAAGAAAACATTTCCAATGTGTCTGGCAGGGAGAAACTGAACCTGGAGAACACCTTTGTCAGGAGGTGGCACCTGCACCTTACACACACACAGATTTGCAGCACATTTAAATGGCCAAGCTCTTTCTTAGGCAAGTTGAAAGCTGCTGTCAGAAGGCTGTGCTCCTTGTCAGATGGAAGCAGCAGCACGTACATAGCAGTTTGGCAAGCACTAAAGAGCCACAGCAGAGCATGGCATAGCAAAATGAAACAGGAAAAAGCATTTGCTACATGTGCCCTTGTTGTCGCCTAACAACAGCAGCATAAACCAGATGCCGGTGAAGTTCTTGCAGGTGACAGCTAACGTCAAATGAGCAAGCCGGCTTACCACAGCTACGGTCCTCCGGCAGTCTGAAAGCTTTGCGCACAAGCCGCATGCTAAGCGCCTTCCTTTGCTTTTTAGCAGTGCTCGTGCACTGCCAGCACTAGGCGTGAATGCTCACTATCCCGCACACACGATTCGTTGTGCCCGTTCCCAAGCGCTCTGGAGCACTGTTTATGACGAAAGCGGAACACCTCTTGCCGTAACATTCTCAGAGCTCCTGAGTTAAACAATCTGCAACTCTTGCTGCGAATGCCAGAAGAAAACATTTCCAATGTGTCTGGCAGGGAGAAACTGAACCTGGAGAAAACCTTTGTCAGGAGCTGGCACCTGCACCTTACACACACACAGATTTGCAGCACATTTAAATGGCCAAGCTCTTTCTTAGGCAAGTTGAATGCTGC
This sequence comes from Poecile atricapillus, assembly GCF_030490865.1. Taxonomy (NCBI): domain Eukaryota; kingdom Metazoa; phylum Chordata; class Aves; order Passeriformes; family Paridae; genus Poecile; species Poecile atricapillus. The sequence goes on along the minus strand of NC_081249.1, from coordinate 117,199,129 downwards.
TGTCAGAAGGCTGTGCTCCTTGTCAGATGGAAGCAGCAGCACGCACATGGCAGTTCGGCAAGCACTAAAGAGCCACAAACGAGCGTGCCGTAACAAAATGAACAGGAAAAAGCATTATCTACATGTGCCCTTGTTGTCGCCTAACAACAGGTAGCAGCAAAAACCAGATGCGGGTGAAGTTCTTGCAGGTAACATCTAACGTCAAATGAGCAAGCCGGCTTACCACAGCTGCGGTCCTCCGGCAGTCTGAAAGCTTTGAGCACAAGCCGCATGCTAAGCGCCTTCCTTTGCTTTTTAGCAGTGCTCGTGCACTGCCAGCACTAGGCGTGAATGCTCACTATCCCGCACACACGATTCGTTGTGCCCGTTCCCAAGCGCTCTGGAGCACTGTTTATGACGAAAGCGGAACACCTCTTGCCGTAACATTCTCAGAGCTCCTGAGTTAAACAATCTGCAACTCTTGCTGCGAATGCCAGAAGAAAACATTTCCAATGTGTCTGGCAGGGAGAAACTGAACCTGGAGAAAACCTTTGTCAGGAGCTGGCACCTGCACCTTACACACACACAGATTTGCAGCACATTTAAATGGCCAAGCTCTTTCTTAGGCAAGTTGAATGCTGCTGTCAGAAGGCTGTGCTCCTTGTCAGATGGAAGCAGCAGCACGCACATGGCAGTTCGGCAAGCACTAAAGAGCCACAAACGAGCGTGCCGTAACAAAATGAACAGGAAAAAGCATTATCTACATGTGCCCTTGTTGTCGCCTAACAACAGGTAGCAGCAAAAACCAGATGCGGGTGAAGTTCTTGCAGGTAACATCTAACGTCAAATGAGCAAGCCGGCTTACCACAGCTGCGGTCCTCCGGCAGTCTGAAAGCTTTGAGCACAAGCCGCATGCTAAGCGCCTTCCTTTGCCTTTTGGCAGTGCTCCTGCATTGCCTGCACCAGGCGTAAATGGTCACTATCCCGCACACACGTTTCGTTGTGCCCGCTGCCAACCGGTCTGGAGCACTGTTTATGACGAAAGCGGAACACCTCTTGCCGCTCCATTCTCAGAGCTCCTGAGTTAAGCAATCTGCGACTCTTGGTGCGAATGCCAGAGGAAAAGATTTCCAATGTGTCTGGCAAGGAGAAACTGAACCTGGAGAACAACTTTGTGAGGAGCTTGCACCTGCACCTTACGCACACACAAATTTGCATCATATCTAAATGGCCAAGCTCTTTCTTAGGCAAGTTGAGAGCTGCTGTCAGAAGGCTGTGCTCCTTGTCAGATGGAAGCAGCAGCACGTACATAGGAGATGGCGAACACTAAAGAGCCACAGAAGAGCGTGACATTTAAAAAGGAGGCATGAAAAACCATTTACTACATGTGCCCTTGTTGTCACTTAACAACATGTAGCAGCATAAACCAGATGCGGGTGATGTTCTTGCAGGTGACAGCTAACGTCAAATGAGCAAGCCGGCTTACCACAGCTACGGTCCTCCGGCAGTCTGAAAGCTTTGAGCACAAGCCGCATGCTAAACGCCTTCCTTTGCCTTTTAAAAGTGCTTGTGCATTGCCAGCACTAGGCGTGAATGCTCACTATCCCGCACACACGTTTCGTTGTGCCCGTTCCCAAGCGCTCTGGAGCAGTGTTTATGACGAAAGCGGAACACATCTTGCCGCTCCATTCTCAGAGCTCCTGAGTTAAGCAATCTGCAACTCTTGATGCGAATGCCAGAAGAAAACATTTCCAATGTGTCTGGCAGGGAGAAACTGAACCTGGAGAAAACCTTTGTCAGGAGGTGGCACCTGCACCTTACACACACACAGATTTGCAGCACATTTAAATGGCCAAGCTCTTTCTTAGGCAAGTTGAATGCTGCTGTCAGAAGGCTGTGCTCCTTGTCAGATGGAAGCAGCAGCACGCACATAGCAGTTTGGCAAGCACTAAAGAGCCACAAACGAGCGTGCCGTAACAAAATGAACAGGAAAAAGCATTATCTACATGTGCCCTTGTTGTCGCCTAACAACAGGTAGCAGCAAAAACCAGATGCGGGTGAAGTTCTTGCAGGTAACATCTAACGTCAAATGAGCAAGCCGGCTTACCACAGCTGCGGTCCTCCGGCAGTCTGAAAGCTTTGCGCACAAGCCGCATGCTAAGCGCCTTCCTTTGCCTTTTGGCAGTGCTCCTGCATTGCCTGCACCAGGCGTGAATGCTCACTATCCCGCACACACGTTTCGTTGTGCCCGTTCCCAAGCGCTCTGGAGCACTGTTTATGACGAAAGCGGAACACATCTTGCCGCTCCATTCACAGAGCTCATGAGTTAAACAATCTGCAACTGTTGATGGGAATGCCAGAAGAAAACATTTCCAATGTGTCTGGCAGGGAGAAACTGAACCTGGAGAAAACCTTTGTCAGGAGTTGGCACCTGCACCTTACACACACACAGATGTGCAGCACATTTAAATGGCCAAGCTCTTTCTTAGGCAAGTTGAAAGCTGCTGTCAGAAGGCTGTGCTCCTTGTCAGATGGAAGCAGCAGCACGCACATGGCAGTTTGGCAAGCACTAAAGAGCCACAAACGAGCGTGCCGTAACAAAATGAACAGGAAAAAGCATTTGCTACATGTGCCCTTGTTGTCGCCTAACAACAGGTAGCAGCAAAAACCAGATGCGGGTGAAGATCTTGCAGGTGACATCTAACGTCAAATGAGCAAGCCGGCTTACCACAGCTGCGGTCCTCCGGCAGTCTGAAAGCTTTGCGCACAAGCCGCATGCTAAGCGCCATTTGGCAGTGCTCCTGCATTGCCTGCACTAGGCGTAAATGGTCACTATCCCGCACACACGTTTCGTTGTGCCCGTTCCCAAGCGCTCTGGAGCACTGTTTATGACGAAAGCGGAACACCTCTTGCCGTAACATTCTCAGATCTTCTGAGTTAAGCAATCTGCAACTCTTAGTGCGAATGCCAGAGGAAAAGATTTCCAATGTGTCTGGCAAGGAGAAACTGAACCTGGAGAACAATTTTTCAGGAGCTTGCACCTGCACCTTACACACACACAGATTTGCAGCACATTTAAATGGCCAAGCTCTTTCTTAGGCAAGTTGAAAGCTGCTGTCAGAAGGCTGTGCTCCTTGTCAGATGGAAGCAGCAGCACGCACATAGCAGTTTGGCAAGCACTAAAGAGCCACAGCAGAGCATGGCATAGCAAAATGAACAGGAAAAAGCATTTGCTACATGTGCCCTTGTTGTCGCCTAACAACAGCAGCATAAACCAGATGTCGGTGAAGTTCTTGCAGGTAACACCTAACGTCAAATGAGCAAGCCGGCTTACCACAGCTACGGTCCTCCGGCAGTCTGAAAGCTTTGCGCACAAGCCGCATGCTAAGCGCCTTCCTTTGCTTTTTAGCAGTGCTCGTGCACTGCCAGCACTAGGCGTGAATGCTCACTATCCCGCACACACGTTTCGTTGTGCCCGTTCCCAAGCGCTCTGGAGCACTGTTTATGACGAAAGCGGAACACCTCTTGCCGTAACATTCTCAGAGCTCCTGAGTTAAACAATCTGCAACTCTTGCTGCGAATGCCAGAAGAAAACATTTCCAATGTGTCTGGCAGGGAGAAACTGAACCTGGAGAAAACCTTTGTCAGGAGCTGGCACCTGCACCTTACACACACACAGATTTGCAGCACATTTAAATGGCCAAGCTCTTTCTTAGGCAAGTTGAATGCTGCTTTCAGAAGGCAGTGCTCCTTGTCAGATGGAAGCAGCAGCACGTACATAGCAGTTTGGCAAGCACTAAAGAGCCACAGAAGAACGTGGCATAGCAAAATGAAACAAAAAAAAGCATTTGCTACATGTGCCTTTGTTGTCGCCTAACAACAGGTAGCAGCATAAACCAGATGCGGGTGAAGCTCTTGCAGGTGACAGCTAACGTCAAATGAGCAAGCCGGCTTACCACAGCTGCGGTCCTCCGGCAGTCTGAAAGCTTTGCACACAAGCCGCATGCTAATCGCGTTCCTTTGGCTTTTGGCAGTGCTCCTGCATTGCCTGCACTAGGCGTATATGGTCACTATCCCGCACACACGTTTCGTTGTGCCCGCTGCCAACCGGTCTGGAGCAATGTTTATGACGAAAGCGGAACACCTCTTGCCGCTCCATTCTCAGAGCTTCTGAGTTAAGCAATCTGCGACTCTTGGTGCGAATGCCAGAGGAAAAGATTTCCAAAGTGTCTGGCAAGGAGAAACTGAACCTGGAGAACACCTTTGTCAGGAGCGTGCACCTGCACCTTACGCACACACAGATTTGCAGCACATTTAAATGGCCAAGCTCTTTCTTAGGCAAGTTGAAAGCTGCGGTCAGAAGGCTGTGCTCCTTGTCAGATGGAAGCAGCAGCACGCACATAGCAGTTTGGCAAGCACTAAAGAGCCACAGAAGAGCGTGTCGTAACAAAAGGAGCAGGAAAAAGCATTTGCCACATGTGCCCTTGTTGTCGCCTAACAACAGGTAGCAGCATAAACCAGATGCGGGTGAAGTTCTTGCAGGTGACATCTAACGTCAAATGAGCAAGCCGGCTTACCACAGCTACGGTCCTCCGGCAGTCTGAAAGCTTTGAGCACAAGCCGCATGCTAATCGCCTTCCTTTGCTTTTTAGCAGTGCTCGTGCACTGCCAGCACTAGGCGTGAATGCTCACTATCCCGCACACACGATTCGTTGTGCCCGTTCCCAAGCGCTCTGGAGCACTGTTTATGACGAAAGAGGAACACCTCTTACCGTAACATTCTCAGAGCTCCTGAGTTAAACAATCTGCAACTCTTGCTGCGAATGCCAGAAGAAAACATTTCCAATGTGTCTGGCAGGGAGAAACTGAACCTGGAGAAAACCTTTGTCAGGAGGTGGCACCTGCACCTTACACACACACAGATTTGCATCACATTTAAATGGCCAAGCTCTTTCTTAGGCAAGTTGAAAGCTGCTGTCAGAAGGCTGTGCTCCTTGTCAGATGGAAGCAGCAGCACGCACATAGCAGTTTGGCAAGCACTAAAGAACCACAAAAGAGCGTGCCGTAACAAAATGAACAGGAAAAAGCATTTGCTACATGTGCCCTTGTTGTCGCCTAACAACAGGTAGCAGCAAAAACCAGATGCGGGTGATGTTCTTGCATGTGACATCTAACGTCAAATGAGCAAGCCGGCTTACCACAGCTACGGTCCTCCAGCAGTCTGAAAGCTTTGCGCACAAGCCGCATGCTAAGCGCCTTCCTTTGCCTTTTGGCAGTGCTCGTGCACTGCCAGCACTAGGCGTGAATGCTCACTATCCCGCACACACGATTCGTTGTGCCCGTTCCCAAGCGCTCTGGAGCACTGTTTATGACGAAAGCGGAACACATCTTGCCGCTCCATTCTCAGAGCTCCTGAGTTAAGCAATCTGCGACTCTTGATGCGAATGCCAGAAGAAAACATTTCCAATGTGTCTGGCAGGGAGAAACTGAACCTGGAGAAAACCTTTGTCAGGAGCTTGCACCTGCACCTTACACACACACAGATTTGCATCACATTTAAATGGCCAAGCTCTTTCTTAGGCAAGTTGAAAGCTGCTGTCAGAAGGCTGTGCTCCTTGTCAGATGGAAGCAGCAGCACGTACATAGGAGATGGCGAACACTAAAGAGCCACAGAAGAGCGTGACATTTAAAAAGGAGGCATGAAAAACCATTTACTACCTGTGTCCTTGTTGTCACTTATAACATGTAGCAGCATAAACAAGTTGCGGGTGCTGTTCTTGCAGGTGACATCTAACGTCAAATGAGCAAGCCGGCTTACCACAGCTACGGTCCTCTGGTAGTCTGAAAGCTTTGCGCACAAGCCGCATGCTAATCGCCTTCCTTTGCCTTTTGGCAGTGCTCGTGCACTGCCAGCACTAGGCGTGAATGGTCACTATCCCGCACACACGTTTCGTTGTGCCCGTTCCCAAGCGCTCTGGAGCACTGTTTATGACGAAAGCGGAACACCTCTTGCCGTAACATTCTCAGAGCTTCTGAGTTAAGCAATCTGCAACTCTTAGTGCGAATGCCAGAGGAAAACATTTCCAATGTGTCTGGCAAGGAGAAACTGAACCTGGAGAACACCTTTGTCAGGAGCTTGCACCTGCACCTTACACACACACAGATTTGCAGCACATTTAAATGGCCAAGCTCTTTCTTAGGCAAGTTGAAAGCTGCTGTCAGAAGGCTGTCCTCCTAGTCAGATGGAAGCAGCAGCACATACATAGCAGTTTGGCAAGCACTAAAGAGCCACAGAAGAGCGTGCCGTAACAAAATGAAACAAAAAAAAGCATTTGCTACATGTGCCTTTGTTGTCGCCTAACAACAGGTAGCAGCATAAACCAGATGCGGGTGAAGCTCTTGCAGGTGACAGCTAACGTCAAATGAGCAAGCCGGCTTACCACAGCTACGGTCCTCCGGCAGTCTGAAAGCTTTGCGCACAAGCCGCATGCTAATCGCCTTCCTTTGCTTTTTAGCAGTGCTCGTGCACTGCCAGCACTAGGCGTGAATGCTCACTATCCCGCACACACGTTTCGTTGTGCCCGTTGCCAAGCGCTCTGGAGCAATGTTTATGACGAAAGAGGAACACCTCTTACCGTAACATTCTCAGAGCTCCTGAGTTAAACAATCTGCAACTCTTGCTGCGAATGCCAGAAGAAAACATTTCCAATGTGTCTGGCAGGGAGAAACTGAACCTGGAGAAAACCTTTGTCAGGAGGTGACACCTGCACCTTACACACACACAGATTTGCATCACATTTAAATGGCCAAGCTCTTTCTTAGGCAAGTTGAAAGCTGCTGTCAGAAGGCTGTGCTCCTTGTCAGATGGAAGCAGCAGCACGCACATAGCAGTTTGGCAAGCACTAAAGAACCACAAAAGAGCGTGCCGTAACAAAATGAACAGGAAAAAGCATTTGCTACATGTGCCCTTGTTGTCGCCTAACAACAGCAGCATAAACCAGATGCCGGTGAAGTTCTTGCAGGTAACACCTAACGTCAAATGAGCAAGCCGGCTTACCACAGCTGCGGTCCTCCGGCAGTCTGAAAGCTTTGCACACAAGCCACATGCTAAGCGCCTTCCTTTGCCTTTTAAAATTGCTTGTGCATTGCCAGCACTAGGCGTGAATGCTCACTATCCCGCACACACGTTTCGTTGTGCCCGTTCCCAAGCGCTCTGGAGCACTGTTTATGACGAAAGCGGAACACCTCTTGCCGTAACATTCTCAGAGCTCCTGAGTTAAACAATCTGCAACTCATGCTGCGAATGCCAGAAGAAAACATTTCCAATGTGTCTGGCAGGGAGAAACTGAACCTGGAGAAAACCTTTGTCAGGAGGTGGCACCTGCACCTTACACACACACAGATTTGCAGCACATTTAAATGGCCAAGCTCTTTCTTAAACAAGTTGAAAGCTGCTGTCAGAAGGCTGTGCTCCTTGTCAGATGGAAGCAGCAGCACGCACATAGCAGTTTGGCAAGCACTAAAGAGCCACAAAAGAGCGTGCCGTAACAAAATGAACAGGAAAAAGCATTTGCTACATGTGCCCTTGTTGTCGCCTAACAACAGGTAGCAGCAAAAACCAGATGCGGGTGAAGTTCTTGCAGTTGACATCTAACGTCAAATGAGCAAGCCGGCTTACCACAGCTGCGGTCCTCCGGCAGTCTGAAAGCTTTGCGCACAAGCCGCATGCTAAGCGCCTTCCTTTGCCTTTTGGCAGTGCTCCTGCATTGCCTGCACTAGGCGTAAATGGTCACTATCCCGCACACACGTTTCGTTGTGCCCGCTGCCAACCGGTCTGGAGCAATGTTTATGACGAAAGCGGAACACCTCTTGCCGCTCCATTCTCAGAGCTTCTGAGTTAAGCAATCTGCGACTCTTGGTGCGAATGCCAGAGGAAAACATTTCCAATGTGTCTGGCAAGGAGAAACTGAACCTGGAGAACAACTTTGTCAGGAGCTTGCACCTGCACCTTACGCACACACAGATTTGCAGCACATTTAAATGGCCAAGCTCTTTCTTAGGCAAGTTGAATGCTGCTGTCAGAAGGCTGTGCTCCTTGTCAGATGGAAGCAGCAGCACGCACATAGCAGTTTGGCAAGCACTAAAGAGCCACAGAAGAGCGTGCCGTAACAAAATAAAACAAAAAAAAGCATTTGCTACATGTGCCCTTGTTGTCGCCTAACAACAGCAGCATAAACCAGATGCCGGTGAAGTTCTTGCAGGTAACACCTAACGTCAAATGAGCAAGCCGGCTTACAACAGCTACGGTCCTCCGGCAGTCTGAAAGCTTTGCACACAAGCCACATGCTAAGCGCCTTCCTTTGCCTTTTAAAAGTGCTTGTGCATTGCCAGCATTAGGCGTGAATGCTCACTATCCCGCACACACGTTTCGTTGTGCCCGTTCCCAAGCGCTCTGGAGCACTGTTTATGACGAAAGCGGAACACCTCTTGCCGCTCCATTCTCAGAGCTCCTGAGTTAAGCAATCTGCAACTCTTGCTGCGAATGCCAGAAGAAAACATTTCCAATGTGTCTGGCAAGGAGAAACTGAACCTGGAGAAAACCTTTGTCAGGAGGTGGCACCTGCACCTTACACACACACAGATTTGCAGCACATTTAAATGGCCAAGCTCTTTCTTAGGCAAGTTGAAAGCTGCTGTCAGAAGGCTGTGCTCCTTGTCAGATGGAAGCAGCAGCACGCACATAGCAGTTTGGCAAGCACTAAAGAGCCACAGAAGAGCGTGCCGTAACAAAAGGAGCAGGAAAAAGCATTTGCCACATGTGCCCTTGTTGTCGCCTAACAACAGGTAGCAGCATAAACCAGATGCGGGTGAAGTTCTTGCAGGTGACATCTAACGTCAAATGAGCAAGCCGGCTTACCACAGCTACGGTCCTCTGGCAGTCTGAAAGCTTTGAGCACAAGCCGCATGCTAAGCGCCTTCCTTTGCTTTTTAGCAGTGCTCGTGCACTGCCAGCACTAGGCGTGAATGCTCACTATCCCGCACACACGATTCGTTGTGCCCGTTCCCAAGCGCTCTGGAGCACTGTTTATGACGAAAGAGGAACACCTCTTACCGTAACATTCTCAGAGCTCCAGAGTTAAACAATCTGCAACTCTTGCTGCGAATGCCAGAAGAAAACATTTCCAATGTGTCTGGCAGGGAGAAACTGAACCTGGAGAAAACCTTTGTCAGGAGGTGGCACCTGCACCTTACACACACACAGATTTGCAGCACATTTAAATGGCCAAGCTCTTTCTTAGGCAAGTTGAAAGCTGCTGTCAGAAGGCTGTGCTCCTTGTCAGATGGAAGCAGCAGCACGCACATAGCAGTTTGGCAAGCACTAAAGAACCACAAAAGAGCGTGCCGTAACAAAATGAACAGGAAAAAGCATTTGCTACATGTGCCCTTGTTGTCGCCTAACAACAGGTAGCAGCAAAAACCAGATGCGGGTGATGTTCTTGCATGTGACATTTAACGTCAAATGAGCAAGCCGGCTTACCACAGCTACGGTCCTCCAGCAGTCTGAAAGCTTTGCGCACAAGCCGCATGCTAAGCGCCTTCCTTTGCCTTTTGGCAGTGCTCGTGCACTGCCAGCACTAGGCGTGAATGCTCACTATCCCGCACACACGATTCGTTGTGCCCGTTCCCAAGCGCTCTGGAGCACTGTTTATGACGAAAGCGGAACACATCTTGCCGCTCCATTCTCAGAGCTCCTGAGTTAAGCAATCTGCGACTCTTGATGCGAATGCCAGAAGAAAACATTTCCAATGTGTCTGGCAGGGAGAAACTGAACCTGGAGAAAACCTTTGTCAGGAGCTTGCACCGGCACCTTACACACACACAGATTTGCATCACATTTAAATGGCCAAGCTCTTTCTTAGGCAAGTTGAAAGCTGCTGTCAGAAGGCTGTGCTCCTTGTCAGATGGAAGCAGCAGCACGTACATAGGAGATGGCGAACACTAAAGAGCCACAGAAGAGCGTGACATTTAAAAAGGAGGCATGAAAAACCATTTACTACCTGTGTCCTTGTTGTCACTTATAACATGTAGCAGCATAAACAAGTTGCGGGTGCTGTTCTTGCAGGTGACAGCTAACGTCAAATGAGCAAGCCGGCTTACCACAGCTGCGGTCCTCCGGCAGTCTGAAAGCTTTGCGCACAAGCCGCATGCTAAGCGCCTTCCTTTGCCTTTTGGCAGTGCTCCTGCATTGCCTGCACCAGGCGTAAATGGTCACTATCCCGCACACACGTTTCGTTGTGCCCGCTGCCAACCGGTCTGGAGCACTGTTTATGACGAAAGCGGAACACCTCTTGCCGCTCCATTCTCAGAGCTCCTGAGTTAAGCAATCTGCGACTCTTGGTGCGAATGCCAGAGGAAAAGATTTCCAATGTGTCTGGCAAGGAGAAACTGAACCTGGAGAACAACTTTGTGAGGAGCTTGCACCTGCACCTTACGCACACACAAATTTGCATCATATCTAAATGGCCAAGCTCTTTCTTAGGCAAGTTGAGAGCTGCTGTCAGAAGGCTGTGCTCCTTGTCAGATGGAAGCAGCAGCACGTACATAGGAGATGGCGAACACTAAAGAGCCACAGAAGAGCGTGACATTTAAAAAGGAGGCATGAAAAACCATTTACTACATGTGCCCTTGTTGTCACTTAACAACATGTAGCAGCATAAACCAGATGCGGGTGATGTTCTTGCAGGTGACAGCTAACGTCAAATGAGCAAGCCGGCTTACCACAGCTACGGTCCTCCGGCAGTCTGAAAGCTTTGAGCACAAGCCGCATGCTAAACGCCTTCCTTTGCCTTTTAAAAGTGCTTGTGCATTGCCAGCACTAGGCGTGAATGCTCACTATCCCGCACACACGTTTCGTTGTGCCCGTTCCCAAGCGCTCTGGAGCAGTGTTTATGACGAAAGCGGAACACATCTTGCCGCTCCATTCTCAGAGCTCCTGAGTTAAGCAATCTGCAACTCTTGATGCGAATGCCAGAAGAAAACATTTCCAATGTGTCTGGCAGGGAGAAACTGAACCTGGAGAAAACCTTTGTCAGGAGGTGGCACCTGCACCTTACACACACACAGATTTGCAGCACATTTAAATGGCCAAGCTCTTTCTTAGGCAAGTTGAATGCTGCTGTCAGAAGGCTGTGCTCCTTGTCAGATGGAAGCAGCAGCACGCACATGGCAGTTTGGCAAGCACTAAAGAGCCACAAACGAGCGTGCCGTAACAAAATGAACAGGAAAAAGCATTATCTACATGTGCCCTTGTTGTCGCCTAACAACAGGTAGCAGCAAAAACCAGATGCGGGTGAAGTTCTTGCAGGTAACATCTAACGTCAAATGAGCAAGCCGGCTTACCACAGCTGCGGTCCTCCGGCAGTCTGAAAGCTTTGCGCACAAGCCGCATGCTAAGCGCCTTCCTTTGCCTTTTGGCAGTGCTCCTGCATTGCCTGCACCAGGCGTGAATGCTCACTATCCCGCACACACGTTTCGTTGTGCCCGTTCCCAAGCGCTCTGGAGCACTGTTTATGACGAAAGCGGAACACATCTTGCCGCTCCATTCACAGAGCTCATGAGTTAAACAATCTGCAACTGTTGATGGGAATGCCAGAAGAAAACATTTCCAATGTGTCTGGCAGGGAGAAACTGAACCTGGAGAAAACCTTTGTCAGGAGTTGGCACCTGCACCTTACACACACACAGATGTGCAGCACATTTAAATGGCCAAGCTCTTTCTTAGGCAAGTTGAAAGCTGCTGTCAGAAGGCTGTGCTCCTTGTCAGATGGAAGCAGCAGCACGCACATGGCAGTTTGGCAAGCACTAAAGAGCCACAAACGAGCGTGCCGTAACAAAATGAACAGGAAAAAGCATTTGCTACATGTGCCCTTGTTGTCGCCTAACAACAGGTAGCAGCAAAAACCAGATGCGGGTGAAGATCTTGCAGGTGACATCTAACGTCAAATGAGCAAGCCGGCTTACCACAGCTGCGGTCCTCCGGCAGTCTGAAAGCTTTGCGCACAAGCCGCATGCTAAGCGCCATTTGGCAGTGCTCCTGCATTGCCTGCACTAGGCGTAAATGGTCACTATCCCGCACACACGTTTCGTTGTGCCCGTTCCCAAGCGCTCTGGAGCACTGTTTATGACGAAAGCGGAACACCTCTTGCCGTAACATTCTCAGATCTTCTGAGTTAAGCAATCTGCAACTCTTAGTGCGAATGCCAGAGGAAAAGATTTCCAATGTGTCTGGCAAGGAGAAACTGAACCTGGAGAACAATTTTTCAGGAGCTTGCACCTGCACCTTACACACACACAGATTTGCAGCACATTTAAATGGCCAAGCTCTTTCTTAGGCAAGTTGAATGCTGCTGTCAGAAGGCTGTGCTCCTAGTCAGATGGAAGCAGCAGCACGTACATAGGAGATGGCGAACACTAAAGAGCCACAGAAGAGCGTGACATTTAAAAAGGAGGCATGAAAAACCATTTACTACATGTGCCCTTGTTGTCACTTAACAACATGTAGCAGCATAAACCAGATGCGGGTGATGTTCTTGCATGTGACATCTAACGTCAAATGAGCAAGCCGGCTTACCACAGCTGCGGTCCTCCGGCAGTCTGAAAGCTTTGCACACAAGCCGCATGCTAAGCGCCTTCCTTTGCTTTTTAGCAGTGCTCGTGCACTGCCAGCACTAGGCGTGAATGCTCACTATCCCGCACACACGTTTCGTTGTGCCCGTTCCCAAGCGCTCTGGAGCACTGTTTATGACGAAAGCGGAACACCTCTTGCCGTAACATTCTCAGAGCTCCTGAGTTAAACAATCTGCAACTCTTGCTGCGAATGCCAGAAGAAAACATTTCCAATGTGTCTGGCAGGGAGAAACTGAACCTGGAGAAAACCTTTGTCAGGAGGTGACACCTGCACCTTACACACACACAGATTTGCATCACATTTAAATGGCCAAGCTCTTTCTTAGGCAAGTTGAAAGCTGCTGTCAGAAGGCTGTGCTCCTTGTCAGATGGAAGCAGCAGCACGCACATAGCAGTTTGGCAAGCACTAAAGAACCACAAAAGAGCGTGCCGTAACAAAATGAACAGGAAAAAGCATTTGCTACATGTGCCCTTGTTGTCGCCTAACAACAGCAGCATAAACCAGATGCCGGTGAAGTTCTTGCAGGTAACACCTAACGTCAAATGAGCAAGCCGGCTTACCACAGCTGCGGTCCTCCGGCAGTCTGAAAGCTTTGCACACAAGCCACATGCTAAGCGCCTTCCTTTGCCTTTTAAAAGTGCTTGTGCATTGCCAGCACTAGGCGTGAATGCTCACTATCCCGCACACACGTTTCGTTGTGCCCGTTCCCAAGCGCTCTGGAGCACTGTTTATGACGAAAGCGGAACACCTCTTGCCGTAACATTCTCAGAGCTCCTGAGTTAAACAATCTGCAACTCATGCTGCGAATGCCAGAAGAAAACATTTCCAATGTGTCTGGCAGGGAGAAACTGAACCTGGAGAAAACCTTTGTCAGGAGGTGGCACCTGCACCTTACACACACACAGATTTGCAGCACATTTAAATGGCCAAGCTCTTTCTTAAACAAGTTGAAAGCTGCTGTCAGAAGGCTGTGCTCCTTGTCAGATGGAAGCAGCAGCACGCACATAGCAGTTTGGCAAGCACTAAAGAGCCACAAAAGAGCGTGCCGTAACAAAATGAACAGGAAAAAGCATTTGCTACATGTGCCCTTGTTGTCGCCTAACAACAGGTAGCAGCAAAAACCAGATGCGGGTGAAGTTCTTGCAGTTGACATCTAACGTCAAATGAGCAAGCCGGCTTACCACAGCTGCGGTCCTCCGGCAGTCTGAAAGCTTTGCGCACAAGCCGCATGCTAAGCGCCTTCCTTTGCCTTTTGGCAGTGCTCCTGCATTGCCTGCACTAGGCGTAAATGGTCACTATCCCGCACACACGTTTCGTTGTGCCCGCTGCCAACCGGTCTGGAGCAATGTTTATGACGAAAGCGGAACACCTCTTGCCGCTCCATTCTCAGAGCTTCTGAGTTAAGCAATCTGCGACTCTTGGTGCGAATGCCAGAGGAAAACATTTCCAATGTGTCTGGCAAGGAGAAACTGAACCTGGAGAACAACTTTGTCAGGAGCTTGCACCTGCACCTTACGCACACACAGATTTGCAGCACATTTAAATGGCCAAGCTCTTTCTTAGGCAAGTTGAATGCTGCTGTCAGAAGGCTGTGCTCCTTGTCAGATGGAAGCAGCAGCACGCACATAGCAGTTTGGCAAGCACTAAAGAGCCACAGAAGAGCGTGCCGTAACAAAATGAAACAAAAAAAAGCATTTGCTACATGTGCCCTTGTTGTCGCCTAACAACAGCAGCATAAACCAGATGCCGGTGAAGTTCTTGCAGGTAACACCTAACGTCAAATGAGCAAGCCGGCTTACAACAGCTACGGTCCTCCGGCAGTCTGAAAGCTTTGCACACAAGCCACATGCTAAGCGCCTTCCTTTGCCTTTTAAAAGTGCTTGTGCATTGCCAGCATTAGGCGTGAATGCTCACTATCCCGCACACACGTTTCGTTGTGCCCGTTCCCAAGCGCTCTGGAGCACTGTTTATGACGAAAGCGGAACACCTCTTGCCGCTCCATTCTCAGAGCTCCTGAGTTAAGCAATCTGCAACTCTTGCTGCGAATGCCAGAAGAAAACATTTCCAATGTGTCTGGCAAGGAGAAACTGAACCTGGAGAAAACCTTTGTCAGGAGGTGGCACCTGCACCTTACACACACACAGATTTGCAGCACATTTAAATGGCCAAGCTCTTTCTTAGGCAAGTTGAAAGCTGCTGTCAGAAGGCTGTGCTCCTTGTCAGATGGAAGCAGCAGCACGCACATAGCAGTTTGGCAAGCACTAAAGAGCCACAGAAGAGCGTGCCGTAACAAAAGGAGCAGGAAAAAGCATTTGCCACATGTGCCCTTGTTGTCGCCTAACAACAGGTAGCAGCATAAACCAGATGCGGGTGAAGTTCTTGCAGGTGACATCTAACGTCAAATGAGCAAGCCGGCTTACCACAGCTACGGTCCTCTGGCAGTCTGAAAGCTTTGAGCACAAGCCGCATGCTAAGCGCCTTCCTTTGCTTTTTAGCAGTGCTCGTGCACTGCCAGCACTAGGCGTGAATGCTCACTATCCCGCACACACGATTCGTTGTGCCCGTTCCCAAGCGCTCTGGAGCACTGTTTATGACGAAAGAGGAACACCTCTTACCGTAACATTCTCAGAGCTCCAGAGTTAAACAATCTGCAACTCTTGCTGCGAATGCCAGAAGAAAACATTTCCAATGTGTCTGGCAGGGAGAAACTGAACCTGGAGAAAACCTTTGTCAGGAGGTGGCACCTGCACCTTACACACACACAGATTTGCAGCACATTTAAATGGCCAAGCTCTTTCTTAGGCAAGTTGAAAGCTGCTGTCAGAAGGCTGTGCTCCTTGTCAGATGGAAGCAGCAGCACGCACATAGCAGTTTGGCAAGCACTAAAGAACCACAAAAGAGCGTGCCGTAACAAAATGAACAGGAAAAAGCATTTGCTACATGTGCCCTTGTTGTCGCCTAACAACAGGTAGCAGCAAAAACCAGATGCGGGTGATGTTCTTGCATGTGACATTTAACGTCAAATGAGCAAGCCGGCTTACCACAGCTACGGTCCTCCAGCAGTCTGAAAGCTTTGCGCACAAGCCGCATGCTAAGCGCCTTCCTTTGCCTTTTGGCAGTGCTCGTGCACTGCCAGCACTAGGCGTGAATGCTCACTATCCCGCACACACGATTCGTTGTGCCCGTTCCCAAGCGCTCTGGAGCACTGTTTATGACGAAAGCGGAACACATCTTGCCGCTCCATTCTCAGAGCTCCTGAGTTAAGCAATCTGCGACTCTTGATGCGAATGCCAGAAGAAAACATTTCCAATGTGTCTGGCAGGGAGAAACTGAACCTGGAGAAAACCTTTGTCAGGAGCTTGCACCGGCACCTTACACACACACAGATTTGCATCACATTTAAATGGCCAAGCTCTTTCTTAGGCAAGTTGAAAGCTGCTGTCAGAAGGCTGTGCTCCTTGTCAGATGGAAGCAGCAGCACGTACATAGGAGATGGCGAACACTAAAGAGCCACAGAAGAGCGTGACATTTAAAAAGGAGGCATGAAAAACCATTTACTACCTGTGTCCTTGTTGTCACTTATAACATGTAGCAGCATAAACAAGTTGCGGGTGCTGTTCTTGCAGGTGACAGCTAACGTCAAATGAGCAAGCCGGCTTACCACAGCTGCGGTCCTCCGGCAGTCTGAAAGCTTTGCGCACAAGCCGCATGCTAAGCGCCTTCCTTTGCCTTTTGGCAGTGCTCCTGCATTGCCTGCACCAGGCGTAAATGGTCACTATCCCGCACACACGTTTCGTTGTGCCCGCTGCCAACCGGTCTGGAGCACTGTTTATGACGAAAGCGGAACACCTCTTGCCGCTCCATTCTCAGAGCTCCTGAGTTAAGCAATCTGCGACTCTTGGTGCGAATGCCAGAGGAAAAGATTTCCAATGTGTCTGGCAAGGAGAAACTGAACCTGGAGAACAACTTTGTGAGGAGCTTGCACCTGCACCTTACGCACACACAAATTTGCATCATATCTAAATGGCCAAGCTCTTTCTTAGGCAAGTTGAGAGCTGCTGTCAGAAGGCTGTGCTCCTTGTCAGATGGAAGCAGCAGCACGTACATAGGAGATGGCGAACACTAAAGAGCCACAGAAGAGCGTGACATTTAAAAAGGAGGCATGAAAAACCATTTACTACATGTGCCCTTGTTGTCACTTAACAACATGTAGCAGCATAAACCAGATGCGGGTGATGTTCTTGCAGGTGACAGCTAACGTCAAATGAGCAAGCCGGCTTACCACAGCTACGGTCCTCCGGCAGTCTGAAAGCTTTGAGCACAAGCCGCATGCTAAACGCCTTCCTTTGCCTTTTAAAAGTGCTTGTGCATTGCCAGCACTAGGCGTGAATGCTCACTATCCCGCACACACGTTTCGTTGTGCCCGTTCCCAAGCGCTCTGGAGCAGTGTTTATGACGAAAGCGGAACACATCTTGCCGCTCCATTCTCAGAGCTCCTGAGTTAAGCAATCTGCAACTCTTGATGCGAATGCCAGAAGAAAACATTTCCAATGTGTCTGGCAGGGAGAAACTGAACCTGGAGAAAACCTTTGTCAGGAGGTGGCACCTGCACCTTACACACACACAGATTTGCAGCACATTTAAATGGCCAAGCTCTTTCTTAGGCAAGTTGAATGCTGCTGTCAGAAGGCTGTGCTCCTTGTCAGATGGAAGCAGCAGCACGCACATGGCAGTTTGGCAAGCACTAAAGAGCCACAAACGAGCGTGCCGTAACAAAATGAACAGGAAAAAGCATTATCTACATGTGCCCTTGTTGTCGCCTAACAACAGGTAGCAGCAAAAACCAGATGCGGGTGAAGTTCTTGCAGGTAACATCTAACGTCAAATGAGCAAGCCGGCTTACCACAGCTGCGGTCCTCCGGCAGTCTGAAAGCTTTGCGCACAAGCCGCATGCTAAGCGCCTTCCTTTGCCTTTTGGCAGTGCTCCTGCATTGCCTGCACCAGGCGTGAATGCTCACTATCCCGCACACACGTTTCGTTGTGCCCGTTCCCAAGCGCTCTGGAGCACTGTTTATGACGAAAGCGGAACACATCTTGCCGCTCCATTCACAGAGCTCATGAGTTAAACAATCTGCAACTGTTGATGGGAATGCCAGAAGAAAACATTTCCAATGTGTCTGGCAGGGAGAAACTGAACCTGGAGAAAACCTTTGTCAGGAGTTGGCACCTGCACCTTACACACACACAGATGTGCAGCACATTTAAATGGCCAAGCTCTTTCTTAGGCAAGTTGAAAGCTGCTGTCAGAAGGCTGTGCTCCTTGTCAGATGGAAGCAGCAGCACGCACATGGCAGTTTGGCAAGCACTAAAGAGCCACAAACGAGCGTGCCGTAACAAAATGAACAGGAAAAAGCATTTGCTACATGTGCCCTTGTTGTCACTTAACAACATGTAGCAGCATAAACCAGATGCGGGTGATGTTCTTGCATGTGACATCTAACGTCAAATGAGCAAGCCGGCTTACCACAGCTGCGGTCCTCCGGCAGTCTGAAAGCTTTGCACACAAGCCGCATGCTAAGCGCCTTCCTTTGCTTTTTAGCAGTGCTCGTGCACTGCCAGCACTAGGCGTGAATGCTCACTATCCCGCACACACGTTTCGTTGTGCCCGTTCCCAAGCGCTCTGGAGCACTGTTTATGACGAAAGCGGAACACCTCTTGCCGTAACATTCTCAGAGCTCCTGAGTTAAACAATCTGCAACTCTTGCTGCGAATGCCAGAAGAAAACATTTCCAATGTGTCTGGCAGGGAGAAACTGAACCTGGAGAAAACCTTTGTCAGGAGGTGGCACCTGCACCTTACACACACACAGATTTGCAGCACATTTAAATGGCCAAGCTCTTTCTTAGGCAAGTTGAAAGCTGCTGTCAGAAGGCTGTGCTCCTTGTCAGATGGAAGCAGCAGCACGTACATAGCAGTTTGGCAAGCACTAAAGAGCCACAGAAGAACGTGGCATAGCAAAATGAAACAGGAAAAAGCATTTGCTACATGTGCCCTTGTTGTCGCCTAAAAACAGCAGCATAAACCAGATGCCGGTGAAGTTCTTGCAGGAAACACCTAACGTCAAATGAGCAAGCCGGCTTACCACAGCTACGGTCCTCCGGCAGTCTGAAAGCTTTGAGCACAAGCCGCATGCTAAGCGCCTTCCTTTGCCTTTTGGCAGTGCTCGTGCACTGCCAGCACTAGGCGTGAATGCTCACTATCCCGCACACACGATTCGTTGTGCCCGTTCCCAAGCGCTCTGGAGCACTGTTTATGACGAAAGCGGAACACCTCTTGCCGTAACATTCTCAGAGCTCCTGTGTTAAACAATCTGCAACTCTTGATGCGAATGCCAGAAGAAAACATTTCCAATGTGTCTGGCAGGGAGAAACTGAACCTGGAGAAAACCTTTGTCAGGAGCTTGCACCTGCACCTTACACACACACAGATTTGCATCACATTTAAATGGCCAAGCTCTTTCTTAAACAAGTTGAAAGCTGCTGTCAGAAGGCTGTGCTCCTTGTCAGATGGAAGCAGCAGCACGTACATAGGAGATGGCGAACACTAAAGAGCCACAGAAGAGCGTGACATTTAAAAAGGAGGCATGAAAAACCATTTACTACATGTGCCCTTGTTGTCACTTAACAACATGTAGCAGCATAAACCAGATGCGGGTGATGTTCTTGCAGGTGACAGCTAACGTCAAATGAGCAAGCCGGCTTACCACAGCTACGGTCCTCCGGCAGTCTGAAAGCTTTGAGCACAAGCCGCATGCTAAACGCCTTCCTTTGCCTTTTAAAAGTGCTTGTGCATTGCCAGCACTAGGCGTGAATGCTCACTATCCCGCACACACGTTTCGTTGTGCCCGTTCCCAAGCGCTCTGGAGCAGTGTTTATGACGAAAGCGGAACACATCTTGCCGCTCCATTCTCAGAGCTCCTGAGTTAAGCAATCTGCAACTCTTGATGCGAATGCCAGAAGAAAACATTTCCAATGTGTCTGGCAGGGAGAAACTGAACCTGGAGAAAACCTTTGTCAGGAGTTGGCACCTGCACCTTACACACACACAGATGTGCAGCACATTTAAATGGCCAAGCTCTTTCTTAGGCAAGTTGAAAGCTGCTGTCAGAAGGCTGTGCTCCTTGTCAGATGGAAGCAGCAGCACGCACATGGCAGTTTGGCAAGCACTAAAGAGCCACAAACGAGCGTGCCGTAACAAAATGAACAGGAAAAAGCATTTGCTACATGTGCCCTTGTTGTCGCCTAACAACAGGTAGCAGCAAAAACCAGATGCGGGTGAAGATCTTGCAGGTGACATCTAACGTCAAATGAGCAAGCCGGCTTACCACAGCTGCGGTCCTCCGGCAGTCTGAAAGCTTTGCGCACAAGCCGCATGCTAAGCGCCATTTGGCAGTGCTCCTGCATTGCCTGCACTAGGCGTAAATGGTCACTATCCCGCACACACGTTTCGTTGTGCCCGTTCCCAAGCGCTCTGGAGCACTGTTTATGACGAAAGCGGAACACCTCTTGCCGTAACATTCTCAGATCTTCTGAGTTAAGCAATCTGCAACTCTTAGTGCGAATGCCAGAGGAAAAGATTTCCAATGTGTCTGGCAAGGAGAAACTGAACCTGGAGAACAATTTTTCAGGAGCTTGCACCTGCACCTTACACACACACAGATTTGCAGCACATTTAAATGGCCAAGCTCTTTCTTAGGCAAGTTGAATGCTGCTGTCAGAAGGCTGTGCTCCTAGTCAGATGGAAGCAGCAGCACGTACATAGGAGATGGCGAACACTAAAGAGCCACAGAAGAGCGTGACATTTAAAAAGGAGGCATGAAAAACCATTTACTACATGTGCCCTTGTTGTCACTTAACAACATGTAGCAGCATAAACCAGATGCGGGTGATGTTCTTGCATGTGACATCTAACGTCAAATGAGCAAGCCGGCTTACCACAGCTGCGGTCCTCCGGCAGTCTGAAAGCTTTGCACACAAGCCGCATGCTAAGCGCCTTCCTTTGCTTTTTAGCAGTGCTCGTGCACTGCCAGCACTAGGCGTGAATGCTCACTATCCCGCACACACGTTTCGTTGTGCCCGTTCCCAAGCGCTCTGGAGCACTGTTTATGACGAAAGCGGAACACCTCTTGCCGTAACATTCTCAGAGCTCCTGAGTTAAGCAATCTGCAACTCTTGCTGCGAATGCCAGAAGAAAACATTTCCAATGTGTCTGGCAGGGAGAAACTGAACCTGGAGAAAACCTTTGTCAGGAGGTGACACCTGCACCTTACACACACACAGATTTGCATCACATTTAAATGGCCAAGCTCTTTCTTAGGCAAGTTGAAAGCTGCTGTCAGAAGGCTGTGCTCCTTGTCAGATGGAAGCAGCAGCACGCACATAGCAGTTTGGCAAGCACTAAAGAACCACAAAAGAGCGTGCCGTAACAAAATGAACAGGAAAAAGCATTTGCTACATGTGCCCTTGTTGTCGCCTAACAACAGCAGCATAAACCAGATGCCGGTGAAGTTCTTGCAGGTAACACCTAACGTCAAATGAGCAAGCCGGCTTACCACAGCTGCGGTCCTCCGGCAGTCTGAAAGCTTTGCACACAAGCCACATGCTAAGCGCCTTCCTTTGCCTTTTAAAAGTGCTTGTGCATTGCCAGCACTAGGCGTGAATGCTCACTATCCCGCACACACGTTTCGTTGTGCCCGTTCCCAAGCGCTCTGGAGCACTGTTTATGACGAAAGCGGAACACCTCTTGCCGTAACATTCTCAGAGCTCCTGAGTTAAACAATCTGCAACTCATGCTGCGAATGCCAGAAGAAAACATTTCCAATGTGTCTGGCAGGGAGAAACTGAACCTGGAGAAAACCTTTGTCAGGAGGTGGCACCTGCACCTTACACACACACAGATTTGCAGCACATTTAAATGGCCAAGCTCTTTCTTAAACAAGTTGAAAGCTGCTGTCAGAAGGCTGTGCTCCTTGTCAGATGGAAGCAGCAGCACGCACATAGCAGTTTGGCAAGCACTAAAGAGCCACAAAAGAGCGTGCCGTAACAAAATGAACAGGAAAAAGCATTTGCTACATGTGCCCTTGTTGTCGCCTAACAACAGGTAGCAGCAAAAACCAGATGCGGGTGAAGTTCTTGCAGTTGACATCTAACGTCAAATGAGCAAGCCGGCTTACCACAGCTGCGGTCCTCCGGCAGTCTGAAAGCTTTGCGCACAAGCCGCATGCTAAGCGCCTTCCTTTGCCTTTTGGCAGTGCTCCTGCATTGCCTGCACTAGGCGTAAATGGTCACTATCCCGCACACACGTTTCGTTGTGCCCGCTGCCAACCGGTCTGGAGCAATGTTTATGACGAAAGCGGAACACCTCTTGGCGCTCCATTCTCAGAGCTTCTGAGTTAAGCAATCTGCGACTCTTGGTGCGAATGCCAGAGGAAAACATTTCCAATGTGTCTGGCAAGGAGAAACTGAACCTGGAGAACAACTTTGTCAGGAGCTTGCACCTGCACCTTACGCACACACAGATTTGCAGCACATTTAAATGGCCAAGCTCTTTCTTAGGCAAGTTGAATGCTGCTGTCAGAAGGCTGTGCTCCTTGTCAGATGGAAGCAGCAGCACGCACATAGCAGTTTGGCAAGCACTAAAGAGCCACAGAAGAGCGTGCCGTAACAAAATGAAACAAAAAAAAGCATTTGCTACATGTGCCCTTGTTGTCGCCTAACAACAGCAGCATAAACCAGATGCCGGTGAAGTTCTTGCAGGTAACACCTAACGTCAAATGAGCAAGCCGGCTTACAACAGCTACGGTCCTCCGGCAGTCTGAAAGCTTTGCACACAAGCCACATGCTAAGCGCCTTCCTTTGCCTTTTAAAAGTGCTTGTGCATTGCCAGCATTAGGCGTGAATGCTCACTATCCCGCACACACGTTTCGTTGTGCCCGTTCCCAAGCGCTCTGGAGCACTGTTTATGACGAAAGCGGAACACCTCTTGCCGCTCCATTCTCAGAGCTCCTGAGTTAAGCAATCTGCAACTCTTGCTGCGAATGCCAGAAGAAAACATTTCCAATGTGTCTGGCAAGGAGAAACTGAACCTGGAGAAAACCTTTGTCAGGAGGTGGCACCTGCACCTTACACACACACAGATTTGCAGCACATTTAAATGGCCAAGCTCTTTCTTAGGCAAGTTGAAAGCTGCTGTCAGAAGGCTGTGCTCCTTGTCAGATGGAAGCAGCAGCACGCACATAGCAGTTTGGCAAGCACTAAAGAGCCACAGAAGAGCGTGCCGTAACAAAAGGAGCAGGAAAAAGCATTTGCCACATGTGCCCTTGTTGTCGCCTAACAACAGGTAGCAGCATAAACCAGATGCGGGTGAAGTTCTTGCAGGTGACATCTAACGTCAAATGAGCAAGCCGGCTTACCACAGCTACGGTCCTCTGGCAGTCTGAAAGCTTTGAGCACAAGCCGCATGCTAAGCGCCTTCCTTTGCTTTTTAGCAGTGCTCGTGCACTGCCAGCACTAGGCGTGAATGCTCACTATCCCGCACACACGATTCGTTGTGCCCGTTCCCAAGCGCTCTGGAGCACTGTTTATGACGAAAGAGGAACACCTCTTACCGTAACATTCTCAGAGCTCCAGAGTTAAACAATCTGCAACTCTTGCTGCGAATGCCAGAAGAAAACATTTCCAATGTGTCTGGCAGGGAGAAACTGAACCTGGAGAAAACCTTTGTCAGGAGGTGGCACCTGCACCTTACACACACACAGATTTGCAGCACATTTAAATGGCCAAGCTCTTTCTTAGGCGAGTTGAAAGCTGCTGTCAGAAGGCTGTGCTCCTTGTCAGATGGAAGCAGCAGCACGCACATAGCAGTTTGGCAAGCACTAAAGAACCACAAAAGAGCGTGCCGTAACAAAATGAACAGGAAAAAGCATTTGCTACATGTGCCCTTGTTGTCGCCTAACAACAGGTAGCAGCAAAAACCAGATGCGGGTGATGTTCTTGCATGTGACATTTAACGTCAAATGAGCAAGCCGGCTTACCACAGCTACGGTCCTCCAGCAGTCTGAAAGCTTTGCGCACAAGCCGCATGCTAAGCGCCTTCCTTTGCCTTTTGGCAGTGCTCGTGCACTGCCAGCACTAGGCGTGAATGCTCACTATCCCGCACACACGATTCGTTGTGCCCGTTCCCAAGCGCTCTGGAGCACTGTTTATGACGAAAGCGGAACACATCTTGCCGCTCCATTCTCAGAGCTCCTGAGTTAAGCAATCTGCGACTCTTGATGCGAATGCCAGAAGAAAACATTTCCAATGTGTCTGGCAGGGAGAAACTGAACCTGGAGAAAACCTTTGTCAGGAGCTTGCACCGGCACCTTACACACACACAGATTTGCATCACATTTAAATGGCCAAGCTCTTTCTTAGGCAAGTTGAAAGCTGCTGTCAGAAGGCTGTGCTCCTTGTCAGATGGAAGCAGCAGCACGTACATAGGAGATGGCGAACACTAAAGAGCCACAGAAGAGCGTGACATTTAAAAAGGAGGCATGAAAAACCATTTACTACCTGTGTCCTTGTTGTCACTTATAACATGTAGCAGCATAAACAAGTTGCGGGTGCTGTTCTTGCAGGTGACAGCTAACGTCAAATGAGCAAGCCGGCTTACCACAGCTGCGGTCCTCCGGCAGTCTGAAAGCTTTGCGCACAAGCCGCATGCTAAGCGCCTTCCTTTGCCTTTTGGCAGTGCTCCTGCATTGCCTGCACCAGGCGTAAATGGTCACTATCCCGCACACACGTTTCGTTGTGCCCGCTGCCAACCGGTCTGGAGCACTGTTTATGACGAAAGCGGAACACCTCTTGCCGCTCCATTCTCAGAGCTCCTGAGTTAAGCAATCTGCGACTCTTGGTGCGAATGCCAGAGGAAAAGATTTCCAATGTGTCTGGCAAGGAGAAACTGAACCTGGAGAACAACTTTGTGAGGAGCTTGCACCTGCACCTTACGCACACACAAATTTGCATCATATCTAAATGGCCAAGCTCTTTCTTAGGCAAGTTGAGAGCTGCTGTCAGAAGGCTGTGCTCCTTGTCAGATGGAAGCAGCAGCACGTACATAGGAGATGGCGAACACTAAAGAGCCACAGAAGAGCGTGACATTTAAAAAGGAGGCATGAAAAACCATTTACTACATGTGCCCTTGTTGTCACTTAACAACATGTAGCAGCATAAACCAGATGCGGGTGATGTTCTTGCAGGTGACAGCTAACGTCAAATGAGCAAGCCGGCTTACCACAGCTACGGTCCTCCGGCAGTCTGAAAGCTTTGAGCACAAGCCGCATGCTAAACGCCTTCCTTTGCCTTTTAAAAGTGCTTGTGCATTGCCAGCACTAGGCGTGAATGCTCACTATCCCGCACACACGTTTCGTTGTGCCCGTTCCCAAGCGCTCTGGAGCAGTGTTTATGACGAAAGCGGAACACATCTTGCCGCTCCATTCTCAGAGCTCCTGAGTTAAGCAATCTGCAACTCTTGATGCGAATGCCAGAAGAAAACATTTCCAATGTGTCTGGCAGGGAGAAACTGAACCTGGAGAAAACCTTTGTCAGGAGGTGGCACCTGCACCTTACACACACACAGATTTGCAGCACATTTAAATGGCCAAGCTCTTTCTTAGGCAAGTTGAATGCTGCTGTCAGAAGGCTGTGCTCCTTGTCAGATGGAAGCAGCAGCACGCACATGGCAGTTTGGCAAGCACTAAAGAGCCACAAACGAGCGTGCCGTAACAAAATGAACAGGAAAAAGCATTATCTACATGTGCCCTTGTTGTCGCCTAACAACAGGTAGCAGCAAAAACCAGATGCGGGTGAAGTTCTTGCAGGTAACATCTAACGTCAAATGAGCAAGCCGGCTTACCACAGCTGCGGTCCTCCGGCAGTCTGAAAGCTTTGCGCACAAGCCGCATGCTAAGCGCCTTCCTTTGCCTTTTGGCAGTGCTCCTGCATTGCCTGCACCAGGCGTGAATGCTCACTATCCCGCACACACGTTTCGTTGTGCCCGTTCCCAAGCGCTCTGGAGCACTGTTTATGACGAAAGCGGAACACATCTTGCCGCTCCATTCACAGAGCTCATGAGTTAAACAATCTGCAACTGTTGATGGGAATGCCAGAAGAAAACATTTCCAATGTGTCTGGCAGGGAGAAACTGAACCTGGAGAAAACCTTTGTCAGGAGTTGGCACCTGCACCTTACACACACACAGATGTGCAGCACATTTAAATGGCCAAGCTCTTTCTTAGGCAAGTTGAAAGCTGCTGTCAGAAGGCTGTGCTCCTTGTCAGATGGAAGCAGCAGCACGCACATGGCAGTTTGGCAAGCACTAAAGAGCCACAAACGAGCGTGCCGTAACAAAATGAACAGGAAAAAGCATTTGCTACATGTGCCCTTGTTGTCACTTAACAACATGTAGCAGCATAAACCAGATGCGGGTGATGTTCTTGCATGTGACATCTAACGTCAAATGAGCAAGCCGGCTTACCACAGCTGCGGTCCTCCGGCAGTCTGAAAGCTTTGCACACAAGCCGCATGCTAAGCGCCTTCCTTTGCTTTTTAGCAGTGCTCGTGCACTGCCAGCACTAGGCGTGAATGCTCACTATCCCGCACACACGTTTCGTTGTGCCCGTTCCCAAGCGCTCTGGAGCACTGTTTATGACGAAAGCGGAACACCTCTTGCCGTAACATTCTCAGAGCTCCTGAGTTAAACAATCTGCAACTCTTGCTGCGAATGCCAGAAGAAAACATTTCCAATGTGTCTGGCAGGGAGAAACTGAACCTGGAGAAAACCTTTGTCAGGAGGTGGCACCTGCACCTTACACACACACAGATTTGCATCACATTTAAATGGCCAAGCTCTTTCTTAGGCAAGTTGAAAGCTGCTGTCAGAAGGCTGTGCTCCTTGTCAGATGGAAGCAGCAGCACGTACATAGCAGTTTGGCAAGCACTAAAGAGCCACAGAAGAACGTGGCATAGCAAAATGAAACAGGAAAAAGCATTTGCTACATGTGCCCTTGTTGTCGCCTAAAAACAGCAGCATAAACCAGATGCCGGTGAAGTTCTTGCAGGAAACACCTAACGTCAAATGAGCAAGCCGGCTTACCACAGCTACGGTCCTCCGGCAGTCTGAAAGCTTTGAGCACAAGCCGCATGCTAAGCGCCTTCCTTTGCCTTTTGGCAGTGCTCGTGCACTGCCAGCACTAGGCGTGAATGCTCACTATCCCGCACACACGATTCGTTGTGCCCGTTCCCAAGCGCTCTGGAGCACTGTTTATGACGAAAGCGGAACACCTCTTGCCGTAACATTCTCAGAGCTCCTGTGTTAAACAATCTGCAACTCTTGATGCGAATGCCAGAAGAAAACATTTCCAATGTGTCTGGCAGGGAGAAACTGAACCTGGAGAAAACCTTTGTCAGGAGCTTGCACCTGCACCTTACACACACACAGATTTGCATCACATTTAAATGGCCAAGCTCTTTCTTAAACAAGTTGAAAGCTGCTGTCAGAAGGCTGTGCTCCTTGTCAGATGGAAGCAGCAGCACGTACATAGGAGATGGCGAACACTAAAGAGCCACAGAAGAGCGTGACATTTAAAAAGGAGGCATGAAAAACCATTTACTACATGTGCCCTTGTTGTCACTTAACAACATGTAGCAGCATAAACCAGATGCGGGTGATGTTCTTGCAGGTGACAGCTAACGTCAAATGAGCAAGCCGGCTTACCACAGCTACGGTCCTCCGGCAGTCTGAAAGCTTTGAGCACAAGCCGCATGCTAAACGCCTTCCTTTGCCTTTTAAAAGTGCTTGTGCATTGCCAGCACTAGGCGTGAATGCTCACTATCCCGCACACACGTTTCGTTGTGCCCGTTCCCAAGCGCTCTGGAGCAGTGTTTATGACGAAAGCGGAACACATCTTGCCGCTCCATTCTCAGAGCTCCTGAGTTAAGCAATCTGCAACTCTTGATGCGAATGCCAGAAGAAAACATTTCCAATGTGTCTGGCAGGGAGAAACTGAACCTGGAGAAAACCTTTGTCAGGAGGTGGCACCTGCACCTTACACACACACAGATTTGCAGCACATTTAAATGGCCAAGCTCTTTCTTAGGCAAGTTGAATGCTGCTGTCAGAAGGCTGTGCTCCTTGTCAGATGGAAGCAGCAGCACGCACATGGCAGTTTGGCAAGCACTAAAGAGCCACAAACGAGCGTGCCGTAACAAAATGAACAGGAAAAAGCATTATCTACATGTGCCCTTGTTGTCGCCTAACAACAGGTAGCAGCAAAAACCAGATGCGGGTGAAGTTCTTGCAGGTAACATCTAACGTCAAATGAGCAAGCCGGCTTACCACAGCTGCGGTCCTCCGGCAGTCTGAAAGCTTTGCGCACAAGCCGCATGCTAAGCGCCTTCCTTTGCCTTTTGGCAGTGCTCCTGCATTGCCTGCACCAGGCGTGAATGCTCACTATCCCGCACACACGTTTCGTTGTGCCCGTTCCCAAGCGCTCTGGAGCACTGTTTATGACGAAAGCGGAACACATCTTGCCGCTCCATTCACAGAGCTCATGAGTTAAACAATCTGCAACTGTTGATGGGAATGCCAGAAGAAAACATTTCCAATGTGTCTGGCAGGGAGAAACTGAACCTGGAGAAAACCTTTGTCAGGAGTTGGCACCTGCACCTTACACACACACAGATGTGCAGCACATTTAAATGGCCAAGCTCTTTCTTAGGCAAGTTGAAAGCTGCTGTCAGAAGGCTGTGCTCCTTGTCAGATGGAAGCAGCAGCACGCACATGGCAGTTTGGCAAGCACTAAAGAGCCACAAACGAGCGTGCCGTAACAAAATGAACAGGAAAAAGCATTTGCTACATGTGCCCTTGTTGTCGCCTAACAACAGGTAGCAGCAAAAACCAGATGCGGGTGAAGATCTTGCAGGTGACATCTAACGTCAAATGAGCAAGCCGGCTTACCACAGCTGCGGTCCTCCGGCAGTCTGAAAGCTTTGCGCACAAGCCGCATGCTAAGCGCCATTTGGCAGTGCTCCTGCATTGCCTGCACTAGGCGTAAATGGTCACTATCCCGCACACACGTTTCGTTGTGCCCGTTCCCAAGCGCTCTGGAGCACTGTTTATGACGAAAGCGGAACACCTCTTGCCGTAACATTCTCAGATCTTCTGAGTTAAGCAATCTGCAACTCTTAGTGCGAATGCCAGAGGAAAAGATTTCCAATGTGTCTGGCAAGGAGAAACTGAACCTGGAGAACAATTTTTCAGGAGCTTGCACCTGCACCTTACACACACACAGATTTGCAGCACATTTAAATGGCCAAGCTCTTTCTTAGGCAAGTTGAAAGCTGCTGTCAGAAGGCTGTGCTCCTTGTCAGATGGAAGCAGCAGCACGCACATAGCAGTTTGGCAAGCACTAAAGAGCCACAGCAGAGCATGGCATAGCAAAATGAACAGGAAAAAGCATTTGCTACATGTGCCCTTGTTGTCGCCTAACAACAGCAGCATAAACCAGATGTCGGTGAAGTTCTTGCAGGTAACACCTAACGTCAAATGAGCAAGCCGGCTTACCACAGCTACGGTCCTCCGGCAGTCTGAAAGCTTTGCGCACAAGCCGCATGCTAAGCGCCTTCCTTTGCTTTTTAGCAGTGCTCGTGCACTGCCAGCACTAGGCGTGAATGCTCACTATCCCGCACACACGTTTCGTTGTGCCCGTTCCCAAGCGCTCTGGAGCACTGTTTATGACGAAAGCGGAACACCTCTTGCCGTAACATTCTCAGAGCTCCTGAGTTAAACAATCTGCAACTCTTGCTGCGAATGCCAGAAGAAAACATTTCCAATGTGTCTGGCAGGGAGAAACTGAACCTGGAGAAAACCTTTGTCAGGAGCTGGCACCTGCACCTTACACACACACAGATTTGCAGCACATTTAAATGGCCAAGCTCTTTCTTAGGCAAGTTGAATGCTGCTTTCAGAAGGCAGTGCTCCTTGTCAGATGGAAGCAGCAGCACGTACATAGCAGTTTGGCAAGCACTAAAGAGCCACAGAAGAACGTGGCATAGCAAAATGAAACAAAAAAAAGCATTTGCTACATGTGCCTTTGTTGTCGCCTAACAACAGGTAGCAGCATAAACCAGATGCGGGTGAAGCTCTTGCAGGTGACAGCTAACGTCAAATGAGCAAGCCGGCTTACCACAGCTGCGGTCCTCCGGCAGTCTGAAAGCTTTGCACACAAGCCGCATGCTAATCGCGTTCCTTTGGCTTTTGGCAGTGCTCCTGCATTGCCTGCACTAGGCGTATATGGTCACTATCCCGCACACACGTTTCGTTGTGCCCGCTGCCAACCGGTCTGGAGCAATGTTTATGACGAAAGCGGAACACCTCTTGCCGCTCCATTCTCAGAGCTTCTGAGTTAAGCAATCTGCGACTCTTGGTGCGAATGCCAGAGGAAAAGATTTCCAAAGTGTCTGGCAAGGAGAAACTGAACCTGGAGAACACCTTTGTCAGGAGCGTGCACCTGCACCTTACGCACACACAGATTTGCAGCACATTTAAATGGCCAAGCTCTTTCTTAGGCAAGTTGAAAGCTGCGGTCAGAAGGCTGTGCTCCTTGTCAGATGGAAGCAGCAGCACGCACATAGCAGTTTGGCAAGCACTAAAGAGCCACAGAAGAGCGTGTCGTAACAAAAGGAGCAGGAAAAAGCATTTGCCACATGTGCCCTTGTTGTCGCCTAACAACAGGTAGCAGCATAAACCAGATGCGGGTGAAGTTCTTGCAGGTGACATCTAACGTCAAATGAGCAAGCCGGCTTACCACAGCTACGGTCCTCCGGCAGTCTGAAAGCTTTGAGCACAAGCCGCATGCTAATCGCCTTCCTTTGCTTTTTAGCAGTGCTCGTGCACTGCCAGCACTAGGCGTGAATGCTCACTATCCCGCACACACGATTCGTTGTGCCCGTTCCCAAGCGCTCTGGAGCACTGTTTATGACGAAAGAGGAACACCTCTTACCGTAACATTCTCAGAGCTCCTGAGTTAAACAATCTGCAACTCTTGCTGCGAATGCCAGAAGAAAACATTTCCAATGTGTCTGGCAGGGAGAAACTGAACCTGGAGAAAACCTTTGTCAGGAGGTGGCACCTGCACCTTACACACACACAGATTTGCATCACATTTAAATGGCCAAGCTCTTTCTTAGGCAAGTTGAAAGCTGCTGTCAGAAGGCTGTGCTCCTTGTCAGATGGAAGCAGCAGCACGCACATAGCAGTTTGGCAAGCACTAAAGAACCACAAAAGAGCGTGCCGTAACAAAATGAACAGGAAAAAGCATTTGCTACATGTGCCCTTGTTGTCGCCTAACAACAGGTAGCAGCAAAAACCAGATGCGGGTGATGTTCTTGCATGTGACATCTAACGTCAAATGAGCAAGCCGGCTTACCACAGCTACGGTCCTCCAGCAGTCTGAAAGCTTTGCGCACAAGCCGCATGCTAAGCGCCTTCCTTTGCCTTTTGGCAGTGCTCGTGCACTGCCAGCACTAGGCGTGAATGCTCACTATCCCGCACACACGATTCGTTGTGCCCGTTCCCAAGCGCTCTGGAGCACTGTTTATGACGAAAGCGGAACACATCTTGCCGCTCCATTCTCAGAGCTCCTGAGTTAAGCAATCTGCGACTCTTGATGCGAATGCCAGAAGAAAACATTTCCAATGTGTCTGGCAGGGAGAAACTGAACCTGGAGAAAACCTTTGTCAGGAGCTTGCACCTGCACCTTACACACACACAGATTTGCATCACATTTAAATGGCCAAGCTCTTTCTTAGGCAAGTTGAAAGCTGCTGTCAGAAGGCTGTGCTCCTTGTCAGATGGAAGCAGCAGCACGTACATAGGAGATGGCGAACACTAAAGAGCCACAGAAGAGCGTGACATTTAAAAAGGAGGCATGAAAAACCATTTACTACCTGTGTCCTTGTTGTCACTTATAACATGTAGCAGCATAAACAAGTTGCGGGTGCTGTTCTTGCAGGTGACATCTAACGTCAAATGAGCAAGCCGGCTTACCACAGCTACGGTCCTCTGGTAGTCTGAAAGCTTTGCGCACAAGCCGCATGCTAATCGCCTTCCTTTGCCTTTTGGCAGTGCTCGTGCACTGCCAGCACTAGGCGTGAATGCTCACTATCCCGCACACACGTTTCGTTGTGCCCGTTCCCAAGCGCTCTGGAGCACTGTTTATGACGAAAGCGGAACACCTCTTGCCGTAACATTCTCAGAGCTTCTGAGTTAAGCAATCTGCAACTCTTAGTGCGAATGCCAGAGGAAAACATTTCCAATGTGTCTGGCAAGGAGAAACTGAACCTGGAGAACACCTTTGTCAGGAGCTTGCACCTGCACCTTACACACACACAGATTTGCAGCACATTTAAATGGCCAAGCTCTTTCTTAGGCAAGTTGAAAGCTGCTGTCAGAAGGCTGTCCTCCTAGTCAGATGGAAGCAGCAGCACATACATAGCAGTTTGGCAAGCACTAAAGAGCCACAGAAGAGCGTGCCGTAACAAAATGAAACAAAAAAAAGCATTTGCTACATGTGCCTTTGTTGTCGCCTAACAACAGGTAGCAGCATAAACCAGATGCGGGTGAAGCTCTTGCAGGTGACAGCTAACGTCAAATGAGCAAGCCGGCTTACCACAGCTACGGTCCTCCGGCAGTCTGAAAGCTTTGCGCACAAGCCGCATGCTAATCGCCTTCCTTTGCTTTTTAGCAGTGCTCGTGCACTGCCAGCACTAGGCGTGAATGCTCACTATCCCGCACACACGTTTCGTTGTGCCCGTTGCCAAGCGCTCTGGAGCAATGTTTATGACGAAAGAGGAACACCTCTTACCGTAACATTCTCAGAGCTCCTGAGTTAAACAATCTGCAACTCTTGCTGCGAATGCCAGAAGAAAACATTTCCAATGTGTCTGGCAGGGAGAAACTGAACCTGGAGAAAACCTTTGTCAGGAGGTGACACCTGCACCTTACACACACACAGATTTGCATCACATTTAAATGGCCAAGCTCTTTCTTAGGCAAGTTGAAAGCTGCTGTCAGAAGGCTGTGCTCCTTGTCAGATGGAAGCAGCAGCACGCACATAGCAGTTTGGCAAGCACTAAAGAACCACAAAAGAGCGTGCCGTAACAAAATGAACAGGAAAAAGCATTTGCTACATGTGCCCTTGTTGTCGCCTAACAACAGCAGCATAAACCAGATGCGGGTGAAGTTCTTGCAGTTGACATCTAACGTCAAATGAGCAAGCCGGCTTACCACAGCTGCGGTCCTCCGGCAGTCTGAAAGCTTTGCGCACAAGCCGCATGCTAAGCGCCTTCCTTTGCCTTTTGGCAGTGCTCCTGCATTGCCTGCACTAGGCGTAAATGGTCACTATCCCGCACACACGTTTCGTTGTGCCCGCTGCCAACCGGTCTGGAGCAATGTTTATGACGAAAGCGGAACACCTCTTGCCGCTCCATTCTCAGAGCTTCTGAGTTAAGCAATCTGCGACTCTTGGTGCGAATGCCAGAGGAAAACATTTCCAATGTGTCTGGCAAGGAGAAACTGAACCTGGAGAACAACTTTGTCAGGAGCTTGCACCTGCACCTTACGCACACACAGATTTGCAGCACATTTAAATGGCCAAGCTCTTTCTTAGGCAAGTTGAATGCTGCTGTCAGAAGGCTGTGCTCCTTGTCAGATGGAAGCAGCAGCACGCACATAGCAGTTTGGCAAGCACTAAAGAGCCACAAACGAGCGTGCCGTAACAAAATGAAACAAAAAAAAGCATTTGCTACATGTGCCCTTGTTGTCGCCTAACAACAGCAGCATAAACCAGATGCCGGTGAAGTTCTTGCAGGTAACACCTAACGTCAAATGAGCAAGCCGGCTTACAACAGCTACGGTCCTCCGGCAGTCTGAAAGCTTTGCACACAAGCCACATGCTAAGCGCCTTCCTTTGCCTTTTAAAAGTGCTTGTGCATTGCCAGCATTAGGCGTGAATGCTCACTATCCCGCACACACGTTTCGTTGTGCCCGTTCCCAAGC
This sequence comes from Poecile atricapillus, assembly GCF_030490865.1. Taxonomy (NCBI): domain Eukaryota; kingdom Metazoa; phylum Chordata; class Aves; order Passeriformes; family Paridae; genus Poecile; species Poecile atricapillus. Next base: position 117,165,306 of record NC_081249.1, on the reverse strand, counting down.
GCTCTGGAGCACTGTTTATGACGAAAGCGGAACACCTCTTGCCGCTCCATTCTCAGAGCTCCTGAGTTAAGCAATCTGCAACTCTTGCTGCGAATGCCAGAAGAAAACATTTCCAATGTGTCTGGCAAGGAGAAACTGAACCTGGAGAAAACCTTTGTCAGGAGGTGGCACCTGCACCTTACACACACACAGATTTGCAGCACATTTAAATGGCCAAGCTCTTTCTTAGGCAAGTTGAAAGCTGCTGTCAGAAGGCTGTGCTCCTTGTCAGATGGAAGCAGCAGCACGCACATAGCAGTTTGGCAAGCACTAAAGAGCCACAGAAGAGCGTGCCGTAACAAAAGGAGCAGGAAAAAGCATTTGCCACATGTGCCCTTGTTGTCGCCTAACAACAGGTAGCAGCATAAACCAGATGCGGGTGAAGTTCTTGCAGGTGACATCTAACGTCAAATGAGCAAGCCGGCTTACCACAGCTACGGTCCTCTGGCAGTCTGAAAGCTTTGAGCACAAGCCGCATGCTAAGCGCCTTCCTTTGCTTTTTAGCAGTGCTCGTGCACTGCCAGCACTAGGCGTGAATGCTCACTATCCCGCACACACGATTCGTTGTGCCCGTTCCCAAGCGCTCTGGAGCACTGTTTATGACGAAAGAGGAACACCTCTTACCGTAACATTCTCAGAGCTCCAGAGTTAAACAATCTGCAACTCTTGCTGCGAATGCCAGAAGAAAACATTTCCAATGTGTCTGGCAGGGAGAAACTGAACCTGGAGAAAACCTTTGTCAGGAGGTGGCACCTGCACCTTACACACACACAGATTTGCAGCACATTTAAATGGCCAAGCTCTTTCTTAAGCAAGTTGAAAGCTGCTGTCAGAAGGCTGTGCTCCTTGTCAGATGGAAGCAGCAGCACGCACATAGCAGTTTGGCAAGCACTAAAGAACCACAAAAGAGCGTGCCGTAACAAAATGAACAGGAAAAAGCATTTGCTACATGTGCCCTTGTTGTCGCCTAACAACAGGTAGCAGCAAAAACCAGATGCGGGTGATGTTCTTGCATGTGACATTTAACGTCAAATGAGCAAGCCGGCTTACCACAGCTACGGTCCTCCAGCAGTCTGAAAGCTTTGCGCACAAGCCGCATGCTAAGCGCCTTCCTTTGCCTTTTGGCAGTGCTCGTGCACTGCCAGCACTAGGCGTGAATGCTCACTATCCCGCACACACGATTCGTTGTGCCCGTTCCCAAGCGCTCTGGAGCACTGTTTATGACGAAAGCGGAACACATCTTGCCGCTCCATTCTCAGAGCTCCTGAGTTAAGCAATCTGCGACTCTTGATGCGAATGCCAGAAGAAAACATTTCCAATGTGTCTGGCAGGGAGAAACTGAACCTGGAGAAAACCTTTGTCAGGAGCTTGCACCGGCACCTTACACACACACAGATTTGCATCACATTTAAATGGCCAAGCTCTTTCTTAGGCAAGTTGAAAGCTGCTGTCAGAAGGCTGTGCTCCTTGTCAGATGGAAGCAGCAGCACGTACATAGGAGATGGCGAACACTAAAGAGCCACAGAAGAGCGTGACATTTAAAAAGGAGGCATGAAAAACCATTTACTACCTGTGTCCTTGTTGTCACTTATAACATGTAGCAGCATAAACAAGTTGCGGGTGCTGTTCTTGCAGGTGACAGCTAACGTCAAATGAGCAAGCCGGCTTACCACAGCTGCGGTCCTCCGGCAGTCTGAAAGCTTTGCGCACAAGCCGCATGCTAAGCGCCTTCCTTTGCCTTTTGGCAGTGCTCCTGCATTGCCTGCACCAGGCGTAAATGGTCACTATCCCGCACACACGTTTCGTTGTGCCCGCTGCCAACCGGTCTGGAGCACTGTTTATGACGAAAGCGGAACACCTCTTGCCGCTCCATTCTCAGAGCTCCTGAGTTAAGCAATCTGCGACTCTTGGTGCGAATGCCAGAGGAAAAGATTTCCAATGTGTCTGGCAAGGAGAAACTGAACCTGGAGAACAACTTTGTGAGGAGCTTGCACCTGCACCTTACGCACACACAAATTTGCATCATATCTAAATGGCCAAGCTCTTTCTTAGGCAAGTTGAGAGCTGCTGTCAGAAGGCTGTGCTCCTTGTCAGATGGAAGCAGCAGCACGTACATAGGAGATGGCGAACACTAAAGAGCCACAGAAGAGCGTGACATTTAAAAAGGAGGCATGAAAAACCATTTACTACATGTGCCCTTGTTGTCACTTAACAACATGTAGCAGCATAAACCAGATGCGGGTGATGTTCTTGCAGGTGACAGCTAACGTCAAATGAGCAAGCCGGCTTACCACAGCTACGGTCCTCCGGCAGTCTGAAAGCTTTGAGCACAAGCCGCATGCTAAACGCCTTCCTTTGCCTTTTAAAAGTGCTTGTGCATTGCCAGCACTAGGCGTGAATGCTCACTATCCCGCACACACGTTTCGTTGTGCCCGTTCCCAAGCGCTCTGGAGCAGTGTTTATGACGAAAGCGGAACACATCTTGCCGCTCCATTCTCAGAGCTCCTGAGTTAAGCAATCTGCAACTCTTGATGCGAATGCCAGAAGAAAACATTTCCAATGTGTCTGGCAGGGAGAAACTGAACCTGGAGAAAACCTTTGTCAGGAGGTGGCACCTGCACCTTACACACACACAGATTTGCAGCACATTTAAATGGCCAAGCTCTTTCTTAGGCAAGTTGAATGCTGCTGTCAGAAGGCTGTGCTCCTTGTCAGATGGAAGCAGCAGCACGCACATGGCAGTTTGGCAAGCACTAAAGAGCCACAAACGAGCGTGCCGTAACAAAATGAACAGGAAAAAGCATTATCTACATGTGCCCTTGTTGTCGCCTAACAACAGGTAGCAGCAAAAACCAGATGCGGGTGAAGTTCTTGCAGGTAACATCTAACGTCAAATGAGCAAGCCGGCTTACCACAGCTGCGGTCCTCCGGCAGTCTGAAAGCTTTGCGCACAAGCCGCATGCTAAGCGCCTTCCTTTGCCTTTTGGCAGTGCTCCTGCATTGCCTGCACCAGGCGTGAATGCTCACTATCCCGCACACACGTTTCGTTGTGCCCGTTCCCAAGCGCTCTGGAGCACTGTTTATGACGAAAGCGGAACACATCTTGCCGCTCCATTCACAGAGCTCATGAGTTAAACAATCTGCAACTGTTGATGGGAATGCCAGAAGAAAACATTTCCAATGTGTCTGGCAGGGAGAAACTGAACCTGGAGAAAACCTTTGTCAGGAGTTGGCACCTGCACCTTACACACACACAGATGTGCAGCACATTTAAATGGCCAAGCTCTTTCTTAGGCAAGTTGAAAGCTGCTGTCAGAAGGCTGTGCTCCTTGTCAGATGGAAGCAGCAGCACGCACATGGCAGTTTGGCAAGCACTAAAGAGCCACAAACGAGCGTGCCGTAACAAAATGAACAGGAAAAAGCATTTGCTACATGTGCCCTTGTTGTCGCCTAACAACAGGTAGCAGCAAAAACCAGATGCGGGTGAAGATCTTGCAGGTGACATCTAACGTCAAATGAGCAAGCCGGCTTACCACAGCTGCGGTCCTCCGGCAGTCTGAAAGCTTTGCGCACAAGCCGCATGCTAAGCGCCATTTGGCAGTGCTCCTGCATTGCCTGCACTAGGCGTAAATGGTCACTATCCCGCACACACGTTTCGTTGTGCCCGTTCCCAAGCGCTCTGGAGCACTGTTTATGACGAAAGCGGAACACCTCTTGCCGTAACATTCTCAGATCTTCTGAGTTAAGCAATCTGCAACTCTTAGTGCGAATGCCAGAGGAAAAGATTTCCAATGTGTCTGGCAAGGAGAAACTGAACCTGGAGAACAATTTTTCAGGAGCTTGCACCTGCACCTTACACACACACAGATTTGCAGCACATTTAAATGGCCAAGCTCTTTCTTAGGCAAGTTGAATGCTGCTGTCAGAAGGCTGTGCTCCTAGTCAGATGGAAGCAGCAGCACGTACATAGGAGATGGCGAACACTAAAGAGCCACAGAAGAGCGTGACATTTAAAAAGGAGGCATGAAAAACCATTTACTACATGTGCCCTTGTTGTCACTTAACAACATGTAGCAGCATAAACCAGATGCGGGTGATGTTCTTGCATGTGACATCTAACGTCAAATGAGCAAGCCGGCTTACCACAGCTGCGGTCCTCCGGCAGTCTGAAAGCTTTGCACACAAGCCGCATGCTAAGCGCCTTCCTTTGCTTTTTAGCAGTGCTCGTGCACTGCCAGCACTAGGCGTGAATGCTCACTATCCCGCACACACGTTTCGTTGTGCCCGTTCCCAAGCGCTCTGGAGCACTGTTTATGACGAAAGCGGAACACCTCTTGCCGTAACATTCTCAGAGCTCCTGAGTTAAACAATCTGCAACTCTTGCTGCGAATGCCAGAAGAAAACATTTCCAATGTGTCTGGCAGGGAGAAACTGAACCTGGAGAAAACCTTTGTCAGGAGGTGACACCTGCACCTTACACACACACAGATTTGCATCACATTTAAATGGCCAAGCTCTTTCTTAGGCAAGTTGAAAGCTGCTGTCAGAAGGCTGTGCTCCTTGTCAGATGGAAGCAGCAGCACGCACATAGCAGTTTGGCAAGCACTAAAGAACCACAAAAGAGCGTGCCGTAACAAAATGAACAGGAAAAAGCATTTGCTACATGTGCCCTTGTTGTCGCCTAACAACAGCAGCATAAACCAGATGCCGGTGAAGTTCTTGCAGGTAACACCTAACGTCAAATGAGCAAGCCGGCTTACCACAGCTGCGGTCCTCCGGCAGTCTGAAAGCTTTGCACACAAGCCACATGCTAAGCGCCTTCCTTTGCCTTTTAAAAGTGCTTGTGCATTGCCAGCACTAGGCGTGAATGCTCACTATCCCGCACACACGTTTCGTTGTGCCCGTTCCCAAGCGCTCTGGAGCACTGTTTATGACGAAAGCGGAACACCTCTTGCCGTAACATTCTCAGAGCTCCTGAGTTAAACAATCTGCAACTCATGCTGCGAATGCCAGAAGAAAACATTTCCAATGTGTCTGGCAGGGAGAAACTGAACCTGGAGAAAACCTTTGTCAGGAGGTGGCACCTGCACCTTACACACACACAGATTTGCAGCACATTTAAATGGCCAAGCTCTTTCTTAAACAAGTTGAAAGCTGCTGTCAGAAGGCTGTGCTCCTTGTCAGATGGAAGCAGCAGCACGCACATAGCAGTTTGGCAAGCACTAAAGAGCCACAAAAGAGCGTGCCGTAACAAAATGAACAGGAAAAAGCATTTGCTACATGTGCCCTTGTTGTCGCCTAACAACAGGTAGCAGCAAAAACCAGATGCGGGTGAAGTTCTTGCAGTTGACATCTAACGTCAAATGAGCAAGCCGGCTTACCACAGCTGCGGTCCTCCGGCAGTCTGAAAGCTTTGCGCACAAGCCGCATGCTAAGCGCCTTCCTTTGCCTTTTGGCAGTGCTCCTGCATTGCCTGCACTAGGCGTAAATGGTCACTATCCCGCACACACGTTTCGTTGTGCCCGCTGCCAACCGGTCTGGAGCAATGTTTATGACGAAAGCGGAACACCTCTTGCCGCTCCATTCTCAGAGCTTCTGAGTTAAGCAATCTGCGACTCTTGGTGCGAATGCCAGAGGAAAACATTTCCAATGTGTCTGGCAAGGAGAAACTGAACCTGGAGAACAACTTTGTCAGGAGCTTGCACCTGCACCTTACGCACACACAGATTTGCAGCACATTTAAATGGCCAAGCTCTTTCTTAGGCAAGTTGAATGCTGCTGTCAGAAGGCTGTGCTCCTTGTCAGATGGAAGCAGCAGCACGCACATAGCAGTTTGGCAAGCACTAAAGAGCCACAGAAGAGCGTGCCGTAACAAAATGAAACAAAAAAAAGCATTTGCTACATGTGCCCTTGTTGTCGCCTAACAACAGCAGCATAAACCAGATGCCGGTGAAGTTCTTGCAGGTAACACCTAACGTCAAATGAGCAAGCCGGCTTACAACAGCTACGGTCCTCCGGCAGTCTGAAAGCTTTGCACACAAGCCACATGCTAAGCGCCTTCCTTTGCCTTTTAAAAGTGCTTGTGCATTGCCAGCATTAGGCGTGAATGCTCACTATCCCGCACACACGTTTCGTTGTGCCCGTTCCCAAGCGCTCTGGAGCACTGTTTATGACGAAAGCGGAACACCTCTTGCCGCTCCATTCTCAGAGCTCCTGAGTTAAGCAATCTGCAACTCTTGCTGCGAATGCCAGAAGAAAACATTTCCAATGTGTCTGGCAAGGAGAAACTGAACCTGGAGAAAACCTTTGTCAGGAGGTGGCACCTGCACCTTACACACACACAGATTTGCAGCACATTTAAATGGCCAAGCTCTTTCTTAGGCAAGTTGAAAGCTGCTGTCAGAAGGCTGTGCTCCTTGTCAGATGGAAGCAGCAGCACGCACATAGCAGTTTGGCAAGCACTAAAGAGCCACAGAAGAGCGTGCCGTAACAAAAGGAGCAGGAAAAAGCATTTGCCACATGTGCCCTTGTTGTCGCCTAACAACAGGTAGCAGCATAAACCAGATGCGGGTGAAGTTCTTGCAGGTGACATCTAACGTCAAATGAGCAAGCCGGCTTACCACAGCTACGGTCCTCTGGCAGTCTGAAAGCTTTGAGCACAAGCCGCATGCTAAGCGCCTTCCTTTGCTTTTTAGCAGTGCTCGTGCACTGCCAGCACTAGGCGTGAATGCTCACTATCCCGCACACACGATTCGTTGTGCCCGTTCCCAAGCGCTCTGGAGCACTGTTTATGACGAAAGAGGAACACCTCTTACCGTAACATTCTCAGAGCTCCAGAGTTAAACAATCTGCAACTCTTGCTGCGAATGCCAGAAGAAAACATTTCCAATGTGTCTGGCAGGGAGAAACTGAACCTGGAGAAAACCTTTGTCAGGAGGTGGCACCTGCACCTTACACACACACAGATTTGCAGCACATTTAAATGGCCAAGCTCTTTCTTAGGCAAGTTGAAAGCTGCTGTCAGAAGGCTGTGCTCCTTGTCAGATGGAAGCAGCAGCACGCACATAGCAGTTTGGCAAGCACTAAAGAACCACAAAAGAGCGTGCCGTAACAAAATGAACAGGAAAAAGCATTATCTACATGTGCCCTTGTTGTCGCCTAACAACAGGTAGCAGCAAAAACCAGATGCGGGTGAAGTTCTTGCAGGTAACATCTAACGTCAAATGAGCAAGCCGGCTTACCACAGCTGCGGTCCTCCGGCAGTCTGAAAGCTTTGCGCACAAGCCGCATGCTAAGCGCCTTCCTTTGCCTTTTGGCAGTGCTCCTGCATTGCCTGCACCAGGCGTGAATGCTCACTATCCCGCACACACGTTTCGTTGTGCCCGTTCCCAAGCGCTCTGGAGCACTGTTTATGACGAAAGCGGAACACATCTTGCCGCTCCATTCACAGAGCTCATGAGTTAAACAATCTGCAACTGTTGATGGGAATGCCAGAAGAAAACATTTCCAATGTGTCTGGCAGGGAGAAACTGAACCTGGAGAAAACCTTTGTCAGGAGTTGGCACCTGCACCTTACACACACACAGATGTGCAGCACATTTAAATGGCCAAGCTCTTTCTTAGGCAAGTTGAAAGCTGCTGTCAGAAGGCTGTGCTCCTTGTCAGATGGAAGCAGCAGCACGCACATGGCAGTTTGGCAAGCACTAAAGAGCCACAAACGAGCGTGCCGTAACAAAATGAACAGGAAAAAGCATTTGCTACATGTGCCCTTGTTGTCACTTAACAACATGTAGCAGCATAAACCAGATGCGGGTGATGTTCTTGCATGTGACATCTAACGTCAAATGAGCAAGCCGGCTTACCACAGCTGCGGTCCTCCGGCAGTCTGAAAGCTTTGCACACAAGCCGCATGCTAAGCGCCTTCCTTTGCTTTTTAGCAGTGCTCGTGCACTGCCAGCACTAGGCGTGAATGCTCACTATCCCGCACACACGTTTCGTTGTGCCCGTTCCCAAGCGCTCTGGAGCACTGTTTATGACGAAAGCGGAACACCTCTTGCCGTAACATTCTCAGAGCTCCTGAGTTAAACAATCTGCAACTCTTGCTGCGAATGCCAGAAGAAAACATTTCCAATGTGTCTGGCAGGGAGAAACTGAACCTGGAGAAAACCTTTGTCAGGAGGTGGCACCTGCACCTTACACACACACAGATTTGCATCACATTTAAATGGCCAAGCTCTTTCTTAGGCAAGTTGAAAGCTGCTGTCAGAAGGCTGTGCTCCTTGTCAGATGGAAGCAGCAGCACGTACATAGCAGTTTGGCAAGCACTAAAGAGCCACAGAAGAACGTGGCATAGCAAAATGAAACAGGAAAAAGCATTTGCTACATGTGCCCTTGTTGTCGCCTAAAAACAGCAGCATAAACCAGATGCCGGTGAAGTTCTTGCAGGAAACACCTAACGTCAAATGAGCAAGCCGGCTTACCACAGCTACGGTCCTCCGGCAGTCTGAAAGCTTTGAGCACAAGCCGCATGCTAAGCGCCTTCCTTTGCCTTTTGGCAGTGCTCGTGCACTGCCAGCACTAGGCGTGAATGCTCACTATCCCGCACACACGATTCGTTGTGCCCGTTCCCAAGCGCTCTGGAGCACTGTTTATGACGAAAGCGGAACACCTCTTGCCGTAACATTCTCAGAGCTCCTGTGTTAAACAATCTGCAACTCTTGATGCGAATGCCACAAGAAAACATTTCCAATGTGTCTGGCAGGGAGAAACTGAACCTGGAGAAAACCTTTGTCAGGAGCTTGCACCTGCACCTTACACACACACAGATTTGCATCACATTTAAATGGCCAAGCTCTTTCTTAAACAAGTTGAAAGCTGCTGTCAGAAGGCTGTGCTCCTTGTCAGATGGAAGCAGCAGCACGTACATAGGAGATGGCGAACACTAAAGAGCCACAGAAGAGCGTGACATTTAAAAAGGAGGCATGAAAAACCATTTACTACATGTGCCCTTGTTGTCACTTAACAACATGTAGCAGCATAAACCAGATGCGGGTGATGTTCTTGCAGGTGACAGCTAACGTCAAATGAGCAAGCCGGCTTACCACAGCTACGGTCCTCCGGCAGTCTGAAAGCTTTGAGCACAAGCCGCATGCTAAACGCCTTCCTTTGCCTTTTAAAAGTGCTTGTGCATTGCCAGCACTAGGCGTGAATGCTCACTATCCCGCACACACGTTTCGTTGTGCCCGTTCCCAAGCGCTCTGGAGCAGTGTTTATGACGAAAGCGGAACACATCTTGCCGCTCCATTCTCAGAGCTCCTGAGTTAAGCAATCTGCAACTCTTGATGCGAATGCCAGAAGAAAACATTTCCAATGTGTCTGGCAGGGAGAAACTGAACCTGGAGAAAACCTTTGTCAGGAGTTGGCACCTGCACCTTACACACACACAGATGTGCAGCACATTTAAATGGCCAAGCTCTTTCTTAGGCAAGTTGAAAGCTGCTGTCAGAAGGCTGTGCTCCTTGTCAGATGGAAGCAGCAGCACGCACATGGCAGTTTGGCAAGCACTAAAGAGCCACAAACGAGCGTGCCGTAACAAAATGAACAGGAAAAAGCATTTGCTACATGTGCCCTTGTTGTCGCCTAACAACAGGTAGCAGCAAAAACCAGATGCGGGTGAAGATCTTGCAGGTGACATCTAACGTCAAATGAGCAAGCCGGCTTACCACAGCTGCGGTCCTCCGGCAGTCTGAAAGCTTTGCGCACAAGCCGCATGCTAAGCGCCATTTGGCAGTGCTCCTGCATTGCCTGCACTAGGCGTAAATGGTCACTATCCCGCACACACGTTTCGTTGTGCCCGTTCCCAAGCGCTCTGGAGCACTGTTTATGACGAAAGCGGAACACCTCTTGCCGTAACATTCTCAGATCTTCTGAGTTAAGCAATCTGCAACTCTTAGTGCGAATGCCAGAGGAAAAGATTTCCAATGTGTCTGGCAAGGAGAAACTGAACCTGGAGAACAATTTTTCAGGAGCTTGCACCTGCACCTTACACACACACAGATTTGCAGCACATTTAAATGGCCAAGCTCTTTCTTAGGCAAGTTGAATGCTGCTGTCAGAAGGCTGTGCTCCTAGTCAGATGGAAGCAGCAGCACGTACATAGGAGATGGCGAACACTAAAGAGCCACAGAAGAGCGTGACATTTAAAAAGGAGGCATGAAAAACCATTTACTACATGTGCCCTTGTTGTCACTTAACAACATGTAGCAGCATAAACCAGATGCGGGTGATGTTCTTGCATGTGACATCTAACGTCAAATGAGCAAGCCGGCTTACCACAGCTGCGGTCCTCCGGCAGTCTGAAAGCTTTGCACACAAGCCGCATGCTAAGCGCCTTCCTTTGCTTTTTAGCAGTGCTCGTGCACTGCCAGCACTAGGCGTGAATGCTCACTATCCCGCACACACGTTTCGTTGTGCCCGTTCCCAAGCGCTCTGGAGCACTGTTTATGACGAAAGCGGAACACCTCTTGCCGTAACATTCTCAGAGCTCCTGAGTTAAGCAATCTGCAACTCTTGCTGCGAATGCCAGAAGAAAACATTTCCAATGTGTCTGGCAGGGAGAAACTGAACCTGGAGAAAACCTTTGTCAGGAGGTGACACCTGCACCTTACACACACACAGATTTGCATCACATTTAAATGGCCAAGCTCTTTCTTAGGCAAGTTGAAAGCTGCTGTCAGAAGGCTGTGCTCCTTGTCAGATGGAAGCAGCAGCACGCACATAGCAGTTTGGCAAGCACTAAAGAACCACAAAAGAGCGTGCCGTAACAAAATGAACAGGAAAAAGCATTTGCTACATGTGCCCTTGTTGTCGCCTAACAACAGCAGCATAAACCAGATGCCGGTGAAGTTCTTGCAGGTAACACCTAACGTCAAATGAGCAAGCCGGCTTACCACAGCTGCGGTCCTCCGGCAGTCTGAAAGCTTTGCGCACAAGCCACATGCTAAGCGCCTTCCTTTGCCTTTTAAAAGTGCTTGTGCATTGCCAGCACTAGGCGTGAATGCTCACTATCCCGCACACACGTTTCGTTGTGCCCGTTCCCAAGCGCTCTGGAGCACTGTTTATGACGAAAGCGGAACACCTCTTGCCGTAACATTCTCAGAGCTCCTGAGTTAAACAATCTGCAACTCATGCTGCGAATGCCAGAAGAAAACATTTCCAATGTGTCTGGCAGGGAGAAACTGAACCTGGAGAAAACCTTTGTCAGGAGGTGGCACCTGCACCTTACACACACACAGATTTGCAGCACATTTAAATGGCCAAGCTCTTTCTTAAACAAGTTGAAAGCTGCTGTCAGAAGGCTGTGCTCCTTGTCAGATGGAAGCAGCAGCACGCACATAGCAGTTTGGCAAGCACTAAAGAGCCACAAAAGAGCGTGCCGTAACAAAATGAACAGGAAAAAGCATTTGCTACATGTGCCCTTGTTGTCGCCTAACAACAGGTAGCAGCAAAAACCAGATGCGGGTGAAGTTCTTGCAGTTGACATCTAACGTCAAATGAGCAAGCCGGCTTACCACAGCTGCGGTCCTCCGGCAGTCTGAAAGCTTTGCGCACAAGCCGCATGCTAAGCGCCTTCCTTTGCCTTTTGGCAGTGCTCCTGCATTGCCTGCACTAGGCGTAAATGGTCACTATCCCGCACACACGTTTCGTTGTGCCCGCTGCCAACCGGTCTGGAGCAATGTTTATGACGAAAGCGGAACACCTCTTGGCGCTCCATTCTCAGAGCTTCTGAGTTAAGCAATCTGCGACTCTTGGTGCGAATGCCAGAGGAAAACATTTCCAATGTGTCTGGCAAGGAGAAACTGAACCTGGAGAACAACTTTGTCAGGAGCTTGCACCTGCACCTTACGCACACACAGATTTGCAGCACATTTAAATGGCCAAGCTCTTTCTTAGGCAAGTTGAATGCTGCTGTCAGAAGGCTGTGCTCCTTGTCAGATGGAAGCAGCAGCACGCACATAGCAGTTTGGCAAGCACTAAAGAGCCACAGAAGAGCGTGCCGTAACAAAATGAAACAAAAAAAAGCATTTGCTACATGTGCCCTTGTTGTCGCCTAACAACAGCAGCATAAACCAGATGCCGGTGAAGTTCTTGCAGGTAACACCTAACGTCAAATGAGCAAGCCGGCTTACAACAGCTACGGTCCTCCGGCAGTCTGAAAGCTTTGCACACAAGCCACATGCTAAGCGCCTTCCTTTGCCTTTTAAAAGTGCTTGTGCATTGCCAGCATTAGGCGTGAATGCTCACTATCCCGCACACACGTTTCGTTGTGCCCGTTCCCAAGCGCTCTGGAGCACTGTTTATGACGAAAGCGGAACACCTCTTGCCGCTCCATTCTCAGAGCTCCTGAGTTAAGCAATCTGCAACTCTTGCTGCGAATGCCAGAAGAAAACATTTCCAATGTGTCTGGCAAGGAGAAACTGAACCTGGAGAAAACCTTTGTCAGGAGGTGGCACCTGCACCTTACACACACACAGATTTGCAGCACATTTAAATGGCCAAGCTCTTTCTTAGGCAAGTTGAAAGCTGCTGTCAGAAGGCTGTGCTCCTTGTCAGATGGAAGCAGCAGCACGCACATAGCAGTTTGGCAAGCACTAAAGAGCCACAGAAGAGCGTGCCGTAACAAAAGGAGCAGGAAAAAGCATTTGCCACATGTGCCCTTGTTGTCGCCTAACAACAGGTAGCAGCATAAACCAGATGCGGGTGAAGTTCTTGCAGGTGACATCTAACGTCAAATGAGCAAGCCGGCTTACCACAGCTACGGTCCTCTGGCAGTCTGAAAGCTTTGAGCACAAGCCGCATGCTAAGCGCCTTCCTTTGCTTTTTAGCAGTGCTCGTGCACTGCCAGCACTAGGCGTGAATGCTCACTATCCCGCACACACGATTCGTTGTGCCCGTTCCCAAGCGCTCTGGAGCACTGTTTATGACGAAAGAGGAACACCTCTTACCGTAACATTCTCAGAGCTCCAGAGTTAAACAATCTGCAACTCTTGCTGCGAATGCCAGAAGAAAACATTTCCAATGTGTCTGGCAGGGAGAAACTGAACCTGGAGAAAACCTTTGTCAGGAGGTGGCACCTGCACCTTACACACACACAGATTTGCAGCACATTTAAATGGCCAAGCTCTTTCTTAGGCAAGTTGAAAGCTGCTGTCAGAAGGCTGTGCTCCTTGTCAGATGGAAGCAGCAGCACGCACATAGCAGTTTGGCAAGCACTAAAGAACCACAAAAGAGCGTGCCGTAACAAAATGAACAGGAAAAAGCATTTGCTACATGTGCCCTTGTTGTCGCCTAACAACAGGTAGCAGCAAAAACCAGATGCGGGTGATGTTCTTGCATGTGACATTTAACGTCAAATGAGCAAGCCGGCTTACCACAGCTACGGTCCTCCAGCAGTCTGAAAGCTTTGCGCACAAGCCGCATGCTAAGCGCCTTCCTTTGCCTTTTGGCAGTGCTCGTGCACTGCCAGCACTAGGCGTGAATGCTCACTATCCCGCACACACGATTCGTTGTGCCCGTTCCCAAGCGCTCTGGAGCACTGTTTATGACGAAAGCGGAACACATCTTGCCGCTCCATTCTCAGAGCTCCTGAGTTAAGCAATCTGCGACTCTTGATGCGAATGCCAGAAGAAAACATTTCCAATGTGTCTGGCAGGGAGAAACTGAACCTGGAGAAAACCTTTGTCAGGAGCTTGCACCGGCACCTTACACACACACAGATTTGCATCACATTTAAATGGCCAAGCTCTTTCTTAGGCAAGTTGAAAGCTGCTGTCAGAAGGCTGTGCTCCTTGTCAGATGGAAGCAGCAGCACGTACATAGGAGATGGCGAACACTAAAGAGCCACAGAAGAGCGTGACATTTAAAAAGGAGGCATGAAAAACCATTTACTACCTGTGTCCTTGTTGTCACTTATAACATGTAGCAGCATAAACAAGTTGCGGGTGCTGTTCTTGCAGGTGACAGCTAACGTCAAATGAGCAAGCCGGCTTACCACAGCTGCGGTCCTCCGGCAGTCTGAAAGCTTTGCGCACAAGCCGCATGCTAAGCGCCTTCCTTTGCCTTTTGGCAGTGCTCCTGCATTGCCTGCACCAGGCGTAAATGGTCACTATCCCGCACACACGTTTCGTTGTGCCCGCTGCCAACCGGTCTGGAGCACTGTTTATGACGAAAGCGGAACACCTCTTGCCGCTCCATTCTCAGAGCTCCTGAGTTAAGCAATCTGCGACTCTTGGTGCGAATGCCAGAGGAAAAGATTTCCAATGTGTCTGGCAAGGAGAAACTGAACCTGGAGAACAACTTTGTGAGGAGCTTGCACCTGCACCTTACGCACACACAAATTTGCATCATATCTAAATGGCCAAGCTCTTTCTTAGGCAAGTTGAGAGCTGCTGTCAGAAGGCTGTGCTCCTTGTCAGATGGAAGCAGCAGCACGTACATAGGAGATGGCGAACACTAAAGAGCCACAGAAGAGCGTGACATTTAAAAAGGAGGCATGAAAAACCATTTACTACATGTGCCCTTGTTGTCACTTAACAACATGTAGCAGCATAAACCAGATGCGGGTGATGTTCTTGCAGGTGACAGCTAACGTCAAATGAGCAAGCCGGCTTACCACAGCTACGGTCCTCCGGCAGTCTGAAAGCTTTGAGCACAAGCCGCATGCTAAACGCCTTCCTTTGCCTTTTAAAAGTGCTTGTGCATTGCCAGCACTAGGCGTGAATGCTCACTATCCCGCACACACGTTTCGTTGTGCCCGTTCCCAAGCGCTCTGGAGCAGTGTTTATGACGAAAGCGGAACACATCTTGCCGCTCCATTCTCAGAGCTCCTGAGTTAAGCAATCTGCAACTCTTGATGCGAATGCCAGAAGAAAACATTTCCAATGTGTCTGGCAGGGAGAAACTGAACCTGGAGAAAACCTTTGTCAGGAGGTGGCACCTGCACCTTACACACACACAGATTTGCAGCACATTTAAATGGCCAAGCTCTTTCTTAGGCAAGTTGAATGCTGCTGTCAGAAGGCTGTGCTCCTTGTCAGATGGAAGCAGCAGCACGCACATGGCAGTTTGGCAAGCACTAAAGAGCCACAAACGAGCGTGCCGTAACAAAATGAACAGGAAAAAGCATTTGCTACATGTGCCCTTGTTGTCGCCTAACAACATGTAGCAGCATAAACCAGATGCGGGTGATGTTCTTGCATGTGACATCTAACGTCAAATGAGCAAGCCGGCTTACCACAGCTGCGGTCCTCCGGCAGTCTGAAAGCTTTGCACACAAGCCGCATGCTAAGCGCCTTCCTTTGCTTTTTAGCAGTGCTCGTGCACTGCCAGCACTAGGCGTGAATGCTCACTATCCCGCACACACGTTTCGTTGTGCCCGTTCCCAAGCGCTCTGGAGCACTGTTTATGACGAAAGCGGAACACCTCTTGCCGTAACATTCTCAGAGCTCCTGAGTTAAACAATCTGCAACTCTTGCTGCGAATGCCAGAAGAAAACATTTCCAATGTGTCTGGCAGGGAGAAACTGAACCTGGAGAAAACCTTTGTCAGGAGGTGGCACCTGCACCTTACACACACACAGATTTGCATCACATTTAAATGGCCAAGCTCTTTCTTAGGCAAGTTGAAAGCTGCTGTCAGAAGGCTGTGCTCCTTGTCAGATGGAAGCAGCAGCACGTACATAGCAGTTTGGCAAGCACTAAAGAGCCACAGAAGAACGTGGCATAGCAAAATGAAACAGGAAAAAGCATTTGCTACATGTGCCCTTGTTGTCGCCTAAAAACAGCAGCATAAACCAGATGCCGGTGAAGTTCTTGCAGGAAACACCTAACGTCAAATGAGCAAGCCGGCTTACCACAGCTACGGTCCTCCGGCAGTCTGAAAGCTTTGAGCACAAGCCGCATGCTAAGCGCCTTCCTTTGCCTTTTGGCAGTGCTCGTGCACTGCCAGCACTAGGCGTGAATGCTCACTATCCCGCACACACGATTCGTTGTGCCCGTTCCCAAGCGCTCTGGAGCACTGTTTATGACGAAAGCGGAACACCTCTTGCCGTAACATTCTCAGAGCTCCTGTGTTAAACAATCTGCAACTCTTGATGCGAATGCCAGAAGAAAACATTTCCAATGTGTCTGGCAGGGAGAAACTGAACCTGGAGAAAACCTTTGTCAGGAGCTTGCACCTGCACCTTACACACACACAGATTTGCATCACATTTAAATGGCCAAGCTCTTTCTTAAACAAGTTGAAAGCTGCTGTCAGAAGGCTGTGCTCCTTGTCAGATGGAAGCAGCAGCACGTACATAGGAGATGGCGAACACTAAAGAGCCACAGAAGAGCGTGACATTTAAAAAGGAGGCATGAAAAACCATTTACTACATGTGCCCTTGTTGTCACTTAACAACATGTAGCAGCATAAACCAGATGCGGGTGATGTTCTTGCAGGTGACAGCTAACGTCAAATGAGCAAGCCGGCTTACCACAGCTACGGTCCTCCGGCAGTCTGAAAGCTTTGAGCACAAGCCGCATGCTAAACGCCTTCCTTTGCCTTTTAAAAGTGCTTGTGCATTGCCAGCACTAGGCGTGAATGCTCACTATCCCGCACACACGTTTCGTTGTGCCCGTTCCCAAGCGCTCTGGAGCAGTGTTTATGACGAAAGCGGAACACATCTTGCCGCTCCATTCTCAGAGCTCCTGAGTTAAGCAATCTGCAACTCTTGATGCGAATGCCAGAAGAAAACATTTCCAATGTGTCTGGCAGGGAGAAACTGAACCTGGAGAAAACCTTTGTCAGGAGGTGGCACCTGCACCTTACACACACACAGATTTGCAGCACATTTAAATGGCCAAGCTCTTTCTTAGGCAAGTTGAATGCTGCTGTCAGAAGGCTGTGCTCCTTGTCAGATGGAAGCAGCAGCACGCACATGGCAGTTTGGCAAGCACTAAAGAGCCACAAACGAGCGTGCCGTAACAAAATGAACAGGAAAAAGCATTATCTACATGTGCCCTTGTTGTCGCCTAACAACAGGTAGCAGCAAAAACCAGATGCGGGTGAAGTTCTTGCAGGTAACATCTAACGTCAAATGAGCAAGCCGGCTTACCACAGCTGCGGTCCTCCGGCAGTCTGAAAGCTTTGCGCACAAGCCGCATGCTAAGCGCCTTCCTTTGCCTTTTGGCAGTGCTCCTGCATTGCCTGCACCAGGCGTGAATGCTCACTATCCCGCACACACGTTTCGTTGTGCCCGTTCCCAAGCGCTCTGGAGCACTGTTTATGACGAAAGCGGAACACATCTTGCCGCTCCATTCACAGAGCTCATGAGTTAAACAATCTGCAACTGTTGATGGGAATGCCAGAAGAAAACATTTCCAATGTGTCTGGCAGGGAGAAACTGAACCTGGAGAAAACCTTTGTCAGGAGTTGGCACCTGCACCTTACACACACACAGATGTGCAGCACATTTAAATGGCCAAGCTCTTTCTTAGGCAAGTTGAAAGCTGCTGTCAGAAGGCTGTGCTCCTTGTCAGATGGAAGCAGCAGCACGCACATGGCAGTTTGGCAAGCACTAAAGAGCCACAAACGAGCGTGCCGTAACAAAATGAACAGGAAAAAGCATTTGCTACATGTGCCCTTGTTGTCGCCTAACAACAGGTAGCAGCAAAAACCAGATGCGGGTGAAGATCTTGCAGGTGACATCTAACGTCAAATGAGCAAGCCGGCTTACCACAGCTGCGGTCCTCCGGCAGTCTGAAAGCTTTGCGCACAAGCCGCATGCTAAGCGCCATTTGGCAGTGCTCCTGCATTGCCTGCACTAGGCGTAAATGGTCACTATCCCGCACACACGTTTCGTTGTGCCCGTTCCCAAGCGCTCTGGAGCACTGTTTATGACGAAAGCGGAACACCTCTTGCCGTAACATTCTCAGATCTTCTGAGTTAAGCAATCTGCAACTCTTAGTGCGAATGCCAGAGGAAAAGATTTCCAATGTGTCTGGCAAGGAGAAACTGAACCTGGAGAACAATTTTTCAGGAGCTTGCACCTGCACCTTACACACACACAGATTTGCAGCACATTTAAATGGCCAAGCTCTTTCTTAGGCAAGTTGAATGCTGCTGTCAGAAGGCTGTGCTCCTAGTCAGATGGAAGCAGCAGCACGTACATAGGAGATGGCGAACACTAAAGAGCCACAGAAGAGCGTGACATTTAAAAAGGAGGCATGAAAAACCATTTACTACATGTGCCCTTGTTGTCACTTAACAACATGTAGCAGCATAAACCAGATGCGGGTGATGTTCTTGCATGTGACATCTAACGTCAAATGAGCAAGCCGGCTTACCACAGCTGCGGTCCTCCGGCAGTCTGAAAGCTTTGCACACAAGCCGCATGCTAAGCGCCTTCCTTTGCTTTTTAGCAGTGCTCGTGCACTGCCAGCACTAGGCGTGAATGCTCACTATCCCGCACACACGTTTCGTTGTGCCCGTTCCCAAGCGCTCTGGAGCACTGTTTATGACGAAAGCGGAACACCTCTTGCCGTAACATTCTCAGAGCTCCTGAGTTAAACAATCTGCAACTCTTGCTGCGAATGCCAGAAGAAAACATTTCCAATGTGTCTGGCAGGGAGAAACTGAACCTGGAGAAAACCTTTGTCAGGAGGTGACACCTGCATCTTACACACACACAGATTTGCATCACATTTAAATGGCCAAGCTCTTTCTTAGGCAAGTTGAAAGCTGCTGTCAGAAGGCTGTGCTCCTTGTCAGATGGAAGCAGCAGCACGCACATAGCAGTTTGGCAAGCACTAAAGAACCACAAAAGAGCGTGCCGTAACAAAATGAACAGGAAAAAGCATTTGCTACATGTGCCCTTGTTGTCGCCTAACAACAGCAGCATAAACCAGATGCCGGTGAAGTTCTTGCAGGTAACACCTAACGTCAAATGAGCAAGCCGGCTTACCACAGCTGCGGTCCTCCGGCAGTCTGAAAGCTTTGCACACAAGCCACATGCTAAGCGCCTTCCTTTGCCTTTTAAAAGTGCTTGTGCATTGCCAGCACTAGGCGTGAATGCTCACTATCCCGCACACACGTTTCGTTGTGCCCGTTCCCAAGCGCTCTGGAGCACTGTTTATGACGAAAGCGGAACACCTCTTGCCGTAACATTCTCAGAGCTCCTGAGTTAAACAATCTGCAACTCATGCTGCGAATGCCAGAAGAAAACATTTCCAATGTGTCTGGCAGGGAGAAACTGAACCTGGAGAAAACCTTTGTCAGGAGGTGGCACCTGCACCTTACACACACACAGATTTGCAGCACATTTAAATGGCCAAGCTCTTTCTTAAACAAGTTGAAAGCTGCTGTCAGAAGGCTGTGCTCCTTGTCAGATGGAAGCAGCAGCACGCACATAGCAGTTTGGCAAGCACTAAAGAGCCACAAAAGAGCGTGCCGTAACAAAATGAACAGGAAAAAGCATTTGCTACATGTGCCCTTGTTGTCGCCTAACAACAGGTAGCAGCAAAAACCAGATGCGGGTGAAGTTCTTGCAGTTGACATCTAACGTCAAATGAGCAAGCCGGCTTACCACAGCTGCGGTCCTCCGGCAGTCTGAAAGCTTTGCGCACAAGCCGCATGCTAAGCGCCTTCCTTTGCCTTTTGGCAGTGCTCCTGCATTGCCTGCACTAGGCGTAAATGGTCACTATCCCGCACACACGTTTCGTTGTGCCCGCTGCCAACCGGTCTGGAGCAATGTTTATGACGAAAGCGGAACACCTCTTGCCGCTCCATTCTCAGAGCTTCTGAGTTAAGCAATCTGCGACTCTTGGTGCGAATGCCAGAGGAAAACATTTCCAATGTGTCTGGCAAGGAGAAACTGAACCTGGAGAACAACTTTGTCAGGAGCTTGCACCTGCACCTTACGCACACACAGATTTGCAGCACATTTAAATGGCCAAGCTCTTTCTTAGGCAAGTTGAATGCTGCTGTCAGAAGGCTGTGCTCCTTGTCAGATGGAAGCAGCAGCACGCACATAGCAGTTTGGCAAGCACTAAAGAGCCACAGAAGAGCGTGCCGTAACAAAATGAAACAAAAAAAAGCATTTGCTACATGTGCCCTTGTTGTCGCCTAACAACAGCAGCATAAACCAGATGCCGGTGAAGTTCTTGCAGGTAACACCTAACGTCAAATGAGCAAGCCGGCTTACAACAGCTACGGTCCTCCGGCAGTCTGAAAGCTTTGCACACAAGCCACATGCTAAGCGCCTTCCTTTGCCTTTTAAAAGTGCTTGTGCATTGCCAGCATTAGGCGTGAATGCTCACTATCCCGCACACACGTTTCGTTGTGCCCGTTCCCAAGCGCTCTGGAGCACTGTTTATGACGAAAGCGGAACACCTCTTGCCGCTCCATTCTCAGAGCTCCTGAGTTAAGCAATCTGCAACTCTTGCTGCGAATGCCAGAAGAAAACATTTCCAATGTGTCTGGCAAGGAGAAACTGAACCTGGAGAAAACCTTTGTCAGGAGGTGGCACCTGCACCTTACACACACACAGATTTGCAGCACATTTAAATGGCCAAGCTCTTTCTTAGGCAAGTTGAAAGCTGCTGTCAGAAGGCTGTGCTCCTTGTCAGATGGAAGCAGCAGCACGCACATAGCAGTTTGGCAAGCACTAAAGAGCCACAGAAGAGCGTGCCGTAACAAAAGGAGCAGGAAAAAGCATTTGCCACATGTGCCCTTGTTGTCGCCTAACAACAGGTAGCAGCATAAACCAGATGCGGGTGAAGTTCTTGCAGGTGACATCTAACGTCAAATGAGCAAGCCGGCTTACCACAGCTACGGTCCTCTGGCAGTCTGAAAGCTTTGAGCACAAGCCGCATGCTAAGCGCCTTCCTTTGCTTTTTAGCAGTGCTCGTGCACTGCCAGCACTAGGCGTGAATGCTCACTATCCCGCACACACGATTCGTTGTGCCCGTTCCCAAGCGCTCTGGAGCACTGTTTATGACGAAAGAGGAACACCTCTTACCGTAACATTCTCAGAGCTCCAGAGTTAAACAATCTGCAACTCTTGCTGCGAATGCCAGAAGAAAACATTTCCAATGTGTCTGGCAGGGAGAAACTGAACCTGGAGAAAACCTTTGTCAGGAGGTGGCACCTGCACCTTACACACACACAGATTTGCAGCACATTTAAATGGCCAAGCTCTTTCTTAGGCAAGTTGAAAGCTGCTGTCAGAAGGCTGTGCTCCTTGTCAGATGGAAGCAGCAGCACGCACATAGCAGTTTGGCAAGCACTAAAGAACCACAAAAGAGCGTGCCGTAACAAAATGAACAGGAAAAAGCATTTGCTACATGTGCCCTTGTTGTCGCCTAACAACAGGTAGCAGCAAAAACCAGATGCGGGTGATGTTCTTGCATGTGACATTTAACGTCAAATGAGCAAGCCGGCTTACCACAGCTACGGTCCTCCAGCAGTCTGAAAGCTTTGCGCACAAGCCGCATGCTAAGCGCCTTCCTTTGCCTTTTGGCAGTGCTCGTGCACTGCCAGCACTAGGCGTGAATGCTCACTATCCCGCACACACGATTCGTTGTGCCCGTTCCCAAGCGCTCTGGAGCACTGTTTATGACGAAAGCGGAACACATCTTGCCGCTCCATTCTCAGAGCTCCTGAGTTAAGCAATCTGCGACTCTTGATGCGAATGCCAGAAGAAAACATTTCCAATGTGTCTGGCAGGGAGAAACTGAACCTGGAGAAAACCTTTGTCAGGAGCTTGCACCGGCACCTTACACACACACAGATTTGCATCACATTTAAATGGCCAAGCTCTTTCTTAGGCAAGTTGAAAGCTGCTGTCAGAAGGCTGTGCTCCTTGTCAGATGGAAGCAGCAGCACGTACATAGGAGATGGCGAACACTAAAGAGCCACAGAAGAGCGTGACATTTAAAAAGGAGGCATGAAAAACCATTTACTACCTGTGTCCTTGTTGTCACTTATAACATGTAGCAGCATAAACAAGTTGCGGGTGCTGTTCTTGCAGGTGACAGCTAACGTCAAATGAGCAAGCCGGCTTACCACAGCTGCGGTCCTCCGGCAGTCTGAAAGCTTTGCGCACAAGCCGCATGCTAAGCGCCTTCCTTTGCCTTTTGGCAGTGCTCCTGCATTGCCTGCACCAGGCGTAAATGGTCACTATCCCGCACACACGTTTCGTTGTGCCCGCTGCCAACCGGTCTGGAGCACTGTTTATGACGAAAGCGGAACACCTCTTGCCGCTCCATTCTCAGAGCTCCTGAGTTAAGCAATCTGCGACTCTTGGTGCGAATGCCAGAGGAAAAGATTTCCAATGTGTCTGGCAAGGAGAAACTGAACCTGGAGAACAACTTTGTGAGGAGCTTGCACCTGCACCTTACGCACACACAAATTTGCATCATATCTAAATGGCCAAGCTCTTTCTTAGGCAAGTTGAGAGCTGCTGTCAGAAGGCTGTGCTCCTTGTCAGATGGAAGCAGCAGCACGTACATAGGAGATGGCGAACACTAAAGAGCCACAGAAGAGCGTGACATTTAAAAAGGAGGCATGAAAAACCATTTACTACATGTGCCCTTGTTGTCACTTAACAACATGTAGCAGCATAAACCAGATGCGGGTGATGTTCTTGCAGGTGACAGCTAACGTCAAATGAGCAAGCCGGCTTACCACAGCTACGGTCCTCCGGCAGTCTGAAAGCTTTGAGCACAAGCCGCATGCTAAACGCCTTCCTTTGCCTTTTAAAAGTGCTTGTGCATTGCCAGCACTAGGCGTGAATGCTCACTATCCCGCACACACGTTTCGTTGTGCCCGTTCCCAAGCGCTCTGGAGCAGTGTTTATGACGAAAGCGGAACACATCTTGCCGCTCCATTCTCAGAGCTCCTGAGTTAAGCAATCTGCAACTCTTGATGCGAATGCCAGAAGAAAACATTTCCAATGTGTCTGGCAGGGAGAAACTGAACCTGGAGAAAACCTTTGTCAGGAGGTGGCACCTGCACCTTACACACACACAGATTTGCAGCACATTTAAATGGCCAAGCTCTTTCTTAGGCAAGTTGAATGCTGCTGTCAGAAGGCTGTGCTCCTTGTCAGATGGAAGCAGCAGCACGCACATGGCAGTTTGGCAAGCACTAAAGAGCCACAAACGAGCGTGCCGTAACAAAATGAACAGGAAAAAGCATTATCTACATGTGCCCTTGTTGTCGCCTAACAACAGGTAGCAGCAAAAACCAGATGCGGGTGAAGTTCTTGCAGGTAACATCTAACGTCAAATGAGCAAGCCGGCTTACCACAGCTGCGGTCCTCCGGCAGTCTGAAAGCTTTGCGCACAAGCCGCATGCTAAGCGCCTTCCTTTGCCTTTTGGCAGTGCTCCTGCATTGCCTGCACCAGGCGTGAATGCTCACTATCCCGCACACACGTTTCGTTGTGCCCGTTCCCAAGCGCTCTGGAGCACTGTTTATGACGAAAGCGGAACACATCTTGCCGCTCCATTCACAGAGCTCATGAGTTAAACAATCTGCAACTGTTGATGGGAATGCCAGAAGAAAACATTTCCAATGTGTCTGGCAGGGAGAAACTGAACCTGGAGAAAACCTTTGTCAGGAGTTGGCACCTGCACCTTACACACACACAGATGTGCAGCACATTTAAATGGCCAAGCTCTTTCTTAGGCAAGTTGAAAGCTGCTGTCAGAAGGCTGTGCTCCTTGTCAGATGGAAGCAGCAGCACGCACATGGCAGTTTGGCAAGCACTAAAGAGCCACAAACGAGCGTGCCGTAACAAAATGAACAGGAAAAAGCATTTGCTACATGTGCCCTTGTTGTCACTTAACAACATGTAGCAGCATAAACCAGATGCGGGTGATGTTCTTGCATGTGACATCTAACGTCAAATGAGCAAGCCGGCTTACCACAGCTGCGGTCCTCCGGCAGTCTGAAAGCTTTGCACACAAGCCGCATGCTAAGCGCCTTCCTTTGCTTTTTAGCAGTGCTCGTGCACTGCCAGCACTAGGCGTGAATGCTCACTATCCCGCACACACGTTTCGTTGTGCCCGTTCCCAAGCGCTCTGGAGCACTGTTTATGACGAAAGCGGAACACCTCTTGCCGTAACATTCTCAGAGCTCCTGAGTTAAACAATCTGCAACTCTTGCTGCGAATGCCAGAAGAAAACATTTCCAATGTGTCTGGCAGGGAGAAACTGAACCTGGAGAAAACCTTTGTCAGGAGGTGGCACCTGCACCTTACACACACACAGATTTGCATCACATTTAAATGGCCAAGCTCTTTCTTAGGCAAGTTGAAAGCTGCTGTCAGAAGGCTGTGCTCCTTGTCAGATGGAAGCAGCAGCACGTACATAGCAGTTTGGCAAGCACTAAAGAGCCACAGAAGAACGTGGCATAGCAAAATGAAACAGGAAAAAGCATTTGCTACATGTGCCCTTGTTGTCGCCTAAAAACAGCAGCATAAACCAGATGCCGGTGAAGTTCTTGCAGGAAACACCTAACGTCAAATGAGCAAGCCGGCTTACCACAGCTACGGTCCTCCGGCAGTCTGAAAGCTTTGAGCACAAGCCGCATGCTAAGCGCCTTCCTTTGCCTTTTGGCAGTGCTCGTGCACTGCCAGCACTAGGCGTGAATGCTCACTATCCCGCACACACGATTCGTTGTGCCCGTTCCCAAGCGCTCTGGAGCACTGTTTATGACGAAAGCGGAACACCTCTTGCCGTAACATTCTCAGAGCTCCTGTGTTAAACAATCTGCAACTCTTGATGCGAATGCCAGAAGAAAACATTTCCAATGTGTCTGGCAGGGAGAAACTGAACCTGGAGAAAACCTTTGTCAGGAGCTTGCACCTGCACCTTACACACACACAGATTTGCATCACATTTAAATGGCCAAGCTCTTTCTTAAACAAGTTGAAAGCTGCTGTCAGAAGGCTGTGCTCCTTGTCAGATGGAAGCAGCAGCACGTACATAGGAGATGGCGAACACTAAAGAGCCACAGAAGAGCGTGACATTTAAAAAGGAGGCATGAAAAACCATTTACTACCTGTGTCCTTGTTGTCACTTATAACATGTAGCAGCATAAACAAGTTGCGGGTGCTGTTCTTGCAGGTGACATCTAACGTCAAATGAGCAAGCCGCCTTACCACAGCTACGGTCCTCTGGTAGTCTGAAAGCTTTGCGCACAAGCCGCATGCTAATCGCCTTCCTTTGCCTTTTGGCAGTGCTCGTGCACTGCCAGCACTAGGCGTGAATGCTCACTATCCCGCACACACGTTTCGTTGTGCCCGTTCCCAAGCGCTCTGGAGCACTGTTTATGACGAAAGCGGAACACCTCTTGCCGTAACATTCTCAGAGCTTCTGAGTTAAGCAATCTGCGACTCTTGATGCGAATGCCAGAAGAAAACATTTCCAATGTGTCTGGCAGGGAGAAACTGAACCTGGAGAACACCTTTGTCAGGAGGTGGCACCTGCACCTTACACACACACAGATTTGCAGCACATTTAAATGGCCAAGC
The DNA here is from genome assembly GCF_030490865.1 of Poecile atricapillus. Lineage (NCBI taxonomy): Eukaryota > Metazoa > Chordata > Aves > Passeriformes > Paridae > Poecile > Poecile atricapillus. The sequence goes on along the minus strand of NC_081249.1, from coordinate 117,139,693 downwards.
TCTTTCTTAGGCAAGTTGAAAGCTGCTGTCAGAAGGCTGTGCTCCTAGTCAGATGGAAGCAGCAGCACGCACATAGCAGTTTGGCAAGCACTAAAGAGCCACAAACGAGCGTGCCGTAACAAAATGAACAGGAAAAAGCATTATCTACATGTGCCCTTGTTGTCGCCTAACAACAGGTAGCAGCAAAAACCAGATGCGGGTGAAGTTCTTGCAGGTAACATCTAACGTCAAATGAGCAAGCCGGCTTACCACAGCTGCGGTCCTCCGGCAGTCTGAAAGCTTTGCGCACAAGCCGCATGCTAAGCGCCTTCCTTTGCCTTTTGGCAGTGCTCCTGCATTGCCTGCACCAGGCGTGAATGCTCACTATCCCGCACACACGTTTCGTTGTGCCCGTTCCCAAGCGCTCTGGAGCACTGTTTATGACGAAAGCGGAACACATCTTGCCGCTCCATTCACAGAGCTCATGAGTTAAACAATCTGCAACTGTTGATGGGAATGCCAGAAGAAAACATTTCCAATGTGTCTGGCAGGGAGAAACTAAACCTGGAGAAAACCTTTGTCAGGAGTTGGCACCTGCACCTTACACACACACAGATGTGCAGCACATTTAAATGGCCAAGCTCTTTCTTAGGCAAGTTGAAAGCTGCTGTCAGAAGGCTGTGCTCCTTGTCAGATGGAAGCAGCAGCACGCACATGGCAGTTTGGCAAGCACTAAAGAGCCACAAACGAGCGTGCCGTAACAAAATGAACAGGAAAAAGCATTTGCTACATGTGCCCTTGTTGTCGCCTAACAACAGGTAGCAGCAAAAACCAGATGCGGGTGAAGATCTTGCAGGTGACATCTAACGTCAAATGAGCAAGCCGGCTTACCACAGCTGCGGTCCTCCGGCAGTCTGAAAGCTTTGCGCACAAGCCGCATGCTAAGCGCCATTTGGCAGTGCTCCTGCATTGCCTGCGCTAGGCGTAAATGGTCACTATCCCGCACACACGTTTCGTTGTGCCCGTTCCCAAGCGCTCTGGAGCACTGTTTATGACGAAAGCGGAACACCTCTTGCCGTAACATTCTCAGATCTTCTGAGTTAAGCAATCTGCAACTCTTAGTGCGAATGCCAGAGGAAAAGATTTCCAATGTGTCTGGCAAGGAGAAACTGAACCTGGAGAACAATTTTTCAGGAGCTTGCACCTGCACCTTACGCACACACAGATTTGCAGCACATTTAAATGGCCAAGCTCTTTCTTAGGCAAGTTGAATGCTGCTGTCAGAAGGCTGTGCTCCTAGTCAGATGGAAGCAGCAGCACGTACATAGGAGATGGCGAACACTAAAGAGCCACAGAAGAGCGTGACATTTAAAAAGGAGGCATGAAAAACCATTTACTACATGTGCCCTTGTTGTCACTTAACAACATGTAGCAGCATAAACCAGATGCGGGTGATGTTCTTGCATGTGACATCTAACGTCAAATGAGCAAGCCGGCTTACCACAGCTGCGGTCCTCCGGCAGTCTGAAAGCTTTGCACACAAGCCGCATGCTAAGCGCCTTCCTTTGCTTTTTAGCAGTGCTCGTGCACTGCCAGCACTAGGCGTGAATGCTCACTATCCCGCACACAGGTTTCGTTGTGCCCGTTCCCAAGCGCTCTGGAGCACTGTTTATGACGAAAGCGGAACACCTCTTGCCGTAACATTCTCAGAGCTCCTGAGTTAAACAATCTGCAACTCTTGCTGCGAATGCCAGAAGAAAACATTTCCAATGTGTCTGGCAGGGAGAAACTGAACCTGGAGAAAACCTTTGTCAGGAGCTGGCACCTGCACCTTACACACACACAGATTTGCAGCACATTTAAATGGCCAAGCTCTTTCTTAGGCAAGTTGAATGCTGCTTTCAGAAGGCAGTGCTCCTTGTCAGATGGAAGCAGCAGCACGTACATAGCAGTTTGGCAAGCACTAAAGAGCCACAGAAGAACGTGGCATAGCAAAATGAAACAGGAAAAAGCATTTGCTACATGTGCCCTTGTTGTCGCCTAAAAACAGCAGCATAAACCAGATGCCGGTGAAGTTCTTGCAGGAAACACCTAACGTCAAATGAGCAAGCCGCCTTACCACAGCTACGGTCCTCCGGCAGTCTGAAAGCTTTGAGCACAAGCCGCATGCTAAGCGCCTTCCTTTGCTTTTTAGCAGTGCTCGTGCACTGCCAGCACTAGGCGTGAATGCTCACTATCCCGCACACACGATTCGTTGTGCCCGTTCCCAAGCGCTCTGGAGCACTGTTTATGACGAAAGCGGAACACCTCTTGCCGTAACATTCTCAGAGCTCCTGTGTTAAACAATCTGCAACTCTTGATGCGAATGCCAGAAGAAAATATTTCCAATGTGTCTGGCAGGGAGAAACTGAACCTGGAGAAAACCTTTGTCAGGAGGTGGCACCTGCACCTTACACACACACAGATTTGCATCACATTTAAATGGCCAAGCTCTTTCTTAGGCAAGTTGAAAGCTGCTGTCAGAAGGCTGTGCTCCTTGTCAGATGGAAGCAGCAGCACGCACATAGCAGTTTGGCAAGCACTAAAGAACCACAAAAGAGCGTGCCGTAACAAAATGAACAGGAAAAAGCATTTGCTACATGTGCCCTTGTTGTCGCCTAACAACAGGTAGCAGCAAAAACCAGATGCGGGTGATGTTCTTGCATGTGACATCTAACGTCAAATGAGCAAGCCGGCTTACCACAGCTACGGTCCTCCGGCAGTCTGAAAGCTTTGCGCACAAGCCGCATGCTAAGCGCCTTCCTTTGCCTTTTGGCAGTGCTCGTGCACTGCCAGCACTAGGCGTGAATGCTCACTATCCCGCACACACGATTCGTTGTGCCCGTTCCCAAGCGCTCTGGAGCACTGTTTATGACGAAAGCGGAACACATCTTGCCGCTCCATTCTCAGAGCTCCTGAGTTAAGCAATCTGCGACTCTTGATGCGAATGCCAGAAGAAAACATTTCCAATGTGTCTGGCAGGGAGAAACTGAACCTGGAGAAAACCTTTGTCAGGAGCTTGCACCTGCACCTTACACACACACAGATTTGCATCACATTTAAATGGCCAAGCTCTTTCTTAGGCAAGTTGAAAGCTGCTGTCAGAAGGCTGTGCTCCTTGTCAGATGGAAGCAGCAGCACGTACATAGGAGATGGCGAACACTAAAGAGCCACAGAAGAGCGTGACATTTAAAAAGGAGGCATGAAAAACCATTTACTACCTGTGTCCTTGTTGTCACTTATAACATGTAGCAGCATAAACAAGTTGCGGGTGCTGTTCTTGCAGGTGACATCTAACGTCAAATGAGCAAGCCGCCTTACCACAGCTACGGTCCTCTGGTAGTCTGAAAGCTTTGCGCACAAGCCGCATGCTAATCGCCTTCCTTTGCCTTTTGGCAGTGCTCGTGCACTGCCAGCACTAGGCGTGAATGCTCACTATCCCGCACACACGTTTCGTTGTGCCCGTTCCCAAGCGCTCTGGAGCACTGTTTATGACGAAAGCGGAACACCTCTTGCCGTAACATTCTCAGAGCTTCTGAGTTAAGCAATCTGCGACTCTTGATGCGAATGCCAGAAGAAAACATTTCCAATGTGTCTGGCAGGGAGAAACTGAACCTGGAGAACACCTTTGTCAGGAGGTGGCACCTGCACCTTACACACACACAGATTTGCATCACATTTAAATGGCCAAGCTCTTTCTTAGGCAAGTTGAAAGCTGCTGTCAGAAGGCTGTGCTCCTAGTCAGATGGAAGCAGCAGCACGCACATAGCAGTTTGGCAAGCACTAAAGAGCCACAGAAGAGCGTGCCGTAACAAAATGAAACAAAAAAAAGCATTTGCTACATGTGCCTTTGTTGTCGCCTAACAACAGGTAGCAGCATAAACCAGATGCGGGTGAAGCTCTTGCAGGTGACAGCTAACGTCAAATGAGCAAGCCGGCTTACCACAGCTGCGGTCCTCCGGCAGTCTGAAAGCTTTGCACACAAGCCACATGCTAAGCGCCTTCCTTTGCCTTTTAAAAGTGCTTGTGCATTGCCAGCACTAGGCGTGAATGCTCACTATCCCGCACACACGTTTCGTTGTGCCCGTTCCCAAGCGCTCTGGAGCACTGTTTATGACGAAAGCGGAACACCTCTTGCCGTAACATTCTCAGAGCTCCTGAGTTAAACAATCTGCAACTCATGCTGCGAATGCCAGAAGAAAACATTTCCAATGTGTCTGGCAGGGAGAAACTGAACCTGGAGAAAACCTTTGTCAGGAGCTTGCACCTGCACCTTACACACACACAGATTTGCAGCACATTTAAATGGCCAAGCTCTTTCTTAGGCAAGTTGAGTGCTGCTGTCAGAAGGCTGTGCTCCTTGTCAGATGGAAGCAGCAGCACGCACATAGCACTTTGGCAAGCAGTAAAGAGCCACAAAAGAGCGTGCCGTAACAAAAGGAGCAGGAAAAAGCATTTGCCACATGTGCCCTTGTTGTCGCCTAACAACAGGTAGCAGCATAAACCAGATGCGGGTGAAGTTCTTGCAGGTGACATCTAACGTCAAATGAGCAAGCCGGCTTACCACAGCTACGGTCCTCCGGCAGTCTGAAAGCTTTGAGCCCAAGCCGCATGCTAAGCGCCTTCCTTTGCTTTTTAGCAGTGCTCGTGCACTGCCAGCACTAGGCGTGAATGCTCACTATCCCGCACACACGATTCGTTGTGCCCGTTCCCAAGCGCTCTGGAGCACTGTTTATGACGAAAGCGGAACACCTCTTGCCGCTCCATTCTCAGAGCTCCTGAGTTAAGCAATCTGCGACTCTTGATGCGAATGCCAGAAGAAAACATTTCCAATGTGTCTGGCAGGGAGAAACTGAACCTGGAGAAAACCTTTGTCAGGAGCTTGCACCTGCACCTTACACACACACAGATTTGCATCACATTTAAATGGCCAAGCTCTTTCTTAGGCAAGTTGAAAGCTGCTGTCAGAAGGCTGTGCTCCTTGTCAGATGGAAGCAGCAGCACGTACATAGGAGATGGCGAACACTAAAGAGCCACAGAAGAGCGTGACATTTAAAAAGGAGGCATAAAAAACCATTTACTACCTGTGTCCTTGTTGTCACTTATAACATGTAGCAGCATAAACAAGTTGCGGGTGCTGTTCTTGCAGGTGACATCTAACGTCAAATGAGCAAGCCGCCTTACCACAGCTACGGTCCTCTGGTAGTCTGAAAGCTTTGCGCACAAGCCGCATGCTAATCGCCTTCCTTTGCCTTTTGGCAGTGCTCGTGCACTGCCAGCACTAGGCGTGAATGCTCACTATCCCGCACACACGATTCGTTGTGCCCGTTCCCAAGCGCTCTGGAGCACTGTTTATGACGAAAGCGGAACACATCTTGCCGCTCCATTCTCAGAGCTCCTGAGTTAAGCAATCTGCGACTCTTGATGCGAATGCCAGAGGAAAACATTTCCAATGTGTCTGGCAGGGAGAAACTGAACCTGGAGAAAACCTTTGTCAGGAGGTGGCACCTGCACCTTACACACACACAGATTTGCAGCACATTTAAATTGCCAAGCTGTTTCTTAGGCAAGTTGAAAGCTGCTGTCAGAAGGCTGTGCTCCTAGTCAGATGGAAGCAGCAGCACGCACATAGCAGTTTGGCAAGCACTAAAGAGCCACAGAAGAGCGTGCCGTAACAAACTGAAACAAAAAAAAGCATTTGCTACATGTGCCTTTGTTGTCGCCTAACAACAGGTAGCAGCATAAACCAGATGCGGGTGAAGTTCTTGCAGGTGACAGCTAACGTCAAATGAGCAAGCCGGCTTACCACAGCTGCGGTCCTCCGGCAGTCTGAAAGCTTTGCACACAAGCCGCATGCTAATCGCCTTCCTTTGGCTTTTGGCAGTGCTCCTGCATTGCCTGCACTAGGCGTATATGGTCACTATCCCGCACACACGTTTCGTTGTGCCCGCTGCCAACCGGTCTGGAGCAATGTTTATGACGAAAGCGGAACACCTCTTGCCGCTCCATTCTCAGAGCTTCTGAGTTAAGCAATCTGCGACTCTTGGTGCGAATGCCAGAGGAAAAGATTTCCAAAGTGTCTGGCAAGGAGAAACTGAACCTGGAGAACACCTTTGTCAGGAGCGTGCACCTGCACCTTACGCACACACAGATTTGCAGCACATTTAAATGGCCAAGCTCTTTCTTAGGCAAGTTGAAAGCTGCGGTCAGAAGGCTGTGCTCCTTGTCAGATGGAAGCAGCAGCACGCACATAGCAGTTTGGCAAGCACTAAAGAGCCACAGAAGAGCGTGTCGTAACAAAAGGAGCAGGAAAAAGCATTTGCCACATGTGCCCTTGTTGTCGCCTAACAACAGGTAGCAGCATAAACCAGATGCGGGTGAAGTTCTTGCAGGTGACATCTAACGTCAAATGAGCAAGCCGGCTTACCACAGCTACGGTCCTCCGGCAGTCTGAAAGCTTTGAGCACAAGCCGCATGCTAAGCGCCTTCCTTTGCTTTTTAGCAGTGCTCGTGCACTGCCAGCACTAGGCGTGAATGCTCACTATCCCGCACACACGATTCGTTGTGCCCGTTCCCAAGCGCTCTGGAGCACTGTTTATGACGAAAGAGGAACACCTCTTACCGTAACATTCTCAGAGCTCCTGAGTTAAACAATCTGCAACTCTTGCTGCGAATGCCAGAAGAAAACATTTCCAATGTGTCTGGCAGGGAGAAACTGAACCTGGAGAAAACCTTTGTCAGGAGGTGGCACCTGCACCTTACACACACACAGATTTGCATCACATTTAAATGGCCAAGCTCTTTCTTAGGCAAGTTGAAAGCTGCTGTCAGAAGGCTGTGCTCCTTGTCAGATGGAAGCAGCAGCACGCACATAGCAGTTTGGCAAGCACTAAAGAACCACAAAAGAGCGTGCCGTAACAAAATGAACAGGAAAAAGCATTTGCTACATGTGCCCTTGTTGTCGCCTAACAACAGGTAGCAGCAAAAACCAGATGCGGGTGATGTTCTTGCATGTGACATCTAACGTCAAATGAGCAAGCCGGCTTACCACAGCTACGGTCCTCCAGCAGTCTGAAAGCTTTGCGCACAAGCCGCATGCTAAGCGCCTTCCTTTGCCTTTTGGCAGTGCTCGTGCACTGCCAGCACTAGGCGTGAATGCTCACTATCCCGCACACACGATTCGTTGTGCCCGTTCCCAAGCGCTCTGGAGCACTGTTTATGACGAAAGCGGAACACATCTTGCCGCTCCATTCTCAGAGCTCCTGAGTTAAGCAATCTGCGACTCTTGATGCGAATGCCAGAAGAAAACATTTCCAATGTGTCTGGCAGGGAGAAACTGAACCTGGAGAACACCTTTGTCAGGAGGTGGCACCTGCACCTTACACACACACAGATTTGCATCACATTTAAATGGCCAAGCTCTTTCTTAGGCAAGTTGAAAGCTGCTGTCAGAAGGCTGTGCTCCTTGTCAGATGGAAGCAGCAGCACGTACATAGGAGATGGCGAACACTAAAGAGCCACAGAAGAGCGTGACATTTAAAAAGGAGGCATGAAAAACCATTTACTACCTGTGTCCTTGTTGTCACTTATAACATGTAGCAGCATAAACAAGTTGCGGGTGCTGTTCTTGCAGGTGACATCTAACGTCAAATGAGCAAGCCGGCTTACCACAGCTACGGTCCTCTGGTAGTCTGAAAGCTTTGCGCACAAGCCGCATGCTAATCGCCTTCCTTTGCTTTTTAGCAGTGCTCGTGCACTGCCAGCACTAGGCGTGAATGCTCACTATCCCGCACACACGTTTCGTTGTGCCCGTTGCCAAGCGCTCTGGAGCAATGTTTATGACGAAAGAGGAACACCTCTTACCGTAACATTCTCAGAGCTCCTGAGTTAAACAATCTGCAACTCTTGCTGCGAATGCCAGAAGAAAACATTTCCAATGTGTCTGGCAGGGAGAAACTGAACCTGGAGAAAACCTTTGTCAGGAGGTGGCACCTGCACCTTACACACACACAGATTTGCATCACATTTAAATGGCCAAGCTCTTTCTTAGGCAAGTTGAAAGCTGCTGTCAGAAGGCTGTGCTCCTTGTCAGATGGAAGCAGCAGCACGCACATAGCAGTTTGGCAAGCACTAAAGAACCACAAAAGAGCGTGCCGTAACAAAATGAACAGGAAAAAGCATTTGCTACATGTGCCCTTGTTGTCGCCTAACAACAGCAGCATAAACCAGATGCCGGTGAAGTTCTTGCAGGTAACACCTAACGTCAAATGAGCAAGCCGGCTTACCACAGCTGCGGTCCTCCGGCAGTCTGAAAGCTTTGCACACAAGCCACATGCTAAGCGCCTTCCTTTGCCTTTTAAAAGTGCTTGTGCATTGCCAGCACTAGGCGTGAATGCTCACTATCCCGCACACACGTTTCGTTGTGCCCGTTCCCAAGCGCTCTGGAGCACTGTTTATGACGAAAGCGGAACACCTCTTGCCGTAACATTCTCAGAGCTCCTGAGTTAAACAATCTGCAACTCATGCTGCGAATGCCAGAAGAAAACATTTCCAATGTGTCTGGCAGGGAGAAACTGAACCTGGAGAAAACCTTTGTCAGGAGGTGGCACCTGCACCTTACACACACACAGATTTGCAGCACATTTAAATGGCCAAGCTCTTTCTTAAACAAGTTGAAAGCTGCTGTCAGAAGGCTGTGCTCCTTGTCAGATGGAAGCAGCAGCACGCACATAGCAGTTTGGCAAGCACTAAAGAGCCACAAAAGAGCGTGCCGTAACAAAATGAACAGGAAAAAGCATTTGCTACATGTGCCCTTGTTGTCGCCTAACAACAGGTAGCAGCAAAAACCAGATGCGGGTGAAGTTCTTGCAGTTGACATCTAACGTCAAATGAGCAAGCCGGCTTACCACAGCTGCGGTCCTCCGGCAGTCTGAAAGCTTTGCGCACAAGCCGCATGCTAAGCGCCTTCCTTTGCCTTTTGGCAGTGCTCCTGCATTGCCTGCACTAGGCGTAAATGGTCACTATCCCGCACACACGTTTCGTTGTGCCCGCTGCCAACCGGTCTGGAGCAATGTTTATGACGAAAGCGGAACACCTCTTGCCGCTCCATTCTCAGAGCTTCTGAGTTAAGCAATCTGCGACTCTTGGTGCGAATGCCAGAGGAAAACATTTCCAATGTGTCTGGCAAGGAGAAACTGAACCTGGAGAACAACTTTGTCAGGAGCTTGCACCTGCACCTTACGCACACACAGATTTGCAGCACATTTAAATGGCCAAGCTCTTTCTTAGGCAAGTTGAATGCTGCTGTCAGAAGGCTGTGCTCCTTGTCAGATGGAAGCAGCAGCACGCACATAGCAGTTTGGCAAGCACTAAAGAGCCACAGAAGAGCGTGCCGTAACAAAATGAAACAAAAAAAAGCATTTGCTACATGTGCCCTTGTTGTCGCCTAACAACAGCAGCATAAACCAGATGCCGGTGAAGTTCTTGCAGGTAACACCTAACGTCAAATGAGCAAGCCGGCTTACAACAGCTACGGTCCTCCGGCAGTCTGAAAGCTTTGCACACAAGCCACATGCTAAGCGCCTTCCTTTGCCTTTTAAAAGTGCTTGTGCATTGCCAGCATTAGGCGTGAATGCTCACTATCCCGCACACACGTTTCGTTGTGCCCGTTCCCAAGCGCTCTGGAGCACTGTTTATGACGAAAGCGGAACACCTCTTGCCGCTCCATTCTCAGAGCTCCTGAGTTAAGCAATCTGCAACTCTTGCTGCGAATGCCAGAAGAAAACATTTCCAATGTGTCTGGCAGGGAGAAACTGAACCTGGAGAAAACCTTTGTCAGGAGGTGGCACCTGCACCTTACACACACACAGATTTGCAGCACATTTAAATGGCCAAGCTCTTTCTTAGGCAAGTTGAAAGCTGCTGTCAGAAGGCTGTGCTCCTTGTCAGATGGAAGCAGCAGCACGCACATAGCAGTTTGGCAAGCACTAAAGAGCCACAGAAGAGCGTGCCGTAACAAAAGGAGCAGGAAAAAGCATTTGCCACATGTGCCCTTGTTGTCGCCTAACAACAGGTAGCAGCATAAACCAGATGCGGGTGAAGTTCTTGCAGGTGACATCTAACGTCAAATGAGCAAGCCGGCTTACCACAGCTACGGTCCTCCAGCAGTCTGAAAGCTTTGAGCACAAGCCGCATGCTAAGCGCCTTCCTTTGCTTTTTAGCAGTGCTCGTGCACTGCCAGCACTAGGCGTGAATGCTCACTATCCCGCACACACGATTCGTTGTGCCCGTTCCCAAGCGCTCTGGAGCAATGTTTATGACGAAAGAGGAACACCTCTTACCGTAACATTCTCAGAGCTCCTGAGTTAAACAATCTGCAACTCTTGCTGCGAATGCCAGAAGAAAACATTTCCAATGTGTCTGGCAGGGAGAAACTGAACCTGGAGAAAACCTTTGTCAGGAGGTGGCACCTGCACCTTACACACACACAGATTTGCAGCACATTTAAATGGCCAAGCTCTTTCTTAGGCAAGTTGAAAGCTGCTGTCAGAAGGCTGTGCTCCTTGTCAGATGGAAGCAGCAGCACGCACATAGCAGTTTGGCAAGCACTAAAGAACCACAAAAGAGCGTGCCGTAACAAAATGAACAGGAAAAAGCATTTGCTACATGTGCCCTTGTTGTCGCCTAACAACAGGTAGCAGCAAAAACCAGATGCGGGTGATGTTCTTGCATGTGACATTTAACGTCAAATGAGCAAGCCGGCTTACCACAGCTACGGTCCTCCAGCAGTCTGAAAGCTTTGCGCACAAGCCGCATGCTAAGCGCCTTCCTTTGCCTTTTGGCAGTGCTCGTGCACTGCCAGCACTAGGCGTGAATGCTCACTATCCCGCACACACGATTCGTTGTGCCCGTTCCCAAGCGCTCTGGAGCACTGTTTATGACGAAAGCGGAACACATCTTGCCGCTCCATTCTCAGAGCTCCTGAGTTAAGCAATCTGCGACTCTTGATGCGAATGCCAGAAGAAAACATTTCCAATGTGTCTGGCAGGGAGAAACTGAACCTGGAGAAAACCTTTGTCAGGAGCTTGCACCGGCACCTTACACACACACAGATTTGCATCACATTTAAATGGCCAAGCTCTTTCTTAGGCAAGTTGAAAGCTGCTGTCAGAAGGCTGTGCTCCTTGTCAGATGGAAGCAGCAGCACGTACATAGGAGATGGCGAACACTAAAGAGCCACAGAAGAGCGTGACATTTAAAAAGGAGGCATGAAAAACCATTTACTACCTGTGTCCATGTTGTCACTTATAACATGTAGCAGCATAAACAAGTTGCGGGTGCTGTTCTTGCAGGTGACATCTAACGTCAAATGAGCAAGCCGGCTTACCACAGCTACGGTCCTCTGGTAGTCTGAAAGCTTTGCGCACAAGCCGCATGCTAATCGCCTTCCTTTGCCTTTTGGCAGTGCTCGTGCACTGCCAGCACTAGGCGTGAATGGTCACTATCCCGCACACACGTTTCGTTGTGCCCGTTCCCAAGCGCTCTGGAGCACTGTTTATGACGAAAGCGGAACACCTCTTGCCGTAACATTCTCAGAGCTTCTGAGTTAAGCAATCTGCAACTCTTAGTGCGAATGCCAGAGGAAAACATTTCCAATGTGTCTGGCAAGGAGAAACTGAACCTGGAGAACAACTTTGTCAGGAGCTTGCACCTGCACCTTACACACACACAGATTTGCAGCACATTTAAATGGCCAAGCTCTTTCTTAGGCAAGTAGAAGGCTGCTGTCAGAAGGCTGTGCTCCTAGTCAGATGGAAGCAGCAGCACGCACATAGCAGTTTGGCAAGCACTAAAGAGCCACAGCAGAGCGTGGCATAGCAAAATGAAACAGGAAAAAGCATTTGCTACATGTGCCCTTGTTGTCGCTTAACAACAGGTAGCAGCAAAAACCAGATGCGGGTGAAGTTCTTGCAGGTGACAGCTAACGTCAAATGAGCAAGCCGGCTTACCACAGCTGCGGTCCTCCGGCAGTCTGAAAGCTTTGCGCACAAGCCGCATGCTAAGCGCCTTCCTTTGCCTTTTGGCAGTGCTCGTGCATTGCCTGCGCTAGGCGTAAATGGTCACTATCCCGCACACACGATTCGTTGTGCCCGCTGCCAACCGGTCTGGAGCAATGTTTATGACGAAAGCGGAACACCTCTTGCCGCTCCATTCTCAGAGCTTCTGAGTTAAGCAATCTGCGACTCTTGGTGCGAATGCCAGAGGAAAAGATTTCCAAAGTGTCTGGCAAGGAGAAACTGAACCTGGAGAACACCTTTGTCAGGAGCTTGCACCTGCACCTTACACACACACAGATTTGCAGCACATTTAAATGGCCAAGCTCTTTCTTAGGCAAGTTGAGTGCTGCTGTCAGAAGGCTGTGCTCCTTGTCAGATGGAAGCAGCAGCACGCACATAGCACTTTGGCAAGCACTAAAGAGCCACAAAAGAGCGTGCCGTAACAAAAGGAGCAGGAAAAAGCATTTGCCACATGTGCCCTTGTTGTCGCCTAACAACAGGTAGCAGCATAAACCAGATGCGGGTGAAGTTCTTGCAGGTGACATCTAACGTCAAATGAGCAAGCCGGCTTACCACAGCTACGGTCCTCCGGCAGTCTGAAAGCTTTGAGCACAAGCCGCATGCTAAGCGCCTTCCTTTGCTTTTTAGCAGTGCTCGTGCACTGCCAGCACTAGGCGTGAATGCTCACTATCCCGCACACACGATTCGTTGTGCCCGTTCCCAAGCGCTCTGGAGCACTGTTTATGACGAAAGCGGAACACCTCTTGCCGCTCCATTCTCAGAGCTCCTGAGTTAAGCAATCTGCGACTCTTGATGCGAATGCCAGAAGAAAACATTTCCAATGTGTCTGGCAGGGAGAAACTGAACCTGGAGAAAACCTTTGTCAGGAGCTTGCACCTGCACCTTACACACACACAGATTTGCATCACATTTAAATGGCCAAGCTCTTTCTTAGGCAAGTTGAAAGCTGCTGTCAGAAGGCTGTGCTCCTTGTCAGATGGAAGCAGCAGCACGTACATAGGAGATGGCGAACACTAAAGAGCCACAGAAGAGCGTGACATTTAAAAAGGAGGCATGAAAAACTGTTTACTACCTGTGTCCTTGTTGTCACTTATAACATGTAGCAGCATAAACAAGTTGCGGGTGCTGTTCTTGCAGGTGACATCTAACGTCAAATGAGCAAGCCGCCTTACCACAGCTACGGTCCTCTGGTAGTCTGAAAGCTTTGCGCACAAGCCGCATGCTAATCGCCTTCCTTTGCCTTTTGGCAGTGCTCGTGCACTGCCATCACTAGGCGTGAATGCTCACTATCCCGCACACACGATTCGTTGTGCCCGTTCCCAAGCGCTCTGGAGCACTGTTTATGACGAAAGCGGAACACCTCTTGCCGCTCCATTCTCAGAGCTCCTGAGTTAAGCAATCTGCAACTCTTGATGCGAATGCCAGAGGAAAACATTTCCAATGTGTCTGGCAGGGAGAAACTGAACCTGGAGAAAACCTTTGTCAGGAGGTGGCACCTGCACCTTACACACACACAGATTTGCAGCACATTTAAATTGCCAAGCTCTTTCTTAGGCAAGTTGAAAGCTGCTGTCAGAAGGCTGCCCTCCTAGTCAGATGGAAGCAGCAGCACGCACATAGCAGTTTGGCAAGCACTAAAGAGCCACAGAAGTGCGTGCCGTAACAAAAGGAGCAGGAAAAAGCATTTGCCACATGTGCCCTTGTTGTCGCCTAACAACAGGTAGCAGCATAAACCAGATGCGGGTGAAGTTCTTGCAGGTGACATCTAACGTCAAATGAGCAAGCCGGCTTACCACAGCTACGGTCCTCCAGCAGTCTGAAAGCTTTGAGCACAAGCCGCATGCTAAGCGCCTTCCTTTGCTTTTTAGCAGTGCTCGTGCACTGCCAGCACTAGGCGTGAATGCTCACTATCCCGCACACACGATTCGTTGTGCCCGTCCCCAAGCGCTCTGGAGCACTGTTTATGACGAAAGAGGAACACCTCTTACCGTAACATTCTCAGAGCTCCTGAGTTAAACAATCTGCAACTCTTGCTGCGAATGCCAGAAGAAAACATTTCCAATGTGTCTGGCAGGGAGAAACTGAACCTGGAGAAAACCTTTGTCAGGAGGTGGCACCTGCACCTTACACACACACAGATTTGCAGCACATTTAAATGGCCAAGCTCTTTCTTAGGCAAGTTGAAAGCTGCTGTCAGAAGGCTGTGCTCCTTGTCAGATGGAAGCAGCAGCACGCACATAGCAGTTTGGCAAGCACTAAAGAGCCACAGCAGAGCGTGGCATAGCAAAATGAAACAGGAAAAAGCATTTGCTACATGTGCCCTTGTTGTCGCTTAACAACAGGTAGCAGCAAAAACCAGATGCGGGTGAAGTTCTTGCAGGTGACAGCTAACGTCAAATGAGCAAGCCGGCTTACCACAGCTGCGGTCCTCCGGCAGTCTGAAAGCTTTGCGCACAAGCCGCATGCTAAGCGCCTTCCTTTGCCTTTTGGCAGTGCTCGTGCATTGCCTGCGCTAGGCGTAAATGGTCACTATCCCGCACACACGATTCGTTGTGCCCGCTGCCAACCGGTCTGGAGCAATGTTTATGACGAAAGCGGAACACCTCTTGCCGCTCCATTCTCAGAGCTTCTGAGTTAAGCAATCTGCGACTCTTGGTGCGAATGCCAGAGGAAAAGATTTCCAAAGTGTCTGGCAAGGAGAAACTGAACCTGGAGAACACCTTTGTCAGGAGCTTGCACCTGCACCTTACACACACACAGATTTGCAGCACATTTAAATGGCCAAGCTCTTTCTTAGGCAAGTTGAGTGCTGCTGTCAGAAGGCTGTGCTCCTTGTCAGATGGAAGCAGCAGCACGCACATAGCACTTTGGCAAGCACTAAAGAGCCACAAAAGAGCGTGCCGTAACAAAAGGAGCAGGAAAAAGCATTTGCCACATGTGCCCTTGTTGTCGCCTAACAACAGGTAGCAGCATAAACCAGATGCGGGTGAAGTTCTTGCAGGTGACATCTAACGTCAAATGAGCAAGCCGGCTTACCACAGCTACGGTCCTCCGGCAGTCTGAAAGCTTTGAGCACAAGCCGCATGCTAAGCGCCTTCCTTTGCTTTTTAGCAGTGCTCGTGCACTGCCAGCACTAGGCGTGAATGCTCACTATCCCGCACACACGATTCGTTGTGCCCGTTCCCAAGCGCTCTGGAGCACTGTTTATGACGAAAGCGGAACACCTCTTGCCGCTCCATTCTCAGAGCTCCTGAGTTAAGCAATCTGCGACTCTTGATGCGAATGCCAGAAGAAAACATTTCCAATGTGTCTGGCAGGGAGAAACTGAACCTGGAGAAAACCTTTGTCAGGAGCTTGCACCTGCACCTTACACACACACAGATTTGCATCACATTTAAATGGCCAAGCTCTTTCTTAGGCAAGTTGAAAGCTGCTGTCAGAAGGCTGTGCTCCTTGTCAGATGGAAGCAGCAGCACGTACATAGGAGATGGCGAACACTAAAGAGCCACAGAAGAGCGTGACATTTAAAAAGGAGGCATGAAAAACTGTTTACTACCTGTGTCCTTGTTGTCACTTATAACATGTAGCAGCATAAACAAGTTGCGGGTGCTGTTCTTGCAGGTGACATCTAACGTCAAATGAGCAAGCCGCCTTACCACAGCTACGGTCCTCTGGTAGTCTGAAAGCTTTGCGCACAAGCCGCATGCTAATCGCCTTCCTTTGCCTTTTGGCAGTGCTCGTGCACTGCCATCACTAGGCGTGAATGCTCACTATCCCGCACACACGATTCGTTGTGCCCGTTCCCAAGCGCTCTGGAGCACTGTTTATGACGAAAGCGGAACACCTCTTGCCGCTCCATTCTCAGAGCTCCTGAGTTAAGCAATCTGCAACTCTTGATGCGAATGCCAGAGGAAAACATTTCCAATGTGTCTGGCAGGGAGAAACTGAACCTGGAGAAAACCTTTGTCAGGAGGTGGCACCTGCACCTTACACACACACAGATTTGCAGCACATTTAAATTGCCAAGCTCTTTCTTAGGCAAGTTGAAAGCTGCTGTCAGAAGGCTGCCCTCCTAGTCAGATGGAAGCAGCAGCACGCACATAGCAGTTTGGCAAGCACTAAAGAGCCACAGAAGTGCGTGCCGTAACAAAAGGAGCAGGAAAAAGCATTTGCCACATGTGCCCTTGTTGTCGCCTAACAACAGGTAGCAGCATAAACCAGATGCGGGTGAAGTTCTTGCAGGTGACATCTAACGTCAAATGAGCAAGCCGGCTTACCACAGCTACGGTCCTCCAGCAGTCTGAAAGCTTTGAGCACAAGCCGCATGCTAAGCGCCTTCCTTTGCTTTTTAGCAGTGCTCGTGCACTGCCAGCACTAGGCGTGAATGCTCACTATCCCGCACACACGATTCGTTGTGCCCGTCCCCAAGCGCTCTGGAGCACTGTTTATGACGAAAGAGGAACACCTCTTACCGTAACATTCTCAGAGCTCCTGAGTTAAACAATCTGCAACTCTTGCTGCGAATGCCAGAAGAAAACATTTCCAATGTGTCTGGCAGGGAGAAACTGAACCTGGAGAAAACCTTTGTCAGGAGGTGGCACCTGCACCTTACACACACACAGATTTGCAGCACATTTAAATGGCCAAGCTCTTTCTTAGGCAAGTTGAAAGCTGCTGTCAGAAGGCTGTGCTCCTTGTCAGATGGAAGCAGCAGCACGCACATAGCAGTTTGGCAAGCACTAAAGAACCACAAAAGAGCGTGCCGTAACAAAATGAACAGGAAAAAGCATTTGCTACATGTGCCCTTGTTGTCGCCTAACAACAGGTAGCAGCAAAAACCAGATGCGGGTGATGTTCTTGCATGTGACATCTAACGTCAAATGAGCAAGCCGGCTTGCCACAGCTACGGTCCTCCAGCAGTCTGAAAGCTTTGCGCACAAGCCGCATGCTAAGCGCCTTCCTTTGCCTTTTGGCAGTGCTCGTGCACTGCCAGCACTAGGCGTGAATGCTCACTATCCCGCACACACGATTCGTTGTGCCCGTTCCCAAGCGCTCTGGAGCACTGTTTATGACGAAAGCGGAACACATCTTGCCGCTCCATTCTCAGAGCTCCTGAGTTAAGCAATCTGCGACTCTTGATGCGAATGCCAGAAGAAAACATTTCCAATGTGTCTGGCAGGGAGAAACTGAACCTGGAGAAAACCTTTGTCAGGAGCTTGCACCTGCACCTTACACACACACAGATTTGCATCACATTTAAATGGCCAAGCTCTTTCTTAGGCAAGTTGAAAGCTGCTGTCAGAAGGCTGTGCTCCTTGTCAGATGGAAGCAGCAGCACGTACATAGGAGATGGCGAACACTAAAGAGCCACAGAAGAGCGTGACATTTAAAAAGGAGGCATGAAAAACCATTTACTACCTGTGTCCTTGTTGTCACTTATAACATGTAGCAGCATAAACAAGTTGCGGGTGCTGTTCTTGCAGGTGACATCTAACGTCAAATGAGCAAGCCGCCTTACCACAGCTACGGTCCTCCGGTAGTCTGAAAGCTTTGCGCACAAGCCGCATGCTAAGCGCCTTCCTTTGCCTTTTGGCAGTGCTCCTGCATTGCCTGCGCTAGGCGTAAATGGTCACTATCCCGCACACACGATTCGTTGTGCCCGCTGCCAACCGGTCTGGAGCAATGTTTATGACGAAAGCGGAACACCTCTTGCCGCTCCATTCTCAGAGCTTCTGAGTTAAGCAATCTGCGACTCTTGGTGCGAATGCCAGAGGAAAACATTTCCAATGTGTCTGGCAAGGAGAAACTGAACCTGGAGAACAACTTTGTCAGGAGCTTGCACCTGCACCTTACACACACACAGATTTGCAGCACATTTAAATGGCCAAGCTCTTTCTTAGGCAAGTTGAGTGCTGCTGTCAGAAGGCTGTGCTCCTTGTCAGATGGAAGCAGCAGCACGCACATAGCACTTTGGCAAGCACTAAAGAGCCACAAAAGAGCGTGCCGTAACAAAAGGAGCAGGAAAAAGCATTTGCCACATGTGCCCTTGTTGTCGCCTAACAACAGGTAGCAGCATAAACCAGATGCGGGTGAAGTTCTTGCAGGTGACATCTAACGTCAAATGAGCAAGCCGGCTTACCACAGCTACGGTCCTCCGGCAGTCTGAAAGCTTTGAGCACAAGCCGCATGCTAAGCGCCTTCCTTTGCTTTTTAGCAGTGCTCGTGCACTGCCAGCACTAGGCGTGAATGCTCACTATCCCGCACACACGATTCGTTGTGCCCGTTCCCAAGCGCTCTGGAGCACTGTTTATGACGAAAGCGGAACACCTCTTGCCGCTCCATTCTCAGAGCTCCTGAGTTAAGCAATCTGCGACTCTTGATGCGAATGCCAGAAGAAAACATTTCCAATGTGTCTGGCAGGGAGAAACTGAACCTGGAGAAAACCTTTGTCAGGAGGTGGCACCTGCACCTTACACACACACAGATTTGCATCACATTTAAATGGCCAAGCTCTTTCTTAGGCAAGTTGAAAGCTGCTGTCAGAAGGCTGTGCTCCTTGTCAGATGGAAGCAGCAGCACGTACATAGGAGATGGCGAACACTAAAGAGCCACAGAAGAGCGTGACATTTAAAAAGGAGGCATGAAAAACTGTTTACTACCTGTGTCCTTGTTGTCACTTATAACATGTAGCAGCATAAACAAGTTGCGGGTGCTGTTCTTGCAGGTGACATCTAACGTCAAATGAGCAAGCCGCCTTACCACAGCTACGGTCCTCTGGTAGTCTGAAAGCTTTGCGCACAAGCCGCATGCTAATCGCCTTCCTTTGCCTTTTGGCAGTGCTCGTGCACTGCCAGCACTAGGCGTGAATGCTCACTATCCCGCACACACGATTCGTTGTGCCCGTTCCCAAGCGCTCTGGAGCACTGTTTATGACGAAAGCGGAACACCTCTTGCCGCTCCATTCTCAGAGCTCCTGAGTTAAGCAATCTGCAACTCTTGATGCGAATGCCAGAGGAAAACATTTCCAATGTGTCTGGCAGGGAGAAACTGAACCTGGAGAAAACCTTTGTCAGGAGGTGGCACCTGCACCTTACACACACACAGATTTGCAGCACATTTAAATGGCCAAGCTCTTTCTTAGGCAAGTTGAAAGCTGCTGTCAGAAGGCTGTCCTCCTAGTCAGATGGAAGCAGCAGCACGCACATGGCAGTTTGGCAAGCACTAAAGAGCCACAGAAGAGCGTGCCGTAACAAAATGAAACAAAAAAAAGCATTTGCTACATGTGCCTTTGTTGTCGCCTAACAACAGGTAGCAGCATAAACCAGATGCGGGTGAAGCTCTTGCAGGTGACAGCTAACGTCAAATGAGCAAGCCGGCTTTCCACAGCTGCGGTCCTCCGGCAGTCTGAAAGCTTTGCGCACAAGCCGCATGCTAAGCGCCTTCCTTTGCTTTTTAGCAGTGCTCGTGCACTGCCAGCACTAGGCGTGAATGCTCACTATCCCGCACACACGTTTCGTTGTGCCCGTTGCCAAGCGCTCTGGAGCAATGTTTATGACGAAAGAGGAACACCTCTTACCGTAACATTCTCAGAGCTCCTGAGTTAAACAATCTGCAACTCTTGCTGCGAATGCCAGAAGAAAACATTTCCAATGTGTCTGGCAGGGAGAAACTGAACCTGGAGAAAACCTTTGTCAGGAGGTGGCACCTGCACCTTACACACACACAGATTTGCAGCACATTTAAATGGCCAAGCTCTTTCTTAGGCAAGTTGAAAGCTGCTGTCAGAAGGCTGTGCTCCTTGTCAGATGGAAGCAGCAGCACGTACATAGGAGATGGCGAACACTAAAGAGCCACAGAAGAGCGTGACATTTAAAAAGGAGGCATGAAAAACCATTTACTACCTGTGTCCTTGTTGTCACTTATAACATGTAGCAGCATAAACAAGTTGCGGGTGCTGTTCTTGCAGGTGACATCTAACGTCAAATGAGCAAGCCGGCTTACCACAGCTACGGTCCTCTGGTAGTCTGAAAGCTTTGCGCACAAGCCGCATGCTAATCGCCTTCCTTTGCCTTTTGGCAGTGCTCGTGCACTGCTAGCACTAGGCGTGAATGGTCACTATCCCGCACACACGTTTCGTTGTGCCCGTTCCCAAGCGCTCTGGAGCACTGTTTATGACGAAAGCGGAACACCTCTTGCCGTAACATTCTCAGAGCTTCTGAGTTAAGCAATCTGCGACTCTTGGTGCGAATGCCAGAGGAAAACATTTCCAATGTGTCTGGCAAGGAGAAACTGAACCTGGAGAACAACTTTGTCAGGAGCTTGCACCTGCACCTTACGCACACACAGATTTGCAGCACATTTAAATGGCCAAGCTCTTTCTTAGGCAAGTTGAATGCTGCTGTCAGAAGGCTGTGCTCCTAGTCAGATGGAAGCAGCAGCACGCACATAGCAGTTTGGCAAGCACTAAAGAGCCACAGAAGAGCGTGCCGTAACAAAATGAAACAAAAAAAAGCATTTGCTACATGTGCCTTTGTTGTCGCCTAACAACAGGTAGCAGCATAAACCAGATGCGGGTGAAGCTCTTGCAGGTGACAGCTAACGTCAAATGAGCAAGCCGGCTTTCCACAGCTGCGGTCCTCCGGCAGTCTGAAAGCTTTGCGCACAAGCCGCATGCTAAGCGCCTTCCTTTGCTTTTTAGCAGTGCTCGTGCACTGCCAGCACTAGGCGTGAATGCTCACTATCCCGCACACACGTTTCGTTGTGCCCGTTGCCAAGCGCTCTGGAGCAATGTTTATGACGAAAGAGGAACACCTCTTACCGTAACATTCTCAGAGCTCCTGAGTTAAACAATCTGCAACTCTTGCTGCGAATGCCAGAAGAAAACATTTCCAATGTGTCTGGCAGGGAGAAACTGAACCTGGAGAAAACCTTTGTCAGGAGGTGGCACCTGCACCTTACACACACACAGATTTGCAGCACATTTAAATGGCCAAGCTCTTTCTTAGGCAAGTTGAAAGCTGCTGTCAGAAGGCTGTGCTCCTTGTCAGATGGAAGCAGCAGCACGTACATAGGAGATGGCGAACACTAAAGAGCCACAGAAGAGCGTGACATTTAAAAAGGAGGCATGAAAAACCATTTACTACCTGTGTCCTTGTTGTCACTTATAACATGTAGCAGCATAAACAAGTTGCGGGTGCTGTTCTTGCAGGTGACATCTAACGTCAAATGAGCAAGCCGGCTTACCACAGCTACGGTCCTCTGGTAGTCTGAAAGCTTTGCGCACAAGCCGCATGCTAATCGCCTTCCTTTGCCTTTTGGCAGTGCTCGTGCACTGCTAGCACTAGGCGTGAATGGTCACTATCCCGCACACACGTTTCGTTGTGCCCGTTCCCAAGCGCTCTGGAGCACTGTTTATGACGAAAGCGGAACACCTCTTGCCGTAACATTCTCAGAGCTTCTGAGTTAAGCAATCTGCGACTCTTGGTGCGAATGCCAGAGGAAAACATTTCCAATGTGTCTGGCAAGGAGAAACTGAACCTGGAGAACAACTTTGTCAGGAGCTTGCACCTGCACCTTACGCACACACAGATTTGCAGCACATTTAAATGGCCAAGCTCTTTCTTAGGCAAGTTGAATGCTGCTGTCAGAAGGCTGTGCTCCTTGTCAGATGGAAGCAGCAGCACGCACATAGCAGTTTGGCAAGCACTAAAGAGCCACAGAAGAGCGTGCCGTAACAAAATGAAACAAAAAAAAGCATTTGCTACATGTGCCCTTGTTGTCGCCTAACAACAGCAGCATAAACCAGATGCCGGTGAAGTTCTTGCAGGTAACACCTAACGTCAAATGAGCAAGCCGGCTTACAACAGCTACGGTCCTCCGGCAGTCTGAAAGCTTTGCACACAAGCCACATGCTAAGCGCCTTCCTTTGCCTTTTAAAAGTGCTTGTGCATTGCCAGCATTAGGCGTGAATGCTCACTATCCCGCACACACGTTTCGTTGTGCCCGTTCCCAAGCGCTCTGGAGCACTGTTTATGACGAAAGCGGAACACCTCTTGCCGCTCCATTCTCAGAGCTCCTGAGTTAAGCAATCTGCGACTCTTAGTGCGAATGCCAGAAGAAAACATTTCCAATGTGTCTGGCAGGGAGAAACTGAACCTGGAGTACACCTTTGTCAGGAGGTGGCACCTGCACCTTACACACACACAGATTTGCATCACAGTTAAATGGCCAAGCTCTTTCTTAGGCAAGTTGAAAGCAGCTGTCAGAAGGCTGTGCTCCTTGTCAGATGGAAGCAGCAGCACGCACATAGCAGTTTGGCAAGCACTAAAGAGCCACAGAAGAGCGTGCCGTAACAAAAGGAGCAGGAAAAAGCATTTGCCACATGTGCCCTTGTTGTCGCCTAACAACAGGTAGCAGCATAAACCAGACGCGGGTGAAGTTCTTGCAGGTGACATCTAACGTCAAATGAGCAAGCCGGCTTACCACAGCTACGGTCCTCCGGCAGTCTGAAAGCTTTGAGCACAAGCCGCATGCTAAGCGCCTTCCTTTGCTTTTTAGCAGTGCTCGTGCACTGCCAGCACTAGGCGTGAATGCTCACTATCCCGCACACACGATTCGTTGTGCCCGTTCCCAAGTGCTCTGGAGCACTGTTTATGACGAAAGAGGAACACCTCTTACCGTAACATTCTCAGAGCTCCTGAGTTAAACAATCTGCAACTCATGCTGCGAATGCCAGAAGAAAACATTTCCAATGTGTCTGGCAGGGAGAAACTGAACCTGGAGAAAACCTTTGTCAGGAGGTGGCACCTGCACCTTACACACACACAGATTTGCAGCACATTTAAATGGCCAAGCTCTTTCTTAGGCAAGTTGAAAGCTGCTGTCAGAAGGCTGTGCTCCTTGTCAGATGGAAGCAGCAGCACGCACATAGCAGTTTGGCAAGCACTAAAGAGCCACAAAAGAGCGTGCCGTAACAAAATGAACAGGAAAAAGCATTTGCTACATGTGCCCTTGTTGTCGCCTAACAACAGGTAGCAGCAAAAACCAGATGCGGGTGATGTTCTTGCACGTGACATCTAACGTCAAATGAGCAAGCCGGCTTACCACAGCTACGGTCCTCCAGCAGTCTGAAAGCTTTGCGCACAAGGCGCATGCTAAGCGCCTTCCTTTGCCTTTTGGCAGTGCTCGTGCACTGCCAGCACTAGGCGTGAATGCTCACTATCCCGCACACACGATTCGTTGTGCCCGTTCCCAAGCGCTCTGGAGCACTGTTTATGACGAAAGCGGAAAACATCTTGCCGCTCCATTCTCAGAGCTCCTGAGTTAAGCAATCTGCGACTCTTGATGCGAATGCCAGAAGAAAACATTTCCAATGTGTCTGGCAGGGAGAAACTGAACCTGGAGAAAACCTTTGTCAGGAGGTGGCACCTGCACCTTACACACACACAGATTTGCATCACATTTAAATGGCCAAGCTCTTTCTTAGGCAAGTTGAAAGCTGCTGTCAGAAGGCTGTGCTCCTTGTCAGATGGAAGCAGCAGCACGTACATAGGAGATGGCGAACACTAAAGAGCCACAGAAGAGCGTGACATTTAAAAAGGAGGCATGAAAAACCATTTACTACCTGTGTCCTTGTTGTCACTTATAACATGTAGCAGCATAAACAAGTTGCGGGTGCTGTTCTTGCAGGTGACATCTAACGTCAAATGAGCAAGCCGCCTTACCACAGCTACGGTCCTCTGGTAGTCTGAAAGCTTTGCGCACAAGCCGCATGCTAATCGCCTTCCTTTGCCTTTTGGCAGTGCTCGTGCACTGCCAGCACTAGGCGTGAATGGTCACTATCCCGCACACACGTTTCTTTGTGCCCGTTCCCAAGCGCTCTGGAGCACTGTTTATGACGAAAGCGGAACACCTCTTGCCGTAACATTCTCAGAGCTTCTGAGTTAAGCAATCTGCAACTCTTAGTGCGAATGCCAGAGGAAAACATTTCCAATGTGTCTGGCAAGGAGAAACTGAACCTGGAGAACACCTTTGTCAGGAGCTTGCACCTGCACCTTACACACACACAGATTTGCATCACATTTAAATGGCCAAGCTCTTTCTTAGGAAAGTTGAAAGCTGCGGTCAGAAGGCTGTGCTCCTTGTCAGATGGAAGCAGCAGCACGCACATAGCAGTTTGGCAAGCACTAAAGAGCCACAGAAGAGCGTGCCGTAACAAAAGGAGCAGGAAAAAGCATTTGCCACATGTGCCCTTGTTGTCGCCTAACAACAGCAGCATAAACCAGATGCCGGTGAAGTTCTTGCAGGTAACACCTAACGTCAAATGAGCAAGCCGGCTTACCACAGCTGCGGTCCTCCGGCAGTCTGAAAGCTTTGCACACAAGCCACATGCTAAGCGCCTTCCTTTGCCTTTTAAAAGTGCTTGTGCATTGCCAGCACTAGGCGTGAATGCTCACTATCCCGCACACACGTTTCGTTGTGCCCGTTCCCAAGCGCTCTGGAGCACTGTTTATGACGAAAGCGGAACACCTCTTGCCGTAACATTCTCAGAGCTCCTGAGTTAAACAATCTGCAACTCATGCTGCGAATGCCAGAAGAAAACATTTCCAATGTGTCTGGCAGGGACAAACTGAACCTGGAGAAAACCTTTGTCAGGAGCTTGCACCTGCACCTTACACACACACAGATTTGCAGCACATTTAAATGGCCAAGCTCTTTCTTAAACAAGTTGAAAGCTGCTGTCAGAAGGCTGTGCTCCTTGTCAGATGGAAGCAGCAGCACGCACATAGCAGTTTGGCAAGCACTAAAGAGCCACAAAAGAGCGTGCCGTAACAAAATGAACAGGAAAAAGCATTTGCTACATGTGCCCTTGTTGTCGCCTAACAACAGGTAGCAGCAAAAACCAGATGCGGGTGAAGTTCTTGCAGGTGACATCTAACGTCAAATGAGCAAGCCGGCTTACCACAGCTGCGGTCCTCCGGCAGTCTGAAAGCTTTGCGCACAAGCCGCATGCTAAGCGCCTTCCTTTGCCTTTTGGCAGTGCTCCTGCATTGCCTGCACTAGGCGTAAATGGTCACTATCCCGCACACACGTTTCGTTGTGCCCGCTGCCAACCGGTCTGGAGCAATGTTTATGACGAAAGCGGAACACCTCTTGCCGCTCCATTCTCAGAGCTTCTGAGTTAAGCAATCTGCGACTCTTGGTGCGAATGCCAGAGGAAAACATTTCCAATGTGTCTGGCAAGGAGAAACTGAACCTGGAGAACAACTTTGTCAGGAGCTTGCACCTGCACCTTACGCACACACAGATTTGCAGCACATTTAAATGGCCAAGCTCTTTCTTAGGCAAGTTGAATGCTGCTGTCAGAAGGCTGTGCTCCTTGTCAGATGGAAGCAGCAGCACGCACATAGCAGTTTGGCAAGCACTAAAGAGCCACAGAAGAGCGTGCCGTAACAAAATGAAACAAAAAAAAGCATTTGCTACATGTGCCCTTGTTGTCGCCTAACAACAGCAGCATAAACCAGATGCCGGTGAAGTTCTTGCAGGTAACACCTAACGTCAAATGAGCAAGCCGGCTTACAACAGCTACGGTCCTCCGGCAGTCTGAAAGCTTTGCGCACAAGCCGCATGCTAAGCGCCTTCCTTTGCCTTTTGGCAGTGCTCGTGCACTGCCAGCACTAGGCGTGAATGCTCACTATCCCGCACACACGATTCGTTGTGCCCGTTCCCAAGCGCTCTGGAGCACTGTTTATGACGAAAGCGGAACACATCTTGCCGCTCCATTCTCAGAGCTCCTGAGTTAAGCAATCTGCGACTCTTGATGCGAATGCCAGAAGAAAACATTTCCAATGTGTCTGGCAGGGAGAAACTGAACCTGGAGAAAACCTTTGTCAGGAGCTTGCACCTGCACCTTACACACACACAGATTTGCATCACATTTAAATGGCCAAGCTCTTTCTTAGGCAAGTTGAAAGCTGCTGTCAGAAGGCTGTGCTCCTTGTCAGATGGAAGCAGCAGCACGCACATAGCAGTTTGGCAAGCACTGAAGAGCCACAGAAGAGCGTGGCATAGCAAAATGAAACAGGAAAAAGCATTTACTACCTGTGTCCTTGTTGTCACTTATAACATGTAGCAGCATAAACAAGTTGCGGGTGCTGTTCTTGCAGGTGACATCTAACGTCAAATGAGCAAGCCGCCTTACCACAGCTACGGTCCTCTGGTAGTCTGAAAGCTTTGCGCACAAGCCGCATGCTAATCGCCTTCCTTTGCCTTTTGGCAGTGCTCGTGCACTGCCAGCACTAGGCGTGAATGGTCACTATCCCGCACACACGTTTCGTTGTGCCCGTTCCCAAGCGCTCTGGAGCACTGTTTATGACGAAAGCGGAACACCTCTTGCCGTAACATTCTCAGAGCTTCTGAGTTAAGCAATCTGCAACTCTTAGTGCGAATGCCAGAGGAAAACATTTCCAATGTGTCTGGCAAGGAGAAACTGAACCTGGAGAACACCTTTGTCAGGAGCTTGCACATGCACCTTACACACACACAGATTTGCAGCACATTTAAATGGCCAAGCTCTTTCTTAGGCAAGTTGAAAGCTGCTGTCAGAAGGCTGTCCTCCTAGTGAGATGGAAGCAGCAGCACGCACATAGCAGTTTGGCAAGCACTAAAGAGCCACAGAAGAGCGTGCCGTAACAAAATGAAACAAAAAAAAGCATTTGCTACATGTGCCTTTGTTGTCGCCTAACAACAGGTAGCAGCATAAACCAGATGCGGGTGAAGCTCTTGCAGGTGACAGCTAACGTCAAATGAGCAAGCCGGCTTACCACAGCTGCGGTCCTCCGGCAGTCTGAAAGCTTTGCGCACAAGCCGCATGCTAAGCGCCTTCCTTTGCTTTTTAGCAGTGCTCGTGCACTGCCAGCACTAGGCGTGAATGCTCACTATCCCGCACACACGTTTCGTTGTGCCCGTTGCCAAGCGCTCTGGAGCAATGTTTATGACGAAAGAGGAACACCTCTTACCGTAACATTCTCAGAGCTCCTGAGTTAAACAATCTGCAACTCTTGCTGCGAATGCCAGAAGAAAACATTTCCAATGTGTCTGGCAGGGAGAAACTGAACCTGGAGAAAACCTTTGTCAGGAGGTGGCACCTGCACCTTACACACACACAGATTTGCATCACATTTAAATGGCCAAGCTCTTTCTTAGGCAAGTTGAAAGCTGCTGTCAGAAGGCTGTGCTCCTTGTCAGATGGAAGCAGCAGCACGTACATAGGAGATGGCGAACACTAAAGAGCCACAGAAGAGCGTGACATTTAAAAAGGAGGCATGAAAAACCATTTACTACCTGTGTCCTTGTTGTCACTTATAACATGTAGCAGCATAAACAAGTTGCGGGTGCTGTTCTTGCAGGTGACATCTAACGTCAAATGAGCAAGCCGCCTTACCACAGCTACGGTCCTCTGGTAGTCTGAAAGCTTTGCGCACAAGCCGCATGCTAATCGCCTTCCTTTGCCTTTTGGCAGTGCTCGTGCACTGCCAGCACTAGGCGTGAATGGTCACTATCCCGCACACACGTTTCGTTGTGCCCGTTCCCAAGCGCTCTGGAGCACTGTTTATGACGAAAGCGGAACACCTCTTGCCGTAACATTCTCAGAGCTCCTGAGTTAAACAATCTGCAACTCATGCTGCGAATGCCAGAAGAAAACATTTCCAATGTGTCTGGCAGGGACAAACTGAACCTGGAGAAAACCTTTGTCAGGAGCTTGCACCTGCACCTTACACACACACAGATTTGCAGCACATTTAAATGGCCAAGCTCTTTCTTAAACAAGTTGAAAGCTGCTGTCAGAAGGCTGTGCTCCTTGTCAGATGGAAGCAGCAGCACGCACATAGCAGTTTGGCAAGCACTAAAGAGCCACAAAAGAGCGTGCCGTAACAAAATGAACAGGAAAAAGCATTTGCTACATGTGCCCTTGTTGTCGCCTAACAACAGGTAGCAGCAAAAACCAGATGCGGGTGAAGTTCTTGCAGGTGACATCTAACGTCAAATGAGCAAGCCGGCTTACCACAGCTGCGGTCCTCCGGCAGTCTGAAAGCTTTGCGCACAAGCCGCATGCTAAGCGCCTTCCTTTGCCTTTTGGCAGTGCTCCTGCATTGCCTGCACTAGGCGTAAATGGTCACTATCCCGCACACACGTTTCGTTGTGCCCGCTGCCAACCGGTCTGGAGCAATGTTTATGACGAAAGCGGAACACCTCTTGCCGCTCCATTCTCAGAGCTTCTGAGTTAAGCAATCTGCGACTCTTGGTGCGAATGCCAGAGGAAAACATTTCCAATGTGTCTGGCAAGGAGAAACTGAACCTGGAGAACAACTTTGTCAGGAGCTTGCACCTGCACCTTACGCACACACAGATTTGCAGCACATTTAAATGGCCAAGCTCTTTCTTAGGCAAGTTGAATGCTGCTGTCAGAAGGCTGTGCTCCTTGTCAGATGGAAGCAGCAGCACGCACATAGCAGTTTGGCAAGCACTAAAGAGCCACAGAAGAGCGTGCCGTAACAAAATGAAACAAAAAAAAGCATTTGCTACATGTGCCCTTGTTGTCGCCTAACAACAGCAGCATAAACCAGATGCCGGTGAAGTTCTTGCAGGTAACACCTAACGTCAAATGAGCAAGCCGGCTTACAACAGCTACGGTCCTCCGGCAGTCTGAAAGCTTTGCGCACAAGCCGCATGCTAAGCGCCTTCCTTTGCCTTTTGGCAGTGCTCGTGCACTGCCAGCACTAGGCGTGAATGCTCACTATCCCGCACACACGATTCGTTGTGCCCGTTCCCAAGCGCTCTGGAGCACTGTTTATGACGAAAGCGGAACACATCTTGCCGCTCCATTCTCAGAGCTCCTGAGTTAAGCAATCTGCGACTCTTGATGCGAATGCCAGAAGAAAACATTTCCAATGTGTCTGGCAGGGAGAAACTGAACCTGGAGAAAACCTTTGTCAGGAGCTTGCACCTGCACCTTACACACACACAGATTTGCATCACATTTAAATGGCCAAGCTCTTTCTTAGGCAAGTTGAAAGCTGCTGTCAGAAGGCTGTGCTCCTTGTCAGATGGAAGCAGCAGCACGCACATAGCAGTTTGGCAAGCACTGAAGAGCCACAGAAGAGCGTGGCATAGCAAAATGAAACAGGAAAAAGCATTTACTACCTGTGTCCTTGTTGTCACTTATAACATGTAGCAGCATAAACAAGTTGCGGGTGCTGTTCTTGCAGGTGACATCTAACGTCAAATGAGCAAGCCGCCTTACCACAGCTACGGTCCTCTGGTAGTCTGAAAGCTTTGCGCACAAGCCGCATGCTAATCGCCTTCCTTTGCCTTTTGGCAGTGCTCGTGCACTGCCAGCACTAGGCGTGAATGGTCACTATCCCGCACACACGTTTCGTTGTGCCCGTTCCCAAGCGCTCTGGAGCACTGTTTATGACGAAAGCGGAACACCTCTTGCCGTAACATTCTCAGAGCTTCTGAGTTAAGCAATCTGCAACTCTTAGTGCGAATGCCAGAGGAAAACATTTCCAATGTGTCTGGCAAGGAGAAACTGAACCTGGAGAACACCTTTGTCAGGAGCTTGCACATGCACCTTACACACACACAGATTTGCAGCACATTTAAATGGCCAAGCTCTTTCTTAGGCAAGTTGAAAGCTGCTGTCAGAAGGCTGTCCTCCTAGTGAGATGGAAGCAGCAGCACGCACATAGCAGTTTGGCAAGCACTAAAGAGCCACAGAAGAGCGTGCCGTAACAAAATGAAACAAAAAAAAGCATTTGCTACATGTGCCTTTGTTGTCGCCTAACAACAGGTAGCAGCATAAACCAGATGCGGGTGAAGCTCTTGCAGGTGACAGCTAACGTCAAATGAGCAAGCCGGCTTACCACAGCTGCGGTCCTCCGGCAGTCTGAAAGCTTTGCGCACAAGCCGCATGCTAAGCGCCTTCCTTTGCTTTTTAGCAGTGCTCGTGCACTGCCAGCACTAGGCGTGAATGCTCACTATCCCGCACACACGTTTCGTTGTGCCCGTTGCCAAGCGCTCTGGAGCAATGTTTATGACGAAAGAGGAACACCTCTTACCGTAACATTCTCAGAGCTCCTGAGTTAAACAATCTGCAACTCTTGCTGCGAATGCCAGAAGAAAACATTTCCAATGTGTCTGGCAGGGAGAAACTGAACCTGGAGAAAACCTTTGTCAGGAGGTGGCACCTGCACCTTACACACACACAGATTTGCATCACATTTAAATGGCCAAGCTCTTTCTTAGGCAAGTTGAAAGCTGCTGTCAGAAGGCTGTGCTCCTTGTCAGATGGAAGCAGCAGCACGTACATAGGAGATGGCGAACACTAAAGAGCCACAGAAGAGCGTGACATTTAAAAAGGAGGCATGAAAAACCATTTACTACCTGTGTCCTTGTTGTCACTTATAACATGTAGCAGCATAAACAAGTTGCGGGTGCTGTTCTTGCAGGTGACATCTAACGTCAAATGAGCAAGCCGCCTTACCACAGCTACGGTCCTCTGGTAGTCTGAAAGCTTTGCGCACAAGCCGCATGCTAATCGCCTTCCTTTGCCTTTTGGCAGTGCTCGTGCACTGCCAGCACTAGGCGTGAATGGTCACTATCCCGCACACACGTTTCGTTGTGCCCGTTCCCAAGCGCTCTGGAGCACTGTTTATGACGAAAGCGGAACACCTCTTGCCGTAACATTCTCAGAGCTTCTGAGTTAAGCAATCTGCAACTCTTAGTGCGAATGCCAGAGGAAAACATTTCCAATGTGTCTGGCAAGGAGAAACTGAACCTGGAGAACACCTTTGTCAGGAGCTTGCACCTGCACCTTACACACACACAGATTTGCAGCACATTTAAATGGCCAAGCTCTTTCTTAGGCAAGTAGAAGGCTGCTGTCAGAAGGCTGTGCTCCTAGTCAGATGGAAGCAGCAGCACGCACATAGCAGTTTGGCAAGCACTAAAGAGCCACAGCAGAGCGTGGCATAGCAAAATGAAACAGGAAAAAGCATTTGCTACATGTGCCCTTGTTGTCGCTTAACAACAGGTAGCAGCAAAAACCAGATGCGGGTGAAGTTCTTGCAGGTGACAGCTAACGTCAAATGAGCAAGCCGGCTTACCACAGCTGCGGTCCTCCGGCAGTCTGAAAGCTTTGCGCACAAGCCGCATGCTAAGCGCCTTCCTTTGCCTTTTGGCAGTGCTCCTGCATTGCCTGCGCTAGGCGTAAATGGTCACTATCCCGCACACACGTTTCGTTGTGCCCGCTGCCAACCGGTCTGGAGCAATGTTTATGACGAAAGCGGAACACCTCTTGCCGCTCCATTCTCAGAGCTTCTGAGTTAAGCAATCTGCGACTCTTGGTGCGAATGCCAGAGGAAAAGATTTCCAAAGTGTCTGGCAAGGAGAAACTGAACCTGGAGAACACCTTTGTCAGGAGCTTGCACCTGCACCTTACACACACACAGATTTGCAGCACATTTAAATGGCCAAGCTCTTTCTTAGGCAAGTAGAAGGCTGCTGTCAGAAGGCTGTGCTCCTAGTCAGATGGAAGCAGCACGCACATAGCAGTTTGGCAAGCACTAAAGAGCCACAGCAGAGCGTGGCATAGCAAAATGAAACAGGAAAAAGCATTTGCTACATGTGCCCTTGTTGTCGCTTAACAACAGGTAGCAGCAAAAACCAGATGCGGGTGAAGTTCTTGCAGGTGACAGCTAACGTCAAATGAGCAAGCCGGCTTACCACAGCTGCGGTCCTCCGGCAGTCTGAAAGCTTTGCGCACAAGCCGCATGCTAAGCGCCTTCCTTTGCCTTTTGGCAGTGCTCCTGCATTGCCTGCGCTAGGAGTAAATGGTCACTATCCCGCACACACGTTTCGTTGTGCCCGCTGCCAACCGGTCTGGAGCAATGTTTATGACGAAAGCGGAACACCTCTTGCCGCTCCATTCTCAGAGCTTCTGAGTTAAGCAATCTGCGACTCTTGGTGCGAATGCCAGAGGAAAAGATTTCCAAAGTGTCTGGCAGGGACAAACTGAACCTGGAGAACACCTTTGTCAGGAGCTTGCACCTGCACCTTACGCACACACAGATTTGCAGCACATTTAAATGGCCAAGCTCTTTCTTAGGCAAGTTGAAAGCTGCGGTCAGAAGGCTGTGCTCCTTGTCAGATGGAAGCAGCAGCACGCACATAGCAGTTTGGCAAGCACTAAAGAGCCACAGAAGAGCGTGCCGTAACAAAAGGAGCAGGAAAAAGCATTTGCCACATGTGCCCTTGTTGTCGCCTAACAACAGGTAGCAGCATAAACCAGATGCGGGTGAAGTTCTTGCAGGTGACATCTAACGTCAAATGAGCAAGCCGGCTTACCACAGCTACGGTCCTCCGGCAGTCTGAAAGCTTTGAGCACAAGCCGCATGCTAAGCGCCTTCCTTTGCTTTTTAGCAGTGCTCGTGCACTGCCAGCACTAGGCGTGAATGCTCACTATCCCGCACACACGATTCGTTGTGCCCGTTCCCAAGCGCTCTGGAGCACTGTTTATGACGAAAGAGGAACACCTCTTACCGTAACATTCTCAGAGCTCCTGAGTTAAACAATCTGCAACTCTTGCTGCGAATGCCAGAAGAAAACATTTCCAATGTGTCTGGCAGGGAGAAACTGAACCTGGAGAAAACCTTTGTCAGGAGGTGGCACCTGCACCTTACACACACACAGATTTGCAGCACATTTAAATGGCCAAGCTCTTTCTTAGGCAAGTTGAAAGCTGCTGTCAGAAGGCTGTGCTCCTTGTCAGATGGAAGCAGCAGCACGCACATAGCAGTTTGGCAAGCACTAAAGAACCACAAAAGAGCGTGCCGTAACAAAATGAACAGGAAAAAGCATTTGCTACATGTGCCCTTGTTGTCGCCTAACAACAGGTAGCAGCAAAAACCAGATGCGGGTGATGTTCTTGCATGTGACATCTAACGTCAAATGAGCAAGCCGGCTTACCACAGCTACGGTCCTCCAGCAGTCTGAAAGCTTTGCGCACAAGCCGCATGCTAAGCGCCTTCCTTTGCCTTTTGGCAGTGCTCGTGCACTGCCAGCACTAGGCGTGAATGCTCACTATCCCGCACACACGATTCGTTGTGCCCGTTCCCAAGCGCTCTGGAGCACTGTTTATGACGAAAGCGGAACACATCTTGCCGCTCCATTCTCAGAGCTCCTGAGTTAAGCAATCTGCGACTCTTGATGCGAATGCCAGAAGAAAACATTTCCAATGTGTCTGGCAGGGAGAAACTGAACCTGGAGAAAACCTTTGTCAGGAGCTTGCACCTGCACCTTACACACACACAGATTTGCATCACATTTAAATGGCCAAGCTCTTTCTTAGGCAAGTTGAAAGCTGCTGTCAGAAGGCTGTGCTCCTTGTCAGATGGAAGCAGCAGCACGTACATAGGAGATGGCGAACACTAAAGAGCCACAGAAGAGCGTGACATTTAAAAAGGAGGCATGAAAAACCATTTACTACCTGTGTCCTTGTTGTCACTTATAACATGTAGCAGCATAAACAAGTTGCGGGTGCTGTTCTTGTAGGTGACATCTAACGTCAAATGAGCAAGCCGCCTTACCACAGCTACGGTCCTCTGGTAGTCTGAAAGCTTTGCGCACAAGCCGCATGCTAATCGCCTTCCTTTGCCTTTTGGCAGTGCTCGTGCACTGCCAGCACTAGGCGTGAATGCTCACTATCCCGCACACACGTTTCGTTGTGCCCGTTCCCAAGCGCTCTGGAGCACTGTTTATGACGAAAGCGGAACACCTCTTGCCGTAACATTCTCAGAGCTTCTGAGTTAAGCAATCTGCAACTCTTAGTGCGAATGCCAGAGGAAAAGATTTCCAAAGTGTCTGGCAAGGAGAAACTGAACCTGGAGAACACCTTTGTCAGGAGCTTGCACCTGCACCTTACACACACACAGATTTGCATCACATTTAAATGACCAAGCTCTTTCTTAGGCAAGTAGAAGGCTGCTGTCAGAAGGCTGTGCTCCTAGTCAGATGGAAGCAGCACGCACATAGCAGTTTGGCAAGCACTAAAGAGCCACAGCAGAGCGTGGCATAGCAAAATGAAACAGGAAAAAGCATTTGCTACATGTGCCCTTGTTGTCGCTTAACAACAGGTAGCAGCAAAAACCAGATGCGGGTGAAGTTCTTGCAGGTGACAGCTAACGTCAAATGAGCAAGCCGGCTTACCACAGCTGCGGTCCTCCGGCAGTCTGAAAGCTTTGCGCACAAGCCGCATGCTAAGCGCCTTCCTTTGCCTTTTGGCAGTGCTCCTGCATTGCCTGCGCTAGGAGTAAATGGTCACTATCCCGCACACACGTTTCGTTGTGCCCGCTGCCAACCGGTCTGGAGCAATGTTTATGACGAAAGAGGAACACCTCTTACCGTAACATTCTCAGAGCTCCTGAGTTAAACAATCTGCAACTCTTGCTGCGAATGCCAGAAGAAAACATTTCCAATGTGTCTGGCAGGGAGAAACTGAACCTGGAGAAAACCTTTGTCAGGAGGTGGCACCTGCACCTTACACACACACAGATTTGCAGCACATTTAAATGGCCAAGCTCTTTCTTAGGCAAGTTGAAAGCTGCTGTCAGAAGGCTGTGCTCCTTGTCAGATGGAAGCAGCAGCACGCACATAGCAGTTTGGCAAGCACTAAAGAACCACAAAAGAGCGTGCCGTAACAAAATGAACAGGAAAAAGCATTTGCTACATGTGCCCTTGTTGTCGCCTAACAACAGCAGCATAAACCAGATGCCGGTGAAGTTCTTGCAGGTAACACCTAACGTCAAATGAGCAAGCCGGCTTACCACAGCTGCGGTCCTCCGGCAGTCTGAAAGCTTTGCACACAAGCCACATGCTAAGCGCCTTCCTTTGCCTTTTAAAAGTGCTTGTGCATTGCCAGCACTAGGCGTGAATGCTCACTATCCCGCACACACGTTTCGTTGTGCCCGTTCCCAAGCGCTCTGGAGCACTGTTTATGACGAAGGCGGAATACCTCTTGCCGTAACATTCTCAGAGCTCCTGAGTTAAACAATCTGCAACTCATGCTGCGAATGCCAGAAGAAAACATTTCCAATGTGTCTGGCAGGGACAAACTGAACCTGGAGAAAACCTTTGTCAGGAGGTGGCACCTGCACCTTACACACACACAGATTTGCAGCACATTTAAATGGCCAAGCTCTTTCTTAAACAAGTTGAAAGCAGCTGTCAGAAGGCTGTGCTCCTTGTCAGATGGAAGCAGCAGCACGCACATAGCAGTTTGGCAAGCACTAAAGAGCCACAGAAGAGCGTGCCGTAACAAAAGGAGCAGGAAAAAGCATTTGCCACATGTGCCCTTGTTGTCGCCTAACAACAGGTAGCAGCATAAACCAGATGCCGGTGAAGTTCTTGCAGGTGACATCTAACGTCAAATGAGCAAGCCGGCTTACCACAGCTACGGTCCTCCGGCAGTCTGAAAGCTTTGAGCACAAGCCGCATGCTAAGCGCCTTCCTTTGCTTTTTAGCAGTGCTCGTGCACTGCCAGCACTAGGCGTGAATGCTCACTATCCCGCACACACGATTCGTTGTGCCCGTTCCCAAGCGCTCTGGAGCACTGTTTATGACGAAAGAGGAACACCTCTTACCGTAACATTCTCAGAGCTCCTGAGTTAAACAATCTGCAACTCTTGCTGCGAATGCCAGAAGAAAACATTTCCAATGTGTCTGGCAGGGAGAAACTGAACCTGGAGAAAACCTTTGTCAGGAGGTGGCACCTGCACCTTACACACACACAGATTTGCAGCACATTTAAATGGCCAAGCTCTTTCTTAGGCAAGTTGAAAGCTGCTGTCAGAAGGCTGTGCTCCTTGTCAGATGGAAGCAGCAGCACGCACATAGCAGTTTGGCAAGCACTAAAGAGCCACAAAAGAGCGTGCCGTAACAAAATGAACAGGAAAAAGCATTTGCTACATGTGCCCTTGTTGTCGCCTAACAACAGGTAGCAGCAAAAACCAGATGCGGGTGATGTTCTTGCAGGTGACATCTAACGTCAAATGAGCAAGCCGGCTTACCACAGCTACGGTCCTCCAGCAGTCTGAAAGCTTTGCGCACAAGGCGCATGCTAAGCGCCTTCCTTTGCCTTTTGGCAGTGCTCGTGCACTGCCAGCACTAGGCGTGAATGCTCACTATCCCGCACACACGATTCGTTGTGCCCGTTCCCAAGCGCTCTGGAGCACTGTTTATGACGAAAGCGGAAAACATCTTGCCGCTCCATTCTCAGAGCTCCTGAGTTAAGCAATCTGCGACTCTTGATGCGAATGCCAGAAGAAAACATTTCCAATGTGTCTGGCAGGGAGAAACTGAACCTGGAGAAAACCTTTGTCAGGAGGTGGCACCTGCACCTTACACACACACAGATTTGCATCACATTTAAATGGCCAAGCTCTTTCTTAGGCAAGTTGAAAGCTGCTGTCAGAAGGCTGTGCTCCTTGTCAGATGGAAGCAGCAGCACGTACATAGGAGATGGCGAACACTAAAGAGCCACAGAAGAGCGTGACATTTAAAAAGGAGGCATGAAAAACCATTTACTACCTGTGTCCTTGTTGTCACTTATAACATGTAGCAGCATAAACAAGTTGCGGGTGCTGTTCTTGCAGGTGACATCTAACGTCAAATGAGCAAGCCGCCTTACCACAGCTACGGTCCTCTGGTAGTCTGAAAGCTTTGCGCACAAGCCGCATGCTAATCGCCTTCCTTTGCCTTTTGGCAGTGCTCGTGCACTGCCAGCACTAGGCGTGAATGGTCACTATCCCGCACACACGTTTCGTTGTGCCCGTTCCCAAGCGCTCTGGAGCACTGTTTATGACGAAAGCGGAACACCTCTTGCCGTAACATTCTCAGAGCTTCTGAGTTAAGCAATCTGCAACTCTTAGTGCGAATGCCAGAGGAAAACATTTCCAATGTGTCTGGCAAGGAGAAACTGAACCTGGAGAACACCTTTGTCAGGAGCTTGCACCTGCACCTTACACACACACAGATTTGCATCACATTTAAATGGCCAAGCTCTTTCTTAGGAAAGTTGAAAGCTGCGGTCAGAAGGCTGTGCTCCTTGTCAGATGGAAGCAGCAGCACGCACATAGCAGTTTGGCAAGCACTAAAGAGCCACAGAAGAGCGTGCCGTAACAAAAGGAGCAGGAAAAAGCATTTGCCACATGTGCCCTTGTTGTCGCCTAACAACAGCAGCATAAACCAGATGCCGGTGAAGTTCTTGCAGGTAACACCTAACGTCAAATGAGCAAGCCGGCTTACCACAGCTGCGGTCCTCCGGCAGTCTGAAAGCTTTGCACACAAGCCACATGCTAAGCGCCTTCCTTTGCCTTTTAAAAGTGCTTGTGCATTGCCAGCACTAGGCGTGAATGCTCACTATCCCGCACACACGTTTCGTTGTGCCCGTTCCCAAGCGCTCTGGAGCACTGTTTATGACGAAAGCGGAACACCTCTTGCCGTAACATTCTCAGAGCTCCTGAGTTAAACAATCTGCAACTCATGCTGCGAATGCCAGAAGAAAACATTTCCAATGTGTCTGGCAGGGACAAACTGAACCTGGAGAAAACCTTTGTCAGGAGCTTGCACCTGCACCTTACACACACACAGATTTGCAGCACATTTAAATGGCCAAGCTCTTTCTTAAACAAGTTGAAAGCTGCTGTCAGAAGGCTGTGCTCCTTGTCAGATGGAAGCAGCAGCACGCACATAGCAGTTTGGCAAGCACTAAAGAGCCACAAAAGAGCGTGCCGTAACAAAATGAACAGGAAAAAGCATTTGCTACATGTGCCCTTGTTGTCGCCTAACAACAGGTAGCAGCAAAAACCAGATGCGGGTGAAGTTCTTGCAGGTGACATCTAACGTCAAATGAGCAAGCCGGCTTACCACAGCTGCGGTCCTCCGGCAGTCTGAAAGCTTTGCGCACAAGCCGCATGCTAAGCGCCTTCCTTTGCCTTTTGGCAGTGCTCCTGCATTGCCTGCACTAGGCGTAAATGGTCACTATCCCGCACACACGTTTCGTTGTGCCCGCTGCCAACCGGTCTGGAGCAATGTTTATGACGAAAGCGGAACACCTCTTGCCGCTCCATTCTCAGAGCTTCTGAGTTAAGCAATCTGCGACTCTTGGTGCGAATGCCAGAGGAAAACATTTCCAATGTGTCTGGCAAGGAGAAACTGAACCTGGAGAACAACTTTGTCAGGAGCTTGCACCTGCACCTTACGCACACACAGATTTGCAGCACATTTAAATGGCCAAGCTCTTTCTTAGGCAAGTTGAATGCTGCTGTCAGAAGGCTGTGCTCCTTGTCAGATGGAAGCAGCAGCACGCACATAGCAGTTTGGCAAGCACTAAAGAGCCACAGAAGAGCGTGCCGTAACAAAATGAAACAAAAAAAAGCATTTGCTACATGTGCCCTTGTTGTCGCCTAACAACAGCAGCATAAACCAGATGCCGGTGAAGTTCTTGCAGGTAACACCTAACGTCAAATGAGCAAGCCGGCTTACAACAGCTACGGTCCTCCGGCAGTCTGAAAGCTTTGCGCACAAGCCGCATGCTAAGCGCCTTCCTTTGCCTTTTGGCAGTGCTCGTGCACTGCCAGCACTAGGCGTGAATGCTCACTATCCCGCACACACGATTCGTTGTGCCCGTTCCCAAGCGCTCTGGAGCACTGTTTATGACGAAAGCGGAACACATCTTGCCGCTCCATTCTCAGAGCTCCTGAGTTAAGCAATCTGCGACTCTTGATGCGAATGCCAGAAGAAAACATTTCCAATGTGTCTGGCAGGGAGAAACTGAACCTGGAGAAAACCTTTGTCAGGAGCTTGCACCTGCACCTTACACACACACAGATTTGCAGCACATTTAAATGGCCAAGCTCTTTCTTAAACAAGTTGAAAGCTGCTGTCAGAAGGCTGTGCTCCTTGTCAGATGGAAGCAGCAGCACGCACATAGCAGTTTGGCAAGCACTAAAGAGCCACAAAAGAGCGTGCCGTAACAAAATGAACAGGAAAAAGCATTTGCTACATGTGCCCTTGTTGTCGCCTAACAACAGGTAGCAGCAAAAACCAGATGCGGGTGAAGTTCTTGCAGGTGACATCTAACGTCAAATGAGCAAGCCGGCTTACCACAGCTGCGGTCCTCCGGCAGTCTGAAAGCTTTGCGCACAAGCCGCATGCTAAGCGCCTTCCTTTGCCTTTTGGCAGTGCTCCTGCATTGCCTGCACTAGGCGTAAATGGTCACTATCCCGCACACACGTTTCGTTGTGCCCGCTGCCAACCGGTCTGGAGCAATGTTTATGACGAAAGCGGAACACCTCTTGCCGCTCCATTCTCAGAGCTTCTGAGTTAAGCAATCTGCGACTCTTGGTGCGAATGCCAGAGGAAAACATTTCCAATGTGTCTGGCAAGGAGAAACTGAACCTGGAGAACAACTTTGTCAGGAGCTTGCACCTGCACCTTACGCACACACAGATTTGCAGCACATTTAAATGGCCAAGCTCTTTCTTAGGCAAGTTGAATGCTGCTGTCAGAAGGCTGTGCTCCTTGTCAGATGGAAGCAGCAGC
This sequence comes from Poecile atricapillus, assembly GCF_030490865.1. Taxonomy (NCBI): domain Eukaryota; kingdom Metazoa; phylum Chordata; class Aves; order Passeriformes; family Paridae; genus Poecile; species Poecile atricapillus. Next base: position 117,099,938 of record NC_081249.1, on the reverse strand, counting down.
ACGCACATAGCAGTTTGGCAAGCACTAAAGAGCCACAGAAGAGCGTGCCGTAACAAAATGAAACAAAAAAAAGCATTTGCTACATGTGCCCTTGTTGTCGCCTAACAACAGCAGCATAAACCAGATGCCGGTGAAGTTCTTGCAGGTAACACCTAACGTCAAATGAGCAAGCCGGCTTACAACAGCTACGGTCCTCCGGCAGTCTGAAAGCTTTGCGCACAAGCCGCATGCTAAGCGCCTTCCTTTGCCTTTTGGCAGTGCTCGTGCACTGCCAGCACTAGGCGTGAATGCTCACTATCCCGCACACACGATTCGTTGTGCCCGTTCCCAAGCGCTCTGGAGCACTGTTTATGACGAAAGCGGAACACATCTTGCCGCTCCATTCTCAGAGCTCCTGAGTTAAGCAATCTGCGACTCTTGATGCGAATGCCAGAAGAAAACATTTCCAATGTGTCTGGCAGGGAGAAACTGAACCTGGAGAAAACCTTTGTCAGGAGCTTGCACCTGCACCTTACACACACACAGATTTGCATCACATTTAAATGGCCAAGCTCTTTCTTAGGCAAGTTGAAAGCTGCTGTCAGAAGGCTGTGCTCCTTGTCAGATGGAAGCAGCAGCACGCACATAGCAGTTTGGCAAGCACTGAAGAGCCACAGAAGAGCGTGGCATAGCAAAATGAAACAGGAAAAAGCATTTACTACCTGTGTCCTTGTTGTCACTTATAACATGTAGCAGCATAAACAAGTTGCGGGTGCTGTTCTTGCAGGTGACATCTAACGTCAAATGAGCAAGCCGCCTTACCACAGCTACGGTCCTCTGGTAGTCTGAAAGCTTTGCGCACAAGCCGCATGCTAATCGCCTTCCTTTGCCTTTTGGCAGTGCTCGTGCACTGCCAGCACTAGGCGTGAATGGTCACTATCCCGCACACACGTTTCGTTGTGCCCGTTCCCAAGCGCTCTGGAGCACTGTTTATGACGAAAGCGGAACACCTCTTGCCGTAACATTCTCAGAGCTTCTGAGTTAAGCAATCTGCAACTCTTAGTGCGAATGCCAGAGGAAAACATTTCCAATGTGTCTGGCAAGGAGAAACTGAACCTGGAGAACACCTTTGTCAGGAGCTTGCACATGCACCTTACACACACACAGATTTGCAGCACATTTAAATGGCCAAGCTCTTTCTTAGGCAAGTTGAAAGCTGCTGTCAGAAGGCTGTCCTCCTAGTGAGATGGAAGCAGCAGCACGCACATAGCAGTTTGGCAAGCACTAAAGAGCCACAGAAGAGCGTGCCGTAACAAAATGAAACAAAAAAAAGCATTTGCTACATGTGCCTTTGTTGTCGCCTAACAACAGGTAGCAGCATAAACCAGATGCGGGTGAAGCTCTTGCAGGTGACAGCTAACGTCAAATGAGCAAGCCGGCTTACCACAGCTGCGGTCCTCCGGCAGTCTGAAAGCTTTGCGCACAAGCCGCATGCTAAGCGCCTTCCTTTGCTTTTTAGCAGTGCTCGTGCACTGCCAGCACTAGGCGTGAATGCTCACTATCCCGCACACACGTTTCGTTGTGCCCGTTGCCAAGCGCTCTGGAGCAATGTTTATGACGAAAGAGGAACACCTCTTACCGTAACATTCTCAGAGCTCCTGAGTTAAACAATCTGCAACTCTTGCTGCGAATGCCAGAAGAAAACATTTCCAATGTGTCTGGCAGGGAGAAACTGAACCTGGAGAAAACCTTTGTCAGGAGGTGGCACCTGCACCTTACACACACACAGATTTGCATCACATTTAAATGGCCAAGCTCTTTCTTAGGCAAGTTGAAAGCTGCTGTCAGAAGGCTGTGCTCCTTGTCAGATGGAAGCAGCAGCACGTACATAGGAGATGGCGAACACTAAAGAGCCACAGAAGAGCGTGACATTTAAAAAGGAGGCATGAAAAACCATTTACTACCTGTGTCCTTGTTGTCACTTATAACATGTAGCAGCATAAACAAGTTGCGGGTGCTGTTCTTGCAGGTGACATCTAACGTCAAATGAGCAAGCCGCCTTACCACAGCTACGGTCCTCTGGTAGTCTGAAAGCTTTGCGCACAAGCCGCATGCTAATCGCCTTCCTTTGCCTTTTGGCAGTGCTCGTGCACTGCCAGCACTAGGCGTGAATGGTCACTATCCCGCACACACGTTTCGTTGTGCCCGTTCCCAAGCGCTCTGGAGCACTGTTTATGACGAAAGCGGAACACCTCTTGCCGTAACATTCTCAGAGCTTCTGAGTTAAGCAATCTGCAACTCTTAGTGCGAATGCCAGAGGAAAACATTTCCAATGTGTCTGGCAAGGAGAAACTGAACCTGGAGAACACCTTTGTCAGGAGCTTGCACCTGCACCTTACACACACACAGATTTGCAGCACATTTAAATGGCCAAGCTCTTTCTTAGGCAAGTAGAAGGCTGCTGTCAGAAGGCTGTGCTCCTAGTCAGATGGAAGCAGCAGCACGCACATAGCAGTTTGGCAAGCACTAAAGAGCCACAGCAGAGCGTGGCATAGCAAAATGAAACAGGAAAAAGCATTTGCTACATGTGCCCTTGTTGTCGCTTAACAACAGGTAGCAGCAAAAACCAGATGCGGGTGAAGTTCTTGCAGGTGACAGCTAACGTCAAATGAGCAAGCCGGCTTACCACAGCTGCGGTCCTCCGGCAGTCTGAAAGCTTTGCGCACAAGCCGCATGCTAAGCGCCTTCCTTTGCCTTTTGGCAGTGCTCCTGCATTGCCTGCGCTAGGCGTAAATGGTCACTATCCCGCACACACGTTTCGTTGTGCCCGCTGCCAACCGGTCTGGAGCAATGTTTATGACGAAAGCGGAACACCTCTTGCCGCTCCATTCTCAGAGCTTCTGAGTTAAGCAATCTGCGACTCTTGGTGCGAATGCCAGAGGAAAAGATTTCCAAAGTGTCTGGCAAGGAGAAACTGAACCTGGAGAACACCTTTGTCAGGAGCTTGCACCTGCACCTTACACACACACAGATTTGCAGCACATTTAAATGGCCAAGCTCTTTCTTAGGCAAGTTGAAAGCTGCTGTCAGAAGGCTGTGCTCCTTGTCAGATGGAAGCAGCAGCACGCACATAGCAGTTTGGCAAGCACTAAAGAGCCACAGAAGAGCGTGCCGTAACAAAAGGAGCAGGAAAAAGCATTTGCCACATGTGCCCTTGTTGTCGCCTAACAACAGGTAGCAGCATAAACCAGATGCGGGTGAAGTTCTTGCAGGTGACATCTAACGTCAAATGAGCAAGCCGGCTTACCACAGCTACGGTCCTCCGGCAGTCTGAAAGCTTTGAGCACAAGCCGCATGCTAAGCGCCTTCCTTTGCTTTTTAGCAGTGCTCGTGCACTGCCAGCACTAGGCGTGAATGCTCACTATCCCGCACACACGATTCGTTGTGCCCGTTCCCAAGCGCTCTGGAGCACTGTTTATGACGAAAGAGGAACACCTCTTACCGTAACATTCTCAGAGCTCCTGAGTTAAACAATCTGCAACTCTTAGTGCGAATGCCAGAAGAAAACATTTCCAATGTGTCTGGCAGGGAGAAACTGAACCTGGAGAAAACCTTTGTCAGGAGGTGGCACCTGCACCTTACACACACACAGATTTGCAGCACATTTAAATGGCCAAGCTCTTTCTTAGGCAAGTTGAAAGCTGCTGTCAGAAGGCTGTGCTCCTTGTCAGATGGAAGCAGCAGCACGCACATAGCAGTTTGGCAAGCACTAAAGAACCACAAAAGAGCGTGCCGTAACAAAATGAACAGGAAAAAGCATTTGCTACATGTGCCCTTGTTGTCGCCTAACAACAGGTAGCAGCAAAAACCAGATGCGGGTGATGTTCTTGCATGTGACATCTAACGTCAAATGAGCAAGCCGGCTTACCACAGCTACGGTCCTCCGGCAGTCTGAAAGCTTTGCGCACAAGCCGCATGCTAAGCGCCTTCCTTTGCCTTTTGGCAGTGCTCGTGCACTGCCAGCACTAGGCGTGAATGCTCACTATCCCGCACACACGATTCGTTGTGCCCGTTCCCAAGCGCTCTGGAGCACTGTTTATGACGAAAGCGGAACACATCTTGCCGCTCCATTCTCAGAGCTCCTGAGTTAAGCAATCTGCGACTCTTGATGCGAATGCCAGAAGAAAACATTTCCAATGTGTCTGGCAGGGAGAAACTGAACCTGGAGAAAACCTTTGTCAGGAGCTTGCACCTGCACCTTACACACACACAGATTTGCATCACATTTAAATGGCCAAGCTCTTTCTTAGGCAAGTTGAAAGCTGCTGTCAGAAGGCTGTGCTCCTTGTCAGATGGAAGCAGCAGCACGTACATAGGAGATGGCGAACACTAAAGAGCCACAGAAGAGCGTGACATTTAAAAAGGAGGCATGAAAAACCATTTACTACCTGTGTCCTTGTTGTCACTTATAACATGTAGCAGCATAAACAAGTTGCGGGTGCTGTTCTTGTAGGTGACATCTAACGTCAAATGAGCAAGCCGCCTTACCACAGCTACGGTCCTCTGGTAGTCTGAAAGCTTTGCGCACAAGCCGCATGCTAATCGCCTTCCTTTGCCTTTTGGCAGTGCTCGTGCACTGCCAGCACTAGGCGTGAATGCTCACTATCCCGCACACACGTTTCGTTGTGCCCGTTCCCAAGCGCTCTGGAGCACTGTTTATGACGAAAGCGGAACACCTCTTGCCGTAACATTCTCAGAGCTTCTGAGTTAAGCAATCTGCAACTCTTAGTGCGAATGCCAGAGGAAAACATTTCCAATGTGTCTGGCAAGGAGAAACTGAACCTGGAGAACACCTTTGTCAGGAGCTTGCACCTGCACCTTACACACACACAGATTTGCAGCACATTTAAATGGCCAAGCTCTTTCTTAGGCAAGTAGAAGGCTGCTGTCAGAAGGCTGTGCTCCTAGTCAGATGGAAGCAGCACGCACATAGCAGTTTGGCAAGCACTAAAGAGCCACAGCAGAGCGTGGCATAGCAAAATGAAACAGGAAAAAGCATTTGCTACATGTGCCCTTGTTGTCGCTTAACAACAGGTAGCAGCAAAAACCAGATGCGGGTGAAGTTCTTGCAGGTGACAGCTAACGTCAAATGAGCAAGCCGGCTTACCACAGCTGCGGTCCTCCGGCAGTCTGAAAGCTTTGCGCACAAGCCGCATGCTAAGCGCCTTCCTTTGCCTTTTGGCAGTGCTCCTGCATTGCCTGCGCTAGGAGTAAATGGTCACTATCCCGCACACACGTTTCGTTGTGCCCGCTGCCAACCGGTCTGGAGCAATGTTTATGACGAAAGAGGAACACCTCTTACCGTAACATTCTCAGAGCTCCTGAGTTAAACAATCTGCAACTCTTGCTGCGAATGCCAGAAGAAAACATTTCCAATGTGTCTGGCAGGGAGAAACTGAACCTGGAGAAAACCTTTGTCAGGAGGTGGCACCTGCACCTTACACACACACAGATTTGCAGCACATTTAAATGGCCAAGCTCTTTCTTAGGCAAGTTGAAAGCTGCTGTCAGAAGGCTGTGCTCCTTGTCAGATGGAAGCAGCAGCACGCACATAGCAGTTTGGCAAGCACTAAAGAACCACAAAAGAGCGTGCCGTAACAAAATGAACAGGAAAAAGCATTTGCTACATGTGCCCTTGTTGTCGCCTAACAACAGCAGCATAAACCAGATGCCGGTGAAGTTCTTGCAGGTAACACCTAACGTCAAATGAGCAAGCCGGCTTACCACAGCTGCGGTCCTCCGGCAGTCTGAAAGCTTTGCACACAAGCCACATGCTAAGCGCCTTCCTTTGCCTTTTAAAAGTGCTTGTGCATTGCCAGCACTAGGCGTGAATGCTCACTATCCCGCACACACGATTCGTTGTGCCCGTTCCCAAGCGCTCTGGAGCACTGTTTATGACGAAAGCGGAATACCTCTTGCCGTAACATTCTCAGAGCTCCTGAGTTAAACAATCTGCAACTCATGCTGCGAATGCCAGAAGAAAACATTTCCAATGTGTCTGGCAGGGACAAACTGAACCTGGAGAAAACCTTTGTCAGGAGGTGGCACCTGCACCTTACACACACACAGATTTGCAGCACATTTAAATGGCCAAGCTCTTTCTTAAACAAGTTGAAAGCTGCTGTCAGAAGGCTGTGCTCCTTGTCAGATGGAAGCAGCAGCACGCACATAGCAGTTTGGCAAGCACTAAAGAGCCACAAAAGAGCGTGCCGTAACAAAATGAACAGGAAAAAGCATTTGCTACATGTGCCCTTGTTGTCGCCTAACAACAGGTAGCAGCAAAAACCAGATGCGGGTGAAGTTCTTGCAGGTGACATCTAACGTCAAATGAGCAAGCCGGCTTACCACAGCTGCGGTCCTCCGGCAGTCTGAAAGCTTTGCGCACAAGCCGCATGCTAAGCGCCTTCCTTTGCCTTTTGGCAGTGCTCCTGCATTGCCTGCACTAGGCGTAAATGGTCACTATCCCGCACACACGTTTCGTTGTGCCCGCTGCCAACCGGTCTGGAGCAATGTTTATGACGAAAGCGGAACACCTCTTGCCGCTCCATTCTCAGAGCTTCTGAGTTAAGCAATCTGCGACTCTTGGTGCGAATGCCAGAGGAAAACATTTCCAATGTGTCTGGCAAGGAGAAACTGAACCTGGAGAACAACTTTGTCAGGAGCTTGCACCTGCACCTTACGCACACACAGATTTGCAGCACATTTAAATGGCCAAGCTCTTTCTTAGGCAAGTTGAATGCTGCTGTCAGAAGGCTGTGCTCCTTGTCAGATGGAAGCAGCAGCACGCACATAGCAGTTTGGCAAGCACTAAAGAGCCACAGAAGAGCGTGCCGTAACAAAAGGAGCAGGAAAAAGCATTTGCCACATGTGCCCTTGTTGTCGCCTAACAACAGGTAGCAGCATAAACCAGATGCCGGTGAAGTTCTTGCAGGTGACATCTAACGTCAAATGAGCAAGCCGGCTTACCACAGCTACGGTCCTCCGGCAGTCTGAAAGCTTTGAGCACAAGCCGCATGCTAAGCGCCTTCCTTTGCTTTTTAGCAGTGCTCGTGCACTGCCAGCACTAGGCGTGAATGCTCACTATCCCGCACACACGATTCGTTGTGCCCGTTCCCAAGCGCTCTGGAGCACTGTTTATGACGAAAGAGGAACACCTCTTACCGTAACATTCTCAGAGCTCCTGAGTTAAACAATCTGCAACTCTTGCTGCGAATGCCAGAAGAAAACATTTCCAATGTGTCTGGCAGGGAGAAACTGAACCTGGAGAAAACCTTTGTCAGGAGGTGGCACCTGCACCTTACACACACACAGATTTGCAGCACATTTAAATGGCCAAGCTCTTTCTTAGGCAAGTTGAAAGCTGCTGTCAGAAGGCTGTGCTCCTTGTCAGATGGAAGCAGCAGCACGCACATAGCAGTTTGGCAAGCACTAAAGAACTACAAAAGAGCGTGCCGTAACAAAAGGAGCAGGAAAAAGCATTTGCCACATGTGCCCTTGTTGTCGCCTAACAACAGGTAGCAGCATAAACCAGATGCCGGTGAAGTTCTTGCAGGTGACATCTAACGTCAAATGAGCAAGCCGGCTTACCACAGCTACGGTCCTCCGGCAGTCTGAAAGCTTTGAGCACAAGCCGCATGCTAAGCGCCTTCCTTTGCTTTTTAGCAGTGCTCGTGCACTGCCAGCACTAGGCGTGAATGCTCACTATCCCGCACACACGATTCGTTGTGCCCGTTGCCAAGCGCTCTGGAGCACTGTTTATGACGAAAGAGGAACACCTCTTACCGTAACATTCTCAGAGCTCCTGAGTTAAACAATCTGCAACTCTTGCTGCGAATGCCAGAAGAAAACATTTCCAATGTGTCTGGCAGGGAGAAACTGAACCTGGAGAAAACCTTTGTCAGGAGGTGGCACCTGCACCTTACACACACACAGATTTGCAGCACATTTAAATGGCCAAGCTCTTTCTTAGGCAAGTTGAAAGCTGCTGTCAGAAGGCTGTGCTCCTTGTCAGATGGAAGCAGCAGCACGCACATAGCAGTTTGGCAAGCACTAAAGAACCACAAAAGAGCGTGCCGTAACAAAATGAACAGGAAAAAGCATTTACTACCTGTGTCCTTGTTGTCACTTATAACATGTAGCAGCATAAACAAGTTGCGGGTGCTGTTCTTGCAGGTGACATCTAACGTCAAATGAGCAAGCCGCCTTACCACAGCTACGGTCCTCTGGTAGTCTGAAAGCTTTGCGCACAAGCCGCATGCTAATCGCCTTCCTTTGCCTTTTGGCAGTGCTCGTGCACTGCCAGCACTAGGCGTGAATGCTCACTATCCCGCACACACGTTTCGTTGTGCCCGTTCCCAAGCGCTCTGGAGCACTGTTTATGACGAAAGCGGAACACCTCTTGCCGTAACATTCTCAGAGCTTCTGAGTTAAGCAATCTGCAACTCTTAGTGCGAATGCCAGAGGAAAACATTTCCAAAGTGTCTGGCAAGGAGAAACTGAACCTGGAGAACACCTTTGTCAGGAGCTTGCACCTGCACCTTACGCACACACAGATTTGCAGCACATTTAAATGGCCAAGCTCTTTCTTAGGCAAGTTGAAAGCTGCGGTCAGAAGGCTGTGCTCCTTGTCAGATGGAAGCAGCAGCACGCACATAGCAGTTTGGCAAGCACTAAAGAGCCACAGAAGAGCTTGACATTTAAAAAGGAGGCATGAAAAACCATTTACTACCTGTGCCCTTGTTGTCACTTATAACATGTAGCAGCATAAACCAGATGCGGGGGCTGTTCTTGCATGTGACATCTAACGTCAAATGAGCAAGCCGCCTTACCACAGCTACGGTCCTCTGGCAGTCTGAAAGCTTTGCACACAAGCCACATGCTAAGCGCCTTCCTTTGCCTTTTAAAAGTGCTTGTGCATTGCCAGCACTAGGCGTGAATGCTCACTATCCCGCACACACGTTTCGTTGTGCCCGTTCCCAAGCGCTCTGGAGCACTGTTTATGACGAAAGCGGAACACCTCTTGCCGTAACATTCTCAGAGCTCCTGAGTTAAGCAATCTGCAACTCTTAGTGCGAATGCCAGAAGAAAACATTTCCAATGTGTCTGGCAGGGAGAAACTGAACCTGGAGAACACCTTTGTCAGGAGGTGGCACCTGCACCTTACACACACACAGATTTGCATCACATTTAAATGGCCAAGCTCTTTCTTAGGCAAGTTGAAAGCTGCTGTCAGAAGGCTGTGCTCCTTGTCAGATGGAAGCAGCAGCACGCACATAGCAGTTTGGCAAGCACTAAAGAGCCACAGCAGAGCGTGGCATAGCAAAATGAAACAGGAAAAAGCATTTGCTACATGTGCCCTTGTTGTCGCCTAACAATAGCAGCATAAACCAGATGCCGGTGAAGTTCTTGCAGGTAACACCTAACGTCAAATGAGCAAGCCGGCTTACCACAGCTGCGGTCCTCCGGCAGTCTGAAAGCTTTGCACACAAGCCACATGCTAAGCGCCTTCCTTTGCCTTTTAAAAGTGCTTGTGCATTGCCAGCACTAGGCGTGAATGCTCACTATCCCGCACACACGTTTCGTTGTGCCCGTTCCCAAGCGCTCTGGAGCACTGTTTATGACGAAAGCGGAACACCTCTTGCCGTAACATTCTCAGAGCTCCTGAGTTAAACAATCTGCAACTCATAGTGCGAATGCCAGAGGAAAACATTTCCAATGTGTCTGGCAAGGAGAAACTGAACCTGGAGAACACCTTTGTCAGGAGCTTGCACCTGCACCTTACACACACACAGATTTGCAGCACATTTAAATGGCCAAGCTCTTTCTTAGGCAAGTTGAAAGCTGCTGTCAGAAGGCTGTGCTCCTAGTCAGATGGAAGCAGCAGCACGCACATAGCAGTTTGGCAAGCACTAAAGAGCCACAGAAGAGCGTGCCGTAACAAAATGAAACAAAAAAAAGCATTTGCTACATGTGCCTTTGTTGTCGCCTAACAACAGGTAGCAGCATAAACCAGATGCGGGTGAAGCTCTTGCAGGTGACAGCTAACGTCAAATGAGCAAGCCGGCTTACCACAGCTGCGGTCCTCCGGCAGTCTGAAAGCTTTGCGCACAAGCCGCATGCTAATCGCCTTCCTTTGCTTTTTAGCAGTGCTCGTGCACTGCCAGCACTAGGCGTGAATGCTCACTATCCCGCACACACGTTTCGTTGTGCCCGTTGCCAAGCGCTCTGGAGCAATGTTTATGACGAAAGAGGAACACCTCTTACCGTAACATTCTCAGAGCTCCTGAGTTAAACAATCTGCAACTCTTGCTGCGAATGCCAGAAGAAAACATTTCCAATGTGTCTGGCAGGGAGAAACTGAACCTGGAGAAAACCTTTGTCAGGAGGTGGCACCTGCACCTTACACACACACAGATTTGCAGCACATTTAAATGGCCAAGCTCTTTCTTAGGCAAGTTGAAAGCTGCTGTCAGAAGGCTGTGCTCCTTGTCAGATGGAAGCAGCAGCACGCACATAGCAGTTTGGCAAGCACTAAAGAACCACAAAAGAGCGTGCCGTAACAAAATGAACAGGAAAAAGCATTTGCTACATGTGCCCTTGTTGTCGCCTAACAACAGCAGCATAAACCAGATGCCGGTGAAGTTCTTGCAGGTAACACCTAACGTCAAATGAGCAAGCCGGCTTACCACAGCTGCGGTCCTCCGGCAGTCTGAAAGCTTTGCACACAAGCCACATGCTAAGCGCCTTCCTTTGCCTTTTAAAAGTGCTTGTGCATTGCCAGCACTAGGCGTGAATGCTCACTATCCCGCACACACGTTTCGTTGTGCCCGTTCCCAAGCGCTCTGGAGCACTGTTTATGACGAAAGCGGAATACCTCTTGCCGTAACATTCTCAGAGCTCCTGAGTTAAACAATCTGCAACTCATGCTGCGAATGCCAGAAGAAAACATTTCCAATGTGTCTGGCAGGGACAAACTGAACCTGGAGAAAACCTTTGTCAGGAGGTGGCACCTGCACCTTACACACACACAGATTTGCAGCACATTTAAATGGCCAAGCTCTTTCTTAAACAAGTTGAAAGCTGCTGTCAGAAGGCTGTGCTCCTTGTCAGATGGAAGCAGCAGCACGCACATAGCAGTTTGGCAAGCACTAAAGAGCCACAAAAGAGCGTGCCGTAACAAAATGAACAGGAAAAAGCATTTGCTACATGTGCCCTTGTTGTCGCCTAACAACAGGTAGCAGCAAAAACCAGATGCGGGTTAAGTTCTTGCAGGTGACATCTAACGTCAAATGAGCAAGCCGGCTTACCACAGCTGCGGTCCTCCGGCAGTCTGAAAGCTTTGCGCACAAGCCGCATGCTAAGCGCCTTCCTTTGCCTTTTGGCAGTGCTCCTGCATTGCCTGCACTAGGCGTAAATGGTCACTATCCCGCACACACGTTTCGTTGTGCCCGCTGCCAACCGGTCTGGAGCAATGTTTATGACGAAAGCGGAACACCTCTTGCCGCTCCATTCTCAGAGCTTCTGAGTTAAGCAATCTGCGACTCTTGGTGCGAATGCCAGAGGAAAACATTTCCAATGTGTCTGGCAAGGAGAAACTGAACCTGGAGAACAACTTTGTCAGGAGCTTGCACCTGCACCTTACGCACACACAGATTTGCAGCACATTTAAATGGCCAAGCTCTTTCTTAGGCAAGTTGAATGCTGCTGTCAGAAGGCTGTGCTCCTTGTCAGATGGAAGCAGCAGCACGCACATAGCAGTTTGGCAAGCACTAAAGAGCCACAGAAGAGCGTGCCGTAACAAAAGGAGCAGGAAAAAGCATTTGCCACATGTGCCCTTGTTGTCGCCTAACAACAGGTAGCAGCATAAACCAGATGCCGGTGAAGTTCTTGCAGGTGACATCTAACGTCAAATGAGCAAGCCGGCTTACCACAGCTACGGTCCTCCGGCAGTCTGAAAGCTTTGAGCACAAGCCGCATGCTAAGCGCCTTCCTTTGCTTTTTAGCAGTGCTCGTGCACTGCCAGCACTAGGCGTGAATGCTCACTATCCCGCACACACGATTCGTTGTGCCCGTTCCCAAGCGCTCTGGAGCACTGTTTATGACGAAAGAGGAACACCTCTTACCGTAACATTCTCAGAGCTCCTGAGTTAAACAATCTGCAACTCTTGCTGCGAATGCCAGAAGAAAACATTTCCAATGTGTCTGGCAGGGAGAAACTGAACCTGGAGAAAACCTTTGTCAGGAGGTGGCACCTGCACCTTACACACACACAGATTTGCAGCACATTTAAATGGCCAAGCTCTTTCTTAGGCAAGTTGAAAGCTGCTGTCAGAAGGCTGTGCTCCTTGTCAGATGGAAGCAGCAGCACGCACATAGCAGTTTGGCAAGCACTAAAGAACCACAAAAGAGCGTGCCGTAACAAAATGAACAGGAAAAAGCATTTACTACCTGTGTCCTTGTTGTCACTTATAACATGTAGCAGCATAAACAAGTTGCGGGTGCTGTTCTTGCAGGTGACATCTAACGTCAAATGAGCAAGCCGCCTTACCACAGCTACGGTCCTCTGGTAGTCTGAAAGCTTTGCGCACAAGCCGCATGCTAATCGCCTTCCTTTGCCTTTTGGCAGTGCTCGTGCACTGCCAGCACTAGGCGTGAATGCTCACTATCCCGCACACACGTTTCGTTGTGCCCGTTCCCAAGCGCTCTGGAGCACTGTTTATGACGAAAGCGGAACACCTCTTGCCGTAACATTCTCAGAGCTTCTGAGTTAAGCAATCTGCAACTCTTAGTGCGAATGCCAGAGGAAAACATTTCCAAAGTGTCTGGCAAGGAGAAACTGAACCTGGAGAACACCTTTGTCAGGAGCTTGCACCTGCACCTTACGCACACACAGATTTGCAGCACATTTAAATGGCCAAGCTCTTTCTTAGGCAAGTTGAAAGCTGCGGTCAGAAGGCTGTGCTCCTTGTCAGATGGAAGCAGCAGCACGCACATAGCAGTTTGGCAAGCACTAAAGAGCCACAGAAGAGCTTGACATTTAAAAAGGAGGCATGAAAAACCATTTACTACCTGTGCCCTTGTTGTCACTTATAACATGTAGCAGCATAAACCAGATGCGGGGGCTGTTCTTGCATGTGACATCTAACGTCAAATGAGCAAGCCGCCTTACCACAGCTACGGTCCTCTGGCAGTCTGAAAGCTTTGCACACAAGCCACATGCTAAGCGCCTTCCTTTGCCTTTTAAAAGTGCTTGTGCATTGCCAGCACTAGGCGTGAATGCTCACTATCCCGCACACACGTTTCGTTGTGCCCGTTCCCAAGCGCTCTGGAGCACTGTTTATGACGAAAGCGGAACACCTCTTGCCGCTCCATTCTCAGAGCTCCTGAGTTAAGCAATCTGCAACTCTTAGTGCGAATGCCAGAAGAAAACATTTCCAATGTGTCTGGCAGGGAGAAACTGAACCTGGAGAAAACCTTTGTCAGGAGGTGGCACCTGCACCTTACACACACACAGATTTGCATCACAGTTAAATGGCCAAGCTCTTTCTTAGGCAAGTTGAAAGCTGCTGTCAGAAGGCTGTGCTCCTTGTCAGATGGAAGCAGCAGCACGCACATAGCAGTTTGGCAAGCACTAAAGAGCCACAGAAGAGCGTGCCGTAACAAAAGGAGCAGGAAAAAGCATTTGCCACATGTGCCCTTGTTGTCGCCTAACAACAGGTAGCAGCATAAACCAGATGCCGGTGAAGTTCTTGCAGGTGACATCTAACGTCAAATGAGCAAGCCGGCTTACCACAGCTACGGTCCTCCGGCAGTCTGAAAGCTTTGAGCACAAGCCGCATGCTAAGCGCCTTCCTTTGCTTTTTAGCAGTGCTCGTGCACTGCCAGCACTAGGCGTGAATGCTCACTATCCCGCACACACGATTCGTTGTGCCCGTTCCCAAGCGCTCTGGAGCACTGTTTATGACGAAAGAGGAACACCTCTTACCGTAACATTCTCAGAGCTCCTGAGTTAAACAATCTGCAACTCTTGCTGCGAATGCCAGAAGAAAACATTTCCAATGTGTCTGGCAGGGAGAAACTGAACCTGGAGAAAACCTTTGTCAGGAGGTGGCACCTGCACCTTACACACACACAGATTTGCAGCACATTTAAATGGCCAAGCTCTTTCTTAGGCAAGTTGAAAGCTGCTGTCAGAAGGCTGTGCTCCTTGTCAGATGGAAGCAGCAGCACGCACATAGCAGTTTGGCAAGCACTAAAGAACCACAAAAGAGCGTGCCGTAACAAAATGAACAGGAAAAAGCATTTACTACCTGTGTCCTTGTTGTCACTTATAACATGTAGCAGCATAAACAAGTTGCGGGTGCTGTTCTTGCAGGTGACATCTAACGTCAAATGAGCAAGCCGCCTTACCACAGCTACGGTCCTCTGGTAGTCTGAAAGCTTTGCGCACAAGCCGCATGCTAATCGCCTTCCTTTGCCTTTTGGCAGTGCTCGTGCACTGCCAGCACTAGGCGTGAATGCTCACTATCCCGCACACACGTTTCGTTGTGCCCGTTCCCAAGCGCTCTGGAGCACTGTTTATGACGAAAGCGGAACACCTCTTGCCGTAACATTCTCAGAGCTTCTGAGTTAAGCAATCTGCAACTCTTAGTGCGAATGCCAGAGGAAAACATTTCCAAAGTGTCTGGCAAGGAGAAACTGAACCTGGAGAACACCTTTGTCAGGAGCTTGCACCTGCACCTTACGCACACACAGATTTGCAGCACATTTAAATGGCCAAGCTCTTTCTTAGGCAAGTTGAAAGCTGCGGTCAGAAGGCTGTGCTCCTTGTCAGATGGAAGCAGCAGCACGCACATAGCAGTTTGGCAAGCACTAAAGAGCCACAGAAGAGCTTGACATTTAAAAAGGAGGCATGAAAAACCATTTACTACCTGTGCCCTTGTTGTCACTTATAACATGTAGCAGCATAAACCAGATGCGGGGGCTGTTCTTGCATGTGACATCTAACGTCAAATGAGCAAGCCGCCTTACCACAGCTACGGTCCTCTGGCAGTCTGAAAGCTTTGCACACAAGCCACATGCTAAGCGCCTTCCTTTGCCTTTTAAAAGTGCTTGTGCATTGCCAGCACTAGGCGTGAATGCTAACTATCCCGCACACACGTTTCGTTGTGCCCGTTCCCAAGCGCTCTGGAGCACTGTTTATGACGAAAGCGGAACACCTCTTGCCGTAACATTCTCAGAGCTCCTGAGTTAAGCAATCTGCAACTCTTAGTGCGAATGCCAGAAGAAAACATTTCCAATGTGTCTGGCAGGGAGAAACTGAACCTGGAGAACACCTTTGTCAGGAGCTTGCACCTGCACCTTACACACACACAGATTTGCATCACATTTAAATGGCCAAGCTCTTTCTTAGGCAAGTTGAAAGCTGCTGTCAGAAGGCTGTGCTCCTTGTCAGATGGAAGCAGCAGCACGCACATAGCAGTTTGGCAAGCACTAAAGAGCCACAGAAGAGCGTGGCATAGCAAAATGAAACAAAAAAAAGCATTTGCTACATGTGCCTTTGTTGTCGCCTAACAACAGGTAGCAGCATAAACCAGATGCGGGTGAAGCTCTTGCAGGTGACAGCTAACGTCAAATGAGCAAGCCGGCTTACCACAGCTGCGGTCCTCCGGCAGTCTGAAAGCTTTGCGCACAAGCCGCATGCTAATCGCCTTCCTTTGGCTTTTGGCAGTGCTCCTGCATTGCCTGCACTAGGCGTATATGGTCACTATCCCGCACACACGTTTCGTTGTGCCCGCTGCCAACCGGTCTGGAGCACTGTTTATGACGAAAGAGGAACACCTCTTACCGTAACATTCTCAGAGCTCCTGAGTTAAACAATCTGCAACTCTTGCTGCGAATGCCAGAAGAAAACATTTCCAATGTGTCTGGCAGGGAGAAACTGAACCTGGAGAAAACCTTTGTCAGGAGGTGGCACCTGCACCTTACACACACACAGATTTGCAGCACATTTAAATGGCCAAGCTCTTTCTTAGGCAAGTTGAAAGCTGCTGTCAGAAGGCTGTGCTCCTTGTCAGATGGAAGCAGCAGCACGCACATAGCAGTTTGGCAAGCACTAAAGAACCACAAAAGAGCGTGCCGTAACAAAATGAACAGGAAAAAGCATTTGCTACATGTGCCCTTGTTGTCGCCTAACAACAGGTAGCAGCAAAAACCAGATGCGGGTGATGTTCTTGCATGTGACATCTAACGTCAAATGAGCAAGCCGGCTTACCACAGCTACGGTCCTCCAGCAGTCTGAAAGCATTGCGCACAAGCCGCATGCTAAGCGCCTTCCTTTGCCTTTTGGCAGTGCTCGTGCACTGCCAGCACTAGGCGTGAATGCTCACTATCCCGCACAACACGATTCGTTGTGCCCGTTCCCAAGCGCTCTGGAGCACTGTTTATGACGAAAGCGGAACACATCTTGCCGCTCCATTCTCAGAGCTCCTGAGTTAAGCAATCTGCGACTCTTGATGCGAATGCCAGAAGAAAACATTTCCAATGTGTCTGGCAGGGAGAAACTGAACCTGGAGAAAACCTTTGTCAGGAGCTTGCACCTGCACCTTACACACACACAGATTTGCAGCACATTTAAATGGCCAAGCTCTTTCTTAAGCAAGTTGAAAGCTGCTGTCAGAAGGCTGTGCTCCTTGTCAGATGGAAGCAGCAGCACGTACATAGGAGATGGCGAACACTAAAGAGCCACAGAAGAGCGTGACATTTAAAAAGGAGGCATGAAAAACCATTTACTACCTGTGTCCTTGTTGTCACTTATAACATGTAGCAGCATAAACAAGTTGCGGGTGCTGTTCTTGCAGGTGACATCTAACGTCAAATGAGCAAGCCGCCTTACCACAGCTACGGTCCTCTGGTAGTCTGAAAGCTCTGCGCACAAGCCGCATGCTAATCGCCTTCCTTTGCCTTTTGGCAGTGCTCGTGCACTGCCAGCACTAGGCGTGAATGCTCACTATCCCGCACACACGTTTCGTTGTGCCCGTTCCCAAGCGCTCTGGAGCACTGTTTATGACGAAAGCGGAACACCTCTTGCCGTAACATTCTCAGAGCTTCTGAGTTAAGCAATCTGCAACTCTTAGTGCGAATGCCAGAGGAAAACATTTCCAATGTGTCTGGCAGGGAGAAACTGAACCTGGAGAACACCTTTGTCAGGAGCTTGCACCTGCACCTTACACACACACAGATTTGCATCACATTTAAATGGCCAAGCTCTTTCTTAGGCAAGTAGAAGGCTGCTGTCAGAAGGCTGTGCTCCTAGTCAGATGGAAGCAGCAGCACGCACATAGCAGTTTGGCAAGCACTAAAGAGCCACAGAAGAGCGTGGCATAGCAAAATGAAACAGGAAAAAGCATTTGCTACATGTGCGCTTGTTGTCGCTTAACAACAGGTAGCAGCAAAAACCAGATGCGGGTGAAGTTCTTGCAGGTGACAGCTAACGTCAAATGAGCAAGCCGGCTTACCACAGCTGCGGTCCTCCGGCAGTCTGAAAGCTTTGCGCACAAGCCGCATGCTAAGCGCCTTCCTTTGCCTTTTGGCAGTGCTCCTGCATTGCCTGCGCTAGGCGTAAATGGTCACTATCCCGCACACACGTTTCGTTGTGCCCGCTGCCAACCGGTCTGGAGCAATGTTTATGACGAAAGCGGAACACCTCTTGCCGCTCCATTCTCAGAGCTTCTGAGTTAAGCAATCTGCGACTCTTGGTGCGAATGCCAGAGGAAAAGATTTCCAAAGTGTCTGGCAAGGAGAAACTGAACCTGGAGAACACCTTTGTCAGGAGCTTGCACCGGCACCTTACGCACACACAGATTTGCAGCACATTTAAATGGCCAAGCTCTTTCTTAGGCAAGTTGAAAGCTGCGGTCAGAAGGCTGTGCTCCTTGTCAGATGGAAGCAGCAGCACGCACATAGCAGTTTGGCAAGCACTAAAGAGCCACAGAAGAGCTTGACATTTAAAAAGGAGGCATGAAAAACCATTTACTACCTGTGCCCTTGTTGTCACTTATAACATGTAGCAGCATAAACCAGATGCGGGGGCTGTTCTTGCATGTGACATCTAACGTCAAATGAGCAAGCCGCCTTACCACAGCTACGGTCCTCTGGCAGTCTGAAAGCTTTGCACACAAGCCACATGCTAAGCGCCTTCCTTTGCCTTTTAAAAGTGCTTGTGCATTGCCAGCACTAGGCGTGAATGCTCACTATCCCGCACACACGTTTCGTTGTGCCCGTTCCCAAGCGCTCTGGAGCACTGTTTATGACGAAAGCGGAACACCTCTTGCCGTAACATTTTCAGAGCTCCTGAGTTAAGCAATCTGCAACTCTTAGTGCGAATGCCAGAAGAAAACATTTCCAATGTGTCTGGCAGGGAGAAACTGAACCTGGAGAACACCTTTGTCAGGAGCTTGCACCTGCACCTTACACACACACAGATTTGCATCACATTTAAATGGCCAAGCTCTTTCTTAGGCAAGTTGAAAGCTGCTGTCAGAAGGCTGTGCTCCTTGTCAGATGGAAGCAGCAGCACGCACATAGCAGTTTGGCAAGCACTAAAGAGCCACAGAAGAGCGTGGCATAGCAAAATGAAACAGGAAAAAGCATTTGCCACATGTGCCCTTGTTGTCGCCTAACAACAGCAGCATAAACCAGATGCCGGTGAAGTTCTTGCAGGTAACACCTAACGTCAAATGAGCAAGCCGGCTTACCACAGCTGCGGTCCTCCGGCAGTCTGAAAGCTTTGCACACAAGCCACATGCTAAGCGCCTTCCTTTGCCTTTTAAAAGTGCTTGTGCATTGCCAGCATTAGGCGTGAATGCTCACTATCCCGCACACACGTTTCGTTGTGCCCGTTCCCAAGCGCTCTGGAGCACTGTTTATGACGAAAGCGGAACACCTCTTGCCGTAACATTCTCAGAGCTCCTGAGTTAAACAATCTGCAACTCATGCTGCGAATGCCAGAAGAAAACATTTCCAATGTGTCTGGCAGGGACAAACTGAACCTGGAGAAAACCTTTGTCAGGAGCTTGCACCTGCACCTTACACACACACAGATTTGCAGCACATTTAAATGGCCAAGCTCTTTCTTAGGCAAGTTGAAAGCTGCTGTCAGAAGGCTGTGCTCCTAGTCAGATGGAAGCAGCAGCACGCACATAGCAGTTTGGCAAGCACTAAAGAGCCACAGAAGAGCGTGCCGTAACAAAATGAAACAAAAAAAAGCATTTGCTACATGTGCCTTTGTTGTCGCCTAACAACAGGTAGCAGCATAAACCAGATGCGGGTGAAGCTCTTGCAGGTGACAGCTAACGTCAAATGAGCAAGCCGGCTTACCACAGCTGCGGTCCTCCGGCAGTCTGAAAGCTTTGCGCACAAGCCGCATGCTAAGCGCCTTTTGGCAGTGCTCCTGCATTGCCTGCACTAGGCGTAAATGGTCACTATCCCGCACACACGTTTCGTTGTGCCCGTTGCCAAGCGCTATGGAGCACTGTTTATGACGAAAGCGGAACACCTCTTGCCGTAACATTCTCAGAGCTCCTGAGTTAAGCAATCTGCGACTCTTGATGCGAATGCCAGAGGAAAAGATTTCCAATGTGTCTAGCAAGGAGAAACTGAACTTGGAGAAAACCTTTGTCAGGAGCTTGCACCTGCACATTACGCACAGACAAATTTGCATCATATCTAAATGGCCAAGCTCTTTCTTAGGCAAGTTGAGAGCTGCTGTCAGAAGGCTGTGCTCCTTGTCAGATGGAAGCAGCAGCACGCACATAGCAGTTTGGCAAGCACTAAAGAGCCACAGAAGAGCGTGGCATAGCAAAATGAAACAGGAAAAAGCATTTGCTACATGTGCCCTTGTTGTCGCCTAACAACAGCAGCAAAAACAAGTTGCGGGTGCTGTTCTTGCAGGTGACATCTAACGTCAAATGAGCAAGCCGGCTTACCACAGCTGCGGTCCTCCGGCAGTCTGAAAGCTTTGCACACAAGCCGCATGCTAAGCGCCTTCCATTACTTTTTAGCAGTGCTCGTGCACTGCCAGCACTAGGCGTGAATGCTCACTATCCCGCACACACGTTTCGTTGTGCCCGTTCCCAAGCGCTCTGGAGCACTGTTTATGACGAAAGCGGAACACCTCTTGCCGTAACATTCTCAGAGCTCCTGAGTTAAGCAATCTGCAACTCTTAGTGCGAATGCCAGAAGAAAACATTTCCAATGTGTCTGGCAGGGAGAAACTGAACCTGGAGAAAACCTTTGTCAGGAGGTGGCACCTGCACCTTACACACACACAGATTTGCAGCACATTTAAATGGCCAAGCTCTTTCTTAGGCAAGTTGAAAGCTGCTGTCAGAAGGCTGTGCTCCTTGTCAGATGGAAGCAGCAGCACGCACATAGCAGTTTGGCAAGCACTAAAGAACCACAAAAGAGCGTGCCGTAACAAAATGAACAGGAAAAAGCATTTGCTACATGTGCCCTTGTTGTCGCCTAACAACAGGTAGCAGCAAAAACCAGATGCGGGTGATGTTCTTGCATGTGACATCTAACGTCAAATGAGCAAGCCGGCTTACCACAGCTACGGTCCTCCGGCAGTCTGAAAGCTTTGCGCACAAGCCGCATGCTAAGCGCCTTCCTTTGCCTTTTGGCAGTGCTCGTGCACTGCCAGCACTAGGCGTGAATGCTCACTATCCCGCACACACGATTCGTTGTGCCCGTTCCCAAGCGCTCTGGAGCACTGTTTATGACGAAAGCGGAACACATCTTGCCGCTCCATTCTCAGAGCTCCTGAGTTAAGCAATCTGCGACTCTTGATGCGAATGCCAGAAGAAAACATTTCCAATGTGTCTGGCAGGGAGAAACTGAACCTGGAGAAAACCTTTGTCAGGAGCTTGCACCTGCACCTTACACACACACAGATTTGCATCACATTTAAATGGCCAAGCTCTTTCTTAGGCAAGTTGAAAGCTGCTGTCAGAAGGCTGTGCTCCTTGTCAGATGGAAGCAGCAGCACGTACATAGGAGATGGCGAACACTAAAGAGCCACAGAAGAGCGTGACATTTAAAAAGGAGGCATGAAAAACCATTTACTACCTGTGTCCTTGTTGTCACTTATAACATGTAGCAGCATAAACAAGTTGCGGGTGCTGTTCTTGCAGGTGACATCTAACGTCAAATGAGCAAGCCGCCTTACCACAGCTACGGTCCTCTGGTAGTCTGAAAGCTTTGCGCACAAGCCGCATGCTAATCGCCTTCCTTTGCCTTTTGGCAGTGCTCGTGCACTGCCAGCACTAGGCGTGAATGCTCACTATCCCGCACACACGTTTCGTTGTGCCCGTTCCCAAGCGCTCTGGAGCACTGTTTATGACGAAAGCGGAACACCTCTTGCCGTAACATTCTCAGAGCTCCTGAGTTAAACAATCTGCAACTCTTGCTGCGAATGCCAGAAGAAAACATTTCCAATGTGTCTGGCAGGGAGAAACTGAACCTGGAGAAAACCTTTGTCAGGAGCTTGCACCTGCACCTTACACACACACAGATTTGCAGCACATTTAAATGGCCAAGCTCTTTCTTAGGCAAGTTGAAAGCTGCTGTCAGAAGGCTGTGCTCCTTGTCAGATGGAAGCAGCAGCACGCACATAGCAGTTTGGCAAGCACTAAAGAACCACAAAAGAGCGTGCCGTAACAAAATGAACAGGAAAAAGCATTTGCTACATGTGCCCTTGTTGTCGCCTAACAACAGGTAGCAGCAAAAACCAGATGCGGGTGATGTTCTTGCAGGTAACACCTAACGTCAAATGAGCAAGCCGGCTTACCACAGCTACGGTCCTCCAGCAGTCTGAAAGCTTTGCGCACAAGCCGCATGCTAAGCGCCTTCCTTTGCCTTTTAAAAGTGCTCGTGCACTGCCAGCACTAGGCGTGAATGCTCACTATCCCGCACACACGATTCGTTGTGCCCGTTCCCAAGCGCTCTGGAGCACTGTTTATGACGAAAGCGGAACACCTCTTGCCGCTCCATTCTCAGAGCTCCTGAGTTAAGCAATCTGCGACTCTTGATGCGAATGCCAGAAGAAAACATTTCCAATGTGTCTGGCAGGGAGAAACTGAACCTGGAGAAAACCTTTGTCAGGAGCTTGCACCTGCACCTTACACACACACAGATTTGCATCACATTTAAATGGCCAAGCTCTTTCTTAGGCAAGTTGAAAGCTGCTGTCAGAAGGCTGTGCTCCTTGTCAGATGGAAGCAGCAGCACGTACATAGGAGATGGCGAACACTAAAGAGCCACAGAAGAGCGTGACATTTAAAAAGGAGGCATGAAAAACCATTTACTACCTGTGTCCTTGTTGTCACTTATAACATGTAGCAGCATAAACAAGTTGCGGGTGCTGTTCTTGCAGGTGACATCTAACGTCAAATGAGCAAGCCGCCTTACCACAGCTACGGTCCTCTGGTAGTCTGAAAGCTTTGCGCACAAGCCGCATGCTAATCGCCTTCCTTTGCCTTTTGGCAGTGCTCGTGCACTGCCAGCACTAGGCGTGAATGGTCACTATCCCGCACACACGTTTCGTTGTGCCCGTTCCCAAGCGCTCTGGAGCACTGTTTATGACGAAAGCGGAACACCTCTTGCCGTAACATTCTCAGAGCTTCTGAGTTAAGCAATCTGCAACTCTTAGTGCGAATGCCAGAGGAAAACATTTCCAATGTGTCTGGCAAGGAGAAACTGAACCTGGAGAACACCTTTGTCAGGAGCTTGCACCTGCACCTTACACACACACAGATTTGCAGCACATTTAAATGGCCAAGCTCTTTCTTAGGAAAGTTGAAAGCTGCGGTCAGAAGGCTGTGCTCCTTGTCAGATGGAAGCAGCAGCACGCACATAGCAGTTTGGCAAGCACTAAAGAGCCACAGCAGAGCGTGGCATAGCAAAATGAAACAGGAAAAAGCATTTGCTACATGTGCCCTTGTTGTCGCTTAACAACAGGTAGCAGCAAAAACCAGATGCGGGTGAAGTTCTTGCAGGTGACAGCTAACGTCAAATGAGCAAGCCGGCTTACCACAGCTGCGGTCCTCCGGCAGTCTGAAAGCTTTGCGCACAAGCCGCATGCTAAGCGCCTTCCTTTGCCTTTTGGCAGTGCTCCTGCATTGCCTGCGCTAGGCGTAAATGGTCACTATCCCGCACACACGTTTCGTTGTGCCCGCTGCCAACCGGTCTGGAGCAATGTTTATGACGAAAGCGGAACACCTCTTGCCGCTCCATTCTCAGAGCTTCTGAGTTAAGCAATCTGCGACTCTTGGTGCGAATGCCAGAGGAAAAGATTTCCAAAGTGTCTGGCAAGGAGAAACTGAACCTGGAGAACACCTTTGTCAGGAGCTTGCACCTGCACCTTACGCACACACAGATTTGCAGCACATTTAAATGGCCAAGCTCTTTCTTAGGCAAGTTGAAAGCTGCGGTCAGAAGGCTGTGCTCCTTGTCAGATGGAAGCAGCAGCACGCACATAGCAGTTTGGCAAGCACTAAAGAGCCACAGAAGAGCTTGACATTTAAAAAGGAGGCATGAAAAACCATTTACTACCTGTGCCCTTGTTGTCACTTATAACATGTAGCAGCATAAACAAGTTGCGGGTGCTGTTCTTGCATGTAACATCTAACGTCAAATGAGGAAGCCGCCTTACCACAGCTACGGTCCTCTGGCAGTCTGAAAGCTTTGCACACAAGCCACATGCTAAGCGCCTTCCTTTGCCTTTTAAAAGTGCTTGTGCATTGCCAGCACTAGGCGTGAATGCTCACTATCCCGCACACACGTTTCGTTGTGCCCGTTCCCAAGCGCTCTGGAGCACTGTTTATGACGAAAGCGGAACACCTCTTGCCGTAACATTTTCAGAGCTCCTGAGTTAAGCAATCTGCAACTCTTAGTGCGAATGCCAGAAGAAAACATTTCCAATGTGTCTGGCAGGGAGAAACTGAACCTGGAGAACACCTTTGTCAGGAGCTTGCACCTGCACCTTACACACACACAGATTTGCATCACATTTAAATGGCCAAGCTCTTTCTTAGGCAAGTTGAAAGCTGCTGTCAGAAGGCTGTGCTCCTTGTCAGATGGAAGCAGCAGCACGCACATAGCAGTTTGGCAAGCACTAAAGAGCCACAGAAGAGCGTGGCATAGCAAAATGAAACAGGAAAAAGCATTTGCCACATGTGCCCTTGTTGTCGCCTAACAACAGCAGCATAAACCAGATGCCGGTGAAGTTCTTGCAGGTAACACCTAACGTCAAATGAGCAAGCCGGCTTACCACAGCTGCGGTCCTCCGGCAGTCTGAAAGCTTTGCACACAAGCCGCATGCTAATCGCCTTCCTTTGGCTTTTGGCAGTGCTCCTGCATTGCCTGCACTAGGCGTATATGGTCACTATCCCGCACACACGTTTCGTTGTGCCCGCTGCCAACCGGTCTGGAGCACTGTTTATGACGAAAGCGGAACACCTCTTGCCGCTCCATTCTCAGAGCTCCTGAGTCAAGCAATCTGCGACTCTTGGTGCGAATGCCAGAGGAAAAGATTTCCAATGTGTCTGGCAGGGAGAAACTGAACCTGGAGAAAACCTTTGTCAGGAGGTGGCACCTGCACCTTACACACACACAGATTTGCAGCACATTTAAATGGCCAAGCTCTTTCTTAGGCAAGTTGAAAGCTGCTGTCAGAAGGCTGTGCTCCTTGTCAGATGGAAGCAGCAGCACGTACATAGGAGATGGCGAACACTAAAGAGCCACAGAAGAGCGTGGCATAGCAAAATGAAACAGGAAAAAGCATTTGCCACATGTGCCCTTGTTGTCGCTTAACAACAGGTAGCAGCAAAAACCAGATGCGGGTGAAGTTCTTGCAGGTGACATCTAACGTCAAATGAGCAAGCCGGCTTACCACAGCTACGGTCCTCCGGCAGTCTGAAAGCTTTGCGCACAAGCCGCATGCTAAGCGCCTTTTGGCAGTGCTCCTGCATTGCCTGCACTAGGCGTAAATGGTCACTATCCCGTACACACGTTTCGTTGTGCCCGTTGCCAAGCGCTATGGAGCACTGTTTATGACGAAAGCGGAACACCTCTTGCCGTAACATTCTCAGAGCTTCTGAGTTAAGCAATCTGCGACTCTTGGTGCGAATGCCAGAGGAAAACATTTCCAATGTGTCTGGCAAGGAGAAACTGAACCTGGAGAACAACTTTGTCAGGAGCTTGCACCTGCACCTTACGCACACACAGATTTGCAGCACATTTAAATGGCCAAGCTCTTTCTTAGGCAAGTTGAAAGCTGCTGTCAGAAGGCTGTGCTCCTTGTCAGATGGAAGCAGCAGCACGCACATAGCAGTTTGGCAAGCACTAAAGAGCCACAGAAGAGCGTGCCGTAACAAAATGAAACAAAAAAAAGCATTTGCTACATGTGCCCTTGTTGTCGCCTAACAACAGCAGCATAAACCAGATGCCGGTGAAGTTCTTGCAGGTAACACCTAACGTCAAATGAGCAAGCCGGCTTACAACAGCTACGGTCCTCCGGCAGTCTGAAAGCTTTGCACACAAGCCACATGCTAAGCGCCTTCCTTTGCCTTTTAAAAGTGCTTGTGCATTGCCAGCATTAGGCGTGAATGCTCACTATCCCGCACACACGTTTCGTTGTGCCCGTTCCCAAGCGCTCTGGAGCACTGTTTATGACGAAAGCGGAACACCTCTTGCCGCTCCATTCTCAGAGCTCCTGAGTTAAGCAATCTGCAACTCTTAGTGCGAATGCCAGAAGAAAACATTTCCAATGTGTCTGGCAGGGAGAAACTGAACCTGGAGAAAACCTTTGTCAGGAGGTGGCACCTGCACCTTACACACACACAGATTTGCAGCACATTTAAATGGCCAAGCTCTTTCTTAGGCAAGTTGAAAGCTGCTGTCAGAAGGCTGTGCTCCTTGTCAGATGGAAGCAGCAGCACGCACATAGCAGTTTGGCAAGCACTAAAGAACCACAAAAGAGCGTGCCGTAACAAAATGAACAGGAAAAAGCATTTGCTACATGTGCCCTTGTTGTCGCCTAACAACAGGTAGCAGCAAAAACCAGATGCGGGTGATGTTCTTGCATGTGACATCTAACGTCAAATGAGCAAGCCGGCTTACCACAGCTACGGTCCTCCGGCAGTCTGAAAGCTTTGCGCACAAGCCGCATGCTAAGCGCCTTCCTTTGCCTTTTGGCAGTGCTCGTGCACTGCCAGCACTAGGCGTGAATGCTCACTATCCCGCACACACGATTCGTTGTGCCCGTTCCCAAGCGCTCTGGAGCACTGTTTATGACGAAAGCGGAACACATCTTGCCGCTCCATTCTCAGAGCTCCTGAGTTAAGCAATCTGCGACTCTTGATGCGAATGCCAGAAGAAAACATTTCCAATGTGTCTGGCAGGGAGAAACTGAACCTGGAGAAAACCTTTGTCAGGAGCTTGCACCTGCACCTTACACACACACAGATTTGCATCACATTTAAATGGCCAAGCTCTTTCTTAGGCAAGTTGAAAGCTGCTGTCAGAAGGCTGTGCTCCTTGTCAGATGGAAGCAGCAGCACGTACATAGGAGATGGCGAACACTAAAGAGCCACAGAAGAGCGTGACATTTAAAAAGGAGGCATGAAAAACCATTTACTACCTGTGTCCTTGTTGTCACTTATAACATGTAGCAGCATAAACAAGTTGCGGGTGCTGTTCTTGCAGGTGACATCTAACGTCAAATGAGCAAGCCGCCTTACCACAGCTACGGTCCTCTGGTAGTCTGAAAGCTTTGCGCACAAGCCGCATGCTAATCGCCTTCCTTTGCCTTGTGGCAGTGCTCGTGCACTGCCAGCACTAGGCGTGAATGCTCACTATCCCGCACACACGTTTCGTTGTGCCCGTTCCCAAGCGCTCTGGAGCACTGTTTATGACGAAAGCGGAACACCTCTTGCCGTAACATTCTCAGAGCTTCTGAGTTAAGCAATCTGCAACTCTTAGTGCGAATGCCAGAGGAAAACATTTCCAATGTGTCTGGCAGGGAGAAACTGAACCTGGAGAACACCTTTGTCAGGAGCTTGCACCTGCACCTTACACACACACAGATTTGCAGCACATTTAAATGGCCAAGCTCTTTCTTAGGCAAGTAGAAGGCTGCTGTCAGAAGGCTGTGCTCCTAGTCAGATGGAAGCAGCAGCACGCACATAGCAGTTTGGCAAGCACTAAAGAGCCACAGCAGAGCGTGGCATAGCAATACGAAACAGGAAAAAGCATTTGCTACATGTGCCCTTGTTGTCGCTTAACAACAGGTAGCAGCAAAAACCAGATGCGGGTGAAGTTCTTGCAGGTGACAGCTAACGTCAAATGAGCAAGCCGGCTTACCACAGCTGCGGTCCTCCGGCAGTCTGAAAGCTTTGCGCACAAGCCGCATGCTAAGCGCCTTCCTTTGCCTTTTGGCAGTGCTCCTGCATTGCCTGCGCTAGGCGTAAATGGTCACTATCCCGCACACACGTTTCGTTGTGCCCGCTGCCAACCGGTCTGGAGCAATGTTTATGACGAAAGCGGAACACCTCTTGCCGCTCCATTCTCAGAGCTTCTGAGTTAAGCAATCTGCGACTCTTGGTGCGAATGCCAGAGGAAAAGATTTCCAAAGTGTCTGGCAAGGAGAAACTGAACCTGGAGAACACCTTTGTCAGGAGCTTGCACCTGCACCTTACACACACACAGATTTGCAGCACATTTAAATGGCCAAGCTCTTTCTTAGGCAAGTTGAAAGCTGCTGTCAGAAGGCTGTGCTCCTAGTCAGATGGAAGCAGCAGCACGCACATAGCAGTTTGGCAAGCACTAAAGAGCCACAGAAGAGCGTGCCGTAACAAAATGAAACAAAAAAAAGCATTTGCTACATGTGCCTTTGTTGTCGCCTAACAACAGGTAGCAGCATAAACCAGATGCGGGTGCTGTTCTTGCAGGTGACAGCTAACGTCAAATGAGCAAGCCGGCTTACCACAGCTGCGGTCCTCCGGCAGTCTGAAAGCTTTGCGCACAAGCCGCATGCTAATCGCCTTCCTTTGGCTTTTGGCAGTGCTCCTGCATTGCCTGCACTAGGCGTATATGGTCACTATCCCGCACACACGTTTCGTTGTGCCCACTGCCAACCGGTCTGGAGCACTGTTTATGACGAAAGCGGAACACCTCTTGCCGCTCCATTCTCAGAGCTCCTGAGTTAAGCAATCTGCGACTCTTGGTGCGAATGCCAGAGGAAAAGATTTCCAATGTGTCTGGCAGGGAGAAACTGAACCTGGAGAAAACCTTTGTCAGGAGGTGGCACCTGCACCTTACACACACACAGATTTGCAGCACATTTAAATGGCCAAGCTCTTTCTTAGGCAAGTTGAAAGCTGCTGTCAGAAGGCTGTGCTCCTTGTCAGATGGAAGCAGCAGCACGTACATAGGAGATGGCGAACACTAAAGAGCCACAGAAGAGCGTGGCATAGCAAAATGAAACAGGAAAAAGCATTTGCCACATGTGCCCTTGTTGTCGCCTAACAACAGGTAGCAGCAAAAACCAGATGCGGGTGAAGTTCTTGCAGGTGACATCTAACGTCAAATGAGCAAGCCGGCTTACCACAGCTGCGGTCCTCCGGCAGTCTGAAAGCTTTGCGCACAAGCCGCATGCTAAGCGCCTTCCTTTGCCTTTCGGCAGTGCTCCTGCATTGCCTGCACTAGGCGTAAATGGTCACTATCCCGCACACACGTTTCGTTGTGCCCGCTGCCAACCGGTCTGGAGCAATGTTTATGACGAAAGCGGAACACCTCTTGCCGCTCCATTCTCAGAGCTCCTGAGTTAAGCAATCTGCAACTCTTGATGCGAATGCCAGAGGAAAACATTTCCAATGTGTCTGGCAGGGAGAAACTGAACCTGGAGAAAACCTTTGTCAGGAGGTGGCACCTGCACCTTACACACACACAGATTTGCAGCACATTTAAATGGCCAAGCTCTTTCTTAGGCAAGTTGAAAGCTGCTGTCAGAAGGCTGTCCTCCTAGTCAGATGGAAGCAGCAGCACGCACATAGCAGTTTGGCAAGCACTAAAGAGCCACAGAAGAGCGTGCCGTAACAAAATGAAACAAAAAAAAGCATTTGCTACATGTGCCTTTGTTGTCGCCTAACAACAGGTAGCAGCATAAACCAGATGCGGGTGAAGCTCTTGCAGGTGACAGCTAACGTCAAATGAGCAAGCCGGCTTTCCACAGCTGCGGTCCTCCGGCAGTCTGAAAGCTTTGCGCACAAGCCGCATGCTAAGCGCCTTCCTTTGCTTTTTAGCAGTGCTCGTGCACTGCCAGCACTAGGCGTGAATGCTCACTATCCCGCACACACGTTTCGTTGTGCCCGTTGCCAAGCGCTCTGGAGCAATGTTTATGACGAAAGAGGAACACCTCTTACCGTAACATTCTCAGAGCTCCTGAGTTAAACAATCTGCAACTCTTGCTGCGAATGCCAGAAGAAAACATTTCCAATGTGTCTGGCAGGGAGAAACTGAACCTGGAGAAAACCTTTGTCAGGAGGTGGCACCTGCACCTTACACACACACAGATTTGCAGCACATTTAAATGGCCAAGCTCTTTCTTAGGCAAGTTGAAAGCTGCTGTCAGAAGGCTGTGCTCCTTGTCAGATGGAAGCAGCAGCACGCACATAGCAGTTTGGCAAGCACTAAAGAGCCACAGAAGAGCGTGGCATAGCAAAATGAAACAGGAAAAAGCATTTGCCACATGTGCCCTTGTTGTCGCCTAACAACAGCAGCATAAACCAGATGCCGGTGAAGTTCTTGCAGGTAACACCTAACGTCAAATGAGCAAGCCGGCTTACCACAGCTGCGGTCCTCCGGCAGTCTGAAAGCTTTGCACACAAGCCGCATGCTAATCGCCTTCCTTTGGCTTTTGGCATTGCTCCTGCATTGCCTGCACTAGGCGTATATGGTCACTATCCCGCACACACGTTTCGTTGTGCCCGCTGCCAACCGGTCTGGAGCACTGTTTATGACGAAAGCGGAACACCTCTTGCCGCTCCATTCTCAGAGCTCCTGAGTCAAGCAATCTGCGACTCTTGGTGCGAATGCCAGAGGAAAAGATTTCCAATGTGTCTGGCAGGGAGAAACTGAACCTGGAGAAAACCTTTGTCAGGAGGTGGCACCTGCACCTTACACACACACAGATTTGCAGCACATTTAAATGGCCAAGCTCTTTCTTAGGCAAGTTGAAAGCTGCTGTCAGAAGGCTGTGCTCCTTGTCAGATGGAAGCAGCAGCACGTACATAGGAGATGGCGAACACTAAAGAGCCACAGAAGAGCGTGTCATAGCAAAATGAAACAGGAAAAAGCATTTGCCACATGTGCCCTTGTTGTCGCTTAACAACAGGTAGCAGCAAAAACCAGATGCGGGTGAAGTTCTTGCAGGTGACATCTAACGTCAAATGAGCAAGCCGGCTTACCACAGCTACGGTCCTCCGGCAGTCTGAAAGCTTTGCGCACAAGCCGCATGCTAAGCGCCTTTTGGCAGTGCTCCTGCATTGCCTGCACTAGGCGTAAATGGTCACTATCCCGTACACACGTTTCGTTGTGCCCGTTGCCAAGCGCTATGGAGCACTGTTTATGACGAAAGCGGAACACCTCTTGCCGTAACATTCTCAGAGCTTCTGAGTTAAGCAATCTGCGACTCTTGGTGCGAATGCCAGAGGAAAACATTTCCAATGTGTCTGGCAAGGAGAAACTGAACCTGGAGAACAACTTTGTCAGGAGCTTGCACCTGCACCTTACGCACACACAGATTTGCAGCACATTTAAATGGCCAAGCTCTTTCTTAGGCAAGTTGAATGCTGCTGTCAGAAGGCTGTGCTCCTTGTCAGATGGAAGCAGCAGCACGCACATAGCAGTTTGGCAAGCACTAAAGAGCCACAGAAGAGCGTGCCGTAACAAAATGAAACAAAAAAAAGCATTTGCTACATGTGCCCTTGTTGTCGCCTAACAACAGCAGCATAAACCAGATGCCGGTGAAGTTCTTGCAGGTAACACCTAACGTCAAATGAGCAAGCCGGCTTACAACAGCTACGGTCCTCCGGCAGTCTGAAAGCTTTGCACACAAGCCACATGCTAAGCGCCTTCCTTTGCCTTTTAAAAGTGCTTGTGCATTGCCAGCATTAGGCGTGAATGCTCACTATCCCGCACACACGTTTCGTTGTGCCCGTTCCCAAGCGCTCTGGAGCACTGTTTATGACGAAAGCGGAACACCTCTTGCCGCTCCATTCTCAGAGCTCCTGAGTTAAGCAATCTGCAACTCTTAGTGCGAATGCCAGAAGAAAACATTTCCAATGTGTCTGGCAGGGAGAAACTGAACCTGGAGAAAACCTTTGTCAGGAGGTGGCACCTGCACCTTACACACACACAGATTTGCAGCACATTTAAATGGCCAAGCTCTTTCTTAGGCAAGTTGAAAGCTGCTGTCAGAAGGCTGTGCTCCTTGTCAGATGGAAGCAGCAGCACGCACATAGCAGTTTGGCAAGCACTAAAGAACCACAAAAGAGCGTGCCGTAACAAAATGAACAGGAAAAAGCATTTGCTACATGTGCCCTTGTTGTCGCCTAACAACAGGTAGCAGCAAAAACCAGATGCGGGTGATGTTCTTGCATGTGACATCTAACGTCAAATGAGCAAGCCGGCTTACCACAGCTACGGTCCTCCAGCAGTCTGAAAGCTTTGCGCACAAGCCGCATGCTAAGCGCCTTCCTTTGCCTTTTGGCAGTGCTCGTGCACTGCCAGCACTAGGGGTGAATGCTCACTATCCCGCACACACGATTCGTTGTGCCCGTTCCCAAGCGCTCTGGAGCACTGTTTATGACGAAAGCGGAACACATCTTGCCGCTCCATTCTCAGAGCTCCTGAGTTAAGCAATCTGCGACTCTTGATGCGAATGCCAGAAGAAAACATTTCCAATGTGTCTGGCAGGGAGAAACTGAACCTGGAGAAAACCTTTGTCAGGAGCTTGCACCTGCACCTTACACACACACAGATTTGCATCACATTTAAATGGCCAAGCTCTTTCTTAGGCAAGTTGAAAGCTGCTGTCAGAAGGCTGTGCTCCTTGTCAGATGGAAGCAGCAGCACGTACATAGGAGATGGCGAACACTAAAGAGCCACAGAAGAGCGTGACATTTAAAAAGGAGGCATGAAAAACCATTTACTACCTGTGTCCTTGTTGTCACTTATAACATGTAGCAGCATAAACAAGTTGCGGGTGCTGTTCTTGCAGGTGACATCTAACGTCAAATGAGCAAGCCGCCTTACCACAGCTACGGTCCTCTGGTAGTCTGAAAGCTTTGCGCACAAGCCGCATGCTAATCGCCTTCCTTTGCCTTGTGGCAGTGCTCGTGCACTGCCAGCACTAGGCGTGAATGCTCACTATCCCGCACACACGTTTCGTTGTGCCCGTTCCCAAGCGCTCTGGAGCACTGTTTATGACGAAAGCGGAACACCTCTTGCCGTAACATTCTCAGAGCTTCTGAGTTAAGCAATCTGCAACTCTTAGTGCGAATGCCAGAGGAAAACATTTCCAATGTGTCTGGCAAGGAGAAACTGAACCTGGAGAACACCTTTGTCAGGAGCTTGCACCTGCACCTTACACACACACAGATTTGCAGCACATTTAAATGGCCAAGCTCTTTCTTAGGCAAGTAGAAGGCTGCTGTCAGAAGGCTGTGCTCCTAGTCAGATGGAAGCAGCAGCACGCACATAGCAGTTTGGCAAGCACTAAAGAGCCACAGCAGAGCGTGGCATAGCAATACGAAACAGGAAAAAGCATTTGCTACATGTGCCCTTGTTGTCGCTTAACAACAGGTAGCAGCAAAAACCAGATGCGGGTGAAGTTCTTGCAGGTGACAGCTAACGTCAAATGAGCAAGCCGGCTTACCACAGCTGCGGTCCTCCGGCAGTCTGAAAGCTTTGCGCACAAGCCGCATGCTAAGCGCCTTCCTTTGCCTTTTGGCAGTGCTCCTGCATTGCCTGCGCTAGGCGTAAATGGTCACTATCCCGCACACACGTTTCGTTGTGCCCGCTGCCAACCGGTCTGGAGCAATGTTTATGACGAAAGCGGAACACCTCTTGCCGCTCCATTCTCAGATCTTCTGAGTTAAGCAATCTGCGACTCTTGGTGCGAATGCCAGAGGAAAAGATTTCCAAAGTGTCTGGCAAGGAGAAACTGAACCTGGAGAACACCTTTGTCAGGAGCTTGCACCTGCACCTTACACACACACAGATTTGCAGCACATTTAAATGGCCAAGCTCTTTCTTAGGCAAGTTGAAAGCTGCTGTCAGAAGGCTGTGCTCCTAGTCAGATGGAAGCAGCAGCACGCACATAGCAGTTTGGCAAGCACTAAAGAGCCACAGAAGAGCGTGCCGTAACAAAATGAAACAAAAAAAAGCATTTGCTACATGTGCCTTTGTTGTCGCCTAACAACAGGTAGCAGCATAAACCAGATGCGGGTGAAGCTCTTGCAGGTGACAGCTAACGTCAAATGAGCAAGCCGGCTTACCACAGCTGCGGTCCTCCGGCAGTCTGAAAGCTTTGCGCACAAGCCGCATGCTAAGCGCCTTCCTTTGCCTTTCGGCAGTGCTCCTGCATTGCCTGCACTAGGCGTAAATGGTCACTATCCCGCACACACGTTTCGTTGTGCCCGCTGCCAACCGGTCTGGAGCAATGTTTATGACGAAAGCGGAACACCTCTTGCCGCTCCATTCTCAGAGCTCCTGAGTTAAGCAATCTGCAACTCTTGATGCGAATGCCAGAGGAAAACATTTCCAATGTGTCTGGCAGGGAGAAACTGAACCTGGAGAAAACCTTTGTCAGGAGGTGGCACCTGCACCTTACACACACACAGATTTGCAGCACATTTAAATGGCCAAGCTCTTTCTTAGGCAAGTTGAAAGCTGCTGTCAGAAGGCTGTCCTCCTAGTCAGATGGAAGCAGCAGCACGCACATAGCAGTTTGGCAAGCACTAAAGGGCCACAGAAGAGCGTGCCGTAACAAAATGAAACAAAAAAAAGCATTTGCTACATGTGCCTTTGTTGTCGCCTAACAACAGGTAGCAGCATAAACCAGATGCGGGTGAAGCTCTTGCAGGTGACAGCTAACGTCAAATGAGCAAGCCGGCTTTCCACAGCTGCGGTCCTCCGGCAGTCTGAAAGCTTTGCGCACAAGCCGCATGCTAAGCGCCTTCCTTTGCTTTTTAGCAGTGCTCGTGCACTGCCAGCACTAGGCGTGAATGCTCACTATCCCGCACACACGTTTCGTTGTGCCCGTTCCCAAGCGCTCTGGAGCACTGTTTATGACGAAAGCGGAACACATCTTGCCGCTCCATTCTCAGAGCTCCTGAGTTAAGCAATCTGCGACTCTTGATGCGAATGCCAGAAGAAAACATTTCCAATGTGTCTGGCAGGGAGAAACTGAACCTGGAGAAAACCTTTGTCAGGAGCTTGCACCTGCACCTTACACACACACAGATTTGCAGCACATTTAAATGGCCAAGCTCTTTCTTAAGCAAGTTGAAAGCTGCTGTCAGAAGGCTGTGCTCCTTGTCAGATGGAAGCAGCAGCACGTACATAGGAGATGGCGAACACTAAAGAGCCACAGAAGAGCGTGACATTTAAAAAGGAGGCATGAAAAACCATTTACTACCTGTGTCCTTGTTGTCACTTATAACATGTAGCAGCATAAACAAGTTGCGGGTGCTGTTCTTGCAGGTGACATCTAACGTCAAATGAGCAAGCCGCCTTACCACAGCTACGGTCCTCTGGTAGTCTGAAAGCTTTGCGCACAAGCCGCATGCTAATCGCCTTCCTTTGCCTTTTGGCAGTGCTCGTGCACTGCCAGCACTAGGCGTGAATGCTCACTATCCCGCACACACGTTTCGTTGTGCCCGTTCCCAAGCGCTCTGGAGCACTGTTTATGACGAAAGCGGAACACCTCTTGCCGTAACATTCTCAGAGCTTCTGAGTTAAGCAATCTGCAACTCTTAGTGCGAATGCCAGAGGAAAACATTTCCAATGTGTCTGGCAGGGAGAAACTGAACCTGGAGAACACCTTTGTCAGGAGCTTGCACCTGCACCTTACACACACACAGATTTGCATCACATTTAAATGGCCAAGCTCTTTCTTAGGCAAGTAGAAGGCTGCTGTCAGAAGGCTGTGCTCCTAGTCAGATGGAAGCAGCAGCACGCACATAGCAGTTTGGCAAGCACTAAAGAGCCACAGAAGAGCGTGGCATAGCAAAATGAAACAGGAAAAAGCATTTGCTACATGTGCGCTTGTTGTCGCTTAACAACAGGTAGCAGCAAAAACCAGATGCGGGTGAAGTTCTTGCAGGTGACAGCTAACGTCAAATGAGCAAGCCGGCTTACCACAGCTGCGGTCCTCCGGCAGTCTGAAAGCTTTGCGCACAAGCCGCATGCTAAGCGCCTTCCTTTGCCTTTTGGCAGTGCTCCTGCATTGCCTGCGCTAGGCGTAAATGGTCACTATCCCGCACACACGTTTCGTTGTGCCCGCTGCCAACCGGTCTGGAGCAATGTTTATGACGAAAGCGGAACACCTCTTGCCGCTCCATTCTCAGAGCTTCTGAGTTAAGCAATCTGCGACTCTTGGTGCGAATGCCAGAGGAAAAGATTTCCAAAGTGTCTGGCAAGGAGAAACTGAACCTGGAGAACACCTTTGTCAGGAGCTTGCACCGGCACCTTACGCACACACAGATTTGCAGCACATTTAAATGGCCAAGCTCTTTCTTAGGCAAGTTGAAAGCTGCGGTCAGAAGGCTGTGCTCCTAGTCAGATGGAAGCAGCAGCACGCACATAGCAGTTTGGCAAGCACTAAAGAGCCACAGAAGAGCTTGACATTTAAAAAGGAGGCATGAAAAACCATTTACTACCTGTGCCCTTGTTGTCACTTATAACATGTAGCAGCATAAACCAGATGCGGGGGCTGTTCTTGCATGTGACATCTAACGTCAAATGAGCAAGCCGCCTTACCACAGCTACGGTCCTCTGGCAGTCTGAAAGCTTTGCACACAAGCCACATGCTAAGCGCCTTCCTTTGCCTTTTAAAAGTGCTTGTGCATTGCCAGCACTAGGCGTGAATGCTCACTATCCCGCACACACGTTTCGTTGTGCCCGTTCCCAAGCGCTCTGGAGCACTGTTTATGACGAAAGCGGAACACCTCTTGCCGTAACATTTTCAGAGCTCCTGAGTTAAGCAATCTGCAACTCTTAGTGCGAATGCCAGAAGAAAACATTTCCAATGTGTCTGGCAGGGAGAAACTGAACCTGGAGAACACCTTTGTCAGGAGCTTGCACCTGCACCTTACACACACACAGATTTGCATCACATTTAAATGGCCAAGCTCTTTCTTAGGCAAGTTGAAAGCTGCTGTCAGAAGGCTGTGCTCCTTGTCAGATGGAAGCAGCAGCACGCACATAGCAGTTTGGCAAGCACTAAAGAGCCACAGAAGAGCGTGGCATAGCAAAATGAAACAGGAAAAAGCATTTGCCACATGTGCCCTTGTTGTCGCCTAACAACAGCAGCATAAACCAGATGCCGGTGAAGTTCTTGCAGGTAACACCTAACGTCAAATGAGCAAGCCGGCTTACCACAGCTGCGGTCCTCCGGCAGTCTGAAAGCTTTGCACACAAGCCACATGCTAAGCGCCTTCCTTTGCCTTTTAAAAGTGCTTGTGCATTGCCAGCATTAGGCGTGAATGCTCACTATCCCGCACACACGTTTCGTTGTGCCCGTTCCCAAGCGCTCTGGAGCACTGTTTATGACGAAAGCGGAACACCTCTTGCCGTAACATTCTCAGAGCTCCTGAGTTAAACAATCTGCAACTCTTAGTGCGAATGCCAGAAGAAAACATTTCCAATGTGTCTGGCAGGGACAAACTGAACCTGGAGAAAACCTTTGTCAGGAGCTTGCACCTGCACCTTACACACACACAGATTTGCAGCACATTTAAATGGCCAAGCTCTTTCTTAGGCAAGTTGAAAGCTGCTGTCAGAAGGCTGTGCTCCTAGTCAGATGGAAGCAGCAGCACGCACATAGCAGTTTGGCAAGCACTAAAGAGCCACAGAAGAGCGTGCCGTAACAAAATGAAACAAAAAAAAGCATTTGCTACATGTGCCTTTGTTGTCGCCTAACAACAGGTAGCAGCATAAACCAGATGCGGGTGAAGCTCTTGCAGGTGACAGCTAACGTCAAATGAGCAAGCCGGCTTACCACAGCTGCGGTCCTCCGGCAGTCTGAAAGCTTTGCGCACAAGCCGCATGCTAATCGCCTTCCTTTGGCTTTTGGCAGTGCTCCTGCATTGCCTGCACTAGGCGTATATGGTCACTATCCCGCACACACGTTTCGTTGTGCCCGCTGCCAACCGGTCTGGAGCACTGTTTATGACGAAAGCGGAACACCTCTTGCCGCTCCATTCTCAGAGCTCCTGAGTCAAGCAATCTGCGACTCTTGGTGCGAATGCCAGAGGAAAAGATTTCCAATGTGTCTGGCAGGGAGAAACTGAACCTGGAGAAAACCTTTGTCAGGAGGTGGCACCTGCACCTTACACACACACAGATTTGCAGCACATTTAAATGGCCAAGCTCTTTCTTAGGCAAGTTGAAAGCTGCTGTCAGAAGGCTGTGCTCCTTGTCAGATGGAAGCAGCAGCACGTACATAGGAGATGGCGAACACTAAAGAGCCACAGAAGAGCGTGGCATAGCAAAATGAAACAGGAAAAAGCATTTGCCACATGTGCCCTTGTTGTCGCTTAACAACAGGTAGCAGCAAAAACCAGATGCGGGTGAAGTTCTTGCAGGTGACATCTAACGTCAAATGAGCAAGCCGGCTTACCACAGCTACGGTCCTCCGGCAGTCTGAAAGCTTTGCGCACAAGCCGCATGCTAAGCGCCTTTTGGCAGTGCTCCTGCATTGCCTGCACTAGGCGTAAATGGTCACTATCCCGTACACACGTTTCGTTGTGCCCGTTGCCAAGCGCTATGGAGCACTGTTTATGACGAAAGCGGAACACCTCTTGCCGTAACATTCTCAGAGCTTCTGAGTTAAGCAATCTGCGACTCTTGGTGCGAATGCCAGAGGAAAACATTTCCAATGTGTCTGGCAAGGAGAAACTGAACCTGGAGAACAACTTTGTCAGGAGCTTGCACCTGCACCTTACGCACACACAGATTTGCAGCACATTTAAATGGCCAAGCTCTTTCTTAGGCAAGTTGAATGCTGCTGTCAGAAGGCTGTGCTCCTTGTCAGATGGAAGCAGCAGCACGCACATAGCAGTTTGGCAAGCACTAAAGAGCCACAGAAGAGCGTGCCGTAACAAAATGAACAGGAAAAAGCATTTGCTACATGTGCCCTTGTTGTCGCCTAACAACAGGTAGCAGCAAAAACCAGATGCGGGTGATGTTCTTGCATGTGACATCTAACGTCAAATGAGCAAGCCGGCTTACCACAGCTACGGTCCTCCAGCAGTCTGAAAGCTTTGCGCACAAGCCGCATGCTAAGCGCCTTCCTTTGCCTTTTGGCAGTGCTCGTGCACTGCCAGCACTAGGGGTGAATGCTCACTATCCCGCACACACGATTCGTTGTGCCCGTTCCCAAGCGCTCTGGAGCACTGTTTATGACGAAAGCGGAACACATCTTGCCGCTCCATTCTCAGAGCTCCTGAGTTAAGCAATCTGCGACTCTTGATGCGAATGCCAGAAGAAAACATTTCCAATGTGTCTGGCAGGGAGAAACTGAACCTGGAGAAAACCTTTGTCAGGAGCTTGCACCTGCACCTTACACACACACAGATTTGCATCACATTTAAATGGCCAAGCTCTTTCTTAGGCAAGTTGAAAGCTGCTGTCAGAAGGCTGTGCTCCTTGTCAGATGGAAGCAGCAGCACGTACATAGGAGATGGCGAACACTAAAGAGCCACAGAAGAGCGTGACATTTAAAAAGGAGGCATGAAAAACCATTTACTACCTGTGTCCTTGTTGTCACTTATAACATGTAGCAGCATAAACAAGTTGCGGGTGCTGTTCTTGCAGGTGACATCTAACGTCAAATGAGCAAGCCGCCTTACCACAGCTACGGTCCTCTGGTAGTCTGAAAGCTTTGCGCACAAGCCGCATGCTAATCGCCTTCCTTTGCCTTGTGGCAGTGCTCGTGCACTGCCAGCACTAGGCGTGAATGCTCACTATCCCGCACACACGTTTCGTTGTGCCCGTTCCCAAGCGCTCTGGAGCACTGTTTATGACGAAAGCGGAACACCTCTTGCCGTAACATTCTCAGAGCTTCTGAGTTAAGCAATCTGCAACTCTTAGTGCGAATGCCAGAGGAAAACATTTCCAATGTGTCTGGCAAGGAGAAACTGAACCTGGAGAACACCTTTGTCAGGAGCTTGCACCTGCACCTTACACACACACAGATTTGCAGCACATTTAAATGGCCAAGCTCTTTCTTAGGCAAGTAGAAGGCTGCTGTCAGAAGGCTGTGCTCCTAGTCAGATGGAAGCAGCAGCACGCACATAGCAGTTTGGCAAGCACTAAAGAGCCACAGCAGAGCGTGGCATAGCAATACGAAACAGGAAAAAGCATTTGCTACATGTGCCCTTGTTGTCGCTTAACAACAGGTAGCAGCAAAAACCAGATGCGGGTGAAGTTCTTGCAGGTGACAGCTAACGTCAAATGAGCAAGCCGGCTTACCACAGCTGCGGTCCTCCGGCAGTCTGAAAGCTTTGCGCACAAGCCGCATGCTAAGCGCCTTCCTTTGCCTTTTGGCAGTGCTCCTGCATTGCCTGCGCTAGGCGTAAATGGTCACTATCCCGCACACACGTTTCGTTGTGCCCGCTGCCAACCGGTCTGGAGCAATGTTTATGACGAAAGCGGAACACCTCTTGCCGCTCCATTCTCAGATCTTCTGAGTTAAGCAATCTGCGACTCTTGGTGCGAATGCCAGAGGAAAAGATTTCCAAAGTGTCTGGCAAGGAGAAACTGAACCTGGAGAACACCTTTGTCAGGAGCTTGCACCTGCACCTTACACACACACAGATTTGCAGCACATTTAAATGGCCAAGCTCTTTCTTAGGCAAGTTGAAAGCTGCTGTCAGAAGGCTGTGCTCCTAGTCAGATGGAAGCAGCAGCACGCACATAGCAGTTTGGCAAGCACTAAAGAGCCACAGAAGAGCGTGCCGTAACAAAATGAAACAAAAAAAAGCATTTGCTACATGTGCCTTTGTTGTCGCCTAACAACAGGTAGCAGCATAAACCAGATGCGGGTGCTGTTCTTGCAGGTGACAGCTAACGTCAAATGAGCAAGCCGGCTTACCACAGCTGCGGTCCTCCGGCAGTCTGAAAGCTTTGCGCACAAGCCGCATGCTAAGCGCCTTCCTTTGCCTTTCGGCAGTGCTCCTGCATTGCCTGCACTAGGCGTAAATGGTCACTATCCCGCACACACGTTTCGTTGTGCCCGCTGCCAACCGGTCTGGAGCAATGTTTATGACGAAAGCGGAACACCTCTTGCCGCTCCATTCTCAGAGCTCCTGAGTTAAGCAATCTGCAACTCTTGATGCGAATGCCAGAGGAAAACATTTCCAATGTGTCTGGCAGGGAGAAACTGAACCTGGAGAAAACCTTTGTCAGGAGGTGGCACCTGCACCTTACACACACACAGATTTGCAGCACATTTAAATGGCCAAGCTCTTTCTTAGGCAAGTTGAAAGCTGCTGTCAGAAGGCTGTCCTCCTAGTCAGATGGAAGCAGCAGCACGCACATAGCAGTTTGGCAAGCACTAAAGAGCCACAGAAGAGCGTGCCGTAACAAAATGAAACAAAAAAAAGCATTTGCTACATGTGCCTTTGTTGTCGCCTAACAACAGGTAGCAGCATAAACCAGATGCGGGTGAAGCTCTTGCAGGTGACAGCTAACGTCAAATGAGCAAGCCGGCTTTCCACAGCTGCGGTCCTCCGGCAGTCTGAAAGCTTTGCGCACAAGCCGCATGCTAAGCGCCTTCCTTTGCTTTTTAGCAGTGCTCGTGCACTGCCAGCACTAGGCGTGAATGCTCACTATCCCGCACACACGTTTCGTTGTGCCCGTTCCCAAGCGCTCTGGAGCACTGTTTATGACGAAAGCGGAACACATCTTGCCGCTCCATTCTCAGAGCTCCTGAGTTAAGCAATCTGCGACTCTTGATGCGAATGCCAGAAGAAAACATTTCCAATGTGTCTGGCAGGGAGAAACTGAACCTGGAGAAAACCTTTGTCAGGAGCTTGCACCTGCACCTTACACACACACAGATTTGCAGCACATTTAAATGGCCAAGCTCTTTCTTAAGCAAGTTGAAAGCTGCTGTCAGAAGGCTGTGCTCCTTGTCAGATGGAAGCAGCAGCACGTACATAGGAGATGGCGAACACTAAAGAGCCACAGAAGAGCGTGACATTTAAAAAGGAGGCATGAAAAACCATTTACTACCTGTGTCCTTGTTGTCACTTATAACATGTAGCAGCATAAACAAGTTGCGGGTGCTGTTCTTGCAGGTGACATCTAACGTCAAATGAGCAAGCCGCCTTACCACAGCTACGGTCCTCTGGTAGTCTGAAAGCTTTGCGCACAAGCCGCATGCTAATCGCCTTCCTTTGCCTTTTGGCAGTGCTCGTGCACTGCCAGCACTAGGCGTGAATGCTCACTATCCCGCACACACGTTTCGTTGTGCCCGTTCCCAAGCGCTCTGGAGCACTGTTTATGACGAAAGCGGAACACCTCTTGCCGTAACATTCTCAGAGCTTCTGAGTTAAGCAATCTGCAACTCTTAGTGCGAATGCCAGAGGAAAACATTTCCAATGTGTCTGGCAGGGAGAAACTGAACCTGGAGAACACCTTTGTCAGGAGCTTGCACCTGCACCTTACACACACACAGATTTGCATCACATTTAAATGGCCAAGCTCTTTCTTAGGCAAGTAGAAGGCTGCTGTCAGAAGGCTGTGCTCCTAGTCAGATGGAAGCAGCAGCACGCACATAGCAGTTTGGCAAGCACTAAAGAGCCACAGAAGAGCGTGGCATAGCAAAATGAAACAGGAAAAAGCATTTGCTACATGTGCGCTTGTTGTCGCTTAACAACAGGTAGCAGCATAAACCAGATGCGGGTGAAGCTCTTGCAGGTGACAGCTAACGTCAAATGAGCAAGCCGGCTTACCACAGCTGCGGTCCTCCGGCAGTCTGAAAGCTTTGCGCACAAGCCGCATGCTAAGCGCCTTCCTTTGCCTTTTGGCAGTGCTCCTGCATTGCCTGCGCTAGGCGTAAATGGTCACTATCCCGCACACACGTTTCGTTGTGCCCGCTGCCAACCGGTCTGGAGCAATGTTTATGACGAAAGCGGAACACCTCTTGCCGCTCCATTCTCAGAGCTTCTGAGTTAAGCAATCTGCGACTCTTGGTGCGAATGCCAGAGGAAAAGATTTCCAAAGTGTCTGGCAAGGAGAAACTGAACCTGGAGAACACCTTTGTCAGGAGCTTGCACCGGCACCTTACGCACACACAGATTTGCAGCACATTTAAATGGCCAAGCTCTTTCTTAGGCAAGTTGAAAGCTGCGGTCAGAAGGCTGTGCTCCTTGTCAGATGGAAGCAGCAGCACGCACATAGCAGTTTGGCAAGCACTAAAGAGCCACAGAAGAGCTTGACATTTAAAAAGGAGGCATGAAAAACCATTTACTACCTGTGCCCTTGTTGTCACTTATAACATGTAGCAGCATAAACCAGATGCGGGGGCTGTTCTTGCATGTGACATCTAACGTCAAATGAGCAAGCCGCCTTACCACAGCTACGGTCCTCTGGCAGTCTGAAAGCTTTGCACACAAGCCACATGCTAAGCGCCTTCCTTTGCCTTTTAAAAGTGCTTGTGCATTGCCAGCACTAGGCGTGAATGCTCACTATCCCGCACACACGTTTCGTTGTGCCCGTTCCCAAGCGCTCTGGAGCACTGTTTATGACGAAAGCGGAACACCTCTTGCCGTAACATTTTCAGAGCTCCTGAGTTAAGCAATCTGCAACTCTTAGTGCGAATGCCAGAAGAAAACATTTCCAATGTGTCTGGCAGGGAGAAACTGAACCTGGAGAACACCTTTGTCAGGAGCTTGCACCTGCACCTTACACACACACAGATTTGCATCACATTTAAATGGCCAAGCTCTTTCTTAGGCAAGTTGAAAGCTGCTGTCAGAAGGCTGTGCTCCTTGTCAGATGGAAGCAGCAGCACGCACATAGCAGTTTGGCAAGCACTAAAGAGCCACAGAAGAGCGTGGCATAGCAAAATGAAACAGGAAAAAGCATTTGCCACATGTGCCCTTGTTGTCGCCTAACAACAGCAGCATAAACCAGATGCCGGTGAAGTTCTTGCAGGTAACACCTAACGTCAAATGAGCAAGCCGGCTTACCACAGCTGCGGTCCTCCGGCAGTCTGAAAGCTTTGCACACAAGCCACATGCTAAGCGCCTTCCTTTGCCTTTTAAAAGTGCTTGTGCATTGCCAGCATTAGGCGTGAATGCTCACTATCCCGCACACACGTTTCGTTGTGCCCGTTCCCAAGCGCTCTGGAGCACTGTTTATGACGAAAGCGGAACACCTCTTGCCGTAACATTCTCAGAGCTCCTGAGTTAAACAATCTGCAACTCATGCTGCGAATGCCAGAAGAAAACATTTCCAATGTGTCTGGCAGGGACAAACTGAACCTGGAGAAAACCTTTGTCAGGAGCTTGCACCTGCACCTTACACACACA
Organism: Poecile atricapillus; assembly: GCF_030490865.1. Lineage (NCBI taxonomy): Eukaryota > Metazoa > Chordata > Aves > Passeriformes > Paridae > Poecile > Poecile atricapillus. The sequence goes on along the minus strand of NC_081249.1, from coordinate 117,056,016 downwards.
CAGATTTGCAGCACATTTAAATGGCCAAGCTCTTTCTTAGGCAAGTTGAAAGCTGCTGTCAGAAGGCTGTGCTCCTAGTCAGATGGAAGCAGCAGCACGCACATAGCAGTTTGGCAAGCACTAAAGAGCCACAGAAGAGCGTGCCGTAACAAAATGAAACAAAAAAAAGCATTTGCTACATGTGCCTTTGTTGTCGCCTAACAACAGGTAGCAGCATAAACCAGATGCGGGTGAAGCTCTTGCAGGTGACAGCTAACGTCAAATGAGCAAGCCGGCTTACCACAGCTGCGGTCCTCCGGCAGTCTGAAAGCTTTGCGCACAAGCCGCATGCTAATCGCCTTCCTTTGGCTTTTGGCAGTGCTCCTGCATTGCCTGCACTAGGCGTATATGGTCACTATCCCGCACACACGTTTCGTTGTGCCCGCTGCCAACCGGTCTGGAGCACTGTTTATGACGAAAGCGGAACACCTCTTGCCGCTCCATTCTCAGAGCTCCTGAGTCAAGCAATCTGCGACTCTTGGTGCGAATGCCAGAGGAAAAGATTTCCAATGTGTCTGGCAGGGAGAAACTGAACCTGGAGAAAACCTTTGTCAGGAGGTGGCACCTGCACCTTACACACACACAGATTTGCAGCACATTTAAATGGCCAAGCTCTTTCTTAGGCAAGTTGAAAGCTGCTGTCAGAAGGCTGTGCTCCTTGTCAGATGGAAGCAGCAGCACGTACATAGGAGATGGCGAACACTAAAGAGCCACAGAAGAGCGTGGCATAGCAAAATGAAACAGGAAAAAGCATTTGCCACATGTGCCCTTGTTGTCGCTTAACAACAGGTAGCAGCAAAAACCAGATGCGGGTGAAGTTCTTGCAGGTGACATCTAACGTCAAATGAGCAAGCCGGCTTACCACAGCTACGGTCCTCCGGCAGTCTGAAAGCTTTGCGCACAAGCCGCATGCTAAGCGCCTTTTGGCAGTGCTCCTGCATTGCCTGCACTAGGCGTAAATGGTCACTATCCCGCACACACGTTTCGTTGTGCCCGTTGCCAAGCGCTATGGAGCACTGTTTATGACGAAAGCGGAACACCTCTTGCCGTAACATTCTCAGAGCTCCTGAGTTAAGCAATCTGCGACTCTTGATGCGAATGCCAGAGGAAAAGATTTCCAATGTGTCTAGCAAGGAGAAACTGAACTTGGAGAAAACCTTTGTCAGGAGCTTGCACCTGCACATTACGCACAGACAAATTTGCATCATATCTAAATGGCCAAGCTCTTTCTTAGGCAAGTTGAGAGCTGCTGTCAGAAGGCTGTGCTCCTTGTCAGATGGAAGCAGCAGCACGCACATAGCAGTTTGGCAAGCACTAAAGAGCCACAGAAGAGCGTGGCATAGCAAAATGAAACAGGAAAAAGCATTTGCTACATGTGCCCTTGTTGTCGCCTAACAACAGCAGCAAAAACAAGTTGCGGGTGCTGTTCTTGCAGGTGACATCTAACGTCAAATGAGCAAGCCGGCTTACCACAGCTGCGGTCCTCCGGCAGTCTGAAAGCTTTGCACACAAGCCGCATGCTAAGCGCCTTCCATTACTTTTTAGCAGTGCTCGTGCACTGCCAGCACTAGGCGTGAATGCTCACTATCCCGCACACACGTTTCGTTGTGCCCGTTCCCAAGCGCTCTGGAGCACTGTTTATGACGAAAGCGGAACACATCTTGCCGCTCCATTCTCAGAGCTCCTGAGTTAAGCAATCTGCGACTCTTGATGCGAATGCCAGAAGAAAACATTTCCAATGTGTCTGGCAGGGAGAAACTGAACCTGGAGAAAACCTTTGTCAGGAGGTGGCACCTGCACCTTACACACACACAGATTTGCAGCACATTTAAATGGCCAAGCTCTTTCTTAGGCAAGTTGAAAGCTGCTGTCAGAAGGCTGTGCTCCTTGTCAGATGGAAGCAGCAGCACGCACATAGCAGTTTGGCAAGCACTAAAGAACCACAAAAGAGCGTGCCGTAACAAAATGAACAGGAAAAAGCATTTGCTACATGTGCCCTTGTTGTCGCCTAACAACAGGTAGCAGCAAAAACCAGATGCGGGTGATGTTCTTGCATGTGACATCTAACGTCAAATGAGCAAGCCGGCTTACCACAGCTACGGTCCTCCGGCAGTCTGAAAGCTTTGCGCACAAGCCGCATGCTAAGCGCCTTCCTTTGCCTTTTGGCAGTGCTCGTGCACTGCCAGCACTAGGCGTGAATGCTCACTATCCCGCACACACGATTCGTTGTGCCCGTTCCCAAGCGCTCTGGAGCACTGTTTATGACGAAAGCGGAACACATCTTGCCGCTCCATTCTCAGAGCTCCTGAGTTAAGCAATCTGCGACTCTTGATGCGAATGCCAGAAGAAAACATTTCCAATGTGTCTGGCAGGGAGAAACTGAACCTGGAGAAAACCTTTGTCAGGAGCTTGCACCTGCACCTTACACACACACAGATTTGCATCACATTTAAATGGCCAAGCTCTTTCTTAGGCAAGTTGAAAGCTGCTGTCAGAAGGCTGTGCTCCTTGTCAGATGGAAGCAGCAGCACGTACATAGGAGATGGCGAACACTAAAGAGCCACAGAAGAGCGTGACATTTAAAAAGGAGGCATGAAAAACCATTTACTACCTGTGTCCTTGTTGTCACTTATAACATGTAGCAGCATAAACAAGTTGCGGGTGCTGTTCTTGCAGGTGACATCTAACGTCAAATGAGCAAGCCGCCTTACCACAGCTACGGTCCTCTGGTAGTCTGAAAGCTTTGCGCACAAGCCGCATGCTAATCGCCTTCCTTTGCCTTTTGGCAGTGCTCGTGCACTGCCAGCACTAGGCGTGAATGCTCACTATCCCGCACACACGTTTCGTTGTGCCCGTTCCCAAGCGCTCTGGAGCACTGTTTATGACGAAAGCGGAACACCTCTTGCCGTAACATTCTCAGAGCTCCTGAGTTAAACAATCTGCAACTCTTGCTGCGAATGCCAGAAGAAAACATTTCCAATGTGTCTGGCAGGGAGAAACTGAACCTGGAGAAAACCTTTGTCAGGAGCTTGCACCTGCACCTTACACACACACAGATTTGCAGCACATTTAAATGGCCAAGCTCTTTCTTAGGCAAGTTGAAAGCTGCTGTCAGAAGGCTGTGCTCCTTGTCAGATGGAAGCAGCAGCACGCACATAGCAGTTTGGCAAGCACTAAAGAACCACAAAAGAGCGTGCCGTAACAAAATGAACAGGAAAAAGCATTTGCTACATGTGCCCTTGTTGTCGCCTAACAACAGGTAGCAGCAAAAACCAGATGCGGGTGATGTTCTTGCAGGTAACACCTAACGTCAAATGAGCAAGCCGGCTTACCACAGCTACGGTCCTCCAGCAGTCTGAAAGCTTTGCGCACAAGCCGCATGCTAAGCGCCTTCCTTTGCCTTTTGGCAGTGCTCGTGCACTGCCAGCACTAGGCGTGAATGCTCACTATCCCGCACACACGATTCGTTGTGCCCGTTCCCAAGCGCTCTGGAGCACTGTTTATGACGAAAGCGGAACACCTCTTGCCGCTCCATTCTCAGAGCTCCTGAGTTAAGCAATCTGCGACTCTTGATGCGAATGCCAGAAGAAAACATTTCCAATGTGTCTGGCAGGGAGAAACTGAACCTGGAGAAAACCTTTGTCAGGAGCTTGCACCTGCACCTTACACACACACAGATTTGCATCACATTTAAATGGCCAAGCTCTTTCTTAGGCAAGTTGAAAGCTGCTGTCAGAAGGCTGTGCTCCTTGTCAGATGGAAGCAGCAGCACGTACATAGGAGATGGCGAACACTAAAGAGCCACAGAAGAGCGTGACATTTAAAAAGGAGGCATGAAAAACCATTTACTACCTGTGTCCTTGTTGTCACTTATAACATGTAGCAGCATAAACAAGTTGCGGGTGCTGTTCTTGCAGGTGACATCTAACGTCAAATGAGCAAGCCGCCTTACCACAGCTACGGTCCTCTGGTAGTCTGAAAGCTTTGCGCACAAGCCGCATGCTAATCGCCTTCCTTTGCCTTTTGGCAGTGCTCGTGCACTGCCAGCACTAGGCGTGAATGGTCACTATCCCGCACACACGTTTCGTTGTGCCCGTTCCCAAGCGCTCTGGAGCACTGTTTATGACGAAAGCGGAACACCTCTTGCCGTAACATTCTCAGAGCTTCTGAGTTAAGCAATCTGCAACTCTTAGTGCGAATGCCAGAGGAAAACATTTCCAATGTGTCTGGCAAGGAGAAACTGAACCTGGAGAACACCTTTGTCAGGAGCTTGCACCTGCACCTTACACACACACAGATTTGCAGCACATTTAAATGGCCAAGCTCTTTCTTAGGAAAGTTGAAAGCTGCGGTCAGAAGGCTGTGCTCCTTGTCAGATGGAAGCAGCAGCACGCACATAGCAGTTTGGCAAGCACTAAAGAGCCACAGCAGAGCGTGGCATAGCAAAATGAAACAGGAAAAAGCATTTGCTACATGTGCCCTTGTTGTCGCTTAACAACAGGTAGCAGCAAAAACCAGATGCGGGTGAAGTTCTTGCAGGTGACAGCTAACGTCAAATGAGCAAGCCGGCTTACCACAGCTGCGGTCCTCCGGCAGTCTGAAAGCTTTGCGCACAAGCCGCATGCTAAGCGCCTTCCTTTGCCTTTTGGCAGTGCTCCTGCATTGCCTGCGCTAGGCGTAAATGGTCACTATCCCGCACACACGTTTCGTTGTGCCCGCTGCCAACCGGTCTGGAGCAATGTTTATGACGAAAGCGGAACACCTCTTGCCGCTCCATTCTCAGAGCTTCTGAGTTAAGCAATCTGCGACTCTTGGTGCGAATGCCAGAGGAAAAGATTTCCAAAGTGTCTGGCAAGGAGAAACTGAACCTGGAGAACACCTTTGTCAGGAGCTTGCACCTGCACCTTACGCACACACAGATTTGCAGCACATTTAAATGGCCAAGCTCTTTCTTAGGCAAGTTGAAAGCTGCGGTCAGAAGGCTGTGCTCCTTGTCAGATGGAAGCAGCAGCACGCACATAGCAGTTTGGCAAGCACTAAAGAGCCACAGAAGAGCTTGACATTTAAAAAGGAGGCATGAAAAACCATTTACTACCTGTGCCCTTGTTGTCACTTATAACATGTAGCAGCATAAACAAGTTGCGGGTGCTGTTCTTGCATGTAACATCTAACGTCAAATGAGGAAGCCGCCTTACCACAGCTACGGTCCTCTGGCAGTCTGAAAGCTTTGCACACAAGCCACATGCTAAGCGCCTTCCTTTGCCTTTTAAAAGTGCTTGTGCATTGCCAGCACTAGGCGTGAATGCTCACTATCCCGCACACACGTTTCGTTGTGCCCGTTCCCAAGCGCTCTGGAGCACTGTTTATGACGAAAGCGGAACACCTCTTGCCGTAACATTCTCAGAGCTCCTGAGTTAAGCAATCTGCAACTCTTAGTGCGAATGCCAGAAGAAAACATTTCCAATGTGTCTGGCAGGGAGAAACTGAACCTGGAGAACACCTTTGTCAGGAGCTTGCACCTGCACCTTACACACACACAGATTTGCATCACATTTAAATGGCCAAGCTCTTTCTTAGGCAAGTTGAAAGCTGCTGTCAGAAGGCTGTGCTCCTTGTCAGATGGAAGCAGCAGCACGCACATAGCAGTTTGGCAAGCACTAAAGAGCCACAGAAGAGCGTGGCATAGCAAAATGAAACAGGAAAAAGCATTTGCCACATGTGCCCTTGTTGTCGCCTAACAACAGCAGCATAAACCAGATGCCGGTGAAGTTCTTGCAGGTAACACCTAACGTCAAATGAGCAAGCCGGCTTACCACAGCTGCGGTCCTCCGGCAGTCTGAAAGCTTTGCACACAAGCCGCATGCTAATCGCCTTCCTTTGGCTTTTGGCAGTGCTCCTGCATTGCCTGCACTAGGCGTATATGGTCACTATCCCGCACACACGTTTCGTTGTGCCCGCTGCCAACCGGTCTGGAGCACTGTTTATGACGAAAGCGGAACACCTCTTGCCGCTCCATTCTCAGAGCTCCTGAGTCAAGCAATCTGCGACTCTTGGTGCGAATGCCAGAGGAAAAGATTTCCAATGTGTCTGGCAGGGAGAAACTGAACCTGGAGAAAACCTTTGTCAGGAGGTGGCACCTGCACCTTACACACACACAGATTTGCAGCACATTTAAATGGCCAAGCTCTTTCTTAGGCAAGTTGAAAGCTGCTGTCAGAAGGCTGTGCTCCTTGTCAGATGGAAGCAGCAGCACGTACATAGGAGATGGCGAACACTAAAGAGCCACAGAAGAGCGTGGCATAGCAAAATGAAACAGGAAAAAGCATTTGCCACATGTGCCCTTGTTGTCGCTTAACAACAGGTAGCAGCAAAAACCAGATGCGGGTGAAGTTCTTGCAGGTGACATCTAACGTCAAATGAGCAAGCCGGCTTACCACAGCTACGGTCCTCCGGCAGTCTGAAAGCTTTGCGCACAAGCTGCATGCTAAGCGCCTTTTGGCAGTGCTCCTGCATTGCCTGCACTAGGCGTAAATGGTCACTATCCCGTACACACGTTTCGTTGTGCCCGTTGCCAAGCGCTATGGAGCACTGTTTATGACGAAAGCGGAACACCTCTTGCCGTAACATTCTCAGAGCTTCTGAGTTAAGCAATCTGCGACTCTTGGTGCGAATGCCAGAGGAAAACATTTCCAATGTGTCTGGCAAGGAGAAACTGAACCTGGAGAACAACTTTGTCAGGAGCTTGCACCTGCACCTTACGCACACACAGATTTGCAGCACATTTAAATGGCCAAGCTCTTTCTTAGGCAAGTTGAAAGCTGCTGTCAGAAGGCTGTGCTCCTTGTCAGATGGAAGCAGCAGCACGCACATAGCAGTTTGGCAAGCACTAAAGAGCCACAGAAGAGCGTGCCGTAACAAAATGAAACAAAAAAAAGCATTTGCTACATGTGCCCTTGTTGTCGCCTAACAACAGCAGCATAAACCAGATGCCGGTGAAGTTCTTGCAGGTAACACCTAACGTCAAATGAGCAAGCCGGCTTACAACAGCTACGGTCCTCCGGCAGTCTGAAAGCTTTGCACACAAGCCACATGCTAAGCGCCTTCCTTTGCCTTTTAAAAGTGCTTGTGCATTGCCAGCATTAGGCGTGAATGCTCACTATCCCGCACACACGTTTCGTTGTGCCCGTTCCCAAGCGCTCTGGAGCACTGTTTATGACGAAAGCGGAACACCTCTTGCCGCTCCATTCTCAGAGCTCCTGAGTTAAGCAATCTGCAACTCTTAGTGCGAATGCCAGAAGAAAACATTTCCAATGTGTCTGGCAGGGAGAAACTGAACCTGGAGAAAACCTTTGTCAGGAGGTGGCACCTGCACCTTACACACACACAGATTTGCAGCACATTTAAATGGCCAAGCTCTTTCTTAGGCAAGTTGAAAGCTGCTGTCAGAAGGCTGTGCTCCTTGTCAGATGGAAGCAGCAGCACGCACATAGCAGTTTGGCAAGCACTAAAGAACCACAAAAGAGCGTGCCGTAACAAAATGAACAGGAAAAAGCATTTGCTACATGTGCCCTTGTTGTCGCCTAACAACAGGTAGCAGCAAAAACCAGATGCGGGTGATGTTCTTGCATGTGACATCTAACGTCAAATGAGCAAGCCGGCTTACCACAGCTACGGTCCTCCGGCAGTCTGAAAGCTTTGCGCACAAGCCGCATGCTAAGCGCCTTCCTTTGCCTTTTGGCAGTGCTCGTGCACTGCCAGCACTAGGCGTGAATGCTCACTATCCCGCACACACGATTCGTTGTGCCCGTTCCCAAGCGCTCTGGAGCACTGTTTATGACGAAAGCGGAACACATCTTGCCGCTCCATTCTCAGAGCTCCTGAGTTAAGCAATCTGCGACTCTTGATGCGAATGCCAGAAGAAAACATTTCCAATGTGTCTGGCAGGGAGAAACTGAACCTGGAGAAAACCTTTGTCAGGAGCTTGCACCTGCACCTTACACACACACAGATTTGCATCACATTTAAATGGCCAAGCTCTTTCTTAGGCAAGTTGAAAGCTGCTGTCAGAAGGCTGTGCTCCTTGTCAGATGGAAGCAGCAGCACGTACATAGGAGATGGCGAACACTAAAGAGCCACAGAAGAGCGTGACATTTAAAAAGGAGGCATGAAAAACCATTTACTACCTGTGTCCTTGTTGTCACTTATAACATGTAGCAGCATAAACAAGTTGCGGGTGCTGTTCTTGCAGGTGACATCTAACGTCAAATGAGCAAGCCGCCTTACCACAGCTACGGTCCTCTGGTAGTCTGAAAGCTTTGCGCACAAGCCGCATGCTAATCGCCTTCCTTTGCCTTGTGGCAGTGCTCGTGCACTGCCAGCACTAGGCGTGAATGCTCACTATCCCGCACACACGTTTCGTTGTGCCCGTTCCCAAGCGCTCTGGAGCACTGTTTATGACGAAAGCGGAACACCTCTTGCCGTAACATTCTCAGAGCTTCTGAGTTAAGCAATCTGCAACTCTTAGTGCGAATGCCAGAGGAAAACATTTCCAATGTGTCTGGCAAGGAGAAACTGAACCTGGAGAACACCTTTGTCAGGAGCTTGCACCTGCACCTTACACACACACAGATTTGCAGCACATTTAAATGGCCAAGCTCTTTCTTAGGCAAGTAGAAGGCTGCTGTCAGAAGGCTGTGCTCCTAGTCAGATGGAAGCAGCAGCACGCACATAGCAGTTTGGCAAGCACTAAAGAGCCACAGCAGAGCGTGGCATAGCAATACGAAACAGGAAAAAGCATTTGCTACATGTGCCCTTGCTGTCGCTTAACAACAGGTAGCAGCAAAAACCAGATGCGGGTGAAGTTCTTGCAGGTGACAGCTAACGTCAAATGAGCAAGCCGGCTTACCACAGCTGCGGTCCTCCGGCAGTCTGAAAGCTTTGCGCACAAGCCGCATGCTAAGCGCCTTCCTTTGCCTTTTGGCAGTGCTCCTGCATTGCCTGCGCTAGGCGTAAATGGTCACTATCCCGCACACACGTTTCGTTGTGCCCGCTGCCAACCGGTCTGGAGCAATGTTTATGACGAAAGCGGAACACCTCTTGCCGCTCCATTCTCAGAGCTTCTGAGTTAAGCAATCTGCGACTCTTGGTGCGAATGCCAGAGGAAAAGATTTCCAAAGTGTCTGGCAAGGAGAAACTGAACCTGGAGAACACCTTTGTCAGGAGCTTGCACCTGCACCTTACACACACACAGATTTGCAGCACATTTAAATGGCCAAGCTCTTTCTTAGGCAAGTTGAAAGCTGCTGTCAGAAGGCTGTGCTCCTAGTCAGATGGAAGCAGCAGCACGCACATAGCAGTTTGGCAAGCACTAAAGAGCCACAGAAGAGCGTGCCGTAACAAAATGAAACAAAAAAAAGCATTTGCTACATGTGCCTTTGTTGTCGCCTAACAACAGGTAGCAGCATAAACCAGATGCGGGTGCTGTTCTTGCAGGTGACAGCTAACGTCAAATGAGCAAGCCGGCTTACCACAGCTGCGGTCCTCCGGCAGTCTGAAAGCTTTGCGCACAAGCCGCATGCTAATCGCCTTCCTTTGGCTTTTGGCAGTGCTCCTGCATTGCCTGCACTAGGCGTATATGGTCACTATCCCGCACACACGTTTCGTTGTGCCCGCTGCCAACCGGTCTGGAGCACTGTTTATGACGAAAGCGGAACACCTCTTGCCGCTCCATTCTCAGAGCTCCTGAGTTAAGCAATCTGCGACTCTTGGTGCGAATGCCAGAGGAAAAGATTTCCAATGTGTCTGGCAGGGAGAAACTGAACCTGGAGAAAACCTTTGTCAGGAGGTGGCACCTGCACCTTACACACACACAGATTTGCAGCACATTTAAATGGCCAAGCTCTTTCTTAGGCAAGTTGAAAGCTGCTGTCAGAAGGCTGTGCTCCTTGTCAGATGGAAGCAGCAGCACGTACATAGGAGATGGCGAACACTAAAGAGCCACAGAAGAGCGTGGCATAGCAAAATGAAACAGGAAAAAGCATTTGCCACATGTGCCCTTGTTGTCGCCTAACAACAGGTAGCAGCAAAAACCAGATGCGGGTGAAGTTCTTGCAGGTGACATCTAACGTCAAATGAGCAAGCCGGCTTACCACAGCTGCGGTCCTCCGGCAGTCTGAAAGCTTTGCGCACAAGCCGCATGCTAAGCGCCTTCCTTTGCCTTTCGGCAGTGCTCCTGCATTGCCTGCACTAGGCGTAAATGGTCACTATCCCGCACACACGTTTCGTTGTGCCCGCTGCCAACCGGTCTGGAGCAATGTTTATGACGAAAGCGGAACACCTCTTGCCGCTCCATTCTCAGAGCTCCTGAGTTAAGCAATCTGCAACTCTTGATGCGAATGCCAGAGGAAAACATTTCCAATGTGTCTGGCAGGGAGAAACTGAACCTGGAGAAAACCTTTGTCAGGAGGTGGCACCTGCACCTTACACACACACAGATTTGCAGCACATTTAAATGGCCAAGCTCTTTCTTAGGCAAGTTGAAAGCTGCTGTCAGAAGGCTGTCCTCCTAGTCAGATGGAAGCAGCAGCACGCACATAGCAGTTTGGCAAGCACTAAAGAGCCACAGAAGAGCGTGCCGTAACAAAATGAAACAAAAAAAAGCATTTGCTACATGTGCCTTTGTTGTCGCCTAACAACAGGTAGCAGCATAAACCAGATGCGGGTGAAGCTCTTGCAGGTGACAGCTAACGTCAAATGAGCAAGCCGGCTTTCCACAGCTGCGGTCCTCCGGCAGTCTGAAAGCTTTGCGCACAAGCCGCATGCTAAGCGCCTTCCTTTGCTTTTTAGCAGTGCTCGTGCACTGCCAGCACTAGGCGTGAATGCTCACTATCCCGCACACACGTTTCGTTGTGCCCGTTGCCAAGCGCTCTGGAGCAATGTTTATGACGAAAGAGGAACACCTCTTACCGTAACATTCTCAGAGCTCCTGAGTTAAACAATCTGCAACTCTTGCTGCGAATGCCAGAAGAAAACATTTCCAATGTGTCTGGCAGGGAGAAACTGAACCTGGAGAAAACCTTTGTCAGGAGGTGGCACCTGCACCTTACACACACACAGATTTGCAGCACATTTAAATGGCCAAGCTCTTTCTTAGGCAAGTTGAAAGCTGCTGTCAGAAGGCTGTGCTCCTTGTCAGATGGAAGCAGCAGCACGCACATAGCAGTTTGGCAAGCACTAAAGAGCCACAGAAGAGCGTGGCATAGCAAAATGAAACAGGAAAAAGCATTTGCCACATGTGCCCTTGTTGTCGCCTAACAACAGCAGCATAAACCAGATGCCGGTGAAGTTCTTGCAGGTAACACCTAACGTCAAATGAGCAAGCCGGCTTACCACAGCTGCGGTCCTCCGGCAGTCTGAAAGCTTTGCACACAAGCCGCATGCTAATCGCCTTCCTTTGGCTTTTGGCAGTGCTCCTGCATTGCCTGCACTAGGCGTATATGGTCACTATCCCGCACACACGTTTCGTTGTGCCCGCTGCCAACCGGTCTGGAGCACTGTTTATGACGAAAGCGGAACACCTCTTGCCGCTCCATTCTCAGAGCTCCTGAGTCAAGCAATCTGCGACTCTTGGTGCGAATGCCAGAGGAAAAGATTTCCAATGTGTCTGGCAGGGAGAAACTGAACCTGGAGAAAACCTTTGTCAGGAGGTGGCACCTGCACCTTACACACACACAGATTTGCAGCACATTTAAATGGCCAAGCTCTTTCTTAGGCAAGTTGAAAGCTGCTGTCAGAAGGCTGTGCTCCTTGTCAGATGGAAGCAGCAGCACGTACATAGGAGATGGCGAACACTAAAGAGCCACAGAAGAGCGTGTCATAGCAAAATGAAACAGGAAAAAGCATTTGCCACATGTGCCCTTGTTGTCGCTTAACAACAGGTAGCAGCAAAAACCAGATGCGGGTGAAGTTCTTGCAGGTGACATCTAACGTCAAATGAGCAAGCCGGCTTACCACAGCTACGGTCCTCCGGCAGTCTGAAAGCTTTGCGCACAAGCCGCATGCTAAGCGCCTTTTGGCAGTGCTCCTGCATTGCCTGCACTAGGCGTAAATGGTCACTATCCCGTACACACGTTTCGTTGTGCCCGTTGCCAAGCGCTATGGAGCACTGTTTATGACGAAAGCGGAACACCTCTTGCCGTAACATTCTCAGAGCTTCTGAGTTAAGCAATCTGCGACTCTTGGTGCGAATGCCAGAGGAAAACATTTCCAATGTGTCTGGCAAGGAGAAACTGAACCTGGAGAACAACTTTGTCAGGAGCTTGCACCTGCACCTTACGCACACACAGATTTGCAGCACATTTAAATGGCCAAGCTCTTTCTTAGGCAAGTTGAATGCTGCTGTCAGAAGGCTGTGCTCCTTGTCAGATGGAAGCAGCAGCACGCACATAGCAGTTTGGCAAGCACTAAAGAGCCACAGAAGAGCGTGCCGTAACAAAATGAAACAAAAAAAAGCATTTGCTACATGTGCCCTTGTTGTCGCCTAACAACAGCAGCATAAACCAGATGCCGGTGAAGTTCTTGCAGGTAACACCTAACGTCAAATGAGCAAGCCGGCTTACAACAGCTACGGTCCTCCGGCAGTCTGAAAGCTTTGCACACAAGCCACATGCTAAGCGCCTTCCTTTGCCTTTTAAAAGTGCTTGTGCATTGCCAGCATTAGGCGTGAATGCTCACTATCCCGCACACACGTTTCGTTGTGCCCGTTCCCAAGCGCTCTGGAGCACTGTTTATGACGAAAGCGGAACACCTCTTGCCGCTCCATTCTCAGAGCTCCTGAGTTAAGCAATCTGCGACTCTTAGTGCGAATGCCAGAAGAAAACATTTCCAATGTGTCTGGCAGGGAGAAACTGAACCTGGAGTACACCTTTGTCACGAGGTGGCACCTGCACCTTACACACACACAGATTTGCAGCACATTTAAATGGCCAAGCTCTTTCTTAGGCAAGTTGAAAGCTGCTGTCAGAAGGCTGTGCTCCTTGTCAGATGGAAGCAGCAGCACGCACATAGCAGTTTGGCAAGCACTAAAGAACCACAAAAGAGCGTGCCGTAACAAAATGAACAGGAAAAAGCATTTGCTACATGTGCCCTTGTTGTCGCCTAACAACAGGTAGCAGCAAAAACCAGATGCGGGTGATGTTCTTGCATGTGACATCTAACGTCAAATGAGCAAGCCGGCTTACCACAGCTACGGTCCTCCAGCAGTCTGAAAGCTTTGCGCACAAGCCGCATGCTAAGCGCCTTCCTTTGCCTTTTGGCAGTGCTCGTGCACTGCCAGCACTAGGGGTGAATGCTCACTATCCCGCACACACGATTCGTTGTGCCCGTTCCCAAGCGCTCTGGAGCACTGTTTATGACGAAAGCGGAACACATCTTGCCGCTCCATTCTCAGAGCTCCTGAGTTAAGCAATCTGCGACTCTTGATGCGAATGCCAGAAGAAAACATTTCCAATGTGTCTGGCAGGGAGAAACTGAACCTGGAGAAAACCTTTGTCAGGAGCTTGCACCTGCACCTTACACACACACAGATTTGCATCACATTTAAATGGCCAAGCTCTTTCTTAGGCAAGTTGAAAGCTGCTGTCAGAAGGCTGTGCTCCTTGTCAGATGGAAGCAGCAGCACGTACATAGGAGATGGCGAACACTAAAGAGCCACAGAAGAGCGTGACATTTAAAAAGGAGGCATGAAAAACCATTTACTACCTGTGTCCTTGTTGTCACTTATAACATGTAGCAGCATAAACAAGTTGCGGGTGCTGTTCTTGCAGGTGACATCTAACGTCAAATGAGCAAGCCGGCTTACCACAGCTACGGTCCTCTGGTAGTCTGAAAGCTTTGCGCACAAGCCGCATGCTAATCGCCTTCCTTTGCCTTGTGGCAGTGCTCGTGCACTGCCAGCACTAGGCGTGAATGCTCACTATCCCGCACACACGTTTCGTTGTGCCCGTTCCCAAGCGCTCTGGAGCACTGTTTATGACGAAAGCGGAACACCTCTTGCCGTAACATTCTCAGAGCTTCTGAGTTAAGCAATCTGCAACTCTTAGTGCGAATGCCAGAGGAAAACATTTCCAATGTGTCTGGCAAGGAGAAACTGAACCTGGAGAACACCTTTGTCAGGAGCTTGCACCTGCACCTTACACACACACAGATTTGCAGCACATTTAAATGGCCAAGCTCTTTCTTAGGCAAGTAGAAGGCTGCTGTCAGAAGGCTGTGCTCCTAGTCAGATGGAAGCAGCAGCACGCACATAGCAGTTTGGCAAGCACTAAAGAGCCACAGCAGAGCGTGGCATAGCAATACGAAACAGGAAAAAGCATTTGCTACATGTGCCCTTGTTGTCGCTTAACAACAGGTAGCAGCAAAAACCAGATGCGGGTGAAGTTCTTGCAGGTGACAGCTAACGTCAAATGAGCAAGCCGGCTTACCACAGCTGCGGTCCTCCGGCAGTCTGAAAGCTTTGCGCACAAGCCGCATGCTAAGCGCCTTCCTTTGCCTTTTGGCAGTGCTCCTGCATTGCCTGCGCTAGGCGTAAATGGTCACTATCCCGCACACACGTTTCGTTGTGCCCGCTGCCAACCGGTCTGGAGCAATGTTTATGACGAAAGCGGAACACCTCTTGCCGCTCCATTCTCAGATCTTCTGAGTTAAGCAATCTGCGACTCTTGGTGCGAATGCCAGAGGAAAAGATTTCCAAAGTGTCTGGCAAGGAGAAACTGAACCTGGAGAACACCTTTGTCAGGAGCTTGCACCTGCACCTTACACACACACAGATTTGCAGCACATTTAAATGGCCAAGCTCTTTCTTAGGCAAGTTGAAAGCTGCTGTCAGAAGGCTGTGCTCCTAGTCAGATGGAAGCAGCAGCACGCACATAGCAGTTTGGCAAGCACTAAAGAGCCACAGAAGAGCGTGCCGTAACAAAATGAAACAAAAAAAAGCATTTGCTACATGTGCCTTTGTTGTCGCCTAACAACAGGTAGCAGCATAAACCAGATGCGGGTGAAGCTCTTGCAGGTGACAGCTAACGTCAAATGAGCAAGCCGGCTTTCCACAGCTGCGGTCCTCCGGCAGTCTGAAAGCTTTGCGCACAAGCCGCATGCTAAGCGCCTTCCTTTGCTTTTTAGCAGTGCTCGTGCACTGCCAGCACTAGGCGTGAATGCTCACTATCCCGCACACACGTTTCGTTGTGCCCGTTGCCAAGCGCTCTGGAGCAATGTTTATGACGAAAGAGGAACACCTCTTACCGTAACATTCTCAGAGCTCCTGAGTTAAACAATCTGCAACTCTTGCTGCGAATGCCAGAAGAAAACATTTCCAATGTGTCTGGCAGGGAGAAACTGAACCTGGAGAAAACCTTTGTCAGGAGGTGGCACCTGCACCTTACACACACACAGATTTGCAGCACATTTAAATGGCCAAGCTCTTTCTTAGGCAAGTTGAAAGCTGCTGTCAGAAGGCTGTGCTCCTTGTCAGATGGAAGCAGCAGCACGCACATAGCAGTTTGGCAAGCACTAAAGAACCACAAAAGAGCGTGCCGTAACAAAATGAACAGGAAAAAGCATTTGCTACATGTGCCCTTGTTGTCGCCTAACAACAGGTAGCAGCAAAAACCAGATGCGGGTGATGTTCTTGCATGTGACATCTAACGTCAAATGAGCAAGCCGGCTTACCACAGCTACGGTCCTCCAGCAGTCTGAAAGCTTTGCGCACAAGCCGCATGCTAAGCGCCTTCCTTTGCCTTTTGGCAGTGCTCGTGCACTGCCAGCACTAGGCGTGAATGCTCACTATCCCGCACACACGATTCGTTGTGCCCGTTCCCAAGCGCTCTGGAGCACTGTTTATGACGAAAGCGGAACACATCTTGCCGCTCCATTCTCAGAGCTCCTGAGTTAAGCAATCTGCGACTCTTGATGCGAATGCCAGAAGAAAACATTTCCAATGTGTCTGGCAGGGAGAAACTGAACCTGGAGAAAACCTTTGTCAGGAGCTTGCACCTGCACCTTACACACACACAGATTTGCATCACATTTAAATGGCCAAGCTCTTTCTTAGGCAAGTTGAAAGCTGCTGTCAGAAGGCTGTGCTCCTTGTCAGATGGAAGCAGCAGCACGTACATAGGAGATGGCGAACACTAAAGAGCCACAGAAGAGCGTGACATTTAAAAAGGAGGCATAAAAAACCATTTACTACCTGTGTCCTTGTTGTCACTTATAACATGTAGCAGCATAAACAAGTTGCGGGTGCTGTTCTTGCAGGTGACATCTAACGTCAAATGAGCAAGCCGCCTTACCACAGCTACGGTCCTCTGGTAGTCTGAAAGCTTTGCGCACAAGCCGCATGCTAATCGCCTTCCTTTGCCTTTTGGCAGTGCTCGTGCACTGCCAGCACTAGGCGTGAATGCTCACAATCCCGCACACACGATTCGTTGTGCCCGTTCCCAAGCGCTCTGGAGCACTGTTTATGACGAAAGCGGAACACCTCTTGCCGCTCCATTCTCAGAGCTCCTGAGTTAAGCAATCTGCGACTCTTGATGCGAATGCCAGAGGAAAACATTTCCAATGTGTCTGGCAGGGAGAAACTGAACCTGGAGAAAACCTTTGTCAGGAGGTGGCACCTGCACCTTACACACACACAGATTTGCAGCACATTTAAATTGCCAAGCTCTTTCTTAGGCAAGTTGAAAGCTGCTGTCAGAAGGCTGTGCTCCTAGTCAGATGGAAGCAGCAGCACGCACATAGCAGTTTGGCAAGCACTAAAGAGCCACAGAAGAGCGTGCCGTAACAAAAGGAGCAGGAAAAAGCATTTGCCACATGTGCCCTTGTTGTCGCCTAACAACAGGTAGCAGCATAAACCAGATGCCGGTGAAGTTCTTGCAGGTGACATCTAACGTCAAATGAGCAAGCCGGCTTACCACAGCTACGGTCCTCCGGCAGTCTGAAAGCTTTGAGCACAAGCCGCATGCTAAGCGCCTTCCTTTGCTTTTTAGCAGTGCTCGTGCACTGCCAGCACTAGGCGTGAATGCTCACTATCCCGCACACACGATTCGTTGTGCCCGTTCCCAAGCGCTCTGGAGCACTGTTTATGACGAAAGAGGAACACCTCTTACCGTAACATTCTCAGAGCTCCTGAGTTAAACAATCTGCAACTCTTGCTGCGAATGCCAGAAGAAAATATTTCCAATGTGTCTGGCAGGGAGAAACTGAACCTGGAGAAAACCTTTGTCAGGAGGTGGCACCTGCACCTTACACACACACAGATTTGCAGCACATTTAAATGGCCAAGCTCTTTCTTAGGCAAGTTGAAAGCTGCTGTCAGAAGGCTGTGCTCCTTGTCAGATGGAAGCAGCAGCACGCACATAGCAGTTTGGCAAGCACTAAAGAACCACAAAAGAGCGTGCCGTAACAAAATGAACAGGAAAAAGCATTTACTACCTGTGTCCTTGTTGTCACTTATAACATGTAGCAGCATAAACAAGTTGCGGGTGCTGTTCTTGCAGGTGACATCTAACGTCAAATGAGCAAGCCGCCTTACCACAGCTACGGTCCTCTGGTAGTCTGAAAGCTTTGCGCACAAGCCGCATGCTAATCGCCTTCCTTTGCCTTTTGGCAGTGCTCGTGCACTGCCAGCACTAGGCGTGAATGCTCACTATCCCGCACACACGTTTCGTTGTGCCCGTTCCCAAGCGCTCTGGAGCACTGTTTATGACGAAAGCGGAACACCTCTTGCCGTAACATTCTCAGAGCTTCTGAGTTAAGCAATCTGCAACTCTTAGTGCGAATGCCAGAGGAAAACATTTCCAAAGTGTCTGGCAAGGAGAAACTGAACCTGGAGAACAACTTTGTCAGGAGCTTGCACCTGCACCTTACGCACACACAGATTTGCAGCACATTTAAATGGCCAAGCTCTTTCTTAGGCAAGTTGAAAGCTGCGGTCAGAAGGCTGTGCTCCTTGTCAGATGGAAGCAGCAGCACGCACATAGCAGTTTGGCAAGCACTAAAGAGCCACAGAAGAGCTTGACATTTAAAAAGGAGGCATGAAAAACCATTTACTACCTGTGCCCTTGTTGTCACTTATAACATGTAGCAGCATAAACCAGATGCGGGGGCTGTTCTTGCATGTGACATCTAACGTCAAATGAGCAAGCCGCCTTACCACAGCTACGGTCCTCTGGCAGTCTGAAAGCTTTGCACACAAGCCACATGCTAAGCGCCTTCCTTTGCCTTTTAAAAGTGCTTGTGCATTGCCAGCACTAGGCGTGAATGCTCACTATCCCGCACACACGTTTCGTTGTGCCCGTTCCCAAGCGCTCTGGAGCACTGTTTATGACGAAAGCGGAACACCTCTTGCCGTAACATTTTCAGAGCTCCTGAGTTAAGCAATCTGCAACTCTTAGTGCGAATGCCAGAAGAAAACATTTCCAATGTGTCTGGCAGGGAGAAACTGAACCTGGAGAACACCTTTGTCAGGAGCTTGCACCTGCACCTTACACACACACAGATTTGCATCACATTTAAATGGCCAAGCTCTTTCTTAGGCAAGTTGAAAGCTGCTGTCAGAAGGCTGTGCTCCTTGTCAGATGGAAGCAGCAGCACGCACATAGCAGTTTGGCAAGCACTAAAGAGCCACAGAAGAGCGTGGCATAGCAAAATGAAACAGGAAAAAGCATTTGCCACATGTGCCCTTGTTGTCGCCTAACAACAGCAGCATAAACCAGATGCCGGTGAAGTTCTTGCAGGTAACACCTAACGTCAAATGAGCAAGCCGGCTTACCACAGCTGCGGTCCTCCGGCAGTCTGAAAGCTTTGCGCACAAGCCGCATGCTAATCGCCTTCCTTTGCCTTTTGGCAGTGCTCGTGCACTGCCAGCACTAGGCGTGAATGCTCACTATCCCGCACACACGTTTCGTTGTGCCCGTTCCCAAGCGCTCTGGAGCACTGTTTATGACGAAAGCGGAACACCTCTTGCCGTAACATTCTCAGAGCTTCTGAGTTAAGCAATCTGCGACTCTTGGTGCGAATGCCAGAGGAAAACATTTCCAATGTGTCTGGCAAGGAGAAACTGAACCTGGAGAACAACTTTGTCAGGAGCTTGCACCTGCACCTTACGCACACACAGATTTGCAGCACATTTAAATGGCCAAGCTCTTTCTTAGGCAAGTTGAATGCTGCTGTCAGAAGGCTGTGCTCCTTGTCAGATGGAAGCAGCAGCACGCACATAGCAGTTTGGCAAGCACTAAAGAGCCACAGAAGAGCGTGCCGTAACAAAATGAAACAAAAAAAAGCATTTGCTACATGTGCCCTTGTTGTCGCCTAACAACAGGTAGCAGCAAAAACCAGATGCGGGTGATGTTCTTGCATGTGACATCTAACGTCAAATGAGCAAGCCGGCTTACCACAGCTACGGTCCTCCAGCAGTCTGAAAGCTTTGCGCACAAGCCGCATGCTAAGCGCCTTCCTTTGCCTTTTGGCAGTGCTCGTGCACTGCCAGCACTAGGCGTGAATGCTCACTATCCCGCACACACGATTCGTTGTGCCCGTTCCCAAGCGCTCTGGAGCACTGTTTATGACGAAAGCGGAACACATCTTGCCGCTCCATTCTCAGAGCTCCTGAGTTAAGCAATCTGCGACTCTTGATGCGAATGCCAGAAGAAAACATTTCCAATGTGTCTGGCAGGGAGAAACTGAACCTGGAGAAAACCTTTGTCAGGAGCTTGCACCTGCACCTTACACACACACAGATTTGCATCACATTTAAATGGCCAAGCTCTTTCTTAGGCAAGTTGAAAGCTGCTGTCAGAAGGCTGTGCTCCTTGTCAGATGGAAGCAGCAGCACGTACATAGGAGATGGCGAACACTAAAGAGCCACAGAAGAGCGTGACATTTAAAAAGGAGGCATGAAAAACCATTTACTACCTGTGTCCTTGTTGTCACTTATAACATGTAGCAGCATAAACAAGTTGCGGGTGCTGTTCTTGCAGGTAACACCTAACGTCAAATGAGCAAGCCGGCTTACCACAGCTACGGTCCTCCGGCAGTCTGAAAGCTTTGCACACAAGGCACATGCTAAGCGCCTTCCTTTGCCTTTTAAAAGTGCTTGTGCATTGCCAGCACTAGGCGTGAATGCTCACTATCCCGCACACACGTTTCGTTGTGCCCGTTCCCAAGCGCTCTGGAGCACTGTTTATGACGAAAGCGGAACACCTCTTGCCGTAACATTCTCAGAGCTCCTGAGTTAAACAATCTGCAACTCTTGCTGCGAATGCCAGAAGAAAACATTTCCAATGTGTCTGGCAGGGACAAACTGAACCTGGAGAAAACCTTTGTCAGGAGCTTGCACCTGCACCTTACACACACACAGATTTGCAGCACATTTAAATGGCCAAGCTCTTTCTTAGGCAAGTTGAAAGCTGCTGTCAGAAGGCTGTGCTCCTTGTCAGATGGAAGCAGCAGCACGCACATAGCAGTTTGGCAAGCACTAAAGAACCACAAAAGAGCGTGCCGTAACAAAATGAACAGGAAAAAGCATTTGCCACATGTGCCCTTGTTGTCGCTTAACAACAGGTAGCAGCAAAAACCAGATGCGGGTGAAGTTCTTGCAGGTGACATCTAACGTCAAATGAGCAAGCCGGCTTACCACAGCTACGGTCCTCCGGCAGTCTGAAAGCTTTGCGCACAAGCCGCATGCTAAGCGCCTTTTGGCAGTGCTCCTGCATTGCCTGCACTAGGCGTAAATGGTCACTATCCCGTACACACGTTTCGTTGTGCCCGTTGCCAAGCGCTATGGAGCACTGTTTATGACGAAAGCGGAACACCTCTTGCCGTAACATTCTCAGAGCTTCTGAGTTAAGCAATCTGCGACTCTTGGTGCGAATGCCAGAGGAAAACATTTCCAATGTGTCTGGCAAGGAGAAACTGAACCTGGAGAACAACTTTGTCAGGAGCTTGCACCTGCACCTTACGCACACACAGATTTGCAGCACATTTAAATGGCCAAGCTCTTTCTTAGGCAAGTTGAAAGCTGCTGTCAGAAGGCTGTGCTCCTTGTCAGATGGAAGCAGCAGCACGCACATAGCAGTTTGGCAAGCACTAAAGAGCCACAGAAGAGCGTGCCGTAACAAAATGAAACAAAAAAAAGCATTTGCTACATGTGCCCTTGTTGTCGCCTAACAACAGCAGCATAAACCAGATGCCGGTGAAGTTCTTGCAGGTAACACCTAACGTCAAATGAGCAAGCCGGCTTACCACAGCTGCGGTCCTCCGGCAGTCTGAAAGCTTTGCACACAAGCCACATGCTAAGCGCCTTCCTTTGCCTTTTAAAAGTGCTTGTGCATTGCCAGCATTAGGCGTGAATGCTCACTATCCCGCACACACGTTTCGTTGTGCCCGTTCCCAAGCGCTCTGGAGCACTGTTTATGACGAAAGCGGAACACCTCTTGCCGCTCCATTCTCAGAGCTCCTGAGTTAAGCAATCTGCAACTCTTAGTGCGAATGCCAGAAGAAAACATTTCCAATGTGTCTGGCAGGGAGAAACTGAACCTGGAGAAAACCTTTGTCAGGAGGTGGCACCTGCACCTTACAC
The DNA here is from genome assembly GCF_030490865.1 of Poecile atricapillus. Classification (NCBI taxonomy): domain Eukaryota; kingdom Metazoa; phylum Chordata; class Aves; order Passeriformes; family Paridae; genus Poecile; species Poecile atricapillus. Next base: position 117,034,346 of record NC_081249.1, on the reverse strand, counting down.
ACACACAGATTTGCAGCACATTTAAATGGCCAAGCTCTTTCTTAGGCAAGTTGAAAGCTGCTGTCAGAAGGCTGTGCTCCTTGTCAGATGGAAGCAGCAGCACGCACATAGCAGTTTGGCAAGCACTAAAGAACCACAAAAGAGCGTGCCGTAACAAAATGAACAGGAAAAAGCATTTGCTACATGTGCCCTTGTTGTCGCCTAACAACAGGTAGCAGCAAAAACCAGATGCGGGTGATGTTCTTGCATGTGACATCTAACGTCAAATGAGCAAGCCGGCTTACCACAGCTACGGTCCTCCAGCAGTCTGAAAGCTTTGCGCACAAGCCGCATGCTAAGCGCCTTCCTTTGCCTTTTGGCAGTGCTCGTGCACTGCCAGCACTAGGCGTGAATGCTCACTATCCCGCACACACGATTCGTTGTGCCCGTTCCCAAGCGCTCTGGAGCACTGTTTATGACGAAAGCGGAACACATCTTGCCGCTCCATTCTCAGAGCTCCTGAGTTAAGCAATCTGCGACTCTTGATGCGAATGCCAGAAGAAAACATTTCCAATGTGTCTGGCAGGGAGAAACTGAACCTGGAGAAAACCTTTGTCAGGAGCTTGCACCTGCACCTTACACACACACAGATTTGCATCACATTTAAATGGCCAAGCTCTTTCTTAGGCAAGTTGAAAGCTGCTGTCAGAAGGCTGTGCTCCTTGTCAGATGGAAGCAGCAGCACGTACATAGGAGATGGCGAACACTAAAGAGCCACAGAAGAGCGTGACATTTAAAAAGGAGGCATGAAAAACCATTTACTACCTGTGTCCTTGTTGTCACTTATAACATGTAGCAGCATAAACAAGTTGCGGGTGCTGTTCTTGCAGGTGACATCTAACGTCAAATGAGCAAGCCGCCTTACCACAGCTACGGTCCTCTGGTAGTCTGAAAGCTTTGCGCACAAGCCGCATGCTAATCGCCTTCCTTTGCCTTGTGGCAGTGCTCGTGCACTGCCAGCACTAGGCGTGAATGCTCACTCTCCCGCACACACGTTTCGTTGTGCCCGTTCCCAAGCGCTCTGGAGCACTGTTTATGACGAAAGCGGAACACCTCTTGCCGTAACATTCTCAGAGCTTCTGAGTTAAGCAATCTGCAACTCTTAGTGCGAATGCCAGAGGAAAACATTTCCAATGTGTCTGGCAAGGAGAAACTGAACCTGGAGAACACCTTTGTCAGGAGCTTGCACCTGCACCTTACACACACACAGATTTGCAGCACATTTAAATGGCCAAGCTCTTTCTTAGGCAAGTAGAAGGCTGCTGTCAGAAGGCTGTGCTCCTAGTCAGATGGAAGCAGCAGCACGCACATAGCAGTTTGGCAAGCACTAAAGAGCCACAGCAGAGCGTGGCATAGCAATACGAAACAGGAAAAAGCATTTGCTACATGTGCCCTTGTTGTCGCTTAACAACAGGTAGCAGCAAAAACCAGATGCGGGTGAAGTTCTTGCAGGTGACAGCTAACGTCAAATGAGCAAGCCGGCTTACCACAGCTGCGGTCCTCCGGCAGTCTGAAAGCTTTGCGCACAAGCCGCATGCTAAGCGCCTTCCTTTGCCTTTTGGCAGTGCTCCTGCATTGCCTGCGCTAGGCGTAAATGGTCACTATCCCGCACACACGTTTCGTTGTGCCCGCTGCCAACCGGTCTGGAGCAATGTTTATGACGAAAGCGGAACACCTCTTGCCGCTCCATTCTCAGAGCTTCTGAGTTAAGCAATCTGCGACTCTTGGTGCGAATGCCAGAGGAAAAGATTTCCAAAGTGTCTGGCAAGGAGAAACTGAACCTGGAGAACACCTTTGTCAGGAGCTTGCACCTGCACCTTACACACACACAGATTTGCAGCACATTTAAATGGCCAAGCTCTTTCTTAGGCAAGTTGAAAGCTGCTGTCAGAAGGCTGTGCTCCTAGTCAGATGGAAGCAGCAGCACGCACATAGCAGTTTGGCAAGCACTAAAGAGCCACAGAAGAGCGTGCCGTAACAAAATGAAACAAAAAAAAGCATTTGCTACATGTGCCTTTGTTGTCGCCTAACAACAGGTAGCAGCATAAACCAGATGCGGGTGCTGTTCTTGCAGGTGACAGCTAACGTCAAATGAGCAAGCCGGCTTACCACAGCTGCGGTCCTCCGGCAGTCTGAAAGCTTTGCGCACAAGCCGCATGCTAATCGCCTTCCTTTGGCTTTTGGCAGTGCTCCTGCATTGCCTGCACTAGGCGTATATGGTCACTATCCCGCACACACGTTTCGTTGTGCCCGCTGCCAACCGGTCTGGAGCACTGTTTATGACGAAAGCGGAACACCTCTTGCCGCTCCATTCTCAGAGCTCCTGAGTTAAGCAATCTGCGACTCTTGGTGCGAATGCCAGAGGAAAAGATTTCCAATGTGTCTGGCAGGGAGAAACTGAACCTGGAGAAAACCTTTGTCAGGAGGTGGCACCTGCATCTTACACACACACAGATTTGCAGCACATTTAAATGGCCAAGCTCTTTCTTAGGCAAGTTGAAAGCTGCTGTCAGAAGGCTGTGCTCCTTGTCAGATGGAAGCAGCAGCACGTACATAGGAGATGGCGAACACTAAAGAGCCACAGAAGAGCGTGGCATAGCAAAATGAAACAGGAAAAAGCATTTGCCACATGTGCCCTTGTTGTCGCCTAACAACAGGTAGCAGCAAAAACCAGATGCGGGTGAAGTTCTTGCAGGTGACATCTAACGTCAAATGAGCAAGCCGGCTTACCACAGCTGCGGTCCTCCGGCAGTCTGAAAGCTTTGCGCACAAGCCGCATGCTAAGCGCCTTCCTTTGCCTTTCGGCAGTGCTCCTGCATTGCCTGCACTAGGCGTAAATGGTCACTATCCCGCACACACGTTTCGTTGTGCCCGCTGCCAACCGGTCTGGAGCAATGTTTATGACGAAAGCGGAACACCTCTTGCCGCTCCATTCTCAGAGCTCCTGAGTTAAGCAATCTGCAACTCTTGATGCGAATGCCAGAGGAAAACATTTCCAATGTGTCTGGAAGGGAGAAACTGAACCTGGAGAAAACCTTTGTCAGGAGGTGGCACCTGCACCTTACACACACACAGATTTGCAGCACATTTAAATGGCCAAGCTCTTTCTTAGGCAAGTTGAAAGCTGCTGTCAGAAGGCTGTCCTCCTAGTCAGATGGAAGCAGCAGCACGCACATAGCAGTTTGGCAAGCACTAAAGAGCCACAGAAGAGCGTGCCGTAACAAAATGAAACAAAAAAAAGCATTTGCTACATGTGCCTTTGTTGTCGCCTAACAACAGGTAGCAGCATAAACCAGATGCGGGTGAAGCTCTTGCAGGTGACAGCTAACGTCAAATGAGCAAGCCGGCTTTCCACAGCTGCGGTCCTCCGGCAGTCTGAAAGCTTTGCGCACAAGCCGCATGCTAAGCGCCTTCCTTTGCTTTTTAGCAGTGCTCGTGCACTGCCAGCACTAGGCGTGAATGCTCACTATCCCGCACACACGTTTCGTTGTGCCCGTTGCCAAGCGCTCTGGAGCAATGTTTATGACGAAAGAGGAACACCTCTTACCGTAACATTCTCAGAGCTCCTGAGTTAAACAATCTGCAACTCTTGCTGCGAATGCCAGAAGAAAACATTTCCAATGTGTCTGGCAGGGAGAAACTGAACCTGGAGAAAACCTTTGTCAGGAGGTGGCACCTGCACCTTACACACACACAGATTTGCAGCACATTTAAATGGCCAAGCTCTTTCTTAGGCAAGTTGAAAGCTGCTGTCAGAAGGCTGTGCTCCTTGTCAGATGGAAGCAGCAGCACGCACATAGCAGTTTGGCAAGCACTAAAGAACCACAAAAGAGCGTGCCGTAACAAAATGAACAGGAAAAAGCATTTGCTACATGTGCCCTTGTTGTCGCCTAACAACAGGTAGCAGCAAAAACCAGATGCGGGTGATGTTCTTGCATGTGACATCTAACGTCAAATGAGCAAGCCGGCTTACCACAGCTACGGTCCTCCAGCAGTCTGAAAGCTTTGCGCACAAGCCGCATGCTAAGCGCCTTCCTTTGCCTTTTGGCAGTGCTCGTGCACTGCCAGCACTAGGCGTGAATGCTCACTATCCCGCACACACGATTCGTTGTGCCCGTTCCCAAGCGCTCTGGAGCACTGTTTATGACGAAAGCGGAACACCTCTTGCCGCTCCATTCTCAGAGCTCCTGAGTTAAGCAATCTGCGACTCTTGGTGCGAATGCCAGAGGAAAAGATTTCCAATGTGTCTGGCAGGGAGAAACTGAACCTGGAGAAAACCTTTGTCAGGAGGTGGCACCTGCACCTTACACACACACAGATTTGCAGCACATTTAAATGGCCAAGCTCTTTCTTAGGCAAGTTGAAAGCTGCTGTCAGAAGGCTGTGCTCCTTGTCAGATGGAAGCAGCAGCACGCACATAGCAGTTTGGCAAGCACTAAAGAACCACAAAAGAGCGTGCCGTAACAAAATGAACAGGAAAAAGCATTTGCTACATGTGCCCTTGTTGTCGCCTAACAACAGGTAGCAGCAAAAACCAGATGCGGGTGATGTTCTTGCATGTGACATCTAACGTCAAATGAGCAAGCCGGCTTACCACAGCTACGGTCCTCCAGCAGTCTGAAAGCTTTGCGCACAAGCCGCATGCTAAGCGCCTTCCTTTGCCTTTTGGCAGTGCTCGTGCACTGCCAGCACTAGGCGTGAATGCTCACTATCCCGCACACACGATTCGTTGTGCCCGTTCCCAAGCGCTCTGGAGCACTGTTTATGACGAAAGCGGAACACATCTTGCCGTAACATTCTCAGAGCTTCTGAGTTAAGCAATCTGCAACTCTTAGTGCGAATGCCAGAGGAAAACATTTCCAATGTGTCTGGCAGGGAGAAACTGAACCTGGAGAAAACCTTTGTCTGGAGCTTGCACCTGCACCTTACACACACACAGATTTGCATCACATTTAAATGGCCAAGCTCTTTCTTAGGCAAGTTGAAAGCTGCTGTCAGAAGGCTGTGCTCCTTGTCAGATGGAAGCAGCAGCACGTACATAGGAGATGGCGAACACTAAAGAGCCACAGAAGAGCGTGACATTTAAAAAGGAGGCATAAAAAACCATTTACTACCTGTGTCCTTGTTGTCACTTATAACATGTAGCAGCATAAACAAGTTGCGGGTGCTGTTCTTGCAGGTGACATCTAACGTCAAATGAGCAAGCCGCCTTACCACAGCTACGGTCCTCTGGTAGTCTGAAAGCTTTGCGCACAAGCCGCATGCTAATCGCCTTCCTTTGCCTTTTGGCAGTGCTCGTGCACTGCCAGCACTAGGCGTGAATGCTCACTATCCCGCACACACGTTTCGTTGTGCCCGTTCCCAAGCGCTCTGGAGCACTGTTTATGACGAAAGCGGAACACCTCTTGCCGTAACATTCTCAGAGCTTCTGAGTTAAGCAATCTGCAACTCTTAGTGCGAATGCCAGAGGAAAACATTTCCAAAGTGTCTGGCAAGGAGAAACTGAACCTGGAGAACAACTTTGTCAGGAGCTTGCACCTGCACCTTACGCACACACAGATTTGCAGCACATTTAAATGGCCAAGCTCTTTCTTAGGCAAGTTGAAAGCTGCGGTCAGAAGGCTGTGCTCCTTGTCAGATGGAAGCAGCAGCACGCACATAGCAGTTTGGCAAGCACTAAAGAGCCACAGAAGAGCGTGGCATAGCAAAATGAAACAGGAAAAAGCATTTGCTACATGTGCCCTTGTTGTCGCCTAACAACAGCAGCATAAACCAGATGCCGGTGAAGTTCTTGCAGGTAACACCTAACGTCAAATGAGCAAGCCGGCTTACCACAGCTGCGGTCCTCCGGCAGTCTGAAAGCTTTGCACACAAGCCACATGCTAAGCGCCTTCCTTTGCCTTTTAAAAGTGCTTGTGCATTGCCAGCACTAGGCGTGAATGCTCACTATCCCGCACACACGTTTCGTTGTGCCCGTTCCCAAGCGCTCTGGAGCACTGTTTATGACGAAAGCGGAACACCTCTTGCCGTAACATTCTCAGAGCTCCTGAGTTAAACAATCTGCAACTCATGCTGCGAATGCCAGAAGAAAACATTTCCAATGTGTCTGGCAGGGACAAACTGAACCTGGAGAAAACCTTTGTCAGGAGCTTGCACCTGCACCTTACACACACACAGATTTGCATCACATTTAAATGGCCAAGCTCTTTCTTAGGCAAGTTGAAAGCTGCTGTCAGAAGGCTGTCCTCCTAGTCAGATGGAAGCAGCAGCACGCACATAGCAGTTTGGCAAGCACTAAAGAGCCACAGAAGAGCGTGCCGTAACAAAATGAAACAAAAAAAAGCATTTGCAACATGTGCCTTTGTTGTCGCCTAACAACAGGTAGCAGCATAAACCAGATGCGGGTGAAGCTCTTGCAGGTGACAGCTAACGTCAAATGAGCAAGCCGGCTTACCACAGCTGCGGTCCTCCGGCAGTCTGAAAGCTTTGCGCACAAGCCGCATGCTAATCGCCTTCCTTTGGCTTTTGGCAGTGCTCCTGCATTGCCTGCACTAGGCGTATATGGTCACTATCCCGCACACACGTTTCGTTGTGCCCGCTGCCAACCGGTCTGGAGCACTGTTTATGACGAAAGAGGAACACCTCTTACCGTAACATTCTCAGAGCTCCTGAGTTAAACAATCTGCAACTCTTGCTGCGAATGCCAGAAGAAAACATTTCCAATGTGTCTGGCAGGGAGAAACTGAACCTGGAGAAAACCTTTGTCAGGAGGTGGCACCTGCACCTTACACACACACAGATTTGCAGCACATTTAAATGGCCAAGCTCTTTCTTAGGCAAGTTGAAAGCTGCTGTCAGAAGGCTGTGCTCCTTGTCAGATGGAAGCAGCAGCACGCACATAGCAGTTTGGCAAGAACTAAAGAACCACAAAAGAGCGTGCCGTAACAAAATGAACAGGAAAAAGCATTTGCTACATGTGCCCTTGTTGTCGCCTAACAACAGGTAGCAGCAAAAACCAGATGCGGGTGATGTTCTTGCATGTGACATCTAACGTCAAATGAGCAAGCCGGCTTACCACAGCTACGGTCCTCCAGCAGTCTGAAAGCTTTGCGCACAAGCCGCATGCTAAGCGCCTTCCTTTGCCTTTTGGCAGTGCTCGTGCACTGCCAGCACTAGGCGTGAATGCTCACTATCCCGCACACACGATTCGTTGTGCCCGTTCCCAAGCGCTCTGGAGCACTGTTTATGACGAAAGCGGAACACATCTTGCCGCTACATTCTCAGAGCTCCTGAGTTAAGCAATCTGCGACTCTTGATGCGAATGCCAGAAGAAAACATTTCCAATGTGTCTGGCAGGGAGAAACTGAACCTGGAGAAAACCTTTGTCAGGAGCTTGCACCTGCACCTTACACACACACAGATTTGCAGCACATTTAAATGGCCAAGCTCTTTCTTAAGCAAGTTGAAAGCTGCTGTCAGAAGGCTGTGCTCCTTGTCAGATGGAAGCAGCAGCACGTACATAGGAGATGGCGAACACTAAAGAGCCACAGAAGAGCGTGACATTTAAAAAGGAGGCATGAAAAACCATTTACTACCTGTGTCCTTGTTGTCACTTATAACATGTAGCAGCATAAACAAGTTGCGGGTGCTGTTCTTGCAGGTGACATCTAACGTCAAATGAGCAAGCCGCCTTACCACAGCTACGGTCCTCTGGTAGTCTGAAAGCTTTGCGCACAAGCCGCATGCTAATCGCCTTCCTTTGCCTTTTGGCAGTGCTCGTGCACTGCCAGCACTAGGCGTGAATGCTCACTATCCCGCACACACGTTTCGTTGTGCCCGTTCCCAAGCGCTCTGGAGCACTGTTTATGACGAAAGCGGAACACCTCTTGCCGTAACATTCTCAGAGCTTCTGAGTTAAGCAATCTGCAACTCTTAGTGCGAATGCCAGAGGAAAACATTTCCAATGTGTCTGGCAAGGAGAAACTGAACCTGGAGAACACCTTTGTCAGGAGCTTGCACCTGCACCTTACACACACACAGATTTGCAGCACATTTAAATGGCCAAGCTCTTTCTTAGGCAAGTAGAAGGCTGCTGTCAGAAGGCTGTGCTCCTAGTCAGATGGAAGCAGCAGCACGCACATAGCAGTTTGGCAAGCACTAAAGAGCCACAGCAGAGCGTGGCATAGCAAAATGAAACAGGAAAAAGCATTTGCTACATGTGCGCTTGTTGTCGCTTAACAACAGGTAGCAGCAAAAACCAGATGCGGGTGAAGTTCTTGCAGGTGACAGCTAACGTCAAATGAGCAAGCCGGCTTACCACAGCTGCGGTCCTCCGGCAGTCTGAAAGCTTTGCGCACAAGCCGCATGCTAAGCGCCTTCCTTTGCCTTTTGGCAGTGCTCCTGCATTGCCTGCGCTAGGCGTAAATGGTCACTATCCCGCACACACGTTTCGTTGTGCCCGCTGCCAACCGGTCTGGAGCAATGTTTATGACGAAAGCGGAACACCTCTTGCCGCTCCATTCTCAGAGCTTCTGAGTTAAGCAATCTGCGACTCTTGGTGCGAATGCCAGAGGAAAAGATTTCCAAAGTGTCTGGCAAGGAGAAACTGAACCTGGAGAACACCTTTGTCAGGAGCTTGCACCTGCACCTTACGCACACACAGATTTGCAGCACATTTAAATGGCCAAGCTCTTTCTTAGGCAAGTTGAAAGCTGCGGTCAGAAGGCTGTGCTCCTTGTCAGATGGAAGCAGCAGCACGCACATAGCAGTTTGGCAAGCACTAAAGAGCCACAGAAGAGCTTGACATTTAAAAAGGAGGCATGAAAAACCATTTACTACCTGTGCCCTTGTTGTCACTTATAACATGTAGCAGCATAAACCAGATGCGGGGGCTGTTCTTGCATGTGACATCTAACGTCAAATGAGCAAGCCGCCTTACCACAGCTACGGTCCTCTGGCAGTCTGAAAGATTTGCACACAAGCCACATGCTAAGCGCCTTCCTTTGCCTTTTAAAAGTGCTTGTGCATTGCCAGCACTAGGCGTGAATGCTCACTATCCCGCACACACGTTTCGTTGTGCCCGTTCCCAAGCGCTCTGGAGCACTGTTTATGACGAAAGCGGAACACCTCTTGCCGTAACATTTTCAGAGCTCCTGAGTTAAGCAATCTGCAACTATTAGTGCGAATGCCAGAAGAAAACATTTCCAATGTGTCTGGCAGGGAGAAACTGAACCTGGAGAACACCTTTGTCAGGAGCTTGCACCTGCACCTTACACACACACAGATTTGCATCACATTTAAATGGCCAAGCTCTTTCTTAGGCAAGTTGAAAGCTGCTGTCAGAAGGCTGTGCTCCTTGTCAGATGGAAGCAGCAGCACGCACATAGCAGTTTGGCAAGCACTAAAGAGCCACAGAAGAGCGTGGCATAGCAAAATGAAACAGGAAAAAGCATTTGCCACATGTGCCCTTGTTGTCGCCTAACAACAGCAGCATAAACCAGATGCCGGTGAAGTTCTTGCAGGTAACACCTAACGTCAAATGAGCAAGCCGGCTTACCACAGCTGCGGTCCTCCGGCAGTCTGAAAGCTTTGCACACAAGCCACATGCTAAGCGCCTTCCTTTGCCTTTTAAAAGTGCTTGTGCATTGCCAGCATTAGGCGTGAATGCTCACTATCCCGCACACACGTTTCGTTGTGCCCGTTCCCAAGCGCTCTGGAGCACTGTTTATGACGAAAGCGGAACACCTCTTGCCGTAACATTCTCAGAGCTCCTGAGTTAAACAATCTGCAACTCATGCTGCGAATGCCAGAAGAAAACATTTCCAATGTGTCTGGCAGGGACAAACTGAACCTGGAGAAAACCTTTGTCAGGAGCTTGCACCTGCACCTTACACACACACAGATTTGCAGCACATTTAAATGGCCAAGCTCTTTCTTAGGCAAGTTGAAAGCTGCTGTCAGAAGGCTGTGCTCCTAGTCAGATGGAAGCAGCAGCACGCACATAGCAGTTTGGCAAGCACTAAAGAGCCACAGAAGAGCGTGCCGTAACAAAATGAAACAAAAAAAAGCATTTGCTACATGTGCCTTTGTTGTCGCCTAACAACAGGTAGCAGCATAAACCAGATGCGGGTGAAGCTCTTGCAGGTGACAGCTAACGTCAAATGAGCAAGCCGGCTTACCACAGCTGCGGTCCTCCGGCAGTCTGAAAGCTTTGCGCACAAGCCGCATGCTAATCGCCTTCCTTTGGCTTTTGGCAGTGCTCCTGCATTGCCTGCACTAGGCGTATATGGTCACTATCCCGCACACACGTTTCGTTGTGCCCGCTGCCAACCGGTCTGGAGCACTGTTTATGACGAAAGCGGAACACCTCTTGCCGCTCCATTCTCAGAGCTCCTGAGTCAAGCAATCTGCGACTCTTGGTGCGAATGCCAGAGGAAAAGATTTCCAATGTGTCTGGCAGGGAGAAACTGAACCTGGAGAAAACCTTTGTCAGGAGGTGGCACCTGCACCTTACACACACACAGATTTGCATCACATTTAAATGGCCAAGCTCTTTCTTAGGCAAGTTGAAAGCTGCTGTCAGAAGGCTGTGCTCCTTGTCAGATGGAAGCAGCAGCACGCACATAGCAGTTTGGCAAGCACTAAAGAGCCACAGAAGAGCTTGACATTTAAAAAGGAGGCATGAAAAACCATTTACTACCTGTGCCCTTGTTGTCACTTATAACATGTAGCAGCATAAACCAGATGCGGGGGCTGTTCTTGCATGTGACATCTAACGTCAAATGAGCAAGCCGCCTTACCACAGCTACGGTCCTCTGGCAGTCTGAAAGATTTGCACACAAGCCACATGCTAAGCGCCTTCCTTTGCCTTTTAAAAGTGCTTGTGCATTGCCAGCACTAGGCGTGAATGCTCACTATCCCGCACACACGTTTCGTTGTGCCCGTTCCCAAGCGCTCTGGAGCACTGTTTATGACGAAAGCGGAACACCTCTTGCCGTAACATTTTCAGAGCTCCTGAGTTAAGCAATCTGCAACTATTAGTGCGAATGCCAGAAGAAAACATTTCCAATGTGTCTGGCAGGGAGAAACTGAACCTGGAGAACACCTTTGTCAGGAGCTTGCACCTGCACCTTACACACACACAGATTTGCATCACATTTAAATGGCCAAGCTCTTTCTTAGGCAAGTTGAAAGCTGCTGTCAGAAGGCTGTGCTCCTTGTCAGATGGAAGCAGCAGCACGCACATAGCAGTTTGGCAAGCACTAAAGAGCCACAGAAGAGCGTGGCATAGCAAAATGAAACAGGAAAAAGCATTTGCCACATGTGCCCTTGTTGTCGCCTAACAACAGCAGCATAAACCAGATGCCGGTGAAGTTCTTGCAGGTAACACCTAACGTCAAATGAGCAAGCCGGCTTACCACAGCTGCGGTCCTCCGGCAGTCTGAAAGCTTTGCACACAAGCCACATGCTAAGCGCCTTCCTTTGCCTTTTAAAAGTGCTTGTGCATTGCCAGCATTAGGCGTGAATGCTCACTATCCCGCACACACGTTTCGTTGTGCCCGTTCCCAAGCGCTCTGGAGCACTGTTTATGACGAAAGCGGAACACCTCTTGCCGTAACATTCTCAGAGCTCCTGAGTTAAACAATCTGCAACTCATGCTGCGAATGCCAGAAGAAAACATTTCCAATGTGTCTGGCAGGGACAAACTGAACCTGGAGAAAACCTTTGTCAGGAGCTTGCACCTGCACCTTACACACACACAGATTTGCAGCACATTTAAATGGCCAAGCTCTTTCTTAGGCAAGTTGAAAGCTGCTGTCAGAAGGCTGTGCTCCTAGTCAGATGGAAGCAGCAGCACGCACATAGCAGTTTGGCAAGCACTAAAGAGCCACAGAAGAGCGTGCCGTAACAAAATGAAACAAAAAAAAGCATTTGCTACATGTGCCTTTGTTGTCGCCTAACAACAGGTAGCAGCATAAACCAGATGCGGGTGAAGCTCTTGCAGGTGACAGCTAACGTCAAATGAGCAAGCCGGCTTACCACAGCTGCGGTCCTCCGGCAGTCTGAAAGCTTTGCGCACAAGCCGCATGCTAATCGCCTTCCTTTGGCTTTTGGCAGTGCTCCTGCATTGCCTGCACTAGGCGTATATGGTCACTATCCCGCACACACGTTTCGTTGTGCCCGCTGCCAACCGGTCTGGAGCACTGTTTATGACGAAAGCGGAACACCTCTTGCCGCTCCATTCTCAGAGCTCCTGAGTCAAGCAATCTGCGACTCTTGGTGCGAATGCCAGAGGAAAAGATTTCCAATGTGTCTGGCAGGGAGAAACTGAACCTGGAGAAAACCTTTGTCAGGAGGTGGCACCTGCACCTTACACACACACAGATTTGCAGCACATTTAAATGGCCAAGCTCTTTCTTAGGCAAGTTGAAAGCTGCTGTCAGAAGGCTGTGCTCCTTGTCAGATGGAAGCAGCAGCACGTACATAGGAGATGGCGAACACTAAAGAGCCACAGAAGAGCGTGGCATAGCAAAATGAAACAGGAAAAAGCATTTGCCACATGTGCCCTTGTTGTCGCTTAACAACAGGTAGCAGCAAAAACCAGATGCGGGTGAAGTTCTTGCAGGTGACATCTAACGTCAAATGAGCAAGCCGGCTTACAACAGCTACGGTCCTCCGGCAGTCTGAAAGCTTTGCGCACAAGCCGCATGCTAAGCGCCTTTTGGCAGTGCTCCTGCATTGCCTGCACTAGGCGTAAATGGTCACTATCCCGCACACACGTTTCGTTGTGCCCGTTGCCAAGCGCTATGGAGCACTGTTTATGACGAAAGCGGAACACCTCTTGCCGTAACATTCTCAGAGCTCCTGAGTTAAGCAATCTGCGACTCTTGATGCGAATGCCAGAGGAAAAGATTTCCAATGTGTCTAGCAAGGAGAAACTGAACTTGGAGAAAACCTTTGTCAGGAGCTTGCACCTGCACATTACGCACAGACAAATTTGCATCATATCTAAATGGCCAAGCTCTTTCTTAGGCAAGTTGAGAGCTGCTGTCAGAAGGCTGTGCTCCTTGTCAGATGGAAGCAGCAGCACGCACATAGCAGTTTGGCAAGCACTAAAGAGCCACAGAAGAGCGTGGCATAGCAAAATGAAACAGGAAAAAGCATTTGCTACATGTGCCCTTGTTGTCGCCTAACAACAGCAGCAAAAACCAGATGCGGGTGAAGTTCTTGCAGGTGACATCTAACGTCAAATGAGCAAGCCGGCTTACCACAGCTGCGGTCCTCCGGCAGTCTGAAAGCTTTGCGCACAAGCCGCATGCTAAGCGCCTTCCATTACTTTTTAGCAGTGCTCGTGCACTGCCAGCACTAGGCGTGAATGCTCACTATCCCGCACACACGTTTCGTTGTGCCCGTTCCCAAGCGCTCTGGAGCACTGTTTATGACGAAAGCGGAACACCTCTTGCCGTAACATTCTCAGAGCTCCTGAGTTAAGCAATCTGCAACTCTTAGTGCGAATGCCAGAAGAAAACATTTCCAATGTGTCTGGCAGGGAGAAACTGAACCTGGAGAAAACCTTTGTCAGGAGGTGGCACCTGCACCTTACACACACACAGATTTGCATCACATTTAAATGGCCAAGCTCTTTCTTAGGCAAGTTGAAAGCTGCTGTCAGAAGGCTGTGCTCCTTGTCAGATGGAAGCAGCAGCACGCACATAGCAGTTTGGCAAGCACTAAAGAACCACAAAAGAGCGTGCCGTAACAAAATGAACAGGAAAAAGCATTTGCTACATGTGCCCTTGTTGTCGCCTAACAACAGGTAGCAGCAAAAACCAGATGCGGGTGATGTTCTTGCATGTGACATCTAACGTCAAATGAGCAAGCCGGCTTACCACAGCTACGGTCCTCCAGCAGTCTGAAAGCTTTGCGCACAAGCCGCATGCTAAGCGCCTTCCTTTGCCTTTTGGCAGTGCTCGTGCACTGCCAGCACTAGGCGTGAATGCTCACTATCCCGCACACACGATTCGTTGTGCCCGTTCCCAAGCGCTCTGGAGCACTGTTTATGACGAAAGCGGAACACCTCTTGCCGCTCCATTCTCAGAGCTCCTGAGTTAAGCAATCTGCGACTCTTGATGCGAATGCCAGAAGAAAACATTTCCAATGTGTCTGGCAGGGAGAAACTGAACCTGGAGAAAACCTTTGTCAGGAGCTTGCACCTGCACCTTACACACACACAGATTTGCATCACATTTAAATGGCCAAGCTCTTTCTTAGGCAAGTTGAAAGCTGCTGTCAGAAGGCTGTGCTCCTTGTCAGATGGAAGCAGCAGCACGTACATAGGAGATGGCGAACACTAAAGAGCCACAGAAGAGCGTGACATTTAAAAAGGAGGCATGAAAAACCATTTACTACCTGTGTCCTTGTTGTCACTTATAACATGTAGCAGCATAAACAAGTTGCGGGTGCTGTTCTTGCAGGTGACATCTAACGTCAAATGAGCAAGCCGCCTTACCACAGCTACGGTCCTCTGGTAGTCTGAAAGCTTTGCGCACAAGCCGCATGCTAATCGCCTTCCTTTGCCTTTTAAAAGTGCTCGTGCACTGCCAGCACTAGGCGTGAATGCTCACTATCCCGCACACACGTTTCGTTGTGCCCGTTCCCAAGCGCTCTGGAGCACTGTTTATGACGAAAGCGGAACACCTCTTGCCGTAACATTCTCAGAGCTTCTGAGTTAAGCAATCTGCGACTCTTGGTGCGAATGCCAGAGGAAAACATTTCCAATGTGTCTGGCAAGGAGAAACTGAACCTGGAGAACAACTTTGTCAGGAGCTTGCACCTGCACCTTACGCACACACAGATTTGCAGCACATTTAAATGGCCAAGCTCTTTCTTAGGCAAGTTGAAAGCTGCTGTCAGAAGGCTGTGCTCCTTGTCAGATGGAAGCAGCAGCACGCACATAGCAGTTTGGCAAGCACTAAAGAACCACAAAAGAGCGTGCCGTAACAAAATGAACAGGAAAAAGCATTTGCTACATGTGCCCTTGTTGTCGCCTAACAACAGGTAGCAGCAAAAACCAGATGCGGGTGATGTTCTTGCATGTGACATCTAACGTCAAATGAGCAAGCCGGCTTACCACAGCTACGGTCCTCCAGCAGTCTGAAAGCTTTGCGCACAAGCCGCATGCTAAGCGCCTTCCTTTGGCTTTTGGCAGTGCTCGTGCACTGCCAGCACTAGGCGTGAATGCTCACTATCCCGCACACACGATTCGTTGTGCCCGTTCCCAAGCGCTCTGGAGCACTGTTTATGACGAAAGCGGAACACCTCTTGCCGCTCCATTCTCAGAGCTCCTGAGTTAAGCAATCTGCGACTCTTGATGCGAATGCCAGAAGAAAACATTTCCAATGTGTCTGGCAGGGAGAAACTGAACCTGGAGAAAACCTTTGTCAGGAGCTTGCACCTGCACCTTACACACACACAGATTTGCATCACATTTAAATGGCCAAGCTCTTTCTTAGGCAAGTTGAAAGCTGCTGTCAGAAGGCTGTGCTCCTTGTCAGATGGAAGCAGCAGCACGTACATAGGAGATGGCGAACACTAAAGAGCCACAGAAGAGCGTGACATTTAAAAAGGAGGCATGAAAAACCATTTACTACCTGTGTCCTTGTTGTCACTTATAACATGTAGCAGCATAAACAAGTTGCGGGTGCTGTTCTTGCAGGTGACATCTAACGTCAAATGAGCAAGCCGCCTTACCACAGCTACGGTCCTCTGGTAGTCTGAAAGCTTTGCGCACAAGCCGCATGCTAATCGCCTTCCTTTGCCTTTTGGCAGTGCTCGTGCACTGCCAGCACTAGGCGTGAATGGTCACTATCCCGCACACACGTTTCGTTGTGCCCGTTCCCAAGCGCTCTGGAGCACTGTTTATGACGAAAGCGGAACACCTCTTGCCGTAACATTCTCAGAGCTTCTGAGTTAAGCAATCTGCAACTCTTAGTGCGAATGCCAGAGGAAAACATTTCCAACGTGTCTGGCAAGGAGAAACTGAACCTGGAGAACACCTTTGTCAGGAGCTTGCACCTGCACCTTACACACACACAGATTTGCATCACATTTAAATGGCCAAGCTCTTTCTTAGGCAAGTTGAAAGCTGCTGTCAGAAGGCTGTGCTCCTTGTCAGATGGAAGCAGCAGCACGCACATAGCAGTTTGGCAAGCACTAAAGAGCCACAGAAGAGCGTGGCATAGCAAAATGAAACAGGAAAAAGCATTTGCTACATGTGCCCTTGTTGTCGCCTAACAACAGCAGCATAAACCAGATGCCGGTGAAGTTCTTGCAGGTAACACCTAACGTCAAATGAGCAAGCCGGCTTACCACAGCTGCGGTCCTCCGGCAGTCTGAAAGCTTTGCACACAAGCCACATGCTAAGCGCCTTCCTTTGCCTTTTAAAAGTGCTTGTGCATTGCCAGCACTAGGCGTGAATGCTCACTATCCCGCACACACGTTTCGTTGTGCCCGTTCCCAAGCGCTCTGGAGCACTGTTTATGACGAAAGCGGAACACCTCTTGCCGTAACATTCTCAGAGCTCCTGAGTTAAACAATCTGCAACTCATGCTGCGAATGCCAGAAGAAAACATTTCCAATGTGTCTGGCAGGGACAAACTGAACCTGGAGAAAACCTTTGTCAGGAGCTTGCACCTGCACCTTACACACACACAGATTTGCATCACATTTAAATGGCCAAGCTCTTTCTTAGGCAAGTTGAAAGCTGCTGTCAGAAGGCTGTCCTCCTAGTCAGATGGAAGCAGCAGCACGCACATAGCAGTTTGGCAAGCACTAAAGAGCCACAGAAGAGCGTGCCGTAACAAAATGAAACAAAAAAAAGCATTTGCAACATGTGCCTTTGTTGTCGCCTAACAACAGGTAGCAGCATAAACCAGATGCGGGTGAAGCTCTTGCAGGTGACAGCTAACGTCAAATGAGCAAGCCGGCTTACCACAGCTGCGGTCCTCCGGCAGTCTGAAAGCTTTGCGCACAAGCCGCATGCTAATCGCCTTCCTTTGGCTTTTGGCAGTGCTCCTGCATTGCCTGCACTAGGCGTATATGGTCACTATCCCGCACACACGTTTCGTTGTGCCCGCTGCCAACCGGTCTGGAGCACTGTTTATGACGAAAGAGGAACACCTCTTACCGTAACATTCTCAGAGCTCCTGAGTTAAACAATCTGCAACTCTTGCTGCGAATGCCAGAAGAAAACATTTCCAATGTGTCTGGCAGGGAGAAACTGAACCTGGAGAAAACCTTTGTCAGGAGGTGGCACCTGCACCTTACACACACACAGATTTGCAGCACATTTAAATGGCCAAGCTCTTTCTTAGGCAAGTTGAAAGCTGCTGTCAGAAGGCTGTGCTCCTTGTCAGATGGAAGCAGCAGCACGCACATAGCAGTTTGGCAAGCACTAAAGAACCACAAAAGAGCGTGCCGTAACAAAATGAACAGGAAAAAGCATTTGCTACATGTGCCCTTGTTGTCGCCTAACAACAGGTAGCAGCAAAAACCAGATGCGGGTGATGTTCTTGCATGTGACATCTAACGTCAAATGAGCAAGCCGGCTTACCACAGCTACGGTCCTCCAGCAGTCTGAAAGCTTTGCGCACAAGCCGCATGCTAAGCGCCTTCCTTTGCCTTTTGGCAGTGCTCGTGCACTGCCAGCACTAGGCGTGAATGCTCACTATCCCGCACACACGATTCGTTGTGCCCGTTCCCAAGCGCTCTGGAGCACTGTTTATGACGAAAGCGGAACACATCTTGCCGCTACATTCTCAGAGCTCCTGAGTTAAGCAATCTGCGACTCTTGATGCGAATGCCAGAAGAAAACATTTCCAATGTGTCTGGCAGGGAGAAACTGAACCTGGAGAAAACCTTTGTCAGGAGCTTGCACCTGCACCTTACACACACACAGATTTGCAGCACATTTAAATGGCCAAGCTCTTTCTTAAGCAAGTTGAAAGCTGCTGTCAGAAGGCTGTGCTCCTTGTCAGATGGAAGCAGCAGCACGTACATAGGAGATGGCGAACACTAAAGAGCCACAGAAGAGCGTGGCATAGCAAAATGAAACAGGAAAAAGCATTTGCCACATGTGCCCTTGTTGTCGCTTAACAACAGGTAGCAGCAAAAACCAGATGCGGGTGAAGTTCTTGCAGGTGACATCTAACGTCAAATGAGCAAGCCGGCTTACAACAGCTACGGTCCTCCGGCAGTCTGAAAGCTTTGCGCACAAGCCGCATGCTAAGCGCCTTTTGGCAGTGCTCCTGCATTGCCTGCACTAGGCGTAAATGGTCACTATCCCGCACACACGTTTCGTTGTGCCCGTTCCCAAGCGCTATGGAGCACTGTTTATGACGAAAGCGGAACACCTCTTGCCGTAACATTCTCAGAGCTCCTGAGTTAAGCAATCTGCGACTCTTGATGCGAATGCCAGAGGAAAAGATTTCCAATGTGTCTAGCAAGGAGAAACTGAACTTGGAGAAAACCTTTGTCAGGAGCTTGCACCTGCACATTACGCACAGACAAATTTGCATCATATCTAAATGGCCAAGCTCTTTCTTAGGCAAGTTGAGAGCTGCTGTCAGAAGGCTGTGCTCCTTGTCAGATGGAAGCAGCAGCACGCACATAGCAGTTTGGCAAGCACTAAAGAGCCACAGAAGAGCGTGGCATAGCAAAATGAAACAGGAAAAAGCATTTGCTACATGTGCCCTTGTTGTCGCCTAACAACAGGTAGCAGCAAAAACCAGATGCGGGTGAAGTTCTTGCAGGTGACATCTAACGTCAAATGAGCAAGCCGGCTTACCACAGCTGCGGTCCTCCGGCAGTCTGAAAGCTTTGCGCACAAGCCGCATGCTAAGCGCCTTCCATTACTTTTTAGCAGTGCTCGTGCACTGCCAGCACTAGGCGTGAATGCTCACTATCCCGCACACACGTTTCGTTGTGCCCGTTCCCAAGCGCTCTGGAGCACTGTTTATGACGAAAGCGGAACACCTCTTGCCGTAACATTCTCAGAGCTCCTGAGTTAAGCAATCTGCAACTCTTAGTGCGAATGCCAGAAGAAAACATTTCCAATGTGTCTGGCAGGGAGAAACTGAACCTGGAGAAAACCTTTGTCAGGAGGTGGCACCTGCACCTTACACACACACAGATTTGCATCACATTTAAATGGCCAAGCTCTTTCTTAGGCAAGTTGAAAGCTGCTGTCAGAAGGCTGTGCTCCTTGTCAGATGGAAGCAGCAGCACGCACATAGCAGTTTGGCAAGCACTAAAGAACCACAAAAGAGCGTGCCGTAACAAAATGAACAGGAAAAAGCATTTGCTACATGTGCCCTTGTTGTCGCCTAACAACAGGTAGCAGCAAAAACCAGATGCGGGTGATGTTCTTGCATGTGACATCTAACGTCAAATGAGCAAGCCGGCTTACCACAGCTACGGTCCTCCGGCAGTCTGAAAGCTTTGCGCACAAGCCGCATGCTAAGCGCCTTCCTTTGCCTTTTGGCAGTGCTCGTGCACTGCCAGCACTAGGCGTGAATGCTCACTATCCCGCACACACGATTCGTTGTGCCCGTTCCCAAGCGCTCTGGAGCACTGTTTATGACGAAAGCGGAACACATCTTCCCGCTCCATTCTCAGAGCTCCTGAGTTAAGCAATCTGCGACTCTTGATGCGAATGCCAGAAGAAAACATTTCCAATGTGTCTGGCAGGGAGAAACTGAACCTGGAGAAAACCTTTGTCAGGAGCTTGCACCTGCACCTTACACACACACAGATTTGCATCACATTTAAATGGCCAAGCTCTTTCTTAGGCAAGTTGAAAGCTGCTGTCAGAAGGCTGTGCTCCTTGTCAGATGGAAGCAGCAGCACGTACATAGGAGATGGCGAACACTAAAGAGCCACAGAAGAGCGTGACATTTAAAAAGGAGGCATGAAAAACCATTTACTACCTGTGTCCTTGTTGTCACTTATAACATGTAGCAGCATAAACAAGTTGCGGGTGCTGTTCTTGCAGGTGACATCTAACGTCAAATGAGCAAGCCGCCTTACCACAGCTACGGTCCTCTGGTAGTCTGAAAGCTTTGCGCACAAGCCGCATGCTAATCGCCTTCCTTTGCCTTTTGGCAGTGCTCGTGCACTGCCAGCACTAGGCGTGAATGCTCACTATCCCGCACACACGTTTCGTTGTGCCCGTTCCCAAGCGCTCTGGAGCACTGTTTATGACGAAAGCGGAACACCTCTTGCCGTAACATTCTCAGAGCTTCTGAGTTAAGCAATCTGCGACTCTTGGTGCGAATGCCAGAGGAAAACATTTCCAATGTGTCTGGCAAGGAGAAACTGAACCTGGAGAACAACTTTGTCAGGAGCTTGCACCTGCACCTTACGCACACACAGATTTGCAGCACATTTAAATGGCCAAGCTCTTTCTTAGGCAAGTTGAAAGCTGCTGTCAGAAGGCTGTGCTCCTTGTCAGATGGAAGCAGCAGCACGCACATAGCAGTTTGGCAAGCACTAAAGAACCACAAAAGAGCGTGCCGTAACAAAATGAACAGGAAAAAGCATTTGCTACATGTGCCCTTGTTGTCGCCTAACAACAGGTAGCAGCAAAAACCAGATGCGGGTGATGTTCTTGCATGTGACATCTAACGTCAAATGAGCAAGCCGGCTTACCACAGCTACGGTCCTCTGGTAGTCTGAAAGCTTTGCGCACAAGCCGCATGCTAAGCGCCTTCCTTTGCCTTTTGGCAGTGCTCGTGCACTGCCAGCACTAGGCGTGAATGCTCACTATCCCGCACACACGATTCGTTGTGCCCGTTCCCAAGCGCTCTGGAGCACTGTTTATGACGAAAGCGGAACACCTCTTGCCGCTCCATTCTCAGAGCTCCTGAGTTAAGCAATCTGCGACTCTTGATGCGAATGCCAGAAGAAAACATTTCCAATGTGTCTGGCAGGGAGAAACTGAACCTGGAGAAAACCTTTGTCAGGAGCTTGCACCTGCACCTTACACACACACAGATTTGCATCACATTTAAATGGCCAAGCTCTTTCTTAGGCAAGTTGAAAGCTGCTGTCAGAAGGCTGTGCTCCTTGTCAGATGGAAGCAGCAGCACGTACATAGGAGATGGCGAACACTAAAGAGCCACAGAAGAGCGTGACATTTAAAAAGGAGGCATGAAAAACCATTTACTACCTGTGTCCTTGTTGTCACTTATAACATGTAGCAGCATAAACAAGTTGCGGGTGCTGTTCTTGCAGGTGACATCTAACGTCAAATGAGCAAGCCGCCTTACCACAGCTACGGTCCTCTGGTAGTCTGAAAGCTTTGCGCACAAGCCGCATGCTAATCGCCTTCCTTTGCCTTTTGGCAGTGCTCGTGCACTGCCAGCACTAGGCGTGAATGCTCACTATCCCGCACACACGTTTCGTTGTGCCCGTTCCCAAGCGCTCTGGAGCACTGTTTATGACGAAAGCGGAACACCTCTTGCCGTAACATTCTCAGAGCTTCTGAGTTAAGCAATCTGCAACTCTTAGTGCGAATGCCAGAGGAAAACATTTCCAATGTGTCTGGCAAGGAGAAACTGAACCTGGAGAACACCTTTGTCAGGAGCTTGCACCTGCACCTTACACACACACAGATTTGCAGCACATTTAAATGGCCAAGCTCTTTCTTAGGCAAGTAGAAGGCTGCTGTCAGAAGGCTGTGCTCCTAGTCAGATGGAAGCAGCAGCACGCACATAGCAGTTTGGCAAGCACTAAAGAGCCACAGCAGAGCGTGGCATAGCAAAATGAAACAGGAAAAAGCATTTGCTACATGTGCGCTTGTTGTCGCTTAACAACAGGTAGCAGCAAAAACCAGATGCGGGTGAAGTTCTTGCAGGTGACAGCTAACGTCAAATGAGCAAGCCGGCTTACCACAGCTGCGGTCCTCCGGCAGTCTGAAAGCTTTGCGCACAAGCCGCATGCTAAGCGCCTTCCTTTGCCTTTTGGCAGTGCTCCTGCATTGCCTGCGCTAGGCGTAAATGGTCACTATCCCGCACACACGTTTCGTTGTGCCCGCTGCCAACCGGTCTGGAGCAATGTTTATGACGAAAGCGGAACACCTCTTGCCGCTCCATTCTCAGAGCTTCTGAGTTAAGCAATCTGCGACTCTTGGTGCGAATGCCAGAGGAAAAGATTTCCAAAGTGTCTGGCAAGGAGAAACTGAACCTGGAGAACACCTTTGTCAGGAGCTTGCACCTGCACCTTACGCACACACAGATTTGCAGCACATTTAAATGGCCAAGCTCTTTCTTAGGCAAGTTGAAAGCTGCGGTCAGAAGGCTGTGCTCCTTGTCAGATGGAAGCAGCAGCACGCACATAGCAGTTTGGCAAGCACTAAAGAGCCACAGAAGAGCTTGACATTTAAAAAGGAGGCATGAAAAACCATTTACTACCTGTGCCCTTGTTGTCACTTATAACATGTAGCAGCATAAACCAGATGCGGGGGCTGTTCTTGCATGTGACATCTAACGTCAAATGAGCAAGCCGCCTTACCACAGCTACGGTCCTCTGGCAGTCTGAAAGATTTGCACACAAGCCACATGCTAAGCGCCTTCCTTTGCCTTTTAAAAGTGCTTGTGCATTGCCAGCACTAGGCGTGAATGCTCACTATCCCGCACACACGTTTCGTTGTGCCCGTTCCCAAGCGCTCTGGAGCACTGTTTATGACGAAAGCGGAACACCTCTTGCCGTAACATTTTCAGAGCTCCTGAGTTAAGCAATCTGCAACTATTAGTGCGAATGCCAGAAGAAAACATTTCCAATGTGTCTGGCAGGGAGAAACTGAACCTGGAGAACACCTTTGTCAGGAGCTTGCACCTGCACCTTACACACACACAGATTTGCATCACATTTAAATGGCCAAGCTCTTTCTTAGGCAAGTTGAAAGCTGCTGTCAGAAGGCTGTGCTCCTTGTCAGATGGAAGCAGCAGCACGCACATAGCAGTTTGGCAAGCACTAAAGAGCCACAGAAGAGCGTGGCATAGCAAAATGAAACAGGAAAAAGCATTTGCCACATGTGCCCTTGTTGTCGCCTAACAACAGCAGCATAAACCAGATGCCGGTGAAGTTCTTGCAGGTAACACCTAACGTCAAATGAGCAAGCCGGCTTACCACAGCTGCGGTCCTCCGGCAGTCTGAAAGCTTTGCACACAAGCCACATGCTAAGCGCCTTCCTTTGCCTTTTAAAAGTGCTTGTGCATTGCCAGCATTAGGCGTGAATGCTCACTATCCCGCACACACGTTTCGTTGTGCCCGTTCCCAAGCGCTCTGGAGCACTGTTTATGACGAAAGCGGAACACCTCTTGCCGTAACATTCTCAGAGCTCCTGAGTTAAACAATCTGCAACTCATGCTGCGAATGCCAGAAGAAAACATTTCCAATGTGTCTGGCAGGGACAAACTGAACCTGGAGAAAACCTTTGTCAGGAGCTTGCACCTGCACCTTACACACACACAGATTTGCAGCACATTTAAATGGCCAAGCTCTTTCTTAGGCAAGTTGAAAGCTGCTGTCAGAAGGCTGTGCTCCTAGTCAGATGGAAGCAGCAGCACGCACATAGCAGTTTGGCAAGCACTAAAGAGCCACAGAAGAGCGTGCCGTAACAAAATGAAACAAAAAAAAGCATTTGCTACATGTGCCTTTGTTGTCGCCTAACAACAGGTAGCAGCATAAACCAGATGCGGGTGAAGCTCTTGCAGGTGACAGCTAACGTCAAATGAGCAAGCCGGCTTACCACAGCTGCGGTCCTCCGGCAGTCTGAAAGCTTTGCGCACAAGCCGCATGCTAATCGCCTTCCTTTGGCTTTTGGCAGTGCTCCTGCATTGCCTGCACTAGGGGTATATGGTCACTATCCCGCACACACGTTTCGTTGTGCCCGCTGCCAACCGGTCTGGAGCACTGTTTATGACGAAAGCGGAACACCTCTTGCCGCTCCATTCTCAGAGCTCCTGAGTCAAGCAATCTGCGACTCTTGGTGCGAATGCCAGAGGAAAAGATTTCCAATGTGTCTGGCAGGGAGAAACTGAACCTGGAGAAAACCTTTGTCAGGAGGTGGCACCTGCACCTTACACACACACAGATTTGCAGCACATTTAAATGGCCAAGCTCTTTCTTAGGCAAGTTGAAAGCTGCTGTCAGAAGGCTGTGCTCCTTGTCAGATGGAAGCAGCAGCACGTACATAGGAGATGGCGAACACTAAAGAGCCACAGAAGAGCGTGGCATAGCAAAATGAAACAGGAAAAAGCATTTGCCACATGTGCCCTTGTTGTCGCTTAACAACAGGTAGCAGCAAAAACCAGATGCGGGTGAAGTTCTTGCAGGTGACATCTAACGTCAAATGAGCAAGCCGGCTTACAACAGCTACGGTCCTCCGGCAGTCTGAAAGCTTTGCGCACAAGCCGCATGCTAAGCGCCTTTTGGCAGTGCTCCTGCATTGCCTGCACTAGGCGTAAATGGTCACTATCCCGCACACACGTTTCGTTGTGCCCGTTGCCAAGCGCTATGGAGCACTGTTTATGACGAAAGCGGAACACCTCTTGCCGTAACATTCTCAGAGCTCCTGAGTTAAGCAATCTGCGACTCTTGATGCGAATGCCAGAGGAAAAGATTTCCAATGTGTCTAGCAAGGAGAAACTGAACTTGGAGAAAACCTTTGTCAGGAGCTTGCACCTGCACATTACGCACAGACAAATTTGCATCATATCTAAATGGCCAAGCTCTTTCTTAGGCAAGTTGAGAGCTGCTGTCAGAAGGCTGTGCTCCTTGTCAGATGGAAGCAGCAGCACGCACATAGCAGTTTGGCAAGCACTAAAGAGCCACAGAAGAGCGTGGCATAGCAAAATGAAACAGGAAAAAGCATTTGCTACATGTGCCCTTGTTGTCGCCTAACAACAGGTAGCAGCAAAAACCAGATGCGGGTGAAGTTCTTGCAGGTGACATCTAACGTCAAATGAGCAAGCCGGCTTACCACAGCTGCGGTCCTCCGGCAGTCTGAAAGCTTTGCGCACAAGCCGCATGCTAAGCGCCTTCCATTACTTTTTAGCAGTGCTCGTGCACTGCCAGCACTAGGCGTGAATGCTCACTATCCCGCACACACGTTTCGTTGTGCCCGTTCCCAAGCGCTCTGGAGCACTGTTTATGACGAAAGCGGAACACCTCTTGCCGTAACATTCTCAGAGCTCCTGAGTTAAGCAATCTGCAACTCTTAGTGCGAATGCCAGAAGAAAACATTTCCAATGTGTCTGGCAGGGAGAAACTGAACCTGGAGAAAACCTTTGTCAGGAGGTGGCACCTGCACCTTACACACACACAGATTTGCATCACATTTAAATGGCCAAGCTCTTTCTTAGGCAAGTTGAAAGCTGCTGTCAGAAGGCTGTGCTCCTTGTCAGATGGAAGCAGCAGCACGCACATAGCAGTTTGGCAAGCACTAAAGAGCCACAAAAGAGCGTGCCGTAACAAAATGAACAGGAAAAAGCATTTGCTACATGTGCCCTTGTTGTCGCCTAACAACAGGTAGCAGCAAAAACCAGATGCGGGTGATGTTCTTGCATGTGACATCTAACGTCAAATGAGCAAGCCGGCTTACCACAGCTACGGTCCTCCGGCAGTCTGAAAGCTTTGCGCACAAGCCGCATGCTAAGCGCCTTCCTTTGCCTTTTGGCAGTGCTCGTGCACTGCCAGCACTAGGCGTGAATGCTCACTATCCCGCACACACGATTCGTTGTGCCCGTTCCCAAGCGCTCTGGAGCACTGTTTATGACGAAAGCGGAACACATCTTGCCGCTCCATTCTCAGAGCTCCTGAGTTAAGCAATCTGCGACTCTTGATGCGAATGCCAGAAGAAAACATTTCCAATGTGTCTGGCAGGGAGAAACTGAACCTGGAGAAAACCTTTGTCAGGAGCTTGCACCTGCACCTTACACACACACAGATTTGCATCACATTTAAATGGCCAAGCTCTTTCTTAGGCAAGTTGAAAGCTGCTGTCAGAAGGCTGTGCTCCTTGTCAGATGGAAGCAGCAGCACGTACATAGGAGATGGCGAACACTAAAGAGCCACAGAAGAGCGTGACATTTAAAAAGGAGGCATGAAAAACCATTTACTACCTGTGTCCTTGTTGTCACTTATAACATGTAGCAGCATAAACAAGTTGCGGGTGCTGTTCTTGCAGGTGACATCTAACGTCAAATGAGCAAGCCGCCTTACCACAGCTACGGTCCTCTGGTAGTCTGAAAGCTTTGCGCACAAGCCGCATGCTAATCGCCTTCCTTTGCCTTTTGGCAGTGCTCGTGCACTGCCAGCACTAGGCGTGAATGCTCACTATCCCGCACACACGTTTCGTTGTGCCCGTTCCCAAGCGCTCTGGAGCACTGTTTATGACGAAAGCGGAACACCTCTTGCCGTAACATTCTCAGAGCTTCTGAGTTAAGCAATCTGCGACTCTTGGTGCGAATGCCAGAGGAAAAGATTTCCAATGTGTCTGGCAAGGAGAAACTGAACCTGGAGAACAACTTTGTCAGGAGCTTGCACCTGCACCTTACGCACACACAGATTTGCAGCACATTTAAATGGCCAAGCTCTTTCTTAGGCAAGTTGAAAGCTGCTGTCAGAAGGCTGTGCTCCTTGTCAGATGGAAGCAGCAGCACGCACATAGCAGTTTGGCAAGCACTAAAGAACCACAAAAGAGCGTGCCGTAACAAAATGAACAGGAAAAAGCATTTGCTACATGTGCCCTTGTTGTCGCCTAACAACAGGTAGCAGCAAAAACCAGATGCGGGTGATGTTCTTGCATGTGACATCTAACGTCAAATGAGCAAGCCGGCTTACCACAGCTACGGTCCTCTGGTAGTCTGAAAGCTTTGCGCACAAGCCGCATGCTAAGCGCCTTCCTTTGCCTTTTGGCAGTGCTCGTGCACTGCCAGCACTAGGCGTGAATGCTCACTATCCCGCACACACGATTCGTTGTGCCCGTTCCCAAGCGCTCTGGAGCACTGTTTATGACGAAAGCGGAACACCTCTTGCCGCTCCATTCTCAGAGCTCCTGAGTTAAGCAATCTGCGACTCTTGATGCGAATGCCAGAAGAAAACATTTCCAATGTGTCTGGCAGGGAGAAACTGAACCTGGAGAAAACCTTTGTCAGGAGCTTGCACCTGCACCTTACACACACACAGATTTGCATCACATTTAAATGGCCAAGCTCTTTCTTAGGCAAGTTGAAAGCTGCTGTCAGAAGGCTGTGCTCCTTGTCAGATGGAAGCAGCAGCACGTACATAGGAGATGGCGAACACTAAAGAGCCACAGAAGAGCGTGACATTTAAAAAGGAGGCATGAAAAACCATTTACTACCTGTGTCCTTGTTGTCACTTATAACATGTAGCAGCATAAACAAGTCGCGGGTGCTGTTCTTGCAGGTGACATCTAACGTCAAATGAGCAAGCCGCCTTACCACAGCTACGGTCCTCTGGTACTCTGAAAGCTTTGCGCACAAGCCGCATGCTAATCGCCTTCCTTTGCCTTTTGGCAGTGCTCGTGCACTGCCAGCACTAGGCGTGAATGGTCACTATCCCGCACACACGTTTCGTTGTGCCCGTTCCCAAGCGCTCTGGAGCACTGTTTATGACGAAAGCGGAACACCTCTTGCCGTAACATTCTCAGAGCTTCTGAGTTAAGCAATCTGCAACTCTTAGTGCGAATGCCAGAGGAAAACATTTCCAACGTGTCTGGCAAGGAGAAACTGAACCTGGAGAACACCTTTGTCAGGAGCTTGCACCTGCACCTTACACACACACAGATTTGCAGCACATTTAAATGGTCAAGCTCTTTCTTAGGCAAGTAGAAGGCTGCTGTCAGAAGGCTGTGCTCCTAGTCAGATGGAAGCAGCAGCACGCACATAGCAGTTTGGCAAGCACTAAAGAGCCACAGCAGAGCGTGGCATAGCAAAATGAAACAGGAAAAAGCATTTGCTACATGTGCCCTTGTTGTCGCTTAACAACAGGTAGCAGCAAAAACCAGATGCGGGTGAAGTTCTTGCAGGTGACAGCTAACGTCAAATGAGCAAGCCGGCTTACCACAGCTGCGGTCCTCCGGCAGTCTGAAAGCTTTGCGCACAAGCCGCATGCTAAGCGCCTTCCTTTGCCTTTTGGCAGTGCTCCTGCATTGCCTGCGCTAGGCGTAAATGGTCACTATCCCGCACACACGTTTCGTTGTGCCCGCTGCCAACCGGTCTGGAGCAATGTTTATGACGAAAGCGGAACACCTCTTGCCGCTCCATTCTCAGAGCTTCTGAGTTAAGCAATCTGCGACTCTTGGTGCGAATGCCAGAGGAAAAGATTTCCAAAGTGTCTGGCAAGGAGAAACTGAACCTGGAGAACACCTTTGTCAGGAGCTTGCACCTGCACCTTACGCACACACAGATTTGCAGCACATTTAAATGGCCAAGCTCTTTCTTAGGCAAGTTGAAAGCTGCTGTCAGAAGGCTGTGCTCCTTGTCAGATGGAAGCAGCAGCACGCACATAGCAGTTTGGCAAGCACTAAAGAGCCACAGAAGAGCTTGACATTTAAAAAGGAGGCATGAAAAACCATTTACTACCTGTGCCCTTGTTGTCACTTATAACATGTAGCAGCATAAACCAGATGCGGGGGCTGTTCTTGCATGTAACATCTAACGTCAAATGAGGAAGCCGCCTTACCACAGCTACGGTCCTCTGGCAGTCTGAAAGCTTTGCACACAAGCCACATGCTAAGCGCCTTCCTTTGCCTTTTAAAAGTGCTTGTGCATTGCCAGCACTAGGCGTGAATGCTCACTATCCCGCACACACGTTTCGTTGTGCCCGTTCCCAAGCGCTCTGGAGCACTGTTTATGACGAAAGCGGAACACCTCTTGCCGTAACATTTTCAGAGCTCCTGAGTTAAGCAATCTGCAACTCTTAGTGCGAATGCCAGAAGAAAACATTTCCAATGTGTCTGGCAGGGAGAAACTGAACCTGGAGAACACCTTTGTCAGGAGCTTGCACCTGCACCTTACACACACACAGATTTGCATCACATTTAAATGGCCAAGCTCTTTCTTAGGCAAGTTGAAAGCTGCTGTCAGAAGGCTGTGCTCCTTGTCAGATGGAAGCAGCAGCACGCACATAGCAGTTTGGCAAGCACTAAAGAGCCACAGAAGAGCGTGGCATAGCAAAATGAAACAGGAAAAAGCATTTGCCACATGTGCCCTTGTTGTCGCCTAACAACAGCAGCATAAACCAGATGCCGGTGAAGTTCTTGCAGGTAACACCTAACGTCAAATGAGCAAGCCGGCTTACCACAGCTGCGGTCCTCCGGCAGTCTGAAAGCTTTGCACACAAGCCGCATGCTAATCGCCTTCCTTTGGCTTTTGGCAGTGCTCCTGCATTGCCTGCACTAGGCGTATATGGTCACTATCCCGCACACACGTTTCGTTGTGCCCGCTGCCAACCGGTCTGGAGCACTGTTTATGACGAAAGCGGAACACCTCTTGCCGCTCCATTCTCAGAGCTCCTGAGTCAAGCAATCTGCGACTCTTGGCGCGAATGCCAGAGGAAAAGATTTCCAATGTGTCTGGCAGGGAGAAACTGAACCTGGAGAAAACCTTTGTCAGGAGGTGGCACCTGCACCTTACACACACACAGATTTGCAGCACATTTAAATGGCCAAGCTCTTTCTTAGGCAAGTTGAAAGCTGCTGTCAGAAGGCTGTGCTCCTTGTCAGATGGAAGCAGCAGCACGTACATAGGAGATGGCGAACGCTAAAGAGCCACAGAAGAGCGTGGCATAGCAAAATGAAACAGGAAAAAGCATTTGCCACATGTGCCCTTGTTGTCGCTTAACAACAGGTAGCAGCAAAAACCAGATGCGGGTGAAGTTCTTGCAGGTGACATCTAACGTCAAATGAGCAAGCCGGCTTACCACAGCTACGGTCCTCCGGCAGTCTGAAAGCTTTGCGCACAAGCCGCATGCTAAGCGCCTTTTGGCAGTGCTCCTGCATTGCCTGCACTAGGCGTAAATGGTCACTATCCCGTACACACGTTTCGTTGTGCCCGTTGCCAAGCGCTATGGAGCACTGTTTATGACGAAAGCGGAACACCTCTTGCCGTAACATTCTCAGAGCTTCTGAGTTAAGCAATCTGCGACTCTTGGTGCGAATGCCAGAGGAAAACATTTCCAATGTGTCTGGCAGGGAGAAACTGAACCTGGAGAAAACCTTTGTCAGGAGGTGGCACCTGCACCTTACACACACACAGATTTGCAGCACATTTAAATTGCCAAGCTCTTTCTTAGGCAAGTTGAAAGCTGCTGTCAGAAGGCTGTGCTCCTAGTCAGATGGAAGCAGCAGCACGCACATAGCAGTTTGGCAAGCACTAAAGAGCCACAGAAGAGCGTGCCGTAACAAAATGAAACAAAAAAAAGCATTTGCTACATGTGCCCTTGTTGTCGCCTAACAACAGCAGCATAAACCAGATGCCGGTGAAGTTCTTGCAGGTAACACCTAACGTCAAATGAGCAAGCCGGCTTACAACAGCTACGGTCCTCCGGCAGTCTGAAAGCTTTGCACACAAGCCACATGCTAAGCGCCTTCCTTTGCCTTTTAAAAGTGCTTGTGCATTGCCAGCATTAGGCGTGAATGCTCACTATCCCGCACACACGTTTCGTTGTGCCCGTTCCCAAGCGCTCTGGAGCACTGTTTATGACGAAAGCGGAACACCTCTTGCCGTAACATTCTCAGAGCTCCTGAGTTAAGCAATCTGCAACTCTTAGTGCGAATGCCAGAAGAAAACATTTCCAATGTGTCTGGCAGGGAGAAACTGAACCTGGAGAAAACCTTTGTCAGGAGGTGGCACCTGCACCTTACACACACACAGATTTGCAGCACATTTAAATGGCCAAGCTCTTTCTTAGGCAAGTTGAAAGCTGCTGTCAGAAGGCTGTGCTCCTTGTCAGATGGAAGCAGCAGCACGCACATAGCAGTTTGGCAAGCACTAAAGAACCACAAAAGAGCGTGCCGTAACAAAATGAACAGGAAAAAGCATTTGCTACATGTGCCCTTGTTGTCGCCTAACAACAGGTAGCAGCAAAAACCAGATGCGGGTGATGTTCTTGCATGTGACATCTAACGTCAAATGAGCAAGCCGGCTTACCACAGCTACGGTCCTCCAGCAGTCTGAAAGCTTTGCGCACAAGCCGCATGCTAAGCGCCTTCCTTTGCCTTTTGGCAGTGCTCGTGCACTGCCAGCACTAGGCGTGAATGCTCACTATCCCGCACACACGATTCGTTGTGCCCGTTCCCAAGCGCTCTGGAGCACTGTTTATGACGAAAGCGGAACACATCTTGCCGCTCCATTCTCAGAGCTCCTGAGTTAAGCAATCTGCGACTCTTGATGCGAATGCCAGAAGAAAACATTTCCAATGTGTCTGGCAGGGAGAAACTGAACCTGGAGAAAACCTTTGTCAGGAGCTTGCACCTGCACCTTACACACACACAGATTTGCATCACATTTAAATGGCCAAGCTCTTTCTTAGGCAAGTTGAAAGCTGCTGTCAGAAGGCTGTGCTCCTTGTCAGATGGAAGCAGCAGCACGTACATAGGAGATGGCGAACACTAAAGAGCCACAGAAGAGCGTGACATTTAAAAAGGAGGCATGAAAAACCATTTACTACCTGTGTCCTTGTTGTCACTTATAACATGTAGCAGCATAAACAAGTTGCGGGTGCTGTTCTTGCAGGTGACATCTAACGTCAAATGAGCAAGCCGCCTTACCACAGCTACGGTCCTCTGGTAGTCTGAAAGCTTTGCGCACAAGCCGCATGCTAATCGCCTTCCTTTGCCTTTTGGCAGTGCTCGTGCACTGCCAGCACTAGGCGTGAATGCTCACTATCCCGCACACACGTTTCGTTGTGCCCGTTCCCAAGCGCTCTGGAGCACTGTTTATGACGAAAGCGGAACACCTCTTGCCGTAACATTCTCAGAGCTTCTGAGTTAAGCAATCTGCAACTCTTAGTGCGAATGCCAGAGGAAAACATTTCCAATGTGTCTGGCAAGGAGAAACTGAACCTGGAGAACACCTTTGTCAGGAGCTTGCACCTGCACTTTACACACACACAGATTTGCAGCACATTTAAATGGCCAAGCTCTTTCTTAGGCAAGTAGAAGGCTGCTGTCAGAAGGCTGTGCTCCTAGTCAGATGGAAGCAGCAGCACGCACATGGCAGTTTGGCAAGCACTAAAGAGCCACAGCAGAGCGTGGCATAGCAAAATGAAACAGGAAAAAGCATTTGCTACATGTGCCCTTGTTGTCGCTTAACAACAGGTAGCAGCAAAAACCAGATGCGGGTGAAGTTCTTGCAGGTGACAGCTAACGTCAAATGAGCAAGCCGGCTTACCACAGCTGCGGTCCTCCGGCAGTCTGAAAGCTTTGCGCACAAGCCGCATGCTAAGCGCCTTCCTTTGCCTTTTGGCAGTGCTCCTGCATTGCCTGCGCTAGGCGTAAATGGTCACTATCCCGCACACACGTTTCGTTGTGCCCGCTGCCAACCGGTCTGGAGCAATGTTTATGACGAAAGCGGAACACCTCTTGCCGCTCCATTCTCAGAGCTTCTGAGTTAAGCAATCTGCGACTCTTGGTGCGAATGCCAGAGGAAAAGATTTCCAAAGTGTCTGGCAAGGAGAAACTGAACCTGGAGAACACCTTTGTCAGGAGCTTGCACCTGCACCTTACGCACACACAGATTTGCAGCACATTTAAATGGCCAAGCTCTTTCTTAGGCAAGTTGAGAGCTGCTGTCAGAAGGCTGTGCTCCTTGTCAGATGGAAGCAGCAGCACGCACATAGCAGTTTGGCAAGCACTAAAGAGCCACAGAAGAGCGTGGCATAGCAAAATGAAACAGGAAAAAGCATTTGCTACATGTGCCCTTGTTGTCGCCTAACAACAGCAGCATAAACCAGATGCCGGTGAAGTTCTTGCAGGTAACACCTAACGTCAAATGAGCAAGCCGCCTTACCACAGCTACGGTCCTCCGGCAGTCTGAAAGCTTTGCACACAAGCCACATGCTAAGCGCCTTCCTTTGCCTTTTAAAAGTGCTTGTGCATTGCCAGCACTAGGCGTGAATGCTCACTATCCCGCACACACGTTTCGTTGTGCCCGTTCCCAAGCGCTCTGGAGCACTGTTTATGACGAAAGCGGAACACCTCTTGCCGTAACATTCTCAGAGCTCCTGAGTTAAACAATCTGCAACTCATGCTGCGAATGCCAGAAGAAAACATTTCCAATGTGTCTGGCAGGGACAAACTGAACCTGGAGAAAACCTTTGTCAGGAGCTTGCACCTGCACCTTACACACACACAGATTTGCAGCACATTTAAATGGCCAAGCTCTTTCTTAGGCAAGTTGAAAGCTGCTGTCAGAAGGCTGTGCTCCTAGTCAGATGGAAGCAGCAGCACGCACATAGCAGTTTGGCAAGCACTAAAGAGCCACAGAAGAGCGTGCCGTAACAAAATGAACAGGAAAAAGCATTTGCTACATGTGCCCTTGTTGTCGCCTAACAACAGGTAGCAGCATAAACCAGATGCGGGTGAAGCTCTTGCAGGTGACAGCTAACGTCAAATGAGCAAGCCGGCTTACCACAGCTGCGGTCCTCCGGCAGTCTGAAAGCTTTGCGCACAAGCCGCATGCTAATCGCCTTCCTTTGCTTTTTAGCAGTGCTCGTGCACTGCCAGCACTAGGCGTGAATGCTCACTATCCCGCACACACGTTTCATTGTGCCCGTTGCCAAGCGCTCTGGAGCACTGTTTATGACGAAAGCGGAACACCTCTTGCCGTAACATTCTCAGAGCTTCTGAGTTAAGCAATCTGCGACTCTTGGTGCGAATGCCAGAGGAAAAGATTTCCAATGTGTCTGGCAGGGAGAAACTGAACCTGGAGAAAACCTTTGTCAGGAGGTGGCACCTGCACCTTACACACACACAGATTTGCATCACATTTAAATGGCCAAGCTCTTTCTTAGGCAAGTTGAAAGCAGCTGTCAGAAGGCTGTGCTCCTTGTCAGATGGAAGCAGCAGCACGCACATGGCAGTTTGGCAAACACTAAAGAGCCACAGAAGAGCGTGGCATAGCAAAATGAAACAGGAAAAAGCATTTGCTACATGTGCCCTTGTTGTCGCCTAACAACAGCAGCATAAACCAGATGCCGGTGAAGTTCTTGCAGGTAACACCTAACGTCAAATGAGCAAGCCGGCTTACAACAGCTACGGTCCTCCGGCAGTCTGAAAGCTTTGCGCACAAGCCGCATGCTAAGCGCCTTCCTTTGCTTTTTAGCAGTGCTCGTGCACTGCCAGCACTAGGCGTGAATGCTCACTATCCCGCACACACGTTTCGTTGCGCCCGTTCCCAAGCGCTCTGGAGCACTGTTTATGACGAAAGCGGAACACATCTTCCCGCTCCATTCACAGAGCTCCTGAGTTAAGCAATCTGCAACTCTTGATGCGAATGCCAGAAGAAAACATTTCCAATGTGTCTGGCAGGGAGAAACTGAACCTGGAGAAAACCTTTGTCAGGAGCTGGCACCTGCACCTTACACACACACAGATTTGCAGCACATTTAAATGGCCAAGCTCTTTCTTAGGCAAGTTGAAAGCTGCTGTCAGAAGGCTGTGCTCCTTGTCAGATGGAAGCAGCAGCACGCACATAGCAGTTTGGCAAGCACTAAAGAGCCACAAAAGAGCGTGCCGTAACAAAATGAACAGGAAAAAGCATTTGCTACATGTGCCCTTGTTGTCGCCTAACAACAGGTAGCAGCAAAAACCAGATGCGGGTGAAGTTCTTGCAGGTGACATCTAACGTCAAATGAGCAAGCCGGCTTACCACAGCTGCGGTCCTCCGGCAGTCTGAAAGCTTTGCGCACAAGCCGCATGCTAAGCGCCTTCCTTTCCCTTTTGGCAGTGCTCCTGCATTGCCTGCACTAGGCGTAAATGGTCACTATCCCGCACACACGTTTCGTTGTGCCCGCTGCCAACCGGTCTGGAGCAATGTTTATGACGAAAGCGGAACACCTCTTGCCGCTCCATTCTCAGAGCTTCTGAGTTAAGCAATCTGCGACTCTTGGTGCGAATGCCAGAGGAAAACATTTCCAATGTGTCTGGCAGGGAGAAACTGAACCTGGAGAAAACCTTTGTCAGGAGCTTGCACCTGCACCTTACACACACACAGATTTGCATCACATTTAAATGGCCAAGCTCTTTCTTAGGCAAGTTGAAAGCTGCTGTCAGAAGGCTGTGCTCCTTGTCAGATGGAAGCAGCAGCACGTACATAGGAGATGGCGAACACTAAAGAGCCACAGAAGAGCGTGACATTTAAAAAGGAGGCATGAAAAACCATTTACTACCTGTGTCCTTGTTGTCACTTATAACATGTAGCAGCATAAACAAGTTGCGGGTGCTGTTCTTGCAGGTGACATCTAACGTCAAATGAGCAAGCCGCCTTACCACAGCTACGGTCCTCTGGTAGTCTGAAAGCTTTGCGCACAAGCCGCATGCTAATCGCCTTCCTTTGCCTTTTGGCAGTGCTCGTGCACTGCCAGCACTAGGCGTGAATGCTCACTATCCCGCACACACGTTTCGTTGTGCCCGTTCCCAAGCGCTCTGGAGCACTGTTTATGACGAAAGCGGAACACCTCTTGCCGTAACATTCTCAGAGCTTCTGAGTTAAGCAATCTGCAACTCTTAGTGCGAATGCCAGAGGAAAACATTTCCAATGTGTCTGGCAAGGAGAAACTGAACCTGGAGAACACCTTTGTCAGGAGCTTGCACCTGCACTTTACACACACACAGATTTGCAGCACATTTAAATGGCCAAGCTCTTTCTTAGGCAAGTAGAAGGCTGCTGTCAGAAGGCTGTGCTCCTAGTCAGATGGAAGCAGCAGCACGCACATGGCAGTTTGGCAAGCACTAAAGAGCCACAGCAGAGCGTGGCATAGCAAAATGAAACAGGAAAAAGCATTTGCTACATGTGCCCTTGTTGTCGCTTAACAACAGGTAGCAGCAAAAACCAGATGCGGGTGAAGTTCTTGCAGGTGACAGCTAACGTCAAATGAGCAAGCCGGCTTACCACAGCTGCGGTCCTCCGGCAGTCTGAAAGCTTTGCGCACAAGCCGCATGCTAAGCGCCTTCCTTTGCCTTTTGGCAGTGCTCCTGCATTGCCTGCGCTAGGCGTAAATGGTCACTATCCCGCACACACGTTTCGTTGTGCCCGCTGCCAACCGGTCTGGAGCAATGTTTATGACGAAAGCGGAACACCTCTTGCCGCTCCATTCTCAGAGCTTCTGAGTTAAGCAATCTGCGACTCTTGGTGCGAATGCCAGAGGAAAAGATTTCCAAAGTGTCTGGCAAGGAGAAACTGAACCTGGAGAACACCTTTGTCAGGAGCTTGCACCTGCACCTTACGCACACACAGATTTGCAGCACATTTAAATGGCCAAGCTCTTTCTTAGGCAAGTTGAGAGCTGCTGTCAGAAGGCTGTGCTCCTTGTCAGATGGAAGCAGCAGCACGCACATAGCAGTTTGGCAAGCACTAAAGAGCCACAGAAGAGCGTGGCATAGCAAAATGAAACAGGAAAAAGCATTTGCTACATGTGCCCTTGTTGTCGCCTAACAACAGCAGCATAAACCAGATGCCGGTGAAGTTCTTGCAGGTAACACCTAACGTCAAATGAGCAAGCCGCCTTACCACAGCTACGGTCCTCCGGCAGTCTGAAAGCTTTGCACACAAGCCACATGCTAAGCGCCTTCCTTTGCCTTTTAAAAGTGCTTGTGCATTGCCAGCACTAGGCGTGAATGCTCACTATCCCGCACACACGTTTCGTTGTGCCCGTTCCCAAGCGCTCTGGAGCACTGTTTATGACGAAAGCGGAACACCTCTTGCCGTAACATTCTCAGAGCTCCTGAGTTAAACAATCTGCAACTCATGCTGCGAATGCCAGAAGAAAACATTTCCAATGTGTCTGGCAGGGACAAACTGAACCTGGAGAAAACCTTTGTCAGGAGCTTGCACCTGCACCTTACACACACACAGATTTGCAGCACATTTAAATGGCCAAGCTCTTTCTTAGGCAAGTTGAAAGCTGCTGTCAGAAGGCTGTGCTCCTAGTCAGATGGAAGCAGCAGCACGCACATAGCAGTTTGGCAAGCACTAAAGAGCCACAGAAGAGCGTGCCGTAACAAAATGAACAGGAAAAAGCATTTGCTACATGTGCCCTTGTTGTCGCCTAACAACAGGTAGCAGCATAAACCAGATGCGGGTGAAGCTCTTGCAGGTGACAGCTAACGTCAAATGAGCAAGCCGGCTTACCACAGCTGCGGTCCTCCGGCAGTCTGAAAGCTTTGCGCACAAGCCGCATGCTAATCGCCTTCCTTTGCTTTTTAGCAGTGCTCGTGCACTGCCAGCACTAGGCGTGAATGCTCACTATCCCGCACACACGTTTCATTGTGCCCGTTGCCAAGCGCTCTGGAGCACTGTTTATGACGAAAGCGGAACACCTCTTGCCGTAACATTCTCAGAGCTTCTGAGTTAAGCAATCTGCGACTCTTGGTGCGAATGCCAGAGGAAAAGATTTCCAATGTGTCTGGCAGGGAGAAACTGAACCTGGAGAAAACCTTTGTCAGGAGGTGGCACCTGCACCTTACACACACACAGATTTGCATCACATTTAAATGGCCAAGCTCTTTCTTAGGCAAGTTGAAAGCAGCTGTCAGAAGGCTGTGCTCCTTGTCAGATGGAAGCAGCAGCACGCACATGGCAGTTTGGCAAACACTAAAGAGCCACAGAAGAGCGTGGCATAGCAAAATGAAACAGGAAAAAGCATTTGCTACATGTGCCCTTGTTGTCGCCTAACAACAGCAGCATAAACCAGATGCCGGTGAAGTTCTTGCAGGTAACACCTAACGTCAAATGAGCAAGCCGGCTTACAACAGCTACGGTCCTCCGGCAGTCTGAAAGCTTTGCGCACAAGCCGCATGCTAAGCGCCTTCCTTTGCTTTTTAGCAGTGCTCGTGCACTGCCAGCACTAGGCGTGAATGCTCACTATCCCGCACACACGTTTCGTTGCGCCCGTTCCCAAGCGCTCTGGAGCACTGTTTATGACGAAAGCGGAACACATCTTCCCGCTCCATTCACAGAGCTCCTGAGTTAAGCAATCTGCAACTCTTGATGCGAATGCCAGAAGAAAACATTTCCAATGTGTCTGGCAGGGAGAAACTGAACCTGGAGAAAACCTTTGTCAGGAGCTGGCACCTGCACCTTACACACACACAGATTTGCAGCACATTTAAATGGCCAAGCTCTTTCTTAGGCAAGTTGAAAGCTGCTGTCAGAAGGCTGTGCTCCTTGTCAGATGGAAGCAGCAGCACGCACATAGCAGTTTGGCAAGCACTAAAGAGCCACAAAAGAGCGTGCCGTAACAAAATGAACAGGAAAAAGCATTTGCTACATGTGCCCTTGTTGTCGCCTAACAACAGGTAGCAGCAAAAACCAGATGCGGGTGAAGTTCTTGCAGGTGACATCTAACGTCAAATGAGCAAGCCGGCTTACCACAGCTGCGGTCCTCCGGCAGTCTGAAAGCTTTGCGCACAAGCCGCATGCTAAGCGCCTTCCTTTCCCTTTTGGCAGTGCTCCTGCATTGCCTGCACTAGGCGTAAATGGTCACTATCCCGCACACACGTTTCGTTGTGCCCGCTGCCAACCGGTCTGGAGCAATGTTTATGACGAAAGCGGAACACCTCTTGCCGCTCCATTCTCAGAGCTTCTGAGTTAAGCAATCTGCGACTCTTGGTGCGAATGCCAGAGGAAAACATTTCCAATGTGTCTGGCAAGGAGAAACTGAACCTGGAGAACAACTTTGTCAGGAGCTTGCACCTGCACCTTACGCACACACAGATTTGCAGCACATTTAAATGGCCAAGCTCTTTCTTAGGCAAGTTGAGTGCTGCTGTCAGAAGGCTGTGCTCCTTGTCAGATGGAAGCAGCAGCACGCACATAGCAGTTTGGCAAGCACTAAAGAGCCACAGAAGAGCGTGGCGTAACAAAATGAAACAAAAAAAAGCATTTGCTACATGCGCCCTTGTTGTCGCCTAACAACAGCAGCATAAACCAGATGCCGGTGAAGTTCTTGCAGGTAACACCTAACGTCAAATGAGCAAGCCGGCTTACAACAGCTACGGTCCTCCGGCAGTCTGAAAGCTTTGCACACAAGCCACATGCTAAGCGCCTTCCTTTGCCTTTTAAAAGTGCTTGTGCATTGCCAGCATTAGGCGTGAATGCTCACTATCCCGCACACACGATTCGTTGTGCCCGTTCCCAAGCGCTCTGGAGCACTGTTTATGACGAAAGCGGAACACCTCTTGCCGCTCCATTCTCAGAGCTCCTGAGTCAAGCAATCTGCAACTCTTAGTGCGAATGCCAGAAGAAAACATTTCCAATGTGTCTGGCAGGGAGAAACTGAACCTGGAGAAAACCTTTGTCAGGAGGTGGCACCTGCACCTTACACACACACAGATTTGCATCACAGTTAAATGGCCAAGCTCTTTCTTAGGCAAGTTGAAAGCTGCTGTCAGAAGGCTGTGCTCCTTGTCAGATGGAAGCAGCAGCACGCACATAGCAGTTTGGCAAGCACTAAAGAGCCACAGAAGAGCGTGCCGTAACAAAAGGAGCAGGAAAAAGCATTTGCCACATGTGCCCTTGTTGTCGCCTAACAACAGGTAGCAGCATAAACCAGATGCGGGTGAAGTTCTTGCAGGTGACATCTAACGTCAAATGAGCAAGCCGGCTTACCACAGCTACGGTCCTCCGGCAGTCTGAAAGCTTTGAGCACAAGCCGCATGCTAAGCGCCTTCCTTTGCTTTTTAGCAGTGCTCGTGCACTGCCAGCACTAGGCGTGAATGCTCACTATCCCGCACACACGATTCGTTGTGCCCGTTCCCAAGCGCTCTGGAGCACTGTTTATGACGAAAGAGGAACACCTCTTACCGTAACATTCTCAGAGCTCCTGAGTTAAACAATCTGCAACTCTTGCTGCGAATGCCAGAAGAAAACATTTCCAATGTGTCTGGCAGGGAGAAACTGAACCTGGAGAAAACCTTTGTCAGGAGGTGGCACCTGCACCTTACACACACACAGATTTGCAGCACATTTAAATGGCCAAGCTCTTTCTTAGGCAAGTTGAAAGCTGCTGTCAGAAGGCTGTGCTCCTTGTCAGATGGAAGCAGCAGCACGTACATAGGAGATGGCGAACACTAAAGAGCCACAGAAGAGCGTGACATTTAAAAGGAGGCATGAAAAACCATTTACTACCTGTGTCCTTGTTGTCACTTATAACATGTAGCAGCATAAACAAGTTGCGGGTGCTGTTCTTGCAGGTGACATCTAACGTCAAATGAGCAAGCCGCCTTACCACAGCTACGGTCCTCTGGTAGTCTGAAAGCTTTGCGCACAAGCCGCATGCTAATCGCCTTCCTTTGCCTTTTGGCAGAGCTCGTGCACTGCCAGCATTAGGTGTGAATGCTCACTATCCCGCACACACGATTCGTTGTGCCCGTTCCCAAGCGCTCTGGAGCACTGTTTATGACGAAAGCGGAACACCTCTTGCCGCTCCATTCTCAGAGCTCCTGAGTTAAGCAATCTGCGACTCTTGATGCGAATGCCAGAGGAAAACATTTCCAATGTGTCTGGCAGGGAGAAACTGAACCTGGAGAAAACCTTTGTCAGGAGGTGGCGCCTGCACCTTACACACACACAGATTTGCAGCACATTTAAATTGCCAAGCTCTTTCTTAGGCAAGTTGAAAGCTGCTGTCAGAAGGCTGTGCTCCTAGTCAGATGGAAGCAGCAGCACGCACATAGCAGTTTGGCAAGCACTAAAGAGCCACAGAAGAGCGTGCCGTAACAAAATGAAACAAAAAAAAGCATTTGCTACATGTGCCTTTGTTGTCGCCTAACAACAGGTAGCAGCATAAACCAGATGCGGGTGAAGCTCTTGCAGGTGACAGCTAACGTCAAATGAGCAAGCCGGCTTACCACAGCTGCGGTCCTCCGGCAGTCTGAAAGCTTTGCGCACAAGCCGCATGCTAATCGCCTTCCTTTGCTTTTTAGCAGTGCTCGTGCACTGCCAGCACTAGGCGTGAATGCTCACTATCCCGCACACACGTTTCGTTGTGCCCGTTGCCAAGCGCTCTGGAGCACTGTTTATGACGAAAGCGGAACACCTCTTGCCGTAACATTCTCAGAGCTTCTGAGTTAAGCAATCTGCAACTCTTGATGCGAATGCCAGAAGAAAACATTTCCAATGTGTCTGGCAAGGAGAAACTGAACCTGGAGAAAACCTTTGTCAGGAGGTGGCACCTGCACCTTACACACACACAGATTTGCATCACATTTAAATGGCCAAGCTCTTTCTTAGGCAAGTTGAAAGCAGCTGTCAGAAGGCTGTGCTCCTTGTCAGATGGAAGCAGCAGCACGCACATGGCAGTTTGGGAAACACTAAAGAGCCACAGCAGAGCGTGGCATAGCAAAATGAAACAGGAAAAAGCATTTGCTACATGTGCCCTTGTTGTCGCCTAACAACAGCAGCATAAACCAGATGCCGGTGAAGTTCTTGAAGGTAACACCTAACGTCAAATGAGCAAGCCGGCTTACCACAGCTACGGTCCTCGGCAGTCTGAAAGCTTTGCGCACAAGCCGCATGCTAAGCGCCTTCCATTGCTTTTTAGCAGTGCTCGTGCACTGCCAGCACTAGGCGTGAATGCTCACTATCCCGCACACACGTTTCGTTGTGCCCGTTCCCAAGCGCTCTGGAGCACTGTTTATGACGAAAGCGGAACACATCTTCCCGCTCCATTCACAGAGCTCCTGAGTTAAGCAATCTGCAACTCTTGATGCGAATGCCAGAAGAAAACATTTCCAATGTGTCTGGCAGGGAGAAACTGAACCTGGAGAAAACCTTTGTCAG
Source organism: Poecile atricapillus (assembly GCF_030490865.1). Classification (NCBI taxonomy): domain Eukaryota; kingdom Metazoa; phylum Chordata; class Aves; order Passeriformes; family Paridae; genus Poecile; species Poecile atricapillus. The sequence continues at coordinate 116,992,221 of NC_081249.1, read as the reverse complement.
GAGCTTGCACCTGCACCTTACACACACACAGATTTGCAGCACATTTAAATGGCCAAGCTCTTTCTTAAACAAGTTGAAAGCTGCTGTCAGAAGGCTGTGCTCCTTGTCAGATGGAAGCAGCAGCACGCACATAGCAGTTTGGCAAGCACTAAAGAGCCACAAAAGAGCGTGCCGTAACAAAATGAACAGGAAAAAGCATTTGCTACATGTGCCCTTGTTGTCGCCTAACAACAGGTAGCAGCAAAAACCAGATGCGGGTGAAGTTCTTGCAGGTGACATCTAACGTCAAATGAGCAAGCCGGCTTACCACAGCTGCGGTCCTCCGGCAGTCTGAAAGCTTTGCGCACAAGCCGCATGCTAAGCGCCTTCCTTTCCCTTTTGGCAGTGCTCCTGCATTGCCTGCACTAGGCGTACATGGTCACTATCCCGCACACACGTTTCGTTGTGCCCGCTGCCAACCGGTCTGGAGCAATGTTTATGACGAAAGCGGAACACCTCTTGCCGCTCCATTCTCAGGGCTTCTGAGTTAAGCAATCTGCGACTCTTGGTGCGAATGCCAGAGGAAAAGATTTCCAATGTGTCTGGCAAGGAGAAACTGAACCTGGAGAACACCTTTGTCAGGAGCTTGCACCTGCACCTTACGCACACACAGATTTGCAGCACATTTAAATGGCCAAGCTCTTTCTTAGGCAAGTTGAAAGCTGCTGTCAGAAGGCTGTGCTCCTTGTCAGATGGAAGCAGCAGCACGCACATAGCAGTTTGGCAAGCACTAAAGAGCCACAGAAGAGCTTGACATTTAAAAAGGAGGCATGAAAAACCATTTACTACCTGTGCCCTTGTTGTCACTTATAACATGTAGCAGCATAAACCAGATGCGGGGACTGTTCTTGCATGTGACATCTAACGTCAAATGAGGAAGCCGCCTTACCACAGCTACGGTCCTCTGGCAGTCTGAAAGCTTTGCACACAAGCCACATGCTAAGCGCCTTCCTTTGCCTTTTAAAAGTGCTTGTGCATTGCCAGCACTAGGCGTGAATGCTCACTATCCCGCACACACGTTTCGTTGTGCCCGTTCCCAAGCGCTCTGGAGCACTGTTTATGACGAAAGCGGAACACCTCTTGCCGTAACATTCTCAGAGCTCCTGAGTTAAGCAATCTGCAACTCTTAGTGCGAATGCCAGAAGAAAACATTTCCAATGTGTCTGGCAGGGAGAAACTGAACCTGGAGAAAACCTTTGTCAGGAGCTTGCACCTGCACATTACGCACAGACAAATTTGCATCATATCTAAATGGCCAAGCTCTTTCTTAGGCAAGTTGAGAGCTGCTGTCAGAAGGCTGTGCTCCTTGTCAGATGGAAGCAGCAGCACGCACATAGCAGTTTGGCAAGCACTAAAGAGCCACAGAAGAGCGTGGCATAGCAAAATGAAACAGGAAAAAGCATTTGCTACATGTGCCCTTGTTGTCGCCTAACAACAGCAGCAAAAACCAGATGCGGGTGAAGTTCTTGCAGGTGACATCTAACGTCAAATGAGCAAGCCGGCTTACCACAGCTGCGGTCCTCCGGCAGTCTGAAAGCTTTGCGCACAAGCCGCATGCTAAGCGCCTTCCATTGCTTTTTAGCAGTGCTCGTGCACTGCCAGCACTAGGCGTGAATGCTCACTATCCCGCACACACGTTTCGTTGTGCCCGTTCCCAAGCGCTCTGGAGCACTGTTTATGACGAAAGCGGAACACCTCTTGCCGCTCCATTCTCAGAGCTCCTGAGTTAAGCAATCTGCAACTCTTAGTGCGAATGCCAGAAGAAAACATTTCCAATGTGTCTGGCAGGGAGAAACTGAACCTGGAGAAAACCTTTGTCAGGAGGTGGCACCTGCACCTTACACACACACAGATTTGCAGCACATTTAAATGGCCAAGCTCTTTCTTAGGCAAGTTGAAAGCTGCTGTCAGAAGGCTGTGCTCCTTGTCAGATGGAAGCAGCAGCACGCACATAGCAGTTTGGCAAGCACTAAAGAACCACAAAAGAGCGTGCCGTAACAAAATGAACAGGAAAAAGCATTTGCTACATGTGCCCTTGTTGTCGCCTAACAACAGGTAGCAGCAAAAACCAGATGCGGGTGATGTTCTTGCATGTGACATCTAACGTCAAATGAGCAAGCCGGCTTACCACAGCTACGGTCCTCCAGCAGTCTGAAAGCTTTGCGCACAAGCCGCATGCTAAGCGCCTTCCTTTGCCTTTTGGCAGTGCTCGTGCACTGCCAGCACTAGGCGTGAATGCTCACTATCCCGCACACACGATTCGTTGTGCCCGTTCCCAAGCGCTCTGGAGCACTGTTTATGACGAAAGCGGAACACATCTTGCCGCTCCATTCTCAGAGCTCCTGAGTTAAGCAATCTGCGACTCTTGATGCGAATGCCAGAAGAAAACATTTCCAATGTGTCTGGCAGGGAGAAACTGAACCTGGAGAAAACCTTTGTCAGGAGCTTGCACCTGCACCTTACACACACACAGATTTGCATCACATTTAAATGGCCAAGCTCTTTCTTAGGCAAGTTGAAAGCTGCTGTCAGAAGGCTGTGCTCCTTGTCAGATGGAAGCAGCAGCACGTACATAGGAGATGGCGAACACTAAAGAGCCACAGAAGAGCGTGACATTTAAAAAGGAGGCATGAAAAACCATTTACTACCTGTGTCCTTGTTGTCACTTATAACATGTAGCAGCATAAACAAGTTGCGGGTGCTGTTCTTGCAGGTGACATCTAACGTCAAATGAGCAAGCCGCCTTACCACAGCTACGGTCCTCTGGTAGTCTGAAAGCTTTGCGCACAAGCCACATGCTAATCGCCTTCCTTTGCCTTTTGGCAGTGCTCGTGCACTGCCAGCACTAGGCGTGAATGCTCACTATCCCGCACACACGTTTCGTTGTGCCCGTTCCCAAGCGCTCTGGAGCACTGTTTATGACGAAAGCGGAACACCTCTTGCCGTAACATTCTCAGAGCTTCTGAGTTAAGCAATCTGCTACTCTTAGTGCGAATGCCAGAGGAAAACATTTCCAATGTGTCTGGCAAGGAGAAACTGAACCTGGAGAAAACCTTTGTCAGGAGGTGGCACCTGCACCTTACACACACACAGATTTGCAGCACATTTAAATGGCCAAGCTCTTTCTTAGGCAAGTAGAAAGCTGCTGTCAGAAGGCTGTGCTCCTTGTCAGATGGAAGCAGCAGCACGCACATAGCAGTTTGGCAAGCACTGAAGAGCCACAGAAGAGCGTGGCATAGCAAAATGAAACAGGAAAAAGCATTTGCTACATGTGCCCTTGTTGTCGCTTAACAACAGGTAGCAGCAAAAACCAGATGCGGGTGAAGTTCTTGCAGGTGACAGCTAACGTCAAATGAGCAAGCCGGCTTACCACAGCTACGGTCCTCCGGCAGTCTGAAAGCTTTGCGCACAAGCCGCATGCTAAGCGCCTTCCTTTGCCTTTTGGCAGTGCTCCTGCATTGCCTGCACTAGGCGTAAATGGTCACTATCCCGCACACACGTTTCGTTGTGCCCGTTCCCAAGCGCTCTGGAGCACTGTTTATGACGAAGGCGGAACACCTCTTGCCGCTCCATTCTCAGAGCTCCTGAGTTAAGCAATCTGCGACTCTTGATGCGAATGCCAGAGGAAAAGATTTCCAATGTGTCTAGCAAGGAGAAACTGAACTTGGAGAAAACCTTTGTCAGGAGCTTGCACCTGCACATTACGCACAGACAAATTTGCATCATATCTAAATGGCCAAGCTCTTTCTTAGGCAAGTTGAGAGCTGCTGTCAGAAGGCTGTGCTCCTTGTCAGATGGAAGCAGCAGCACGCACATAGCAGTTTGGCAAGCACTAAAGAGCCACAGAAGAGCGTGGCATAGCAAAATGAAACAGGAAAAAGCATTTGCTACATGTGCCCTTGTTGTCGCCTAACAACAGGTAGCAGCAAAAACCAGATGCGGGTGAAGTTCTTGCAGGTGACAGCTAACGTCAAATGAGCAAGCCGGCTTACCACAGCTACGGTCCTCCGGCAGTCTGAAAGCTTTGCGCACAAGCCGGATGCTAAGCGCCTTCCTTCGCCTTTTGGCACTCCTCGTGCATTGCCAGTCCTGGGCATGAATGATCGCTATGCGGCACACATGGTTTGTTGTGCCCGTTGCCAAGCGCTCTGGAGCACTGTTTATGATGAAAGCGGAACACCTCTTGCGGTTCTGTTCTCAGAACTCCTGAGTTAAACAATTTGTGACTCTTGCTGCCAATGCCAGTGGAAAGCATTTCTAATACATCTGGCAGGGAGAAACTGTACCTGGAGAAGACATCTGTCAGGAGCTTGCACCTGCACCTTCTGCACACATGGATATGCAGAAGGTTCAAATAGCCAAGCTCTTATGCAACCTGAAAGCTGCAGTCAGAAGGCTGTGCTCCTTGTCAGAGCGAAGCATCAGCACGCACATTTGAGTTTGGCAAGCACTAAAGAGCCGCAGAAGAGCGTGGCCTTTCAAAATGAGCCAGGAAAAAGCATTTGCTTCATGTGCCTTTGTCATCACCTCGGAACAGGTAGCAGCATAAACAGGATGTGGCTTAAGTTCTTGCAAGTGACAGCTAAAGTCAATTGAGCAAGCGGGCTTACCACAGCTACGGTCCTCCGCATTCTGAAAGCTTTGCGCACAAGCCGGATGCTAAGCGCCTTCCTTCGCCTTTTGGCACTGCTCGTGCATTGCCAGTCCTAAGCGTGAATGGTCGCTATGCGGCACACATGGTTTGTTGTGCTTGTTGCCAAGCGCTCTGGAGCACTGTTTATGATGAAAGCGGAACACCTCTTGCGGTTCTGTTCTCAGAACTCCTGAGTTAAACAATTTGTGACTCTTGCTGCCAATGCCAGTGGAAAGCATTTCTAATACATCTGGCAGGGAGAAACTGTACCTCGAGAAGACATCTGTCAGGAGCTTGCACTTCCACCTTCTGCACACATGGATAGGCAGAAGGTTCAAATAGCCAAGCTCTTATGCAACCTGAAAGCTGCAGTCAGAAGGCTGTGCTCCTTGTCAGAGCGAAGCATCAGCACGCACATTTGAGTTTGGCAAGCACTAAAGAGCCGCAGAAGAGCGTGGCCTTTCAAAATGAGCCAGGAAAAAGCATTTGCTTCATGTGCCTTTGTCATCACCTCGGAACAGGTAGCAGCATAAACAGGATGTGGCTTAAGTTCTTGCAAGTGACAGCTAAAGTCAATTGAGCAAGCGGGCTTACCACAGCTATGGTCCTCCGCATTCTGAAAGCTTTGCGCACAAGCCGGATGCTAAGCGCCTTCCTTCGCCTTTTGGCACTGCTCGTGCATTGCTAGTCCTGGGCGTGAATGGTCGCTATGCGGCACACATGGTTTGTTGTGCCCGTTGCCAAGCGCTCTGGAGCACTGTTTATGATGAAAGCGGAACACCTCTTGCGGTTCTGTTCTCAGAACTCCTGAGTTAAACAATTTGTGACTCTTGCTGCCAATGCCAGAAGAAAACATTTCCAATGTGTCTGGCAGGGAGAAACTGAACCTGGAGAAAACCTTTGTCAGGAGGTGGCACCTGCACCTTACACACACACAGATTTGCAGCACATTTAAATGGCCAAGCTCTTTCTTAGGCAAGTTGAAAGCTGCTTTCAGAAGGCTGTGCTCCTTGTCAGATGGAAGCAGCAGCACGCACATAGCAGTTTGGCAAGCACTAAAGAACCACAAAAGAGCGTGCCGTAACAAAATGAACAGGAAAAAGCATTTGCTACATGTGCCCTTGTTGTCGCCTAACAACAGGTAGCAGCAAAAACCAGATGCGGGTGAAGTTCTTGCAGGTGACAGCTAACGTCAAATGAGCAAGCGGGCTTACCACAGCTACGGTCCTCCGGCAGTCTGAAAGCTTTTTGCACAAGCCGGATGCTAAGCGCCTTCCTTCGCCTTTTGGCACTCCTCGTGCATTGCCAGTCCTAAGCGTGAATGGTCGCTATGCGGCACACATGGTTTGTTGTGCCCGTTGCCAAGCGCTCTGGAGCACTGTTTATGATGAAAGCGGAACACCTCTTGCGGTTCTGTTCTCAGAACTCCTGAGTTAAACAATTTGTGACTCTTGCTGCCAATGCCAGTGGAAAGCATTTCTAATACATCTGGCAGGGAGAAACTGTACCTGGAGAAGACATCTGTCAGGAGCTTGCACCTGCACCTTCTGCACACATGGATATGCAGAAGGTTCAAATAGCCAAGCTCTTATGCCACCTGAAAGCTGCAGTCAGAAGGCTGTGCTCCTTGTCAGAGCGAAGCATCAGCACGCACATTTGAGTTTGGCAAGCACTAAAGAGCCGCAGAAGAGCGTGGCCTTTCAAAATGAGCCAGGAAAAAGCATTTGCTTCATGTGCCTTTGTCATCACCTCCGAACAGGTAGCAGCATAAACAGGATGCGGCTTAAGTTCTTGCAAGTGACAGCTAAAGTCAATTGAGCAAGCGGGCTTACCACAGCTACGGTCCTCCGCATTCTGAAAGCTTTGCGCACAAGCCGGATGCTAAGCGCCTTCCTTCGCCTTTTGGCACTGCTCGTGCATTGCCAGTCCTAAGCGTGAATGGTCGCTATGCGGCACACATGGTTTGTTGTGCCCGTTGCCAAGCGCTCTGGAGCACTGTTTATGATGAAAGCGGAACACCTCTTGCGGTTCTGTTCTCAGAACTCCTGAGTTAAACAATTTGTGACTCTTGCTGCCAATGCCAGTGGAAAGCATTTCTAATACATCTGGCAGGGAGAAACTGTACCTCGAGAAGACATCTGTCAGGAGCTTGCACTTCCACCTTCTGCACACATGGATAGGCAGAAGGTTCAAATAGCCAAGCTCTTATGCAACCTGAAAGCTGCAGTCAGAAGGCTGTGCTCCTTGTCAGAGCGAAGCATCAGCACGCACATTTGAGTTTGGCAAGCACTAAAGAGCCGCAGAAGAGCGTGGCCTTTCAAAATGAGCCAGGAAAAAGCATTTGCTTCATGTGCCTTTGTCATCACCTCGGAACAGTTAGCAGCATAAACAGGATGCGGCTTAAGTTCTTGCAAGTGACAGCTAAAGTCAATTGAGCAAGCGGGCTTACCACAGCTACGGTCCTCCGCATTCTGAAAGCTTTGCGCACAAGCCGGATGCTAAGCGCCTTCCTTCGCCTTTTGGCACTGCTCGTGCATTGCCAGTCCTGGGCGTGAATGGTCGCTATGCGGCACACATGGTTTGTTGTGCCCGTTGCCAAGCGCTCTGGAGCACTGTTTATGATGAAAGCGGAACACCTCTTGCGGTTCTGTTCTCAGAACTCCTGAGTTAAACAATTTGTGACTCTTGCTGCCAATGCCAGTGGAAAGCATTTCTAATACATCTGGCAGGGAGAAACTGTACCTTGAGAAGACACCTGTCAGGAGCTTGCACTTCCACCTTCTGCACACATGGATAGGCAGAAGGTTCAAATAGCCAAGCTCTTATGCAACCTGAAAGCTGCAGTCAGAAGGCTGTGCTCCTTGTCAGAGCGAAGCATCAGCACGCACATTTGAGTTTGGCAAGCACTAAAGAGCCGCAGAAGAGCGTGGCCTTTCAAAATGAGCCAGGAAAAAGCATTTGCTTCATGTGCCTTTGTCATCACCTCGGAACAGGCAGCAGCATAAACAGGATGTGGCTTAAGTTCTTGCAAGTGACAGCTAAAGTCAATTGAGCAAGCGGGCTTACCACAGCTACGGTCCTCCGCATTCTGAAAGCTTTGCGCACAAGCCGGATGCTAAGCGCCTTCCTTCGCCTTTTGGCACTCCTCGTGCATTGCCAGTCCTAAGCGTGAATGGTCGCTATGCGGCACACATGGTTTATTGTGCCTGTTGCCAAGCGCTCTGGAGCACTGTTTATGATGAAAGCGGAACACCTCTTGCGGTTCTGTTCTCAGAACTCCTGAGTTAAACAATTTGTGTCTCTTGCTGCCAATGCCAGTGGAAAGCATTTCTAATACATCTGGCAGGGAGAAACTGTACCTCGAGAAGACATCTGTCAGGAGCTTGCACCTGCACCTTCTGCACACATGGATATGCAGAAGGTTCAAATAGCCAAGCTCTTATGCAACCTGAAAGCTGCAGTCAGAAGGCTGTGCTCCTTGTCAGAGCGAAGCATCAGCACGCACATTTGAGTTTGGCAAGCACTAAAGAGCCGCAGAAGAGCGTGGCCTTTCAAAATGAGCCAGGAAAAAGCATTTGCTTCATGTGCCTTTGTCATCACCTCGGAACAGGTAGCAGCATAAACAGGATGCGGCTTAAGTTCTTGCAAGTGACAGCTAAAGTCAATTGAGCAAGCGGGCTTACCACACCTACGGTCCTCTGCATTCTGAAAGCTTTGCGCACAAGCCGGATGCTAAGCGCCTTCCTTCGCCTTTTGGCACTGCTCGTGCATTGCCAGTCCTGGGCGTGAATGGTCGCTATGCAGCACACATGGTTTGTTGTGCCCGTTGCCAAGCGCTCTGGAGCACTGTTTATGATGAAAGCGGAACGCCTCTTGCGGTTCTGTTCTCAGAACTCCTGAGTTAAACAATTTGTGACTCTTGCTGCCAATGCCAGTGGAAAGCATTTCTAATACATCTGGCAGGGAGAAACTGTACCTGGAGAAGACATCTGTCAGGAGCTTGCACCTGCACCTTCTGCACACATGGATATGCAGAAGGTTCAAATAGCCAAGCTCTTATGCCACCTGAAAGCTGCAGTCAGAAGGCTGTGCTCCTTGTCAGAGCGAAGCATCAGCACGCACATTTGAGTTTGGCAAGCACTAAAGAGCCACAGAAGAGCGTGGCCTTTCAAAATGAGCCAGGAAAAAGCATTTGCTTCATGTGCCTTTGTCATCACCTCGGAACAGGTAGCAGCATAAACAGGATGCGGCTTAAGTTCTTGCAAGTGACAGCTAAAGTCAATTGAGCAAGCGGGCTTACCACAGCTACGGTCCTCCGCATTCTGAAAGCTTTGCGCACAAGCCGGATGCTAAGCGCCTTCCTTCGCCTTTTGGCACGGCTCGTGCATTGCCAGTCCTGGGCATGAATGATCGCTATGCGGCACACATGGTTTGTTGTGCTTGTTGCCAAGCGCTCTGGAGCACTGTTTATGATGAAAGCGGAACACCTCTTGCGGTTCTGTTCTCAGAACTCCTGAGTTAAACAATTTGTGACTCTTGCTGCCAATGCCAGTGGAAAGCATTTCTAATACATCTGGCAGGGAGAAACTGTACCTGGAGAAGACATCTGTCAGGAACTTGCACCTGCACCTTCTGCACACATGGATATGCAGAAGGTTCAAATAGCCAAGCTCTTATGCCACCTGAAAGCTGCAGTCAGAAGGCTGTGCTCCTTGTCAGAGCGAAGCATCAGCACGCACATTTGAGTTTGGCAAGCACTAAAGAGCCGCAGAAGAGCGTGGCCTTTCAAAATGAGCCAGGAAAAAGCATTTGCTTCATGTGCCTTTGTCATCACCTCGGAACAGGTAGCAGCATAAACAGGATGTGGCTTAAGTTCTTGCAAGTGACAGCTAAAGTCAATTGAGCAAGCGGGCTTACCACAGCTACGGTCCTCCGCATTCTGAAAGCTTTGCGCACAAGCCGGATGCTAAGCGCCTTCCTTCGCCTTTTGGCACTGCTCGTGCATTGCTAGTCCTGGGCGTGAATGGTCGCTATGCGGCACACATGGTTTGTTGTGCCCGTTGCCAAGCGCTCTGGAGCACTGTTTATGATGAAAGCGGAACACCTCTTGCGGTTCTGTTCTCAGAACTCCTGAGTTAAACAATTTGTGACTCTTGCTGCCAATGCCAGAAGAAAACATTTCCAATGTGTCTGGCAGGGAGAAACTGAACCTGGAGAAAACCTTTGTCAGGAGGTGGCACCTGCACCTTACACACACACAGATTTGCAGCACATTTAAATGGCCAAGCTCTTTCTTAGGCAAGTTGAAAGCTGCTTTCAGAAGGCTGTGCTCCTTGTCAGATGGAAGCAGCAGCACGCACATAGCAGTTTGGCAAGCACTAAAGAACCACAAAAGAGCGTGCCGTAACAAAATGAACAGGAAAAAGCATTTGCTACATGTGCCCTTGTTGTCGCCTAACAACAGGTAGCAGCAAAAACCAGATGCGGGTGAAGTTCTTGCAGGTGACAGCTAACGTCAAATGAGCAAGCCGGCTTACCACAGCTACGGTCCTCCGGCAGTCTGAAAGCTTTTTGCACAAGCCGGATGCTAAGCGCCTTCCTTCGCCTTTTGGCACTCCTCGTGCATTGCCAGTCCTAAGCGTGAATGGTCGCTATGCGGCACACATGGTTTGTTGTGCTTGTTGCCAAGCGCTCTGGAGCACTGTTTATGATGAAAGCGGAACACCTCTTGCGGTTCTGTTCTCAGAACTCCTGAGTTAAACAATTTGTGACTCTTGCTGCCAATGCCAGTGGAAAGCATTTCTAATACATCTGGCAGGGAGAAACTGTACCTGGAGAAGACATCTGTCAGGAGCTTGCACCTGCACCTTCTGCACACATGGATAGGCAGAAGGTTCAAATAGCCAAGCTCTTATGCAACCTGAAAGCTGCAGTCAGAAGGCTGTGCTCCTTGTCAGAGCGAAGCATCAGCACGCACATTTGAGTTTGGCAAGCACTAAAGAGCCGCAGAAGAGCGTGGCCTTTCAAAATGAGCCAGGAAAAAGCATTTGCTTCATGTGCCTTTGTCATCACCTCAGAACAGTTAGCAGCATAAACAGGATGCGGCTTAAGTTCTTGCAAGTGACAGCTAAAGTCAATTGAGCAAGCGGGCTTACCACAGCTACGGTCCTCCGCATTCTGAAAGCTTTGCGCACAAGCCGGATGCTAAGCGCCTTCCTTCGCCTTTTGGCACGGCTCGTGCATTGCCAGTCCTGGGCATGAATGATCGCTATGCGGCACACATGGTTTGTTGTGCCCGTTGCCAAGCGCTCTGGAGCACTGTTTATGATGAAAGCGGAACACCTCTTGCGGTTCTGTTCTCAGAACTCCTGAGTTAAACAATTTGTGACTCTTGCTGCCAATGCCAGTGGAAAGCATTTCTAATACATCTGGCAGGGAGAAACTGTACCTGGAGAAGACATCTGTCAGGAACTTGCACCTGCACCTTCTGCACACATGGATATGCAGAAGGTTCAAATAGCCAAGCTCTTATGCCACCTGAAAGCTGCAGTCAGAAGGCTGTGCTCCTTGTCAGAGCGAAGCATCAGCACGCACATTTGAGTTTGGCAAGCACTAAAGAGCCGCAGAAGAGCGTGGCCTTTCAAAATGAGCCAGGAAAAAGCATTTGCTTCATGTGCCTTTGTCATCACCTCGGAACAGGTAGCAGCATAAACAGGATGTGGCTTAAGTTCTTGCAAGTGACAGCTAAAGTCAATTGAGCAAGCGGGCTTACCACAGCTACGGTCCTCCGCATTCTGAAAGCTTTGCGCACAAGCCGGATGCTAAGCGCCTTCCTTCGCCTTTTGGCACTGCTCGTGCATTGCTAGTCCTGGGCGTGAATGGTCGCTATGCGGCACACATGGTTTGTTGTGCCCGTTGCCAAGCGCTCTGGAGCACTGTTTATGATGAAAGCGGAACACCTCTTGCGGTTCTGTTCTCAGAACTCCTGAGTTAAACAATTTGTGACTCTTGCTGCCAATGCCAGAAGAAAACATTTCCAATGTGTCTGGCAGGGAGAAACTGAACCTGGAGAAAACCTTTGTCAGGAGGTGGCACCTGCACCTTACACACACACAGATTTGCAGCACATTTAAATGGCCAAGCTCTTTCTTAGGCAAGTTGAAAGCTGCTTTCAGAAGGCTGTGCTCCTTGTCAGATGGAAGCAGCAGCACGCACATAGCAGTTTGGCAAGCACTAAAGAACCACAAAAGAGCGTGCCGTAACAAAATGAACAGGAAAAAGCATTTGCTACATGTGCCCTTGTTGTCGCCTAACAACAGGTAGCAGCAAAAACCAGATGCGGGTGAAGTTCTTGCAGGTGACAGCTAACGTCAAATGAGCAAGCGGGCTTACCACAGCTACGGTCCTCCGGCAGTCTGAAAGCTTTTTGCACAAGCCGGATGCTAAGCGCCTTCCTTCGCCTTTTGGCACTCCTCGTGCATTGCCAGTCCTAAGCGTGAATGGTCGCTATGCGGCACACATGGTTTGTTGTGCTTGTTGCCAAGCGCTCTGGAGCACTGTTTATGATGAAAGCGGAACACCTCTTGCGGTTCTGTTCTCAGAACTCCTGAGTTAAACAATTTGTGACTCTTGCTGCCAATGCCAGTGGAAAGCATTTCTAATACATCTGGCAGGGAGAAACTGTACCTGGAGAAGACATCTGTCAGGAGCTTGCACCTGCACCTTCTGCACACATGGATATGCAGAAGGTTCAAATAGCCAAGCTCTTATGCAACCTGAAAGCTGCAGTCAGAAGGCTGTGCTCCTTGTCAGAGCGAAGCATCAGCACGCACATTTGAGTTTGGCAAGCACTAAAGAGCCGCAGAAGAGCGTGGCCTTTCAAAATGAGCCAGGAAAAAGCATTTGCTTCATGTGCCTTTGTCATCACCTCGGAACAGGTAGCAGCATAAACAGGATGTGGCTTAAGTTCTTGCAAGTGACAGCTAAAGTCAATTGAGCAAGCGGGCTTACCACAGCTACGGTCCTCCGCATTCTGAAAGCTTTGCGCACAAGCCGGATGCTAAGCGCCTTCCTTCGCCTTTTGGCACTGCTCGTGCATTGCCAGTCCTAAGCGTGAATGGTCGCTATGCGGCACACATGGTTTGTTGTGCCCGTTGCCAAGCGCTCTGGAGCACTGTTTATGATGAAAGCGGAACACCTCTTGCGGTTCTGTTCTCAGAACTCCTGAGTTAAACAATTTGTGACTCTTGCTGCCAATGCCAGTGGAAAGCATTTCTAATACATCTGGCAGGGAGAAACTGTACCTCGAGAAGACATCTGTCAGGAGCTTGCACTTCCACCTTCTGCACACATGGATAGGCAGAAGGTTCAAATAGCCAAGCTCTTATGCAACCTGAAAGCTGCAGTCAGAAGGCTGTGCTCCTTGTCAGAGCGAAGCATCAGCACGCACATTTGAGTTTGGCAAGCACTAAAGAGCCGCAGAAGAGCGTGGCCTTTCAAAATGAGCCAGGAAAAAGCATTTGCTTCATGTGCCTTTGTCATCACCTCGGAACAGTTAGCAGCATAAACAGGATGCGGCTTAAGTTCTTGCAAGTGACAGCTAAAGTCAATTGAGCAAGCGGGCTTACCACAGCTACGGTCCTCCGCATTCTGAAAGCTTTGCGCACAAGCCGGATGCTAAGCGCCTTCCTTCGCCTTTTGGCACTGCTCGTGCATTGCCAGTCCTGGGCGTGAATGGTCGCTATGCGGCACACATGGTTTGTTGTGCCCGTTGCCAAGCGCTCTGGAGCACTGTTTATGATGAAAGCGGAACACCTCTTGCGGTTCTGTTCTCAGAACTCCTGAGTTAAACAATTTGTGACTCTTGCTGCCAATGCCAGTGGAAAGCATTTCTAATACATCTGGCAGGGAGAAACTGTACCTTGAGAAGACATCTGTCAGGAGCTTGCACTTCCACCTTCTGCACACATGGATAGGCAGAAGGTTCAAATAGCCAAGCTCTTATGCAACCTGAAAGCTGCAGTCAGAAGGCTGTGCTCCTTGTCAGAGCGAAGCATCAGCACGCACATTTGAGTTTGGCAAGCACTAAAGAGCCGCAGAAGAGCGTGGCCTTTCAAAATGAGCCAGGAAAAAGCATTTGCTTCATGTGCCTTTGTCATCACCTCGGAACAGGCAGCAGCATAAACAGGATGTGGCTTAAGTTCTTGCAAGTGACAGCTAAAGTCAATTGAGCAAGCGGGCTTACCACAGCTACGGTCCTCCGCATTCTGAAAGCTTTGCGCACAAGCCGGATGCTAAGCGCCTTCCTTCGCCTTTTGGCACTCCTCGTGCATTGCCAGTCCTAAGCGTGAATGGTCGCTATGCGGCACACATGGTTTATTGTGCCTGTTGCCAAGCGCTCTGGAGCACTGTTTATGATGAAAGCGGAACACCTCTTGCGGTTCTGTTCTCAGAACTCCTGAGTTAAACAATTTGTGTCTCTTGCTGCCAATGCCAGTGGAAAGCATTTCTAATACATCTGGCAGGGAGAAACTGTACCTGGAGAAGACATCTGTCAGGAATTTGCACCTGCACCTTCTGCACACATGGATAGGCAGAAGGTTCAAATAGCCAAGCTCTTATGCCACCTGAAAGCTGCAGTCAGAAGGCTGTGCTCCTTGTCAGAGCGAAGCATCAGCACGCACATTTGAGTTTGGCAAGCACTAAAGAGCCGCAGAAGAGCGTGGCCTTTCAAAATGAGCCAGGAAAAAGCATTTGCTTCATGTGCCTTTGTCATCACCTCCGAACAGGTAGCAGCATAAACAGGATGCGGCTTAAGTTCTTGCAAGTGACAGCTAAAGTCAATTGAGCAAGCGGGCTTACCACAGCTACGGTCCTCCGCATTCTGAAAGCTTTGCGCACAAGCCGGATGCTAAGCGCCTTCCTTCGCCTTTTGGCACTGCTCGTGCATTGCCAGTCCTAAGCGTGAATGGTCGCTATGCGGCACACATGGTTTGTTGTGCCCGTTGCCAAGCGCTCTGGAGCACTGTTTATGATGAAAGCGGAACACCTCTTGCGGTTCTGTTCTCAGAACTCCTGAGTTAAACAATTTGTGACTCTTGCTGCCAATGCCAGTGGAAAGCATTTCTAATACATCTGGCAGGGAGAAACTGTACCTCGAGAAGACATCTGTCAGGAGCTTGCACTTCCACCTTCTGCACACATGGATAGGCAGAAGGTTCAAATAGCCAAGCTCTTATGCAACCTGAAAGCTGCAGTCAGAAGGCTGTGCTCCTTGTCAGAGCGAAGCATCAGCACGCACATTTGAGTTTGGCAAGCACTAAAGAGCCGCAGAAGAGCGTGGCCTTTCAAAATGAGCCAGGAAAAAGCATTTGCTTCATGTGCCTTTGTCATCACCTCGGAACAGTTAGCAGCATAAACAGGATGCGGCTTAAGTTCTTGCAAGTGACAGCTAAAGTCAATTGAGCGAGCGGGCTTACCACAGCTACGGTCCTCCGCATTCTGAAAGCTTTGCGCACAAGCCGGATGCTAAGCGCCTTCCTTCGCCTTTTGGCACTGCTCGTGCATTGCCAGTCCTGGGCGTGAATGGTCGCTATGCGGCACACATGGTTTGTTGTGCCCGTTGCCAAGCGCTCTGGAGCACTGTTTATGATGAAAGCGGAACACCTCTTGCGGTTCTGTTCTCAGAACTCCTGAGTTAAACAATTTGTGACTCTTGCTGCCAATGCCAGTGGAAAGCATTTCTAATACATCTGGCAGGGAGAAACTGTACCTTGAGAAGACATCTGTCAGGAGCTTGCACTTCCACCTTCTGCACACATGGATAGGCAGAAGGTTCAAATAGCCAAGCTCTTATGCAACCTGAAAGCTGCAGTCAGAAGGCTGTGCTCCTTGTCAGAGCGAAGCATCAGCACGCACATTTGAGTTTGGCAAGCACTAAAGAGCCGCAGAAGAGCGTGGCCTTTCAAAATGAGCCAGGAAAAAGCATTTGCTTCATGTGCCTTTGTCATCACCTCGGAACAGGTAGCAGCATAAACAGGATGCGGCTTAAGTTCTTGCAAGTGACAGCTAAAGTCAATTGAGCAAGCGGGCTTACCACAGCTACGGTCCTCCGCATTCTGAAAGCTTTGCGCACAAGCCGGATGCTAAGCGCCTTCCTTCGCCTTTTGGCACTCCTCGTGCATTGCCAGTCCTAAGCGTGAATGGTCGCTATGCGGCACACATGGTTTATTGTGCCTGTTGCCAAGCGCTCTGGAGCACTGTTTATGATGAAAGCGGAACACCTCTTGCGGTTCTGTTCTCAGAACTCCTGAGTTAAACAATTTGTGTCTCTTGCTGCCAATGCCAGTGGAAAGCATTTCTAATACATCTGGCAGGGAGAAACTGTACCTGGAGAAGACATCTGTCAGGAGCTTGCACCTGCACCTTCTGCACACATGGATATGCAGAAGGTTCAAATAGCCAAGCTCTTATGCAACCTGAAAGCTGCAGTCAGAAGGCTGTGCTCCTTGTCAGAGCGAAGCATCAGCACGCACATTTGAGTTTGGCAAGCACTAAAGAGCCGCAGAAGAGCGTGGCCTTTCAAAATGAGCCAGGAAAAAGCATTTGCTTCATGTGCCTTTGTCATCACCTCGGAACAGTTAGCAGCATAAACAGGATGCGGCTTAAGTTCTTGCAAGTGACAGCTAAAGTCAATTGAGCGAGCGGGCTTACCACAGCTACGGTCCTCCGCATTCTGAAAGCTTTGCGCACAAGCCGGATGCTAAGCGCCTTCCTTCGCCTTTTGGCACTGCTCGTGCATTGCCAGTCCTGGGCGTGAATGGTCGCTATGCGGCACACATGGTTTGTTGTGCCCGTTGCCAAGCGCTCTGGAGCACTGTTTATGATGAAAGCGGAACACCTCTTGCGGTTCTGTTCTCAGAACTCCTGAGTTAAACAATTTGTGACTCTTGCTGCCAATGCCAGTGGAAAGCATTTCTAATACATCTGGCAGGGAGAAACTGTACCTGGAGAAGACATCTGTCAGGAGCTTGCACTTCCACCTTCTGCACACATGGATAGGCAGAAGGTTCAAATAGCCAAGCTCTTATGCAACCTGAAAGCTGCAGTCAGAAGGCTGTGCTCCTTGTCAGAGCGAAGCATCAGCACGCACATTTGAGTTTGGCAAGCACTAAAGAGCCGCAGAAGAGCGTGGCCTTTCAAAATGAGCCAGGAAAAAGCATTTGCTTCATGTGCCTTTGTCATCACCTCGGAACAGGCAGCAGCATAAACAGGATGCGGCTTAAGTTCTTGCAAGTGACAGCTAAAGTCAATTGAGCAAGCGGGCTTACCACAGCTACGGTCCTCCGCATTCTGAAAGCTTTGCGCACAAGCCGGATGCTAAGCGCCTTCCTTCGCCTTTTGGCACTCCTCGTGCATTGCCAGTCCTAAGCGTGAATGGTCGCTATGCGGCACACATGGTTTATTGTGCCTGTTGCCAAGCGCTCTGGAGCACTGTTTATGATGAAAGCGGAACACCTCTTGCGGTTCTGTTCTCAGAACTCCTGAGTTAAACAATTTGTGTCTCTTGCTGCCAATGCCAGTGGAAAGCATTTCTAATACATCTGGCAGGGAGAAACTGTACCTGGAGAAGACATCTGTCAGGAGCTTGCACCTGCACCTTCTGCACACATGGATATGCAGAAGGTTCAAATAGCCAAGCTCTTATGCAACCTGAAAGCTGCAGTCAGAAGGCTGTGCTCCTTGTCAGAGCGAAGCATCAGCACGCACATTTGAGTTTGGCAAGCACTAAAGAGCCGCAGAAGAGCGTGGCCTTTCAAAATGAGCCAGGAAAAAGCATTTGCTTCATGTGCCTTTGTCATCACCTCGGAACAGGTAGCAGCATAAACAGGATGCGGCTTAAGTTCTTGCAAGTGACAGCTAAAGTCAATTGAGCAAGCGGGCTTACCACACCTACGGTCCTCTGCATTCTGAAAGCTTTGCGCACAAGCCGGATGCTAAGCGCCTTCCTTCGCCTTTTGGCACTGCTCGTGCATTGCCAGTCCTGGGCGTGAATGGTCGCTATGCAGCACACATGGTTTGTTGTGCCCGTTGCCAAGCGCTCTGGAGCACTGTTTATGATGAAAGCGGAACGCCTCTTGTGGTTCTGTTCTCAGAACTCCTGAGTTAAACAATTTGTGACTCTTGCTGCCAATGCCAGTGGAAAGCATTTCTAATACATCTGGCAGGGAGAAACTGTACCTGGAGAAGACATCTGTCAGGAGCTTGCACCTGCACCTTCTGCACACATGGATAGGCAGAAGGTTCAAATAGCCAAGCTCTTATGCCACCTGAAAGCTGCAGTCAGAAGGCTGTGCTCCTTGTCAGAGCGAAGCATCAGCACGCACATTTGAGTTTGGCAAGCACTAAAGAGCCGCAGAAGAGCGTGGCCTTTCAAAATGAGCCAGGAAAAAGCATTTGCTTCATGTGCCTTTGTCATCACCTCGGAACAGGTAGCAGCATAAACAGGATGCGGCTTAAGTTCTTGCAAGTGACAGCTAAAGTCAATTGAGCAAGCGGGCTTACCACAGCTACGGTCCTCCGCATTCTGAAAGCTTTGCGCACAAGCCGGATGCTAAGCGCCTTCCTTCGCCTTTTGGCACGGCTCGTGCATTGCCAGTCCTGGGCATGAATGATCGCTATGCGGCACACATGGTTTGTTGTGCCCGTTGCCAAGCGCTCTGGAGCACTGTTTATGATGAAAGCGGAACACCTCTTGCGGTTCTGTTCTCAGAACTCCTGAGTTAAACAATTTGTGACTCTTGCTGCCAATGCCAGTGGAAAGCATTTCTAATACATCTGGCAGGGAGAAACTGTACCTCGAGAAGACATCTGTCAGGAACTTGCACCTGCACCTTCTGCACACATGGATATGCAGAAGGTTCAAATAGCCAAGCTCTTATGCCACCTGAAAGCTGCAGTCAGAAGGCTGTGCTCCTTGTCAGAGCGAAGCATCAGCACGCACATTTGAGTTTGGCAAGCACTAAAGAGCCGCAGAAGAGCGTGGCCTTTCAAAATGAGCCAGGAAAAAGCATTTGCTTCATGTGCCTTTGTCATCACCTCGGAACAGGTAGCAGCATAAACAGGATGTGGCTTAAGTTCTTGCAAGTGACAGCTAAAGTCAATTGAGCAAGCGGGCTTACCACAGCTACGGTCCTCCGCATTCTGAAAGCTTTGCGCACAAGCCGGATGCTAAGCGCCTTCCTTCGCCTTTTGGCACTGCTCGTGCATTGCTAGTCCTGGGCGTGAATGGTCGCTATGCGGCACACATGGTTTGTTGTGCCCGTTGCCAAGCGCTCTGGAGCACTGTTTATGATGAAAGCGGAACACCTCTTGCGGTTCTGTTCTCAGAACTCCTGAGTTAAACAATTTGTGACTCTTGCTGCCAATGCCAGAAGAAAACATTTCCAATGTGTCTGGCAGGGAGAAACTGAACCTGGAGATAACCTTTGTCAGGAGGTGGCACCTGCACCTTACACACACACAGATTTGCAGCACATTTAAATGGCCAAGCTCTTTCTTAGGCAAGTTGAAAGCTGCTGTCAGAAGGCTGTGCTCCTTGTCAGATGGAAGCAGCAGCACGCACATAGCAGTTTGGCAAGCACTAAAGAACCACAAAAGAGCGTGCCGTAACAAAATGAACAGGAAAAAGCATTTGCTACATGTGCCCTTGTTGTCGCCTAACAACAGGTAGCAGCAAAAACCAGATGCGGGTGAAGTTCTTGCAGGTGACAGCTAACGTCAAATGAGCAAGCCGGCTTACCACAGCTACGGTCCTCCGGCAGTCTGAAAGCTTTTTGCACAAGCCGGATGCTAAGCGCCTTCCTTCGCCTTTTGGCACTCCTCGTGCATTGCCAGTCCTAAGCGTGAATGGTCGCTATGCGGCACACATGGTTTGTTGTGCTTGTTGCCAAGCGCTCTGGAGCACTGTTTATGATGAAAGCGGAACACCTCTTGCGGTTCTGTTCTCAGAACTCCTGAGTTAAACAATTTGTGACTCTTGCTGCCAATGCCAGTGGAAAGCATTTCTAATACATCTGGCAGGGAGAAACTGTACCTGGAGAAGACATCTGTCAGGAGCTTGCACCTGCACCTTCTGCACACATGGATATGCAGAAGGTTCAAATAGCCAAGCTCTTATGCAACCTGAAAGCTGCAGTCAGAAGGCTGTGCTCCTTGTCAGAGCGAAGCATCAGCACGCACATTTGAGTTTGGCAAGCACTAAAGAGCCGCAGAAGAGCGTGGCCTTTCAAAATGAGCCAGGAAAAAGCATTTGCTTCATGTGCCTTTGTCATCACCTCGGAACAGGTAGCAGCATAAACAGGATGTGGCTTAAGTTCTTGCAAGTGACAGCTAAAGTCAATTGAGCAAGCGGGCTTACCACAGCTACGGTCCTCCGCATTCTGAAAGCTTTGCGCACAAGCCGGATGCTAAGCGCCTTCCTTCGCCTTTTGGCACTGCTCGTGCATTGCCAGTCCTAAGCGTGAATGGTCGCTATGCGGCACACATGGTTTGTTGTGCCCGTTGCCAAGCGCTCTGGAGCACTGTTTATGATGAAAGCGGAACACCTCTTGCGGTTCTGTTCTCAGAACTCCTGAGTTAAACAATTTGTGACTCTTGCTGCCAATGCCAGTGGAAAGCATTTCTAATACATCTGGCAGGGAGAAACTGTACCTCGAGAAGACATCTGTCAGGAGCTTGCACTTCCACCTTCTGCACACATGGATAGGCAGAAGGTTCAAATAGCCAAGCTCTTATGCAACCTGAAAGCTGCAGTCAGAAGGCTGTGCTCCTTGTCAGAGCGAAGCATCAGCACGCACATTTGAGTTTGGCAAGCACTAAAGAGCCGCAGAAGAGCGTGGCCTTTCAAAATGAGCCAGGAAAAAGCATTTGCTTCATGTGCCTTTGTCATCACCTCGGAACAGTTAGCAGCATAAACAGGATGCGGCTTAAGTTCTTGCAAGTGACAGCTAAAGTCAATTGAGCAAGCGGGCTTACCACAGCTACGGTCCTCCGCATTCTGAAAGCTTTGCGCACAAGCCGGATGCTAAGCGCCTTCCTTCGCCTTTTGGCACTGCTCGTGCATTGCCAGTCCTGGGCGTGAATGGTCGCTATGCGGCACACATGGTTTGTTGTGCCCGTTGCCAAGCGCTCTGGAGCACTGTTTATGATGAAAGCGGAACACCTCTTGCGGTTCTGTTCTCAGAACTCCTGAGTTAAACAATTTGTGACTCTTGCTGCCAATGCCAGTGGAAAGCATTTCTAATACATCTGGCAGGGAGAAACTGTACCTTGAGAAGACATCTGTCAGGAGCTTGCACTTCCACCTTCTGCACACATGGATAGGCAGAAGGTTCAAATAGCCAAGCTCTTATGCAACCTGAAAGCTGCAGTCAGAAGGCTGTGCTCCTTGTCAGAGCGAAGCATCAGCACGCACATTTGAGTTTGGCAAGCACTAAAGAGCCGCAGAAGAGCGTGGCCTTTCAAAATGAGCCAGGAAAAAGCATTTGCTTCATGTGCCTTTGTCATCACCTCGGAACAGGCAGCAGCATAAACAGGATGTGGCTTAAGTTCTTGCAAGTGACAGCTAAAGTCAATTGAGCAAGCGGGCTTACCACAGCTACGGTCCTCCGCATTCTGAAAGCTTTGCGCACAAGCCGGATGCTAAGCGCCTTCCTTCGCCTTTTGGCACGGCTCGTGCATTGCCAGTCCTGGGCATGAATGATCGCTATGCGGCACACATGGTTTGTTGTGCCCGTTGCCAAGTGCTCTGGAGCACTGTTTATGATGAAAGCGGAACACCTCTTGCGGTTCTGTTCTCAGAACTCCTGAGTTAAACAATTTGTGACTCTTGCTGCCAATGCCAGTGGAAAGCATTTCTAATACATCTGGCAGGGAGAAACTGTACCTGGAGAAGACATCTGTCAGGAACTTGCACCTGCACCTTCTGCACACATGGATATGCAGAAGGTTCAAATAGCCAAGCTCTTATGCAACCTGAAAGCTGCAGTCAGAAGGCTGTGCTCCTTGTCAGAGCGAAGCATCAGCACGCACATTTGAGTTTGGCAAGCACTAAAGAGCCGCAGAAGAGCGTGGCCTTTCAAAATGAGCCAGGAAAAAGCATTTGCTTCATGTGCCTTTGTCATCACCTCCGAACAGGTAGCAGCATAAACAGGATGCGGCTTAAGTTCTTGCAAGTGACAGCTAAAGTCAATTGAGCAAGCGGGCTTACCACAGCTACGGTCCTCCGCATTCTGAAAGCTTTGCGCACAAGCCGGATGCTAAGCGCCTTCCTTCGCCTTTTGGCACGGCTCGTGCATTGCCAGTCCTGGGCATGAATGATCGCTATGCGGCACACATGGTTTGTTGTGCCCGTTGCCAAGCGCTCTGGAGCACTGTTTATGATGAAAGCGGAACACCTCTTGCGGTTCTGTTCTCAGAACTCCTGAGTTAAACAATTTGTGACTCTTGCTGCCAATGCCAGTGGAAAGCATTTCTAATACATCTGGCAGGGAGAAACTGTACCTCGAGAAGACATCTGTCAGGAACTTGCACCTGCACCTTCTGCACACATGGATATGCAGAAGGTTCAAATAGCCAAGCTCTTATGCCACCTGAAAGCTGCAGTCAGAAGGCTGTGCTCCTTGTCAGAGCGAAGCATCAGCACGCACATTTGAGTTTGGCAAGCACTAAAGAGCCGCAGAAGAGCGTGGCCTTTCAAAATGAGCCAGGAAAAAGCATTTGCTTCATGTGCCTTTGTCATCACCTCGGAACAGGTAGCAGCATAAACAGGATGTGGCTTAAGTTCTTGCAAGTGACAGCTAAAGTCAATTGAGCAAGCGGGCTTACCACAGCTACGGTCCTCCGCATTCTGAAAGCTTTGCGCACAAGCCGGATGCTAAGCGCCTTCCTTCGCCTTTTGGCACTGCTCGTGCATTGCTAGTCCTGGGCGTGAATGGTCGCTATGCGGCACACATGGTTTGTTGTGCCCGTTGCCAAGCGCTCTGGAGCACTGTTTATGATGAAAGCGGAACACCTCTTGCGGTTCTGTTCTCAGAACTCCTGAGTTAAACAATTTGTGACTCTTGCTGCCAATGCCAGAAGAAAACATTTCCAATGTGTCTGGCAGGGAGAAACTGAACCTGGAGAAAACCTTTGTCAGGAGGTGGCACCTGCACCTTACACACACACAGATTTGCAGCACATTTAAATGGCCAAGCTCTTTCTTAGGCAAGTTGAAAGCTGCTTTCAGAAGGCTGTGCTCCTTGTCAGATGGAAGCAGCAGCACGCACATAGCAGTTTGGCAAGCACTAAAGAACCACAAAAGAGCGTGCCGTAACAAAATGAACAGGAAAAAGCATTTGCTACATGTGCCCTTGTTGTCGCCTAACAACAGGTAGCAGCAAAAACCAGATGCGGGTGAAGTTCTTGCAGGTGACAGCTAACGTCAAATGAGCAAGCGGGCTTACCACAGCTACGGTCCTCCGGCAGTCTGAAAGCTTTTTGCACAAGCCGGATGCTAAGCGCCTTCCTTCGCCTTTTGGCACTCCTCGTGCATTGCCAGTCCTAAGCGTGAATGGTCGCTATGCGGCACACATGGTTTGTTGTGCTTGTTGCCAAGCGCTCTGGAGCACTGTTTATGATGAAAGCGGAACACCTCTTGCGGTTCTGTTCTCAGAACTCCTGAGTTAAACAATTTGTGACTCTTGCTGCCAATGCCAGTGGAAAGCATTTCTAATACATCTGGCAGGGAGAAACTGTACCTGGAGAAGACATCTGTCAGGAGCTTGCACCTGCACCTTCTGCACACATGGATATGCAGAAGGTTCAAATAGCCAAGCTCTTATGCAACCTGAAAGCTGCAGTCAGAAGGCTGTGCTCCTTGTCAGAGCGAAGCATCAGCACGCACATTTGAGTTTGGCAAGCACTAAAGAGCCGCAGAAGAGCGTGGCCTTTCAAAATGAGCCAGGAAAAAGCATTTGCTTCATGTGCCTTTGTCATCACCTCGGAACAGGTAGCAGCATAAACAGGATGTGGCTTAAGTTCTTGCAAGTGACAGCTAAAGTCAATTGAGCAAGCGGGCTTACCACAGCTACGGTCCTCCGCATTCTGAAAGCTTTGCGCACAAGCCGGATGCTAAGCGCCTTCCTTCGCCTTTTGGCACTGCTCGTGCATTGCCAGTCCTGGGCGTGAATGGTCGCTATGCGGCACACATGGTTTGTTGTGCCCGTTGCCAAGCGCTCTGGAGCACTGTTTATGATGAAAGCGGAACACCTCTTGCGGTTCTGTTCTCAGAACTCCTGAGTTAAACAATTTGTGACTCTTGCTGCCAATGCCAGTGGAAAGCATTTCTAATACATCTGGCAGGGAGAAACTGTACCTTGAGAAGACATCTGTCAGGAGCTTGCACTTCCACCTTCTGCACACATGGATAGGCAGAAGGTTCAAATAGCCAAGCTCTTATGCAACCTGAAAGCTGCAGTCAGAAGGCTGTGCTCCTTGTCAGAGCGAAGCATCAGCACGCACATTTGAGTTTGGCAAGCACTAAAGAGCCGCAGAAGAGCGTGGCCTTTCAAAATGAGCCAGGAAAAAGCATTTGCTTCATGTGCCTTTGTCATCACCTCCGAACAGGTAGCAGCATAAACAGGATGCGGCTTAAGTTCTTGCAAGTGACAGCTAAAGTCAATTGAGCAAGCGGGCTTACCACAGCTACGGTCCTCCGCATTCTGAAAGCTTTGCGCACAAGCCGGATGCTAAGCGCCTTCCTTCGCCTTTTGGCACGGCTCGTGCATTGCCAGTCCTGGGCATGAATGATCGCTATGCGGCACACATGGTTTGTTGTGCCCGTTGCCAAGCGCTCTGGAGCACTGTTTATGATGAAAGCGGAACACCTCTTGCGGTTCTGTTCTCAGAACTCCTGAGTTAAACAATTTGTGACTCTTGCTGCCAATGCCAGTGGAAAGCATTTCTAATACATCTGGCAGGGAGAAACTGTACCTGGAGAAGACATCTGTCAGGAACTTGCACCTGCACCTTCTGCACACATGGATATGCAGAAGGTTCAAATAGCCAAGCTCTTATGCCACCTGAAAGCTGCAGTCAGAAGGCTGTGCTCCTTGTCAGAGCGAAGCATCAGCACGCACATTTGAGTTTGGCAAGCACTAAAGAGCCGCAGAAGAGCGTGGCCTTTCAAAATGAGCCAGGAAAAAGCATTTGCTTCATGTGCCTTTGTCATCACCTCGGAACAGGTAGCAGCATAAACAGGATGTGGCTTAAGTTCTTGCAAGTGACAGCTAAAGTCAATTGAGCAAGCGGGCTTACCACAGCTACGGTCCTCCGCATTCTGAAAGCTTTGCGCACAAGCCGGATGCTAAGCGCCTTCCTTCGCCTTTTGGCACTGCTCGTGCATTGCTAGTCCTGGGCGTGAATGGTCGCTATGCGGCACACATGGTTTGTTGTGCCCGTTGCCAAGCGCTCTGGAGCACTGTTTATGATGAAAGCGGAACACCTCTTGCGGTTCTGTTCTCAGAACTCCTGAGTTAAACAATTTGTGACTCTTGCTGCCAATGCCAGAAGAAAACATTTCCAATGTGTCTGGCAGGGAGAAACTGAACCTGGAGAAAACCTTTGTCAGGAGGTGGCACCTGCACCTTACACACACACAGATTTGCAGCACATTTAAATGGCCAAGCTCTTTCTTAGGCAAGTTGAAAGCTGCTTTCAGAAGGCTGTGCTCCTTGTCAGATGGAAGCAGCAGCACGCACATAGCAGTTTGGCAAGCACTAAAGAACCACAAAAGAGCGTGCCGTAACAAAATGAACAGGAAAAAGCATTTGCTACATGTGCCCTTGTTGTCGCCTAACAACAGGTAGCAGCAAAAACCAGATGCGGGTGAAGTTCTTGCAGGTGACAGCTAACGTCAAATGAGCAAGCGGGCTTACCACAGCTACGGTCCTCCGGCAGTCTGAAAGCTTTTTGCACAAGCCGGATGCTAAGCGCCTTCCTTCGCCTTTTGGCACTCCTCGTGCATTGCCAGTCCTAAGCGTGAATGGTCGCTATGCGGCACACATGGTTTGTTGTGCTTGTTGCCAAGCGCTCTGGAGCACTGTTTATGATGAAAGCGGAACACCTCTTGCGGTTCTGTTCTCAGAACTCCTGAGTTAAACAATTTGTGACTCTTGCTGCCAATGCCAGTGGAAAGCATTTCTAATACATCTGGCAGGGAGAAACTGTACCTGGAGAAGACATCTGTCAGGAGCTTGCACCTGCACCTTCTGCACACATGGATATGCAGAAGGTTCAAATAGCCAAGCTCTTATGCAACCTGAAAGCTGCAGTCAGAAGGCTGTGCTCCTTGTCAGAGCGAAGCATCAGCACGCACATTTGAGTTTGGCAAGCACTAAAGAGCCGCAGAAGAGCGTGGCCTTTCAAAATGAGCCAGGAAAAAGCATTTGCTTCATGTGCCTTTGTCATCACCTCGGAACAGGTAGCAGCATAAACAGGATGTGGCTTAAGTTCTTGCAAGTGACAGCTAAAGTCAATTGAGCAAGCGGGCTTACCACAGCTACGGTCCTCCGCATTCTGAAAGCTTTGCGCACAAGCCGGATGCTAAGCGCCTTCCTTCGCCTTTTGGCACTGCTCGTGCATTGCCAGTCCTAAGCGTGAATGGTCGCTATGCGGCACACATGGTTTGTTGTGCCCGTTGCCAAGCGCTCTGGAGCACTGTTTATGATGAAAGCGGAACACCTCTTGCGGTTCTGTTCTCAGAACTCCTGAGTTAAACAATTTGTGACTCTTGCTGCCAATGCCAGTGGAAAGCATTTCTAATACATCTGGCAGGGAGAAACTGTACCTCGAGAAGACATCTGTCAGGAGCTTGCACTTCCACCTTCTGCACACATGGATAGGCAGAAGGTTCAAATAGCCAAGCTCTTATGCAACCTGAAAGCTGCAGTCAGAAGGCTGTGCTCCTTGTCAGAGCGAAGCATCAGCACGCACATTTGAGTTTGGCAAGCACTAAAGAGCCGCAGAAGAGCGTGGCCTTTCAAAATGAGCCAGGAAAAAGCATTTGCTTCATGTGCCTTTGTCATCACCTCGGAACAGGTAGCAGCATAAACAGGATGCGGCTTAAGTTCTTGCAAGTGACAGCTAAAGTCAATTGAGCAAGCGGGCTTACCACAGCTACGGTCCTCCGCATTCTGAAAGCTTTGCGCACAAGCCGGATGCTAAGCGCCTTCCTTCGCCTTTTGGCACGGCTCGTGCATTGCCAGTCCTGGGCATGAATGATCGCTATGCGGCACACATGGTTTGTTGTGCCCGTTGCCAAGCGCTCTGGAGCACTGTTTATGATGAAAGCGGAACACCTCTTGCGGTTCTGTTCTCAGAACTCCTGAGTTAAACAATTTGTGACTCTTGCTGCCAATGCCAGTGGAAAGCATTTCTAATACATCTGGCAGGGAGAAACTGTACCTCGAGAAGACATCTGTCAGGAACTTGCACCTGCACCTTCTGCACACATGGATATGCAGAAGGTTCAAATAGCCAAGCTCTTATGCCACCTGAAAGCTGCAGTCAGAAGGCTGTGCTCCTTGTCAGAGCGAAGCATCAGCACGCACATTTGAGTTTGGCAAGCACTAAAGAGCCGCAGAAGAGCGTGGCCTTTCAAAATGAGCCAGGAAAAAGCATTTGCTTCATGTGCCTTTGTCATCACCTCGGAACAGGTAGCAGCATAAACAGGATGTGGCTTAAGTTCTTGCAAGTGACAGCTAAAGTCAATTGAGCAAGCGGGCTTACCACAGCTACGGTCCTCCGCATTCTGAAAGCTTTGCGCACAAGCCGGATGCTAAGCGCCTTCCTTCGCCTTTTGGCACTGCTCGTGCATTGCTAGTCCTGGGCGTGAATGGTCGCTATGCGGCACACATGGTTTGTTGTGCCCGTTGCCAAGCGCTCTGGAGCACTGTTTATGATGAAAGCGGAACACCTCTTGCGGTTCTGTTCTCAGAACTCCTGAGTTAAACAATTTGTGACTCTTGCTGCCAATGCCAGTGGAAAGCATTTCTAATACATCTGGCAGGGAGAAACTGTACCTGGAGAAGACATCTGTCAGGAGCTTGCACCTCCACCTTCTGCACACATGGATATGCAGAAGGTTCAAATAGCCAAGCTCTTATGCTACCTAAAAGCTGCAGTCAGAAGGCTGTGCTCCTTGTCAGAGCGAAGCATCAGCACGCACATTTGAGTTTGGCAAGCACTAAAGAGCCGCAGAAGAGCGTGGCCTTTCAAAATGAGCCAGGAAAAAGCATTTGCTTCATGTGCCTTTGTCATCACCTCGGAACAGGTAGCAGCATAAACAGGATGCGGCTTAAGTTCATGCAAGTGACAGCTAAAGTCAATTGAGCAAGCGGGCTTACCACAGCTACGGTCCTCCGCATTCTGAAAGCTTTGCGCACAAGCCGGATGCTAAGCGCCTTCCTTCGCCTTTTGGCACGGCTCGTGCATTGCCAGTCCTGGGCATGAATGATCGCTATGCGGCACACATGGTTTGTTGTGCCCGTTGCCAAGCGCTCTGGAGCACTGTTTATGATGAAAGCGGAACACCTCTTGCGGTTCTGTTCTCAGAACTCCTGAGTTAAACAATTTGTGACTCTTGCTGCCAATGCCAGTGGAAAGCATTTCTAATACATCTGGCAGGGAGAAACTGTACCTGGAGAAGACATCTGTCAGGAACTTGCACCTGCACCTTCTGCACACATGGATATGCAGAAGGTTCAAATAGCCAAGCTCTTATGCCACCTGAAAGCTGCAGTCAGAAGGCTGTGCTCCTTGTCAGAGCGAAGCATCAGCACGCACATTTGAGTTTGGCAAGCACTAAAGAGCCGCAGAAGAGCGTGGCCTTTCAAAATGAGCCAGGAAAAAGCATTTGCTTCATGTGCCTTTGTCATCACCTCGGAACAGGTAGCAGCATAAACAGGATGTGGCTTAAGTTCTTGCAAGTGACAGCTAAAGTCAATTGAGCAAGCGGGCTTACCACAGCTACGGTCCTCCGCATTCTGAAAGCTTTGCGCACAAGCCGGATGCTAAGCGCCTTCCTTCGCCTTTTGGCACTGCTCGTGCATTGCTAGTCCTGGGCGTGAATGGTCGCTATGCGGCACACATGGTTTGTTGTGCCCGTTGCCAAGCGCTCTGGAGCACTGTTTATGATGAAAGCGGAACACCTCTTGCGGTTCTGTTCTCAGAACTCCTGAGTTAAACAATTTGTGACTCTTGCTGCCAATGCCAGTGGAAAGCATTTCTAATACATCTGGCAGGGAGAAACTGTACCTGGAGAAGACATCTGTCAGGAATTTGCACCTGCACCTTCTGCACACATGGATAGGCAGAAGGTTCAAATAGCCAAGCTCTTATGCCACCTGAAAGCTGCAGTCAGAAGGCTGTGCTCCTTGTCAGAGCGAAGCATCAGCACGCACATTTGAGTTTGGCAAGCACTAAAGAGCCGCAGAAGAGCGTGGCCTTTCAAAATGAGCCAGGAAAAAGCATTTGCTTCATGTGCCTTTGTCATCACCTCCGAACAGGTAGCAGCATAAACAGGATGCGGCTTAAGTTCTTGCAAGTGACAGCTAAAGTCAATTGAGCAAGCGGGCTTACCACAGCTACGGTCCTCCGCATTCTGAAAGCTTTGCGCACAAGCCGGATGCTAAGCGCCTTCCTTCGCCTTTTGGCACGGCTCGTGCATTGCCAGTCCTGGGCATGAATGATCGCTATGCGGCACACATGGTTTGTTGTGCCCGTTGCCAAGCGCTCTGGAGCACTGTTTATGATGAAAGCGGAACACCTCTTGCGGTTCTGTTCTCAGAACTCCTGAGTTAAACAATTTGTGACTCTTGCTGCCAATGCCAGTGGAAAGCATTTCTAATACATCTGGCAGGGAGAAACTGTACCTGGAGAAGACATCTGTCAGGAACTTGCACCTGCACCTTCTGCACACATGGATATGCAGAAGGTTCAAATAGCCAAGCTCTTATGCCACCTGAAAGCTGCAGTCAGAAGGCTGTGCTCCTTGTCAGAGCGAAGCATCAGCACGCACATTTGAGTTTGGCAAGCACTAAAGAGCCGCAGAAGAGCGTGGCCTTTCAAAATGAGCCAGGAAAAAGCATTTGCTTCATGTGCCTTTGTCATCACCTCGGAACAGGTAGCAGCATAAACAGGATGTGGCTTAAGTTCTTGCAAGTGACAGCTAAAGTCAATTGAGCAAGCGGGCTTACCACAGCTACGGTCCTCCGCATTCTGAAAGCTTTGCGCACAAGCCGGATGCTAAGCGCCTTCCTTCGCCTTTTGGCACTGCTCGTGCATTGCTAGTCCTGGGCGTGAATGGTCGCTATGCGGCACACATGGTTTGTTGTGCCCGTTGCCAAGCGCTCTGGAGCACTGTTTATGATGAAAGCGGAACACCTCTTGCGGTTCTGTTCTCAGAACTCCTGAGTTAAACAATTTGTGACTCTTGCTGCCAATGCCAGTGGAAAGCATTTCTAATACATCTGGCAGGGAGAAACTGTACCTGGAGAAGACATCTGTCAGGAGCTTGCACCTCCACCTTCTGCACACATGGATATGCAGAAGGTTCAAATAGCCAAGCTCTTATGCTACCTGAAAGCTGCAGTCAGAAGGCTGTGCTCCTTGTCAGAGCGAAGCATCAGCACGCACATTTGAGTTTGGCAAGCACTAAAGAGCCGCAGAAGAGCGTGGCCTTTCAAAATGAGCCAGGAAAAAGCATTTGCTTCATGTGCCTTTGTCATCACCTCGGAACAGGTAGCAGCATAAACAGGATGCGGCTTAAGTTCATGCAAGTGACAGCTGAAGTCAATTGAGCAATCGGGCTTACCACACCTACGGTCCTCTGCATTCTGAAAGCTTTGCGCACAAGCCGGATGCTAAGCGCCTTCCTTCGCCTTTTGGCACTGCTCGTGCATTGCCAGTCCTGGGCGTGAATGGTCGCTATGCAGCACACATGGTTTGTTGTGCTTGTTGCCAAGCGCTCTGGAGCACTGTTTATGATGAAAGCGGAACGCCTCTTGCGGTTCTGTTCTCAGAACTCCTGAGTTAAACAATTTGTGACTCTTGCTGCCAATGCCAGTGGAAAGCATTTCTAATACATCTGGCAGGGAGAAACTGTACCTGGAGAAGACATCTGTCAGGAGCTTGCACCTGCACCTTCTGCACACATGGATATGCAGAAGGTTCAAATAGCCAAGCTCTTATGCAACCTGAAAGCTGCAGTCAGAAGGCTGTGCTCCTTGTCAGAGCGAAGCATCAGCACGCACATTTGAGTTTGGCAAGCACTAAAGAGCCGCAGAAGAGCGTGGCCTTTCAAAATGAGCCAGGAAAAAGCATTTGCTTCATGTGCCTTTGTCATCACCTCGGAACAGGTAGCAGCATAAACAGGATGCGGCTTAAGTTCTTGCAAGTGACAGCTAAAGTCAATTGAGCAAGCGGGCTTACCACAGCTACGGTCCTCCGCATTCTGAAAGCTTTGCGCACAAGCCGGATGCTAAGCGCCTTCCTTCGCCTTTTGGCACGGCTCGTGCATTGCCAGTCCTGGGCATGAATGATCGCTATGCGGCACACATGGTTTGTTGTGCCCGTTGCCAAGCGCTCTGGAGCACTGTTTATGATGAAAGCGGAACACCTCTTGCGGTTCTGTTCTCAGAACTCCTGAGTTAAACAATTTGTGACTCTTGCTGCCAATGCCAGTGG
Organism: Poecile atricapillus; assembly: GCF_030490865.1. Taxonomy (NCBI): domain Eukaryota; kingdom Metazoa; phylum Chordata; class Aves; order Passeriformes; family Paridae; genus Poecile; species Poecile atricapillus. The sequence continues at coordinate 116,960,762 of NC_081249.1, read as the reverse complement.
AAAGCATTTCTAATACATCTGGCAGGGAGAAACTGTACCTCGAGAAGACATCTGTCAGGAACTTGCACCTGCACCTTCTGCACACATGGATATGCAGAAGGTTCAAATAGCCAAGCTCTTATGCCACCTGAAAGCTGCAGTCAGAAGGCTGTGCTCCTTGTCAGAGCGAAGCATCAGCACGCACATTTGAGTTTGGCAAGCACTAAAGAGCCGCAGAAGAGCGTGGCCTTTCAAAATGAGCCAGGAAAAAGCATTTGCTTCATGTGCCTTTGTCATCACCTCGGAACAGGTAGCAGCATAAACAGGATGTGGCTTAAGTTCTTGCAAGTGACAGCTAAAGTCAATTGAGCAAGCGGGCTTACCACAGCTACGGTCCTCCGCATTCTGAAAGCTTTGCGCACAAGCCGGATGCTAAGCGCCTTCCTTCGCCTTTTGGCACTGCTCGTGCATTGCTAGTCCTGGGCGTGAATGGTCGCTATGCGGCACACATGGTTTGTTGTGCCCGTTGCCAAGCGCTCTGGAGCACTGTTTATGATGAAAGCGGAACACCTCTTGCGGTTCTGTTCTCAGAACTCCTGAGTTAAACAATTTGTGACTCTTGCTGCCAATGCCAGTGGAAAGCATTTCTAATACATCTGGCAGGGAGAAACTGTACCTCGAGAAGACATCTGTCAGGAACTTGCACCTGCACCTTCTGCACACATGGATATGCAGAAGGTTCAAATAGCCAAGCTCTTATGCCACCTGAAAGCTGCAGTCAGAAGGCTGTGCTCCTTGTCAGAGCGAAGCATCAGCACGCACATTTGAGTTTGGCAAGCACTAAAGAGCCGCAGAAGAGCGTGGCCTTTCAAAATGAGCCAGGAAAAAGCATTTGCTTCATGTGCCTTTGTCATCACCTCGGAACAGGTAGCAGCATAAACAGGATGTGGCTTAAGTTCTTGCAAGTGACAGCTAAAGTCAATTGAGCAAGCGGGCTTACCACAGCTACGGTCCTCCGCATTCTGAAAGCTTTGCGCACAAGCCGGATGCTAAGCGCCTTCCTTCGCCTTTTGGCACTGCTCGTGCATTGCTAGTCCTGGGCGTGAATGGTCGCTATGCGGCACACATGGTTTGTTGTGCCCGTTGCCAAGCGCTCTGGAGCACTCTTTATGATGAAAGCGGAACACCTCTTGCGGTTCTGTTCTCAGAACTCCTGAGTTAAACAATTTGTGACTCTTGCTGCCAATGCCAGTGGAAAGCATTTCTAATACATCTGGCAGGGAGAAACTGTACCTGGAGAAGACATCTGTCAGGAGCTTGCACCTGCACCTTCTGCACACATGGATATGCAGAAGGTTCAAATAGCCAAGCTCTTATGCCACCTGAAAGCTGCAGTCAGAAGGCTGTGCTCCTTGTCAGAGCGAAGCATCAGCACGCACATTTGAGTTTGGCAAGCACTAAAGAGCCGCAGAAGAGCGTGGCCTTTCAAAATGAGCCAGGAAAAAGCATTTGCTTCATGTGCCTTTGTCATCACCTCGGAACAGGTAGCAGCATAAACAGGATGCGGCTTAAGTTCTTGCAAGTGACAGCTAAAGTCAATTGAGCAAGCGGGCTTACCACAGCTACCGTCCTCCGCATTCTGAAAGCTTTGCGCACAAGCCGGATGCTAAGCGCCTTCCTTCGCCTTTTGGCACTGCTCGTGCATTGCCAGTCCTAAGTGTGAATGGTCGCTATGCGGCACACATGGTTTGTTGTGCCCGTTGCCAAGCGCTCTGGAGCACTGTTTATGATGAAAGCGGAACACCTCTTGCGGTTCTGTTCTCAGAACTCCTGAGTTAAACAATTTGTGACTCTTGCTGCCAATGCCAGTGGAAAGCATTTCTAATACATCTGGCAGGGAGAAACTGTACCTGGAGAAGACATCTGTCAGGAATTTGCACCTGCACCTTCTGCACACATGGATAGGCAGAAGGTTCAAATAGCCAAGCTCTTATGCCACCTGAAAGCTGCAGTCAGAAGGCTGTGCTCCTTGTCAGAGCGAAGCATCAGCACGCACATTTGAGTTTGGCAAGCACTAAAGAGCCGCAGAAGAGCGTGGCCTTTCAAAATGAGCCAGGAAAAAGCATTTGCTTCATGTGCCTTTGTCATCACCTCGGAACAGGTAGCAGCATAAACAGGATGCGGCTTAAGTTCTTGCAAGTGACAGCTAAAGTCAATTGAGCAAGCGGGCTTACCACAGCTACGGTCCTCCGCATTCTGAAAGCTTTGCGCACAAGCCGGATGCTAAGCGCCTTCCTTGGCCTTTTGGCACTGCTCGTGCATTGCCAGTCCTAAGTGTGAATGGTCGCTATGCGGCACACATGGTTTGTTGTGCCCGTTGCCAAGCGCTCTGGAGCACTCTTTATGATGAAAGCGGAACACCTCTTGCGGTTCTGTTCTCAGAACTCCTGAGTTAAACAATTTGTGACTCTTGCTGCCAATGCCAGTGGAAAGCATTTCTAATACATCTGGCAGGGAGAAACTGTACCTCGAGAAGACATCTGTCAGGAACTTGCACCTGCACCTTCTGCACACATGGATATGCAGAAGGTTCAAATAGCCAAGCTCTTATGCCACCTGAAAGCTGCAGTCAGAAGGCTGTGCTCCTTGTCAGAGCGAAGCATCAGCACGCACATTTGAGTTTGGCAAGCACTAAAGAGCCGCAGAAGAGCGTGGCCTTTCAAAATGAGCCAGGAAAAAGCATTTGCTTCATGTGCCTTTGTCATCACCTCGGAACAGGTAGCAGCATAAACAGGATGTGGCTTAAGTTCTTGCAAGTGACAGCTAAAGTCAATTGAGCAAGCGGGCTTACCACAGCTACGGTCCTCCGCATTCTGAAAGCTTTGCGCACAAGCCGGATGCTAAGCGCCTTCCTTCGCCTTTTGGCACTGCTCGTGCATTGCTAGTCCTGGGCGTGAATGGTCGCTATGCGGCACACATGGTTTGTTGTGCCCGTTGCCAAGCGCTCTGGAGCACTGTTTATGATGAAAGCGGAACACCTCTTGCGGTTCTGTTCTCAGAACTCCTGAGTTAAACAATTTGTGACTCTTGCTGCCAATGCCAGTGGAAAGCATTTCTAATACATCTGGCAGGGAGAAACTGTACCTGGAGAAGACATCTGTCAGGAATTTGCACCTGCACCTTCTGCACACATGGATAGGCAGAAGGTTCAAATAGCCAAGCTCTTATGCCACCTGAAAGCTGCAGTCAGAAGGCTGTGCTCCTTGTCAGAGCGAAGCATCAGCACGCACATTTGAGTTTGGCAAGCACTAAAGAGCCGCAGAAGAGCGTGGCCTTTCAAAATGAGCCAGGAAAAAGCATTTGCTTCATGTGCCTTTGTCATCACCTCCAAACAGGTAGCAGCATAAACAGGATGCGGCTTAAGTTCTTGCAAGTGACAGCTAAAGTCAATTGAGCAAGCGGGCTTACCACAGCTACGGTCCTCCGCATTCTGAAAGCTTTGCGCACAAGCCGGATGCTAAGCGCCTTCCTTCGCCTTTTGGCACGGCTCGTGCATTGCCAGTCCTGGGCATGAATGATCGCTATGCGGCACACATGGTTTGTTGTGCCCGTTGCCAAGCGCTCTGGAGCACTGTTTATGATGAAAGCGGAACACCTCTTGCGGTTCTGTTCTCAGAACTCCTGAGTTAAACAATTTGTGACTCTTGCTGCCAATGCCAGTGGAAAGCATTTCTAATACATCTGGCAGGGAGAAACTGTACCTCGAGAAGACATCTGTCAGGAACTTGCACCTGCACCTTCTGCACACATGGATATGCAGAAGGTTCAAATAGCCAAGCTCTTATGCCACCTGAAAGCTGCAGTCAGAAGGCTGTGCTCCTTGTCAGAGCGAAGCATCAGCACGCACATTTGAGTTTGGCAAGCACTAAAGAGCCGCAGAAGAGCGTGGCCTTTCAAAATGAGCCAGGAAAAAGCATTTGCTTCATGTGCCTTTGTCATCACCTCCAAACAGGTAGCAGCATAAACAGGATGCGGCTTAAGTTCTTGCAAGTGACAGCTAAAGTCAATTGAGCAAGCGGGCTTACCACAGCTACGGTCCTCCGCATTCTGAAAGCTTTGCGCACAAGCCGGATGCTAAGCGCCTTCCTTCGCCTTTTGGCACTGCTCGTGCATTGCTAGTCCTGGGCGTGAATGGTCGCTATGCGGCACACATGGTTTGTTGTGCCCGTTGCCAAGCGCTCTGGAGCACTGTTTATGATGAAAGCGGAACACCTCTTGCGGTTCTGTTCTCAGAACTCCTGAGTTAAACAATTTGTGACTCTTGCTGCCAATGCCAGTGGAAAGCATTTCTAATACATCTGGCAGGGAGAAACTGTACCTGGAGAAGACATCTGTCAGGAGCTTGCACCTCCACCTTCTGCACACATGGATATGCAGAAGGTTCAAATAGCCAAGCTCTTATGCTACCTGAAAGCTGCAGTCAGAAGGCTGTGCTCCTTGTCAGAGCGAAGCATCAGCACGCACATTTGAGTTTGGCAAGCACTAAAGAGCCGCAGAAGAGCGTGGCCTTTCAAAATGAGCCAGGAAAAAGCATTTGCTTCATGTGCCTTTGTCATCACCTCGGAACAGGTAGCAGCATAAACAGGATGCGGCTTAAGTTCTTGCAAGTGACAGCTAAAGTCAATTGAGCAAGCGGGCTTACCACAGCTACGGTCCTCCGCATTCTGAAAGCTTTGCGCACAAGCCGGATGCTAAGCGCCTTCCTTCGCCTTTTGGCACTGCTCGTGCATTGCTAGTCCTGGGCGTGAATGGTCGCTATGCGGCACACATGGTTTGTTGTGCCCGTTGCCAAGCGCTCTGGAGCACTGTTTATGATGAAAGCGGAACACCTCTTGCGGTTCTGTTCTCAGAACTCCTGAGTTAAACAATTTGTGACTCTTGCTGCCAATGCCAGTGGAAAGCATTTCTAATACATCTGGCAGGGAGAAACTGTACCTGGAGAAGACATCTGTCAGGAGCTTGCACCTCCACCTTCTGCACACATGGATATGCAGAAGGTTCAAATAGCCAAGCTCTTATGCTACCTGAAAGCTGCAGTCAGAAGGCTGTGCTCCTTGTCAGAGCGAAGCATCAGCACGCACATTTGAGTTTGGCAAGCACTAAAGAGCCGCAGAAGAGCGTGGCCTTTCAAAATGAGCCAGGAAAAAGCATTTGCTTCATGTGCCTTTGTCATCACCTCGGAACAGGTAGCAGCATAAACAGGATGCGGCTTAAGTTCATGCAAGTGACAGCTGAAGTCAATTGAGCAATCGGGCTTACCACACCTACGGTCCTCCGCATTCTGAAAGCTTTGCGCACAAGCCGGATGCTAAGCGCCTTCCTTCGCCTTTTGGCACTGCTCGTGCATTGCCAGTCCTGGGCGTGAATGGTCGCTATGCAGCACACATGGTTTGTTGTGCTTGTTGCCAAGCGCTCTGGAGCACTGTTTATGATGAAAGCGGAACGCCTCTTGCGGTTCTGTTCTCAGAACTCCTGAGTTAAACAATTTGTGACTCTTGCTGCCAATGCCAGTGGAAAGCATTTCTAATACATCTGGCAGGGAGAAACTGTACCTGGAGAAGACATCTGTCAGGAGCTTGCACCTGCACCTTCTGCACACATGGATATGCAGAAGGTTCAAATAGCCAAGCTCTTATGCCACCTGAAAGCTGCAGTCAGAAGGCTGTGCTCCTTGTCAGAGCGAAGCATCAGCACGCACATTTGAGTTTGGCAAGCACTAAAGAGCCGCAGAAGAGCGTGGCCTTTCAAAATGAGCCAGGAAAAAGCATTTGCTTCATGTGCCTTTGTCATCACCTCCGAACAGGTAGCAGCATAAACAGGATGCGGCTTAAGTTCTTGCAAGTGACAGCTAAAGTCAATTGAGCAAGCGGGCTTACCACAGCTACGGTCCTCCGCATTCTGAAAGCTTTGCGCACAAGCCGGATGCTAAGCGCCTTCCTTCGCCTTTTGGCACGGCTCGTGCATTGCCAGTCCTGGGCATGAATGATCGCTATGCGGCACACATGGTTTGTTGTGCCCGTTGCCAAGCGCTCTGGAGCACTGTTTATGATGAAAGCGGAACACCTCTTGCGGTTCTGTTCTCAGAACTCCTGAGTTAAACAATTTGTGACTCTTGCTGCCAATGCCAGTGGAAAGCATTTCTAATACATCTGGCAGGGAGAAACTGTACCTGGAGAAGACATCTGTCAGGAATTTGCACCTGCACCTTCTGCACACATGGATAGGCAGAAGGTTCAAATAGCCAAGCTCTTATGCAACCTGAAAGCTGCAGTCAGAAGGCTGTGCTCCTTGTCAGAGCGAAGCATCAGCACGCACATTTGAGTTTGGCAAGCACTAAAGAGCCGCAGAAGAGCGTGGCCTTTCAAAATGAGCCAGGAAAAAGCATTTGCTTCATGTGCCTTTGTCATCACCTCCGAACAGGTAGCAGCATAAACAGGATGCGGCTTAAGTTCTTGCAAGTGACAGCTAAAGTCAATTGAGCAAGCGGGCTTACCACAGCTACGGTCGTCCGCATTCTGAAAGCTTTGCGCACAAGCCGGATGCTAAGCGCCTTCCTTCGCCTTTTGGCACGGCTCGTGCATTGCCAGTCCTGGGCATGAATGATCGCTATGCGGCACACATGGTTTGTTGTGCCCGTTGCCAAGCGCTCTGGAGCACTGTTTATGATGAAAGCGGAACACCTCTTGCGGTTCTGTTCTCAGAACTCCTGAGTTAAACAATTTGTGACTCTTGCTGCCAATGCCAGTGGAAAGCATTTCTAATACATCTGGCAGGGAGAAACTGTACCTGGAGAAGACATCTGTCAGGAACTTGCACCTGCACCTTCTGCACACATGGATATGCAGAAGGTTCAAATAGCCAAGCTCTTATGCCACCTGAAAGCTGCAGTCAGAAGGCTGTGCTCCTTGTCAGAGCGAAGCATCAGCACGCACATTTGAGTTTGGCAAGCACTAAAGAGCCGCAGAAGAGTGTGGCCTTTCAAAATGAGCCAGGAAAAAGCATTTGCTTCATGTGCCTTTGTCATCACCTCGGAACAGGTAGCAGCATAAACAGGATGCGGCTTAAGTTCATGCAAGTGACAGCTAAAGTCAATTGAGCAAGCGGGCTTACCACAGCTACGGTCCTTCGCATTCTGAAAGCTTTGCGCACAAGCCGGATGCTAAGTGCCTTCCTTCGCCTTTTGGCACTGCTCGTGCATTGCCAGTCCTGAGCATGAATGATCGCTATGCGGCACACATGGTTTGTTGTGCCTGTTGCCAAGCGCTCTGGAGCACTGTTTATGATGAAAGCGGAACACCTCTTGCGGTTCTGTTCTCAGAACTCCTGAGTTAAACAATTTGTGACTCTTGCTGCCAATGCCAGTGGAAAGCATTTCTAATACATCTGGCAGGGAGAAACTGTACCTGGAGAAGACATCTGTCAGGAGCTTGCACCTGCACCTTCTGCACACATGGATATGCAGAAGGTTCAAATAGCCAAGCTCTTATGCAACCTGAAAGCTGCAGTCAGAAGGCTGTGCTCCTTGTCAGAGCGAAGCATCAGCACGCACATTTGAGTTTGGCAAGCACTAAAGAGCCGCAGAAGAGCGTGGCCTTTCAAAATGAGCCAGGAAAAAGCATTTGCTTCATGTGCCTTTGTCATCACCTCGGAACAGGTAGCAGCATAAACAGGATGTGGCTTAAGTTCTTGCAAGTGACAGCTAAAGTCAATTGAGCAAGCGGGCTTACCACAGCTACGGTCCTCCGCATTCTGAAAGCTTTGCGCACAAGCCGGATGCTAAGCGCCTTCCTTCGCCTTTTGGCACTCCTCGTGCATTGCCAGTCCTAAGCGTGAATGGTCGCTATGCGGCACACATGGTTTGTTGTGCCTGTTGCCAAGCGCTCTGGAGCACTGTTTATGATGAAAGCGGAACACCTCTTGCGGTTCTGTTCTCAGAACTCCCGAGTTAAACAATTTGTGACTCTTGCTGCCAATGCCAGTGGAAAGCATTTCCAATATGCCTGGCAGGGAGAAACTGTACCTGGAGAAGACATCTGTCAGGAGCTTGCACCTGCACCTTCTGCACACATGGATATGCAGAAGGTTCAAATAGCCAAGCTCTTATGCCACCTGAAAGCTGCAGTCAGAAGGCTGTGCTCCTTGTCAGAGCGAAGCATCAGCACGCACATTTGAGTTTGGCAAGCACTAAAGAGCCGCAGAAGAGCGTGGCCTTTCAAAATGAGCCAGGAAAAAGCATTTGCTTCATGTGCCTTTGTCATCACCTCCGAACAGGTAGCAGCATAAACAGGATGTGGCTTAAGTTCTTGCAAGTGACAGCTAAAGTCAATTGAGCAAGCGGGCTTACGACAGCTACGGTCCTCCGCATTCTGAAAGCTTTGCGCACAAGCCGGATGCTAAGCGCCTTCCTTCGCCTTTTGGCACTCCTCGTGCATTGCCAGTCCTAAGCGTGAATGGTCGCTATGCGGCACACATGGTTTGTTGTGCTTGTTGCCAAGCGCTCTGGAGCACTGTTTATGATGAAAGCGGAACGCCTCTTGCGGTTCTGTTCTCAGAACTCCTGAGTTAAACAATTTGTGACTCTTGCTGCCAATGCCAGTGGAAAGCATTTCTAATACATCTGGCAGGGAGAAACTGTACCTGGAGAAGACATCTGTCAGGAGCTTGCACCTGCACCTTCTGCACACATGGATATGCAGAAGGTTCAAATAGCCAAGCTCTTATGCAACCTGAAAGCTGCAGTCAGAAGGCTGTGCTCCTTGTCAGAGCGAAGCATCAGCACGCACATTTGAGTTTGGCAAGCACTAAAGAGCCGCAGAAGAGCGTGGCCTTTCAAAATGAGCCAGGAAAAAGCATTTGCTTCATGTGCCTTTGTCATCACCTCGGAACAGGTAGCAGCATAAACAGGATGTGGCTTAAGTTCTTGCAAGTGACAGCTAAAGTCAATTGAGCAAGCGGGCTTACGACAGCTACGGTCCTCCGCATTCTGAAAGCTTTGCGCACAAGCCGGATGCTAAGCGCCTTCCTTCGCCTTTTGGCACTCCTCGTGCATTGCCAGTCCTAAGCGTGAATGGTCGCTATGCGGCACACATGGTTTGTTGTGCCCGTTGCCAAGCGCTCTGGAGCACTGTTTATGATGAAAGCGGAACACCTCTTGCGGTTCTGTTCTCAGAACTCCTGAGTTAAACAATTTGTGACTCTTGCTGCCAATGCCAGTGGAAAGCATTTCTAATACATCTGGCAGGGAGAAACTGTACCTCGAGAAGACATCTGTCAGGAACTTGCACCTGCACCTTCTGCACACATGGATATGCAGAAGGTTCAAATAGCCAAGCTCTTATGCCACCTGAAAGCTGCAGTCAGAAGGCTGTGCTCCTTGTCAGAGCGAAGCATCAGCACGCACATTTGAGTTTGGCAAGCACTAAAGAGCCGCAGAAGAGCGTGGCCTTTCAAAATGAGCCAGGAAAAAGCATTTGCTTCATGTGCCTTTGTCATCACCTCGGAACAGGTAGCAGCATAAACAGGATGTGGCTTAAGTTCTTGCAAGTGACAGCTAAAGTCAATTGAGCAAGCGGGCTTACCACAGCTACGGTCCTCCGCATTCTGAAAGCTTTGCGCACAAGCCGGATGCTAAGCGCCTTCCTTCGCCTTTTGGCACTGCTCGTGCATTGCTAGTCCTGGGCGTGAATGGTCGCTATGCGGCACACATGGTTTGTTGTGCCCGTTGCCAAGCGCTCTGGAGCACTCTTTATGATGAAAGCGGAACACCTCTTGCGGTTCTGTTCTCAGAACTCCTGAGTTAAACAATTTGTGACTCTTGCTGCCAATGCCAGTGGAAAGCATTTCTAATACATCTGGCAGGGAGAAACTGTACCTGGAGAAGACATCTGTCAGGAGCTTGCACCTGCACCTTCTGCACACATGGATATGCAGAAGGTTCAAATAGCCAAGCTCTTATGCCACCTGAAAGCTGCAGTCAGAAGGCTGTGCTCCTTGTCAGAGCGAAGCATCAGCACGCACATTTGAGTTTGGCAAGCACTAAAGAGCCGCAGAAGAGCGTGGCCTTTCAAAATGAGCCAGGAAAAAGCATTTGCTTCATGTGCCTTTGTCATCACCTCGGAACAGGTAGCAGCATAAACAGGATGCGGCTTAAGTTCTTGCAAGTGACAGCTAAAGTCAATTGAGCAAGCGGGCTTACCACAGCTACCGTCCTCCGCATTCTGAAAGCTTTGCGCACAAGCCGGATGCTAAGCGCCTTCCTTCGCCTTTTGGCACTGCTCGTGCATTGCCAGTCCTAAGTGTGAATGGTCGCTATGCGGCACACATGGTTTGTTGTGCCCGTTGCCAAGCGCTCTGGAGCACTCTTTATGATGAAAGCGGAACACCTCTTGCGGTTCTGTTCTCAGAACTCCTGAGTTAAACAATTTGTGACTCTTGCTGCCAATGCCAGTGGAAAGCATTTCTAATACATCTGGCAGGGAGAAACTGTACCTGGAGAAGACATCTGTCAGGAATTTGCACCTGCACCTTCTGCACACATGGATAGGCAGAAGGTTCAAATAGCCAAGCTCTTATGCCACCTGAAAGCTGCAGTCAGAAGGCTGTGCTCCTTGTCAGAGCGAAGCATCAGCACGCACATTTGAGTTTGGCAAGCACTAAAGAGCCGCAGAAGAGCGTGGCCTTTCAAAATGAGCCAGGAAAAAGCATTTGCTTCATGTGCCTTTGTCATCACCTCGGAACAGGTAGCAGCATAAACAGGATGTGGCTTAAGTTCTTGCAAGTGACAGCTAAAGTCAATTGAGCAAGCGGGCTTACCACAGCTACGGTCCTCCGCATTCTGAAAGCTTTGCGCACAAGCCGGATGCTAAGCGCCTTCCTTGGCCTTTTGGCACTGCTCGTGCATTGCCAGTCCTAAGTGTGAATGGTCGCTATGCGGCACACATGGTTTGTTGTGCCCGTTGCCAAGCGCTCTGGAGCACTCTTTATGATGAAAGCGGAACACCTCTTGCGGTTCTGTTCTCAGAACTCCTGAGTTAAACAATTTGTGACTCTTGCTGCCAATGCCAGTGGAAAGCATTTCTAATACATCTGGCAGGGAGAAACTGTACCTCGAGAAGACATCTGTCAGGAACTTGCACCTGCACCTTCTGCACACATGGATATGCAGAAGGTTCAAATAGCCAAGCTCTTATGCCACCTGAAAGCTGCAGTCAGAAGGCTGTGCTCCTTGTCAGAGCGAAGCATCAGCACGCACATTTGAGTTTGGCAAGCACTAAAGAGCCGCAGAAGAGCGTGGCCTTTCAAAATGAGCCAGGAAAAAGCATTTGCTTCATGTGCCTTTGTCATCACCTCGGAACAGGTAGCAGCATAAACAGGATGTGGCTTAAGTTCTTGCAAGTGACAGCTAAAGTCAATTGAGCAAGCGGGCTTACCACAGCTACGGTCCTCCGCATTCTGAAAGCTTTGCGCACAAGCCGGATGCTAAGCGCCTTCCTTCGCCTTTTGGCACTGCTCGTGCATTGCTAGTCCTGGGCGTGAATGGTCGCTATGCGGCACACATGGTTTGTTGTGCCCGTTGCCAAGCGCTCTGGAGCACTGTTTATGATGAAAGCGGAACACCTCTTGCGGTTCTGTTCTCAGAACTCCTGAGTTAAACAATTTGTGACTCTTGCTGCCAATGCCAGTGGAAAGCATTTCTAATACATCTGGCAGGGAGAAACTGTACCTGGAGAAGACATCTGTCAGGAATTTGCACCTGCACCTTCTGCACACATGGATAGGCAGAAGGTTCAAATAGCCAAGCTCTTATGCCACCTGAAAGCTGCAGTCAGAAGGCTGTGCTCCTTGTCAGAGCGAAGCATCAGCACGCACATTTGAGTTTGGCAAGCACTAAAGAGCCGCAGAAGAGCGTGGCCTTTCAAAATGAGCCAGGAAAAAGCATTTGCTTCATGTGCCTTTGTCATCACCTCGGAACAGGTAGCAGCATAAACAGGATGCGGCTTAAGTTCTTGCAAGTGACAGCTAAAGTCAATTGAGCAAGCGGGCTTACCACAGCTACGGTCCTCCGCATTCTGAATGCTTTGCGCACAAGCCGGATGCTAAGCGCCTTCCTTCGCCTTTTGGCACGGCTCGTGCATTGCCAGTCCTGGGCATGAATGGTCGCTATGCGGCACACATGGTTTGTTGTGCCCGTTGCCAAGCGCTCTGGAGCACTGTTTATGATGAAAGCGGAACACCTCTTGCGGTTCTGTTCTCAGAACTCCTGAGTTAAACAATTTGTGACTCTTGCTGCCAATGCCAGTGGAAAGCATTTCTAATACATCTGGCAGGGAGAAACTGTACCTGGAGAAGACATCTGTCAGGAGCTTGCACCTCCACCTTCTGCACACATGGATATGCAGAAGGTTCAAATAGCCAAGCTCTTATGCTACCTGAAAGCTGCAGTCAGAAGGCTGTGCTCCTTGTCAGAGCGAAGCATCAGCACGCACATTTGAGTTTGGCAAGCACTAAAGAGCCGCAGAAGAGCGTGGCCTTTCAAAATGAGCCAGGAAAAAGCATTTGCTTCATGTGCCTTTGTCATCACCTCGGAACAGGTAGCAGCATAAACAGGATGCGGCTTAAGTTCATGCAAGTGACAGCTGAAGTCAATTGAGCAATCGGGCTTACCACACCTACGGTCCTCCGCATTCTGAAAGCTTTGCGCACAAGCCGGATGCTAAGCGCCTTCCTTCGCCTTTTGGCACTGCTCGTGCATTGCCAGTCCTGGGCGTGAATGGTCGCTATGCAGCACACATGGTTTGTTGTGCTTGTTGCCAAGCGCTCTGGAGCACTGTTTATGATGAAAGCGGAACGCCTCTTGCGGTTCTGTTCTCAGAACTCCTGAGTTAAACAATTTGTGACTCTTGCTGCCAATGCCAGTGGAAAGCATTTCTAATACATCTGGCAGGGAGAAACTGTACCTGGAGAAGACATCTGTCAGGAGCTTGCACCTGCACCTTCTGCACACATGGATATGCAGAAGGTTCAAATAGCCAAGCTCTTATGCCACCTGAAAGCTGCAGTCAGAAGGCTGTGCTCCTTGTCAGAGCGAAGCATCAGCACGCACATTTGAGTTTGGCAAGCACTAAAGAGCCGCAGAAGAGCGTGGCCTTTCAAAATGAGCCAGGAAAAAGCATTTGCTTCATGTGCCTTTGTCATCACCTCCGAACAGGTAGCAGCATAAACAGGATGCGGCTTAAGTTCTTGCAAGTGACAGCTAAAGTCAATTGAGCAAGCGGGCTTACCACAGCTACGGTCCTCCGCATTCTGAAAGCTTTGCGCACAAGCCGGATGCTAAGCGCCTTCCTTCGCCTTTTGGCACGGCTCGTGCATTGCCAGTCCTGGGCATGAATGATCGCTATGCGGCACACATGGTTTGTTGTGCCCGTTGCCAAGCGCTCTGGAGCACTGTTTATGATGAAAGCGGAACACCTCTTGCGGTTCTGTTCTCAGAACTCCTGAGTTAAACAATTTGTGACTCTTGCTGCCAATGCCAGTGGAAAGCATTTCTAATACATCTGGCAGGGAGAAACTGTACCTGGAGAAGACATCTGTCAGGAATTTGCACCTGCACCTTCTGCACACATGGATAGGCAGAAGGTTCAAATAGCCAAGCTCTTATGCAACCTGAAAGCTGCAGTCAGAAGGCTGTGCTCCTTGTCAGAGCGAAGCATCAGCACGCACATTTGAGTTTGGCAAGCACTAAAGAGCCGCAGAAGAGCGTGGCCTTTCAAAATGAGCCAGGAAAAAGCATTTGCTTCATGTGCCTTTGTCATCACCTCCGAACAGGTAGCAGCATAAACAGGATGCGGCTTAAGTTCTTGCAAGTGACAGCTAAAGTCAATTGAGCAAGCGGGCTTACCACAGCTACGGTCGTCCGCATTCTGAAAGCTTTGCGCACAAGCCGGATGCTAAGCGCCTTCCTTCGCCTTTTGGCACGGCTCGTGCATTGCCAGTCCTGGGCATGAATGATCGCTATGCGGCACACATGGTTTGTTGTGCCCGTTGCCAAGCGCTCTGGAGCACTGTTTATGATGAAAGCGGAACACCTCTTGCGGTTCTGTTCTCAGAACTCCTGAGTTAAACAATTTGTGACTCTTGCTGCCAATGCCAGTGGAAAGCATTTCTAATACATCTGGCAGGGAGAAACTGTACCTGGAGAAGACATCTGTCAGGAACTTGCACCTGCACCTTCTGCACACATGGATATGCAGAAGGTTCAAATAGCCAAGCTCTTATGCCACCTGAAAGCTGCAGTCAGAAGGCTGTGCTCCTTGTCAGAGCGAAGCATCAGCACGCACATTTGAGTTTGGCAAGCACTAAAGAGCCGCAGAAGAGCGTGGCCTTTCAAAATGAGCCAGGAAAAAGCATTTGCTTCATGTGCCTTTGTCATCACCTCGGAACAGGTAGCAGCATAAACAGGATGCGGCTTAAGTTCATGCAAGTGACAGCTAAAGTCAATTGAGCAAGCGGGCTTACCACAGCTACGGTCCTTCGCATTCTGAAAGCTTTGCGCACAAGCCGGATGCTAAGTGCCTTCCTTCGCCTTTTGGCACTGCTCGTGCATTGCCAGTCCTGAGCATGAATGATCGCTATGCGGCACACATGGTTTGTTGTGCCTGTTGCCAAGCGCTCTGGAGCACTGTTTATGATGAAAGCGGAACACCTCTTGCGGTTCTGTTCTCAGAACTCCTGAGTTAAACAATTTGTGACTCTTGCTGCCAATGCCAGTGGAAAGCATTTCTAATACATCTGGCAGGGAGAAACTGTACCTGGAGAAGACATCTGTCAGGAGCTTGCACCTGCACCTTCTGCACACATGGATATGCAGAAGGTTCAAATAGCCAAGCTCTTATGCAACCTGAAAGCTGCAGTCAGAAGGCTGTGCTCCTTGTCAGAGCGAAGCATCAGCACGCACATTTGAGTTTGGCAAGCACTAAAGAGCCGCAGAAGAGCGTGGCCTTTCAAAATGAGCCAGGAAAAAGCATTTGCTTCATGTGCCTTTGTCATCACCTCGGAACAGGTAGCAGCATAAACAGGATGTGGCTTAAGTTCTTGCAAGTGACAGCTAAAGTCAATTGAGCAAGCGGGCTTACCACAGCTACGGTCCTCCGCATTCTGAAAGCTTTGCGCACAAGCCGGATGCTAAGCGCCTTCCTTCGCCTTTTGGCACTCCTCGTGCATTGCCAGTCCTAAGCGTGAATGGTCGCTATGCGGCACACATGGTTTGTTGTGCCTGTTGCCAAGCGCTCTGGAGCACTGTTTATGATGAAAGCGGAACACCTCTTGCGGTTCTGTTCTCAGAACTCCCGAGTTAAACAATTTGTGACTCTTGCTGCCAATGCCAGTGGAAAGCATTTCCAATATGCCTGGCAGGGAGAAACTGTACCTGGAGAAGACATCTGTCAGGAGCTTGCACCTGCACCTTCTGCACACATGGATATGCAGAAGGTTCAAATAGCCAAGCTCTTATGCCACCTGAAAGCTGCAGTCAGAAGGCTGTGCTCCTTGTCAGAGCGAAGCATCAGCACGCACATTTGAGTTTGGCAAGCACTAAAGAGCCGCAGAAGAGCGTGGCCTTTCAAAATGAGCCAGGAAAAAGCATTTGCTTCATGTGCCTTTGTCATCACCTCGGAACAGGTAGCAGCATAAACAGGATGTGGCTTAAGTTCTTGTAAGTGACAGCTAAAGTCAATTGAGCAAGCGGGCTTACGACAGCTACGGTCCTCCGCATTCTGAAAGCTTTGCGCACAAGCCGGATGCTAAGCGCCTTCCTTCGCCTTTTGGCACTCCTCGTGCATTGCCAGTCCTAAGCGTGAATGGTCGCTATGCGGCACACATGGTTTGTTGTGCTTGTTGCCAAGCGCTCTGGAGCACTGTTTATGATGAAAGCGGAACGCCTCTTGCGGTTCTGTTCTCAGAACTCCTGAGTTAAACAATTTGTGACTCTTGCTGCCAATGCCAGTGGAAAGCATTTCTAATACATCTGGCAGGGAGAAACTGTACCTGGAGAAGACATCTGTCAGGAGCTTGCACCTGCACCTTCTGCACACATGGATATGCAGAAGGTTCAAATAGCCAAGCTCTTATGCAACCTGAAAGCTGCAGTCAGAAGGCTGTGCTCCTTGTCAGAGCGAAGCATCAGCACGCACATTTGAGTTTGGCAAGCACTAAAGAGCCGCAGAAGAGCGTGGCCTTTCAAAATGAGCCAGGAAAAAGCATTTGCTTCATGTGCCTTTGTCATCACCTCGGAACAGGTAGCAGCATAAACAGGATGTGGCTTAAGTTCTTGCAAGTGACAGCTAAAGTCAATTGAGCAAGCGGGCTTACGACAGCTACGGTCCTCCGCATTCTGAAAGCTTTGCGCACAAGCCGGATGCTAAGCGCCTTCCTTCGCCTTTTGGCACTCCTCGTGCATTGCCAGTCCTAAGCGTGAATGGTCGCTATGCGGCACACATGGTTTGTTGTGCCCGTTGCCAAGCGCTCTGGAGCACTGTTTATGATGAAAGCGGAACACCTCTTGCGGTTCTGTTCTCAGAACTCCTGAGTTAAACAATTTGTGACTCTTGCTGCCAATGCCAGTGGAAAGCATTTCTAATACATCTGGCAGGGAGAAACTGTACCTGGAGAAGACATCTGTCAGGAACTTGCACCTGCACCTTCTGCACACATGGATATGCAGAAGGTTCAAATAGCCAAGCTCTTATGCAACCTGAAAGCTGCAGTCAGAAGGCTGTGCTCCTTGTCAGAGCGAAGCATCAGCACGCACATTTGAGTTTGGCAAGCACTAAAGAGCCGCAGAAGAGCGTGGCCTTTCAAAATGAGCCAGGAAAAAGCATTTGCTTCATGTGCCTTTGTCATCACCTCGGAACAGGTAGCAGCATAAACAGGATGTGGCTTAAGTTCTTGCAAGTGACAGCTAAAGTCAATTGAGCAAGCGGGCTTACCACAGCTACGGTCCTCTGCATTCTGAAAGCTTTGCGCACAAGCCGGATGATAAGCGCCTTCCTTCGCCTTTTGGCACTCCTCGTGCATTGTCAGTCCTAAGCGTGAATGGTCGCTATGCGGCACACATGGTTTGTTGTGCCTGTTGCCAAGCGCTCTGGAGCACTGTTTATGATGAAAGCGGAACACCTCTTGCGGTTCTGTTCTCAGAACTCCTGAGTTAAACAACTTGTGACTCTTGCTGCCAATGCCAGTGGAAAGCATTTCTAATACATCTGGCAGGGAGAAACTGTACCTGGAGAAGACATCTGTCAGGAGCTTGCACCTGCACCTTCTGCACACATGGATATGCAGAAGGTTCAAATAGCCAAGCTCTTATGCTACCTGAAAGCTGCAGTCAGAAGGCTGTGCTCCTTGTCAGAGCGAAGCATCAGCACGCACATTTGAGTTTGGCAAGCACTAAAGAGCCGCAGAAGAGCGTGGCCTTTCAAAATGAGCCAGGAAAAAGCATTTGCTTCATGTGCCTTTGTCATCACCTCGGAACAGGTAGCAGCATAAACAGGATGCGGCTTAAGTTCTTGCAAGTGACAGCTAAAGTCAATTGAGCAAGCGGGCTTACCACACCTACGGTCCTCCGCATTCTGAAAGCTTTGCGCACAAGCCGGATGCTAAGCGCCTTCCTTCGCCTTTTGGCACTGCTCGTGCATTGCCAGTCCTGGGCGTGAATGGTCCCTATGCAGCACACATGGTTTGTTGTTCTTGTTGCCAAGCGCTCTGGAGCACTGTTTATGATGAAAGCGGAACGCCTCTTGCGGTTCTGTTCTCAGAACTCCTGAGTTAAACAATTTGTGACTCTTGCTGCCAATGCCAGTGGAAAGCATTTCTAATACATCTGGCAGGGAGAAACTGTACCTGGAGAAGACATCTGTCAGGAGCTTGCACCTGCACCTTCTGCACACATGGATATGCAGAAGGTTCAAATAGCCAAGCTCTTATGCAACCTGAAAGCTGCAGTCAGAAGGCTGTGCTCCTTGTCAGAGCGAAGCATCAGCACGCACATTTGAGTTTGGCAAGCACTAAAGAGCCGCAGAAGAGCGTGGCCTTTCAAAATGAGCCAGGAAAAAGCATTTGCTTCATGTGCCTTTGTCATCACCTCCGAACAGGTAGCAGCATAAACAGGATGCGGCTTAAGTTCTTGCAAGTGACAGCTAAAGTCAATTGAGCAAGCGGGCTTACCACAGCTACGGTCCTCCGCATTCTGAAAGCTTTGCACACAAGCCGGATGCTAAGCGCCTTCCTTCGCCTTTTGGCACGGCTCGTGCATTGCCAGTCCTGGGCATGAATGATCGCTATGCGGCACACATGGTTTGTTGTGCCCGTTGCCAAGCGCTCTGGAGCACTGTTTATGATGAAAGCGGAACACCTCTTGCGGTTCTGTTCTCAGAACTCCTGAGTTAAACAATTTGTGACTCTTGCTGCCAATGCCAGTGGAAAGCATTTCTAATACATCTGGCAGGGAGAAACTGTACCTCGAGAAGACATCTGTCAGGAACTTGCACCTGCACCTTCTGCACACATGGATATGCAGAAGGTTCAAATAGCCAAGCTCTTATGCCACCTGAAAGCTGCAGTCAGAAGGCTGTGTTCCTTGTCAGAGCGAAGCATCAGCACGCACATTTGAGTTTGGCAAGCACTAAAGAGCCGCAGAAGAGCGTGGCCTTTCAAAATGAGCCAGGAAAAAGCATTTGCTTCATGTGCCTTTGTCATCACCTCGGAACAGGTAGCAGCATAAACAGGATGTGGCTTAAGTTCTTGCAAGTGACAGCTAAAGTCAATTGAGCAAGCGGGCTTACCACAGCTACGGTCCTCCGCATTCTGAAAGCTTTGCGCACAAGCCGGATGCTAAGCGCCTTCCTTCGCCTTTTGGCACGGCTCGTGCATTGCCAGTCCTGGGCATGAATGATCGCTATGCGGCACACATGGTTTGTTGTGCCCGTTGCCAAGCGCTCTGGAGCACTGTTTATGATGAAAGCGGAACACCTCTTGCGGTTCTGTTCTCAGAACTCCTGAGTTAAACAATTTGTGACTCTTGCTGCCAATGCCAGTGGAAAGCATTTCTAATACATCTGGCAGGGAGAAACTGTACCTGGAGAAGACATCTGTCAGGAACTTGCACCTGCACCTTCTGCACACATGGATATGCAGAAGGTTCAAATAGCCAAGCTCTTATGCCACCTGAAAGCTGCAGTCAGAAGGCTGTGCTCCTTGTCAGAGCGAAGCATCAGCACGCACATTTGAGTTTGGCAAGCACTAAAGAGCCGCAGAAGAGCGTGGCCTTTCAAAATGAGCCAGGAAAAAGCATTTGCTTCATGTGCCTTTGTCATCACCTCGGAACAGGTAGCAGCATAAACAGGATGTGGCTTAAGTTCTTGCAAGTGACAGCTAAAGTCAATTGAGCAAGCGGGCTTACGACAGCTACGGTCCTCCGCATTCTGAAAGCTTTGCGCACAAGCCGGATGCTAAGCGCCTTCCTTCGCCTTTTGGCACTCCTCGTGCATTGCCAGTCCTAAGCGTGAATGGTCGCTATGCGGCACACATGGTTTGTTGTGCTTGTTGCCAAGCGCTCTGGAGCACTGTTTATGATGAAAGCGGAACACCTCTTGCGGTTCTGTTCTCAGAACTCCTGAGTTAAACAATTTGTGACTCTTGCTGCCAATGCCAGTGGAAAGCATTTCTAATACATCTGGCAGGGAGAAACTGTACCTCGAGAAGACATCTGTCAGGAACTTGCACCTGCACCTTCTGCACACATGGATATGCAGAAGGTTCAAATAGCCAAGCTCTTATGCCACCTGAAAGCTGCAGTCAGAAGGCTGTGTTCCTTGTCAGAGCGAAGCATCAGCACGCACATTTGAGTTTGGCAAGCACTAAAGAGCCGCAGAAGAGCGTGGCCTTTCAAAATGAGCCAGGAAAAAGCATTTGCTTCATGTGCCTTTGTCATCACCTCGGAACAGGTAGCAGCATAAACAGGATGTGGCTTAAGTTCTTGCAAGTGACAGCTAAAGTCAATTGAGCAAGCGGGCTTACCACAGCTACGGTCCTCCGCATTCTGAAAGCTTTGCGCACAAGCCGGATGCTAAGCGCCTTCCTTCGCCTTTTGGCACGGCTCGTGCATTGCCAGTCCTGGGCATGAATGATCGCTATGCGGCACACATGGTTTGTTGTGCCCGTTGCCAAGCGCTCTGGAGCACTGTTTATGATGAAAGCGGAACACCTCTTGCGGTTCTGTTCTCAGAACTCCTGAGTTAAACAATTTGTGACTCTTGCTGCCAATGCCAGTGGAAAGCATTTCTAATACATCTGGCAGGGAGAAACTGTACCTGGAGAAGACATCTGTCAGGAACTTGCACCTGCACCTTCTGCACACATGGATATGCAGAAGGTTCAAATAGCCAAGCTCTTATGCCACCTGAAAGCTGCAGTCAGAAGGCTGTGCTCCTTGTCAGAGCGAAGCATCAGCACGCACATTTGAGTTTGGCAAGCACTAAAGAGCCGCAGAAGAGCGTGGCCTTTCAAAATGAGCCAGGAAAAAGCATTTGCTTCATGTGCCTTTGTCATCACCTCGGAACAGGTAGCAGCATAAACAGGATGTGGCTTAAGTTCTTGCAAGTGACAGCTAAAGTCAATTGAGCAAGCGGGCTTACGACAGCTACGGTCCTCCGCATTCTGAAAGCTTTGCGCACAAGCCGGATGCTAAGCGCCTTCCTTCGCCTTTTGGCACTCCTCGTGCATTGCCAGTCCTAAGCGTGAATGGTCGCTATGCGGCACACATGGTTTGTTGTGCTTGTTGCCAAGCGCTCTGGAGCACTGTTTATGATGAAAGCGGAACACCTCTTGCGGTTCTGTTCTCAGAACTCCTGAGTTAAACAATTTGTGACTCTTGCTGCCAATGCCAGTGGAAAGCATTTCTAATACATCTGGCAGGGAGAAACTGTACCTGGAGAAGACATCTGTCAGGAGCTTGCACCTGCACCTTCTGCACACATGGATATGCAGAAGGTTCAAATAGCCAAGCTCTTATGCAACCTGAAAGCTGCAGTCAGAAGGCTGTGCTCCTTGTCAGAGCGAAGCATCAGCACGCACATTTGAGTTTGGCAAGCACTAAAGAGCCGCAGAAGAGCGTGGCCTTTCAAAATGAGCCAGGAAAAAGCATTTGCTTCATGTGCCTTTGTCATCACCTCGGAACAGGTAGCAGCATAAACAGGATGCGGCTTAAGTTCTTGCAAGTGACAGCTAAAGTCAATTGAGCAAGCGGGCTTACCACAGCTACGGTCCTCCGCATTCTGAAAGCTTTGCGCACAAGCCGGATGCTAAGCGCCTTCCTTCGCCTTTTGGCACTGCTCGTGCATTGCCAGTCCTGGGCGTGAATGGTCGCTATGCGGCACACATGGTTTGTTGTGCCCGTTGCCAAGCGCTCTGGAGCACTGTTTATGATGAAAGCGGAACACCTCTTGCGGTTCTGTTCTCAGAACTCCTGAGTTAAACAATTTGTGACTCTTGCTGCCAATGCCAGTGGAAAGCATTTCTAATACATCTGGCAGGGAGAAACTGTACCTCGAGAAGACATCTGTCAGGAGCTTGCACTTCCACCTTCTGCACACATGGATAGGCAGAAGGTTCAAATAGCCAAGCTCTTATGCAACCTGAAAGCTGCAGTCAGAAGGCTGTGCTCCTTGTCAGAGCGAAGCATCAGCACGCACATTTGAGTTTGGCAAGCACTAAAGAGCCGCAGAAGAGCGTGGCCTTTCAAAATGAGCCAGGAAAAAGCATTTGCTTCATGTGCCTTTGTCATCACCTCGGAACAGGTAGCAGCATAAACAGGATGCGGCTTAAGTTCTTGCAAGTGACAGCTAAAGTCAATTGAGCAATCGGGCTTACCACACCTACGGTCCTCCGCATTCTGAAAGCTTTGCGCACAAGCCGGATGCTAAGCGCCTTCCTTCGCCTTTTGGCACTGCTCGTGCATTGCCAGTCCTGGGCGTGAATGGTCGCTATGCAGCACACATGGTTTGTTGTTCTTGTTGCCAAGCGCTCTGGAGCACTGTTTATGATGAAAGCGGAACGCCTCTTGCGGTTCTGTTCTCAGAACTCCTGATTTAAACAATTTGTGACTCTTGCTGCCAATGCCAGTGGAAAGCATTTCTAATACATCTGGCAGGGAGAAACTGTACCTGGAGAAGACATCTGTCAGGAACTTGCACCTGCACCTTCTGCACACATGGATATGCAGAAGGTTCAAATAGCCAAGCTCTTATGCCACCTGAAAGCTGCAGTCAGAAGGCTGTGCTCCTTGTCAGAGCGAAGCATCAGCACGCACATTTGAGTTTGGCAAGCACTAAAGAGCCGCAGAAGAGCGTGGCCTTTCAAAATGAGCCAGGAAAAAGCATTTGCTTCATGTGCCTTTGTCATCACCTCGGAACAGGTAGCAGCATAAACAGGATGTGGCTTAAGTTCTTGCAAGTGACAGCTAAAGTCAATTGAGCAAGCGGGCTTACCACAGCTACGGTCCTCCGCATTCTGAAAGCTTTGCGCACAAGCCGGATGCTAAGCGCCTTCCTTCGCCTTTTGGCACTGCTCGTGCATTGCTAGTCCTGGGCGTGAATGGTCGCTATGCGGCACACATGGTTTGTTGTGCCCGTTGCCAAGCGCTCTGGAGCACTGTTTATGATGAAAGCGGAACACCTCTTGCGGTTCTGTTCTCAGAACTCCTGAGTTAAACAATTTGTGACTCTTGCTGCCAATGCCAGTGGAAAGCATTTCTAATACATCTGGCAGGGAGAAACTGTACCTGGAGAAGACATCTGTCAGGAGCTTGCACCTGCACCTTCTGCACACATGGATATGCAGAAGGTTCAAATAGCCAAGCTCTTATGCCACCTGAAAGCTGCAGTCAGAAGGCTGTGCTCCTTGTCAGAGCGAAGCATCAGCACGCACATTTGAGTTTGGCAAGCACTAAAGAGCCGCAGAAGAGCGTGGCCTTTCAAAATGAGCCAGGAAAAAGCATTTGCTTCATGTGCCTTTGTCATCACCTCGGAAGAGGTAGCAGCATAAACAGGATGCGGCTTAAGTTCTTGCAAGTGACAGCTAAAGTCAATTGAGCAAGCGGGCTTACCACAGCTACCGTCCTCCGCATTCTGAAAGCTTTGCGCACAAGCCGGATGCTAAGCGCCTTCCTTCGCCTTTTGGCACTGCTCGTGCATTGCCAGTCCTGGGCATGAATGGTCGCTATGCGGCACACATGGTTTGTTGTGCCCGTTGCCAAGCGCTCTGGAGCACTGTTTATGATGAAAGCGGAACACCTCTTGCGGTTCTGTTCTCAGAACTCCTGAGTTAAACAATTTGTGACTCTTGCTGCCAATGCCAGTGGAAAGCATTTCTAATACATCTGGCAGGGAGAAACTGTACCTGGAGAAGACATCTGTCAGGAGCTTGCACCTGCACCTTCTGCACACATGGATATGCAGAAGGTTCAAATAGCCAAGCTCTTATGCAACCTGAAAGCTGCAGTCAGAAGGCTGTGCTCCTTGTCAGAGCGAAGCATCAGCACGCACATTTGAGTTTGGCAAGCACTAAAGAGCCGCAGAAGAGCGTGGCCTTTCAAAATGAGCCAGGAAAAAGCATTTGCTTCATGTGCCTTTGTCATCACCTCGGAACAGGTAGCAGCATAAACAGGATGTGGCTTAAGTTCTTGCAAGTGACAGCTAAAGTCAATTGAGCAAGCGGGCTTACCACAGCTACCGTCCTCCGCATTCTGAAAGCTTTGCGCACAAGCCGGATGCTAAGCGCCTTCCTTCGCCTTTTGGCACTGCTCGTGCATTGCTAGTCCTGGGCGTGAATGGTCGCTATGCGGCACACATGGTTTGTTGTGCCCATTGCCAAGCGCTCTGGAGCACTGTTTATGATGAAAGCGGAACACCTCTTGCGGTTCTGTTCTCAGAACTCCTGAGTTAAACAATTTGTGACTCTTGCTGCCAATGCCAGTGGAAAGCATTTCTAATACATCTGGCAGGGAGAAACTGTACCTGGAGAAGACATCTGTCAGGAGCTTGCACCTCCACCTTCTGCACACATGGATATGCAGAAGGTTCAAATAGCCAAGCTCTTATGCTACCTGAAAGCTGCAGTCAGAAGGCTGTGCTCCTTGTCAGAGCGAAGCATCAGCACGCACATTTGAGTTTGGCAAGCACTAAAGAGCCGCAGAAGAGCGTGGCCTTTCAAAATGAGCCAGGAAAAAGCATTTGCTTCATGTGCCTTTGTCATCACCTCGGAACAGGTAGCAGCATAAACAGGATGCGGCTTAAGTTCATGCAAGTGACAGCTAAAGTCAATTGAGCAAGCGGGCTTACCACAGCTACGGTCCTTCGCATTCTGAAAGCTTTGCGCACAAGCCGGATGCTAAGTGCCTTCCTTCGCCTTTTGGCACTGCTCGTGCATTGCCAGTCCTGAGCATGAATGATCGCTATGCGGCACACATGGTTTGTTGTGCCCGTTGCCAAGCGCTCTGGAGCACTGTTTATGATGAAAGCGGAACACCTCTTGCGGTTCTGTTCTCAGAACTCCTGAGTTAAACAATTTGTGACTCTTGCTGCCAATGCCAGTGGAAAGCATTTCTAATACATCTGGCAGGGAGAAACTGTACCTGGAGAAGACATCTGTCAGGAGCTTGCACCTGCACCTTCTGCACACATGGATATGCAGAAGGTTCAAATAGCCAAGCTCTTATGCAACCTGAAAGCTGCAGTCAGAAGGCTGTGCTCCTTGTCAGAGCGAAGCATCAGCACGCACATTTGAGTTTGGCAAGCACTAAAGAGCCGCAGAAGAGCGTGGCCTTTCAAAATGAGCCAGGAAAAAGCATTTGCTTCATGTGCCTTTGTCATCACCTCGGAACAGGTAGCAGCATAAACAGGATGTGGCTTAAGTTCTTGCAAGTGACAGCTAAAGTCAATTGAGCAAGCGGGCTTACCACAGCTACCGTCCTCCGCATTCTGAAAGCTTTGCGCACAAGCCGGATGCTAAGCGCCTTCCTTCGCCTTTTGGCACTCCTCGTGCATTGCCAGTCCTAAGCGTGAATGGTCGCTATGCGGCACACATGGTTTGTTGTGCCTGTTGCCAAGCGCTCTGGAGCACTGTTTATGATGAAAGCGGAACACCTCTTGCGGTTCTGTTCTCAGAACTCCTGAGTTAAACAATTTGTGACTCTTGCTGCCAATGCCAGTGGAAAGCATTTCCAATATGCCTGGCAGGGAGAAACTGTACCTGGAGAAGACATCTGTCAGGAGCTTGCACCTGCACCTTCTGCACACATGGATATGCAGAAGGTTCAAATAGCCAAGCTCTTATGCAACCTGAAAGCTGCAGTCAGAAGGCTGTGCTCCTTGTCAGAGCGAAGCATCAGCACGCACATTTGAGTTTGGCAAGCACTAAAGAACCGCAGAAGAGCGTGGCCTTTCAAAATGAGCCAGGAAAAAGCATTTGCTTCATGTGCCTTTGTCATCACCTCGGAACAGGTAGCAGCATAAACAGGATGTGGCTTAAGTTCTTGTAAGTGACAGCTAAAGTCAATTGAGCAAGCGGGCTTACGACAGCTACGGTCCTCCGCATTCTGAAAGCTTTGCGCACAAGCCGGATGCTAAGCGCCTTCCTTCGCCTTTTGGCACTCCTCGTGCATTGCCAGTCCTAAGCGTGAATGGTCGCTATGCGGCACACATGGTTTGTTGTGCTTGTTGCCAAGCGCTCTGGAGCACTGTTTATGATGAAAGCGGAACACCTCTTGCGGTTCTGTTCTCAGAACTCCTGAGTTAAACAATTTGTGACTCTTGCTGCCAATGCCAGTGGAAAGCATTTCTAATACATCTGGCAGGGAGAAACCGTACCTCGAGAAGACATCTGTCAGGAGCTTGCACTTCCACCTTCTGCACACATGGATAGGCAGAAGGTTCAAATAGCCAAGCTCTTATGCAACCTGAAAGCTGCAGTCAGAAGGCTGTGCTCCTTGTCAGAGCGAAGCATCAGCACGCACATTTGAGTTTGGCAAGCACTAAAGAGCCGCAGAAGAGCGTGGCCTTTCAAAATGAGCCAGGAAAAAGCATTTGCTTCATGTGCCTTTGTCATCACCTCCGAACAGGTAGCAGCATAAACAGGATGTGGCTTAAGTTCTTGCAAGTGACAGCTAAAGTCAATTGAGCAAGCGGGCTTACCACAGCTACGGTCCTCCGCATTCTGAAAGCTTTGCGCACAAGCCGGATGCTAAGCGCCTTCCTTCGCCTTTTGGCACTCCTCGTGCATTGTCAGTCCTAAGCGTGAATGGTCGCTATGCGGCACACATGGTTTGTTGTGCCCGTTGCCAAGCGCTCTGGAGCACTGTTTATGATGAAAGCGGAACACCTCTTGCGGTTCTGTTCTCAGAACTCCTGAGTTAAACAATTTGTGACTCTTGCTGCCAATGCCAGTGGAAAGCATTTCTAATACATCTGGCAGGGAGAAACTTTACCTGGAGAAGACATCTGTCAGGAACTTGAACCTGCACCTTCTGCACACATGGATATGCAGAAGGTTCAAATAGCCAAGCTCTTATGCCACCTGAAAGCTGCAGTCAGAAGGCTGTGCTCCTTGTCAGAGCGAAGCATCAGCACGCACATTTGAGTTTGGCAAGCACTAAAGAGCCGCAGAAGAGCGTGGCCTTTCAAAATGAGCCAGGAAAAAGCATTTGCTTCATGTGCCTTTGTCATCACCTCGGAACAGGTAGCAGCATAAACAGGATGCGGCTTAAGTTCTTGCAAGTGACAGCTAAAGTCAATTGAGCAAGCGGGCTTACCACAGCTACGGTCCTCCGCATTCTGAAAGCTTTGCGCACAAGCCGGATGCTAAGCGCCTTCCTTCGCCTTTTGGCACTCCTCGTGCATTGCCAGTCCTAAGCGTGAATGGTCGCTATGCGGCACACATGGTTTGTTGTGCCCGTTGCCAAGCGCTCTGGAGCACTGTTTATGATGAAAGCGGAACACCTCTTGCGGTTCTGTTCTCAGAACTCCTGAGTTAAACAATTTGTGACTCTTGCTGCCAATGCCAGTGGAAAGCATTTCTAATACATCTGGCAGGGAGAAACTGTACCTGGAGAAGACATCTGTCAGGAGCTTGCACCTGCACCTTCTGCACACATGGATATGCAGAAGGTTCAAATAGCCAAGCTCTTATGCAACCTGAAAGCTGCAGTCAGAAGGCTGTGCTCCTTGTCAGAGCGAAGCATCAGCACGCACATTTGAGTTTGGCAAGCACTAAAGAGCCGCAGAAGAGCGTGGCCTTTCAAAATGAGCCAGGAAAAAGCATTTGCTTCATGTGCCTTTGTCATCACCTCGGAACAGGTAGCAGCATAAACAGGATGTGGCTTAAGTTCTTGCAAGTGACAGCTAAAGTCAATTGAGCAAGCGGGCTTACCACAGCTACGGTCCTCCGCATTCTGAAAGCTTTGCGCACAAGCCGGATGCTAAGCGCCTTCCTTCGCCTTTTGGCACTCCTCGTGCATTGCCAGTCCTAAGCGTGAATGGTCGCTATGCGGCACACATGGTTTGTTGTGCCTGTTGCCAAGCGCTCTGGAGCACTGTTTATGATGAAAGCGGAACACCTCTTGCGGTTCTGTTCTCAGAACTCCTGAGTTAAACAATTTGTGACTCTTGCTGCCAATGCCAGTGGAAAGCATTTCTAATACATCTGGCAGGGAGAAACTGTACCTGGAGAAGACATCTGTCAGGAATTTGCACCTGCACCTTCTGCACACATGGATAGGCAGAAGGTTCAAATAGCCAAGCTCTTATGCCACCTGAAAGCTGCAGTCAGAAGGCTGTGCTCCTTGTCAGAGCGAAGCATCAGCACGCACATTTGAGTTTGGCAAGCACTAAAGAGCCGCAGAAGAGCGTGGCCTTTCAAAATGAGCCAGGAAAAAGCATTTGCTTCATGTGCCTTTGTCATCACCTCGGAACAGGTAGCAGCATAAACAGGATGTGGCTTAAGTTCTTGTAAGTGACAGCTAAAGTCAATTGAGCAAGCGGGCTTACCACAGCTACGGTCCTCCGCATTCTGAAAGCTTTGCGCACAAGCCGGATGCTAAGCGCCTTCCTTCGCCTTTTGGCACGGCTCGTGCATTGCCAGTCCTGGGCATGAATGATCGCTATGCGGCACACATGGTTTGTTGTGCCCGTTGCCAAGCGCTCTGGAGCACTGTTTATGATGAAAGCGGAACACCTCTTGCGGTTCTGTTCTCAGAACTCCTGAGTTAAACAATTTGTGACTCTTGCTGCCAATGCCAGTGGAAAGCATTTCTAATACATCTGGCAGGGAGAAACTGTACCTGGAGAAGACATCTGTCAGGAACTTGAACCTGCACCTTCTGCACACATGGATAGGCAGAAGGTTCAAATAGCCAAGCTCTTATGCAACCTGAAAGCTGCAGTCAGAAGGCTGTGCTCCTTGTCAGAGCGAAGCATCAGCACGCACATTTGAGTTTGGCAAGCACTAAAGAGCCGCAGAAGAGCGTGGCCTTTCAAAATGAGCCAGGAAAAAGCATTTGCTTCATGTGCCTTTGTCATCACCTCCGAACAGGTAGCAGCATAAACAGGATGCGGCTTAAGTTCTTGCAAGTGACAGCTAAAGTCAATTGAGCAAGCGGGCTTACCACAGCTACGGTCCTCCGCATTCTGAAAGCTTTGCGCACAAGCCGGATGCTAAGCGCCTTCCTTCGCCTTTTGGCACTCCTCGTGCATTGCCAGTCCTAAGCGTGAATGGTCGCTATGCGGCACACATGGTTTGTTGTGCCCGTTGCCAAGCGCTCTGGAGCACTGTTTATGATGAAAGCGGAACACCTCTTGCGGTTCTGTTCTCAGAACTCCTGAGTTAAACAATTTGTGACTCTTGCTGCCAATGCCAGTGGAAAGCATTTCTAATACATCTGGCAGGGAGAAACTGTACCTGGAGAAGACATCTGTCAGGAGCTTGCACCTGCACCTTCTGCACACATGGATATGCAGAAGGTTCAAATAGCCAAGCTCTTATGCAACCTGAAAGCTGCAGTCAGAAGGCTGTGCTCCTTGTCAGAGCGAAGCATCAGCACGCACATTTGAGTTTGGCAAGCACTAAAGAGCCGCAGAAGAGCGTGGCCTTTCAAAATGAGCCAGGAAAAAGCATTTGCTTCATGTGCCTTTGTCATCACCTCGGAACAGGTAGCAGCATAAACAGGATGCGGCTTAAGTTCTTGCAAGTGACAGCTAAAGTCAATTGAGCAAGCGGGCTTACCACAGCTACGGTCCTCCGCATTCTGAAAGCTTTGCGCACAAGCCGGATGCTAAGCGCCTTCCTTCGCCTTTTGGCACGGCTCGTGCATTGCCAGTCCTGGGCATGAATGATCGCTATGCGGCACACATGGTTTGTTGTGCCCGTTGCCAAGCGCTCTGGAGCACTGTTTATGATGAAAGCGGAACACCTCTTGCGGTTCTGTTCTCAGAACTCCTGAGTTAAACAATTTGTGACTCTTGCTGCCAATGCCAGTGGAAAGCATTTCTAATACATCTGGCAGGGAGAAACTGTACCTGGAGAAGACATCTGTCAGGAACTTGAACCTGCACCTTCTGCACACATGGATAGGCAGAAGGTTCAAATAGCCAAGCTCTTATGCAACCTGAAAGCTGCAGTCAGAAGGCTGTGCTCCTTGTCAGAGCGAAGCATCAGCACGCACATTTGAGTTTGGCAAGCACTAAAGAGCCGCAGAAGAGCGTGGCCTTTCAAAATGAGCCAGGAAAAAGCATTTGCTTCATGTGCCTTTGTCATCACCTCGGAACAGGTAGCAGCATAAACAGGATGCGGCTTAAGTTCTTGCAAGTGACAGCTAAAGTCAATTGAGCAAGCGGGCTTACCACAGCTACGGTCCTCCGCATTCTGAAAGCTTTGCGCACAAGCCGGATGCTAAGCGCCTTCCTTCGCCTTTTGGCACTGCTCGTGCATTGCCAGTCCTGGGCATGAATGATCGCTATGCGGCACACATGGTTTGTTGTGCCCGTTGCCAAGCGCTCTGGAGCACTGTTTATGATGAAAGCGGAACACCTCTTGCGGTTCTGTTCTCAGAACTCCTGAGTTAAACAATTTGTGACTCTTGCTGCCAATGCCAGTGGAAAACATTTCTAATACATCTGGCAGGGAGAAACTGTACCTCGAGAAGACATCTGTCAGGAGCTTGCACTTCCACCTTCTGCACACATGGATAGGCAGAAGGTTCAAATAGCCAAGCTCTTATGCAACCTGAAAGCTGCAGTCAGAAGGCTGTGCTCCTTGTCAGAGCGAAGCATCAGCACGCACATTTGAGTTTGGCAAGCACTAAAGAGCCGCAGAAGAGCGTGGCCTTTCAAAATGAGCCAGGAAAAAGCATTTGCTTCATGTGCCTTTGTCATCACCTCGGAACAGGTAGCAGCATAAACAGGATGCGGCTTAAGTTCTTGCAAGTGACAGCTAAAGTCAATTGAGCAAGCGGGCTTACCACACCTACGGTCCTCCGCATTCTGAAAGCTTTGCGCACAAGCCGGATGCTAAGCGCCTTCCTTCGCCTTTTGGCACTGCTCGTGCATTGCCAGTCCTGGGCATGAATGATCGCTATGCGGCACACATGGTTTGTTGTGCCCGTTGCCAAGCGCTCTGGAGCACTGTTTATGATGAAAGCGGAACACCTCTTGCGGTTCTGTTCTCAGAACTCCTGAGTTAAACAATTTGTGACTCTTGCTGCCAATGCCAGTGGAAAGCATTTCTAATACATCTGGCAGGGAGAAACTGTACCTGGAGAAGACATCTGTCAGGAACTTGCACCTGCACCTTCTGCACACATGGATATGCAGAAGGTTCAAATAGCCAAGCTCTTATGCAACCTGAAAGCTGCAGTCAGAAGGCTGTGCTCCTTGTCAGAGCGAAGCATCAGCACGCACATTTGAGTTTGGCAAGCACTAAAGAGCCGCAGAAGAGCGTGGCCTTTCAAAATGAGCCAGGAAAAAGCATTTGCTTCATGTGCCTTTGTCATCACCTCGGAACAGGTAGCAGCATAAACAGGATGCAGCTTAAGTTCTTGCAAGTGACAGCTAAAGTCAATTGAGCAAGCGGGCTTACCACAGCTACCGTCCTCCGCATTCTGAAAGCTTTGCGCACAAGCCGGATGCTAAGCGCCTTCCTTCGCCTTTTGGCACTCCTCGTGCATTGCCAGTCCTAAGCGTGAATGGTCGCTATGCGGCACACATGGTTTGTTGTGCCCGTTGCCAAGCGCTCTGGAGCACTGTTTATGATGAAAGCGGAACACCTCTTGCGGTTCTGTTCTCAGAACTCCTGAGTTAAACAATTTGTGACTCTTGCTGCCAATGCCAGTGGAAAGCATTTCTAATACATCTGGCAGGGAGAAACTGTACCTGGAGAAGACATCTGTCAGGAGCTTGCACCTGCACCTTCTGCACACATGGATATGCAGAAGGTTCAAATAGCCAAGCTCTTATGCAACCTGAAAGCTGCAGTCAGAAGGCTGTGCTCCTTGTCAGAGCGAAGCATCAGCACGCACATTTGAGTTTGGCAAGCACTAAAGAGCCGCAGAAGAGCGTGGCCTTTCAAAATGAGCCAGGAAAAAGCATTTGCTTCATGTGCCTTTGTCATCACCTCGGAACAGGTAGCAGCATAAACAGGATGCGGCTTAAGTTCTTGCAAGTGACAGCTAAAGTCAATTGAGCAAGCGGGCTTACCACAGCTACCGTCCTCCGCATTCTGAAAGCTTTGCGCACAAGCCGGATGCTAAGCGCCTTCCTTCGCCTTTTGGCACTGCTCGTGCATTGCCAGTCCTGGGCATGAATGGTCGCTATGCGGCACACATGGTTTGTTGTGCCCGTTGCCAAGCACTCTGGAGCACTGTTTATGATGAAAGCGGAACACCTCTTGCGGTTCTGTTCTCAGAACTCCTGAGTTAAACAATTTGTGACTCTTGCTGCCAATGCCAGTGGAAAGCATTTCTAATACATCTGGCAGGGAGAAACTGTACCTGGAGAAGACATCTGTCAGGAACTTGCACCTGCACCTTCTGCACACATGGATATGCAGAAGGTTCAAATAGCCAAGCTCTTATGCCACCTGAAAGCTGCAGTCAGAAGGCTGTGCTCCTTGTCAGAGCGAAGCATCAGCACGCACATTTGAGTTTGGCAAGCACTAAAGAGCCGCAGAAGAGCGTGGCCTTTCAAAATGAGCCAGGAAAAAGCATTTGCTTCATGTGCCTTTGTCATCACCTCGGAACAGGTAGCAGCATAAACAGGATGTGGCTTAAGTTCTTGCAAGTGACAGCTAAAGTCAATTGAGCAAGCGGGCTTACCACAGCTACGGTCCTCCGCATTCTGAAAGCTTTGCGCACAAGCCGGATGCTAAGCGCCTTCCTTCGCCTTTTGGCACTCCTCGTGCATTGCCAGTCCTAAGCGTGAATGGTCGCTATGCGGCACACATGGTTTGTTGTGCCTGTTGCCAAGCGCTCTGGAGCACTGTTTATGATGAAAGCGGAACACCTCTTGCGGTTCTGTTCTCAGAACTCCTGAGTTAAACAATTTGTGACTCTTGCTGCCAATGCCAGTGGAAAGCATTTCTAATACATCTGGCAGGGAGAAACTGTACCTGGAGAAGACATCTGTCAGGAATTTGCACCTGCACCTTCTGCACACATGGATAGGCAGAAGGTTCAAATAGCCAAGCTCTTATGCCACCTGAAAGCTGCAGTCAGAAGGCTGTGCTCCTTGTCAGAGCGAAGCATCAGCACGCACATTTGAGTTTGGCAAGCACTAAAGAGCCGCAGAAGAGCGTGGCCTTTCAAAATGAGCCAGGAAAAAGCATTTGCTTCATGTGCCTTTGTCATCACCTCGGAACAGGTAGCAGCATAAACAGGATGTGGCTTAAGTTCTTGTAAGTGACAGCTAAAGTCAATTGAGCAAGCGGGCTTACCACAGCTACGGTCCTCCGCATTCTGAAAGCTTTGCGCACAAGCCGGATGCTAAGCGCCTTCCTTCGCCTTTTGGCACGGCTCGTGCATTGCCAGTCCTGGGCATGAATGATCGCTATGCGGCACACATGGTTTGTTGTGCCCGTTGCCAAGCGCTCTGGAGCACTGTTTATGATGAAAGCGGAACACCTCTTGCGGTTCTGTTCTCAGAACTCCTGAGTTAAACAATTTGTGACTCTTGCTGCCAATGCCAGTGGAAAGCATTTCTAATACATCTGGCAGGGAGAAACTGTACCTGGAGAAGACATCTGTCAGGAACTTGAACCTGCACCTTCTGCACACATGGATAGGCAGAAGGTTCAAATAGCCAAGCTCTTATGCAACCTGAAAGCTGCAGTCAGAAGGCTGTGCTCCTTGTCAGAGCGAAGCATCAGCACGCACATTTGAGTTTGGCAAGCACTAAAGAGCCGCAGAAGAGCGTGGCCTTTCAAAATGAGCCAGGAAAAAGCATTTGCTTCATGTGCCTTTGTCATCACCTCCGAACAGGTAGCAGCATAAACAGGATGCGGCTTAAGTTCTTGCAAGTGACAGCTAAAGTCAATTGAGCAAGCGGGCTTACCACAGCTACGGTCCTCCGCATTCTGAAAGCTTTGCGCACAAGCCGGATGCTAAGCGCCTTCCTTCGCCTTTTGGCACTCCTCGTGCATTGCCAGTCCTAAGCGTGAATGGTCGCTATGCGGCACACATGGTTTGTTGTGCCCGTTGCCAAGCGCTCTGGAGCACTGTTTATGATGAAAGCGGAACACCTCTTGCGGTTCTGTTCTCAGAACTCCTGAGTTAAACAATTTGTGACTCTTGCTGCCAATGCCAGTGGAAAGCATTTCTAATACATCTGGCAGGGAGAAACTGTACCTGGAGAAGACATCTGTCAGGAGCTTGCACCTCCACCTTCTGCACACATGGATAGGCAGAAGGTTCAAATAGCCAAGCTCTTATGCAACCTGAAAGCTGCAGTCAGAAGGCTGTGCTCCTTGTCAGAGCGAAGCATCAGCACGCACATTTGAGTTTGGCAAGCACTAAAGAGCCGCAGAAGAGCGTGGCCTTTCAAAATGAGCCAGGAAAAAGCATTTGCTTCATGTGCCTTTGTCATCACCTCGGAACAGGTAGCAGCATAAACAGGATGCGGCTTAAGTTCTTGCAAGTGACAGCTAAAGTCAATTGAGCAAGCGGGCTTACCACAGCTACGGTCCTCCGCATTCTGAAAGCTTTGCGCACAAGCCGGATGCTAAGCGCCTTCCTTCGCCTTTTGGCACGGCTCGTGCATTGCCAGTCCTGGGCATGAATGATCGCTATGCGGCACACATGGTTTGTTGTGCCCGTTGCCAAGCGCTCTGGAGCACTGTTTATGATGAAAGCGGAACACCTCTTGCGGTTCTGTTCTCAGAACTCCTGAGTTAAACAATTTGTGACTCTTGCTGCCAATGCCAGTGGAAAGCATTTCTAATACATCTGGCAGGGAGAAACTGTACCTGGAGAAGACATCTGTCAGGAACTTGAACCTGCACCTTCTGCACACATGGATAGGCAGAAGGTTCAAATAGCCAAGCTCTTATGCAACCTGAAAGCTGCAGTCAGAAGGCTGTGCTCCTTGTCAGAGCGAAGCATCAGCACGCACATTTGAGTTTGGCAAGCACTAAAGAGCCGCAGAAGAGCGTGGCCTTTCAAAATGAGCCAGGAAAAAGCATTTGCTTCATGTGCCTTTGTCATCACCTCCGAACAGGTAGCAGCATAAACAGGATGCGGCTTAAGTTCTTGCAAGTGACAGCTAAAGTCAATTGAGCAAGCGGGCTTACCACAGCTACGGTCCTCCGCATTCTGAAAGCTTTGCGCACAAGCCGGATGCTAAGCGCCTTCCTTCGCCTTTTGGCACTGCTCGTGCATTGCCAGTCCTGGGCATGAATGATCGCTATGCGGCACACATGGTTTGTTGTGCCCGTTGCCAAGCGCTCTGGAGCACTGTTTATGATGAAAGCGGAACACCTCTTGCGGTTCTGTTCTCAGAACTCCTGAGTTAAACAATTTGTGACTCTTGCTGCCAATGCCAGTGGAAAGCATTTCTAATACATCTGGCAGGGAGAAACTGTACCTCGAGAAGACATCTGTCAGGAGCTTGCACTTCCACCTTCTGCACACATGGATAGGCAGAAGGTTCAAATAGCCAAGCTCTTATGCAACCTGAAAGCTGCAGTCAGAAGGCTGTGCTCCTTGTCAGAGCGAAGCATCAGCACGCACATTTGAGTTTGGCAAGCACTAAAGAGCCGCAGAAGAGCGTGGCCTTTCAAAATGAGCCAGGAAAAAGCATTTGCTTCATGTGCCTTTGTCATCACCTCGGAACAGGTAGCAGCATAAACAGGATGCGGCTTAAGTTCTTGCAAGTGACAGCTAAAGTCAATTGAGCAAGCGGGCTTACCACACCTACGGTCCTCCGCATTCTGAAAGCTTTGCGCACAAGCCGGATGCTAAGCGCCTTCCTTCGCCTTTTGGCACTGCTCGTGCATTGCCAGTCCTGGGCATGAATGATCGCTATGCGGCACACATGGTTTGTTGTGCCCGTTGCCAAGCGCTCTGGAGCACTGTTTATGATGAAAGCGGAACACCTCTTGCGGTTCTGTTCTCAGAACTCCTGAGTTAAACAATTTGTGACTCTTGCTGCCAATGCCAGTGGAAAGCATTTCTAATACATCTGGCAGGGAGAAACTGTACCTGGAGAAGACATCTGTCAGGAACTTGCACCTGCACCTTCTGCACACATGGATATGCAGAAGGTTCAAATAGCCAAGCTCTTATGCAACCTGAAAGCTGCAGTCAGAAGGCTGTGCTCCTTGTCAGAGCGAAGCATCAGCACGCACATTTGAGTTTGGCAAGCACTAAAGAGCCGCAGAAGAGCGTGGCCTTTCAAAATGAGCCAGGAAAAAGCATTTGCTTCATGTGCCTTTGTCATCACCTCGGAACAGGTAGCAGCATAAACAGGATGCAGCTTAAGTTCTTGCAAGTGACAGCTAAAGTCAATTGAGCAAGCGGGCTTACCACAGCTACCGTCCTCCGCATTCTGAAAGCTTTGCGCACAAGCCGGATGCTAAGCGCCTTCCTTCGCCTTTTGGCACTCCTCGTGCATTGCCAGTCCTAAGCGTGAATGGTCGCTATGCGGCACACATGGTTTGTTGTGCCCGTTGCCAAGCGCTCTGGAGCACTGTTTATGATGAAAGCGGAACACCTCTTGCGGTTCTGTTCTCAGAACTCCTGAGTTAAACAATTTGTGACTCTTGCTGCCAATGCCAGTGGAAAGCATTTCTAATACATCTGGCAGGGAGAAACTGTACCTGGAGAAGACATCTGTCAGGAGCTTGCACCTGCACCTTCTGCACACATGGATATGCAGAAGGTTCAAATAGCCAAGCTCTTATGCCACCTGAAAGCTGCAGTCAGAAGGCTGTGCTCCTTGTCAGAGCGAAGCATCAGCACGCACATTTGAGTTTGGCAAGCACTAAAGAGCCGCAGAAGAGCGTGGCCTTTCAAAATGAGCCAGGAAAAAGCATTTGCTTCATGTGCCTTTGTCATCACCTCGGAACAGGTAGCAGCATAAACAGGATGCGGCTTAAGTTCTTGCAAGTGACAGCTAAAGTCAATTGAGCAAGCGGGCTTACCACAGCTACGGTCCTCCGCATTCTGAAAGCTTTGCGCACAAGCCGGATGCTAAGCGCCTTCCTTCGCCTTTTGGCACTGCTCGTGCATTGCCAGTCCTGGGCATGAATGATCGCTATGCGGCACACATGGTTTGTTGTGCCCGTTGCCAAGCGCTCTGGAGCACTGTTTATGATGAAAGCGGAACACCTCTTGCGGTTCTGTTCTCAGAACTCCTGAGTTAAACAATTTGTGACTCTTGCTGCCAATGCCAGTGGAAAGCATTTCTAATACATCTGGCAGGGAGAAACTGTACCTGGAGAAGACATCTGTCAGGAACTTGCACCTCCACCTTCTGCACACATGGATATGCAGAAGGTTCAAATAGCCAAGCTCTTATGCAACCTGAAAGCTGCAGTCAGAAGGCTGTGCTCCTTGTCAGAGCGAAGCATCAGCATGCACATTTGAGTTTGGCAAGCACTAAAGAGCCGCAGAAGAGCGTGGCCTTTCAAAATGAGCCAGGAAAAAGCATTTGCTTCATGTGCCTTTGTCATCACCTCGGAACAGGTAGCAGCATAAACAGGATGCGGCTTAAGTTCTTGCAAGTGACAGCTAAAGTCAATTGAGCAAGCGGGCTTACCACAGCTACCGTCCTCCGCATTCTGAAAGCTTTGCGCACAAGCCGGATGCTAAGCACCTTCCTTCGCCTTTTGGCACTGCTCGTGCATTGCCAGTCCTGGGCATGAATGGTCGCTATGCGGCACACATGGTTTGTTGTGCCCGTTGCCAAGCGCTCTGGAGCACTGTTTATGATGAAAGCGGAACACCTCTTGCGGTTCTGTTCTCAGAACTCCTGAGTTAAACAATTTGTGACTCTTGCTGCCAATGCCAGTGGAAAACATTTCTAATACATCTGGCAGGGAGAAACTGTACCTGGAGAAGACATCTGTCAGGAACTTGCACCTGCACCTTCTGCACACATGGATATGCAGAAGGTTCAAATAGCCAAGCTCTTATGCCACCTGAAGGCTGCAGTCAGAAGGCTGTGCTCCTTGTCAGAGCGAAGCATCAGCACGCACATTTGAGTTTGGCAAGCACTAAAGAGCCGCAGAAGAGCGTGGCCTTTCAAAATGAGCCAGGAAAAAGCATTTGCTTCATGTGCCTTTGTCATCACCTCGGAACAGGTAGCAGCATAAACAGGATGCGGCTTAAGTTCTTGCAAGTGACAGCTAAAGTCAATTGAGCAAGCGGGCTTACCACAGCTACGGTCCTCCGCATTCTGAAAGCTTTGCGCACAAGCCGGATGCTAAGCGCCTTCCTTCGCCTTTTGGCACTGCTCGTGCATTGCCAGTCCTGGGCATGAATGATCGCTATGCGGCACACATGGTTTGTTGTGCCCGTTGCCAAGCGCTCTGGAGCACTGTTTATGATGAAAGCGGAACACCTCTTGCGGTTCTGTTCTCAGAACTCCTGAGTTAAACAATTTGTGACTCTTGCTGCCAATGCCAGTGGAAAACATTTCTAATACATCTGGCAGGGAGAAACTGTACCTGGAGAAGACATCTGTCAGGAGCTTGCACCTCCACCTTCTGCACACATGGATATGCAGAAGGTTCAAATAGCCAAGCTCTTATGCAACCTGAAAGCTGCAGTCAGAAGGCTGTGCTCCTTGTCAGAGCGAAGCATCAGCATGCACATTTGAGTTTGGCAAGCACTAAAGAGCCGCAAAAGAGCGTGGCCTTTCAAAATGAGCCAGGAAAAAGCATTTGCTTCATGTGCCTTTGTCATCACCTCGGAACAGGTAGCAGCATAAACAGGATGCGGCTTAAGTTCTTGCAAGTGACAGCTAAAGTCAATTGAGCAAGCGGGCTTACCACAGCTACCGTCCTCCGCATTCTGAAAGCTTTGCGCACAAGCCGGATGCTAAGCACCTTCCTTCGCCTTTTGGCACTGCTCGTGCATTGCCAGTCCTGGGCATGAATGGTCGCTATGCGGCACACATGGTTTGTTGTGCCCGTTGCCAAGCGCTCTGGAGCACTGTTTATGATGAAAGCGGAACACCTCTTGCGGTTCTGTTCTCAGAACTCCTGAGTTAAACAATTTGTGACTCTTGCTGCCAATGCCAGTGGAAAACATTTCTAATACATCTGGCAGGGAGAAACTGTACCTGGAGAAGACATCTGTCAGGAGCTTGCACCTGCACCTTCTGCACACATGGATATGCAGAAGGTTCAAATAGCCAAGCTCTTATGCAACCTGAAAGCTGCAGTCAGAAGGCTGTGCTCCTTGTCAGAGCGAAGCATCAGCACGCACATTTGAGTTTGGCAAGCACTAAAGAGCCGCAGAAGAGCGTGGCCTTTCAAAATGAGCCAGGAAAAAGCATTTGCTTCATGTGCCTTTGTCATCACCTCGGAACAGGTAGCAGCATAAACAGGATGCGGCTTAAGTTCTTGCAAGTGACAGCTAAAGTCAATTGAGCAAGCGGGCTTACCACAGCTACGGTCCTCCGCATTCTGAAAGCTTTGCGCACAAGCCGGATGCTAAGCGCCTTCCTTCGCCTTTTGGCACTCCTCGTGCATTGCCAGTCCTAAGCGTGAATGGTCGCTATGCGGCACACATGGTTTGTTGTGCCCGTTGCCAAGCGCTCTGGAGCACTGTTTATGATGAAAGCGGAACACCTCTTGCGGTTCTGTTCTCAGAACTCCTGAGTTAAACAATTTGTGACTCTTGCTGCCAATGCCAGTGGAAAGCATTTCTAATACATCTGGCAGGGAGAAACTGTACCTGGAGAAGACATCTGTCAGGAGCTTGCACCTGCACCTTCTGCACACATGGATATGCAGAAGGTTCAAATAGCCAAGCTCTTATGCAACCTGAAAGCTGCAGTCAGAAGGCTGTGCTCCTTGTCAGAGCGAAGCATCAGCACGCACATTTGAGTTTGGCAAGCACTAAAGAGCCGCAGAAGAGCGTGGCCTTTCAAAATGAGCCAGGAAAAAGCATTTGCTTCATGTGCCTTTGTCATCACCTCGGAACAGGTAGCAGCATAAACAGGATGCGGCTTAAGTTCTTGCAAGTGACAGCTAAAGTCAATTGAGCAAGCGGGCTTACCACAGCTACCGTCCTCCGCATTCTGAAAGCTTTGCGCACAAGCCGGATGCTAAGCGCCTTCCTTCGCCTTTTGGCACTGCTCGTGCATTGCCAGTCCTGGGCATGAATGGTCGCTATGCGGCACACATGGTTTGTTGTGCCCGTTGCCAAGCACTCTGGAGCACTGTTTATGATGAAAGCGGAACACCTCTTGCGGTTCTGTTCTCAGAACTCCTGAGTTAAACAATTTGTGACTCTTGCTGCCAATGCCAGTGGAAAGCATTTCTAATACATCTGGCAGGGAGAAACTGTACCTGGAGAAGACATCTGTCAGGAACTTGCACCTGCACCTTCTGCACACATGGATATGCAGAAGGTTCAAATAGCCAAGCTCTTATGCCACCTGAAGGCTGCAGTCAGAAGGCTGTGCTCCTTGTCAGAGCGAAGCATCAGCACGCACATTTGAGTTTGGCAAGCACTAAAGAGCCGCAGAAGAGCGTGGCCTTTCAAAATGAGCCAGGAAAAAGCATTTGCTTCATGTGCCTTTGTCATCACCTCGGAACAGGTAGCAGCATAAACAGGATGCGGCTTAAGTTCTTGCAAGTGACAGCTAAAGTCAATTGAGCAAGCGGGCTTACCACAGCTACGGTCCTCCGCATTCTGAAAGCTTTGCGCACAAGCCGGATGCTAAGCGCCTTCCTTCGCCTTTTGGCACTGCTCGTGCATTGCCAGTCCTGGGCATGAATGATCGCTATGCGGCACACATGGTTTGTTGTGCCCGTTGCCAAGCGCTCTGGAGCACTGTTTATGATGAAAGCGGAACACCTCTTGCGGTTCTGTTCTCAGAACTCCTGAGTTAAACAATTTGTGACTCTTGCTGCCAATGCCAGTGGAAAACATTTCTAATACATCTGGCAGGGAGAAACTGTACCTGGAGAAGACATCTGTCAGGAGCTTGCACCTCCACCTTCTGCACACATGGATATGCAGAAGGTTCAAATAGCCAAGCTCTTATGCAACCTGAAAGCTGCAGTCAGAAGGCTGTGCTCCTTGTCAGAGCGAAGCATCAGCATGCACATTTGAGTTTGGCAAGCACTAAAGAGCCGCAGAAGAGCGTGGCCTTTCAAAATGAGCCAGGAAAAAGCATTTGCTTCATGTGCCTTTGTCATCACCTCGGAACAGGTAGCAGCATAAACAGGATGCGGCTTAAGTTCTTGCAAGTGACAGCTAAAGTCAATTGAGCAAGCGGGCTTACCACAGCTACCGTCCTCCGCATTCTGAAAGCTTTGCGCACAAGCCGGATGCTAAGCACCTTCCTTCGCCTTTTGGCACTGCTCGTGCATTGCCAGTCCTGGGCATGAATGGTCGCTATGCGGCACACATGGTTTGTTGTGCCCGTTGCCAAGCGCTCTGGAGCACTGTTTATGATGAAAGCGGAACACCTCTTGCGGTTCTGTTCTCAGAACTCCTGAGTTAAACAATTTGTGACTCTTGCTGCCAATGCCAGTGGAAAGCATTTCTAATACATCTGGCAGGGAGAAACTGTACCTGGAGAAGACATCTGTCAGGAACTTGCACCTGCACCTTCTGCACACATGGATATGCAGAAGGTTCAAATAGCCAAGCTCTTATGCAACCTGAAAGCTGCAGTCAGAAGGCTGTGCTCCTTGTCAGAGCGAAGCATCAGCACGCACATTTGAGTTTGGCAAGCACTAAAGAGCCGCAGAAGAGCGTGGCCTTTCAAAATGAGCCAGGAAAAAGCATTTGCTTCATGTGCCTTTGTCATCACCTCGGAACAGGTAGCAGCATAAACAGGATGCAGCTTAAGTTCTTGCAAGTGACAGCTAAAGTCAATTGAGCAAGCGGGCTTACCACAGCTACCGTCCTCCGCATTCTGAAAGCTTTGCGCACAAGCCGGATGCTAAGCGCCTTCCTTCGCCTTTTGGCACTCCTCGTGCATTGCCAGTCCTAAGCGTGAATGGTCGCTATGCGGCACACATGGTTTGTTGTGCCCGTTGCCAAGCGCTCTGGAGCACTGTTTATGATGAAAGCGGAACACCTCTTGCGGTTCTGTTCTCAGAACTCCTGAGTTAAACAATTTGTGACTCTTGCTGCCAATGCCAGTGGAAAGCATTTCTAATACATCTGGCAGGGAGAAACTGTACCTGGAGAAGACATCTGTCAGGAGCTTGCACCTGCACCTTCTGCACACATGGATATGCAGAAGGTTCAAATAGCCAAGCTCTTATGCAACCTGAAAGCTGCAGTCAGAAGGCTGTGCTCCTTGTCAGAGCGAAGCATCAGCACGCACATTTGAGTTTGGCAAGCACTAAAGAGCCGCAGAAGAGCGTGGCCTTTCAAAATGAGCCAGGAAAAAGCATTTGCTTCATGTGCCTTTGTCATCACCTCGGAACAGGTAGCAGCATAAACAGGATGCGGCTTAAGTTCTTGCAAGTGACAGCTAAAGTCAATTGAGCAAGCGGGCTTACCACAGCTACCGTCCTCCGCATTCTGAAAGCTTTGCGCACAAGCCGGATGCTAAGCGCCTTCCTTCGCCTTTTGGCACTGCTCGTGCATTGCCAGTCCTGGGCATGAATGGTCGCTATGCGGCACACATGGTTTGTTGTGCCCGTTGCCAAGCACTCTGGAGCACTGTTTATGATGAAAGCGGAACACCTCTTGCGGTTCTGTTCTCAGAACTCCTGAGTTAAACAATTTGTGACTCTTGCTGCCAATGCCAGTGGAAAGCATTTCTAATACATCTGGCAGGGAGAAACTGTACCTGGAGAAGACATCTGTCAGGAACTTGCACCTGCACCTTCTGCACACATGGATATGCAGAAGGTTCAAATAGCCAAGCTCTTATGCCACCTGAAAGCTGCAGTCAGAAGGCTGTGCTCCTTGTCAGAGCGAAGCATCAGCACGCACATTTGAGTTTGGCAAGCACTAAAGAGCCGCAGAAGAGCGTGGCCTTTCAAAATGAGCCAGGAAAAAGCATTTGCTTCATGTGCCTTTGTCATCACCTCGGAACAGGTAGCAGCATAAACAGGATGCGGCTTAAGTTCTTGCAAGTGACAGCTAAAGTCAATTGAGCAAGCGGGCTTACCACAGCTACGGTCCTCCGCATTCTGAAAGCTTTGCGCACAAGCCGGATGCTAAGCGCCTTCCTTCGCCTTTTGGCACTGCTCGTGC
Source organism: Poecile atricapillus (assembly GCF_030490865.1). Lineage (NCBI taxonomy): Eukaryota > Metazoa > Chordata > Aves > Passeriformes > Paridae > Poecile > Poecile atricapillus. Next base: position 116,917,741 of record NC_081249.1, on the reverse strand, counting down.
ATTGCCAGTCCTGGGCATGAATGATCGCTATGCGGCACACATGGTTTGTTGTGCCCGTTGCCAAGCGCTCTGGAGCACTGTTTATGATGAAAGCGGAACACCTCTTGCGGTTCTGTTCTCAGAACTCCTGAGTTAAACAATTTGTGACTCTTGCTGCCAATGCCAGTGGAAAGCATTTCTAATACATCTGGCAGGGAGAAACTGTACCTGGAGAAGACATCTGTCAGGAACTTGCACCTCCACCTTCTGCACACATGGATATGCAGAAGGTTCAAATAGCCAAGCTCTTATGCAACCTGAAAGCTGCAGTCAGAAGGCTGTGCTCCTTGTCAGAGCGAAGCATCAGCATGCACATTTGAGTTTGGCAAGCACTAAAGAGCCGCAGAAGAGCGTGGCCTTTCAAAATGAGCCAGGAAAAAGCATTTGCTTCATGTGCCTTTGTCATCACCTCGGAACAGGTAGCAGCATAAACAGGATGCGGCTTAAGTTCTTGCAAGTGACAGCTAAAGTCAATTGAGCAAGCGGGCTTACCACAGCTACCGTCCTCCGCATTCTGAAAGCTTTGCGCACAAGCCGGATGCTAAGCACCTTCCTTCGCCTTTTGGCACTGCTCGTGCATTGCCAGTCCTGGGCATGAATGGTCGCTATGCGGCACACATGGTTTGTTGTGCCCGTTGCCAAGCGCTCTGGAGCACTGTTTATGATGAAAGCGGAACACCTCTTGCGGTTCTGTTCTCAGAACTCCTGAGTTAAACAATTTGTGACTCTTGCTGCCAATGCCAGTGGAAAACATTTCTAATACATCTGGCAGGGAGAAACTGTACCTGGAGAAGACATCTGTCAGGAACTTGCACCTGCACCTTCTGCACACATGGATATGCAGAAGGTTCAAATAGCCAAGCTCTTATGCCACCTGAAGGCTGCAGTCAGAAGGCTGTGCTCCTTGTCAGAGCGAAGCATCAGCACGCACATTTGAGTTTGGCAAGCACTAAAGAGCCGCAGAAGAGCGTGGCCTTTCAAAATGAGCCAGGAAAAAGCATTTGCTTCATGTGCCTTTGTCATCACCTCGGAACAGGTAGCAGCATAAACAGGATGCGGCTTAAGTTCTTGCAAGTGACAGCTAAAGTCAATTGAGCAAGCGGGCTTACCACAGCTACGGTCCTCCGCATTCTGAAAGCTTTGCGCACAAGCCGGATGCTAAGCGCCTTCCTTCGCCTTTTGGCACTGCTCGTGCATTGCCAGTCCTGGGCATGAATGATCGCTATGCGGCACACATGGTTTGTTGTGCCCGTTGCCAAGCGCTCTGGAGCACTGTTTATGATGAAAGCGGAACACCTCTTGCGGTTCTGTTCTCAGAACTCCTGAGTTAAACAATTTGTGACTCTTGCTGCCAATGCCAGTGGAAAACATTTCTAATACATCTGGCAGGGAGAAACTGTACCTGGAGAAGACATCTGTCAGGAGCTTGCACCTCCACCTTCTGCACACATGGATATGCAGAAGGTTCAAATAGCCAAGCTCTTATGCAACCTGAAAGCTGCAGTCAGAAGGCTGTGCTCCTTGTCAGAGCGAAGCATCAGCATGCACATTTGAGTTTGGCAAGCACTAAAGAGCCGCAAAAGAGCGTGGCCTTTCAAAATGAGCCAGGAAAAAGCATTTGCTTCATGTGCCTTTGTCATCACCTCGGAACAGGTAGCAGCATAAACAGGATGCGGCTTAAGTTCTTGCAAGTGACAGCTAAAGTCAATTGAGCAAGCGGGCTTACCACAGCTACCGTCCTCCGCATTCTGAAAGCTTTGCGCACAAGCCGGATGCTAAGCACCTTCCTTCGCCTTTTGGCACTGCTCGTGCATTGCCAGTCCTGGGCATGAATGGTCGCTATGCGGCACACATGGTTTGTTGTGCCCGTTGCCAAGCGCTCTGGAGCACTGTTTATGATGAAAGCGGAACACCTCTTGCGGTTCTGTTCTCAGAACTCCTGAGTTAAACAATTTGTGACTCTTGCTGCCAATGCCAGTGGAAAACATTTCTAATACATCTGGCAGGGAGAAACTGTACCTGGAGAAGACATCTGTCAGGAGCTTGCACCTCCACCTTCTGCACACATGGATATGCAGAAGGTTCAAATAGCCAAGCTCTTATGCAACCTGAAAGCTGCAGTCAGAAGGCTGTGCTCCTTGTCAGAGCGAAGCATCAGCACGCACATTTGAGTTTGGCAAGCACTAAAGAGCCGCAGAAGAGCGTGGCCTTTCAAAATGAGCCAGGAAAAAGCATTTGCTTCATGTGCCTTTGTCATCACCTCGGAACAGGTAGCAGCATAAACAGGATGCGGCTTAAGTTCTTGCAAGTGACAGCTAAAGTCAATTGAGCAAGCGGGCTTACCACAGCTACGGTCCTCCGCATTCTGAAAGCTTTGCGCACAAGCCGGATGCTAAGCGCCTTCCTTCGCCTTTTGGCACTCCTCGTGCATTGCCAGTCCTAAGCGTGAATGGTCGCTATGCGGCACACATGGTTTGTTGTGCCCGTTGCCAAGCGCTCTGGAGCACTGTTTATGATGAAAGCGGAACACCTCTTGCGGTTCTGTTCTCAGAACTCCTGAGTTAAACAATTTGTGACTCTTGCTGCCAATGCCAGTGGAAAGCATTTCTAATACATCTGGCAGGGAGAAACTGTACCTGGAGAAGACATCTGTCAGGAGCTTGCACCTGCACCTTCTGCACACATGGATATGCAGAAGGTTCAAATAGCCAAGCTCTTATGCAACCTGAAAGCTGCAGTCAGAAGGCTGTGCTCCTTGTCAGAGCGAAGCATCAGCACGCACATTTGAGTTTGGCAAGCACTAAAGAGCCGCAGAAGAGCGTGGCCTTTCAAAATGAGCCAGGAAAAAGCATTTGCTTCATGTGCCTTTGTCATCACCTCGGAACAGGTAGCAGCATAAACAGGATGCGGCTTAAGTTCTTGCAAGTGACAGCTAAAGTCAATTGAGCAAGCGGGCTTACCACAGCTACCGTCCTCCGCATTCTGAAAGCTTTGCGCACAAGCCGGATGCTAAGCGCCTTCCTTCGCCTTTTGGCACTGCTCGTGCATTGCCAGTCCTGGGCATGAATGGTCGCTATGCGGCACACATGGTTTGTTGTGCCCGTTGCCAAGCACTCTGGAGCACTGTTTATGATGAAAGCGGAACACCTCTTGCGGTTCTGTTCTCAGAACTCCTGAGTTAAACAATTTGTGACTCTTGCTGCCAATGCCAGTGGAAAGCATTTCTAATACATCTGGCAGGGAGAAACTGTACCTCGAGAAGACATCTGTCAGGAACTTGCACCTGCACCTTCTGCACACATGGATATGCAGAAGGTTCAAATAGCCAAGCTCTTATGCCACCTGAAAGCTGCAGTCAGAAGGCTGTGCTCCTTGTCAGAGCGAAGCATCAGCACGCACATTTGAGTTTGGCAAGCACTAAAGAGCCGCAGAAGAGCGTGGCCTTTCAAAATGAGCCAGGAAAAAGCATTTGCTTCATGTGCCTTTGTCATCACCTCGGAACAGGTAGCAGCATAAACAGGATGCGGCTTAAGTTCTTGCAAGTGACAGCTAAAGTCAATTGAGCAAGCGGGCTTACCACAGCTACGGTCCTCCGCATTCTGAAAGCTTTGCGCACAAGCCGGATGCTAAGCGCCTTCCTTCGCCTTTTGGCACTGCTCGTGCATTGCCAGTCCTGGGCATGAATGATCGCTATGCGGCACACATGGTTTGTTGTGCCCGTTGCCAAGCGCTCTGGAGCACTGTTTATGATGAAAGCGGAACACCTCTTGCGGTTCTGTTCTCAGAACTCCTGAGTTAAACAATTTGTGACTCTTGCTGCCAATGCCAGTGGAAAACATTTCTAATACATCTGGCAGGGAGAAACTGTACCTGGAGAAGACATCTGTCAGGAGCTTGCACCTCCACCTTCTGCACACATGGATATGCAGAAGGTTCAAATAGCCAAGCTCTTATGCAACCTGAAAGCTGCAGTCAGAAGGCTGTGCTCCTTGTCAGAGCGAAGCATCAGCATGCACATTTGAGTTTGGCAAGCACTAAAGAGCCGCAGAAGAGCGTGGCCTTTCAAAATGAGCCAGGAAAAAGCATTTGCTTCATGTGCCTTTGTCATCACCTCGGAACAGGTAGCAGCATAAACAGGATGCGGCTTAAGTTCTTGCAAGTGACAGCTAAAGTCAATTGAGCAAGCGGGCTTACCACAGCTACCGTCCTCCGCATTCTGAAAGCTTTGCGCACAAGCCGGATGCTAAGCACCTTCCTTCGCCTTTTGGCACTGCTCGTGCATTGCCAGTCCTGGGCATGAATGGTCGCTATGCGGCACACATGGTTTGTTGTGCCCGTTGCCAAGCGCTCTGGAGCACTGTTTATGATGAAAGCGGAACACCTCTTGCGGTTCTGTTCTCAGAACTCCTGAGTTAAACAATTTGTGACTCTTGCTGCCAATGCCAGTGGAAAACATTTCTAATACATCTGGCAGGGAGAAACTGTACCTGGAGAAGACATCTGTCAGGAACTTGCACCTGCACCTTCTGCACACATGGATATGCAGAAGGTTCAAATAGCCAAGCTCTTATGCCACCTGAAGGCTGCAGTCAGAAGGCTGTGCTCCTTGTCAGAGCGAAGCATCAGCACGCACATTTGAGTTTGGCAAGCACTAAAGAGCCGCAGAAGAGCGTGGCCTTTCAAAATGAGCCAGGAAAAAGCATTTGCTTCATGTGCCTTTGTCATCACCTCCGAACAGGTAGCAGCATAAACAGGATGCGGCTTAAGTTCTTGCAAGTGACAGCTAAAGTCAATTGAGCAAGCGGGCTTACCACAGCTACGGTCCTCCGCATTCTGAAAGCTTTGCGCACAAGCCGGATGCTAAGCGCCTTCCTTCGCCTTTTGGCACTGCTCGTGCATTGCCAGTCCTGGGCATGAATGATCGCTATGCGGCACACATGGTTTGTTGTGCCCGTTGCCAAGCGCTCTGGAGCACTGTTTATGATGAAAGCGGAACACCTCTTGCGGTTCTGTTCTCAGAACTCCTGAGTTAAACAATTTGTGACTCTTGCTGCCAATGCCAGTGGAAAACATTTCTAATACATCTGGCAGGGAGAAACTGTACCTGGAGAAGACATCTGTCAGGAGCTTGCACCTCCACCTTCTGCACACATGGATATGCAGAAGGTTCAAATAGCCAAGCTCTTATGCAACCTGAAAGCTGCAGTCAGAAGGCTGTGCTCCTTGTCAGAGCGAAGCATCAGCATGCACATTTGAGTTTGGCAAGCACTAAAGAGCCGCAAAAGAGCGTGGCCTTTCAAAATGAGCCAGGAAAAAGCATTTGCTTCATGTGCCTTTGTCATCACCTCGGAACAGGTAGCAGCATAAACAGGATGCGGCTTAAGTTCTTGCAAGTGACAGCTAAAGTCAATTGAGCAAGCGGGCTTACCACAGCTACCGTCCTCCGCATTCTGAAAGCTTTGCGCACAAGCCGGATGCTAAGCACCTTCCTTCGCCTTTTGGCACTGCTCGTGCATTGCCAGTCCTGGGCATGAATGGTCGCTATGCGGCACACATGGTTTGTTGTGCCCGTTGCCAAGCGCTCTGGAGCACTGTTTATGATGAAAGCGGAACACCTCTTGCGGTTCTGTTCTCAGAACTCCTGAGTTAAACAATTTGTGACTCTTGCTGCCAATGCCAGTGGAAAACATTTCTAATACATCTGGCAGGGAGAAACTGTACCTGGAGAAGACATCTGTCAGGAGCTTGCACCTGCACCTTCTGCACACATGGATATGCAGAAGGTTCAAATAGCCAAGCTCTTATGCAACCTGAAAGCTGCAGTCAGAAGGCTGTGCTCCTTGTCAGAGCGAAGCATCAGCACGCACATTTGAGTTTGGCAAGCACTAAAGAGCCGCAGAAGAGCGTGGCCTTTCAAAATGAGCCAGGAAAAAGCATTTGCTTCATGTGCCTTTGTCATCACCTCGGAACAGGTAGCAGCATAAACAGGATGCGGCTTAAGTTCTTGCAAGTGACAGCTAAAGTCAATTGAGCAAGCGGGCTTACCACAGCTACGGTCCTCCGCATTCTGAAAGCTTTGCGCACAAGCCGGATGCTAAGCGCCTTCCTTCGCCTTTTGGCACTGCTCGTGCATTGCCAGTCCTGGGCATGAATGGTCGCTATGCGGCACACATGGTTTGTTGTGCCCGTTGCCAAGCGCTCTGAAGCACTGTTTATGATGAAAGCGGAACACCTCTTGCGGTTCTGTTCTCAGAACTCCTGAGTTAAACAATTTGTGACTCTTGCTGCCAATGCCAGTGGAAAGCATTTCTAATACATCTGGCAGGGAGAAACTGTACCTGGAGAAGACATCTGTCAGGAATTTGCACCTGCACCTTCTGCACACATGGATAGGCAGAAGGTTCAAATAGCCAAGCTCTTATGCAACCTGAAAGCTGCAGTCAGAAGGCTGTGCTCCTTGTCAGAGCGAAGCATCAGCACGCACATTTGAGTTTGGCAAGCACTAAAGAGCCGCAGAAGAGCGTGGCCTTTCAAAATGAGCCAGGAAAAAGCATTTGCTTCATGTGCCTTTGTCATCACCTCGGAACAGGTAGCAGCATAAACAGGATGCGGCTTAAGTTCTTGCAAGTGACAGCTAAAGTCAATTGAGCAAGCGGGCTTACCACAGCTACGGTCCTCCGCATTCTGAAAGCTTTGCGCACAAGCCGGATGCTAAGCGCCTTCCTTCGCCTTTTGGCACGGCTCGTGCATTGCCAGTCCTGGGCATGAATGATCGCTATGCGGCACACATGGTTTGTTGTGCCCGTTGCCAAGCGCTCTGGAGCACTGTTTATGATGAAAGCGGAACACCTCTTGCGGTTCTGTTCTCAGAACTCCTGAGTTAAACAATTTGTGACTCTTGCTGCCAATGCCAGTGGAAAGCATTTCTAATACATCTGGCAGGGAGAAACTGTACCTGGAGAAGACATCTGTCAGGAGCTTGCACCTGCACCTTCTGCACACATGGATATGCAGAAGGTTCAAATAGCCAAGCTCTTATGCAACCTGAAAGCTGCAGTCAGAAGGCTGTGCTCCTTGTCAGAGCGAAGCATCAGCACGCACATTTGAGTTTGGCAAGCACTAAAGAGCCGCAGAAGAGCGTGGCCTTTCAAAATGAGCCAGGAAAAAGCATTTGCTTCATGTGCCTTTGTCATCACCTCGGAACAGGTAGCAGCATAAACAGGATGCGGCTTAAGTTCTTGCAAGTGACAGCTAAAGTCAATTGAGCAAGCGGGCTTACCACAGCTACGGTCCTCCGCATTCTGAAAGCTTTGCGCACAAGCCGGATGCTAAGCGCCTTCCTTCGCCTTTTGGCACTCCTCGTGCATTGCCAGTCCTGGGCGTGAATGGTCGCTATGCGGCACACATGGTTTGTTGTGCTTGTTGCCAAGCGCTCTGGAGCACTGTTTATGATGAAAGCGGAACACCTCTTGCGTTTCTGTTCTCAGAACTCCTGAGTTAAACAATTTGTGACTCTTGCTGCCAATGCCAGTGGAAAGCATTTCTAATACATCTGGCAGGGAGAAACTGTACCTGGAGAAGACATCTGTCAGGAGCTTGCACTTCCACCTTCTGCACACATGGATAGGCAGAAGGTTCAAATAGCCAAGCTCTTATGCAACCTGAAAGCTGCAGTCAGAAGGCTGTGCTCCTTGTCAGAGCGAAGCATCAGCACGCACATTTGAGTTTGGCAAGCACTAAAGAGCCGCAGAAGAGCGTGGCCTTTCAAAATGAGCCAGGAAAAAGCATTTGCTTCATGTGCCTTTGTCATCACCTCGGAACAGGTAGCAGCATAAACAGGATGTGGCTTAAGTTCTTGCAAGTGACAGCTAAAGTCAATTGAGCAAGCGGGCTTACCACAGCTACCGTCCTCCGCATTCTGAAAGCTTTGCGCACAAGCCGGATGCTAAGCGCCTTCCTTCGCCTTTTGGCACTGCTCGTGCATTGCCAGTCCTGGGCATGAATGGTCGCTATGCGGCACACATGGTTTGTTGTGCCCGTTGCCAAGCGCTCTGGAGCACTGTTTATGATGAAAGCGGAACACCTCTTGCGGTTCTGTTCTCAGAACTCCTGAGTTAAACAATTTGTGACTCTTGCTGCCAATGCCAGTGGAAAGCATTTCCAATATGCCTGGCAGGGAGAAACTGTACCTGGAGAAGACATCTGTCAGGAGCTTGCACCTGCACCTTCTGCACACATGGATATGCAGAAGGTTCAAATAGCCAAGCTCTTATGCAACCTGAAAGCTGCAGTCAGAAGGCTGTGCTCCTTGTCAGAGCGAAGCATCAGCACGCACATTTGAGTTTGGCAAGCACTAAAGAGCCGCAGAAGAGCGTGGCCTTTCAAAATGAGCCAGGAAAAAGCATTTGCTTCATGTGCCTTTGTCATCACCTCGGAACAGGTAGCAGCATAAACAGGATGCGGCTTAAGTTCTTGCAAGTGACAGCTAAAGTCAATTGAGCAAGCGGGCTTACCACAGCTACCGTCCTCCGCATTCTGAAAGCTTTGCGCACAAGCCGGATGCTAAGCACCTTCCTTCGCCTTTTGGCACTGCTCGTGCATTGCCAGTCCTGGGCATGAATGGTCGCTATGCGGCACACATGGTTTGTTGTGCCCGTTGCCAAGCGCTCTGGAGCACTGTTTATGATGAAAGCGGAACACCTCTTGCGGTTCTGTTCTCAGAACTCCTGAGTTAAACAATTTGTGACTCTTGCTGCCAATGCCAGTCAAAAACATTTCTAATACATCTGGCAGGGAGAAACTGTACCTGGAGAAGACATCTGTCAGGAGCTTGCACCTGCACCTTCTGCACACATGGATATGCAGAAGGTTCAAATAGCCAAGCTCTTATGCAACCTGAAAGCTGCAGTCAGAAGGCTGTGCTCCTTGTCAGAGCGAAGCATCAGCACGCACATTTGAGTTTGGCAAGCACTAAAGAGCCGCAGAAGAGCGTGGCCTTTCAAAATGAGCCAGGAAAAAGCATTTGCTTCATGTGCCTTTGTCATCACCTCGGAACAGGTAGCAGCATAAACAGGATGTGGCTTAAGTTCTTGCAAGTGACAGCTAAAGTCAATTGAGCAAGCGGGCTTACCACAGCTACGGTCCTCCGCATTCTGAAAGCTTTGCGCACAAGCCGGATGCTAAGCGCCTTCCTTCGCCTTTTGGCACGGCTCGTGCATTGCCAGTCCTGGGCATGAATGATCGCTATGCGGCACACATGGTTTGTTGTGCCCGTTGCCAAGCGCTCTGGAGCACTGTTTATGATGAAAGCGGAACACCTCTTGCGGTTCTGTTCTCAGAACTCCTGAGTTAAACAATTTGTGACTCTTGCTGCCAATGCCAGTGGAAAGCATTTCTAATACATCTGGCAGGGAGAAACTGTACCTCGAGAAGACATCTGTCAGGAGCTTGCACTTCCACCTTCTGCACACATGGATAGGCAGAAGGTTCAAATAGCCAAGCTCTTATGCAACCTGAAAGCTGCAGTCAGAAGGCTGTGCTCCTTGTCAGAGCGAAGCATCAGCACGCACATTTGAGTTTGGCAAGCACTAAAGAGCCGCAGAAGAGCGTGGCCTTTCAAAATGAGCCAGGAAAAAGCATTTGCTTCATGTGCCTTTGTCATCACCTCGGAACAGGTAGCAGCATAAACAGGATGCGGCTTAAGTTCTTGCAAGTGACAGCTAAAGTCAATTGAGCAAGCGGGCTTACCACAGCTACGGTCCTCCGCATTCTGAAAGCTTTGCGCACAAGCCGGATGCTAAGCGCCTTCCTTCGCCTTTTGGCACTGCTCGTGCATTGCCAGTCCTGGGCATGAATGATCGCTATGCGGCACACATGGTTTGTTGTGCCCGTTGCCAAGCGCTCTGGAGCACTGTTTATGATGAAAGCGGAACACCTCTTGCGGTTCTGTTCTCAGAACTCCTGAGTTAAACAATTTGTGACTCTTGCTGCCAATGCCAGTGGAAAGCATTTCTAATACATCTGGCAGGGAGAAACTGTACCTGGAGAAGACATCTGTCAGGAACTTGCACCTGCACCTTCTGCACACATGGATATGCAGAAGGTTCAAATAGCCAAGCTCTTATGCAACCTGAAAGCTGCAGTCAGAAGGCTGTGCTCCTTGTCAGAGCGAAGCATCAGCACGCACATTTGAGTTTGGCAAGCACTAAAGAGCCGCAGAAGAGCGTGGCCTTTCAAAATGAGCCAGGAAAAAGCATTTGCTTCATGTGCCTTTGTCATCACCTCGGAACAGGTAGCAGCATAAACAGGATGCAGCTTAAGTTCTTGCAAGTGACAGCTAAAGTCAATTGAGCAAGCGGGCTTACCACAGCTACCGTCCTCCGCATTCTGAAAGCTTTGCGCACAAGCCGGATGCTAAGCGCCTTCCTTCGCCTTTTGGCACTCCTCGTGCATTGCCAGTCCTAAGCGTGAATGGTCGCTATGCGGCACACATGGTTTGTTGTGCCCGTTGCCAAGCGCTCTGGAGCACTGTTTATGATGAAAGCGGAACACCTCTTGCGGTTCTGTTCTCAGAACTCCTGAGTTAAACAATTTGTGACTCTTGCTGCCAATGCCAGTGGAAAGCATTTCTAATACATCTGGCAGGGAGAAACTGTACCTGGAGAAGACATCTGTCAGGAGCTTGCACCTGCACCTTCTGCACACATGGATATGCAGAAGGTTCAAATAGCCAAGCTCTTATGCAACCTGAAAGCTGCAGTCAGAAGGCTGTGCTCCTTGTCAGAGCGAAGCATCAGCACGCACATTTGAGTTTGGCAAGCACTAAAGAGCCGCAGAAGAGCGTGGCCTTTCAAAATGAGCCAGGAAAAAGCATTTGCTTCATGTGCCTTTGTCATCACCTCGGAACAGGTAGCAGCATAAACAGGATGCGGCTTAAGTTCTTGCAAGTGACAGCTAAAGTCAATTGAGCAAGCGGGCTTACCACAGCTACCGTCCTCCGCATTCTGAAAGCTTTGCGCACAAGCCGGATGCTAAGCGCCTTCCTTCGCCTTTTGGCACTGCTCGTGCATTGCCAGTCCTGGGCATGAATGGTCGCTATGCGGCACACATGGTTTGTTGTGCCCGTTGCCAAGCACTCTGGAGCACTGTTTATGATGAAAGCGGAACACCTCTTGCGGTTCTGTTCTCAGAACTCCTGAGTTAAACAATTTGTGACTCTTGCTGCCAATGCCAGTGGAAAGCATTTCTAATACATCTGGCAGGGAGAAACTGTACCTGGAGAAGACATCTGTCAGGAACTTGCACCTGCACCTTCTGCACACATGGATATGCAGAAGGTTCAAATAGCCAAGCTCTTATGCAACCTGAAAGCTGCAGTCAGAAGGCTGTGCTCCTTGTCAGAGCGAAGCATCAGCACGCACATTTGAGTTTGGCAAGCACTAAAGAGCCGCAGAAGAGCGTGGCCTTTCAAAATGAGCCAGGAAAAAGCATTTGCTTCATGTGCCTTTGTCATCACCTCGGAACAGGTAGCAGCATAAACAGGATGCGGCTTAAGTTCTTGCAAGTGACAGCTAAAGTCAATTGAGCAAGCGGGCTTACCACAGCTACGGTCCTCCGCATTCTGAAAGCTTTGCGCACAAGCCGGATGCTAAGCGCCTTCCTTCGCCTTTTGGCACTGCTCGTGCATTGCCAGTCCTGGGCATGAATGATCGCTATGCGGCACACATGGTTTGTTGTGCCCGTTGCCAAGCGCTCTGGAGCACTGTTTATGATGAAAGCGGAACACCTCTTGCGGTTCTGTTCTCAGAACTCCTGAGTTAAACAATTTGTGACTCTTGCTGCCAATGCCAGTGGAAAACATTTCTAATACATCTGGCAGGGAGAAACTGTACCTGGAGAAGACATCTGTCAGGAGCTTGCACCTCCACCTTCTGCACACATGGATATGCAGAAGGTTCAAATAGCCAAGCTCTTATGCAACCTGAAAGCTGCAGTCAGAAGGCTGTGCTCCTTGTCAGAGCGAAGCATCAGCATGCACATTTGAGTTTGGCAAGCACTAAAGAGCCGCAGAAGAGCGTGGCCTTTCAAAATGAGCCAGGAAAAAGCATTTGCTTCATGTGCCTTTGTCATCACCTCGGAACAGGTAGCAGCATAAACAGGATGCGGCTTAAGTTCTTGCAAGTGACAGCTAAAGTCAATTGAGCAAGCGGGCTTACCACAGCTACCGTCCTCCGCATTCTGAAAGCTTTGCGCACAAGCCGGATGCTAAGCACCTTCCTTCGCCTTTTGGCACTGCTCGTGCATTGCCAGTCCTGGGCATGAATGGTCGCTATGCGGCACACATGGTTTGTTGTGCCCGTTGCCAAGCGCTCTGGAGCACTGTTTATGATGAAAGCGGAACACCTCTTGCGGTTCTGTTCTCAGAACTCCTGAGTTAAACAATTTGTGACTCTTGCTGCCAATGCCAGTGGAAAACATTTCTAATACATCTGGCAGGGAGAAACTGTACCTGGAGAAGACATCTGTCAGGAACTTGCACCTGCACCTTCTGCACACATGGATATGCAGAAGGTTCAAATAGCCAAGCTCTTATGCCACCTGAAGGCTGCAGTCAGAAGGCTGTGCTCCTTGTCAGAGCGAAGCATCAGCACGCACATTTGAGTTTGGCAAGCACTAAAGAGCCGCAGAAGAGCGTGGCCTTTCAAAATGAGCCAGGAAAAAGCATTTGCTTCATGTGCCTTTGTCATCACCTCGGAACAGGTAGCAGCATAAACAGGATGCGGCTTAAGTTCTTGCAAGTGACAGCTAAAGTCAATTGAGCAAGCGGGCTTACCACAGCTACGGTCCTCCGCATTCTGAAAGCTTTGCGCACAAGCCGGATGCTAAGCGCCTTCCTTCGCCTTTTGGCACTGCTCGTGCATTGCCAGTCCTGGGCATGAATGATCGCTATGCGGCACACATGGTTTGTTGTGCCCGTTGCCAAGCGCTCTGGAGCACTGTTTATGATGAAAGCGGAACACCTCTTGCGGTTCTGTTCTCAGAACTCCTGAGTTAAACAATTTGTGACTCTTGCTGCCAATGCCAGTGGAAAACATTTCTAATACATCTGGCAGGGAGAAACTGTACCTGGAGAAGACATCTGTCAGGAGCTTGCACCTCCACCTTCTGCACACATGGATATGCAGAAGGTTCAAATAGCCAAGCTCTTATGCAACCTGAAAGCTGCAGTCAGAAGGCTGTGCTCCTTGTCAGAGCGAAGCATCAGCATGCACATTTGAGTTTGGCAAGCACTAAAGAGCCGCAAAAGAGCGTGGCCTTTCAAAATGAGCCAGGAAAAAGCATTTGCTTCATGTGCCTTTGTCATCACCTCGGAACAGGTAGCAGCATAAACAGGATGCGGCTTAAGTTCTTGCAAGTGACAGCTAAAGTCAATTGAGCAAGCGGGCTTACCACAGCTACCGTCCTCCGCATTCTGAAAGCTTTGCGCACAAGCCGGATGCTAAGCACCTTCCTTCGCCTTTTGGCACTGCTCGTGCATTGCCAGTCCTGGGCATGAATGGTCGCTATGCGGCACACATGGTTTGTTGTGCCCGTTGCCAAGCGCTCTGGAGCACTGTTTATGATGAAAGCGGAACACCTCTTGCGGTTCTGTTCTCAGAACTCCTGAGTTAAACAATTTGTGACTCTTGCTGCCAATGCCAGTGGAAAACATTTCTAATACATCTGGCAGGGAGAAACTGTACCTGGAGAAGACATCTGTCAGGAGCTTGCACCTGCACCTTCTGCACACATGGATATGCAGAAGGTTCAAATAGCCAAGCTCTTATGCAACCTGAAAGCTGCAGTCAGAAGGCTGTGCTCCTTGTCAGAGCGAAGCATCAGCACGCACATTTGAGTTTGGCAAGCACTAAAGAGCCGCAGAAGAGCGTGGCCTTTCAAAATGAGCCAGGAAAAAGCATTTGCTTCATGTGCCTTTGTCATCACCTCGGAACAGGTAGCAGCATAAACAGGATGCGGCTTAAGTTCTTGCAAGTGACAGCTAAAGTCAATTGAGCAAGCGGGCTTACCACAGCTACGGTCCTCCGCATTCTGAAAGCTTTGCGCACAAGCCGGATGCTAAGCGCCTTCCTTCGCCTTTTGGCACTGCTCGTGCATTGCCAGTCCTGGGCATGAATGATCGCTATGCGGCACACATGGTTTGTTGTGCCCGTTGCCAAGCGCTCTGGAGCACTGTTTATGATGAAAGCGGAACACCTCTTGCGGTTCTGTTCTCAGAACTCCTGAGTTAAACAATTTGTGACTCTTGCTGCCAATGCCAGTGGAAAGCATTTCTAATACATCTGGCAGGGAGAAACTGTACCTGGAGAAGACATCTGTCAGGAACTTGCACCTGCACCTTCTGCACACATGGATATGCAGAAGGTTCAAATAGCCAAGCTCTTATGCAACCTGAAAGCTGCAGTCAGAAGGCTGTGCTCCTTGTCAGAGCGAAGCATCAGCACGCACATTTGAGTTTGGCAAGCACTAAAGAGCCGCAGAAGAGCGTGGCCTTTCAAAATGAGCCAGGAAAAAGCATTTGCTTCATGTGCCTTTGTCATCACCTCGGAACAGGTAGCAGCATAAACAGGATGCAGCTTAAGTTCTTGCAAGTGACAGCTAAAGTCAATTGAGCAAGCGGGCTTACCACAGCTACCGTCCTCCGCATTCTGAAAGCTTTGCGCACAAGCCGGATGCTAAGCGCCTTCCTTCGCCTTTTGGCACTCCTCGTGCATTGCCAGTCCTAAGCGTGAATGGTCGCTATGCGGCACACATGGTTTGTTGTGCCCGTTGCCAAGCGCTCTGGAGCACTGTTTATGATGAAAGCGGAACACCTCTTGCGGTTCTGTTCTCAGAACTCCTGAGTTAAACAATTTGTGACTCTTGCTGCCAATGCCAGTGGAAAGCATTTCTAATACATCTGGCAGGGAGAAACTGTACCTGGAGAAGACATCTGTCAGGAGCTTGCACCTGCACCTTCTGCACACATGGATATGCAGAAGGTTCAAATAGCCAAGCTCTTATGCAACCTGAAAGCTGCAGTCAGAAGGCTGTGCTCCTTGTCAGAGCGAAGCATCAGCACGCACATTTGAGTTTGGCAAGCACTAAAGAGCCGCAGAAGAGCGTGGCCTTTCAAAATGAGCCAGGAAAAAGCATTTGCTTCATGTGCCTTTGTCATCACCTCGGAACAGGTAGCAGCATAAACAGGATGCGGCTTAAGTTCTTGCAAGTGACAGCTAAAGTCAATTGAGCAAGCGGGCTTACCACAGCTACCGTCCTCCGCATTCTGAAAGCTTTGCGCACAAGCCGGATGCTAAGCGCCTTCCTTCGCCTTTTGGCACTGCTCGTGCATTGCCAGTCCTGGGCATGAATGGTCGCTATGCGGCACACATGGTTTGTTGTGCCCGTTGCCAAGCACTCTGGAGCACTGTTTATGATGAAAGCGGAACACCTCTTGCGGTTCTGTTCTCAGAACTCCTGAGTTAAACAATTTGTGACTCTTGCTGCCAATGCCAGTGGAAAGCATTTCTAATACATCTGGCAGGGAGAAACTGTACCTGGAGAAGACATCTGTCAGGAACTTGCACCTGCACCTTCTGCACACATGGATATGCAGAAGGTTCAAATAGCCAAGCTCTTATGCAACCTGAAAGCTGCAGTCAGAAGGCTGTGCTCCTTGTCAGAGCGAAGCATCAGCACGCACATTTGAGTTTGGCAAGCACTAAAGAGCCGCAGAAGAGCGTGGCCTTTCAAAATGAGCCAGGAAAAAGCATTTGCTTCATGTGCCTTTGTCATCACCTCGGAACAGGTAGCAGCATAAACAGGATGCGGCTTAAGTTCTTGCAAGTGACAGCTAAAGTCAATTGAGCAAGCGGGCTTACCACAGCTACGGTCCTCCGCATTCTGAAAGCTTTGCGCACAAGCCGGATGCTAAGCGCCTTCCTTCGCCTTTTGGCACTGCTCGTGCATTGCCAGTCCTGGGCATGAATGATCGCTATGCGGCACACATGGTTTGTTGTGCCCGTTGCCAAGCGCTCTGGAGCACTGTTTATGATGAAAGCGGAACACCTCTTGCGGTTCTGTTCTCAGAACTCCTGAGTTAAACAATTTGTGACTCTTGCTGCCAATGCCAGTGGAAAACATTTCTAATACATCTGGCAGGGAGAAACTGTACCTGGAGAAGACATCTGTCAGGAGCTTGCACCTCCACCTTCTGCACACATGGATATGCAGAAGGTTCAAATAGCCAAGCTCTTATGCAACCTGAAAGCTGCAGTCAGAAGGCTGTGCTCCTTGTCAGAGCGAAGCATCAGCATGCACATTTGAGTTTGGCAAGCACTAAAGAGCCGCAGAAGAGCGTGGCCTTTCAAAATGAGCCAGGAAAAAGCATTTGCTTCATGTGCCTTTGTCATCACCTCGGAACAGGTAGCAGCATAAACAGGATGCGGCTTAAGTTCTTGCAAGTGACAGCTAAAGTCAATTGAGCAAGCGGGCTTACCACAGCTACCGTCCTCCGCATTCTGAAAGCTTTGCGCACAAGCCGGATGCTAAGCACCTTCCTTCGCCTTTTGGCACTGCTCGTGCATTGCCAGTCCTGGGCATGAATGGTCGCTATGCGGCACACATGGTTTGTTGTGCCCGTTGCCAAGCGCTCTGGAGCACTGTTTATGATGAAAGCGGAACACCTCTTGCGGTTCTGTTCTCAGAACTCCTGAGTTAAACAATTTGTGACTCTTGCTGCCAATGCCAGTGGAAAACATTTCTAATACATCTGGCAGGGAGAAACTGTACCTGGAGAAGACATCTGTCAGGAACTTGCACCTGCACCTTCTGCACACATGGATATGCAGAAGGTTCAAATAGCCAAGCTCTTATGCCACCTGAAGGCTGCAGTCAGAAGGCTGTGCTCCTTGTCAGAGCGAAGCATCAGCACGCACATTTGAGTTTGGCAAGCACTAAAGAGCCGCAGAAGAGCGTGGCCTTTCAAAATGAGCCAGGAAAAAGCATTTGCTTCATGTGCCTTTGTCATCACCTCGGAACAGGTAGCAGCATAAACAGGATGCGGCTTAAGTTCTTGCAAGTGACAGCTAAAGTCAATTGAGCAAGCGGGCTTACCACAGCTACGGTCCTCCGCATTCTGAAAGCTTTGCGCACAAGCCGGATGCTAAGCGCCTTCCTTCGCCTTTTGGCACTGCTCGTGCATTGCCAGTCCTGGGCATGAATGATCGCTATGCGGCACACATGGTTTGTTGTGCCCGTTGCCAAGCGCTCTGGAGCACTGTTTATGATGAAAGCGGAACACCTCTTGCGGTTCTGTTCTCAGAACTCCTGAGTTAAACAATTTGTGACTCTTGCTGCCAATGCCAGTGGAAAACATTTCTAATACATCTGGCAGGGAGAAACTGTACCTGGAGAAGACATCTGTCAGGAGCTTGCACCTCCACCTTCTGCACACATGGATATGCAGAAGGTTCAAATAGCCAAGCTCTTATGCAACCTGAAAGCTGCAGTCAGAAGGCTGTGCTCCTTGTCAGAGCGAAGCATCAGCATGCACATTTGAGTTTGGCAAGCACTAAAGAGCCGCAAAAGAGCGTGGCCTTTCAAAATGAGCCAGGAAAAAGCATTTGCTTCATGTGCCTTTGTCATCACCTCGGAACAGGTAGCAGCATAAACAGGATGCGGCTTAAGTTCTTGCAAGTGACAGCTAAAGTCAATTGAGCAAGCGGGCTTACCACAGCTACCGTCCTCCGCATTCTGAAAGCTTTGCGCACAAGCCGGATGCTAAGCACCTTCCTTCGCCTTTTGGCACTGCTCGTGCATTGCCAGTCCTGGGCATGAATGGTCGCTATGCGGCACACATGGTTTGTTGTGCCCGTTGCCAAGCGCTCTGGAGCACTGTTTATGATGAAAGCGGAACACCTCTTGCGGTTCTGTTCTCAGAACTCCTGAGTTAAACAATTTGTGACTCTTGCTGCCAATGCCAGTGGAAAACATTTCTAATACATCTGGCAGGGAGAAACTGTACCTGGAGAAGACATCTGTCAGGAGCTTGCACCTGCACCTTCTGCACACATGGATATGCAGAAGGTTCAAATAGCCAAGCTCTTATGCAACCTGAAAGCTGCAGTCAGAAGGCTGTGCTCCTTGTCAGAGCGAAGCATCAGCACGCACATTTGAGTTTGGCAAGCACTAAAGAGCCGCAGAAGAGCGTGGCCTTTCAAAATGAGCCAGGAAAAAGCATTTGCTTCATGTGCCTTTGTCATCACCTCGGAACAGGTAGCAGCATAAACAGGATGCGGCTTAAGTTCTTGCAAGTGACAGCTAAAGTCAATTGAGCAAGCGGGCTTACCACAGCTACGGTCCTCCGCATTCTGAAAGCTTTGCGCACAAGCCGGATGCTAAGCGCCTTCCTTCGCCTTTTGGCACTCCTCGTGCATTGCCAGTCCTGGGTATGAATGGTCGCTATGCGGCACTCATGGTTTGTTGTGCCCGTTGCCAAGCGCTCTGGAGCACTGTTTATGATGAAAGCGGAACACCTCTTGCGGTTCTGTTCTCAGAACTCCTGAGTTAAACAATTTGTGACTCTTGCTGCCAATGCCAGTGGAAAGCATTTCTAATACATCTGGCAGGGAGAAACTGTACCTGGAGAAGACATCTGTCAGGAACTTGCACCTGCACCTTCTGCACACATGGATATGCAGAAGGTTCAAATAGCCAAGCTCTTATGCAACCTGAAAGCTGCAGTCAGAAGGCTGTGCTCCTTGTCAGAGCGAAGCATCAGCACGCACATTTGAGTTTGGCAAGCACTAAAGAGCCGCAGAAGAGCGTGGCCTTTCAAAATGAGCCAGGAAAAAGCATTTGCTTCATGTGCCTTTGTCATCACCTCGGAACAGGTAGCAGCATAAACAGGATGCGGCTTAAGTTCTTGCAAGTGACAGCTAAAGTCAATTGAGCAAGCGGGCTTACCACAGCTACCGTCCTCCGCATTCTGAAAGCTTTGCGCACAAGCCGGATGCTAAGCGCCTTCCTTCGCCTTTTGGCACTGCTCGTGCATTGCCAGTCCTGGGCATGAATGGTCGCTATGCGGCACACATGGTTTGTTGTGCCCGTTGCCAAGCGCTCTGAAGCACTGTTTATGATGAAAGCGGAACACCTCTTGCGGTTCTGTTCTCAGAACTCCTGAGTTAAACAATTTGTGACTCTTGCTGCCAATGCCAGTGGAAAGCATTTCTAATACATCTGGCAGGGAGAAACTGTACCTGGAGAAGACATCTGTCAGGAATTTGCACCTGCACCTTCTGCACACATGGATAGGCAGAAGGTTCAAATAGCCAAGCTCTTATGCAACCTGAAAGCTGCAGTCAGAAGGCTGTGCTCCTTGTCAGAGCGAAGCATCAGCACGCACATTTGAGTTTGGCAAGCACTAAAGAGCCGCAGAAGAGCGTGGCCTTTCAAAATGAGCCAGGAAAAAGCATTTGCTTCATGTGCCTTTGTCATCACCTCGGAACAGGTAGCAGCATAAACAGGATGCGGCTTAAGTTCTTGCAAGTGACAGCTAAAGTCAATTGAGCAAGCGGGCTTACCACAGCTACGGTCCTCCGCATTCTGAAAGCTTTGCGCACAAGCCGGATGCTAAGCGCCTTCCTTCGCCTTTTGGCACGGCTCGTGCATTGCCAGTCCTGGGCATGAATGATCGCTATGCGGCACACATGGTTTGTTGTGCCCGTTGCCAAGCGCTCTGGAGCACTGTTTATGATGAAAGCGGAACACCTCTTGCGGTTCTGTTCTCAGAACTCCTGAGTTAAACAATTTGTGACTCTTGCTGCCAATGCCAGTGGAAAGCATTTCTAATACATCTGGCAGGGAGAAACTGTACCTGGAGAAGACATCTGTCAGGAGCTTGCACTTCCACCTTCTGCACACATGGATAGGCAGAAGGTTCAAATAGCCAAGCTCTTATGCAACCTGAAAGCTGCAGTCAGAAGGCTGTGCTCCTTGTCAGAGCGAAGCATCAGCACGCACATTTGAGTTTGGCAAGCACTAAAGAGCCGCAGAAGAGCGTGGCCTTTCAAAATGAGCCAGGAAAAAGCATTTGCTTCATGTGCCTTTGTCATCACCTCGGAACAGGTAGCAGCATAAACAGGATGTGGCTTAAGTTCTTGCAAGTGACAGCTAAAGTCAATTGAGCAAGCGGGCTTACCACAGCTACCGTCCTCCGCATTCTGAAAGCTTTGCGCACAAGCCGGATGCTAAGCGCCTTCCTTCGCCTTTTGGCACTGCTCGTGCATTGCCAGTCCTGGGCGTGAATGGTCGCTATGCGGCACACATGGTTTGTTGTGCCCGTTGCCAAGCGCTCTGGAGCACTGTTTATGATGAAAGCGGAACACCTCTTGCGGTTCTGTTCTCAGAACTCCTGAGTTAAACAATTTGTGACTCTTGCTGCCAATGCCAGTGGAAAGCATTTCCAATATGCCTGGCAGGGAGAAACTGTACCTGGAGAAGACATCTGTCAGGAGCTTGCACCTCCACCTTCTGCACACATGGATATGCAGAAGGTTCAAATAGCCAAGCTCTTATGCAACCTGAAAGCTGCAGTCAGAAGGCTGTGCTCCTTGTCAGAGCGAAGCATCAGCACGCACATTTGAGTTTGGCAAGCACTAAAGAGCCGCAGAAGAGCGTGGCCTTTCAAAATGAGCCAGGAAAAAGCATTTGCTTCATGTGCCTTTGTCATCACCTCGGAACAGGTAGCAGCATAAACAGGATGCGGCTTAAGTTCTTGCAAGTGACAGCTAAAGTCAATTGAGCAAGCGGGCTTACCACAGCTACCGTCCTCCGCATTCTGAAAGCTTTGCGCACAAGCCGGATGCTAAGCACCTTCCTTCGCCTTTTGGCACTGCTCGTGCATTGCCAGTCCTGGGCATGAATGGTCGCTATGCGGCACACATGGTTTGTTGTGCCCGTTGCCAAGCGCTCTGGAGCACTGTTTATGATGAAAGCGGAACACCTCTTGCGGTTCTGTTCTCAGAACTCCTGAGTTAAACAATTTGTGACTCTTGCTGCCAATGCCAGTCAAAAACATTTCTAATACATCTGGCAGGGAGAAACTGTACCTGGAGAAGACATCTGTCAGGAGCTTGCACCTGCACCTTCTGCACACATGGATATGCAGAAGGTTCAAATAGCCAAGCTCTTATGCAACCTGAAAGCTGCAGTCAGAAGGCTGTGCTCCTTGTCAGAGCGAAGCATCAGCACGCACATTTGAGTTTGGCAAGCACTAAAGAGCCGCAGAAGAGCGTGGCCTTTCAAAATGAGCCAGGAAAAAGCATTTGCTTCATGTGCCTTTGTCATCACCTCGGAACAGGTAGCAGCATAAACAGGATGTGGCTTAAGTTCTTGCAAGTGACAGCTAAAGTCAATTGAGCAAGCGGGCTTACCACAGCTACGGTCCTCCGCATTCTGAAAGCTTTGCGCACAAGCCGGATGCTAAGCGCCTTCCTTCGCCTTTTGGCACGGCTCGTGCATTGCCAGTCCTGGGCATGAATGATCGCTATGCGGCACACATGGTTTGTTGTGCCCGTTGCCAAGCGCTCTGGAGCACTGTTTATGATGAAAGCGGAACACCTCTTGCGGTTCTGTTCTCAGAACTCCTGAGTTAAACAATTTGTGACTCTTGCTGCCAATGCCAGTGGAAAGCATTTCTAATACATCTGGCAGGGAGAAACTGTACCTCGAGAAGACATCTGTCAGGAGCTTGCACTTCCACCTTCTGCACACATGGATAGGCAGAAGGTTCAAATAGCCAAGCTCTTATGCAACCTGAAAGCTGCAGTCAGAAGGCTGTGCTCCTTGTCAGAGCGAAGCATCAGCACGCACATTTGAGTTTGGCAAGCACTAAAGAGCCGCAGAAGAGCGTGGCCTTTCAAAATGAGCCAGGAAAAAGCATTTGCTTCATGTGCCTTTGTCATCACCTCGGAACAGGTAGCAGCATAAACAGGATGCGGCTTAAGTTCTTGCAAGTGACAGCTAAAGTCAATTGAGCAAGCGGGCTTACCACAGCTACCGTCCTCCGCATTCTGAAAGCTTTGCGCACAAGCCGGATGCTAAGCGCCTTCCTTCGCCTTTTGGCACTGCTCGTGCATTGCCAGTCCTGGGCATGAATGGTCGCTATGCGGCACACATGGTTTGTTGTGCCCGTTGCCAAGCGCTCTGAAGCACTGTTTATGATGAAAGCGGAACACCTCTTGCGGTTCTGTTCTCAGAACTCCTGAGTTAAACAATTTGTGACTCTTGCTGCCAATGCCAGTGGAAAGCATTTCTAATACATCTGGCAGGGAGAAACTGTACCTGGAGAAGACATCTGTCAGGAATTTGCACCTGCACCTTCTGCACACATGGATAGGCAGAAGGTTCAAATAGCCAAGCTCTTATGCAACCTGAAAGCTGCAGTCAGAAGGCTGTGCTCCTTGTCAGAGCGAAGCATCAGCACGCACATTTGAGTTTGGCAAGCACTAAAGAGCCGCAGAAGAGCGTGGCCTTTCAAAATGAGCCAGGAAAAAGCATTTGCTTCATGTGCCTTTGTCATCACCTCGGAACAGGTAGCAGCATAAACAGGATGCGGCTTAAGTTCTTGCAAGTGACAGCTAAAGTCAATTGAGCAAGCGGGCTTACCACAGCTACGGTCCTCCGCATTCTGAAAGCTTTGCGCACAAGCCGGATGCTAAGCGCCTTCCTTCGCCTTTTGGCACGGCTCGTGCATTGCCAGTCCTGGGCATGAATGATCGCTATGCGGCACACATGGTTTGTTGTGCCCGTTGCCAAGCGCTCTGGAGCACTGTTTATGATGAAAGCGGAACACCTCTTGCGGTTCTGTTCTCAGAACTCCTGAGTTAAACAATTTGTGACTCTTGCTGCCAATGCCAGTGGAAAGCATTTCTAATACATCTGGCAGGGAGAAACTGTACCTGGAGAAGACATCTGTCAGGAGCTTGCACTTCCACCTTCTGCACACATGGATAGGCAGAAGGTTCAAATAGCCAAGCTCTTATGCAACCTGAAAGCTGCAGTCAGAAGGCTGTGCTCCTTGTCAGAGCGAAGCATCAGCACGCACATTTGAGTTTGGCAAGCACTAAAGAGCCGCAGAAGAGCGTGGCCTTTCAAAATGAGCCAGGAAAAAGCATTTGCTTCATGTGCCTTTGTCATCACCTCGGAACAGGTAGCAGCATAAACAGGATGTGGCTTAAGTTCTTGCAAGTGACAGCTAAAGTCAATTGAGCAAGCGGGCTTACCACAGCTACCGTCCTCCGCATTCTGAAAGCTTTGCGCACAAGCCGGATGCTAAGCGCCTTCCTTCGCCTTTTGGCACTGCTCGTGCATTGCCAGTCCTGGGCGTGAATGGTCGCTATGCGGCACACATGGTTTGTTGTGCCCGTTGCCAAGCGCTCTGGAGCACTGTTTATGATGAAAGCGGAACACCTCTTGCGGTTCTGTTCTCAGAACTCCTGAGTTAAACAATTTGTGACTCTTGCTGCCAATGCCAGTGGAAAGCATTTCCAATATGCCTGGCAGGGAGAAACTGTACCTGGAGAAGACATCTGTCAGGAGCTTGCACCTCCACCTTCTGCACACATGGATATGCAGAAGGTTCAAATAGCCAAGCTCTTATGCAACCTGAAAGCTGCAGTCAGAAGGCTGTGCTCCTTGTCAGAGCGAAGCATCAGCACGCACATTTGAGTTTGGCAAGCACTAAAGAGCCGCAGAAGAGCGTGGCCTTTCAAAATGAGCCAGGAAAAAGCATTTGCTTCATGTGCCTTTGTCATCACCTCGGAACAGGTAGCAGCATAAACAGGATGCGGCTTAAGTTCTTGCAAGTGACAGCTAAAGTCAATTGAGCAAGCGGGCTTACCACAGCTACCGTCCTCCGCATTCTGAAAGCTTTGCGCACAAGCCGGATGCTAAGCACCTTCCTTCGCCTTTTGGCACTGCTCGTGCATTGCCAGTCCTGGGCATGAATGGTCGCTATGCGGCACACATGGTTTGTTGTGCCCGTTGCCAAGCGCTCTGGAGCACTGTTTATGATGAAAGCGGAACACCTCTTGCGGTTCTGTTCTCAGAACTCCTGAGTTAAACAATTTGTGACTCTTGCTGCCAATGCCAGTCAAAAACATTTCTAATACATCTGGCAGGGAGAAACTGTACCTGGAGAAGACATCTGTCAGGAGCTTGCACCTGCACCTTCTGCACACATGGATATGCAGAAGGTTCAAATAGCCAAGCTCTTATGCAACCTGAAAGCTGCAGTCAGAAGGCTGTGCTCCTTGTCAGAGCGAAGCATCAGCACGCACATTTGAGTTTGGCAAGCACTAAAGAGCCGCAGAAGAGCGTGGCCTTTCAAAATGAGCCAGGAAAAAGCATTTGCTTCATGTGCCTTTGTCATCACCTCGGAACAGGTAGCAGCATAAACAGGATGTGGCTTAAGTTCTTGCAAGTGACAGCTAAAGTCAATTGAGCAAGCGGGCTTACCACAGCTACGGTCCTCCGCATTCTGAAAGCTTTGCGCACAAGCCGGATGCTAAGCGCCTTCCTTCGCCTTTTGGCACGGCTCGTGCATTGCCAGTCCTGGGCATGAATGATCGCTATGCGGCACACATGGTTTGTTGTGCCCGTTGCCAAGCGCTCTGGAGCACTGTTTATGATGAAAGCGGAACACCTCTTGCGGTTCTGTTCTCAGAACTCCTGAGTTAAACAATTTGTGACTCTTGCTGCCAATGCCAGTGGAAAGCATTTCTAATACATCTGGCAGGGAGAAACTGTACCTCGAGAAGACATCTGTCAGGAGCTTGCACTTCCACCTTCTGCACACATGGATAGGCAGAAGGTTCAAATAGCCAAGCTCTTATGCAACCTGAAAGCTGCAGTCAGAAGGCTGTGCTCCTTGTCAGAGCGAAGCATCAGCACGCACATTTGAGTTTGGCAAGCACTAAAGAGCCGCAGAAGAGCGTGGCCTTTCAAAATGAGCCAGGAAAAAGCATTTGCTTCATGTGCCTTTGTCATCACCTCGGAACAGGTAGCAGCATAAACAGGATGCGGCTTAAGTTCTTGCAAGTGACAGCTAAAGTCAATTGAGCAAGCGGGCTTACCACAGCTACGGTCCTCCGCATTCTGAAAGCTTTGCGCACAAGCCGGATGCTAAGCGCCTTCCTTCGCCTTTTGGCACTGCTCGTGCATTGCCAGTCCTGGGCATGAATGATCGCTATGCGGCACACATGGTTTGTTGTGCCCGTTGCCAAGTGCTCTGGAGCACTGTTTATGATGAAAGCGGAACACCTCTTGCGGTTCTGTTCTCAGAACTCCTGAGTTAAACAATTTGTGACTCTTGCTGCCAATGCCAGTGGAAAGCATTTCTAATACATCTGGCAGGGAGAAACTGTACCTGGAGAAGACATCTGTCAGGAACTTGCACCTGCACCTTCTGCACACATGGATATGCAGAAGGTTCAAATAGCCAAGCTCTTATGCAACCTGAAAGCTGCAGTCAGAAGGCTGTGCTCCTTGTCAGAGCGAAGCATCAGCACGCACATTTGAGTTTGGCAAGCACTAAAGAGCCGCAGAAGAGCGTGGCCTTTCAAAATGAGCCAGGAAAAAGCATTTGCTTCATGTGCCTTTGTCATCACCTCGGAACAGGTAGCAGCATAAACAGGATGCAGCTTAAGTTCTTGCAAGTGACAGCTAAAGTCAATTGAGCAAGCGGGCTTACCACAGCTACCGTCCTCCGCATTCTGAAAGCTTTGCGCACAAGCCGGATGCTAAGCGCCTTCCTTCGCCTTTTGGCACTCCTCGTGCATTGCCAGTCCTAAGCGTGAATGGTCGCTATGCGGCACACATGGTTTGTTGTGCCCGTTGCCAAGCGCTCTGGAGCACTGTTTATGATGAAAGCGGAACACCTCTTGCGGTTCTGTTCTCAGAACTCCTGAGTTAAACAATTTGTGACTCTTGCTGCCAATGCCAGTGGAAAGCATTTCTAATACATCTGGCAGGGAGAAACTGTACCTGGAGAAGACATCTGTCAGGAGCTTGCACCTGCACCTTCTGCACACATGGATATGCAGAAGGTTCAAATAGCCAAGCTCTTATGCAACCTGAAAGCTGCAGTCAGAAGGCTGTGCTCCTTGTCAGAGCGAAGCATCAGCACGCACATTTGAGTTTGGCAAGCACTAAAGAGCCGCAGAAGAGCGTGGCCTTTCAAAATGAGCCAGGAAAAAGCATTTGCTTCATGTGCCTTTGTCATCACCTCGGAACAGGTAGCAGCATAAACAGGATGCGGCTTAAGTTCTTGCAAGTGACAGCTAAAGTCAATTGAGCAAGCGGGCTTACCACAGCTACGGTCCTCCGCATTCTGAAAGCTTTGCGCACAAGCCGGATGCTAAGCGCCTTCCTTCGCCTTTTGGCACTGCTCGTGCATTGCCAGTCCTGGGCATGAATGGTCGCTATGCGGCACACATGGTTTGTTGTGCCCGTTGCCAAGCGCTCTGGAGCACTGTTTATGATGAAAGCGGAACACCTCTTGCGGTTCTGTTCTCAGAACTCCTGAGTTAAACAATTTGTGACTCTTGCTGCCAATGCCAGTGGAAAGCATTTCTAATACATCTGGCAGGGAGAAACTGTACCTGGAGAAGACATCTGTCAGGAACTTGCACCTGCACCTTCTGCACACATGGATATGCAGAAGGTTCAAATAGCCAAGCTCTTATGCCACCTGAAGGCTGCAGTCAGAAGGCTGTGCTCCTTGTCAGAGCGAAGCATCAGCACGCACATTTGAGTTTGGCAAGCACTAAAGAGCCGCAGAAGAGCGTGGCCTTTCAAAATGAGCCAGGAAAAAGCATTTGCTTCATGTGCCTTTGTCATCACCTCGGAACAGGTAGCAGCATAAACAGGATGCGGCTTAAGTTCTTGCAAGTGACAGCTAAAGTCAATTGAGCAAGCGGGCTTACCACAGCTACGGTCCTCCGCATTCTGAAAGCTTTGCGCACAAGCCGGATGCTAAGCGCCTTCCTTCGCCTTTTGGCACTGCTCGTGCATTGCCAGTCCTGGGCATGAATGATCGCTATGCGGCACACATGGTTTGTTGTGCCCGTTGCCAAGCGCTCTGGAGCACTGTTTATGATGAAAGCGGAACACCTCTTGCGGTTCTGTTCTCAGAACTCCTGAGTTAAACAATTTGTGACTCTTGCTGCCAATGCCAGTGGAAAGCATTTCTAATACATCTGGCAGGGAGAAACTGTACCTGGAGAAGACATCTGTCAGGAGCTTGCACCTGCACCTTCTGCACACATGGATATGCAGAAGGTTCAAATAGCCAAGCTCTTATGCAACCTGAAAGCTGCAGTCAGAAGGCTGTGCTCCTTGTCAGAGCGAAGCATCAGCACGCACATTTGAGTTTGGCAAGCACTAAAGAGCCGCAGAAGAGCGTGGCCTTTCAAAATGAGCCAGGAAAAAGCATTTGCTTCATGTGCCTTTGTCATCACCTCGGAACAGGTAGCAGCATAAACAGGATGCGGCTTAAGTTCTTGCAAGTGACAGCTAAAGTCAATTGAGCAAGCGGGCTTACCACAGCTACGGTCCTCCGCATTCTGAAAGCTTTGCGCACAAGCCGGATGCTAAGCGCCTTCCTTCGCCTTTTGGCACTGCTCGTGCATTGCCAGTCCTGGGCATGAATGGTCGCTATGCGGCACACATGGTTTGTTGTGCCCGTTGCCAAGCGCTCTGGAGCACTGTTTATGATGAAAGCGGAACACCTCTTGCGGTTCTGTTCTCAGAACTCCTGAGTTAAACAATTTGTGACTCTTGCTGCCAATGCCAGTGGAAAGCATTTCTAATACATCTGGCAGGGAGAAACTGTACCTGGAGAAGACATCTGTCAGGAACTTGCACCTGCACCTTCTGCACACATGGATATGCAGAAGGTTCAAATAGCCAAGCTCTTATGCCACCTGAAGGCTGCAGTCAGAAGGCTGTGCTCCTTGTCAGAGCGAAGCATCAGCACGCACATTTGAGTTTGGCAAGCACTAAAGAGCCGCAGAAGAGCGTGGCCTTTCAAAATGAGCCAGGAAAAAGCATTTGCTTCATGTGCCTTTGTCATCACCTCGGAACAGGTAGCAGCATAAACAGGATGCGGCTTAAGTTCTTGCAAGTGACAGCTAAAGTCAATTGAGCAAGCGGGCTTACCACAGCTACGGTCCTCCGCATTCTGAAAGCTTTGCGCACAAGCCGGATGCTAAGCGCCTTCCTTCGCCTTTTGGCACTGCTCGTGCATTGCCAGTCCTGGGCATGAATGATCGCTATGCGGCACACATGGTTTGTTGTGCCCGTTGCCAAGCGCTCTGGAGCACTGTTTATGATGAAAGCGGAACACCTCTTGCGGTTCTGTTCTCAGAACTCCTGAGTTAAACAATTTGTGACTCTTGCTGCCAATGCCAGTGGAAAACATTTCTAATACATCTGGCAGGGAGAAACTGTACCTGGAGAAGACATCTGTCAGGAGCTTGCACCTCCACCTTCTGCACACATGGATATGCAGAAGGTTCAAATAGCCAAGCTCTTATGCAACCTGAAAGCTGCAGTCAGAAGGCTGTGCTCCTTGTCAGAGCGAAGCATCAGCATGCACATTTGAGTTTGGCAAGCACTAAAGAGCCGCAGAAGAGCGTGGCCTTTCAAAATGAGCCAGGAAAAAGCATTTGCTTCATGTGCCTTTGTCATCACCTCGGAACAGGTAGCAGCATAAACAGGATGCGGCTTAAGTTCTTGCAAGTGACAGCTAAAGTCAATTGAGCAAGCGGGCTTACCACAGCTACCGTCCTCCGCATTCTGAAAGCTTTGCGCACAAGCCGGATGCTAAGCACCTTCCTTCGCCTTTTGGCACTGCTCGTGCATTGACAGTCCTGGGCATGAATGGTCGCTATGCGGCACACATGGTTTGTTGTGCCCGTTGCCAAGCGCTCTGGAGCACTGTTTATGATGAAAGCGGAACACCTCTTGCGGTTCTGTTCTCAGAACTCCTGAGTTAAACAATTTGTGACTCTTGCTGCCAATGCCAGTGGAAAACATTTCTAATACATCTGGCAGGGAGAAACTGTACCTGGAGAAGACATCTGTCAGGAGCTTGCACCTGCACCTTCTGCACACATGGATATGCAGAAGGTTCAAATAGCCAAGCTCTTATGCAACCTGAAAGCTGCAGTCAGAAGGCTGTGCTCCTTGTCAGAGCGAAGCATCAGCACGCACATTTGAGTTTGGCAAGCACTAAAGAGCCGCAGAAGAGCGTGGCCTTTCAAAATGAGCCAGGAAAAAGCATTTGCTTCATGTGCCTTTGTCATCACCTCGGAACAGGTAGCAGCATAAACAGGATGCGGCTTAAGTTCTTGCAAGTGACAGCTAAAGTCAATTGAGCAAGCGGGCTTACCACAGCTACGGTCCTCCGCATTCTGAAAGCTTTGCGCACAAGCCGGATGCTAAGCGCCTTCCTTCGCCTTTTGGCACTCCTCGTGCATTGCCAGTCCTGGGTATGAATGGTCGCTATGCGGCACTCATGGTTTGTTGTGCCCGTTGCCAAGCGCTCTGGAGCACTGTTTATGATGAAAGCGGAACACCTCTTGCGGTTCTGTTCTCAGAACTCCTGAGTTAAACAATTTGTGACTCTTGCTGCCAATGCCAGTGGAAAGCATTTCTAATACATCTGGCAGGGAGAAACTGTACCTGGAGAAGACATCTGTCAGGAACTTGCACCTGCACCTTCTGCACACATGGATATGCAGAAGGTTCAAATAGCCAAGCTCTTATGCAACCTGAAAGCTGCAGTCAGAAGGCTGTGCTCCTTGTCAGAGCGAAGCATCAGCACGCACATTTGAGTTTGGCAAGCACTAAAGAGCCGCAGAAGAGCGTGGCCTTTCAAAATGAGCCAGGAAAAAGCATTTGCTTCATGTGCCTTTGTCATCACCTCGGAACAGGTAGCAGCATAAACAGGATGCGGCTTAAGTTCTTGCAAGTGACAGCTAAAGTCAATTGAGCAAGCGGGCTTACCACAGCTACCGTCCTCCGCATTCTGAAAGCTTTGCGCACAAGCCGGATGCTAAGCGCCTTCCTTCGCCTTTTGGCACTGCTCGTGCATTGCCAGTCCTGGGCATGAATGGTCGCTATGCGGCACACATGGTTTGTTGTGCCCGTTGCCAAGCGCTCTGAAGCACTGTTTATGATGAAAGCGGAACACCTCTTGCGGTTCTGTTCTCAGAACTCCTGAGTTAAACAATTTGTGACTCTTGCTGCCAATGCCAGTGGAAAGCATTTCTAATACATCTGGCAGGGAGAAACTGTACCTGGAGAAGACATCTGTCAGGAATTTGCACCTGCACCTTCTGCACACATGGATAGGCAGAAGGTTCAAATAGCCAAGCTCTTATGCAACCTGAAAGCTGCAGTCAGAAGGCTGTGCTCCTTGTCAGAGCGAAGCATCAGCACGCACATTTGAGTTTGGCAAGCACTAAAGAGCCGCAGAAGAGCGTGGCCTTTCAAAATGAGCCAGGAAAAAGCATTTGCTTCATGTGCCTTTGTCATCACCTCGGAACAGGTAGCAGCATAAACAGGATGCGGCTTAAGTTCTTGCAAGTGACAGCTAAAGTCAATTGAGCAAGCGGGCTTACCACAGCTACGGTCCTCCGCATTCTGAAAGCTTTGCGCACAAGCCGGATGCTAAGCGCCTTCCTTCGCCTTTTGGCACGGCTCGTGCATTGCCAGTCCTGGGCATGAATGATCGCTATGCGGCACACATGGTTTGTTGTGCCCGTTGCCAAGCGCTCTGGAGCACTGTTTATGATGAAAGCGGAACACCTCTTGCGGTTCTGTTCTCAGAACTCCTGAGTTAAACAATTTGTGACTCTTGCTGCCAATGCCAGTGGAAAGCATTTCTAATACATCTGGCAGGGAGAAACTGTACCTGGAGAAGACATCTGTCAGGAGCTTGCACTTCCACCTTCTGCACACATGGATATGCAGAAGGTTCAAATAGCCAAGCTCTTATGCAACCTGAAAGCTGCAGTCAGAAGGCTGTGCTCCTTGTCAGAGCGAAGCATCAGCACGCACATTTGAGTTTGGCAAGCACTAAAGAGCCGCAGAAGAGCGTGGCCTTTCAAAATGAGCCAGGAAAAAGCATTTGCTTCATGTGCCTTTGTCATCACCTCGGAACAGGTAGCAGCATAAACAGGATGCGGCTTAAGTTCTTGCAAGTGACAGCTAAAGTCAATTGAGCAAGCGGGCTTACCACAGCTACGGTCCTCCGCATTCTGAAAGCTTTGCGCACAAGCCGGATGCTAAGCGCCTTCCTTCGCCTTTTGGCACTCCTCGTGCATTGCCAGTCCTGGGCGTGAATGGTCGCTATGCGGCACACATGGTTTGTTGTGCTTGTTGCCAAGCGCTCTGGAGCACTGTTTATGATGAAAGCGGAACACCTCTTGCGTTTCTGTTCTCAGAACTCCTGAGTTAAACAATTTGTGACTCTTGCTGCCAATGCCAGTGGAAAGCATTTCTAATACATCTGGCAGGGAGAAACTGTACCTGGAGAAGACATCTGTCAGGAGCTTGCACTTCCACCTTCTGCACACATGGATAGGCAGAAGGTTCAAATAGCCAAGCTCTTATGCAACCTGAAAGCTGCAGTCAGAAGGCTGTGCTCCTTGTCAGAGCGAAGCATCAGCACGCACATTTGAGTTTGGCAAGCACTAAAGAGCCGCAGAAGAGCGTGGCCTTTCAAAATGAGCCAGGAAAAAGCATTTGCTTCATGTGCCTTTGTCATCACCTCGGAACAGGTAGCAGCATAAACAGGATGTGGCTTAAGTTCTTGCAAGTGACAGCTAAAGTCAATTGAGCAAGCGGGCTTACCACAGCTACCGTCCTCCGCATTCTGAAAGCTTTGCGCACAAGCCGGATGCTAAGCGCCTTCCTTCGCCTTTTGGCACTGCTCGTGCATTGCCAGTCCTGGGCGTGAATGGTCGCTATGCGGCACACATGGTTTGTTGTGCCCGTTGCCAAGCGCTCTGGAGCACTGTTTATGATGAAAGCGGAACACCTCTTGCGGTTCTGTTCTCAGAACTCCTGAGTTAAACAATTTGTGACTCTTGCTGCCAATGCCAGTGGAAAGCATTTCCAATATGCCTGGCAGGGAGAAACTGTACCTGGAGAAGACATCTGTCAGGAGCTTGCACCTCCACCTTCTGCACACATGGATATGCAGAAGGTTCAAATAGCCAAGCTCTTATGCAACCTGAAAGCTGCAGTCAGAAGGCTGTGCTCCTTGTCAGAGCGAAGCATCAGCACGCACATTTGAGTTTGGCAAGCACTAAAGAGCCGCAGAAGAGCGTGGCCTTTCAAAATGAGCCAGGAAAAAGCATTTGCTTCATGTGCCTTTGTCATCACCTCGGAACAGGTAGCAGCATAAACAGGATGCGGCTTAAGTTCTTGCAAGTGACAGCTAAAGTCAATTGAGCAAGCGGGCTTACCACAGCTACCGTCCTCCGCATTCTGAAAGCTTTGCGCACAAGCCGGATGCTAAGCACCTTCCTTCGCCTTTTGGCACTGCTCGTGCATTGCCAGTCCTGGGCATGAATGGTCGCTATGCGGCACACATGGTTTGTTGTGCCCGTTGCCAAGCGCTCTGGAGCACTGTTTATGATGAAAGCGGAACACCTCTTGCGGTTCTGTTCTCAGAACTCCTGAGTTAAACAATTTGTGACTCTTGCTGCCAATGCCAGTCAAAAACATTTCTAATACATCTGGCAGGGAGAAACTGTACCTGGAGAAGACATCTGTCAGGAGCTTGCACCTGCACCTTCTGCACACATGGATATGCAGAAGGTTCAAATAGCCAAGCTCTTATGCAACCTGAAAGCTGCAGTCAGAAGGCTGTGCTCCTTGTCAGAGCGAAGCATCAGCACGCACATTTGAGTTTGGCAAGCACTAAAGAGCCGCAGAAGAGCGTGGCCTTTCAAAATGAGCCAGGAAAAAGCATTTGCTTCATGTGCCTTTGTCATCACCTCGGAACAGGTAGCAGCATAAACAGGATGCGGCTTAAGTTCTTGCAAGTGACAGCTAAAGTCAATTGAGCAAGCGGGCTTACCACAGCTACGGTCCTCCGCATTCTGAAAGCTTTGCGCACAAGCCGGATGCTAAGCGCCTTCCTTCGCCTTTTGGCACTGCTCGTGCATTGCCAGTCCTGGGCATGAATGATCGCTATGCGGCACACATGGTTTGTTGTGCCCGTTGCCAAGCGCTCTGGAGCACTGTTTATGATGAAAGCGGAACACCTCTTGCGGTTCTGTTCTCAGAACTCCTGAGTTAAACAATTTGTGACTCTTGCTGCCAATGCCAGTGGAAAACATTTCTAATACATCTGGCAGGGAGAAACTGTACCTGGAGAAGACATCTGTCAGGAGCTTGCACCTCCACCTTCTGCACACATGGATATGCAGAAGGTTCAAATAGCCAAGCTCTTATGCAACCTGAAAGCTGCAGTCAGAAGGCTGTGCTCCTTGTCAGAGCGAAGCATCAGCATGCACATTTGAGTTTGGCAAGCACTAAAGAGCCGCAGAAGAGCGTGGCCTTTCAAAATGAGCCAGGAAAAAGCATTTGCTTCATGTGCCTTTGTCATCACCTCGGAACAGGTAGCAGCATAAACAGGATGCGGCTTAAGTTCTTGCAAGTGACAGCTAAAGTCAATTGAGCAAGCGGGCTTACCACAGCTACGGTCCTCCGCATTCTGAAAGCTTTGCGCACAAGCCGGATGCTAAGCGCCTTCCTTCGCCTTTTGGCACTCCTCGTGCATTGCCAGTCCTGGGTATGAATGGTCGCTATGCGGCACTCATGGTTTGTTGTGCCCGTTGCCAAGCGCTCTGGAGCACTGTTTATGATGAAAGCGGAACACCTCTTGCGGTTCTGTTCTCAGAACTCCTGAGTTAAACAATTTGTGACTCTTGCTGCCAATGCCAGTGGAAAGCATTTCTAATACATCTGGCAGGGAGAAACTGTACCTGGAGAAGACATCTGTCAGGAACTTGCACCTGCACCTTCTGCACACATGGATATGCAGAAGGTTCAAATAGCCAAGCTCTTATGCAACCTGAAAGCTGCAGTCAGAAGGCTGTGCTCCTTGTCAGAGCGAAGCATCAGCACGCACATTTGAGTTTGGCAAGCACTAAAGAGCCGCAGAAGAGCGTGGCCTTTCAAAATGAGCCAGGAAAAAGCATTTGCTTCATGTGCCTTTGTCATCACCTCGGAACAGGTAGCAGCATAAACAGGATGCGGCTTAAGTTCTTGCAAGTGACAGCTAAAGTCAATTGAGCAAGCGGGCTTACCACAGCTACCGTCCTCCGCATTCTGAAAGCTTTGCGCACAAGCCGGATGCTAAGCGCCTTCCTTCGCCTTTTGGCACTGCTCGTGCATTGCCAGTCCTGGGCATGAATGGTCGCTATGCGGCACACATGGTTTGTTGTGCCCGTTGCCAAGCGCTCTGAAGCACTGTTTATGATGAAAGCGGAACACCTCTTGCGGTTCTGTTCTCAGAACTCCTGAGTTAAACAATTTGTGACTCTTGCTGCCAATGCCAGTGGAAAGCATTTCTAATACATCTGGCAGGGAGAAACTGTACCTGGAGAAGACATCTGTCAGGAATTTGCACCTGCACCTTCTGCACACATGGATAGGCAGAAGGTTCAAATAGCCAAGCTCTTATGCAACCTGAAAGCTGCAGTCAGAAGGCTGTGCTCCTTGTCAGAGCGAAGCATCAGCACGCACATTTGAGTTTGGCAAGCACTAAAGAGCCGCAGAAGAGCGTGGCCTTTCAAAATGAGCCAGGAAAAAGCATTTGCTTCATGTGCCTTTGTCATCACCTCGGAACAGGTAGCAGCA
Organism: Poecile atricapillus; assembly: GCF_030490865.1. NCBI lineage: Eukaryota > Metazoa > Chordata > Aves > Passeriformes > Paridae > Poecile > Poecile atricapillus. The sequence continues at coordinate 116,882,722 of NC_081249.1, read as the reverse complement.
TAAACAGGATGCGGCTTAAGTTCTTGCAAGTGACAGCTAAAGTCAATTGAGCAAGCGGGCTTACCACAGCTACGGTCCTCCGCATTCTGAAAGCTTTGCGCACAAGCCGGATGCTAAGCGCCTTCCTTCGCCTTTTGGCACGGCTCGTGCATTGCCAGTCCTGGGCATGAATGATCGCTATGCGGCACACATGGTTTGTTGTGCCCGTTGCCAAGCGCTCTGGAGCACTGTTTATGATGAAAGCGGAACACCTCTTGCGGTTCTGTTCTCAGAACTCCTGAGTTAAACAATTTGTGACTCTTGCTGCCAATGCCAGTGGAAAGCATTTCTAATACATCTGGCAGGGAGAAACTGTACCTGGAGAAGACATCTGTCAGGAGCTTGCACCTGCACCTTCTGCACACATGGATATGCAGAAGGTTCAAATAGCCAAGCTCTTATGCAACCTGAAAGCTGCAGTCAGAAGGCTGTGCTCCTTGTCAGAGCGAAGCATCAGCACGCACATTTGAGTTTGGCAAGCACTAAAGAGCCGCAGAAGAGCGTGGCCTTTCAAAATGAGCCAGGAAAAAGCATTTGCTTCATGTGCCTTTGTCATCACCTCGGAACAGGTAGCAGCATAAACAGGATGCGGCTTAAGTTCTTGCAAGTGACAGCTAAAGTCAATTGAGCAAGCGGGCTTACCACAGCTACGGTCCTCCGCATTCTGAAAGCTTTGCGCACAAGCCGGATCCTAAGCGCCTTCCTTCGCCTTTTGGCACTCCTCGTGCATTGCCAGTCCTGGGCGTGAATGGTCGCTATGCGGCACACATGGTTTGTTGTGCTTGTTGCCAAGCGCTCTGGAGCACTGTTTATGATGAAAGCGGAACACCTCTTGTGTTTCTGTTCTCAGAACTCCTGAGTTAAACAATTTGTGACTCTTGCTGCCAATGCCAGTGGAAAGCATTTCTAATACATCTGGCAGGGAGAAACTGTACCTGGAGAAGACATCTGTCAGGAGCTTGCACTTCCACCTTCTGCACACATGGATAGGCAGAAGGTTCAAATAGCCAAGCTCTTATGCAACCTGAAAGCTGCAGTCAGAAGGCTGTGCTCCTTGTCAGAGCGAAGCATCAGCACGCACATTTGAGTTTGGCAAGCACTAAAGAGCCGCAGAAGAGCGTGGCCTTTCAAAATGAGCCAGGAAAAAGCATTTGCTTCATGTGCCTTTGTCATCACCTCGGAACAGGTAGCAGCATAAACAGGATGTGGCTTAAGTTCTTGCAAGTGACAGCTAAAGTCAATTGAGCAAGCGGGCTTACCACAGCTACCGTCCTCCGCATTCTGAAAGCTTTGCGCACAAGCCGGATGCTAAGCGCCTTCCTTCGCCTTTTGGCACTGCTCGTGCATTGCCAGTCCTAAGCGTGAATGGTCGCTATGCGGCACACATGGTTTGTTGTGCCCGTTGCCAAGCGCTCTGGAGCACTGTTTATGATGAAAGCGGAACACCTCTTGCGGTTCTGTTCTCAGAACTCCTGAGTTAAACAATTTGTGACTCTTGCTGCCAATGCCAGTGGAAAACATTTCTAATACATCTGGCAGGGAGAAACTGTACCTGGAGAAGACATCTGTCAGGAGCTTGCACCTGCACCTTCTGCACACATGGATATGCAGAAGGTTCAAATAGCCAAGCTCTTATGCAACCTGAAAGCTGCAGTCAGAAGGCTGTGCTCCTTGTCAGAGCGAAGCATCAGCACGCACATTTGAGTTTGGCAAGCACTAAAGAGCCGCAGAAGAGCGTGGCCTTTCAAAATGAGCCAGGAAAAAGCATTTGCTTCATGTGCCTTTGTCATCACCTCGGAACAGGTAGCAGCATAAACAGGATGCGGCTTAAGTTCTTGCAAGTGACAGCTAAAGTCAATTGAGCAAGCGGGCTTACCACAGCTACCGTCCTCCGCATTCTGAAAGCTTTGCGCACAAGCCGGATGCTAAGCGCCTTCCTTCGCCTTTTGGCACTCCTCGTGCATTGCCAGTCCTGGGTATGAATGGTCGCTATGCGGCACTCATGGTTTGTTGTGCCCGTTGCCAAGCGCTCTGGAGCACTGTTTATGATGAAAGCGGAACACCTCTTGCGGTTCTGTTCTCAGAACTCCTGAGTTAAACAATTTGTGACTCTTGCTGCCAATGCCAGTGGAAAGCATTTCTAATACATCTGGCAGGGAGAAACTGTACCTGGAGAAGACATCTGTCAGGAACTTGCACCTGCACCTTCTGCACACATGGATATGCAGAAGGTTCAAATAGCCAAGCTCTTATGCAACCTGAAAGCTGCAGTCAGAAGGCTGTGCTCCTTGTCAGAGCGAAGCATCAGCACGCACATTTGAGTTTGGCAAGCACTAAAGAGCCGCAGAAGAGCGTGGCCTTTCAAAATGAGCCAGGAAAAAGCATTTGCTTCATGTGCCTTTGTCATCACCTCGGAACAGGTAGCAGCATAAACAGGATGCGGCTTAAGTTCTTGCAAGTGACAGCTAAAGTCAATTGAGCAAGCGGGCTTACCACAGCTACCGTCCTCCGCATTCTGAAAGCTTTGCGCACAAGCCGGATGCTAAGCGCCTTCCTTCGCCTTTTGGCACTGCTCGTGCATTGCCAGTCCTGGGCATGAATGGTCGCTATGCGGCACACATGGTTTGTTGTGCCCGTTGCCAAGCGCTCTGAAGCACTGTTTATGATGAAAGCGGAACACCTCTTGCGGTTCTGTTCTCAGAACTCCTGAGTTAAACAATTTGTGACTCTTGCTGCCAATGCCAGTGGAAAGCATTTCTAATACATCTGGCAGGGAGAAACTGTACCTGGAGAAGACATCTGTCAGGAATTTGCACCTGCACCTTCTGCACACATGGATAGGCAGAAGGTTCAAATAGCCAAGCTCTTATGCAACCTGAAAGCTGCAGTCAGAAGGCTGTGCTCCTTGTCAGAGCGAAGCATCAGCACGCACATTTGAGTTTGGCAAGCACTAAAGAGCCGCAGAAGAGCGTGGCCTTTCAAAATGAGCCAGGAAAAAGCATTTGCTTCATGTGCCTTTGTCATCACCTCGGAACAGGTAGCAGCATAAACAGGATGCGGCTTAAGTTCTTGCAAGTGACAGCTAAAGTCAATTGAGCAAGCGGGCTTACCACAGCTACCGTCCTCCGCATTCTGAAAGCTTTGCGCACAAGCCGGATGCTAAGCGCCTTCCTTCGCCTTTTGGCACGGCTCGTGCATTGCCAGTCCTGGGCATGAATGATCGCTATGCGGCACACATGGTTTGTTGTGCCCGTTGCCAAGCGCTCTGGAGCACTGTTTATGATGAAAGCGGAACACCTCTTGCGGTTCTGTTCTCAGAACTCCTGAGTTAAACAATTTGTGACTCTTGCTGCCAATGCCAGTGGAAAGCATTTCTAATACATCTGGCAGGGAGAAACTGTACCTGGAGAAGACATCTGTCAGGAGCTTGCACCTGCACCTTCTGCACACATGGATATGCAGAAGGTTCAAATAGCCAAGCTCTTATGCAACCTGAAAGCTGCAGTCAGAAGGCTGTGCTCCTTGTCAGAGCGAAGCATCAGCACGCACATTTGAGTTTGGCAAGCACTAAAGAGCCGCAGAAGAGCGTGGCCTTTCAAAATGAGCCAGGAAAAAGCATTTGCTTCATGTGCCTTTGTCATCACCTCGGAACAGGTAGCAGCATAAACAGGATGCGGCTTAAGTTCTTGCAAGTGACAGCTAAAGTCAATTGAGCAAGCGGGCTTACCACAGCTACGGTCCTCCGCATTCTGAAAGCTTTGCGCACAAGCCGGATGCTAAGCGCCTTCCTTCGCCTTTTGGCACGGCTCGTGCATTGCCAGTCCTGGGCGTGAATGGTCGCTATGCGGCACACATGGTTTGTTGTGCTTGTTGCCAAGCGCTCTGGAGCACTGTTTATGATGAAAGCGGAACACCTCTTGCGTTTCTGTTCTCAGAACTCCTGAGTTAAACAATTTGTGACTCTTGCTGCCAATGCCAGTGGAAAGCATTTCTAATACATCTGGCAGGGAGAAACTGTACCTGGAGAAGACATCTGTCAGGAGCTTGCACTTCCACCTTCTGCACACATGGATAGGCAGAAGGTTCAAATAGCCAAGCTCTTATGCAACCTGAAAGCTGCAGTCAGAAGGCTGTGCTCCTTGTCAGAGCGAAGCATCAGCACGCACATTTGAGTTTGGCAAGCACTAAAGAGCCGCAGAAGAGCGTGGCCTTTCAAAATGAGCCAGGAAAAAGCATTTGCTTCATGTGCCTTTGTCATCACCTCGGAACAGGTAGCAGCATAAACAGGATGTGGCTTAAGTTCTTGCAAGTGACAGCTAAAGTCAATTGAGCAAGCGGGCTTACCACAGCTACGGTCCTCCGCATTCTGAAAGCTTTGCGCACAAGCCGGATGCTAAGCGCCTTCCTTCGCCTTTTGGCACTGCTCGTGCATTGCCAGTCCTGGGCGTGAATGGTCGCTATGCGGCACACATGGTTTGTTGTGCCCGTTGCCAAGCGCTCTGGAGCACTGTTTATGATGAAAGCGGAACACCTCTTGCGGTTCTGTTCTCAGAACTCCTGAGTTAAACAATTTGTGACTCTTGCTGCCAATGCCAGTGGAAAGCATTTCCAATATGCCTGGCAGGGAGAAACTGTACCTGGAGAAGACATCTGTCAGGAGCTTGCACCTCCACCTTCTGCACACATGGATATGCAGAAGGTTCAAATAGCCAAGCTCTTATGCAACCTGAAAGCTGCAGTCAGAAGGCTGTGCTCCTTGTCAGAGCGAAGCATCAGCACGCACATTTGAGTTTGGCAAGCACTAAAGAGCCGCAGAAGAGCGTGGCCTTTCAAAATGAGCCAGGAAAAAGCATTTGCTTCATGTGCCTTTGTCATCACCTCGGAACAGGTAGCAGCATAAACAGGATGCGGCTTAAGTTCTTGCAAGTGACAGCTAAAGTCAATTGAGCAAGCGGGCTTACCACAGCTACCGTCCTCCGCATTCTGAAAGCTTTGCGCACAAGCCGGATGCTAAGCACCTTCCTTCGCCTTTTGGCACTGCTCGTGCATTGCCAGTCCTGGGCATGAATGGTCGCTATGCGGCACACATGGTTTGTTGTGCCCGTTGCCAAGCGCTCTGGAGCACTGTTTATGATGAAAGCGGAACACCTCTTGCGGTTCTGTTCTCAGAACTCCTGAGTTAAACAATTTGTGACTCTTGCTGCCAATGCCAGTCAAAAACATTTCTAATACATCTGGCAGGGAGAAACTGTACCTGGAGAAGACATCTGTCAGGAGCTTGCACCTGCACCTTCTGCACACATGGATATGCAGAAGGTTCAAATAGCCAAGCTCTTATGCAACCTGAAAGCTGCAGTCAGAAGGCTGTGCTCCTTGTCAGAGCGAAGCATCAGCACGCACATTTGAGTTTGGCAAGCACTAAAGAGCCGCAGAAGAGCGTGGCCTTTCAAAATGAGCCAGGAAAAAGCATTTGCTTCATGTGCCTTTGTCATCACCTCGGAACAGGTAGCAGCATAAACAGGATGCGGCTTAAGTTCTTGCAAGTGACAGCTAAAGTCAATTGAGCAAGCGGGCTTACCACAGCTACGGTCCTCCGCATTCTGAAAGCTTTGCGCACAAGCCGGATGCTAAGCGCCTTCCTTCGCCTTTTGGCACTGCTCGTGCATTGCCAGTCCTGGGCATGAATGATCGCTATGCGGCACACATGGTTTGTTGTGCCCGTTGCCAAGCGCTCTGGAGCACTGTTTATGATGAAAGCGGAACACCTCTTGCGGTTCTGTTCTCAGAACTCCTGAGTTAAACAATTTGTGACTCTTGCTGCCAATGCCAGTGGAAAACATTTCTAATACATCTGGCAGGGAGAAACTGTACCTGGAGAAGACATCTGTCAGGAGCTTGCACCTCCACCTTCTGCACACATGGATATGCAGAAGGTTCAAATAGCCAAGCTCTTATGCAACCTGAAAGCTGCAGTCAGAAGGCTGTGCTCCTTGTCAGAGCGAAGCATCAGCATGCACATTTGAGTTTGGCAAGCACTAAAGAGCCGCAGAAGAGCGTGGCCTTTCAAAATGAGCCAGGAAAAAGCATTTGCTTCATGTGCCTTTGTCATCACCTCGGAACAGGTAGCAGCATAAACAGGATGCGGCTTAAGTTCTTGCAAGTGACAGCTAAAGTCAATTGAGCAAGCGGGCTTACCACAGCTACGGTCCTCCGCATTCTGAAAGCTTTGCGCACAAGCCGGATGCTAAGCGCCTTCCTTCGCCTTTTGGCACTCCTCGTGCATTGCCAGTCCTGGGTATGAATGGTCGCTATGCGGCACTCATGGTTTGTTGTGCCCGTTGCCAAGCGCTCTGGAGCACTGTTTATGATGAAAGCGGAACACCTCTTGCGGTTCTGTTCTCAGAACTCCTGAGTTAAACAATTTGTGACTCTTGCTGCCAATGCCAGTGGAAAGCATTTCTAATACATCTGGCAGGGAGAAACTGTACCTGGAGAAGACATCTGTCAGGAACTTGCACCTGCACCTTCTGCACACATGGATATGCAGAAGGTTCAAATAGCCAAGCTCTTATGCAACCTGAAAGCTGCAGTCAGAAGGCTGTGCTCCTTGTCAGAGCGAAGCATCAGCACGCACATTTGAGTTTGGCAAGCACTAAAGAGCCGCAGAAGAGCGTGGCCTTTCAAAATGAGCCAGGAAAAAGCATTTGCTTCATGTGCCTTTGTCATCACCTCGGAACAGGTAGCAGCATAAACAGGATGCGGCTTAAGTTCTTGCAAGTGACAGCTAAAGTCAATTGAGCAAGCGGGCTTACCACAGCTACCGTCCTCCGCATTCTGAAAGCTTTGCGCACAAGCCGGATGCTAAGCGCCTTCCTTCGCCTTTTGGCACTGCTCGTGCATTGCCAGTCCTGGGCATGAATGGTCGCTATGCGGCACACATGGTTTGTTGTGCCCGTTGCCAAGCGCTCTGAAGCACTGTTTATGATGAAAGCGGAACACCTCTTGCGGTTCTGTTCTCAGAACTCCTGAGTTAAACAATTTGTGACTCTTGCTGCCAATGCCAGTGGAAAGCATTTCTAATACATCTGGCAGGGAGAAACTGTACCTGGAGAAGACATCTGTCAGGAATTTGCACCTGCACCTTCTGCACACATAGATAGGCAGAAGGTTCAAATAGCCAAGCTCTTATGCAACCTGAAAGCTGCAGTCAGAAGGCTGTGCTCCTTGTCAGAGCGAAGCATCAGCACGCACATTTGAGTTTGGCAAGCACTAAAGAGCCGCAGAAGAGCGTGGCCTTTCAAAATGAGCCAGGAAAAAGCATTTGCTTCATGTGCCTTTGTCATCACCTCGGAACAGGTAGCAGCATAAACAGGATGCGGCTTAAGTTCTTGCAAGTGACAGCTAAAGTCAATTGAGCAAGCGGGCTTACCACAGCTACGGTCCTCCGCATTCTGAAAGCTTTGCGCACAAGCCGGATGCTAAGCGCCTTCCTTCGCCTTTTGGCACGGCTCGTGCATTGCCAGTCCTGGGCATGAATGATCGCTATGCGGCACACATGGTTTGTTGTGCCCGTTGCCAAGCGCTCTGGAGCACTGTTTATGATGAAAGCGGAACACCTCTTGCGGTTCTGTTCTCAGAACTCCTGAGTTAAACAATTTGTGACTCTTGCTGCCAATGCCAGTGGAAAGCATTTCTAATACATCTGGCAGGGAGAAACTGTACCTGGAGAAGACATCTGTCAGGAGCTTGCACCTGCACCTTCTGCACACATGGATATGCAGAAGGTTCAAATAGCCAAGCTCTTATGCAACCTGAAAGCTGCAGTCAGAAGGCTGTGCTCCTTGTCAGAGCGAAGCATCAGCACGCACATTTGAGTTTGGCAAGCACTAAAGAGCCGCAGAAGAGCGTGGCCTTTCAAAATGAGCCAGGAAAAAGCATTTGCTTCATGTGCCTTTGTCATCACCTCGGAACAGGTAGCAGCATAAACAGGATGCGGCTTAAGTTCTTGCAAGTGACAGCTAAAGTCAATTGAGCAAGCGGGCTTACCACAGCTACGGTCCTCCGCATTCTGAAAGCTTTGCGCACAAGCCGGATCCTAAGCGCCTTCCTTCGCCTTTTGGCACTCCTCGTGCATTGCCAGTCCTGGGCGTGAATGGTCGCTATGCGGCACACATGGTTTGTTGTGCTTGTTGCCAAGCGCTCTGGAGCACTGTTTATGATGAAAGCGGAACACCTCTTGTGTTTCTGTTCTCAGAACTCCTGAGTTAAACAATTTGTGACTCTTGCTGCCAATGCCAGTGGAAAGCATTTCTAATACATCTGGCAGGGAGAAACTGTACCTGGAGAAGACATCTGTCAGGAGCTTGCACTTCCACCTTCTGCACACATGGATAGGCAGAAGGTTCAAATAGCCAAGCTCTTATGCAACCTGAAAGCTGCAGTCAGAAGGCTGTGCTCCTTGTCAGAGCGAAGCATCAGCACGCACATTTGAGTTTGGCAAGCACTAAAGAGCCGCAGAAGAGCGTGGCCTTTCAAAATGAGCCAGGAAAAAGCATTTGCTTCATGTGCCTTTGTCATCACCTCGGAACAGGTAGCAGCATAAACAGGATGTGGCTTAAGTTCTTGCAAGTGACAGCTAAAGTCAATTGAGCAAGCGGGCTTACCACAGCTACCGTCCTCCGCATTCTGAAAGCTTTGCGCACAAGCCGGATGCTAAGCGCCTTCCTTCGCCTTTTGGCACTGCTCGTGCATTGCCAGTCCTAAGCGTGAATGGTCGCTATGCGGCACACATGGTTTGTTGTGCCCGTTGCCAAGCGCTCTGGAGCACTGTTTATGATGAAAGCGGAACACCTCTTGCGGTTCTGTTCTCAGAACTCCTGAGTTAAACAATTTGTGACTCTTGCTGCCAATGCCAGTGGAAAGCATTTCCAATATGCCTGGCAGGGAGAAACTGTACCTGGAGAAGACATCTGTCAGGAGCTTGCACCTCCACCTTCTGCACACATGGATATGCAGAAGGTTCAAATAGCCAAGCTCTTATGCAACCTGAAAGCTGCAGTCAGAAGGCTGTGCTCCTTGTCAGAGCGAAGCATCAGCACGCACATTTGAGTTTGGCAAGCACTAAAGAGCCGCAGAAGAGCGTGGCCTTTCAAAATGAGCCAGGAAAAAGCATTTGCTTCATGTGCCTTTGTCATCACCTCGGAACAGGTAGCAGCATAAACAGGATGCGGCTTAAGTTCTTGCAAGTGACAGCTAAAGTCAATTGAGCAAGCGGGCTTACCACAGCTACCGTCCTCCGCATTCTGAAAGCTTTGCGCACAAGCCGGATGCTAAGCACCTTCCTTCGCCTTTTGGCACTGCTCGTGCATTGCCAGTCCTGGGCATGAATGGTCGCTATGCGGCACACATGGTTTGTTGTGCCCGTTGCCAAGCGCTCTGGAGCACTGTTTATGATGAAAGCGGAACACCTCTTGCGGTTCTGTTCTCAGAACTCCTGAGTTAAACAATTTGTGACTCTTGCTGCCAATGCCAGTGGAAAACATTTCTAATACATCTGGCAGGGAGAAACTGTACCTGGAGAAGACATCTGTCAGGAGCTTGCACCTGCACCTTCTGCACACATGGATATGCAGAAGGTTCAAATAGCCAAGCTCTTATGCAACCTGAAAGCTGCAGTCAGAAGGCTGTGCTCCTTGTCAGAGCGAAGCATCAGCACGCACATTTGAGTTTGGCAAGCACTAAAGAGCCGCAGAAGAGCGTGGCCTTTCAAAATGAGCCAGGAAAAAGCATTTGCTTCATGTGCCTTTGTCATCACCTCGGAACAGGTAGCAGCATAAACAGGATGCGGCTTAAGTTCTTGCAAGTGACAGCTAAAGTCAATTGAGCAAGCGGGCTTACCACAGCTACGGTCCTCCGCATTCTGAAAGCTTTGCGCACAAGCCGGATGCTAAGCGCCTTCCTTCGCCTTTTGGCACTCCTCGTGCATTGCCAGTCCTGGGTATGAATGGTCGCTATGCGGCACTCATGGTTTGTTGTGCCCGTTGCCAAGCGCTCTGGAGCACTGTTTATGATGAAAGCGGAACACCTCTTGCGGTTCTGTTCTCAGAACTCCTGAGTTAAACAATTTGTGACTCTTGCTGCCAATGCCAGTGGAAAGCATTTCTAATACATCTGGCAGGGAGAAACTGTACCTGGAGAAGACATCTGTCAGGAACTTGCACCTGCACCTTCTGCACACATGGATATGCAGAAGGTTCAAATAGCCAAGCTCTTATGCAACCTGAAAGCTGCAGTCAGAAGGCTGTGCTCCTTGTCAGAGCGAAGCATCAGCATGCACATTTGAGTTTGGCAAGCACTAAAGAGCCGCAGAAGAGCGTGGCCTTTCAAAATGAGCCAGGAAAAAGCATTTGCTTCATGTGCCTTTGTCATCACCTCGGAACAGGTAGCAGCATAAACAGGATGCGGCTTAAGTTCTTGCAAGTGACAGCTAAAGTCAATTGAGCAAGCGGGCTTACCACAGCTACCGTCCTCCGCATTCTGAAAGCTTTGCGCACAAGCCGGATGCTAAGCGCCTTCCTTCGCCTTTTGGCACTGCTCGTGCATTGCCAGTCCTGGGCATGAATGGTCGCTATGCGGCACACATGGTTTGTTGTGCCCGTTGCCAAGCGCTCTGAAGCACTGTTTATGATGAAAGCGGAACACCTCTTGCGGTTCTGTTCTCAGAACTCCTGAGTTAAACAATTTGTGACTCTTGCTGCCAATGCCAGTGGAAAGCATTTCTAATACATCTGGCAGGGAGAAACTGTACCTGGAGAAGACATCTGTCAGGAGCTTGCACCTGCACCTTCTGCACACATGGATATGCAGAAGGTTCAAATAGCCAAGCTCTTATGCAACCTGAAAGCTGCAGTCAGAAGGCTGTGCTCCTTGTCAGAGCGAAGCATCAGCACGCACATTTGAGTTTGGCAAGCACTAAAGAGCCGCAGAAGAGCGTGGCCTTTCAAAATGAGCCAGGAAAAAGCATTTGCTTCATGTGCCTTTGTCATCACCTCGGAACAGGTAGCAGCATAAACAGGATGCGGCTTAAGTTCTTGCAAGTGACAGCTAAAGTCAATTGAGCAAGCGGGCTTACCACAGCTACGGTCCTCCGCATTCTGAAAGCTTTGCGCACAAGCCGGATGCTAAGCGCCTTCCTTCGCCTTTTGGCACTGCTCGTGCATTGCCAGTCCTGGGCATGAATGATCGCTATGCGGCACACATGGTTTGTTGTGCCCGTTGCCAAGCGCTCTGGAGCACTGTTTATGATGAAAGCGGAACACCTCTTGCGGTTCTGTTCTCAGAACTCCTGAGTTAAACAATTTGTGACTCTTGCTGCCAATGCCAGTGGAAAACATTTCTAATACATCTGGCAGGGAGAAACTGTACCTGGAGAAGACATCTGTCAGGAGCTTGCACCTCCACCTTCTGCACACATGGATATGCAGAAGGTTCAAATAGCCAAGCTCTTATGCAACCTGAAAGCTGCAGTCAGAAGGCTGTGCTCCTTGTCAGAGCGAAGCATCAGCATGCACATTTGAGTTTGGCAAGCACTAAAGAGCCGCAGAAGAGCGTGGCCTTTCAAAATGAGCCAGGAAAAAGCATTTGCTTCATGTGCCTTTGTCATCACCTCGGAACAGGTAGCAGCATAAACAGGATGCGGCTTAAGTTCTTGCAAGTGACAGCTAAAGTCAATTGAGCAAGCGGGCTTACCACAGCTACGGTCCTCCGCATTCTGAAAGCTTTGCGCACAAGCCGGATGCTAAGCGCCTTCCTTCGCCTTTTGGCACTCCTCGTGCATTGCCAGTCCTGGGTATGAATGGTCGCTATGCGGCACTCATGGTTTGTTGTGCCCGTTGCCAAGCGCTCTGGAGCACTGTTTATGATGAAAGCGGAACACCTCTTGCGGTTCTGTTCTCAGAACTCCTGAGTTAAACAATTTGTGACTCTTGCTGCCAATGCCAGTGGAAAGCATTTCTAATACATCTGGCAGGGAGAAACTGTACCTGGAGAAGACATCTGTCAGGAACTTGCACCTGCACCTTCTGCACACATGGATATGCAGAAGGTTCAAATAGCCAAGCTCTTATGCAACCTGAAAGCTGCAGTCAGAAGGCTGTGCTCCTTGTCAGAGCGAAGCATCAGCACGCACATTTGAGTTTGGCAAGCACTAAAGAGCCGCAGAAGAGCGTGGCCTTTCAAAATGAGCCAGGAAAAAGCATTTGCTTCATGTGCCTTTGTCATCACCTCGGAACAGGTAGCAGCATAAACAGGATGCGGCTTAAGTTCTTGCAAGTGACAGCTAAAGTCAATTGAGCAAGCGGGCTTACCACAGCTACCGTCCTCCGCATTCTGAAAGCTTTGCGCACAAGCCGGATGCTAAGCGCCTTCCTTCGCCTTTTGGCACTGCTCGTGCATTGCCAGTCCTGGGCATGAATGGTCGCTATGCGGCACACATGGTTTGTTGTGCCCGTTGCCAAGCGCTCTGAAGCACTGTTTATGATGAAAGCGGAACACCTCTTGCGGTTCTGTTCTCAGAACTCCTGAGTTAAACAATTTGTGACTCTTGCTGCCAATGCCAGTGGAAAGCATTTCTAATACATCTGGCAGGGAGAAACTGTACCTGGAGAAGACATCTGTCAGGAATTTGCACCTGCACCTTCTGCACACATGGATAGGCAGAAGGTTCAAATAGCCAAGCTCTTATGCAACCTGAAAGCTGCAGTCAGAAGGCTGTGCTCCTTGTCAGAGCGAAGCATCAGCACGCACATTTGAGTTTGGCAAGCACTAAAGAGCCGCAGAAGAGCGTGGCCTTTCAAAATGAGCCAGGAAAAAGCATTTGCTTCATGTGCCTTTGTCATCACCTCGGAACAGGTAGCAGCATAAACAGGATGCGGCTTAAGTTCTTGCAAGTGACAGCTAAAGTCAATTGAGCAAGCGGGCTTACCACAGCTACGGTCCTCCGCATTCTGAAAGCTTTGCGCACAAGCCGGATGCTAAGCGCCTTCCTTCGCCTTTTGGCACGGCTCGTGCATTGCCAGTCCTGGGCATGAATGATCGCTATGCGGCACACATGGTTTGTTGTGCCCGTTGCCAAGCGCTCTGGAGCACTGTTTATGATGAAAGCGGAACACCTCTTGCGGTTCTGTTCTCAGAACTCCTGAGTTAAACAATTTGTGACTCTTGCTGCCAATGCCAGTGGAAAGCATTTCTAATACATCTGGCAGGGAGAAACTGTACCTGGAGAAGACATCTGTCAGGAGCTTGCACCTGCACCTTCTGCACACATGGATATGCAGAAGGTTCAAATAGCCAAGCTCTTATGCAACCTGAAAGCTGCAGTCAGAAGGCTGTGCTCCTTGTCAGAGCGAAGCATCAGCACGCACATTTGAGTTTGGCAAGCACTAAAGAGCCGCAGAAGAGCGTGGCCTTTCAAAATGAGCCAGGAAAAAGCATTTGCTTCATGTGCCTTTGTCATCACCTCGGAACAGGTAGCAGCATAAACAGGATGCGGCTTAAGTTCTTGCAAGTGACAGCTAAAGTCAATTGAGCAAGCGGGCTTACCACAGCTACGGTCCTCCGCATTCTGAAAGCTTTGCGCACAAGCCGGATCCTAAGCGCCTTCCTTCGCCTTTTGGCACTCCTCGTGCATTGCCAGTCCTGGGCGTGAATGGTCGCTATGCGGCACACATGGTTTGTTGTGCTTGTTGCCAAGCGCTCTGGAGCACTGTTTATGATGAAAGCGGAACACCTCTTGTGTTTCTGTTCTCAGAACTCCTGAGTTAAACAATTTGTGACTCTTGCTGCCAATGCCAGTGGAAAGCATTTCTAATACATCTGGCAGGGAGAAACTGTACCTGGAGAAGACATCTGTCAGGAGCTTGCACTTCCACCTTCTGCACACATGGATAGGCAGAAGGTTCAAATAGCCAAGCTCTTATGCAACCTGAAAGCTGCAGTCAGAAGGCTGTGCTCCTTGTCAGAGCGAAGCATCAGCACGCACATTTGAGTTTGGCAAGCACTAAAGAGCCGCAGAAGAGCGTGGCCTTTCAAAATGAGCCAGGAAAAAGCATTTGCTTCATGTGCCTTTGTCATCACCTCGGAACAGGTAGCAGCATAAACAGGATGTGGCTTAAGTTCTTGCAAGTGACAGCTAAAGTCAATTGAGCAAGCGGGCTTACCACAGCTACCGTCCTCCGCATTCTGAAAGCTTTGCGCACAAGCCGGATGCTAAGCGCCTTCCTTCGCCTTTTGGCACTGCTCGTGCATTGCCAGTCCTAAGCGTGAATGGTCGCTATGCGGCACACATGGTTTGTTGTGCCCGTTGCCAAGCGCTCTGGAGCACTGTTTATGATGAAAGCGGAACACCTCTTGCGGTTCTGTTCTCAGAACTCCTGAGTTAAACAATTTGTGACTCTTGCTGCCAATGCCAGTGGAAAGCATTTCCAATATGCCTGGCAGGGAGAAACTGTACCTGGAGAAGACATCTGTCAGGAGCTTGCACCTCCACCTTCTGCACACATGGATATGCAGAAGGTTCAAATAGCCAAGCTCTTATGCAACCTGAAAGCTGCAGTCAGAAGGCTGTGCTCCTTGTCAGAGCGAAGCATCAGCACGCACATTTGAGTTTGGCAAGCACTAAAGAGCCGCAGAAGAGCGTGGCCTTTCAAAATGAGCCAGGAAAAAGCATTTGCTTCATGTGCCTTTGTCATCACCTCGGAACAGGTAGCAGCATAAACAGGATGCGGCTTAAGTTCTTGCAAGTGACAGCTAAAGTCAATTGAGCAAGCGGGCTTACCACAGCTACCGTCCTCCGCATTCTGAAAGCTTTGCGCACAAGCCGGATGCTAAGCACCTTCCTTCGCCTTTTGGCACTGCTCGTGCATTGCCAGTCCTGGGCATGAATGGTCGCTATGCGGCACACATGGTTTGTTGTGCCCGTTGCCAAGCGCTCTGGAGCACTGTTTATGATGAAAGCGGAACACCTCTTGCGGTTCTGTTCTCAGAACTCCTGAGTTAAACAATTTGTGACTCTTGCTGCCAATGCCAGTGGAAAACATTTCTAATACATCTGGCAGGGAGAAACTGTACCTGGAGAAGACATCTGTCAGGAGCTTGCACCTGCACCTTCTGCACACATGGATATGCAGAAGGTTCAAATAGCCAAGCTCTTATGCAACCTGAAAGCTGCAGTCAGAAGGCTGTGCTCCTTGTCAGAGCGAAGCATCAGCACGCACATTTGAGTTTGGCAAGCACTAAAGAGCCGCAGAAGAGCGTGGCCTTTCAAAATGAGCCAGGAAAAAGCATTTGCTTCATGTGCCTTTGTCATCACCTCGGAACAGGTAGCAGCATAAACAGGATGCGGCTTAAGTTCTTGCAAGTGACAGCTAAAGTCAATTGAGCAAGCGGGCTTACCACAGCTACGGTCCTCCGCATTCTGAAAGCTTTGCGCACAAGCCGGATGCTAAGCGCCTTCCTTCGCCTTTTGGCACTCCTCGTGCATTGCCAGTCCTGGGTATGAATGGTCGCTATGCGGCACTCATGGTTTGTTGTGCCCGTTGCCAAGCGCTCTGGAGCACTGTTTATGATGAAAGCGGAACACCTCTTGCGGTTCTGTTCTCAGAACTCCTGAGTTAAACAATTTGTGACTCTTGCTGCCAATGCCAGTGGAAAGCATTTCTAATACATCTGGCAGGGAGAAACTGTACCTGGAGAAGACATCTGTCAGGAACTTGCACCTGCACCTTCTGCACACATGGATATGCAGAAGGTTCAAATAGCCAAGCTCTTATGCAACCTGAAAGCTGCAGTCAGAAGGCTGTGCTCCTTGTCAGAGCGAAGCATCAGCACGCACATTTGAGTTTGGCAAGCACTAAAGAGCCGCAGAAGAGCGTGGCCTTTCAAAATGAGCCAGGAAAAAGCATTTGCTTCATGTGCCTTTGTCATCACCTCGGAACAGGTAGCAGCATAAACAGGATGCGGCTTAAGTTCTTGCAAGTGACAGCTAAAGTCAATTGAGCAAGCGGGCTTACCACAGCTACCGTCCTCCGCATTCTGAAAGCTTTGCGCACAAGCCGGATGCTAAGCGCCTTCCTTCGCCTTTTGGCACTGCTCGTGCATTGCCAGTCCTGGGCATGAATGGTCGCTATGCGGCACACATGGTTTGTTGTGCCCGTTGCCAAGCGCTCTGAAGCACTGTTTATGATGAAAGCGGAACACCTCTTGCGGTTCTGTTCTCAGAACTCCTGAGTTAAACAATTTGTGACTCTTGCTGCCAATGCCAGTGGAAAGCATTTCTAATACATCTGGCAGGGAGAAACTGTACCTGGAGAAGACATCTGTCAGGAATTTGCACCTGCACCTTCTGCACACATGGATAGGCAGAAGGTTCAAATAGCCAAGCTCTTATGCAACCTGAAAGCTGCAGTCAGAAGGCTGTGCTCCTTGTCAGAGCGAAGCATCAGCACGCACATTTGAGTTTGGCAAGCACTAAAGAGCCGCAGAAGAGCGTGGCCTTTCAAAATGAGCCAGGAAAAAGCATTTGCTTCATGTGCCTTTGTCATCACCTCGGAACAGGTAGCAGCATAAACAGGATGCGGCTTAAGTTCTTGCAAGTGACAGCTAAAGTCAATTGAGCAAGCGGGCTTACCACAGCTACCGTCCTCCGCATTCTGAAAGCTTTGCGCACAAGCCAGATGCTAAGCACCTTCCTTCGCCTTTTGGCACTGCTCGTGCATTGCCAGTCCTGGGCATGAATGGTCGCTATGCGGCACACATGGTTTGTTGTGCCCGTTGCCAAGCGCTCTGGAGCACTGTTTATGATGAAAGCGGAACACCTCTTGCGGTTCTGTTCTCAGAACTCCTGAGTTAAACAATTTGTGACTCTTGCTGCCAATGCCAGTGGAAAACATTTCTAATACATCTGGCAGGGAGAAACTGTACCTGGAGAAGACATCTGTCAGGAGCTTGCACCTGCACCTTCTGCACACATGGATATGCAGAAGGTTCAAATAGCCAAGCTCTTATGCAACCTGAAAGCTGCAGTCAGAAGGCTGTGCTCCTTGTCAGAGCGAAGCATCAGCACGCACATTTGAGTTTGGCAAGCACTAAAGAGCCGCAGAAGAGCGTGGCCTTTCAAAATGAGCCAGGAAAAAGCATTTGCTTCATGTGCCTTTGTCATCACCTCGGAACAGGTAGCAGCATAAACAGGATGCGGCTTAAGTTCTTGCAAGTGACAGCTAAAGTCAATTGAGCAAGCGGGCTTACCACAGCTACGGTCCTCCGCATTCTGAAAGCTTTGCGCACAAGCCGGATGCTAAGCGCCTTCCTTCGCCTTTTGGCACTCCTCGTGCATTGCCAGTCCTGGGTATGAATGGTCGCTATGCGGCACTCATGGTTTGTTGTGCCCGTTGCCAAGCGCTCTGGAGCACTGTTTATGATGAAAGCGGAACACCTCTTGCGGTTCTGTTCTCAGAACTCCTGAGTTAAACAATTTGTGACTCTTGCTGCCAATGCCAGTGGAAAGCATTTCTAATACATCTGGCAGGGAGAAACTGTACCTGGAGAAGACATCTGTCAGGAGCTTGCACCTCCACCTTCTGCACACATGGATATGCAGAAGGTTCAAATAGCCAAGCTCTTATGCAACCTGAAAGCTGCAGTCAGAAGGCTGTGCTCCTTGTCAGAGCGAAGCATCAGCATGCACATTTGAGTTTGGCAAGCACTAAAGAGCCGCAGAAGAGCGTGGCCTTTCAAAATGAGCCAGGAAAAAGCATTTGCTTCATGTGCCTTTGTCATCACCTCGGAACAGGTAGCAGCATAAACAGGATGCGGCTTAAGTTCTTGCAAGTGACAGCTAAAGTCAATTGAGCAAGCGGGCTTACCACAGCTACCGTCCTCCGCATTCTGAAAGCTTTGCGCACAAGCCGGATGCTAAGCACCTTCCTTCGCCTTTTGGCACTGCTCGTGCATTGCCAGTCCTGGGCATGAATGGTCGCTATGCGGCACACATGGTTTGTTGTGCCCGTTGCCAAGCGCTCTGGAGCACTGTTTATGATGAAAGCGGAACACCTCTTGCGGTTCTGTTCTCAGAACTCCTGAGTTAAACAATTTGTGACTCTTGCTGCCAATGCCAGTGGAAAACATTTCTAATACATCTGGCAGGGAGAAACTGTACCTGGAGAAGACATCTGTCAGGAGCTTGCACCTGCACCTTCTGCACACATGGATATGCAGAAGGTTCAAATAGCCAAGCTCTTATGCAACCTGAA
This sequence comes from Poecile atricapillus, assembly GCF_030490865.1. Classification (NCBI taxonomy): domain Eukaryota; kingdom Metazoa; phylum Chordata; class Aves; order Passeriformes; family Paridae; genus Poecile; species Poecile atricapillus. The sequence goes on along the minus strand of NC_081249.1, from coordinate 116,864,378 downwards.
AGCTGCAGTCAGAAGGCTGTGCTCCTTGTCAGAGCGAAGCATCAGCACGCACATTTGAGTTTGGCAAGCACTAAAGAGCCGCAGAAGAGCGTGGCCTTTCAAAATGAGCCAGGAAAAAGCATTTGCTTCATGTGCCTTTGTCATCACCTCGGAACAGGTAGCAGCATAAACAGGATGCGGCTTAAGTTCTTGCAAGTGACAGCTAAAGTCAATTGAGCAAGCGGGCTTACCACAGCTACGGTCCTCCGCATTCTGAAAGCTTTGCGCACAAGCCGGATGCTAAGCGCCTTCCTTCGCCTTTTGGCACTCCTCGTGCATTGCCAGTCCTGGGTATGAATGGTCGCTATGCGGCACTCATGGTTTGTTGTGCCCGTTGCCAAGCGCTCTGGAGCACTGTTTATGATGAAAGCGGAACACCTCTTGCGGTTCTGTTCTCAGAACTCCTGAGTTAAACAATTTGTGACTCTTGCTGCCAATGCCAGTGGAAAGCATTTCTAATACATCTGGCAGGGAGAAACTGTACCTGGAGAAGACATCTGTCAGGAACTTGCACCTGCACCTTCTGCACACATGGATATGCAGAAGGTTCAAATAGCCAAGCTCTTATGCAACCTGAAAGCTGCAGTCAGAAGGCTGTGCTCCTTGTCAGAGCGAAGCATCAGCACGCACATTTGAGTTTGGCAAGCACTAAAGAGCCGCAGAAGAGCGTGGCCTTTCAAAATGAGCCAGGAAAAAGCATTTGCTTCATGTGCCTTTGTCATCACCTCGGAACAGGTAGCAGCATAAACAGGATGCGGCTTAAGTTCTTGCAAGTGACAGCTAAAGTCAATTGAGCAAGCGGGCTTACCACAGCTACCGTCCTCCGCATTCTGAAAGCTTTGCGCACAAGCCGGATGCTAAGCGCCTTCCTTCGCCTTTTGGCACTGCTCGTGCATTGCCAGTCCTGGGCATGAATGGTCGCTATGCGGCACACATGGTTTGTTGTGCCCGTTGCCAAGCGCTCTGAAGCACTGTTTATGATGAAAGCGGAACACCTCTTGCGGTTCTGTTCTCAGAACTCCTGAGTTAAACAATTTGTGACTCTTGCTGCCAATGCCAGTGGAAAGCATTTCTAATACATCTGGCAGGGAGAAACTGTACCTGGAGAAGACATCTGTCAGGAATTTGCACCTGCACCTTCTGCACACATGGATAGGCAGAAGGTTCAAATAGCCAAGCTCTTATGCAACCTGAAAGCTGCAGTCAGAAGGCTGTGCTCCTTGTCAGAGCGAAGCATCAGCACGCACATTTGAGTTTGGCAAGCACTAAAGAGCCGCAGAAGAGCGTGGCCTTTCAAAATGAGCCAGGAAAAAGCATTTGCTTCATGTGCCTTTGTCATCACCTCGGAACAGGTAGCAGCATAAACAGGATGCGGCTTAAGTTCTTGCAAGTGACAGCTAAAGTCAATTGAGCAAGCGGGCTTACCACAGCTACGGTCCTCCGCATTCTGAAAGCTTTGCGCACAAGCCGGATGCTAAGCGCCTTCCTTCGCCTTTTGGCACTCCTCGTGCATTGCCAGTCCTGGGCGTGAATGGTCGCTATGCGGCACACATGGTTTGTTGTGCCCGTTGCCAAGCGCTCTGGAGCACTGTTTATGATGAAAGCGGAACACCTCTTGCGGTTCTGTTCTCAGAACTCCTGAGTTAAACAATTTGTGACTCTTGCTGCCAATGCCAGTGGAAAGCATTTCTAATACATCTGGCAGGGAGAAACTGTACCTGGAGAAGACATCTGTCAGGAGCTTGCACTTCCACCTTCTGCACACATGGATAGGCAGAAGGTTCAAATAGCCAAGCTCTTATGCAACCTGAAAGCTGCAGTCAGAAGGCTGTGCTCCTTGTCAGAGCGAAGCATCAGCACGCACATTTGAGTTTGGCAAGCACTAAAGAGCCGCAGAAGAGCGTGGCCTTTCAAAATGAGCCAGGAAAAAGCATTTGCTTCATGTGCCTTTGTCATCACCTCGGAACAGGTAGCAGCATAAACAGGATGTGGCTTAAGTTCTTGCAAGTGACAGCTAAAGTCAATTGAGCAAGCGGGCTTACCACAGCTACCGTCCTCCGCATTCTGAAAGCTTTGCGCACAAGCCGGATGCTAAGCGCCTTCCTTCGCCTTTTGGCACTCCTCGTGCATTGCCAGTCCTAAGCGTGAATGGTCGCTATGCGGCACACATGGTTTGTTGTGCCCGTTGCCAAGCGCTCTGGAGCACTGTTTATGATGAAAGCGGAACACCTCTTGCGGTTCTGTTCTCAGAACTCCTGAGTTAAACAATTTGTGACTCTTGCTGCCAATGCCAGTGGAAAGCATTTCCAATATGCCTGGCAGGGAGAAACTGTACCTGGAGAAGACATCTGTCAGGAGCTTGCACCTCCACCTTCTGCACACATGGATATGCAGAAGGTTCAAATAGCCAAGCTCTTATGCAACCTGAAAGCTGCAGTCAGAAGGCTGTGCTCCTTGTCAGAGCGAAGCATCAGCACGCACATTTGAGTTTGGCAAGCACTAAAGAGCCGCAGAAGAGCGTGGCCTTTCAAAATGAGCCAGGAAAAAGCATTTGCTTCATGTGCCTTTGTCATCACCTCGGAACAGGTAGCAGCATAAACAGGATGCGGCTTAAGTTCTTGCAAGTGACAGCTAAAGTCAATTGAGCAAGCGGGCTTACCACAGCTACGGTCCTCCGCATTCTGAAAGCTTTGCGCACAAGCCGGATGCTAAGCACCTTCCTTCGCCTTTTGGCACTGCTCGTGCATTGCCAGTCCTGGGCATGAATGGTCGCTATGCGGCACTCATGGTTTGTTGTGCCCGTTGCCAAGCGCTCTGGAGCACTGTTTATGATGAAAGCGGAACACCTCTTGCGGTTCTGTTCTCAGAACTCCTGAGTTAAACAATTTGTGACTCTTGCTGCCAATGCCAGTGGAAAGCATTTCTAATACATCTGGCAGGGAGAAACTGTACCTGGAGAAGACATCTGTCAGGAACTTGCACCTGCACCTTCTGCACACATGGATATGCAGAAGGTTCAAATAGCCAAGCTCTTATGCAACCTGAAAGCTGCAGTCAGAAGGCTGTGCTCCTTGTCAGAGCGAAGCATCAGCACGCACATTTGAGTTTGGCAAGCACTAAAGAGCCGCAGAAGAGCGTGGCCTTTCAAAATGAGCCAGGAAAAAGCATTTGCTTCATGTGCCTTTGTCATCACCTCGGAACAGGTAGCAGCATAAACAGGATGCGGCTTAAGTTCTTGCAAGTGACAGCTAAAGTCAATTGAGCAAGCGGGCTTACCACAGCTACCGTCCTCCGCATTCTGAAAGCTTTGCGCACAAGCCGGATGCTAAGCGCCTTCCTTCGCCTTTTGGCACTGCTCGTGCATTGCCAGTCCTGGGCATGAATGGTCGCTATGCGGCACACATGGTTTGTTGTGCCCGTTGCCAAGCGCTCTGAAGCACTGTTTATGATGAAAGCGGAACACCTCTTGCGGTTCTGTTCTCAGAACTCCTGAGTTAAACAATTTGTGACTCTTGCTGCCAATGCCAGTGGAAAGCATTTCTAATACATCTGGCAGGGAGAAACTGTACCTGGAGAAGACATCTGTCAGGAATTTGCACCTGCACCTTCTGCACACATGGATAGGCAGAAGGTTCAAATAGCCAAGCTCTTATGCAACCTGAAAGCTGCAGTCAGAAGGCTGTGCTCCTTGTCAGAGCGAAGCATCAGCACGCACATTTGAGTTTGGCAAGCACTAAAGAGCCGCAGAAGAGCGTGGCCTTTCAAAATGAGCCAGGAAAAAGCATTTGCTTCATGTGCCTTTGTCATCACCTCGGAACAGGTAGCAGCATAAACAGGATGCGGCTTAAGTTCTTGCAAGTGACAGCTAAAGTCAATTGAGCAAGCGGGCTTACCACAGCTACGGTCCTCCGCATTCTGAAAGCTTTGCGCACAAGCCGGATGCTAAGCGCCTTCCTTCGCCTTTTGGCACGGCTCGTGCATTGCCAGTCCTGGGCATGAATGATCGCTATGCGGCACACATGGTTTGTTGTGCCCGTTGCCAAGCGCTCTGGAGCACTGTTTATGATGAAAGCGGAACACCTCTTGCGGTTCTGTTCTCAGAACTCCTGAGTTAAACAATTTGTGACTCTTGCTGCCAATGCCAGTGGAAAGCATTTCTAATACATCTGGCAGGGAGAAACTGTACCTGGAGAAGACATCTGTCAGGAGCTTGCACCTGCACCTTCTGCACACATGGATATGCAGAAGGTTCAAATAGCCAAGCTCTTATGCAACCTGAAAGCTGCAGTCAGAAGGCTGTGCTCCTTGTCAGAGCGAAGCATCAGCACGCACATTTGAGTTTGGCAAGCACTAAAGAGCCGCAGAAGAGCGTGGCCTTTCAAAATGAGCCAGGAAAAAGCATTTGCTTCATGTGCCTTTGTCATCACCTCGGAACAGGTAGCAGCATAAACAGGATGCGGCTTAAGTTCTTGCAAGTGACAGCTAAAGTCAATTGAGCAAGCGGGCTTACCACAGCTACGGTCCTCCGCATTCTGAAAGCTTTGCGCACAAGCCGGATGCTAAGCGCCTTCCTTCGCCTTTTGGCACTCCTCGTGCATTGCCAGTCCTGGGCGTGAATGGTCGCTATGCGGCACACATGGTTTGTTGTGCCCGTTGCCAAGCGCTCTGGAGCACTGTTTATGATGAAAGCGGAACACCTCTTGCGGTTCTGTTCTCAGAACTCCTGAGTTAAACAATTTGTGACTCTTGCTGCCAATGCCAGTGGAAAGCATTTCTAATACATCTGGCAGGGAGAAACTGTACCTGGAGAAGACATCTGTCAGGAGCTTGCACTTCCACCTTCTGCACACATGGATAGGCAGAAGGTTCAAATAGCCAAGCTCTTATGCAACCTGAAAGCTGCAGTCAGAAGGCTGTGCTCCTTGTCAGAGCGAAGCATCAGCACGCACATTTGAGTTTGGCAAGCACTAAAGAGCCGCAGAAGAGCGTGGCCTTTCAAAATGAGCCAGGAAAAAGCATTTGCTTCATGTGCCTTTGTCATCACCTCGGAACAGGTAGCAGCATAAACAGGATGTGGCTTAAGTTCTTGCAAGTGACAGCTAAAGTCAATTGAGCAAGCGGGCTTACCACAGCTACCGTCCTCCGCATTCTGAAAGCTTTGCGCACAAGCCGGATGCTAAGCGCCTTCCTTCGCCTTTTGGCACTCCTCGTGCATTGCCAGTCCTAAGCGTGAATGGTCGCTATGCGGCACACATGGTTTGTTGTGCCCGTTGCCAAGCGCTCTGGAGCACTGTTTATGATGAAAGCGGAACACCTCTTGCGGTTCTGTTCTCAGAACTCCTGAGTTAAACAATTTGTGACTCTTGCTGCCAATGCCAGTGGAAAGCATTTCCAATATGCCTGGCAGGGAGAAACTGTACCTGGAGAAGACATCTGTCAGGAGCTTGCACCTCCACCTTCTGCACACATGGATAGGCAGAAGGTTCAAATAGCCAAGCTCTTATGCAACCTGAAAGCTGCAGTCAGAAGGCTGTGCTCCTTGTCAGAGCGAAGCATCAGCACGCACATTTGAGTTTGGCAAGCACTAAAGAGCCGCAGAAGAGCGTGGCCTTTCAAAATGAGCCAGGAAAAAGCATTTGCTTCATGTGCCTTTGTCATCACCTCGGAACAGGTAGCAGCATAAACAGGATGCGGCTTAAGTTCTTGCAAGTGACAGCTAAAGTCAATTGAGCAAGCGGGCTTACCACAGCTACCGTCCTCCGCATTCTGAAAGCTTTGCGCACAAGCCGGATGCTAAGCACCTTCCTTCGCCTTTTGGCACTGCTCGTGCATTGCCAGTCCTGGGCATGAATGGTCGCTATGCGGCACACATGGTTTGTTGTGCCCGTTGCCAAGCGCTCTGGAGCACTGTTTATGATGAAAGCGGAACACCTCTTGCGGTTCTGTTCTCAGAACTCCTGAGTTAAACAATTTGTGACTCTTGCTGCCAATGCCAGTGGAAAACATTTCTAATACATCTGGCAGGGAGAAACTGTACCTGGAGAAGACATCTGTCAGGAGCTTGCACCTGCACCTTCTGCACACATGGATATGCAGAAGGTTCAAATAGCCAAGCTCTTATGCAACCTGAAAGCTGCAGTCAGAAGGCTGTGCTCCTTGTCAGAGCGAAGCATCAGCACGCACATTTGAGTTTGGCAAGCACTAAAGAGCCGCAGAAGAGCGTGGCCTTTCAAAATGAGCCAGGAAAAAGCATTTGCTTCATGTGCCTTTGTCATCACCTCGGAACAGGTAGCAGCATAAACAGGATGCGGCTTAAGTTCTTGCAAGTGACAGCTAAAGTCAATTGAGCAAGCGGGCTTACCACAGCTACGGTCCTCCGCATTCTGAAAGCTTTGCGCACAAGCCGGATGCTAAGCGCCTTCCTTCGCCTTTTGGCACTCCTCGTGCATTGCCAGTCCTGGGTATGAATGGTCGCTATGCGGCACTCATGGTTTGTTGTGCCCGTTGCCAAGCGCTCTGGAGCACTGTTTATGATGAAAGCGGAACACCTCTTGCGGTTCTGTTCTCAGAACTCCTGAGTTAAACAATTTGTGACTCTTGCTGCCAATGCCAGTGGAAAGCATTTCTAATACATCTGGCAGGGAGAAACTGTACCTGGAGAAGACATCTGTCAGGAACTTGCACCTGCACCTTCTGCACACATGGATATGCAGAAGGTTCAAATAGCCAAGCTCTTATGCAACCTGAAAGCTGCAGTCAGAAGGCTGTGCTCCTTGTCAGAGCGAAGCATCAGCACGCACATTTGAGTTTGGCAAGCACTAAAGAGCCGCAGAAGAGCGTGGCCTTTCAAAATGAGCCAGGAAAAAGCATTTGCTTCATGTGCCTTTGTCATCACCTCGGAACAGGTAGCAGCATAAACAGGATGTGGCTTAAGTTCTTGCAAGTGACAGCTAAAGTCAATTGAGCAAGCGGGCTTACCACAGCTACCGTCCTCCGCATTCTGAAAGCTTTGCGCACAAGCCGGATGCTAAGCGCCTTCCTTCGCCTTTTGGCACTGCTCGTGCATTGCCAGTCCTGGGCATGAATGATCGCTATGCGGCACACATGGTTTGTTGTGCCCGTTGCCAAGCGCTCTGGAGCACTGTTTATGATGAAAGCGGAACACCTCTTGCGGTTCTGTTCTCAGAACTCCTGAGTTAAACAATTTGTGACTCTTGCTGCCAATGCCAGTGGAAAACATTTCTAATACATCTGGCAGGGAGAAACTGTACCTGGAGAAGACATCTGTCAGGAGCTTGCACCTGCACCTTCTGCACACATGGATATGCAGAAGGTTCAAATAGCCAAGCTCTTATGCAACCTGAAAGCTGCAGTCAGAAGGCTGTGCTCCTTGTCAGAGCGAAGCATCAGCACGCACATTTGAGTTTGGCAAGCACTAAAGAGCCGCAGAAGAGCGTGGCCTTTCAAAATGAGCCAGGAAAAAGCATTTGCTTCATGTGCCTTTGTCATCACCTCGGAACAGGTAGCAGCATAAACAGGATGCGGCTTAAGTTCTTGCAAGTGACAGCTAAAGTCAATTGAGCAAGCGGGCTTACCACAGCTACGGTCCTCCGCATTCTGAAAGCTTTGCGCACAAGCCGGATGCTAAGCGCCTTCCTTCGCCTTTTGGCACTCCTCGTGCATTGCCAGTCCTGGGCGTGAATGGTCGCTATGCGGCACACATGGTTTGTTGTGCTTGTTGCCAAGCGCTCTGGAGCACTGTTTATGATGAAAGCGGAACACCTCTTGTGTTTCTGTTCTCAGAACTCCTGAGTTAAACAATTTGTGACTCTTGCTGCCAATGCCAGTGGAAAGCATTTCTAATACATCTGGCAGGGAGAAACTGTACCTGGAGAAGACATCTGTCAGGAGCTTGCACTTCCACCTTCTGCACACATGGATAGGCAGAAGGTTCAAATAGCCAAGCTCTTATGCAACCTGAAAGCTGCAGTCAGAAGGCTGTGCTCCTTGTCAGAGCGAAGCATCAGCACGCACATTTGAGTTTGGCAAGCACTAAAGAGCCGCAGAAGAGCGTGGCCTTTCAAAATGAGCCAGGAAAAAGCATTTGCTTCATGTGCCTTTGTCATCACCTCGGAACAGGTAGCAGCATAAACAGGATGTGGCTTAAGTTCTTGCAAGTGACAGCTAAAGTCAATTGAGCAAGCGGGCTTACCACAGCTACCGTCCTCCGCATTCTGAAAGCTTTGCGCACAAGCCGGATGCTAAGCGCCTTCCTTCGCCTTTTGGCACTCCTCGTGCATTGCCAGTCCTGGGCGTGAATGGTCGCTATGCGGCACACATGGTTTGTTGTGCCCGTTGCCAAGCGCTATGGAGCACTGCTTATGATGAAAGCGGAACACCTCTTGCGGTTCTGTTCTCAGAACTCCTGAGTTAAACAATTTGTGACTCTTGCTGCCAATGCCAGTGGAAAGCATTTCCAATATGCCTGGCAGGGAGAAAATGAACCTGGAGAAGACATCTGTCAGGAGCTTGCACCTGCACCTTCTGCACACATGGATAGGCAGAAGGTTCAAATAGCCAAGCTCTTATGCAACCTGAAAGCTGCAGTCAGAAGGCTGTGCTCCTTGTCAGAGCGAAGCATCAGCATGCACATTTGAGTTTGGCAAGCACTAAAGAGCCGCAGAAGAGCGTGGCCTTTCAAAATGAGCCAGGAAAAAGCATTTGCTTCATGTGCCTTTGTCATCACCTCGGAACAGGTAGCAGCATAAACAGGATGCGGCTTAAGTTCTTGCAAGTGACAGCTAAAGTCAATTGAGCAAGCGCGCTTACCACAGCTACGGTCCTCCGCATTCTGAAAGCTTTGCGCACAAGCCGGATGCTAAGCGCCTTCCTTCGCCTTTTGGCACTGCTCGTGCATTGCCAGTCCTGGGCGTGAATGGTCGCTATGCGGCACACATGGTTTGTTGTGCTTGTTGCCAAGCGCTCTGGAGCACTGTTTATGATGAAAGCGGAACACCTCTTGCAATTCTGTTCTCAGAACTCCTGAGTTAAACAATTTGTGACTCTTGCTGCCAATGCCAGTGGAAAGCATTTCTAATACATCTGGCAGGGAGAAACTGTACCTGGAGAAGACATCTGTCAGGAGCTTGCACTTCCACCTTCTGCACACATGGATAGGCAGAAGGTTCAAATAGCCAAGCTCTTATGCAACCTGAAAGCTGCAGTCAGAAGGCTGTGCTCCTTGTCAGAGCGAAGCATCAGCACGCACATTTGAGTTTGGCAAGCACTAAAGAGCCGCAGAAGAGCGTGGCCTTTCAAAATGAGCCAGGAAAAAGCATTTGCTTCATGTGCCTTTGTCATCACCTCGGAACAGGTAGCAGCATAAACAGGATGTGGCTTAAGTTCTTGCAAGTGACAGCTAAAGTCAATTGAGCAAGCGGGCTTACCACAGCTACGGTCCTCCGCATTCTGAAAGCTTTGCGCACAAGCCGGATGCTAAGCGCCTTCCTTCGCCTTTTGGCACTGCTCGTGCATTGCCAGTCCTGGGCGTGAATGGTCGCTATGCGGCACACATGGTTTGTTGTGCCCGTTGCCAAGCGCTCTGGAGCACTGTTTATGATGAAAGCGGAACACCTCTTGCGGTTCTGTTCTCAGAACTCCTGAGTTAAACAATTTGTGACTCTTGCTGCCAATGCCAGTGGAAAGCATTTCTAATACATCTGGCAGGGAGAAACTGTACCTCGAGAAGACATCTGTCAGGAGCTTGCACTTCCACCTTCTGCACACATGGATAGGCAGAAGGTTCAAATAGCCAAGCTCTTATGCAACCTGAAAGCTGCAGTCAGAAGGCTGTGCTCCTTGTCAGAGCGAAGCATCAGCACGCACATTTGAGTTTGGCAAGCACTAAAGAGCCACAGAAGAGCGTGGCCTTTCAAAATGAGCCAGGAAAAAGCATTTGCTTCATGTGCCTTTGTCATCACCTCGGAACAGGTAGCAGCATAAACAGGATGCGGCTTAAGTTCTTGCAAGTGACAGCTAAAGTCAATTGAGCAAGCGGGCTTACCACAGCTACGGTCCTCCGCATTCTGAAAGCTTTGCGCACAAGCTGGAGGATAAGCGCCTTCCTTCGCCTTTTGGCACTGCTCGTGCATTGCCAGTCCTGGGCGTGAATGGTCGCTATGCGGCACATATGGTTTGTTGTGCCCGTTGCCAAGCGCTCTGGAGCACTGTTTATGATGAAAGCGGAACACCTCTTGCGGTTCTGTTCTCAGAACTCCTGAGTTAAACTGTGACTCTTGGTGAGAATGCCAGTGGAAACATTTCCGAAGACAGGTTGGGATTTGCCTCTGTGCCTGAGGGAAGGGGAAGGAGATCCCCCCAGTGCATCCCCGGTAGGATGGCGTTGGCAGCAGGGTTGTCCTGCAGCCGGGGGCCGTGCTGGGCTGGGAGATGGAGTAGGAGAGAATGGGAAAAGGTCACTGACTTTGTCCTCACCTGCCTGGGTGTTCTGGAGCATCTTCCTCTCCTTCTCAGCCTCCACCATTATCTGGTTGAAGTTTAGGAATGAGAAATCCTGGTTTCATTAAATGCAATGGATGAGCACATTGGATTAGGGCTTTCTTTCTCTCTAAGTCCATCTCTAGAAGTCACCGGGCATTTGGTGTCCATATAAACCACCCAAACATTAAGATTCAGTCCCCTAAAATACAAAAATGGCCAAGATTCACTAAAAACACACATTCATGCCTTTCCCCTCTCTGATCTCTCCACTTTGGGGTCCTGTAGTCTCTCCCTATCTGGATTGCTGTGGGTCAGTTTTGTATTGGTGTTCCCCCTGTCTGGGCTGCTAGGGCTCCTGGCAAGCCAGGAGGTTCCCCCTTCTCTGGCCTCACTCCTTTGGCCTCCCAGGGGTCAGCAGTGTCTGGGCTCCCTGTTTCAGGCTCCTGGGGTATCCCTGGGCCCCCTTGTCCATGTTCCCAACACGTGCAGGCTTCGGGAGCACCCCCAGCTCTGGCATTGCCCGTTTCTGCTGCCCCCATTGCCGCTTTCCCTGCCAGCCCTGCTGGTCTGGGCGATCCCCACGTGGCTCTGGGCTGACAATGCAGCCCCTGAGGCGGGCAGAGCAAGCCCCAGCACGGGGGGATCCTGCATACTCCGCTCCCTCGGCAGCTGCGCCCAGCCCCGGGCACAGAGCTCCGGCAGCCCCCATTGCCGCCCTCTTCCCAGAGACCCCCGGGATCCCTGCAGCCGGGGCTGCCTCTGAGACAGGCGGCCCCCGAGCCCGGCTGTGTGGCCAGGGGGGCACAGTGAGCCCAGGGCCTCTGTACCAGTGCTCGTCCCACTCTCCCTTGTTACTGCTGAAGATGAATAGATCACACGGACACAGGTCGAGGTGTGGTGAAGAGAAGAGAGGGGTTTATTTTTCCCTCCAGGATTTATAGGCTCCTGACCACAGCCAGGGATTGGGTGGTCAGGATAACACAGCACTGGCTATGAGAGATGTCCATCACAAGACGTGTAACAGAAAGAATGTACACATATCTATGTTTACAGTTACTGTCCTGGGAAAGTCTTTAGAAAACTATGTTAGCAAGCTCAGAAGCTGAGTTTTCAGGGCGACATCTCACCCTTTTCGGTTTAATAAAAAGAAAAGAAAAAAGAAAAATGAACAAAGAAACTAGCAACATTATAAACAATCAAAAGATAAATAACAGGAAAAAATACAATACTCCATACAGTCAGAAGGCTGTAATTTCAGGGTGATATCTCACCCTTTCGTTATTATTAAAAAAAGACAAAAAACCAAAAAACCCAAAAAACAAGAACCAGAAAAAACAACAAAACTCAAAAATAAATGACACAATTGTCCAACATCAACACCTGCTCGTGGATGGCTCTCAATTTGGTCACGGAAGCCAAATCCATGGCCAAACTGAAAGGTGCCTGGGAAAACGTATGAAATGGTATGACAGCAGCCTGTAATTCCATCAATTGGGCTGATCCAGCCTCATTACTCTCTAAAAAAAAAAAAAAACCTAAAAAACAAAACAGCGACATCAATGGAAAGATTAATGTAATAAACTTGAGGAGCAAAGATTAATGTAATAAACTTGAGGAGCAGAAACTGCTCGCAGAACCTCCTCCAGCATCTACTGTGCCTGTGGGGTCAGTGTCAAAGGTGACTTTAAAATCAGAGTCCCCCTTTAATAGATCAAACAAGGGAGACAGTTCTGTCGTGGTCAGTCCATATAAGGACACAACCATGTAAAAGTCCATTAATATTTGGACATCATTCATGCAGTGTCTGCACTGAATACAAAAAAAATAATTGCACCTCCAAATGTGGGACTGTTTGTCCCAAAATCATTTTTACCCTCAAATAATTTCAGGGAGGTTGTAGAGACGAGCAGCAGGAAACTGCTTGCAAACTCCAGAGAGGGCTAGAGCCCCATATCATCGGCAAATGCCGGCAAATTTTGCATGCCTTATGGCAAATCTCCATTGATATCTCTGTGTGGGCTCAGCATTAACGATAGCTGGCACCAGAAAGACAAATTTCGGTCTGTCATCGGGATGCAAAGGAATTGCAAAGAACAATCCTTCAGATCCATAATGAGGACTAGCAAATCAACAGGAAACATGGCAGGTGAAGGCATGCTAGCCTGCAACATCCCCATGCTTTCCATCATAGCAGTAACTTTCTGGAGATGTTGTAGCAACCTCCATTCCCCAGACTTCTTCTTGATACAGGAATGTCCCAGGGACTGGTTGAAACTCCAGATCACTGTGATCAAACTGTTCTTGCATCAGTCACGGAGGGTGACTAGTCTATCATGAGAGAAGAAAACAGAATCTGCTGAACAAAGAGTCAGTCTCTAGTTCTTCCTTGTGTTGAATGTCTCAGCATCAGGTCCAAGGGTCCATCAGCAAACCAGACAATCGTGATGTCCATGCCAGTGTCTAGAACTCGTGGAAGCTCATCTCTGACAGCATCTCACCAAGGATGGACAGGGTGCAGACCCATTCAGGATGATCCCTGGCTGTCAGAACAGCAGTCCAGTGACCCAGGGAGGTCCAGGGAACCCGAAGCCACCATCTCCCCGCAGCCGGTTCTCAGCTCTGCGAACATAAAACTCAAAAGGCACAAGGTGAGCAAATCCAGGTCCCGCAGGGACAGGAACAGGAGGCAGGAGTGTGGAACCCATGGCAGAAATGCACCCCAGGAAATCCGAATCAACGTCCCCTAGGTGAGCAATGATGCCTTGAGCAGTGGTGTTCAACCATGCCACAAGAAGAGCACTTATGCCCTCACCCACCGGACCAAAGCATTCGGAAGCACATGGAATGCCTGATATGCTCAGCTGCACAGTCATTTTACAGGAGGACAAGGTCCACAGGCCAGCCGAAAAGGCTCCAGCAGCCTGGGACCCCTGGCCTGTCAAGGCCACCGGCTTCTGTCCCGCAGCAGCACCACCCGAGCCAGTGGTAAACAGCTGAGGACCTTGGTCTGCCACAGCCGCAGGAGGCGACGGGGGAGGGCTGGCTCCAGCCGCAGGCTCGGGCCATGCCCGGGAACCCGAGGCGGGGAGGGCTGGAAGCAGCTCGGCACAGCCCGCTCTCGGCGCGGGGGGGAACCGGGGCGCTGGTAAAGGCACAGCCGGCAGAACCGCGGCATTGTCCTGCTCTGCTGCCAGGGGATAATCCGGGCTCGCAGGGGGGAAATCCGGCAGCACGGGGCCGGCAGAACCCGGCCCGGCGTCCGCAGCACCCGCAGCACCCGCAGCACCCGTGCCCCCGCCCCACGAATCAGGCACGGGGCCCGGCCCCGGGCCCAGCCCGTCCCCCACCGCGGGGCAGGGCACGGCCCAGCCGCAGCACGGACATGGGACGGACCCCGAGGCATCCCTCAGGGCCGGCGCCGCCCCCCGTTCAGGCACCCCCCCCTCGGTCTGTGCCGGGAGGGCACGTGGAGGCGGCGACCCCGCCCCGGGCTTCCACCGCCGGGGCGCGGGCCGAGGAGGGGTTACACCCCCCGGGTCCGCGGCTCCCCGGACAGCCTGCCGGCAGGGATCCAACCCCGCCTCAGGCCTACACCGCCGGGGCACGGGCCGAGGCGGGGTCACGCCCACCGGTCCCGCGGCGGCCCCGTTCAACCCGCCGGGGGCCCCGGCGATCCCGGGGGAGCCGACCTCGGGACCCGATCTCAGAAAGCCGCACCTTCGCCAGATCCTGAGCAACCGGAGCAGCCGGGGCTCATAACCGACCAGCAGAGCCTCGATCAGGGAATCGCCTACAGTGTCCCAAGCTGACTGCGAAAAAATCGCTTCAACCACAGGGAAAAACCCTTCAGTTCTCCCATACTCACACAATTGCTGAAAGTCAGCATACGAAACATCAATTCCTCTCTGATCATGCACTGCACGCCATATCTCTAAAACCAGGCCCTCCATAAGAGAAAGCCCAAAACCATCCATAGCCACAGGCTAGACAGTACCCTGTAACACACGTGCAAGACACGTAGGGGTTCACCAGATGTTACTGCTGAAGATGAATAGATCACACGGACACAGGTCGAGGTGTGGTGAAGAGAAGAGAGAGGTTTATTTTTCCCTCCAGGATTTATAGGCTCCTGACTACAGCCAGTGATTGGGTGGTCAGGATAACACTTTCTCACAGCACTGGCTATGAGAGATGTCCATCACAAGACGTGTAACAGAAAGAATGTACACATATCTATGTTTACAGTTACTGTCCTGGGAAAGTCTTTAGAAAACTATGTTAACAAGCTCAGAAGCTGAGTTTTCAGGGCTACACTCCCTCAGCCTCTGCCCAGCCTGGCCTGGCCCGGCCCCCCGGGCCCCGCCAGGCCCCACACGGCCACGGCCGGGCCGGGCCTCTCCCCTTGGAGCCCTCTGCAGACACGGCGCCGGCCCGGCCACATGGACCCGCCTGCGCCGGGGGCCCACGCACCACCCAGCGCTGCCCGGGCCTCGGCCCCGAGCACAGAGCTCTGCCCGGGGAGCTTCTGGTGATATGCGGATGGAAAAAGAACTCCATAACTCGCAGAATAGTTATAAGAGTAGGTATGAATTTTATTCAGTGCTGAGGTGCATGGTGAGAGGAATGACGGGTTTGTCTTTACAAACAAGCTGTGGGTCTGCTGATAAGATGCAGCTATCAGTCAGAGACAACAGAAACAATGGGATGGATTCCACTGAAAGATCAAAGAAGCACTAAAAGAGCACCATGAATTCCACAAAAGTTAAGAATTAAGAAGGGATTATGCATTGGGGCGGGGGGAAGGTATTGCAGTATCAGGCGTTCCGGGAAGCCTGTACCTCTCAAGTACCTCAGCCTACGGGGAAAGAGAGAAGGGACAAGCGGCCGGGAATTAGGATAAAACGGAGGCTGCGCCCTCCAAAAATTTGAGAGGCCCCAGGGGAATGCCCCGTGGCCTCTCCCTTTATTCGAATAAAGAAAAAGGACTCCTCTGTCTCCTTTTTGGACATAAACCTCTGATGTTTGTGGATTAATTTTCCTGACAATTTTGGGGGCTCAGTCCGGGATATTTCCACCGACGGGGGCGGCAGGCAGCGAGTGGAGCTGAAGGCGCGCCTCACCCAGTTTCGGTGACCAGCTCACCCTGGTGGCCGCTGGCACCGGGCAATCAATTGTGTTCCCGAGACTGTCCAGGAGACAGACGAGTGGCGGACCAGGGGGGTCCAAGAAGAGTCCACAGGGAAGGACCACTGAAAACCTCACCGGTGAGTAAAATGGGATCTTCAGGGAGCAAGCCTGGGAGGGCAGCCATGGAGGGTAGCACAGGCTAAACAGGGAACCCATGGAGGGTTGCAAGGGTACAGCCAGGAAGGGGTCTCGGCAAAAGGGATGACGATCCCATAATAGCCCCGGAGAGTTCCTTGGGGAGAATGCTGAGATTTTGGGACAGATTATGCATTCACACGGAGGTAACTATGGAGATGGTGGTGCAATATTGTTATTATGTATGGCCAGAGTATAAGTTGCCAAGTGGACTTACATGGCCACCTTAGAAAACAGAATTCATTTGTGTTGAGTTCTGTGAAGGTATCTAGAAGAGAATTGGAAAAGATGGATTGAAAGGGAATGTGGATTGATATGGTTTAAACAAGCAACAAGAGAAATCTATGTGTTAAGAAAAAAAAAGGAGAAGAGGAAAAAGGGGGGGGAAGAAGAAAACAGTGAGAATTAAAATGTTTTTCAGCACCTTCCCCCGTCTTGTCCTCCGGTGTTACCAGCTGACCCAGGGCCAGCAGCAAGTCCCTGTATCCTCACCTTCCAGAGAAAAGGGATCAGGGAAATGCTGTTCCTACAGCTCCACCTGAGAATAACAGTGGTGTAGGGGGAGGGGAGCAGCATATCATATCACCCCCTAGAACTAGACGGGATCTCGAGAATCCACGCCCGGGGGGGAGGGCAATAAGGGGAGTCAAGAAAGAGTCTTTGACAACAGGAGATGGATGGATTGTGTTGGTGTGCTGGAACAGAACTGGTTAATGGGGAGTGTGGAGAGATATGGTTGACGCAGGGAGTGGAGGTGCGGGACCAGGAGCATGGGCTGGGGGGCCTGTGAAGCTGCTGGGACTCAGCACTGGGCAGTGTCTGACCCCACCCCAGCAGCTGCCGGCCCTTTGAAGCTGCGGGACACCCTGGCTGCCTGTGGTGCTACCGGCCGTGCCTGCCGGGAGCACTGGAGAGGGGAGAAGCTGTTTGGACAATGTGGCAGGACAGGGACTGGCTCTGGTATTCGGTGTGTGGTAAATAGAGTGAGCACAACGGGGAAAGGTGAAGGTGATGGCCTTTTTCAGGCCAAAGAGGGAAAAACCACAAGGTCCAAGGGGTCCCCTGGGACAGAGGGGACAGGATCGGCCACAAGGAAGTGGCAGAGGCTTTCTCTCTCCAGCAGGGGAGACCCAAGCCAAACAGCAGTTGAGAAAGGATCAATGTGCTGTCTTCAGGGCGTAGGACACTGAAAACGGCAATGTCTGCAAAAAAGCCCAAAACAGCTGGATTGTCGAGAAAGTCCAGAGGATAAGAGAAATGGATTGTTAAGAGTGTCAAAAGCTCTCATTATATCCACCAACCTAGAGCCGTTGTCAACTTTTAAAGTGGATCTGAATCGAGGAGAGGTGTGTGTCTTAGTAAAAACAAAGACCTCTCGATTCACCTTAATTTTTATCCCTGAGGGGGAAAATTGTCTAAAGAATTTTTTTTGATGGTTCAAAGGAGTTGTGAGAATTGTAGTTTCTTCTGTGGGCTCAGAAGTTTGAACACACCTTTCTCTGAAAGAATTGTAAAAATTGTAGTAAATTAATTTGGAGATTTAATTCATTTGTCTACATGAGGTTTTGTGCAGAGCTGAATAGCTCCAGTTTAGAGGGGACCACACCCCTCTGCTTTTTGTATGTTTTGTTGTAAAAAGCCAGAATTGGCAAATTTCCGTTATGAAGCCAATGCTGCAAGTCATACCTTGTGGGGAACACGCCCACCGGTCTGTGGTTTGTTGTGGCCTTAAAGCAAATTCTGTAGCTGCAATCTTGTGAAGATAGTGTCCTATGGAAAGCCTGGGTATTTGTCAAGCACTTCCTCTGTGGAAGTTATGGGAAAACTTTAAAGGAAAGTATTTTGTTTTCTTTCCTTAATAAAAGTTTTAAATGTTAAAGGTTATAAAACGTTATAAATATTAGAGCTTCCTTAATAGAAGTTAATTTGTTAGTCACCTCCCCATGCCTAAGATGGACGATGCAAAAATTGAGATGGGGAGTGGTTAGTTACTAAAAAATAAAGAAATGTAATGTAATTGGCTTGAAGCAGTGGCATTTCTTGCTGCTGAACTAGATCATGTTTATACAAAGTCACCTGTTTTGTTCGGGCAAGCTTCGCAAAAGAAAAATGTTAGGAGAGTTTGCTCCACCCTCAGAGGTTAAGTTGTTGCAGTATGTGGATGATTTGCTGTTATCAGGGGAACAGGAGGAGATGGTTGAAAGAGCTACGGTGAAACTGTTTAATTTTCTTGCTAAAAAAAAAGACTTAGAGTGTCCGAAAAGAAAGCACAGTTAGTAGAGAAACAGGTAAAATATTTAGGACATATTTTAACTGGAAAGTTACAGTGTATTGATCCAGAAAGAATACAAGGAATTCTACAAGTACCATTACCCCAAACAAAAAGGGAATTACGGCAGTTTTTAGGGTTGGTGGGATACTGCCGAGTATGGATAGAAGACTTTTCTGTTGTGGCCAGACCTTTATATGGCTTTTTAACACAAGACAGTCCTCATGTTGTGGTATGGACACCAGAAGGAGAGCAAAGCTTTAAAAAAATTTAAAAGACAAATTGGTTAATGCCCCAGTCCTAGCTCTTCCAGGTACAGAAAATTAATTTGAATTATATGCGGATGTTAAACAAAGTCATGCAAAAGAAATTTGCATGGTTCAAGAGCATGGGGGAACACAGAGACCTGTTGCCTATTTTTCAAAACTGTTAGACCCGGTAGCCAGAAGCTGGCCCCATTGTCTGCAGAACTGTGCAGCCACAGCTCTGATGGTGGCTGAGGCCCAAAAGCTGACAAGGGGGGGTTATCTGTTTGTTAAAGTTTCACATCAGATTAAAGCTTTGTTAACTGAGAGAGCCTCTAAGTGGATGACCAGCTCTCAGTTATTGCAATATGAGTCTTGTTTATTAGAACAAGAAGATTTAGACTTTAAAAGTGGGGAAAGTTTTAACCCAGCCTCCTGTTTGAATGGCCCTGAAGAGGGAAGCCAAGGCAAATACCATGACTGTATTCCAGTAATAGATCTGCAAACTAGAGCACGGAATGATTTTTGAGACATTCCATGGCCTGAGGGGGAAAATGTGTTTATTGATGAGTCTTCAAAGGTGATAGAAGGAAGACTATTTACAAGATACTCTATCGTGAATGAGAAGCAACTAAAGGAAGGAGAGAGGTTACCACCCACATGGTCAGCTCAGCAGAGCTGTATGCGCTTGTGAGAGCCTGTGAATTATACTGAGACAAGACAGTAAATGCTTTTACTGATTCTAAATATGCATATGAGATAGTACATGCATTTGAAAAACTGTGGGAAGAAGGAGATTTATTAACCTGCAGAAGAAAGATGTTGGCTTATGGGAACTTAATCTCCCGCCTATTAGAGGTGGTGAATTTGCCAAAAGAGGTAGCAATGATGCATATTAGAAGGCACCAGGCAGGGTGCTCAGAAGAGGCAAGGAGAAGCAGACTGGCTGATAGAGAGCAGCTTGTGGAGCTCATCCACCAGCTCCCTCATCCCCCTAGCATGGATCCCATCCCATCCACCTGTGAGCATCTGAGTGGCTCAGCAGGTCTCTGACTACTTCCTCCTGGATTACAGGGGGCTGTTCTGCTCCCTGTCCCCATCTACCAGCTCAGGAGAACACTTGTCCTGAGGAAAACTTGTCTTGATGTTGAAAACTGAGGCAAAGAAGGGGTTGAGTACCTCAGCCTTTTCCTCATCTTTGGTAACCACGTCCCCCCCAGTAAGGGATGGAGGTTGTCCATAGCCTTCCTTTTGTCATTCATGTATTTATAAAAACATTTTTATTATCCTTCGCAGAAGCAGCCAGGTTAAGGTCTAACTGAGCTTTCACCTCTCTACTTTTCATTCTGCATAACCTACTGGCATCCTTAAACACTTGCTGAGTTGCCTGCCCCTCTTTCCAAAGGTGATGGACCCTCATCTTTTCCTTGAGTTCCTCCAAAAGCTCCCTGCTCAGCCAGGTCAGTCATTTTCCTTGTTAGCTCATTTTTGTCACAGAGGCACAGGCTGTTCCTGCTACTTCAAGATTTTTTTTCTTGAAATGTGTCCATCCTTCCTGGAATCCTTTGTTTTTAAAGGCTGTTTCCCTTAAAAAAACTCAGTACCTGATTTGGTACTCCCCAGATCTGCATCCTTAATCAGCTGAAGTCTGCTCTTTGTAAGTCCAGTGTAGGAGTTTTGTTGATGTCCCTGCTTCTTTCACAAAATATTTAAAAACTTGATGATTTCGTGGTCACTGTACCCCAGTCAGCCTCCAATCACCACATCCCCCAGCAGCCCCTCTCAGTTTGTGAACAGCAGGAGACACAGCTTTCCTTGGCAGTGGCAAGAGAAGGAAACCTCCCCAAACTGCAGCTTGGCAGGTTCAGCCTGGAGGGGAGGAGAAAGAAAAGTTCTTGCCAGGGTAGAATTTTGGTGCAGGAGGTGTCCCAGAGCGAGACTGGACCATGCCATGGCTGTGTGTGCCAGGAGCCGGCAGTCAGTGGGGCCCAGGGATGCTCCAAGGGACTTGGAGTTTTGCTTCTGACTCCTTGAGCAGCTTCTTCAACCTTCTCTCAGTGCTTGAGGGTCCTGGACTCAGCCCCAAATCCAGCCTGGGGTTCATTAAAACAGAGAGCCCTTGGGGGCTCTTTCTCTTCCTTCCACTGTCTTCAAGTCTAAGGCTTGTGCAGCTGCTTGGAGTCAGTTTGGAGTTCTGCTAAGGAGGAAGATTTGAAAATCCACCACTTTTTCTTTTTTTTTTAATATCAAGGGCATGTTTTTTTAATTTTCTACTTGAGAGAAGAGGTGACAGAAGCATTCCTCAAGTGATCTTGATGCTGAATGTCACATTAGGAGGTCTGTTCACAGAGAAGAATGAGCCCCTTGTGGGCTGTCCCTGTTTGGACAACCTGCTCCTCACCCCGAGCCTCAGCATGTCTGACATCGCCCACCTGGGGCTGACATCCCGAAACACTGAAAACATTTATCAATTTTTCTTTATAATTAAAATCTAATTAATGAATAAAAATAAAATTTAATTTTTAAAATAACATTATTCTGTATTTTTATAACCTATTTTTTATATTTATATAAAAGAATTGATACATTTTTAGGAACAAAACCCATTATTGGTCTTTGGTCCTAAGTACCATAATTCCCTTCATAAATTAATTGACCACTATTTCTCCCTCTTTATGCTAATTATTCTTTTTTTTAGTCCTTTGATCATCTTTTTTATCATTTTCTCAGGCAAGGTAAAAGGGACCACTTTGGGGTCCATGGGGACTTTTCTGAGGAACATCTGCGGCAGTGCTGGGTCCGGGAAAGGAATTTAGAGAGAACTTGGGGGTCTGAAGGACACTTGAGGGAGGCGGGTGGGCACTTGGAGGGGCACTTGGGGACTCTGTGGGACAATTCGGGGTCCGGGGGAGCACTTGGGGGTCCAGGGGGCACTTGCAGGTCAGAGAGGGGAACGCGGGGGCCCTTCGGGGTCCGGGCAGGCGCTCGAGGGGCTGTAACAGAGCTCTCTGGGGCGCGGGGGCTGATGGGAGTTGTAGGCACCGGTACAATACAGTTTAATGGGGCCGCGGAGCATCACGGGAGTTGTAGACGAAGCTCTAATGGATTCCGGTGAGGCGCGGGGCATGACGGGAGATGAAGTCCCGGCTGGAATAGCGTTCTTTGTTCGCCGCGGAGCATGATGGGAGCTGCAGCCGGAAGCAGGAGGAGACGAGCAGAGCGGCTCCGGTGATCCCTGAATTCGCAGCCCCCGGGACCATCGCTCCCCATCCCGCAGGTGCCCGGGGAGGGGGAGCTCGCCCCAAATACCCCGTGGGTCCCTCGGTTTGGGGTTTTTGGCGGGGATGTTTGGGGATCGCAGGGCTCCAGAGCCAAGACGCAGATGCCCCTCGGGAGGACCCCGGGGGTCCCCGGGCGGTGTTTTTGGGGGGTCCCAGTGGCGGTGGCGGCAAAGCCCCGGCGGGGCCGGTGGGATGTGGGTCCCCCTGCCGTGAGGACTGGGCTTCCCGGACCGGGCCCCCCGAGCTCTGCCGGGGCCACATGGGGACCATGTGAGAGGGGCGGGGGGACCCCGATTTTGGGGAGCCCCGGGAGAGCTGCAGCTTCCCTAAGCGGGACCCCAGAGAGAGGAGAGCCCCAGAGCCGCAATTTGCGGGAATCCTGAGAGGCATCCTCTGGGATTGCCAAGACCCCGGTTGGGGGGTGCTGGAGCTGGAGGGGCAGCACGGCCGGGAAGGGGGTTCGGGGCTCCCGGTGCCGGCAGTGGCTGCTCCCAGCATAAGCCCAGTTGCTCCCCCTGTGTGGCTCCAGTTTTCTCGGCACCCCAGGATGAGCGCAGTCACTCCCAGTCATTCCCTATTAGGGTATGATTTGCCCCCAGCAAACCGTCCCCGTTGTTCTCAGTTTCTCCCACTTTGGCCCAGTGTGTTCCCAGTTCTCCCAGCTGCCCCCAGTATAGTCTCAGTCACTCCCAGTATGATGCCAGTATTTCCCAGCAGGACCCCAGTCACTCACACTTGCTCCCAGTTGCCCCCAGTGTGTGGTCCCAGTTGCCCCCAGTGCATTCCCAATGGCTCCCCATATAGTCCCAGTCACCACCTGCAGGGTCTCAGGCACTCCCAGTATATCCCGGTTGCTCTGAACATTCTTGTAGTCATTCCCAGTCACTTGCAGTTGCTTCCAGCATGATCCCATTTGCTCTCAACTGCTCCCAGTCAGCCTCAGTGTAGTTGGACTCACTGCCAGTATGATCACAGTCACCTCCAGAATGATCCCAGTTCATCCCAGTATAAGCCCAGTTGCTTCCAATCATCTCCAGTATGCTCCCAGTCATTCCCACTTCGTCCCAGTTGCTGTCAGCATGATTCCAGTTGCTCACAGCCACTCCCAGTCAATTTCAATATGATTCCAGTCACCCTCAGTGTGATCCCAGTCTCAGCCAGCATGTACCCAGCTGCAAGCAGTGTGATCCCAGTTGAGTATAATCCCAGAATAGTTGTAATTGTTCCCATTTCTTCCCTGTGTGATCCCAGTTATCCCTTGAATAGTCCCAGTCCATCTCAGCATGGTCCCACTCACTCTCAGTTGCCCCCAGCATGGTCCCAGCTGTTGCCAGTGTTGTTCCAGTCCCCCAGGTATGGTTACAGACATTCCCAGTATATCCCAGTTTCCCCAGTAAGGTTTTAGTTACCACAGAAGGATCCCAGTCTTTCCAGTTACTCCTAGCTTGCCACCAGCGTGATCCCAGTTTCTGGCAGTTGCCCAAAGTATTGTCCCAGTTGGTCCCAGTATGATCCCAGTTGTGGTCTCAGTCCCCTCAGCATGCTTCCAGTACCTTCCAGTTGATCCCAGTTGCTCCCAAGGTGTCCACATTTTCCTCCCAACATGAGCCCAGTAGCTCCCAGTAACCCCCACCCTGGTTCCATTCGCACCCACTGTAATCCCAGTGGTTCCTGGTACTATCCTGGTAGGAGGCATAAGTCACTCCCAGTGTGGTTTCACTCACTTCGAGGATGATCCCAGTCACTTCCAGGATGAGATGTTGCACCCAGTTTCCCCCAGTGTGGTTCCAGTCACCCCCAGTATGGTTCAAGTCAATCCCAGATATGCCAGTGTGATTCCAGTCATGGCCAGAGTGACTCCCTGTAACTCCCAGGGTGGGCCCAGTTGCTCCCAGTCATCTCCAGCACAGTTCCAGTCCCAGCCAGCCCCTTTTCAGTCACTCCCAGTATGATCCCAGCTAGTTCCAGTAGGATCCCAGGAGTATGACCTCAGCATGGGCACAGCTGCTCCCATGATTATCCAGTGTGGTTCCAGTTGCTCCCATTTATCTGCACTGTGGTTTTAGTCTCTCCCAGTCTATCCCAGTTGTTCCTAGTCACTCCTCAGTTGCCTCAAGCCTGATCCCAGTTGCTCCCAGTCACCCTGAATGCAGTCCCAGTTGCTGCCAGTATGGTCCCAGTCTCCCCCAGCATGGCCCAGCTGCTCCCACTGTGATCCCAGTAGGATCCCAGTTGCCTTCAGCGTGGTTCCAGTCACTCCGTGTTTCTCCCAGTGTGATCCCAATTGCCCCTAGTATAATTCCAGTCCCTCCTGAGATGATCCCAGCCCCTCCCAGCATGGTTCCAGTCCCTACTCCCACTCGCTCCCAGTTGTCCCCAGCATGGTTCCCGTTGTTCCCAGTGTGTTCCCAGTCCCCCTCAGTATGGTTACAGACACAGTGCATCTCAGTTGCCCTCTGCATGTCCATAGGCATTCCCAGACACTCACAGTGATCCCAGTCTGGTGCTTGTTATGCCAGTATGATCTCAGTCACATCCGGTATATCCCAGTTGCCTGCAGCATGCATCCAGTCATTCCCAGTTCCTCCAGTCTGCTTGCAGCATCATCCCAGTTGCTCTCTGTTGCTCCCAGTAGCCTAAAATGTGATCCCAGTATCTCCCTTTTGACACCATCATTTGCCCAGTAAGCTCCAGTATGATCCTTGTCACATGCCAGCCCTCCCAGGATGGTCCGAGGATAATCCCAGTTACTTCCAATCACTCCCTGGATGATCCCAGTTGCCTCTAGCTAGATCAACCCCGTCAGTCCCAGTATGATGCTACTGGCTCCCAGTGTGCTCCCAGTTGCTCCCAGTCACCCCCAGTATGGGGGAGGATGTGCATGGTATGTTGCTAGTCAGTCTCAAGTATTCCCAGTATGACCCAGAGATAAACCCAGGGTGTTCCCAGTCACTGCCAGTATGAACCAGTTGAGCCCCACATGGTTCCAGTTGCTCCCTTTCACCTTCACTTTTGTTCCAGTCACTCGCAATCTCTCCCAGTGTATTCCAGTTCCTTCCAGCCCATTCCCAGTCACTTCCAGTTCTTTCCAGCATAATCTCATTTGCTCACAACCGCTCCCAGTCAGCCTCAGTTTAGTTGGACTCTCTGCCAGTATGATCCCAGTCTCCTCCAGAATGATCCCAGTTTATCCCCGTATAAGCCTTGTTGCTTCCAATCACTGGAGGATGCACCCGGTGACTCCCAGTTCCTCTCAGTTGCTCCTAGCATGATCCCAGTTGCTCACAGGTGCTGCCAGACAGCCTCAGCATGATCCCAGCCACCCCCAGTATATCCCATTTGCACCCAAGCTGGTCTCAGTTGCTCCCTGCAGGCTCCTACTCACTGCCAGTATGATCCCAGTATGATGTCAGTACACCCCCAGTACAATCACAGTCGCTGCCAGGATGATCCCAGTACAAACCAGTCCCTGCCAGTGCTGCCACTTCTGGGATCCCCCAGCCCTCTCTGTGTTCCCCCCTCCTGCATCTCCCCTGAGGAACCCCAAGGGCTGGGAGTCCCCAGCCAGGGTTCCCAGCCAGTCCCAGTTTGGATCTGCAGCCCCCAATTTTCCCAGTTTCCCTCTCCTTTTCCCCGGGCCGGGTTCCCCCCACCCCCAGCGGGTGGGAGCAGCGGAGAGCCCCACGCTGCCCATCCCGACCTGTCCCGGTTCCATCCCCGATCCTACCATGGCTGCCAGAGGTTTGGGAACGGAGCACCGAGGGTGTTGCTGCTCCTGGGGGAGGAAGAGGAGGGATGGAAGAAGAGGGATGAAGAAGGAGAGTGAAAAGAGATGGAAGTAGGAAAATTAGGTGGTGTTAGGGAGGAGGAGGAGGAGGGATGGAAGAGGAGGAGTGGGAGGAAGAGGAGGGACAAAGGAGGATCAGGGAAAGGAGAAATAGCCATGAGGTCAAGCACTCCCTGAATTCACAGCCCCCCAGCTGTGGGATCATCACCCCCCATCTCACAGGTGCCCAGGGAGGAGGAACTCAGCCCAGATATCCTGGAGGATTCCCTGGGTTGGGTTTTTTGGTGGGGGCTGTTTGAAAAATTAAGAATTCCAAAGCTGAGCGGAAAATGCCCCTTGGGGGGACACTGGGGAGTCCCAGTGGTGGCTGCTGGCAGAGGGAGCCTGGAGGAGCAGTGCCCTGTGTCTGCCAGGACCCCAAAGTGGGGAGCCCAGAGAGGGGGAGTGCCGTGATTCACAGGACCCTCAACAGCCTGAAGAGGGGCAGGGGGGGGACTCCTTTTACCTCCTGCACCACAAAGCAGGGGAGAAGGGACCCTGACATCCCAAAAACCCCCGAGACCCATAACTGAGGAGATGGAAATGGGGAACTTTTCAGATTCCTGGCACTCCCAGCATCTTGAGGAGGGCAGGGACTGAGTAGACGGGGGACCCCCAGAAGCTGGGACAGGGTGGGAACCTCTGAACACCAAAGGGGAGAGGCCAGAGATGGGGAACTCCTGGGAGGCATTTTCAAGGCTGAATCTTGGTGTTCGGAGATTTTTATGGATGGCCGGTGACTTCTGGAGATGGACTTGGGCAGAGGAACATACAAAGTCAACATGCTCATTCCTTGTTTTCTCCCAAACCAGGATTTCCCATTCCCAAACTTTGACCAGATGGAGAAGGAGGCTGTGAGGAAGAGGAAGATGCCCCGGGACACCCAGGCAGGTAAGGAGGAAGTCACTGCCCCTTTCCCCCTCTCTCCTGCTCCATTTCCCAGCCCAGCATGGCCCCCGGCTGCAGGACAACCCCGCTGCCGACGCCGTCCTGCCGGGGACGCACTGGGGGGATCTCCTTCCCCTTCCCTCTGGCATGGAGACAAATCCCATCCTGTCCTTGTCCTTCCTCCCCCAGACAAGGAGAAGAGTATGGAGACCAGGGAGGACAAATCCTCACAGCAGAACCTCGTGGAAGAGGCCGTTTTGAGCAGCTCCACAGTGCAGGAATCCAATGCAGAGGAAAAGCCCAGGAGATCCCTCAGGAGGAGGGGCTCCAAACCCAGCCCAGGGTGCTCTGAGGAGGAAAGACCCACCCTGTGCGGGGAAGGTGGCCGGAGATCCAGCCAGGGCTCTGAGCTGGTGGTCCATGAGCAGCTTCAGGATGGGGAGAAGCCCTACAAGTGCATGGAGTGTGGGAAGAGCTTCAGCCAGAGCAGCAAACTGATCTGCCACCAGATGATCCACACCGGTGAGCGGCCCTACGAGTGTGCAAAATGTGGCAAGGGTTTCACCTGCAACTCCAACCGCATCCGTCACCAGCGCATGCACAATGGGGAGAGGCCTTATGAGTGTCCCGAGTGTGGGAAGAGGTTTCAGACCAGCTCCCATCTCCTCGTGCACCAGCGGATTCACACGGATGAGAGGCCCTTCTGCTGCCCTGACTGCGGGGAGGGCTTCAAGCGGAACTCCCACCTCGTCACCCACCGGCGCATCCACACTGGGGAGAGGCCCTATGAGTGTGGGGAATGTGGGAAGAGGTTCAGCCATAGCTCCAGCCTGACCATCCACCGGAGGATCCATACTGAGGAACGGCCCTACAAGTGTGGGGAATGTGAGATGACCTTCAGCCAGAGGTCCCAACTGATCATCCACCAGATCATCCACACTGGGGTGAGACCCTACGAGTGTTCTGAGTGTGGGAAGAGGTTTCAGATCAGCTCCCATCTCCTGAAGCACCAGCGGATTCACACGGATGAGAGGCCCTTCCGCTGCCCTGCCTGTGGGGAGGGCTTCAAGCGAAACTCGCACCTCGTCACCCACCAGCGCATCCACACCAGGGAGAGGCCCTATGAATGTCGGGAATGTGGGAAGAGCTTCAGCCACAGCTCCAGCCTGACCATCCACCAGAGGATCCACACTGGGGAACGGCCCTACAAGTGTGGGGAATGTGAGATGACCTTCAGCCGGAGGTCCCAACTGATCAATCACCAGCTCATCCACACCGGGGAGAGGCCCTATGAGTGTCCCCAGTGTGGGAGGGGGTTTCGGATCAGCTCCAATCTCCTGAAGCACCAGCGGATTCACACAGAGGAGAGGCCCTTCCGCTGTCCTGACTGTGGGGAGGGCTTCAAGCGAAACTCCCACCTCGTCAAGCACCGGCGCATCCACACCGGGGGGAGGCCCTACGAGTGTCCCCAGTGTGGGAAGAGCTTCTCCAGGAGCTCTCACTTGACCAGACACCAGCGGAGTCACCAGTAAGGGAAGCCTTGTGAGTGCCCCAAGTGCAGGAAGAGCTTTGTGCGCTGCCCCAACTCCATCCCACATCGAACGACCGAGGTTGGGCAGAGCCCTGATGACCCGTGTTCCCAGCAATCTGTGTTGGAAAGACACTGGGCAGGTGTTCCTTTTGATTTGATTCTAACTGTCTTTTGGTTCATCTTCATCCCTGTAAAACAGACAAAATTGGGGTAAAAATCAACAAATTCATCAAAGGCATCTAAAGCCTCACTTTTTACTAGTGCTTCAAAGGAATCTGGGATTCAGGGAGATACTTGGGGGTTTTGGGGGTATTTGGTGTAGTTGTCTCCATTTCTTGTCACTCAAAGAGACAAGAGGGTTCAATCTGTCATCTCAAAACCACTCAATGCCACTGAAAACTACTCAACCCAACTCTTGGGAGGTTTCCTCAGAGCAGGTCCGTGGAGCCCCATTGCCAGGGATGGTTGCCATGGGCACGAGGCCAGAGATGGAGCCAGAGTGCGTTGCCTCGGCGCTGGAGAGCAGAGAAATGATGAATGGTCCCAGACATCTCCAGTGTGTGTTTGTGGGGCAGAGCAAGTTCTGCCTAGGTGGGGCAGTCACTGCCCCAGCCCAGCCACTGCAGCCTCTGCTCCAGCCCCAAAGTGGCTGCCAAGCCCCTGGCACCCCAAAAACCCTAGCTGGGAGAGGGAGCAGAGCAGGTGAGGCTGTGACACGGGTGTGACACTGACACGTGCCATGGCACCAGAGCTCACAGCAGCTGAGATGGTGCTGGATCCAAGGCTGACTGTAGATCTCTGTCCCTCTCTCTCTCTCTCTTCTGACTTCCTCTTCTCCAAATCTGGATAACTTGATATGGAACAGGTTAGAATTTGGTAAATCGGTGCTTTGTGAAGTGATTTTCTGTAATTCCATGACACTTTATGATTTCCCAAGTACTTAATCTCTAAAGTTTGCAACCAGAAGTTTGTTGTTTTCTCCCATGCACTGCCCGAGGGGATCAAGGTACCTCAGGTGCCTTTCCATCAGGGGCCAAGCAAGCTTGGGGCACAGCACAGGGAACTGCAATGCTGAGCAAGCCCTGGCAGGGTTGGAGGAAGCAGAAAGGCCAAGCCCTGAGCCCAGGCCTGGCACAGCAAGGCCTGTCCCTCATGGGTGGCTCGGGGCTCTTTTTGGGGAAGTGGGATGTGAGGGGCAGCAAGGACAAATGTCATAAACCTGTGTGACACTCCAGATCCTTATGGAACCAAGGGGCCAGTGGGACATAGTGGGAAGTTGTGGAACCAAGGGATCATTGTGGCTCTGTTGGGCCCATGGAACCAAGGGGCCAGTGGGACACTGTGGATTGTCATGGAAACAAGGGACCACTGTGAGCCTTCAAGGCTGTAACACCCCAGGACACTTCAATGCTGATGGTAACTGTTATAAATGAAATGACAATTAGACAACTAGGTCTATTGAATTAACAGCAGTTTAATTAAAAATTAATTCAATTTAGTGAATTGAATAGCAATTTGGTATAAAAGAATACAGTTCAGTAAAAAAATGCAATTTATATATAATTTGCCAATAACTAAGTATGATTAAAACGTAAGCAAAACCGACTGGGCTATGGAGAGGGCTTCTCACCCTGCCTCATGTACAAAACAAAGCAGTTCAAACTAAACTTCTATATTACATGCTTATGCATATTCATTAATGTTTCCTGTAAGTTTCCTCCTACTTCTGATTCTTAAATTTTACGTCACTATTCTTCACGGCGCAAGCCTCACTTGTTGCTAGGGGATCTTCAGTGTTCTTTCGGTGGTCTGTGGATGAAGGCTTACACTCATCTCATCCTCTGGATGGCCTCACAGGTGTGCGTGCATACTAAGCGTTGTGTTATGTAAATAAGCATTGTGCTCCACTAATTAGTGTTACATTTAACAGTTTTCAGGCCCTATACCTAAAGTCATTCCAACTTGGTTGATCTCAAGGTTGATTTTTTCTTGGGACATTGCTTTTCTTAAAACTACATCCTCTATCCTGTTTTTAACATGTAACATCTGCAAAGGGGTCCATCTGCCTTGTAACACTGATTCCCTTTATTGCTTTATAATAATTACTTTCCAAATAGTTACAATTTAGTTAGCATGAATCATCTCCATTTATTACAATTCTTGCATTTCTCTTTTTAATCGTATTGATTCATGCTTCTTATAAAAAATCCTGAATTTTAGTATTTTTTATATTCCAAATAATTCAGTTTCTTGTGTTCTCCTCACTTTGGCTTCTAATTTTTGTAACATCTCCCGTGCTGCATTAAGCTTTTCACACTCTTTCTCAAATTTGGTTACCATTTTTTGTGCTATAGTAGTCTCGTTATGTTTAGTCAACATCTTTTTAGTTCTTTTCTTTTGAGTGCCAGTAGGTCTTGCTTTTAGTATCATTGAAGAGTTTGGTGGTTTTTTGGTTTGTTTTTTTTTTTTTTTTTTTCCAGTTCTGGATCAATGGGTATTACTGTAGTTTGCAGTCCTTAAATTATTGATTGGATTAGTCTAATAAGGCGCAGAATCATATAAGGTAAAAACAATAATCTTAATATAAAACATAATATTTTAGGTCATTTATGGATTGGTAGGGTTTAGCTCCAGGATTCTTATGTCAGCACAAATCACTTTGGTTATCTCACTCGCAATTAATTTTTTTGTTATTCCCTAATATCGAATGGGAGGTTTTGGCTGCCAGGTTTTGTTATTATTACCAGAATTTACTAGTAAAGTAGATATACAAAGAGTATATCTTACCACTTTATTATATTTCCTTCCTTCTTGAGTTATACAAACGATTTGAATTATTTGATAACTCAAAATCCATCCCCCAGGTCGTTTTAATGTCTTGGAAATTTGAGTATGATTTTGTTTTAAAAATTGTTCTGGAGCTAGACTCACACCTTTCCATGGTCATCTTTCAGCCATTCTATGTCTCCTACAAATCCAGCATTTGGATAATCTTAATTCTGTGGCAATTTCTTGGATCAAATCTAGAAAAAGATTTTGAGTTGAAGTTGGCAAATCCCAGTCACTGTACTGCTGTTTTAACTGTTCATATCACTCAGTTCCTCCAATTCTTTCCTGGGATCTTTTTCATACCTTTATTTCCTTTTGTTTTTAAAACTCTTGTGATTGTAACAGGCAGTGCTAACATATGGATGTGCCATGAACCCTGGTTCCATCTTGTCCCTGACTCAGCTACAGAGTGATTGCATTTGTCACATGGATTGGAATTATTGGGACTTTGTTTTCACATAGATTGTTCTTTCATTGCTTGCTTTTGTGCTGCTTGTTTTAATATCTCTTATTCCTTCCTTATTTCTTGGATTCTGTCCCATCCAGCTTTACAGTTTTGGCCAGTTTCCAAGGGTATCTTAATGAACACAGTGAAAATAATGCTCAGGACTTTTAACTCTCTACCTTCCTCAAGGCCCCTTGGGTTGCAGCCAAGGGCCGAAGTCCCAGTCTTCTTGGTAGCAAAGTTTATATCCTGGGATCTGGTCACTGACACATTTGGTCTCACTGGTACCTTTGGCTTCATAAGGTTTGTGTGAGCCATTGTAACTCTGTTTGTTTTAAGGATGGCAGAGATTTCGCAGCACTGCTTTATCTCTCTCCCTAAGTTAGTCAGCTACTTTTTTTTCTTTTTATTTTTTTTAATTTAAACTACCAAAGCTCCAGAGATGTGCCAACCACAATAAAAGTTACTTGTTACACAACTTCAGTTAACAATTTATTAATGAACTTTAATTAACAGGGGGTTCTCTTGGCACAGTTTTTGTTGTTAAATAAAACATTTAGTCAAAACAATTTATATTTACTGTACAAAATACTAAAAAACAAACATACTTAAAAGATAGGAAAATGTAAGGTTCTGTGAAAAGAAACTGTGCTACATGTTATTCACACTTATAATGCACATAACACAACTGCAACACGCTATTTAGATATTGTATATTCATAGATGGCTGGTATAAAGTTTTTGTAAAGGGATGCTATGTTATTAAAATGACTTTGTGCTTCACAGACTCCGAACAAGGCAGAATTTGTCTTTTGAATGTCTAAATATAATAAACCAAACAAAATCAATGCTAGGCTGTAACAAATGGTCAGTCGTGTTCTATGTCAGAGCTCACTTGGCACAGCCAGCACTGCACACGTCTCAGTCAGATGGGATTTTGGTATTGCTGCTGTGTTTTGTTCTTTTTCTCCAGCAAAATATCTTCGGGTGAAGGAGCAGTTTTACTCTTTTTGCTGCTTTTTGGTTTGTAAAGGGTACAACAGATAACCCTGGCTTTCCTGTCTTTTAGAAATAAATTAATCCTTCCCCCCCACCCCAGGGAAGCTACAGGGCAGCATAGTCGCTCTCTTCCTGATTAAAAGGTTCCTTTGAATTTTACATACTTGTGATTTTACAGTTTTACTGAAGAAATTACTGTGACTCCTTAGAAAATTCAAAAAAACCCTCTTTAAAAATGTTTAGAGTAAATATTAACAGAGGTAAAAAGTTACCTTGCAATAATTAGTTTTAAAACCTAATGTCAAAATCTTGAGTGATTTACAGCTACTGATAAAATGACCATCCAATTAATGTTATCTATAGAAGATATTCATGGTTTAAAAAATAATTAGCTAGGAGAACTTCATTGTACAAGAAGACAAAGTTAAGTTAACCATCTATTACCCATTTTCTTGTTTTTTCCACAAATACAATAAGGTAATTTCAATGTGAGTCTTTTTGCTATAAAAGACATGTCTAACAGCATATATACTGATTTGGGCTTTGGATTTTAATTAAAAATTGGACTTGATGTTTTTGAAAAGTGCCACAAAAGCTGAATGATAACTTGCCAAATCATGTGTTATTGTGTTTTTTCTCTAGTAAAACCGCACTTTAAAAGTCCTAACAAACAAGCATATACCAGGCAAATTCCTGCTACAAATAAGTATTTTCAGTAACATCTGTAGTTATTGAGTTATACTCAAAGCCAAATTACTTAGAAACATAATGTATTTGTTGCATTTTTATAATCTCTATAGTAAATCCATGTTGCTGTTTTATTGTGTTCAAAAGTTATATACCAAACTTTCAGTTGCCTTTTTTGTAATAATAGAGTAAGATTGAGTTATGCTTTCATTTGATACAAATTAAGTATTGATAGAATTAAGTGAAGTTTCACTATGTTTAAGTCTGAGTGTTCTTAAGTTAGGTTTCATAACTTTGGTATTCTTTTGAGGTTAAGTTTTGTTATTTCCTTCTGTCATAATTAATTTCTACCAGGTTTGAATATTGTTTAATTTAAATTGTCTTTGCCCTAATTGTCTTGTGTTTTGTTAAAAGGCACTTGTCTAAATTGCAAAGTATAGTTATTTTCCTAGAGATGAAGATGACTACAACTGAAACAGCTGTGATGGAACACTGATAAACACCTGCTTGTAGAGAGAAGAAGATACACTCTGTCGCATCCTTCATTTCATCAAAGGTTTAATTTATTTGCTACGATCTCTGCTGTTTTTGTTTTCTATAGGCAACATGAAAGAATGATGACTATTATTTACTAGGAAATTTAGAACTTTTTTACCTTATTTAATTTTTGGTCATTAAGACATGAATGTTCTAAAAATATTATCTTGATTTTCTCAGACACTTACTGCTGACATATATTGAGAGACCGCCAGCTTTTTCAACACTCTTCACAGAAGTAAAAGTGAACGCCGTTTATTTCTATCTTTAGCACACTTACATTGGGTTTTACAGAGTCTGCGGGCTAAGCAAGTTACTATTGGCTAACACACACAGGTTTACATTTTTTCTCTTATACACAAGGATAGTGTTTTGCTTTACTCTCTCTTCTGCAGGAAGGTTTCAAGGACTTTAGCCTTTAATATCACGACTTATTTCAAAGACTGGTTTGTGCAGACAGGCCTTTACTAATATATAAATAAATATATATTTATATAAATTTATTTATATATTATATATAAATATATAGCAACAGACATATTCATTGTATAATGTGAATTTATGGATCTTTTATGATGAGCATTATCTATAGAGTGTCATTCTGGTGTTTATAGCCTGCTTCTCGTATATTTTAACATATCTTTGTGCAGTTACCTTTTAGACACGTGTCATTTGAGATCTTTTGGTTTTCTAACTACAAATGCATCTTGGTAAACAAACTATGCAGCTGTCCTTATACAAGGTTTTTCTTGGTTTTTTTACTCCTTCCCTTATTTAAGAAGACTTGCTTTTGCCTGATCCAGTGTAGCTTTATTATTTTTCAGTGCTTCCAGAATTCCAGGAAAATGTATCATTGCTGAAAGTCAGCTACCACAAGAGAGGCTTCAGATTAAACGAACTGCTAAACAGTATAATTGGTCTGTTACCTAAGACTTCTGATCATTTGCTTTACACAAATGCATTTCAGCAGTTTGCTGTGCTGTAAGCATCTCATAGCTGCTGTTATTAAGAACCTTGTTTTGAAAATGAGTTAAGAGACATCTTTCCAGTTTAAAGCCAGGCTTGGCCAAGCCCTTGACTTTACCTGGATGGAATGTTTGCCCAACAGATCCAGATGTCTTCTGCACCAAATCAGTATTTGAGTCACTTTTGACTCTGAAAACATGAGACCCAGTAAATAGAGAAGTCACCTCACAGCCTTAGTACTCCAAACAAGATCAGAAGTGGAGCTGCCAAGACACAGTTATGTCTGAAAACTACATGGTTTGCCAACAGAAATTTTATATTGTCATCATAATGTTGTGTCTCTACCAATATTCTTCAGTAATTCTGTTTTAAGATTTGAAAGAATGTGTTGTATGAATCTTTCTGACCACTCAGTCTCAATCCATAAACAACTAAAAACAGTTGCAAAATGGCTTATATGTCCTGAAAGAAGCTGATGACCCCATTCAAAGTTGGTTAACCAGTTAAGGCATTACTAAGTAGTTAAAATCTCTTGTACTAGAAGAAAGATGAATTCTTGTTATAGTGTTAATTGAAGTAGTTACTGTAAGCTGTATGTTATCCTGTATCTTTAAAGGTCTGAAACAAATTGCATCCAAAGCCTGGATTGTGCAAAAAGAAAAAAGGGGAATTGTAGTGAAACATTTTAACAGAGCAAAAGCATGATATTTTAGACAAAGCCTGTCTGCACCACCCAGCTTTCAATCCAGGCAACAAATCTAAGGGCAGTGTCCTTTAAACTCTCCTGGAACAGCGAGAATGAAGAAAAACAATGGCATTGTGTAGGTGGAAAAAAAATGTAAACAATATGTATTAACAAATAGTAACTTGTTAAGCCCCGTGAACCCTGTAGGACCCTATAAAAGTGTGCTTAAGATAGAAATAAATGACATTTGCTATACCTCCGTGAGGACTCAGTGAATAGTCTAAGAGGTTTTCCATTATTGATCCCACATCATGTCATTGCCGTAGGCAGGAAAAAGTACAGGTATCTTGCCAGCATGGATCACAGAGAACATGGATCACCAGGTCTCTGCCCGGTGTGGGTTCACAAATGGGGGATGAACCTGGAGGAGCTCACGAAGGGCTTCCTGTACTTGGGGCACTTGCAGGGCTTCCCTTACTGGTGCCTCCACTGGTGTCTGGTCAAGTTAGAGCTGACTCAGAAGCTCTTCCCACACTGGGGACACTTGTACACCCTCTCCCCAGTGTGGATGTGTTTGTGGGTAATAATGGGCCTGGAGCTGTGGCTGAAGCTCTTCCCACATTCCCCACACTCGTAGGGCCTCTCCCCAGTGTGGATGCGCTGGTGCCTGAGGAGGTGAGAGTTTCACTTGAAGCCCTCCCCGCAGTCAGGGCAGTAAAAGGGCCTCTCCTCTGTGTGAATCCGCTGGTGCACGAGGAGATGGGAGCTGGTCTGAAACCTCTTCCCACACTCGGGACACTCGTAGGGCCTCTCCCCATTGTGCATGCGCTGGTGATGGATGAGGTTGGAGTTGCAAGTGAAACCCTTGCCACATTTTGCACACTCGTAGGGCCGCTAACCGGTGCGGATCATCTGGTGGCAGATCAGTTTGCTGCTCTGGCTGAAGCTCTTCCCACACTCCATGCACTTGTAGGGCTTCTCCCCATCCTGAAGCTGCTCATGGACCACCAGCTCAGAGCCCTGGCTGGATCTCCGGCCGCCTTCCCCACACAGGGTGGGTCTTCCCTCCTCAGAGCACCCTGGGCTGGGTTTGGAGCCCCTCCTCCTGAGGGATTTCCTGGGCTTTTCCTCTGCATTGGATTCCTGCACTGTGGAGCTGCTCAAAACGGCCTCTTCCACGAGGTTCTGCTGCGAGGATTTGTCCTCCCTGGTCTCCATACTCTTCTCCTTGTCTGGGGGAGGAAGGACAAGGACAGGATGGGATTTGTCTCCCAATCAAGAGGGAAGGGGAAGGAGATCCCCCCAGTGCGTCCCCGGCAGGATGGTGTTGGCAGCAGGGTTGTCCTGCAGCCAGGGGCAATGCTGGGCTGGGAGATGAAGCAGAAGAGAGGGGGAAAGGGGCAGTGACTTCCTCCTCACCTGTCTGGGTGTCCTGGGGCATCTTCCTCTTCCTCACAGCCTCCTTCTCCATCTGGCAAAGGCCTGGGAATGGGGAATCCTGGTTTGGAAGAAAATAAGGGATGAGCACATTGAGTTTGAATGTCCCTCTGCCCAAGTCCATCTCTAGAGGTCACGGGGCATCTGGGGTATCTTGGTTTGAAAGGACAGGTGTTTGCTAAGGAAGGCAGAAACTTGTCGGTTTTCAAGCAAGGCAGAGCACCCTGTCCAGAGCCAACACAGTGGCTCTCCTCAGCCACACAGACCATTCACCCACAAGACATCAATGTGATGGATGGCGAAAATGGTGTTTATTGCAGGGGAATTTAACATTTTATAACCTAGGGTCATTGTGTTACTCCCATTTGCATACGTCACAGTTAGGTGCTATTGGCTAATTCCAGGGGGCCTTACTATCCTAACAGAGAGGGGTGGGTTACTAGCTTTCCGTTACATCCCGAATTCTTCCACACCACTATTCCCTAGACTACAACAGAAACTTCCATTGAAATGGATAAAAATGTAAACCACTCTCCTCCCCCTCCAACTTAATCTTGAAATCAAGTTGGTCTCAAGTAAAGATATGGGAATAGGAATAACAGCTCTTTACTAAGGAAATTAAAATAAAAACACAGTAGTACAATAAAAAAAAAAAAACCAAAAACCAAACGACCGATAGAGTCAGAATACAACCCGACACCTTGTTAGTCAGGGTGTTGGTAGTAGTCCAATGAAATGGTGGCTGCAGTCCTCCTGGAGTGACAGATGTGGTTCTGTTGAAGCAATGATCCCGTAGAAGGGTAACTTACCTCTGAGGGTCTGGTGGTGTAGATGGGTCTGGTCTCTCCTGTGGGAATCCAGTGGAGAAAGGCTGCCTGTGGAGTTGAGTCACTGATTATTTCCCATCAGGAATGCTTTGCTCCTCCCCCTGGGTGGAGCATCTCACAATGGGATGATGTCATTTTATGAGACTCAATGGCCCATTAACAGAAGACATCCCCCAGTTATGAGGGATGGGTCATGAAAGAGATGAAGAAAACTGCCCCACCAGGTTTTAACAGATGGTGATAGAATACATACTTTTGGTTACATCTTGCATTGCAACCCAAGACATGGGGTCCATAAAAACCCCCAAACACCAAGATTCAGCCCTGAAAATGCCTCCCAGGAGTTCCCCATCTCTGGTCTCTCCCCTTTGGTGTTCAGGGGTTCCCCCCTGTCCCAGTTGCTGGGAGTCACACTTGCACTGGGGGTCCCCCGCCTACTCGGTCCCTGCCCTCCCCAGGCTGCTGGGAGCGCCAGGAATCCAGAAAGTTCCCCCCATTTTCATCTCCCCACTTAGGGGTGCCAGGACCACCCAGTATCCCCCCAAGGGGCATTTTCCACTCAGCTTTGAAGATCTTCATTCTTCAATCATCCCCCCAAAAAACCCAACCCAGGGACCCCCAGGATATCTGGACTGAGCTCCCCCTCCCTGGTCACCTGTGGGATGGGGAGGTGATGATCCCATGGGTGGGGAGCTGTGAATTCAAGGAGTGCTCAGCCTTGTGGTTCCTTCTCCTTTCCCTGATCCTCCTTTGTCCCTCCTTGAGGTTGAAGAAACAGCTCAAGGAGTCAAGCAAAACTCCAAGCCCCTTGCAGCATCAATGGGCCCCTCTGAGGACAGGGTCTGGCAAAGGCTCCCCAGGGACCGGTGAGAGCAGATCCTGGAGGCCAGGGTTGCCGGGAGCCAAAGGCTCTAAGCAGGGAACTGCAATGCTGAGCAAGCCCTGGCTGGGTTGGAGGAAGCAGAAAGGCCAAGCCCTGAGCCCACGCCTGGCACAGCAGGGCCTGTCCCTCATGGGTGGCTCGGGGCTCTTTGTGGGGCAGTGGGATGTGAGGGGCAGCAAGGACAAATGTCATAAACCTGTGTGACACTCCAGATCCTTGTGGAACCAAGGGGCCAGTGGGACACCGTGGGAAGTTGTGGAACCAAGGGGATCATTGTGGCTCTCTTGGGCCCATGGAACCAAGGGACCAGTGGGACACTGTGGATTGTCATGGAAACAAGGGGCAGCTGTGAGCCTGCAAGGCTGTAACACCCCAGAACACTTCAATGCTGGTGGTAACCAAAGCTTCCTGTGCTTGAGTTTGGTGCACAGGAGAAACACCAACCAGATCTTCGCAACATGGATAGATGCAAAGAATATTCTTGGTAGGAAGGGACCCACAAGGACCATCAAGTCCAACTCTTAACTGAATGACCCACACAGGGATTGAACCCACAACCTTGGTGATACTGGCACCATTCTCTAACAACTGAGCTAAGAGGTCAAAAGGACACAAAATTTAACTGGCAAAATATAGACAACCAAGGAACTTTGGCAAAGGGTTTAATACAACATGCAATTGAACATAAAAGTCTTGCTATAGCATTAACTTTGCTAACTTAGTTCATTTAACCTAAAAACCATTATCCCTTTAGATTTTGGGTAACATTAAGATATCCAAAAAATTCTAGGTAGGTAGGATAAGAAGCAGAAGAAATAGAGATCAAAAAGTCAGATTGACAGAAAAACACATCCAGTATGATCCCACTCACTTCCACTACAATCGCAGTGACTCCCAATATGAGGTGATGCACGCAGTCACCTCCAGTATGAGCCTAGTCAATCCCAGATCCTCCCAGTATCATTCCAGTCATGGCCAGAATGACTCCCTGTAACTCCCAGTTGCTCCCAGTCACCTCCAGCACAGTTCCAGTCCCAGCCAGCACCTTTCCATTCAGTCTCAGTATGATCCCAGATAGTTCCACTAGGATCCCAGTATGACCCCAGCATGGGCACAGCTGCTCCCATGATTATCCAGTGTGGTTCCAGTTGCTCCCATTTACTTGCCCTGTGGTTTCAGTCTCTCCCAGTCTACCCCAGTTACTCCTAGTCACTCCTCAGTTGCCTCAAGCCTGATCCCAGTTGCTCCCAGCCACTCCCAGTCACCCTGAATGCAGTCCCAGTTGCTGCCAGTATGGTCCCAGTCTCCCCCAGCACGGCCTGGCTGCTCCCACTGTGATCCCAGTAGGATCCCAGATGCCTTCAGTGTGGTTCCAGTCACTCCCTGTTCTTCCCAGTGTGATCCCAGTGTGATCCCAATTGCCCCTAGTATAATTCCAGTCCCTCCTGAGATGGTTCCAGCCCCTCCCAGCATGGTTCCAGTCATGCTCAGTTGCCCCCAGTGTAGACTCAGTCACTCCCACTCGCTCACAGTTGTCCCCAGCATGGTTCCCATTGTTCCCAGTGTGTTCCCAGTCATCCCCAGTACCGTTAGAGACACTCACAGTGCATCTCAGTTGCCCTCTGCATGTCCATAGGCATTCCCAGACACTCCCGGTGATCCCAGTCTGATGCTTGTTATGCCAGTATGATCTCAGTCAGGCCCAGTATATCCCAGTTGCGTGCAGCATACATCCAGTCATTTCCAGTTCCTCCAGTCTGCTTGCAGCATCATCCCAGTTGCTCTCTGTTGCTCACAGTAGCCTAAAATATGATCCCAGTGTCTCCATTTCAACACCATCATTTGCCCAGTAAGCTCCAGTACGATCCTTGTCGTATGCCAGCCCTCCCAGGACAGTCCCAGGATAATCCCAGTTACTTCCAATCACTCCCTGGATGTTGCTATATTTTATATATTAGTAAAGGCCTGTATGCACAAACCAGCCTTTGAAATAAGTCGTGATATTAAGGGCTAAAGTCCTTGAAACCTTCATGCAGAAGAGAGAGTAAAGCAAAACAATATCCCTGTGTGTAAGAGAAAAAATGTAAACTGTGTGTGTTAGCCAATAGTAGCTTGCTCTGCCTGCAGACCCTGTGGAACCCTATAAAAGGTTTGCTAAAGATAGAAATAAACGGCATTCATAATTACTTCTGTGAAGACTGGTGAACAGCTCAGGGGTCTTTCAATATTTGGCTCTCCGACCAGAGACACCCCTGCGGGCAGAGGGGCTTTGGAGTCAGCAAAGTGGATCTGGGCATTACTCGTCGCAGGCTCGGATCGGCACCAGATAGGCAGCCTGAGCACGGTGAGACGCGGAGCGGTTAGACGTGGAAGTAGGGCTGCTGGGGGGGGCCCAGGCAGGCAAGGGCATTGTAGAAGGGTCGCAACCTTCCCTCTTGCGGGTTGCCGTCAGCATGCATGTGGAATTTGTGGCAGCAGATAAACTGCTTCTCTGCATCCTCGTTAAACGAGGCGAAGCAGCCCAGGAAAAGGACCTGGATATGCTCATTATATGGGCTAATTGTCATGAGCATTTGCAGTGCTCACTGCTTTTTGCGGTGCAAGAACGGACTGATATATCGGCTCTGATATGGGAAACGGCAATTACGGAAAAGAGCAAGGACACTGTGTTTCTCGGTCGAACTTGGCAGATTGTAATTAATACCTTAAAAAACAGAAAAGCGAGATATGCTGATGCTGTGAGCCCCGTAATTCTACCTGCGTCACAGCGGCAGATGCCTTTACCTCCCACTGCTGGGCAAGTACTCCTATCATGCTGCCCTTGGAGAGAGGGAGGGAGAGTTAGGGAGAAGAAAAAATGAGAAAAAAAGTTCCACAGCGAACGCTGAAACAACGAACAGAATCTGTTCAGTTATGGCAGGATGTGATACATCCAGAACTATTTGCTTCATTTTTGGAGTCACTTTTAGCACTACAACCTTATTTAAGTTCCATCTTTACCACCCTGGAAGAAAAGAAGCCGGATTTGGACTGGTTTCCACCCGAACCAGGGGGACATGAGGGAGCAAGGTGGGCGCAGAGAACAAAGGCACCCTGGGGGTAGAAGCAGCGCAAGAAAAGTTCCAAGGCCACTCTGAACAATTACAGAAACAACTGAGCAGAAACAGGTGGCTCAGACAGCTTCAAAGAGAGACAAACTAGTCAAAAAATCTCAAACTATATGGTATCTAGTTCAAAATTCATCCTTGTAATTAGAAGCCGATAAACCGCAATGATCGCCATTGTTAGCACCTGGCCGTGAGAGACTTTTCATGTAAAATCGCCTGTTTTTGCAAAATCGTGCCCTTTCTTCCTCTATTGGCGAACAACAAGAGAGATTGAGAGAAAAAACTGCATTTATTAAAGTTAACTTTGTGAGGCTTTTTTTTTTTTTCTTTCTCTCCGTGTTTCCTCGCTGCGAGAGTATGTAGAGAATGTGAAGAAAGATAAGAGCAGAGCTGCAGCAGCAGCAGAGTGGGCAGTCCACCCCCCCGCTCCCTCTCTCGGGGGGAGCACTGGGATGGTGCCTGGTTTGTTGCAGAGTCATGATTTACTGGGTTTTCAAAATGTTTTTATATACCATTGTAGAGTTAATTTTGTGTTTTAAGTAATTATGAGTTTATGCAATTGCAGTTTTTAGAGTTTTACTAGAGAAATTATTGTGGTTCTTTGAAGGTTTGGGAAAAAAAAAAAAAAAAAAAGGGGGAAAAAAGTGCTTAACAGAAATTGCCTTGCAATAATTGGTTTTAGAACCCAAGGTTAAAATATGGTGTAATTTACGACTTCTAGGAAAACCTTCTTCCAAT
Source organism: Poecile atricapillus (assembly GCF_030490865.1). NCBI lineage: Eukaryota > Metazoa > Chordata > Aves > Passeriformes > Paridae > Poecile > Poecile atricapillus. Next base: position 116,822,337 of record NC_081249.1, on the reverse strand, counting down.
TAATGTTATCTACAGAAGAGATTTGTGGTTTAAAAAATAATTAGTCAAGAGAATTTTACTGTATAAGACAAAGTTAAGTTAAAGTATATATTATCTATTTGCTCGTTTTTTCCACAATTTTAATAAGGTAATTTTAATGTGAGTCCTTTTGTTATATAAAACACATATAACTGCATATATACCAATTTGAATTTTGGGGTTTAGTTTAAAAATTGGACTTAATGTTTTTGAAAAGTGCTACAAAAGCTGGATGGCAACTTGCCAAATCCCATGTTGTTGTGGTTTTTCTCCAGAAAAACTGCACTTTAACATCCTAACCAATTTAAGCATATACTAGGCAAATTTCTATTATGAATAAGTATTTTTAGTAACATTTGCAGTTATTGTGGGTTATTCTCAAAGCTAGATGACATAGAATTGTGATGTGTTTGCTACATTTTTATAATCTTTATAGTGAATTTATGTTATTGTTATATTGTGTTTAAAAGGTATATATTAAACTTTTAGTTGCTTTTTTGTAGTAACAGAATAAGATTAAGTTATGTTTTCATTTAATATAGATTAAGTGCTAATAGAATTAAGGATAGTCAAGTTTTATAATGTTTAAGCTTGAATACTTTTAAGTTAAGTTTTCTAACTTAGATATTCTTTTAAGGTTAAGTTTATTATTTCCTTTTGTCATATGTAATTATTGTTGGGTTTAGATATTGTTTAATTTAAATCGTTTTATGTTTTGTTGGAGACACTTGTTTAAACTGCAAAGTATAGTTGTTTTCCTAGAGAGAGGAGGATGGCCACAGCTGAGACAGCTGTGGTGGAACACTGGTGAACACCTGCTTATGGATAGAAGTGAATGCAGTCTGTGACACCCTTGACTCCATTAGGAGTTCTACTAGTTGTTGCAATCTCTGCAGTTTTTGTTTGTCATAGCTTTCTTATTTTTCAGTGTTTCCAGAATTTTAAGAAGATGTGCCATTGCTGAGGATCAGAGGCCATAGGAAAGGCTTCAGATTAAACCAACTGCTGCATGGTTTAATTAGTCTGGTACCTAAGGCTCCTGATAATTTGCTTTGTACAAATGCATTTTAACAGTTTGCTATGCTGTAAGCATCTCATAGCTGCTACTATTGAGAACCTTGTTTTAGAAATGAGTTAAGAGGCATCTTTCCAGTTTAAAGCCTAAGGCCCTGGCCAAGCCTTGACTTTACCTGGATAGAATGTTTGCCAACAGATCCAGATATTTTCTGTCCCAAATCAGTATTTGAGTCACTTTTTGACTCAACAATTTGACCCTATTAATATGACAGCTGGATCAATTTTGAAGTGGGCTTGGAGAATTATTTCCGGAGGTGATTACCCAATCCTTCACTGATTTTTTGTTTCTGTTTGTCTGCTAACTATGGGATGCTAGTGCAGTGTTTTAGTAATTAATAGTAGTTTTATATTATATACCCTATTAATAATGTTTAAGATTTAATTGATTTTTAACTGGTATAGGTTCTTATTAATTGTGTATATGGTTTTGTGTTGTTGTTGATGTTTATAACAGAAGTACATCTCATTTTTATTTTTTTTTAAGAAAACGGGGGAGATTGATGCCCTAAAAGCATTTAATTAGTGTAATTCATTAACTTCAAGGAGAGAAGTGTCTGTGTTTTGTTGGCAGGTTCAGAAAGGTCACCTGTTCATCTGACCAGACTGTGTGCCTCTGAACACACGAGATCCAGTGAACAGAGATGTCATCACACAGCCTTGGTACTCCAGACATGGATCAGAAGTGGACCTGTCAGGACACAGTTGTGTCTGAACACTATATAGACAGTTGCCAACAGAGATTTTATGTTGTTATTATGATGTTGTGTCTCTACCAATTTTCAGGTATCCTTTGTTTTAAGATTTTGAAGGATTTGAAGAACAACTTGAACATCAAAGCCCTCAGTCACCGATCAGCTGCCAGCTGACATCACGAGAGCAGTGAACGTTCCAGGACTGAATCGTGCTGGAGAAATTCTGTAGAAGATCTAAGAAGTGTAGAGACTCCATCTAATTGTATATAAAGCAAATTGTAGTTATGTGTTTACCCTTTTAGCAAATTGCTTTCACGCTTAGACTACACATATACCAGAGCACCTGTGTTAAAAGTAGTTAGATAATAGTTTAAGTGTTTAGCTTGTGTAGTAATTGTTATGTTAGTATAAAGTATAAGCATTCCCCCTTCAAGAGGTAGTGTAAGCATCTTTGAAAGTTCATTTAACGATTGAAGTTCTAGCTGTGAGTTTGCAAATATGGTGTCATTTACATGGTAAAATGCTTATGGTAATTGTGTTGTGTATAGTCATGACCAACTGTCTGCTAACTAACATCCAGAAGTGACAGAACATATGGGTCACTCTGGCACATTGAACTGGCCAAAGGTCAATGTGTTTGAGCCTAGCCACACCTGGAGATCCTTTCGCACCTGTCTCATAGGAGTCCCTGAATGGGATCCTCCAGCATTTAAAGGTTTAATTAGTAACAAGACTCGACTGAATCAATTGGCAATGTTGCAAGAGTGTAGTCGCACTGTTGGCTTCACATTAAGACAACTTGAAGCCTGTTGGCAAGCAAAAATTACCAAAGTTCTTAATGTTACAACCCTCAGAAGAATTAGATTTGTTAAGTTCCACCAATACCTCAGGTGGATAGATAATGTTTGAACCCCCGACAAAAAGTCATTCTAACAAAGTAATACAGCACTGGGCTGCAGTCAACCCTATAGCTGATCTCGTTACTACCACTGTAAGTAAAGCCTTTATTCATGGTGCAATCTCACAGGACAATTACCAAAACGATCACCTAGTTCCATATTCCTAATCTGTGGAGATAGAGCATGGAATTAGATTCCTGCTAATCCACATAGAAGACCCTGTTATCTTGGGAAACTCACTTTGTTCCACCCAAGCTTACATCAATTGTTGAATATAGCTAGCAAAATGAAGAACATCAAACAGTCAAAGCAAAGCCTGAATGAATTAAGGCCTAGCAACTCTAAAAAGGCTCGCTTGTTAGACTAAGGAAGAATTGAACTTAACATCCACAATGTTAAGTGAGCTTTCAGCCGATGTGAGTAGTGTATATCATGCAGTACTATGAAATCAAGTTGCAATTGACTTTTTGCTCTTAGCACAAGGACATGGTTGTGGGGAGCTTGAAGGCATGTGCTGCTTAGATCTTACCGATCATTCAGCTTCCATCCATGAGCAACTACAACAGCTACAGGATGGGTTGCATGCCCTGAAGGAAGATAGTGACCCCATTGGAAGTTGGTTCGCCAGCTGGGGCATGACTGGATGGTTGAGGTCTCTTGTGCTAGAAGGGGGACAGACTTTACTTATAGTGTTAATTGAGATGGCAGTCTAAGTTGTATGTTATCTTATCCAAAGCCTGGTTTGTGCAAAAAGAAAAAGGGGAAATTGTTGCTATATTTTATATATTAGTAAAGGCCTGTATGCACAAACCAGCCTTTGAAATAAGTCGTGATATTAAGGGCTAAAGTCCTTGAAACCTTCATGCAGAAGAGAGAGTAAAGCAAAACAATATCCCTGTGTGTAAGAGAAAAAATGTAAACTGTGTGTGTTAGCCAATAGTAGCTTGCTCTGCCTGCAGACCCTGTAGAACCCTATAAAAGGTTTGCTAAAGATAGAAATAAACGGCATTCACAATTACTTCTGTGAAGACTGGTGAACAGCTCGGGGGTCTTTCAATACCTGGATGATCCCAGTTGCCTCTAGCTAGATCAACCCAGTCAGTCCCAGTATGAGGCCATTTGCTCCCAGTCACTCCCAGTATGGGGGATGATGTGCATGGTATGTTCCTAGTGAGAGGAATGACAGGTTTGTCTTTACAAACAAGCTGTGAGTCTGCTGATAAGATGAAACTATCACTGAGGGATAAAAGAAGCAATGGGATGGATTCCACTGTGTTGGGGGTTAGGTGTTCTTTTTTCAGTTCTGGCTTGCCCATGCAATTTTTACCCATTAGATGCTGGGACAACCTAACTCTGGGTACTTGGTGAATGCTTGACAAAAGACAAAGAGTTTGGCCAGGCCCAGGAGGGAAGGGGGGCAGGAAAAAGGAGGGTGGGAACAGTTTGGCAGGCTTTCTTCAGTGTCGGAGAAAGACATTTTGGGCGGGGAGCTGTTGCGGTGGGGAGAAGGGAATTTCGCCATCACCCAGACGGAGCTGCTGATACACCTCTTCGTTGTGTATCTTCTTCTTCCCTCTTTGTTGGGGGACTCGCACCCCCTGTCCTGCCGGGACGTGTGGCAGTGCCAGCCACCGCCGCAGAGCTGCTGATACACCTCAGCCACCAGCCCAGGATCTCAGCTCATCCCTGCTGTTCCAGCCAACTGTTCCACAGAGCCCCGCAGGAGCACTGGGACTGCCCGCCCGAAGGGGTTTGTGAAGCAAAGCCTCTCCTCCATCCCTTCCCATCTCAGCCGAGAAAGCTGTCACGGGGTCCCTGGTTCTGTTTACTTGTTAATGCTGTAGTTATTGTTGTTTTTTTGGCTGATTATACTAGTAAAGAACTGTTATTCCTATCTCCAGATCTCTGCCTGAAAGCCCCTTGATTTCAAAATTATAGTAATTTGGAGGGAGGGGGTCTACATTCTTTCATTCCAAGGGAGGCTCCTGCCCTCCCTAGCAGACACTTGTCTTCTAGAACCGAGACACACTGATTGAGTGAAAGATGAAAGGGACACTGGGGAAATACCATAAATTCCACAAGAGTTAAGGATTAAGAGGGGGGTTATACATTGAGAGGGGAATCTTAGGTATTAGGTATTCCGGGAAGTCTGTACCTCTCAAGTACCTCAGCCTATGGGAAAGAGAGAAGGGACATGCGGCTGGGAAATTAGTATAAAAAACGACACTGCACCTTCCAAAAACTGGAGAGATGTCAGGGGAATGGCCCATGGCCTCTCCCTTTATTGGAATAAAGTAAAAGGACTCCTCTGTCTCCTTTTTGGACATAAACCTCTGGTGTTTGTGGATTAATTTTCCTGACAAACTGGGGGCTCTTGTTTGGGATATTTCCACTCTCCAGGGCAGTGGGCAGTGAGTGCAGCTGAAGGTGCCTCACCCAGTTTTGGTGACCAGCTCCCCTTGGTGGCAGCTGGCACTGGGTGATCGACTGGATTCCCAAGACTGTCCAGGAGACAGATGAGTGGTGGACAAGGGGTGTCTGTGAAGGGTCCACAGGGAAGCACCACTGAAAACCTCACCGGTGAGTAAAATGGGATCTTGGTGGGGAAATCCTGTCAGGGCAGCCATGGAGGGTAGCACAAGTAAAATAAGGCACCCATGGTGGGTTGCAAGGGTACAGCTGGGAAGGGGCCCCAGCAAAAGAGATGACAATCCCAAAATATCTTTGAAGAGTCCCTTGGAAGAATATGGAGTTGGTTTACATATTCTCCCAGAGGTAATTAAGGATATAGATGCCCAGGCCTGGTAAAAAGGGGAGTTGAGAAGGGGTCTCGAGAATCCATGCCCAGTGGGGGCATTAAGAGGAGTTGAGAAGGAGTCTTGACAACAGGGGATGCACGGATCGTGTTGGTGTGTTGGAACAGAATAGGTTAAAGGGGAGTGTGGCGAGATATGGTTGAGGCAAGGACGAGGTACAGAGGTGCGGGACCAGAAGCATGGGATGGGAGCCTGTGAGGCTGCTGGGACTCAGCACTAAGCAGTGCCTGACCCACCAGCCCTAGGAGAGCTGGAGCTGGGAGGACCTGTTTGGACATGTGGCAGGACAGAGACTGGCTCTGGTATACGGTGTGTGGTAAATAGAGTGAGCACAAGGAGGAAAGGCGAAGGTGATAGCAGAATTTTTTCCAGCCCAAGAGGGAAAAACCTCAGGGCCCAAGGGGTCCCCTGGGACAGAGGGGACAGAGTCAGCCACAAGGAAGTGGCAGAGGCATTCCTCCCCAGCAGGGGAGACCCAACCCAAATAGCCGTTGGGAAAAGTCAGTGTGCTCTCTGCAGGGCAGACGGACATTGGGAATGGCAATGTCCGCAAAAACAGCTGGACCCTCAAGAGGAGGAAGTCCAGAGGATAATGGAAATGGATAGTTAGGGGTGTCAAGGGCTCCCATTGCACCAAGAATCCACCACCCTGGAGCCTGTGTTAACTTTTAAGGTGGGTCCTGATCGAGAAGAGGTGTGTGTCCACACAGGACACAAAGGGCCTCTCAATCCATCTTAACTTTTATCCCTGAGGGGGGAAAGGTGTCAAAAGGATCTTTGATTGTTCAAAAGAGTTGTGAATATTGTGGTTTCTTCTGTGGGCTCAGAAGTTTGAACACATAGTTCCCTGAGAGAATTGTGGAAATTGCAGTAAATGAATCTGGGGTTTTAATTCATTTGTCTACATGGGGTTTTGTGCAGAGCTAAAAGGGTCCTGTTTGGAGCGGACCATGCCCCTCTGCTTTTTGTGTGTTTTGTTGTAAAAAGCCAGAATTGGCAGGTTTCAGTTCTGAAGCCAATTCTGCAACTCCTACCTTGTGGGGAAACCCCCCCACCAGTCTGGGGTTTGTTGTGGAGAGCTAGAATTGGCAAGCTCTAATCCTAAAGCAAATTCTGCAGCTGCAGCCTTGTGGGGATGGTGTCCTATGGAAAGCCTAGGTATTGGTCATGCACTTTCTCTGTGGAGGCTATCAGAAAACTTTAAGGGAAAGTATTTTATTTTCTTTCCTTGGTTAATTTGTTAGTCAGCTCCCTACACCTGAGATGGACTTGATGCAAAAAATTGGGACAGGGATCAATTGGTTACTAAAAAGAAAATGTGATTGCTTTAGCCAGTGGCATTGCTTGCCACTGAACTGGATCATGTTTAAAAGGAAAATCACTGGAAAAAAGGGAGGGAAAATGGTACAACAGCAATTGACATGGACAGTCCTCCCACAGGGATATACAGAGTCACTGGTTTTGTTTGGGCAAGCTTTGCAGAAAATCTTAGAGAGTGTACTCCAGCCTCAGGAGCTAGGTTGTTGCAGGATGTGGATGATTTGCTTTTGTCAGGGGAACAGGAGAAGGTGGTTGAAGAGGCTACTGTAAAGCTGCTTAATTTTCTTGCTAAAAAAAGACTTAGAGTATCTGAAAAGAAGGCCAATTGGTATTAAAAAAAAGAAAAAAGGTCAAATATTGAGCACACATTCTAACTGGAGAGTTATGGTGTATTGATTCAGAAAGAATACAAGGGATTTTACAAGTACCATTACCCCAGACAAAAAAAGAGTTATGGCAGTTTTTAGGGTTGGTAAGGTACTACAGAGTATGGATTTTTTAGCCAAGACAATCCTAATGTCATGGTATAGACACCAGAAGGAAAGCAAAGCTTTAAAAAATTAAAAGACAAATTGGTTAATTGGTTAGCCTTAGCTCTTCCAGACTCAGAAAAGGAATTTAAACGATATGTGGATGTTAAACAGGGTCATGCTAAAGGAATTTTGGTGCAAGAGCGTGAGGGAACACGGAGGCCTGTTGCCTTTTTTTCTAAAATGTTAGACCTGGTAGCCAGAAGCTGGCCCCATTGTCTGCAGAACTGTGCAGTCACAGCTGTGATGGTGGCTGAGGCTCAAAAGCTGACAAGGGGAAGGTATCTGATTGTTACAGTTTCACATCAGATTAAAGCTTTGTTAACTGAGAGAGCCTCTAAGTGGATGACCAGTGCTAGGTTATTACAGTATAAATTTTGTTTAATGGAACAAAAGGATGTAGAAATTAAAAGCGGGGGTAAATGGTTTACAAGAGATGGAAAAGAGTGGATACCAAAAACTCTGGCCTTACAGTGGTTAAAAAAACTTAATAAAAGAAGTCACTGGGGCTCCTGAGGACTGGCAGAAGCCTTCCTCAAAATGTGTGCTGCTGTGGGTATTTTGACCCTGGCAAAGCAAGCTATTGAGGGTTGTTTGATTTGTGCTAAATCAAATAACAGAGTTACAAAGAAACTTTCAAGAGGAGGGAGGCCTTGGGCTGTACATCCCTTCCAGAGATGCCAGGTAGATTTTACTGAAATGCCTCAAGTGACAAGATTGAAATTTTTCTGGTGACAGTATATCAGTTAACAGGGTGGCCAGAAGCGTTTCCAGGCATTTCAGCAACGACAAGACCAGGTACTAAAGTGTTTTTGGAAAAAATAATTTCAAGATATGAGACTGTGGAAGCAATAGACTCAGATAGGGGTACTCATTTTACAGAAAAAAATCCCAAAGGTGTTATGACTGCTTTAAGAATCCAGTGGAACCTCCACACCCCCTGGCACCCCCAGAGTTTAGGCCGGATTGAAAGGATAAAAGGAGAGATAAAGAAACACCTTCTCAAGCTGGTGACAAAAACTAAGATGCTGTCAGTATGGCTCTTGCCACTGGCTTTAGCAAAAATAAGGGCCAGACCCAGGGGGAATACTCAATTATCTCCCTTTGAATTGATGTTTAGAATTCCTTATCCTTGTAATTCTCAGCCTTATGGGTGGGTAGAGATAAGTGATATACGTTGGAAAGAATTTGTAGCCCAGATACTGTCTCTTGTAAAATCTCTTTGACAAGAAGCTCAGCTAGCACAGACCCTGCCTTTAGACTTTGCTGTTCATAACATCCAGCCAGGAGATTGAGTCCTAGTTAAGGAACAGAAAGAAGCACGACCAGCAGCAAAGTAGTGTAGACCTGTGCAAGTGTTGCGGAGCACAGAAACAGCCGTCAGGAGAGCTGAACACAGGTAGACCCATCACACTCGAGTCAAAGTCTCTGAGGCCCCAGAAATTTAGACATCTCAGCTAGAGGAGAAGCACAGGAGGCCAAGACTGATGCTCCACAAGAGTGGACTGGAGCAGTAGCCAGGACATCAACATCAGGGGAAGCCCCATGTGCCTCCCACAGACTGGCTGCTGAAATAGTTGGTGTAGGCATTCCTTCTCCCAAATCTCCAGTCATTAGAGGCCAATCCTCGCTGTCATTGTTTTCTTTATATTAAGCTCTTTCTGTGCCTTCACTCACCACAGGTAGTGCAGAAGACAACGTGAAAGTAAAAATTAAGTTAGGAAATTAAATTACACCATTAAAATGTTTGCCTTAATAGTCCTACCTTTCTATTGTCAGCCAGTTAAAGTTGAAGCCAAAGTTAGAAAAGTAACTTTTAACCTTAAGAGAAGAAGTAGCAAAAACCTTTAACCTTTAAAATTGTTAAGTCTGTGGAAGGCCAGGAAGATCTGAAAACTGGCCGTGGGTGGCCAGCCCAGTCAAACCTAAACAGTGAGTTAGGTCCATAATAGACAACGTTTTGAGATGAAGGAAGAAGTCCATGGCAGCTTCATTCTTCAGAAAAAAGCATTTATTGTCTAAACAGAACAAGAAGCAGATACTTGGGGAAAAGTCTTTGTGTCTAGACTTTAGGTTTAGATTGTTGGACCTCCAACTACCCTCCTTATAATTGTTTCAGATATCAAGGCAAATAGAATCAAATGCATGTTAAGCTCACTAGTAGTAGCTAAGCAAGGTGTTCCTTCCATATTTACCAAAAAGATTTTGAAAGCTATAAGGCAGTGGGGAAAGATAAGGTTTTTTTAACTCCTTATTTTTAAGCTGCTCCCAAAATAATTCTACAAGCAGGATGCATGTTGTCCGTGACTGTCAGTGGAAATGGGAACACCAAAACAAAACTCGAACCCTTTGTAATAGGTTCTGATCCAGATCTAACAGAACAGATGTAAAATACAATTGCAGGTAGAAAGCTCATGTGAGAACTTAGAAATGCAAATACTATCAGCAGAAGAAGAGAGAGTATGTGGCAAATTAAATGATAGATAAAAGATGGTGAAACAAATTACAAAAACAGTAAGAAAGTTAACTCATGTACCAGTCCAAACATGGAAAGAATGAGAATAAGACGTGTTTTCATGGTTACCTAGTAAACTATGGATTTAACAAATGTTTTTCTTGTGCTGTAGCAACTCTAATCTTTTTAGCATGAATGATCCCTTGCTTAGTACAACTTATTCAACATGTGATGAAAAGGATGCTGGTAGTAGCCATCCCTACTAATCCAGGAATAGCTACAAAAGGACAGAAATTGATGTCACTGGAAATAACTGCAAAACCAAAAAACCCCCAGAAACAGGAAATTAAGTCAATGAGTCAATGATAATGAAAGTTTATAAAGACAATTATTAAAAAAATAAAAAAGATTTAGAGGAATGACGGATTTGTCTTTACAAACAAGCTGTGGGTCTGCTGGTTGATAAAACTAGCACTGAGAGATAAAAGAAACAATAGGAAGGATTCCAGTGATTGATGAATGGAAAAAAGATACTTGCCTTTACAAACAACCTGTAGGTTTGCTGATAAACGAAATAGGATATTGAAAGATGAAAGAAACAATAGGGAAATACCATCAATTTCTAAGAATTGGAAATTAAGAGGGAGGGTTATACATTAGAGGGGAATCTTCCATATCAGGCACCCCAGAAAGTTTGTGCCTGTCAAGTACCTCAGCCACTGGGGAAAGAGACAGGCAGATGTGGCTGGGAAATTAGGATAAACAGGAGGCTGTGCCCTCCAAAAATTTGAGAGACCCCAGGGGAATGGCCCATGGCCTCTCTCTTTATTGGAATAAAGGAAAATGACTCCTCTGTCTCCTTTTTGGACATAAACCTCTGGTGTTTGTGTACTAATTTTCCTGGCACCATCAAGGCCCCAGCAAGCAGGGAATGGCTCTGGACAGGGTCCCTGGCCAGGAGAGAGCCCCAGAACGCCTCTGCCTTTCAAGGGCAATCTCATCCCTGCTCTTTCTCCTGCCCACCTTGCTTTGCCTCTGCCCACTGCTCCTGGGGCTGCTCTTGGACAGGCAGCCTCAGTGAGTGCCAGCACTGGCTGCAGCCCCAGCGGTCTCCCCAGGACAAGACCCAGCAATTAAGAGGCCAATGAAAGGCCTGGACAGCAGCAGAACTCTCAGCAGAATTATTTGGGCAACCAAGGACTAGCCACAAGTGCACAGCAGCCTCACTGCGAATGTCTCACTGACTATGAGCAGCCTTTCAAGAAGCTGTTTGAGGCTGAGATCAGCAAAACACTCACCGTTGTCTCTTCCAGCAATACCAAATTCCAGCATAGCACTCTTCTCATGCTTTGGCAGATATTGTGAGCATGTGTTGTGGTGCTGGCTGCATCTGTGGGAGCAATGGGCAGCGTGAGTCTGTGCTGTGCTCCACTGTTGAGCTGGCAGCATGCTGGATATGGCCAGGCACCTTGCCACACCTTGGCGCAGGGTGTGCCACCCTACAAAGCCCAGAAGGTCGGGAGCAGAGCCCAGGGGCAGCACAGCTGCTTGGGCAGTGGCTCCTTCCAGGGATACGGGCCAAAGCCATCCCTGAGCAGCCACTGCCACCCCTGACCCTCCCTGCTCCATGACAGCTCCCCCAGCCCAAGGAGAAAAAAAAACTGTCAAAAAGTCTACAGCTAAGGAACAGATTGTCCCAGTAATTGTGTGCTGCTGGTTTTTTCTGCTATTGGTCCCAGAAACATCCGTCAGTCTGCTCTAAATGCCCAAACATGGTCTGACAAGCCCCTTTGCTTTTCAGGTAGAAATTTTCAGAAATTTTGCAATCAATCCAGCAATAAGTTCCAGGTTACCTCTGTGAATTGCACACTACAGTTTCCTTTCTTTATTCCCACTACCTGGAGGGTCCTGTATATGATCTTGAGGATCTGATTCTTTTCAATGATTTTTTTTTATTGCCATAGATGAAAGAGCTTTATTGTTTTTTGTTTTTGTAGGTCTGTTTTTTCTCTTAGTATGTTTGTTTTCTTATAAATCCACATGTAAACTTATGTTTATTTAGGTTTTTTTCATTCCCCAAGCAATTATTTTGACAATCACTTGTTCACTTCTTAGTTAATTTTCCATATATAAAAAAAAATGGACTGTTTTCATAGGAATAAAAAGATCTCAGAAAGCTGTATTTTTAATTTTGTTGACATGCTCTCTCCCCTCTCCCAGCTTTTACTATGATACTTTTGGAAACATCCCTGAGGATAAGCAGAGTTATTTGGGAAATGCTTGGCTTAACCTGGGAAATGGATTCTTATTTTTGGTGCTCTAAACCTACATTGCTTCAAGCTTCACAGCCACAGTCCTGATATGTTGCTCACTGCATGGATGCCTGTGTGAATTGAAACAATGTTTGTGAGGCAGCTGAAGAGCTCAGACTTCAGGGATTAAAATTCCTGAGAGAAAGTGGATGAAGAAAGGATAAAATGCTGTTTCAAAGGCTGTTTTTTAATTTCTAGTATGCCAGAAGTAGGGTAGGCTACACCTGTCTTCAAATGTCATTGAATTAGAGAAAAGCTCTTGCCAGGGCAAATTACGCAACACTTTGCCTCACAATCCATCAGCCTTAATTAAAGTGGGAGGCAAGTCTTAATTACAATCCCATTAGAGCAAATCAACATTGTGTGAATGGCAAGAAGAATTTGCTTGTCAACAGATGAATATGTTCCACTCAAGAATGAACAAAATCTGCCTTTACTTGGAAGAAAGTAGACATGGAGCAATGCAGTATTTGGGTTTTATCGAATGATAAATGGGGAAAGAAGCTGTAACAACTCACCTGTTTTACAGAATACAAGTACTGATACAGCCAATAGTGCACCCCCACACTGAAGGGATCTTCAGGATATTCCTTTATTTCTTAACAAGGAATGGGCAGCAAAATGCTGGCATTTATCTGAACTGGAAGCCATGTTCCTCTCCTGTTTCTCCTTGAGCACACTGTTCTTTGCAGACTTAACTCTGCAGCCCATCAATCTTCTCTTGGCCAACAGCTAAATGGTACAACTACCAAAACACAGGTGCCAGCATCATCACCCCAGCATTATTCCAGCACTGCTTTGCTGATGCACAGGAACACAGAATGGCTTGGCTTGGAAGGGACATTTAAAACCATCTAGTCCAGAGCCCTGCAGAGAGCAGGGACACCTTTAGATCAGGTTGCTCAGAGCATGAGCTTGAATGTCAACAGGGATGGATGCCCACCTCTCAGGGCAACCTGTGCCAGGGTTTCAAAACCCACAGTGTAAAAAACGTCTTTCTTATGTCTAGTCTGAATCTACCATCTTTTGGATTGAAAACATTCCTCTTCAGTCTTGTCACAACAGGCCCTACTAAAAATTCTGTCCCGTCTTTTTTACAAGCCCCCTTAAAGTACTGAAAGGGAGCAATCAGGTCTCCGTGGCGCCTTCTCCCTTCCAGGCTGAACACCCCCAGCTATCCCAGCCTATCTCCAAAGCAGAGGGGCTCCAGCCCTCAGAGCATTTTGTCCCTCCTCTAGACCAACTCCAACAGGACCATGTCCTCCCTGTGTTGGGCACCCAGAGGTGGATGCAGTATCCCAGGTGGGCTCGCACCAGAGCAGAGGGGTGGTGGAATCACCTCCTTCAAGCTGCTGGGCAGCCTCCTTTGGAGGCACATGGCTGGCTCATGTCCGGCCTCTCACCTTGCAGCAGCCACAAGTCCTTCTCGGCAGGTCTGTTCTCCGTCCCTTCATCCCCCAGCCTGTGAGATCAGCTGGGCTGGGACCCTGTCATAGCCCTCGGACAGAGCTGCTGGGCAGGATGAACTCCCTAGTGAAGACGGCAGATCCCACTTCCCACACAATTCCACCCTTGCCATGAGGTCACAGCAGCCTGTGGGGTGACAGCAGGCTGAGGTGACAGCAGGCACTGAGGTCCCAGAGGTCCCAGAGCCCCGTGGTTGCACAGCACGAGGACCGAGCAGTCAGTCCTTGACCATGACTGTTGCAGCAGCAGCGGCGGCGGCAGCAGCGGTGCTGACATTGGGACAGCGGTGTCAGGACAGTGGTGGCAGCAAGAGCTGCAGGACTGGCAGAGGGCAAGGCACCATGGCCTTTGCTCTGCGCCTCCTCTTCCTGCTCCTCCTGGCAGTGGCCCTGCCTGACAGGGCTGCCCAGGCTGCTCCGTGGCTAGCAGGGCTGGCAGGTGAGCCAGCAGCCTGGGTCCCCTTTCTTGGGATGGTGCTCTCTTCTCCCTGGGAAGTGTTGGGGATGGTTTTCCCCAGGGCTTTAAGGAGAGTTTCCTCTATAGGTGGGGAAGAGTCCCCAGGGGCCCTGGGCTGGTCCTGCACATCCTGCACATTCTGAGATGTTGCACAGGGCCTGCAAAGAAGGTGCAGAGTGACCAGGAGCCAGCACAGAGCTCTCCGGGCCCCTCTGCAGCTTTGGCCATGTCCATTGACATCTGGCTCCCAAGGCCTTCCCCGACCCCCTTGCAGTGCCCAATTCTTTAAGGCAGAAGGGGGTCCCAGCACAACATGGAATGGTTCTGATCTGTGCTCCTTTCCAGACAAGGGTGGTAGGAAGGCTTCTCCAGCAGCTTGGCTTCATGAAGATTTTCAGCCTCTGGAGCCCCATGCAGGTATGTTCTCACTGTCCCAACAAGAAGTAATCATTGACAGCATGGCAGGAACCAGATGACAGAAGCCGCTGTGGCTGTTGAGTTACAGGTGTGTCTGCAGCAAGGACGTTTCAAGCTCCTTTTCTGGTTGCTGCAGGCAAGCCCAGATCCCATCGCAGAGGTGAGTGGTGTGTCCGTGCTGATCCCACAGGCTGAGCCCTGGTTCTGTGGGATCCATTCATCTGAAGTGGAAATACTTTCTGTTAAGGTCCTCCTAGAGGGAGGAACAAACCTACAGGACATAATAAGTCCCTGGAGACATCTAAACACATGAATAAGATGCTGAGTGAACTGGATAGACGCCGTGGTGGGTCCATGTCCCTCAGCCTTCTCCTGAGACTCAGCAGCCGGGGCCTTTCTCTGCACACGCAGTGCCCACCACAGCAGGAAGGGATCCATGGCTACCTCGCTGCCCCACTGCTGCTTTCATGGCCTGCAGGGCTGTTTCCCAGCCTGGCCTATCTGCAGCTTCTCCCCAGCCTCTGCAGGAAGGCATTTGGCATCAGCTGACAGGGAGCCCAAACTGCAGCATGGGCCATGCACACCCTGAAATCCCCTGCAATTTCCCGGTCTCGGGCTAGATCGGGTGTAGGGGCTGTTTGGAAGAGGGAGGGCCCTGGCCAGCTTCAATAACCTGGCCTTTCTCCTGATCCTCATCCATGACTTTGAAAAACATTGCTTCTTGAACATGCCACCTCCCCAATGGGGAATTGTTCCATCTGATCCTCCTGTCTCTTTTCCCTGCTCCAGAGATGAACCGAAAGGCTGTGCTGAAGGCAGCATTTCCCAGAGGAAGCAGTGGCTCATGGGCAGCCTCTGCTGCAGGAAGGGAGGCCATGCCAGGCACAGTCCCAGGAGGTAATTGCTGTGCCTCTGGGCCTGAGCCCTGCTGAGGCTTGAGCTGCCATCTCTGCTGCTTGGCAGTGCCTGCCATTCAGGGATGTTGCACAGAGCATGGAAAGGGTGTTGAGAGTGACCAGAGTCAGCCCGGAGCTCCCCAGGCCCCTCTGCAGCTTTGGCCATGTCCATTGACATCTGGCTCCCACGGCCTTCCCCGACCCCCTTGCAGTTCCAAGTTCCATAAGGCAGAAGGGGATCCCAGCACAGCATGGAATGGTTCTGATCTTGCTCCCTTCCAGACCGGGACCGTGACATGGAGCATCTGGAAGTGCTGGTAGATGGTGGTTTGGAGACCTTGCCAGATGCTGGGGGCAAGTTCTCAATGTCCTTTTCTGCACAGAACAATCAGTGTCAAGGTGGCAAGAGCTCACTCATGTCATTTCCCTTAAGAGTCTGAAGGTTGATGGATTCTGGAAACCTTGCCCTGCTCCCTTCTGGAGCCCTGAGTGATCCCACAGCATTGCTGTCAGTGGGAGGAAGGAGCATTTAGCTGTCAATCCTCTTCCCATGTGCAATGCCAATGTCTCCTTCCATGCGCTCTGTGCAGCCACGGAGAAGAGCAGAGAGGAAGGGGTCGGGCCCAGAGCTGTGCCCCGGGGCTGTGCCTTGCGTGGCTCCTTTGCCAGCCCCAGGGAGCCTGAGCTGCTCCTGCTGCCACTGCCAAGCCCTGGCCCTGCCTGGGGCTCAGTTCAGAGCTGTTGGCAGCTCCAGGGAGTCCTTTCTTTCCTGACTTCCATGCAAGGGGCTCCTTCCATCCCAGTGTGGGCCCACTGCAGGCACATGGTCCCCCTGCCCCTGCTGCTGAGTGGAAGGCAGAGATGAGGGAGTGCCTTGGAGGGCACCAGTCACCCAAGTGCACTCACTGCCACTCCAGCCTGAAGGAGAATCTTCAGCAGTGTCATGGCAGCTGTTCTGTCCTGACTTTCTTTGCAGATGAACCTGATGATGAGGATGATCTGGATTCCCAGTCCATATCAGTTACTGAGCCTGATGATGAAGAAGATGATGAGGGTAGGTGAAGGCCTTTCTCCCTGGGAGAGCTGCCAGCTCAGAGCCCAAGGCTTGGCCAGGGTGGCATCAGTACAGGTGCCAGGATGGAGCCATGCACGTGTGTGCCCTCGCCCTGTGTGATCCCCTCACCACTCCTGTGGCTCAGTGCTGCCTGTGCAGATGAGCAGAGATGACAGAAGCTTCTGTGGCTGTTGAGTTACAGGTGTGTCTGTAGCGAGGACTTTCCCAGCTCCTTTGCTGGATGCTGCAAGCAAACCTGGCTCCCATCACTGGGGTGAGTAGTGTCTCCCTGCTGATCTCACAGGCTGAGCACTGGTTTTGTGGGATCCATTCCTGGGAAATGGAAATACTTTGTCTTAAGGTCCCCTAAGGAAGAACAAACCTATAGAAGATAGTAATGTAGCAATGGAGGAACTCAAATATCTGGACATAATCCTGAATGATCTGGATAGACGCCATGGTGGGTCCATGTCCCTCAGCCTTCTCCTGAGACTCAGCAGCCGGGGCCTTTCTCTACACATCTGGAAATGCTGTGCCCAGCACAGTGGGAAGGGATCCATGGCAGCCTCACTGCCCCACTGCTGCTTTTCACTGCTCCTGCAGGGCTGTTTCCCAGCTTGGCCTGGCTGCAGCTTCTCTCCAGCCTCTGCAGGAAGGCATTTGGCATCAGCTGACAGGGAGCCCAAACTGCAACATAGGCCATGCACACCTTGAGATCCTCTGAAATTTCCCGGTCTCGGGCTAGATCGGGTGTAGGGGCTGTTTGGAAGAGGGAGAGCCCTGGAGCAGCTCCAGAAACCGGGCCATTTTCCTGATCCTTATCCATGTCTTTGACAAGTATTGCCTGGAGAAGACCAGCACAGTACATTCAAGCTCATGTGGTTGAACAGTCTTGTGCCGAGGGTTGGCAAGGTGTCTGCAGGCCCCTGGGGGAAACAGAGAACGTCCTGGACATATCCAGCATGCTGCCAGCTCAGCAGTGGAGCACAGCACTGACTCACACTGCCCATTGCTCCCACAGATGCAGCCAGCACCACAACACATGCTCACAATATCTGGAGAAGCATGAGAAGAGTTTTCTACCAGGGAACAAATTGTTTGATTAAATTAATGGCCATTGTGGCTGGTGGAGCAGTTTTCGTGATGATGTGCTATTATGGAATCTGGTATTGCTGGAAGAGAAAACGGTGAGTGTTTTGCTGATCTCAGCCTCAAACAGCTTCTTGAAAGGCTGCTCATAGTCAGGAGACATTCGCAGTGAGGCTGCTGTGGACTTGTGGCTAGTCCTTGGTTGCCCAAATAATTCTGCTGAGAATTCTGCTGCTGTCCAGGCCTTTCATTGGCCTCTTAATTGCTGGGTCTTGTCCTGGGGAGACCGCTGGGGCTGCAGCCAGTTCTGGCTCTCACTGAGGCTGCCTGTCCAAGAGCAGCCCCAGGAGCAGTGGGCAGAGGCAAAGCAAGGTGGACAGGAGAAAGAGCGGGGACGAGATTGCCCTTGACAGGCAGAGGCATTCTGGGGCTCTCTCCTGGCCAGGGACTCTGCCCAGAGCCATCCCCTGCTCTCCAGGGCCTTAAGGGGCAGCTGTCCAGTTGGGCCAAGCTGTGCCAGCAGCTCCAGCCGTGCTGGGGATTCTTAGCCGCTCTGGGCCCTGCTGTGCAGGAGGGTCCCTGTGTGCCAGTGGCAGCTGGGGGCCTCAGCCACCTCCTCTCTCCATAGGAGTTCTTCAGCACCTTCAGAAGACCAGCCAAAGATTTTACTCCCAGAGAAGCTGACCTGTCATCCCTGCTCTTCACCTCTATCCCCATCTGCTGTGCTCCATCTGCATCCCTGTCTTGAGGGCGTCCCAAGACCCACACATCCAAAGAGAGACCCTCTGCCCCTGAGCCCCCTGGCCCTGGTCCCTGGCCAGGACTGAAGGTGGGCAGCCCCTGTCCACCAGAGCAGGGCTTGGCTCATGTTTTTTGTTCGAATAAAGAGATGGAGCTGTCACCCCAGTGTCTGTCTGGTACCACCAGCAGAGCCCACATGGCACGGGCCCCGGCTGAGCTCCACGTCCAGGAGCAGTTGGGGCTGCCGTGACCAGCGGCAGTCCCCCAAGGGGCTGGGGGAGCCCATGCTGAGTGTCCCTGGGCTGTGAGGGCACATTTCCTTCAGTGGCATCACCTGGGCCTGCACCTCATGAGGCACGCAGGGCTAACTTGGGCTCTCTCCTAAGGAGTGCAGGGATTCTTCATGAGATGTGCAGTGGGGTTAAATTGAGACGGTTTATACTCTTCTCAGTGATAAAAACAGGGCCAGGAGACCTTCTTCTCCTCTTTTAAAGCCTTTATTCAAATCAGCTTTGGGTGGGGGCCCGTCGGGTCCCGCGCACACCACCGGCGCTCCCTGAAGTGACTCGGAAAAAGAGGAATGCGGCTCTGCCTACGGGGTGCAAGGTAGGCCAAGCCAGGATCTCCGCCCTCGCGGGTAAACCCAGAGTCCCCTTTGGCTCGAAAGTCCAGGGGTGTCACCTCTATCGAGTCTCTTTCCGGTCATGGCGAGGAAAGCGGAGTTGGTGGGTAGTGTCCCTTGATCCCGACCCTAGGGCATCGCTCTCAGTTTCTTTATTCAGCGTTCCGATGCTCCATAGATAGGGTTTTTTGTCCAAGGTGGTGTTTTTCGGCAGCTGATTTGCATAACCCCCAATCGCCATTTTGGGAGGTCCTCCTTCCCAGCCGCCGCTTCGGGAAGCCTCCGGTCGCCATGTTGGAAGTCCCCTAACTTCGGTTGTCGTGCCGGGGCATCCCTGACCCCGGGCGCGACCAGACAGGAGCAACGAGGGAACAGCTCGGCACAGGCCCAGAACCGGAACGTCTGGAACAGAAGCTGGAAGGAAACACATGCAAAAACCCGGCCGGCGGCTCCGGCTGCCGGGGCGTCCCCGACCCCGGGCACAGCCGGACAGGAGTAACAAGGGAACAGCTCGGCACGGGCTCAGAACTGGAACGCCTGGAACAGAGGCTGAAAAAAACACTTGCAAAACCTGGCTGGCGGCTCCGGCCACCGGGGCGTCCCCAACCCCGGGCACTGCTGGACAGGAGTAACGAAGGAACAGCTCGGCACGGGCCCAGAACCGGAACGCCTGGAACAGAGGCTGGAGAGAACTGGAGAGAACATTTGCGGAACGTGGACTGCAGGTAGGGCTTATTTATATCAATTCCTCCCTCTATTACTTTGATCGGGTTGTAAACCCACATCAATTTGGTGCCTCAGCATCTGGGATGTAAATTTCTTTTAGTTTTTGAAACCTAAGATAGATTTCTTTAGCGTCCCCCTGTTCTGTGCTGTCAGGAGTGTTTAGTACCATTATTTTACTTACTTCTTTTGATTGTCTTAATCCTCCTGGGACTTCAAGGCTGGCTTTCACTGAGGTGATAATCAGTCGGGTTACACAGGGAAGTATGCACGGCAAGAAGACTAACCCAGTAATAGCACATATGATGATAAAGGCCATTTTCTTCCACCACTCTCCCTTCCAAGACCAAAACCCATCCCACCAGTTCATGCTGATCTGGGGTGTCCACTGTTGGGTTCCCACATAAGTGATCTTTCTGATCCCTTGGGATATATTTTTGAATACCTCATTCCTGTCATTTATTTCCAGGCAGCATTCAGAGTTATTAAACTTACCACAGATTCCTCCTTCATCAGCCAGTAGATAGTCAACTGCTAGCCTGATTTGGTAGATTACGGAGCGAGTTTAGGTTAGTTGGTCACTGATGTGATCTAGAGCCAGGGCGGTCTTATTGGACACTATTTCAAGTACTGCTTGTAGCCGAATTATTCTATTCAGCATATAAATTGGGGTCCGATATCCCCAGGACCTGTCTTGGGCCCAGGTAGCAGGTCCATAAGTTTTGATGATCTCTTCTGGGGTCCAGATTTTTCCTTTCCATTCTTGGTCACCTCCCATTTGGATGGTCCCTCTGTTTTGTCGGTTTAAGTCCTTTTTTAAATCATCAAACAGTGGAATCCCCAGATTTGCCCCAAGTTCTTTTGGCAATAGGAAGAAAGCAGGCTTCACTATTCTGATCGTGCATGTTCCTGCCCAACTGCCTGGAAGTTTTGTGTATGCAGTATCTCCGCAAATCCAGAACAAATGTTCTGGTGTTTCCCAGAAATTACTACTGATTGCTGAGGGGGTCTGCCAGAATTTAGACAGTTCTTTCATTGCCCAGAAGGGGTTTGTCTCCCCACCTGCACATTCATATAATTGATGTCCCTCGTGAAAGGTACAACTGTGGGAATCTTTCTCCATAGACCAATACTTTACGGGGGCCTTAGGTACCCATCGAGTTATCCCTTTCTTGATCTTCAGATAACGCTTACATGCCATGTTTCCTACTGGGATGTCAAACATTTCTCCTCTCCTCAAAATACATTCTCCTCCTATCACCTTGTTCTTTAGGTTCCATTGTTCTATTTTTCTTATTCCTAAAGATGGGAGTTTTGGCTTACTTTGCTTCCACTTAAGTAATTCCAAGGGTCCTAAACTGATACCTCCCCAAGGCCGCATATCAGTCATTTGGGTGTTACCACACACCCAGCAATTGGTTACATTTAATTCCTGGCTTATTCTCTCCACCAGGTCCACAAATAGGTTTTTCCCCCTTGGAAGGTCCAATTCCCCTCCCACATCCTTGGGATGAGTTATTTCTTTTTCTTTTATCAGGTCAATGGGTCTATTCTGCCTGAATTCATCTCCGAAGCACAGCCATTGTCCCACAGGACACTCCCCCAGTAGTCTCTGCCAGTATGTGGCAGTGTTTTTAGCCATCCAATATCGCTGTCCGTCTTCCTGACATGGCATGGCTAGGGAAGAGTTTATGCATTTAGGGTTTAGATTCATATGGATTTGCAGTAAGGAACTTCTCTCCTCCTCATAGTGAAGAGGTTGGTAGCACCTGGTGCGTGGTCCTGATGGATCTCCTTTAGAGACCCGAATCAGCAAGAGCCACACCACACTCCCTAAGAGTCCAGTATAGGCCATCATTGGAGATCAGCCTACCTGGTCTTGCCTCCTGGGATTTTCGAAGAGGTGCACGGGAGGAGTTCTTTTTGTTCCTTCTGCTCTGAACCTCTTCTCAAACTTCTCTGTAGGGGAGATCCTAGCGGGAGTTTTGGCTTAAGCCTCGGAGAGCCCTAAAATACTCCTTTTTGTGGAAACAAAGTTAGCTTCTCCCACTGAACTACAGCAACTTTGTAACAGTTTTAAGTTAGAAGTATAACCACAACCTTTTAACAACTTTTCAATTTAAGGGTGTAACAACAACTTTACACTTTAAGAACGTGGTAACAGTCTGAACAACTCAATGATAACTTCAGATTAAAGTCTTTTATACTCCTCTCTTACTGGGAGTCGTCTTCTTGAAAGTTAACTTTAGAGTCCCTGGGTCCTTAGACACTGTCCATTGAGGGGGCTTCGCTGTGGGTTTGGGATGATCTTGTTCCGGGTCAGGGGGTGTCACTGGTCCCTTCACCCTAGTGATGTGTGTCCATCCTTTTTCTTGTGTCTGGACTGCAGTGTTCGTCGTGAGTAGGACCTGAAAGGGGCCCTCATACTTAGGAGTCAGTGGGGCAATAGTCCAGGATTTCACTAACACCCAATCTCCCGGATTGATGTTGTGCACTTTGACATCTAAGGGGGAAGTTTGAGGAAGATAACCTCTTTTACGTAAGTCCTCTAGAGCTCTCCCTATAGTTTTTAGGTATTCCCGAGTAGCTGTTTCTCCATCTGCATAGCTCCCGACTCCAAGGGACGTAGTGAGAAATGGGAGCCCGAACAGCATCTCATACGGGGAAACTGCTAGGTCCGCCCGAGGCCTGGTCCTGACCCGTAAAAGAGCTAAAGGCAAGCACTTTAACCAGTTCATTTTGGTCTCCTCAATCAACTTAGTAAGCACATTTTTCAAAGTCCTATTCATTCGCTCCACCCTGCCAGAACTCTGAGGGTGCCATGGGGTATGTAATTCCCACTTTATTCCCAATACTCTCATGACCTGGTGTAAGATTTTAGCCGTGAAATGTGGGCCCCGATCTGAATCTATGCGATTTACCAAACCATATCGCGGGATGATGTCTTCCAATAGGACCTTAATTACCACTTGGGCTGTCTCCTTTCTCGTAGGAAATGCTTCCACCCAGTGGGTTAGGTGGTCAACTATGACTAAGAGGTGCTTGTAGCTTTGCAAGAGAGGCATTTCGGTAAAATCTATTTGCACACTCTGGAATGGTCTTTGAGCTATTTCCCTCCCTCCTGGTTCTGTTTTTCTCATTGCCCTCTGATTTACTTTTTGGCATGTTATGCACCCCTTAGTGATAGCTTTAGCTAACCCATACACTCCCACGCATAGATTCTCCCTCAGGAAATGGTCACATAACCCCTGTACTCCCCAGTGTGTTTGTCCATGTAATTCAGAGAGTACTCTCCTGGCTAAAGGTTGATTTAAAAACTGTCGCCCATCTGGAGTCAGCCATCTCCCCCCTTGCTCTTGATGTAGTCCCAGTTCTCTGATTGCTTTTTTCTCTTTTTCACTATATATAGGTTCTATGTCCCCTTCCTCTTGTTCTTGTGCTTCTTTCAAGTGGAAAGACTTAACTGGATCCTCCAGCCCTAATGCCGCTTCTTTCGCTGCTTGGTCAGCCATCCTAATTCCTCTTGCCTCCAGGGTATCAGCTCTCTGGTGTCCTTTTATGTGAACTATGGCTATTTCTGCTGGTTTTCTCAAGGCTTCTAGGAGTAGTTTAACTAATTTTTCATGAATTATATTCTTCCCTTTCGAGTTGATATAACCTCTTTCTTCCCAGATCTTTCCAAATATGTGTACTACTCCAAATGCATATCTCGAGTCCGTGTAGATGGTTCCCGATTTCTCTTCCAGCAACTCTAAACCTCTTTTTAGAGCATAAAGTTCACAACTTTGTGCTGACCAATTTGATGGCAATTTTCCTTTTTCCATTACCTGCATTGTTTTCCCATCCACTATGGCATACCCTGAGGCCCTCTTTCCCCCTGTCATCCTTGAGGATCCATCTATAAACATGATTTCACCATGCGGCAAAGGTGTGTCTCCCAGGTCTTCTCTCACTTTTGTTTGTAAAGATATAAGCTCAATACAGTCATGTTCTAAGCTTTCTAAGGGTTCCCCAGAAAGGAACTGGGCTGGGTTTAAGCACTTGGAGGTGGCGATCTCCAAATTGTCTGTATTCATCAGAATGATTTCATATTTCAGAATTCGGGCATCAGCGAGCTGTGCTTGCTGGCTGAGCACTGTTCTTAAATCATGTGGGGTATGCACTTTTATTTTTCCATATAGGGTTAATCTCTGGGCCTCCTCCAGTAGGATAGCAGTAGCCGCAATTGCTTGCAGACACACTGGCCATCCCCTGGCCACTGGATACAATAGCTTAGATAGGTATGCCACTGGTTTGTTGCAATTTCCCCATTCCTGGGTCAGTACCCCATATGCTGCTCCACCCTCTGTGTTTATAAATAAATCAAATCCTTTACTTAAGTCTGGCAGGCTCAGGACTGGAGCTGTGGATAACTTGCTCTTTAAGTTCCGCAACTGCTCCTCATCTCTCTCTGTCCAGCGTACGGGTTCCGGGCTGATCAACTTCTCAAACAGAAATTTTACACATTCTGAGTATCGTTCTATCCACCACCTGCAATATCCTACCAGCCCCAGCAGTTTCCTCACATCCCTCTTAGTCTTTGGGGGTTCAATGGACAGGATTCCCGAGATCCTCTCCGGGCTCAGTTTTTTATAACCACTTCCAATCAGGTGGCCTAAGAACTTTACCTCTGATTCCACAAATTGTAATTTATTTTGTGATACTCTCAATCCTTGTTTGCCCAAGAAATTTGAAAGCCGTATGCTGATATCTTTTACTTGACTTTGGCTCTTTCCCGAGACCAGTAGGTCATCTATGTATTGGAGCAGTTGTACCCCTTCCTCCAAATTAAATTGTTCCAACAGCTTCTCTAATGCTTGCCCAAAGAGGTTAGGAGACTCTGAAAATCCTTGGGGGAGGCGTGTCCACCTAAGTTGTTGTTTCCTTCTGGTGACGGGATCATCCCATTCGAAAGCAAACCAGTCTCTACTCTCCTCTGCGAGGGGACAGGTCCAAAAGGCATCTTTCAAATCTATCGTGGTAAACCACTGATGTTCTCTCGGCACTTTGCTGAGGAGGGTATAGGGATCTGGTGTTGCCGCCCATATTGCTTGGTTTTATTAAGTTCAGAGGTGGTTTACCCCAGTTGCTCCCCGGTCATAAAGAATGGTTTGTCCCCAGGTGCCCATCATGGTAAACCCTTCCCATTTTTCCAGATTGTTCCCCATCCATCACCCTAATCCTGCCCCTAAGCCCTGTCAATCTATGTGAACCCCCACCTTTTGTTCCAGTTCTTTCCTTGCCTATCATCCCTTCCTCGACGCCCTATTGATCGTACAGTTGCTTTCCCCCCCCCCGGGTCCCTACCATTGGTCCTGCATATTGTAATCCCCACCCATAACCCCTCCGTGGCTGTTGTCCCATTGGTCACCATACGAGCCGCCCACGGTCCTTAAAACCTGGCGCATGGGGGTGCCCAGGGTCTCGGCTCAGACCTCTCCCCTGTGATCCCAGCCCTGCACCTGTTGGAATAAACTTGTTCCTGGGAAATAGGGAGAGCCTGAGCACTCTTTCTCCCTTCGTCACAACCCGTGTCGCCCTGCGAGCCACGACGCCAGAGCGCAGAGGAGCTCTGGAGGTTCCAGGTTGAGCCTCGCAGTGCTTACCTGGTTCCCCACTCCTGCCGCTGACATCGGCCACAGCTAGCCGAGGCAAAAAGGGGCCGAGCGGGCAGCGACAATCTGGCACAACAGGATGCCTGGAAACAGTATTTTTGTTGACTTCTCGTAGGTCTTGTACCAGCCGATAACTTCCATCTGCTTTCTTTACAGCCAAAATGGGTGTATTGTGAGGGGACATACAGGGTTCCAAGACCCCTTCTTCTAACAGTTGTCTGATTATTGGGGCTAACCCCTCTCTTCCTTCCGGTGAGATGGGGTATTGTTTCACTTTCACTGGTGGGGTATCTTTCACCATCTCCACCACTATTGGGGGTATCCCCAAAAGTCCTCTCTCTCCTTGGCCAGCCCACACTTCTGGGTTAATTTCCTCCATTTCGTTTTGGGTAAGTGTCATAATTTTTACCACCATCTTCCCATCCTCAGGGATTACTCCCATACCTAAACGGACTTGAAGGTCTCTCCCTAGTAGGTTACTTTCCAACTTGGGTAAGTAGATAAAATTCACTTTGCATTGCTTGGAGTTTCCTCTTATCTCTACATTTTCAATCACCGGAGCTCTAAATGGTCTCCCCTCTGCCCCTATTACCTCACAGGTCTTTTCACCTATGATGACTCCTGGTGGCAACTTGTTTATACTAGATATTTCGGCCCCAGTGTCTATTAAAAATTCCATGTCCTCTATCAATGGACCCACTTCAAAGTTTGCCAAGGGCTCTGTCAGGTGTTTCATGGGGTCCTCTACTATATAAAGCCCCCGACACCCCTAATCATCCCCTTTCAAAACTTTCTCTAGAACATCTTGTTCTCGGGCAATGGCTTCATCAACCTGCAACTTTTTACAGTCTTTCTGAAAATGTCCAACCTCATTGCAGTAGAAGCAACGTCCAGCCCATGATTTCCCTGTTCTTTCTGGATACCTCTTCCGAGGTTTTGCTGGCCCTGGCCTCTCTTGACCTGTTGCTGCCGGAGCTCTTTTTTCTGATCCTGCACTTTCTCTGGCAACTGCCACCATTATCTTTGCCTTTGTTCTAGTTTTTTCTTCTTCTCTCCTTAGGTATACTCTGAGAGATTCCCTCAGGAGTTCATTGATGTCTTTTTCCTGCCAGCCCTCCATCTTCTCTAATTTTCTCCTGATATCCGGCCAAGCCCTTGTCACAAATTGCACCTTCAGGAGCATCTGGCCTTCCGGGCCATCTGGGTCAATACTTGAATGCAGCTGAAAGTTCCGTTTTAGCCGATTTAGCCAGGCTGCCGGAGTTTCATCCTTCTCCTGCGAGCCATCGAATGCCAATTTGGCATTACTCCCTCTGGGGACTGACTCTTTTATGCCCCTCACCATCAGGGACCTGTATTCCCTCATATTTCTCCTCCCTTCCTCCTCATTGGGGTTCCAGTGGGGAGCTGCTATGGGTACTTTTTGATCTCCCGGGGGTCCTGGTCTATTTTCTCGTTCCCAAATCTGTATTCCCGCCATTTTTATTAGCCGGACCTCTTCTGAGGAGAATAGTATGTTAAAGATTGAATTAAGTTCCCCCCACGTATACGTGTTGGGTCCCAGAAACTTGTTTGGCTATCCCCACCGGGTCCTCCACCAAATTCCCTATTTCTTTTTTGAAACTTCTGACCTCTGAAGCAGTCAAAGGAACATTCACAAACCCAGTGCCACCAGTTGCCCCTCCCATAGGGACCTCCCTAAGAGGGAACAGTTTGGAAGCCTTGGACCAAGTGTTACAATATGGTCCGTCATCTGCCTTAGGACCATCTGCTTGGGAAGTAAATCCCTGTTGAGGGCTAGTAGTAGCATTGGACTGTGAAGGGACAGTAGGTGAAGGATCACCAGAAGGTTGTAGAGGTAACAGTGACAATGGTGGTGTTGGCTTGCTCTGACCCCAATTAGGAGGAGGTAAGGGAATATCGGCTGGAGAAGGAATTACAGGAGATGCAGTCATTGGAAAGGGTGGAGGTGGTGGAGGGAGGGTAGCTGTAGGAGTCACGTGGATCTGGGAGGGAGCCGGAGGTGCACTTTGGGAAGCAGCAGGAAAATTTGGAGGGGGCAAGTAGTCAAGGGGGTCCTACTTCTTGTCCTTCCTCCCCTCCTCTTCAGTCTTTTCCCCTTTATGCTGCAACTTACAGATTTTTACTTCTCTATCTCTTGTTACATTCTCCAGCCAACATGCAGCATACCGTATTTCTTCTAGGTCAAACCTGTCCTGTGCCTTTAGATGTTCATTCAGTTGCCTACACATCCAAGAGTCCTGTGTCCCAACCCATGGCCACCGTTCTGGTAGGTTCAAGTTAGGCCACACCTCCACACAAAAGTGGATCATCTTTATTTTATCCAGCTCCTTTGTTACTTCCCAATCGTCCCATTTGTCCAACAATCTCGCGAAGGGACTATTGGGAGGAATACTCTTAGCTCTCTTAGTACTCTTTCTGCTTACACACCCTCCCATATTTTCAGGCCCCCAAACTAAATGGATAAGGTGCCCCTACCCGAACTAAGATTTAATGACGGACAACACAAATCTGGACTGCAACTAAACTTTCCTGGCCTTTTAAAAAAAATAACTCTCAACAATAAAAAAATAAAAGAATTTACCTTTGCTTCTTTCCAAACAAAACCTCAAAACAACTCAACTTTCCTGGTACTCACACACTCCCTATGTTTTCCAGGCCTCAAACTATAATGGATAAGGTGCCCCTACCCGAACTAAGATCTAATGATGGGCAACACAAATCTGGACTGCAACTAAACTTTCCTGGCCTCTTAAAAAAAATATCTCCGAAAGAAAATTACTATCTCTTAAAGAAAATTACCTTCGCTCCTTTCGAACGAAACTTCAAAACGACTCAACTTTCTTCATCTGTTATCGACGTCAGGGTCTACTTAACCCTGTAAGTCAGGGTCCACCCGACCCTTTCTCTGGGGTAAGGTCTCAAAGGGGTTCACGACTGCCCCTCCCTATACCCCTTTCCAAGTTTAGGGTCCACCTGACCCTGAGGTTAGGTCTCAGAGGGGTTCACAGCTGCCCCTCCCTATACCCCTTTCCAAGTTTAGGGTCCACCTGACCCTGGGGTTAGGTCTCAGAGGGGTTCACGGCTGCCCCTCCCTATACCCCTATCCAAATTTAGGGTCCACCTGACCCTGGGGTTAGGTCCCAGTGGGGTCTGCTGTTCTACCCCTCCCTATACCCCTACCCAAGAGGCGCCTCAGTCTTCCATCTTCCACTCACTTCCCCCTGTTCCCGGCCGGCCCCCTCGCGGGAGTCCGGAAACGCTGTACTGAGGGGTCCACTTCCGCTTCGGGGGTCCGAGCTGCCAGCCCCCGTCTCACTCACACCCCACTCGCACGCCTCTATGCCTGCCGCCGAATGCTCTTACCACTCCGGCGCTCCTCCGCGTTGCTTATCCCTCGCTGATTCAGGGTCCGGGGGTCACCAGCAATTCCCGAGGGTCACACGAAGCAGGCGGCTGTCCTGCCGGGGGTCTCCAGTGGGCATGGTGATCCCGGACGAGCCCCCAGCTGATAAAAACAGGGCCAGGAGACCTTCTTCTCCTCTTTTAAAGCCTTTATTCAAATCAGCTTTGGGTGGGGGCCCGACAGGTCGCGTACACACCGCCGGCGCTCCCTGAAGCGACTCGGAAAAGGAGGAATGCGGCTCTGCCTACGGGGTGCAAGGTAGGCCACGCCTATGGGGTGCAATGTAGGCCAAGCCGGGATCTCTGTCCTTGCGGGTATACCCAGAGTCCCCTTTGGCTCGAAAGTCCAGGGGTGTCACCTCTAGCGAGTCTCTTTCCGGTCATGGCGAGGAAAGCGGAGTTGGTGGGTAGTGTCCCTGGATCCCGACCTTAGGGCATCACTCTCAGTTTCTTTATTCAGTGTTCCGATGCTCCATAGATAGGGTTTTTTGTCCAAGGTGGTGTTTTTCGGCAGCTGATTAGCATAACCCCCAATCGCCTTTTTGGGAGGTCCTCCTTCCCAGCCGCCGCTTCGGGAAGCCTCCGGTCGCCATGTTGGAAGTCCCCTAACTTCGGTTGTCATGCCGGGGCATCCCTGACCCCGGGCGCGGCCGGACAGGAGCAACGAGGGAACAGCTCGGCACAGGCCCAGAACCGGAACACCTGGAACAGAGGCTGGAGAGAACTGGAGAGAACATTTGTGGAACGTGGACTGCAGGTAGGGCTTATTTATATCACTCAGCACAGCAAAGGAGACACTCTGGAGAAATTTGAGGTTTTGCAAAGCTGGGAGGAAGCCTCTTGTGAGCCCTTGGGCCTGGCCTGGCCTGGTCTGTGGGCACAGGGGGCAGGAGGAGCCCATCCCTTGAGGCCAGTCCAGGCTGCTCAGACTGGGCTGGGCCGGGCCAGGTGAGGGCCCCGGCAGGGAAGGGCCACAGCCGTGGGCTCTGATGAGGCTGCTGAGTTTCACCCTGGCCCTGTGTTGCAGCCAAACACACATTTACAGCCACAGCCATTCTCTGGGGCACAGGAGGCACCCGGGGCTATCACTGAGGCCATGGCTTCTCACCCTGAAGGGAGGCTGGCTCTGTTGGTTCAGAAGGCACAGCTTAGATCCCAGTTCCCTTTGTAAACCTGCTGGGGAAGTGCTGAGGGGCAGAGAGTTCCAACCCTTCTCACTGGGAAGTATGGCTGATGCTATGGGTTTTTTAAATTTTTAAATTTAAAAAAATCTTCTAAATCTGTGTCCTGGCAGAGGATTAAGTTTGCTTGCTCCCAGAAAGGCCCTTTTCTTCTTGGTGCTCAGTGGGGCTGCAGTGCAGCCAGGGTTGAAGGAGGATCTGTGGCCACTTGGGCCATGATTGTGGGATACCTTGTGGGACATGCTACTTTTGGCTGTGATTTGCGGTGGTGCTTGTGCAGGCCCTTTACTGTAACTGGCTTCAGTTTGTTCATCTTGTCACCAAAGTTGGGAATAAATCTCTTTAATGCCTCTGTAGTATTAAGTATTAACTATTAAGTATTAAGTAATATTAAGTATTAAGTATTTCTTAAAATGCAGCATGCGCAGGCCATTGGGATCACATGGCCTTCCTGGTGGGGTCTTCAGGTAGCCTGGTGGTCATTGAGGAAGGAAGCTGGTTTTACTGGAAAAAAGATGATTTTCCATGTGTGGAAAAGAATAACCTCTCACTTCCCCATCCCTTTCTATACAAAGTTATGCAGGCAAGTGCATTTAAATATCTCTATCTGCCTTGTCAATCTATCTAGCTAGCTACCTAGCTAGCTAGATTACTAATGTTTGAAATACGTCTATGCATGAGATTTTGCTTACTTATAAATTATGACACATCTATTGAGAGCTGGAAAATGATACTATTCATCTTAGATATAACAAAGCTTGGGTTTAGGAGCAGACATGAACTGTAATTTCTTTCTTGCTAGCTATATGCTGGCTTGTTTAGATTGACTTTGATCTGAAATCCAGCAAAGCTGGAAAATGACTGGTGGCCATTGCTGTGATATCCCTAAAAATCCTTTTTTCATTTTAATTTGTTTCTTCTGTGCTGCTTGGTAAATACCTTGCTTCCTCAAGCTGTGTGCTGTCAATATTGGGGGTAGAAAATAACATAATACTGCATCTTTTGGATACTTGATAGTTTTCCTGTGAAATTCTATTGTAGTATCTTCTGTGTAAAACCCATTCAAAACTTAAATCAGCAAGTCAGCTACTGAGCACAACTTACTGCACAGCTGCAGCTCATGTTTCCACAGTGGAAGTGGCTTTTTGTTCAGCATGTGTATCAAACACGACAAAGTGAAAGGCTGCTTACAGATGAAAGAGCCTTGTTTAGTGTAGCCTGGACTTTGGGAAGGTGGTAGCTGTTAGATCAACACCCAGCAAACTGCCTAAATTACTTTTGGTGACTGCTGTCTGGTGACTTTGGCCTGGCTTCTTGAGGAGGGTCAATTTTCATTTAGAAATGGCACAAGAACACTCAGCGTGCTCCCGTGGAGCCAGTGCTGACACAGGACACATGGAGCTGGGACAAATGGGACAAACAGGAACAGACAAACTGGAATTTTGTCATGAAACCTACTTTGTGTTTGTTTTCACCCAGAAGTAACTGAGATTCACTGGAATATTTACAAACCATAAATGATGGATTTATTGTGTTTACTAGAATCTTTCAGATTATACAACTTTTCTGCTGCACAAGAACCTGGCACTGGCAGAATTCTTGCCCCATGCGCTTCTCCAATGCTTCTTGCAGAGAAGTGCTTTGGGAACAGTCAGGATGAGTGCCACACTCACGTGTGGTTTATGGAGCCCACAGGACAAGGACTTGTCTTTGCTGTGGGCACTGGCTGTTATTGCAAAACCTGCATCACTTTTTCTACAGTAATCCTTGTGAGAAAGGTTGTTCTTTGCCATAGAGATTTTTAGTTGACATTTTTTATCTCAGCCAGAAGTTTTCCATCTCACAGGTTTCTGATGCTGATTTTTTCTTTCCAGTCTGTTGTTGGACTTGTCAGGAAAATTAATCTACAAACATCAGGGGTTTATGACTAAAAAGGAGACAGAGGAGTCCTTTGACTTGATTTGAATAAAGGGAGAGGCCATGGGCCATTCTCCTGGGGTCTCTCAAATTTTAGAGGATGCAGCCTCCTTTTTATCCTAATTTCCAAGACACATCCCTCTCTCTTTCCCCATTGGCTGAGCTACCTTAGAGATCCAGACTTCCAGAATGCCTGATACCCAAGATTCCACTCTCATATATAACCCTCCCTCTTAATTTTCAATTCTTATGGAATTTGTGGTTTTTCCCCCATTGGTTCTTTTATCATTCAATATCCAGTTTCATTTCCCATCAAACCTACAGTACTGTGTAAAGGCAAATATCTTTTATTCCATTCATCAATCAGTGGAATCCTTCCTATTGTTTCTTTTATCTCTCAGTGCTAGTTTTATCTACCAGCAGACCCACAGCTTGTTTGTAAAGATAAATCTGCCATTCCTGTCAATCTCGATTTCTTTTTATTTTTTTAATAAATATCTTTACAAACTTTAGTCATCATTGAATTAATTTCCTGTTCCAGGAGTTTCATTATGGTTTTGCAATTATTTACACAGAATCAATTTCTGCCCTTTTGCAACTATTCCTGGAAGAATCGGCATGGCTATTACTTGCATCCTGTCTATCACATGGTGAAGAAGTTATACTGTTGTGGTTATACAGCATTAGTTAAAAAAAAATCATTAGAAAACTTACTCATTTCATGTTGTGAGATATGGATTAGGACAAGGGCAAAACAGGCTTAAAACTTAAAAGGAATGAAAAAAGTTTATTAACAAAACTACAAGGATAAGAAACCAGAATAAAACTTCCAGAAACTCTTTTTCCCCACCACCCAACCATTCCTGTGTTTAACCGACAACATAGAGAAAAAAAACCCCTGGTGGTTAAGACATTCACAACTTTGCAATAGTCTTTTCATCAGTCTTTGCAGAGAAAAATAAGTTCTCTTTTGTCAATCTCTGCAACTTTTCAAAAGAAAACCATTTTCTCATGGCTTTCTGTTCCTCTGATGTCAGCCGCCCGGAAAACACTGCCATCAGTCCTTTCCCGCCATATCACACCACTCTGAGGTGTTATCATGGGCCATGATTTATGGGGTTTCATTTGAAAGATGAGTTCTTCGAAGGCAAAAGTTCTCTTAATTTGTCTCTGCCATCATCTCTGGAAATAGAAGTTTTCTCTTTGTCTCTTAAGAGCCACAAATCTTCAACAACTCTCACTTCTCCTTTTCTCTTCCAGCATCATATAGGATTACAACTACTTCACCATTACTCAGCTTTATCAATGAATTGCTTTTGCTTAGATCTACACGTTGAAATACTCCATTCCCCCCAGAATACCGTTTCATGAATGGAGTTTTCTCAGAACATTCTTGTCCCTCTCCATAGCTTGAACAAGAGTATTTCAGCTTATTCAGGCATCTCCTTATTCTCTTCCCATCTGAGGATTAATTCCTTTCTGCACTGCCTTTGACAGTTGATGCTGTCTCTTTACATGTTGATCCTTCTCTCTTCCCCTCTCTCTGGAAAAAGGATTAATCTGCAAGACTCATCTGGCTTGTGAGAGGGTTAAACTCTTGCCCAGGCCTTGTGGATGGTGCCGTGATCTCCAAATACTGCATTGCTCCATGTCTACTTTCTTCCAAGTAAAGGCAGATTTTGTTCATTCTTGAGTGGAACATATTCATCTGTTGACAAGCAAATTCTTCTTGCCATTCACACAATGTTGATTTGCTCTAATGGGATTGTAATTAAGACTTGCCTCCCACTTTAATTAAGGCTGATGGATTGTGAGGCAAAGTGTTGCGTAATTTGCCCTGGCAAGAGCTTTTCTCTAATTCAATGACATTTGAAGACAGGTGTAGCCTACCCTACTTCTGGCATACTAGAAATTAAAAAACAGCCTTTGAAACAGCATTTTATCCTTTCTTCATCCACTTTCTCTCAGGAATTTTAATCCCTGAAGTCTGAGCTCTTCAGCTGCCTCACAAACATTGTTTCAATTCACACAGGCATCCATGCAGTGAGCAACATATCAGGACTGTGGCTGTGAAGCTTGAAGCAATGTAGGTTTAGAGCACCAAAAATAAGAATCCATTTCCCAGGTTAAGCCAAGCATTTCCCAAATAACTCTGCTTATCCTCAGGGATGTTTCCAAAAGTATCATAGTAAAAGCTGGGAGAGGGGAGAGAGCATGTCAACAAAATTAAAAATACAGCTTTCTGAGATCTTTTTATTCCTATGAAAACAGTCCATTTTTTTTTATATATGGAAAATTAACTAAGAAGTGAACAAGTGATTGTCAAAATAATTGCTTGGGGAATGAAAAAAACCTAAATAAACATAAGTTTACATGTGGATTTATAAGAAAACAAACATACTAAGAGAAAAAACAGACCTACAAAAACAAAAAACAATAAAGCTCTTTCATCTATGGCAATAAAAAAAAATCATTGAAAAGAATCAGATCCTCAAGATCATATACAGGACCCTCCAGGTAGTGGGAATAAAGAAAGGAAACTGTAGTGTGCAATTCACAGAGGTAACCTGGAACTTATTGCTGGATTGATTGCAAAATTTCTGAAAATTTCTACCTGAAAAGCAAAGGGGCTTGTCAGACCATGTTTGGGCATTTAGAGCAGACTGACGGATGTTTCTGGGACCAATAGCAGAAAAAACCAGCAGCACACAATTACTGGGACAATCTGTTCCTTAGCTGTAGACTTTTTGACAGTTTTTTTTTCTCCTTGGGCTGGGGGAGCTGTCATGGAGCAGGGAGGGTCAGGGGTGGCAGTGGCTGCTCAGGGATGGCTTTGGCCCGTATCCCTGGAAGGAGCCACTGCCCAAGCAGCTGTGCTGCCCCTGGGCTCTGCTCCCGACCTTCTGGGCTTTGTAGGGTGGCACACCCTGCGCCAAGGTGTGGCAAGGTGCCTGGCCATATCCAGCATGCTGCCAGCTCAACAGTGGAGCACAGCACAGACTCACGCTGCCCATTGCTCCCACAGATGCAGCCAGCACCACAACACATGCTCACAATATCTGCCAAAGCATGAGAAGAGTGCTATGCTGGAATTTGGTATTGCTGGAAGAGACAACGGTGAGTGTTTTGCTGATCTCAGCCTCAAACAGCTTCTTGAAAGGCTGCTCATAGTCAGTGAGACATTCGCAGTGAGGCTGCTGTGCACTTGTGGCTAGTCCTTGGTTGCCCAAATAATTCTGCTGAGAGTTCTGCTGCTGTCCAGGCCTTTCATTGGCCTCTTAATTGCTGGGTCTTGTCCTGGGGAGACCGCTGGGGCTGCAGCCAGTGCTGGCACTCACTGAGGCTGCCTGTCCAAGAGCAGCCCCAGGAGCAGTGGGCAGAGGCAAAGCAAGGTGGGCAGGAGAAAGAGCAGGGATGAGATTGCCCTTGAAAGGCAGAGGCGTTCTGGGGCTCTCTCCTGGCCAGGGACCCTGTCCAGAGCCATTCCCTGCTTGCTGGGGCCTTGATGGTGCCAGGAAAATTAGTACACAAACACCAGAGGTTTATGTCCAAAAAGGAGACAGAGGAGTCATTTTCCTTTATTCCAATAAAGAGAGAGGCCATGGGCCATTCCCCTGGGGTCTCTCAAATTTTTGGAGGGCACAGCCTCCTGTTTATCCTAATTTCCCAGCCACATCTGCCTGTCTCTTTCCCCAGTGGCTGAGGTACTTGACAGGCACAAACTTTCTGGGGTGCCTGATATGGAAGATTCCCCTCTAATGTATAACCCTCCCTCTTAATTTCCAATTCTTAGAAATTGATGGTATTTCCCTATTGTTTCTTTCATCTTTCAATATCCTATTTCATTTATCAGCAAACCTACAGGTTGTTTGTAAAGGCAAGTATCTTTTTTCCATTCATCAATCACTGGAATCCTTCCTATTGTTTCTTTTATCTCTCAGTGCTAGTTTTATCAACCAGCAGACCCACAGCTTGTTTGTAAAGACAAATCCGTCATTCCTCTAAATCTTTTTTATTTTTTTAATAATTGTCTTTATAAACTTTCATTATCATTGACTCATTGACTTAATTTCCTGTTTCTGGGGGTTTTTTGGTTTTGCAGTTATTTCCAGTGACATCAATTTCTGTCCTTTTGTAGCTATTCCTGGATTAGTAGGGATGGCTACTACCAGCATCCTTTTCATCACATGTTGAATAAGTTGTACTAAGCAAGGGATCATTCATGCTAAAAAGATTAGAGTTGCTACAGCACAAGAAAAACATTTGTTAAATCCATAGTTTACTAGGTAACCATGAAAACACGTCTTATTCTCATTCTTTCCATGTTTGGACTGGTACATGAGTTAACTTTCTTACTGTTTTTGTAATTTGTTTCACCATCTTTTATCTATCATTTAATTTGCCACATACTCTCTCTTCTTCTGCTGATAGTATTTGCATTTCTAAGTTCTCACATGAGCTTTCTACCTGCAATTGTATTTTACATCTGTTCTGTTAGATCTGGATCAGAACCTATTACAAAGGGTTCGAGTTTTGTTTTGGTGTTCCCATTTCCACTGACAGTCACGGACAACATGCATCCTGCTTGTAGAATTATTTTGGGAGCAGCTTAAAAATAAGGAGTTAAAAAAACCTTATCTTTCCCCACTGCCTTATAGCTTTCAAAATCTTTTTGGTAAATATGGAAGGAACACCTTGCTTAGCTACTACTAGTGAGCTTAACATGCATTTGATTCTATTTGCCTTGATATCTGAAACAATTATAAGGAGGGTAGTTGGAGGTCCAACAATCTAAACCTAAAGTCTAGACACAAAGACTTTTCCCCAAGTATCTGCTTCTTGTTCTGTTTAGACAATAAATGCTTTTTTCTGAAGAATGAAGCTGCCATGGACTTCTTCCTTCATCTCAAAACGTTGTCTATTATGGACCTAACTCACTGTTTAGGTTTGACTGGGCTGGCCACCCACGGCCAGTTTTCAGATCTTCCTGGCCTTCCACAGACTTAACAATTTTAAAGGTTAAAGGTTTTTGCTACTTCTTCTCTTAAGGTTAAAAGTTACTTTTCTAACTTTGGCTTCAACTTTAACTGGCTGACAATAGAAAGGTAGGACTATTAAGGCAAACATTTTAATGGTGTAATTTAATTTCCTAACTTAATTTTTACTTTCACGTTGTCTTCTGCACTACCTGTGGTGAGTGAAGGCACAGAAAGAGCTTAATATAAAGAAAACAATGACAGCGAGGATTGGCCTCTAATGACTGGAGATTTGGGAGAAGGAATGCCTACACCAACTATTTCAGCAGCCAGTCTGTGGGAGGCACATGGGGCTTCCCCTGATGTTGATGTCCTGGCTACTGCTCCAGTCCACTCTTGTGGAGCATCAGTCTTGGCCTCCTGTGCTTCTCCTCTAGCTGAGATGTCTAAATTTCTGGGGCCTCAGAGACTTTGACTCGAGTGTGATGGGTCTACCTGTGTTCAGCTCTCCTGACGGCTGTTTCTGTGCTCCGCAACACTTGCACAGGTCTACACTACTTTGCTGCTGGTCGTGCTTCTTTCTGTTCCTTAACTAGGACTCAATCTCCTGGCTGGATGTTATGAACAGCAAAGTCTAAAGGCAGGGTCTGTGCTAGCTGAGCTTCTTGTCAAAGAGATTTTACAAGAGACAGTATCTGGGCTACAAATTCTTTCCAACGTATATCACTTATCTCTACCCACCCATAAGGCTGAGAATTACAAGGATAAGGAATTCTAAACATCAATTCAAAGGGAGATAATTGAGTATTCCCCCTGGGTCTGGCCCTTATTTTTGCTAAAGCCAGTGGCAAGAGCCATACTGACAGCATCTTAGTTTTTGTCACCAGCTTGAGAAGGTGTTTCTTTATCTCTCCTTTTATCCTTTCAATCCGGCCTAAACTCTGGGGGTGCCAGGGGGTGTGGAGGTTCCACTGGATTCTTAAAGCAGTCATAACACCTTTGGGATTTTTTTCTGTAAAATGAGTACCCCTATCTGAGTCTATTGCTTCCACAGTCTCATATCTTGAAATTATTTTTTCCAAAAACACTTTAGTACCTGGTCTTGTCGTTGCTGAAATGCCTGGAAATGCTTCTGGCCACCCTGTTAACTGATATACTGTCACCAGAAAAATTTCAATCTTGTCACTTGAGGCATTTCAGTAAAATCTACCTGGCATCTCTGGAAGGGATGTACAGCCCAAGGCCTCCCTCCTCTTGAAAGTTTCTTTGTAACTCTGTTATTTGATTTAGCACAAATCAAACAACCCTCAATAGCTTGCTTTGCCAGGGTCAAAATACCCACAGCAGCACACATTTTGAGGAAGGCTTCTGCCAGTCCTCAGGAGCCCCAGTGACTTCTTTTATTAAGTTTTTTTAACCACTGTAAGGCCAGAGTTTTTGGTATCCACTCTTTTCCATCTCTTGTAAACCATTTACCCCCACTTTTAATTTCTACATCCTTTTGTTCCATTAAACAAAATTTATACTGTAATAACCTAGCACTGGTCATCCACTTAGAGGCTCTCTCAGTTAACAAAGCTTTAATCTGATGTGAAACTGTAACAATCAGATACCTTCCCCTTGTCAGCTTTTGAGCCTCAGCCACCATCACAGCTGTGACTGCACAGTTCTGCAGACAATGGGGCCAGCTTCTGGCTACCAGGTCTAACATTTTAGAAAAAAAGGCAACAGGCCTCCGTGTTCCCTCACTCTCTTGCACCAAAATTCCTTTAGCATGACCCTGTTTAACATCCACATATCGTTTAAATTCCTTTTCTGAGTCTGGAAGAGCTAAGGCTAACCAATTAACCAATTTGTCTTTTAATTTTTTTAAGCTTTGCTTTCCTTCTGGTGTCTATACCATGACATTAGGATTGTCTTGGCTAAAAAATCCATACTCTGTAGTACCTTACCAACCCCAAAAACTGCCATAACTCTTTTTTTGTCTGGGGTAATGGTACTTGTAAAATCCCTTGTATTCTTTCTGAATCAATACACCATAACTCTCCAGTTAGAATGTGTGCTCAATATTTGACCTTTTTTCTTTTTTTTAATACCAATTGGCCTTCTTTTCAGATACTCTAAGTCTTTTTTTAGCAAGAAAATTAAGCAGCTTTACAGTAGCCTCTTCAACCACCTTCTCCTGTTCCCCTGACAAAAGCAAATCATCCACATCCTGCAACAACCTAGCTCCTGAGGCTGGAGTACACTCTCTAAGATTTTCTGCAAAGCTTGCCCAAACAAAACCAGTGACTCTGTATATCCCTGTGGGAGGACTGTCCATGTCAATTGCTGTTGTACCATTTTCCCTCCCTTTTTTCCAGTGATTTTCCTTTTAAACATGATCCAGTTCAGTGGCAAGCAATGCCACTGGCTAAAGCAATCACATTTTCTTTTTAGTAACCAATTGATCCCTGTCCCAATTTTTTGCATCAAGTCCATCTCAGGTGTAGGGAGCTGACTAACAAATTAACCAAGGAAAGAAAATAAAATACTTTCCCTTAAAGTTTTCTGATAGCCTCCACAGAGAAAGTGCATGACCAATACCTAGGCTTTCCATAGGACACCATCCCCACAAGGCTGCAGCTGCAGAATTTGCTTTAGGATTAGAGCTTGCCAATTCTAGCTCTCCACAACAAACCCCAGACTGGTGGGGGGGTTTCCCCACAAGGTAGGAGTTGCAGAATTGGCTTCAGAACTGAAACCTGCCAATTCTGGCTTTTTACAACAAAACACACAAAAAGCAGAGGGGCATGGTCCGCTCCAAACAGGACCCTTTTAGCTCTGCACAAAACCCCATGTAGACAAATGAATTAAAACCCCAGATTCATTTACTACAATTTCCACAATTCTCTCAGGGAACTGAGAGAATTTTGAACACTGAATGTGTTCAAACTTCTGAGCCTACAGAAGAAACTACAATATTCACAACTCCTATGAGCAATCAAAGATCCTTTCGACAGCTTTCCCCCCTCAGGGATAAAAGTTAAGGTGGATTGAGAGGCCCTGTGTGTCCTGTGTGGACCTCCTCTCGATCTGGACCCACCTTAAAAGTTAACACAGGCTCCAGGGTGGTGGGTTCTTGGTGCAATGGGAGCCCTTGACACCCCTAACTATCCATTTCCATTATCCTCTGGACTTCCTCCTCTTGAGGGTCCAGCTGTTTTTGTGGACATTGCCATTCCCAATGTCCGTCTGCCCTGCAGAGAGCACACTGATCCTTTCCCAATGGCTATTTGGGTTGGGTCTCCCCTGCTGGGGAGGAATGCCTCTGCCACTTCCTTGTGGCTGACTCTGTCCCCTCTGTCCCAGGGGACCCCTTGGGCCCTGAGGTTTTTCCCTCTTGGGCTGGAAAAATTCTGCCATCACCTTCGCCTTTCCTCCTTGTGCTCACTCTATTTACCACACACCGTATACCAGTGCCAGTCCCTGTCCTGCCACATGTCCAAACAGCTCCTCCCAGCTCCAGCTCTCCTAGAGCTGGTGGGGTCAGGCACTGCTTAGTGCTGAGTCCCAGCAGCCTCACAGGCTCCCATCCCATGCTTCTGGTCCCGCACCTCTGTACCTCGTCCTTGCCTCAACCATATCTCACCACACTCCCCTTTAACCAATTCCATTCCAACACACCAACACAATCCGTCCATCCTCTGTTGTCAAGACTCCTTCTCGACTCCTCTTATTGCCCCCACTGGGCGTGGATTCTCGAGACCCCTTCTCAACTCCCCTTTTTGCCAGGCCTGGGCATCTATATCCTTAATTACCTCTGGGAGAATATGTAAACCAAC
Organism: Poecile atricapillus; assembly: GCF_030490865.1. Taxonomy (NCBI): domain Eukaryota; kingdom Metazoa; phylum Chordata; class Aves; order Passeriformes; family Paridae; genus Poecile; species Poecile atricapillus. The sequence continues at coordinate 116,781,775 of NC_081249.1, read as the reverse complement.
TCCATATTCTTCCAAGGGATTCTTTGGACATCTTTTGGGAGCGTCATCCCTTTTGCTGGGGCCCCTTCCCAGCTGTACCCTTGCAACCCACCATGAGTGTCTAATTTTACTTGTGCTATCCTTCATGAGTGCCCTCACAGGTTTACCTGTGCTACCCTCCCTGGCTGCCCTGCCACCCTCCTCCCTGAAAATCCCAATTTATTCACCCATGAGATTTTCAGTGGTCCTTCCCTGTGGACCCTTCACAGACACCCCTTGTCCACCACTCGTCTGTCTCCTAGACAGTCTTGGGAACCCAATCGATCACCCAGTGCCCGCTGCCACCAAGGGGAGCTGGTCACCAAAACTGGGTGAGGCACCTTCAGCTGCACTCACTGCCCATTGCCCTGGAGAGTGGAAATATCCCAAACAAGAGCCCCCAGTTTGTCAGGAAAATTAATCCACAAACACCAGAGGTTTATGTCCAAAAAGGAGACAGAGGAGTCCTTTTACTTTATTCCAATAAAGGGAGAGGCCATGGGCCATTCCCCTGGCATCTCTCCAGTTTTTGGAAGGTTCAGCCTCATTTTTTATACTAATTTCCCAGCTGCATGTCCCTTCTCTTTTTCCCCATAGGCTGAGGCACTTGAGAGGTACAGACTTCCTCGAATGCCTAATACCTAAAATTCCCCTCTCAATGTATAACCCCCCTCTTAATTCTTAACTCGTGTGGAATTTATGGTATTTCCCCAGTGTCCCTTTCATCTTTCACTCAATCAATGGAATCCATCCCATTGTTTCTTTTATCTGCCAGTGATAGTTTCATCTTATCAGCAGACTCACAGCTTGTTTGTAAAGACAAACCTGTCATTCCTCTCACTAGGAACATACCATGCACATCATCCCCCATACTGGGGGTGACTAGGAGCAAATGGCCTCATACTGGGACTGACTGGGTTGATCTAGCTAGAGGCAACTGGGATCATCCAGGGAGTGATTGAAAGTAACTGGGATTAGCCTGGGGCCATCCTGGGAGTGTTGGCATGTGACAAGGATCATACTGGAGCTTACTGGGCTCATGTGGATGTTGAAAGGGAGCAATTGGGAACACCCTTTAGTCTACTGGGAGCAATCAAGATAAACTGGGATGACGCTGCAAGCAGATTGGAGGAACTGGGAATGACTGGATGTATGCTGCAGGCAACTGGGATATACTGGGCCTGACTGAGATCATACTGGCATAACAAGCATCAGACTGGGATCACCGGGAGTGTCTGGGAATGACTATGGACATGCAGAGGGCAACTGAGATGTACTGTGAGTGTCTCTAACCGTACAGGGGATGACTGGGAACACACTGGGAACAATGGAAACCATGCTGGGGACAACTGGGAGCAAGTGGGAGTGACTGGGTCTACACTGGGGGCAACTGGGCATGACTGGAACCATGCTGGGAGGGGCTGGGATCATCTCAGGAGGGACTGGAATTATACTAGGGGCAATTGGGATCACACTGGGATCACACTGGGAAGAACAGGGAGTGACTGGAACCACACTGAAGGCAACTGGGATCACACTGGGATCACAGTGGGAGCATGCTGGGGGAGACTGGGACCATACTGGCACCTACTGGGATCACAGTGGGGCCATGCTGGGGGAGACTGGGACCATACTGGCAGCAACTGGGGCTGCACTCAGGGTGATTGGGAGTGGCTGGGAGCAACTGGAATCAGGTTGGAGGCAACTGAGTGACTAGGAGCAACTGGGATAGAATGGGAGAGGCTGAAACCACAGTGCAGGTAAATGGGAGCAACTGGAACCACACTGGATAATCATGGGAGCAGCTGTGCCCATGCTGGGGTCATACTGGGATCCTACTGGAACTAGCTGGGATCATACTGAGACTGAATGGAAAGGTGCTGGCTGGGACTGGAACTGTGCTGGAGGTGACTGGGAGCAACTGGGAGTTACAGGGAGTCATTCTGGCCATGACTGGAATGACACTGGGAGGATCTGGGATTGACTGGGCTCATACTGGGGGTGATTGCGTGCATCACCTCATATTGGGAGTCACTGCGATTGTAGTGGAAGTGAGTGGGATCATACTGGACGTGTTTTTCTGTCAATCTGACTTTTTGATCTCTATTTCTTCTGCTTCTTATCCTACCTACCTAGAATTTTTTGGATATCTTAATGTTACCCAAAATCTAAAGGGATAATGGTTTTTAGGTTAAATGAACTAAGTTAGCAAAGTTAATGCTATAGCAAGACTTTTATGTTCAATTGCATGTTGTATTAAACCCTTTGCCAAAGTTCCTTGGTTGTCTATATTTTGCCAGTTAAATTTTGTGTCCTTTTGACCTCTTAGCTCAGTTGTTAGAGCATGGTGCCAGTATCACCAAGGTTGTGGGTTCAATCCCTGTGTGGGTCATTCATTTAAGAGTTTGACTTGATGGTCCTTGTGGGTCCCTTCCTACCAAGAATATTCTTTGCATCTGTCCATGTTGAGAAGATCTGGTTGGTGCTTCTCCTGTGCACCAAACTCAAGCACAGGAAGCTTTGGTTACCACCAGCATTGAAGTGTTCTGGGGTGTTACAGCCTTGCAGGCTCACAGCTGCCCCTTGTTTCCATGACAATCCACAGTGTCCCACTGGTCCCTTGGTTCCATGGGCCCAAGAGAGCCACAATGATCCCCTTGGTTCCACAACTTCCCACGGTGTCCCACTGGCCCCTTGGTTCCACAAGGATCTGGAGTGTCACACAGGTTTATGACATTTGTCCTTGCTGCCCCTCACATCCCACTGCCCCACAAAGAGCCCCGAGCCACCCATGAGGGACAGGCCCTGCTGTGCCAGGCGTGGGCTCAGGGCTTGGCCTTTCTGCTTCCTCCAACCCAGCCAGGGCTTGCTCAGCATTGCAGTTCCCTGCTTAGAGCCTTTGGCTCCCGGCAACCCTGGCCTCCAGGATCTGCTCTCACCGGTCCCTGGGGAGCCTTTGCCAGACCCTGTCCTCAGAGGGGCCCATTGATGCTGCAAGGGGCTTGGAGTTTTGCTTGACTCCTTGAGCTGTTTCTTCAACCTCAAGGAGGGACAAAGGAGGATCAGGGAAAGGAGAAGGAACCACAAGGCTGAGCACTCCTTGAATTCACAGCTCCCCACCCATGGGATCATCACCTCCCCATCCCACAGGTGACCAGGGAGGGGGAGCTCAGTCCAGATATCCTGGGGGTCCCTGGGTTGGGTTTTTTGGGGGGATGATTGAAGAATGAAGATCTTCAAAGCTGAGTGGAAAATGCCCCTTGGGGGGATACTGGGTGGTCCTGGCACCCCTAAGTGGGGAGATGAAAATGGGGGGAACTTTCTGGATTCCTGGCGCTCCCAGCAGCCTGGGGAGGGCAGGGACCGAGTAGGCGGGGGACCCCCAGTGCAAGTGTGACTCCCAGCAACTGGGACAGGGGGGAACCCCTGAACACCAAAGGGGAGAGACCAGAGATGGGGAACTCCTGGGAGGCATTTTCAGGGCTGAATCTTGGTGTTTGGGGGTTTTTATGGACCCCATGTCTTGGGTTGCAATGCAAGATGTAACCAAAAGTATGTATTCTATCACCATCTGTTAAAACCTGGTGGGGCAGTTTTCTTCATCTCTTTCATGACCCATCCCTCATAACTGGGGGATGTCTTCTGTTAATGGGCCATTGAGTCTCATAAAATGACATCATCCCATTGTGAGATGCTCCACCCAGGGGGAGGAGCAAAGCATTCCTGATGGGAAATAATCAGTGACTCAACTCCACAGGCAGCCTTTCTCCACTGGATTCCCACAGGAGAGACCAGACCCATCTACACCACCAGACCCTCAGAGGTAAGTTACCCTTCTACGGGATCATTGCTTCAACAGAACCACATCTGTCACTCCAGGAGGACTGCAGCCACCATTTCATTGGACTACTACCAACACCCTGACTAACAAGGTGTCAGGTTGTATTCTGACTCTATCGGTCGTTTGGTTTTTGGTTGTTTTTTTTTTATTGTACTACTGTGTTTTTATTTTAATTTCCTTAGTAAAGAGCTGTTATTCCTATTCCCATATCTTTACTTGAGACCAACTTGATTTCAAGATTAAGTTGGAGGGGGAGGAGAGTGGTTTACATTTTTATCCATTTCAATGGAAGTTTCTGTTGTAGTCTAGGGAATAGTGGTGTGGAAGAATTCGGGATGTAACGGAAAGCTAGTAACCCACCCCTCTCTGTTAGGATAGTAAGGCCCCCTGGAATTAGCCAATAGCACCTAACTGTGACGTATGCAAATGGGAGTAACACAATGACCCTAGGTTATAAAATGTTAAATTCCCCTGCAATAAACACCATTTTCGCCATCCATCACATTGATGTCTTGTGGGTGAATGGTCTGTGTGGCTGAGGAGAGCCACTGTGTTGGCTCTGGACAGGGTGTTCTGCCTTGCTTGAAAACCGACAAGTTTCTGCCTTCCTTAGCAAACACCTGTCCTTTCAAACCAAGATACCCCAGATGCCCCGTGACCTCTAGAGATGGACTTGGGCAGAGGGACATTCAAACTCAATGTCCTCATCCCTTATTTTCTTCCAAACCAGGATTTCCCATTCCCAGGCCTTTGCCAGATGGAGAAGGAGGCTGTGAAGAAGAGGAAGATGCCCCAGGACACCCAGACAGGTGAGGAGGAAGTCACTGCCCCTTTCCCCCTCTCTTCTGCTTCATCTCCCAGCCCAGCATTGCCCCTGGCTGCAGGACAACCCTGCTGCCAACACCATCCTGCCAGGGATGCACTGAGGGGATCTCCTTCCCCTTCCCTCTGGCATGGAGACAAATCCCATCCTGTCCTTGTCCTTCCTCCCCCAGACAAGGAGAAGAGGATGGAGACCAGGGAGGACAAATCCTCGCAGCAGAACCTCGTGGAAGAGGCCGTTTCGAGCAGCTCCACAGCGCAGGAATCTAATGCAGAGGAAAAACCCAGGAGATCCCTCAGGAGGAGGGGCTCCAAACCCAGCCCAGGGTGCTCTGAGGAGGGAAGACCCACCCTGTGTGGGGAAGGCGGCCGGAGATCCAGCCAGGGCTCTGAGCTGGTGGTCCATGAGCAGCTTCAGGATGGGGAGAAGCCCTACAAGTGCATGGAGTGTGGGAAGAGCTTCAGCCAGAGCAGCAAACTGATCTGCCACCAGATGATCCGCACCGGTTAGCGGCCCTACGAGTATGCGAAATGTGGCAAGGGTTTCACCTGCAACTCCAACCGCATCCGTCACCAGCGCATGCACAATGGGGAGAGGCCTTATGAGTGTCCCCAGTGTGGGAAGAGGTTTCAGACCAGCTCCCATCTCCTCGTGCACCAGCGGATTCACACAGAGGAGAGGCCCTTCCACTGCCCTGACTGGGAGGGCTTCAAGTGAAACTCTCACCTCATCAGACACCAGCGCATCCACACTGGGGAGAGGCCCTACGAGTGTGGGGAATGTGGGAAGAGCTTCAGCCACAGCTCCAGGCCCATTATTACCCACAAACACATCCACACTGGGGAGAGGGTGTACAAGTGTCCCCAGTGTGGGAAGAGCTTCTGAGTCAGCTCTAACTTGACCAGACACCAGTGGAGGCACCAGTAAGGGAAGCCCTGCAAGTGCCCCAAGTACAGGAAGCCCTTCGTGAGCTCCTCCAGGTTCATCCCCCATTTGTGAACCCACACCGGGCAGAGACCTGGTGATCCATGTTCTCTGTGATCCATGCTGGCAAGATACCTGTACTTTTTCCTGCCTACGGCAATGACATGATGTGGGATCAATAATGGAAAACCTCTTAGACTATTCACTGAGTCCTCACGGAGGTATAGCAAATGTCATTTATTTCTATCTTAAGCACACTTTTATAGGGTCCTACAGGGTTCACGGGGCTTAAGTTACTATTTGTTAATACATATTGTTTACATTTTTTTTCCACCTACACAATGCCATTGTTTTTCTTCATTCTCGCTGTTCCAGGAGAGTTTAAAGGACACTGCCCTTAGATTTGTTGCCTGGATTGAAAGCTGGGTGGTGCAGACAGGCTTTGTCTAAAATATCATGCTTTTGCTCTGTTAAAATGTTTCACTACAATTCCCCTTTTTTCTTTTTGCACAATCCAGGCTTTGGATGCAATTTGTTTCAGACCTTTAAAGATACAGGATAACATACAGCTTACAGTAACTACTTCAATTAACACTATAACAAGAATTCATCTTTCTTCTAGTACAAGAGATTTTAACTACTTAGTAATGCCTTAACTGGTTAACCAACTTTGAATGGGGTCATCTTTCAGGACATATAACCCATTTTGCAACTGTTTTAGTTGTTTATGGATTGAGACTGAGTGGTCAGAAAGATTCATACAACACATTCTTTCAAATCTTAAAACAGAATTACTGAAGAATATTGGTAGAGACACAACATTATGATGACAATATAAAATTTCTGTTGGCAAACCGTGTAGTTTTCAGACATAACTGTGTCTTGGCAGCTCCACTTCTGATCTTGTTTGGAATACTAAGGCTGTGTGGTGACTTCTCTGTTTACTGGATCTCATGTTTTCAGAGGCAGATGGTCCGGTCAGATGAACAGGTGACCTTTTTGAACCTGTCAACAAAACACAGGCACTTCTCTCCTTGAAGTTAATGAATCATTTTGGTTTAGCTGTGGTACACTTAATAGTAAATTCAGATTATATGATCTTTCTAAATTTTTGATGTAAATATTTCATTATTCAAAATGAAATGTGGTTTAAATTTCTAATGCACATATTATTCCCCCTAGAATCCTTCTGAAATCCCCAAAATTCCTTTGGAACCCCCAAAATCCCTTTCCAGAAACCCCCAAACTCTCCCTGGAATTTCCAAAATTCCTCCAGGAATTCAATTTTTTTACCGAATTCCCCCTTTTTTCCTCAAAATTCCCATTTTTTTCCCCAATTCCCATTTTTTTTCCTGAATTCCTGATTTTTTTTCCCAAATTCCCATTTTTTCTCCCTATTCCAGGTTCACTCCCAGCCCCTCAGGTCCCTCCAAACCCCAACCCCCCCCCACTAAATCTCCATTTTTCCCCCAAATCCCCATTTTTTCCCCCCAAAGAATCCCATTTTTTCCCCAAAATTCCCTTTGTCTCCCCCCAATTCCCGTTTTTTTTCCCAGTTCTTGATTTTTTCCTGATTTCCCGGTTTTTTGCACCATTCCAGAGCAACCCGAGGTTGATTTGTTCCCCCCTAAACCCCCAAAATCCCCATTTTTCCCCAAAATTCCCATTCTTTCCCCCCAAATTCCCATTTTTTTCCTGAATTCCCAGTTTTTCTCCCCATTCCAGGGCCACCCGGGGCTGCTGGGGCTGTTGGGCCCCTCCAGGGAACTGGGGGACAAAGGGTAGTGCCAGAACCAAGGGGGACACGGTGAGACAAAATGGGAATTTTGGGGGAAAAATGGGAAATTTTTTGGGAAAAATGGGATTTCTGGGGGGAAAAAATGGGAATTTGGGGAGCAGAAATGGGGAAAAATGGGAAAAAATGGGGAAAAACAGGAAAAAATGGGGAAAAATTAGAGAAAATAGGAAAAAAAATTGGGATTTTGGGGGGAAAAAATGGGACTTTTGGGAGGGAAATCAGGGATTTTGGGGGGAAATGTGAAAAAATGGGGAAAAACAGGAAAAATGGGGGGAAAATAAGATTTTTGGGGAAAATTTGGATTTTTGGAGGGAAAAATGGGAATTTTGGGAGGAGAAAGGGTGGAAAATGGGGGAAAATGGGGAAAATAGGAAAAATGGGAATTTTGGGGGAAAAACGGGAAAAAATAGGGAAAGATGGGGAAAACCGGGGATTTTGAGGGAAAAAAATGATAATTCAGGGGGGAAAAATGGGAAAAGACAGGGGAAAAAAGGGAAAATATGAAGAAAAATGGGAATTTTGGTGGGAAAAAGTGGGATTTGGGAAGAAAAATAGGGATTTGGGATGATTTGGGGGAAAAATGGAATTTGGGGGGAGAAATTTGGGGGGGAAAATGGGAATTTGGGGGGGAAATGGGATGGGGGGAAATGGGGATTTGGGGGGGGGGGAATGGGAATTTGGGGGAAAATCCTGGAATTTTGGGTGGGAAAATGTGGCTTTGGAGGGGAAAATGGGAATTTGGGGGGGAAAATGTGGGAATTTGGGGAATTTGGGAGGTGGGAAATAGGAATTTGGGGGGAAATCGGGAATATGAGGCGGGAAAAGGGAATTTTGGGATTTTGGGATGGGAAAAGTGGGAATTTGGTATTTTTTTGGATTTTGGAGTGGGAAAAGCAGGAATTTGGGGTGGGAATTTGGGATATCTTGGGATTTGGAAAAGCAGGAATTAGGGGTTGGAATTTGGGATATTTTGGGATTTGGAAAAGCAGAAATTTGGGATTCCCGGATGGATTCGGGGTCAAAATCCCCAATTTTCCGCCTTTTCCCGCAGTCCCGGGGTGGCTCTGGGCGGCTCCTCCTGGAATTCTGCTCCTCGCGGCCAGAGCTGCTCCCAATCCTGGATTTCCACCTGGAATTGGCCCAAATTCCCAAAAACTCTAAAAATTCGGGAATCGAGCTGGGACCAGTCTGTTTCCTGGGATAAAACCCCCCATATTCCCACTTTTCCCCCCAAAATGCGGGATTTGGGCTCCATGCTCAAGGCCTGGGCGAGTCTCGTTTTGCACTCCCAAAGCAATGGGCTGAAGTTGCTGTTTCACAGCCCTCAGCCTGGTCAGACGGGTCCAGGACTTTGTCCCTGAGCCCTCCATACCTTCACCTCCACCAAAAAAGCCCACGGGACTTAACACTCCGATTCTGAGAGCAGAAAAATGCCCAATTTATTAATCTCAGTTCACAGGGTTGTGGATTTCACCGTGGACATCCCCACGGGTGCTGACAGGGAACGGATCTCTCACACATCTGATTCTGCCCTGAGAACTGCTTCGGACTAGCAACAAACCACACGTGGGTTTAAAAGGTTGGAAGCCTCCCCTGGAATGAAGGCACGTGTCGCCCATCCGCATTACCTTATCATTCTGCCAGTGTGCTATCCTGTTATCCCAACGCCGGCTCTGCGGGGCCGCCTCCAGCTCACCCAGTGACCCTGCTCATGGCTCCAGGCGCTCCCGAGGCACCGGGAACACGCCCGGAGCTGCTCAGCCCCATGGAACTAAAGGGCTGAAGATGCCCAGGCCCGGGCAGGGGATGATCCAGGGGCTCCTCCCGTGTCCTGAACTCAGGCTGAGGCAGCTCCCCAGGGATGCCCACGCTTCCTGCGCTGCCCGGCCCTCTCTTTGGGAGGAGGAGCTCAAGTCCCGGCGCTCGGGGTGCTGTTAACGAGATGTCAGCTTTTCTATGTATTATATGGACACACACTAAAAGGAGCCCTTTACTTCTGACTTAATGCTATGGACTAGACACAAGTTACAAAACCATGGTTGAGGGAGACTGAGGAAAAGAAAAATAGAAGTGGACTTGATTTAAAGGAGAATTTCTCATATTAAGATTAAGAATCAAATCTTTTCTGAAGCAGGAAATGCTGAAGCCTCTTGCCTATCGTTCTTCCAAGTACCTGGTAAAAGCTAAGCATCTGTTAAATCAGAACTCTGAACTTCTGTAATGAGCAGCAAACCTCAACCCTGTTATGTTGCTCTTTCTCTGCTGATGCAAGCCTTGGAAGCTGCAAAGCAGAAAAGTATTTTTGCTGCTGTAATATAAACTACACGTGAGCATAGATGGAAGTATCATAAGGAATACGATTCCTGGTTTGCCTGATTCATCATCCCAAAGAAACTGAGAGGGACAACAAGCTCATTAAGCCAGTGTGATACCTGGCAGCTGGACCACACTGGGGAAATATTCCCAAATTTTTTAGCTCCTGACTTGTGGTCACACTGGGGAAGTCAACACACCGCAGTCGCACAAGCTTGCTAACCTTGCTGCTGCTTTACACAGCAGCAATTCAGACAGTCTGCATTGCCTTTGGTCACTGAGATGGACTATGAAAACACAGCTGACCTAATTTTTTTCCCTTCCTCCCCGATACCTCTCCCAAAAGGAGGTCACCAGTGCCTAGACAGCAACTTCACACTAGGTCACATGAGAAAATACAGCCTTGGATAGGAATCAGGTTTGTGTACAACAGAAGAGAATAATGCTAAGTGAATGATTCCCAAAATGGGATTAGAGGATGACTTTTAATGATCTGCATAGAAATTATTTGCTGCACACTACCAAGTCTCTCTCATTCTTAGGCAGCTCTTGTCATTTTACTAATGTTTGTGCTCATGTGAGCACTCAGATTTTGACACATAATGACTCGATGCTCGGCTAAAACAGCTTAGTTCATGACATTGTCAGTATACAAATCCTCCTCTTCCATACACAGAGGATGAGGTGCCAAACACAAGGATTTGTGATATGCACTCAAAGACATCCCTCAGTCCTGCAAGAGGGAAAGATGAAGAGTGAGGAATAACTGGATGCCTGTAACTCTAGGGAAATTTGACATCCCAGTGATTCAGAAGATCACTGCCGCCCGGGCTAAGCAATAATTGTTTTCTTGTACACAAACACCGACTTGTTTTCTGTTTAACACACAAGAGGTTTATTCAAATTTCCCAGAGTTCTTCGAGCACTTTGCTAGAGAACATGAACACCTGGCTTGATCTCCCTCCATGCCTTCCCCAGCTGGGATTTGTAGTCCTGGGAGAGAGAGCCAGGTGCCAGTTTCTGTTCAGCAAGAGGGGGACTCTTGTGCTAAAAGAGATTTCAGCCTTGTACAGAATCTATTTGCTTTTCATCTATTCTCTGTGACCATTAGCGAGCCACGGCTCATGGCCAAAGAAGGCAAAAAACCAGAATCTGGAAGTGAAGAGACGTAGCACGCAAAGCATTAGGCAGCTTTATGCATTTAGAGCCACCAGAAGGGGAACTAATTGCCTGCTCTTTTCATACGTTTCTTAAATATTTACTTTGGTTGGGTGTTTGAGTATCCACAAGAAAGATGATTATGCTCGCTTCTGAGGGAGAAGAAAGGCAAGAAGGCCATGCTTTCCAAATGCACAAACCACAAATTTAGTATGTACAACAGGCACATACTGTAAATCTCCCATGTTCTCATTGAATTTTTCAGTCTCATGTTGTGTGCTACTTTGCAGTTCTTGTAAGTGGAAATTAAAAGATTATTTTCATCTCCTCACTGTAACCCTAACCTCAGATCAAAGTCCCTCAAAATTTCACAGAAATGCTGGTTTTAAGATTTTTGCGTTGTATTAACTGTGGAGGCCAAAGAACTGGCCAATTCAGAGATCTTGGCTCTCCCTTGGAGAGATTCTCCCTAGGTGAGGCACTTGGCTCTCAGAGAGAGAAAAGTGTCACTCTCAGAGGTCTTTGAGCTAAGTTATGTTAATATGTTGCACCCCATTGGTTTCCCTCCCTATCAATCCACCCCAATACATGTAGCCCAGTTTCCCCCGCCCCTCTCCTTCCCTATAAATACCCCGGTTTTTTTTCCCGTCTGGGGAGCTGCCGTCACCGGCTCCCTTCACTGAGGGCCCTGCTATAATAAAGGCTGTTTCTCAGTGGAATGCCATACAGCTCTCTAGTCTCTCTCTCCGCGTTGCCTGCACACTGCCACTGAGCTGAGATCACTCGCCGGGCAGAGGACGTGCCTGTGCCCCTGGGCAGTCCTTTTCAGGACGGCTTCTTCAGGGTAGTCGCGGAACCCCTGCCATCAACACTGCTGCGGCAATTAACATCTGTAGAAAAACACCCACCTAACTTTTTTTATGAAGACTTCTTCCTTTGTCTTGTGTTGGAGAAGCCACCTGTCATCTGCCAAGTCTAAAAGGGACTTGGTTAACAAGCTAGAACATCCTGTTGCACTCAAAAAAAAGTGGATGTTTGAGACCTTGGTAATGACAGGAGCTGGCAGCTTGTCATCTCAAATCCTTGCCACCAAAAATACTCCCCAAACCTAGAGAATTTTAATATTTCTTCTAATTCAGCCTTGGAATTTGACAACTGATCTATACCATTATCAGCAAGTGACATTCCACTCGGTTATACTGCTCGGTTGACTCGCGAGAGAGAAAAAGAAAAACTGCAGTAAGGGTTGAGGGTTCTTGAAATCGAGCCTGTAAGAGCAATGTTCATAAACCACCGATGAGCAAGCATTGTCAGACAGCTTCTCTGAACAGTATTTGGCAGTTTGACCAAAAAAGCTTTGGTTTGAATGTGGAGGCAACATCTGAACACCAACAGTTTCAAACCTACACGGAACAGAGAAATAGAGAATCTGCAGAACAGGGCAAAAGAGAGCAAATTGCAAGGAGGAGAGGTCTCTAGATGTACTACCAAAGCAACGTGTCCAGCTTTCATCTTTCAAGAGTGTCCCTCAGAAATAAATCCATCAGCGGAAAATGCATAGGTAATTATTTATTCTGAACCAAAACACTGGGATTTTACCCCTGTCATCCTTCAAGTAAGCTTGTTCCTGAGCCAAGAGCAGACACTTGGGAATGTGTCCATCCTTTCATTCTCTTTGACACTGGCAGAACAGCAGAGTTCTCAGCAAGGACCTGTAGCCTATTCTGACTTCACTCCAGCAAAAACTTCATTATCCTGAGATTATTCCTATCACTCATGTAATATTTCAAAGAATTAATGAATCTGCTCCTGAGAATTTCCTGTGAATCCTTAAGTGTTTTGATGCACATTTGGCCTTTAAATTAAATAACTGATTATCATTAAATTAGACTATCAGACTGAGCATCACGCATAACATACTAAAGCCTACCCTTAGTCTTTCCTACTCCCAAATGTATGAAAATCTCAAATTGGTAGATTTGTTGAGCTCTGTTACCAAAACAACATGCCAATACCCCTTCTAACCAAAATATTTACCCAAACACTAGATATTAACTAAGATATTAACAAAGTTCCCTCCTTAATTATTCAGAAAATTTCTTGTGCAGTATTTTAACAGGTTAACTACTAAGGACAGCTATAATTTGTTAATGACTTACAGAAGCAGAATTGTCAATGCAAAAATTCAAATAGTTCAGTTGATAAAAATGCCAAGATACACCCATCCCATTCATCTATTGGAATAGTCTCAAGTTTTAAATTACAGGCAGCTGTCATCTAAAATAATGATGAAACACCATAACTTATTTGCCCGCACTTAACTGAAGCTGAGTCTGTTCAGATCAGTAAGCTGACTTGCCCTAAATCTAAAATACATTCTTACAAGTTGCTTTCCTTTCCTTCCTAGCAATCATCTACTGAACTCAGCATTCATAGATTCTCTTCTGGTTTCAGCTAAATGCCACCCCTGGAAATAGAGCTTTCTCCTTTCAGAGAAAGCAGACAGTGCTCACTAGTTTGTCTAAGTCAAAGACAGAAGTTTATTTTTAGCTAAAAAGAAGAAATCTTTGCCCAAATACTTTACTTTTGTGGGCAATACTTGAGGATTAATCATGACACGTTATTGACTCTGGTCCATTTTCGTAGACTCTTCATGTTACATTCTTTGGACTTTACATCAGCAAGATGAGGAGTTCCCATAAAGCCATTTAAGGAAGGCAGCTAAATAAAATCAGGCTGGTTGCATCATCCATGTAGTATTGGACCACACAACAGTATAAAAACAATCAAGGTAAGATGTGAGAAGAGGATACTATTTCCCTGAAGCCTGCCAGGACAGATGACAGAGTTTATGCCAACTTTATGTCACTGTTACGACAGCTGCGGGATGACAAATGATTCACGGTCCAGAACAAAATAAGGAGGGGTTGGGCAGATGCTACCCTGATAAAAACTCTGGACGAAGAAAACTAGTGCATAAAAACCACTGCAACATCTTGGAGCCTGCTCCAGTGAGGGTTTGTGTTGAAACAACTTTTGACTTCATTTCTTGTCTGATTCTGAGTGCTAATGCCAGATTTACTGTATGACTCGCTCTGAGGCCGTATGCAGAGAGATCTTAACCAGACTGAATGCATAAATATCCAAGCCTATTTCCTTTCATTCAACACCAGTGTCTTTCATGTCAGTAAGCATGAGAAATTTAGCACACAGGTTTATTCATCAAAGGCTCACAAAATAAATCAGCTGTGAAAGGACCTCTAAAAAGCATTTAGTCCAATGCCAGCCCTCAAAGAAATACTACCTAGCTGAGAAAGCTCAGGGCCTCTCCAACCCAGGTCTGATCTCCAAGGATTGAGGCTTTGAGTTTTCTGTCAGTGTCTGCTTTCCCTCAGATGAAAAAGTTCTGCCTTGTACTCTCCCATATTACAATTTTCAGAACTTTCTATTCCAAATTTTGTAGTCATTATCCAGTAATTTCAAATAAATTCAGCACAGAGTGACAGAAACTGATCGCTGGTCAGATCTCACAACTTGAATTTACTAGTCATGGTAAATTTACAACTTACTAGTCATAGTAGCTAGAAAACGATAGATTTAACAGTATGCTTTGGAAAGATTATTCATTACATTTAAAAACCAAACAGTAGTAGCTATTGTTGCTCAAAGACTCAGCAAACCCTGGGATTTAAGGTGCACAGAAGGTTGATACATATGAGTATGAAGAGCAGCAGGTTACTGTAAATCAAAAAGACTTTTTTAAAGTGTAGAAATCAGAACTGTCTTCTTACCTTGCCATATTTTATCAAGAGCTGGATGTCAAGGCCTCCGCAGACTCATCTCTTTCCACCTGTTGACCTCAATTCCTGGCACACAACAACGGTGCTTGCAAACCAGCACCCAAATTGCTCCACATCTATTTTTATCATCTCACAGTTCATTCACTTAATTTTCAAAACCTTGGCAAATAATCTGTACCAGCTCTAAGATACGATCTGAAAACCACAATATTCTCTTTTTGTTCAAAGACTTGCTGTGGATACAATGGGGGGGGGGGGGGAATAGAAACAGAACTTATGTATTCCATAACTTTCCATAAGATCAAGTTTGAATCATTAAGACATCCTGCCACAATTAAGTGTATTACTTGGCAATTAAGTGCTTTTAGATCATAGTTTGCTATTTTTTGTATAGGTGGGGTGTTCTCTTCCAAGTGTTCTCCCACAGTTGTACAGAAATTAAAAAAGTCCACGTGACTACTTTTGATAGTTACACAGGTGAACATTTTCCCGGGCTGAGTGGCCTCCAGCTACTGCAAGGGACTCCAGTGATTAGTTGTTAGAAATTGGTTATAAGGAATGAGCTTTTGTGTTCAGAGCTCCTTCAGCACGTTGGCATTTGTCAAACCTTTGATTATTAATAGGGTCAGAATTTCATTCCAAATACAACCGGGGAATTTGTGCCTCGGGCTTTGGCAGGACAAGATTTCACACGCTGAATTTCAAGGAAAAGGCCCATGTAAGGCTAATCAGAACAAACCTGAATGAGAAAGAAGTCTGAAAGAAAGCCATACCCATGTGCTAGTTCCCCTGGGAGTTTTCCTGAGAAAGTGATTAATACTTCTCTACTCATATGGAAAAAACACTGTTAAAAACCACTTTTCCCTTGCTCGAGTCAGAAAACGAGAACTAAAATCAGAGCATATTAGTGACAATAAAATATTAATGCTCTGGATTTCTTATGCAAACTTTTTCAACACTGCATTATTAATGACACCTAATTGTAGTGGAGATTGCTGCAGGACAAGCTAATTTTACTACACACTTTATATTTTTAACTATGAAATGCTTTCTTGTAAGACCCCTCCCCCCTCCAGGATCCTAGTAGAATTTCATCATGTCTTCTAAAAGTCAGTTGTTAGTACTGATTCAAAAGTTTTCACAAGAGCCAGTAACTTATGAAAGTATTGTGAAATGTGACAATTTTTGTACAATTTTCTTTGACGATAGAAAGAACAATTTATTTTAAATTGTTCTTGCACAGACTGCATTCAAAGAGTGCTATACTCAGTCTCAGTATTTTACCACAGCAAGAAATTTCTTAAAGTTAGTATTGCCCACACGTAGACACACATCTTTGGTTTAGGCTGACGTGGGCAGCACTGAACCACTCCAAGCTGCTGAAGCAGACCCTGAAAGCCAAGGGCCACCGGAGCAGCAGTACAGTTTAAACATGCCACCTTCCTCCTACAAGATCAAAAGGGACTGGAAGATCACGCAGGAGATCCTTTACCCCATGTCTGTGGCATGTAGGGACTGTCAGCTTCTTTCAGTGGCACAGCAACAAAGAGAGCACCTGAAGAGCAATATCATATTTATTTCAGGAAATTACATCCCCAAGAATGGGATCACTGAGCTACAATTAAGACAGATTTTAAATCAGAAGAATTTTACTCTCAGATACAAATTTTTCATGAGAGCCTCAAAACATCCAGCCCTCATCCCCTGCCTGGAGCCCCCGGGTCCTGATTCTAAATGACCATATCCCTTCTTTTAAAGGAGGACACATCTCCTGGAGCAAAAAATACATTCTTCTATTTGATAAAAAAATAAATCTTCTGAGGCACTTCAACCAAGAAAAAGACACCTCTGTAACTGTGTCTCCTTACTACAACCTTGGCACAATAAGTTTGTTTGACTCATCAACAAACAACAGCTTCAAATATCTGTGACTGGCAAGAAGAACAAGCAGGAAATAAATATATCCAGGGAAATCATGGCACAAACAGCCCTGCAAAACCAGGGAAATGAAGAAGGTACCATATTGTAATGAGTCTTTTTCATTGCAGATCACTCAATTTTTACTGGCGTTTTACCATTCTCTGATGCGAGGCAAAACTAGAAACAGTTGTAGATGAATGTTCAATTTCAGCAGGAATACAAACTTGTTCAACCTGAAGAACCAACAAGAACCTGACTTGTTTCATTATGCAGATTAATAATGGCTCTTTAATGCAGTGTGCTATGATGGATTTTTATTAAGCAGCTCCCTGTTTATTTCACATTGTTCCAAGAAAAAGAATAAATTCACTCAGGCTATTCTCAACCCAGTGGATTCATGACACACATCTTCATCTACTGCTGGCTGCTTTCCTCTTTCCAGTGTTCCAGTCATAACACTGTGGTGCATTTAGTTATAAAACAGAAGACTCAGTTCTCCTTAATTTGAAAACTCAGTCATTTGAACAGGATTTTCTTTGTTTGCTGAGAATAGGAACAGCCATGTAATCTCTTGTAACATCAGCCTCCGTGTTCCTTATTCCTACAGTGGATTTGCTTTCCCTTATGGCACTTTGGCAACACAAAAGCCACTTCGAAGTAAAATACTAAATTATATATTATGGCTCTCGTCATTCAAGAGCACTACAATAATTATCTCTATTAAATAACTGGAAAGTACAACAGGCAAACCTAAGTGAAGCAAAAAAATTATGGAATCCAAGATAAAGCTGTTGGTTTTACCCCCATTATTCCCTGCATTATTCGTTCCTAGTAGGAAATTCCATGAGAAAAAAACCTGCTACCTATTACACTGATAATTAGTTGCTAAATACTCACATGACTAATAGCAACCAACTTAAAGAGAAATCATACACATTTGTGTTGTTAAACCCTAGCACGTCTGTGAGCCTAATGGAAAGGATACCTAGATTTAATAAAAAATGGCAGTTCTAAGAGAAAAAACACTACAGAACTGAAAAAAATCTGGCCTTTGTTTTAATGAGAAAATAAGGGAAAAAAATCAAACAAAGAATATATGAATAATACAGTCCTTGAAGTATATTAAAAATTTTCCCATTATTCCTATGAGAAACAGTACATTTTAGACCCTGAGTTCAAAATACAACTAAGACCATGACAAACCTTATTGTAACCTTCCTTTTAACAATGTAAAAGCTCCATTATTTAGGCATTCTAGAATTATTGGCTTTGTTGAAGAAAAATACCCAACAGCAGTAAGCAATTATGCAGATGCATTTGTACTGTAGAAGTTAAAGGTTTATTATGCTTTCAGATTAATAAAATGATGCCCCTGTACAGAGCTAGCCAATTCCTTTACAAGTTTGCATTTCACATTTAATCTAGTCCCATAATTTAATCATGATAGGTCTTGTGCATTATACCAGGGCTGAAAAAGTGTAATGATCTGAAATCAGGCTTTTTATGCATGAGATAATTACAGTGTTACCAGCTAGCCCCACAATGTAGACAAGAATAGATGAACCAATTATTTATTTTTAAATGTTATTTTATGCAACTCTTCTATGTGCCTAGGTAAATATAAGACATAATAGAGACTACCACATTTATATGAATTTAGACCTCAGCTACTTGCATCTCTGAGGAGAACCCACTTTGAATTTGATTGAAGTGTGGCAATGCTGTTTTAGGATCTGTACCCATCCTTTCCATCCAACACAGCAACCAAAGTGGGATAGCAAGGACACTCCCCGTCGTAGTTGTATGAGAAAAAGGTTAAGAGTCTCTGCTTCGTTTTCCTTCCTGGCTCAGCCAAAACAGCTCAGCTGAGCTGTGCAAAGATGGTGGCTGCAGGGAAAAGGTCGCAAAGCCAGCACAGCTCAGATAAGGTAATAAAATAACAAGAATCCAAGACTACATATTTGCCATGAAAGACAAGAAAATATTTCATTTTGTGCTTTAGTCATGGGCAAGAAAGAATATAGGTCCTGTCAGACACCCCTCAGACAGAAGAGAAATACTAGGAACTGATTTCGTTTCTGTCGTATAATTTATTTTCTCAGCAAACAGATTATTTTTTTGGTATTTACTCAATATAGAACTTTTCCACTAAAGCAATTTCTTTTTCCAAGTATGAATCTGAAAAAGTTTGTCTACTAGTTTATAAGTACGAAATAAATACTACCTTAATGTTTAACTCTTTCTGTCTTCTCTCCTTTAACTTAGGAGAATTAAAGCAGATAGAAATTCACCCTTATTTGATGTTGCCAAAACAAGTTCTGCAACACAGCATCAATTTTGTTGCATGCACAGACATTATCACCCTTCTGCCTAAAACTTCAGCTGAAAAATGGTGCTAAACCAGCAACACAACTTGCATCCTTTTCAGGGAGGAACTGTAATGAATATTAAGCTTTACTGAATATCAGTGCAGAACAAAATTATAAATAAGAAGGATTTTATACTCCTCACAGTCTACTTCAGACTTTGAAATCACTCATCACAAATCAGGATAATGTAATGTGGTTCTGCTAAAATACATTACATGAAGAAAATGAGCTGATTTCCCTTACTGACTCACCAGTCTCCATTTCTGTCGTAGACAAACTAGAGAGGTCTGAGTTTGCTTTAAGTATCTGAATAATTCTAAATTGATTTACAGTGAGACATAAATGGGTAAATACAACAGCCAGCATTCGTTAAAGTTACAGTTTTAGAAAGACTAACAAGTCTTATTAATGCATAGTCTCTTTCTGAGAGGCACTATCAACCATGAGACAAATCTTTCCAAGCACCACAGGTTGACTATATTCCATCACACAGCCAATTCCATGAAATCTGGCATGCCAGAAAAAGGTTTCATACTCACACCCTGTAGTTAAATACCTAATTTGGGCCCCTGAATCTGGCACATTTGTAAAGGGAAGAACCAACCCAGTAACTGCTGAATGAGCTGTGAACAAGCCTCTAACCTGGTGGCCCTGCTTGGAGCCTGCCACTTCCAGCAAGTTCCAAGCAGCTTACAGAGAAGTAAAACATGGCTGTAGGAACTATTTAAGGGTTTGAAAAACTGTAAGAACATAATATGTAAAGTATCTTGATTGTCTACCCCTATCTCTTACACCTCTGTACAGTATACACAGAAATGCTCCTTGACAGAGAAATAACACTGTAACACCACTAACAGTAGCTGACCACTGTGAAAAACAAGGTTCACATATTTTTCTTATAGAATTCAAAAGTTTAATAAAAAGACAACTGGGAGATAAAAATAAAGTACACAGATACGGCCGGGTGTCTCTGCATTCAGCCAAGAGAGCACCCCTTGCTAACAAAGGATTGTCCCTTAAAAACAGAACCCTACTACATATCCATAAATTCTCATACATATTCAGACATTCTTCTTAGGATCTTTGGTGTTCTTTTGTTTAGTTTTCTCTTGCCCCCTTCCCAATAGATCAATCTTATTGGCGCCATTGAGATTTACATTCCCTGATAACAGAAATGCAATAAATTCCTCCCCCAGAGTTCTGGTCACTGCTGTCTTCATCTGGATAAGATAGTTTACGAATGCAGGGGTTCTCTAGCTATTTTTTCTCAGTCTTTGGGTTATACAAACAAAAGTAGTTTTTGTTTTAATACTATGCCATAGCCCAACATATATGTATTATACCACTATATCTAAGTTTCATCAATAACAGAAATAAAGGAAACTATATTAATACAACAAAATTTTCCAATCTTATGCACATAACATTCATTTTAATATTTGCAAAAAGCCAACAATACAATATGTATCTATAAGAAGACCCAGCTCGCATCTGGAGCCAGCAGTGTCCTGTCAGCACAGGGAAGCAGCCCAACATCCTGCAGTGATGTTGACCAGCAACGCTTTCATCAGTGCTTCGTGTGAGGACCTCAGCTCCACAGCCACAGCCCCTGCTTCAACTCAGCTGGTAAAACTGTTTCTTGGAGAAACAAAAGCAATAAAAGTCATAGGTGCTTCTAATGATAAGAAATGCTGATGAACAAATCAAGGTGATTAGGCAGTTTCAATCACACCCTCCTTTGTGTTGAGCTCACTGTCTACTGTGGAATTGTTAGAAATCATAAAGTTTACTTCTATTTTTTGTGTCTTGCAAAACTCAGCTATTATCTCACTCACCTCTCTCAAGGATTAAGATTACAGCTGGGTGTTCTCCCCTTTCATTTCAGAAATGAATATAACTTGCAGAAGATATTCTTCTTTTATCTTGTCTTGCTAGATCCGTGTACAAACAGCTCATATTGTCCTCAGCTGATTGAGTTTGTTGAACAGACAACTGTCAAAAGCAGAAATGAACAGATAAAATGTTCTTCAAATTTGAGCTATTACCTGTGACACTCAAGTGAGGTTACTGTACTGTTCTTGCTTCATACCATAAAAAATGATTGTCCAAAAGTCTCCTGCAGAAAAGAGTAGTGGAAAGAGTAGTTTTTGGAAAATGACATCCTCTCCAGAAATTCATGCACAGAAAGTGGGAGTCTGTTTTCATGAACGATATTCTGGGGGTGCTTGACATCCTTTTCATTTGTAAAAAGCAAACAAAAAGAATGGAGATAGTTTTGAATCAACCTTCATTTTGTTATTTGTTCCTCAGTAGCATTTCACACAAAAACAGAGACTTGCAGTTTAAGTAATTCTGATGATGAGTGAACAAGAAACAGTTTCCTACATGTAAATCAGATTTGCCTTTTAAATGGTTTACTTCTTCCAACTTGTTATTTAGCAGCATGTCAGTATTGTAAAAAATACTAAAAATTAGCTGACATTAATTGTGCTTTGCTTGAGCAAAACCATTTCTTTTTTAAGAAATGTTATTCAAAGAAATGTCCCTTAAGTCTCTACAGTCAAAAAGTTAATTTTGTTATGCCTAAACAGGCTTTCTTTAAGGTTATTGAAATTGTTAGTAATGTAGTGAAAAAATGGTAAACAGAACTGGCTTTACAGCTGGAAATTTCCTTCATAAATCTGGATGCAGTTCTGCCCAGTGCAATACACAGTGCTTTTTAATACAAAAAAGAAAACCTATCCTGTCCCAAAGATTTAATTGATCAAGTATCTGAGAAGATACTGAGCAAAAATGCAGTTAGGGTTTGGGTTTTTTTGATACATAAGCTCATTTTTATATGATTGAAATTGCTTTGGTGATTTTTATTCTACAGTATAATGCTTAGTGGGCTTATGGACCACCCACCAAAATAACAATTTGAAGTGAAGGTTTTGGCCATGGGAAGCTGTGCTTTGTAATAGCATGCAAGGGCCCTTAAAAGTACTTTTTTAGGCAAAAAAGTTTTGCTTGCTCTGTGATTATACTAGAGATGGTCTAGACCTCGTGTGATTAGCAACAAAAATTCAGGTCAAGTCTGCTAATCTTTTTCTGTAAAATATTAACCTCTTCTATTAAGAATAAATGGCAATACACTATTTTATAGATATATTTTCTCATTAATTTAAGACACTGTCAGGTTTGTGGTGCATGTTCTAAATTCTCAAGTTTATATCACCAAATAGTTACTGTTATTTCTGAAGTTCATTACTCTCTAGTTATTTCTCAATATTTTGCTGCTTTCCTTAGCATTATTGCTGGTTGTGAGGCACTCTTAATGTATTACCAGTGTTAGCTTCTTAATGAAAGTCTCTTCAGGTAGATTTTAATCTAGATATTTGAAGATGCCAGAAAAAGGCTGAAATTAAGGTCAATTTTCATGGGAGCTTGGGAAATTTTACATATTGTCTTTTAAATTTGCAATTTTCTTTTAATTTAGAAACAAATTTGGATGAAGCTGCATTGATACATTGTGATGCTTACAATTTTTTTTTCCAAGTCTTGTGAAAGAGAACTTGATTTGATGACCTTACTGAAAGTTAATTACTGCTAGTAGATTATTGAGGAACCACTTCATAAAATAAGCAAGGAAGTCTATAACTCTCTCTAAAATACTGGTTTTGATGTAGGTGAAGACGACTTTGGACTATTCTGGTAATATAGACAAGAGCAAGAACTTTTGCTTTTCATTAAGGAGAATGCTAATTTCTCTTCTTACAAATGTGGATAGTTGAGATTCATTTTTATATTTTGATGATAGATGACTAATAGGAAATGTGTTATCTTAACACTGGTTTACATAATCTCTGAAACACTCTGCATTTTAATATTTTTGAGGGTGATATAACTGACAGATGGAAGTAGCAGCCAGCCATAGATCAAATCCAATACCAGGACACCACGCTAACTTCTGTTGTTGGTTTTCATTTTTTGGTAAAGTTACAATAATTAGAAGGCTGGAGAAAGAAAGAATGTGAAACTACTGAATAAAACATTTCAGACAACAGATGTGGAATATCATTGTTTCAAACAAACATTTGAATTTCAAATTTCAAAGCAACTATCTGAAGTTTAATTTAAAATTCTAATTTAATTTCAAGTTACTGTGCCCATGAACATACTTTTAATTGAAATGTATACTGGGATCTAAAAATAAGTCATTTTCCACATTTCAATTCACTTCATAAAACAAGAGTTTATGCATTTTACAGTAATACAGAAGTACAATCACTAAATCAAAGTATCAGAATTTGATTTTTGTAACTTTTCTAAGTGGCAAAACTCTCAAATAGCCTGTTAGTCAGTCCAGGATGACACAATTCTTGGACCTATATACACTGTTATTCACTTCAGCACCTTCACAAAATTTAGAGAGCTGCTTTGCTGCGTTCCGCAGCTGCAGGATCAAATCCAGGGAGGTTATGGATTCTGGTGACCAACATGGGACTCAATGAGACGGGTCTCTGCTTGGTTAACGTCAGGAAACCATTTATTCAACACAGGAACAAATTCATCTTAAATCCAGAGACAGAGAATACAGACCAGAGGCAGGGTGGGGGTTTTATGGAACAGAGCCAGGCTGGAGTTTAAGGTCAGGGTCTAATAGGGACAGAGCAAAGGAGAAACCCAGGGGCACAAAACACATCACAACACCCTGGGCTGCCACCCCACGAAGGATCTGCAGGTGGGGCAACTCGTCCCGGGCTCACAGGGCACATCTCCTGAGGCAGAGGGTGGAATTGACTTTTCCTGGGCTTTAAAGACACACCTCTCACTTTAACACTGCTTATCCAAAAACAAATCTTTGCCCCCCACACCATTTTATATGCAAATCATGGAGCCTTTATGTCTTTTGATTGTCAGTGAGGTGTGTTTATTCATTTGTCCATTGTCAGTTATAGTGGCTTTATTAAAGGTTTCAAATGCTTCTGATTACAGAATCTTCAAGAGCACAAGAGGGTTTTACAAAATATGCTTTATTACAATTCCCAGATTAGTGACAGGGGAAGAATTTTTTTTTTAATAATTTAATAGTGCCACCTCTAGATATCAGAGAGTACAGAGTCATAAATTTTTACTACCTTGGTTTGTGATAAGAGGAGTTCATACTGTTTCAACAGAATTAATGAATATATCTTTAGAAACGACACCCTCTTACATGCATGCGTTAAGTCACAGGTGGACAAAGTGGACAAAGTCTCCTGACTATCAAGCTATTGAAGCAGGAGTTTTAACAAATGGCTGCTGAAGGAATTTAGCATATTTTGTACTGTTGCCACTGACTGAAATTCATAAATGGATTCAATAGCTAAAATTCATAGATTCACTTGCAGACACAAAATTGGGGTTGTTTGGGTTTTTTGACAATGACTCTATAGAAACAAATACATGCCAAAATAATCTGGGTTGACTTGCAGGGCTATAACCTTCAACAACACAAATACAGTAAAAACCCAATACTACTTTCTAATCTGTGAATGATAGAAGAGGCTAACTGGGGTCACAGATTTTTCCAAACTCTGTCTTTTCCACATATTTACCCAATATCATTTGAAGTTAAACAAGCCTTCAAGACATCAAACTTCTCCTGTTCACTTCTTTCCTTATTTCTACTGTTGAATGACTTTATTTTTGCCTTGAAGTTTTCATACTCATGTTGAACTTCATGCTGAACTTCAAAGTTTTTTCCTTTATGGTGATTTTGCACATGCACAGCTTACTCACAAAAATATTCACAGGACCTCTACACTGTATCAGCAAGCTGCAAATCTTTACTACAAGATTGCTGCCGTTTAAAAGGAAAAAAGCATAATCATCTAAATGTAGTTCAAGCAGAACAGATTTAAGCAAAAAAGCCCAATATGACTAACATCTTTGCCAAAGGAAAGAAAGCAAGTGTAGCTCCCAGTTCAGGCTCACATCACTATTTGGGAAAGCAGTAAAATACATCAAACATTACCTACAGATTGCATTTCTACGATTCACTATTATGCTTCAGTGTTAATCAGCTGTATCTTCACCAGCACATCACTGACATAAGCACATAGATTTGAATTCCAATTATGCATTAATCCTTTAGTAGGACAATATAAAACGTTAGACAAAAGTTGTTTGTTTTTTTTTTTTTTTCAATTGCAGAATAAGATACTTTGAAGCACATTTTCTTCAAAGGTCCCAAAAGCTTTGAGTAACTCAGCACAGTGTCCTGAAATGCTGAGGAGCTGATCTTCAGAATGGGTTATGCTGCCAATATCAAATCGATCACTTCCTAATATTCAACTCATCACAACATAATGTTCAGTTATCTATAGCAGTACAAGTTACTTTGTGGATGCGGCTTCCAGCTCTCTGTAATGTCTCAGATGCAATTTCACAAGTATCTACATAGAAGATCTACTCTGTAAGCATGAATTCATGTAAGGATTGGAGAGATTGACCTTCCTTTCCCTTTCCTTCTTTGCACCAGTGGAACAAGCTACAAAAACAGAACTTGTTTGCAACCATGCCCTCCACTCTGCACATGCCCAAAGTCAAGTAGCTTGTACTCACAAAATAGACATTTTTTCCAACTTACATTTGAATGGTATTCCAAAGCATCCAGTTCACCTTGGTTGAATAGACATTTCCTTTCATCTTTCTGCAGAATTAGCAAAAAACAACAACAAAAAACCATATAATTCCACAATGAAATAAAAGGGGGGAAAGAAATCAAACATACCTGAATTACAATTTATCTCTTTAAAAGCAGACAAAATTTTCCATCTCTTTTTACTATCACAAGTACAAGTCAAATAAGCAAAAAGATCTGAAAATACCTAAACTACTGCAGGCATTCACAAGGTACATAGACTTAAAGCTGCTCTAAATTATTCATGGTAGTACGATCTGAAGGTACCTAGCGCACAGTTTGTGCTCACGCCTCCTTTGGGCCCATACTAAAAGTTTCAGCTGCCAAGTGCAGCTTACCAATAAAAGAAAAATATTAACTATTTCTCTATGATTACATTTATTGGTTTAGACAAGTGACTCTTATTTTCTCATGTCCATATGGAACAGTACTGAACAACACTTAAAGTAAATTCATACTGTGCTTCCCAACTCGCTAATCTGCACAATCTCAACAGCTACCACAGTTTCAGGCTGTGTACCTGACCACAACCAGTGCCAGGAGATCTCAGGAGCAATCCAGTGCTTATGAGACAGAATGCACATTACTCACATGAGGGGCACAAGAATATCCTCAAAAGTGCCCGCTCTTCTACACTACCTCAAAAGACTCAGGTATGCAAAACAATATTAGCAGAATATTATTTATCAAGGCATTACTGCAATTTACTATGTTACAGAGAACATACCTTCCTAGCAGTGGCAAGAGAATCTCCAGTGTCACTCTTTGCTCCTTCTTGGTATTCCTCTCTGTTGCTGTTGGCCTTTACTTCTGCCAGACATACCTGAGGGCAGGACACAGCTGCTCCTCACAAGCTGCAGCTATATAGGGCTTAGAAATATCCAAGAACTCCTCCCAAAACACGTATCTCATTTTTGCTCTTCTACCTTCTGCTTCTATGGCATCTCCGGGATCAAAAGGAGGACCATCGCTTGATGAGGGCGTGGCAGCAAAAGTAGAAATACTGTAACAGTCTTCAGTAGATGTGACAGAAGTACTGTGAGTGACACCACCAGGGTGTGCAAAGGAGACACAGATCTCATAGCCACACTGGTTGATGAAAGAGAGATGATCCACAAGCCATCCCGCTGATGTACCACGGACATCCTAAGTCCCCTTTTCAGGACGAAAGATGAGCTCCCTGAAACCACAGCCTTCACCAACCATCTGCACTACCTGAAGCAACCTCCTCCTCCTGTGAGAATTTTTATAAGAATTCACTTTACAGAATTATCACTATTTAACAAACTAGCACATCCCTTCTGACAGACATTTCCATGCTCACACAGGCCACACTGCTGACTTCAGCTGGTTTCCCCATTATGTTGATCCCCATATCACTACATTTTTTGTAGTAACCAAATTTTATATGACTTTCCATACTTTTACACGGCATGTGCTTACTCTGGCTCTTTTTAATGAGTCAGAAAACAGCCCTATGACACTCCAATTATGTCTAAGACTATATGATACCTGTGTATATCTATACACTGTATATACACCACATATATATGCATTTACACTACATATCTTTACTACATATGTTACACACATGCTATATAGACTACATACATCTGCACACTATAGACTATAAACTACATATATGCACACACTATATATACACATACGCTATACATATTCACATATAAACACACACATGTGCATACATACTCACCATGTACATATGCATACACTGTATCTACACACACACACACATATACCTAGAGACATGGATTACTATGACGGCACCCGGGAGCAGCAATATAGGCACAAGGGCAGGGGCAGCCGCAGCCCCAGCGCGGCTGAGGCCAGGCGCCGACTCCCATCCCCGAGGGCACACAGGGACCGAGAGCTCGGGGCTGGGTTTTCTCCAGGAAAACTCTCGGCGGCTGGAGAAAACCCCGGGGTTCGCCGTGGCCCGGCAGTGCCTGGCAAACGCTCACCGCGGGCGCCGCCATATCGCTGTACGGCCATGGCCCGTCCCTGAGCACTTCCGGGGCTTCAGCTCCTCCTCTTCTCCTCCGTTCCCTCCTCTCCTCCGTTCGCTCCTCCCCTCCTCTGGGCGCTGCTCCGCCCGCGGCCCCTCCATGACGCAGTTCCGTGTGACGCTCTGAGGGACGTCCGGGCGGGCGGATTTGAAATTGCGAGCGGGCGGCGGCGCTGGCGGTAAGGGCAGGGCGAGGAGCGGGAGGGGAGCGGCAGCAACACCAACACCAACACCCACACCCACACCCTCACCCTCACCCTCACCCACCGGGACAAATGTCCGTGCGGCGGCGGTGGTAGTGGTGGTGAGTCCCGGGCTGGCCTCGCTGCTGGGTGCCCCGATCGCCCTCGGTACGGTTTAGACGCGCTCTCAGGGCGAGAGGGCGGAGCTGCGCCCGGCTCTGCCGCGCTCCTGCTCTCTTCTCTTTTTTTTCTTGCTGGCGTGCTGGCTCTGGCAAACTGCTCTTCCATCTCTGCTGCAGCTCTGCTCTTACAGCGGGCTGGCTAATGGCAGCAGCAGCGTGGCCAGCAGGAGCAGGGCAGTGACAATCCTGGTACGCGGCGCTGGTGAGGCCGCGCCTCAGTGCTGTGTCCAGTTCTGGGCCCCTCCGTTCAAGAAGGACACTGAGGGGCTGGAGCGTGTCCAGAGAAGGGCAGCGGAGCTGGGGAAGGCTCTGGAGCACAAGTCCCATGAGAAGTGGCTGAGGGAGGTGGGGTTGTTGAGTTTGGTGAAAAGGAGGCTCTGGGCAACCTTGTAATTCTGGAAACACCTGAGAGGAGGCTGTAGCCAGATGGGGGTCGGCCTCTTCTCCCAGGCAACGAGCAACAGGACACGGGCTCAAACTGTGCCAGGCTTTGGTGGGACAGTTGGAGGAATTCCTCCACAGAAAAGGCGATTGTACACTGGAATGGACTGCTGTCGTGAATGAGGGTGAGCTTGCTTAAGCAATCACCACACCTGCCCAGCATGATGGTGGAGTCAGTGTCCCTGGAGGTGTTTAAGGAAAGGCTGGATGTAGCACTTAGAGCTATGGTCTAGCTTACAAGATGGTGATTGCTCATAAGTTGGACTAGAGGATCTCACAGGTCTTTTCCAGCCTAATTGATTCTGTTATACTAGAAGCTAATCACTTGCTATGTTTGTGAAAATTCAATCTTTTTGTGGTTGGTCCCAGTTAAAATAATGGACTAATGCAGCTTCTTCCCCAGACACAGTGAACTCATGAATATGCTGCCCTATGAATTGAGCTTGAGAGCTAGACTTCTGTTGTGGTTTGTGAGCAGTGTAACTGGAAGTAAAATGAAGCAACAGTTTATACTAATAATGTGTTTTGGTAATGTTTGTAGTGGAGGGGGCTTATATTAGTTATAATTCAGTCATTTAAGCCTATCCCACAAATGAGATACACTTTCTGCCCTCTACAGAGGTTCTAACTTTTCTCTAAAAAATCCTTTTTCTGTTTCTCTGATTCTGCTGCATTTCTTCTGTATTTTCCTCTCCCTGGATTTCTCAGCCTGCTTTGGACTGAATTCTCTTGGGACCCTCCCTCATGAGGAGCTCTGCTTATCTCAGTTCTTGTGATTTGATGAAAACTCCCCAGCTCGTTAGAATCTTGTTTTTCGTGTTTATTGGAAGGTCATCACAAAACTTGGCAGGTCTCTCCAGACTGACTGCACAAGGTTATATCTTTGCAATCTGGTACATTTCTTTCTTCTGATGGTACAAACAGGCCTTGTGGCTCATCCCGTGCCCGACAGCACAAAATGGCCCCGAACTACACAGTTCTTTTCTCTTTATACCTATTTTTACCCAATTAACAATAGACACGTATATTATTTTTCTTAATGACCTAATGACCCATCACCTATATGCTGCACTGTGGCATTTTCTGTCCAATCACTTACTATAACCCAAAACCTCTAGAGGAAGAACATGAAGAAGAAAGAAGAAGGACAAGAGACAACACCCTAAATCGTCCATCTTGCCTTCTGTTCTCTAAACTAACTTTTTCACCCAGTGACTTAAGAAAACTTTCTAATCTACACACTTACACTTTTAGCTTTTTCTATCTAATTTTAACAGCTGTTTTCATGTATCACATGAAAACATGCTCATGAATTTCATGTTATATGAAATTCAGTGTTTTTCTGGATCTTAGAACTAAGTATCAGAAACAAGGTTTCACACTTTGTATCTCAGACTCCAACGGAAAGCTGGCATTTTTTTCCTGAATTAATTCTGTTTACTTCAAATTCCACCTTAATGCCACTGTGGGGACTAATATTCCACTTTGATTTATATTCTGCATGCATAGTCTGAAGACAGCCATAATATTACCTCAGAACAGGTTTTCCAGTTATTGTGCTATGATGCTGGGGGATCAGTTGCAAATGAATTGGTAGGCTCAGACTGAGCAGCTCAGGAGCTGATGTATGGCTGAAGTGCTGTAAGCAGTACTTGTGAACTCGTGGTAGTGTGGCCTTTTTCCCAGTGGACTGAACTGAAAAATTTCTCAAGCTCTTTTGCTTTTGGAACCTGGGGGTTTGAAGTGACCAAATAGAAAGAAAGGCAAAACAGTAGGTTTGGAGTAACCACTGACTCTTTCATCAATAAAACAGTTGATTTAAAAGACTGTGGCTGCTCTTACATATTTCTGGAGTCTAACATAATCAATCTTTTTTTTGATCCAGTGTACAGGTCTACTTCTTTATTCTGAGCTTTTGGGAAATCATTGTGGCATTTAGAAAACAAAATACCCTTAGACCCTGTATTTTCTGACACTGCTGCAATACTGAGGGATTTACAGCAGTCACAATGAGGCGAAGCTCAAGTATTGCTGGAAGCAGCAGCCGACAATCTATGATGGCACTGAGAGTGGAGGACAGCAACAAGATGGGTCTTCAAACACCTCAGATGTAAGTCTTGCCTGTCAGATTGCTAAAAATAATTATATAAAGCTAATTCTGAAGAGATTTATCATAGTGTGTGTGAGTAGCAACTGAGAAAAAAACCCGAAACAGTGAGAAGTCTCCTTACAGCCAAGCATGTTTGCACAAGTGCTCCAGTTTTGCAACAATACTTGCTTTAACCTTTTTGTATACCTGTGTCATGTTTCAAAGGGTAACCCCTTGTTACATGTTGCTTAGGAGATGGCTGGGTGCATGAGCTGACCTTTCTAAGATGTTGCTGTGATGAAGGTGTTTAGGAATATATGAGTGCATGTATAGTTCTTGTAAAAGCAAGAGATGAATTGGTAGAAACAGTCACTTGAATCCTTCTCTCTATTCCTAAGGAAGGACAGAAGCACCCTTGGGAAGCTGAGCATGAGCAAACCTACATCTGGAGCTTCAGAAGGAAAAGCCAGCTGTTCTGGGAACAGGTATGTATAGGTTTTGTTCTCTGCACTGTATATTAAAACAAAAATGGTCCTATATAATTTTGGAATTTTTCTTTCTTGACTGGTTTTTGTTATAGGGAATAATGGATCCGAGGCAAGCAGACCTTCAGGCCTGCCTTCCTCCAGTCCTTGATCAATAAACAATAATGTTGTGGAGCAGGAATTGCTTTGGGAGCTTTTTTTTTTTCTTTTGGGGATGACGTGCACTGCAGACCTTAAGAGTATCTCATTACATTTTTTTTGTTTAAGGAAGAATGAAATCTAAAGTATACTCTGCATTAATTTCCTCTCTCTGAGGTACTAAC